>NC_069795.1:4937500-7337500 GCF_027406575.1 Nycticebus coucang | reverse complement strand
TTAGACCAGCTCCAAGTGAGACTTCTGTAGCCTGGACATGAGCTGGAGGTCAAAGAGGAGTGACTTGGACCTATGGCACAGGTTCCAGATCCACGTACAAAGAGGGCCAATGTCTCCACCACCCTGAGTCCCATCTTCCCCACTGTGGGGCTGGCATAATGACTCCTGGATGACAGGGCTGTCGTAGGTCCCGGTGAGGGGACAGAAGTGTGTACCCTCGGTCTCAAATGCCCACTCTCCTGCTGATTATTCACCCATGCAATTCCCCACTGGCCATCTCTCTGGAAGGCTTCCTCGCGGCTGCCGCGCAGGGATGGAATTGTTAGGATCTACTGTTACAGGGAGCACATGTGAATGCTGCCAATAGGTCACTACTGATGTCGGGACTCCACTTGCTGTTCCCCTAATTGACTACACATAAATCAGTCTTTTAACTAAAAAAGGGCATATTCCTGATTGTCAGGCATCCAAGATGCCTTCTTTGCCCGTCTGCCTTCCAGAGCAGTTAGGAAAGGGGCTAATCTGCTTTCAATCCTGTAGTTCAGAGACCTTTCATGTGGTCTTTGAATGAAATGATTCAACTGAATTTAGTTTCCAAATCAACACAGGCACACAGGACCCTTGGGGAATCGCTTCAGAACCAGGATCAGCTAGCTCTCTGTGTCCCGTGACTTAGGTCACGCATCTCACTAGGACATCTGGGAGGCCACTCATGGAAGAGATCACGCAGGGGTGTTTTCGTACCTGGCCTAGTTGTGATTCTTTGCGTAGCTTCAGGATATACTGAAGTATTTGGAAAAATAAAAGCTGCACCCCCTGCAGACAAAAGGAAAGACAAAACATGTGAAGGTCTTTTGTTGCGGTTGTGGGTCTCAACATCAATGCCAAGACTACCTTGTCCTGGGACAACACAGAGAAGAACATCTCCTCAAACCTGCCCTAACAGCCTTCAGGAGGAATGGATGGATGCGGAGCCAGAAACAGATGCTGCAGGTGGACATGAACTTGAAGCCCCTGTGCCCCATTTGACAAAAGTGTTCTGCGTTTTGATTTCATAGTTTCTTTTTCAAACCCCATCTGTGCCTCCTAATCCAATAACCCACCAAGCAATCTCATTTTATTAAAAAAAATTCTACGGTGCATGTGTTATTTTCCAAAATGTGTAAAAACGCATAAAATGCTTTACAGAGCTCTTGGAAAATAGTAGAAAAGAAGTAAAAGTGTTTAACCTAAGAGTATATGGATCTTATTAAAAATTAATCCACATCTCTATTCAAAGATATGTTCTCCCTTTCTCTCTTTCAATCAATATTCATATTTTTTACTGAGAAAATCCCCTTCCTGCCTCTCAGTGCACTTGGAATGTGTTGCCCCATTCATTAACTGCTTCTGTGTTTAACAGTAACAAAAATCAATGAATTCAGAACTTCCTTGAAACTTTCACTCAACTGTTAAAGAATTCCTAAATGAATGTGAAATTATCAGAAAATGAGTATAACTCAAAGGTGTTTCCTAAGAAGGGGAAATCACTTTGTTTATTTTACTTATTATTTCTGGCCACAAGGTCCTTTCCAGGCTGATGGGTGTGACCTAAATTGAAAAAGTGTACTACAGACTCAAAGCAACTATTTCTTTACTTCAGATTAAAGGCTTAATGTTTTGAATACAGAAGATCAAAATGAACTAGCAATTTCATTGTAATGCTCAAATTGGGATTCACTCACATTTTATATTTTAAAATAAAATGATGTATAATATTTGGAAAATCTCTGGCTGACCACCAGTGAGCTGCCTTGCTTGTGAGGAGTTATCTAAGGCTTCCTAGCGTTTCCTGCCTTCGTCCCTAGCCTTGCTGGCTGTGGAGGGTCCCTGGAGCTAACAGAATGGGGTGAGCAGCCTGTGGCCGTGCTTCTAGAGGTGTCTCCATCAGGAAGAAGGAAATGGCCATGAACCAGGAGCACTTCGTCCAGAGAAAACGTAGCTTCAACTACAAGCAGAGGTGTCGGAGGTGCCGGAGGGAGGTTAGTCAGGGCACAGCACTGCATTAGACCCTACTTAGGCCCAGGCAAAATAAATGAACAAAGAAAATGTCAAATCAATAGAGAAAGAAAAGGAGGCATTCGGTTAGTAACTAATTTCATATCCTCTAAAACGATAACAAGTTTCTCCTTTGGAACACGAGCTCACAAAAAGTAATAGACTTTCCTTCCCACTGCCTTTTGCAAATACACCACGTCTGTTCAAGAATATTAAAGTCGCGATGAATTAATGGCCTAAAATTTTATCAGGAAAGAAAAATAAGACTCCAACTTGTCCTAGTAAACATTCTCTTATGAATTAAAATGAGGAGGGAAAGGAATTGCTATTGGCCTCTTTCTATCAGAGGGACATGCTTTGCTTTCTACAGGGTCAGCACAGCAAGTACATGGGGTCTAAGAGGAGACCGTAACCCAGCAGTTGTGAACTAAAGGTGAATCTGCACATCTCTTTGTTAAAAGAAATACTTCAATCATCAAAGAGGGGCAGGGTGGGAACCACTCAGAAACCAAAGGACTGCACTTTCCTCAGGCTGTGGCACCTCCCAGCTATCAGAAGCACCCACTGACCGTCCAGGTCTGCGTTCTGCCTGCTGACACCCTGACCCGTTTCCCCTTAAACATGCAACCTGCAGAGCAGCCCCTGCAGTTGGGCCGGGGCAGGGGTGGGGCCAGCATTACCTGTGTTTCTAGCATGCATTAACCGTGGAGAGTTTTGTAAGGCTTTATCAACATCATCTGAAGTCAAATGTGGAAGAGGAGCTACAAAACAAAACGAAAAGCCACATCAAAATGAAAAAAAGAGAGAGAATTACCTTTCTTAAAAAAAAAAAAAAATCAAAAGGAAAAGACAGACAGACAGACAGAAAGAACGACGTGCCCCACTCCCCCCTACCATGGCGGGCAGCTTGCTGACATCTCCGCCAACCTGCTGCGTGTTAGCGTGTTAAAACCTAAGGGGACCCTTTAATTCAGGGAGAGGTGTCGGGATGCCAGGCAAAGCACCGGAGGAGAACTCCCCCTGCTACTTCCAGGACTTCCTTCTAACCATGCTTGACGTTTTAAAAATTAAAGCATGCAGCAAACATGGTGGGTTCATGCTGCTAACCACCAGCACACCATTCCCATTCTGTGGGTTAAGCCACATCTCATGATAGGAAGTGAAAATGTCCCTCCTGTGAGTTCTGGTTGGACGTAAAGGGGGCTTGGTTCAGCTTTAGGGAAGATAAACCAGGAGCCTCTCTGTAGTGTTTCTGCTTCAGTTTGGGGTGTCCTGGAGACTAACTGATGTGTGACCTGCCGAAGCTCCCTTTCCCTCTGACATTTGACCTTGATGCAAGACTCTGGAAGAGGCAGTGGGTGCTGAGACCAGCTGTCGGCTTTTCCTAAGAGTGCTGACCACTTCTCCCTGGGGGCTCCTAAGTCATCACACTCTATGCGTGTGCTTCCCTCAGATCTGGAATGGGAACTGGGCAAGGGCTGCAGAGTGTGGTCCACACGTGTTTGAACCATTGTTTGAGGCCGAGGTCGCTCAGAACCCTCGCCACAGCGATGCACGCTCCGAAGAAGAGACCGCTTACTCTCTCTGAGGTAGTGGAGGTGCGACAGCAGGACCTCGGCGTTGTAGCTGGGCGTGAGCCTCTGGAAGTCGTCCTTGCTCATCTTGCACAGCTCCTTCCCATCAATGTTCTGGAATAATAAGATGTCGACATCTGGAAGGCCATACTCCTTCACCGCCCACTCCAGCCACTGCCGGACGTGGTCTGTACTCCACAGCGTGGGATCTGAAAGGAGGAGGAGACACAGCTGATCAACTCAAGCCCCCTCCCGATGGGACTGCCCAGAGCAGCCGCCTCCCAGGGCGCCAGGAGCACAGCCCCAGCAGCCCAGGAGCACAGCCCCCAGCCCAGAGCACAGCCCCAGCCCGGGAGCACAGCCCCCAGCCCAGGAGCACAGCTCCCAGCCTGCCCCAGACTGCTCTGCGAGGAGGGACCCAAACTGAGTCACAGCCAGGATCACGGTCTTTAAAGTCTTGGAAGTTCAGGATTAGACACATCACCCGCCCCTTTTGTTGCTCAGATAATCTAGGGTTTCCTGAGGGCATGGGATTTTTAAAATTCCTTTTGTTTCACTTATTTTCAATTATTCACTTAAAATGAGTAAGAATAAAAAGAAACTTTCTTTCCTTTTACAGATCACAAAAATAATAATAATAATAAACAGTGTTTGTACAGAATGCTGAAAACACTGAGCGCAGATTGGAAGCAACTGGAGGTAAAGCAGCACCCTCACTGATCCCCGCAGCCAGCATTCCTCCCAGCTGCCAATTACAGACCTTTCCTGCAAGGTGCTTGGTTTTGCAACTTACTGGCATCCGCGGGAGAGGGCTTGGGTGAGTGGCTTTCACATCCCACAGCTGCTGAGCACAAACGCCCCACAGGATGCAGGCCATGTTGTCATACCCTACTGTCACACATGGGACGCTGAGGGCAGGGCCCAGGGGAGAAGGAGCAGGTGGTCCCCAACAGAAACACAGGCCAGGGCCTCCCCTGGGAACCCCCCTCAGTGGAGGGGTCTTCAGAGCCTGGCAGAGGGGGCAGCTGCTCCCTGAGCCCTGAGCCCTGGGAGACACCCAGGCAGGGAAATGGGGCCCTGAGTTCTAATCCCACCATCTCTCAACTTGCTGGGCCTTGCTGGGGAGGCTGCTGCTTCTGTTTCATAGGTATTAATAAAATGAGCCTGCACCTTGGTTCAGGGATAAGTCCTTAAAGTCAGGCAAGCCCCGGTGTTCTAATCGTCTCAAAGAAAAAAGTCTGATGTGAGACTACACCATCCTTCTGAGTCACTCTTCAGCTGATACTTCGAGAGCCCTATTCCGCCCCACTCACGAGTGAGCTGCTCAGGAATGGAGCCTGAGCTGTGCCATCGTCACACACTTGAGGCCGACAGAGCAGTAGCAGGGAGAGGCAGCCGCACTCCCAGACTTCCTCTCCTCCCCATTCTTCCCGCTCTCCCTTTCTCCTCCCACCCTTCTCCCTCTCTCCTTTACCCCCTTTTGCTTCATAGAAGAAATTACTACAAATCCAGTAGAATTCTGTCACCCTCCCAATTCCACTCCTATCCTGGAGACCCTGGAAGTAACTGCTATCCTCAACTTCGTGTATGTTTCATTCCTAGAGGTATTTTAATACTTTTACCATGTCAACTCCATAGGTTGCCTTGTGTTTTTAAAGTTAACTTAAAAGGTATATGACTTGCTTTTGGAAATCAGTGTTACACTGTCAAGATGTAGGCAATGTAATCCATGCAGACACATTTAGTCCTAAAGGCTCTTGGGCCTCCCCTCGTCCTCTTAACTAGTCCTCATTTTACTGGACATTTAGGGTGTTTCCATGTTTAAAAGTGTGCAGAGTTCCTGGCTTAACAAGTACTGCTACCTCCTAGAACTCAGCTCACTCTGATGGACACGTGCACCCAGTTTACTTGGGAACACCATCCCCTGAGCATCTCTCTGCAAGCACATGAAGGAGTCTGCTTTGGCCCACAGCCTGGGATCCACACTTCAGTCACCTGGGGAGACTGGGAAACTAGTGATGCCTGGTCTTGCCCAGGGAGACTTTGATTTATTAATAACTGGGCCGGAGGGTTGTTCTAACGTGCAGCCAAGGTTTAGACCATGTGCCCAGGTCCTCTCTACTCTGAGTGTAGTCCTCATACCCTGTAGTCCTCGCACCCAGCAGCACTGGCACCACCCAGGAGCTGACTAGGAGTGCAGAGCCTCAAGCTGCTCCCTGCACCTGCTGAATCCTGCTCCTCCCCTTCTCCAGATCCTCCCATCAGACATGGGGCTGGCAGGCCTAGGATGAGCACCTGGGTGAGGGACTGCTGGGCTACAAGGCTCGTGAACCATCAATTTGACCAGGTAGTATCAGATTTCTACCAATACCGTACAGCACTCACACTCTCCGAAAACTATTTAGTTTTCGGTTTCTGTGAATGGAGAGTGTGAGTGCTGTACGGTATTGGTAGAAAGTATTGCGGTATTGCGGCAGTAAGAACATCATTAAAAAATTAAACGGCAGTGGCGACAGAAAGGTGTGTGTATTCCTTTGTAATCCAAACACACAGAAAATGGAATGTACCCTGTTTCCCCGAAAATAAGACATCCTCAGAAAATAAGACCTACTTACAGGAACGATAAGACGTCCCCTGAAAATAAGACCTAGCGCGTCTTTGGGAGCAAAACTTAATATAAGACACTGTCTTATTTTCGGGGAAACAGGGTAGCTGTGGACAGTGAACGTCGACCATTCACCTCAGTTCAGATGGCATTTGGTCACTGGGCTAGCATTTTGCTTTCAGAATAAAATGTTTCTTTTTTTAATGGAATGTCAAGATTCCTCCTTTTACGAGAAAAGGATCATACTGAGGTCTTCGGACGGGTTTTAAGGATGCAGTTCAAAGCCCTCACAGACAAGAGGACCTGCCTTTCCACAGCCCTACACAAGTCCCTCCTTGCGAGCTCCACCAGTAGGTATTAGCCAGAACCTTCTTTTCATGTTGTTTTGTTTTTAATAACATGGAAGGATCATCTTATAGAACAAGTACTGCTAATTCCTAGACATCAGCTCATTCTGGTAATGGATTTTCTTCCCTTAATAGTGGAACCAGATATTTAAAAAATGATACATAAACATCTTGTTTGAAAGTCACATATTAAGATGTGACATGGCATCTTAGGAAGACAGCTCAAAAGAGAAGCCCAGTTTCTCTCGCTCCTCCGTATGGCATAGCTCCTTCAATTTTCCTTTAAGGAAATCACGTGTAAGACCCCGGAGATTAATTCCTCAACCTATATTATTCTTATGTCTTGAATCTCCACTTGGAGTTGGTAAAAGGCTATTCTGGAGTACTGCTGATGTGAGTATAATTCTCTGCCTTTCTGGTGAGCAATCCAACAACACATTTCAAATGTCTTTAAAAATGTGCAGAATCCCTGTCTTAAAAATTCCACTTCTAGAAATTTATCCTAAGGAAATAATAGAGGATGTGCGCAATGATTTATTTTCAAGGATGTTCTTTGTAGTGCTGTTTATAATAGCAAAACACTGGAAACACCCTAAATGTCCAGTGAAAACAGGACTTTTCAAGTTGTGAGATATTTAGGAAATTTCTCATGCTATTTGGAAACTAAAAATTGTATCACTGAAATGTATTTACTGATACAAAAAAATGTTCAAAGTAGAATTAAAAAATTTCAAAATATTATTGCAATATAATTGTGTTTTACCAAGATACATAAATATTTAGATAGAAAGGAGTTTGAAATGACAAACAGCAAAATGTCAGCTGTTTTTTCTGAGGGGAGGAGATGGAGACTTTCAGAATTTTTTTTTCCACTAAGCTGCATTTTATTTTTTCCCCAGCAATAAACATGTAATACTTGGGTTAAAAATTATTTATGAAAAATGTGTTCTCTATTTTTCAAAGACTAAATATTTATATGTTAAATATTTTCTATGTATATGAAATATACACCTAATAGGTATAGATCTGAGTATTTCTATAACATTTCTTTCAAGGGAATAAAAATTTAGTCTTTTACATTTTGCTAATGGAAATTTCTTCATTTGAAAATAATAGAATATAAAAAGAATATGAAAATATTTCAGATTGTATATGAAACCAGAAAAAAAATAAAATAAAAGTAAAAAATAAATAAATAATAGAATAACAGGACTTCAAGACATTCTTACTTTTTTTTGGCAATTGATCCCCACACCTTTGCCCTGTAAGTTCATAAGCAAATACTATTAAAACAAAAAATGGCCACTCAGTAGAAGTGGGGCACTCCTTACAGCAGAGCACTGGTGGCCAGGGGCACAGGAAGCACAGCCCTCTGTGTTCCGGGCCCCACTGTCTTCACTGGTGCCACGCCCGGCCATGCAGCCCTCCCCCATCTGCCCCCACACAGCCACCTGCCATCTCCTGAATGACCATCACTGTGCCTGTGCCCCATGCCTCCCACAACCTGGAGATCTAGCACCTTCTCATAACCCGGCCTACACCCATCCCCTCCTTTGGGGATCTACCCCTGGTGCTCTCACAGTCCGAACACTTATACTGAATCTCCACACAGGCAAATGACAAGACCGAAGCCCTCGTCTCTGCCACATGGACACTGCCACATTGAGCTCCAACCTGTCCTTTGGGGCCAGGCTTGGACACTGCAGCTGCAGATGTCGGTTTTTAGGATTCCCACAGTGCATTGAGTCCTACTGTTAACATGTGGTCCCAAAACACACCTTTTAACTCTCTAGGGAGCCTGGAAGAGTCTCTCTGGTCTCCTTCAAGGCCCATGATGTCTCAGCAAAGCTTTTGTTCTTCTGTCCCACCAGGTCACCACAGGAAGGATCTCACAAAATCCCACAAGATCCAACAGGCCCTCCCCTCCTTTCCTGACTCCAACCATGCATGTGATTGAAAAAAAGAGAGGGTGTCAGCAAGAGCCCCAACTGAGGCATCACCTCTGCCAGTGTCCAGGTGTGGCCCTCCACCAGGTGGAGAGGCACCTGCTGCCATCCGGGCGGTGTGGCTTGGAACCTGACACCTAACACCATGACTGGGCCTCATCTTTCTCTTCTATAATATAATGTGTCAAATTCTAGGACCCAAGGAATGAATCACACAGGATAAGAACTAAGATCAGTTCAACTCAAGGGAGAGTTACTGAGGATTTACAGCACTCACAAGTCCCATGCAGACTCTGAAGTGGCCGAGGCGAATACGAATGCGAGGAATCCACCAGGGCAGGGAGCTGTGCCCACAACTAAGACCCACAGCGTGGACAAAGTCTCTGTTATTAAAGTGGGAAATCAAAGTGCAGAGCGGTAGTGAGGGATCCCAACCAGGAAGGAAAGGAAAGGCTTCCCAGGAAGGCTTGGGTTGACCTGGATGAATAAGGGTTTTGACAGAAGCAGATAGTAGCTCTTTAGTTTAAAGGAATCACTTGTGCCCAGCCTCAACCCACAGAGGCATGAAATACCCAAAATGTTGAGTGCAAAGAGAGAAATTGGGTATAGCCATGGCAGAGGGTTTGGAGGAGGCACGGCCACATGTGAGGATGGAGATGAAAACTGGGCTCAGGTCAGGAAGGGCCTCGAGTGTCTCGCTAAGAGGCTGCCCTTCACCAACTAGGGATTTCAGAATCATTGAAAGTGTCCAAGGAATCAAAACAAGTCTTAAATTAAACCAGTCCCAGAAAAGTTGGTGAAGAAAATAGAAGACTTTGTTGGGAGTCCCAAACAATACCCACATTTACTAGATGTAAACGTTAACCTCTTTGGAATTCCTTTTATTTTTTCTGTGGGTAATTAAATGAAATGTTGGATGGAACAGAAAAGTAAATGCGATAATGTTTGTGAAAGCACTTTGCCAACTGTAACATATTGCAGAAAAAGAATGCATCAACACACTGCATTTTGCATTGCAAACTCTGCTAAAATGAAATAAACAAAATCTATTATCACTGGGACAGTCTCTTCCTTTCGACAAAAAGGTCTGATTTATCACTTTATTTTAAGAAGCTTTCGGAGGAACTTGTGTCAGATGAATCATGACCCAACGAAGATGTTTTCACCCTCCCAGTCTAGTTGTTTGGAAAACATCTGTGTCATCACTTCACATTTCAGGGACGCCAAAATGGGGACCCTCCCCACCCTGAAGGGTCAGCTGAAAAGGAAGAAGCCCTCTCTGTCTGAAGCCTCTTCTTCCTGTCCTAGAGTCCACGGTTAATAATCAAAAGGTTTACGAATTCTATTTCAGGCAACTGGAATTTAAAAAGTAAATGTAATCAAACCATCACACATGGAGTTCTCAGCTGCACTTTTAATGTGTTATATATGTGGGGTGAGAGGTGGGTGTTGAAATATATATATATTTTAATATTTCCATGAAACAGGATTCTAACCTAGTAGAGTTCCACTGCTGCCAGGAAAATATTGAGTAGATATTTAAATCCGGCAAAAGGGTAGTGCCTTGCCAAAGATGTACTGTGCCTTCATGAAACAAAATGCCTCACACAGGCAAACATCCTATTTGAGAGGCCCCTCTACATAAATGAATAAAAGCAAGATAAAACAAGAGCCACACTGATGATAACATAAATGCTGAATGCCATTTTTCTTGAATTGTATCAATGTAAAATATTAGCTTCCTGATAGTAAAATCACTCTTGGCTACAAAAAAATACATTTTTTTTCTTAAATGTACCTCTAAGTCCTATCACAAGTCTAGTGAGGTCTTTGTTTATAAAACCAGGCCCCTGGGCAAGTTGGCCAATCTGCTGTCCAAGACACTCAGAAGCCTGCAAAAATAAGATGTTAAATTTTTCCTTCACAAGAAGACAGAACTTACATTTATAAAGCAGGCCCAATAGAAAAAACTGGCTTGAATTTTAGCAATGCTTCATTCTACCACAAATTGAAATTTTGTCTCAAATAAAAAGCCCATTTCAAGGCTTTTTCTGAGCCTTTTAACTTTCTAACTTATACATGGAGTTTCTTTGCTGTCTTGTTACTGGTTTCCAATTTGACTGCTCCTCGGTCAGTGAATGGGGTCTTGGTGGCCTAGTCCAGTCCTTGGCCAATTTCTGTAAATGTTACTTGAGTGCTTAAACAATGAAAATTCTCTAATTCTGGGTACAGAGTTCTCCATAAATAACTATTGGTAATGTATATTTAATTTTAACGTTATTGACCTCCCAATTACTAAGAAAGGCAAATTAAAATCTCTCACTAAAGTGGATTTACATATTTTCCTTCATTTCATTTTTTGCTTCTTTCTTGCTTTCTCTATTGATTTGGCTGTTTAACAAACTAGTTCTCTTTCTTGTTAATCTTTCATGAAAATCTAAATTTAATCACCAAATTTACCCTTTTCCCACATACCACAAGGAATTTAAGTGATCTCTAGTCTTAAGTGATAATGTTGCCGGATCCCGCATTGTTCCACCCCAGATCTGGGAGGTGTGGTTGCCATTTTATAGCCATTTCTCTTTATATCTACCTTCATACTTAATTTAATTTCCTTTTTGTATCTCACTTCTTCTACTGTTTTTTTCTTCCTTGTTAATTACATCCTTTGTTATGTTCTAAAGTGAAGGTCAATTAGAAACAAACGCTCACTCTTTATTTCACGTTCAATTCACAAAATAAATTTCAAAGACTAAGAATATTGTATTGTATTGCTTTGTATTTCATTGTATTCATTTAAAGGTGTTCTATAGGATCCATCACTTCACCAAGCTATTAAATGGGTCTGTGGCATAAAGAACAGGTTACCAGACAGGCGGCCAGCTGGAGAGCTGTAGGTCAGTTCCTCCCTGACCCCTGGGGATTTTCCTATCTTTTTTC
Organism: Nycticebus coucang; assembly: GCF_027406575.1. Classification (NCBI taxonomy): domain Eukaryota; kingdom Metazoa; phylum Chordata; class Mammalia; order Primates; family Lorisidae; genus Nycticebus; species Nycticebus coucang. The sequence continues at coordinate 7,326,051 of NC_069795.1, read as the reverse complement.
TGTGGCTCACTCCACTGTTGAGAACTCATTTTCTGTCCTTATTACCGTCATTCTTCTCAGATAGCCTTTTTTACTCTAGTTTCTTCTGAAGTATTTTCTTTGGTGTTCTGCACTTTCACCAGAATATAAATGTGAACTAATTTTTATTTATCCTGCACCAACTTGTTACCCTGCCTGTATTCAGAGACTGGCCATGTTTATCAATTTGGGGAAGGGATTAGCTTGCATCATTTCACATATTTCATCACTTCTATTCTTTTTATTTCCTGTTTTTCTAGAACTTCTAATAGATTTATTATGAAGTAAAAATAAAATCCTAAGCCCTATGCTAACTGAATGGGTCCCTTTTGGCCAAGGGGACCCCAGAAACACCTTTAAACTGAGTTCCCAGCCATGACCGGATGGGAGAGATATAAGGCATGATTACGAATTCACGATTTCCCTTCATAAATATTCATGACTCCTCCTATAGCTCATTGAATATGTATATCTGACTGCCCCATCACTATAAAATCTTGTTCCTTCTGTCTGTCCTGTAAAGCGTGTGTACCCGGCTTCTGGCCAGGGCTCTGCCTCTCTGCCTGTTGAAATGGGCCCCACAGGCAGCTACCTTTTATGAGAAATAAAGCTCTCCTTTCCCCCAAATACAAACCTGTAGTCATCCCTACCTAAAACATTATCATCTAGTCCTTCCTAATGCTTGTCATTTCTTTTCATATTTTCCATCTCTCTCTGTTTTCTATTCTGCGTAACAACCTCGCTTTACCTTCTTCAACTCATTCGTTAGCTTTTTTAAATCAACGGTTTAGCCCATCTACTGCTCTTTTATATCAATCACTTTTTGTCTCTAAGAGTTCCATTGATTTTCCTTCAACATTATTTATGTTTTGACTTCTCTTTTTTGATTCCTTCTTTTATGTCCTTAATATTTAAAGACTCTATTGGCTGTATATTCTCTAACCAGTACTTCAATCATTCCAATATTCTTTGTTGAAAGTTTAATCATGCTGTTTCTTATTTCTGTTGAATCTTGGTCACGGTAGGTTGCTTCTTCCTGTTTTTTGTAGTTTGGGGGTGCAGATTCACCTTCAGTGGGTCTGTACCCACAGGAATTCTGTGCAGCTTGCGTGGACAGCATGTCGCTCCATGAAGACTTCAACTTTACATCTGCCAGATGTCCCAGATCACCACCAGCCATGAGGTCTTTTCGGTGTTAACTTATCAGCCTGGGAGTTAGGAGAACACACAGTTGTGTGTGCATGTGTGTACAGGGAAGGTCGAGGCTCAGTTCCAACTCTCTGCTTTGTGCAAGCTCAATACCTCATCTCTTGGTCTCAGTTGTCCTTCAAAAGCCAAGTCTCTGTGTTACAGACACCAGTAGCCCCACCCCCATTCATGCCATCTCCACCAACCAGGTGCCAGCACAAGAATGTGCTGCTCTGGTCTCAGTCCCTAAGGAGTTCCTTGACTTCCTTCCCAGTTCAGCTATGCATTTCAAAGGCTATTAAACTCTGTGCAGCAATTCTAGGTATTTTGCAAGAGACATGAATGCCTTGTAGGTCCTTTTACATTCTCTGGTTACTAGAACCAAGAGCCCTCTATGCATACTTGTTATCTACTCACTTTGAATATTTTCCATTTTCAGCCTAGCTCACGCTGGGCTTTACTTCATTTATTTATTACTCAACAGTCAAAAAATTAACTTTACATATGAATTGTACAACACCCTAGGAATGAGTCAAAAATAAGAAAGAGCACCTGTCCTCAACTCAACTGAGAATCTACAATACTGTGTTTTTTATTTTAAAAGCACATGACCAAGTTATTTATGTTTATGTTGGGCACTAAACTTATCTTTGTCATTCTGACACACCAATTTATTTCTCTGGAGGGAGCCATTCTCAGCCCATTATCTAGTTTTGGGATAATACCGACCTTTTTTTTTTTTTTTTTTTTACCCTTGTTGTTTCCCTTTAGTCATTCCATGACAACATCCTCTATGTTCTTCATGTTTTAGAAAGTTTCTCTTTGCTCGGATTTTCTTTGTCCCCTTTTAAAATGCTGGCGCCCCCAAGCCGCATCCATGGTCTGCCATTCTCTCCACTCAATGCCTCTCTGGGCCTCCGTATTCCCTTCCATGTTTTAGCTGCAACCTGCATTCTACGTTCATTTCCTGAGGCTGCCCTAACTAAGTCCGGCAAACTGGGCAGCCTTAAACCGCAGAAGTTTATTGTCCCACAGTGCTGGAAGCTGGAAATCTGAGGTCAAGGTGTCAACAGCGCCAAGCTTCCTCTGAGACTCTGGGTGGAATCCCGCCTTGCGTCCAGTCGAGGTGTTGGCCAGCCATGCTGCTCCTCGGCTATTGGGTGCATCGGTGGGATCGCTTGTCTCTGTTGACACGGAGTTTCCATGTCATGATCCCTCTGAGTTTACCCACGTCCCACATCCCTTTTCTGTAAGGACACCAGTCATTGTATTAGGCTCACCCAATAACCTCATGTTATTTTGATTAAATCTGCAAAGCCTCTATGAACAAATAAGGTCATATTCTAAGGCACTGGGGTCAGGACTCCAGCATAGCTTTCTGTGGAGACGCAGAAATCAGCCTATGTCTGCAAATCTATCTCCTAAGTCTAAGGGTCCCTCCCAAGTGCCAGACCCAAATATAAAAAAAAAGCAAATAGCTGCAATTTTTTGGAAATACTACTCTATCTCAGGTGCAGTATAAGCACTTTACAGATATTGTCGTATTTAATTTAGACAGCACCATAGGAACCAAGCTTGCTACCATCTTTATGTTGAGGCAATAAACGGCAGAGTGTAGCACTCAAGTGCTGTGACCCTGATAAAGGACCCTTCACCCTAAGCTCTGGACCCCCAGTGCTGCTGTGAGGATGTCTCAGTATATCACTGTTAAACCCAGACTAAAACAAACCAAAATTGCCAATTTTTATCTATTCCAGGCTCACCCCGCTGTGCGTGTGTCCTGGGAAAGGCATTTCACCTGTCAAGTCTCGTTTTTGACAAAGGAAGATGTTGAACTTAGGTCACTAGTAATCTACAACTCCTGGGATTCAGAGATTCCCACTAACTAGATCTGGATTATCATTAATTCAGTAAAACACATTTACTGGCCCCTGTACACAGGCCAAGTGTTTGCAGCTTTGCTAAGAATGTAAATGACAGAATTGCCACTTTACTTCATGCCTGTAATCCCAGAACTCTTGGGAGGCAAAGGTGGATTGCTTGAGCTCAGGAGTTCAAGACCAGCATGAGCAAGAGCCTGACCCATCTCTACTAAAAATAGAAAAGAACAGCTGGACATTGTGGTGGGCACCTATAGTCCCACCTACTTGGGAGGCTGAGGCAAGAGGACTGCTGAAGCCCAGGAGTTTGAGGTTGCTGTGAGCTACGACACCTCTGTACTCTACCCAGTGTGACAAGAGTGAGACTCTGCCTCAAAAAAGAAAAGTAAAGAATTGCCGCTGTATGAAGCTTATCATCTTGTACAATAGGCAGACTTAAAGATAACTAAGCAAGAAGATAAACAGCGTATCGGCCATCAGGGCTTGCTCAGAGGGTATATTCTATTCCTTGTCACTTGTCTGTTTTCAAAGCCTAGCTCAAGAATTTCACGTTTAGGGAGAATCATGGGAGAGCTATGCAGTCCTCTGCTACTCTGAGAACCCAAAACCCTGTCTTCACATGAAACCAGGCCACCAAACACTCACCCTGGGTGTCCCTTCTGCCCATATTGAGGAGCCATTCTCTGGTGACTCACACTGCATTCACAGAGAATGCCAGACAGAGAGGCTGTTGAGCTCCAGTGCCCAGCTGTGCGGGAGGTGGCTGGCTCTACCGCCCCCACAGAGCCTGTGCGAGGTTTGGGGATCCCACTGTTGAGATTCCACACTGACACAGACACTGCCCTCCCTGCAAAACTTCTTATTGAAAGTAGGAGTTATTTCCCCAAATCACCCTTTATGTCAGCTGCGAGGAAGCTTAAAGCCCTCCTGGAGCTTAACAATAGCATCTCGGCCAAGCTTGCGGCCAAAATGGCTATGTTCTTCCTTCAGTTTTCCATTTGTTTTTTGTTTTTTTTTTGGGGGGGGTCTACTATTTTTTTTAAATTTCAGAATATTACAGGGGTATACACATTTTGGTTACACAATTTGTTTTTGCACATTTTAAGTCAAAGTTGTAAGTGTTCCCTTCACCCAGAAAGTGTGCACTGTGCCAGTTAGGTGTGAATTTACCCAACCCCTCCCTCCCACATACTTGATTTTTGTTGAGTTTAACTTCCACATGTGCATGTAAGAACTGATCAACTAGTTCCAACTTAGTGGCATTTGTTTTTCCATTCTTAGGATACTTCACCTAGAAGAATGCTCTCCAGTTCCATCCATGTTGTTACAGAAGATACCAGATCACCAGTTTTATGGCTGCGTAGAACTCCATAGCACACAAATGCCACATTTTAGTAATCTACTCATGTATTAATAAGACACTTGGGTTGTTTCCACATCTTTGTAATTGTGAATTGTGCTGCTATAGACATTTGAGTCATCTGAATGTCTAAGTGCCTTAGAAGGGATTCCCAGTTTATATCTGATCAGCAGTTTGGGGCACACGTTTATCCATAGTTTCGTTCGCAAGGCTTCTCAAAACCTTTGTGGAATGTCCATATTTATTTAAGTCTATAGATGCATTAGAGAATAGAACACAAAACAAAATAAAGTATGGTAATAAGAATGGTTAAGTTTCATAAGAGAAGCAATGAATTTGCTGGAGGGTCCAGTGTGGCATCCTAGACAGAGTGAACTTCAAAGATGAAGAGTGAGAAGGGTTTGTCAGGGAAGAAAGGGGGTGGGCATTCGAGGAGAGGGAGCAGCAGGGATGCTGACCTGGGTTGTGAAAATATAGCATACGAGTTGGGCAATGTCACAGGATGGCAGGGGGTGAGAGAGGAAATGGTGCAGGCCACGAAGGATTTAGGAATCATATCAGGATGGTGCAAATGAGGCTTTTCTTGACCCATCATTTTCTAGTGCTCTCCCTTCTTCAGGTGTTCTGAAACATTTGTGGAGAATCACTCATTCAAGTTCCTAATCACACGCTTTCCCGTCTGTCATGAACTACCCTTGTGGCTGGGTCTTATCTGCATCTGAAAGGCCCTGGCCATATCCTCAGTGACTAACGTAAGAGTAATAGGTATTCAGTGAACACTTCCTAACTGAGTAGGAGGGACCACGCCTGGGGGTCTGAGTAAGATGCAATGCAAGTCCTTTCAGCCGTGGGTTGGGTGGCCAAGAAGAGGGGATTGTAAATCTCATGAGAGCTTTTATTCATGGTGATTGGAACATAGCAAATGCTCAGTGAAGGAATGAATAAATTAATGAAATAATGAATGAAAAGAGTAAACCGTGGAGGGATGAATGTAGACACTCTTTATCCCTGAGACTACTGATTACCACAAGCACTTGTGCTCAAAGTGGATTGTTTTAAAAATAAAAGTAGAAACATTTGACAAGCTCAACACTTTCGCACCTATTTTAGGGAATAAAAACAGTGAAAAAGAAAAATCTTTCAAAATGCTACAAGCTGCTCAAAGCAGAGACCTTATTGCACTTTGGTCAGTATTTTGCAACTTTTAAGAAAAGTGGATGAAAGCTGTACCTTCCTCTTTGTTGGCCCACTTGGTTAGCACATCAGCACGTAGGCTGTCAACACCTAAAAGGTACAGTGACCCACGCAGTTTTCATCAAGTTGGGGGCCACACTCAGCGCAAGGGCGGCTCCTTCCCTGACAACAGGTGTTTCAAGAGATGGCACGAAACTGAAGCTATTTAGAACATATTAGTGCCATAGTGTGGTGGGAATTGGTGGTTTCTCAACAGTGATCTGTGCTCACAGCCTCGGCAAGGTGGAGTTGGAAGCACCCAGAAGGCAAATTCCTGAGCGGTTCAACATTGTCTTTGGCCGTTAACAGCGGCACAGTAAAATGGACCCTGTCTGCTTCTGTGCTTGGTAAAGGGGGCTCAGCACAGGCCCCAAACACGCCCCCAAAGCCAAGGGGCTTCCTCCGCTGGTGCTTGAAGCCCCCTAGGTTCTCCCCTGGATGGGTGGACACGTGGCCTTCACATAATGTATTCTGTTAACAAATGACAGGCCCCAAAAATATACCTGAAGGGAAAGTTTTAAGAAGACAAATTTTCTTTCTACCATATGGGTGATTCTTTATTAACAAAAAAAAATTAAGACTGTCATGTGAGTTATTAGTCATTTTTATCATTTCTTTTTGTGTGTTCCTCTCCTCTAAAAGTGACCCACCATTCCTTTATTAACAATAATTCAAGTCTGTTAAAGTAAAGAGTATTTGCTGTCTTCTATCTAGATGAAAACTTCTCCAACCTGTGGGTCCTGAACGCCCCGGAGGAGCACGTTAACAGGTGCATAGCAGTTGGAAATGGGTGGTTCTCATCCTACGTTCCCCATGTAACCCTATGCAAGTGTTCTGACCTCCTCCAGTACCCTTTGAAAAACACTTTCCAGGGCACCTCCAGGTTAAGCTGGGCCAACAAAGAGCCATTGACTTGGGTCGCACTTCTCAGGCCCCCCTTATTAAGGCTGGTTTCACTATCTGTACGACCATGTAAGGAACCCGCCAGCCCTACGAGATGCCAACCCTACGGATACGGATATGCACACCAAGTAAACAGGTGGGATTCACCAGCTCACCAGCACCCTGCAAGAGGGCACAGCCGCCAGTTGCCTAGATGTCTGGTGGGCCTACTGGTTGAACACTTTTCTCATTCCTTGCCTATTCCCTCCTTATAACCCAGGAACACATCTCTCTCTAGACTCAGGATGAGCAGCTTGGCGCATCTTTTCCACATTAGCTTTCTTTTCATCCGACGGATATGAATCATGTAACTGGACGCTGAAACATGTCATTGTCACTTTGCAGGCCTGCTGCCACCGTGAGGCTGAATAACACCCAGCTCTTCCAATTCTGCATTACTTGAAAGTCTGACAAAATTTTAAAAATATACATATATATGCTGAGGTTGCCAAAAATGTATACACATATTAGGAAAGGAAAAAAATCATGTTAAAATATTAACATTCGAGTCACATTTGACTTCTGCAATTACAAGAGGTACAAGATACAATATATAAGATAATAAATGTTATCTGTACATACTGAGTATTGTAACTTTAATACAGTGTTTTCCTTTCTTAAAATGTGCATACATTTTTGGCACCCTCTGTGTATACACACACAGTGCACACACACACATGGATGTATATGTGTATATGCACATGTATGTCAACCTCACTCCCGGATTCATTCTGTCATTAATCTTACTTTAGTCTGTGCTCCATGTTTATCAATTTTTAAACTTAATTGGACCCTGCTCCTTTGTATATATTTATGACAGCTTTCTTAAATCTGTCCTGAAGGAGGAGGCAGTGTAAGTGTGTCAAACTCATCAGGATATTTGATGAGTTTCTTTATGGCTCTTGAGTCATCTTTAGATACTGAGTCTCAAAAACAGGGCTGAGGGAGTTGCTTCTCAAAACTGAATTCCAAGTCCAAGAACCCAGTGTGGACGCAGACAAAGCCCCCAGGTCTTCTGTTTTCTGCCTGTCAGGTTGATCCAGTGCCAGTCTTCCCGTCAGTATGAGGACCACTTTCAGGTCTAGGCCATGGGCATCTGTATGTAGCTGATGGGCAGTACAAATGTTTAGGAATAATGAATAGTTGGATTTTTTTTTCATCAGCTATCTGTATGATTTGCATTGAATGCCAAGCAAGGTGTCTAACTAGTAGGAACTATGTGAACTAGTCAGAAGAAGATGTGGAGAATTTTATATGCACAGAGAGCTCCATGCTCAAAATGTAGCTGAGGGAGGCCCCGGGGCTAGTGCTGAGGGACAGGTGTGGCAGCCGATGCAGCTTCCCAGGTCCTGCAACCTCACGGCCACACTGGAGAGTGGTCCAGATTGGGCAATGAAGCTGTGTGTGTGTGTGTTCATCTGTGTGTGTATGAACACATGTACACGAAACTTGACCAATAACTGTAAAATTCACAACTTGCAAAATCAGCCACAACTAGTCTCTTACCAACACCATCAACTGAATAACTGCTCGCACTGGCATGAAGCAACTGGAGAGGGGAACAGCTGCAGAGTCCTTTTCTCCAAGGAAAAACCGGCCTTTACTCCAAAGCTCAAGAGGAGCTGGTCTGCACAGCCGTCCTTCCATCCACCCAAGCCACGTGGAATGGGCATTCACTGCAGACAAGAAATGCTGGAAGTTCTGACCGGATTAAACTGGTTCTTTGTCTCTTCCCCACATAAATGTCTCTTTTGATTTCTACATAATTTCCTTAATGTAGAAAGACTCGACTCTGGCCCTATTGAAAAGGATATTAACAACATCACAGCAGATGAATGGTATCACGGAAATACATCCTCACCAGTCTGGTGGCAGCAACGTCACCTCCTACACCTGTGACTCTGAAGAAAAGCGTCTTCAGGGCAGCCCCATCCCTTATTCTCTTACCTTAAAGAACTAAGACTTGTTTTGTTTTTCTTAAGGAGGACCGGACAGATGGGTTTGGGGGCAAGGAGCTGCCTTTGGGTGTCTACATCCTCCTGTTCATGCCCAGCCAGAGTCGTGGGCAACAGGGTCCCTGTCCTCCCTTCCTCCTTCCTGTTCTCAAGCTTTACTTGGGTACCACATTGAGAATGGGCACTGGAACTCATGTCACTGGGACATTCGCCTTCCCATTTCTTCAGTCTAGTGAAACTGCCCCTGTTGGAAGGCACAGGAGCAAGTGAGTTGGCCTCAGTTGCCACACCCAAACCAGACCTCTGGCCTTTTGATAAACAGTAACAATTGTCTTGTCCCTCTCATAAGGCACTCATGAGACTATGCCAGAACCATCTGCTCTAAGTCTCACAAAGTGCTTGAAGCCCAAGGATGCCCCTTTCACACCTGACTGCGTCCCCTCGGCTTTCTGTGTTTGCTGAAGCTGCACAGAGGTCCGGGCGGGCTGCTCTCCAGTGTGAGAAGGCAGGGCAGCGCTCGCCAGTACTCTGCCCTCTCAACTGCCCTGTGTGGGAGCTGACAGGGCGCTAGGGGACAGGATCGCATGCAGGCCAGCGGGAATATTGTGCCCCCAAGGGACTTGAGTCTGCTGTCATCACACTTCACAGAAATGAATTTGGAGGACTCTGGGGGGAATCATGTCTGGGCCGCTTTGCTTGTGTGTGCCTCATACTTTAAGGATGAGGAGTAACTTGTGCAGGGCGCCCAGGGGCCGGTATCTCTCACCGCACCACCCCCAGTTAACAGTCGCTGGGCAGCTTATATTCTACGAGGAAGGAAGGTAGGAAAAATACTTTTACATGGTACATGTGAAACTTAGTAAATATAGAATGTAAATGTCTTAACACAATAACTAAGAAAATGCCAGGAAGGCTATGTTAACCAGTGTGATGAAATGTGTCAAATGGTCTATAAAACCAGTGTATGGTGCCCCAGGATTGCATTCATGTACACAGCTATGATTTAATAAAAAAAAAACAAAAAAAAAAATAAAATAAAAATAAAATAAATAAAACAATACTTTTACATGAATACAAAGACTGATGTGGATGAAAGAAAGAAAGGGAAGCGAGGAGATTGAGGCTGAGAGGCACAGGCAGGCTGGGGAGCGGCTCTGGACGCAGGTGCTCAGCTGAGGCCGCTCAGAGAGGTCACATGTGCACGGGGCCTTGACAAAGGGCACACATGTGGGGACAGCTGGGAGCTGAGGGGACAGCAAGTTCAAATCTCTGAGGCAGAACCACAGGCTGACCAGATGGCTGACAGGAGCGATAGGCAGACACCCAGGGACCACTGCAGGAGAGAGAGGAGAGCAAGGTGGAGCCGTCTGAGCCCAGACTGGGCCCCTCACTAGCAGCATCTCCGAGCTTTCCACTTCTCAGGGAAGTCACCTTGAGGCTTCCTATTTCCAAAGATGGCATGAGATAACGTCTCTAACCTGTTTACCAAGATACCTAGCACAGAGTAGGGGTTTACTGAGTGCTGGCCACTGGCTGTCACCATTGCTGTGTCCAGTTTTATGTACTGCGCGTCCTCTGAGGAGCCAGAAAGTCATGCTTTCTATTACCTTTGGCGTTGCTAAATAAATAAGTTCTCAGCATTTCCCTGGGGTACTCACAGCACGAGGGAGTCTGCCTGGAGACGGAGCTCAGGTGTGCACACAGCTCATGGGAGTCTGCCTGGAGACCGAGCGCAGGTGTGCACACAGCTCATGGGAGTCTGCCTGGAGACCAAGCTCAGGTGTGCACACAGCACGAGGGAGTCTGCCTGGAGACCGAGCTCAGGTGTGCTCACAGCACGAGGGAGTCTGCCTGGAGACCGAGCTCAGGTGTGCACACAGCATGAGGGAGTCTGCTTAGACGGTCTCTCTCTCCGTTTTCTCTTTCTCCCTCCACATACATGTGTATGTGTATTTTTTTCTTGGCAAAATAAAGAGTTGGGAGCCATATAAAACACACTGCTTTCTCACATGTTCTTAAAATCTAGCACACACGTGTCCGTGTGTGTACTTGAATATTTACCCTCATTTTTCACTTTATTGGAGATCAGTGGACACGTCACCATATGTGGACAAACCTCTGCTGGCTCCACATACAGTTATGCTCTAGACAGCCACGGTGTGACCAAGGCCACGTGGGAGGAGCAGGTTCAGGGATGCTAAGCCCTGCCTCCAAGAGGGTGTGTCCTGCCAACGGAGCACCTCTGACCTGCTGGAACGATGACTCTGCGTTCGTTGGTGGTCATGTTTGGGGGTGGCATGTGCTTCTCCTCCATGTAGCTGCTGTAGTTCATCCCCACGGTGTCTGGGCTGCCCACCATCTTCCCGCCTTTGGTCATGCCGCATTCATCGGGGGAGTTCCTGGAGGAGGAGACAAATTCTCCATTATTCAGCAAGCACAGAGCACATCTGAGGGGTGTTCTCATGACACAGAGAGAACCGAGGAGGGCAGCAGGGAAGAGACTGAGGAAGAAAAGAGAGAGTAGCACAGAAGGCTTCTCTCTGAATGCTCTGTCTGCCCCAAATGCATATGTTGAAGCCCTAATTCCCAAAGTGGTGGTATCAAGAGGTGGGGCCCCTGGAAGGTGATCAGGGTTAGATGAGGTCATGAGGGTGGGGCCCCTAGGATGGGATTAGTGCCCTTAGAAGAAGAGGAGGGCAGCAGAGCACACTCTACACCCTGTCAGATAAGAAGGTGGCTGAGCCATCTGTAGCCCAGGGATGGAGTGGTCACCACTGACCTTGAGGACACACTGATCTTAGCCTTCCAGGTGTTTTGTTAGGGCAGCCTGCCCAGGCTAAGACAGTGCCCATGCTGGGTAGAATCACAGACACACACACAAAGGCAGCAAAGCTGCCAGCTGGCTCCTGTTTCTTAATCCAGCTCCTCTGAAACTGTTCCATGACAACTGATGGGGAACATGCCAGTCATGTGGCAGAGAACAGGCCGAATGGACAGAGCCTGAGAGGCAACATGAGGGACACTCCTTCCTAGAACTTCAGAATGAAATCCTTTTGTGGAATTGTGAAATCCTGCAGCCCATCTTCAGATACGGTCTGAAGAGACTCAGTGCTACAGGCTGTGGGTGTGGGTTGCAGGTGCGGGGGGACCGGCCCTCGGGGAGGCAAGAGTTGTGGAAGCAACTGTACAGACCCAGAGAGGTGCTGGGGATAAAGAACTTTCTAGAAAAAGAAAAAAGGGAAAATACTTCCCAAAAATAAGATTTGAAAGCTGCAGATATAGGAAAATGCCAAATAGAAAATCCAGCTTGAACAGAATACAGATGCCAACACTTTCTTAGGGGTGTGTTAACCCAGGGTTGCGGGCTCACTGTTCAGGTTGTATCGTGTAAGGTGGCTTTCTGAAAACACTTCTCGACCTCTATACAATGTGTATTTTTTTTTCATTTTTTAGGAATCTGGGAAACTTCACTGTCTCAGCATTTTAGGTTTCTGTCTCAATGTTTAGGGCTATGGGTTCCCTGGTCTGCCTCCTCTGCTTCTCATTAGTTGGATTGGAGAATTACAGGCTTGGCATGGACCTGACCTTCAAATCTGAGAAGGTCAAACACTCAGAGGCAGGAGGGTACTCTCTGGCTGGAACAGGGTTGAAATGGGATGGAGAAGGTCATTCCACACCCAAAGGCCATAGCAGGGATGTGGGAAAGACCAACTGAGGCCTCGCATGTGGGGACACAGGTTTGTTCTCAGCATCACTTGCAAATGGGTCTGGAGCCAACAGAGAGTGCCCAGTGTTGACAATGATGAGGGAGCAGTCACCTCTGTGGATGCGGTGACAGCCGGGGTGGCACAGGACACAGCCCTGCCCAGTGGCATCTTCACAGCTGTACTAACATGAAGGAAACTTTAAAAACAGTCTGTGTTCCCATGGAGTAGACCCTGAATATTTCCACCGCTGCCCACACAGGCATTATTTCCTCCTGATGCTATTTTTCCTGGCTTCAAACATTTATCTCTGAAAGACCCATCCTAATATCAAAACATAGAATGTCTTTGCTTGAGACTTAGTTTCCTATGCCTTTGGAAAATTCCGTCAGTTGAGCAGAGTGTGTATGTTTTGGCGTATTTGTGTCAAGGAGAGAAGTTACGAGGGAAGAGAAGTTAGAGGGACCGTGCTCTTTAGTAAAGAAGCTTTGGGTGGTATCCTGGTGAGGCAAGTAACCCAAGTAACACCTTTGAAGGCCAGGATAACCTTTGTTCAGTTCAGTCACTCACTCATCCATTTAGACAGCTTTTATTGTGTGCCTGCTGTATACTGGAAATCATCCATTCTTTCTTCCCAGCCATGCAGTTAACCACATGAGAAACTAAAGATCAAAGAGATGCACAGAATTAGAGAAACAAGGACTATTGGGGACCATGGACCCCTCAGACCAACACTTTTTTCATTTTATTTTACTTGTTCATCGTTTAGTTTCCATATCTGAGGATAAGAACTCTAGGCATGGATCGCGAGAGTTTTCCCATAGCATGAAAATGGATCCCTCACCAAATCTGGGTATAATGAGCTATTAAAATGCATTCCATGAGAGCTTTCAAAAAATATGTGTAAATATTTAAAATAGGGGCATTGTTTAGTAAAGTTACTTTGTTTTCATTTTACAACCGCAAAACACAATTGATCTTATCAAGTTTTCCTATCTCAGCTTTCACTATAAGAAACAATATGAGCCCTCCAGAACTTGCACCTTTAAGACAATGAAAAAAATTAGTGCCCCCCCCCGCTGCCAGCTGTATTTGCTTTAGCTTCAGAGATGGTAGACTGGAGCCATGATTTTGGTCATTTCGGATGGTTTTTGTAATAAATTGAAGGGAACTGCAATCCTACAGAAGGGAAATGGTCACCACACGAGGCCATCAACATGCCAAACCCAAAGCAGGCAGTCAGCAAACATTGGCTAAATGGGCCCCCGCTGTCCTAGTCTCACTGTTCATTTCTCCTTGTTCATTTAGGAAATTTTAATAACAAAAGAGTAGTGTTCACACTTGTAGACCCTGTTCTGAGACTGTAATAGTCATCAGGCCTCACCACATCCCGGGAGGGGCCGCAGGTGCACTGTGCAGAGGGGGTAACTGAGTGCACAGGAGATTAGGGTGCAGAGCGGGAGGAAGGAGAGGAAAGATTCGACGCCACCATCCGTCCCTGCTTCTGGCCCCGCCTCCAAAAAGTAAAGGCAAGCCACCTTCCTGTAAAAGGTCAAAGAGATCTTAGTTTCAGGAAGGCATCAATGACTCCTTTACCCACAGGTTACTCAGGTTTAAGCATGCATTGTCACACTCATCCTGTCAGCGGTCCAAGCCCTGGGCCCAATCACTCCCTGAACAACGAGTGTTCAGCCCAACTGGGACATATATGTAGGATATAAATATGAGGAGGAGTGATTCCAAGAAGAAAATTTGTCAGAGGCATCTGTTTGGACAACACTTTAGTAAATGAAAGGAAAGCTTCTTATGAAAAGTGTTCACGTAAACGTGTAATTATACTTACATATTCAGCTCTTTGCCCAAATGACATAAGAAAAAGTTAACACTGCAGCAATTTGATCCTTGCATACTATGTGGCAGCTACATGGCCACAGTATATTCTGAGGCTTACATATCAGTGGGGAGAAGATTATTACAAAAGCTTGGCATCCTACCTGCACTAAGCACTTCCCAGGGCAAGCGACCACATGTTCTCCATTCTAACACAATGAAGATTTAGACGTTCAATGTATTGGTTTTAGTGAGGGCATAGCAAAGAGCATCCCTCCAGACACTGATCGTCCCACTAGAGCATCCCTCCAGACATGGAGCATCCCACTGGAGCATCCCTCCAGACACTGATCGTCCCACTAGAGCATCCCTCCAGACATGGAGCATCCCACTAGAGCTTCCCTCCAGACATGGAGCATCCCACTGGAGCATCTCTCCAGACCCTCAGCATCCCACTTGAACTTCCCTCCAGACACAGAGTGTCCCACTAGAGCATCCCTCCAGACACTGATAATCACACGATAACATCCCTCCAGACACTGAGCATCCCACTAGAGCATCCCTCCAGACACTGATAATCACACGATAACATCCCTCCAGACACTGAGCATCCCACTAGAGCATCCCTCCAGACACTGAGCATCCCACTACAGCACCCTACAGACACTGAGCATACCAATGGAACATCCCTCCAGACACTGAGCATCACACTAGAGCATCCTTCCAGACATTGAGCATCCCACTACAGCACCCTCCAGACACTGACAATCACCCTAAAGAATCCCTCCAGACACTGAGCATCCCACTAGAGCATCCCTCCAGACACTGAGCATCCCACTAGAGCATCCCTCCAGACACTGAGCATCCCACTAGAGCACCCTCCAGACACTGACAATCACCCTAAAGAATCCCTCCAGACACTGAGTATCCCACTAGAGCATCCCTCCAGACACTGAGCATCCCACTCTAGCACCCTCCAGACACTGACAATCACCCTAAAGAATCCCTCCAGACACTGAGCATCCCACTAGAGCACCCTACAGACATTGACTATCACCCTAAAGAATCCCTCCAGACACTGAGCATCCCACTAGAGCATCCCTCCAGACACTGAGCGTCCCACTAGAGCACCCTCCAGACACTGAGCGTACCACAGGAGCATCCCTCTAGACACTGAGCATCCCACTAGAGCATCCCTCCAAACACAGACCATCCCACTAGAGCACCCTCCAGACACTGATAATCACCCAAAAGCATCCCTCTAGACACTGAGGATCCCACTAGAACATCCCTCAAGACACAGAGCATCCCTCTAGAGCAACCTCCAGACACTGATAATCACCCTCAAGCATCCCTCCAGACACTGAGCATCCCACAAAGGCATCATTCTAGACACTGAGCATCCCACTAAGGCATCCCTCCAGACGCTGAGCATCCCACTAGCATATCCTGCCAGACACTGATTATCCCACTGGAGCATCCCTCAAGACACTGAGCAATCCACTAGAGCAACCCTCCAGACACTGAGCAGCCCACTAGAGCATCCCTCCAGACACTGAGCAGCCCACTAACGCACCACTCCAGACACTGATTATCCCACTGGAGCATCCTTCTAGACACAGGGCATCCCACTAGAGCATCTTTCCAGACACTGAGCATCACACTAGAGCATCCCTCCAGACTCTGATCAATTCACTAGAGCATCCCTCCAGACACAGAGCATCCCAACAGAGCATCCCTCCAGACACTGAACATCCCACTAGAGCATCCCTCCAGACACTGATTAATTCACTAGAGCATCCCTCCAGACAATGAACATCCCACTAGAGCATCCCTCCAGACACTGAGTATCCCACTAGAGCATCCCTCCAGACACTGAGCATCCCACTCTAGCACCCTCCAGACACTGACAATCACCCTAAAGAATCCCTCCAGACACTGAGCATCCCACTAGAGCACCCTACAGACATTGACTATCACCCTAAAGAATCCCTCCAGACACTGAGCATCCCACTAGAGCATCCCTCCAGACACTGAGCGTCCCACTAGAGCACCCTCCAGACACTGAGCGTACCACAGGAGCATCCCTCTAGACACTGAGCATCCCACTAGAGCATCCCTCCAAACACAGACCATCCCACTAGAGCACCCTCCAGACACTGATAATCACCCAAAAGCATCCCTCTAGACACTGAGGATCCCACTAGAACATCCCTCAAGACACAGAGCATCCCTCTAGAGCAACCTCCAGACACTGATAATCACCCTCAAGCATCCCTCCAGACACTGAGCATCCCACAAAGGCATCATTCTAGACACTGAGCATCCCACTAAGGCATCCCTCCAGACGCTGAGCATCCCACTAGCATATCCTGCCAGACACTGATTATCCCACTGGAGCATCCCTCAAGACACTGAGCAATCCACTAGAGCAACCCTCCAGACACTGAGCAGCCCACTAGAGCATCCCTCCAGACACTGAGCAGCCCACTAACGCACCACTCCAGACACTGATTATCCCACTGGAGCATCCTTCTAGACACAGGGCATCCCACTAGAGCATCTTTCCAGACACTGAGCATCACACTAGAGCATCCCTCCAGACTCTGATCAATTCACTAGAGCATCCCTCCAGACACAGAGCATCCCAACAGAGCATCCCTCCAGACACTGAACATCCCACTAGAGCATCCCTCCAGACACTGATTAATTCACTAGAGCATCCCTCCAGACAATGAACATCCCACTAGAGCATCCCTCCAGACACTGATCATCCCACTGGAGCATCCCACCAGACACTGAACATCCCACTAGAGCATCCCTCCAGACACTGAGCATCCCAACAGAGCATCCCTCCAGACACTGCGCATCCCACTAGATCATCCTTCTAAACACTGAGCATCCCACTAGAGCATCCCTCCAGACACTGAGCATCCCACTACAGCATCCCTCCAGACACTGAATATCCCACTACAGCATCCCTCCAGACACTAAGCATCCCACTACAGCATCCCTCCAGACACTGAACATCCCACTACAGCATCCCTCCAGACACTGAGCATCCCACTACAGCATCCCTCCAGACACTGAACATCCCACTACAGCATCCCTCCAGACACTGATCATCCCACTGCAGCATCCCTCCAGACACTGAGCATCCCAACAGAACATCCCTCCAGACACTGATCATCCCACTAGAGCATCCCTCCATACACTGATCATCCCACTAGAGCATCCCTCCAGAGCATCCCTCTAGATGCTTCAGTCTTTGAACTTGCAGAGGTGACCTGTAGCAGTTTCTGTGAAAAGTCTACAGTTACTCATTAGATGCTTGTCAAGTGGATAATCATAATCATTTAATATATTTAAAATAAATCTGTATTATTTGTTGGGGCATAAATTTCTTAATTAAAAATAAATATGGCTCTTAAGGAAACTTTCCTTTGAGGACCTGTTTGTTTTTTTTGAGACAGAGTCTTACTCTCTTGCCCTAGGTAGAGCGCCATGGCATCATAGGTTACAGCAAACTCCTGGGCTTGAGCAATCCTCTTGCCTCAGACTTAAAATCAGACTTCCCAGTAGCTGGGCCTAAACAGGCGCCTGCCACAATACCCGACTATTTTTTAGAGGCAGGGTCTTGCTCTTGCTCAGGCCAGTCTGAAACTCGTAAGCTCAGGCAATCCACCCAGCTCGGTCTCCCAGAGTGCTAGGATTATAGGCATGAGGCACCCTGCCTGGCCAAATCACAGTGTCTTAACCATATTTGCCAATCCACATTTTCAAGTTTGGGTCTATCTGTGACATGTCAAATGTTAGTCTGTTCCATACAATTTGTGGCATCAGTGAGAGAAAATGGGGGCTGGAAAGACATACTTGTCTCTGCTCACAGCAGGGAAATTCTACCTTGGGTGGGGGTGCCCAAGAGAGAAGTTTGGTCAGGATGAAAAATCCTGAGAAAAATTGGATCATGGGAAGGGTGCCAAAAAGTCAGATCTATCACTGTCCAACTCCCTGACAACACTCAGGAGGCCACCTAACTGGAGGATTTACTCTCTGTAACGCTCTCACACTTCTCCAGGGCGTCTGGACATACCTGTGGTCTCTCTGGGGAATCCATACGTAGCAGAAGGCAATGCCTCAGACGTCATGAGAAAACACAGTGGAACATTGGTATCCCTCGTCTGATAATGAGGACATGGGCTTAAATAAATTGGCTTGTTGATCCTCAAATAATAATCACTCTTAATTAATGCTTGGAGAATTAAATTACACCAGGAGAATCAAATTTTTAGAATTTAAAACCATGAGCATTGATTTCTTAAAATACACTCGTATTATGAACTAATGGTATAAGAACATGGCGAAGAGTGTCAAATTGGTAATTTTCTAAATTTAAATTAAGGTGAGAGCGGAAGAGACACATTGCCAACCCTAAGTGGTTTCTCACAGGGCTACAGAAAGGGAGGGCTGGAAGAAGCCCCATTCCATGCCCCCTAGCATGACCGGCTGGAAGCTACTTGGATGAACTTATCTTTAGCTCACATGGACCGTTTTCCAGGGCAGGGACTGCATAACTTTCCCCAGAAACACTGGAGTTCTATTTATATGTGTGTGTGGTGGTTTTGACCACCTTTTATTCCCCTGTTGGGGCTCAAACTATATGAAGCTTGAAATAGATTGTAAAAAATGCATTCATGACACAATGATGACATAAATAATTAATAGAAGATAAATGAATGGAAAACAATGGCAGAAAAGTAATCAAGGGATAAAGCAGTCCACTGACCAGGCTCACGATTTACACTTGCTAGAGGTAGAATATGCATTTATCTCCGAGCTTTATACAGGCCACAGCAAAAAGGAAAATGCATTCCCTTACAAGGTTCGAGGTCTCAACACAAACCAGTTACGCAGCAGAAGGTTTCTCCTGGGCTCAGATTTGAGAAAAGTTTCCTCGGGGCTTCTCAGGAAGAGAACTGGGTATTGCAGCAAACAACAGCCTCCCCAACAGGCCACAGCACATCTCAGACCATTGCGCACAGTGGCAGGAGGAGCTGATGGCCGAGCAGCGCATTCTCAGCACACAGCCTCAGACGCTCATAGACATCCAGGGACCATGTGTCTTCAGCCTCCTCCACAAGGGCTGGTTGCTTTTTGTTTTATTGTTTCTTTTCTTGTTTGATTTTTTGATGTCACTTTTCAAAAAAACTGACCCGAGAGATCAGTGCAGAAATATATATAAAAAAATTAAAAATGAGAAAACCTTGAGAGATACAGTGTTTTGTAGCCACAATCTCCTAACTTCCAGATTTTCGATTCAAATTTGCTGATGTTGAACAGGGTAATACTTTTGTCTCCCAGAGCACCTAATGCATTATGGCAAACAGATCTTTACAGACCTTACTTGGTTCATCTCCTAACCGGTATCTGTTGACACAGGCTAGGAAGACTCCACATTCTTTTTGTGTCTTTACATTCTAACAGACACACGGGCGAAGCATTTGAAACAGGCTGAGCTGTAATTAGCAGCTCACTTCATACATGCAGCTCCTGAGGTCGGCACTCTCCAGCAGCACTGATTTACAGATGCAGCAAGACACCCCTGCCCAAGATGACAGGACCGTGGTGGAGGGCGTGGGATTCAAACCTAGATAACCACACACCACCTTCACCACCAAACCACATGAGCGGTCTCTATCACAGGTGTCAATCACAGTTGAATGGACCCTTGGAAGACACATTTCCATCACTGTTGAGAATTCTCAGTAGAATATCCCCCGTGGGGCCTGCAGACAGTCACGGACCAGAGTGGCTGATGTCAACCGAGGAGGAGCGGCCTCGTGGGGACAGGGCAGGGCTCCTTGGGAGACTCTGAAGACAGCGATGTTTATTCCGGCATATGTGTGAGTTTTGATAAGTTGGGTTAGGAAAGTAAATCATTTCTCTCAATTTTCAGTTAAGAGTTTTATGCTCCTCCCCCAAATTACGCTGAGGGGCTCAGTGGGTGTGTGTTCTGCACAATGATGGGCGAATGTCCACAAGGGAGAAGGGACATCAGGCAAGAAGTCCCCACGCTCAGCGAGCAGAGTGGGAATGAACCCCCCCCTGGACCACAGGCCCACAAAGATGGAACTGAGGGCTAAGGGCCCTGGGAAGGTAGTCCATAGAATTTTTTGAAGATTAAGTGCAACAAAGGCCCAAGACATAAGCCTCATTTAGCTGTTTCCCTATATAATACCCCTCTTAAAAAAAAATAAAAGGGGGAGGGAGTAATATGCCTGTAAAAACATACTGAAAAATATAAAATTAAGTCTTTGGTCTTCGAAAAACAAAATAAACTTGGCATCTGACTTTAGTTTCCTCATATCAGAGTCTACTTAACAGCAGGGCAGATGCTGTCATGGAAAGATGCGGCAATGAGATGGCGCAGCTGTGGCCACTGGCTTGACAAGGAAGGGGCCGGGAGTGTGAATGCACCTCATTTATCCAAGAATGTCACTGAATACAGCCCCAAGGGACAGTCCAACTCTCACTAGTCACATGAAATCCGGGGTTCACCCTGCTTTTCAGAGCACACTGCAGAAGCACTCGCCTTGGAGCCAGCCCAAGGCAGGTGAAACGTGCCTGGGGAAATCAATGTCCCTCTTCCTCGAGTCAGTGGAGGCAACCATTCATCATCCCCCATTCCTCCGAACCCTCTTGCACCTGGACCCCACTTCCCACTGCCTTGCTCTCCATCACACGCTGCCAGAAGATTCCAAGCACTTCCAAGTTCCCTCTCCTGCTACCAGAGCACAAAATAAACCTTCCCCAAACACAAGCCAGCCACATCAGACCTGACCCCGCCGTGGACCAACTCCCTAGCTTCTCCTCTGTGATCTGGGCCAGGGGATCCTCAGTTCACTCACTCATTCATTCATGGAACATCTCTCTATACAACAAGCACCCTCCCTGGTGCTGGGGGTTCATCAGTGTCCCTATTTTTATAGGGCTGGCACTTGGCGTGGCTAAAGCCCCTCACTCTGACTGCACAGGCCCTGCCTTCTGAGACCACTCCCCACAGCGCCCCTGACATCACCCCCTGCCCCACATCATGCCTGACCTTGAGCCTTTGCTTTTGCTATTCTCTTTGCTGTCCCCTCCCACACCACCTGTTACCTGCCGTATTCACCTGTCAAGCTCACCTCAAGGGCCTCTGTGAACCTTTCCTGGGTCTCCTGAGAGGAACGTCTCCGTCCCGCGAGAGTCCATGGGACAGATGAGTGAATTGATAAGTGATTCTCCCCAACTAAACACCAAGCTCTTACCTTACACCTGTGGCGCTAGAGAAAGCCCCTCATCTCAAAATTGGGAAACCAGTGTTGACCTTGGTTGACCTTAAATGAGTCACCTAATCTCTTAAGGCTCAACTTCTTCATTCATAAAAAGCAACAGATTCCTTCTTGAGGTTGCTGTGAAGATACTGGAGATGATAAGTGTGAATATGCTTTGCAAACTGGTAGGTGCTGTACAAATTAACCCAGCAACATGCTGCACGGGTGTCCCTGCATGTGTGTGGTTTTGTTGACAACTGTTGATAATGGCACCTCAGTGAATTCGTAGGTGGGTCAGAAGCTCATGTTTACTGCTGTTCGGTGTTCAGCCTGTGAGTGTCTATTAGAATGCCACTGTCTTCCTGCATTTTTTTTTTTTTTTTTTTTAGAGACAGAGTCTCACCTTGTCACCCTTGGTAGAGTGCTGTAGCATCACAGCTTACAGCAACCTCCAGCTCTTGGGCTTAGACGATCACGTGAGGAAGAACTTGGTGATGAAGCCACATAGAGAAATGTAAGGGCTTTCTTTGGCAGCTCGGCCCTAAGAGGCCAAAGAGGTCAGCTCTGCGGGAGGCCCTCCACAGAAGGCTGGCCAGGGGACAGGCATTCCAGGCCCATCTCAAACCTGAATACAAATAAACCCCTTCTCAGGTGGTTTTCTTTGTAAGGCCCCTAAAAGCCCATACTTAGTGTTAATCGGCCAACCCAACTCCTAATCGAGTTTCACAGCATGAATTGAGGTAAGTCACCGCAAAAGGTATTTTTAGGACCCCAGACAAGGAGGGGATTGTCTGGAAAGCTGCAGGGTAATTTGTGGGTCTGTTTTATTTCTGAATCAGAGGCAGTGGAAAAGCTGCTTCAGCCCCATGGCCCGGGCAGCGGGTGGAGCTCAACCGTGATTCATGTAGAACTCCAGGCTCAAACTGAAACCGTAGATGTTTGTCTTCACAGCTGTGTGTTATTTTTACCCTTACTAAATATTCTCTCTTACACCTGGAATTTCAGCCTCTTCCCAACAGTCCTGTTCCTTCCCCCTTCTCCGAAGCAGTTGAAGACAAAATTAATTAAAAAGTCACCACCAACTCACCAACAGTTAGTTCTTTGTCCCTAAAAAGGGGCTTGAAGTTTCCCTGAAAAAGTTTTATTGTTTGAGTTTATATTTCTCTTTGCAGCTGACAAAGAATATCAGCAAGATCATGTCATGTTTAAAAAATGTGGGGGGGGGTGTGTGCATCATTTGGGAGCTCATCATTTGGAAATAAAATGTTGTATAGAATAAGGAATAAGATTTCTATAAGCGGTTACATGATAAACAAATATGAGGGGTTTTTTTTTGCAATTTTTAGCCAGGGTCGGGTTTGAACCCACCACCTCCAGTATATGGAGCCAGCGCCATACTCCTTGAGCCACAGGTGCCACCCTGAAGGCTTTTCTATTTTGTAAGTGCTGTCTGTTGCTTTTTAAAAAAACTCAGTTTTCACAAAGTAAACCTAATGCCACCATGGTGCTTCAGATTTTGCTGTTTATAAGCAAGTTATGTGAATTCTGGTTAACCAATGGTTTTACTTTCCAGATAGCAAAGCCAAGGAAGCACCCTCTCCCCACTGACAGCACCTGCCGTGACCCACAATGTGATGGCGTCAGGAGGTGGGGCCTGGAGAAGGTGCCCAGGTAAAGAGGATGGAGCCCTCAGGAATGGGGTCTGTGCCCTTAGAAAGGCACCCCAGGGAGCTCTCTTTTTCTTTTGCCATGTGAGGTCACAGTAGAAAGTGTCCTCTGTGAAGCAGATACCAAATCTGCCAGCGCCTTGATCTTGAACTTGTCAGCCTCCAAAACAGTGCACAATCCACCCAGCCTAGAGCCATTTTTGTTATAGCAGCCTGTGATGACTAAGACACCCGCTATTATAGTTAGAGCAAAATCACTAGTTTGGAAGGATTTAGCACAGGGCCACCCAAAGCACAGCTTGGGGCTTAATTAGGAGATGCCTTTTATGCCAATCCAAGTCGGAGCCTAGGCAGAAAGGAACAAATGTAGTTAGCTAGTGGATTTCACTGTCCTAAAATAATACTTAAAGTGCTGTAGAAAAGGTAAGAAAACACATGTGATGTCAAACCTCCGTGAGCTGAAGTGGAAGACCTGCAGAGTGAACCACGTGCAATTTCTGAGACATTGTTGACCAATCTCAAACTACCCGGTAACGTGGACAGTTTCTGCATAAAATTGAAAATTGCTGGTCAACAATCTGTTCAAACAGCAGCTGTTCCCTGATCCGTTTCTCCCAGGATCAGTTCCAGTTGTCCCCAATTCAGCCAATTTATTCTTTCTCCCTCTTCATCGCTCAGCTGCTTATGATACAGACTCACTTAGCACCTCTAACATCGTAACATACTGCTGAACAGAGATTTTACGCAGAAACCACCCCTATTTCTGGCTGACTTGTGACTGATCAGCAGTGTGTTTAGCATTGAGTGCTGCGCATAAAATGAGAGGCCTTGATATTAAAGGACGTTTAGCCAATATATCATTGAATCTGTGGTCATCAGGCAGAGGACCTTTTCCAACACAATGACAAATAACAACAGGTGGGCATGGGCAGGCTACACTCTGGTAACTCAGAGGCCTTCATCTGTGAAATGGGTATAATCATAATATTGCCATCTCATAGACTTAGTGAAGAAATTGGATAATATGCTACATGTACAAATCTAATAAAGCACAAATGTTGTAGAAATATTAATACTGTCCCTCTCAGAGTCTTTCTCTCCTGCCCAGCTGGACATGATGACACCCTCACTCCTGCTGTTTCTAGGTCCTGTATGCCCCTCTGTACTTGTGGGGGCCTCACAATCTCACAGAACCTTTTCCCCTTAGATAGACCATGAGCTTCTCTGAATCCGTCTTCATAGGAGCCAATGCAGGGCAGGAAGCAGAGTAAACACTAGTAAATGCTGGTTTGGTGCAGGGTTTCTTAGCTTCCACACTACTGACCCGTGCAGCCAGACCATTCCTTCGCGGGGTGGGGTGGGGGGTATGTTCTGCTCACAGTGGTGCACCCGCTGAGTGACAGCCCTGGCCTCTGCCCACTAGATCCTAGTAACACCCACTCCCCACCCCCAACAGCTGTGTCAATCACAAATGTCTGTGGACATTTGCTCCCAGGACATTTGGCAAAATTACTCTGGTTGAAATTTTAAACTCTGGTTTAATGAATCAAGATCCACTGCACTCAGGCAAGAAGGCCAGAGCCTCCCCCATTTTACCTGGTGCTTATCAGAGGCAAGTTCAGGTCCTCAGTGCCTAAGGGGGCCAGCCACTATTCTCAGGAGGTTTCTAGCTTGGTTTATGCAGATCTCATTTGGGGTATATCCCTCAAACTTTGCACCAATCCTCATGTCCTCCCTTCCTCACGCTGTGTGCTCAGTTCATCAACAGAAGATGTTAGCTTTACCTTCACAATATGTCCAGAATGCCATGGCCTCTCCCCTCCCTCCTGGGCTGATGCCCTGGTGAGGCCTCCACCATCGCACACCTGCACTGCTGCAGGAGCCTCCAGTGGGTCTGCACTTCAACCCAGAGTCAGGGAGACCTGCTGAACCTAAGCAATGTCACGTCCTTCCTTTGGCTGGCGTCCCCCAAAGATTTCCCAGCTCGCTTAGCATGAAAGTCAAAGGCCCCTGGTTGACCCCAAGGTTTCTCCCAACTCATTTCCTATAACTCTTCCTCTCTGACACCAAACATCAGCCACAATGGCCTCCTGTTTTCAGCGACCTCAGGCCCTTTGCACTTCCTATCCCCTTTCCCTAGAATACCTTCTGCTGCTTAACCAACCACAAGGCTTTTTCCTCACTGCCTCCAGTATGGATTTCTCAGCTTCCACACTACGTGACCTTCTCAGGCCCCCCTGTCAAGAACTATCATCCTCTTTCTTGCCGTATTTTTCTCCCCAGCATTTACCGTGTTATAACCTACTATATATTTTAGTAAGTCACCTGGTTTAATGCCCTTCCTCCCTACTAAAAAGTAAATTTAGTGAGGCAGAATTTTTTTGTATGTTCTCTCACTGTGATCCACGTGCCCAGAATGGTGGCTACACATAGCAGGTGTCCCATATACAGTTAGTGACTGAATGAGTGGGTCCAGGCATCACCAGGGTGTCTGAGGCCAGGGTGGACCCATCAGATGACCCTTATTCATCACTCCCTGGGTGGCAAGCTTTTAATAACATGGCAAAAACATCTTGTCATCTGGCCCTAGCCTGGAGTTAGTCGTGTCTCACAATGAATCTCCTTCCCAGACTATGAAGGAAGGTAAGGCCCAAAGAGCATGGTCTTTCACTGCACAGGCTTGGCCGGGCAAAGCGTGGGAGTGACACAAGGGGAGGGAGGTGACCCTCAGGGTAGGCGGACAGACTTCCAGGAACCACCTTCCCCTGACCTGTGTTCTCCCAGATCACCCCTGGACAGGCTGCTTCCACCCAGCTACTAGGCATTCTCATCATTCCTCTTTCTTGAACAGAGCAGTGGTTCCCACATTGGGGAGCATCAGAATCCCCCAGGGGGCTCCTTAAACAGAGTGCTGGGCCATACCCCAAGTCTCTTCTGGGGCAGGGCCTGAGAATCTGCATTTTGAACAAGTTCCCAGGTGGTGGTGCTGGGCCTGGGACCCAGCAGGAGACCCCTCATGCTGGGCAGCCCTCACCCAACAGAATCAAACATGCCAATGGCTCCAGGTGGCTTGGGGACTGGGTTGGAGCTGGGTATTGGGACTGATGTCATGGCGCAGAAATTCATTAGATTCCAGCTCCAGGGAGCTTCCAGCAGGCTACCTGGAATGGCCATCATCTGTGGAAAGAGGAAGGTAACACTCTGTGCATCTGAGTGAACTTGGCCACCGGGGCCAAGGATGCTTAGATAGAGGGAAAGCAGCCTATTCCACTGTCCCGCCTGCCTGCCAGCGGGAAGACAATTTCATTGTGACCACATGTGAGTGTGTGTCACCTCTTGGCTTATCTCACCAATCCATACTGGCTGAGCCACCTCACAGCAAATAAAGAGATTGGCAGGGAGCTTGCTAGAGGGTGAATAGGTGCTGATACACCCAGCAGGGCCCACTGTGTGCGTGGCCCAGGAAGACAGCTGGTTTGGGTTTGGCCGCACATGGACAGTTTTCCACTGTGTGAATACTTGGAAGTTTCTTGTGTGTGAGGCTAGAGTGAAGAAAGGGAGAGGCGGGTGGCCGTGGGCAGCCGAAACTGAGAAGTGCTGTCCTGCACCCACGCCACACACAGACGGATTAATGTCTGCGAGAATTCTGCCATGTGGTGGCCAAGCCAAACCCACAATGACTTCCCTATTGGCTCACAAGCTGTGGTTCCTTTCTCTCCTGATTTTCTCATATTATTTTTTAAATAGAAACTCCATTATAACAGCACGAGATCTCATGTCACCACACGGATTCCAGTTCAGGAGCTTGTAAGCATGTTAGGGCTGAGGCTTTGTAGAATTCCACTATATGGTTAGGAACTGAGTCCTTCCTTATGCCCAAGACCCTCAGCCTTCCCCTCCATGTGCAAGGGATAGAGAGGGCAGGCAAATGGGCCGTTCCAAAAGCTGGTGCTCTATGTGAAAGGCCATGTTCTGGTGAGACTGAAGCTGCAGTGAGGGGGCTCTGAGCTAAGAGCCCTCGAGTTCTAGACAATTATCAATTTTTGGCTTATGTCAGCTCCCCTTGGATTTGACTTTGAGAGGCCTGTGTGCTACAGGAAATCCCCTAGAGCAGGGACAATTAGAAGAGGACAGTGAGCTGGGGCCAGGACAGTTCTCCAGCACACTGGGCCGGGAGCCCCTCATGTAGCGGTGAGCTACCCCCGCTCTACAGGTCCCTGCTGGGATACCCTCCCCACCCCTGGCAGCTCAGGCAGGGATGGCACAGCCCAGGTGCCCACTCTCAGTCCCCAGGACAGAGTGGAGTGAAGACACCTCCACATTCCTTTCCTTAGAGCTGGACCTGATATACACAAAGAGCCTTGAGTGACGGGCAAAACCTGCAGGTCTGCTCCTAGGTGGTCCTCTCAGCCACTTAGGCCACCTGTGTGCCCCTGGATGAGACGAGTTTCAGCTTCACAGAGGCCCATGAGCCCTCCCCACCCTTCCTCGAATACCCTCGGGCAGCCTGTCGGACCCTGGGGAGCAGACTCAGGCCCTGGCTCTGGCTGGCAGCCATGCTTCAACATTCCTGGGGTCACAGAGCCCAGACCTGAAGCTTGAGCCCCTTTACCACTCGCTGTCCCACCAGGCTAAGCTCCTTCAGTGACAGGAGAGTGAAAGAGTGGAATGGCGGGGGTGGAGGGGGGGTCACAACCCGGTGGAGGGTCCCTGACAGTCAGTCAGGGTGGGACCCAGTTTCCTGGTCCGCCTGGCCGGGCTGGGGCTCCCTGTGACTGACTCAAATGCGCGAGGTGTCAGCCGCTGCCCATGCAGCTGGTAGGTGCGGCTAACACCTCCGCTCAGTGGCCCTTAACTGGAGGAGGTCACTTTGGACAAGGCCGGTGAGCTGTGTCTAATCAGCTGAGGGCCTTGAGAGTGAAAACAGAGGTTTCCCGGGGAAGGCGTCCTGCCTGTGACCAGAACACAGAAATTCCGCCCTGTGTCCAGCCTGCCAGCCTTCCCTACAGACCTCAGACCAGCCACCCTCATGATGGCTGGACTTAACCCCTTAAAATAAACCTCTTAAAATATTAAAATATCCTACAGTTCTACTTCTCTGGAGAGTCGCTCATGGTGCGCTGGGCTGCCCCCGCTGTGTTCTGGGGAGGGCAGCACAGCACTGCGGTTATCTCTTCTACCTGTCCCCTGCCTACCCCAGACACTCAAGGGTGGGAGATGACGCCCTGTGCTGACTGCTGGACACCTGTCTTGTCTCTGGATGCTACCGAGCCCAGGAGGCCTCCGAGGCCCAGGTTCCCCCTCCGCTATTTCAGGCCCCTCCTGCCATCTTCCATAATTAACGGTAGAGGGGTTGACCTCGCTCTCTTCACAGACAGCACTGGACAAACTGACACCCCGTCACTCTGACAGGAAGACCAGGAGGGCACAGAAGATGGGGCGACTGACTTCACTCAGCCCCCACCCTCCAAACCCACGTTGCTGTTTGCTTTGAAAGCTGCACTGTACGTAAGGCCTGTCACAGGAGCATTCTAAGAAATGTCAGAGTTCTGTGAGGCCTCAGAGAGAAAGCTCTTAAAGTTACCATTGTTCCCTTGGGGGAAAGAATGTCCAATTTCCCTGAAAATGATTTCCTGGGGCCAGCACCAGCCTGGCTGAGATAAGAACCACCTTTCTGTCCACCTGCCTGAAATAAGAACCACCGAAGAGCTTTTCCCCATCCACAGGGTGAGGGGCCTGGGGCAAGCTGCCTGCCTGTATTTGGGGGGGACTGAAGCCCCTTGGCTGGAGCTCAGGGTCACTGTGAACCCCTGTCCTGAGCTTCTGGGTTAACCACTGTAGGCCGGAAAGCCCACCCCATACCCAGCCAGGCAGGGACGTGGACGTCAGCTACTATGTGAAGGACCATGGCGTTTGCACCTCTCCACAAACAGATTCTCACTTTACTCTCATTTTTAATTCGGGGTAGCACACTGGGGACAAGGGAGACTTTGGTTTTTGCAGCACTGTCCTCACCGCCTCGCTCAGGCTTCCCTTCTGAGGCCTGCTAACTCCAGACTGGCAGGGCCAGACCGAAACGAGGGCAGGGCAGGGCAGGGCAGGTGGCTCTGCTCGTTGTCTGCTGGGGAGCATCTGAGGGGCCTTTTGCCAGAGGTGTCCTTCCCATCCTCCCCGTTCTCTCTCTGTGTCTCTGCCTTTTTCTCTCTCTCTCATAATCCCCCTCTTGGCCCAGGCAGGTGTAGTGCCTGTAGGAACTAATTCGCCTCTGAAGAAGAAAGGCCTTAGAGCCTTGTCTCCGCCAGGACCACACGGGCTGCGTGTTCCCAGGCTGAGTTCCACCAACCGCTTTTCCACAGAAACGCTGTAGGACGTGACTGCTCCGCACTACCCCATGTCTCAGAAATGCCTACCGTCGAGGCTCAGCAGACACATCCCACCACACGTCTAGAATTTATGGCTAAAGCACGAACGGGTAACCATTACCTTCCCACCACTTTGGTGCTGTGGACCCCATGACTGCATTTTCTGCTGGGTCCTTTCAGAACTCCAGGACTTTATGTCCTCAGCCACCTCCATGAGCACCAAGATGATCCTGCCTTGAATTCCACTGAACGGACCCCCGTGGCAGCATATTCAGGTTCAGAACCATTTTCCCTTTCCAGAAGAAGTCAGGTGCACAGAAGCAAACTGCTTCTCAGAGTCGAGGAACGTTCTGACGTCTCCTGTCTCCCCAGCTGGCACATCCAGCCTCACTGTCAATGTGCTCTCTACGGCGCTGGGACTTGGCACCTTCATTAATGTCATCCTAGGAGTTGACGCAATGGTTTCCAGTACTTATAAAGTATGACACTTATAATAAACATACTTAGCATGAAAACATACATGTAACAAAAAGGCCCTATTATAGCCACAACATAGTGGAAAGTGCTCCAGGTGTGGAGTCAAACACTCCTGGTTTGAATCCAAATTCTGATTCTCTTTAAGTGGTGATTTTTAGGTTAGACAGAAAATACCTGATGGTAGGATTCCTCATCCATCAAGCATGGACAGGCATGGGCAGAAGGGGTGCTTGGGGAAATGACAGGCTATTGGACATAAAAGAGCTTTGTACATGGTCAAGTCCTAGAAAATGTGAGCTGTTCTTACAACTGCATGGTAGATTACACAACATTTAAAAGAAATCATCCTTTCTTTGTTGTAAGAAAATCTGAAGATTTTACATTCTTCTTCTCGAATAGGCACTATATCATAACTGAAATTAATTTTAGTTTTGAAAACTCCATCTAATACAATGCTTTTCAGTGCCAGGGACATTTCTGCATTTGATAATACATTGTCTGTGACAGCTTGATTATTAGATACACGTTATATGTGCATTTTCAGGAAAGCTAACAATTATGGGAGACAGGGGAGCTTGATTTTAAATGGAAGTCAAGATGAGAAAAGGCAGCCATCTAAGAGAAGAGGACAGGAGGGACTGAAGTGGGGGGTGGGGGTGGAAGGTGCATGAAGCAGCCTCGTTAGCAAATTCTCACGGCCTGGCCACTAGCTGACACGCTCCTTTCATAAAAACACAAGGCAGCATTACTTTCCAGGCAATAAAACCTCAGAGATGCATCTGGCCATATGTGGGTAAGGCCCCCTCCCACAGAGCCTGCATAACAGGGAAACAGAATCCAACACCACGTCTTCAAAGAGAGTCCTTGGTAAATATACTACTGGTTTTACAACCTCTATGCTCGACACACACCACTGGAAAACACATTTTCTCTGCATTGCCCAATGTTACCGCTCAGGGGTCATATGTTCTGAAACAGTCTTTGGAGGAGCCGGACTGACGTCCACCCTGCCTTCTGAAGAGGATAGGAAAATGGGGGATCAGTCGTCTCCTTACCTTGAGCCGTTCACCTGGCTCGGGTTACATTCCATTTTGATGGTGACCCTGGCTGGGGGTTGGGACAGCCAGTCCTGCTGAGGGACACGTGGGCTCATCTTGGAAGTCTGTCCATAGTCGCTGGAGGAGGACGCGGTCATCTCCGTCTTAGCCAGGTGTGGCGTCCCGTAGGCGCACTCAAACAACGACTGGTCCTCACTCACAACTGATAATGCTTCCTGAACGCCCAAAGAAACACATATTTAGGACACTCTAAAGGACAGTCATGTTTCCAAAAGCTGTTGACTTCAGCATTTTTTCTAACTTGGGCTACCTTTTAGGTAGTTTTTAGGGTATCCATTTCTACCTTTCAGAAGAAAAAAGTACCCTGTTTTCTTTCCTCTGCGGTGTGCCGATTGGAGGTGCCAGCCCAGGAAAACTTGTCTGCAGGGCTCAAGCATCCCAGGCCTGACTGCGGCAGGGCAGATAATACCTACTTTAATCTCAATTCAAGGAAGTTGAATTTCAAAGGTCTTAAAAGACATCCAATTGCATGTGTCATTATTTGACAAATGCAATCTATAATTTAAGCAGACAGGGTACAGAATGGTCATGAAGATTAAAAAAAGAAATGTGAAGGCTAACACCTAAGCATCTGGCAAAACTGCCACGTTCCCGGGAGAATTCGAGGAAGAGGTGCTCAGAGGAAGAGAGAGGAGAGGACGGAGCACCAAAGGACAACCAAAGATACGAATTTTTCCACTCTAAGTTATTAGCTGAAATAGAGTTTCAAGTGGTGCTTCCATGATGGTGAACATCTGGATGATAAATGAACCCCCCAAAAAGAAAAAAAAAGCTATAAATTATCCAGATGCCTGCAAATACCAGGATGTTTTAAAATCTGGATCACTTGGATTACTGCCCCCCCCCCCCCAGTTTCTATTACTATCTTTGGTTTTTTGCATGATTTGGTGAGAAGAAATAGAAATCTGTCCTTCTTGGGTCACACTTCTGTGGTTGTAAGTCAAACAAGTGGTCAGCCAAAGACGATGATTACAGCCAAATCAGCAAAGGCAACTCTGGCAGATTTCAGCTCCTTCACCGATACAGCCTGCAACAACTACACTAAGCAATTAGAACAAAGTCTGATTTGGGTTTCTATGGGTAGAAAATGAATCCATGTGGTAGCTCATGTTTATGTCCATCCTGGGGTACCCTCAGGATGGGTATCAACCACTGAGAAACAAATTCTGGTTGGGGCACAACTTTTTTAAACAAACCGAATCTTAGAGGCAAGAGATATGGAGACCTTCTAATTCAAACTTCTCATTTCCAAACGAGAAATGTGAGACCCAGAAAGGTCTAGACCTAAACTTGAATTAGCTGGCCAGGATCAACTTGGGAATTCACAGTGGAAGTGACCTGTGTTCTGGCATCTGCTCTCTCCTGCCCCCATGGCCTTGCAATGCCCTTTTAACACATTTTGGTTTGGGACATGTGTTTGAATGAGCACATTGTTCTTTAAGTTGGTCATTAAATAAATAAGAATGCTCTCCACCAGGGATGGCACCAGACGAAGCTTCCTCTCTGAGATGGAGACTCCTCCCTATCCAGGAGGAGGATCTGTAGGCAACAATCACCCTCCCGCCCCACGGATACTCTGCCCCTCTAACCCACACCCACCGCAGGACCAAGGTTGTTCCCAGCTCCCCAAGTGCACCAACTTCTTAGCCTGATGCACTGAACTTGAATCCATGAGTGGGGAGAAACTAAAGGCACAAACTCCAGGTCTCGGCTCTTGGAGTGGCAGCCACGTGCCTGTGCCTATGTAACCCCCACCTCGACTGGTTCAGAGTCCCTGGAATTATAGCCGTGACACCCGGGAATGACGAAGCCGGGAGCTTAAACAGTCACACAAAATGCATGAAAGGGTGATCTGTGAACACCAGAGAGCCAGAAACAGACATGGGGGTGAAAAGCAGCATGAATATTCAGTAAAATCAAATGCATCAACAAACAGGGGGAGTAGGAGGCAGCAACAGAGAAGCTGACTGCACACAGGGCACCCAGATGGCGGGAGCCTGAATCTCAGAGCTGTCTCTTCTGAGCGCAGTCAAGGGAACAATTCTAACAATTCCAGACTCATAGATGTGGGTTTAAGAGTAACATCGGCACCCTCGACTCCGTGTAGTCATACTCATCAATAAAGACAAAAGCTACCACTTAAATAACTTTTGCAGAACAGATCCTCCCTTCTGATAGCGGCACTGGGTAGAACGGCTGTGTCCACTTGCGACAGGAAACAAGGCTGATGGGG
Organism: Nycticebus coucang; assembly: GCF_027406575.1. Classification (NCBI taxonomy): domain Eukaryota; kingdom Metazoa; phylum Chordata; class Mammalia; order Primates; family Lorisidae; genus Nycticebus; species Nycticebus coucang. The sequence goes on along the minus strand of NC_069795.1, from coordinate 7,292,771 downwards.
ACTCTCTCTCTCCTCCCTCAGCCTGCAGACTCCGCCGAGGCCCGGAGGAGAAAAACAAGACTATGTAATGTTAGCTTTGGCCCACTGATGACAAGAAACATGAACAAATGTGCAATTTATACCAGAAATTGGCAAAAACAAGCGACATATAAGAGACAGGCTACATTTGAAATTACACAGCTTCAACAATAACAAGCCAGCAATGACTTTAAAATCCTAATAGTATATTCTCAAGATAAAGTAAGGCATGCTCGCAAACAGCCAATGACCAAATGTGGTGTAAGACTGAATAAAAAATGAACCAAAATACTAGAAATAAAACGAGGCTTCAGTGTGTGTTTGCAGGGGGAGGGATCTAGCCTCACATCTGGCAAACTATTATTTCAGCACATGGTTTTCTAAAGAAAAAAAAAAAATCAAAGTTAATTGAGATCGATTCAGGGAGGAAAAAAACACCCTTATGAACACCACAGCTAAGGAGAGGGACACACATCCTTTCTCCACATCTTAAAGTTCTTCTCAAAGTTAACAGTGCATAAAAAGAAGAAAGGGGACGTAACTCGGACCTGGGAAACAGCCCGTCAGTGGCTTTTGCTCCTTAGAAGGCAAAGATTCTTTTAAAAATGAGGAAGTTTCAGGATAAACAATTCAAAAGGGGTGAAATATAGTCGACATTCTAAAAAGACAGAGCAAGCCAAAAATATACCCCAGATGATTCTGATGAAACAAAAGCTGTCAAACATCCGTAATTAAGTACAGCTCAGCAAAGGGAAACAAACGAATTAAGTGAACAAAATTACACACGCACACACCAGCCAATGGGGCACATTTAATGACAGAAAGAAGCAGCGAAGGGTAGTTTCCAAAGACCCCCTTCAGCCAGAGTGATCACGAAGAAAACCAGCTCCCCACCAACAGCACCTCTTTGTTCCCCCACTCGCCTCACTACAGGCACATTTCATCACCTCTTTGCTTAAAGTTTGATGGCGAAGGCTGGGGCACAGCAGTCTCCCTTCCCAGCAGCCCCGGGACTTCAAAGGGGAGAGAGGCTCTACCCCGGCCAGATTAAAACCAGAAAGGAGTGCTGAACAGAGGCTGGTAACCAGGAACACGTGAGTTCTTTAACTCCAGCTCTGGGAGAGACCCTTCTTGGCCTGGAATGGCAACTTCCCTGCTTTCCTGCTACTGGCTTCCCTTTTGCAGGGTGACAATCTCACCTGCCTACCGACCTGTCTGCCCACCTGCCCACGGCGTCAGCAGATGCCTTAGTTAAAAAGTATAGGTTATTCTTTCAGAAACTCCGGCCAGCCGCAGGTCTTGGGAACTGCTTTAGTAGCTTTGTAACAGAGAATTTTTCAAAAGTCAAAACCTGGCAGAAATGTGGCATGATAATTTAATATGCCTGCCTCTATGTTGCTATAAAAAGGCCTGGACCGTAGATTGGTGTTTGCCAGTGTGTGAGGGTGTTTTTCTCTGTAGCTCCAGGAAAGTTGGGCTATTCCCACGTGGCAAGTGGCAGCCTACCAAGGCCATTTGTTATGATCTTAGGAGAAACACGTAACTCCAAGCAAATTGCCCCTGAACAAAAGGACGCTGTGTTAATAGTACAGGGCTCGTTATTTCATCTACATACCGAGCACCTAAGACCACATGAGGGCCACTTCTTTGGATTTGGGTCATGAGACCCAGAGTTCCAGAAATGGGGGGACACAACAAGATTATATTTCATATTGTAAGACTAAAAGGTGCACGTATTTTCAAGTCACTTGATTTGAGTAACAAATAATCTATACTTCTTAGACTAAAAACTAAAAAAGTAAAATAAAAAAAGTTGACTGTGTGCTGACATTTTCAGCAAACTATTTCAGGAACCCTGATGCCTTTCTGTGACAGACGATTATTTTGCAAGGATCTTATATTACACACAAAGGAGAAAATAAGGGCCCTGTTTTGCTTCTAACTTGTGATCCTCACAATTCATAAAAATACTAGATGGTTAGTGTTACAGCTCTTTTAGAATTTGTCTAGCAGGTTTTCTGGTCTCTACGGGAAGACAGCCTCCCCTCCACCCACCCACCCCCGCTTAAAAAAAATGAAATAAAGATTAACAAATAAAAATACTAGATGGTTAATACAGGGATCCATCATACTTAAGCTTCTCTGAAAATCCGGGAGTGGTAACGTGATAAAACAGGGGACCTTAAAGCACGGTCAGCTCTCCCAGCCTCAGCCAGCAAAGAGCACGGAGGGACGTGTCCCCACCTGGTTCTCCAAGATCAGGAAGACGGCCAGAACCAGGACTCGAGAGAACTGGGCACAAACCCCTCTTCTGTTTCCTGAAATCTTACGTGCCATAAGCATTTGATAATTGCATTCGATAATTACAAAAAGCCAATCAAAAGACTAAGTGAAACAAGCATTTTAAGATCCTCATCATGCTTGAAAACAGAATCTTAGAAGTCCTTGCCACCACGACCCCGGGTGGAGACCCTTCACTTCAGGAAGACTTTATTGTCTTCAGCCACTAGCTGCCTCTCTGCTGGACATCTGTCTTGCCCCATTACCTCAAAATATAAAATTCTTCCTTAAATTTCTCTCACATAGAACCAAGCAGAGTTTGAGACATCACTTGACTCTGTTTACTGTGATGATGAATAAGGTTCCTTTAATGACTTTCATAGACAGCTGATCCAGCATATAAAATATCAGGTTAGCTTGTTAAGCACTTTATCTACAATGTCCTCTTAAATCCTATTTTGTTGATTTTAAGACACAGTGCTTCTCACATTCTAGCAGCTCTGAAATCTGGAGATCGATGGCAAATCTTAGCATACTGACACCATCTCTTCCTCTCTGATGACAGATAAAATAATGGTACATTTTACATTCCATGGCACCTTAAATTGTATGACGTATGATCATTTAATCTTTGTAATGTTTCTATAAGCTCAGTTTTCATTCCTGCCCACAAACGAGAAAGCAGGATTCAAGAGAAGTAACATCAACAGTGAGGACTAAGCGGAAACCGGGTTTGTGCTCTGAAGGGGATCATTCCCTGGGGCGGTACACTGGCCACCCTCTGGTGTTACCAGAAGACAGAAGTTGGATTAAGGGAGGTTACATCTGCAGTTCTTTGGGGCCTGGTTTTGTCATGCCTATGAAAATAGCAGAGCTGTTTTATCAGACAGGAGATGGAATCACCTAACAAGAGAGAGGCTGGTAGAGGAAAGAAGCAAAAGAAGAATGAAAGGATAGATGCCCAGAATCCCAGGATCTGGGTTGAATGAAGGATTGGGAGAGGAAGTGGAGGGCCTGTTGGGAATCAGGAAGGAACTTTTTACCACACAGTGCTGCTCTGTGACCCCAAGGGATACACAGCAATAGGTCCCAGATACTTCCAATTATTTTTAAAGCAATGATTTAATCAATAAACTTGCTCTTTCTTTGGTTACTCAGACCGTTCAGACTCCAGTGCAAGGCTGTGTTTTGGGGCACATTCATTGCAAGTGCTGCACAGGGAAAACAGGATGGGTCGGAATCCTGTTTATAAATACGCTGGAGCCTGTGCCACTTAGGTGGCCTTTAATGGATGCATACAGACTTAATGATATTAGAAAACTATTTATTAGGCTGCCTCACGTTCTTTTGTTTTTAATTTTTTTTCAGTGGAGCCCGTGCAGTAGATGCTCCTAATTGAATTTGGAAGAAGAAAAAAACAACGCAAACCAAATTCACAGCACACTAGAGAAAGCCCAGCTCTGCCACCGTTAGGCAGACACAGAAACACCAGTCCTCCCAGAGTTTTGATTCTAAATGTGTGTACTTTTGTAATTCTGATACGGCTGATATCTCATTGAATGAGAGCCTTTGTCTGAATATCCGACCAGTGTGTCCATTATAATTATCACACACACACACACACACACACACACAAAAGCCAAATGTTGTGAGTCAAAATGCCTCATTACACTGGGTGAGATCAACTTTTCCCCTTCTTGATATTTTCTTTTCTTCCTAATTCTTCAGAGGAGGAAACATTAACCTCGTATATTAAATGCGGCATCTAGCTTTGTGTTCACGTTTTTCTAATTTACAACATTGCTATTTTAGTCCTTCAAAAATATAAAAAAATCTTGGATTAACCTCAGAGGAAAAAATATATGTAGGCAAATGAAGTCCATCTAAAGAGTGTATTTCTCCAATATGGTATTGCTTCAGTGTCAAACGATTTTACAACTCACAGTATCAGCCCCGTGCAAGAGAATGAGACCCAGAACTAGCGTCCAGATACATACTCACATATGCACAAGGGCATATAACATATCTATACACGTATATGTGATACATCATACACGTACATGTATACACACATCAATAAATATATATCAATAAAGAGAATGAAGGAAATGTAAACCTCTTATTATTATCTGCGGTAATAGAACCCTCCGGAGGACCCTCACACACCTCTCACCTCTGATTGTATCCACTAGAGAAAATGTTACCCAAACAATGTACAGAACCTGGGCTCTTCCCTTCTTACCTCTGCTTACTCCTTTCTCTTACCAGAAGGTGCTTTCCCCTCCTCTCAGCCCGTCTCTTCAGGGCAGACCTAGCTGGAGACCCATCCCTCTGAGACCTTCGCCGATGTCCCTGCTCTGAGTGGACCTCGCTCGGGCCCCAAGCAGGCCTCACTGGGGCCGTCAGCTCTCTCTGCTCACACACTTCTGCCCTGACCCCTACTTTATTAAAATATAAGCATTTTCAGAGCAGGTGTCTCTCTCTCTCTCTCTGTGTTCATTCCTGGCATAAACATACAGTGGAGCCTCCATAGCTGACCCCTCCCTACACTGACCACTGCCTTGAGTTGACCTCAGCGTCACAGAGTAGACAACACGCATCACATGCACGGTCAGCACAGTAGGCCGAGTTCCTTACGGCCACCTCTGCATGTTTGCCACAGTCCCTTGGGTGGTCAACTTCCACTGCAATTTCTTAACCTCATGTGTCTATTGATGCTCATGTTCACCAAAGAACTAAGTTATGAAATGATACTACAGAGCCAGTTAATGATGAAGAATTCGATCGGGTCCAGATGAGGAGGCATGTTTTTTTGTGGGATAAATGGATGGTGAGGCCAGCAACTGGGAATTCCAGGGACTTTCGAAGCTTATTGCTGTGGGCAGTGTATCCACAGCCATATTGTCATGGAGCATTTTACCGCAGGGTTTTACCGGAAGTCTGTGCAGGGCTATCCTAGGGATTCTACACAGCTAGGTAATGTATAAAATGTAAGGTTTGGAGAAAATGAACTTTTCCAAAGTGAGGAGAGAAGCATGCGATCTGAGAAGCAGAAACCCCAGAAATATTAAGAAAGATTGAAGCTTTGTAGAAAAATTTCAAAGAAAGAATAATTATGTCCTCATAATGAAAACTGATTTAAACAAAATTAAGAAAGCAAACCAACATAATTTTAAAACAGTTCTTTCCTTTCTCAGGGCTATACAGAATGACTTCTGACTGCATTTGAAGAGAGAATGAACTGGGACTATGCGGCCTAGGAATGTCACTTAATCATTTCAGGGAAAATGTGCCTGTGATGTGGTTAATAGATGCTTTTTCTCCTGCAAAGAACCACCCCTGACCCATCCACCCTCTTTTCCCCCAGTAGGCTTTCTTTCTTCTTTGGAGATGAACAAAAACTGTAAAAACATCTATGGAAACATCCTGTTTGCAAGTTTTAAATCAGAATGAGTGTAAAGGATGCCATCATGGTTCTTTTAGATGCTCCTAAAAGAGGACTGTTTCTCCTCCTGACATTCAAAACATGTTTTTGTTTTTCTAATCATTGTCACCATATAATACTCGAAGAATATTCATCAGAACCCTTTTCCTTATTTTTATCTAGTTTTAAATAATTCATCTGAGATGAAAAGACCTTCCCCCCCCCCACTTTTTATCACTACCTCTAGCGCAAGCATGGAGATACACCAAAATGTAGACAGCAGGCTGCCAGGACACAGGAGCACCAGACTTGGGCTTGGAAGTCCTGAGTTTGAGGGTGGACGCTGCCTGTGACCTGCTGTCTGCATCACCGTGGGCAAATCCCTTATACCTGTCCTACTCCAAGTTTGAGCTTTCCAAGAGCTTGTTAGAAACACACATTCTGCTCTTGCAGCCCCTGGTGAGCTGGTGCATGTTCAAGTTCAATAAGTGCTGTCTTTTACTTTTTGAGTCTCAATTTCTTCATCTCCACCGAGGGTACTAAGCCAGCTGGCTGCCAAGCAGCTCTCACTCAGTAGGTCAATTAGCTAAATGAGCTAGTATACGGAAAGGTTTTATGAACCTTCACATTGTATTTAAATACACACACAGAAAACTCATATGACTGACCCCAAGTCTCCACATGGTACCATTTCCGGACATCTTACGTCTATCTGATAAGCCAGTTAACATAGTCTCTTGTACGCAAATTAGTCATTTAATCTTAATAAGCACTAAATTTTTATATCATGTATGTATCTAACACAGGGAGAAGGATGACCTAGCTGCATCTTTTATTTATTTATTTATTTTTTTTGCAGTTTTTGGCCGGGGCTGGGTTTGAACCCACCACCTCTGGTATATGGGGCCAGCGCCCTACTCCATTGAGCCACAGGCACCACCCGCTGCATCTTTTATTTTTAAGACCATATCATGTGATTTAGCCTAGTGGGTCCTCGGTTCAGTTCTTTCCTGGTGTTTCTGTTGTAGTTCTACGTTAGTTTGTGTGATGGTAATTAAATGGAATCTTTGTGCAGGAAGGGATGTCCCCAGCAGGTTCTTGGTGTTCTCTACATAACAAGCTGATGAATAGAGAACATACCACATTCTTGTTCCTAATCTCCATTTCTTTTCACAGACTAGCACAGGGCACACAGGTGGATGCTGAGGGTGGACGCTGCCTGTGACCTTGCTGTCTGCATCACTGCGGGCAAATCCCTTACACCTGTCCTCCTTCAAACCCCAGAAGGACTCAGAGCTCTTCAAGGATCCACACTGCTTTTTATTTGACCTTTCTCTAAATCTTGAAGTTTTCAACAAACTTGTATAAGGAAGCATCTCTAAGGCAGTCTTGCCAAGCCCAGATGACCATTCTGCTTGGGGCAGGCGTCCTCAAACTTTTTAAACAGGGGGCCAATTCACTGTCCCTCAGACCGTTGGAGGGCCGGACTATAGTTTAAAAAAAAAAAAAAAAAACTATGAACACATTCCTATGCACACTGCACATATCTTATTTTGAAGTAAAAAACAAAACGGGAACAAATACAATTCACAGCGTTTCATGTGGCCCGCAGGCCGCAGTTTGAGGACGCCTGGCCTGGGGTCTCACTCTGTCACCCAGGCTGGAGTGCAGTGCAGTGCACGATCATAGCTCACTGCAGCCTCAAACTCCTGGGCTCAAGTGATCCTCTGGCCTTAGCCTCCCATGTAGACGGGATCACAAGTGCACCATCATGCCTGACTACTTTTCTAAAAATATTTTTAGAGACAGAGTCTCGCTATGTCGCCTAGGTTGAAGCTTACAAGCCCAGGCGACTGATGTTTTGAGAGGCACAGAAGCCAAGGTCAAGGGTAACAAAGGCACTGGCATTTGTTCTCTGTTGGAACAGTCCTTCTCTGAACACCAAGGGAGGGATGCTGCACATTTTTACAAGGAGCTCCATGAGAAACAGACAGCTTTACGCTTGGCCTTTTCAAAACACACATAATCTCAAAGTACACAGCGCTACGCATCTGGAACGCGTCTCATCCATGAATGTCTCACACATGGATTCATTGTTTTCGATAAAATCCCAAGAATTTTATTCATGAGAAAATTCTGGCACAGTGGAAAACCCTGGCATGCACTAGGAAGGAGCAGATGTCCTGGCTGCAGCCACAACTCCGTCTCGGGTTCGGCTAATTTTCATCAGGTGTCTACCTTGTGCCTTGAGATTTTTAATCCAAAATTTCTCATAAGAGGGTGTTAGAAGAGCCTTAATTTTTTTAAGAACTGAAGCAGTCCACAGAGAGTGGTGTGTCATGCCAGATTCAATATGCCAGTGTCAGGAGGGGTGTGAGACCCAGGAGATCACTGAGCTCAGCCACTCAGTGCCCCGAATGTCCTGAGGTTTCACCCTCCTCACCCCTTAAATGAGGGTCTGGCTTACTGACCGTGTTTCTCAAGTTCCTGTGGGCACCAAAATGACATCGTTGTAATTAACCAGTAATATCCTCCTCCGGCTGGGGCCAGCCTGCAATCTCTATGTTCTCCGTCTTTGGGTGGACATGTGGATAAGGTGGACATCTACCATGCATGGAGCTTCTAGAAAGTTTCTATTTGTTCCAGTTGGACATAACCATAGGCCGTTCCATGTCCCCCAGATTTTAATTCTTCTTGACCCAGTGGCTATCTTCTTTCACATCGAAGGTGACAAGTTAGTCAACGCCCTGAGAGCTGCTGCCTGTCTTCAAGCTTGGGGTACGCTGCACATACGAGGTCTGACAATTAAGTTTGCAAACTCATCCTAAAAAAGTTCTCCCCTCATCACTGAATGTCACTGTGGTCACCTCGAGGCCCTCCCCTTGGGAAGCTGTGCCCATGGCAGCTCCCAGTCCACCCTTCAAAGCACTTTTTCTAAGATGAGTTTGCAAACCTAATTGTCAGCCTTCATATGATGACAGTTCTGATGGTCATTCTGGAAAGAGTTCCAAAATTGCTCGGAAATGAGGTATGTAGCACTTTTTATAGGATGAGTTTCAGAACTTAATTGCCCAACCTCATAAAGCACATCAGTAATAATAATCTAATCCAATATAAAATAATAATAATAATAATAATAATCTCCAACATCTTGCAGGAACGGGGACTCTGTGGCAGAGTGAAAAGCAGGGATGAAGTTCCCACACTTCACACAATGCCCAGGCTTCTTCTCCTCCTTTCTCTCGATGTCCTCATATAATTTTGGTACAAGCTGCACATTGTATAAAGCAGATACAGAGACAGGCATTCTCTTTTTCTTGGGTGCTGACTCCTATCGTGGACAGGCTCACATTCACCCGGGGAGGGTCCAGTTCGTGGGCTAGGAGGCCAAGTCTGTGTTTTGCAGAAGATTTTCCAGCACATAAATCTCCCCTGATTGCTGCACAGGAAGGAGACTGATTAGTCAGGGTGCCACAACCCTTTGTCAATGCCGTGGGCTGAGCTCATTCTCATCCTGTGATGTAGCTGAGCACCAGGGTGGACCCCATGGTCATAACACTTTCAATGTACCAACAAGCTGGTTACTAGTAAGACCAGAATTTTATGACTCTGGGCATGCTGACGTCAATACTTAATACATTTGAATTATAAACTGCAAACTTATTCAACAATTTGAAACACACACACACACACACATATCACAACCAAAAGGGGCCTGGAGTCTGGCATGAGCCCCCTCATAAATGTCTCTGCTGGAAGTCCTAACTGCTCTAAACTGCTAATCCAATCATACCCTTCTGACCTGCTAAGCAGCTTGGAGGCTTGAAGTCTTAATGATGCCTGTGCAGGGGTCTGAAGCTTGGTCTTTGGATTATCTCCATTCTGGGGACCTCTCCTTACATGTCACTCTTCACTCCACGGAGGAAGTAGAGCCATGGACGTCCACGTCTACCCACCTGTCCCAGGAGGAGGAGGAGGAGGGGGCTTTGGAGGCTCAGGGCTGCTGTGTACCACCGTGCAGGTGGACAGGTGCAAGCGGACAGCTGCCCACCAGGCCCTGTGGTCGGGGCAGGACCATCCTCCTGACAGTGTGGTAGGACTTCTAAGTTGCCCACCCACCCGCCTTGCACAGTGAGCCCCACGGAGCTATCACGTGGCTGTCATGTGGCCATGCCTACTTACCAGAGCAACTTGCCCTGAGCAAAGGACAACCTGCACTCCCTCCCATCCATGCCATCAGACCTGCCTTGTCGCTATTTATTTGTGAACACACATGCACTACGGATTAACTTAAAAATTAAAAAAACATGTAAAGAACTGTGCCTCTGGGTGTCAGGAAGCCACTTCTACCACTGCTGAATCTTAATCCTTAAGTTCTTGGTCTGACAAAACAGCAGATGGGACCACTGAACCCTGGCCCTTCTAAGTACCCACCAAGGTGGCCAGACAGGTTCCCATGAGCCGTGACATCTGAGGCAGGACTTTTGTTAATGAATCTGATGCTCACCCAGCATTTCCACAGTCACAACACACTGTCACAATATTTACCCAAGCAATAGTATCTAATAAAAATATCCACTATTTATTTATTCAGGATTTCTCGAATGTTCACTTTGTGTACACTCGTGCTGGGGTCTCGAACATTCCTACTTGCTTTCGAGCAAGGGTGTGTGTGTGTGTCTTGGTCTGGGTGTTGGCCGGTCAGAGACAGCAGTGATGCCAGGAACCCCCAAGTGGCTGTACTTATTTAAATATTTTATAACTCTCTAATGAAGTCGTATCTCCCTCTAGCTCCTCAAACCTTGCAGTGTGGTTCCAACCCCGCCTGGCCAAGGTCAGCTGTGAGTTCTCTGGACCTGCATCAGGTCTGCGTGCCCCGTGTGTGGCCCCCTCCGGAGCAGCTCACATTTCTGGCCCCCCTCTCCCATTCTAACACTCTTTTCTTTGGCTTCCAGGCTGTTGTCGCTCCTCCCATGCTGCTGGCAGCTCCATCACCCACCCCGTCCGGCCCCCTTCCTCTGCGTGTCCTCCTGGCCACTTCTCTCACTGGGTACCATTCCATCCGAGGCACCAGTGAAGGCCTGTCCAGGGCCTCAGCACTGCCTCCCAGCATGGCCCATTTAATGTCAAGGGTGCCTTGGACAGATGGCAGGGTGGGTGTTTCATAACTTGTTAAATTTTGTCCAGTTTCTTTCTGGAGTGACCAAAGGCCCCACAGTGTAACAATGGATAATAAGGTCACACTCAAGAGGGAAAGTTCTAAGACAAAAGAGGAGCAGTTTTTCTCCGTGCAGCTTTGCTTACATCGCAATTTCGAAGGTAATGGCTGTTTCCTTGCCGCCTATACACTCCAGAACAATCCAAGAGGAAGGTCATCGCTAGGGTTTACTTTGGGAACAATTTTATAGCCCATTGTCATAGACAATGTGGCAAATATCTCTGCTTCCACTACCGACAGCCTCAAGTTAGAATTTATACCAACATAGCCTTCTAGTCCTCCAAAGACTGGTCACTCCACACGACTGGAGGCTGGGACTGAGTCAGGTGGGTTCCAGATACCTTTTTTCAAAGAGATTTTATAAGTTCTCCTTATAGGAAGATCGTTTCTTGTCTGCCCTGAAATCACTGTCCCTGCCCAAGTTGAGAACATTCATCTACTCGTAAATTCTCCAAGTACAACTTTGAAGGCCTGAGACACTCTGCAAACTCTTCTGAGTTTCACACAAAGACCCCTGACTACTAAGGTTTAGAGTCTAGTAAGTGCAGGTAATAGACAGTTTTTTAAAGTCCATCAATCAATGAGTACTTTATAGAGTAAATTACGCTTTGTTTTTCAAGTGTAATCCCTGGGTTAGAAGGTGCTAAGCATGAGAAATAGAAAGCACAGCTAGATGAGGGATTAGGGGAGCAGGCAGATGGGTCTTTTGAATTTAGGGTGGCCGTCCTGCAGGGGAGACCTGAGCAAACACGGAGAAGAGGGGAACAAGCCCACCAGCTTGGCAACAGATGCGCTCAACAAGGCTGGGGCTTGAGGGTGGAACCATGGGATTGGGCTTGGTTAGAGGGAGTTACTAGAAGGGAGGGAGAAAGTGTGATGAGAAGCTGAGAGGGGAGCGAGGTGAGGCTGGGCTGGTGGAGACTCACACACCATCACCAGGACGTAGGCGCTGACTCAGAGAGAAACAGGACCCTCTCTGGCCATCTTCCCCAGAAGCCCGGGAATTGTCTCCTTCCTGACTTGTACTAATATTTTCCATCTCCTGTGGACTCTTTCTGTCTTTTAAGTTTTATGATTTTCAAAATGAACTGTGGTCAGAATGCATGTATTACACATGCCATGTGTATACAAAAAGCCACACCTAATAAAATGTTACAGCCATTCTCGGCCCCCGTGCCCTGGGAACATGCATTCATCACCGGGAACTCTCGGGACATGTGATCTTCATTCAGAGTCTCCAAATGGCCATGACCATTTCTAAAGAACTTAGCACATGTAGGAAATACCTCGCTGAGGCTCCTGCTCATTCCAGGAAGGGCAGCCCTCAGGGGCACTGACCAGCGGCAACCAAACATACTCCGCTGCTCTCAAACCACTGTTCACCTGGGTGAACCACCGCCCACGGGTGGAGGCCTGTAGGTCTTACAGCTGTGGAAGGTACGGGGCAGAACCTGATGACCTTCTTTTCTGCTAACCTCGCTTTGCAGAGATTTCTGAGCCTAAGCCGTGATTGAAATGATCAGCTATTTCCTCTTTAAATAAAATGGTCAATTTATTTCAGGAAGGAGGTGCTTAGAGGAGCGTCTTAGGGCAGTGCTTCCCTGCACAGGATTCCAGGTCCCTGGAGTGAAGGTTCTGCTGCTGCTGAACCTTCCTGAGCCAGCAGATCAGGCCCTGGTGCCGCGTGGATCCTAATTTTAATATGCCACCCTTACGCTGGGTGCTACTTTGCCAGAGCTGCCAAAATAAAATACCATGGACAAGGTGACATAACCAAGAGATGATCGTCCCCTGACTGTCCTGGAGGCTGGAAGTCAGAGCCAGAGCGACTAGGAGGGCTGGTCCCTCTGAGGGCTCTCATCACCCCCTGGGTCTCAGGGCTCCCTCCTGCCCATCCCCTTCCCGGTCTCAGGGCCCTGGTCTCAGGGCTCCCTCCTGCCCATCCCCGCCTGGTCTCAGGGCTCCCTCTTGCCCATCCCCGCCTGGTCTCAGGGCCCTGGTCTCAGGGCTCCCTCCTGCCCATCCCCGCCTGGTCTCAGGGCTCCCTCCTGGCCCTTCCCTCCCTGTCTCTCTGCACATCACCTTCCCTCTATGAGTGTCTGTTTGTGTCCAAATCCCCCTTTTTATAAGGACATCAGTCATGTTAGATAAGGGGCCACTCTAGTGACCTCACTGTAATGTGATCCCCACTGAAAAGGCCTCGCTTCCAAGTAGGGTCACATTCTGAGAGGCGAGGGTTAGAACGTCAACATGAGAATCTGAAGGGACACAAGTTAAGCTGTAGCCGTCTGTGAGCTCACAGGAGGACAGAGAACGTATCCCCTTTTGTTTTCTGCTCTATCCCCCTGCCCAGCACAGTGCCAGGTAAAAAACTAACCTATGTAGGTGAGAGGTTCTCAAAAGGTGGCCAAGGATGCACAGACGTCCCCAGAGAGCCTGTCGCCGGACGTTGTTTTCATAACACCCTGAAGCATCATTTGCCTCTTCCAGGCCCCTTTTCTCTCAGGTGCACCAGAGATTCCAGAGGACACTCCATACATGGTACGCACAGCCCCATCAGACTGAGCACAAACACAGATAGGAGAATCCAGCTGCCTCTTCTTAGGCCAGACAGTAATGAGATTGAAAAAAAATGTGAAAAAGGCCACTTCTCACTAAATATTTAAATATTTTTAGGACAATATAGTTACTTGTTCATAAAAATACATTATTTGTATTAACATGCAATAGGTTTATTGTTGTTTTTAAAGGAATTCATAAGTAAATGCTTCCAATTTTCTATTTTTATTCCTAATTCAGTAAATATCAATACTGAACAAATATTTACTGAATACCACTGCACTCCAGCCTGTCTCTTAAAAAAGAAGCAGGCTGCCCTCCCTCTCCTAGCTACAAAGCACAGACATCTGTTTCCAGCTGAGCTTTCTTGGAAGTGGCCTGTCTCGTGGCAAAATGGAAGGAAGGTCTATTGGGCACCAGAAAGCAGCAGGAAGTGAGCAGAGCGGCAGACCCCCCACCCACTGCCAAGCTGGCTGCGCTTCTGGTCAGAGGATAGCAGCTGCGGAGCCGGGCATGGGCACCCTGCCCATCTCCCGGCCCAGAGGGGTTCATCGGCCCCCACGGAGCATCTCTAGACTAGCAGGTGGCACTCCCCAGCTAATGTTAAGAACCACTCTTCTGTTTTTTATCACTAGGTTATTTTAATTTTTAAACTTATATCTACCCTTGGACATTGACAGATCCTCCTTGTTCCTATGCTTGCTGGGGGCTGCACTTAGCTGTCTCATTTTAAAGCAGATTCTCAAAGGTATTTAATGCAAATAAGTCACTGGGATCCACCATGCTCAAGCAACTGCAGTGACCTGGTGGTGGTGACACAGAGAAGGCAGAGCCTCCACGTCTGCTCCTCCAGACTGCAGCTACTTCAACAGAGGGACAAAAACACCAGGGTGAAGGAAAAAGATCCATCCATCGGGACTGGGGGAACACCAGGCCCATGAGGGCAGAGAAATCCCTCTTCTCTTATCCTTGGTGCCAGTGAGAGCCCACACATCGTACACACACCATGAATGGTGCTGCCCAGATTCCTCCCAGAGGGGCTAGACCAGGCGTCCTCAAACTGCGGCCTGCGGGCCACATGAGGCAGTGTGAATTGTATTTGTTCCCATTTTGTTTTTTACTTCAAAATAAGATATGTGCAGTGTGCATAGGAATTTGTTCATAGTTTGTTTTTTTTTTTCAAACTATAGTCCAGCCCTCCAACGGTCTGAGGGACAGTGAATTGGCCCCTGTTTAAAAAGTTTGAGGATGCCTGGGCTAGAGGGATGAGGCGGTTGACGAGCGCAGCCTGAGACTTCCAGAAGGGGAGCAAGTGGGTGGTGAAGGGATGAGGAGCACTTGCATGTGGGAAACCTGAGAGGAAAAGTGCAGAAGCAGGACCAGTCCTATGAGCGGGGAGGGCCCCGGGCGAGGCTGGGGTGTGGACGCTCGAGCCTGGATCCCTGGCCTGGCCCTGGCTTCCAGAGGCCTGAGATGCCCTGGAGCCCAACTTTCCTTTTGCACACACTACAGCCCCACAATTCCATGTCCCTCACCTGGTCCCATCCTTTCTATCCATGCTGCTAATGGGATCGTGGATTAGGGACTCCTGTCCCCTAAGAAGCAAGAGTATCCTATAGGATTTCTTCATTGAATCTAGGGGCTTGACTTCAAGGGTGAAAAACTGATGACTGGGACCAGACTTTAGGGAAGATGTCTTGGGATGGGTTAGAAGTGCCAAATCTCAGTTTGCTCACTAGTCCTACAAATAAACTTCCTGCCACCTAGGAAGACAAGCCCTGGAAACCTGCATTATCCAACCTGGGGGGGCAGGCTCAAAACGATTTGTCCTGGTTTTTGGTTGTGGACCATGCACCAGCACTTCCTGCTCTGTCACTGTGTTTCTTAAGTGTTCTATGTAAGCAGGTTTTTGTTATTTGAATCGGCTGTTAAAGGCACCAGTCAAGTGTGCTAATGAGACTGGCATAGAGACTTTTTGAAAAATTAAGCATTCCAAGTGAGGGAAGCCAATCTGAAAAGGCTACATAGGGAGGGATTCCACGTGCACGACGTTCTGGACAAGGCACAACTAGAGAGACACTGAAAGGTCAATGGTTGCCAGAGGCTGGGGGAAGATGAGGAGGCAGGTCTCGGGATTTTTAGGGCAGGGACACTAGTCTGTATGATGCTACACATTTGACCAAAGCCACAGAAAGCATAGCACCGAGGGTGAACGAGCCCTCATGTAAAATGTGGCACTCGGTGGTGAGGACCCCTCTAGACAGCTTCACCAATTGCTTGGGTAGGGGCAGGAAATATACATAGAAGTATCTGCACCTTCCTCTCAATTTTACCATGTACTAAAATTGCTCTAAGAAATAAAATCTATTTTTTAAAAAATAAACATTTGCATTAATTTGTAAGTTTTGTCACACCTAACTGCTTTAATTTGGTTGACCAGCACTGAACATGTCACTGCGTTTATATGACCTTCCTTGATCCTGACCCCACCAAAGAGAGAGAGATTATCAAATAAGGAGCTGAAAGGCCCTCCCTGGCACCCTCATGGCTTTCCAAGCAGTGATAGGTAAGCAGCAGGTGCTTCTTTGCAGGGCCCTGGTGCTAAGTGGAAAACTCTGTGTGCACAGCACAGATTCAGAGAGATGGGCCACTGTGAACTTTGTATCACTGGGGACTCGTGACAAGGGCTCGTTATTATTTATATTATTTAAAGCTAATATTTAAATATGTCTCCAATGTTACAGACATTAATACTATGTTGAAATGGCAATAATATAAACAACTTATATCCTTGTCTTACACATGCACCAACACTCGTGTGTCAATAAAACTAGGACCTTGGAGAAAACTCATTACACAAGTAACTGTCCATATTCTATACTGTCTGAAGTGTCTCCATACATCATCTCATCGGGTCTAGGACAGTATCGCCCTTATGTAGGTAAGGCACACTAGAATATAACTTTTAATTAATAAAAAGGTATAATTAATTCTTTTTTAGAGGGAGGGGTCTAATTCTTACACAGTATACTAAGATGGGCTCTCACAGGCTCACGACTCTAGCAGGTGCATTCCCAAAGTGAGGGGATATATTCTAGAAGTAAAAATAATAGCCAAGAATTTAAAAAAATTGAGGGATTTTATTCATGGATGGTCAGTTCTTCACATGATAAAATGGTGCTTGCAACTGAAATAGGCAGTGTCTATGGAGAACCACCTCGCTCAACCAGGCTCTGATTCATATGAACCAGCTTTATAGGTACTTTATGTAATTGGCTGGACCATAGGCTCTTCCAAATGTGTGACAACTTACGACAGAATGGGCTCTCCAAACTGTCAGGTCACATGAGGTCATGTGTAAACTAATGAACAGCATCTCTCTACAGGAAGGACAATACTTCCAAGTTATACTTTTGTTCCCAAATAAACCCCAAAGTCCTTAAGTCCTAGAAGCCAAATGCATTCTGACCCTTAGACACCCTTAAGCCCTGCATAGAAGGAACTTGACCTTGTCACTCTTATTAACTACTCTTGTAGTCAAAGAGGCAAGTTAATTTGGCAATGAACAGCCTATGTCATTTTGATTTTTTAGGAAAATCTTCCTATTCTACAAATTCTAGAAATGTTTGGATGTGCTGAGAATCAGAAGCCAAGCTTGACATTCAAGTTCACTGGCTAAGGACTTTATTTTCTGTCTGGATAAGGTCCCACCTTACAGCTGAGCGGAAAGATGTGACAAGTGGAAGCAGGGACAACAGGCCACGGCTCAAGTTCAAAGTTAAAAGTGCATCCATGCGAACATTTATGTTACCAGTGCTTTGAAGAAAAACGCACCTTGGAAGTGTATGCCATCCTGTGTCTTCAGGCAGACCTCCCTCCCCCTTGCTAGCCCCAGATCTTTTACACAATGTCCAGTAGAGTTTCCCTCAAGGCAGCTGGAAACTGAAGTGTGCAGTCAGAAATCCACATATTCGAAATTCATGTACATTGTATTAACAAGGTGCTGTGGTGGGGGGTGGGGGCAGACAGGGGAGGAAGGAGAGTCAGGAGGAAGGGCTTGGGGTACCAGACGTGGAAATGAGAAGCAGGGACCCTGAAAGAACCCCATGCCGGCAGAGGGTCCTGAAACTATAAATGTGCTCTCATCAAGTCACCAGTTTCAAGGGACTCAGATCATAGGCCAGATGGAAACCCATTAATCTGGGACTTCCAAGAATGTCAGTATTTGTATATCAGGGCTCAAACAGCAGAAGAGCAATACATATTCAAGTCGCATAATAAGTTGGTGAATTCCAAGGGAAGTATAAATACATACATGTTTTAAAAAGCACCCTGATTATGTGACTTTCTGGCACATGATGTAGAAATTGACCAAATGAACAAAATGTACACCTACAGTGAGGTGAGTGTGCATGAGGGTGTCATCCAGGTACACAGGCCCAAGGGCTCGCTGACTCCTGGTCATTCCTGGGGTGGCTGCTCCCCGCTCAGGGAATTACATAAGCCTCTGTCTTCCTCCCTCCGGCTTCCTACCTTCTTAAAGCATGTCACAGGCCGTCAGCCAATGATGGATGCTGGGTGCAGAAAGAAAGGAAAGGAGAGACTCCGCAGAGCCCACACGGCAACTTCTTAGTTCTGCAGAGGAAAGGGTTGGGGAGGAGGGGCAGGGAGAGTCTTTGGGGGGGTGGAGAGCTGGGGTACGTGGGGTCTGCTCCCTCCCCTCCCCCAGACCATCAGCTGATGGAAAGTGGGATTCCCCAGCTCCATGCTCTGCCCCTTCTTTCTCTGTCCTGACATCTGTCTGATGGAAAAGGGATGTATCCTTCTCTCAACATGTAAAGGGAAATTGGGGGTAAGGTGGAATGAATACTGTGCACCGATGTCCTTGTTTTCTAAAGCAAAAATTAAACTTCAGATAAGCAAAGATTTTCAAAATTCCTACAGTGCTGGCTTCAATTCCTGAAGATTTTTTTCCTTGACAAGCATCCCAGGACGGCTTTGACAGTCTACCTGCCTGTTTACCAAAGTTAATGATGCTAAAATAAATGTCACAGCAAAGACAAGAATGGGACATTCAAAATTTCCCTTTGGCAACTGCCACCCTAAGGGAGCCTTCATCATACCCCATCCAGTTCCCTCCCCACATAAACCTGCCATTTCTGTGAAAGTGGTCGAGCAAAGCCACAGCTCCCAAGAACCCCGGGGGAACTGGATGTGCCACTGGGGGCCCCTTCGTCAGCTTCCATTGTAGAAACATTTCCAAGAAGGATGGTTTCAGTCAGAGAATCCGAGCGACTTGTGCTAAGGTTCAATGGCATCCTCAGACGCCTGAGCACACTTGATTTGCATCCTGTCTGTCCCTCTGTGAGCTCATTAATTCACTCAGCAAACAGTTAGTGGCTGACTCCTTGGTACTTCAACCTGTGATATGATTTAAATGCCTCTTACAAGAAAACCCGAGGGGTCTGGCTATCTGTCATGGGTACACCATTATCTTCAGAAGAATTCCCATTCTCTGGATGGGAGCTCCACAAATGCTCGCAAACATCGTGTACGTGATGAATTGGGCTACAGTAAATTATTTTTCATTTTTATTTTCAAATAAAACAGTATATATATATATATACACACATATAAAAAACAGAACTCATAGGCAGCTTTTAAACAAGTCTTTCTATTGGTATTAGTTAGGAAAAAGTACTCAGTGTACAGGCTCCTTGTCTATGCTACCAAGGCTTGTTCCGGATGCGTAAGCCTAACCTCTCACGTTCCCTCCTGTCACAGCTCACAGAGCATGCTTATAAGCACAGTCTCATTTGGTCTTCATGTAATCATCATATATCCCAGGTATTAGCATTTACTGTATCCATTACCATGCTTTTGCTAGTGGTTTGTCTTTTTTACCGTACCATTTGTATTGTGCGCAGATGTCTAAGGTTTGTGTGTGGCCGGGACATTGTGTACTCCCACAGGTAATGTCTCTCTCAGGCCATTAAACTGTAAACACGGAGGGCAAAGACCTACTGGATTAATTTCTGTATCTCCAGGGGGCTGACTGTAGCCTAGACAGTCTCCTCACCTGCAAGATGAGGATCATGACAGCACCTACCTGCCTTCTCTGTCCCAATCTACAAACCTCGTAATACAATGTCTGGCATACAATATGTACTTCACAACAGTTTCTTCTTAATATTGTCAGTGTTGCTATTTTAATTAATCGAATTCACATTCACGAAGGGAGCTAACTTACATAAGGGAATGTGACAGATAATGGGCAGGGAGAATAGCACATCAGGGATTCTGAAGGCCGGTCCCAGCTTTGTCCAATTCTTCCCAGCTTGGTGAAGCTAAGTTGTAGATTTTTTCTTTTCTCTAAACCACTTCTAGTACCATAGTAAAAACTCATTCACTTTCAGGATTCCCTGTACTTCTTTCCCTGTCACAATGGCGTTTGTTTATAGATACGTATCAGCCCCCGACACACCTAGCAGAGGGGACGAGGGTGGCCCACCGTCTCTTTTCTTCCCACGTTCACATTTCACAGTTACATTTGTCAAACCCTGAATCAGGAACCAAACAGAACTGACCCACTTTCGGAGTAGAAAAGAAGAAAACAAAACTTTGTTGTCACAACTATCTTATTTTTCTCAGTCTATTAAAATTGCCATATGGTAACAGTCGATTAGTTGAAGAACATGTATTCAGAGTCTCCATCAGACACGAACAAGAAAAGCTAATATGGAAAACATCTTGTGAGCTGTTACAGAAAACTGGAATGGGAACCGGGGAGGCCCAGGTGTCTCTGGGCTGTGGGCACCTGTAGGGCGGGGCTGGCTTTCCCTGACTCCAGGTAGTCCACGCAACACTGGCCTCCGATTTAAATATTCATCATGGCTTTGTTCACTAGAGTAGATGCCAACAGCGCCTAAGAGTAGCGATTTTTTTTAATGTGACAATTTACATGAAGACTCCATTAGATTATGGAGTACAGTGATGGAAATGGGTAAATCCTTCTGTCGCTTGATTTAAATATTGAAATAGGGAAAAGCAAAGAAAGCTCTTACAGAAATGACTACTTCTGGGTTCTCAGCTAGAGGCAATGCCTCCTCCCTCCCAAGAAGAAGGGTGTTTGGGAACACGTGGAGGGGTTGTCACGACGATGGTGGGTGCTCCGGTCATTAGACGTGGTCTTGACCCATGTAATCAAAGACTGCTGACCTACAACTCCCACGGCATCTCCTATTGAGAAGGGAAACACCTACAGATCTCATCACAGCAAGTCAAAGTGTGGGCAGAGTTATCGAGAGTAACACACCCTGTTACACAAGCATGTCTGCTTATCACGTCTCTACTTCCCCCAGAAACTTAGCTGCACCTTCACAGTGGGTATCAAAGCTAATTACAGATCCTAAGAAGATGACAAAATTACTCAACGACCAAACTGTCATTAGCTTTCTACAAGTAAGAAAGTAAGCATCATTCAGCTGCTTTGCTTAATTTTGTTTAATTTCTTTTTACCCGAACTGGGCCATTAAGATCAAAAGTCTGAGAATTGGGAGGGCTAAAAAAGTGAACATGACTCAGAGTCCCATCTACTTGTCAATAATGGAAATCAGTTCCTTTTCTAATTGCACATGAATATAATTAGTATTTGGCAAATGTATTGTGGAAAATAGGAGTTAGGCTCAGAAGACAAATGACTTTCAGATTTTTTTTTTTTTTTTTGCGAGACAGAGTCTCATTATGTCACCCTCAGTAGAGTGCTGTGGCGTCACAGCTCATAGCAAGCTCAAACTCTTGGGCTCAAGCGATTCTCTTGCCTCAGCCTCCCAAGTAGCTGGGACTACAGGTGCCTGCCACACCAGGCTATTTTTTTGTTGCAGTTGTCATCATGGTTGTTTAGTAGGCCCCGGCCAGCTTCAAAACCACCTGCCTCACTGTATGTGGCTGAGACCCTAAGCACTGAGCTATGGACCCTGGGCCGACTTTCAGATTTTTCAATGCCTCAAATGCACCTCAGGCCTAACTAGCTGAGAGATCACTTCATCCTCCCTGCCAAACCTACCCTTGCCCCATCAACCTTCCCACATCCTGCTTGATTTCATTGCATAGCATGTACGGTGAGCTTGAACAAACGTACATGGGCATTTTTATCTGATTATTATCTGAAACATCAGATACCCCAGAATGTAAAACCCATGAGGGAAGAGGTTGTTTCCCCAGAACCTAGAACAATTCCTGAGATGTGCCAAACATGGGCTATCTGCAGAATGAAGGACAGAAAGAGGAATGAATGAAATGGTGCACTACCCTACACTACCTTAGGTATTAGAGAAAATGCTACATGCCAGCATTCCATGCAGTTGGTATTACAGGAGCCGTTAAGCCCTTTACTGGCTTAGCCAGTGAGTATTCTGGAGTTCAGTAAACGCCTCTGATCCTCATCTCCCTTGAACCTCCTAACCACTCCACACAGCACATAGGACAGTCTGTGGTCACCGGTCTAGAGATAAACACCTGGGTGTGTCTCTGAAATGTGCCTGTGAGTCTGGCATTCAATCTCTAACTCACCCACAGAAATGCGCCATGGTAGCAGAGAGGATGGTGGAGGCCCCAGGTAAGGGCCCATATCAGCTACCCCTGCTGTGCAGCTTCTCAGAGCAGCCCAAATCCTAACAGATGGGAGATGGAGGCCTGAAATTCAGGAGGGAAAGGAACATTTTGGAGAAAGCATTCCCAAATCACAGTGGTAAGGGGAGAAAGGAGTCACCGCTGCTGAGCTAGTTTCTGTTTTTAGTCTCAGGAGAGGGAGATGGCTGCACGTGGACATTAGTACCCTGTGAGCACAGACCTGCAGACTGTCTGCCGTGTCTTGGTGGACACCTGCCTTTCTCTGTTGAGGAGCCCTGGTAGGGCCTGAAGGAGATGGGCTTTTCTTTCCATCTCCACTCCTAAGCGTGGCTGCTCAGCCGACCCTCAGCCTCTGCCATAGACTGTGTGAGTAGGTGAGGCAGAGGACGCCATTGGCTGGGACAGGCACACCAGCCTCTTCCTTCTGAGATGAGATTTTGAAGTTTATCCAGGTTTCTGAACATAAAACAGTCTACAGATACATACTCCAAAATGAAATGGAGGATGTGCTCCAAACAAAAGGCTTAGAGACACGTCACAGGATACAGGAGTTCTCTTGTTTTTTGTTCGGCAAAAAAACAATAACTAGAGCGTTGGATGATAACTCCAAAGATAAAATGAATGTCCAAATGCCCTCGCTGATACAAATAAACTATGGAATTAAATAAATGGGGGAGAAAAGAGAGCTCTTTTTAAGAGAACAGTCCCAAATTTAGAAACATAGGAGGAACGAGGGAAATAGAAGTCGTGGTTAGAACACCAGGGTCCTGATTGCTCCAAAGATCTACTGACGATGCTAAAATTAGTGGGAGACGTTTTAAGGAGAAATACGATATTTGAGCACTTTCCAAATTTCTCCCTCAAACTATTCATTAATTATTGATATGTTTACACATGTACACAAATTCTTTGATACTCCCCTCCTGTTTAGCGCGGGCTGCACTTCACTCATTTGCTTCCAACGAAAATTAGTTTGGGAAGTGGGGAAAGCAGTAACTTTGCGGTGAAGAAACTGGCAGATAGCACTGTGACCAAGCAAGTCCAGGTCAACGTGGCTGGCGGTGACGCAGATTGATGCCGTGCACTGTCTGGTGTGATGTGACAGGACGAACACATCCCTGCTGGGCTATTCTTCCTAAAACATACATGGCTTCTGTCCCAGCGTGACCCCCAGGTGAGGGACATTCTACAGAATTCCTGAGCAGTACTCATCAATGCGTCAAGGTCCCGACAGACAAAGGGGAAGACTGAGAAACTGTCACAGGTTGCAGAAGACAAGGGAGAGGTGACAACTAAATGCAGTGTGGTACCCGGGATCAGAACAAAGGCACCAAGGGGAATGTGGAGAATCTGGATAAAGTCTATAGTTTATTTAAAAGCAGAGGGTGGGAAATTTTTCTGTAAAGGACCACATAATAAATATTTTCAGGTTTGCAGCCATATGGTCTCTCTTGAAACTATTCAATTCTGCCATGGCAGTGCACAGTCCCAGGGAATGGCTGCATCTCAGTGAAACCTGCTGTGTTTATAGGCGGGAGGCTGGCTTCGGCCTGGGAGCCACGCTTCCTGACTCCTCTGGTTAATACCACTGCACAGATGTTAATTTCTTAGTTTTGATCACTGTGCTAGGGTTATGTAAGATGTCAGTGCAGAGGAAGCAAAAGGGGGATACAGGAACTCCCTGTACTACCTTTCTAACACTTCTGCAAACTTAAAATTATCTCTAAAAAGCTGTTAAAATGAAGTAGGAATAATTTGGTAATTGTGTGCTGTTTTTGGATGGGTTCCTTTACCCATATTCTGAACCTCCTCCCTGTTAGTGGCTATATTTACTCAAGAAGTAGCCATTCATATAAATCCCACCCTATACATACAGCCAATGCCATGAATAACTTTTTCTGTGTCTACTCTACACAGAATGAAAGATGGCAAGCTCTGAATAGCACATGATCACTGCAAGAGAGAATGGGGTATAATTCTTGAGAATGAGGGTTTCTAAGGCTCAGATATAAATATAAATAAATGAGTTTGGCAGCTTCACATCTTTGGATGGCAGTATCCCCTGCTCTTCTGCTGATAAAAGTGGCTAGACAGAGCCCATTGAAACCTGGGTCATGGGACCCACCTTCATG
The DNA here is from genome assembly GCF_027406575.1 of Nycticebus coucang. Lineage (NCBI taxonomy): Eukaryota > Metazoa > Chordata > Mammalia > Primates > Lorisidae > Nycticebus > Nycticebus coucang. Next base: position 7,268,509 of record NC_069795.1, on the reverse strand, counting down.
AATCCCCCGAAAGCAAAGCTAAACATGCTCCCTGTCTTCCATTCCAAACCTCTCCTATGAAGATGAGAATTGCTTTGCCATGGCTAATGAGAATGACCCGGAGGAGAATTCCTATCTGCTTGCACTTATCCTCCGTAACAGTGATATTACAACCATTCTGGAGCCATGAAACCCTTTCTCCAAGCACGTTCTTAGACAGGAGTTCAATGTATAAAGCAAGCAGCCTCTCAAAGTGGTGACACTGGGGGCTGGACCTTGGAGGATGAGCCGGCCTTTGCGGGCATAAATGACCCAGAGCCTGAACGTCCCCACCATGTTGGAAAAGCCTAATGTAGCCCCAGTGTTGCAGGTGGCAGGATGCACACGGTCTTTGGTCTGAGACTGGAATGGACCTGCCGGCAGGTGGTGGTTTGGCCTTCACAAAGACAGTAAGATGGGAAGTTAGAAAGGATTTTCTGTAGGTGAGTGACACGTTTGTGTTTTGGAAAGATGACAATGAAAGTAGAGGTCAGTCTGGGGTAAGGAGCTGATATGCCCGTGAACCACCGGGAGCGCTGGCCAGATCCCGTGCCACCGAGACCCTGAGGCTGCGCAGCAGGTATCTGGCTAAGACCATGTAGCTCTCTGCTCTCTGGGTGCCTCCTGTGGGAAGGGCCTTGACTCTGGAGCTGCCTGGAGGAAGGGGCTCTGAACTCTGGGTCTGACACCTCCAGGAAGATGAATTTCTCCTGCCATGGGTACCTTGGAGGTTGAGGAAGGAGGCACTAGTTACCTCTGAAATGTGAGTTTATGGCTCAGATCTCATGAGTTACAGAAACAGTACAAGCCCATCACAGACGCCCTGGACGGCGCTGTGCCCCACTGAGCAAGGCCCCCAAAGTGATTCCCAGTTACTGACCTCCTTGTGACACTCATCGCTGTTGAGAATCACTCACCTTCAGTACATCCTTGCATTTATCTTTTCAAATTTTCATGATTCATTGAGTCCATTTTTTTCTATTTTAATATGACCATACATTTAATTCTTCACATAAAACTGTTCTCTATTTTTGAAGAAAACTTTAAGAAAACACAATCATTTTTTGATACCAGGGAGTGGTAAAATAATAGTGATTCAAACTTAATCTCATCCTGCTTGGCATATGAGAAATTGACTCAAATCTAGGAGTGTCAAGAATCAAGACACATTTACAAATGCCTAGCGGGAAATTTCCTTTTTGGTCACAGAGAAAATATTCAAAAGAGGTAAACAATTTTTTTAAGTACATAGTTTGGGGACACTATCATTTTGTGACATGAAGTTGGATTTGAATGCATGGTCAAATAAAATTGAATCTCAATAAATATCAGAGAATCAAAAGTTTTTTAAACATAAAGGTATGGTATAAGTATTATTTTAGAGTTCACTTAGGTCCCTTCTACAGAGGGTGAGTACATTTGGAGCTAAAGCATAAATATATATTTATGAATATAAATAAGCATATGTACTTATTTGTATATATAAATATATTAATTTGTAGATAAATATATGTATATATAATCAAAAGAGGAAGTAAGCTGGAAAAAAATGAGCCAACTGATTTTTTCCCATGATATGGAGCTAAAGAAGAGTGGTTGAAAGCTTACTCACAAGTAAATCGGTCTTACTTTAAAGAGTACTTACTTCCCAGGAGCACCAGTGAAATCTGGGAGGGGCAGTTCTTGCCAAGGCATGAGTCATCCGTCAATGGAGTCCATGCGAGAGGTGAGACCCATTGTTGGTCCTTGACTCCAACAAAAATGGCCCTATCTGCAGACTTCCTGTGGGTTCTCTCACTCCACCCTCCCCAGAGCACTTACTCTTGCCTGTTCCCTGGAAGGACTCTTGAACAGGAAATGGCCAATTTTTCGATAGGAAGGCAGAGAAATAAGAGTGCACGTGGATCCTGGAATCTCACGCACATAACTCCTACACGTGATCAGAGACGCAAGTTGACCGAGCATCCGTGTGACACTCAATCTTCTTGTCCCAGGCAGCATAGCCCTGAGGGGCTGGTCCTCCCACCCCACGGTGACACAGTGCCTCAGAGATCCAAAAGAGCCCACACACCAAGACACAAATCTCCACCCTGCTCCTCTTGTCTTCCTCAACGTTTAGAAAACCCCATCAGGCCACTTGACAGCTGTGGGACAGACACAGATAGTTCTTGCTCTGAAAAGGTCATCCGAAAGTCACAAGATGGCTGGGTGGAAGGCGGTGGCTGTTTTCAGAACAGTGAGACGGGGTGAAAGGTAAGACTTGGCTTGATTGGTTTTTCGTTTTGGGGGAAGAAAAAACTATGATTAAGAAGTTTCTAGCCAACAAAAATGTCTCTATGATAATGTTAAGTACTTTTTCAGTAAAATGGATGGATCTAATTAAGGGAGACATTGTGGACAATATAGAGTCTTCATAATGACAAGAGCTAACATCAGTATCATGACCAAGCTCTACAAGAAGCATCTATGTGGAATTATGGGCAGCCCACCTGCACAGCGGCCTCGTGAAGTAAGAGCTACCACTATGCCCATTTTATAGGTGAGGAAACTAAGGCTTCACAAATCAAGTACGTTCCCTAGTCTGAAGCACCTTGCTAATAAATGCCAGAATTCTAAGCCAGCTGTGAGTTCCAAGGCACATGTGTGTTGTCACTGAACATACCCCTCGAGTGGGCTAGGATTGAAGTGACCACCAATGCACATAAAAACATAGGAAACTAAGCAATATTTAAAGGCAGCCCAGCCCATGAACAGATGTAGGGCTTACAAGATGGGAGGAAAGGGGAGGGGAAGTTAACCTAAAACACTGTACGTTTTTCTCTTTGCCTTTAATGCTTGCCTCCTGAAAAGGGCACCCCATTTCACCAGTACCCATGGCCAACAGGTCCTTCTGATCATTCCATTCCTAATAGAAAGGGGCCCAGCGTCTAAAACTGCGCCCAACTCCAACGGAAGCGAGTGGAACTTTCGTTACAGGAGGGTCTTCTTCTGACAGCCTCTTCGGTGGACCAAGATTCCAAGAGGACACACTGTTCTTAGACGCCCTAAGCTGTCCCTGCCTCCAGTCCATCCCTTTGCTGTCCCCCGACCCATGACACTCCCCCATGGGATCTGCAAACCTTTTTCTCACATTTCCTTCAGGTCCCTGCTCCACAGACCTTCTCTAACCATCTTGTTGATGGTGGTGCCTCTGTCCCCTGCCACCTGACTCTGCCACGTTCCTTCCTAAGGCTCTGTGCTCCTGGCAGACTGTGCTTGGTTCACTGTGTTCAATTTCCCAGTCTGCCCCTAGCTCTTAGCCCCTGGCTCCATCCCCACTGGACCAAGAGCCTGTCCATCCTACAGTACACATGCGCCAGCACCCACGGCTGTGGGGGGGCACCGGTAACTCTTCAGTAAATAAACGAAAGAGCTGATTTCCTCACACATCAAAACCCAAAGCCACAGAATGGCACTGATCTCCTTCCGTGCTCCCGGAAGAATTTCTGGAGACAAACTAAAAAAATAAAGCTACTCATTATTAAATAAAGAAAAATCTGCGTACTATCTTCAGGCATAAATATCATGATGATACCCGTGAAATCCGTGAAATTAAACAGAAGGCTGATGTGTTAGCAGGAATTCAACGAGGGAGCCACCCTCCAGGTGCCCACCGCCATGGAGGTCGGCATTCAGGGACAGACCCCTTGCTACTTGGACAGGCCTTTAAGAATGAAAACTGAGCAGAACTCAGTATTTTAAAACATCTTCAAAAGCAAACTAAGCCTTCAGTATCGTTCTGTTTTAAGGAGGCTGGGGACCAGCAGAGAGAGCCGGGCTCCAGGGGTCTCTGTTGCTTTTTCTCCCAGCCCACTCCCTTATGAAGTGGCCCATTGGCCTCCCTGTTTATGAGCCTGGATCTTGGTAATACCAGTGAAATATGTTCTCCTAAAGATGTTCCCTGAGATAGGACACTGTTCCCTCCGTATTGTTTCGCCACATACCAGCATTAATATCCCAGAGTAATCCACCCTCCTCTTAACGGCTGATGACAGCCCCGATGGCTGTGTAAAAATCAGTTGAGGGAAAGGGAAGTCTTGTCGGAAATGAGATTAATCTTGTAACGAGTGTTCAGCCCTGATAACCCATCTGGGCACAGAGCTGCTTAAACGGGAGAGCAATTAACCTTCACCCGAGGAGCTCTGTCCAACCGTTATAAACATTAAAGAGACAGAATCCTGCCTCCTCCTCCCTGTAGACTAAACAACCAGATTTGAATTCCATATAAATGGCCTCTTTCTGCAGATGGGTTCTGGCAACAAAGTCCAGGGGGAGACGATGGGCCGTGGCTCTGTTCCTAACGCAGGTAACTTCTGGCCTTGCGCTGAGTGAGCTGAGGTTATTGACATTAAAAAAAAAAAAAAATTACTGGGAGTATTTAAATAAAATCACTAGCTTTAGGGGAACTGGACAGAGATGCTTTTATGCAGAACCCACATCTACTAAGGAGGACACTTGAGATTTTTATATTTTCCCCCCTTTTCTCAACAGTGGGAATATTTGCACTGGGCTCGACCCTCACTCTCAATTTCTCTCCTTCAACATTTGAGTGACGCAGCTGTGGTCACAGAAGGGAGTTTTTCTTTTCTTTTTATCTCTGATAACTATTGGCTTTCATGAGAAACAAACCTGTGATGTGCCTTTATCAGCATGTGCTGTAACTGATTGAGCTAACCAAGCCTGCTCACGTCAAGTACTGAGTGGTTAGAGACCCTACAAGGAAATCTGCAATTAAAAATAACTTCTGCAGCATTACAGAGAAATATCTGAGGTCATTTACTTTATCACTTAAGCAACAGCTTTCTTTAGCATAGTTTATCCTGAGCCATGGGAGTATGTTTACAGGCATAATACTGACAATAAATAGGGAAAGGGCACAAACTCTCACTTAGCGGGAGCTACAAACCAAGGTGGGGTTGGACATACCCAGCATCTAGGCATGAAAAATAGATTATACATATACAATGTAACAGCAGGAACAGATGCTCTCCTTAACCAGCCTATAACCAGCCTGTCAAGCTGACTCCAACTCAAGATAATTTAAAAATTAAAGGGGAAAATGAAAACATTTAGCATGTCCTAAACAAATTCATCTCCCCCCAGCTTCTAATGCAGTCTTCAGGTGGCCTAAGATAGCCTCACCTTTGATCTTTATCTCTCCTTGATCCCAGTTTCTCATTTGCCAGGGAGTAAGTCATGATATGGTTTGCACACGCCCAGGCTGAGCCCCTGTGGTCATCTCACCCGTGCTGGTCTCCAAACTGGCCCCAAGAACAGAAGCAGACAGTGGCATGGAGAGAGTGTGTGTCACATGGGGCACCCTGGGACAAGACCACCTAGTCTTGCTTTCATAGTTTTCATTTATCTGCTTAACTGTGCCTTTTCCTGCCGTGATGAGACTAAGAACATCCTTACTGTCCCAGCAGAAGTTGTAAAAGTAGAGCAAGTGGAACCAACTCTTACGTCACAGGGATGCACACTCCCTCCCTATTTGTGGTCAGATTACATGCAAATAAAGGATTCCACCTGTCCAAGTGTCCTGGTCGCACTTGTTGTGTCAGCCTGGGGAGGGGGAGCAGATCGTGGGCACTCCAGCTGGCCAATTTTTCAACCCCTGTGCACTTGATGTAGACAAGGCCATGTGCAGACCACATGACTGGACCCAGCTCTTAATTTAAATTTGTGTGGAATTTAAGTCTTTCCTGCAGAGCCCTCACTGTCAATGATGAGGTGAAGTTAACTGTTTTCTTGACTCGGATTGATCCATCTTTGCAAGAACAAACAGTACCTGAATACCTGGTGCAGCTCGCATTTCTGGGTCTAAGCAGTCTCTGTGATCGCAGCAGAAATCAAAGGCGGAAGACGGAGAAACCACAGTGCATGACAATTACATAGGATGCCGTTTGATGAGTTCAACCTTAGAGCAGTAAAGGTTTAACTTGAGGACTTTGTGAAGGAAGCCCCAGGAGTCACTTTTGCATAAGACATGAACAGCAGACTCCCCGGTTAGTCCAGCTGGGCCCATGGAGTGGGGTGACTGGCTGCCTTCATGGCGCACCTGCTGTGTGTGCTGCTGCTGAGCTAAGCATATAGCCTGTCTAGACGTTTACCAAGTAACACGAGGAGATAAGGGAAACCACAACACGGACTCAGTATCTTGTGAAACTGAAACATTCACAGAGTAAACGCTTAGCCTCACAGTGATTTTATTTTGATGATCATACTGGATCTAAGAACACAGAAGCTGACATTTGGGCTCTAAAAAAAGTCTTAACATTTTTTTCTCAATAAAACTAATTGCATTTGACACCTTCTAACACGTTGTTTATACATAATCGACTTACACGTAATATGGGAGTAGCAGGTCTTACCACCAGCACTTCACCGGGTAGGCACCATCAAAGCACGGAGCCCCACTGGGAAACAGCGCAGAGCGGAACCTACCACCGAGATACATGACTAGTCTCTTCCCCCTCTGGAGGGTCGAATGGTGTGTTCCTAAAATGCATGGCCACTCGGAACCTCAGAGTATGACCTTACTTAGAAACAGGGCCTTTCATCAACAGTAGCTTTTCAAAAGAAGATTAGACAAATGGCCAACAAACATCTGAAAAACTGCTCAACATCACTAATCATCAGGGAAATACACATTAAAACCACAGAGCGGTATCACCTTACCCCTGTCAGAATGGCTACGATTAAAAAGTCCAAAAACAATAGATGCTGCTGGCATGGATGCAGAGAGAAAGGAACGCTTCTATACTGTTGGTGGGACTTCGAATCAGTACAACCCCTATGGAAAACAGCACGAAGATTTCTCAAAGAACTAAAAGGAGACCCACCCTTCTATCCAGTAATCCCACTACTGAGTATCTACCCAAACGAAAAGAAGTCATTTTACCAAAAGACACCCATACTTGGATGGTTATTGCAGCATAATTCACAACAGCAAAGATCTGGAATCAACCCAATTAATGAGTGGATTAACAAACGTCGTGTATATACCATGGAGTACTTACTACTTGGGCATATAAAGAAATGAATTACTATCTCTGGAAGCAATTGGCATGGACTGAAGACCATTACCCTAGGTGAAGTAGCTCAAGAATAGAAAAACAAACACCACATGTACTCTCGATAATTTGGAACTAATTGAACTAATTGGAACAGAGAGAAGTAAAAAATCACTGGAAATCAAGTAGGGGGAGAGGAGTGGAGGGGAGGGGAGGAGCAAAAACCTCCCTAACAGATACAGTGAGCACTATCTGGGCGACGGGCACATTGCAGCCCTGACTTAAGCATTATAAAAGCCATCCATGTAACAAACATTTGTACCCCCTTAATATTTTGAAATAAAAAATAAAAAAATAAATTCACTTAAAAAAGCAGGGTCTTTGCATATGCAATTAACAATTGAAATGAGATCCCACTAGATTAGGGTAAATCCTCAATCCAGTGAGAACACCCTTATGCCGTGTAAAGAGAGAGGCAGAGACTAGAGTGATTCCTCGGGAGCAGTCCCCCCTCATCCATGGGGGCACGTTCTCAGACCCTCAGGGATGCCCAAAACTCAGGTATCACCAACCCGACTGCGTCAGCTGGAACACACAGCTCTCTGCATCTTCCACCTGCAAATGTAATGCATTTTCCACCTTAACTAAGCACATACCACGCCCTGTGGTTATAACCTTTGCTGTTTCAGATGTAACAACAAAAGGAGCAGATTCTTTCTTTTCACACTGTCATGGGTTGATTCTTAACATAGACCACAGCAGCCTCAGCATCTGATCCATTTTCACTGAAAGGAAGCCCTCTATGGCTCCTCTTTGGCACATCTGAACTACAGCATTGCTTTTCTTATGCTCTAGGGCCATTATTCAGTACAATCAGGGCTACTTGAGCTATAAGCACTGTGATGCTGTGACAGTGGATCTGTCAACTTAGACAGTGACTAAGTGATTAACAGGCAGGTGCCATCTACAGTGGGGACACTGCTGGACAAAGGGAGTGTTCATGCCCCTGATGGGATGGAGTAGGATGCTTTCATCACGCTGCTCAGAACAGTGCACAATTCAAAACTTACAAATTGTTTATTTCTAGAATTTTCCATTTACTATTTTTGGATGGTAGTTTCAAGTGCCAGAAACCATGGAGAGTGAAATCATGGATAAGGGGACACTATTGTACAAGCCAAGGAACACAAGGGCTGCGGGTAACCACCAGGAACCAAGACAGGCGTGGGTAGAGCCTCCAGCAAGAGCCAACCCAGCCAACACCTTGCTTTTGGATTTCTGGCCTTCTAAATGGTAAGAGATACATTCCTACTATTTTAAGCTACCAAGTTGCACTAACGTGTTGGAATTGTCCTGGGAAACTAGAATGTTCCTGGTGGATATTCTTTTCAACAAAAATTTTGCCCTTTTTTTTTTTTTTTTGCCTTGTGGAGTTGGTACAATATCTAAAGGTATTGGAGCTTATGCTGAAAAGTAAGTTCCTGCCTCTGTCACTGTGACCAGACAGCCTGAATTTTTCAAAATCATACAATTTTTGCAAATTTTTTCATGTAAACTCCTTTGCTTGACTGTGCCCTAGGTTGTTTTGTTTTTGCTTTTGGTTTTTGTTGTTGTTGTTGTTGGAAAATCTAGTTCTTGTCCCACTGGGGGAAACGTATCCAGTTCACATTCTAATGGAAATTATCACGTGGGGAGATGTTTTGACAAACACCTCTCAAAGCCTTATTTGTTTGAAAATAATGTTAGAAATGAAAAAAAAAACACTAATGGAAATTAAAATCTAATTTCCTTAGTATATTTTCCAAATGACATTTGTGGGCAAATTAGTCAAATTATGATTGTTTCATGCATACTCATTTCTCAAAAAAAAAAAAAAATCCCAGCTCTCCTGGGAGTTCCTTTTAATTATCCTAAAGTAATTAAGAATGTACTGATCCAAAAGTATAATTAGGTTGAAAAACAATGAACTCCTAGGACCAACCACTTCTCTTCCAACATTCTGATGCACAAATAAAAGTCATTTCCTTTTCTTTCGCTCCTTAAAAACTAGATTATAGTTCCCTCTAGGAGAGGGACCACCTCAGATTTCCTTCAATCACATACACTGCCAGGCCAGCCCTGTGCGCCTCCTGCCTTCCCAAACTGGAGCAAAGGACAAGCAGCAAAGGACTGAGGGCAGAGTCTCACATATACACTTGGTCATTTGTTCTTTGCGTCAGCAAACGTTTATGGAGTGCACTTCAGGTGTCAGGCCCTATGGAAACAGTGGTGGGGTAAAGACTGACATTATTAGATGAGAAGACAGCTCATTTTTTAAAATCTTCCCAAGATAACAGAATACTTTAGGTTTTGTAAAAAATTATGTTTTTACTGGAGTATAGCTAATATTTTAACCAGTAAGTCTCACTAGTTTAATAATATGCTTGCAATCGAATTTTATTATTGGACTTAGATAAATGGTCGTTGTTCGCTATTAAAATTAATCTTTATTAAATAATTAGTCTTTGTTATAAAGCAAATCATCTTGCAAGTGAATATAAAAAACTTAGCTATTGATGAAAAGATTACACTGTATCACATCCATTGAAGATGTTCTTTATACGTGTGGTAAGTGTTATGTTGCAAGCTGCCTCATTCCGAAAAATAAATATGTAAACCTTCAGTGTGAATTTGTGCTTGGAAACTAGCATAGGTGTTGAGTTTGCTACAGTGTCACTGAAATTTCAAAGGAGTAACTATATTAACAAAAGAAGAAAAATGAATGGCCCTCATAACAGCCCATTAACTATAACTTTCCATTACTTCATACCCAGAAATACTTTCTGTATAATGAAATTTAATTGCATTAGTTGACCCAATGCAAACCCTGCATAAATACTAGTTGGTGTTGCCACTCTGCACAAGCCGAAATGATGGCTGGCTTTGCCTCATCAAGAGGAGTGTCACACAATCAAATGCAAGCTATGAGTTGCCCGGAAACTGTATTTCTGCTTTTAATTTTCGAGTAGAAACTTTCCCTTCATGGCGCAGAAAAGACAGCATGCATTCATCTGATTCAGGGCAGTCCCGTGTGCACCTGCCTTCCCAAACAGGAGCAAAGGACATGAATGAACGTTTTTCCCCCCAAACATAAAAATGACCAACAGGTATATGAAAATGTTCTCAACATCACTAATCATGCGGAAATGCAAATCAAAACCTTGCACCTGTTTGAATGGCTGTTATCAAAATGACAAGAGATAACAAACTGGTGAGGGTGTGGAGAAAAGGGAATCAGTGCACGCTGCTGTGGGAATGTGGAATGGTGCAGATCCTGTGGAAAGCACGTACAGTAAGTTCCCAAAGAACTATGGCTTCACAATAGAACTACTATAAGGCCCAGCAATCCTTTTTCTGAATGTTTACCCACAGGAAATGAAGTCATACCTCAGGAAGGTATCTGCACACACACACACAGCGACTCTCTTCACCACAGCCAAGTCATGTGAACAGCCTAAGTGTCCACTAATGGATGAACAGAGTTTAAAAAACTGTGGCAGGTACACGGAAAATGGAATATCGTTTAGCTCTGAAAAAGGAGATTCTGCCATGTACCATGATGTAGACGAGTCTGGAGGACGTAGCACTAAGTAAAAGTAAGCCAGACACAGAGAGACCAACACTGCGCGAGCTCATATTTTTTCTAAATCTAAAAAAAGAAAGAAAAAGAAAGAAGGTGAGTCGAGAGATGGGAAGACTTAGATGACAGGACACAAAATAGCAGCTATACAGACGTGGGATAAATAATGTACAACGTGAGGGATGCACTCAATAAAACTGTACTGTATTCAGGATTTTTGCTAAAAAGAGTAGATTTTTAGGTGTTCTTGTCTTGCACACACAGGTAACTAAGTGAGCTGATGGGTGTGTTAATCTGTTTTGCTGCAGCAACCTTATCACTGTATGTATATCAGAACAAGACCCTGTGCACCTTACACACAGGTAATACTAATTTTAAAAAATGAATGACAAAAGTCATAGTTCAAGGTGCTTTGGGGGAAGAGTATGGATTGTTTAAAATATGAGACGTGCTCAGGTGTCATGGCTGTGTTCCTGCTGCTGCGCCCACCACCGGGCAAGTTATTCATCCAGTTACTGGACAGACATCCAGAGGGCCTGGGGGTCACCACACGTGGTCAGCACCAATAAAAGGCCGCATGACAACAGCCATGTAACATAAGACGCAGAACTTTAACCACCCGCGCCTTGAGACTTCCTGGTCTTGAATGAAGTTCACAGGCCCCTGATCACAGACTCCCCAGCACTGTGATAATTCAGCATCCTCTGAAGGATGTGGCTGCTCTAGCCGTCACTCAGCACAGAGCACAGTGCTCGACTCTGACCTCTCACTCCCCTCCAGAGACCAGCCGACCCTGCTCTGCACAAATGCACTTCTTCATCCAGCGACATCAGACAGAGAATAGGGGAGGCAGGAAACAAGAAACATTGGCCATTCCTCCATCTGTGAATTATCAAAACTGTTGGTTTTCTGGGCTCACGAAAACGCAGCTGAGTTGGGCTGCTGAAAGTCTGGTTAACGTGTTGTATGAGCTGTTTACTGGACGAGCAGATACAACTCTACTTTCTCTTCTCTGCTATCCTCATAGGATCAGCGTGAGAAGGAAACCAATGTGCCCTTGAAAACCTTCTCACGTGGAGCGGGGAACACGACTTGATGATCCTGACCCAGCGAAGGCCTCACGGATGTGTTTATGTCTTCATTTTTAATAACAACAACAGAAAAGTTTACAAGTAAAAAAAATTAAATAGAAAAGCTAATAGATTAAAAATATAAAGAAAGAAAAGTTTTTGTATGGTTGTATAATGTGTTTGTGTTTGAAAGGGAGGTTATTTTTACAAAAGGGTCAAAAAGGGAAAAAAATTAAAAGTTTATAAAGTAAAAATGTTACAGCAATCTAAGGTAATTTATCACTGAAGAAAGAATTTTTTAATAAATTATTTTTTAAATTTAAATTAATTTTTTAATAAACTAAGCCTACAGTGCTAAGGTGCACAGTTCTGTACAGTGATGCCCTCGGCCTTCACGTCCACCCGCTGCTCACTCACTGACTCGCCCAGAGCAGCTTCCAGTCATTCATGATAAGTGCACCAGAGACGGGTGCCATTTTAACCTTTTATACCCTATTTTTACTGTGCCTTTCCTATGTGTAGATATGTTTAAATACACAACTACTCACCGCTGTTCTAACTGCCTGCAGTACTCAGTATGCTAATAGCTGTACAAGGGTGTCGCCTACCCAGACAGCAGGTTATCACCCTGGTTTGGGGAAGTGCACTCTGTGATGTTTGCACAATGACAAAATCACCCAATCACATACATTTCTCAGAACTTACACCTGTTGTGGCAATGCATGACTGCACAGAAAAACTCTTTCATCCCTTTAAACGAAGCTATAAATACCTGAAGCGTATTGGAGGATTCCTTCCCAAAGACAAACACTGGAACCAAACACAATCAAGAAAGATAATGGATCACTTCAGAAAAAGCAAGTAAAATGCGAGAGAGAATTAAATAAGACAGAGACGAAGATGAGTACCCAACAAGAGATGGAACAGCTATTTTTCCTGTATTATTACTATTTTTTTTAGGAGATGAGGTCTTGCTGTGTACCCCAAGCTGGCCTCTACACCCTAGCTCAATTGATCCTCTTGCCTCAGCCTCCTGAGTAGCTGGGACTACAGGTGCGCACCACTGCACCTGTCCTGAAGCCGATGTTTTTTGAACACTAAGTCACATTACTCTTCAAAGTACGTTCATGTATTAAGCTGTTGAATCCCCACATCACTGCCAAGCAGCAGGTGTTATTATCATGATTGACCCTCGTTTACATATGAGGACAGGAGGCACAGGGACATGAAGGGACCTTGCCAGGGGCCTGTGGAACTAGGATCTGCCCCTGGGCAGTCTGGATCTTCTCCATCTGAGAAGCTGGCTCCTTATGAAAGGACCAAGGGCCTTCATTTCTAGATCAAAAAAAGTTCAACCCTTATTCCTCTTTTTTCTTTCTATCCTGGAAAGAAAGGAAATGAATAAAGAGTAGTTTGGTTTCTCAAACTGTGTTATTCTTTTTGAATACAACAGGGCACATGGAGAAAAGACCCAAAAAGTCAAAAAAGAATCAAGTCCAGTATTAACAGAACCTTGATAGTCTACTATCAGTAATTTTAATTTCCTTTCTAATTTTTTATTTTCTTATCTTCTACAATAATTGTTTTTGACATGGGGTAAAAAAACAAAGTTTTTATTATTATAGTTGTTTCAGCAATAGTTATTCAATGGCTATATGGAAACCATATTTGCTGCAGGCTAAGCAAAACACACAAAATCAAGACTGGCCAGGCAAAGGAGATTTTCAGAGACGCAATGGGTCTTCCCAGTGCAACTCCATCAAAGACGAGTCTATCTGCTGTCTGGTCCCGTGCCAGCGTCACCCAACTATGACTCAGGCAGCATTGGGATGAACACAGGCCTGGGAGACCAGGAAAGGCATTTTGCAGAGAAGCAGAAGTGCCAGGCAGCCTGTACAGGAGGCATGTTGGAAGCCCTGCACCGTGACACCAGAGGTAACCCAGCTGCACCCAAGCTGCCGAGCAGCCGAGGCCCAGGGGTTAGGCAGTCTTCATCCAAACAGCAGGACACTGAGACTTCACATAGGGAGCCTTCCCACAAGATAAGCAGAAATATATGAAGAAATTCATCTCCAAAGGAAAATATCTCATTGGGCCATCTCATTTCAATTCAATTTAATTTTAAATGCAAACTATATTTATTGAGTGACTGGGGAGATATAAGCATTAGAATATATTAACGTCTTCATGAGAAGTAGCAACACGTAACCACGTCCGGCAGCTTCTCAGGGCCAAATGCAGTCTCTGCCCCAATCTGACCGTCACTGACACGCAGGGATCACGCACGCCAGCCAGAATGCTCTGGGAGAGGCTGTCTTCCTCCCTGCAGCTATGCAAAGCCCATAGGCGCTTTCTGCTCACCAAAGGAGACGTGACCCAGCAAGGAACGGCCACTCCGTTTTCTGATTATTTTAAGGACCTGCAGGAGATCTGGGGGAAGCTGTAGATTTCCATGTTTCCAGCATCACTCTCTGGTGCTTTGCCAGCGCTTGGGTGGAAGGGCTCTCAGGTGCTATTTATTTGGTTTACTTTATTGTTCGGTGTTATTGTTTGTTGACTCGCTATATTGTTTTTCTCCTACAAAGGGGCCAGACGGTAAGGACATATCCTGCAGATGGGTAACTGATGACTCCCTATTGTTCAGTGTCTGCGCCCTGTGCTTTTATTTGCTTTGGTTTAAAAGCCCAAACAATGCATTTGTTGGAATTTAGTAACTGGTGTAAGATCAGCAGAGAACAATCTGTGAGCTGAAATTTTTGTACCCAGATCTGGTGATCTCTGTTTGATTAAGAAAGCAAAATCTAAAATGACCTGTTAAATAACTGCAGAAAAGGTCTTTGACTGAATCTGAAACTTACTTATTTTTCACTAAATATAAAACAATTAGACTCACAAACCATTTTCCATGATTCAAAAGGGATGGAGGGGCCCCCAGGGCACAGTATCAGCTATAAACATGTCTAGTCCAGTCTGCACATGTCATCTGAAAAACCAGCAAGCAGGTGGAACACCAAGGCTAAAATCATGACTTCAGAAACTTCATATTGTCACCTGTCCCAAGACATAAAATCCTCTAAGAAACTCTGGAGTCAGGCACATTCCCCTTGGAGAAGGGGTAATGAGAAGGGCCGCTGGGGCCCTTCCTGCGCCCTGCGCCCCCAGCTGGGCTGGCTATCTGTGTAGGAAGCAAATGCAGGAAATATCTGTCTACAAACCCTTTATCCTCAAGGTAATTGCTGTAGCAGCATTTTACTGTTTACCAAAGCAATAAACATGTGATCTAAAAAAAGATGTTTTCCATCTCCAGAGAACAAGGCTTAAAAAAAATACGTGCACTTATTTTATAATCAGCTTCTTATCAAAACTGGCTGCAACAGGCGTGTGATTCTGAGAGTGAGTCAGTGGGAAAAGTTTTTTTGGTAAGACAGAGGTGCCCTCACAGGGGGACGAGAAGCAAAAGGAGGATTTCTTCACTAGAATATCACCTTAGCAGAGTGACATGTATCTCTGTGCTTCTAGGTTTAACGTGGACTTAACTAGGTCCCTACTCTTTGGCTTAAAAAGAAGGTAAAGTCAACAAAACTACCCGCATTGGTACAATTGCTGGGATGGATAATTTAGAAAGTCAAATAACTCACAAAGTCACTTACCTTTGACCTTGGAAAATATTCTTAGTTGTTCATGTAAATATAAATAGGAGTTCGGACAAGAGGACGTGAAATGGTAGGGCTCAAAAGAAGATGTGTAGCTTCTGCCTTTGATGGCTTCTACCTGCCACAATCTTCCTCTTTATTTCTTTATTCTGGATTAAAAGTTTGCTAACTTGCTGGGCGGCACCAGTGGCTCAAGGAGTAGGGCGCCGGTCCCATATGCCAGAGGTGGCGGGTTCAAACCTACCCCCGGCCAAAAAAAAAAAAAAAAGTTTGCTAACTTGCACCACCCCAAATTTCCCAGAGTGAGAGAAATGATTGTGTCTGTGAGAGGCAGCTCGGAGTGGGTGGAAACAGCTCCTGGAAGGACCCCTGAGCATTGGAGAGGCTTGGGAGGGTCTTGTCATCATTGTTCTTTATGTTATTTAGACCCCCTTCCTGGGTGGGCAGCACAGATTGCAATGAGGGAGGACGCAGAGGGAAGGAGAGGGCAGCAGGTCCCCAAGTCCCCTCCAGGACCTGCTGTGCGCGGGTCAGCAGTCTCAAGGACCTCCCCGCACCACAATCGACAACGCGGACAAAGCACTTAGGAGTAAGTGGGAACTCATTGTCTCTGCCAGAGGTTTCACTTCATGATAAAGAGGAAAGAACATGGTTGTTGAAAGAAAATGGAAAAATTGGCAACTTGAAAAAAAATCAATTCACAAAATCTTGTAGAAAATGGGAGAGAAAAGCACTTCATGGATTCCCTGATTTTAGTCCTAACGGGAAAACATACTTGACTCAAATGCACAGTGAAATCAGTCATCATTCATTAAGATGTGCATAGGTGCCAGAGAGCTGCGCCAACTCCGCCAGCCCCACCATAACTCTGTGGAGTAGGGATGGCTGCTCTTCCCATTTTACAGATGAAAAGCCTGAATACCATGAGGCTGCGACCTGTCAAAGGCAAATGGCCAGGAAGTAGGATATCCAGGATTGGAACCCAAAGCCTGCTAGAAGCCCACTTCCCCGGCCAGGCACAGGGCTCCTCCCCACCTCTGAGATCCAATGGAGCTGATGGAGCTGCTCCTGCCAACCACCTCCTGACAGCAGCTGAGTCGTGAGACCTCAGAGAGAAGGAGTCTGTCCTGACCCTCTCCACTTTTCCATAACGGAACCAGGGCCAGGAGGCTGAGTTCACCTGCCAGGGTCCCGCAGCAGCAAACTGAAGCCCTGGGCCCCCTTCTCCCAGATAGGCCTGTTCCCCTTCCCCTCGCCAGCGGCTCCCTCCCTGTCTCCCATCCCTCCCAGAGACCAATCTTTCCCCTATGCCAAGGGTGCCACCAGGAAACAGGCAGCGTCAAGCACCTGTCTGTGGGCCAAAGGTAAATGTGGGGTGGGCTCCCCATTCACCTTCCTGTTTCTGATGCTCTTTGGAATGTCAGGTAACACGCACGTATAATGTGGATCCAAAGATGTCTACGCAATATAAAACCACATGCTTTTTTAACTTGGAGCAATGTCTTGAGAAATCTACCTCAAATTGAGACACAAACTAACCGTGTTGACAGATTCTGAAGTGTTGTTTCAACAGTTTCTTCTTCCTCAAAGGTGAGCATCACACACACACACACACACTGTCAACTTTAAAAAATAAGACCCGAAAACCCAACGGGGCCCAAGGAGGATGGAGAGGATAAATTCACTGTTGGTTGAAGATTTGAACAAATGGCCTTGGGGGAGAGGTGGTAGTGGGTGGTCCTGTATTCAGCGCTGGCTCCGTGTCAGTATTTGTTAAATGAAAAAAAAAAAAAAATGCACTGTTTGCTATCTCTAATGTCACAATGGCAAGGGAGACTGAAAATCACTGAGGTGGAATGATTTACAAGTGGAACGTGTCAAATGCAAGAGTCAGGGGTCTTTGTACGATGTTTCTTTAGTCTATTTTCAAAATTTCAACATGCATTGTTTTTAACAAGTGTTTGAAGTAACAACCCTGATGTTAATGTTATGATTGGATTCCGATGTGGCACTTTAAAAAATGAATCATTTTGCTTGGCTTTAGCATTTCTTTCCAAAATGTCTCAGCACTTATCTGCACACAACAGCAGATGGCTGTTCTTCCCCGAGCTTAATCCAGGAGCGCCTGCTGAAAGGCCGGGGGATGCCGCACGGAAAACTCTGACCTGCAAGTTGTTCATTAGGATGCCCAAGACGGGAGCAAGGAAGTTGATACTTTGGGTAAGGAAATTTAAATCAGCAGCCGATCTGGATCTGGAACGCCTGCCCCTGGATAATGCCAAACATGGAAAGAATTCTCGTCACCAAGCGAATATAGAACTGGGTGCTGGAGCAACATCTCTTGAATTTTCCAGCATTTTATTTTAAGTACCTGGAAGTGCCTGTGGGATTTTTCACACAAGAGCAGAGAACATAAAGTAGCCAGTTACAATCATTTTCATTATCAAATTATTTAATGTGTCACTGTATCACTTCATAGATCGTTTCTTCTCTGTACAGGAATTCATTATTTGAGGATAAGGAAAATGGTAAGAAGAAAGAGATCCTATGAGGACAAAGCACGGGGAGACAAACGGCTTTGTGTGACTTGCACAAGTCCCCTCGCTTCTGTGATCTTCTGTCCTTATCTGTCATAGGCCACCGTGCCCGGGTTGCGGGGAGGACCCATGACGGTAGGAGAGCTGAGTTTGGATCATGAGTTCAAGATACTCAGCTACATTTTTTGAAAGTATTTTTCTAAGCTTTCTAAAAATCTATTAAAATCTGTTTTATGAATTTTATTTTGCTAGGAGGACTATCTCTATAAAGACTTTTGTTTGAAATCAACAACAACAATTATATTACTGTGATATCCTAAATTCCTCTTCATGACTTCAAAGAATTTTAATTAAAATTTACGCCGTCAACAACCTCTACACATTGCCACTCACTTCTAAGGATACAGAAGGGTAGACAGGACATCGCTAAAAACAGGTCTGTGACTTGAGTGGGTATAAAGAATTCACTTTCACAAATGAACATGCGCTGAGCCGGGCGAGTGTGCTGACAGAGAACAAAGAGGGGGAGAAGGGAGAGATGAGGACTGATCTTAAACTTCGTAAAACGCACCTCAGCCAAGCTCCAAAAGGAAAATCTGTGAAAAGTAAGTTAAACTAAACAGAGCGTGAAAGCGTGAATGAGAAAAAAAAAAATCCAGAGGTCCCAAGGGACCACCAGTCAAAATAGGTTTACAGCAAACAAACAAAAAAAGTAATGAAATACTAAAATTAAAGAAAGACAAATGAAAATGAGACTTTGCTCTTGCCTGTCAGAATGGCAAAGATTTGAATTGTAAACAGGCATAGTCATGACGGTTTAATGTGGAACTGGCCTCATATCTGGCTAGAAGAAGCGGGACTTATTACAACCCTTCCAGAGAGTACACTGACAATTATTTTCAAATTGGAAGATATTTAAATTTGGCAAAGGCTTTAAAAACTATGTATGCCGTTGGCCCACTAATTACTTTCTAAGCACAAATAATAATATGAAGAATGTCTAAAAATTAGACAGAGGGTGCACTGCAATGCAATTAGTGGAAATCTGTGAGCAGCGTCATTTTCTACCATCAGGAATTGGCTATAGAAATCATAAATTTTCTTTTAGACGGAATACAATGAAGCATAAAAATTCTGCTAATCAAAAATGTTAAGCAACATGGGGAAGTGTCTATAAAACACTGCTGCTAACTGAACAAAGCAGGGCAGAGAGTCAAGGGGATGGAAGGGCAGACACATACAGGAGAAAGACGCATGTCGAACGCTAATATTTTTCTCAGGCTGGTTAGGATTTGGGAACATTTATACTGACTTTGTAATGATTCTTTAGAAATTGTCTCCACAATGAGAATCTTTTGTGTTTGTAAGTTGGGCAAAGGAACAAGACACATTTCTCAGCATCAGTGAGTGAGCAGGACGGTGGAGGTGGCCCAGAGCCCCGATCCTGCCCTCACCGGGCTCTTGGCACAGCCTGGCTGTCAAAGGAGACTCGAGCCAGACCTCTGGCCAGCACCACCTTCAGCGACCCCATGGGCACTCTGCCTGCCCACATGTATCTCCTTGTCCTCCCACATCCTCATCTGAGGATCCCCCAAGCTGCCCTGTCCTGTTGTTCCCCAGGCCCAGGTGTGCCCTGCCCTGAGCACAGGAGGCCACACATCAGAACCGAGGCTGTGGCTGAGGGCCTCACAGCTGGAGCAGAGTTTTGGTAAATGCAGAAAGCATTAACAGCAGAGCCAGAAAGACGATGTGATGCAGGGGAGAAGCTGGAATCAACTCAGAGTGTCTGATGGCATCTGCCATTTCCTAAGTACCAGCACAAGAGGGTAGCCTGCATGACTCCATTTTACAGGTGAGGAAACCAAGGCCAAACAGGGCTGGGACTTTGTTCGTGGTCACCAGATTAATAAGGACCCAAATGCAGGTGTGACGGTGGTTGCGTAAAGTAAGAGAAACACTCTCAGGGCTGGACTGACACAGTCCCCAAGGCAGGGGCAGCGAAAGGAGAGGATAGCTCTCCTGCAGCACTGGAGGTGTCCGCCAGCTCTAAGAAAAGATCCTGTCAGAGAGGAACAGAGCATGCTACCAAATACTGCAAAGGCCCAGAGACTGTCCCTGGAAAATACCCTTCTCTGAGACTTTCCACAGCCTCTCATATCAGAATTTTCTTAAGTATCAGCTGTTAAATCAATATATCTGCCGAGTTATTTACATGCCAATAACTGCTTTGGGTCCCCACTTCCAGGGAATCTTATTCTAAAGTTCCAAATGGCAGAAGCTATATTTTCCTAAAGATATCAGGAACGGTTGTCCTGTTCATTTTTTTATGTACATTTTTGTGCAAGAGTCCTTAACAAGTGTGCCACACACGCATTTAAATAGAGGCCTGTTTTGCAAAACAGAAATGTAATGGAAATAAGCACTTTGAAAAAAATGTCATTAGGAAACCGTTCCAGTTCAGAAAATTCTCTGAAAGCATCGAAGTCCTGAAGTGCGTTTAATGGGGAAAAAGTTTCCACAAATTTGGTCATTCCCAACCCTGCTTTCCTCAGACACTAAGCCTGGAAACAGGCAAGGGTGTGCACACACTCATCCAGACACACACTCAGACACACACTCTCACACACACACACTCATCCAGACACACACACACTCATCCAGACACACACACAGACACACACTCACACACACACATCCAGACACACACTCACACAGACACACACACACACACTCATCCAGTCACACACACAGACACACACTCACACACACAGAGACACACACTCACACACACTCATTCAGTCACACACACAGACACACACTCACACACACACTCATCCAGACACACACTCACACACACTCATCCAGTCACAGACACACACTCACTCACGCACACTCATCCAGACACACTCACATACACTCATCCAGACACACACTCACACACTCATCCAGTCACACAGACACACACTCACTCACACACACTCATCCAGACACACACTCATCCAGACACACAGACACACACACACACTCACAGACACACACACTCATCAGACACACATACTCACAGACACACACACACTCATCCAGACACACACTCAGACACACACTCATACACACACTCATCCACTCACACAGACACACACTCATCCAGACACACATACTCACAGATACACTCACACACACACTCATCCACACACTCATCCAGAAACACACACAGACACACATACTCACACACACTCATCCAGACACATATTCACACACACTCATCCACACACATACTCACACAGACATTCACTCACACACACACTCACACACACACTCATCCACACACTCACACACACTCATCCAGACACACTCACCCAGACACACACTGACACAGACACACTCACCCAGAGACACACTCACATAGACACACACTCATGCAGTGTGGGGACAGCGGACTGCATTACAGAGCCGCCCCAGGATGGGAGCGCCTGGAAGCCACGTTTAGGCAGGGCCAGCAGCCTGGGCCTGCTCTGGGGTGACACACACAGCAGGGCACCAGGGCTTACTTTGCACTTGGCCATTCTTTCCACGGAATTGCCCCAAAGTAACAAGGAATGAAGCAATTCGTATTCTACTTAAGTCAGTGGGCTGATGAAAAATTATATATCTATAGCAATGAAACTCATTCACCACATGCATCCAAATCTGACAAGAAGGTTAATTTTCTTCATATAAGTCTCAGTTTTCACAGGTTTCCTTTACATACGATGGCAAATATTCAGTGAGCACCTGCCACATGCGAGTATGACCTACAGGGTGCCCATGAAGTTCATGTGCAATTAAAAATAGCCAACTATACAAACTATAAAAACTATATATACCTATATAAACTACATAAAACACGCTATATTTTCCAAGTAATAAAAGCGAGTCCCATCAATTCATTTCAATCGTCACCAAACCCTCGAAGCTCTATTAGTCTGACAAAGTGATTTCTCTAAGCAAGTCACGGAAGCAGTGTTGGCGGCCCTCAGATCTCCCCACACCTTGCCCCATTGACCCTCAGGATGCTTTCTGGGTCCGTCAATGTCAGATCCCGTGACAAGGCGAAATCCTCCACATTTCTACATGTCCATTTTAAAGATTAAGGACCTTTCAACTCTAGGATAAAGGCTAGCAACCTGGGGTCCATGGACACCTTGAAAGGCCCAAGGATAGAAACGTTTCTCTGTTGTGAGGTCACATATCTCCCAGGAGGCATTATTCTGAGGACAAACTGTAGGCGTCTGCAGACTTCCCAAATGGCATAAGGCACTGAAATAAAAGGATCAGGAAAGTCTTTGGGGAACTGGATTAAACTCCTAACTGAAGCACAGTCAAGCCCACAGCAGGCCCCTGGGAATCTGTGAGCAAACACTGTGGGGAAGGTGGGGTCGGTGGGGGTCAGTGGGGTCAGTACTGCAAGATGGCCCAGACGCCCGCGGGGAACACCAGAATTGATCCGAGAATGGTTGTGCACTCAGGGACCTCAACTCTGTCGCTTCCAAGTTTTTACTGGTACTCTGAACCTGACCTTAAAATCCAGGGAGCCTTGAGATGAGTGGGCATGTTCCTAGAAGCTCCAGAAACTCCCTTACTTCTTCCAAGTGAAACATTTTCTTCCCAATTTCAAATTATCAAGGGAAAATGATGGAGAGAATCACAAAGTCTGGGTAAGAATATCTAGCTTTCCATGGTGCCTCACAGGATCTTACAAGTATTAACGCCAAAAAAAAAAAAAAAAAATCCACTCAGATGTTAAGCACCAACTGAACAAATTCAAAGCATCCGATACCTAATCGACCCCGTTGAATACTGAAACAACAAATAACGAAGTGCATTTGAGACTAGAAATTGCTTGTATGAGGAATGATTTCCTAATTCCAATGGAAGCCATAATTTTCCCCATGCTAATTTGAGCTTTGTACTAACATAATTAAAACCGTAGTCATCAGGAGCCAGGCCTCCTTTTTCCATTCTGTAAACAAGACTATAAAACCATTTCATTACTTGACACAGGAAACCTAAGAGAAACATGTCTTCAAGGAAGTTATCTATAAAGAGGGACTCTTTTTAACAGAGGATTTTTGAAAATTCACTGGAAGTCATTTTGAAGGTTCACTTGAGATATGTATAATACGTATACGATACAATGTAACAAAATGTTAAACCAAGCGTAGTGTTTAGACAACATTATTTCCCCAAATTATTCAAAAAGTCACAAAACACTCAAACTTCAAAAATACCTTCATATACTCATAAACATTTTTTTTTTAATTAAACAGTGTAACACATTGGTATGTTTTACAAAATGCACCCTACCTTCTAAAGGATAGTCTGTTATTTCAATGTCCTTTTTGATGCATTTTTTTAAGGGAAAAACCCCATAAAATTGTATTCAAGCTATTCGAGGATTAGAAAGAACGTTTCATTTAATTGTTATGAAATACAAATGTAAATAAGAGTGAACATTAGAACAAAAGGGTTGCATTTTTGTTCGTAAAATCAAGTAATTTCTACTTGTATAGCTGAAAGTGGAGCACATTAAACCCCAATTGTAAAATTCCTTTCTATTTTAGTTGTATTTCAGCAGACTCCAATCCTTGAAGCCAAGGAAAGAAAAATCTCTATGAGGTGAAAGTCCCTAGTACATGAATTTTTAAAATATTTTTGAAAACACTTCAAGAAATAAAACATACCTTGAGCAATGAAAACTGAATAGAATTCGGAAACACAGTCTAAATGTATATGGTGCATACCAGTCAAATCCTCTAATTCCAACTTTTCAAATTACAGAAACACCAAATCAAGGAGGATTTTTGAAAATGTCTCAGCCCCGTTCTGAGCTGTTTCCATTTTCATCATCTTTCCAACTAACTGAAACCCTCGACACCAACACAACCCAACACTTCTCACCTTTACACAGCAAAACTAAAGGCCCTCAAACTCTCCTTTTCCGCTGCCCAGTGTCACTTTTAGCTTCTAATTTTTGTCACTTCTACAAATGCCGCCACCAAGACACAGGCCCTGAAAACATTTTAACAGGCCAGCACCTCCTAGCCTGTGTACCACGGCCTCACATGAGCCGTTACATTGGCTTCATCTCCAGGGATGTGGCTATGTTCAGGCTTCCAGCTGTGTGCATCTACCTTCACAGTAACCTCTACATGCCAACTCCAAGAAACATTTGCGAGAAAACACACAATACCCGACACCCCAGAGCACCCATCCCCACAAACGCAACATCACTAGGAAGAAATCTTACTCACGGTGCACAGAGGAGCAGGTATTTTATTAAAGATAAACACAGAACAGAACAAACTGAATTATCACCATCTGAGTTATGAGAATGCTTAGTTCTTGACAAGGCGGTCCCAAAAACCAAGTCAATATTCACAAGTCCCATTACCAACAGCCACTTGCCGAGTGTCTCTCCATCTCCACGGCGACTGGCTGCCATCCCTGATGGCAGGAGTCACTGAAGAACCTCCAGAGTTCATCACTTACAAGCCCAACTCTTCCATTCCCCTGCCTTGCAACCTCACCGAGTCTGGTGCCTTTTCTCAGACAACGTCCAGGCACCGTTAGGGATAGTTAAAGAATCAGAAAATTCAGAAGTGCTCCGAAAAGGCTTTGCAAAAGTAATCCACAGCACTCAACAGTGAATTTAGAAAACCCAATTTTTTTCTGAGTTTGAAGTTTTTAAGCCTTGCGGATGGTTGGAGTAGGAAAAAGGAAATTTACTAGGCAGTGCAAAGGAAATCTTGTTGTCCTCTATTGTGGCAGTGGGGGTGTTGCCCAACCCTGACTTATCTGCCTTGATAAAGGAAACCAAAGTAAAGAGTAACAAGAACAAGATTTTGTCAAATTAAAAGGAACCCTTTCCTTACCTTAATAGTGCTGGCCATAATGCAATCAAGTTTATTGATCGTTAATAAATGTTAATAATAATTATTGCTTCTCTCTGACCAGAAAGTAGTTTTGATGAGGTTGTTTAGAGCGGATGAGATTGTGCTAAGTCTGGGAAATGAAGTCAGCCAATGGCAGGAAGAGGTTTCTATTGGTCCTGGCTGCCCAGCCCAAAGAAACAGGATATTTGGGAGTGGAGAGATAAGAGACCCTGAAAACAATGTTGTTTTTCTTGATGATATGCAGCCAGGAGATTTTTTTTTTTTTTCAATTAAAAAAAAGTCATCAGTTGCCTGGGACTGTGACGGCCACAGCAGGTGTGACCAGTGTGACACACTGTGCAGAGACCGAGGCAGGATGCAGGTGCGGCGGGCGAGGCTCCGCAAGGCTTCGCCTGGGCTTCACGCATCTTGGAGTCCAGGCTCCGGGGCACCCTGGGACCGGGTGCCAGCCCTTCCAGGCCTGGTTCTCTGTGGAATTACTGAAGAACCTCCAGAGTTCATCACTTACAAGCCCAACTCTTCCATTCCCCTGCCAATTAGGGCTGAGGAGGACTTGAGATACCGTCTTAGAAACGGAAACTTTACAGATGGAATTTATTTCACATTAATAAATAATTGTATTTAATAATGGCCACTTGCTGGCTGGTTTTATTAACAACCTATATTTAGTAAACATTTCAAAGAAGTGTTCTAGAACAGTTTCATTTTTCTCCTTCCAAATTTAATGCAATTTTTATTTGCTCCACAACAAATGCATCAAAAACCCAAAGACTCTAGAATCAAAGTAAACAAGAAAACTAAAGAGGAAAAAATAAGCCTGTTAAATATTTATGGAAAATCCAAATGACAAAAGCTACCACAAGTGCTTTAGAATGTCCGCAAGCAGGTCCCACTCCGACAGTCATCAGTGTGTCAGATAGCAGTCCCGGCAGAACTCTGGGCTATCCAGAGACATCCTGCGAAGACCATACTAAGTGTTTAAAATCCAACCTATAAGTTTAGGGTCACACGTCTGTTTTCTACGCAAAGGAAGTACAGCTAATGCAGGCCTGAACATTACTTAGAGGATTTCGGGACTTTAATTACTCATTTTCAGGAAATTACTTGTTCTCTAGAAGAAACATTTTGCTTTGAATCCAGCTACACAAAAGTTGGTCCCATAAAGAGGTGTGGTCTGGACAGGAGAGCCACAGGACATAACAGACCCAGTCCTGAGTCAGTGGGCGACTCTCAGAACTCTACAGACCCAGTCCTGAGTCAGTGGGCGACTCTCAGAACTCTACAGACCCAGGCCTGAGTCAGTGGGCGACTTTCAGAACTCAACAGACCCAGTCCTGAGTCAGTGGGCGACTTTCAGAACTCAACAGACCCAGTCCTGAGTCAGCGTGCGGCTCTCGGGTGCAGAGGTGGACACGGAGGGGACTGATCTCACACTTTAGGCCTCAGACGTCAGAGTTCTGTACACCAGCCCAGGTTGCTCTTTCTTGTACGGTCCTGATTCATCCAGAAACACAAGGAGGAAAAAGGGAATGAGCAAAGGAGGAGAAGGAGGAGGGAAGGAAGAGAAGGTCAAGAAGAAAAGGAAGGAAGGGAGAAAGAAAAAAAGGAGGAGGGGAGGGGAGGACAGGGAGGGAAAAGGCGAGGAAAGCAGAGCAGAGAGGAAGGGGGAAAGAGAACAACGAGAACGTATATTGCAAGAGATCTCATTCTGCGTGAAAATCAGAACCTGGTACGTTCTCAGCACCTGCATTTCAAGGGGGTGTTGACTTCCCCTCTTTTCATCTCTGAACAATGAATAAGATGGTAGGCCGATTAAAATTCTGTTTCCCCTAAAATTTCAAAGTACGGCGTTGTTTTATCTGGGCAGCTTCCACTAGAATTCTGGAGAGCTGAGGGGAAAAAAGCTCTTGGCTCCACCAAGATTCCCTGCATTTGTTGTTGTTGTCCCTCCTAAGAAGCATCAATTTAAAATGTTAAATCTGGTCTTCCAGTATGCAGGGCTCTGTCACGGATTTACTGACCAGCTTTAAAGAAGATGACCCCTTTGCTAACAAAATCGCCAGGAACAGACCGTTCTGTGTGGTCCCTCCTCCCGCCACCCCCTGGTGTGTAAACAGGCCTTGCCTGCTCCCTGGAGCAGGAAGCCACCAGCACTTTAAGGGGACCTAACTCTTCAGTGACCATCTGACTGTAACTCCTTGGTTCTTGCCTAATTCAAGTCAAATGATGAACAGTGAGATTTTTTAGCTGTTTATTTTGAAATAATTTCAAACTTACAGAAAAGTTACAAGATAATGCAAAGAACTCCTAACACTTTGTCCCATTCGACTACTGGCAATTCACATCACTTGCTTTGCCTGATCAGTATCTTAACACCTCTCACTCTCCCTCTCTCCCTCTCCCCCTCTCTCTCCCCCACTCTCTCTCCCTCTCCCCTCTTTCTCTCTCATATTTCACAAACATGTATCTCCTTTATTCTTTAACAAATAAAAATACAGTTTTATTACACTTATTTTATCTTGTGGGTATTTAACAAAGGAAACCAGATGCTCTTATGTGATCTTCTCCCTGAAGATTTGGTCCATACGTTTCATTGTCTCCAATTTTGGAAATGCATAAAATATCAAAGGCAATCTAATAAAAAGTTGATTTAAAGACAAGGACTTATGAACCTTGTTAAGAAAGCTGAAGAAGGAAAATCTTCATTTCTAACAACAAAATGAGTGATTACTGTCATCTTCAAAGAGAACAATTCCTGATGTCTAGAAGGTCATCATAGCAGCCAAGCCTAGTAATCTCACAATATTTAATGCAAAGATTTTTTTTTTTAAGAAAACTCTGGCTATTGACAGCATAAGGCATATCAATTAATTAGAATATAGTAGTATAGTAACCATTTCCCAAAAATTATTCCAGGGGGAAGCTATCTAAAGATACTGCTATAAATTCGCCTTTGTCCCTCTTCCCCCAAGTCTATGCTAGTAAATGGCCTCAGCCCTTGGCTTTGCAGCAGCCTAAGAGCCAGACTGCTGTTCCAACCAGACACGGCCTCTCCCTGGTGGAAGGTGACCTTTAGGTCACCAGGAAAACATGTCAGGGAGCAATCTGGCAGATGGCATCTCTCTGGGAACCATCCTGCCACAGCCCATCGGGACAGAGTCCTCTGTCACCCTCCCTGAGACACAGTCCACATTACACTGAGCCAGCACGGCATACCCAGAGCCCATGGACAGCAGAACCTCTAGATTAAATTAGTATTTCCACTTTGTAGTCACCATCATGAACACCTGACCCAGAAATTTACCAAAACCCTTCATAAGTCTGTCCCTGTTTTGCTCCAAATAGGAAAAGGAACTAAAGTAAAATAAATGCACCATAAATTCACTGTAACAATAAAAGAAGTCCCCTTATTTATTTGTCCTAAAACAATTTCTTCCCATTTTCTAAAAATTCAACAAGTTGTCACCCTTGTTCTCTTACTGACCTCTTACGTGGAATGTGTGGATGAAACTCAGGCAGTGAGGATGCTGTGGGTGACAGCAATACATTCTCAATGTGACAAGAGCACAGCGGAGAGGAGAGCAGGTCCTGCTCGACCTCCACAGATTGTGAAGACACAGCAGAAGAACCACACGTGGCGTATTTATTCCTTATTTATCCCTGTAACCAACATCCGCACCAAGAAACACTCACATCATTTAATCCTGCAGGAAGACAAGGTCATAGATGAATACTTAGTGATATGGAAATCTGCCTGATATGCTGCTGGTAAGTTAAAAATCACCATTATAAAGGAGAATCACATCACAGACCCCCTTTATTAAAAATGAAAGAGCAAGCCAGGGGCAGTGGCTCGCACCTGTAATCCCAGCACTCTGGGAGGCTGAGGCGGGCGGATCGCCTGAGCGTAAGAGTTTGAGCTATAGCAAGACCCCAGCCTCTAAAAATTGCCAGGTGTTATGATGGGCACCTGTAATCCCAGCTACTTGAGAGGCTGAGGCAAGAGAAAGCACTTCAGCCCAGGAGTCTGAGATTGCTGCGAGCAGTGATGCCACAGCACTCTAGTGGAGGTGACAAAATGAGACTCTGTCTCCAGAAAAAAACTAAAAGCAAACTAAAAATATTGCCAGGCTATACATTACAATATTAATAGTAGAGAATCTTTTCTTTTCTACCCTGTCTCCTTTGTATTTTTGAAATTTTTTAATAAACACAAATCATAATGTAAAAATATGCAAGTAAAATGTAATATTCTAGGTTTTATAAATATTTGGAAAATGCATGCATGTTCTGTATTATCTGTAGCTTAAATAGCTGAAGTTGTCAAACCCTTTTTGTGAACAGACCAAAATCCATGTTCCTTTTAAAATGTCTGAGAGCAAGAATAAACTATCTCTTTTTAAAATTAATTTTAGTAAGAAAAACCCAGGAGATGCTCATGTGTCTGGTGGCAGTCATCTATGCAACATTAATCCACTTAGGTGATATTAATGACGTGCCTTTTCTATGCCAGGAACTGTGGTGGGTGCTCAGGAAGCAGGGGTGACAGGGCTCGGTCCAGTCACCAGGTGTCCTGGCATTCGGGAAGCCGAAGTCAGTCTACTCAAATTCCAATTCTGCACACAGAAAACTGCAGAGCCTGGAACCGACCCATGAGATGCAGGCTTACTAAGGGCAGGACAATAGGACAAACATGCTGTATATTGTCCTTAAGATGACACATGGATCTTAAAATGCATAACGTCTGGATTATTCACAAAAGTCCTCCAAGAAGGATGTCCCAAGGATTTTTGCCAGGGACATGCCTGAAATTGTAGATAAGAATCAAGCATCTGGAGCTGCCCCCACAATGGAAAACTCCATCACTCAGTGGAACTTTTCCGTCCTTATCAATTGGAGGATTTGCCTGAGAACACACAAAGTGCAAGGCGCCCTCAGCCCTCAAGGTCACCCATTTCATGCTAGTTAAGGACCGCTTTTCTATTCAAAGCACACTTCATAATTCCAGCCTTGTTCCATTGGATACAACTGTGTGAGGGGGTGTGTGTGTGTGAGAGAGAGAATGTGTGTGTGCGTTTGGGCAAGTGTGTCCGTGAGAGAAGGAGAGCTAACATATCCCCCCAGAGGCATATTAAGAAATAATCCAGCTGGGTGTGGTGGCTCACGCCTGTAATCCCAGCACTTTGGGAGGCTGAGGCGGGTGGATTGCTAGAGCTCAGTTTGAAACCAGACCGAGCAAGAGCAAGCGAGACTCAGTCTCTAAAAATAGCTGGGCTTTGTGGTGGGCACCTGTAGTCTCAGCTACTTGGAAGGCTAAGACAAGAAAATCACTTGAGGCCAAGAGTTTGAGGTTGCTGTGAGCTGTGATGCCACAGCACTCTACCAAGGGCAAGAAAGTGAGACTCTGTCAAAAAAAAAAAAAAAAAAAAGGAAAGAAAGATAGAAAGAAAGAAAGAAAGAAAGAAAGAAAGAAAGAAAGAAAGAAAGAAAGAAAGAAAGAAAGAAAGAAAGAAAGAAAGAAAGAAAGAAAGAAAGAAAGAAAGAAAGAAAGAAAGAAAGAAAGAAAGAAAGAAAGAAAGAAAGAAAGAAAGAAAGAAAGAAAGAAAGAAAGAAAGAAAGAAAGAAAGAAAGAAAGAAAGAAAGAAAGAAAGAAAGAAAGAAAGAAAGAAAGAAAGAAAGAAAGAAAGAAAAGAAAAAAAGAAAGAATCCAATTACAATTTAAGTAACTATTGTTTCAATACTTTCTCCCAGTGGTTACTGTATTCTTCAGCCTCTAGCTTGATTTGAACTGATACAAGGAAATTGTTATCACATACTAAATTCTCAACACCAAGTTGCAATTTCCTTCATTTTGAAGCACATGGCAGTTCATTTCTGTAGGCTCAAATGGAGCAATGATTTCAATAAGCACAATTTCATAAGCATCTATGCACTCTCAAGCTGATGCTAACTTTGCTCTTACTCAACTCCCCACGCCTCTAAAAAGGCCAGAAGACTAAAACCCATAACAGGAACCCTAAATGTGTCCATAAATTATTAGTGGCTTTAAGGAAAAATAACCTAAGAGGAGAGTAATTATTTTGACACAATAATTTAGTTTAAAAGAACGTTTAAACTTCCTGTTTCAATTACTATGTTTCTATTTACAATTTATGAATCATTGAGTTTCGATTTCTTTATCCCTATAACTGGGTATGTCTGAACATACATGTCACAGTCATCAGACAGCCACTGGCCACCACGAGGCTTGGTGTGCCCAAAAGGCAAGAAACTTGAGGGCTCATAGGCATCTATCCACCCCCCACAGAGGCTTCACATGCCCCTCTGTCCCCAACACAGCTCCCAAGTTTCCTGTCCCAGGTACTGTCCTCGGTCATCAACCTTGGTCACCCTGAGAAGTTATCTTGGGCTGTTGAAATTAACTTAAGATTTCGATCTCTAGTAAGAATTTTTGTCTCCCTAGTAAGATACTAGACATCATCATTCATTTTTGTCTTGATGTGTAATTCCGCCACAAATGATTT
The DNA here is from genome assembly GCF_027406575.1 of Nycticebus coucang. Taxonomy (NCBI): domain Eukaryota; kingdom Metazoa; phylum Chordata; class Mammalia; order Primates; family Lorisidae; genus Nycticebus; species Nycticebus coucang. The sequence goes on along the minus strand of NC_069795.1, from coordinate 7,237,104 downwards.
TTAAAAGAAAATACAGACTACTCCTTAAAGAAAAATAAATTATACTATACTAACATTCAGTTGATAGAAATTTACAGAGAAACCTGCATCAAATAACTGCATAAATAAAGAGCTGTTTTTAAAGATTAGTTTTGGTTTTAGAATGCGATGGCCTTATTTTGACACCTCTCAGTTTGATTATTCATTTGCTAATTTATTTATACCACAAATGAAATCAGAAAGGAAGCCAAGACAAAAAATGTCTGCCACAAATTCATTTATTTTCACATGAGTATCACCAGGCTCCTTGCAGACTTAACTAAACCCTTTGACCATCCTTGAAGCCAGGTGCATGAACCACCCCGGCTCCATCTCCCATGGCAAGGAATGCTGAGGATGCAGGGGCGCAGCTGGAGTGAAGCAGCAAGCAGACCAGTTCCTTGCCAACTCACCCCTACGATAATTCGATGAATCTAGTAAAATGCACCAAAGTGGACAGAAACTATGATGTCAGTTCATCTGCTGTTGTCATCTGACGCCACCACACATGTCTGGGGAGAGGCTGCAGTACTCAGCCCTTATTGGAAATGTTCTTTCTGAATGTACTGGCAACCATAAGTCAGACAGAAGAAAAATCAACTTTTTCCTGCTGGGCAGCTGCTTAGTGAATACTATTCCATCCTTTATATACAGCTACAAAAATAATCTTGCCACAAGAATTTGAGGGAGCAACCACCTACTGCCCAAAATACTACACTGCATTGTTTATTTGCTAGCTGGAAACCAGCTGGAAACCTTGTAGCCAGTGCCCCTTTGAACTGCTTGAACTGTAGTCACTAGAGGGTGCTAAGTGTCCCTCTAAACGGCCCTGAGAGAGGCTACGGGTATGCCTAACGCTTGACCTTGCATTCCTTAAATTGATATTGCGTACAAAACTGTCTCGCTTTCATTATTATAGAACATAAAGAAATATATATGTTTGAGGAGCAAATGTGAATTACACAGACACACATTAAGACCAAAGGCGTGATTTCTGGGGGGCTAGATTTGACCATGGAAGTTGTCTATTAATAATTTTGAAAGCTGAAAAATATTTTCTTTCACAATAATATAGGTTCAATGTGTTTTCCCAAAGCAAGTTGCATCAAATTAGAGTGCATTGTACAGAATACTGATCTCAAAGCCAGACACTTGCCTAAACATAGATTTGGTAGAACCTTTCCAGAACTGAGTGATTGAAGAGGAATATGAATTGTACTATGATATGTTAGATGCAAAAAATAATTTTTGGTACCTTCCTTTCTTAAAAAAAGGTGTATACTTTAGGATATGCTTATAGTGTAGCACTTATAAAAAAGGCATTTTATATACATATATGAAATAAAATAAGCTTTACAACTAAACATGAAAATAAACTAAATATAGAAGCTTTCCTGAAATTTATCTTATTACACAAGTACACAGAATTTTAGGTCATCAAAACACTGAAGCAAAGTACAGTGAGTCGGCAACATTTGCAAAAAATACCACCCATTTTGTAACTTTCTCCCTTCTGTCTTCACTTGTACTTAAAAATATCTATAGCATTTCCTTTTTACTCCTTCCACTGTGGTTCGTATATGGAGGAATCACGAGGTCAGTGGGTGAGAGATGTCTATGTTCACGGCTGTCGGGGCGGGCCGTGTGTGGCTGAGCCGCTGACCCACATCTGAGGAGGCTCCGGAGACTGAGGTTTCGGATATATTTTCCTCTCGCTCTGCCAGTAGAGCAGAGAGGCTGGTTCTCAGTGTGCTCCACAGAAGAGTAATTAAGGCAGTGTTTCATCGGGGAGCCTGCTATTTTTACAGGGAAACAAACATGACTGATGTGTGTAAGCAGCATCTCGGAGGAGAAGGAACAGGCCTGAGGGCTGGGACAGCAGGGACGGCAGCAGCTCGCTGGCCCAGCATCCCCACGATGCACGAACAGACAAAACATGCTGGCAGGAGAGACCGGTCCTGGGCTCAGCAGGACCGGGCCCACAGTGCTGCCTGCTAACTCTCAGCTGGCTCAGGCAGAAGCCGAAGAACAGGAGAACAGAGCTAACTCCTGTCTGGGTGAGCAGGCACCACAGATGTGCTGGAGGGCAGGTGCATTCGACACAGTCCTCCCAAAGGAAGAGCCCAAGCAGCATCCGACCACAGAGGCCTGGGCTCCATCCCCAGCAGTTCAGTGACCTTAAGAACTCATTCGATTCCTTTGTGCCAATTTGCTGTTTGAAATCAATTAGTAACTCTGTGGATTCGTTCAATGGAGATTCAGCATGCAGTGGGCACTACTCTCCCCGCCACTCTTCCCATTCCCCTGGAGCCCCAGAGGTGACAGTGACAGCACTCAACAAGCGTGTGCTCAGCAAGCAGGTGACGAGTGAAGGAGGCAGCCGCACAGCCCAGAGAGCTGGGTGAGGGCAGGGCTGGCAGTGTTGGTGCCTGGTCCAGGAGAGCTGCTCAGAGGCCCAGCGTTTGACTTGAACTTGGGACTCCCCCAGGATGGGTGAGGTACTCCCAAAAGCAGTGAGACAATGGCCTTGGGATAGGCCTGGCCATGGTTTCTCCCGGGCTAGCCGTGGCCAAACCACCATCCTTTCCTCACTTCTGGACAGAATGCATTCAGCGTCTGGCCTCTGCCTGCTGTCAAATGCCCATGGCCCAATCCCAGGAAGGGTCTCACTTCACAATAAGATGACAGCTGGTATTTAACTTGTTAGCTGTCCACGGTTCCTCCAAAACACTCTCTCACACACACACACACACACATTCTTATTCACACACAGAGACACACACACTCACTCATACACATACTGACACACACACAAGTGCACGTGTGCGTGCACACCTGCACACTCACACACATACACACTCACACTGACACTCTCACACACACATGCACATACACACACTCACACAGACATACGCACTCACACACTGACACACACATTCATATTCACACACACACAAACAGAGAGAGACACACATACTCACTCATATACACACTGACACACACACAAGTGCACGTGTGCATGCACACCCACAAACTCACACTGACACTCTCACACACACATGCACACACACATACACTCTCACACGGACATATGCACTCACTCACACACTGACACACATTCATATTCACACACACACACAAACACAGAGACAAAGAGACACACACACACACAAGCTCACTCATACACACACTGACACACACTCACACTCATTAGGTGACAGATCGTAGATGAGACAGGGCCCACCCAATAGGCAGCCTTCTCCTCCCCCAGGGTCTAGTGCATACGCTGGGGAGGTGGCCTCTTTGAGCAATTTTCCTGGGAAATAAAGAAGGCAAGTGGCCTCTGAGAGGCCCTGTGAGTCTACGTCAGACGGGATGTCCACCCCAGTAACAGAGCTGATGGTACCTGGCCACAAGCAGACATTCAATAAATAAAAGTACTGAATGAATGAAGGAGTGAATGAATGAAGGAGTGAATGAGTGAAGGAGTGAATGAGTGAGGGCACATCCTCCATTTTGCCTGCTTCATGATACATTTATGGCAGATTTGTCTGGATTTCAATACAAAGCGATAGTTCCCATTTATATATACTCAGCCCTTGGAATTTTCTAAACTAAACTGATTTCTAATCAGGCTGTTTCTGCACCTGTGTTGGTATCACATGCGCTTATTAGAAATCACCAGAATGGAGACTCATTGTATTTCTAGACACTTACCCTATCACCATGACTACTGTATTCCCAAGATAACCTAATAACATTCCTCATCATACATGGCCTTCCACAAAGTGACACTGACTTTGCTCCCATCAAAAGGCAGGGCCCATGTGCCCACTCCTTGAACCTGGGTAGGCCTGTGACTGTGCCAGAGCTCAGCCACTCAGCTCCCGAGGCTACCTCAGGGGTGAAACAGCTACCCGGCTTTCCTGGGAAGAGCCACTCAGCCACCTCACCAAGAGGAAGCCCAAGCCACACGGGCAGGCCATTTGTGGGTTTTCTGCCATCCGCCCCAGCTGACAGCAGCGCCCCAGAGGTGTAAGTGAAGAAAGCTTTACAATCACTCCAGCTCCAGCTGCTGCCTGCCTGGCAACCGTGTAAAAGACTGTGAGCAGAGGATGTCCATCTCAGCCTGGGCAGCCCAGAACCACGAGGGATAACAAGGAACCAATGAGCCAACCAACCAGTGGCTCTCAGGCACTAGGCTTTGGAGTGACTGGAGTGTCCATGATTGGAATGCCATCGGAATATTTCTTAAGGGACACTGATGCAACATTCTTACACCAGAAAACGTTCTTCCGCCGTGATCCCTCATCCATTTGTCCAATCTTGATTGGCATCAAATGTACACTAATTATTGTTTCAGTCACCAAAAGCACAAGGAAGATGGGTGCTGTCATTAGCCAGCCAAATGAAAACTTACATAAAGATAAAAACATGCCAAAATTACAACAGCACTTTGACCCCAGAGAACGGACATAAGAAGTGGGATCAGCACCCTTCCCTCCCCACCCTTCTGGTTCCGGGGCTCATCAGACATACATGTGCCTCCGGAGGATGGGGACCCTCCGGCTCCACCCCTGCCTTCCGTCCCCAGCCCAGGATCCATGTCAGTGCCCTGTCCCCACTCTCTAGAAACATCTCTGCCCATCACCCTCATTTACTTTCCCAAAGAGATGTGGGAAAGTGCCACCCTCCTCCTCTGCAACCTGCACAGAAATTGGGGTGGTGAATGAGAAGCAAGGGGAGAGATGGGAAGTCACTGCCCTGAGCCACTCACGAGAAAAGCCCTGGTGTTTAGAAGGTGCCGCTCTTATTTTCTCTGAAACATTACCTCCTGGAAATCAGGGGCTCAGTCTCACACGTGGTCTCCAAGGCCTCTAGGATGCCCTGGGGGCTTCCCTAGGTCAATTCCAGCTCTAATGAGGGCCATCTGGAAGGCTGCAGCACTGGGCCCCCCTGACCACTGACCCGCTGGCCCAGGGCTTCGCTGGGAACAAAGGGCATGTGCACAGGGGCACACAGTAGGTCTCCACTTCTGAGAAGCACACCTCCATGTGCTCCTTCCCCAAGAAGGGTGGTACAAGGAAAACTGCGGAGTCCTGAGTGGGATTCCCCCAAACACCTGTGAAGCTTCTTTAAAGAAGGCAAGTCCCCTTTTTACACTCACATATTTGAATTCTTGTAGATGAAGCATTGCCACTCCACTCCCAAATAGCTCAGGCACCCAAATCTCACCTCCCACACTGAGCAAGGGTTTGAGTTATTGGACTCCGTATTACTTAAAGGAATGGAAAGCATTAAAGTGTCTTGCACGTCACTCTCTGGTTTATGGAATTCTTGCACTGGGGAGCTCTTTTTATTTTACTGTTTTCTTTAACAACCAGGGAACTGGGAAGTTCACAGAGAAATTTTCCAACTGCCTTTAGTGACCCTTAACCCCAGAGGTTTTGCCTAATCTGTAAATTGGAGTGAAAAGTCTTTCTGTACCTTGGGAGCTGGAGCTGTTTGTCTTTGAGAGAGCAGGGCGCCCACTAACAGTGGGGCTCCACGGACGTTGTGCTTCTTTGTCAGTTGCTACAAACCAGAAACAGCTGTCAAGTCTCGGCGGCTGCCTTATAGTGACCCATGGAAGTGGAGGCTAATCCAGATCATTCTTAATAACGCAAAACTGCCACCTTTAGCCATCTAATTTTTTTCTCACTTATACAAATGCAAAAGAGAAATGACAGTCTGCATGGACATCCATTTCCCTCCAACCAGACACAGATTTTCCTCGATAAGAGCCAGGAACAAAAGTTCACCCCCCTGAGCTGTGCCGCTGTCATCTGAACATGCTTCAGTCTCGGTGATCATCACCGTCAACAGACCGAGATCCGAGAAGGAGATACTCCTGCCTGTCATGACCTTTCCCCCAAATCCTGGGAATTATTAGGCTGCTCGTAAATGTAAGAGAACATAGAAGACTTAGGCTGAAGGACCTAAACCCAACAAATGTTCTGCTAACACTGAAGGCCCTTCGGTTTTCAATCATTTTCCTGAATTCCAAGGTAATGAATTTAAGTGAAGGAGAAAAACAACAGATACAAGAATGACACATAACCTCCCAAATGAAAAAAATCATTCATTCTGTACTAAATTTGAGCATTCTATTTTGTATCTATTTTTGTATCTATTTACTAAATCCAAAAGGAACTGCTTTAACATGAAATCAAATATAACATTTTTTGCAGGCAATGAATATGACTTTTTGCTTTAGAACAAACACAAGGCAGAAAGCTTGTCAATGCCAGGCTAGACATCGGTTGATTTTAACACCTACAAATACACCAATTATACTGTCAGGCTGCACGTGCGACTTGCTGGTCTTACACTGAAATTAGATTTATACATACACAGAGGTACAAGGACATGATCATATTACCACGTTTCATCAAATGTAAGGCTGCGAACGGTAAGATGTAAAGCACACCATGATTTAATGTACCACTAGAAAAGAAAAAAGTAATTCTGCCTATCAAAATCAGCCACAATACTTTCTAACCAGTCACATGTAAGATACATCCCAGTTTTTGAGAACAAAACCTTAAAATTGATGCAAACTGGTCCTCCTCTAACAGAATGGTTCATGCAAGCACTAAAAAGGTCATTGGGAACAGACAGCAAGGTCTCGCCAGCTCCATGGCGTGTCATTTGCCGACATCCGGCCCTTACCCAGGAGCATCCTCCACTCCCGGCTAAACAACCCAAATTGTCTCAATCATTGCCAAACGTCCCTGTGGGCAGAGGCAAAAACGGCCTCAGTTGAGAAACACTGAATAGTGCAGCTTGCTTTTATCAGCTTCACAGCATAATTGTGCACATGTGAATGTGTAAGACAGAGTGACAATGGCAAAGTGCACTGTCAGGTGAGACACACCTCAAATACGCCAGGTGAGCACACAGCTGTTTCCCGCCTGAGAGTGTATACTGGCCACCCCACCTGACAGGGCTCATAAAAGACCTCGGATGAGCACACAGTATCATCACAAGAGTTTACAATCTATATGCCATCCAATAAATGTGAAAATAAATTAAAGAGAATAAAAATAAGGAAGCCACAACACAGTATTCTGGGCCTATAGGATGAAAAAAATGAAAAAAAAGTTTAATAGTTTGCAGCTTTGGCATGACTATGGAGGACAGGCACTCTCATATGTACACTGGAAATACGGGAATTTACCTTTTGACTCATCAATGTCTATTCTAGAAATCCATCTTTTAGAAATAGTCACAATAGCCAAAGATATAGGAATAAGAATGTTCATGATAGCACTGTTTCGTAAAGGCAAAAAATAAGAGTGAGTAACATGTCTTTCAACCAGAGATTGGGTAAGTCCTCAACACGGTCCCAAGATGAGTAAGATAGATCTAAACACTCTGCCCAGAAAATGCTCAAGGCTTAAGGAGTTTTTGGTTTTGTTTGTTTTTTGTTTGTTTATTTATTTATTAAGTCTTTTGTACACAGATCATAAATACATTTATGCCATTTTCAGTGTGTTGATTCTTTGTACAAATTGGAGTACTTACATCATACTAATTAACACAGCTTTCACCTCATTTACCCAATTACAGCATTAGGACATTTTGTGTTCTACACATGATAGATCCAACTTGTACTTGCAATGTGCTCCATAGTTAGCAGTATCACCATCAGTATGTTACCATTCAATTTCCAGGATGGAATCATAGGGGAACTCCCCTTCTTAAGTCAAACATTGGAGAAAAGTTGGGACAAAACAAGTATGTGTTGCTTTTGTAATCCTAAAATAAATTAAATAATTAACATTCTAATATAGAAATATCAAAATGTCAAGAAAATTTAAATATATTAATGACAATTTATAATAATCTGCCAATTAGGCTTTATAGAATATATAAATATATATTAATATAGATAGAAAGAGGTTGAGGTTTATTCATTTATATGAGAAATATTTCTTGAACATCTACTTTATTGAATAAAGAAATATTTCTTGAACATCTACTTTATTAAATAATTAGTAAACTAATAAGTAAGACTTGTTAAAAGACTCCTGGGGAAAATGAAAAAAAATTTTTTTTACCACCTCAGTTGTTGTTTTTTATTATTATATCATAGCTGTGTACATTAATGCAATCATGGGGTACAATGTGCTGGTTTTTCCATTTGAAATACTTTTTTTTTTATTAAATCATAGCTGTGTACATTAATGCAATCATGGGGCACCATACACTGGTTTTATATACACCTACAGTGCATCTTACAAGGGTACATGTGAAACTTCTAAATGTAGAATATAAATTTCTTAACACAATAACTAGGAAAATGCCAGGAAAGCTATGTTAACCAGTGTGATGAAAATGTGTCAAATGGGAAGATGAAATTTGAGTTGAGTCTCCCAAGAGGACATGTTCAGATTGTAAGGGGAAAGCTGCAAATCTTTGAGGAAAAATAAGTTTTTAAAAAACTTGGGTGAAAGATGTGGTTCATCATGAAGGGGGCAGAGAAGCTGCCCAGTACGGTTATTCTGAGAAATATGTCACAATAAGGAAGGAAAGGCAAATATTTGTAGTTGATTCACATGGGCAGTGAGGACTCAAGAGAATATTTCAAAGGACATGGCACAAAACGTATCTGATTCAAGCACATTTACGGCCCTGCATCAAGAGGTGGCTGTAGGGATCATTTACATCGTGATACTAACTTAAAGTAGGCCTTATTCTGCAAATATAAAAAGACGATGAAATGTGCGGCGGGTATGTATGCCATAATATTGCTGTTTCTGTGGGTGATCACCTATGAGAAGCAAAGACTCAAAAAGTTAGAAAACCCAAGAAAGAAAAATGAAAATAACAAAGATAAGAACAAAATTAATAAAAACAGAAAATGAGCACATGGTGGAAAAGATTAACAGAGTCAAATCTGGTTATTTGGAAAGATTCATTACTTATAAACTCCTGGTGATTAAAATCAAACAGAGAAAAGAGAAGCTTAAAATAATGGAAGTCAAGAATAAGAAGGGTGCCGTTTTTACAGGTGCCACAGTCCTGAGAAAGGTGACAGCACATAATAATTTCCTGTCGATAAAAGTGAAAACAGCTGAAATAGATAAAATCCTTGGAAAATATGGTTCACCAAAACTCTCAAAGGAAAAAAATACAAAATGTGAACTCCTAAAACTATTAATATAAATAAATAGGCTCCAACCTCCTTAAAGAAAAGGAGGTGGTGGGGAGGAGGAAGGACATCCCAGGCTCAAATTGATTTATCAGCAAATTCTAACATACATTTAAAGAAAAATTGATGCCAGTCATACACAAATATTTCCAGATAACAAAAGAAGAAAAAAGCTTGATATTAAAATGTAACTAGAACGTTATGAAAAATGGAAAAGTATAGTCTGATCTCACATATGAGGGCAGGCAGAAAAATTCTAAATAAAATCACAGAAAAATGAACCCAATGGTATATATAAAAAATAATACACACTATAAACAAGCTGGGTTTATTCCAAGAATAAAAGGCTGTTTCAATTGATGTAAATAATCAAATTTACATTTTAAAGGTGAAAACCCATATGATAATTTTAAACAAAAGAATAAAAAGGACTTGATAAAATAAGTATTTATGATAAAAATTTTTAGCAGATTAGAAATAAAAGAGAACTTCAAAAATCCCACAAATTGAGAAAGGTCATCTACCAAAACCTACAGTTAATCACATTTCTTAGTACAAAACATTAAAATTTAATCCTTTGAAGTTGGGAGAAAAAAACAAAAAAAAGTCCACTTATTACCACATTTGTCACAATTTTAACTGGGGGGGGGGTCCTCGTTCATACATAAGGCTAGAAAATAAAATGAAATGTTAAGGGGTTGAGGAAAAACTAAATAAAACTCTACTTGCAAATGCAGATATTATTGTCTTTCACATAGAAATTACAAGAGAATTTAGGAATACATCATTAACATTAATGACAGAGTTTGGGAAGTTTGCTAAATGCAAAGTCAATACAGGAAATTCAATTTTATTTCTATATATTGGCATCAATAGAAAATAAAATTTTAAATGATACCATTTTCATCAGTGTCAGATACAGCTTACAATATGGAAATAAATCTAACATAAGATATACAGGACCTCTACATTGAAAACTAGGAAATATTGCAAGGAGGCCTCAGTAAGTGGGCAGAGGTAACATACACCTGGATTCAAAGACTTTATACTATAAAGATACAAATTGGCTTTGAATTGATCAAGGGGTTCTATGCAGATTCAAGCAAAACTTCAACAAGTTTTTGGTGGAACTTGAGGCATTGGCTCTAAAATTTGTCACCTAAGTCAAAAGGCACAGGGTGACGAGACGCTCTTAGAGAAATGTGAGGCAGGTGGACTTGCTCTACTAAAGGCACAGCAATGAATACTTCACCAGGGTATTCACGTGGGTATAAATGAAACAGTGGAAAAGAAAAGACAGCCCAGAACAGACTGACACACGTGTGGATCCCTGACAAAGGTGCAGTGTGGTTAAGAACGGAGGAAACCGCTAGTTGCAGTACTGGGGATGGGACATCCCCCCACAAAAGGAAACTCGACAGATAACTCACACTGTCACGAAGTCACGCCAGGTGAACCCCAGATCCAAACAGGACTGGCAAAAACTGTGACGTCTCTGGAACATAACATAACATAAGGATATTGGGATGGGGGAGATTTTGTAAACAAAGCCCCAAAACGTAACCATAAAGGAAAGACTAATAAATTGAACTGTATTAAAATTAAGAAAAAAAATAAGTATTTCTTCTCATCAAAAGACACAATAAAGAAAATAACCAGGAAGGCCATGAAGTAGAAGACAGGATTTTTAACACATCCAACCTGGTCTTCATATCCAGAATATGCAAAGAGCCCTTATAAAGCAATAAGATGATGTACAGCCCAGGGGAAAATCAGGGGAGAAAGCTGCAGTCCTCAAAGAGGACTGATTTCCTTTTTTTTTTTTTTTTTTTTTTTGGTTTTTGGCCGGGGCTAGGTTTGAACCTGCCACCTCCGGCATATGGGACCGGCACCCTACTCCTTGAGCCACAGGCACCACCCAGAGGACTGATTTCCAAATGCCCCTGCACGCGTGACAAGGCCTCCCACCTCATCGGCGACCTGCACGCGTGACGAGGCCTCCCACTGCATCAGCAACCAGGGACTGCAATTTAAGGCAGTAATGAGATGATATGACACAGACATCACATGTCTAAAATGAAGACTGAAAACGGTTCCGATGAAGGGGTGAAGCTGCACAAACTGGCACGCAGCGGGAGGCTGGGTGTCCCTGCTGGTCAGTCAGGGTTCTGATGGGAAGCAGAACATACCAGCCAAGAGGTAACTGGGAGAATTTAATGAATGGACTTACGGTGGTGAAGGCAGAATGTGGTCAAAACCAAAGGGTGATGAAGCTTCTTGGGCCTAAAAGGGCTATAGTGGGGTGAGGAGGAGGTAAGCAGTTCTGCAGTGGTGACTGTAGGAGCTGGGGCTTTCCCTACAGGAAAAAAGCCACCGCCAGCCATGACCACTGGGAGGAAGCAGAGGGAAGACTGCTGCTCTCTCCTCCCACCCCCGCTGGCTGCAGTCCCTCCAGAGAACACTAGACACACCCACGTGCCCGTCCTCAGTGCAGTGGGTCAGTACGTTGTGGCACATTCGCTCACCGCACACTCCACAGCAATGAAAATATAGAAAAGGCAGCCACACCCCGAAAGGTGGAGTGGGGGCGCCGAGGGACGGGAGTGGGAGCAGAGAGGTTCAGGCCAGGTTTATTGAAAAGGGGCAGTGACCCACCTGGGCAGAGCACAGATGGCAGTTAGAGACCTCTTTCCTATGGGGCCATTGGGGGTGGGCAAATTCCACTGCTTGCCTGGGGGACCTTGGTTGGTTAGGGCCCATTGGTGGGAATTTCTCAGGGATGGGGCTAACTAGGTCCTTTGTGCTCTTTGTTGGGGGGGGGCTCATGCAGGGCCACGTTAGGTCCCCAATACACAAGACAAGCTGAGTGGCTCTCAAAGACACAGTACTGTGGGGGGAAAGCTCAGCACAAAGGAACAGGCCATACGGTCCCATCCAGATAAAAAGCCAAAGACGAGGTGTGGGCGTTCAGCAGACAGAGCTCTGAAGAAGTCAAGAAGCCAGGGTCATAGTAAATCTGTGTACACTGATGCATTGATGGGGTTCAGTGTACTGATTTGATATACAATGTGAAATGTTTACATTGAACTGGTCAACACATCCATCACAATTATACTCTTTTCTTGTTTTTTTTTTTGTAGAGACAGTCTCACTGTACCGCCCTCGGGTAGAGTGCCGTGGCGTCACACGGCTCACAGCAACCTCTAATTCTTGGGCTTACCCGATTCTCTTGCCTCAGCCTCCCGAGCAGCTGGGACTACAGGCGCCCGCCACAACGCCCGGCTATTTTCCTGTTGCAGTTTGGCAGGGGCTGGGTCTGAACCCGCCACCCTCGGCATATGGGGCCGGCGCCCTACTCACTGAGCCACAGGAGCCACCCTCTTGTTTTGAAATGTACCATTGCATCATGCACATTAGGTGAGGCCCCCCCAAATACCCTCTCCCCTCCCCTCTCCCCTCTCCTCTCTATCCTCTTCCCTTCTACTTCAGGGCTGCTTTTCTCCTGAGGCTAATGGATCTTTCCACAGCCCAAGCAGCCAGATGAAAGGAGGGAGAAGGGCTCACCTAGCCCCTCAGTCACTTAGCAGCCCCGAATTCTGAGTGAGAAGGGATGGGGAGCGGTCTGGGAAGCCTCCCAAGTGAGTTGTCCTCAAGACCTACACCACTCCTTGGGGCTGGAAGAGAAGCTGGGGGGCGGACCTCAGTGACAAGTAGAGCTGAGCATTTACAGATGCAGAGAAACAGCCCCTGGACTGAAGGACCAGCTCCTTAAATATTCCTGAACTGTGGAAGCTTGAAGTATCAGAGGAAAAGACAGAAGTCTGCAGTGACCTGAGGCAAGACTGAGGAATTTCTCAATCGTGAACAGGTGGGCAGGAGCCAGGCCATGCTGGAGGCATTTGAACATCTCCCCAGTACAGCAGGAAGCCCCTGGGGTCCGAGACTAGTTGGGGATTGTCTAATCTCCCTCACGTGTTCTAAACAATCTCCAGGAAAGGTGTGTTGACTTGCACAAGGAGAGCTGGGAAATCCCAGCTGGACGCTGCTGCACCGTGGGGGTGAGGAGTGACGGACCAGTGACTGGAGACAGAGCTGACAGGGCTGGTGACGGATCGGAGGTAGAGAGGAAGGAAAAGAAGAATCGGAGATGATCTGTGGTTTGTGGTGGTGGTGGTTTAATGCGACGGCCTCAGCAACTGGGAAGATAGTGTTTCCACTTGACAGGGAAGGTGGGGACGTGGAGGATGCGAGACTGCAAAGGGCAGAGCAGTGTTTGTACTTTCGGCCCCAGATGCTCACAGACACACGTCATGCGGAGATGCCAGTCAGGAGCTGGGTCTGAGCAGGGACGTGAGACTGGGAATCAGCAGGACACGGATAATTGTGAAGCCATGTGATTGGATCCCATTGCTTAGGAGAGAGAAGGTGAGATGAAAGGAGAGTCTGGAGACCACCATCACTTAGACCCCCGGCAGAGAGACCGGCGCCAGCCGGCGGCCAGGGTGGCGAGGAGGATTGCCAGGCCTGGGTGAGTGTCCACAGGAGACTCGTGGACACAAACTCAAAGTGAGGCCAGACAGCACAGATCCCTGGTTTCTTTTTTGTTGTTTTTTAACGCGTATAAAAGAGCCATCATCTTTATTTTATTTTATTCTTATTTATTTGGGATTAACATAAGGATACATACCATTAGGCTATATTGTCTGTGTTGGCAAGTTAGTCCCAGTTGTAGTTGAGTCCTTCACCCAGGAGACGTGCCCTGTACCCCTACACTGTACCCGACAGGGCAGCCCACTAACTCCCCACCTCCTCCCTCCCCCCTTTCACCTCCTCGTGATTTTATTGTGTTTTCCTCTCAGCTGGGCCTGTAGTTATTTGTTTGCTAGTTTCGTATTGGTATTAAGTCCATAGGCTGCTTACTTTTCCATCCTTGAGATCCTTTACTAAGGAGAATGTTCTTCGACTCCATCCAGATAAATACTAATAATAGTATTTATTAGTATGGCTGAATATTAATAATTCATGCTGGATAAAAGAGTTCCCTGTTTTCTCAAGCAACGTGGGGCAGTTCAAAGTGCAGCTCCTGTAGAGGAAGCCAAGCCCTGAGTCATCACAGACCTTGCTGGGAACGCCAGGTTCACTAAGGCAGGGAGGCCCAGAGACGCCCACAGTCACAGCAAGTCAACAGAACGACTTCTGACCCAAGTTCTAGCTCACATCCTAAAACACTATGTGATGTCACCTCCAAAAGAAAGGGAGGGTGCTCTAGACAAAAGAAGCTCTAAAGGGGAAACAAAGAAGGTGAAGCATAAAACTTCTTTTAAGAACAACACCCAGGGTTATCCCGAAAGGTGGCCTCCATAGAAATGCAATGCAGCTCATCACAGCCCGAGTGAAATGAAGGAGAGGTGTGATACAAGTGGGGTTCACTGAATTCACTTGCAAAAAATCCCCACAGTTCAGGTTTTGAATTTTGGAAACTAAGATAAAACGGAAAACAACTTTAAAAATATTTCAAGAACGTGCAGCCCTTTGCAGACACATGATGACAGAGTTCCTCTAAGCAAAAGAGCTAGGTGACTCTGGAACACCAAGCGAATGGGCTCAACCCGGCAGCTACAACCACCACGTCTGAGCAGTGCTGAGGAGCGTCTGGGGCACTCTGCAGATCCAGACACCCATATTTGTGATATTCTTCATCAAAGATTTGCAACGTGTAATTTGAATATTAAAAACATGATGTGAATGAAATTTAGTAATCTCTTGGTAAATTTGATAATCGTTCCTCCCATCAGCTAAAGGCCTCAGTATGAAGGGTCACCATTGACATTATTTACAATAACTACAAATTGTATTATATGAAAATGGAGAATCTTCTATTATGGAAAGAACTGCTTTAATCTAAACCTAAAGTAGCATCAATAATTTTTCATAATTTGTGATCCCCTTCCTATAAATAAGCTGACAGGGTTGGAGGGATTGCTTTTAAGAACCCGTGTAAATGTGCGCTGTTTCATACGTAAGTTTTGGCAAAATTTAGTTAAATAAAGTAAAAGATAAATAAGTTTTGTTCTTTTTATTAAAGACAAGATTTACTTCTGAAGTAATGGTTTTTATAAAATATGTATTTTTGGTTCCTTCTTTTTACTGTATCTATAAATTCACTAATAAAAGGTTTTTGATTTACTAACATTTGAAAAGATGGATTATATTGGTATTGCAAGGAGAAGATATCATAAATTAAAGATCTGTATATGAACTGTATTCTCTTATTTGCAATATGACAAATGACTGTGTAAAATTACAATCAATAAAAGCTATTTGAAATTTAAAAGATAGATTTTGCCATAATTGCTCTGTTAGAAAAATTAAAAACAGTCCAATTATTTTTAAATCTTCAGTTTACAGTATGAATCAAGCAAATCAAAATATTTCGCTTTAATCAAGCAATTATCTAAGTGTAGCTTCCTTTTGTAATATAAAAGTTGGGGTCATAGTATCTCCCAGGTACTTATCAAGTTCAATACAGGTCCTGTTTCATAAATCAATTTCAGACTAGACAAAAGGAAAAGGCAAATTCTTGCTGATCTCAGTATTTTTCAAGCCAATTCCAAAAACAGAGATGTTATTCTTGTGTGAATTTTCAGTAGATATCTGAACGTCGTTGTTCTGACAATCCATTTAGATACTATATGATGGAAGTAAAACTACTAAAAAAAAGGTATAAGCTCAATTACACTATTTCTTTTGGACACAAAATACATTCAGGGAAGAAACATGTTGTTCCATATAGACCAGGGCGGTTATTTCTCATGTGGGAGCAACTCTGGCTCTAAAAAATGATTTATCAAAGGAGGTTTTGTGTCTGGGTGAGGCCAGTTTTCCACCCAAATCATTTTATTAAATGTCATCGGGTTGCACGTTTCCAGGTGCGCCCCTTGAACTAAGCCTTTCCATTCTTTTTTTTTTTTTTGCAGTTTTTGGCCGGGGCTGGGTTTGAACCCACCACCTCCAGCGTATGGGGCCGGCACCCTACCCCTTTGAGCCACAGGCGCCACCCAGCCCTTTGGTTCTTAAACACACACACATTTAAGTAGCAGGAAGGGCAGGCTAAAAGTATTAAGAGTTAGTATTTCTATCTTGTCTATGTTGGCTAAGTAGTCCCTGCCTGAGCATTAGGTTTTTAAAAATGAACCACCAGATAATTGGGTGCTTACTGCAAATAAACAACCCATTATGTTATTATGCCTGTGTCTGTACAGAATCCAGAAGGTAGCATTCTTGTGAAAATATCTTATAAAACACCTAGTCCACATGTATAATAAACAGTCTAACAAGTATCTGTCACTAAGGTCTCCCAAAAAAATATTCAAAGAAAAATTTTCAAAGAGATTATCTTTTCTGTTGACGTAGACAGCGAGGGTGATTACGGTAATGACGAACACTACCCATTTATCACATGCCAGGAACCTCAGCAAGGGGCTCTGTGTGCATTACCCATCACGGTGAGTTCTCACCACAACCCTGTGGGTTAGGTGATCTTTCCATGTTAAAGATGAAGACGCTGAGACTTAACCAAGCTAAGGCCTTCACCAAGGGCAGAAAATCATCTCTCTGGCCAGGAAGCTGGTGGATACCCTGAACGAGTTCCCGGACCCTCCACCCCGATGAATGTTCTTTATCTGCTTCTCACCCCTACATTGCTGTAATTCTCAGGAAGGCCCTACCTTCCTGCACTGAATACTGATCTATAGGTAGCCCAACTTGCTACTAAATTCCCATGTTGTTTTATATGAACAGAAAGGACCTGGATCTGGTTTTGAAACATAATTTGAAAGGAATTCACTCCAAGAGTCCAAGCAGCCCAGGGGTCGCCCCTTGGGGGACTCTCAGGTACCCCCTCTCCCTTGGACGCCTCCACACATCTCAAAACACACGCCTGGCTCCTCTTACTCACAGACAGAAACAGAGGGTTCCAGTATCCAAAGGCGAGGCTGCACTTTCAGAAACACTTTGTTTTTGTAGGTGCTCAAGGATTTGGAATCAAAGCACCAGAATTATTAAAATTAATCCAATTTTATTTCATTTATTTTGTTAGCTCATACCTCTAAAAGATATATTTTGGAAGGCACCATAAACCCAACCATTTACAAATCAAAGCTCTCTCTGCAATCCCTGAGACCTAACACAAGCTGGACAGCGACACGCTGCCAGTTCCACAGCCCTCCCCACCTGGAAGGACCGTGGCCTGCTATTTGACTTGAGCTCACATTTAATTACAGTGTCAAAAATCTAACTTAAATTGCTTTAATCAGTGGCCAACACTATGAGTCTTTCTGGCTTGCATTTCTATAAACAAAGAATAAATTCAAATACGCCACCATGTGTCAGTAACTTGTTGACCACTGGCCCAGGAATGGTTATGCAACCACGGCCAGTGGAAGGAAAGTCAACATCTTCGACTATGTGACTCCTTGCTGAGCTCTTCAGACCATTAGTCAACAGAATCCACCTAAAGCTAAATGAGCTATCGGCAAAGAAACTACTCAGCCTCAGACATCAAACGGTGGGGTGTTCATCAGGGAAGCGTGAATAAAGCCGTCACTGGCTTCTCCTGTTCTGACTGAGAGCGTTTGTAGAAACATTACTACATGTTTAAAAGATTTTAAACCAATAATAAAACATTCTATGACTATTTTCTCCAAAAGACAGGAGATGTGATAGAAGTTTAGGTTTTCTTCACTAAGGTAGAAAACACAGGAATCCTATAGTTGTCGAGAGTTGTCAAGAAGAGAAGAGAGAAAAGAGGAAGGAGAAATTTAAGAAAGAGAAGAAGCCAGAAGCTATAAGGAGAGATCTCACGAGTGAACAAGTAGCTTCCGAAATCCTCCTGAAAGAGAATTCTGCAGCCTCCACTGTTTGAAATGCTTCCTAAAGTAAACAGAATTCACACAAAGCACAACAACGTACGCAATCTGCAAACAGCAAGACCAACAGTCACAAACTAAAAGTCCATCTTAGAAGGAACTGGTGCCTTCTACATTAACCAACTATTAGAAATCTTTAAATACAGAAAAAGACCAGAAAATTAATTTTTAAAACGAAAAGGGAAATTTGTTTCACACAAGCCAAGGAAAGGAGTAGAGACTGCCTACAAGGGTTCTCAAGCCCCCTCCCTGCCGCTGCTGTGATGTGAAGACCTCGGGCATAGCTGACCTCCCGCTCCCTCTTCCTTGGGCCCCTTCTCCACCACTCCTTTGGTACTCATCTTCCCGTAGGTCCCACGGTCTTCCCAGCCTCTAACAGGCCGATGCCGTCCACAGCTTCTCAGGCTCCGGCTGCCTCTGGATTCAGACCTGTGCTTCCAACAACCTGGCAGATGTCTCTCCCGCATGCCCACCAGCACTTGAGGCTACGTGCTCCAAGTCATGTGCCAGCTCTGCCCAGCCTCCATGCCCAGCTCTGCCCAGCCTCCGTGCCCAGTTCTGTCCAGCCTCCGTGCCCAGCACTGCCCAGCCTCAGTGCCCAGCTCTGCCCAGCCTCCATGCCCAGTTCTGCTCACACTCCATGCCCAGCTCTGCCCAGCCTCTGTGCCCAGTTCTGCTCAGACTCCGTGCCCAGCGCTGCCCGGCCTCCGTGCCCAGCTCTGCCCAGCCTCCATGCCCAGCTCTGCCCAGCCTCTGTGCTCAGTTCTGCTCAGACTCCGTGCCCAGCGCTGCCCGGCCTCCGTGCCTAGCTCTGCCCGGCCTCCGTGCCCAGCTCTGCCCAGCCTCCATGCCCAGCTCTGCTCAGCCTCCATGCTTTCCCTCCCATCTGCCTTCTTGGTCATCTGAGCCCAGACACAGACAGTCCTTCATGAGTCATTTCTCTACCTCCTGCCACCTACCCCAGACCCTGTGGGGCTTACCCCCTAAATGCTGTTGTTTTGAGTTGTCAGCTTTTTATGTGGGAGGAGAGGAAGGCTCACATTACCTTCATACAAACATATACAGGCATCCTACTGCAGCTGGCGAGAGAGGAAGGAAACCCAAGGTCCCAGGGTCTTGCCTGTAACCTGTCCAGCCCCTGCCACCCTCTGCTGGCACAGGTGTGAGGATGTGCAAAGGTGTGAGGTCCCCTGCTGAGAATTCTGCAGCCTCCACTGCTCCTCCAGCCACCCCGAGCTTATTTTTTCTTTGAGTCTGTAAGAGTTAACAGTGATACATCTAGAATCCACTTGTTGAAAATAACACCACTTCTGACAATTGCAGAGGAATCTAAGGAAGAGGTGAAATTGTAAAGGGACTCCAGAGGATGAGCGGGACTAACAAATGTTCTGATTTAGTCCGCTGATCACACAGATGCTATGTGTGAGGGGTGCTCCAGGGAAAGGGACAGTCTCTCCTGGGGTGTGTCTGGAGGACAGGGATCTGCCATCAGGAGTGGGTAATTCATGAATGGACAAATTGCTTGGAAACGAACCCAGAATGGATTAGAAAATAATCTCCACTCTGCACACCCCAACACGTCCTTCTCTAGAATTTTATACTATATATATATAATGCATCTGCTATAATATTAGTTATAATTTTGTCTGCTACAGTAACTGGAAACTCCCCCAAGAGTCAAAGTTAAGATTGATTACATTGGAATCTGCCTTTCACAGGTGACCATATCACCATGGGGAAAGGTACTCCTGCTCATATTGATAAACAAACAGAGCAAGTTATAAAACTGTAAGTAAAATACTTTAATTTTAGTAATTTATTTTCATTCTAATTTTTCAAGTAGGTTTATAGAGTTATATATATAAATGCACATAATTTAATTCAAATACATGTATATATTCACTAGTAGACTCAACTAATGTTATCTCCGATTGATGGGGCTCATAAAGTTTTTAATTTTCTTTTTACTAAGTCTATTTACATAAATGTCTATGTATTAACTTTGTGATAAAAAATGTTACTTTTTAAAATAAAAAGAATGAAAAGCACTGGTGTAAAATGTTATCAGAACATAGGAAAGTAGAAAGTCGAGCAGCAAAAGCGGGAAATTATAGCAAGAATTGGACAAAGTATGTTGAGAATTCTAAGTAAAGCTGTAGCAAGTGAGAAAAAGTCCCAGTTCTGAAAGTAATGGGGAAGAGATGATGACTTCTGGAACTTTCACCATCCAAGAAGGGACTGAAAGTATCGACTGCTCAGACGGGGGAGTAATTCTCCACCACAGATCCTGAGCGACATAATGAGAGGCGTCTGAGGCGTCTACAAAACAGTCCCGGGCACTGCCAAGGCGGCCCATCCCACACTGATCCCAAGTAAAATCCCAGGGTATCATGTTACACTGAAGTTGTGAGAAGAAAATCCCACATGGCGAGGGGACAGGGATGTGTCACAGTCCCTGGAGGCCAGCGCTACTTTAAAGTGTGGTCTGAGACCAGCCACACCAGCATTGTCTGGGGCTGGCTGGAAAGGCAAACACAGGTCCCTCCTGGGCCCGGCAGGACCCCAGTGTCTGCGGTGGACCCGGAATCTGTGCATTCTCCCCAGTCTGAACGATCCTGTGGTAGGTACTTCCCGAGGCTCAGGGTGGGGATGAAGCAGAGTGAATGCGGAGGGGTGGCTGATTAGATAATCCCTAAATGATTCCCATGAGTATCAATTTCCCAGCCAGGATTTTGGCAGCAGCTGATGACAAACACGACTGTGATCACCAGGGGGTGTCTGCAGGAGACACAGGGATTGCAGTTTTCTGCCTCTGCTCCTCATTAATGGAGGCCCACCCCCACCTCTCTTAAGCCAAAAAAGAATTGGAACTCTCCATGAGAGCAGGGCCTGTTAAAAACTAGCTCCAAACTGTGCGAGTGGCCTTGCCCTGAAAAGCTGTGAGGCCAGAGGCTACTAAACAACTAGCTGGTAAAGCCCTAATGTGACATCAATAATGGGTCGTTTTGTGAGGCTGTCTTCGACATGGCAGTGACATAGGCACAGCACAGATCTCCAGACCACAGAGGTGATTCTGCTGAGACTGGGTGCAAGTTTCTTGGTGCTGCCACAACAAAGGATCACGTACTGAGTGGCTTCAACACCAGAAATCCACTCACTCACAGCTCTGCAGGCTGGAAGTCCTGGATCAGGGCAGGCTGTGCTCCTCCGGTGGGCTCAGAGGGAGAACCTGGTCCCCGTCTCTGGCCTGGCTTCAGAAGATCTGCTGGCCATCTTCCGGTGGGCGCAGAGGAAGAACCTGGTCCCCGTCTCCGGCCTGGCTTCAGGAGATCTGCTGGCCATCTTCCAGTGGGTGCAGAGGCAGAACCTGGTCCCTGTCTCCCGCCTGGCTGCAGGAGATCTGCTGGCCATCTTCTCGTGGGCACAGAGGAAGAACCTGGTCCCCGTCTCCGGCCTGGCTTCAGGAGATCTGCTGGTCATCTTCCAGTGGGTGCAGAGGGAGAACCTGGTCCCTGTCTCCGGCCTGGCTGCAGGAGATCTGCTGGCCATCTTCTCGTGGGCACAGAGGAAGAACCTGGTCCCCGTCTCTGGCCTGGCTGCAGATCAGCTGGTCATCTTTCGGGTTCCTTGGCCTACAGACACATCGCCCAGATCCCTGCCCTCGTCCCCATGTGATGTTCTCCTTTTAATTTTAGTAATTTAAATTATTTTCATTCTGATTTTTCAAGTAAGTTTATAGATTTATGTATAAAGGCACATAATTTAATTCAAATACATGTACATTTTCGCTAGAAGACTCAATTGAAAAGTCTCCAACTTTTTCTTTTTCCTCCTGTTACAAGGGTGCCAATCCCATTGGATTGGGGGGGTCCACCCTGTTCTATCTGCGAGGACCTTATTTACGAATCAGGTCACATTCTGTGACGCTATGGGTTAGAACTCCAAAATATGAATCCTGAGGGGCACAGTTCCGTCTAGAGCAGGTTGCTTAGTATCATATGTGAGGAAGCTAGAGCACGTCTCTGTAAAAATGACTATGTGGTAGGGCTTAGGATAATTAACATCGATACGTCCTTCCTGATAAAATGTACCCAAACTTTTTAGCTTCAAGGAGAGTAGCATGATATTGGTGTTAATGATAGAATACTTTAATTTTTTAAAAAGATATAATGTCTGCATTCCAATTAAAATCCATAACAAATGGTCCAGGTAGAAATTAAATGAGAAAGTCATTGTCAACCTTTATTAGTTTTTGTCTAAAGACTTAGCTAATTTGTAAATGCGTACATATCATGGGGTCTTTCATGGGTGTCTTTTTAGTGTTTGCTTCTTTCACTATGTGTTCCCTGGCCTCTTTCCGTGTGGACACACACGCCTTGCCTCCACAGCACAATTTCTAAGGCCACCGAGGGTCCCTGCAGCTGCGTCAGATTCTTCCTCACTGTTTCTGCAGGGAAGCAGCACACTGCCGGCCCCTCCACGTGGAGGGCACCTTCCCCCCCACACCAGACAGCTTGTCCCTTCACCTTCTTCTGAGGTACTCCAGCCAATGTCAACTTCCCAGTGTAGCTTGACCCACCATGTTATGAAAATCCCCCGCTCCCTGCTCTCCCAGCATCCATTAACTTTCCCCCCATTTTTCTCCATCTCATTTATCACCTTTTATATATTTTGCTTAATTAAGTTGGTAGTGTCTCCCCACTAGAATGAAGGCCCCAAAGGGTAGAGACTGTATCCATTTTGCTCACACCCTGGGTCAAGAACAGTACTTATCATAGAGCACAGACTTGAATAAAAACTGTTAAATGAACCATGTTCTTAGGAGGAGAACATTAGATCACTTCCAATGTTAAGAACAAACCTCTTTTTAAACTTATCCAATTATTCACTTAGAGAAAACATCCTAGAAACAGCATTAAGTTGAAGAGTATGGATGTTTTTAAAATTTTTAATTAATGTTGCTAAATTTGTGCCTCACACTTTGCTTAAATCAAGCTTACAATCTTTAAATTATTTGCAGGTACATTACCACATTTAAATCACTGCAATAACAGTATTTAATGGTACAGAATTCATCCTAAAACCTCTCCATTCTGAGGTCAGACATTTAATTAAGATACCCTCTTCTGAAATTCACTGAGAAATCTAACGTTTTGACCCAACGAACAGGTGGACTTAAAATTTTAGTTCTTGGAAGCAAACCTTATTTAATAGCATTTTCAACCCATCTTATGGGGATTACTTCTAAGAACTTAATTAAAAGTCCTTTTTTATAACATTTAACTTTTTCCTAAGTTGAAAAAATAACCTCCCCAGGGATCTTCAGTTTAATACAACTAATCATAGATCACAGAAAAAACAGGCGAGACTAGGTGACAGTCAGACTCCCGGAGTTAGGGGGAGCTTTGCCTGTCGTGGCTATAAATGAGCCAGGGTCTATGGCTCACACTGGACCTCAGTCCAGGAATAAGCACTAAAATCTTCAGTTACCCAAGTGTTTTCTTATTTATTTAGAAATGATACACTTACAGAAACTTACGAAACTTATCATACCTAAAATGTTAATAAATTTCTAAGCAATCTTTTTTAGTCTATTAATTATTATTCTTTTAAATGTTCAAGCTTAATGAATTTCTTAGTAACTTATACACTGAGAGAGTCCCAGCCCTTGTAGCTATGTGGGACCATGACATAGGCTCCAGCCACCAAAGTGAAGGGTGTCACTGATATTCCAGGAATTAATCAGAAGAGTTATGAATCCCATGAGCTCTTCTTTGCCCAGCTCAAGTGTCAGGGGAAGCCATGTGTTGAGATGATAATGGCATAAGGTGTCCACCTGAGTGACCCTGTGGTAGGACATGAAACAAACCGTCCTTTGGGATTTGGTGCTGACGTGTCACCACGGCATCCCTTAGCCCACATGACAGATGTACTTCCTCACAGTGACATTAACTGTGTTGCTGAGTCCCTGGTGTTCTCCTATTCCTGGCAGACTGGAACACACCAGGAGCCTGCCTGCCGTTCATTTGACCACTCAGGGCCAGAACACAAAACTTTTCCAATTTGACCACAACCCATGGGCTCAGGTGTGCAGGTTGAGAGAAGAGAACAGAAAGGAAAGTTCTACCATGAAAAAGTTGCTTATGGTGCCTGGCCCCCCAAACCGGGTGCATAGTCAGACATTCAGGGGCTCCTGGTGCCTGTAGAGGGAGGTTAGCGATAAATGATCACTGCGTATATCAGTGTCATAGATGAAAACCAACAGGGGTAAGAAGAAAAGGCCTTCTGGTTCTTCCAAAATGTATTCCCTGGGCTGACAACAAAGAGAAGTGGGTAACGATTATAGATAATGCTTGTTATGTTTTTCTTCAAGTAAGGATAAAGTATTTATCTCTAGAGTAGTGGTCCATAGGATGGCCATCCCCATAATGGGGTTATTTATGGGCAGAGACTAACGCTTTGACTGAATCAGCCCTAATCCTATACTCAGGCCACTCGGATTCATATGTTCATTCAAAAATCACTTGTTGGGTGAACACCATGTGCTGGGCCCTGTTCTCAGCATGGAGGATCCCCAGAGTTGAGTGGTACAAAGACCTGCCCCCATGGAAACAAAAAGTTTTTTAACCTCTATAAATAAATGCACAATATGATGCCAGATAAAGATACTATAGAATAAGTAAGAACAGCTGGGAGAAAAGAGGTAGCTCTTTTTGGGTTGTGTGGGCAGGCAGGGCTCTCTGGGGTGTCCTGAGCAGAAAGCTGATGAATCTGAAGGAGAACCGTGATAACCTATGGGGGAAGGTGCTCTGCCCAGCAGGAGCAGTGGACACAAGGGCCCTGACATGGGACTGGGCGTGGAGCACTCATTCTGGAGACAGGAAGAAGCCAGGGTGCCTGCAGCAGAGTGACCACCAGGGTGCAGGGAGGCAGGCTAGAGCTTGGGAACACGAGAAAGACCTTGGATTTTATCCTAATTGCCAAAGGAAGCAAGACATGATATTTACCAGGGCAGGAATGTTATATCATCTATCTCTGGAGGAAAACATTCTGACCTCTGTGTGGAGAACAAGCTGCAGGGAACCAGGAACAGAGGCAGAGGGACAAATTGAAGGGGGGGGGGAGAGGGTGATTTCAGTATCCAGAAGCATGACTTAGTGACTTGAATTAAGAAGATGATGGTAGCAGAAGTGAGAAGAGGGCACTTTGGTACATATTTTGAAGGTAAAGCCAACAGAATTTGTTGATGGATTGGAGATGAGGGAAAGAGGGTTGAACGATGAGGCTGAGAGTTTACACCTAACACCTAGGCAAATGGTTATCTCAATACTAAGATGGGTAAAACTAGGAAGAAGGAGACTTAGAAGCTATGTCAACTATACGACGCTCAATGGAGTATCAAGCTAAAATCAAATCTCTTCGGCCAGGTGTGGTGGCTTGTGCCTAATATCCTGGCTATTACCCTAGCACAGTGGGAGGTTGAGGTGGTAGATAGCTTGAGTTCAGGAGTCTGAGACTAGCCTGAGAATGAGTGAGACCCCATCTTTGCTAAAAACAGAGAAACTAGGTGTGGTGGGGACCTGAAGTCCAAGCTACTTGGAAGGCTAAGGCAGAAGGATTGCTTGAGACTGAGTATGTGGTTGCTGTGAGCTATGATGCCAGGACACTCTACCCAGGGTGACAGAGTAAGACTCTGTCTCAAGAAAAATAAAACACAATCATGCAATATGCTGATACGTGTCTTTATTCTTCTGTCAAGACAGACCTTGTTACAGCAGGCTTTTGGTCCTTTTTGACCATCTTGGTTTAGATGGAGACACACATTAGCATAGGTAAAGACCTACCACATTCTTCTTAAAAAAAGTCCAGCCATCATTAACATTTTCATACCTATTCTTCTGTAAGTTTCCCTAAATATAAAAATATACATACATATAATTGTACATATATTCGATTCTATATTATTCAGGGTTTTTTTTTTTTTAAGACAAAGTCTCACTATGTTGCCCTTGGTAGAGTGCCATGGTGTCACAGTTCACAGCAACCTCAAACTCTTGGGCTTAAGCAATTCTCTTGCCTCAGCCTTGCAAGTAGCTTGGAGTACAGGTGCCTGCCACAATGCTGGGCTATTTTTTTGTTATTGTTGTCACTGTTGTTTAGCAGGCCCTGGCTGGGTTCGAACCCATCAGCCCTGGTGCATGAGGCTGGCACCCTAACCACTGAGCTACAGGCACTGAGCCTATTTGGGTGTTTTTGAGTGGCATGTTCTACCACTGTTTTTTCTGGAGGGTGGTATTATTATTATTACTATTATTATTATTTCAGGTTAATGTGAGGATATAAACAACCAGGTCAAAATATTTGACTTTGTTAGGTAAAGTCCCTCTTGTAGTTGTGTCCCACACCCAAAAGGTGAGCTATACACCTGATTGTGCCCATTAAGTGGGAGCACCCCAACTTCCTCTGCCCCCTCCATCAGCCCTCCCTCCCCCCAGCTTGAATTGAAATGAGTTTTTCTCCTCTGTGGGCATGAATTAGATCATGTACTGGCTTCATATCAGTATTGAGTATTGAGTACTTTGGATATTTGCTTTTCCATTCTTGTGATAGTTTACTAAGAAGAATGTATTTCAACTCCATCCAGGTTAATATAAAAGAAAGATGTGAAGTCTCCATCTTTTTTATTGCAGAATAGTAGTCCATGGTATACACATCCAATTTGTTAGTCCATTCTGAGTTGATGGACATTTAGGTTGTTTCCACATCTTGGCGATTATAAATTGAGCTGCGATAAACAATCTAGTGCAAATGTCTTTATGATAAATAAAATGATTTTTTTTTCTTCTAGGTAGATGCCTAGGAGTGGGATTGTGGGGTTAAAGGGTGGTCTAATTTGAGTTCCTTGAGGAATCTCCACACTTCTTTCCAAAGGAGCTGTGTTAGTTTGCAGTCCCACCAACAGTGTAAAAATCCACATCTACGCCGGCATCTGTAGCTTTGAGTCTTTGTGATGTGGGCCATTCTCAACCAGAGTGGTTTTGACTTGCATTTCTCAGACGATCAGGGACAATGAACATTTTTTCATGTTTGTTAGCCATTCCTCTGTCTTCTTCAGAGGAGGTGCTGTTCATGTCTCTTGCCCCGTGATAGATAGATGGGATTGTTTGCTCTTTTTTTGTTGATTAATTTGAGTTCTCTATGGACCCTAGTTCTCAAACCTTTGTCAGATTCATAACAAGCAATTATCTTTTCCCATTCTAAGATTCTTTATATTTGCATGAATTATTTGTACTTTGTAAATGAGCAAATGATTATTTATATACTCACATGGGAAAAGAAAGGGAGTAACACCAGCAAAGGGAGCGATGGGCCCCTGGAACACACTGGGGGTGGACAGCCCTGCCCCCACAGTTGAGAAACTGCAGTCTGTTGCTCTGATCAGATCTGAAATACGGTGCACACTTCTAGTTGTAGTCAGTTCAGCACAGAATGAAACAAAAGCATCTTAAAAACTCATGCTGGCACTGGAAATGCAGGGAAGAGCCAGGAGACAGTATAGAAGATACAGGCATGGGACAGCGTGGCTGAGGAACCTAGGGACTCGTCCTAGAAAGAAAAGAATGGGGTTTAAAGGGAGGCATGAGTGTGTTGTCAAATAGTGGAAAGGTTCCATTTGGAAAAGAGATTTACTTACTCATTCTTCATGCTTCGAGTAGTTCCAGAGGGTCCATCTGAACACCATGCAGTGAACTTTGCAGAAAGACAAAAAAGGTGCCTCCAGGAGACGAGAGAGGTGAGAAAAGGTCTCAAAACCATTGGTCAGTTTCTGTGGGGAGGTTCCTCCTCTGGGTGAGGGACTGTCACGTCTGTGTCCCTCACAGTCCATGCTGCCAGCCTTCCTGGAGCAGCGGTAACAACTTCCTTTTCTGAAAATTCCAATATACGGACAGTGCTCCCCCCGCCCCAGCCCAGGGTCCCCAGCATCAGTGAGAGGATGCTGGAGAAGTAGGATTCTTTCTACAATTGCTAAGAGCCTAAAAGGGAAGTTGAAAACGTGAAGATCTTTAAGAGCAAATGCTTTTGAAAGTCCCATCCAGGATTACAATGTAGGATTTTGTAGGGATATCTAAAAATTCTCCTCTCAGAAAAAGCTCATAGCATTTGCTATTTAGCGTGAAAGGACCAAGGAAGTTCAACGTGGGTAGCAGCTGAACTACAGCTGTGCTGAACCTTCGTGCCCAGAGAACAAGGACTGGGCCTATACACACAGAGAGGACGGATAAACCGGCACCAGCCAGAGCCTCCTTCACTGGGGTGCTGGGCAGGGCGGAGGCTCTAGGCTTGCCCTTCCTCCAAGGTAGAGGGTTGGAACATCTGAAGCGCCTGCCCCATCACATCTGGTGACCAGTAGTGTCGATTCCCCATGGAACCAATGTCAAGGCATCGTTATTCAAAGTGACCCTCCCTCAGTCGGGATAATCAGAAACAGCTCACAAATAAAACAGGCCATACGATTCTTCATCTTCTTGAGCTAACCTCCCCCACCTGATGACATCACTTCACATGTGGCAACACAGTTTTTCCAGGACATTTTCTTCCCCCCAGATTGGAATCTGGCTACAGGCTAAAATTACCACTTAAAGATTAAACCCTCTTTGACACTTCGAAGAAGGGTCTATGTAAACAGCCACTCCTACTCTCCCCAGACTCGCCAGAAGGGAATGTTAAAAAATAAATAAATAAAAGCTACCTTAGGAGATGCAATTTTTAATTGTTTTATTAATCTGGCTTACGTGTATTAAGGAAATTGCTGTTTTCCATGTGGAACAGGGGCAAACAGATCTCAGGAGATTAAAAATCATGTTCTGTGGCTTTCTTTGAAAAGCTGTCAATTTGATTGCAATTTTAAAAATCATGGCACAGGGACAAACTCAGAATGAACAAAGATGGGGAACGGTCTGCACTGTTCTACAGAGTGGAGTGCTGCTGGACATATGTGCTTTCCAACTGCACGTCGGGGCTCGGTGAGCTCCAGGACACACATTCACACGGAACCAAATGCAGGGTGTCACCCCGAACCCCGGCCAGACAAGCTTCACAAAGTCTTGCTTTCAACTAAAGCAACTGCATAAAAAGTTCATTTCAAAAAATAAAAATGTACATAAGAAAGAAAAACATCGTGACATGATTTCTCTCTTTTGCCTCCGAAAACAGTCAAGCTGTGTGGGTCTAAGAACCAATATTTTGTATTTATTTGGTTGCTTTTAGAACAATAGTAGGTCACAGTGAGAATAAGAGCCAGAGAGAGAAGAAGGAGAGCTCAGCTCTCTGCCAAAGGTGAGACCTTCTTCCCGTTACTCCCAGGAGCGAACCGATGACCGATAATAATCGGGCACCCGGAGGTTTGTGACGAGATAAACTGTTACGTGAGTCAAAGGGGCTCATTTCTGGCTTCACGTGAGCTATAAGAAAAAATATAACAATTTTCTTCCATATAATAAGACAGAAGGTTTAGTGGTGGAGAGTGCAGCTAGGGGGAAATGGGATTGTGGGCTTCCATTTCAACTGATGGGAAGTAATCTCTGAAATGGCAACTAAAGGCAATTTCATGAAACTAATGGAAAGGCTCCCCAATGCTTGACTCTGCAGCGCTGTGTGTGAAGGGTTGGTAATTCAGGGGGAGCTCTGGTGACCTGAGATGGGAAGACAGTGAAAACAAAGATTTCTGATTTTATCCCCATGCATGGAGGTGTTCAAGGCAAGAAGAAACCCCAGTCATCCGCGATATTTTCAAGACAGTGGGGCTTTGGTGACACTGACCACTTGCCCACAATTCCTTGGTCTCCAGGCACAGTGGGAGTCACCATCACCCTGATGTTCTCAGTGGTGATTCACACGTGACGTAAACTCAAACACGAAGATACCAAATAATAAAATTACAACTACTGACCCAAAAAGCCTCCCAGTTCTGTGTCAGTCATCGACCAATTTGGGAGACATTTGGTCAAAAATGAACTACTGGGAAGCTATCTGAAAAGCCTAGCTCCTCCATCCCTATATCCCTTAAACCTGGAGGTCAGCCAAATGATGGCTGAATGAAAATGAAAGAGAACACTTTCAGATTTCAGATTTCTAAATTAAAGAACGCACAAAATAAAGGACTTTCTCAGACAAGAATGATTAGAACCCAAGGACTAACACCCAAGTGAGGTCACAGATCAACAGAAATCTGTCTTTGTGACTTGAGGTCAAGTCAGCACACAGCCAGAGCCAGCTAGCCTGGGGACAGCTAACAACCCTGTGTCCTTACTCAAGAGTCCTAGAATGCATTTCTGCTAGCCGCAAACCATTCTCTTACATAAATACAAAGACGTCAACAGGTTTAAAAACTCATTTCTTTTCATTTTAGCTTCTTTGTGTCAAACTAAAAGAAACCTCACGTAAATGATCAAAGTCATTTCAGTGGATCTTTCAAATGTACATACCAGCAAGGGCTGCTGTGTTTTTTCCGTGAATCCTCTAAAATGAAGGTTTTGAAGATGCTTGCCAATGGAACGTTGTGCCTTACAGCTATAATATTTTTTTAAAAGCATTCAGTTTAAATTAATATATTTGGCCAGACAACTGTATTAAAATCCTTGTTATTTTTTGTTATAATGGTAGCCTGTGGGATGACTAGTCTTCTTCAAAAATCTGTATAGTTATTGCTTCCCCCTTGCCTGGGGTTCATCATGTGTTTTTCATTTGAGTGTGCTACACGGCACTGCCTCATTAAAACAAACACTCGGGCTAAACCAAAGTCTTCATAGCATGCCACGCAGGGCGTAAACGAACGTAGGAGGTTTCAGAGCCTCATAACTCACTACCAACGGTTCTTATGGCAGCTGCTCAACTGACATCTGACTCTGCTGGATGATGTCACAGTATTCATGCTCTTAAAATCGCCTGACTTGGGAAAGTATATATTTTTTCTCACGCAGTAAGCACAGAGAGGTACAGTGTACACAGAGCCACTTTTTTCCTGCATAAGAAACATCCACTCCCCACACCCCCACACGCAGAGGGACACGCCAAACACTGACACTTGTACTGTGACAAAGAATTGCCAATATGTGCAAACGAAGCCTGTGTAATTCACCTCCCTCCTGCTGGACAGCTCCTTCACGCAAGTATTTCCCAAAACAGACACTGTCATCCGGGTCTGCTCTGAGCTCCTGGGATTACTTACCTACCAATATTAACCTCTGCGGGAGGCAGTAAGTCATTGTGGACACAAAACCAGTTTCTGATTTCATTTTCTTTTAAGATTTGGGAGAAAAAGTCATTTCGGATGTTTCATCGAAGTTTCTATGGCCAAAAAAACACCTGATTCAAAAAAATCCTTGAAAACCATAAATCAGAAGCCTCTGACTTCAAAAGACAGTCTGCTTTGAAGAATGATTTCTTAAAAGTCATTGACTGATTGAAGATACCCAAGTGGCATTCAACAGCTTCATCTGTTAGATCTTTAAAAAAGACTTTAACACCGCACGCCCATTAGGATGGCTACTATTAAAAAAAAAGAAAGAAAATAATAATGTTGGCAAGGACATAGAGAAATGGAAACCTTTAGCTCCAGTTCTGAGAACCTTAGGGAGAATGTAAACTAGTATGGCATCTATGGAAAACAGCACGGTGGTTCCTCAGAATATTTAGAATCATCATAGGATCTGGCAATTCTGCGTCAGGCTGAATATTCAAAAGAATTGAAAGCAGGATCCCAAAAAGATATTTATGGACCCATGTTCATAGGAGCATTATTCTCAATAGCTGAAAGGTAGAAGCAACCCAAGTGCCCATCAACGGGTGAATGAATAAGGAAAATGTGGTGTACAGCAGAATATCCTTCAATCTTTACAAAGAAGAAAATTCTGACACCTGCTACAGCACAGCTGAATCGTAAGGGCATGATGCTATGTAAAACAAACCAGCCACAAAAAGACAAACGGTGTATGACTCCCCTTATATGAAGGACCTGGTCAAATTCGTGGTTGTGGTTGCCAAGAGCAGAAGGACAGAGTGTTGAGTAAAGGGTATAAAGTTTCCATTTTGCAAGATGAGTAAGTTCTGGAGACTGGTTACACCAACAACATGAGTGTACCGAACCCACTGAACTTAACAATGGTGAAGATGTTAAGTTTTATGCTATGTGCATTTTACCACGATTAAAAACAAAAGACTTCGTAGCTCCTGTCATATACAAAACCCATTTGGTATCTTATAATTGCATTTTGTGATTTTAAAAGGGCCTGTCCTCATTCCCTCATTCCTCCATACAGCGTACGTGCAGATAACCCACGATGTGTTAGGCTGTGTGCGGGCACCAGGAAGACCCCGAGGAGAAGCGGGGCTCACCCTGAATATCAAGACCTTGCAGGGACACAGATACCAGTAGAAGGTGCTCACCGCTGAAAACTTCTGGACTTGCAGATTTTCTCATTCAATTGCAATTTCAGATATCCTGCCATATTGGCTCCATAAATTCACGTTCACGCACGTGTTACCTTGCCCTACTTTCATACGGCCGCTCTGTGAGAGGGATACTGACAAAATGCCATGGGACATCAGGGGAGATGGAACTTCTGTCAAATCCACAGCTTCAACCAATAAAGAAAACATGGATTTTGGGTGCTGTTTTATCAGCACTATCTTCTTGGTCCCTTTCATGTCTCATCTCTTGTCTGTCCTGCCTCAGCAAACTGTCTCTGGACCCAGTCCCTAAAGACAGGTATTGCCTGGGCACAGAGCTCACACCAGCAGATGCAGGTTAGATGTCTTGCTGGTGAGTTGTCCCTGCCAGGGGACTCTGAGGGCGAATGCTGAGGCAGTTTCCAAGTAAACCTAAGTCACCCACAGGGACACGGGAGCCCAGCAGAGCCAGGAGCTGTATCTCCACTCAGGATGCACACTGGAAAGACAGTCACTACAACAAGGATGAGCCACTTGGGGAAACAGCCCAGAGAAAAATAACTGGCTTCAAGAACAGCCACCCTCTCCCAGGCTTAAAGCACTCTCCTATCTACCTTGAAACGCCTATCCACCCTTCCACGCCAGGTCTCGCCAGCCCCTCTCCACAGCCCGAGCATGTGTATGTACCCTTTGGTAAGCAACTGTGTACATGACTGTGTCCACGGTGAAACTCGCAGGCAACAGAGCACACTCGGGAAGTTCAGAGCCCAGCACCAGCCTGAGGAACTGCGATTCTCAGGTGCACGCCGGGGGGAGGAGGCTGGAGCAGGCAAGCAGCCAGAGCCTGCCTGGGCACTCCCACTTCCAAGTGCTGCGTGAAAAGTGTGCCAAAAGCCATCATCAGTCTGTACCTGAAAACGCTACATTGATTTAGCTGAAATTCTTTCAGCCCTGAAATTTCTTTTCTTTTTTTTTTGTAGAGACAGAGTCTCACTGTACGGCCCTCGGGTAGAGTGCTGCACGGCTCACAGCAACCTCTAACTCTTGGGCTTACGCGATTCTCTTGCCTCAGCCTCCCGAGCAGCTGGGACTACAGGTGCCCGCCACAACGCCCGGCTATTTTTTTTTTGTTGTTGTTGCAGTTTGGCCAGGGCTGGGTTTGAACCCGCCACCCTCGGCATATGGGGCCGGCGCCCTACTCACTGAGCCACAGGCACTGCCCCTGAAATTTCTTTGTACAAGTCCAGTCTTTGCTTAACCCAAACAGAAAAGAACGTTATTAGTGAATTAAACAGACGCATTTTTTTTTTTTTTTTGCTTGATAAAATCTCAGAATTTAGTGTATGGGAGAAAAACACAATTAAATGTGGCCCTGAACATTCCTGGGTCTAGCTGGTCCTCCTGCCTTCACAGCACCTGGGGCCAAGGAGATGGAACTGTGTCCAGAGTGACAACCAGTCCAAGAAGAAACGGGCTTGTGTCCAGACACCGCCTCTTCCACAGCTGAGCCACACTGAGAGGAACATGGCTGGGGACCATTCCAGGTTTTTAGAATTGATGTCCGGCCAGAATCTATCCTAAGCTTAAGTGGCTGAGGTGGTGAACTAGTCTGTCAGCTTCCATGGTTTAAATGGGGACAAGCAGCTTCACCAGGTACCCTCGGCTCTTTGTGTACAGCCAGGCACCACCAGCAAGACGCTGGGGACAGAAGATGCCAGGGGTCTGTGGCTGTCACCTGGAAGGAGAAGGCATCCTGGGCATGGCTCTGGCTCACACCACACTGTTGACCAGCATGGGGCCTTCCTGGAGAGCGACTTCCCTTCTCTGTTTTCTCTTCTGCAAAACAAGATGAGCTCCTATCACAGCACATACACCCCCGTCCCCAGGAGCAGGCATTGTCTAGGACAGCTGGGGAACCAGGACAGCAGGTGAGCCCTTCTGGGCAGGAATACATGAGCATACTTGTGCTCTCAGAACTCAGTTTTCTCATCTACAAAATGGAAAAGAAGAATGCTTTTTGGTTTCAACCTCACTCATCATGTTGTGATGTAAACTGATGCTGAGGCTCTAAAGTAATACACAGCGGGACGTTTGTCAATCTCCACCAACATTCAGTTCACAGAGCATCAGCCACTCAAGAAAAATAGTAACTTCTAGAACTGTCCTGACAGCAATGCCCATGGGGCTACTGAGCCCTTGGAAAAGAGAGCAGTCCAGATTAAGATGAGCTGAAAGTGCAAAATATGTAAATATGTACTGGAGGTTTTCCTACCAAAAAAAAAAAACAAGAAGCATCTCATTGATAACTTTTATATTAATTGTACTGCTTACATAGTGAAAAGATTCTATTTAGATATACTGGATTCTCCAGGAGATACTGGATATTGAAAGAAAATACATGATGGAAATTAACTTTATGTGTCTGTTTACTTCTACTCTTTTTTAAGGTGGCTACCAGAAAACATTAAAGTGTATATATGACTCGGGCGGCGCCTGTGGCTCAGCGGGTAGGGCGCCGGTCCCACATGCCGGAGGTGGCGGGTTCAAACCCAGCCCTGGCCAAATTAAAAAAAAAAAAAAAAGTGTATATATGACTCACACGCTGTCTTCACTGGACACCACTGTCCTAGACTGGTGAATGTAACTTTCGAGTTATTTTTACACTTGACAGAGTAGAAAGAAATCAATGAAGAAAGTGAAAAAGTTAAAGCGTATTTGTAAGCCACCGCTGTATTGTTTGAAGAGGCCATGTTTGAGCGCACTGCTAGCCGTATAAGCTGTTGCCTGTCTCGCTTCTCTGCTCCTCGCTTTTCATTTTTGTTGCTGGGTCATGTCCTGTACGTGCACAGGCAAGGACGGCTGTGAGGGCCAAGGCAAACACGACAGCACAACCAAGCCGGGGTGCAGCCCGCTCCCCCACGCCGCCTGGGAGGGAGGAGCGTTTCCCAGCCCTATTTTGACCTGAGGGCTGGGTGTAAACTGCGTCTCCAGCACTTGATTTTGTAAAACACAATTCAAAAATACTGGGTTGTCTGTAGTCACTCCTTTATTGAGGGGAAATGCACATAGCTTTGGAAATAAACCGTTCTACAGTGAACAGTTCAGCCCTATTTAGCAGGTCAACAGTGCTGTGCAACCAGAGCCCCAGCCAGTCCCAAACATCACCCCAAAAAAACCACACTCTCACTAAGCCGCCGCCACCACCAGCCCTCAACCTTTCCAGCCCTGTGTTTTGTGCAGAACAGAACCACCTGATAGTGATAAGCTGAAACTTAAATACAATGGGCGGAAAGCCACAACCTCTACCAAATCCCCCGCAAGTGAGTTATGTGATGTCTCTCAAAATCCTGACACGGGAGGGTTCCCCTGGAAGGTGTCACAGACAATGACATGAATATCTACCTCCCTCTGTGGTACCAGTGGGAGGAAACCCCTCCACGGGGAGGGCGTCAGCCCTGCGATCACCACCAGGCACCACCTGCCAGCCAGATGCAAAACCCTGCCTTCCAGACCCTTCTACTTCGGTCCCTGGTTGCCTCAATCGAATCCTCACTAGGAATTAGGCTCTTCTGCTGAAGATAGAAATGTGCGGTCTGCCTGCAGGAAGTATTTGCCACACGTCAGCTAGTCAGCGACCCTGAGCTCCTAGCAAGAGGATGTGGTGGTGGTGACAAGGTGGGTGCACACCGGTGGGGATTACAGAGGCACCAGGACAGGAAGGCCGCAGCAGGCACCTGGGAAGGGCCAGGACGGGAGGCCGCAGAGGGCACACCACGCAAACCATCTGCTCTGTAGCCTCTCAGCCAGAGCCCGGAGATTCAGCTCTACCTTGCAGCATCTGGGCAGCTGGGAAAGGGTGGGGGATGGAGAGAAGAGAAGAGATATTTGTAAACTGCAGCTTTCACTGAACTTGACCACAACTGTGAGGGGAAGAAGCCCCACTCTATGTCTAGCTGGCCTTTCTTTACAAGGCTTTAAAACGCTGTCAAATCCATCTGGATGAAAGATGACATCCAATTATAAATTCTTATTACCTTTTTTATTGCCCTTTAAGAGTTCTGAGGCTCACTCTCCCACGCCCATATGTTTCTGTTTAAGGTGCTTCATTCAAATCAAATTTGAAGAACAGTGCAGCTTACCCAGCCACAATTACCTGAGTAAAAATACCCTCCATCATCTTGGTAATCCAGAGAAATTCAGAGCACGAAGGTGGGCTGTCTGGATAGCTCTGGCTAAAAATGCTTTGTCTCCTGTTCCAGGGTACATCATTATAACACACTTAATTCTGCTTCACTTATAATCCTGGGGAGCCCTTATCATATGCCACACGTTGCCACTGACTGGAGTATAAAACAAGCCTTAAGTGATTGATGTATTGCTAAATTTATCTGGAGAAGCAATCATAACATGAATGTTAAGGCAGTAAGTCAGGTTTAAATAGAATCTTGAGCAATTTAAAATGTATTTTGTGAATGATCGAGATGAAAACATCATCTAAATTATCCCCCCGAACATGTTTTACTTCAAACTTATTTAAAATATAGATAGGAGAGATGAGTTTGTAGGGAACGTTAACAGAAATTTAGCAATCCAAATGAAGTCATGTTACTCTCCTTAAAAATAGATATTCTGAAAATATCAATAGCTTCAGAGTAAAAATACTATGCACTGTTAATTCTATCCCTTCATTTATAAATCCATCAAGATGTTCTGTGATTTTTCAACATAAGTTACTCAAATTACAAACTTTTCTTCATAGTGTTTTCCAATGGCTTGTTTATGAGTTCTGCTGATATGTCTGCTACAGTGTATCCAAAGGCTAAAAGATGTTTACAAGGCAAATGAGGTCATGACCGTGACAGACTCAAATGTGTTTATATCAATCGCTTTTAGAGGGTCTTCAAAACAGGACTTAAAAATCTCAGTTATGTAGCCTAATCTATTCCTGATGTTTCTGGATATAACATATTTCTAAAAGTAGAGAAACAGATTTGTTAAAGAAAATGAATGATTTGTCTGATCTACCTGACGCATGACCTATTAAATTTACTTTCAGATTCTTCCAGGAAGAGAACATATAACTTTACCTGTGAGTACCAAGAGAGAGGGAAAAGAAAACAGTAAGTAGGTATTTGGTGCAATTCATTATTCCATAAAAAACAGAAAGAATATTTTATAGAAAAGGGAAAATGTCCACACACACAAGAGAAATGTCTTACTATTGTTGTTAGCAAATAAACCTGACTTACTGCCTTAACGTTACCTGCTTCAAACTACTTTAAGGTTTTCTTAAATGCGTCTTTGCCATAGTAGAGTCTCTGCATGAAAGCCGGCAAGCAGAAAACACCCAGCTCCTGGCACAGTGTCTATTTCAACTTCCAGTGATATCAAACTCTGTTCTTCAAACTGTAGCCGCCCTGGGCAGAGGCCACCTGCAGAGAAGGGATCTTTCTGTGGAGCTGCCACTGTCCCTGGGGCTTTCCCCACTAGGGTGAGTTCTGCCCTAGTCCGAATTTCTGCAGAATCGGTACAGTCTGTCTTAGACACCATACTTCTTCAAATACGTCAAACTCCTATGCTGTTCCCCAAAGCCTGTTCACCCCCAGGCCAAATATCTCCAGACCATGAATCAGATGATGTGATTTTAAATCTTTTCCTCCCCATCATTTCCCGACCGTCCCATTTCATTTATCAATGTCCCTATTGATAAGTCAGTCTCTCTCCCTCCCACACACACATACACACACAGTGCCAAGAATATGTATACACATTTTAAGAAAGAAAAAGCCGCATTAAAATTGCCATAACACATGCGGATACCATTCGTGGTCTTGCACAGGGCACCTTGTATGTCTTGTAACTGCAGAAGTCAAACGTGACTCGAGTATTACAACTTTAATAGTTTTTTCCTTTCTTAAAACATGTATACTTATTTCTGACACCCTGTGTGTGTGTGTACATAAATGCTAAAAAGGAAGCAATTTTACTTAAGTGCTAGCAAATATACTAAAATATTAGTGGAGGTTACTTCCACCTAGAATTTATAGATGTGTGTGTGTGTGCATATCTACATATATTTGCATGACACACTTCCCTGTACTCTCCCAATATTCTACAATAGGCACATCTAACTTTTATAGCCAGGTAATTCAGTATTCATTCACCCACTGGACATTATCGAGCACGCATTATGTCTCAAGAACTGCTATCCAAAATGAGATGGGTCCCCAAACAAGCAAAATACAAACCTCTGACTTTGTGGACTTGCTTTCTCCTTGGAGGAGACATGTTATAAAAAAGACAAAAGAAACTATTCCGCTATAAAGAAAGATCATGACTTTCCATCTTTTGTATTTACCTGGATGGAGCTGAAACACATTCTTCTTTGTAAAGTATCACAAGACTGGAAAAGCAAGCATCTAAGGTGCTCAGTACTAACACGAATATAATAGAAAAACAACTACATGCCCATATGAGAAAATAACACAAGTGTATTTGAGAGGGGGAGGGAAGAAGAGGAAGGGGGGGGAGGGCGAGCTCTCACCTGAGGGGCACGCGGTGAGGGTGCACAGCACACCCCAGGATGAAGGGCTCAACGGCCTCAACTACAGCTTGAACTTTACCTTAGAAACACAATGGAGCCTAATCATTTGTGCCTTCGTAGTAACACAAATAAAAAAAAAAATACTTCAAAGATGAAAGAGTAAAGTTAGTAGCATGTTTGAAGGGGATATAAAACTGGGAAGAACAGAATGATGTGTAGAAACTCTACTGGGTGGGGGGGAGGGAGCACTTACTATAAAAGTGATAATAACCTAAAGAAAGTAAAGAAATAAGCCATCTAAGTATTGGGCAGAACAGACCAGACTGCAGGACCAGCAAGTGCAAGGGCCCTGGGCACCAAGAACCGCCGTGTGGGCAGAGTAGGGAGAACAGAGGGTTAAGAAGCAGGAGATGAAGTCAGCTGGTGCAAGGCCACAAGGGCCTAAAGTCTGAGCCCTGGTGGAAGGTTTGTGGGTCCGACTCAATGTTGAACTTGTCACCCTGGCGGCCTGTGGAGCATAGGGCAGAAGGTGTGAGACTGGCTAGGACAGCAGAGTTACGATCTACGCACAGGATGATGACGTGTTGGACCAAAAGTGAAAGAGAGCAGAGGAGGGGAGAAGGGGTCCCATTCGGCATTTCCAAAGCTGATCCCCAGGGCTATTTGCAGAGAACAGTTAAAAGAAATGTCGGGTACTAACACAGCCCTGCAAATGTGGTCCCACTACAGCAAAAGAGACAGACAATTTCACAATATTTCCTTTCCCAGAAGTACCTTATTCTAAAGACAAGCCAACCAACATCATAAAAATGATTAAATAAGACACATAGCCCAGGCTGGATTTGAACTGATGAGGACAAAAAGATCCTCTAGCTAAAGTCCTCTTGGTGACCACAGCCTTCTCCCCTTCTATGCTGGTGACCGCAGCCTCCTGTCCTTCCACACTGACCTCCCTCTTTCAGCAGCCTCAGAAAGACCCTCCTTCCTTCACTAACCCCAACTTTCCCAGGCCCTTTGTCAACTCTTGGCTCCACTACCATCCCAAGGTCAGCTCACCATGCTCTTGCTAATTCCCTGAAATCACGCATTACCTCACTAGCCAGAGGCTGCCACCCACTCTGGTCTTCTTTGTTCACCTCGATGCCAGTCCTACCAGTTTGGTGTCTCAAAAATCCCATCAGTTTTTCAACTCTTTTGAATTTTCTTTTACTCCTTGACTTTTTGTAGTCATCTCTAATTCACTTCCTATGAAATCCCCTACACAGCTCTTGTAAACCTCCCACTCTCCTGTCTCTTACTCCAAACCTATTCTGACTTCGTTCATAGAGGGTGACCTGGTGTTTTACTATGTTGAGAAGAATGAAGCTGTAAAATCTAAGTTCTTCCAACCTGGACCTCTTACCCTCAAGTCTTCTCGGTAGCCTTGCTACGCTTCCTCCTCTTGTCTCTTGACTCAGGAAAAAGCCACTTTGCTCCCAGATCATTTATCAACACAAGGTTGAGAACTGCCCCTTTCCAAATTTAATCTCTCCATCTGTACCCCTGAGACAGAAAGTACCACAACTTTCCAGCTTGCTGTCTTTTCCCTCGTACATTTTCCGCCTTTCTCTCTGCAATGGAAATCTTCCCCATGCAAGAGAAATTTCTTCTATCTTAAAAGAAATAATCCAAAACAGCTCTCGACTCCACTTCAGCTAACATTCCCAGCCTCTCTTGTGTTCACATAAGCTGAGTCCACGGGGTGCTGTAATTCTAGACACACAGATAAACTGGCTTTCATAACCATATTTCTCCAAAGCACTGACAACACACCTTGCCATTTTGTCCACTTTCTCTTTAATACTTGCAAAATGGCTTCTCCTGAGCTCCACGGGAGCTTCCATGATGTGGCCACAGCCATTCCCAAAGGGGACTCTCCCCTCACTCAGCAGTCTTCAAAACCCTCCAGCTCCACCCTGTCTCATCAGCTCCAGCCCATTTCCTGCCAAACGTTCCTATTTGGGTCTTCAAACACTGGAAATCAAACCTCCAATCTTCTCACCTCTTTTTTCAACTCCATCTCTATTATCTTCTTATTCCTGAAATGTCTCCCTTCCAGGCATCCTTAACTCCTCCCTGTCCCAGATCAGCCCCCAGGCGCTCCTCTGTACCCAGCACCTGATTATCATTACCCTCCTCCATCCCCCATGGCCCACATCTTGTCCCGTGGATTGCAAATCCTTCCTTATACTGTGACTATGAGTGGAGACTCCCGCTAAAATCCCTTAGAAGTTCTGACATTTTTGTTACACATCCTCCCACAGGAAAACATTTTACGCTATGTCTGACCTCCCTCTGCTCACACAGAAGTGCTCCAATTATAAGGACTCTATTCCTTTCCTTTTTCTGCCCAACACGAAGCCATGCAAACCATGCATCAGGGAGCACTGTGCTTCCCTGTTTGGGTGTGTGCTCGTATGATTGGCACCAGCAGTGCCTACTAAATACTACCTGTTTTCCACAGTCACAATACTGTAAGATGAGCTCATTTGTCAAGCCTTGGCACAAGTGTCCACACCCCTAATAAAATGCATTTTCCATTTTATGATATACCATTTTCAACTGCTCTACTCTCTCTGCTAAGGAATTTCTCCTCCAAATCACTACCCGGTTTCCCCGAAAATAAGAATCCTCCAAAAATAAGACCTCCTTACAGGAAAGATAAGACGTCCCCTGAAAATAAGACCTAGCGCATCTTTGGGAGCACACCTTAAAAACAGGGTATATCTGCATCCAAAGAGGCAAATAAGGGAGAGCTGGAGGTGGCACTAAGACAGGACCTGGCCTCGCCCGCAGGTCCCACAGAGAGTGCTTGGAGCACGTTTGTTAGAGGTGTCTGCTCCTGAGCTCAGCATCCCAGTAACACTTACACATCTTCTGGAGAAACTCCGAGTGTGCAGAACACAACGCCAAACAGAGCTTCCCACCGAGTGTGGTTACTGTCTCTTTGCTGGTCCCTCCCTCAGCCCAGTATTTCCTAAGACTATAGACGAGTACTGGAGTAATCTGAGCATTCCTGGCTGGTAGAATGAATCAATGATGACATTTCTTATCTGTAAGTGAATCTATGAAGTAGCCTTCATCCCAGCTGACAATCATTAGGAATAATCTTTCTCTTTTAGACCTCCAAGGAGACCTTGCCTATCTGTGGGCAGTCTTCCTGTCTACAGGGCAGCTTCTGGTCATCTCCACTGAGTTGCTGTGGGAGCCAGTGCACTAGAAGAGGGGATAGTCCAAAGGGTGTCTCGAGGGGTTTCGCACGGCCGCTGGCGTAGTCTGCCCTGGGTGACTCCTCAGCCAGTTCACCAAGAAGGGTTCAGTGAGCAGCATGGATTTTTTCAAAGTTCTTGACCTCAAACGTCCTGACTTGGCATTAATAACCAGCTTCCCATGTAGGCAGCTATGGGTTCATTCTTGCCAAAATATTAGGAATTGATAAGAGGAAAGAAAGAAGGTGAGAAGGTGCGTTCTGCATTGCACAGCAAGACCTCCATGGCTGCCAAACAAGGCAAGTTTGGCATCTGTATGCAACAGTGACAAACCCCACCGTCAATTTACCAAAATGAAGAGACTGTCAAAGTTATTCTCACCGGACAAGAGAGCATATTGCCTCCAAAAAGACTATTTAGGGCTCCTAGAAGAGACTCTTCCAATGGTGACAACGGGGAAGCAAAGATGAACAGTGGTCTTTTTTTTAAGCATTAAAGACTGTAACTAGGTCACAGAGCTAAAATTCCACTCCGAACTTTGCTGGCTTAAGTATGCTTTTTGCTTTGTAGAAATTGATTTGCCTTCATAGACAAAATAACTGATTGGTCATAACCATGTATAATTATAAAAG
Organism: Nycticebus coucang; assembly: GCF_027406575.1. Classification (NCBI taxonomy): domain Eukaryota; kingdom Metazoa; phylum Chordata; class Mammalia; order Primates; family Lorisidae; genus Nycticebus; species Nycticebus coucang. The sequence goes on along the minus strand of NC_069795.1, from coordinate 7,194,091 downwards.
GAAGATAAAATGATGCCCTTAGCCAGCTGGATATAGTCCTGGCTGTGGCAATAGTTCCCTGAATCTAACAGGTCAATAAAAGTCCAACACCAGTAGCTCTGTCACCACACCCAGAACCTGTAAAACTGTACCACTGATTACTTGGGACGGTTTTTAATATTAAGGTCGAATCATAGGCAACAAAAGGCACCAAACATGACATAATCCTGTACTTCTTTTGTAATTAAATAAAAATACATAGACTCTAAGCAAGAAAATATTTGAGAGCGCTAAAACTGCATATGAGTTCAGACAGTTAAGGTCACAAACTCACCCTAGACAAAGGGCTCCACGCCTTCTGCTGACCATCACTCACTGGGGTCACCTTCATTGTACTCCCACTGGGAAGCTGTGAACTGAGGCTGGCATCTCGTCCAGCACCCTTCAAAGCAATTTTGAAACTCTTTATCTGGCATGGCCATCAGAGCTGTCATCATGCAAAGTCTGACAGTTAAGTTTGAGAACTCATCCTAGAAAGCGTGCTGCATACGTCACTGCTCATGTCACTGCTCATAGCCAAGTGGAGCACTTCAAAGGTGACCTCAGTGACATCAGCAATGAAGTACGCAGTGCTTTTCCTAGGATGAGTCACAAACTTAATTGTCCCACCTCATACTCATAATTGTTCCACATCAAAAATACTTTGGTGGTATGCATGATGATATTTTTCTCCAAAAAACAATTCTCTACCATTCATTCTCTCAGCCTTCTCCCAGCCCTTAGGTCTAAAAAAGAGGAATACACCTGAGTGAAATGACAGCAAAAATCGTAGCCCCACCTCCCACCCCTCGTGTCCTCCTGGGGAATCCCTGAGTACTTGAGGGTAAGTTAAGTATTTCATCCAAAAAAAATTGGCTTTGAACCAAGTACCACCAAGAAGTCAGGGCAGCTTTTTAATTGTGACTTCACAACACCTGTTAACAGCTATTCATAATTAGTTCACCTTTAAAAATTATGTGCTAAAAATAAAGCTCCTTATATCAAGGTAAGCAACCATTCTAAGATTCTCATACTTTGCTTCCATTAAACAGAGACCATTTCTCATATGATTTCTAAAGAGAAACTAAACAATATTTTTTAGAGACACCACAGAACATGAGTTTGAAACAGTTTTTTAAGACATTGTTATTATTTGGGATAATAGTGTGCAAACACCAGGGAGCACATTAAACTCAGCTGGAAACTATTCTAATTTAATCTGATTTATCTCATTCTAATTTGTAAAACACAGCCATGCCCAAGCCCACCCCTGATCAATTAAATCTCTGGGGTTGAGACACAGGTATTTTCTTAATGCTTCCCAGATGATTCCTGCATCCAGGGCTGGAAACCAGCGTGCTAAGCACCATCTGAAGCCTAGTTAAAGGAGTGAGAAGTTCTGGTTCAGGGCCTGCTACTGCCTGGCCATTGCTAACCAGCTGCAGGGGCCCACTCTACACAGGGACAGAGCTGAATGGCTAGTTCAGCTGCTTCACAGGAACCTCCCACTAAAAATGTCTACCCACCTATTACAGCTCATGTTCCTGAGCCCAGATGTTCAGTACCTGTTTCTGTGATTTGAGGAGGTAAAACACACACTGAGTAATACACAATGTACTGACCAGTGGGGATTATTAGCTCTGCATTTCTCACTTCGTTTATGTATGTATGCATGGATGGATGGATGCATGGATGGATGGATGGATGTTATGGATGGATGGATGGATGGATGCATGGATGGATGGATGGATAGATGTTATGTATGTATAGATGGATGGATGGATGGATGGATATTATATATATGTATGTATGTATGTATTTTGGGGGACCGAGTCTCACGCTGTTGCCCTGGATAGAGTGCCATGGCATCATCATAGCTCATAGCAACTTCAAACTCTTAGGCTTAGGCAATCCTCTTGCCTCAGCCTCCCAAATAGCTTAGACTACAGGCACCCACCATAACACTCAGCTAATTTTTCTGTTTTTAGTAGAGACAGAGTCTTGCTCTGACTCGGGCTGGTCTTGAACTCCTGAGCTCAGCCGATCCACCCACCTCAGCCTCCCAAATTGCCAGGATTACAGGCGTGAGCCACTGGGCCCCCAGCCTATTTCTCACTTCTTCAGGTATGTGACAGGACCCAGTTATGCAAGATCTATCTTTTGAAACAGAAGACTTACTTGCATGCATCTATTCATTTTCTATGAAAAAATAAATAAATAAAAGAACGTACAGAGAAAAGGAAAAACAAAACCAGCAGCAATTCGGAAACGAGTGCCGGTGTGCACACAGTGTGTCAGTCTGGGCTTCTTAGCGCATACCCTGCAGCAAAAATGAAGTGTGTTGCTCCACCTGGGAGGTGCAAACCCAGGGCAGCGAGAGTGCCAGGGTGGAAGGGAATGGGACGTGGCACCCTCTAGTGCCAGGAGGGCCCCAAAGAGGGAAGGCTGGTGACTGGGCAGGTGCTGCCCCTCAGCCAGGCTGACGCCTTCTGGCAGGTTGTACAGAAACATCCTACCCCACAGAGAAAGAAGAGAGGCTCAGTTGCCCACATTATTTCTACATCTTGTCTGCTATCAGTAAGAGTCACCCTGCACATCTTGCCACGGAGCCGACTCCTCTCAAAGTCAAGTTCTATGCCCTGTGCTGGGGTGGCACGAGGACCCAGCAACCCTTTGGCCTGGTTACTGGGCCACAGGGAGGAAGGTGCAGGCTGTGCCCTGGGCCGTGGGACCCTTACAACCAGGAGTTGGTTGCTGACCCAGCTACTGAGACAGGCAAGGACTGAGAGTCCTGGGGGACAGATGGAGCCAGTGAGATGACTTCAAACACCACTTATTCAGCATCAACCACAACTGACAGGTTAAAATCCCCACTGTCAAGGTGATGGCATTAGTCTCGACATCATATTCTGAGGAGAAATTTAACCAATAAAAACAAGAGTGATGATTTAGATGCCAAAGCTCTTAAAGATGCAGATCACGTCCTGGGGAAAACCTCATACTGTGTGGACAACGCCCACGAGTTCCTCAGAACCTTAGAAAGATCCGAGGCTGTGTTTGGGGCATCTGTTCCATAAAGGTGTACACCCCAAGTTTATTTGCATATTTACCTTTCTTCCTTTGGCTCTAAAGATACAGAATTAACCGAGAATGGGGAAAAGCACCAAGGTAAAAAAAAAAAAAAAATTACATATGATTTGAACCTATTTTGTCCTTGGATGAATGCTATGGCCACTGGCATTTCATACTTACTTTTACCATTTTTTCTTTTATCTATAGCAGGATATTAAGTGACTAGTGGTCCCAGAGTTCTGGCAGAGGCCCTCGTTCTAAGGTTCCAGACTATTGAGGCAGACCACACGGGGAGGGGTGCCCCAAACCTGGTCTGGAGAACCTCAGCCCATCACTGATTTCAAGGGTATAGAAGGGGCACAGAGATGACAGCAGAGACGGTCAAATACAATGAAGAAAGGGGACCACCCATCACCATCTTCCATACTGCAGTTTCTCACCTATAACAAGTCAAAATGGGGGCAAGAAACTTTTAATTGCACAGGAAATTGAAGTCTTAAGAATTGACCAGACTTTCTAATACCTGAAAATAAAGCTGTGTGCTAACAATTGTAAGTGACCAGAAAAACTGTGGGATAGACCTGAGAGATCGTTCTAGAATAGAAAAGAGTACTTCCTCTTGGCAGATGGAGAGGCACAGAATTGTAAGGAAATAAACTCCATCCAACGCGTTCAATGCATGGTTGCTCGTATGTCCCCAGCACTCTGAGACCTTAGATGAGCACTGCTGGTTGCGTATTTGTATGAGTTCTAAGTTTCATTCTTTAAGAAGTAAATCGCAGTCTTTCTCACTGTGTTTCTATTAAGCATTCTGGTTTTCCACAGGCATTCAAAAATGTCTAGTCCCAAGTAAAAGATTACAGTGTGTGTGCCTCAAATAAAAGATAGCTTTCCATCACGCTCCACGTCCTCAAACAGTAAACGGTGAAAGTGCAGAAATGCAAGATAGAACAGCGTTTAACGTGGCCACGACATTCCTGCAATACTGGAATGGCTCTTCCCTGGGCACTGCTTCACTTCCTTTTGTGATAAAGAAGGTAGGTTTACGTGAGCCAAAAGTGGGAAGAGAAGAAGTCCCCCAGACACACCACACGTGGGGTGACAACAGTCACAGTGCAGAATGGGGGGGACAGAATAAATGACTTCAATGAATAAACCAAAAACCCTTAAAAGGCATATTTAAAAGATACTAAATCATAATGGCAATATTTGTAAACAAATTAAACATCAACACAGAAAAAGGTTAGAAATACACATCATTCGGGGCGGCGCCTGTGGCTCAGTGAGTAGGGCGCCGGCCCCATATACCGAGGGTGGTGGGCTCAAACCCAGCCCCGGCCAAACTGCAACAAAACAATAGCCGGGCGTTGTGGAGGGCTTAGATGGGGTCCCAGCTACTAGCCTATAGTCCCAGCTACTCGGGAGGCTGAGGCAAGAGAATCATGTAAGCCCAAGAGCTGGAGGTTGCTGTGAACCGTGTGACACCATGGCACTCTACCGAGGGCGGTAAAGTGACACTCTGTCTCTACAAAAAGAAATATACATCGTTCAACAAAATGAAAGGAAACAGATAAAATAATGTTAAAAAGTATTGACTACATAATCAGAATATAACGTAAATACGAACAAGGCAGGAAAGGGGGCAAGACAGAGACCCAGTCTACTTTGGGTCCACAGGGCAAAACAGAGCCTCAGCATGAAGGGCGTCTAGCAGGGCTCCCCCATGGAGGTGAAACATCACCACGGGGGCCACCTGGAAGATGGCCTGCAATGGAAACCCCAGGAGCAGAACAAGGGAGCCTGGGTGAGAATCTTCCCCCAATATTTATTTTTCTGGTCTCAAAGTCCCCAAATCTGTTAGAAGATGTTGAACCGGAGGAAGACAGCGCACAGCACACACCTGACTGCTGGTGACTCGCCCCTGGGGGACCTTTCTACACCCAGCACTGTAGTTGGCAGGAAACCACAGATCCCTCAAGCAGTAAGATCACAGTGGCACCCCAGAAAGGATTAAAGTCCAACTATTGGACTCAAATGTTTTGAGGATAAAGGCTGATGCAATTTAGATGTTTAGACTTGAGGTCTAACTAACAGATGACAGGCTTTACCAAAATTGCTAAGAGAAATTGAACGTCAACCTTAAATAACAGTAGAGGCAAGTAAATAACAAATTGTTATCTAAAAGTCTAAATCCAAAAAACAGCCAGACAATAGAATTCATCTAAAAGGATTTTTTAAACTAATCATCCACGCTTTTAAAGAAACATTCCCATTTCCCATCAAGGCGGCCCTTGATAACAGCAACAGCAGGTGACCCCGTCTAAGCACTAAGGATAGAAAGTCAAACAGATTTTGTGAGCAAAATCTACCACTAAGGGTAAATGTGGAAAAAAATCACCAAGGACAGGGGAGCAATGCCAAGCAAATAACCCTGTTGGAACTTTGAAAGAAAGGACTCCATCCTCAGCCGGCTTCTGCAGACGGCCAGGGCAGCCCTGGAGGTGCTTCACTGAAAGGCCCTTCAGGGATGATCAGGCATCTGTCCCAACAGCCTCCAGCTGCTTGCACATGAGGCCCTGCTTCATTCCAGACATCTGTGAGCCAATAACTGAACACAGCAGGGTCCTAGCGCCTGGTGCCTGACACTGGATGCCTCAAAGGCGACCTCTGCATTTATTAAGTTTCACATGCAGAGGTCGCCTTTGAGACAAAACTTAGTAAATGTAGAGTGTGAATGTCTTAACACAACAACTAAGAAAATGCCAGGAAGGCTATGTTAACTAGTGTGATGAAAATGCGTCAAATGGGGCGGCGCCTGTGGCTCAGTCGGTAAGGCACTGGCCCCATATACCGAGGGTGACGGGTTCAAACCCGGCCCCGGCCAAACTGCAACCAAAAATTAGCTGGGCGTTGTGGCGGGCGCCTGTAGTCCCAGCTACTCGGGAGGCTGAGGCAAGAGAATCGCTTAAGCCCAGGAGTTGGAGGTTGCTGTGAGCTGTGTGAGGCCACGGCACTCTACCGAGGGCCATAAAGTGAGACTGTGTCTCTACAAAAAAAAAAAAAGAAAGAAAATGCGTCAAACGGTCCATAAAACCAGTGTATGGTGCCCCATGATCACATTAATGTACACAGCTATGATTTAATAATAATAATAAAAATAAATAAATGTTGTTAAAATGAAAAAAAAAAAAAAAAAAAGCGACCTCTGCTCCAGAACCTCCCACTGAGTCGGTCACACTGTCAAATCTGTGGCTAGTCTGAGGCTCTTCCTGCCTGATCTTGCCTCCTCCCCATTTTATCCTTCACAGACACAGCCCCTACCCCTCCAATAAAACTCCCACATTCCCAGTTCTGTGCCAACATCTGCTTCCCAGGGAACCCCCCTCCTGAAACCAATACCAGCAAAAAGCGACTGACATTCCAACGCCTAATATGAAGACTTACTTTCCAGAAAATAAAACTTTATACAATTCCAAAGACCCATGATGTTACCTCAAAGGAAATAAACAAGTATCACAAATTATAATCCCCAAACAGTGAACGCATCATTGAAATGCTGCCGTTGGCATGATGACCCCAAATCACTAGAGTTGTACGTAACATGCTACTTTTCAATTTTCAGGTAAATCTAACCACTTTTAATTGATGCAAAAATAATAGTACTTAATGATTCCTTCAGTTGACTTAATTTGTATTAATAGTAATCAAAAGGTCTTCTAAGATACACATTTAATACTGTAAAAAAAAGTCATTTTTTTTTCTTTACTTAGAATCAGATTCCTTCACAAGGTATGTCTTAAGTCACATAGGGTTGTTTTGTTGTTTAATCTCAGGTTTAAGGAATCAAGTTATGGGTCTTTGAGGATAAGTTATAAGTTAGTTTTCCATTCCCATGGAAGACTTAGGAACAATGATAGTAGCTTATTGTTTAAATTATTCACAAAGGTAAAACTATCTTCTCTCTACAGCTCTATTTTCTTCCCTCTCTTCATTCATTGCTAATATTGTCTAGTTTACACGCAATTTTTCCAGGACAATCTCCACTAAGGGTCAAGTAGGATAGGATCACCTCTCATCCTACCTGTGGCCTTGGGTCTGGGTCATTTTTGTAATGTGTAAGGAAATAGAGAAATTTTACATAATCTTTTTTTCAAACAATAATGGAAAGTATTTTAATTGGGGGCTTTTTTACCAATACAAAAGTCATAAAAAATTTGACTTGCTTTAGACTATTACCCTAAGCATACATTTTTGGTCAACGATAATTAAACTTAAATAAAAAGATGTTTTAAACTCGGGGTCTTAAAACAAAGGATATAAGAATCACAGAGTCAAAATTATACATTTTGTTAGTCTCAACCTCAATTGGCTCAATAATACTTGTAATAAAATTTTATGGGTCTAATTTGAAACTCCCTATAAATGGTTATTGTTTATTTTGGGATATTGATAATATCAGTGTATTAGCGGTGTATTGTAAAGTTTAATACAAATAAACAGCACTTTCCAGAAAATCTATAAAGAATCACTAAAAATTGTAGCCATGCTTCAGTAAAATTTGTTTACTCTTTAAAGTACATTCTCAGAAGGAACATGTATTCTCAATTTAGCAAAATACAACCAGAATTTTCATTTAACCCTGGAATTTGTTCTTCAAAATTAAAAAAAAAAAAAAAGAAACTTTCTCTGCTATTTAAAGTTCTTGCCTTGGGATAAATCCCAACATCTGGATACCAGAATCCTTGGAGACACATGTGCAATTTTATGCCTGCAAATCCACTATTTTTTAGGGTAAAAACCACGTCGTGCTTTCACCCTTGTTTCTTACTGCATAGAAATCTCAAAGAGTGAACACTCTAAATGTATCCAGAGTAAGAAGTAATATATATCACAACCCAGTGTACACATACGTATATACGTAACTACAGCAAAAGTTTTCCAAAATAATATTTTCCTTTCTGTCTGTGGTGTACCCAATGCTTTCCATTCTATTACATTCCATCTTCTTTTGTTAATACCACCCTTGACTCCCTTAGACAAGTAGGTCATGACCTGCTTTTGGAACCGGGGATTCCAACCTTGCTCTCCAAAGGCTGTTCCTCAGACAGCCCAGCTGCACATGGGTGCTCACCTTGGACCTTTGGTGGGGATCTGCATTTGAGCTAAATCCCCAGGTGTCCCAAGGGCATACTGAAGTTTGAGAAGCCTTGCTCTAGAATACAAAACTACAGGATGGGCGTCTGTCATCTGAACTACACTGAAATCAAGAATGCACCTTTAAATAATGTGTGCAAAGAAGTTCCATCTTTCTACTCAGTTTGAGAAGCAACACATTTTCCAGCAAGGTACTTAAGTAAAAAGAAAAATTCACTTTCATTTCACCATTGCCCGCTCTGGGGTTCCTAACCTGGTCCCCTCTCATCCCCAAGGCAGGGGCAGGTGGGGGAAGCTATTGAGATGACTGCAACTGGCCCGTGAGCAGGTAAATGGGTGTGTGGTCACGCTTATTCTGGGAAGAAAACATCTAGCATGTCTAGCATTCCCCAAATTGTGAAAGAGTTTCACAATTTAAAAGTTAAGGTGAGTTATTAAGCTAGAAAAGCCCTGGGAGACTGACATGCATATTACTCAATGAAATCAGCAAATCTGGAGAGGCTACGGACTGTATGATTCCAACTGCACAACGTCCTGGAAATAGTGAAAAAAGACCAGCGGCTGCCAGGGCTTAGGAGAGAGGGAGGGATGAGTCGGCAGAGCTCAGGAAAATTTCAGGGCAATGAAACTCACACTGCGTGGTGCTGAATGGCAGATCCATGTCACCGTACATCTGTCAAAACCCACAGAGCATGGAACACCAAGAGTGATCCATAAAGAAAACTATGGACTTTGGGTGATGACGTGTCAGTGCAGGTTCAAGGATTTTAACAACCAGACCGCTGTGGTGCAGAATGGTGTGACAGGGAAGTTACGCACGTGCAGGGGGAAGGGGGCTCACATGGCCACACTGCAGCTTCTATTTTGCTATGAACCTAAAACTGCTCTGAAAAAATAAGTCTACCTACGTGTGTGTGTGTGTATGATATATATATACAGTATAAGATAAAACACACAGCCTTTGAGGATACGTTCTCTCTGCTTACATGGTTATCATCATTCCTAGAAAAGAGACAGAATAAAGGGTAACTGAGTGCCACGATGTTGAATTCTGCCCCAGAATACAACAAAGTCCCGGGTCTCTCTTGCTTCATTATGACCACTGCACGTTTAATTCAATCCTTACACGTTAAGTATCCACTACTTTGTATAAGACACAAAACGATTATACGATCACGTTAAGCAATGTGTAATCTGGCACACAAACAAAACAGGTGCAGGGGTAATCCTCATTTGGTAAAGTCCCCTCCCTTCTCAAAATGGTGAGGGAACAAGTGGCAGAGTTCAGGGGACAGAAAGACAGAAGCAGGAGACCCAGGAAAGTGCGGAGCGAGCAGCTCACCAGCAGGAGAGCACTGGGAGGAAGGGGCCCAGCTCTGCAGGGCATCAGCTGCTCCAGTCTTAATCTCTTCAGATTAATCTCCGCCCCGTTCTGAGTAGCGTGCTCATGCTAATTATCAAATACAGCAGAACCTCCACAGCTGACTCCTCCCTACGCTGACCACCTCCTTAAGTTGACCTCATTTTCGTAGACGGGATATGCCCACAAGTACGTATCAGCACAGCAGGCCCGGGTCCTTATGCTGACCGTCTCCTATGCTGTCCTGGCTGTTGCAGTCCCTTGGGTGGTCAACTTACAGAGGTTGATTTTGATTATCAAACCTGCAAGGGGGAGTAAGAGAAAAAAACTGCTGCAAAGTTAAGCTGGGTTCATTTCGCACAGAATCCAGATCTCCGGATGAAGGAACCCAAATTTGATGCTGTCAGTTCTGCTTGTCTCTTGTGAGCACTGAAGGACTTTGTTGGCGGTTTTTAAGATAAATGTATTTTCTTTTATTTCTATTAGGAGAGTCATGGAGAAAACTGGGAAATGCACAAAAGAGGGAAGAAAATACATAAGAACTTTCTAAGTTAAAAGCTTAGGGGAAAATAACAAAGAAAAATGGCAACAGGTGTAATCAAACAAAAATCTTCATCCCATGGAGGCATTAAAAAGGACATCATAAAAATTAAACGGCAGACTACACATAAAAACAACCCACACAACGTCGCACAGCTAAGGGTGGATGGCACAAAAGCAGGATCTATACAAACTGCCGAGCTCACTAACACTTCTGAATCCTGGGAAAGACAGCTCCCCTCTCTTTCTGTTTAAATTCACAGCAGAAGGCCTTTGAACACTCCGTGCAAGTCACTCTCGTCAAGGTAACTCCGGCATTCACAGCCATGCACAGTCCTCGGCCCCCATCCCTGCCCTCTCAGTCCTCCTCCTGCCCCACTGGCCTCTCTCCTCGGCTCCTCTCTTGGTTTCTCCTCCTCTCCCAACCTCTCTGTGTCAGAGGGGCCCAAAGCTCAACCCTGAGACTCCTCTGGGTCCTGGTCCCTGGGCATCTTGTCTAGTCAGCCAGCCCTTGGGTATAGGACTCACAAACCTCTCTCTCACTCTACCTCGCCTGAGCTCTAGACTCATCTCAACATCCTGACATCACAACTTGGACACCTAACAGGCGTCTCCAACTCAATATGGCCAAAAAATCCAACTCCCAATTCCCCGCCCACAGCAACTTTGTCCTCCCACAGACGGCCCTAAGAAAGAAGACGGTACCACCACTGGCCCACTTAGGGCAAAGTCTCTGGGCACATCCTTGACGGTGCTACACTCTGTAATCTCCATCAGCAAATTCTGCCTCTCCCCCCTTCCACGCAGACCCCCTCTGTGCCCCCCACTGTGACCTTTTTCACTGCCCCATGCCTGGCAGTGGCCTCCTAGCTGGCCTTCTCAGCTCCAGCCTATTCCCCACAGAGCAGCCATCATGAATCTTTTAAAACTTCAACCAGTGTGGATTATACTTTAACAGAACTCCGACTTCAATCAGATCAGGTTACCCATTATTCTTACAACCATCTCATGGCTCACAAGCCACGACTGCAGCCGCACCCTGCACCATCACCCAGCCTCCCTGCTTCTCCTTGACCATCCCAAGCCGCTCCTGCCTGGAGACCTTGGCACATGTTGTTCCCGTTCCCTGTGATGCTCTTCCCCTGTGTGATCACGCAGCTCACGTCCCCCTTCCTTCAGGTCACCTCCTCCCCGCAGGCTTCCCTAACCTCTAGCACAAATGCTGCCCCTTCCTTCCTCACTCTTACCCTGCTTCTGTCCTGGAGAGACCAACCAGATGTAACCATATGAGCACTTGAGCATGTCCTGTCTCAGCCACCAGGATGAAGGCTCTGAGCAAGCAGGGACTTATCTGGTCCCGTCACAGCAGCCTCAGCAATGATGAATGATTGCAATGACCTGAGTCCAAACATCTCAGAGAAGAGATAATAAAGCTTAGTGATAGGTACATGAGGAGTCTGAAGCAGGGGTCCTCAAACTTTTTAAACAGGGGGCCAGTTCACTGTCCCTCAGACCGTTGGAGTTTAAAAAAGAACTATGAACAAATTCCTATGCACACTGCACATACCTTATTTTGACGTAAAAAAACAAAACGAGAACAAATACAATCATACCGCCTCATGTGGCCTGCGGGCCGTAGTTTGAGGACCCCTGGTGAAAAGATGATCAAACTCACAAGTTTCCAATGAAATAACATCTAGAAAACTCCACTTTTCACCCATCAAATCAGCAAAGGTTAAAGACCACAAGAGAGTGTGAGGGATAGAACAGAACTCTCAGGAGCCTCCTCGGCCAGGCGGTGGAGGCAATACTGGCTGACGACTGACACCATCGGGCTCTGAGATCAGAAGACAAAAAGGTGAGAAGGAAAAGGAGGTGAGGATTAAAATACGGAGAACCAGTCAGGGAGACCTCTCTCCACAGGCTAGGACGAGCAGGCAGGGCGCTGGCGTCCTTGATGGGAAACGCATGTTTAGTGTCCTTCCCTCCAACTGCTGCTTTCCCCCGTCAGTGGCTCTAAGCAGGATGACCGTCCCCAAGCCCCACTGCACAGACAGAGCTGTCTCAGAGGCGGAGATGTCAGCTGGCGCCTCTCAAACACCCAGCTGCGTGCGGGAGGCTGACCGGAAAACTCCCAGACTCAAATTCCTAAGTCAATGTCCTATACGGTGGAAGAAGCAGCAAGCGACGCTTCTGTCCTGAACTCTGTTACACCTCGTCATGGAGCTCAAGAATTGTGCGGATGTTTGGAAACCTAAGGACGTGAGTTGTGACAAGGATATTCAGAGCAGCCATGCAGAAGATAGCAGCCTCTAATGCAAAAAAATAAATAAATAAATCGGCTCTATTTGATGAATGCCTTTCAATGGATTATCTAAGGCTAGGTGAATTATTGATAATTATTAATTATCTAAACAAGGGTCACAGAAACACTTCAGGTGATTGTTAAAATGCAGCCTCCTGAGTCCCAACTCAAACTTTCTTGAGAAGCAGCTTTGGATTGTGGCCCGGGAATCTGTATTTTAATAAATTCCTCAGGGTACGTTTTAAAGACCAGCTCTGGAGGAAAACTGCCCCAGAGGAGGTCTGAGCTAACCATGCATGACTTCTAACCACGCTCCTGGGAAGTGATCTGAATGTCACAATCCTCATCGACACCTCCTGATTAAGCTGCTGCCCCCACTGAATGTCAGTGTCACTGGATCTTATATGAGGATTCAGACTGGGGACACTGCAGCATGCGTGCAGGGTGCTCCACCAAACCCCACTACCTCCCCCTGAACACAGCTCCAAACACACCTGGGACTGAGCTCCGCCTCGGGACCTGGCCCGGAGCGTGTCCCAGCATGGTCACTGGGAGCTGGGGAGAAGGAACAGCGGTAAGTAGTGCCCAGCTCAGGACCAGTCTCATAAAGACAGACGTAGGCAGGGCCACCAGACGTTACAGGTCTCCATTGTTTTGCCATATCACATTTCTTGATATTTATAAACCATAGTATTTTGCTGATTATAAACATAACATGCACTTGTTACAGAAGTGTCAATTAAGTGCTACCCTTCTATGGAAAAATGATAGTCAAAAAATGCCTTCACAGCTATACCCGGCCACAAAGTCAGGAGGCTCACCCGGATGTGCCAACCCAGCTGGAAATGGATCAAAGCTGAATTATTGGGGAAAAACAGGCAGTGAATCAAAGACTCACATTGGCCTCAAAGGACACAGAATTAGGGGGGAAATTCTGTCTCTTTGAGCATATTATCAAAAGGATAAAATTTGCACCTTCCTGGGAAGCAAAGTTACCATAAATCAGATTTGCGAAAGTCTGAGAAATGCTTGCAACTCAACGAGTCTTTTGTCAGCCAGGTGGGAGCTCAGGAGTAAAACCCATCCCGTGCTGTGGCGATAAATCACCACTGGCCTGGATGCGGCCTAATAATCCTTTCCTCAGCATCGGGTCCCGCACTTTCTGAATCTGCTTCATGTTACTGAAGAGAGCCCTGTTCCTCTGTGGGGAGCTCGGGCTTCCCAGTGACCTTGCACATAAGGCTGTTGTTTCTAAAACTGCTTCAGACTCTCCCATCTACGAGGCGTGCACAGAGTTTCAGTTGAGCATCCTTTATAGTCAGAAATGTTTAGTGGTGCTTCCAGAGTGGCAGCCTCAGAGCCTCATGGGAAAGAGGCAGCAGTTCCGCTCACTTCTGGGGAAGTTCTAACCTGGTACCTATTTGATTCTTTCAGGAATATTCCCCCTTCTATCTTCTCCCCTTCTCCTGTTATTATGTAAGAGTACGTTTATAGAAACTATATATTAATAATATGCCATCTTCTTAATATATTAATTACATATTATATAATTAGTGTGGTATTAACATCATTGTATGTGTTGATGCTAAAAGTAATGTGCTTGTCATGTGCTGGGCACTGCTCTGAATGCTTTAACTAATTCCATCGTGATTCTAGAAGATGGGTGCACTATTTCATCCCCATTTTACAGTTGAAGAAATTGCTCGTAAGGGGTGGAGCCCACCCCTTACATCATCTGGCCCCAACACACTTATTAAAATGATCAAAAACATGGCTAGGCATGATGGCTCACAACTGTAATCCCTGCTGTTTGGGAGGCTGAGGCAGGAGGATCATTTGAGCCCACAAGTTTGGGAGCAGCCTGAGCAACCTAGCAATGCCTCATCTCTACCAAAAAGGTAATAATTATTGTTGCCCAACTCCAGTCCCGGTTACTCAGGAAGCTGAGGCAGGAGGGTCACTTAAGCCCAGGAGTTGGAGGCTGCAGTGAGCTGTGATGATGCCACTGCACTACAGCCCAGGCAATAGAGTGAGACCCTGCCTCAAAATAAAATTAAAATAAAATAAGCAAAAATGTAAAGCCAAAGAGAAACAGAACCCAAGGGGGATCCTAATTATAAATAAATCTGGAATAAGAGGAGGTGCTAGTCCTTCCCCACATGAGACAGCAACTAGAAACCTGAGCAGAGGCCTTGCAAACCCTGCGGTCCACTGACTGTGACTGACCCTCGCACAAAGTCCTAGGGAGCAGATTCCAGACAGCAGCCAGACAGACAACAGAATTGAGTCTGGGTGTCCTTCAAGGAGCAGAGGATAGCAGGTGTCAATGGAGGGTTGAACTCCAGGCAGGGATAGCCACCGTGGTACAGGTGAGCCCACCTAGGGGCCACTACCCTCACAGAGAATGCTCAGAAACACCTGCGTGCCTCACTGGGACCAAGCAACAAGGTGTCATCCCAGGACAACTCCCTGCCACCCTGTCTACAGGCAGAACAGCAGCGCAGGTGCTGTGAGGGGGACGTAGTGGGGGCGTATGAGCCAAGTGGAGCAGGCCAATGTGCAGACTATAGGTGGCCCCCCAAGACCCCACCCAGCACCCCCAGTGGCCTCACAGTGTCCCAGGCGTTTGTGAACAGGTGACCTGTGCCCTGGATGGCAGAGGCTGTGTCTCTTCGGTCCCCTACTCCCCACCCCCATCTCTCACCTCCTGTGGGTATGTGGAAGGCTTTGATAAATGTTTGCTGATGGAGTGAGTGACCCTGAGTCAGAAACATCTCCAAATCACATTCCAGTTGCAGAGGGCACGGCGGAAACACGCACAACCCCACAGCAGGAGGACTCTCTAGACAGGGAGAGACTGGAGGAGCCTGGGAGCCTCCAACTCAGTTCTGTGCAGACACGGCCCCTTATAGCATCTGCTGCCAAGATATCACCTGCCCACAGCTGGCTCCCACCTCTAGCAGCCACACCAGCATCGGGGACAAGTGATCTCTACAGCACAAAGAATGCACTTTCTCCCCCAAAATGACTTCATGTCATTCACCCAACTAAAACTCCCCTTTCTTTTCTAGTATTTTATGTTTGTTATTGTAAATATTAGACTTACTAAAACAGGATATGTACTCAATTTATGAAATTTGAAGAATAAGAAGCAAGCTGGGCTCAGTGGCTTGTGCCTGCAGAACCAGCTACTGGGGAGGCAGAAGCAGGAAGATCACTTGAGCCCAGGAGTTCGAGGTCAGCCTTGGCAAAACCTCATCACAAAAAAAATGTGTATCTCTGAGATGCGTATTTTACCCTCTGCTTACAGACTATGGTGAGCACTCACGATAGGCGGAATTCAGTGAGGTGGAAATGTACTGACTGCCTTAATCCTCACACGAGCCCCAAAGAACAGGCACTTCCATCTCATATAAAAGGAGACCCAGGAACAGAGAGACTGAAGAACTTGTACAAAACCACGGAGCTTTGAATGATGGGCCAGACTGGAGTCACGTTGCCTGATGTCACAGCTATGTTCTTTGGCACAGCATGACGCTAATGTTTTGGTGACCAGCATGTGTAGGTTATACCACCAGTGAGCTGCATAGCAGAATAAGCTTTCAGAAAATCCCTGCCAGTCCAGTCCTTACTCTACCAGCTCAAGATGTTATTATTCTACATGGGCAGTCAGTGAACAGTGAAGGGGGTGTGTTTGAAATAAGAACATATATTACAAAGAGATCTCTTACTAGGAAACACAATCATAAAAACTGAAAAATCCTTTATCAGAATTAGAAATAATAACAAAACTATCTACAGGATCCTAAGAAAGTGGATTTGCTGGTCTTTTTTCCCTGCTGGGGACAGCAGATGGGATCCTTGGTTGGCTGTGATGGCTCTTCAACGTCACAGAGCATGGCCACCTGCACCAGCATGCTAAGAGCAATCTGTGTGCTGAGTTATTATAATTTCTGTTACAAGAAAGTACATGGAAGGATCTTCCAAAAAAGACAAATCAAAATGTGCTCCATGATTGTTACTATTATCTCCAACAGAGAATAAGCTAAAATAAACATTCCGCTCATTTTATTTGTAAATGAATTGCCACAATTCTTGAAGAATTAATTTAAATGAAGAATATTTTATGCTCCACAGTTATTCACCATCTCTCCTTCTTGTCATTATTTCCAGCTCCTTAAACATATAAAAGGGTAAAAGCCATTTGTTCTGGCAGAAAGGACTGTCATAAATTATTTAGAATGGGTTTCTTCAGAATGAAAGGAACATTCCTCCTCTCCAGGGAAGCCTGTGACACAAACAGGAAGACACACCAGTCTTGAGGCATCACCCGCACACACCTGCCACGTTGAGCTACTTCTGTGGCACACTCAAGTAAGTCCTCTTCAGATGACAAAAACATTTTAGCAGCAATGAGCCAAGGACAAAATCTCCCACTATTTACATTAACACATCAAGTAGAACCATCCGTGTGCCATTCATAAGAGCTTCCTTTCCCAGAAATGATAGCTACACTCCTCGGCCCAAAGCCAGAAATGTCTCAGCGTATAAAATTTACTCCATAAATTCCCAACTCAGGCATTTTAAGAAAGCAGTGGAAGAAAATTTATTTTTCCAACACCGTTGTCAAGAACCCCAACTTCATATATACAAAAAAAGAAAGAAAGAAGTCCAGGAATAATTATTCCAATTCCAGTATGAGGAATATTGATAGGCTTATAAGGGAAATAAACATCTTTAATATAACTGTCTCTGCCTTACAGCCAACATCAACTATTAGTCACTGAAACACAATACTGCCAGGTCATCTTTCCAAACACACAGAAGCAATTTGAGTTGAAATTTATTTTTAAATCTCTCAGAATTACCACTTCTCAAAATTATCCTTCACTTCATATTTACATCAACCAGTGTGAAGATAATAAGATAAACCAGAGCTTAAAACATGGTCCATTCCTGAGATCCAATACGGAACACTTCCACCAGAAAACATTTCCAAAGACCAATATTCCTCACGTTTTGGTAAGACTGTTGGAGCTTTATGAATTAACTTTTAAAAATCTGCAATAATTTCTTCCTGACTTCATCTTTTCCTTCTGGTTGGTGTGGGGAAAGGTGCCAGGAAAATGACTTTCTGTTGTTGACCATCATATTCTGAACCCTAGAACACGTTCTCTTGTCATTGTCCCAGTGAGCTTTCATTCACCTCATGTAGCTTCAAGGTCAACAGACCTTAGAAACAAAAATGTCTTTCCCTCACCTTCTATTATAGCATAGACTCACTTACTACATATGTCTAAATACTTCTGAAGAAACTGTGTCACATCCACAAGAGATTTCCCACTTGCATTTTTGAAAAAATAATTGTGATACCCCAATAAAATGTCACATAGAAATCAAATTCGTGCCCCCCCCCCCAAGGATCTGTTGCTCCTCTGTGTCCCTGGGCAAAATTTCCCAAGTTACCCTGATTTCTAAGACTCCAGGAACATCTAGAAAGCTCAAGCTATTATTACTTCTAATTTCCATTTCCAAAGAAATCAAATGTGCATGAGTGAGTCTTGCACACAGCCCATAACATCTTCCAACATACGGCAGTCAAACATGTGTGTCTAAGTACATGTGGGATTCTGGAGGGCATTTTATATTTCAGTTCCAAAAAGAAAGCTACATGTTCAATGCCATAAACTCTCCTTCCAATTATAAGCCACTTTCCATTTTCAATATTTTAGTCAAAGAATATAAATGATAATAGTAAAGCCAACCACACCACTTAAGGAAAATGGATTTACAGACAGGGAAAGTGGAGAACCAGCCATGTCGTCAATCAGCCATTGTGGCCAGCACAGACATCGCTGGACCACACAGTGCAGGCGCAGACAGTCTATTTGGATCAGGGAGCTCAAGCCCCAGTTTTTCCCACAGCCTTCACTCGTGTCAGGCATATTAAAACCATCGCTTCATTTCCTCCCTGTGGCTGTAACCTGCATGTTTATGTAGTACGATTTTGAAACAAATGGGCCAGATTCTTCTCTGGGACCCGAGTTGGCACAAGTCTCACTTCCTCACTCTCTCACCTCCAGGGCCGCGGGAAATTTGGGTCAGAAAGCTGATGAGCCAGGTGTGAGGTGACAAGCTGCTGAGTGTTGGCCAGCACAGGTACAACGATGTGGGAACCCTGGAAATCCCACCATTTACCCTCCGGTCTCCTCCTAGGTAACCTCAGGTGGGCGTAAACGAGATGGAATTCAAACAGAAGTTCAAGAATCGGGGTATGATTTTACATATTAAATCAGGGATCAGCAAACACTTTCTGCAAAGTGCAGAGAGTAAATATTTTCGCCTTGTGGCCATATGGTCTTTGTCGCAGCTACTCAGCTCTGCCACCAGAGTGGAAGCAGCCGGGAGGGTATGTAAATGAGTGAGTCTGGCTGCACGCCAACAAAGCTTTCTCTATATGGACACTGAGATTTAAATTCCACTTAATTTACATGTGTTATGAAATATCCTTATCTTGAGTTCTTTTTTTAACCCATTTAAAAATGTGAAATCCATTTTCTTAGCTCCTGGGCTGTGTAGAAGCAGGTGGTTGGCTGGAACCGGTCCCCTGCCTTCACTGCTGACCCCTGTATTAACTGATGTGTGAACGGCCTTCCAGTCAAGTCCAGCCACAGAAGAAGCCTGAGTCGGCTTCCCGCATAGGGTGGCGCTTACCTTGATATGAGCTGCTGGGTCCAGGACAGTCTGAATCATGTCCTGTAATAACCCAGCTCATTTACCAGCCATTTAGAACCTGAGACAGCTGGAAGACAAGAAGGGGTAACACAAACAGCAGTCAACAACCACACTCCCATGTTTATTGTCCAGTAGGACTGAACACAGCACACCAGTGGTAACAGAATCACAGCTTTGTGTTAAAACGTTTGCCCAGAAGCATCCTTTAGGTATGTGTGGTACATGAGGAGACTCAAAAACTCACTTCTCTTCCGGTGGAAAATCACTTCCTTTTTGCTCCAAGAGAACCCAGTCTGACACGCCCAGAGGAACCAGCCCAGCCCTTATGTCCAGCTGACCGGGGACATATCATTACATGGGCAGCACGCGTGAGCCCTTAGAGGATGAAATGAAACTAAAACAAGACATGTTTGCTACTGTATGGACAAACTTCTAAAGTTTCCATCAATACTAACGCCATCCATCTACACATCTTTTTTAAGCTTTGTTATTAAGTTGTCAACAAACAACACATTTACCATTCACTGAGTACTTAACTTCTACATAGTAAGTGCCTGGGCTGAGGGCTCTGGATGCGTTTTCTCATTTAGTTTGACCTTGACTCAGAGAATATCAATCCTATGGTCCAGATAAGGACATCAAGACTTAAGGAGGTTATTGATTTGTCCAGCATCACCTAGTTAATAAGCAAATGAACCAGGATTCAAATCAGATCAGCCTGACTCCAAGGCCCACCAGAAGTCTGGATTTGTCATTATCAATGGATATCAGCTCCCAAAAAGAGAATTTTAAACATGTCTTAAATGAACAAGGTCTAAAAGTGCCCATACCCTAGGGATCGTCCAGAAATGAATACTTTGCCCAATACATTCTCTTATTCAGATTATAAAGCAGATCATTCTAGCCACCATCAATGTACTCCCCCCCCACCCCCACCTCTGCAGAACCTCTCTCTCCACCCTCCCTGGCATGTCCCAGCCCCCTCAGGGCTGACCTCTGCAGATGGCCTCCGCAGGGCGCTTTTGCCTTCTGGCCACCTGTCAGGTTTGCCTGTTGTGGTCCTATCTGGACACCAGGGGGTGAGAAGACAGAAAGGCTGGGGTATTTCTTCCCCTTCTTTTCCTACCAGTGACACCTGCCCCCTCCTTGGTGCTGGGCCACGATTCTGGCCACAGCTGGACTCTAGGGTGACTTCTCTGGCCCAGGGGTCCCTCCTCTCAGGCTCTGTAAATCTCAGTCAACCCATCAGTTCTTTGCTGTCACTAAAAATACCTTTTCTGATTTATATTTTAGGTGGTATAATTTGTTTTTGTCAATTGTCTTTCTGTATGTTTTCTTTTTTATAAATCTGGCCTATGGCTTTTAGCAGTAATAAACCTCGAAATAAAAATAAACAGTATGATTACAGAACTGGAGATACAAAAGCTGCCTTCTGAACTTGCTGTGCAGTACACATTCCAGGGATAAGCCAAAGCCATCTCAGGCGTCCTAACGTCATTTGTATCCCGCCCTTTCTGACCCACTCACACTGCAGACATGCCCCCTCCCAGCCCCCTCCAGGGAGTACACACCCCTCAGCCTGCATGCCCCGGGTCTACGCTCCCAAATCCCGGGGAGCCTGGCTGGCCAAGAAGGTGATATATTTGGAAACTTAGGCATTAATTTTTACTATAGCCAAATTCTTCAGTCTCGGAAAATATGCAATTTTTTTCCCTAGGCCAAAAGCAAGTCCCTTTTGAGGATAATAGTTGCAAACAAAGCAAAGGGAAGGAAGCATTGTCTTGAAATTGAACTGGGCAGCTGTGGAAAGTGACCCAGGCTCCAGGTGTTCTCCTGAGGGGACAGACACAAGGAAGACAGGGCCTGGCTGAGAGTCACTGGGCACACGGGAATCCCCACCTTGTCCCCTCCCAGCAAGCTGGTCTCCTCGGGAGGGCAGCAGGTGCCTGGGAAAACACGGCTCTGCTCCTGGGGTCTTTCGACCTAGAAGGGGAGCATCCTTGCGCCTTCCTGACACAGGGCGGCTCCCACTGCATGCCTCCACTCTAGGGCACACATGCTGCTTCCCCATGTTTGGCCAGTCTCTCCAGGCCAGCTCCCGCCACAGGATTCCTCCCTTCCTGCTGCTCACACCAGGGCCTGGGGCTGGCCCTCCTCCCCTCACACCTGAGCTAACCTACTGCTGCCTGGGGCCTGGAGAATTCGGCCCAGAAGCTTCCCCTTCCTGCCTCTTGGAACCCGAACTGCACACCCTGAGCAGCACAGCAACATGGCAGAGAAGTGAGGTGCCTGGCCAAAGGCCAACCCCAACGCTAGGCTGGCGAGGGAGCTGTCCTGGACGTGCCAGGAGGCTGTTTCTCAGATGACCTTGAACCCTGCTGACACCAGGAGAGCAGAGCTGCCCATCTGAGCACAATCAGCCCCACAATCACGCCAAATAATTGATGGCTGTTGTTTTGAGCTACCGGGTTTGGGGGGTATTTATTATGGATCTAGGTAGTTAAAACATCCAGCTAAGAGTTCTAGAAACATGGAGAAGATGGACAGTAAACAGCTCAGGTCTTACTGTTATGCTATGAGAGAGCACAGTGGTGGTCCCAGTTCTCCCCTCTCTCCCTATCAGCCTTCTCATCATGCGACTTTGCAGTTCCTCTTGCTAAAGAATTAGAATTTCTGCCCCAAGCCCTTGTTTTGAGGCTGCACATGTGACCTGCTGCAGTCACCCCAGTCCACAACACCCTGCGGCTCCTCTGCAATCATTTGGGTGCACGGGTCTTGGTGGTGGTGGTGTTTTACCATCTGGCAGGTATTGTGTGGATCCCTTAAGGAGCTCTTCTGATTTACTTTTGTGTTTCTAATGATCATTTCTCAAATATTTAGTAATTGATAAATGATGTGACGGTTTTACGTCACTGTAGGAGCCTTCTTATTTTCTATTTTACCTGCCTCTGTGAGTGACCCTGTAGAACTTGAATCTATGTTGTCTGAAAACTCTTTCTTATAATACCTGTTCCTTGCAATGTATTATATGCTTATGATTTTGCATGTCCTGGTCTAGCATCATTTTCTTATTGGGTATCTTAAAAAATAAAAAGCCTTGATATCCAACAGAATTCTCTTTTCCCTTCTTTGCTTTTGTTTTCAAAATGCCAGTTTCTTGCCAACTGGAAACTTAATCTTAGTTACCTTAGCTAGAACTGTGTGAAGTATGGACGCAGGTCTGGAAAGAAAACCAGCATTTGGACCCTAGGGAGGGCCCAAAAGGCCAGGAGAAGACAAGTGGACGTCTGCAGAGCTGGTGCAGGAAACAGACAGAGGACTGCGGCTGCCAGCCCCACCCCTGCTCTCTTCCCAGCCCCAGTTCCGTCCTGTGCACCAGTCCCCACCCCTGCTCTCTTCCCAGCCTCAGTTTCGTCCTGTGCATCAGTCTCCACCCCTGCTCTCTTCCCAGCCCCAGTTCTGTCCTGTGCGGCAGTCCCCACCCCTGCTCTCTTCCCAGCCCCAGTTCCGTCCTGTGTACCAGGGGCCTCCTGCACAGTCATGTGGACACCCAAGTCCACATGGTCACACTCCAGCCAACACCTGCTCCTCGTTTGTTCTGCAGGCCCAGGGAATCCCACACACGGGTTCTGTCCAAGGAGACAGACTCCAGAAAAGAGGCCAGTGTGGCCCCAAAAGATGCTCAGTCCAGTTCGGGCAGGAGTGCTGGGTTCCCAGGCCCCCAGGCTGTGGTCTGGAATAAGGGCTGGGTACAGTCAGAGAGGGCAGGGCTCTGGTCCAGGGCACATGTGTGCAGAGTCAGAGTCAGATGCAGGCTGGGAACCAGAGCTGCCTTCCTCCTCCTTAGAAACACAGAAGCAGCCACTTTGTGCTCTAGGAGACTTAGCCACACGTCAACGTAACGAGGACAATATTTCTGAAATGTCACAGGAAAGACATTTGGTCTTTGCCTCCAGCTCCTGGCTTAGAGCTCCTAAAACCCTTTGAATTTCCTGAGTGACAGTGACGTCATTGGTTCTGACCAGGTGATTCTTGTTAGGCCCCTAGACAGCTTCAGGATGGGGGCCAGGTGCCAGAAAGGCCAAGTCTTCATTAGACACTTGCAGCTTTCAGCCTCATTCCCACCCTCTGGGGAGGGGAGAGGGGCCAGAGATTGAGTTAATCGCCAAGGGCAGTGAGTTCATCAAGCATGACTATACAAGGAAGCCTCTGTGAAACCCCTAAGTTATGGCGTGCAGAACATCTGGGGTGTAAATGTGTTGATTGCCAGGAGGGTGGTGCACCCCGACTCTGGAGGGCAGGAGGCCCTGACAGATCTCTCTCGGTGCACCTCGCCATCTGGCTGGTCATGTGTATTCTCTACGAAAAACTGTAATACTAAGTGTAGCACCTTCCTGAGTTCTATGAGCTATTTCAGCCTCAAGGGAAGGGGATTATGGGAACCCTCCCAACTCTATAGCCAAGTTGGACCCATGATGCAACTGGCATCTGAAGTGAGGTCAGTCTTAGGAAACTGAACCCTTAAACCTGTGGAATTCAATGCTGTGCTAACTTTGGGTAGTGTTAGAATTGACCTGACTTTTCAGACACCCTGTTGGTATCACAGTGTTGAATAACTGGTTGGTATTGGCAAACACACCACATATTGCTAATAGGAGAGAAAAACAAATAACTTGCGAATAACATTCAATATTCACACAGGCGTGAATGCAAGGTTTGTCCAGGAGCTATTCCAACTGGGTAGCATGGCAGGTGAACCATTGTTTGGCCGTCTCCTCTGCTAATCCCATGAGGCTTTTGCAAGGAATCAACTGAATTATGCCCACGAAACCTCTCACAGTGCTGGGCACAGGAAAAGTGGTAACCACTATTCCAAGCAGTCATCCAAGTGGATGATTCTTGACACTGTATCAAATGTTGCAACTTTGAGAAACATAATTCTCAATTAATAAATTACTAATTTTCAAAAGGACCCTTTGTCAATTGAGAAAAAACATCCTTAACAGAAAAACGAACTTTTAGTTTTAAGCTAATGTTTAAGTAAAAACATTTTAGGCAAAATGTTTTAGGCCCCTGGTGATGAACTCAATTAGCAATTTTGAATTCATGGCAATGAATCTTATTACTGAATAAGTTGGTCATTAGGTACACTTGTTCTGGGTGAGAGGTCATCAGACACATGAGTTTTTCAATCGGTAAACCCTACCAGGAGAGCTGCACCAGCCTGAGTCCTGCCCCTCGTTGGGGGAGTGGCCTTCCTGTAGGAGCTGGAGGTGAGGGAGGCAAGAGACATCCAGGGTCCATGATTTAAGGAGGCATGCCCTCTCAGGCTCACACACAGCAGGAAAGAACAGCACCTGGGACTGAGACCACCTTAAATTCTATGCCCTACCTACCTACCCTAGTCCCTGTCCTGGCTCCAGATAAAAGCTGAAAAGACCAGTGGGAGTTGGGACAAAGTATGAGAAAGTGAATTGCACCTTTCCATTCATCTAAAAATAAGAACTTGAAGCCAGGGATGGTGGTTTACGCCTGTAATCCTAGCCCTCTGGGAGGCCAAAGCAGGTGGATAGCCTGAGCTCAGGAGTTTGAGACCAATCTGAGCAAGAGCAAGACCCTGTCTCTACTAAAAATAGAAAAAAAATATCCAGGCATTGTGGCAGGTGCCTATAATCCCAGCTACTCGGGAGGCTAACGCAAGAGGATAACTTGAGCCCAGGAGTTTGAAGTTCCTGGGACCTATAACGCCACGGCACTCTACCAAAGGTGACAAAGTGAGATTCTGAAGAAGAAGAAGAAAGAAGAAAGAAGAAGTTGAATTTATTTAGTAGGGTACACCACATCTTTCCAAATTTCCCCTCCCCCAATGCATATGTTGGGGTTCTAGCCCCAGTCCCCAGGGATATGACGTATTTGGATATAGGACATCCCAGAGGCAATCAAATGGCAGTGAGGTCCTGTGGCCCCTAATCCTACATGACAGGTGTCCTCACAGGAAGGGGGAGATCAGAGACGGACCTGCAGAGAGGGACAATGCCCAGAAGAGGCCAGAGAAGACAGCCACCTACCAGCCAAACAGACACAGGAAACAGGTTCCCCTGAGAACCCTCGGGAAGGTCTGCCAAGGCCTCCGTCTTGGCCTTTCAGGCTCCAGAGTGTGAGACAATCAATCTCTATTGTCTTCAGCCACCCAGTTGGTGGCACTGTGTCACGGCAGTGCAAGGAGACTGATGCACCTCTGTGCAGGGACTTGCTGAAATATTCTAACTGCTGCAGTTTAGCAGCCCTGCTGGGGGCCGAGGGGCCATGGGTGATGGCTTCACAAACCACATCCATTGTACCTGCAACCTGTTCAAGGCATGTCCCGGACACCACGCACAGTTACCCCATCTACGAATCACTCCTGGCTTAATTTTGGCAAAGGAGGGATTCTTCCATTCTGTGGCTTGAATGTCACATAGGCTCTCCCCCCAGAACCGGTACCCTCACGATGCTTCTCGGGGGAGCCTAATAGTCCTGGCACTACGGGCAAGCTCTGGAGACAGCATGCTGACCCTTTCCAACAGTACTCTTTGGGGGTGGGAGGTGGAAGGGTGTTTCATAAATACAGAGATACATTTCTCTGTGTGTGCTGCTTGAAATGAGGTTTCCATTGCCTTCAGGTAAAATGAGAGTAAGGTGATTGCAAACCAAATTCAGCAGATAAAATACTGTTAGGACAGGTCTGTAGCTGCTGACCTCTGGCTCTTCTGGAAGAGGCAGAACAAAGAGAAGAGGGTGAAGGAAAGGGACTGAAGACCACGGTGCTAATGCAGCGGGAACTCTGAAGCTCCCCGGCGGGGGCAGGGGAGGGGTCGGTGCAGTCACAGAATCCCGCCAGGTACAGCGGAGGTCCAGAAAGGGCTTTTGAGGCTTCAGACCACAAATATCAAATATTAAAGATACAAAATATTTACATATTTAATTTTTTTAAAGCCTGGACTTAGGAGGGGTAGGACTTCCGGTTTTTTTGGTTTGTTTGTTTTACCTTGACTTGGCCGTGGTTCTACCATCTTTTTTCTCTGTGAGCCATCCGTCTTGCTTTTGGTCAGCACAGCTTTCCTCAGGTCTCCAAAGATCCTGCCACAACCTGAATAAAAATGTAAGAATATTAAAACTTACTTCTTTTCCAAATATTAATACTTAGGGTCAACTGTACATGCAGTGACAAAGCCTATTTCTTAAACATCATTTTAAAAATATCCTAAAAGGGGAAAGAACTTCCCTTTAAAGAAATAAAAAGAGGGGGCAACATTCCACTCCTCTGAGGGAAGCTGGGCATTAGGAAGCAAAAATTAGCAATGAAATAAAGGCCGAGGCTGACCTGGCGTGCTGAAGCATTCACACACTTTCACAAAGAAAATATTCTGAAAATGTTTTCTTTCCCTTACAGCCCCCAGCTTTAGTAATAATGGTTTCCCCAGATCATTCTTTTAGCACTTTTCTCTGCTCAAAACAGTGTAGCATGATTTTTTTAATTTCCTAAGAACTGTAACCAAACAATTGTATTAGACCAATAAAAGAAATAACCCTTTTAATTTATAAACACTAAGAGAATAAGTGCTCTTAGAAGAGTAGAACACTACCAAACTAAAAAGAGGAGGAACCCTTGTAGAATATGCTAATTGGCACAGTCTCTCTCTCTCTCTCTTTTTCTCTCTCTGAGATATAGGAATGTCTGTACCTATGCAACTTTCCAAGTAAAATATTTAATCCCAAAATATTATATTTAATAGAATCTTCACAACGTGACAAATTGCAAACGGCATCTGTTTCCATTGAAAATATTTTCAAATTAGAAAATGTCTTAAGTATTGCATCAGAATCAATATTTTGAATGTGAAAATTATTTATAAACGATCCCACAGGCCAGCTGACACTCCCACCCAGTTGGGAGGCCCCACCAAGTCCCCCTGACGTCTCTGGGACGTGTGCACAGAGACAGACACCTTTAACCCAAATCGCCCATATGTCACGGCAAAGCACTGCTAGGATTATATAGAAAATACATCATAATTTTCTTGGAGAAAAGAATCAGAATACAAACCCCATACATAATACGTCCCCAATATGGCAAAAAAAAAAAAGATGGGTAACAGAGGGCAGTAAAAGGAAGGAAGAGCCTTGAAGGAAAGCAGCAGCCCTGCCGACCTTGGGTTTCCATGTGAAGTATGAGGGGTTCTTGTTTGCTCACTATTAAAATCCTTTCTTTAAATGTATTTTTTAACTGACAAAAGTTGTATGTATTTCGCATGTACAATACGATATTTTGAAATACACACACATTGTGGATAGGCTAAACTGAGCTGATGAACGCACACAGAACATCACATAACATCTTTCCATGGCAGAAACACTGAGATCTCCTGACTCAGCAATTGCCAGGAATACAGTACATTGCTATTAGCTAGAGTCACCATGCTGTTCAATAGGTCTCCTGAGCTTACTCCTGATTTCTAACTGAGATATCTTCTCTTTTCACCACCTCTCCAATAATCCCCACCATATTCAACATCACTAATTATCAGGAAATGCAAATTAAACCACAATGTCACGTCACAGAATGGCCATCATCAAAAAGACAAAAGTTAAGTGTGGGTAAGGCTGCAGAGAAAAGGAGGCCCTTGCCCACTGTTGGCGGGAAGGTAAATTGGTACAGTCGCGATGGAAAATAATATGGAGAGTCCTCCAAAAATTAAAAATAGGACTGTATGTGAACCAGCAATCCTACTTCTGGGTCTCATGTATGCAAGAAAATGAACTCAGGGTGTCAAAGAGATACCTGACTCCCATGTGCCTCACGGCTCTGCTCCCAACAGCCAAGACAGGCAGCTGTCCATCAAAGGCGAAACGAACACAGACACGTGGTCTATACACAACAGGACAGTATTCAGCCTTAAAGGGGAGGGGGTGCTGTCACCTGTGACAACTGGATGCAACTGAAGCACCTTGTGGAAAGCAGACCAAGACAGACAAACGCTACATGAGCTCACTCCTCTGTGGAGCCTGACAAAGTTATACTTTCATTTTCTTATAGTTTTGTGTATTTTCCAAATTTTCAAATATAAAGAATATTCATCTTTATAATCAGGGGGGAAAAAAACCTAAGGAACAATCATTGTATAATCCTAAAGACATTTGCAAAGTGTTTTCTTCACCATAATGTGTTACTTTTACCACCCAGCCATAGAGAGGAGAGTTGGGCCCCTGTGTTCAGTGGCTCAATATTCAACAGGACGGAGGAGGAGGAGGGTGGTGAATTATATCATGCTCCACAAGGCTGCACAGATCCTGAGTTAAAAAGAAGGTGTTTCCAAATTTCTTTTTCTCTAATTCCAAAAGCCAGTATTGATTATTGCTTAGTTAACTGTTTTCCGTGGACAAGTGATTAAAACAGCATTTAATGTCCAATGCTGCAGAGGAAATATGAATTTTAAAAGCATGAGCTAAGATTTCCTATACTAGCCTAGAATATGCTTTTGAGCCAAAACCTCTAAAAGGCTGAAAGAAAAATTTGATTTATGTTTGAGACATTGTTGGACCTGATTTAAAGCCCAGAGTAAGGCCCAGAGAGGATTCTGTTGAATGTGTGCAATGGGCATTTCTGAATTAGCATTATAGCATTATTAATATTTCATTTATCCTGAGGGCATTTATCTGACAACGTAAATTACTCATAACACAGCTGAGAAGCCACAGAGGTTCCAAAAAGATGTCACAAAGTCCAGGGAGAGAAGCTTTGCCAGAGAAAGGCACGCTACCAGCCATGTGAGGCCATATGAAAGCAAAAAGTCAGAAAATTCTGCAAACCAGATTTAAGAATTCAGAAATACAAGCATGTGAGGACTTCGGGGCGAGGGCAAACTGCTCTTCCCAGCTCAACAGCCCTGGTCCAGTGATCACAGAAAGCAGAGGTCAGGTATGACCTGAGCAGGGACCCTGAGTCCTGCCACTGGCCAGCGGGACAAACTGTCAACCTGGGATGTAGGTTCCATATTCGTGTTGTGAGAAGTAGGAGAACATACGTGATCGTCCAGAACGCCCCCCTGAAAATGATGAAAGCCCAACAGGCTCGTAGAACTAGAAGTCTAGAAGCATGTCTGCTTCAGGGTTAGATGGATCTAGAGCTCTGATGATGTCACCACCTCAGAGGAGGAACAGGGCAGGAGGCCAGCTCGGACTGTTCTGCACTTAAAGAACAGCAGAGTTTCCAGAAGAACAAGATGGGACTGTATACTGAGACAGAAAGAGTGCCACAGGGAAATGGGGGAGGCCCCCCCAGGGCAGAGCCTTCCTGCAGGGAGACCCTCACCAGTGGTCTCTGCCCCCACCAAACACCTGCCTCTAAACCCCCACACTGCCTCTCTCCTTGCTTAAAATTTCATTGAGTTTTCGATTTGCAGCATTCAAGAAATACAAATACTAGCTTTATTCAGCATTTATTTCTCTCATTGGGAAAGGTGCTATTAAGTACCAGGATTTTCATTGCTGGCCCAACACTCTGAAATCTGACCTGGTTTTGCAACCCCAAGACCACATCCTCTCTCTCTCAAAATGGAAACAGGAGGCAGGAGTTTTCTTTTTATAGTGGATGTAACATCTTAATCTTTTGTAGAAAAGAAACTCATCACCAGCCCAGTTAACCCAGCAGGGCTGCTGCTTCTCTGCACCATAGGAACGGCTCTTTTGTTCATCGGTGCAGGACGCAGCATCTTCTATGGCCTTCATCATCAGCCCCACGCAATGAGAGAGTTTGCCAGGTGATAACTACCATCCCCATTTCCCAGAAAACTGAGGTTTGCTAAGATCACAGCTCTGGTCAGTGGACAAGCAGGAGTTAAGAGTTCAGGATTCCAACCTAGAGTCTACTTATCCCTGTGAACCATGCCCTCTCCTGAGTGCAGGAAAGTCTTGCACTGGTTTAGTGTAAAGAAAGAAAACAGCAGGCAAATGTCCCAGGTACTCTTCTGCATGTCATTTCCACCCCGGGCCCTCTCTTCTGACTCAGCAATATTCATTCATAGTGAAAACCCAGAGTGGGAAAGAATTACCTTCGTGAGCTGAGCATGGTTACACTTGATAGAACTAACTCAGCTGTCCTGATGGCACAAATCCACATAGACAGACACATCAAGCTAATCTTCGTTTTAATGCCACCTGGTTTCATCAGAGAATCCCTCAGTTTACAGGCCACCTCTAAAATGCTGAGTTTTAGCACTCACTCTCTGAAACTTCAGAAAATCTCACTCAGCCTCGACAGCCTTCCCGAGAAGGCTGACGAGTGCTACTGATTTCAGCCTGGGTGGAGAGCAGTCTTCCTCCCAGAAAGGGCTCCCCTCCCCACGTTGGTGTTTCAGGTGTGGTGTGGACAAACCCCAGGAAGATTCTGGAACTACACAGCCCACCCTCTGCTCAGCCTCATCAGTCTGCGTCTCCCAAGGATGGAAGGCAGCCTGCCCTACAAAGAGCACGAGGACCCCGCACAGGAGGGCTGCAGGGACCCTGGGAGGGTCCGAGCAGGGAAAGTTTAGCTGCTCTCTTTGCTGGCGTCACCTTCTTTTCTCTTATTGAAATACCCACCTGCTACCCGCTCTGCAGACTTCTCAGAACCAGAAATAATTCCTGGCCTGCCTTATGAACTTCAGACGTGCCAGTCCATAATTGTGTATAACAATTCCTTACAATGAAACTCATTGTATCTATTTATCTGTCTACCTATACATACATGTAGACATACATACGTGTGCGTGTATATATACATATGGATATAGACACGTACATACAGACACATATAGTGAGACTTACTTTAAGGAATTGGTTATCTGTCCTTATACACATATATACACACACACATCGGTCATTTTTTTATCTATACTTATCTCCATCCATGCACACACATAAATGTGTATATACAGAGACAGATGCAAGATTTATTTAAAGGCAGTGGATACCTAAGGAGATAGCAATATGTATCTACACACAGAGGGAGACAGGGAGATCCATCCAGCCTACGGGACCTGCTGCTCCGGGGAGCCCTGGCTGACACCCCTGTGAGGGGTGTCACTGGCTATAGGCTACCCCAGGAAGGTGGCACAGCCAGGGGCAGGGAAGTCACCACCACTTGCACTCCCCATGGAGGACTGATTGCTGAGGCATGTTCCAACCACACTCTCAGCATTGGAGGGGACCCATCCTCCCTTCCTGAGGGGCCTTGGGCAGCACATCCCAGAGATTGTGCCAAATGGTAATCTGGATACAAACAGAGGAAATTGCCAGAACCGCCAATCAAACCCAGAATAAGAAAATCACCTACATAGAGATGATGTGACGTTATCAGCACTCACAGTCTGCTGACTTGCAGTTGATAACACGGACATGACCTTAAGATCATTAATAAGATCAAAACCATCCAGCAAAAGCTGACAGCATCAGAGGCGTGTAGAGGTAAGTCTCAGCAGCCCAGAGCCACTGGGGTCCCCAGGTGATACTGGGGGGAACTTTGACCGTGGCGGTGGCCCACCCCTTTACACACAACAAGGACTGGGAGCCTGGCCTGCCCTAACCATGGGGAGGAGGAGGCCTCTTGCTGGCCCACTTGTATTCTCCCATAAACCCGACATCTGCCAGGTTGCAGAGGTGACTCCTAAGCATGTGATCCATGAACCACCTGCCCCGGAATCTCTGAAGAATCCCACCTCCACCCCCACTGGACTATGCGGCTCACACCTGGAGAACACAGAGAGGAGGTGTGTGTGGCAGAGGGGGCCAGCATGCTCTGCTAACAACCGTCGGCGGGGCTCTGAACAAGTCCACCTGCTCAAAGGGAGTGGTAGAGTTCAAGGTCAGGGACCAGACCAAGAAGTCGCTAAGAATAACCTGTGGCTCAGTGAGTAGGGCGCTGGCCCCATATGCCGAGGGTGGTGGGTTCAAACCCAGCCCCGGCCAAACTGCAACAACAACAAAAAAAAAATAGCCGGGCATTGTGGCGGGTGCCTGTGGTCCCAGCTGCTCGGGAGGCTGAGGCAAGAGAATCGCGTAAGCCCAAGACTTAGAGGTTGCTGTGAGCCGTGTGACACCACGGCACTCTACCTGAGGGCAGTACAGTGAGACTCTGTCTCTACAAAAAAAAAGAATGAAAAGAAGCATCAGTTGGACAAATATCAAGAGACAGAGTAAGCTAGAGAGGGCCAGTGGTCCAGGTCAGCACCAAACCCACTACCCACACCAACCCCACCCTGGCTGTGGCCCACCTGGGCTGTTACAGCCAATGAGTGAAAACATTGGCCAGGAGGCTGGCTGGCTGTCAGGACAGTTCTGACAACCTCAGAAGCATCTGCCTAAAGGCCAGTGGCTGAAAGAAATGTCCAGCTCTATGCAGATATTAAAGTTCATAGCTAGGTTCCCACTGTCCCTCAGGGTGAGATGGGCAAGACCAAAAATGTCCCAGAAGGATAGGACTTGGGGCACCCTAGTGTCTCAAGGCCTCAGCATAGCCTGCAGGAAGAAGCTCCCCTGAATGCAACAAAGGGGCCCAGAGGGACACAGACTCCTCCCATGTGACAGCCTCTCTCAGGCCAGAACTTCAGGACCCAACCTCGCATGGAGCTTGTCCATCATACTGACCTCTCTGCTCCTAAGATAGATAGAGGGCAGAGACAGGATGTGACCAAGGGCTACAGAAACAAGAAATCTTCATAAGGATGAAATCACAGAACCAAATCAAAGTACAATTAAACATCTAAGGTGCATTTCTGGCTTAAACACGCCAAAACATTTTCATTTGTTTTATTTTATTTCTGTGTTTATGTTTCCAATTTTTTTGAACAGTCACTAACCACATACATAGAATATCTTTTAAAAGTGAACCATAGAGACATCAACTTGAGATTTCAGAGGATTTCTACACTCTGCTATAGCTCACTGGAAATGAGAGGGAGGCCAGGGAGTCCCACCTATCCGTGTGTCGAACCCCACTGGAAATCCTTGGCTCCAGGCTTCTCACGGTGACAGCTATCCCCACTGAATTTTCTTACTCTCTGGAGTCTATGGTCAGGTTTGCAAGGAACAAACACCAGTCAGCGTCATTACCTCTACCCAGCGGATACAGGGTTCGACAGCTTCTGTTGTTGGGACTGGTGACTGTCCTGAGTTGAAGGGACTCAGGGGATTCCTGGGATGGGCGGGCAGTGAATGTCCAGTAGCACTTCTCCCCACCAGCTCAGAGCCTGTGGGGCAGAAATCCAACCTATTAATGTTTCCTCACCCACCAGTGAGGAGGTTCCAAACGAAAGGATCAGCTGTAAATTGTGGTCCCCTAATATTTACAAACTTTTTCAAAACCTAAAGAAAACCAAAGTAAATCTCTTGACCCCAACGACAAGTACTGAGTTAATTTGTGAAGCCATCCAACGCTGTATTATTGTAATAAACATGCTCAATAGAATTAGAAAAACCATACAGATAAACAGAAAAATCAATCAACAAATATTAGAGTTTTAATTGCAAAGTCTAATCAGAGATGTCAGGACAGAGGCAAGGTAAAGTTGGAAACACAACTTAGCAATGCTCCCATATCAGAGGAATCCCCCTCATTTTAGCTCTCAGGTGACTTGACTCCATGATTCCCAATCCCTGGACAAGCACAAGCACTTCACTCTGAGCACCGCTCCCCAAGTCCCCAGTGTTTGCAGCCACAACCTTGATATTTAAACAGAGAAGATAACAGTTTTCTTCTAGATCAGTGGTTCTCAACCTTCCTAATGCTGCAGCCCTTTAATACAGTGCCTGTGGGTCATGACGCACAGGTTGAGAACCACTGTTCTACATAGTAATGATGGAAGCAATGCTTAAGTTTATTGGCATTAAAAAAATAAAAATGGGCTCAGCGCCTGTGGCTCAAGCGGCTAAGGCACCAGCCACATACACCTGAGCTGGCAGGTTCGAATCCAGCCTGGGCCCGCCAAACAACAATGACGGCTGCAACCAAAAAAAGCCCGGCATTGTGGCGGGCGCCTGTAGTCCCAGCTACTTGGGAGGAGGAAGCATGAGAATCGCTTGAGCCCAGGAGTTGGAAGTTGCTGTGAGCTGTGACGGCATGGCACTCTACCAAGGGCAACATAGTGAGACTGTCTCAAAAAAAAGATTAACAGCACTTTTATAAAAGCAGAATATTTTATAACAAATATATCTGACCCACTTATGTTAGCTTTCTGAACATGTTTTACCTGTTCTTTGCACTTAGCATAAACCCCTACTTCACGGATTTAATCTCAGTTTAACTTTTGGCATTTTTGTTGCAAGTGTAGAAACTTCAAAAAAACAAAAAAAAAACCCAGCTATACAAACACCAGACATTCAAAAATCAAAAGGTTTTTATTAAACGTTGGCTCCAGTGGGGGGTGAGAAGTGGAAACACAGCAAGTGATGTATTTATAGCAATTAACCCGCCCTGTTGTTAAGATGCTGCTTCATTTTGTACACAGCAGCACAGAGTAACCATGCGGGGACGGCAAAGCGTCACTTTGTGGGCCTCGTGACTCTGTTTGTCTTTTTCTCTAAAATCCTTTTGAAGAAAATCTTTGAACACCTAACAGTGGTGTGATGCTTCATGTTAAACTCTTTAAGCACCTGGACATTTCCTGAATAAAACGCATGAGCTTTTCACTCCTAGAACTCTTGGAGCTGATGGAAGTCCTCAAAAACTAACCATGTCAGTGAGTGTGAATTTCCTCCTGAGAAGTGAAAGACAAACTACATCAAAAGTTACTAAAAAGTTACGGTAGAGCTTCCTGCCTCAACACAGGACAGGTTAAACCCGCTATGGTCCAAGCCGGAGCCATCCACCAGCAAGACGGTGTGAGCTCAGCACGCTCAGGCGGAAGAAGGGCAAGGCCACATTCAGCACCCTGTGCAGCCCTGAAGTCCTATGAATATTCAGTGACACCAAATTGAAACACATCTCATGTGCAGATCAAATCCATTTCAACAAAAATGTGAACAGGAAAGATGTCAAGGCCTCTAGCCGTAGGCCATAGATGAACATTTTTTAGGACTTTCAGACAAAAATCCTTTTAAAGCAAACAGATAAAAATCTGGCCATCCTTTGGGAGATTTTTGCTCTAGGACTGCCTACAGAAATGCTACCTGGGTGGAGAAGCAGGGAATTTGAGGCTCGTTGCCTGAAATACCAACTTTTTCACAGGTTATTCTGAATTAATCAGCTATTTTGCAAGCAAAATCACAAACTCAGCTTCAGTAAGTCTCCCAAGGTACCACCACTCTAGGAAATCCTTGACTTTGACCAGGAAAGGCCTCTGCTGAGGTTTTCAATCATCATTGGAGAAACTGAGCAAAAGCAGGAAGATAGTAATTTTATTCATAAACCAGCATCCCTTTGTATGCGTTTCCAGCGCGTATCCTCTTCACTGAACCTCTCTCACTCTAAACTTAAAATAAAAGAGGAACCAAATGGAATTTAAAAAGCTAAATTAACACAACTGAAGGCACTTTCCTTTGAGATTATGTCCCTCAAAAAGAACTTGTTTTGGTGTTAAAATGTCATTTCCAGATGATATTAGAGAATAAGGTTTGGCTTTCCTTTATTTTATTTTATTTTTTTTTTTTTCTTGCAGTGTTTGGCCGGGGCTGGGTTTGAACCCTCCACCTCCGGCATATGGGGCTGGCGCCCCACCCCTTTGAGCCACAGGAGCCACCCATGGCTTTCCTTTATTAACGCCTTTACTTAACAAAACAAATTGGCAATCCTGTCCCTTTCTAATTTTTTCCCTAGTTTTATGGCTTAACAGCAAGTCTCCATCCTAAAATGTCCACAAAATTTTAAGAATTTTATTAGATACATGAAAACATTGATTGTAAAATAAGTTGAGTGAAAACGGAAAATATGCTTACAACCAGGAAAAATAATATGTGGACTGTGATGTATAATGCAAAATAAAGACAGCTTCATTTTAAAGAATTTTTTAATGTTTCTATAGTATTATCTTTCAAATTAAGTTTTTAGTCAATATGTTGTTATAATGAATTGATCAAAACAAAAATATTACCTACCAAGACATATACATTTTTCTCTACAGCCATTAGAGTTTCTCTTTTCAAAAATATTCAAAACACAAGTATAGTCAAGAAAGGAAAGTGGGTGGGGAGGGGAGAGGAGGGAGGAGGAAGGAGGACAGTTGGCAGGACCTCACCCTACTGTGCATAATGTGAAGGTCATCAGCACACCCCTTTGGTGAAGGAATCAACTACAACTTGAACTTTACCTTAGAAATGAAAACAATTTGTACCCTCCTATTAGCCCAAAATAAAAAAAGTATTCAAATAAATGTTAGCTCTTTTATCACTATTATAACTGACACATCATGAGTATTATTCATTGGGCCCTATCTAAGTACCAATCTAATCTGCGTATCCATATTACATACAGGCAAATGGTCTCAGCCGTATTCAAAGACGCTTCTCTGATAGGGTCAGCTTGAAAGGAGGCATTTAAAATTCTTCATGTGATTTCCATTAGCTTCATGTCACTGCAAGATTCACAACCTATGTGCTCCCTCACTGGGATGCTGAAATGTTAACCCGAGTACATGTGGTACTTAACACAGACCCTCTTCTCTCTCTTCTTTCCCACTTACTCCTGAAGATTCTGCTCTGGTTCCCCTTAAAACAATCTCCAGGGTTTTCTAGATGAACTATTTCCCTCCACCTTCCCCGCCTCCAGCTTCACACAGTTACAGGCATACCCTCTGGCTGAATCCTCAGGTTTTCCTACCCAGTGAATGGCATGATTTTTATTTTCTCCCTGCCCACTTCTATCCACTTTTTAAACCATAAAAAAGCCTATACGCCAATGCTTTCAATACCAATAATAGAAAATTATATGAAGAAGATGGCCTTGCTAGTTCTCTCTGGAGGAGGATGTTCCCTGGTCCCTGGTTCCCCATGTCAATGAGTGTTGGTACCAAGTCAAGCCGATGACTGAGTGACCACAAACACAAAGTGTTCCTGCAGAGTTTATTACAGGAAAAAGAAAGAAGCTATACAAATGGAAAATGCAGCAGGAAGCTATGCAGAACGATACAAAGTGAAAATATGTCTCTAGGAGTGGAGAAAAACCCGGAGGGTGAGCACAGGTTGGCCTTTTATAAACTCACTTGTTTGTCCCGCCTTCCCCCTCCCCAGGATTGGTTGTTGTTTTTGCCTTTCGGGTGATTGACAGGTTAAGGTTATATAACAGATGACATCACAGGCTTAATTAGATGGTAATGAGCAAGTCTCCATCCTAAAATGTCCACAAAATTATAAGTCGCAGGTCACTAGAAACTTTTTACTATGTATGTTCCCACCAGGGAACAGTTCCTAGCAGCAAATTGGTTCCTAGCTGCATTTCGGTTCCTCCTTTCCACCCTTAACCACCTCCTTGCCACCTGCGTACCCTCCACCAGACCTAACAGTCCTGGCAAGGCACAGGACCCATTTCATCCAACGAGTTTCCAAAAGATGATTTCTCTCAGTGAACGTCCATGCCATCCTGGGACTTTGCAAGAATTATTATATAATAAATATTATTCATGAAAAAAATCATCATGAGATCACCATGTAGCAGACCAACCTGGAACAACACACCCTATCCCAAATACAAACGCACTGAAATGCTACAGCATTTCACCAACATCCACTCCACCCTGAACAAGAGCTCATAGACATTACAACCATAGCCAAGAGCAAACAAAACAAAAAGAAATCCCCAATGTCCAAAATCAAAGAAAAAAATTCAAGCAGCGGTTGTCTAAATGCTGGTCGAATCCACAGTAACCCAGCAGGATTTGGGTCACAAACATACATTCTAAGGACTGTGAGTGAAGTTCTAAGCCCCACACAGGGCCCATGAATGTGGCTGCTGGCCCAGGGGAGGGAGGAGAGATGGGCCTGGAGCCATGCCTAGCAAAAAAAGCTGGTTGTGTGCCTAAGACCCCATGTGCAATTTTTAAAAAGTCATGTGTAAGAAATAAAAACCACATTTCTATTACCTGAATAGCACATACCAGCCCAGATAGATGGACAGATCTCTGAGAGGCAGCCGTCAAAATGCCCTCGGGCTGGAGCAGAAGGGAATAGCAAAGCTACCTTAGGTCAGTGAATTCACAAAGGAAAAATAATCCCCACTGAAGATAAACTCACAGCAAACATGACAGAGTACATGAAGAAAAACCCAAAATGAGTAGATTTTAGTAAATGTAGTAGATACAAAAAGATTGAAGATTGGTACCCCAAACACATGCATCAAAGATCAAACAAAAAACATCTATAAAATAAATGTAGAATGCCTTTTTAAAAAAGAAATCAAAACTATAATGAAAAGCAGCACGGAATAAACCACTAACAAGTAGAGCTTAAATAACTGAAGACAACTTCCAGAAATAAAAAATTTAGTACATTATTTTAAAAATGAGCTATTCAAAATGGTAAGAAAAATGAGCGGACTACCCAGGAAGAAAGAGGGGAAGGAAAGAGAAAGAAAGAGGCTTTAAGGAGGTCAGTATAACACGTCCACGACCTGACAAGTAAATAGTCAAAATGTGGGGTAAAAATTATTCAAAAGGAATAGTTGGAGAAAAATAATAACAGGATTTGAAGGAAAAAATTGAGAATTCGCAATTTTTTTAAAAAAGAGTTATGAGCAAAATAAATGTAATTAAATCAGTTATCTAGTCACATCATAATAAAACATCAAAGACAAAGACCAGGTATTAAAGATAACTAAAAAAGAGAACAGATTGTCTATGAAGGAAACAGCCTGATGGATACGAGATCTCTGAGCCCCAGCAACAGATCCCGGAAGGTAATAAAATAATACCTTCAAAGCGCCATGGGAATGCAACTTGGAACCTTTTAAAAATTCCATGTCAGGCAAAATTATCATTCAGGAATGAGAGTAAATTGAAGAAGTATTGAGGGAAAGACGGAAAGATTTTTCTACTCACAGACAGTTAACTAAGGGACTGCCAGAAGTAAAAGTAAAATATGACAATTAGTAGTGAGTTGATAAACCTAGGCAAGCACTGATATAATTAAAAATATGACAATAATGACTCATTTTAGAAGGATTTTAAAACAAAGTAGAACTGGCCTTGCAGCCCTAACCCTCGGGGGCAGAGGGAGACCAGTTTTGACACACAGGGTAAGTGGATAGCCACTTCAGCAGTGATTCCAGCGACAAGCACTTCCCTGAGAAAGCTTCTGCTCAGTAAGTGAACAAGTTCAAAGTGCCTTTTAAGTGGGCTGAAGAGAGATTTAGGGTGTCTACCTGCTGGGGTTTGAGAAACTAGCAGCCTCCAGTCGTATCAGAACTGTGATTAACATCTCATACCCCAGAAGACCACGTGTTGCCCAGACAATATTCAATGACATATACACACTGCTTTGTTTTTTGGTTGTGTTTTTTTTTTTTTTTTTGTTTGGTTGTTTTTTTGTTTATTTTGATGTTGTGGATTGTTGCTTTGTTTTTTTAAGTTCAACCTTTTCCATACAGATCCTTTTTCTTTCTCAATTTTTCTAGTTTAACTATAATTTCCCATTGCTGCCTATTTCAATAATTAGAACTTCATTTTTGTTAGTGTTTCTACCGCTATTATTTGGTTTTTCCAGCCAATTTTATCCCATAAAGTTTTCTGTTTGCTTGTTTTGGTTTGATTTATAGCATTTTTGTCTTTCCTCTCTACTTGGTGGAGGTGGGGTACTGTGTCTGATCAGGTTAGCAAAGAGCTGCTGACCTCAAGGGAACCACACAACTGGGCACCCCCAGAAGGTGTTTTTTTTTTTAAGGTTGTATCAAAGTACCCTACTGTACACCTATATTGCTCTGTCTCCCTCTTTCTGTGCCTCTCTTCTTTTTGTCAATATTCCTTTTACCCACCCCCTCTCCTTTCTCTATTTTTCTTTTTTTTTTTCTTATCACTCGGTCCTCCTTTCTTTCATCCCTTTTTTGCTCTTAAACCTTCTCAACCTTCTGGTCCTGTAACCCTTAGTCCACAGGCACAAGAACTTAAAGAGCAAGAGGAAGTGAAAGGAAAATTAGGGCAAGGAAACAGATAAAAGAAATCACCCATGAGGAAGAATCAGCAGAAAACTCCATGCAACATGAAGAACCAGTCCAGAACAACCCCGCCAAGGGACCATGAGGTAGCTACTGCAGAGGATTCCACCTATAAAGAAATGTTAGGAATGACAGAAAGGGAATTTAGAATACACATGTTGAAGACAATGAAAGAAATGATGGAAACAATGAAGGAAACTGCTAATAAAGTGGAAAATAACCAAAAGGAAATCCAAAAACAGAATCAAATAAGAGATGAACGATATGAAGAAAATAAAAAGGATATAGCAGAGCTGAAGGAAATGAAACAGTCAATCAGGGAACTTAAAGATGCAATGGAAAGTATCAGCAACAGGTTAGACCATGCAGAAGAAAGAATTTCAGAGGTAGAAGACAGAGTTCTTGAGATAACTCAGATAGCAAAAGAGGCAGAAAAGAAGAGAGAGAAAGCAGAACGTTCACTGTCAGAATTATGGGACTTTATGAAGCGTTCCAACATACGAGTTATAGGAATTCCAGAAGGGGAAGAAGAATGCCCCAGAGGAATGGAAGCCATACTAGAGAATATTATAAAAGAAAATTTCCCAAATATCACCAAAGATTCTGACACACTGCTTTCAGAGGGATATCTGACCGCAGGTCGCCTAAACTCTAACCAAGCTTCTCCAAGACACATTGTGATGAATCTTTCCAAAGTCAAGACAAAAGAAAAGATTCTGCAAGCTGCCAGGAGTAAGCGCCAGTTGACCTACAGGGGCAAATCCATCAGATTGACCGCAGACTTCTCTAATGAAACTTTCCAAGCAAGAAGACAATGGTCATCTACCTTTAATCTACTTAAACAGAACAATTTCCAACCCAGAATTCTGTACCCTGCTAAGCTAAGCTTCAAAATTGATGGAGAAATCAAATCATTTACGGATATACAAACATTGAGGAAATTCGCCACAACAAGACCAGCTCTACAGGAAATACTTCAACCTGTTCTGCACACTGACCACCACAATGGATCAGCAGCAAAGTAAGAACTCAGAAATTAAAGGACAGAACCAAACCTCCACACTGATGCAAAAGATAAAACTAAGCAATGGACTCTCACCAAATAAGATGAATAGAATACTACCACACTTATCAATTATCTCAATAAATGTTAAGGGCTTGAATTCCCCACTGAAGAGACATAGATTGGTTGACTGGATTAAAAAACACAAGCCATCCATTTGCTGTCTGCAAGAAACACACCTGGCTTCAAAAGACAAATTAAAGCTCCGAGTCAAGGGTTGGAAGACAATTTTTCAGGCAAATGGAATTCAGAAGAAAAGAGGAGTTGCACCTTATTTTCAGATACATGTGGATTTAAAGCAACTAAAGTCAAAAAAGACAAAGATGGTCACTTTATATTGGTCAAGGGAAAAATACAACAAGAAGACATTTCAATTCTAAATATCTATGCACCCAATTTAAATGCTCCCAGATTCTTGAAACAGACCTTACTCAGTCTGAGCAATATGATATCTGATAATACCATAATAACAGGGGACCTTAACACTCCTCTTACAGAGCTGGACAGATCCTCTAAACAGAAATTAAACAAGGATATAAGAGACTTAAATGAGACCCTAGAACAACTGTGCTTGATAGACGCATATAGAACACTCCATCCCAAAGATAAAGAATATACATTCTTCTCATCACCCCATGGAACATTCTCCAAAATTGATCATATCCTGGGACACAAAACAAATATCAACAGAATCAAAAGAATTGAAATTTTACCTTGTATCTTCTCAGACCATAAGGCACTAAAGGTGGAACTCAACTCTAACAAAAATGCTCGACCCCACCCAAAGGCATGGAAACTAAACAATCTTCTGTTGAATAACAGATGGGTGCAGGAAGAAATAAAACAGGAAATCATTAACTTCCTTGAGCATAACAACAATGAAGACACAAGCTACCAAAACCTGTGGGATACTGCAAAAGCAGTTTTGAGAGGAAAATTCATCGCTTTAGATGCCTACGTTCGAAAAACAGAAAGAGAGCACATCAACAATCTCACAAGAGATCTTATGGAATTGGAAAAAGAAGAACAATGTAAGCCTAAACTCAGTAGAAGAAAAGAAATATCCAAAATCAAATCAGAGATCAATGAAATTGAAAACAAAAGAATCATTCAGAAAATT
Source organism: Nycticebus coucang (assembly GCF_027406575.1). Lineage (NCBI taxonomy): Eukaryota > Metazoa > Chordata > Mammalia > Primates > Lorisidae > Nycticebus > Nycticebus coucang. The sequence continues at coordinate 7,151,573 of NC_069795.1, read as the reverse complement.
AATGAAACAAGGAGTTGGTTTTTTGAAAAAATAAATAAAATAGATAAACCATTGGCCAGACTAACGAGGAATAGAAAAGTAAAATCTCTAGTAACCTCAATCAGAAATGATAAAGGGGAAATAACAACTGATCCCACAGAGATACAAGAGATCATCTCTGAATACTACCAGAAACTCTATGCCCAGAAATTTGACAATGTGAAAGAAATGGATCAATATTTGGAATCACACCCTCTCCCTAGACTCAGCCAGGAAGAAATAGAGCTCCTGAACAGACCAATTTCAAGCACTGAGATCAAAGAAACAATAAAAAATCTTCCAACCAAAAAATGCCCTGGTCCAGATGGCTTCACTCCAGAATTCTATCAAACCTTCAAGGAAGAGCTTATTCCTGTACTGCAGAAATTATTCCAAAAAATTGAGGAAGAAGGAATCTTCCCCAACACATTCTATGAAGCAAACATCACCCTGATACCAAAACCAGGAAAAGACCCAAACAAAAAGGAGAATTTCAGACCAATCTCACTCATGAACATAGACGCAAAAATTCTCAACAAAATCCTACCCAATAGATTACAGCTTATCATCAAAAAAGTCATTCATCATGATCAAGTAGGCTTCATCCCAGGGATGCAAGGCTGGTTTAACATACGCAAGTCCATAAATGTTATCCACCATATTAACAGAGGCAAAAATAAAGATCACATGATCCTCTCAATAGATGCAGAAAAAGCATTTGATAAAATCCAGCATCCTTTTCTAATTAGAACACTGAAGAGTATAGGCATAGGTGGCACATTTCTAAAACTGATTGAAGCTATCTATGACAAACCCACAGCCAATATTTTACTGAATGGAGTAAAACTGAAAGCTTTTCCTCTTAGAACTGGAACCGGACAAGGTTGTCCTCTGTCACCTTTACTATTCAACGTAGTGCTGGAAGTTCTAGCCAATACAATTAGGCAAGACAAGGAAATAAAGGGAATCCAAATGGGAGCAGAGGAGGTCAAACTCTCCCTCTTTGCTGACGACATGATCTTATACTTAGAGAACCCCAAAGACTCAACCACAAGACTCCTAGAAGTCATCAAAAAATACAGTAATGTTTCAGGATATAAAATCAATGTCCACAAGTCAGTAGCCTTTGTGTACACCAATAACAGTCAAGATGAGAAGCTAATTAAGGACACAACTCCCTTCACCATAGTTTCAAAGAAAATGAAATACCTAGGAATATACCTAACGAAGGAGGTGAAGGACCTCTATAAAGAAAACTATGAACTCCTCAGAAAGGAAATAGCAGAGGATATTAACAAATGGAAGAACATACCATGCTCATGGATGGGAAGAATCAACATTGTTAAAATGTCTATACTTCCCAAAGCAATCTACCTATTCAATGCCATTCCTATCAAAATACCAACATCGTACTTTCAAGATTTGGAAAAAATGATTCTGCGTTTTGTATGGAACCGGAAAAAACCCCGTATAGCTAAGGCAGTTCTCTGTAACAAAAATAAAGCTGGGGGCATCAGCATACCAGATTTTAGTCTGTACTACAAAGCCATAGTGCTCAAGACAGCATGGTACTGGCACAAAAACAGAGACATAGACACTTGGAATCTAATTGAAAACCAAGAAATGAAACTAACATTTTACAACCACCTAATCTTTGATAAACCAAACAAGAACATACCTTGGGGGAAAGACTCCCTATTCAATAAATGGTTTTGGGAGAACTGGATGTCTACATGTAAAAGACTGAAACTGGACCCACACCTTTCCCCACTCACAAAAATTGATTCAAGATGGATAAAGGACTTAAACTTAAGGCATGAAACAATAAAAATCCTCCAAGAAAGCATAGGAAAAACACTGGAAGATATTGGCCTGGGGAAAGACTTCATGAAGAAGACTGCCATGGCAATTGCAACAACAAAAATAAACAAATGGGACTTCATTAAACTGAAAAGCTTCTGTACAGCTAAGGAGACAATAACCAAAGCAAAGAGACAACCTACACAATGGGAAAGGATATTTGCATATTTTCAATCAGACAAAAGCTTGATAACTAGGATCTATAGAGAACTCAAATTAATCCACATGAAAAAATCCAACAATCCCTTATATCAATGGGCAAGAGACATGAATAGAACTTTCTCTAAAGACGACAGACGAATGGCTAACAAACACATGAAAAAATGTTCATCATCTCTATATATTAGAGAAATGCAAATCAAAACAACCCTGAGATATCATCTAACCCCAGTGAGAATGGCCCACATCACAAAATCTCAAAACTGCAGATGCTGGCGTGGATGTGGAGAGAAGGGAACACTTTTACACTGCTGGTGGGACTGCAAACTAGTACAACCTTTCTGGAAGGAAGTATGGAGAAACCTCAAAGCACTCAAGCTAGACCTCCCATTTGATCCTGCAATCCCATTACTGGGCATCTACCCAGAAGGAAAGAAATCCTTTTATCATAAGGACACTTGTACTAGACTGTTTATTGCAGCTCAATTTACAATCGCCAACATGTGGAAACAGCCTAAATGCCCACCAACCCAGGAATGGATTAACAAGCTGTGGTATATGTATACCATGGAATACTATTCAGCCATTAAAAAAAATGGAGACTTTACGTCCTTCGTATTAACCTGGATGGAAGTGGAAGACATTATTCTTAGTAAAGCATCACAAGAATGGAGAAGCTTGAATCCTATGTACTCAATTTTGATATGAGGACAATTAATGACAATTAAGGTTATGGGGGTGGGGGGAGGAAAAACAGAGAGAGGGACGGAGGGAGGGGGGTGGGGCCTTGGTGTGTGTCACACTTCATGGGGGCAAGACATGATTGCAAGAGGGACTTTACCTAACAATTGCAATCAGTGTAACCTGGCTTATTGTACCCTCAATGAATCCCCAACAATAAAAAAAAAAAAAAAAAAAAAGTAGAACTAAAGAACTAAGTAAAAATAACCTGAGAGATGGGAGAAGGGGGTCAAAGTCAGGGGGCCTTGTATTTTTTAGAAAACAGATAAAAACAGTGCTCAACTTTAGACTTCTCCAGGTGAAGAATAATTGGAAAACTATAAAAAAGAGCCCAAACAGACTAAAATTATAACGTATACATTCTGAAAACAGTAGGTAGGTGGAAGAGATATAAATCAATTTCACAAAGTCAGAAAGAAGTAAAAATGAAAAGCACAAAATAAGTGGACAGAAGTAATGACAAATCAATTTTGTAATTATTAATATGCAACATATAATCTCACTTCTCAAAATTTAAGTCATCTCAGTCTGGGTGACTTTTTTAAAGTCCAATTAAATTCTTGTTTATGAGAGATCCACCTAAACCATAAACAAACAGAAAAGTTTAACACAAACTTGTCAAAAAAGATACACCTGATATAACAAAAAGGACTTGAGCCCTTAACAAAAAGAGAGCTGGAATAACAATTTCATAATCAGGAAAAAGAAGACTTTGAGATAAAATTATTTATTATGGATAAAGATGGGCAATGCCTAACCATAAATAGTAATAATTCACCAAGAAATTATAAACATCCAGAAGCCACATATGCCAAACAACAGAGCCTCAACATACATAAGGAAAAATTAAGAGAATTATAAACAGAAATTGAAAAGTCTGTAAGAGAGAATTGTCACTTTCTTCAAACAGCTGGATTAAGCAAACGTATGCCGGTTCTTAGAGGGCACTTTGTGAGACCTTCCCTGCTGCCTGACATCTAGTGGCTGCAATCTAAAGAGGTTCTGGGACCCCACGTCCTGAAGACAGACATGACTCACAAAGGGACTTGGACTTATTGAGAGGTAGCTAAAGTGGCCCTGGCCACTTCTGGATCCTTGAGTACGGTCTTTTGACTGAATCCAAGTTTTACAGAATAAATCCTTTTAATAAAGGGAGGCCACAGAGTCCCCACAGAGCCAGTTTGCATGAGGAGCCGGAGACTATTTCAGCCCTTTCCTGTCACTCTACCAAAATATTTTAGCCTGGGCTGGGGGGTCAGTGGCTCAGCCTGTAACAACAGCACTCTAGAAGGCCAAGGTGGAAGGACCACTTGAGGTTATGAATTCAAGACCAGCCTGAGCAAGAGTGAGATCCTGTCTCTGCCAAAAATAGAAAAATTAGCCGGGCACCATGGTGAGCACCTCTAGTCCCAGCTACTCAGAAGGCTCAGGCAGGAGGAGCACTTGAGCACAGGAGTCTGAGGTTGCTGTGAGCTACAATGACATCACTGTCACTGCACTCTAGAGAAAGAAAAAGAAAATAAAAATACCTTAGACTGGGTAATTTATAAACAACATAAATTTATCTCCAACAGTTTCAGAGGCTGAGAAGTCCAAGATCAAGGCCCTGGCAGATCTGGCATCTGGTGAGGCCCCATTCCTCACAGAAGAACAGTCCAGTTGTCCTCACGTGGCAGAAGGGCAAAAAGAGGGGACAAACTTACTCTCTCAAGCCTTTAACTAAGGACACTAAAACCATCCGTGAAAGTGGTGCCCTCATGGCCTAATCATGCCCCAAGGCCCCACCTCTTAATACCATCACTTTGGAAGTCACAGTTCAACAGACGAATTTTGGAGGGACACATACATTCATACCACAGCAGGACAGTCAAGGACGTTTTTCCTATGGATGCCCTGAGAGGCTTGACGAAGTATCTTCCTGATAAGAGATGGGCTGGGGAGTCGGGGAGGGCTGCCCACCATGCAAGGGCCACTAAGCCTCCAGCCTCCCACCCCAGGGAAACCACTGCAGGCTGAACCACCATCCAGGGGTCACCACCCCAAACGCCTTGGAAGGACAGTCAGAGTCAGTGACACCCAGCTTTGACTATGGAAGCAGCCAGACCACGTATCTCACCCCCTCTACACGCCACCTGCCTGCGGGGGCACCAGAACCAACAGGCAGGGCAAAGGTGGGTACACAGAATGGAAGAGACTCTGCTGCGCGCCCACAGCCCATCCCTCGCACCTCCCATGCTAGCCTAAGGAGGAAGAAGCAGGAGAGTCACATAACAGCTTTTGTGGGGCCTTTTGCTACAGCAACAGGATGTTTTCATATACTGATCTAGGTGTATGTATACACAGCACAGTGGCTACCACGGTCATGCAAACCCATCATTTCATAGCATCCCGCTTTTCTTCTTTCTTTCTTTTCTTTTTTCTTTTCTTTTGCAGGTAAGATTACCTAAAATCCATATGGGAGTATTTTTCTAGAGTAGACTAGACTTTAAGTGAGAAAAGGAGATTGGAAAGCTCTTGCCCCAGACATAAACAGGGAAGTAAAGGAGAGATTCTTCCGAGAACGGATGAAAGCAGAGTGGAAACACTGTTAAGTGTACCAGTCACACAGATCTGACAGACACAGAGCTCCAGCTCAATCTGACAGGCACGAAAAGAAATGAAACCAAAAAGAAAATGCTCTCTCTCTGCCTGCCCACACGGGTGATTTGTAAGAACCATGTAGTAGATCCCAAAGAAAGTCTCCACCAAGGCCAGGAAGGGACTACCACCAGCACCCTCCCCTACCACAACAAAACAAAGCTAGGAAAAACAGCAAGAAGTCTGAAAAGAAAGACTTCAACTAAGAAAAAAACCAAGATAATAAGAAGTGATGAAAACTGAACCACCACAAAAATCAGTGTATGAACTTGATCTACACACATCAAATGGATAAACCTTAAAAACACTGTGTGAAATGAAGAAGCAATTTGCAGAAAGCTATGTATAGAATAACGTGCAAACTTTTCAGCGTTTTTATAGACCACCTGTGTGCGTGTGTGCCCGTGGTTTGTGGCACATATAGGAAAGCAGACCCACGTGAGTAGGAAAAATACCCACTTCTGGACACCCGATTTGGGAGGATGAGAGGAAACTGAGGAGGAATGCAAGTGAATTGTTAACTCTGCAAACTGTAACTCTGCTAAAGAATCAGAGGAAAATATAGCTAAATGTTAGCATATGTTCAATTCTATCAGGCTTTTTTGTTTTATTATGACTAGCATTTTGTATATTTCAAATAAACAGAATTAAAGGAAAGATGTCACTTAAAATGCTCAAAGTCATTTCTAAGACGGCTTCTGCTTCTATGAGCACCAGCTCTGGACGGTGCCGTTAGCGCGGGGGCAGGACGGTTCACTCTGCCTTCGTGACTCAGCACAGCAACATCAATTCCAAGACCAGCAAGGAACTCAAGGCAACTGATACTTGGACTGCTCCGGCAGCAAAGCGAGGCTTCGGTGAGGAATGAGAACCGGGATGTTTTTCTAAAGTGACAGTGGAGTCCTTAAAGGAAGGCCCGAGCTCCAGCCACAGGGGTGGAGACACATCTTGGGGGTTGCTCTGAGTTCCCCGCCACGTGGGCTTCCATGCGCCAGCGACACCCACGGCCCGCAGAGCACAGCCTCGGCCTCCCCGTCCGGCCCGTGCCCCGCTCTGCGCGCCCCCCGCCGGCAGCACACGTCTGTGCATTCAGCAAAGGAGCTGGGATTCCTCCAAGTTTCAGGGAAAACTCTGCCTCGCCCGGAGCAGGGGAGGCGGAACTGCGATTGTACCAGCACTTAAGGACAATGAAGGTCGGTGCCGAGCCATCATTCTGCACCGTGGGGTGAGGAGGGAAGCCTCCGAAGTAAAATATCCTCCTCCCGAGACCAAAGGGGCGCGACTGCGCGTCCTGGCCACGGGCCCTGGCCGGGTCAGCGTCCAGGCCCGCAGAGCTCCACGCAGCGTGCACGGAACTGCCCGCAGCCCTGGCCAGTGACAAGAGCAGACGGAAGAGAGACCTTAAAAAAGAAAGACTGTTTCTCACACGGAGGAGGAAAGACGGATGAGACTAACAAGGCCCAAATGGGACGGCACTCACCACCACCCCATGTGCCCGCGCCTGCGCCCTGGGAACTCGGAGGCCTGCTACTCGCAGAAGAGCGACAGGCAGCTCCTTCCCGGGCTCCCACCCCACGCGTGGGCCTCAGCCTCAAGTTGGGTCTCCCTCCCGGACCATGCAGTGCCCACCCAGGACATCCCACGTGTGCCCCCACCGCCGCCCTGTCCTCTGGCCATGCCCCGGGTGCAGGCCACCGTCTCTAACCTGAATTACACTCTCCTTCCTGTGTTTCCTGCCCCAAACTTCGACACTACTGTCCACGCAGCAACCGGCGTGATCATGTAAAAATATTCATCCCTCCACACCACTCAGGCCCCCTACACACAGACTTAAACCCAAAGGCCACATACTGGTTGGGGGCCCTCTCAGCGCCCCGTCATCTGCTGCCTGTTTCTCTGACCTCATCTCCACTCCCCACCCGTCCAGACGTCCTGGCCTCTTCCCACCCCTCAAACTCAGAAGGCACTGCCTGTTCCCTCCAACTGGAATGCTCTACTCCCCTCACTCCCTGCAGGCCTTTGGGCCAATGTCAGTCTTTCTGTTACTGGCCCTCTATAAACTCCCAACCCCAACCCTCCCTACTCCTTCCCACAGGGTTCCCCCTCAGCACTGCGTCCACTCAGTCCACTTCTGGCTGTTTACCTTATCTTCTGTCTCCCCTAAGAGAACGGGAGCTCCTTGGGGTAAGGACTGCTTTGGCTTTGTTCAGCTGTACCCTCAGCATCCAGCACAGGGCTGGGCACCTGGTCAGCAAAGAATCAGTATTTATTAACTTAATTATAAACATATAGGACAAAACAGAAGGGGAAACACAGGCCAACTTTTGCTTTCTGGTGTATAAAGTTAGTGCAAGGTGGTAGTCAACATGTTAATGGCTTTGATTTAAAATAAACGGAATTCTAGTGAGAGACCTTTTAAATCATTTTTCTCAAATAAGTTATATGTACTTGAGCTCATAAAAGAGGGAAGAACGTGGGTGACATTTCCAAGGACTGTAGCAAATGCCAGACAAGTAAAAAACACACTGAATGCCTACAGATCCAGCAAGGTCCTTCACATGAAGAGTTCCATTTTGTAAAATGTTTACAAAAGTTTAAAATACCATTAAATGGAAACTTAAAGGTTTTTTTCAAAAATAATTTTTTTAATTACTGATTAGGATTCTTTTTTTTTCATTCCTTTTTTAAGACATAAGACAGCAGGAATAGCTTTTTTATTCCATATGATAAAAACTGCAGCATTTTATGTGATTTTAAAATATGTCTCACACTTTCTATCATTACACTGGCTCCTGTTATGTTTATTTTTCCAAAGGCTCATATCATGTGTGATGGACAGATTCATATCAACAGCATTTTTACGTATTAAATCTTTTATTTCCATGTTAAAAACATTCCTTACCTTTATCTCTATTTTATCTGAAGAATTATATGTCTTAATGAGTGAACAGAGAGAAAAATAAACCACAGCAACTAGAAACCAGGATAGTTATTTTCTTTGACACTTGTTAGCAACAGATGGACCCCTAACTCAGCTATTAGTTTGCTGATTCTTATCATTATACCTAAAATACTCATTCTTAAACTACATTTTAAGCACATCATTGGATTGTTGTAGCAGAAACTCTATGTGAAATGTGTCCATCCAAGGAAGTGATAGCCACTGATAAACTTCCTTAAAATTGTTTAGTAAAGTCACAAATGAGACCAGGCAGTTCCATGGCTGTGAGTTCAGAAAAATAAATCACTGGTCCTTAGCCAGACTTAGTTTTCTAAATAAAAACCAGCACAAACAGCTGCTTTCCAGCCTACAGCTGACATGTGTCTTCTAAGAAGTGACTCAACTATGAAACCTAATGGTCTTTCACAGAGTTGCTGAATGAATTTATAAATTCAGAGCCAGTCACTAAAGCAACCCCATGACCACACTTTGAGATGAAAAACAGTCCTTATAGAAAGCACAGAATTCTTTCCTTCCCTGTTTGCAGTGGTTTGTTTTGTCATTTCATGACAACATGAGAATCCTCTCCCAACTAGCACTGTCCCCAGAGTGCAGGCATTAGCCAATGGCGGCAGGTAACACATCTGCTGACAGCCTGCCCTGGAGACGAGCAAGCCTCTGCATCAGAGTATTTTTCCCTCTTCTTCTCCTCATCCATTCCAAACAACACTGACAAGAGTGGACAGACCACTGTCCATCCAGATGAAACAGCAGGTGGCATGGATGGCTGTGAAATGACTACATTTATTCTCATCGAGATGAGTACAGAAAGGACTCCATGGCCATGTTTGCTTAGCTTCCAAAAAAAACAAAGGAATATTCTAACTATGTGACCTTAGCTAAGTTCCTTTTTCTAATCAACAGGTACCACTCAGAGGTAGCTCTAAAGATGAGATATGGTCCAAAAGTGTCTGGTAAGTAGAAAGCACAAAATAAATGTTGGCATATTATTATTAGCATGATTATTATTAGTGTGTCAGGCAGTGATGTGCTAATAAAAGGGTTTTTTTTCCTTAAAATTTGTTTGAGTAGGAAAAACGGCCATCATTTATAGCAACTGCCAATTTCCATGGTATAAATATTCCCATCGTGGCAAACTGCGAGCTCCAAAGGCAGAGGTGAAAAGACAACACACGGCGGCTCCTGAGAGCTCAGCCCCGGCTGGGGCACCACAGTCGCCCCCGCGCTGCTCACTGTGGTCTCCCCTGAGTGTGGCAAAGTGCCTGGCACTGGTGGACACTAAGAGCTATTTAGTGAATAAATGAATTATGAATGATGGGTTATTGTTAAGATATTAAGCTATTTCCACCTCAGTAAGTTGGTGTAACTTTGAACCGAGATTGAGGGAAAAAAATGATTTGTTGGATATTACAGAGGGAAGAGAAACATTAGAGCACAGCAGGTCACCTCTATTCAACCTCAGGCACACACGTGGCACCTTCTGATACCCAGTGCCATGCGGGGTACACACTACGGGGTCAGTAAATGTCTGCTACATTGAGCTGAAGCAAACAAGGGTCCAGAAAGAGAGCTGCAGCAGTCTGCTTAGGAAACACCCAAGCTGTTACATCAGAGGCAAGGAAGTCCACCCTCCCCTCCTTCATTTTTATCACAAGCATTGCCTAGAAATACCCTCAGCGTTCCAGGGTGGAAACGGTCTAAGATACCCCTCCATTGGCTGGGTTCGCTCCTTATTCTAAATGCAGTTCCAATTTGATTTCTAAAATTTTCTTGGAGCCAAAGATTCCAACAATGCCACTACTCAGAACATCAAGAAATTCTCCAGAGTTTCCCAAAGTAAATAATGACTTATACTTCTCAGCTAAGGTCAATCGAGGCATCAACATGTATCAAGGGATTGCATAAATTTACCTGCCTGCACTTGCAGCAGTCACATCACATGCTGCTCCTCCACACCTAACCTCCGGGTGTCCTCCACCTGAGGATAACAGCGTCCCTGTTAATAAGGTGTCTGTGTCTTGGTAAATGTCGTTTATTCCCTCATGAACTTTGGCAGAGATGACGTCAAGCTTCTTCCAACTCTTAAGATTTGATGGTGCCATAAATATGACATAAATAAAAAGATTCAATAAAAAACCTTCTGGAAAGAGCTGCTCATGAGGGACACACCTCGGGCATGAAGAACATTTTCTTTTCCAGCCCTTCCTCCAACCATAACAGGCTTGGAAGGGACTTCTAGGAGGATCCTGAGACGAGCCCATGTGTCCACCTCTCCCTTAACCAAGCGGAAAGGGCGGGCGGATGAACTGCCCGGGGTTAGGAATTCTCCACACGCTACAGCCCACAAATGACATTTAGGAGAACATTTTGCTTAAGAGATTTAGAGTTTAATCTGTACCCATCCATGCCTTCACTTCCAACGGTCTTTATGGATTTTTCAAAGGACAAATAAACAGTGGGCACAATGTGTGCTGAATACCCTTCCTCACCTCTTCACTTCATGGTGTACGTTCTCTGAAAATGAGACAGCACAACTCCCAAACTCGCCCCATCCCGGTGCTCACTCAAGTCATGGTGAATGTTTCTCTTTCAATTGGGTGGCGCAGAGCTGTCCTGAGGGGTCCTGCACACTCCCTGTTCTTCCCATTCATTGCTGACATTGGATACCTTGTGTCCAGATGTGTTGTCTTTGTTTCCTAAGGGGCTGGTGTAGAGTCCAGGGCTGAGGAAGTACGCAGAGTGCCCTCCAGCAGGGAGGGAGAAGGCAGTGGTGACAGCCACACAGACAACAACTGGCAGAGGGGACAAATCCCAGCAGGAACCAGCCAGGAGCAGTGGGTACCACTGACAACTTCACCACTTGTCAACGTGGGTGGGTAATAAAGCCTTCCAGACCGTCAGCAATCAGATCAGAAAGTAGAAGAGTCCAGAAAAGCCACACAGAGCCCTGTGTAGGAACCAGGCAGGATAAACTGAACCACCCAGCCTCAACGTGACACTCGGTACCCAGAAAGAGCAAGACCTTCTCTTGAAAGATGCTTTCAGTGGTGGAAACAGCCTTATAAGCTGTGTAAAAAACAAGGAGAGGATCATCTTATGGGTTCATTCAGGAGAAGAATGGAAATGGGCAACATGAGGATCATAAATTGCTTAAAATGCTTTTAAAATCTCTTAAAATGACCAAATGACAATGATAAAGTAGCACAGGGAAATAATCATAAAGTAACTGAGATCAGACTGAATCTAATAAACATTCTCTGGCCCCCAAAGAAGGAGGTTTGGTTGATGCCATTTAAAGGATCATAACTGGGAAGGCTCTACAGTGGACGAGAACAGGCAAATTTCCTCATTTGGAGGAAAAGTAAAACCTTTAAAAGAGAATCAAATAAAATAGATAATACTAAACTCTTCAAAAGAAGATTCTTCTAGAGAAAGGCAGTGACTAGCAGGTGACATAGCCATGGAGTCGCCAGGACACCTAGAGCACCACTGTCCCCCATTGGCTGGAAGGATAGGCCCACCTGGTATCCAGGGAGTCAGAGAAGAGCCTTGTGCACCCACTACCTCCACGAACTCACAGGAGTCCTGCCATCTGATCCAGCAATCCCACTACTGGGTATCTATCCCAAGGAAAAGAAGCCATTTTATCAAAAAGACACCTGCACTCAAATGTTTATTGCAGCACAATTTACAATTGAAAACGTGTAATCAACCCAAGTGCCCATCAATTCATGAGTGGATTAACAAACTGTGACATATGTGGTTATGTATACCTTGGAGCACTACTCAGCCATGAAAAAGGAAAATCTGGATGAAACTAGAGAGTGTCATCCTAAGTGAATTGTCCAAAGAGTGGAAAAACTAACAAACACATGTACTCATTAACTGATAAGTACCTTGAGCACAGAGAAGGAAAAAGTGGAAATCACGCAGGGAGGGAAGCCAAGAGGCTGAGCAGAAACCCAGCTGAAGGCTACAAGGAACCCTACGTGGGTGACAGACACACCTACAACCACGGCTCAAGCATTATGAACGTGATCCACGTAATAAAAATGTTTGCTTCCCCATAATACTTTGAAATTAAAAAAAAAATAAGAAACTTAAAAAAAAAGTTCTCCAAAAGAAGCTGTCCTTTCCTCCTCCTCCCCCTTCCTTGCTATCCCCACTTAATCTCACTGAGATCCGGTCTACTTCACTCCCCGGCCTTGAAGCTAATTAAAGCCGTGACCCTTAGTCCTTCATTAAAACAAACAAACAAAAAAATGGCACATGCGATCCCATGGCAAACAGGACAGCATCACTTCTCTGAGATTCTAGCTAAGGGGGACAGCTCAGGAGGCTGCACGATGCACTGGGCGTATCTATTATATTTTAATCTACCTCACCTGACACAGTTTATAGGGCCAGAATTTATTAATTAGCGAGTCAGCGATCGCCACATTACAGTCGTGCCGTCATAACTGTGGATTTATGATACTGTGGCTTGAAGTAGCATCACTGCCATCACTTTCTGGGACTGAGAGCATTAATTGTATCCTGGGAGATAATCCATCACAGTTATTACAAGAGCACCAACGTACACAAAAAGAAGAAAAGAAAACATGTAGGTTGCAGTCTAATTGCCTGACTCCATCCCAGAAGCAAAGGAGATGCCTGGTAAAGCCTGAAGCCCCTGGGTGGGTCTGAGTCGTGCCCGGAGTTATGCAACCGAGAGGGCTGTGCATGGCCTAAATGGACAACTGTGTGGTGAAAAGCCCATTGGAATCCACACAACGGCAGCCACAGGCAAGTGCTGCGCTCTGTCAGGACATCTAGGCTGTGTCCCTGCCGGAAATCAGCACTGTAACTATTAGATGTGGAGAGTTCACAAATCCGTATTTTATTTCTACCACCTAATCTAGCGGCTTCAGTAAGTACCTCCCACCCTTTGGCTGTGTTTGGTCTGCTCTAATTTTGTGTGGCTGGGGGAGATGCAGAGGTTATGCAGTAGAAAAGCTACAACTTATTCTTGTGCTCTGTTCATAATTCTGAGGACTACAAACAATGCCAATTCCACTCCACTTCCCACGGGTAACAGCCAAATGGCCTTGGCTTCTAACTACAACATCTCCATTCTCCAGCCCTGAGGCCAGCTTGTCTGCTTACGAAAGAACAGCGTCGTCATTTGAAAATGACCAATAAAAGCAAGCCACGGTTTTATTTATTTTAAAATACAGATTACATTGCATCACAGGTAACCAATGGAATTTTTTAATAAAGTGAAAAATAAGATTCCAAAGCTATAAAATGTTCCCATCACCAAGATTTTCAGGATGCCATGAGGGGCTGGCGTTATCAGTGATACGTGTATAATGGCAAAAACATGGATTTTGGAGACAGGATGAAGCAGGTTTGAACAAACACCCCATCGTTCCCTGATATCCAAGGACAGGCTCTCTGTAAGCTTCCCATTCCATAGGAGAGGGGCCCCCCACCCAGCTTACTAAATTTGGTCCTGAAACAGGTCTAAAGAGTTTGGAGAGTGAAATCTCTCGGGAGCTGCTTACACACAGTTCCCTGAGCACAGGCTTGTTCAGTTACAAGACCCCTTAGCCACATTCCAGCAGACTGTATCCCTGGCTGCCCAGAAAAAATCTGAGGATGACATTTTCAGCATTTACTGAGAGCACAGAGACTGTTGGAGGAATGATTTTCAAGCTGCTTGTCAGGTGTCCAAGTAAAATGTCAAGTGAAAAGCTGGACACAGGAATTCGAGGATGGGGAAAGTTCAGGGATGGACCTTGGGAGCACAGGGGTGGGAGTGAAAGCCGGGAGGGAGGAGGTTACTCAGGAAGCAGCGGACTAACCCCACTCGTGGCAGATTACTCGTGGTAATACCTTGTGGCAGATTACCGTGGGTTACTGTTCCCAAATCCTATTTTCCTTGTTTAGTAGGACAAGGTGGCCCCAGCACGGTCTTGTGACTTGCCCTTCTTTGTCTCAGGCAGAGCACACTTCCCTCTGCATTAGCCTGGGGCTTGGCCATGTGCCTTGCTGACCAGTAAACATGAGCAAAAGTGAAGGCGCCCCAGTTCCAGGTGGCAACTTGGAGGGGACTCACAGGTCTCAGCTTGAACTTCCACCACTGCGGTTAGAGGAGCAGGCCCCAGGGAGCTGCCACCCCTTCAACCTGGGACCCAGAATGAAAGACACAGGGGAGCCCAGCCACACCCAGCCACGCCACCAGAGCTGCAGGTAGCTGGATACCCTCCAGGGGAGAAGTGAGTGGTTAATTTAATAAGCCACTGAGGTTTTATGGGGTTATTTGTTATTGCAGCAAAAGCTGACTAATACATAAAGACAGCCTACTGCCTTGGGTAGGGATCTCCAAAATGCAGGATTGGTCTTCCTCAAAGACTTCAGGCCACCAAGCCTAAGAGAGTCCAGAAGCTGTGCCAAGTCAAGCTATGGCACTAAGAGGGAGGGGTCAGGTTTACCCCCAGAATTCAAGGCTCCATTTAGGTGACCCAGCAACTTTCCACTTGTGCCTTTCCAGCAAGCCTGCTCTGAAGGACTCAGCTCAACAAACACCTATAAGGCTGACGCCAGCAAAGCTATTGACGTGCAAAGACAGCACAGGACAAGCTCCACCTCTAGTGAGCTGCCATCTGGTCCACTCACTGAGCACGAAACCATCCTGTGTCTCCAGCTAACAAACTCGTGACCCCTCTGGACAGCAGCCTGACCCAGGAGGCTGACCCAGGAGCCTGCAAGAGGGGGCGCAGGAGCCCCCAGACATGTGCCAGCCCATGGGTGCCACCATGCACCTGCCACAAGATTCAGTTTACCAGAGCTGCTGGGTATGGCCTCATTTTAACCAAAATGTGGGCCTTTTCACTCCCCACAGATGAACACAACTCACCAAGCAGCATTCCTTGGGCGTGCTGGGCTGAGTCACAGGGAGAGGGAAGGCTGGTTTATATGTAGGAAAACCAGACTCTGTGATCCTGAGAGAAACGTGGCCTAGGTCTCTCTGTCAGTACCAAATAGCCAACACACACTCGCATCACACCACACATCACACCACACGTCACACACACGTCACACACTCACATACACCATACACACACATGCCCTACACGTGTACACACATACACACACACAATCACAGACACACACATTATCACATGCCGACCCCACACACACCACACACATACACACTCCATACTTCACACATCACACACACATGAAAGTCTGACAACTAAGTTCTTGAACTTGCCACCGTGCCCATACGCTGGCAGCACTGTCCAAACAGCTCAGTAAGGTCCTGTGCCTTGATGTCCCAGTGTCTCACAGCTGTGTTTGTGCTGACGTGAGGGTTCATTACCGTTGTTACGTGTTTTTGTGTGCCATCACAAGAATGTCAGAGCTTGAATTAGAGCAATGAACAAACATCATAAATGTCTTATTAAACTTGGTAAGAGTGGAAGTGAAATCAGGGACATGTTAGTTTCAGTATATGAGGATAAGGCCTTGAAGAAGACAGCAGTGCACAGAGGGATTAAATGTTTCTCTGAGGGGAGAGGAAGTGTCACTGACGGGGAGAGGCTGGGGCAGCCAGTAATGAGCAGAACTGATGAAAACACTGCAAAAATCCATCAAATCCTGCATCAAAACTGTCAACCGACTCTGAGAGGCACAGCAGACCGCGTAACCATTGAGAGAGAAACAGGAATATCTTAACTGAAAATCTTGGCCAACAACTCATGGCTCGCCCATCCCCACGGCGCACCAGCTCACACAGCACTGCCTACAAGGGAGTTCTTAGCCAGTAAACAAACAGCTGCACTGGGACAGCCTCCCCACTCACACAATCTGACCCTGGTGACTTTTCTATTTACCCAAAGATAAAGGAAATCCTGAAGGGAAGACACTGGGATGACATTCAGGACATCACGGTTAATACAATGACAACTCTGATGGCCATTCAAGAAAAAGAGCTCCCAAAATGCTCTGAAGGGTGGACCAGGCACTGGCATCAGTGCACAGCTTCCCAAGGCGAGGACATCAAAGGTGACCACAGTGATATTCACCAGCAGTGAGGTATGGGGCACTTTCTCCAGGATGAGTTCAGGAAGTTTATTTTCAGCCCCGATATACATACACCCACACACAATGCACGCACACACACCACACATCCACAAACACACCACACACACACACACACACACACACTATATAAGGACCAAGTTAACTCCATTTTGTTCCTCAGCCTTCATTTTGCAGCTGCATACCAAAGGCGTTAGGCACCCTGCTTCCTCCCCCGCCCCCCGTCCTTGCCCCATGATCCGCGCCCTTGCACAACGTCTGCTCCGAGCGATAGCAACACTCTCCCAGACAGCCAAGGACAAGTACTGCTCAGTCCCCTGGACCCCCTATCAGCTCGCCCCAGCGGCTCACCTCACCCCCTCCCTTTTTTTTTCCTTTCTGTACCCTTAAAAACCTCCCTCCTTTTCAAGATCGGGATGTCTCTGCTCTCCTGCTGCTCCAGGACCAGGAAGCCCAGGCTCGAGCTTGTAAATAAACAACTCTTGCTTTTGTATGGGACTTGGTCTCGGGTGATTTATGCGGGGGAATCCCGTGACTTGGGCACAACACACATACACACACCATGTACACAGCAGACACCAGACACACCACACACACATACACACCATACACACACTATGCACACCCCACACACACGCACCACACGCTCATACAAACCACACATTCACCACACACTGAACACACACTCATACACACGTCACACACACCACCTTCCACGTGTACAAGTGTACTACACACCACATGTACACATGCACCACACACAACACAGACACAACGACATACATGTCACACACACCCCAACCCACAACACACATGCTACACACACACCACAGAACACAACACCACACACACAAAATCTGCATGAAGGAAATAAAAACCAAGATTAATTTCTCTTGCACTGCCTATTGGTTTAAAACATAGAAGACAAGCCCAAATTAAGTGTTTTGTACTTTATCTCTGTGATATGCATGACATTAAGATGATTTCATGTGATCTTCCTGTCAGGTGGTGTTCGGGGCTCTGACAAGGACCACGGCAGCATGTCTGCGTGAGACAGAGCTCACACGCGTGTCAGTCTGTCCTGGGCATCCTCTAGCAGAGAAGGAAAGTTTCCCTTCCTCAGAAATGAAGCACCAATGTAGCTTTGCCTGGATGGCAAACATACTACCAAGCCGAGATTTCCACCTGCCTAGAAGGCTTGAACTTGAAACAATGCCTTTGGGCCCCTGCCTTCCACCCACAGGAAGCATCAGCCCCTCAGTAAACACTGCAATACATAATATCCACCCATCCCATTTGTTAAAGGACATCTCTGCGATTTCTTTGATAAAACAGAAGTTAGTAATTTCCTCCTAAGTAAATTTCTTACAATAATTGTTAAAGCTCCCAGAGTTACGGTAATCACATGTCGAGTAAAAAACATTCTTGAAATGTTTTCTTTTTGAATAGTGAAACTATTTATTAAAGCACCCAGGCACCCCAGCTTGCTTCATCTTCCCAGTGGTATCTGAAGCCTGAAGTGCAGCTGACCAGTGACCCTCCAGCCGCTGCTGCTACCTTCTGGGTCGTCCCTGGCCTTTCCGGGCCATCCAGTCTGCCATCCAGCCTACTGAGCCCCAGCTGTCTCCACAATGCCCCAAGCACATGGCCGCGTTCTCTGACGTGCAGGGCTGCGACCTCTCCTCCTTCCTCACACTGCCCAACTCCAGTTGGTTCCTCAGACACATTGTTTACACATCAGTTCTGTGTGGCACACACCTTCGTGGCCCTCACGGAGCACCTGCCATCCGTCACAGTGCAGAGGCTGGGGACAGGGCTCACAGCATGACTGCCTGAGTTTAAATCTCAGCTCCACTCACTAGCTGGGTGACCTTGAACAACTGACTTAACTTCAGTGTCTCAGTGTCCTTATCAGTAAAAAGGAGATAATATGAGCAGCCAGTTGTGGAGCTAGGGTAGGAACTGGAGACTTTAATAAATGTAAGGCACTTAAAAAGGCTTTCACATTAGCTACTGTGCTCACCATAGCCCTTATCTCAACGTATGTATCAGAGTTTTGTGTTTATGTGGCTGTCTCCCTGACTAAACTGTAAGCTCTCTAGAAAGCACGTGCCTTGTTTTAATCTGCCCAGGATTTAGCAAATGGCCTGGCACTTAGACTATACTTTTTGAGGATGTTGAATGAATACATAAAATTCAAAATACATATGAGTGTTAAATCCCTGGTACTCTGTCCCAAAAGATGACATGATGTCATTGCTCCTTGAGAAAGTACATTATTTCAAAAATCAACCCAGCTGCATCCTTTGAGGAATTTTTTAGAGCAAAAATAACCTCTATCCATGGATGAAGCTACGATGGTTAATGAAAAAGGTATTCTCTCCCTCCACCAAAAAAGTGCTGCCTTATTTTCTTCTTATAAGGAGAATATTCATTGTCAGCATCATAAGCCTGTGATAGAAGAATAAAAATAATTATAAAAACTACAGTTTACCCTTTAGAGGTAAAGTTTCAGACCATGGTGATCCATCTGGTCTACTTGTACCAGTGGTTCTTAGAATAGCTGATCTCTTAAACACACCCCCCAGTCTCCCCACTTACTCATCGTCTTACTCTCTAGGAAGGAAGCTGAAATATCCTCTTAGGGGGCATTGTCTGTCAAATACTAGATCCAGGGCCTAAGCAAGGACCTGCCCGGGGAAGTCACAAGCAGCAGAAGGCAGAAAGTGCCCTCCAGGTGTGAGCACCAGGTGAAGCCCAGCGGCTGGGAGGAGTCCCAGGCCAGCCAGTGTCAGGATCTCAACCTGGGCTGGACTTCACAGCAACACTTTTCTTTCTGAATAGGTCCTGGAACAAAAACATGGCTCCCACATGACTTTCTTATTGAAGGCAGAGCATTCTCATTACTCCTGCACTCATCAAGTGGTATCTTGGGTGTTAGGGTGACTATTTAGAATAGTCTTAGACACACTCATTGAAGCAGCACAAAGAAGTCCATCAGAATAAAAATGATCTTTGAAGCCCATCTGGATAAAAATGTCTTGGTGATGACACCCAGAGTGAATGACTGAATCCTTAGTCGCCCATAGACCTTAACATACTGTGTAGCACTGGCACTCCAAGTGTGCTCCACAGACCAGGGCCATTGTGCACAACTCCGCGTGACCATGACAAAAGTACCTAAGTGAGAAGGGTTTGTAAAAGTTTATAGCGAGTTGACACTGTGACATCCGTGTGTACTCAGTGGACTTGCTCCTCTACACCAAGTGTGTAAGTGGCATCAAGACTTACCAGTAGGGTCGCATCACATCCTGTGACCGTTTAAAGTTAGTTTGTCAAGAATTATGCAGACCAGAGTGTATAAAAAGTGTGAAAAAGCATTTACTAATTTTTATAACTTAATACTTTTACATTTTTTTAAGTTTCAATCATGCCCTTTTTAAAATGTATAGTTTACCATGACTAGCTAAATAAGAGAAGTAAAATGTACATTATGTATTTATAACCTTTATTTATTTATCATGGACTCTTTTTGGTGAAGGGAAGATAACATCTTTTTTTTAATGTGACAATCACAATAAACCAAATGATGACAATAGAGATGATTTTGAAGACCTGAAAACTAAAACATGTTGTATGAGTTTTACTGGAAAGTCTGGTCTCTTCTACGCAGTATACTAAGTTCAGCTTTGTAGCCATAATTGATGGGAGAATGTTACGACTCCTGTATACGGTCTGAAGAGATGTATTGGCAAATACAACAATGGCATTATCAAAACTTAAGCAGCATTTACACAGAAAGCATTTTTAAAAAGCTCAAAACAAAAAACAATTTGAAAGAAAACATGTCGGTTGACAACGTGGCAGAGGAGATGGTCAGTATCTCAGGTATAAAAAGGAATATTTTGGCAGCTTCCTATGAAGCAGGAAAACTAAAAGCAAACAGACAAACAAAAACATTGCCAAGACATTAATGCAAAACTATTAAGGAATTCTCCTTGGAAATGTTAGGTGAATCTTTGACATGAAAATGGAAAATTAAGGTTCAAGTACCACTCTTTGGATTTGTTTTGTTTTGTTTGAGACAGTCTCACTTTGTTACCTAGGCTAGAGTACCATGGCATCAGCCTAGCTCACAGCAACCTCAAACTCCTGGGTTCAGCGATCCGCCTGCCTCAGCCTCCTGAGTATGAGGGAATACAGGTCGCTGTCACAGTGCCCGGCTAATTTTTCTCTTTTTAGTAAAGACAAGGTCTCACTCTTGCTCAGGCTGGTCTCGAACTCCTGAGCTCAAGGAGTCCTCCTGCCTTGGCCTCCCAGCTAGGGTCATAGGCGTGAGCCACTGTACTTGGCCTCAAGTACTACTTTTCAATGATATCATAACTTAATGTCTTCAAGAATGGGCTGAGCGTGCAGCTGGGAGGAAAGGAAAATACTGTGAAACGGTCGCCCAGCCTGAAGGATTCACCTCAACAAACTACTTTCCTTCTTGAGAAAGTCTTACTATAAGGTAAAAGCAAATGTCCGTTGAACAATGGGTCCAGTGACATGGTAGGGAAAGCTAGTGCGTCCATTCTACCCCTTTATCCTTACTACGTGACATTACAGGAGGACAACGTGAGTAACAGTGGAAGCCGGCCAGGCACAGCGGCTACTAGGGGCCAAGAGTCTGCGTTTGAAATGTGGGATGAACCTTCCATGTTTCACTAAGAAGCCAGTTTTTCCCCAGCCTTCTCCGGGTCTGTAAAGACGTGGGCTGGAAAGCCAGGCTCGCTCATTCATCTGACAGCCTCAGGCTCTGTGAATATCGCCATACTCCTTTGCAAGGCAGGGATGCAATATTTTTGCTGAGATATGGCATTATATAACTATGCAGAGGGGAGTCTGGAAATATTATAAAATAAAATAGTAGTATAGGGAAATGACAGAAAGTTTTTTCTTCCTTTTGCTTCTCTTTATATATTTTTTCCTACCCTGGATTCTGCTGGCGTTGTGAGAGAGTAACGCGCAACACGGCTGTCAGGAGCTTTGCCCACGTACTTCTCAGTATTTGCCTGTCCTTCCGGCTGCGCTCCAGCCTGTCCGTGAAGACGCAGTGACCGTGTCATTGGAAAGTGGGGTCACCGCTCCACCTTCTGGGGGTCATGGATTTACCCAGCATTTCCCAGGATACTTCTTGAATGTAGTTTTACACTAATGTCTTGGCAATTTTATGCCTTTTGTTTATTTATTTGCTTTTTTTTTAATTTGTTTTTAGTTTGAGCAACCCAAGCACTGCCTTACAGGGACGGTGTGAGCCATCTGGGACAGACAGGCTGCACGTGCTGCACAGAATGATGAACACAGCGACCACAGTGGCAGTCTCAGGACTGAGGGGAGGGTCCGTCTGAAACATAGAACGTCCCTGTGCAGCAGCCACCTGCGCACCCACAGCTACCAGCAAGAGAGAGAGCCAGTTCTGATGTTCACTCGGGGCCGCGTCTGTCCAGAGGAACTGTGAAGCCCAGTGCTGCAGTCTGGAGCCCGCAGCGCCCTCCGGGTCTGCCTCCCCTTGGAAGGGGGGAGCACTTGGCCGCTCATGCTCCTGCCCCCTTCCCCTCTCTTCCAGCTTCCCGCTTCTTCCCACCACATCCAACACGGGTCATGCCCCGGAGTTAAGCAGGCTATGTTTGTGACAGGTGACTAACTGGCTAAATGTTTGCATAATTTCTCATTAAAAAATCACTGCTCATGATATATTTTTTCTCTTTTATCAGGAAAAAAAAGAAAGCAACAATACATAGGTCTGGGTGGCTAGAGTCATCCCAAGAATCCCCTTCCCCCAAGTCCTTCTAAATAAATCATTATCATCACTGTCATTATTGTCACTGTTATATTAATGCTAGGGGACGACAGCCTGTTTTATGTGACATTTATGATTCAGCAGTAAAGTTACCCAAGCCCACGGCACAATTCACAGCCACACATGCCTGTTGGCAGGGGCCTCCTGCAGGAGGCACTGCGGTGGAACCAGCTGGAGCAGCAGGGAGGAGACCAGATACCCGGCCCTGGCTCTGCCTCCAAGCAAGTAAACTGAGGCAAATCACCCCTTCTCTGCAGTCCTGGAACGGAGACAATTTTAAGTGGTGTCCAGCACTGAGACCCTCAGTCACTATGAAAAGTGCAAACCGTCCCCACTCAAGGGCTCTCAACACAAGCAAAGCAGCAAGCCAGTGTATTCCTTACGAGTCATTTAGTTTTGACAGAAGATAACATTTATTCTTTTTTTAAATAATGGTGGCTTAAAAACAAATGACCCAATTCAAAAATGGTCAAAGGATGTGAACAAACATTTCCCCAAAGAAGATACGTTAAGTGGTCAGTGAGCAGGACAGACACCCCTGCACACTCAGCACAATGTCACCCCCAAACAAACAACAGACAGAAAATAACAAGTGCTGGTGAAGGTATGAAGAAGTGGGAACCCTGTGCACTGCGGGACACGAAGTGGTCTGTCTGCTGTGGAAAACAGGATGGCAATTTTTTTTTTATTTTTTTTTGTAGAGACAGAGTCTCACTGTACCGCCCTCAGGTAGAGTGCCGTGGCATCACACGGCTCACAGCAACCTCCAACTCTTGGGCTTACGTGATTCTCTTGCCTCAGCCTCCCGAGCAGCTGGGACTACAGGTGCCCGCCACAACGCCCAGCTTTTTTTTTTTGTTGTTGTTGCAGTTTGGCCGGGGCTGGGTTTGAACCCGCCACCCTCGGCATATGGGGCCGGTGCCCTACTCACTGAGCCACAGGTGCCGCCCAGGATGGCAGTTTTTAAAAACATAAATATAGAGTTACTGTGTGATCCAGCAATTCTACTTCTGCATGGAGACACAAAAGAATCAAAAGCAGGAACTCGCAGATGCCTGCAGACCGGTTTCATAGCAGCTTTAGTCACAACAACCAAAATGTGAAAACAATCCAGATATTCATCAGCAGATGAACAAACAAAATGTGGTGTATACATAGAATAACGTGTTATTCAGTCTTAAAAAGAGGAATGAAATTCTGATACATGTGACAAAATGAATGAACCTTGAAAACGTTATGCTAAGTGAAATAAGTCAGTCATGAACGAATACATATTGCATGAGACAGCTAGAAGAGGCACATTCATAGAGACAGTCACCAGGGGGACGCACAGAGTTTCTATTTGGGGTGATGATTTAAAAATTCTGGAAATGGAAATAGTGGTGATTATTGTGCAATATTATAAATGTGCTTGAATTATGTTCTTAAATATGGATAAGATGGTAAAATTTATGTTATATGTATTTTTCTACAATAAAAGCATTTTTTAATAATGGTAGCTTAAACCATATGAAAACAGGCAGGTAAAGCCTGGTATGATTATCAAGGGCCCTTTCTCCCTGGAGTTTCTGCCACACTTCAACATGTAGCTTCCTCTTTATGACCCAAGATGGCTGCTCCCACTCCAGCCATCACATCAGCAATCCAGCAGCAGAAAGGCAGAGAAAGGGAAAGACAAGGGTCTTCCCTCCCCAGAAAGACTCAACCTTCCCCTTAAGGACATGTCCTGGGAGTTGTTCACAGCCCTTCTGCTCCTGTTCTCTTGGCCAGAACATAGCCACATGGCTGCATATGGCTACAAAGGAAGCTGGGCAAAGAGGTCTTCATCCTGGGAACCCACCTCCTCAGCTAACATTCAGGAGTTCTGCTACTGAGGAAGAGAGAAGAATGAGCACTGAGAAATGACAAGCCATCTTTGCATAAGTTGAAAATCACCCTGGTGCAAATATTTTTGTAGCAATAGGACTGCAGAAAGGGGTTGTGACTGAGTGAGCTCCTTCTTCTTTGCTCAGCCCACCTTGCAACATTCAAGGATGCCAGACCCTCATGGAGATGTGCAATGCAAAGACAGTCATTCCCTACCTGCCCTGGGGAAGAAGTACAGCTAAACTGAGAAGGACTGAGAAGAAAAAAGCAAGAAAATAAAGAAGGAAAAAAGATTAAAATAAAGGGTCACTTTCTTGATGCCTCACCCCACCCCTCTTGTAGAACTGGAACTCCTACAACCACTGAATGCATAAAGCTCTTAGAGTCTGAGCTGCCCTTAGCCTTGGCAGAGCCCAGAAGTGCCCAGTGGCACATTCCTGACATTGCAGGTAGGTAACAAACATTTATTTTGTCCAGGGAGGTAACGGCACACCCTCGTCTAGTTCCCGCAACACTGAGTGTATCTTGTCCTTGAGAAAAAAGATTCAGTATCTTCAAAAGGCCCCATTCCCTACACTTCGTTTCCCATGAAGGTTTTGTCTTTGGGTGAAGTTGCACAGAACAAGCACATGGTTTCACATATTCACACAGTGGAGAGCGAGAATAGGAGGAGTTCTTATGAGTCACAGAAAATTTGGCTCAAAAAAAAGAAAAAAAAAAGAACCAGGAAGAATCAGTAACATTAAACGCCCACATGTCTCGACTCTTTAAAGCACATTGGGGGAAATTTTGCTTTTAGTGGTAACTGAACATTCTGTTGCTGCTATATATGTCATTTTCAGGAGAGATGAAATAACGAACAGCCTGGGAAGACTTTTATAGCCTTCTGTCCTTTAAGGGATGGCATGGTCCCAATTTTGACCTCCTTTTTTACTACTTTCCTTTCCTTTGGACAAAATCCACATAATCCTTAGTAATACAAGAACAATGTGCGTTACTGTGTGCACACCTGATCCCCACGTCATTTCCATCCTTCAATTTGGCAGCGATCTGTAAGTACAGGCAGAAAGTTCCCATACCCCTGTCCTGACTCCTGGAAGCCCTGGCCCTTATACCAAGGAAGCCCTCCTGGCATCTGTCTCCTGCTGGGTTAGGAACCGCATCAGACCCGAGGCCTGAGAATGAAATCCCGCAGACAGTTCCTGAGGGGTGTGCTTGACTTTGGAAACCCAACTGAAATGGATGCTGCTTGAATCATCTCTCTGATAGCACCACCATTATAGAAAGTCACCTCTCAGGTACTAAAAGGCTCTGCTCTTTTGTTTTTAGCATTTATCATCCATCTGCAAGGAGCAGCATTCTTCCACACTGGAACAGGTACTCCCAGGGATAGGGATAACACAGTCGTTTACAATGCAGGACTCTGAAGCCACTGTTCAGATTCAGATTCTTATTCCATCACTGACCACCTTGGATGAGCTGACTAACCTTTCCTTATCCATCAAATGGGGGCAATAAAACCATACGCCTGTACACAAATGGCTTCCAAGCATCTGAAAAGACCCTTGACATCACTAATCATCAGAAAAATGCAAAGCGATAGTAACTCACATAAAAATGGTAAGGATGAGAAGTTTGACATTATCTTTTTTACCACAAGAAGAAAAATAATTTAAAAAGTGTCTCTCAGGAGGTGCCTGTGGTTCAGTGGGTAGGGCGCCGGCCCCATATATTGAGAGTGGCGGGTTCAAACCCGGCACTGGACAAACTGCAACAAAAAAATAGCCAGGCGTGTGGCAGGCGCCTGTAGTCCCAGCTACTCGGGGGGCTGAGACAAGAGCATCACCTAAGCCCAGGAGTTGGAGGTTGCTGTGAGCTGTGATGCTACAGCACTCTACCAAGGGCGACAAAACTCTCTCAAAAAAAAAAAAAAAAAGTGTCTCCCACCGAGCTGTCACATGGATTACCTCGGCTCAGATGTGTAAAGCCTACAAGGCTGGCTGGCACGAGTTAGAGTGTCACAGACATCACCATCAGTGAAGCTGTGTTCAAGGCGACACCAGCACCCGTGAACTCACAGCCGTGTTCGAGGCAACACCGGCACCCGTGAACTATTTTGTGTCTGGGTTAGTGTCTTTTACTTGGAGTTTTGTTTTGTTTTATTTCGTCATCTCTGTTTTCTACGTTGCTCCGTAAGGTCAAATTGTTTTACAACTTTACACATCTATTTTTAAATTACTCATTGTACAATAAAAAGTATAAGGTAAGATTATTTTCAAGAAAAACAACATTTGGATATCCTTTAATTTCATAAGATATACCCTCAATTTTGGATTATTTTGTTTGTTTGGGGGCTTTAAAAGCCTTCTTTTTGCTGAATAAGAGGGACTTTGCTTGGCAGCACTTATGAAAAAAAACACCCTGTTTTCAAAGGCAGCCTGAGGCTTCCCTGAAGCTCCTGCCTCAAAAGAACCATAGCATCCAGATCACAAAATACAATGGTCCCAGATTTCTGAGGGCCTACCCTTTACATGACTTTCTAAGAAAAACATTAGTTAAAAAAAAAAATCCAGAAAAACAAAACCAATATATGAGAGCTCTAAAAGACATACTGTATAGAATAGGGTTAAAACAAGTAGTAGTATTTTTTTCCTGCAAAAGAGAAAATTAAAGTTATGCTCTCTTAAAATATGTGAAGATCAGTCAAAAAAATTCATTCATTTATTCAGTTCTGAAATTATTCAGTAATTATTTTGTATGAGGTTTTATTTATTATTATTATTCTAGCCAGGTATTATTCTAGCTCTCAATCTCAATCATGAGCAAAAATACCGCATTACTGTGTAATTCTGGAAGGTTACAGCAGATACAACAAGGGGGACGTATTTAAAGCTGATGTAGGTGAGTGCATGCCGAGAAACAGAGCTGCCCTGTGATGGGGACGGTTACATTACGAGGGAGTGGTTTCCCTGACCCTGGGAAAATGCAGGAATGGGAAATATAGGCATCGAGAATGCTGAGAAGAAGCTTATACCCCAATTTCTAAACATCCAGCAGAGACAACAATCTACTTCTCCTCCAGCTAAAAACTCCATGAGTCCAGTTTTAGGGCCACTGAGTGGAGAGAGTATCTGTATCCTCAGAGTGACTCTGGGATAAAACCCTTAACAAATCGTCACTGCTGACTTCCCAGTTGTGACCCAATACGCCACCGTCAGTAACACAGACCCATCCTAGATATGTAACACTAAAAATGACCAGCTCCCTTTGTGTGGTTACACACTGATGATCCACTTTTACAATCTCAGAATTGATTACAACGGCACTGCACGGCATGTGGGCAGCCTTCTGTAGTCTCCTTCCTCTAAGTTTCATTCCAGCTTTGAATAAAGTCATGAAGCCAGGCACGGCGGCTCACACCTATAATCCTAGCACTCTGGGAGGCCAAGGCAGGTGGATTGCTTGAGCTCAAGAGTTCCAGATGGGAAGAAGAAGAAGATGAAGACGAAGAAGAAGAAGAAGAAAGAAAAACTAGCTGGGCATGGTAGCAGGCTCCTGTAGGCCCAACTACTTGAGAGGCCAAGGCAAGAGGAACTCTTGAGCCCGAGAGTATGACACCACAGCACTCTACCCAGGGCAACAGAGTGAGACTCTGTCTCAAAAGAAAAAAGTCATGAAGATAATTGCTACAACTTGGATGCAACCAAGGGCCTGTCAATAGGTGAATGGATAGATTGTGGTGCTTTCAGACAATGGGATATTACATAGCAATAAAAAGAAATGAGCTGTCAAACCCCTAAAAGACATGGAGGAACCTTACGTGCATATTGCTAAGTGAAAAGTCAGCCTGACAAGCCCGCAGGCTGTGTCACTCCAACTGTGTGACACTCTGGAAAAGGCACAACTGTGGAATCAGTACAAAGATCAGGGTTTCTAGGGGTGAGTGGGGAAGGAGGGAGGGATAAATAGGGAAAGAGCACAGAGGAACTTCAGGGCAGTGAAAGTGATCTGTGTGGACTCGCATTGTTATACATTTGTCAAAACTTGGAGAACATGGAACTAGGACTGGCCCCTAATAATGTTATAGTGGACCTTCGTGGAAGACCACAGACCTTAGGGGAGGACCGCAGTTAGTGGAGGACAGTGGACATTAGGAGGAGAACCGCTGACGTCAGGGGGAACTGCGGACGTTACGGGAGAAGGGCGTGTCCCTGCCAGTTCATCAGTTACAACAAACATAACGAGTCAAGAACAACAACAAACTACTCTGAAATACCAAGAATAAAATTACTACACATATACATAAATAAGGGCATATTAAATAAGTGAAAACAATTAAGAAAAAACTTCACAAGCATGATTCTTTCTGGGGTGGCCAATCTATAGCCTGCGGGCTCATGAGGTTTATTTGAGGCCTGTTTTACTGATAATCTGTTGTGTCAGATGTCACAAAAATTATGCAAGGAACTGTTTTTTTGTTTTGTTTTTTTTTTTGCTCATCAGCTTTTGCTAGTGTTTGTGTATTTAATGAGTACCCAAGACAACCCTTCTTCCAATGTAAGGGAGAGACAAGAAAAGGTTGAACACCCCTGCAAGCAACCATAACAGTGATAATAATAATATAGGAATGTTCCTATTTCCCAAATCCAAAAACTTACAAATGATTCGGTGATTTTTTTAAAGCACAGTTACTGCACATAAAATGCAACTGTGGGTGACATACACTTTGGGGTACCCTGTGTTTGTGTTGACTGCATGCATAGTTGGAAGCCGGGCCATGGATGTTTGGGATCATGGTGGCAGTGACCCCCCTCCGCTGTGTGTGAAGCAGGGAAGGAGGCACTGGGGCGAAGGTCCTGGCTTTACCGTCACCAGTTCCCCAATGCTGCACCACGGGCTTGTCTGGGCCTCTACCTTCTCATGCAGGAAATGGGCAGAGCGGGTGAGTGAGCCGTTTCCAGGTTGGTCTCCCAAGGAAGGGAAAGGAGGGATGAGCTTCCACCAAGAGCCCCACCCTTTGTGGGGAGGGAAGGTTACTTATTAGGTTTTTATGTACAATTTTATTTGAACAAAGAGTTACTCAGCTTTTTTTTTTTTTTTAAGGGACATCTGGTTTCTTTTCCCTGGAGATATTTGCTGAGGCCAAAGAATGAAGCACCTGTGGGTAGAAAGCAGATGAAAGTTGGACTATAAAAGCTGGAGGGAGCTTTTTCTCATTTCTGAGATTATCGGGGAAGAACGTGCGCTGGCTCCTGGAAGCCCATCCAACCTTTCGTCTCCCACCGCACCCAAAGAGCTCCCATTGCACCCCAGCAGTCTGCAGACCAAGGGGAAAAGGATCCTGCCAACCCAGACTCCAGGTACCCATGCTCAGAGACCACCGGACACTGCCTGGGCTGCCTCCCTGCTAAGAAGGAAACAAGTATACAAAATTATCTATTAGGTAATAACCATCAAAAAGAAAGAGGCAAATACTTTGTAGTTCATATACATGAATCACTGTGTCTTAAGTTACAAGAAACTTTAAATGGACGATGGAAATAAAGCCCCAAAGTGGAGAAAGATGTTGTAGAAATGTCACACAGTGTGTGACTGCCCTGGGACCCCAGCTGGCCCGACAAGGACGATCTGTTCTCAGTGAAGACCTGGATGGAGATCCTTCTGCTCAGTCCCTGGTCTCTCTCAGTTATGTGGAAAAATCACCTCAAGATCACTGCCTTCTCAGACTTCCCCAAACACATGTGTGTCTGTGCATGTCACTGTGCACTTGTCACTGTGTCACTGTGCATGTCACTATGTGCATCACTGCATGTGTCACTGTGTGTGTCACAGTATCATTGCATGTGTCATTGTGTGTCATGGTGTGCATGTCACTATCACTGCATGTGTCACTGTGTGTCACTGTGTGCATGTCACTGTCACTGCATGTCACTGTGTGACTGTGTGCATGTCACTGTGTGCTTGTCCCTGTCACTTACATGTTACTGTATCACTGCATGTGTCACTGTGTGTCACTCTATGCATGTCACTGTCACTGCATGTCACTGTATCATTGCGTGTGTCACTGTGTCACTGTGTGCATGTCACTGTCGCTGCATGTCACTGTGTCACTGCATTTTATCATTGCATGTGTTACTGTCACTGTGCATGTCACTGTGTATAACTGTGTGCGTCACTGTACGTGTCACTGTGTCACTGCACGTGTCACTGTGTGCATGTCACTGTATATCATTGTGCATGTCACTGTGTCACTGTGCATGTCACCATGTGTCACTGTCACTGTGTGCATGTCACTGTGTCACTGTGTGCATGTCACTGTATCACTGTGTGTCACTGTGTCACTGTGTACATGTCTGTGTCATTGTGTGCATGTCTCTGTGTCACTGTGTCACTGTGTATGTCACTGTCACTGCATGTGTCACTGTGTCACTGTGTGCATGTCTGTGTTGTGTCACTGTGTATGTCACTGTCACTGCACATGTCACTGTGTCACTGTGTGCATGTCACTGTCACTGCACGTATCACTGTGTGCATGTCACTGTGTGTCCGTGTGCCCTTGTGTTGAAACTCACCAAGGAAAATAATGTAACTTCAAACTGGCAAATATATCCCGACTGACTGGAGTCTGAGAAATAGTCACGTGGCTCTTACTGTGATCAAAACTTGGGTGTTGGAGGTGGAGCAAGATGGTGGCCAAGTAACAACTTCCCTGCAACTGGGCACGGTGAGTCTGGGGAGATAAGACTCCAGGCATCTCTGGCTGGTGGGATCTGCCTATTATCATACCTTTGAGGATACAGGGAGTCGAAAAGGGACTTCTGGACTCCAAGAGGAGGACAAAAGCTGTGGAAAACTGGCAAGTGGTTGCATGTGTTCGATCGACCAAATCCCGCCAGCAGCCATAAGTACAAGCAGCAGTGAGACTGCAAACCAGAAAGGCCTTACCTGTGAACCGTTTCAGTATTTTTGGACATGGCACTCAGTTGAACTGCCTTGCGGAGAGCTTGAGAAGGAGTGCAGAGAACTTTGGGCATTGTCTTGGGCCCCAGACTGAGCCGCTGAGCGAGGTGGAGCTAATAGTGTTTGGCTGTGGGCTGCAGGAAGCCATTGTGAGAGAACTGCCCCAGCAATTCTCAGGGTCACAGAGCAAGGATCAGGCAGGAGCTAGTAACCTAGTGACTGAGCAGCCTAAAGGCAGGGACTGAGCTGCATTACAGCCATAACCCTCAGGGGCAGAGTGAGACTGGTTTTGGCACGCTGGAACCTCGGGCTGTGGCCCTGGGTAGAGTGCCGTGGCGTCACAGCTCATAGCAACCTCAAACTCCTGGGCTTGGTGCTGCCCGGACCTCTATAAGAGCTGCGCTGCGACCCCCGACCCGCAAGCCGCGCCCACCGGGCCTCCGCATGCCCTGACCAGGAACTGTGGGAACAGGGCAACCACGCGTCCTCCCTCCTGTACCCTCCTTACCTCCACACGGGCCTGCTCATCTGGCCAGGGACTCCGGTAGCTGTGTACCCTTCAGAGCCCTCCCTGCCTCTGCCCAGAGCCCATCTCCTGGCCAGAGACTTCTGGAGCATTGGGCTCTCTGTGCCAAAGTCACTGGGCACCAGGCACTCCCAGAACCTTGTGCACCACCTCCCACCCTGTTGCTGGATCCAGGTGTGTCACACTCTGGAGCTGCTCCCACAACCAGAACTCCCTGCCTGGGGCAGCCCCAGAGGAACTACACAAGGTCACTCCCTACAAAGATCCAGCAACAGTAGAGTGATCCCACTGGGGTCTAATCTTGGAGAGACACCTCCCCAACTCTGAGGACGGCCAGAGGCAACAGTGAAAAACAATCAGGAGGCGAAATCAACAGAAAAACTCTGGCAATATGAATAATCAGAGTAGATCAACTCCCCCAAGGATCAATGGGGCAGACACAGCACAAGATCCCATCCACAAACAAATAGCTCAGATGTCAGAGATCAAATTCAGAATCTGGATAGCAAATAAGATCGAGTCAGATTCCAAGCAATAACCCTAAAGATATCTCAAGAATTCAACGAATTCAAAGACCAAATGACCAAAGATTTTGACACATTGAGACAAGAAGTTGCAGCCCTCAAAGATCTGAGAAACACAGTAGAATCCCTCAGTAACAGAATGGAGCAAGCAGAAGAAAGGATTTCTGACATTGAAGATAAAGCTTTCGAACGCTCCCAAACTCCCAAAGAGGAAAATAAATGGAGGGCAAAAAGAGATCACTCTCTCAGAGAGCTCTGGGATAATTCGAAGAAAACCAATATTTGTCTTATAGGGATCCCCGAAAGCAATGAAGTGACTTCACAAGGCACAGTCTCTTCTTCATGAGATTATGAAGAAGAACTTTCCAGACATGCCAAGAGATTCTGAAATTCAGGTAGCAGACAGTTTCAGAACTCCAGCACAACTCAATCCAAATAAGACATCCCCCAGACACATCATAATCAACTTCACTAAAGTTAATATGAAGGAGAAAATTCTGAAAGCAGCCAGATGAAAGAAAACCATCACCTATAAGGGGAAGAATATTAGAATAACTGCAGATCTCTCTGCTGAAACCTTTCAAGCTAGAAGAGGATTGTCATCAACTTTTAATCTCCTAAAACAAAATAACTTTCAACCCAGGATCCTGTACACAGCTAAACTGAGTTTCATTTATGACGGAGAAATTAAATACTTCAATGACATTCACATGTTGAAGAAATTTGCCATAACTAAACCAGCTCTCCAGGATATCAGACCTACCCTCCATAAAGACCAGCATAATCCTCCACCACAAAAGTTAACCCACCCAGAAAATTTTGATCAAATTTCAACTTCCACAGTCGCAAAAGGATGAAAAATATCCACCAGACTCTCGAAAGGCTTATCAATATTCTTAATTAATGTGAATGGTTTAAATTGTCCTCTAAAGAGGCACAGGTTGGCTGACTGGATACAAAAACTCAAGCCAGGTATCAGCTGCATACAAGAATCGCATCTTACATTAAAAGACAAATATAGATTCAAGGTGAAGGGATGGTTATCTATATTCCAGGCAAATGGAAAGCAGAAAAAAGCAGGCATTGCAATCCTATTTGCAGATGCAATAGGCTTTAAACCAACCGGAATAAAGAAGAATAAGAATGGACACTTCATATTTTTTAAAGGTAATACTCAATATGATGAGATTTCAATTACTAACATTTATGCACCCAACCAGAACACACCTCAATTTATAAGAGAAACTCTAACACACATGAGCAACTTGATTTCCTCCAGTTCCATAGTAGTTGGAGATTTAAACACCCCTTTAGCAGTGCTGGATAGATCCTCCAAAAAGAAGCTAAGCAAAGAAATTTTAGATCTAAACTTAACCATTCAACATCTGGACTGGCCAGACAGCTACAGAACATTTCATCCCAACAAAACTGAATACACATTCTTCTCATCAGCCCACAGAACATACTCCAAAATCGACCACATCCTAGACCACAAATCTAACCTCAGTAAATTTAAAAAAATAGAAATTATTCCTTGCATCTTCTCAGACCATCATGGAATAAAAGTTGAACTCAATAACAACAGGAACCTGCATACCCATACAAAAACATGGAAGCTAAACAACCTTATGCTGAAGGATAGATGGCTTATAGATGAGATTAAGAAGGAAATCACCAAATTTTTGGAACAAAACAACAATCAAGACAAGAATTATCAGAACCTCTGGGATACTGCAAAGGCAGTCCTAAGAGGGAAATTTATAGTACTGCAAGCCTTCCTCAAGAAAATGGAAAGAGAGGAAGTTAATAACTTAATGGGACATCTCAAGCAACTGAAGAAGGAAGAACACTCCAACCCCAAACCCAGCAGAAGAAAAGAAATAACCAAAATCAGAGCAGAATTAAATGAAATTGAAAACAAAAGAATTATACAACAGATCAATAAATCCAAAAGTTGGTTTTTTGAAAACATCAATAAAATTGATAAACCTTTGGCTAACCTAACCAGGAAAAAAAGAGTAAAATCTCTCATTTCATCAATCAGAAATGGTAACGATGAAATAACAAAAGACCCCTCAGAAATTCAAAAAATCCTTAACGAATACTACAAGAAACTCTACTCTCAGAAATATGAAAATCTGAAAGAAATCGACCAATACCTGGAAGTATGCCAACTACCAAGACTTAGCCAGAACGAAGTGGAAATGTTGAACAGGCCTATATCAAGTTCTGAAATAGCATCAACTATACAAAACTCCCTAAAAAGAAAAGCCCAGGACCAGATGGCTTTACGTCAGAATTACCAAACCTTTAAAGAAGAACTAGTACCTATACTACTAAACCTCTTCCAAAATACAGAAAAAGAAGGAATATTACCCAACACATTCTACGAAGCAAACATCACCTTGATCCCCAAACCAGGGAAAGACCCAATAAGAAAAGAAAATTATAGACCAATATCACTAATGAATATTGATGCTAAAATACTCAATAAGATCCTAACAAACAGAATCCAACAACACATCAAAAAAAT
Source organism: Nycticebus coucang (assembly GCF_027406575.1). NCBI lineage: Eukaryota > Metazoa > Chordata > Mammalia > Primates > Lorisidae > Nycticebus > Nycticebus coucang. The sequence goes on along the minus strand of NC_069795.1, from coordinate 7,116,857 downwards.
TATACACCATGACCAAGTGGGATTTATCCCAGGGTCTCAAGGCTGGTTCAATATACGTACATCTATAAATGTAATTCAGCACATAAACAAACTAAAAAATAAGGATCATATGATTCTTTCAATTGATGCAGAAAAAGCTTTTGATAATATCCAGCATCCCTTCATGATCAGAACACTTAAGAAAATTGGTATAGAAGGGACATTTCTTAAACTAATAGAGGCCATCTACAGCAAACCCACAGCCAATATTGTATTGAATGGAGTTAAATTGAAATCATTTCCACTTAGATCTGGAACCAGGCAAGGTTGCCCATTGTCTCCATTGCTCTTTAATATTGTAATGGAAGTTTTAGCCATTGCAATTAGGGAAGAAAAGGCGATCAAGGGTATCCACATAGGGTCAGAAGAGATCAAACTTTCGCTCTTCGCAGATGATATGATCGTATACCTGGAAAACACTAGGGATTCTACTACAAAACTCTTAAAAGTGATCAAGGAATACAGCAATGTGTCAGGCTACAAAATCAACACCCATAAATCTGTAGCTGTTATATATACCAACAATAACCAAGTTGAAAAAATAGTCAAGGACTCTATTCCTTTCACAGTAGTGCCAAAGAAGATGAAATATTTGGGAGTATACCTAACAAAGGACGTGAAAGATCTCTACAAAGAGAACTATGAAACTTTAAGAAAAGAAATAGCTGAAGATGTTAACAGATGGAAAAACATACCATGCTCATGGCTGGGAAGAATCAACATTTTTAAAATGTCTATACTACCCAAAGCAATATATAATTTTAATGCAATTCCTATTAAAGCTCCATTGTCACATTTTAAAGATCTTGAAAAAATAATACTTCGTTTTATATGGAATCAGAAAAAAACCTCAAATAGCCAAAACATTACTCAGCAATAAAAACAAAGCAGGAGGAATCACGCTACCAGACCTGAGACTGTACTTTAAATCGATAGTGATCAAAACAGCATGGTATTGGCACAAAAACAGAGAAGTAGATGTCTGGAAAAGAATAGAGAACCAAGAGATGAATCCAGCTACTTATCATTATTTGATCTTTGACAAGCCAATTAAAAACATTCAGTGGGGAAAAGATTCCCTATATAACAAATGGTGCTGGGTGAACTGGCTGGCAACCTGTAGAAGATTGAAACTGGACTCACACCTTTCACCATTAACTAAGAAAGACTCACTGGATAAAAGATTTAAACTTAAGACATGAAACTATAAAAATACTTGAAGAAAGTGCAGGGGAAACTCTTGAAGGAATCGGCCTGGGTGAATAATTTATGAGGAGGACTCCCCAGGCAATTGAAGCAGTATCAAAAATACACTACTGGGACCTGATCAAACTAAAAAGCTTCTGCACAGCCAAGAACACAGTAAGTAAAGCAAGCAGACAGCCCTCAGAATGGGAGAAAATATTGCAGGTTATACCTCCGATAAAGGTCTCATAACCAGAATCCACAGAGAACTCAAAAGTATTAGCAAGAAAAGAACATGTGACCCCATCTCAGGGTGGGTTAGGGCCTTGAAGAGAAACTTCTCTGAAGAAGACAGATGCACGATCTACAAACACATGAAAAAAAGCTCATCATCCTTAATCATCAGAGAAATGCAAATCAAAACTACGTTGAGGTATCATCTAACCCCAGCAAGAGTAGCCCACATAAAAAAATCCCCAAACCAGAGATGTTGGTGTGGATGTGGAGAAAAGGGCACACTTCTACACCGCTGGTGGGAATGCACACTAATACATTCCTTCTGGAAGGATGTTTGAAGAATACTTAGAGACCTAAAAATAGACCTGCCATTCAATCCTATAATTCCTTTACTAGGTTTATACCCAGAAGACCAAAAATCACAATGTAACAAAGACATCTGTAGCAGAATGTTTATTACAGCCCAATTCATAATTGCTAAGTCATGGAAGAAGCCCAAGTGCCCATCAACCCACGAATGGACTAGCAAATTGTGGTACATGTATACCATGGAATATTATGCAACCTTAAAGAAAGATGGAGACTTTACCTCTTTCATGTTTACATGGATGGAGCTGGAACATATTCTTCTTAGCCAAGTATCTCAGGAATGGAAGAAAAAGTATCCAATGTACTCAGCTCTACTATGAAGCTAAATTATAGCTTTCACATGAAGACTATAACCCAACTATAGCACAAGACTACGGGGAAAGGGCCAAGGAAGGGGAAGGGAGGGGGGATGTTATGGTGGAGGGAGGATAATGGGTGGGGCCACACCTATGGTGCATCTTAGAATGGGTACAGGCAAAACTTACTAAAGGCAGAATACAAATGTCTTCATACAATATATAAGAAAATGCCATGACGGCTACGTTGAACAGTTTGATGGGAACGTTTCAGATTGTATATGAAACCCGCACATTGTACCCCTTGATTGCACTAATGTACACAGCTATGACTTAACAATAAAAATAAATTAAAGAATGAAAAATTAAAAATAAAATCTTGGGTGTTATTTGGGCTCAATTCTTTTGAAAGACACCGTGGTGTAACAGAAAGAATACACAGTGAACATGTATAGACACCGCGCTGCTAATCGTGTGTCCTCAGAAAGTTACCTGACCTCACCGTCCTTCAGTTTGACATCAAATGCAAGGCTGTTGTAACAACCATCTACTATATATAGGATGCCAAGAAAGAGCAACTATAATTATGTTATTATTACTAATTATGTTAACTATTAACAGTGTTGATGACTATAAAAGATTTTAAGTAATGTTGCGGTTTAATCTGCTGTAAGACCCCTGGCATCCTGCTGTCTTGTGCTCTGCATGTTTATCTGTTAGCTCTACACGGTGTCTCTTCACAGCTCCTGGGCATGCGTGTACGTACACAGATGATGTCTGTATGTGTGTGTGCACACGTCATGTACACACGTGTGTGTATTCCAATGGAAGCTCTCACTTTCCCACTAGAAGTTTCCTCTGGGGTCTGCATAACAAAGGCCAGACACCCGGGACTGCAAAAATGTTAACCGAGGATGCAAGACCCGTGCACACAACTGCAAGGACACGTTGGAGAAAACAGTGAAGCTAAGGTGGGGACATAGCACTTGCAATGTTGGAAGTGCCGGGGAAGGTCTGAGAAGAGGGCCTGGACCAGGAGAGTCTCCGGACTCTGGCTGAGCCCGTCTGGGTGCACTGCCCAGCTCAGCCCTTCCCCCAGGGGACCCTGGGCAAGGCACTCCTGGATCTGAAGCCTCAGGCTCCCGCCCTGTGAGTCAGGGTTGAGGGGTCCGTCCCACTGGGCTGCTGTGAGGATGTAATCAGTTCATCCAGGTAAAGCCCGTCACAGTGGCATCCTGCGTAGCTTCATCCTGGTCACCTCATCCTTCCGCGTGGAGCAGGCCTTTCCCACTCAGAGCAGCTGCTGTCCATGGTCAGAGTGTTTATCCAAGAACACGTGCAATGAATGCAGCTCATGTCTGAAACGTGACAGCTCCAGATAAAAATGGCCGTGTGCACACCTCTAGAATAACAGCACCAAAAGTAGCAAGGGGCAGGACAAAGGGAAGAAAAAGGAGACAACGGCCTGCAGGGGGTTCACAAAGTATGAAAGGTGGAAGCACACGAGTGGGGGAGGGGGGCAGGGAAGGAAAAGCAATGTGAACAGCGGGACCCCAAGAGGCTCACAGTGCTGAGGGTGCAGGAGCCCCTCGGAGGGTGGCACCAAGACAAGGGACGGGGCTGGAAACCTGAGCGTGTGTGAGGGCTGGAGTCAGAAGCAGGCAGAGTGCCCCCGCCCCACTCCCCCATCTGACCCCCCACAACCAGGGAACTGCCCACCTTGTGCCCCAGCAGGCCATGTGAGGTTCCTCTCGGGAGAAACGAAGAACTCGAGGCTCTCTGGAGTGTAGACCGAGAAGGGAGTGAGTGGACGGTGCCGCCCCTCCCCAGGGTCTGCCCTCTGCCGCAGGCTCTCAGAGTCCCACCCCCGGCAGGACAGCAGGACAAAGCTCCAGAGATGCTGACATCTCCCGAGGGCACAGGAAAGCACCATAGACGCTGCCACATGTGGTCCCGGACGACAAGCTCAGGCACCAACACCCGTCACGGTGCTGTTACCCACAATCCTCGCCTGGGCACACAGTTTCCTGGTGACACATATGAACAGACTCCAGTTCTTATATGAACAGGTCAAGGTTCTCCAGACCCTGGAGAAGAACGTCCAACATGAGAGACAATGACCAAAAAGGAACAAATACAAAGTAGGAAAATATGTAAAGCAAAAGAGGTAAGTCAGGAAGGAGGAACTTAACTTTTAAAAAACTATCGTTAAGATCCTAGGCATCAGAACAAAAAAAATCATCCATTTAAAAAAAAAATTTAAGATGCTTTGGGGAAAAAAAAAAAAACAAAAATCAGAACAACCAACCAAAAGAAGGTCAATGTCAAAATAAGCAAAACAAAGTTCTGAGAAGAGAGAACATCAAAAAAATGGAAAGGGAAATCATCAGAGATGACACAGAAAACCTTCCCATCCTGCAGGGCAAAGGCCTGGGACCAGGAGAATCCGGGAGGGACCACGAGTGCCCAGAACGAGAAAAGGAGATGGCCCTCTCCAAGGCGCATCACTGTGAAACTTCAGGACACTGAGATGAAAGAGAAAAACCTAAGCACTCAGAGAGAGGAAACAGGAACCAGGACAGTGTCCCAAGCTTCTCGACAAGAAGGAAGAGCTACAAGTTGAAGAAGCTCCACTCTCCAGATCATGAGGGGAAAGTTTCTTACTGAGAAGTGAACATCCCGTCAAACCACCATAGGCAACACCAGCAGGGGGCTGACAGGGTTCCCTGGGGACCGACCGGACACGGCAGGAGAACAGAGGGAACTCCCAGACATAGCAGGGAGCAGGGCCAGGACAACCGCCATATCTAGAAGCAGCCGGTTCAGTCTATGAGCAAGAGCTTCTTTCTTAGGGCACTCTCACTCCATCACCACCAAAAATAAAATAAAATAAAATAAAATAAAACCTGAGAGACACCAAATTCATTCTATCACACTGGGAAGAGATGCCGCTTCCGCCAAGGGGCTCAAGGGACTCTTACTGAGGACTTAGAACAGAGGCAACAATAAAATCACAGACAGTTATTAAGTCCAGGAAGAAACACAATCACAGCTACTCTGTGGCTCACAGCTGTAAAATGCTACAAGTGCCTATTCACTTAACCAGCATCGTCCACCTACCCTGGAAGGACGGAGGAACGGGAAGCGGGGACTGGGATACGAGCTAAGTTCCCACCTTGCTTAGCAGGAAATCAACAGAGTCCAATGAAAAGCTCCTAATGGGCAGCATGAGTCTGTGCTTCCCGTGTGTGGAGGTGAGAGAGAGAATAAACAGGGCAGGAGTCGCCGCTGGGAAACAGGGCTCTCCCGGGAAACAGAGCTCTCCCAGGAAGTGGGAAGCAGAGAGCTGCCACTTTCCATTATGAGCACAGAAATATTATTTGACTTTTATCTCTCACTATGAGAAAAATATCAACTAAATAGAAAAGTGATAAACATGTGGACAAATTTCACAGTGAATAAAATAAATAATGGATAGATGTGCAATGGTTTTCCAAGTTCTGAAGCTCAATTAGGAAGCTAGAAAAGGCACAAGCCCAGTTCTGCAGAACAGTCCTGTGCTCACTGCAATGGATTACCTGACTGTGTCCTTCCAACATTCGTATGCGGACACCTGAGCCTCCAAGGTCATGCCATGAGGAGCTCGGGCCTTTAGGAGGAGATTAGGTCTTAGGGGTGGAGCGCTTATGAACGGGATTAGAGCCCTTATAAAAAGGACCCCAGAGGGTTCCCTCACCCTTTCCACCAAGTGAAGACACAGCAAGAGGGTGCCACCTGTGAACCAGGAAACGGCCCTCAGCAGACAATAAATCTGCCAGCACCTTGTGCTTGGAATTCCCAGCCTCCAGAGCTGTGTGAAGAACATGTCTGTTGTTTATAAGCCCCCAGCATATGTCCTGAATGGACTAAGAATAAGCTCTATTCATCATCAGAGCTGTTGCATCTGCCACCTCACCACAGTCTCATCAATGCCTCGATGGGGAGAAACGGCACCAAATACACCACTCTGTTTTGTTATGGCAGTAACGTGGTCGTGTCACAGTACAAAATAAACCAGGCAAAGTCAAACAGACCAGCTCAACTACTTGGCATTGTACAAATCTCTTCCCCATAATGCACATGCAACACTTTTCACTGTTTGCCTTTTAAAATACTTTTAGCATAAAGTAAAAGTTGGTTTTAAAAACCTTCTGGATGATAATTTGATGGTTTATTTCAAAAGAGTAAAGACACACGTATATATCTTTGATCCCAAATTCCACTTTCAAAAACGTATCTCAGTCTGGTAAACCACAGTAACAGTTGACTTTCAACCCTGGAACCATCTGAGAATACTGAATCCTGGTCCCCTCCCCAAGACATCTTCATTTAGCTGGGTGTAGGTAAGGCCCCAGGCATCTGTATTCTACACTCAAGATTGAGAACTACTGGTTTATAATACAGAAAACTGGAAACAGCCTAAATACTCAACAGAAGGGAACTACACAGAAAAATCTAGCATACTAGGGTCATTGCAATGGGGCACTAGAGAGTTTCAAAATAATGAGACATAAAGTTTCATTATGCATACTTATCCACATGAACAGACATCTAGAATGTGCCAGAAAGTGAACAAACAGGTTATAAAAGTGTATGTAGAATACAATCCTCTTTGGAAAACAGTGTACATAAAAAAAGTAACAATGCGCCCGTGGCTCAGTGAGTAGGGTGCCGACCCCATATGCCGAGGGTGGCGGGTTCAAACCCAGCCCCCACCAAACTGCAACAAAAAAATAGCCAGGCATTGTGGCGGGTGCCTGTGGTCCCAGCTGCTTGGGAGGCTGAGGCAGGAGAATTGCGTAAGCCCAAGAGTTAGAGGTTGCTCTGAGCCGTGTGACGCCATGGCACTCTACCGAGGGCGGTACAGTGAGACTCTGTCTCTACCAAAAAAAAAAAAAAAAAGTAACAACTATCTAGAACTCAAGGCATCATTCACCTTTGTGTCTGAGTGCAGAAAGATTCCATTTAAATATTTTTGTTCCTCTGTATGCTCATAATGAACAAAGTATTAATACCACCTTTGAAAGTTCAAACATGTTTATACATGTCATTAAATAAGTTTTAAACTGATAAGTTTAACACTTCATATAAATTTCAGCTTACACCCCACCCTGCCCCAACCAATAAATCCATATGGACAGCCCCACTCAGACGCTGGCCAGTGGGGTTTCAGAGCTCACCCCTCCCTGCCAAGTCTCCAGGCTGAAGAACAATGTTTCGTAGGCTTCAGTTCACCTGTGCAGATAACTGAGTCTGGCTGCCTCAAACCCAGAACACCTTGGGAGTGGCGGGTGACACTCACCTTCACAAAAGATGAGATGGAACCCATCATTGTAACAATAGCAAGAAACAAGATGCTTACTGGGTTTGTGACTAAGGACAGTGTTGAAATGACCAGAACATCTCCTGTCCCTCAAGCTCCAGCCCAGGGAAACCATCCAGCATCACTGGGCAAAGGTGTTTGGCCCCTAAAGAGGGGAGGCTGAGAAACAAGGCATGGAGGCAAACACATGGACATGTATCTGTGCCTTCCAGGGAAGCTGCTACTCTCCAGCTGGAGGAAGAGGCTGTGGTACCTGGTTACAGAGCGAGGACACCAGCGGGGTGTGCAACAGGTCACAGAGTGTGGACAACGGCGGGGCGTGCACCAGGTCACAGAGTGAGGACACCAGCAGGGCGTGCACCAGGTCACAGAGTGAGGACACCAGCGGGGCGTGCACCAGGTCACAGAGTGTGGACACTGGCAGGACGTGCACCAGGTCACAGAGTGTGGACACCGGCGAGGCGTGCACCAGGTCACAGAGTGTGGACACCGGCGGGGCGTGCACCAGGTCACAGAGTGAGGACACCGGCAGGGCATGCACCAGGTCACAGAGTGTGGACACCAGCAGGGCGTGCACCAGGTCACAGAGTGAGGACACTGGCAGGGTGTGCACCAGGTCACAGAGTGAGGACACCAGCAGGGCGTGCACCAGGTCACAGGAGTGTGGACACCGGCAGGGCATGCACCAGGTCACAGAGTGTGGACACCGGCAAGGCGTGCACCAGGTCACAGAGTGTGGACACCGGCGGGGCGTGCACCAGGTCACAGAGTGTGGACACCAGCAGGGCATGCACCAGGTCACAGAGTGTGGACACCAGTGAGGCGTGCACCAGGTCACAGAGTGTGGACACCGGCGAGGCGTGCACCAGATCACAGAGTGAGGACACTGGCAGGGCGTGCACCAGGTCACAGAGTGAGGACACCAGCAGGGCATGCACCAGGTCACAGAGTGTGGACACCGGCGAGGCGTGCACCAGATCACAGAGTGAGGACACTGGCAGGGCGTGCACCAGGTCACAGAGTGAGGACACTGGCAGGGCGTGCACCAGGTCACAGAGTGTGGACACCGGCAGGGCGTGCACCAGGTCACAGAGTGAGGACACTGGCAGGGCGTGCACCAGGTCACAGAGTGAGGACACCGGCAGGGCGTGCACCAGGTCACAGAGTGTGGACACCGGCAGGGCGTGCACCAGGTCACAGAGTGAGGACACCGGCAGGGCGTGCACCAGGTCACAGAGTGTGGACACTGGCGGGCCGTGCACCAGGTCACAGAGTGAGGACACCGGCAGAGTGTGCACCAGGTCACAGAGTGAAGACACTGGCAGGGCGTGCACCAGATCACAGAGTGTGGACACCGGCGGGGCGTGCACCAGGTCACAGAGTGTGGACACCAGCGGGGCGTGCACCAGGTCACAGAGTGAGGACACCGGCAGGGCATGCACCAGGTCACAGAGTGAAGACACTGGCAGGGCGTGCACCAGGTCACAGAGTGTGGACACTGGCGGGGCGTGCACCAGGTCACAGAGTGAGGACACCGGCAGGGTGTGCACCAGGTCACAGAGTGTGGACACCGGCGGGGCGTGCACCAGGTCACAGAGTGAGGACACCGGCAGGGCGTGCACCAGGTCACAGAGTGAGGACACTGGCAGGGCGTGCACCAGGTCACAGAGTGTGGACACCGGCGGGGCGTGCACCAGGTCACAGAGTGTGGACACCAGCGGGGCGTGCACCAGGTCACAGAGTGAGGACACCAACAGAGCGTGCACCAGGTCACAGAGTGTGGACACCGGCGCGGCGTGCACCAGATCACAGAGTGAAGACACTGGCGGGGCGTGCACCAGGTCACAGAGTGTGGACACTGGCGGGCCGTGCACCAGATCACAGAGTGAAGACACTGGCGGGGCGTGCACCAGGTCACAGAGTGAGGACACCGGCAGGGCATGCACCAGGTCACAGAGTGAAGACACTGGCAGGGCGTGCACCAGATCACAGAGTGTGGACACTGGCGGGGCGTGCACCAGGTCACAGAGTGAGGACACCGGCAGGGTGTGCACCAGGTCACAGAGTGAGGACACCGGCAGGGCGTGCACCAGGTCACAGAGTGAGGACACCGGCAGGGCGTGCACCAGGTCACAGAGTGAGGACACCGGCAGGGCGTGCACCAGGTCACAGAGTGAGGACACCGGCAGGGCGTGCACCAGGTCACAGAGTGAGGACACCGGCAGGGCGTGCACCAGGTCACAGAGTGAGACCAGGTCACAGAGTGAGGACACCGGCGGGGCGTGCACCAGGTCACAGAGTGAGGACACCAACAGAGCGTGCACCAGGTCACAGAGTGTGGACACCAGCGCGGTGTGCACCAGATCACAGAGTGAAGACACTGGCAGGGCGTGCACCAGGTCACAGAGTGTGGACACTGGCGGGCCGTGCACCAGATCACAGAGTGAAGACACTGGCGGGGCATGCACCAGGTCACAGAGTGTGGACACTAGTGGGGCGTGCATCAGGTCACAGAGTGAGGACACCGGCGGGGCGTGCACCAGGTCACAGAGTGAGGACACCGGCAGGGCGTGTACCAGGTCACAGAGTGTGGGCAGTTGCAGGGTGTGCACCAGGTCACAGAGTGAGGAACTTGTCCATTACAAAAAACAATTAAGCTGCTGAGTTCTCCATAGCTACTTTCAAAAGGTTTTGCAACTTAAGATAAAAGCAGTCAGGGAGTTAAAATCAAACCCCACATACTTAAAAATGGGGCTTTATCCCACGTGGCAGAGCACGCACGGTCTGCTTCGTGGGTCTGGCCTCCCCCCTCTGGCAGCAATCAGGCAGGACACTGGAGCAAGCAGGAAATCTAAAATTAGGTTTTACTGCCTATAATGGGAGATTTATGGGATGGTTTAATTGGTATTCTCAGGACTGAGACCTGAAGAAGGGGAACAAAAACATCTTTCCGGACATACCCAGGGAGCCTGAGTGCACTCCGCAAACCTCACCTGCAGGGATTGGGGGCCCAGGACTGTGGGGAACAGAGCAAGGATGACACACTTCAGAACCAAGAACACAACCCATTCCCTGTTCCTCTTATTTAAGGGGCAACTTTATTTCTTATGGTAGAAATGGTCCTCAAACCACACACACAAACTCAGGCATTCTGGAAAACAAAAGAGCCAGTTCAATTCAGTCCTCCCCTGGTATATCCCAAACCACAGGAACGATGCTCAATGATCCAAAGAGGATTTGACTCAATCATCCCTATATCCATCTGCACCTGTTTGTTGCTGTTTTTAGGGTTAGTGAGGCCATGGGAAATTTTTCCCAGTTTTCATTTTTGGTCCATTTTTGTTGCTATAAACTCCATGTGCTCAGTGAGATTTTGAATCAACACTAGAAAATACGAGCAAAGGGCAGGAGCTATATGTTGGCTAGAGAGGCAGGGATAGAGTAACACAACCCCTGTCCCCTGCAGGAGGTGACTCACAGCTGAGCACCCACAGACACCACCCCATCAGAGCAGGGCAAGATGGAGTCCCCAGGGAGAGTCCCTCTACTCAACCTCCGTGCTTCCTTTCTCACCCTTCACCCCTTAGTGGAGCTGGCCGGCTTTCCTGGACAGCCTTCCCAGCTGCTCCTTCTCCCCTCTCCAGAGAGCATGCCTAGACCCACCAGGAAGCAAGACAGGCAGAGCTAAATAGAGGTCAAGCCAGCGAGAGAGAAGGGAGCAGAGCGAGGGACCATGACCCACCCCGGGCTCCAGTGGAAGAGATGGCACCATTCACCAGAGCAGCGGTTCTCAACCTTCCTGATGCCGTGGCCCTTTAATACAGTTCCCCATGCTGTGGTGACCCCCACCCACAAAATTATTCTCGTTGCTACTTCATGAAGAAGCACAAGGTGAGGAACTGTATTAAAGGGTCACAGCATTAGGAAGGTTGAGAACCGCTGCACTAGAGGGACAGTCTGTCTGCAAACCACCCCCACAGCAGTGTTACTGAGTAGCAGCCTCCCTTTTAAAAGAAGCTTCTATTTAACATAACATACTATAACAAGATGGTAAGACACTTTTCCTTTCAAAAATCTCCTTTTCTTGAAAGGGATTTCAATTGTCCAATGACAAAAACACTTCTAGCTCCCACATGTCTTTGCAAAGGTTTCTATTTTGGTTGTGATTTCTTAGCAAACTAGACAAACACAGTCTGCAAGAGCCCTGGTGTATATAAACCCCTTAAGTGGAGTTCAGGACATACCACGGTCCTGTCCACTGGAAGAATTGGCAGTGGAGTAGAACTTAGTACTATTGGAGTCTTTCCGGGACTTCTTTGAATGTGGTCCAGAGTTTTCTCTGACCTGAATTTTAGGCTCAAGAGACAAGGTTATCACAAAAGTTATAAGATTACTCATCATGATTATACTAATTAAAACACTTTGGGGGGAAATGCCACACAAAATTATATTAAATCAATTGAGCTAAGCAACAAAACAACCCTGAAATGGCTTAGAAAGCCAAAATGTGGTTGATATTTTTCGGAATAAAGATGTGGTCTTCATGTCATCACTGACCCTGGTTGGTCAGGATCATCAATGTTCTCTAAATTCCTAGACTACAGTTACAATAATCTTCCCAATAATGAGAATTAAGCTCAAAGGGAATTCCCCTGAAAAGACAATGTAAAAACTATAGCTATAGAAGACCAAACTTACGGCTTCTAACATAAATAAAGCTACATTACAAATAAGGGTTCAGGTACACAGTCTGGGGTGTCATTTAATCCGACTGTTACCAAAAATAGTAAGTAACAATGTGATTTTGGTACTACGGCATCCACTGTGAGAATAGTCATATTTAGAACAGGTATTTTTAGTGATTTCTAAGGGCAAGAATTTTATAAACTTCCAAATCCGTGCCCTATATGATCCTAACAGAGTGAGCACCCAGTCAGTTCTGCTGCTTGACCTTCAAAATCCTGCCTGTGGACTACCCCTGACACTGGCTAACTCTATCTGGAGAAATTAAAAAGGACAATTTGGAAAGAAGGGAGGAACAACTCAGGAGAGCTTTTGTAACTAAATGTTTCTTGCTTAGATTTAAGCATCTCTTAAAATGCAGACAACAAAAACAAAAAGAATCAATGAAAACTTGCCTTTTAATTTCCAAATACAGTCACAGAAAGCAAAAAGCCACAGGCACAGCTGGGTTCTGCATAGCAGACTTGGAGATGCCCGCTGCTGGGCACCACTCTGATCTCACTCCTCAGAAAGAAGGAAATGTCCTCTATGTTCCAGAAAGAAGTCGACCACCAGAAAACATCAACACTTCCTATGCCCTGAGCTAGACCATGGTTTTTATTTTTTTTTTAATCATCTTTGTGCCTTTTGCACTCACAGTAACATTATTTATCTTTAATTTCTCCTAGAAGGCAGGGCTCTGCCACCCCATCACACACTTTAAGCTGAGAAGATGATGATTTGTTGGGATTGTGGGTGACAAGGAAAAACTCAAATACATTGGATTCTTCCTGATCTGCTCTGGTTCACAGCACGCGTTTCCCTCCCTTTGTAAGCATCTGCTTTCCCTGGTGGTGTTTCCTATCTTCAGTTATCATTGGGGCATCGCTAGGACCCTGCTTAAGGCCCCTGTCGGGTACCGGGTGTGGGCGGGTTATCCGGCCCTGCCTCACACAGCAGTCACCCTGCATCTGAGTCAGTTGCCTTTTCATGGAAAGACTATTTGCTGATCATTTTCATAAAAATTCGTGCTGGCACGGTTCTGTTTCTCTTGACTTTGGCCCAAGTGTTTTTCTCTTCTGATAGAGTTCTGGTTTAAACTCAGCGTGTCTTCTTTTTTGTTGTTTGTTTTTTAATATATTTCCATCTTTACCAGAGGGGAAACATCAGAGTTAGTGTGACCCACACCCAGCGCTTGAGACATGCCCCATGACCCACATTTACTGGTCCCCAGTGAAGGGCAGGACACCATTCCTCACCAGGAAGAGCAGGTAGCCTCTCCCGCCAGCCGGGCAGCAGGGCACCCCGGGCACCAGCGGACCCCAGCCTCCTCCAGTCTCCAGACTTCCCCCCAGCCTGCTCATTTCTGCACTGGGGTGTTTCCACGCATCATCTGATCTGGTCTGCCTCTGATAAGCACTGTGTCATCTTTTCACACGAGCAAGAGGTGCACGTGTCATGGTGACGTTTGAGTAACACAAAAGGGAACCAGTCCTCCTGGGTCACTTTTTTTTCTCACAGCAGGACATGGTTCTCTGGTGTGATGTCCTTCCTTCCTTTGGGCCCTTCCCTCCCTTCTTCCATCCTTTCTAAGATCACCCCTTCTCCTGAACAGTCAGAATCGTTTTCTAAGTTAAGCCTCAGCATTGCATATTTAAGCCAGGCCTTTCCAAGGAGGCTAAAATCGGTTCTTAGAGGATGAAAACAAATCTTATTCTTTTTATGTGTAAAGCACAGATATACCTAAATGTAGACATACTGATATAGATAACATAAAATACTAAAACAGATACAGGGCATATTTGTGGTATTAAATCTGCCGGGGGGTGGGGGGCAATTAGGAAAAACCAGTAAATGCTTTTTAGGAAGTTGACCACAGAAAACAAGGTTGACAAACACTTTTCAAAGCCCAGAGTAACTGCACTGCCAAAGAGCACCACTTCTGAAAGTTTGGGGCACCGACACCTCAGTGACAAATACATGCTAAGTTTCCATTTATTCTGATCTGTTTAGGATGTCCCCAACATTATTTCTATAAATTGGGAGTTGAAAACTTATCTTACACTTATTTATTCCTTAGCTAACAGGGTATATACATGTTACCTCCTATTCCAGAAGCCAGTGAGTGCTGAGAACAACAATCAAAACCAAAGATAAACCAAAAAAATTTAAAAGAGAACGAAACAAAAAGCTAACACTATCTCACTGATGAGTCCGATCGTTACACTCAAAAATAACAAGCTGTTTTTTAATGTCTACGAACTAAAGATTTCTCAGGCCATCTTCCCAGGCCATACTAAGCAAAAAATCTTTGCCTTGCAAAGTCTATTACAAATAGACTCACTTATTCCAGAAAGGAGGCCTGCGTTTTACTTTCTCAAATGAATAATATGCAACTCTTATTTTTACTTGCTTGGAGCGGAGACTAAAAGCAAGTATCTAATCGCACCTCCTTTGCCAGTGCAAACATAACTAATTCTGATCCTCATTTCCATTTCTTCTTTAATCCTTTTTAATCTGGGTTGGGCAAGAATTTATTCCCAACGTTTTGGAGAGGGAAGCTGTATTTCAAACAGAGCCATGATGATGTTGCATCTTGTCCTGACCGGCATGGTTCCCGGGGTTCTTACTGGAGAAAGAAATGTCATCTTACTCACAGTCTCAGGGGTCACGTACACTAGCATCACAGAATACAGAAAGAACTTTGCCACAAACTCATGGAGTAGTTTACTGAGGGAGGACAGTAACAGAAGTATCTTTTCTATCCTCAAATTCCCAGACAATGGCAGGCTTAGACATCATTTTCAGTAATCAGGAAGTCTGTGAAAATCCCCGCTGTCTTATAAAGATTGTATGATGCCCAGTGCATCTCCTACGGCCTCAGCCAGCTTCACCTCCTCTGAGCTTCCCTGGTCCAGACTCCAAAATAGCAAGGGCCAAAGAACACAGGCACCTGCCTCCAGCAAACCCTCTCCGATTCCCCTCATTCCCAGACACAAATTTCCATGAAAACCAGACACAGGACAGAAAGTAGGGGCGGGATATTCCAAAAGTGCTTCGGATCTGCAGCCTGATTTCACGAGGCTCACTGGCTGGCTTCTTCTCAGCCCTGTGTGTACTGACTGCAGGGGGAAACTCAGCTCTAACGCTGACGCTTCAAGACCATGGGAGTCCAAACTCTTCAGGAGGTACAATCAGCTTAGGAGGAGCGGCCACCCCTCTGCAGAGAGAGAGGTCTGTAAAATTAGACATCGTGAGGAAGAGGGAAATGCTTAGCAATGCTTAGATGACTTTACGAGGTGACTCTATTTGGTGTCACTTGTCATGTCGCTGAATACACCCACACATCCCCATAGCATATGAAAACTGGCCCAAAAGGGAAAAAAATAAATAAACTCTAGAGTTGTCATTATTAATCCATGCTTAACTAAACACAGCAGTTTCCAAGAGCATCATTTCGGGGATTCACGGTGGCCTAGGGTAGGTGGCCCTGGTGGGATCTCTGCCTCCTTCCTTGCTCTGCACCCGTGAGCCAACAAGCCTGCATGTGGCAGTTTGAGGCAAACTGTAAAGCCCCAAGCACAGGAGCAAATGGACATTAACCCTGCCCTACGAGCCACACAGCCAGTCTAAGGGTCTGGTTACCAGTGATGACATGCTTTTTCCAAAGAGGCTTTAAGCACATGTGGCTCGCATCAGCACGCTCACCCCTGCCTTCTGGGTTTAGACCACTTGCCTCGCACATTCTCATATTTACACATGTTCACTGAACGTAACCCCACGAGAATTATTTAAGAAGTCCTAATGTGCTTCAGATATCTCAAATATAATGTGGACTTCACTCCCATGGGAGACCAGGATGGTCAGACACAGCTCGCAGCAACCAAGGCATGGACGTGCAGGAGGCCTCAGAATAGAGTTTCAGTTCCCTCTGCAGGGCTCACACCTGGCGGCCCACGCTCCCAAGAAGAACAAAATTCAACTGCAACATCCTGCATTTGAAGTCAATGAAGACTGCTACAAACAAAACAAGCCCTGCTTTTCTGTTTGTCCTTAGATGACCCTACAGGAAAGCATCCCAACAGACCAGGGATGTACAAACGGCAGGCATGAGACCACGCCATGTTCCTTGGTTTCAGTTTTCTTAATTCCTTTTTCTAAAATTTTAATAAACTACAATGTTCCTTCAGTTTTCATGTTTGGTTACCAATAACTGTGATGAGTTAGGTGTGAAGTGTGATACAGTGGTTGGAGCTGAGAGAAGCTGTCCACATTTTATTTAACCGTTTGGGGGTTATTTTTAAAATAGGCACTGCCTACCAGGAAAAATCAAACCAGAATAAGGAACATGCAATTCCCTTATTACGCGCTAGTGATAATGAAAACAAGCTTATGTACAAGGAAGCACAGACAAGGAGTTTGCTGGAGACCAGGTACTAGAACTAAAAATAAATTTCTTATTCAGGACAATGCGATTCAGAACCTGCTTAGTAGTTTATTATTTTGCATAAAAGTTAACTTTCATCAACTCTAAAAGAAGCACAGTTAAAAGGGTAAGTTATTCAACATGTCACATGTAGCACCCTGATAACAACAAATGGCATATAAGCAACGTGGATTGACTTCATAAGACTTTGCCCCAAGCTTCACAGTCACATAAAAGGTAACAGCCCAAGTTATATGTGATCTGTGATTACTGATTTGTGGGAATATGTTGATTCTATAGTAATACATTTAACTGATAGCCCTTCTTTCTCTGTTCTCTGTTCTCCAAAATGATAAACTGTATTATTCTCAGGAAACATGCAAAATACGAAATTTGTCACCATGCTAGGATTATCTTTAAATAGAGGATACTCAAATAACATCTTTATGCATGAAGTTGTCACAGCATAGGATTCCAACAAAAGCAGCACTGTTTGTTACCAAGCATATAAAGTTTGGTCTGAAAGTAGCTATTTTATTTTGCCCTTTAAAAGCATGAGAAGTGACTCAACAGGAAATTATACATATATTTTTCCCTCCAGTTTCAATGCTGCAGATTTAGTACTCAACATGTCATGCTACCATTCAACTTTCTACTGCTGCCATATCTGGTTCCATAGTGATATTTGGGGTGATTTTGCCAATGAAGACATGAGGTCACACAAATTCTACTCCTGTGACCAAGTTCCAGTAGACTTCATGGTGGCTCATTATATTCAATCTGAACCCCTGAGCTGGACGTTCTAAACCTGCACTCCCCAGTACACCAGCCGCGGGCTGCACAGAATGGGGTGACGGCCCATCCAGATGGAGGTGGTGTGAGTGCAGACCTCACGCGCCTTCTGATCAGGGATATTGGTTACATTTGAAGAGGGAATTTGGACATACTGTGTTATGTGAATTATACTATAAAATTAATTTCACGTGTCTCTTCGTCGTTTTTAATGTGGCTACCAGAAAATTTAAAGCTACACATAAGACTCACATTCTACTCCCTCCACATCACCCATCCCTTCTCATCACTTCCATAACAGACTCTCTGCTCTGACCAAAATACAGCAGAGTCCCGTGGACGGACCCCAGAGTCAACCTGCCTGGTCCCACTTCTGGCCTTTACTGTTGTGTAACTCCAGGCAAGGGACTTAGCAGTCCTGAGCCTCATTTTGCTATTCTGGAAAATGGGGCTAATCAGAGCATCTCCTAGAAAGAGCCCTGGCAAGGATAAACACGTCTCCTCTGTGGCTGGACTGTCTGGTGAAGTGAATGTCACTTGCCACCTTCAGCAACATCATACTTCTCCCTCCCCTCTGCAAGACTGCTTTCTTCCCTAACTTTTAACTTCACACGTGGGTCACTGAAATAGGTGTCTAGCCTGGGCCCTCCAAAACCCCAGAGGGCTGGGGCAGACCAGCTCCCAGGCAACACTGCCATCCTCAGAACACCAGCAGGGCCCAGCTCTGCACCCCTCGACCTCGCTGCTGCCCCCACTTTCTCGGCCTGTCAAGAGCCAACTCTCATCTAGGCACGGCTCAAACACCACAGCCTCCGGAAAGCATTTTCTGATCTTCCTGTGGCTTTTTCATGACATTTTATTTTATTTATACTCTACCCCAGAAAGATTTAAAGTGGTCTACAAGGACACGTGCGCTGTAACGGGGTTGTTTAAAAATTAGAGGTAGAAGCAAAATAAATTGGTAAAAGATGAAGGTAAAGAGACAAGGTCAGAACATAAACCCAGCCACATAGGCCTGGGAGCCCACCCCCTCGCTGGAGCTGGGTCACCCACCGGGCTCTCCATGATGAAATGCAGCCAAACACCCCGTTACTCCTGACGCTTAGTCTCAAAATGAACTTCCTCTGTGAATCCACAAGAAAGAAGGGCCTGCACCTGACGGATTCTTTCTTACAGACTCAAGCTTGCCCAACAGTGGCCCTACAGCAAACTGTGTGTGTCAGTCACAGGGATCTCTGTCGTGTACTCAACAGAGCACAGGACCCAGAAGCCCTGGGCTATCCCCCTCCCTGCATAGTCCAGAGCCCCACTCACTGCCATGCTGGCCAGGCTCAAGCAGGTGGCACCACCGAGGGCATCCCTCTCCTTGGGGTGAGCGCTCACCCCCCTTCTAGATTCCGTGGCACGGGCAGGCATCCTCTTTGCAGCTTTATCTTCCCTTCAGGCACTTCAGAGGCAGCTTCCCCACAGGGCACGCATGGAATCTGTTCCCTGGGAGGCTCTGCACGTTCGAGCCTCTCTTCCACACACTTTCCTTTCCTGCGATCAGGAGCACCCTCTCTGCCACTGCAGTCCCCAACCTGTACAACATGAGTCACACCTGACTGGCCACCTGTCTCTGCCTACTCAGCAAATGGCCTGAATTCTCAGGCCTTCCACTTGTCCTACATTAATTTCCACCTGTAGATATTTATCCCAAGGACACTGAGTGTCCTTGTGTGAGTGAACTAAACTTAGCTATCTGTCAATAAAACTAGTGGTAAAGAGAAAAACTCAAGCATACCACTCATTGCTGGAGTCAGACAGATACAAGGATAATGTGTAATGTTCTGGCTTCTCCCTTTAAATCTGCGGGGTTTTTTTTTTCTCATCTCTAGATACGCCTCGTGCCTCACTCATCCCTGCACAACTCAGATTTCCACCTCTCATGTAGGGGAGCGCCCTCGTTTAATAGGTGCTGGGTGAATTTTAATTAATACATTTCCACATGCCTGAAAATTAATGAAGACAATTTAACATGATTCAATGCTTAATTTTTGCAAGGAAAAAAATGTATATGGTTGCTAAATGCCTGTCAAAAATGTGTTTTGACTGTTTACACAAAGGCAACCTTTACTGTGGGTTATACACACTCATGAAATGACTTTGTTGACGTGCCTTTGGTTTTGCAACTTGGTTACAGAGTACTTAGAAGGAATAGTTCTTGTGGGACATTCTGTTTAATCGGTTATATTTACAAGTGTTAGAAAACTGCACAAATAAATTCAATTTCACCAAGGGATATAATTTTACCTTCAGAACTGAAACTATTTCTGCTATAAAATCGTTTGACTTTGCTACCCCCAAGCAGCAATCAATATCCTTCTTTGTGTTAATGGCAGAAGTTGTAAGTGGGGGTTCAGAATTTGGGGTATATACTGGTAACATGCTGATCCGACATCTCTTCTCCAGAAATAACTCAAAATACCCCCCTACATTAATTAATACCCGCCTAGATTTGATCTTTATTGTCGTTATTCCTTTTTTAAAACTCAGTAGCAGAGTCAATTTCACTGTCAGGGTCAAATAGACTAAAAGTACTTTTCGATACTGAAGAAGCACATTTTCCCTGCACATTTGCTTATTCTGTCCTCTTGCTGCTATACCCTGCACAGCAAAAAGAGCAAGGCTTGCACAAGGCAAGTTTCAGCTCCGTGCAATTATAGACCCAGATTTGTAAATCTGGCAGCAGGCTCACCTCAGCTTTGTGAGGTTGGATATAATTTTAATGAGAATCCATTTGAAGTATGAAATCTTTGAAATCTTCTTAGAACATTCCTCAATTGGCAGTTGATTTCTTTTCAAAATTTTTTTACCTCATTGCTAATAAAAGAAATCTCAGCTTTCTGATACATTTAATTAAAAAGTTTTATGTTGAGACTGTAAATGTGAGTGGTTTCTGTTTCAAAACATTTAATTTTACTAGCACATACTTCACTTATTATTTATACTCAGCTTAGATCTATGCATGTCCCTTGCAGAAATCCTAACACGCACCTCCTCCAGTCCCGGGTTTCAAAGGTTTCTCCTCCTAAGTGGTGCCACAGTCATCACAGCTGTCCCTCCTTCTCCCCAGGCTCCTCTCAATAGCTCCTTTCAGTAGTTTCTCTGAACCCTGAGACGCTCAAGCAGAATTCCAACCATCAGTAATACAGAGAGGTGGGTTTGGGGAAGAATCCCCTGATCCTGAAATTCCTTCTTTGCCTGTGCCTAGGCTTCCCAAGCCCCCCAAACCAGGCCATTTTAATTAAGAGAGCAGCACCCCGCTAGCTTTCAGCATTCCCTCCTTATGCTGTCCATTTAAAATCAGCTTGACTGCTAGGAAAGTCACCCTGCCACACCCCTGCTCAGCCTTCGGCAGTGTATCTGAGACGGACTTGATTCCATATAAATCAACGGCACACAAGGACTAACATCTGACGATGGACGACCAGCAGAAACCATTTACCCAGACAGAATCATCTTTGGGACGATGTAAGCTCAGGTGTGGGTTTTTTCAATGCTAAGCAGCACCATCACTCCAGTGATGAAGCAGTCATCATTTTAAGAAGTTCAGCTTTCTGCCGGGCGCGGTGGCGGTGGCTCACGCCTGTAATCCCAGCACTGTGGGAGGCTGAGGAGGGAGCGACAGTTGAGACCCCGACTCGTGAAAAAAATGGAAAAACCCAGCCGGGCGCAGAGCGCCTGTAATCCCAGCGGCTTCCGGAAGCTGAGGCAGCGGGGTGCCCGCAGCCCGAGTCTGAGGTTGTGGTGAGCTACCACGCCCACTGCACTCTGCTCAGGGGCATAGGGTGGGACCCAGTCTCAACAAAAAAAAAAAAAAAAGAAGAAGAAGTTCAGCTTTCTGAGGGTGGACAACTTTACCAACAGACTGTATCTCAACGTCCAATTGTGAAATCAGTTAATAAGAGCTTGGGCCCCACCATTCAACAGAAGCACAGCTCTAAGTAAAGGCTGGTACCCAGCTCTGCCCACCTGAATTATTTAATGAATGAGGCAAATGGGTTGAACACAGGTCATATGGCAGGATCTGCCTGTGTTGGAGAATGGGGTTTCTATTAAATACAGTCTTAAGGTCCTAGGATGACAGGCCTCCCTCCTCCCTCGCTCTTACCCCTCCCACCCAGCCCGCATGTGACAGGGAACTGCAGCTCCAAAAGGTCCCAGAAGCAGGCAAGGGCAGGTCTGTGGATAAAATATTCCGAAGGATTTCTGCTTCCAGCCAGAGGGAGGGTCCAGGAGGGTGGAGATGGGCCGCATAGTCTCAGGCTCTGAAGCTGGCAGCAGCCCCTACAGATATAAAGCCCCAGTGACAGGACACGTGAGGGACGCAGCAGGTCTATCTCGTGCCACTGGGCCATCCAGGGCTGCCTGAATTTTAGGAACCCACATCTGCAAACCAAGGAAGAACACCACTTCTCCATCATCAATTCCAATCGCTTTAGCACAGTAAGCCAGCTTGGGCTGCTCTTACTGTCTGTCTGGGGAAGTGCAGAACCTGACATTGACCTTAGCTCAGCTGGAAAGACGCACAACACCAGCTGATCCAGCCCCAGGACACAGCATTCAACTGTGCACAGGCCAGTGCTTCCTTGGGGTGATCACACGAACCTTCCTGCACATCAGTCTTTTCAAACCTCTAGACATGTGACCGTTTGTCCCAGATCAGATCTGACATCTATTTCTCTAGAATCACTATTCTAAAAAGTGATCAATTAACTCCATGGTTTATTTTACACACTGGAGGGTTATTTCCATTTTCACACGGGGCCTTTTTGAACAGGACAAAATCACATAACTACACTTCTTTGCACACACTTCTGAACATAGCCTGGGTCAAGGTTACTGAACCCCTTACTTTCATTGTTAAATGACTGTTTCTCACACACAATCAGAGTCTCCTAGATTATGACATGCTGCTATAAAAATAGAAGAACTTAAAAGTTAGTTTAAATCTAAAACTTAGACCCAGAGCTCCATTTTTAGACACACCCTTTAATTTCTCCGTGTTGTCTACATTTTACTTACACTTAAATTTAGCAAAGTAATTTTAGCTCGCCCTCCTTCACTACCTTCCCTAGATTTGCAATGTTACAAACACAAAGCATTGAATCCTCTCTCTCTCTCACTCTCTTTTTAATATTAAAATTTTGAAGTCAAAGGTAAAGTTAAAGGGAAAAGTCTCCCTCTGGCTATGTTGGGGGAAAAAAATGGGTTGGACAATTGTCCAGACATTGAAAACTCTTATTGATTTACAGAACAACAACATTGAATCAAAAAGATGTAAAAAGTCATATATGGACCACGTATCACATATAACTAATTACCAAACACTAATGTGTATACTCACAACACCAAGGAGAGTACTTCACGCAGGGGACGTCAAAGCAGAGGGGCAGCTGGGCAATCCCACGTACCACTTTCAAAATCTTCAAAAAAGTTCCAACTCACTGCTCCCACCAAGTATCATAATTATCTGAAATTGTGTCCAAAATACTTGAATGTCTTTATCGCGTCAGCTTATTTTTCTTACAAATGCTGCCTAAGTTTCGAACTGGTTCAAATTCAAGGTGCAGAACATAAAAGCTAGATTGGGAAGGACTATGCTCCCCAGCAAAGCTCAAGAACCCTTCTGGCCTTCTCTTCCTCACTGGAAAACCATGTCTGGATAGAAAAAGACGATGAAACCAGGAAAAGACAAAAAGAGAACTGCATTTAGAGAGACCAGTTGTTAACTCAAACTTAGAAATGACTCTCGGCATCACAGAGCTAAAATTTTACTCATTACTTACGTCTTAGGGTAGTTACCTCAACTATTCTGCTTCCCGGCCTCCAAAAGTCTCATTAGAAATGTGTGGGTGTCTCTGTGTCAACACCTCCTGAACGCAGTCTATGAAACAGCAGGCACCACTGACATTTATTCAACGTGACAATGTCTCCCCACCATTCCAGATCGTATGACTAATGCTGACCTGCTATCAATTTTCACTGGGGAATAGGAAAAGGTTTTAGAAACATTGGCTCCTCTGTTCTGTGAAAAAATAAATCCTGCCTTTTATTTATTTTTTTGTTTAAAGATAACTAATAAGAAAAAAACTAGAGCAAATATTATTTTTAGGAAAAAAAGTGTTGGAAAGTTCTCTATTATCTACCTACAGTCTGTGATATATTCAGTACATCTATAATATATAAGATTTTAGAAAAGTTTGTATTCTTTCTAAGATACTTTACTTCCTACTTATATATTTGGCACCCCACTGGAATCTCAGTCCTTACCACAAGTAAAATATCTGATTTTGTAAACTTAAAAATTCAACAAGATTTTTCTTTAATATCAAAACAAAACATGGAAAGTAGAGGGGGTGTTCATATACAGGTGAGCTTGCAGCCCCAGGACACAATCCAGTCAATACTAAATGCTAATTTTCAAAATTTTAGCTAAAGAATGAAAATTAAATAGCTAATAACTCCTTATGAAATAACAGATAAATGTGAAATAATGTCACAATTCTACTCTGAATTTTTAAAAAAATAATTTTAAAATGTCACAAAAGAGAACAATATTGGATTATATCTTCTTTAACAACTCTCTCAAAAGATAGATTACCCATTTGCCAGTTTGGTACAATCTCCAAAAGTCTTTGATGCAAACCAAAGCTAAGACTTCTACACTGAGAATGTGATGTGTGGCACTTTGAGAACAAAACTTTACATATTAGCCACTGGTTTGCATAGCTCACTCTGCTTCTCCTACAATTATAATTTCAATGGTGTGATAATGTCTCGATAATTTGAGACACACTGAATTAATTTATCTGGTTGGGTTTTTACATAACTTTCTTGCACGATCCTCTGTAGGTGAAGGCTGAGAGCTCTGGCCTGGCCCAGGAGCCTGCACAAGCTGAAGCCGGCAGAGCAAGCGTTAACCCCAGGAATGTGACAGTTCTCCCTTCCCGAGCTCCAAACTACTGAGAGGGAATGGAAGATGCTCAAAACTGGTCCCCACAGTCAATAAACTATATGCTCCATGTATGTCACCCAAGGACGAATAAAATGTATTTCTATTCACATTGAAAGTTTTCTCAACTACAGAAGCTATAGAAACATGTACAGTGGAAAATCGGCAGCACATGATTGTTCTTTTGAAGGATAAACGAAATTATCTTGAGATCAACGAAGAGTTGTATTAAATCCACATCTGCATTGAAACTGTTCATCCATTTTACAGGGCAGTTTAGTTGGCTATTAATTAAAGCATTTAAGTCTTACACTTAAACAAATTATAACTGCCTTTGCAGTGCCTTCAGTAAAACTCCATGCAATGGATTTCAGACAGAAACCCACGAGGCAAACACAGGCTATGTTTCTAACATGCCAAGTTTCCCAATTAAGGTGGCAAACTGGAAGCGTAAACATAACAGCTGCGGGCTGAGGAGCGGGAAGGCGGGAAGGCAGCGACAGAATGGGACAGCGGCAAGAGGCCGCGGCCAGCGTCGAGCCGGCCCCTGGAGCCGGGGTTTAGGACTGTGCCCCAGGGCGCCGTCGGAGGGTCATTCCCCGCACGGAAGGACCCAGCGGGCAGAGACAGCAAATCCCACACCTGGTCTCTACTTCAAGTCAATCTTTATTTTTCTTCCTGACAAGAACAGATAACCCCTCGTTCGGTGCGCTGACGAGGTTTGCTCTCCTTGCCCTCTTAATTTCGGGGTGCTGGCTCCTCCTCACCCGCACGGGACCGCGCGCCTCCCGGGGACCCGCACTGCTTAGCCGTCTCTCCCGGCGCTGCCCGTCCCCACCTGTCCCTGCGCCGTCGGAAGAGCCAGGCGGAGCGCGCCCCGCGGGCCATCCCGCTGCCTCCGTCGCCAGCGCGGGACCAGCAGAGCGCGTGGGGCGCGGGACTTACCCGGAGGCGAGCGCCGCCGTCGGGGGAGGGTGTGTCCCGCACGTGTGTGTCCGCGCGCGTCCGCGTCCGCGCCCGCGTGTGCCCGCGCGCGTCCCTCGGCCGTGCGGCGCCGAGCCGGGTCGCACTGACTCTCTCGGCGCCGACGGGCTCAGCCCATGGTGTGGGCGCCGGCCTCGGGGAGGCTCTGGCTCCCGCCAATCGCCGAGCAGGGCGGCCGCCCCGACCCGCGACTCGCAAGCCTGGAGCGTGCGCGGGGGCGGGGCGGGGCGCGGCGGGAGGGGCGCTGACCCGCCAGATGCGCGTGGGCGTGGGCGCGCGGGGCTCCAGGTGTGCGCGCGGGTCCGTGCGCGCGCCCTCGGGCCCGGGAGCGCGGGCAGCGCGGGCGGGTCGGGACGCTCCGCGCCCCGCTGGTGTTTGGGACGCAGCTGGCGGCTCCCGGGAGGAAGAGGAGGAGGCAGCGGAGGAGGAGGAGCAGAGCCTGGGTCCACGGGAGGACGGAGTGCGCGCCCCAGTGAGAAAGAAACTCGGGACGCGACTCCAGGAGGGGCGAGGAACGGGGAAAGAAGGGGAGGGGACGGCGCGGAAGGGTTCACTGCGAAACTCCGGTCGCCTTTAGAGAGAAATAATAGCATTTTATCCAGCCTCAGTGAAAACCGTTACAAACATTAAAAACGATGAAAGTTAAGACTGTCTGTGGCGCTCAAAGTTTCCAATGACCCCGGACTGCCTTCGATGCTGAGCAGAATTGGGACGACGTCGCTCTTCGGCTGACGCAGAGACGCGAGGCGGGTGCTGCGGAGCCACCAGCTCTAACTACCTGCGCGAGCACCTGGCGGGAGCCCCGTGTCGCGAGGATGCCCAGGAGCGCCCTGGCCGGAGGGACACGCGGAAGCGGAGGCGGCCGTCCTGGGAGAGCGCGGAGGCCCGGGAGAGGTGCGGCCGGGGCTCGGGACGCCGTGCTAAGGCCGCTCAGATGTCTCCGCGCAGAAGCGAATTCTGATATCAAAACCGCGCTTACCTGGGCGCCGGTCCTCTTCGCTTACGTCCCGCGAGGCGTCAAGACAGTCGCGGAGAGATTCCTAGGAACCCTTCCCGGAGCGTCCTCGGCGCACTTTCCCCATTGCGACCGAGTGAAAACTACCCACGTCCCTCCCTCTCCAAACTTTAACAGCCAAGAATTTCAGCAAACAGCCAGAAAGAAAGCTAAGTCCCCCACACACACCCCAAGGGAAGGGAGGGAATAAGCGCTCCTTTAATTTGAAAAATAATAATTAAAAGTCCCTCAGCTTTTAAGGCCGAGCAACATAATCTATTAATTGGTCGCTATTAACATACAGTTTTATTGACCATAGCACACAGAAGTCTGATTGTGAAGGAGGAGTGTTTTCAATGAAAGTGGAGTTATTTTAGCTGCAGACGTGTTTACATTTCTGTGGTTTAGTCTATAACTTTCGCTTTTTCTTGCTTCAGAATTCTGCTCCGTGAAGCAAAGCCCTTAGCTCCCAGACATTCCAAAAAGTCTGCCAAAATAATAGAAAAAAGAGAGGGAAGAAAAAACACACAGAGACCCCCAAGTCTGGGTCAGGCTCCGGGTTGGATGTGGGCAGGGTGAGTGTGCCCCCTCCCCACACACTTTCCAGTTTAAGAAAAAAAGCCTTCAGGGCTCCATTTCCTGTTTGCTGGGGAAAAAATAAAATGGGTCTAAGCATCTGAGTTGAGAAACCCTTTTCCAGTACCTATAGGTCCTGAGAGGACCTTTAACCCTAGAGATGCCAAAATGGGCTATTTAACTAGCCAGTGTCCTGGAAGAGGGATGGCCTTCATGAAACTGCAAATGCACTCCTAAAAAATTGCTTGAACACAAAGGTAGTTCAGATACAAGTCCACCTCGCCATAGGTAGCCAAGAGAAGATAGCCATAAAAATAAATATTGAAAACAGATTTAAGTTTCTGACAGCCATGCGTGCATCCTGTCCAAGGAGATTGAGTACAGAGAGTAGAATGCATATTAAAAGGTAAGTACTTATTTAGTAATAGGGTTTGGTTAGTTTGCAGAATCTGCGCCAAATCATTTGCAAAATTGATCTCATTTCCTTTAGAATTGACTGTGCTCACTAGTAACACAGAATTCACAATACTGCAGTTGTCAAGGTCTTAAAACATACGTAAACTGCCTCTGCCCTAACTACTGAATGCATATACCTTGATTCCTTTTCCGAGTTATGTCCCTGTGTTTGGAAGTCTTCCTCTTAGCCACTAATTTTCAAAACTCACCATAGGGAATGCTTTACATTTAGGGGAGCATTTTGAATTTAAAGCAAACCAATTCTGAACCTGTTCAATGAGATCAGTAGCCCACTGGTGACTGTTTATTAACACGACCCTCTCAGAGTTACTCAGTTATCAGCACTAGTGATGATTAAACAGTGCTGAAAATAATAGTACGTGAATAAACATGTTGATAAAAGAACATATTTTGAGAATAAAGAACTGCACTTTAATAGTAGAAAGTCATGATTTCAATATCTCAAAAGCTACCGCTGTTGAGAAGAGAAATAATGAGCTCAGAAAAACGGTAATATTTGAAACACTGTCATTTGTGACTTCCCCTCTATACAAAAGAAATCAGAAAGTTATATGGAGGAGGGGAAGAGAGACAGAATTTCTTAAAAGACAAAAAACATTGTGAGCCCATTCATAAACATGGGTCATTAACTTTGAAGAATCTTGAGACTCAGAATCCCAGAGGTTTGCATAGGTCTTATTACATCACCTCCTTCCACTGACTGCAGCTTGTGGTAGTAATTAGGAAGTTCCTTCTGTTGTCTAATCTCATCCCTGACTACTTCCACAGCATTTGCCTCAGTCTGGTTCATGACTAAGGTCAAACAGGAAGAAAGCAATTTCAATGAATTAAGTAAGTTAATTTGAGAGACCAATGCAAGTAAACGAGACAGCTTCACTCCCTGTCTTGTAGGACAAAGGCTGCAATTCTAATTAAGTTTAAATGTCATTTAAGAGGACAGTTTATATAAAAACACCACTTGACACATTCAAAAAGAATTAGCATTTTTAAGTATTTTGTATATGAGATGATCTTCTTTCTATATAGTTTTATGGTTAGCTTAATTCTTTTTAAAATCCCTTTTAACCAAAAGATGTTTTGGATTAATTTAAGTATTTGTTACTGGATAATGTCAAGCTCTTTTTCAATGAAATGTCCTGAGTTGGGTTGTCACACCTGTTAAATATAAGTCTTCTTTCCTTTTGATATTCTGAGAAGGGCCTTAAAAGGTTTTCATCCTCCAATATGGAGATTTAATTGCTTTACCTATAATAAAAAATAATCCCTATAAAATTCAGATTGTGACTTATTTCAAAGCTGAAAGAACTATTGGATTGGGATGTAAAGGTTGCAGTTCAAAAAGTCTTCAACTTTTAATATAACGTGCATGGTGTTATGAGTTATAAGATCCTGGTTATCATTTCGGAAGGTCTGGTTTGCGTTGTCCTTGCTCGGAGCATCTTTGAGCTTGCTTTATATGGCTTAACGGTTCTGCATGTGCTTGTGTTAAATATGGAAAGGGTAGTACACCCCTCTGCAGAAAAGGCTCACAAGGAAGGAAATCTCTGATTCTGTTTTAAACGAGGGACTGGAGTGAGGTTCCTCACACTGACACGTTCACATCTTTGGAGAGCTCAGATCTGGCCTGAAGCCTTTCTGAAGGATGGACATGGTTTGAGGAAGGAACTCGCACTCAAGCTTCAGCCATTGCCATTTGCCAGAGCCCTTCCTCACCATCCCCATGCTGTCAGCTGGGACCCTCCTTTTATTATGGAAGTGGGTCGGGAGGGCCTAGGCTTAGCATCACGAGAGGCCCCATCCTATCCCATTGCAAGTTCCACTTTTCCTGGTGACATTCATTAGAACACACAGGCAACACAGACAGAGAAGAGACGAGAATAAGTGTCAAAACACTACATTTGGGGGCTTTCCAAAGGGGACATCCCCTGGGTCCCTCTCCCTGCCCCCTCTCACCCCAGTCCCTGGTTTCTGTCATTGACTCCCAGTGGACACGAGTGGACAGGTGCACATTTTCTTAGGGGAGGCCTTAACCTACTACACAGGCTTTCCTATTATCTTTCATTATCAGCTGCTAAGAAGTCATTCTTAGGTGTTCTTTATCCTTTCAGACAAACGAATTCCATGCAACACTCTCCTCTGCCGTGCTTTCATAATCTACGTCAGATGCAGCTGAAGCCTTCAGTGCACACAGCAGTTCTTAATAACACGTGCTGACCACAAACTGCTCCGTAAAATTGCATAATGCATAATTCCTATCAACTTGCATAACGCACAAAATAAGTTGATACAAAACACATTGTACATCTGTCAGTGAGCTTTGGTGACAAAGGTTATGCCAAAGGAATCGGGAGACTCCGTTTGTGTCTTCAGAGTGGGATTACATAGAGCACTTCAGGAGATGTGCCCCGGCTTTTCCGACAATCACACTTAAGCAATTTGGTTTCGAGCTTTATGTGGTGTGACACGAAATCTATAGATGAACAACTTTTTCTTTTATTTTTCGTGATTACTCGTGAGTGTGAAAATAATTGCAATTTGAGAAAATTCAGACAGTTTCTCCTCTGATTTTGTATAGATAAAGTCACTGGCATATCAAGGCAAATAAACTTAGTATATTAATGGCTTTCATAGGTACCCCAGAATTGTAAATTCTTACCTTATGATTATGGATGAGCTGATACAGTTTTAATGGGTGAAAAGTCCATTGCAGCTATAATGCACAGACGGTTTAAAGAATATCTCAGACCCTGTGAGATCTAGTGTGTATCAGCCAGATGACCTTGGGCAAGTCATAGCCACTTGACTGAAGCTTCAGTTTTCATATGTGTTATTAACTGAGGCTGTCGAAGTGGCTGACCTCAAATATGCTCAACGCAGGACCTCCCAGGGAAGAACTCGGGTTATTCACCTTCCCATCTCTGTTCTTTTGTGTAATGACTACTTGATTGATTTAGGGGAGCCTGTTATAGAAATGATTCTTCTCTTGGACACAGACCCTTCTCACTTCTCTCATGCTCTTGGGGTGGGTTCCATTACCTTTTGATCCTGTATCAACCTCATGTGGGTCTGGAGAACAGCAATCTGAATCCAACCTCCACATCAAAATGACTTGGAGGATGGAGCTTCAAAGCTATTGCGGCAATCTGGGCCCTATGTCAGACCCAGTGACACAGAAAAACTGGCACTGACAGATGACATTTGAAACTCCCCCCATAGTTGAATTGGACCTCCAGGGCTGTGGGTCACAGCTGTTGAAATTGTAGCCATTAAATGAATGTGGAAAAAAGTCTAGAATTTTCATCTGGTATAGGTGTCTCTGGGAAAGTGAATCTTACAAAAGAACACCCTATCCCCCAAAAGAGCTGCCTGGATGGAGTCTACTCTTTCCATCCCTAGTCACAAAGTCCTGGAACTTTGCAATCCCTTCCTCATTTTGTCCCATGGTCCTGAAATGTCCTTCACCTTGGTGGTGGCAGGTATTGTTCATGTGTATCTACCTTTTACGAAGCCCTTACGGGCATGTTTTACCCATGGATGCCTGGCCGTCACTTTGTGCAGTAGTGGCAAGGCAGAGATGCTCCAAGTTCACACAGCTAGAAAGCAAGTCAAGATTCAGACCCAGATCTTATACAACATGTCTTTGTGACAGCTCCCTGGCAGCCTGGAGCCTAGTGAATGCCACCCTTCCTGCCTCTGGGACAGCACTCCCAGGTCCTAGCTTCACCTTCTTCACCGGTATAACTGGGTGGTCTTTAGCTCCTCTTTATACACAAGCTCCTTGAGAGTCAGCCTTAGGTCTTCTCGACATTATTCACAGCAGTTCCTCAAAAGACATGAATCTTTGAATCCTCTCACTTGCTCCACAGCTAAATAGTCACCAGAGGCCACACCCACTCCCCACCACCCCTATGGACACCCTCTTTTGTCAATTCCCAGGGCCAAGCTCTCATTCTAAGTATTGTAGCCTCACATCTGGCAGGTGGAACTGTCTCCCAACTGCCCTCCTGACTACTGGTGTCTGCCTGCACCAACTTACCTGTGGTGCCATCTTGCACACCTAGGCCTAGAATCTTCAGGAATGCTGCCCGCCTGGTGGGCAGGTTGCAGGTGTATTTTGTTAGGTGTCACAGGATAACACTTAGAAAATTATGAACATGCTTCTTTATTTTGCCTTGCAGAAGGCAAACTTTTGACCTTGGAATAGTCTTTGCTGTCTACTTGTCTGCCTGAGGGGAAGGGGAGATTACCATTTGTCATGGGAGAAATACAAGGTGCAAAGCAGGATTATGGAGCAGGAGTTGCATTTCTTTAAAACTCTCTGCACTCGCTTAGAACTATAGGACCCCATTGCCTCCACTCAGTAGCACTCCCATGGTGTAGTTGAAGAGAGAGTTCTGTTTGCCATTCAGATGTGGCTGAGAATTTGGATTCAAGGAGGGCAGGAGAACAATAGAGGGGAAAGCCTGCTCCTTCTTAGGCCCCTGGATTGTTGGGAGAGATAAAAGAGTTATAAGAAAGTCTAGTCCCTATTCTCTTCTTTGGCTTCTGCCCAGAAGGGATGCAGGGCAGGTGAGAACAGTGCCCAGGGCAGAGGAGAAACTGGAATCCCTTGCCTTCCTGAGCTTAGGGTGGCCATTTATTGCTCTGTGGTGTAGATTCTGAGCTGAGAGCCCAGGAGCCTGCTGCAGTGAGAGAAGGTCACGGTGAACTTGGAAGTCAACCTCTGTTCCTGCGGGCAGGGGCAAGGGTGTGGCTGAGCCTGGTGTTGGACAGCCAGAGGCATTGGGGTAAGGCCACATGGCCAGGATGTGCCAAGGCAAGCTCTAGACAATGAGTTCCACCAACCACAGGCTTCAGTCACCAATGCCAGCAGGGAACATGGAACAAAGAAGGTGAGGGACCGTCCCCAGAAACCCAAAGACATTGAGTCTGAGGACCTCTCCTCTTCCAAGAGACAGGTGCTACTCCCTGGATCAGTACTGGCATGTGAAATCTGTGAAAACCAGCCACAAGAAGTCCAAAAATTGAGAGCAAGTGTGTATGTAAAACTTTCTATGGTGATTTGACAGAGTTCTTTTATGTCTGTTCAATTTAATAATAAAAATTTGTGCTTGGATTTTATTTTTATTTCATTTGTCCTAATAACTTATTTTTATTACATTTTATAAAATACCCATTAGCAACATCTTGAAAATTTTTAAAACCAACAAACAAGTTTTCACCATGGAGAGTCTGAGACGGGCCATCATGGCCCACACCACCTCCCCACACCTGGACACCATCTTGCAACGCAAGACTAGGAGACAGCATCTGAGCGTCCCATCCAGGGAAGACCTGGGCCTGTGTACAGAGCCTGCCAGCTGGACCAGGTCTGGTAATAATGATCTCTTTCCTGCTAACCAGCCAGCGGGGCATAGGAGGAAGCTCAGAGTCACTGAAACAATCACCCTTTTTCTGCACGTGTAAATTGTGGTGTAAATTCAGATTTGCAGCTCCTATATGTAGCTATTTGAGTCTCCTACCATCTGGGTCCAGATTTTCTTTCTAATTTAACACCTCTAACTTTCTCCCGTGAATCCCATATGCCCAGGTTCTCTCCCCAAGCCTTTCTGACTATGCAGGCCCACCTACTATTTTCATTTTTGTGACATCTGTCACAGCGTCAGAGGATAGTCCATCTTAGCAAATTACTGATTGTGGGCCTTTGGGGTCACTTGTGACCCAGCTCTCCTCCTGGTACCTACATGGGACCAGCATAATAGACTCTCACCCTAGACCCTGTGGCCCAGCTCCGAGCTCACCCACCATTGCACACCTGTGGTGGCCTGTTCCCTCACATGCCAACAGGCTCCCATCTTGAGCACTGCTGTCTCTGGCTTCTCTGAAGACAGCTTCCTCTGGGGCGGTGGGAGCTTGCTTAGCCCTTGTACAAGGGCTAAGAATGGGTGGCCCAAAGGCACAGCTCTCAGCTCATTAGCAACAGCAGCTGGTGGATGGGGGCCTGGCTCACACTCCTCAGGGGCACAGCTCAGAGCCTTGGTGGTGGCCAGGAACAGTGAGTAGCCCCCACACGTCCTCTTCACTGGGCACCATCCTTCTTAGTCCCTCTGCTCTACTCCACCATTTTTGCTTCA
The DNA here is from genome assembly GCF_027406575.1 of Nycticebus coucang. Taxonomy (NCBI): domain Eukaryota; kingdom Metazoa; phylum Chordata; class Mammalia; order Primates; family Lorisidae; genus Nycticebus; species Nycticebus coucang. Next base: position 7,083,267 of record NC_069795.1, on the reverse strand, counting down.
CTTTCCAGATAAACTGCCTGAATCCAAATCCTTGCCTCGTCTGCTTTCAATGGAAACCAAAAATGTCACCCTGACAATGGCCTATTTGTCATCCATGTTTGCCCAGACCCTTCCCCTGCCAGCATCGGTGCAGAACCAACGTGGCCTTCAAGTTCAAGGCACCTATGGACCTGATCCAGGAGTGGCCCAAGGGCCTGGTGATATAGCCAACGTGAAGCTTTGTAACCCAGGAAGAGCTGGAGACCCACCTCTGCGGAGATTGGGCCTCGAGAGGTTTGCAGGTCATGGCCTCTTGCAACCTGACCAGCAAAGCAGATGGTGTCAAAGATGCTCCCTCGCTGGTTGGCTAAAAATACCCAAGGCTCCCTGTTATTCAGGAGGGAGTTCACCACCGCCAGGTGAACAGGGGACGGTCTAATCCCTTACACACCATCATCAGACTTCTTTCTCCTCCCCTGCACCTCCTCAATCATCACTTAGCCAAGATAGAAAAAGCATAAGAAGCACAGAGTAAAATACAGATGGCGCAGCCCCCGTGTCGCCCATAGGTGACCGTCATTGCTAGACTGACAGTGCTGGGGAAAGCAAGTCCCTGCCAGCACTGAGCGTAACTCACCAGGAACCCGGACCCCCGGAGTACCGGGCATGCAGGTGCACCTCGGTCTATCCGTGAAGGTCAGGGAGAAAGCAAAGTGAGGCCTTGCAGAGGGCAGCATTTGGAGTTTCTCATGTGGTCTGTGTGCGGGCTGGGTGCACGCTGCTCTGTCCTGCTCCCCACGCCTGCCCCGCACGGAGCTCACCGCACAGTATTGATTATGTTGGCCTTGCCTCCTGCTAGCCTGTGTGTTTCTTGACAGTTGGTTTTGTCTTATTTATCTTAGAACTCTCAGAGCCTGGCACATGGCAGATACTGAATAAATGTTTTTTAAATTAGGTTGAAATGAATTAAATGGAATCTGGCGTGGATTAAAATAAACTGGAGATAAAAACAAAGCATAATGAAGTTTGTATGAGTTCTTTATACACACACACGCATATGTATATACATTTATATTTATTTGTTGACAAATATACAGAGGGTGCACAAAAATGTATACACTTTTTTTTTTTTTTTTTTAGAGACAGAGTCTCACTTTGTCACCCTTGGTAGAGTGTCGTGGCATCACAGCTCATAGCAACCTCCAGCTCTTGGGCTCAGGTGATTCTCCTGCCTCAGCCTCCCAAGTAGCTGGAACTATAGGCACCCATCACAATGCCTGGCTAATGTATATACATTTTAAGAAAGAAAAAAAAACTGTGTTAAATATGTAATACTCAAGTCACATTTGACTTCTGCAATTCTAAGAGGTGCTCAGTGTGACTTATTCCCAGCTTTTGTCATGGGTGTATATTAAGCATTGCAATTTTTTTTCTTTTTCCCTTTTCAATTTTTTTTTTCTTTGAGACAGAGTCTCACTCTGTCCCCTTGGGTAGAGTGCCGTGGCATCGCAGCTCACACCAACCTCAAACTCTTGGGTGCAAGTGATCCTCCTTCCTCAATCTCCCAAGTAGCTGGGACTACAGGTGCCTGCCACAATGCCCGGCTAATTTTTCTATTTTTAGTATAGATGGGGTTTTACTCTTGCTCAGGCTGGTCTCAAACTCCTGAGCTCAAGGGCTGCACCCTGCTCGGCCTCCTAGAGTGCTGGGATAACAGACGTGAGCCACTGTGCCCAGCCCGGAGCATGACAATTTTAATACAGTCTTTTCTTTTCTTAAAACGTGTATACATTTCTTGGCACCATCTATAGATATATTTGCATACACACGTGTGTGTGAACACACCTTCTCTTCTAAATTGGTCTGAGTTGAGGCAAACCAATCTGTGTTCGTCTCATTCATCAGTCAGGTCTGGGTTGTGTTCATATCACCACATTCAATAAATGGTTCCACAGATCGTCGTCATGGAAAGACAGCTCCAGAACTTGGAGCCTTGCAGCACATCTCCAATGAAAAGAAAATGCGAGCTCTTTCTCCAAAGTGTTCAATTATCAGGAGTGGTTTTCCTTGGGCCCACAATTGAGTGCCAAATTGCTAATGAGTAGGCAGGCGCTGTCCATTTACCCTGGGCAATTAAGATTAAAGTTACATGCTTTTTATGACAGCCTCCCTCCAGAATAAGGCAGTGCAGCTCCACCTCTCCCCCTGAAGTAGTGCCTTCACGTCTCGCCCCGCGGTGGCTGTCCCTGAGACTGAGCTGCTTTTCATGAGTCCCTGGGAGCCCCGAGCCCACCGTGCTGCCCAGCATCCCAGACCAGACTGCGGCTGTTGAGTGAGCTGTGTCTATGAGGTCTATCACCAAAGTAGTTACATTCTTTCACCACCAAAGTCACTGGGATTTTCTTTTTTTAACAATTCTTGGACATGATCCCAGCTCAAAAACGAATGAAACTCAACAGTCAGCCAAATACAACTTTTGAATAATTTAAATGAGAGCTACTAAGTCTATTGAAAACAACTTCAACCCTGAGTTCTCCAACGTGAACAGAAAGAAAAAAAAATGTATGCACCACTGTGCCGAATTTGAGCCTATGCAGATGGCATGTTTCACACCAGAGACTGCCGTTACCCTCTTAGCAGAAGCATTCGTACCTCTGGCTCTGTGGAGGGGGTGCGGGGCCACCGGTCCTGCAGATGGGGCGCCAGGCTTGGCTTGTGGACCCATCTCTAAGTCCCACTGCACTTAAACCCATCATCCAATTTCCCTGTGTTTTCCTTTCTTCTCTTCTTAAATGGACACATCAGAGAATGAGCAAGCAACCAGGTTCCTCAGCCTCACTTCCTGAAGAGTAACACATTCAGATATTTCCCAAAGAAAAATAAAGCTTAGTCAACCCACTACCAAGAAATCTCCTTCCTAGGACCACTGGCACAGTAGTGAACAAAGAACGTAGCCGATGACTTGCTTTCCCATGCACCGTGGCATTGCACAGGGACACAGAGGAGCTGCAGAGGCCATGGCTCAGCACCGTGATGGACAATGTGCCAGGCAGTGAGCAGAACGAGGACAATGTCAGACTCAGCCGTGTGTTGCCTGTGTTCCTTGTCGGAACTTAGGGCACCTACAGAAAAATTCTCTAAGAGAAGGAAAGTAGTTACAGAGTAGAGCAAAGTGCTGTGAGAGCATTTAGCCGCAGGCAAAATCTTTCCTGATGTCAGGGAACCAAGGTGGGCTTCCCACAAACGGTTCAAACCAGGTTCACTGCCACATGTGGAGTCGTGAGAATCTCACCTTCACCTACACACTCAGCACACATGTACAGCACGCCAATGGCATCCGGCGTGCAAGGCAGTACTGACCTCTACCCTCCAGGAGCTCAAGGCTGGCGGAGGAGACAGGTAAGCAAATGCATCCTTTCGGAGCTCTGTGAGAAGCGTAACAAGACAGAGCCTCGGTCCATTCATGAGACTCACTCCTTCCACCCAGATGCAGTACAGACGGAGGTAAGATTCAGTACATTGGGCAGAGCTGTTTAGTTTTAAGTAGGCTCCAACTGCATGTGTCTGGGAAGCTGTACAGTGTCAGATGTCCCAGCAAAATCTGTCATGCAAACATGACAAATATAGAAGGTCACTGTGAGACTGGGGGGATGGAAAGCAAACCGCCGAACCCACCTTCTAGAAGCATTGCTATCCTCATCACAGAAAATCCAAACACAAATTTAAATGAGTAAAAGAAGAAAAAGTATTTGACACAAGTTACTTAGCACATACTTGGATTTTTGTCATGTTTACTGATTTAAGAATTGACAATTCAACCTGAGTAGTAAAATATAAGAATGACTTGGCATATCTTTAGTAAAAGGCTAGCACTACCTCTGAAAGAGTGCACAGCGTTTTTAGGAATGTAAATTATGTCGTGAGTTCTTCCCAGACCGTCTTGGCCCACAGACGTCTCTTATTTCCTTGAGATTACTTCAAGGCATCAGAAATCTCCTTCTTCTCAGATCGCCTCGCCTACTTGGCCTCAGAAGCCAGCATTTCATTATCTCTTCACATGAATCATTCTCAGCTAAGTTCTTCTTGTCTTTTCACTTAGACTAAGGACTTTTCAAAATCGCCCGTCAGTTTCTTCTCTTTTTGTTTCCCAAATGGTCGGGAGCACTATTAAATATAGAAATTTTAAAATTGCTATTGAACCATTTGTTTCAGCTCTATTGTTGCCAAATCACCTTTGGAACATTTAAGACAACGTTGATGTTTTAAAGTTTGTATACTACCAATATATAAAGTGATATACAAAAAAAGTTCAGTGGTGGTGAGTTAATCAATTCCAAAGAACTGAGAATTCTGCCCAAATTGTATATGGATGATTTTGCATATTTTTAGTAAAAGGCTTGTAATAGTCCCTACAGACCTTTTCATGCAAACTACAACTAGGTTCTCAGTTAAATTTCTGGCCAACAGGCTCCTGGGTCTCACTTTGTTAGACATATTTTAAAATAGACCAGAGAGAGGGAAAGAAAAAAAATGAACAGAAGCATTATTCAAATTCTGTTACCATTTGCCAAAGTGACGCTTATTTTGTGTTGCCTGTTCACTACTTTTATTTTGCTCTGTTTTCGTGGAATCTGAAACCCCTCTTCAACTTTCTGAGAAAATATTGTTTTGTTTTTGACATTCAGTCAACAGCACTTTCTTATTCACCTTTTTCTGTAAAAATTACTTTTCTATATTACTAATTCTGTGTTAATCACAGATGGAATCAGCTTGTTGAACAGAAGAAAACAAGCTTCAGCTCCATAGAAACTGCAGGAGTTTGGGATGAGATTAAAGGAGACGGCTTCAGAAGACCAAAACAAGCATCTACCCCAGCCCTCGCTGGTCAAGTCACGTGGGCCTTCAGCTGCCTGCTTCATCTTTCTAGAACCTCATCTTACTATTAAAGTTAAATAAATTCAGTTGTCACGTTTTTTAAAAGTCCAAGTTGGAGAAACACTGGAGACTTTACTCCCCAAGAATGGGAGATAGATACGTGTACATGTGCATGTATGTAATATATATACTTATTAAATTTTAAAAATCTCTTGTGCCATAAGAACTTCTCCATTTTCTTTTATAAAGGTCATTACATTTTAACTTGAATATTTTAACAGACTCAAAAAGACACAGCCCTGGTAGTAGACAGACATATTTCTTCACTCTTCAAAAGCCATTTTATAAGGGCAATGCACATTTCAACATCAGCATAAATAACAGCCTTGTTTGAGAACCCAGGAGGCAGTTTTAACTCCCTCCCCACCTCCTTGCCTCCCCCGCCTCTGAACCGAACCACACCTCTCTAGAAATACTCACTTTCTTAATGAAAACCATATTTTAAAAAAAAGTTTGCATGACCCGCTGAAATACCTGGACAATCTTTAATGTCAGCTTCAGACGACACGTGTCTTATGAAAGTCTGGGGCCCTGCTCGTCTGGCACAGCCAGCTTTGTCCCACATCTTTATGAGAAAGAGGGACAAAACTTCTGTTTTTGGCATTTTATGTTGGAGTCTGTTTTAAGCAAGGAGGAAAAAAATAGCAACGTAGAGTCTAGACAGAAGAGATGGGGGTGAAATCTGGAAGCCATTCACCCCGGCAAGGGCAGCGGCAGCCCGTCGGCGGCAGGGATCGCCTTACGCTGCCTAATTACACATGAAAAATGTACACATCGTTTCTCTCAACTGCTTGGAAAAATAGATGCTCACATGGCGCTTTTGGACGGTGGCAACTAAACCAGTTGTATATTCTGGATGAGGGATATCTTACTCCCTGCATTTTGCAATATGCTTTTTTTTCCCGGGGAAGTAGGTATTCCTTTCATCCTCCTGCCAAATTTTTTAGTATATTTTAGATTTAACAAATAGTCACATTCTGTGAGGAATATTTATTTATTTATTTTCACAATTAGACTCATTTCTGAATGTGAGGAATATTTAAATGTTAAAGTAGGTTATATGTGAAATGAAATTAGAAACATTTCTATTGTAAAGAGTTCATCCAATAGTAAGAACAGAACTTGAACTTATTTCAGGATGTGATTTATGGTTTGAACTGATTTGTTGCTACAGTGATAATGTCTACATCACTAGCTTGGTCTGCTCACTCAATCACAGCCTTCTTGCTGGGCATGGCTCTGCATTTTATGCAGGATAATGATTTTTTAAGGATCCTTTAAGATAGTATCACTTCCCAGGAGTTCAAAGCATTTTTCACAGATATTAGCATTCAATCACTTAACAGGCTTGGACTCTAAGGAAGGGGTGAGTTTGCAGCAAGAATGGACTCTGCAGAGGAGGCAGAGACACAGGCTTCGATGCTGTGGTGATTCCTCATAAATGAAAGGAGAGAAGAAATTTAGAACCACTTATTAAATTGACATTTTATTGACATTAAATTGCAGAGCTAAGGATATGTGTGTGAGAGAGACAGACAGACAAGGTGGAGGACTCGGGGAAAGTCTTGGATAAAACTATTGGACAGAATCCCAGAGGAAGGGAAGAAGGATGCCAGGGAGCTACCTGGATCCTGGAGGAGGGGTCACGCATGGAGGATCTGGGAGCATCAGGAAACCAGCAAAGCTGGACCTCACGGGTGGGGAGGTCTGTTGGGCCAGGTCCTGTGGGCTGGGGGAGGGGCCTTGGCTCTGGGCAAGGGCATGACAGGGCCTAAACTTACGGGGGTTCCCTGGTGGCTAAGGGGAGCTGAGATTGTGAGGACCAGGACTGGGGAGATGCTGGGAGAGACTGTTGCAGTGGTGCCAGCAAGAGATAGTGACGGCCTGGACCAGAAAGAGGAAGAATCTAGAAACACTTCCCTAAGGCTCATTAAGGGCTGACCCTATCCCCTGCTGGGACCCCAGGGAGTACCATGGGGAGCCAGGTAAGACACCATAGGTGAGGATCTCCTTCTAACATTGAACACCCGGGTGCCCTACAAGACCACTCAGCACCCTCTAAAAGTGATACCGTAGAGTGTTAAGGGCATTAGTTTATCCACTGGTTAAAATACATCAGATTGTCCACACACTTAATATCTGGCCACTTTCTATAGATAGCATGCTTCATTAACAAACAGTTAATTAATTACTTAATAAACTTAAGTCTAGGGTAAGCCTCATACCCGCCTATGAATTTCCCTGGCCTTGTGTTTCTGATTCAAACATCGTGCTGACCATGTGACCAGCTCGCTTCCAAGAATTTTGCATGGATTAATTCAGTTAACTGTCCCGACAATGCTTTCAAATAGATACTATTAATATTCTTATCTCTATTTTGCTGGTGAGGAAATGGAGACACAGAAAGCTCAGGAGGTTTGGCCAATGTCTGGTAAGTGGCGGCCTTGTGCATGTGAGGCCTCTCTTCTTCCCTCATGTAGTAATTCAAGAACCAAGTGCAAGGCAGACCCTGGAGGGCTCTGAATAGTGCAAAGAGCCTGATCCAAGGTGTGGTGATCACATCTGACCCAACAGATGGACGTGGAGGTTAGAAGTAGTTTGTCCCTTGAAGATGCTCGTGATGATGTGGAGGTTAGGAGTAGTTTGTCCCTTGAAGATGCTAGTGACAATACCCAGTTTCCCTCCAGGAAGCAATTAATTACCTTCATTACCTTTTCCTGAGCCCTGTTTTCCATCCTTATGGTCATTACTTTTGCTCTATTCTGAATTCTCTCCAATTTTCCTGTACTCGTCTAAAATTTTTAGAACACTATTAACCTTCAAAGAAAGTTTGAAATAGTTTGCAACAAAAGACACTTGAGGTAAGACCTGAAATATACAGATCAGAAGATTTTGATATCCGAGAGTTACACATGAGTTACAAAGCTCAGGCTTCAGTCTCAAACTTAGGTCCCAAGTGTTTAAGTCGCCAGTGAGGAAATGTTTTTGTTACCCATCAGACGTCCAGTGGTCTTGGGGGTGGGTCTGTGGCATTGATCCCAACGTTGGGGTCCACAATGATTATCAGAAATTGTTGTCCCTTGCAGCATCCAGGAGGACCCCAAGCCTCCCAGCCTCCTACACAGAGTCATTTCAGACCCCGGAGGAAGTCCCACCTCCACCATGAAGCTGTGCAATGCTGGACAAATCCCTTAAGCTCTTTGGACTTCACTCTCCTTATCTGTGAAACGGAGCTGGTAGAACCTTCCTTATAGAGTTTCTGAAAATCAGAGGCAGTAGGAGGTAAAAAGTGTGGTATGGGGGAAATTTAACATCCCAACTGCCATCCCACCAAACACTGTCCACTAGGCACAACGTGGGCTCCCACGGTTGTCACAAGCCTCCCCCATATCTGAGAGAGTCATAGGTGGGCTGCTGAGGCTACAGAGGAGAGGAAGGGCCCCCTGGAAAATGTGAGTGCTGAAGACCCACATGGCTGACCTGATGTCTCTCCTGGGAGAGTACGTCCACATGGCAGCCTGTGGAAAGAGCCTCCAAGGTAACAATTTTCACCCAGTTGCTGAAGAGCTCAAGATGGTCAGGGAGGATTTACCCAAAAATAGACCCCAGGCCTCTCTCTGGACCTCCAAAGTCCCTCAGGAAATCTTAGCAGTGCTGAAGGCTTAAGGATCCACCTCTTCTTTTCCCGCGCCATGTTTTACATATACGCATGAATTTTTAACAGAGCAGAATGAAATACCGTGTTTCCCCGAAAATAAAACATTCTCTGAAAATAAGACCTACTTACAGGTTTCCTTCTGGGTGAAATATAAGGCATCCCCCTGAAAATAAGGACCCCCCAGGCTCTGTCTCAGAATGAAAATTAATTTACGGTAAGCTGGTTGCTAGGGCCGCCCCAACTGGCATCTAGCAACCAGTGACATTAAGCGGAGTCCTGACATCACTGTTGTGTGGAGGCAGAGCGGAGGTCAGAGTGAGCGGTGAGCGCTGGCGGGAGAGAGGAGGAGACTTTCGCAGATGCGTGTAGAAGACCAGGAGGATCAGAGCGGTCAGGACGCGGCCAAGGTGGTGAGTGCTGGTCTGGCTCTGGTGACACTGCCTGATGCTTGCAGCCACCCTCATGATGACTGAAGGTAGGATTCACAGTTTGTCTGGTTTGTGTTGACAACTACTGTACTACAGTACCATACACAGGTAATAAATTTCCTTTATTTTTATTTAACAATAAATGTATTGTAACAATGTTACAATAAATGTACTATATTCTACTTCATGGAAAAATTAGACATCCCCTGAAAATAAGACCTAGCACATCTTTGGGAGCAAAAATTAATATAAGACACTGTCTTATTTTCGGGGAAACAGGGTAGATGTTAAGCATTAATATGGCAACATATCCACTATTTGCCACAAGAGGGCAATTTTAAACTTAAGGACTTGCATACAAAAAGTGTGTCTATGTTCCCATGCAACATGTTTATTATGTTCAAATGATGCATAGTTCGTAAAGTGTGGACGAGGAAATGGATACACCCGAGACAGGGTTAAAGATGATACTTTTCTTCTGTTCTCAATATACTTTTGAATTGTTGATTTGTCTTTTCATGTCCAGATTTTATCATTTAAAAGAGAGTTTTCATTCTGGCTGGTGAGGGCTCTGGCCCTCCACATTTAATTATAGAACCACAGACTGCCAGAGCTGGAAGAGACCAGGAAGACGATAGCACATTTACCTCTGCTATTTTTTCCCCTTTCCCTCGGTTTCTCTGTTCAGGGGAGCCGCTCTGTCCATGGGCACATTCTGCCCCCCAGTTTGAACTGACCCTTACTTGCACGCTGTGACTGCTCGTCCTCCAGGAAGCCCTGGAGGAACTCTGCCCTGGGAAACACCTCCACTGGAGCCCTGGCAGTTTGAGGTGTCACTTCTGCAGGGTCACACACTGCACATGGGGAACCTCCGACCTGCTGTGTCGGCACCCTGGTCCCTCTCACCGTGCTGATCTGCCTGTGGGTCTCGCTGCTCCTTTCTCCCACGACCCTCCCCCCCACCCCCCGTCTGCAGGCTGGCCCACTCCCCTCTCCCTCCACAGTTCATCTCTGCTGGTCTCCTCCACCCCAGCTCTTCCTTTTTCTTTTTGTACTTCCCTAAACTCTTCACTAACCAGAATGTGGAATAAAAACCCTGGGTTCTATATATTAAATTTTAAAAATCCCTTTATTTTAATTTTTAACTTAAAAATTATTTTTCCAAAATATCTTAAATAATCTTAAATAAAAAGTCCCAATGGCCCTCGATGGATTTTTGTGTTGTAACTATTGTGCTTCGACTCCTCTTCTGATTTGATTTGTTCCTTTATTTTTATTTTTATTTTTTTTTTAATTTTTTTATTAAATCTTAACTGTATACAATGATATGATTATGGGGCATCATACACTCACTTCACTGTGGTGCATATTACAGGGGTATTTGCGAAACTTGGTAAATGTAGAATGTAAATGTTTTGGCACAGTAACTGAGATAACGCCGGAAAGGCTATGTTAACCACTGTGATAAAAATGTGTCAAATGGCTTATGAAGTGAATGTTCCTTTATTTTTAATCTACCTTGTTTTAAAATCTTTATTAGATGCTTTTGAAAATCTATACTTACTTTTTTGAAGTTGTTTCTCACTCAAGGCTTAAAACTTCACTAGAACAGGAATCTGTGATACCCTTTACTAAGAATAAAAGTAAGAACAAAAAATAAGGAGAACTGGAGGCTTCCAAGAACCCAGATCTGTCACGCAGTAATTGCTCCATATACCTTAAGCCCTGGATAAAATCCTATTTCCTCGTTTCTCGGGCTGGAATGAGGGCTCCAGGGAAAGGTTCACAGTCAGCCTGAGGGACTTTTGAATCCTGTTCCATTTCCCAGATATCGAAATGAGTGAAGGGCTCCAAAGACCCTCAGAAAAGAGTGTTACATTAATCAGATGATATTGGAGAAGATACATTCTGTACAACACCAGCTAAAGCTCAAGGTGGCTTTCTTCCTAACATGGCTGGCATTATTCCTGTCTGGGCATCCTATGACCTAACAGAAGGAAGTGTGGTCTGTTACTGACACCAGTAAACGGTCTGGACCACTGGGAAGGGGCTATTGACACTGGACTGATCAGATCAAGGTCCACCGATGGGCACCTGTGCCACCACTGCCAGCCCCATTGACTGCCCAAAACAAGCAGGGAAAGTGTCTTTATTGTAGATACAGCCCATTTTTATCAACTATGCCATAGAAGTGTTAAAGGATTATGTTCCTAGAGTGAATGTTAGGTATGATCCCAGAATCCAAAAATGTATAGCCTTGTTGAGAAGCAGAGATACATACAGCAAAAACAGGAATCAGGAGATGGTGCCAAACTCTCCGCGTGTAACCCTAATACGGACAGTTTGCTCCTCCCTTGCCCAGTCTGGTTGTTGGATGACCTGAGTGACCAGGGCTGATCTGGCAATGACCTGCCAGACTCCCCTATATAAATTCTTCCATTATTTCTGCTTCTCAGTGGTCAGTAGGTAGAAGAGCAGCTGACCAGAGGAAGTGAATCACTTCCTGTGGTCATTCCTCTGCCCACGGTTAAGCTATTTTTAACAGTCTGCACACAAATCATAAATCCAGTCCTGGGCGTGTATTTTATTCCACAAGTACCCAATAAGTTAAGTGGAGGTGGAGACAAAAATGGGAAGGATTGAACCAATGAAAGGGAAATGCTTCGAAAAACTCCCCCACACAAAGACAATACTTTTTGTAAATTCTTTCCGAAAACTTGACACAAGGAACAAGACTCATCTCTTTAGAATTACTTCTTTGGTTAATTCCCCACTCCCCAAGGAAGAAACTCACGTTTAAAATGAAAACGCTGCCTCACACTCACAGTGTCTCTAACAAATCACTCAAAATAGTCCAGACACCAGCCAGGATGACTTTTGAAAATCTTCTGTCCTTTATCAGGGCTATTTCTTTCTCTTCAACTACAGTACTGACATGTATACAGAAATCTGTGAATAATTAGATAAGAAATGTGAGATGATTTGCTAAGAAATGTTTATACAGGAAGCACAAGTTCATGCCAACACCGAATGGGACAGGTAACAGTTACCTCGGGCAGCCGGAGCAGAGGGCCACAGACTGGACACCTGAAAACAACAGAAAGTTATTTTCTCACAGTTCCAGAGGCGGGGAGCCCAAGGTCCAGGTGTGGACAGGGAGGACAGAGCCTGCTCCAGGCCTCCCTCTCGGGCACGTCCCCTGCCTCTGCTCAGGCTGCCTTCCTCTGTCAGCCTCTGTGTCCAAATTCCCTCTCCCTACAAGGGCTCCAGCCATATTGCACGACGCCTGCCCTAACAGCCTCATTTTAACTTAATTACCTCTTTAGAAACCTTCTCTCCAAATAAGGCCACATTCTGAAGCCCTGGGGTTAGAAGTCCAGGCTGGGGATTTGAAGGGGGGACACAGTTGAGGTGGGCAGAGCTGTTCTTCCCTGCAAAGTGGCTGCATCCCAACTCAGGCTCTGTCATTCTTAAATATCTACCTAACACCTCTAGGCTACCTTGCCTGCAAACCTCCCCACCATAGATGTAGCCCTTGCAGAAAGAGAAAAAACATGAATTCTGAGTGGGGCGCTGCTCCTCCGTCCTGCGGGCTCCATTCTTCAGAGATCTCTGGTCCCAGTGCTCTGGCTGATACCGCTTCAGACGCTCCCAGCCCTCGGCTTCAGGAAGCTGGCGGCCCACTCTCCGAGCTGTACAAGCATACTTCATATACACACGTATAAATCCACGCAGCGGATGGGGATCACCTGAGGCGCTTCTGTGAGGTGGGGAGCAGGGCTCAGCATCTGTTGCGAATGGCCAGGGAGCAGATATCTGACTCCAGCCTCTTCAAAACCGGTCAGCTCTGTCACTGCCATGAGAGAGCCACCACAGGTGACACGTACTCAAATGAACACAGCTGTGTCCAAGCAAACTTTGTTTGTGGACACTGAAATTTGCCTTTTATATATCTTTTGAGTGTCACGAGATAGTCTTTATCTGACTCTTTTCCAATCATTGAAAAGTGTAAATCTTAGCTCACCTGCCATTGAAACACCCGGTGAGTTGGGTTTGCCTGAGACCTGGGTTTGCAGAACCCTGTCCCTTTTTTTTCCTGGTTCGCCAAGCTGTCTACCTGCTATGACTGTCTCTGCCTAAGACACTGATTTGTCCCTCCTCATTCATGCCTGCTCGGCTCTGGAGACACAGCCCTGAGGCCTTCTCCACCCACATCTACAGAAGGCCTCTTAGCAAACCCATCATGGGCACCACTGCCATCTTGCCAACAGGAGCTTTCCAAGTCTCTGAGATCAGTGTCTCTTGTAGGATCAGGATTTTTTCTCTTGCTCTGGCCAGTGGGTGGTGATGGGATCAAAACCTCTGGTGGTAGGTAGGGTCATTTTGTACACGGAGGAGCAGAGAACAGGTCTTCTGTTAAACTCCTCCGTCCCCTCCTCCTCCTCCTTCTCCACCTGGACCAGCCCTCACATTCCACTTCAGCCATTTCATGGTTAATATCACCCCTCTTATTTGCCAGCTTAGTAAGCACTGGGCAGACCTCAGCCAATCCTCCCTAAACGTCGGCAGAGAGAGTGTTGAAAACCACCCGGGTGGCCATTTCTTTGCACTGCATAATCACTTCTTGAACATCAGGTTCCTCTCTGCTTTGTGGAAGGAAACATGGAAGGAAACAGTTTTGTATGGAAGGGAACAGGTATGAAAATGTTTTAAGCATGAAATGGTAATATGGATTTGCAGGCTAGGAACTTCATGACTAGTGATCATATTCTTACCCAAATAATGAATCAACGAGTGTGTGTGTGCTGTCAGGGCGTGCTCACCTTTCAGAGGAGTGCAGGTACCATGAAACCCATTTTTCAGAGAATTATAACTTTCATATGTACTGTGACAAGAAATTTGCAATTAGCATTAGAAAAATGTCCAAGCTTGGTAGCTCATGGCTGTAATCCTCAGGCTCTGAGAGGCCAAGGCAGGAGACCCTCTTGAGGTCAGGAGTTTACAGCCTGGGAAACTTAACAAGACCCCATCTCTGCATAAAAATGTCAGCTGGACATGGTGAGGCACACCTGTAGGCCCAGCTACTCAAGAGGTTGAGGCAGGAGAATGGCTTGAGCCCAGGAGTTCAAGGTTGCAGTGACAAATGATCATGTCACTGCACTCCAGCCTGGGTGACAGAGCAAGATCTGGCTCTGAAACAAAAGAAGATAAAAGGAGAAAGAAAAACTTTGGCTTGGACACCAGAATTTGCATAGTTGTGCTCACTTTCGGTCACACGTGAATTATGTCATTGCCACATTGGCATGCCGCCTGCATCCTGAGAGTGAAGGCAGCACACCGATGTCTGCCCCGAGCCCCGGGTCCTGTGCAAGGAGGTTGAACAAAGACGCGCTGCCTGCGCTTAGACCAGGCACACAAGGATACTGCTTCTCTCCATCTTGGGTTGTCAAGGCCTTGAGGGCAACAGCCTCTGGCTGAAGAATTTGCTCAGTGGTGGCCAGCCCAGTCCTTGGTGAAGCAGATGGCAGCTTTCCTCATACCCAAAGGTAGGTTGGGGACTGTGCTGGGCAGGGCTCAGAAGGGGCAGCCATAGGAGCGCCCTGTCCCCCACCCCTGCCCCTTACCCAAGCTGGGAGCAGAGCTGAGCTTAAGGCTGGCTTTGATGCTCTATCAGCTGAGCTCCCTGCTGCTGGACACCACAGGGTGCCAGGGGCAAAGCAGGAGCAGGGCCACGGCGGGGAGCTGCTGCAACCTTCAGGAATCCAATAATGCCCCAGTCTTCCAAACAGTGTGGGTCATTCCTACCAACAGCTCCCCCAGTGAGACAGTCTCTGGCATGGCTCATAGAGCCTCCCCATTGGAGGAGATCAAAAGGGACTTATAAAAATACAGGCACTTATCTACTGGCACAATAAATATGAGCTAGCCAGGATAGGAGGCACTTCCATTCGGAGACCATAGTCTAGAATGCAGCCCAACCCTCATCCCTAGACTAATAGAAAAGATTAATAATACCCAGTGTCATTAATACCAGCGTACACAGTAATAAAGTGAACTTGGACTACAGAGCCCAAGAGAACTGTGTGGAATGGTACTGCCCCAATTCAAAGGACCAAAAGGCCACTTCAGTGTTCATGAATTACCTCATGGTCTCCCGAGTGCCCTGATCCTAAGTTGGGTCTCATTACGGCACAACTGGCTGCCGTCTCTCTGGTAACACCACCCTCCCCACCTGGACATCAGCACTGCTGCTCAGAGGGGTTTCTCAGGGTTTACAGAAAAAATAGACCAAAGAGTTCTCACCATGGGCCCAGCAGCCAACTGGCAGCAGATAAGAGAGCTGACTCTGAGCCCACATTTCAACTGAACACTAGTGTGTATATTAGTCTGCTGGGGCTATCAGAGCAAAATACCATAAACTGGGTGTCTCAGACAACAGAAATGCATTTTTTCTCATGGTTCTGGAGGTTGGAGTCCAAGATCAAGGTTCTGGCAGGGTCGGGTTCCAAGTGGAGGTTCTCTTCCTAGCAGTAGGTGGTGCCTTATCGCTGTATCCTCACTTGGAAGAGCGGGGCAGGTGCAGGGGACTGACTGAGAGATCCCATCAGATCAAGACCCTCCCCCATCAACTCCTATAACCTTAAATGCTTCCTCAGAGGCCCAGTCTCCAAATACAGCCAGCCTGGCAGTAAGGGCTTCAGCATACGAATTCGGAGGGGTACACGCACCTTCCATCCACAGCAGGTGTGTGACTAAAGCACTGTCCCAGACCACTTTCACCGTTCAATCAATCATACATTGTTCATTTATTTAATGCCTGTTCACCTGAGTTACTATACAGCAGGTATTTTCCCAGAGGCTGGGATGACAGCCATTAGGAAAAAGCTGCCTCCCAAGGGCTGCCACGCTAGGGGGGAAGTCAGACAAATAAACATGGAACTGTTTGCCAGTTCAATCAGGCAAACAGAACGTGGTGCATCCCACAATGCAGACAGGTTGCTTTTCACCTGGGCCCAACTTTACTTTGGTTTTTAAATAATCTGGCCTATAGTTGCTGATAGAAAACTTTCCCTGTCCCTTTAAACTTTTTCAAACAGATGAGTACTTTCCCAATTTCCAGAAAAGCAATGTTCTCAAACTTTTTAACTTGCCCATCCCTTCGGTCCAGAATCTAAATACTACCTCTCTCTGCTGTGTGTTGTTCTTGGCACACTGTAACAGCCCGGGGTACCTGATTTGGATTTGAACAGAAGGATGAGGATGATTTTAAAATGGAAGCCTATCAAGATATTTATTCTCCGTAATTATCACAAAGAAGCCATTGCTTCTTTCTTCTCTAATCTCATTTTAGTATGTAGACCTCTACTTTTTCCTCCCAGATTTTTTTGCTCTGGAAGAAAAGACACTGATGGGTACAGTCATTACAAATTTGACATTTCTAAACTGGGCTTGACAGTGGAACTTGAAAATATTTATCTATTAGAAAATAGTTTCAGCCGTGGGCAATTTGGTGAAAAGGTTGAGTTGATGGAAAAACCATAACTCAGTGTAACTGGCTTTCATGTAAGATGTTCTTCAAGGCCACAGAATCACCAATGTTTCCAACAACCCGGAAAATTTATACCAGCTTGGAAAAATAACAGGGGGCTGGGGGAGGTGGCCAAAGCACTGCATAGGATTAAATAAATTTATGTGCTTCAGCGACTCAGATTTTAATATTAAATCATAATGAAAGCAATGCTCAAGCTGAGTGTTTAAGCAGGTCTGTCTGCCTACCCATTCTCCTCCCTCCTCCCCAAAAGATCAGGAAAATTTCCCAAAATAAAGTGTTCTGCTGCATCTGTATGTAGTTCTCTCCCATTTGCATTGTAGGAAAAAAGTGTGTGTTCCCACAGCTTCTTTACAGAGCTAAGAAGGACTCTGCCTTCAGGGTGCCGGCCAGTGTCTTGGTATTTTTGTGTGGTTTCAAAGCTCAAGGCAGTGACTGCCATCTTCGCCATGCTCAGAGTACCTAGGGTCTGCTGCGCCTCCACAGCTTCTCTGAGATGTGGCACTGCCCATCCGGGATCATCTCTCCTGCCAGTAACTGGCTGGCCAGTTGTTTCAGCTTCTGTATGGGCAATAGGCCGGGCCCCTTGAAGCTCTGAGCCATTTCTCCTGCCTTTTCCACACGCAACTGCTCTAGAACAAGTCTCTTCTTAAATGGTCTCTTGAACATGATCAGATTTTTTTTTTCTGTTTGTTTTTCTTCTTTTATACTAAAATTGAAGAAAGCAACCCCTTCCCCCTCAAAGAACAAACCTACCACCTGCAGAACTAAGAACAAGTAAAACTGGGCCTTTAGCACAGTGGCCCTCAAGGCACTCTCTTGCCCCTTCCTGCATCCTTCAAATTATGCAGGAGAGGCATTATCTGCTCCTCAGTATAAAGGCCTCTTCCCTGATGTTCTTAGAATAATTTCTAAAGCCACAGACTGATTTATATACCACACTCATCCTCACGGTCTTGAAGTTTCCCCAACGACCCCACCACATTCTTTCTTTACTTCCACCATAACCAAGTATGTTCTGTTCCCCTAATGTTATCCAACCCCCTGGGTCTTAGACTATTCCAGATCAGAGTGTTATTCTTACAGCTCCTGTGCCCCCTTCAGCTGGCCAACTCCCAGTCACTTTGCCAGGGCCACAGTTTCCCTCACTATCCCTGACACGGGCCCCAGTGCCCCACCGCAGGCTGCCATGCTGAGCTGCAGGACTGTTTGTACAGCTAAATGACAACTGCAGTCGTGCAGCTGCTCCTGTTAGACTCTGGAGGGCAAAGGCTGGGTCTTATCCCCTGTCATGCCCTTACATAAGTGTGGAGCACATACTTGATAAACAGATGTGCACACTTACCAGAACCAATGTCCAGGTGGAGCCATACCGAACATCTGATATCCAACCATTTTTGACCTACAAGAATAGCAATTTCATGATTCTATATAAAAAATTTGTCTTCAAAACACTGTCCACCAGCACTGAAGAGTGTTAAATGTTGCATCCCAAGATGCAAAGGGTTTCCATGAAAGGAAGCTTCAGATAACATGGGAGAGGACAAAGACGGATGCAAAGGGGGTTTCATAAAAAGGAACTGGACAGGCATCTCCAATCAATTATATGCTGACAATTTTTCCTGGTCTCTCGAATACTGTCCCTCAGCCTGCCAAACCATCTGGAAAATTCTTTCTCCTAGATGAAGTGTGATCGTGCCAAATGTGAACTCTGCACCCTCTGACAGCCACAGGGATGCCTGTCAAATCATGTCACCATGAAAGAGAAACTTCTAAATCAGAAGATGACTCCATCTTAGAGAACTCAATAACAATATGATTAAAATGCCAAATGTATATAGCACATCATGGGTTTATAAATACTAATGTTCAGAAAATCTGGATTCTAGAAGGAAAATGAAGCTCAAAATAAGAAATGAGAAAAAGTGAGATGGCCTAATTTGGGTGGAGGTTGAAAATACGCCATGCTTGTCGTAATTGAGAGTTTGATGGTTAAAAAGAAAAACCACCTGACAGTCTTCTCCTCCCCTGCAGGAAAGACCATCGAGGGCACAGATCCTCACTCAAATCCATCCCCTCCAGCTGTGACGGGGAGGAGCTGTCCTCCATAAGGCAGGCTGAGAGTGTCCAAGCAACAATTACAGTCCTCCACGGTGGTAAGGTCTCAAGTTAATCAAACGAGACAATGTTGGAAAACACAAATAGAAAACCAACCCCAAAACAACCACTGCTGTGTTTGATGATGTGCGTTCAGGCTGCACAAATCCCCTTTTAGAGAGATGCTTCCAAGAGGTGGGATGTGTTCGACAGAGTGTTCTCCACACACAGAGGCCCAGGGAATATCAAAACTCAACCAGGCAACCCACAGCCACCATTTACCAACATCATCAAAAGCTTGGCTTGGGGTGCAGAGACACAGAGGAAGGGGCAGTATCTCCAGTCCTCCAGGAGTTTGCCCTCTTGAGCGGGGGCTGAACTGACAGGACCCTCTGAAGCCGGGCACAAAGCAAGGAGGTGGGGAGACGGCCAGATGCAAGGAGGGTTTTCACGAAAAGAAGGGCGACTGCCTGCCGAGCCCTGGGAACGTCTGTGAAGACATCAGGCAGGGTGCGAAAGCTGATCAGCGTTCACAGGTTATGACTAAGATGGAACCCTTTCTCTGATTCTCCTCTTACAGAACCATCCTCAAAACAGAAAAGGAGTGGGATGCTCCATGCCTTGATCCTAAACCAAAAAATAGTAACCTTTGCCATCCAGTTCCTTCAAGAAATAAGTCTGTCTCTCTGTGTGTACCTATCCGTGTGGCTCTCCCTGTGTACACAGGTCTTTCTGTGTGTGTCTTCTTCTAAATCAGGGAGGAGTATTTAATTGAGATTGTGAAACTTCATACCTTTTGGGTTGATAGGAAGACACTAAAATGTACATCTTTATCTGAAATGCAGACGTGATTTTTTTAGAATATTTTCCTTATACGGATAAATTTATCTCATTTACTTTTATTGGTATATTTAGAATTAATTCTGATGGGTTTTTTATGCTTTATAAGGCTTTTTTGACCTTTTAATTGAAGCATAACATATACACAGGAAAATAAATCAAGAATTTTCATAGAGTTGGCGGCACCTGTGGCTCAGTGAGTAGGGCGCCGGCCCCATATGCCGAGGGTGGCGGGTTCAAACCCAGCCCCGGCCAAACTGCAACCAAAAAAATAGCTAGGCGTTGTGGCGGGCGCCTGTTGTCCCAGCTGCTCGGGAGGCTGAGGCAAGAGAATCACGTAAGCCCAAGAGTTAGAGGTTGCTGTGAGCCGTGTGACACCACGGCACTCTACCGAGGGCAGTACAGTGAGACTCTGTCTCTACAAAAAAAAAAAAAAAAAAAAAATTTCATAGAGTTAACGCACCTAAGGAACCAGCATGCGGATCAAGGAATAGAACATCTAAAAACCCACCATGAGGCCCTTCCCATCCCTAACACTGCCTCCATGAGGGTAACCCCTGGGCTGAATCTGATGCCATAAATTCATTTTGCCTATTTTTGAACTTTATAGAAATAGAATCATACCGTATGTACTTTTCTGTGTCTGGCTTTCTTTGCCCAGTATTACGCTTAAGACATTCAATCATATTGTTGCATAGAGCTGTTGTTTATTCATTCTTATTGCTGAATATTGTTCTATTGTGAAGATATACTGGAACCAATTTATCCATTCCGCTGTTGATTGACATTCGGGTAGTTTCCTATAGACGCTCCCATGGACGTTCCTGTACCTCTGTTTGTATGAACATATACATGCCTTCATGAATGGCACACACCTAGACATAGAATTTCTAAGTCATTTCAGGGTTTGTGGATTGTTCAGGTGTAGTTGGTTCTGCCAAGTTGCTTTTCAAAGCATTTGCACAAATTTATGTTTCCAGCAGCAATCAGAAAGTCAATGTTATTTAAGTTAGCAAAATACTCCAATGCACCCTCGACAATGAACATATCCTGAAGAAACACCTTCTATACAGAGTCAGTATGGCCTGAAAGCTTACGTGCTAAACATTTTTGTTTCTTTCTTATGACAAAAATATGAGCCACAAGGTTTTTAAAAGGTAGGAGACTGGCAAGAAGTGGGCTCTGATAGCCATTGAGGATATTTTTTCAAGATGAATGAATAATACAAAATAAATAAAGGTTGATAAAATGGCCAAAATAACAGTTAAGATTTACCAAGATCATGCCAGAGGCTGGTTAGAAAACCAGATGTTTCCAGGAAATTATGTTCCTTGTTTTGAACTCAGCTGGCTGAAATCTGGGTAAAATTGTAGATGTCAAATTCACAGAGCTCTCTGACAACAACGCTTATCCCATTTTGCAAAGAAGAATTTCCCGGGACACATTAGGAAGAAGACACAAAGAATTTTAAAACTTAAGGGATAAATTTTTAATAATTTTCTATTTTTTCTCATTTATGCATCATATTCTAGCATCATGGCTTTGAAAATGTTGAAAGAAATTGGAAGTGAGCATCCCAATTGGCTGGAGACGTAGGAGGGTAAAACCCTTCCTGAGCCACAGGAAAACACAGGGAGCCACAGGGAGGGAGGCGCCTCCTGCCATGGTTTCCCACGCGCGTCTACACACAGGGCTAAAAGTGTTTCCAGAAGGAGATACGAGTCTTGCCACATTTATACTCTCCTTAAAATTCTTCAGTTTTTGGCAGCGCCTGTGGCTCAAGGAGTAGGGCGCCGGTCCCATATGCCGGAGGTGGTGGATTCAAACCCAGCCCTGGCCAAAAAAAAAAAAAAAAAATTCTTCAGTTTTTTCTTCCCAACTAAATCTGCCAATTACCTTGGTATATCAGAAAGTAAAAAGAAAAGCAATTGTCAAACAAAACATGTGCCAGTTTGGGAAAAATAAAAAAAATTTAAAAAGTATATTCATTGAAAAAAAGAAAGAAACATGAAGCATCGGGGTTAAACCTCAGCAATTCTATCCTGTCTGGAAACAGAGAAAGTTTTGGTCTTAACGTTGTAGATGTTCCTTGTTCTAAAAGATTAATGAAACTTCTTCAGTCCTCGGCATCAGGTAAAATATCGAATGCCGTGCTCCAGGGCAATGACAAATTTTCTCCCAATCTGCTGTGTCCATCACTACTTGTATCTGGAGATGCTCTTTCCATGAACGACTGCTCTGGTAAGACAAGGAGGTAGAGGACAAGTAACCAGATAAAACAGTGGAGAAGGGGTAACATTTGGGGAATGAATAATGCGCTCGGACACAGGTGCATTTTTGTGAAGTTGCTCAGTTCTGTTTCTCTGGCACATTCTTATTCCAATATATACATTAATTATTTCATTCATCAAAATCTGTTAGCCTGCCGTGTGCCCGGCACTGCTGTAGACAGACAGGACAAAATCCCTGCCTTTGCAGGCTAGAATCCTGATGAGATCAGGCAGGTGGAGGGAGAGAGGATGACAGCAAACACGTGAGTTATACCTTAAATAAGGTAAATTCAGGGTGTGATAAGTTCCAGGAAAGATTTCCAGGCGATGTGACAGAGAGGAGCCACTTGAGGTCTGGAAGGGCCAGTGTGAGGGAGTGGGCCCTGATTGGGAGGAGGAGCAGGGGGAGCCCTGAGGAGTAGAGGGGGTGCCCCTACAGAAGAAGTAGCAGATGCAAAGGTCCTGTGGGTTAGGATAAAAGTGGGACAAGGGGTTACCACAGCCTGCCTGGCCTGGGCCATCTAGGCTCTGAAATTCAGACAAGGTGTCCGAGTGAAGATACCCATGAGGCGTAAGTTCCCAACATCTGGAGCTTGGGGAGAGGCTGGGGCTGCAGACAGAGATTTGTGGAACGGCAACTTTGGGGTGGGTATTTAGGAGGACCAACCTGTCCCAGTTTTCCTGGGACTTTCCTGGTGTTAGTACTCAAACCTCACACCCCAGTAAACCCCTCAGTCCCAAGATTGCCGGGATGGAAAAGGAAGACATGACCTTGATGGGGAAAGAGAAGAGGCCTCAGGTCATGGTCTCAGGTGCTTCAGAGTTTAGAGGTCAGAGCTAAGAGGGACAGAATCCTTCTCAGAGTCAGAGAGGTCACGAACCCTGAGCTGGAAGGCAGGATGTGGTCCTGGCATTTATTTTATTATATTGCAGGTGGGAGCACAAGGAGTTGGGGTGCAGAGAACCCCAACTGGTGGGAGTCACCAAGGCAGAAGCACTTATACCGAGGCCTAGGAGGTAAGCAGGTGGGGGGGGGCGGGTGCGGTGAGGAATGGAGAGGAGGCTTGGTGGTCTTCCAGGCAAGGGAGGCAGACACCAGTTGGGGAAAGTGCCGAGCAGCTGAGGCTGTGCCAGCCTGAGACGGGAGTCGGGTGCAGAGGTTGGGGAGGAGAGAGAGTGTGCTGGGACTCCACCCTATGGCTAGGGGTGCATAATCCGTGGCATGAGGGGTGGCTTGGAAGATTTGCATTTTAGGAGGGCAAGTGGCTCACGTGTAGAGTGAGAGTTAGGGGAGGATAAGTTTGGAGGCAAGGGGCTTTGGGGGAACTCTGGCAAGTTCTCGTAGACATGACCGTGTCTGAACAGACAGTGGCACAGCCGAAAAGGAGGAGACAGAGCCACACTGGGAGGCCAGCATACGGGGCCAGGAGAGCATCTCCGGGCACACAGCCGTGCCCTTCACCCAGAGGTACTGGGAAGGCCAGCGGTAACCATTGGCTCTGGCAGCGTAGAAGAGGTTGGGACAGGACATACATGTCTAGCAAAATAATAATGAATAAAAGGATGAAAAATGATCTGTCCGGTCTGAGGAATGAGAGATAGTGAGCAAACAAAAAGTTAACATGTGCCTGACTTCTGAATTTCTCATTTTTGCTTGCCTATGCTTTCTAAAATGTTCCCCCAATGAACATAAATTATTTTTTAGAAAGGAAAAATCAATAAAAAGCTATTTTTAAGGGGAAAATGTGTAGTAGTCAGTGGAAAGGGGGGAAGCTATTGAAAGATCAATGTGATATCATGGGTATGAAAGCCAGTGGTGAGTGCTGTGTGCCCCAAAGCCCACCCAGGCCACCCAGCCAAGGACAAACATTGGCTGCCCAAACACACAGCAAATGTCCTCCTTGGGCCACCCCTGGCATCACAGAAAATGGGTCTTTGAAAACAGCCAACCTTCCAGATGACCATGTCATGCTCACCACTTGGAAACACACCCCACGGCCCCCAGCGCCCTTTCTCTTTACCATCATGCAGTAGGTGCTGTCTGTGTCTGTAATGGGGCAGAGGGGAGGGGAGGCATTGCCAAGAGCAAGCAGAGTGGCATCTTCTACAAGCCAGTCCATGACTTCCTGGTGTCTCTGTTCACCTTCACAGCTAGGTAGGTATTATGACATTCATTTTCAGTCTAGAAACTGAGACTCAGACATATCAAGTAATTTGCCCCAAACCATAGAGCTAGTGGGCAAAAGGACCAAGATTTATAGAGCTGCCTCCCTGGCTGCAAAGCCAGTTGAGTACAATAGTGACTCTGAATGTGGGCTCAGAAGTAGGGGCACCTGGTTCAAATTTCAGCCCCATCACATATGAGCTGTTAGACCCTGGGAGAGACAGTCCCCAGACCGCCATCTGTGGCAGGCTCTTAATGAGAGCATCTGCCGTGTGGAGTTGTGAGGGGAGCTGATGAGAGGGGCGGGACGGCACAGGGCGGTGTGGCCCGTGCCAGGCAGCATCCAGGTGCGGGCTACGTGCTGGCCACCTGCTCTTCACTGCCCTGCTCTGCCACACCGGCTGCCCCAGAGCCTCACTGTGAAGACACCCCCAGGCTTGGGAACCTTGCGGGCACCTGGCCCACCAGTTTGCTCAGACAGGCTGCAAGACAGTGGCTTCTCTGGGGTGAAGAGTGCGAGAAGAAGACCCCAGCTTTAAAGACCGGTTCAAGTCAAGTTCTCACTGCATTCTGGTTCTCCTGGCCTTCCAAGAATGTATCTGAGCACTGGACATACTTTTTGTGCTCAGAGCTCTAGGAAACATCAACTTGATTCTTTTCAACGAGTGTTGATAAGTCTGGGCAGTCTTAGAGCTCTGCGGAGTCTGCCAAAGTGTCCAGTGTGTCTTTCAGCCACTTACAATTAAGCCATTGAGATGAGAAAGCTGCCAGTGACCAGGGACCACTGTGAGGGAAGGAAAAGGAAGTTCATTCCAAGGAATGAGTGAAAGGGACTCAGCAAAAGCGGCAAAGCGGCATGTGGGGTGGGGAAGGGCAGGCCGCATCCTGCGAGGAATGTAGCCCCCACTACTTCGGCCTCCAGCTCCTTCCAGGGGGTTGTCAGCCAATCAGCCTGGCAATGACATTGATGAATTAATTTACAATGAGAAATAGAACTATCAGGTGGCTGGTTGCCACTACTCCCTCACTGAAGGCAAATACACACAAGACCACTGATTATGGAGGGGCAGCTCGGCCAGCCCAGAATCAGAGCCATTACTGTCAGTCTGAGTTGGGGGACTTCGTGGTTGTGGTCACCAGCTGAGCACCCAGAGGTCCCTTCTCTGTCAGGGTGGGGGCTTCCCTGTGGCCCAGACCCTATGCTTGACACTGGGGCAGGACACCATCTCCCTGGGTACATTGCCCAAGTTTCGTCATCCTATGGAAGAAGGTATTAATTACATGAGAAGCGTCCCTGAAGTGTGTGGGGTGATAGATTTCAGATTACAAGTAAATCATAAAATAGACTTTAATGCAAATGTTTAAAGAAGGTGATTAAGAACTAGTTAGATAATTCACCTAGATCAAGAGTATAAACAAGTCAGGTTTGGGAGAGGGAAGGTTTGTGGAAAGGATTTCTCTTGAGCAAACAATGAAACCCCTTCACAGGGGCTCGGGGGATGGTGGAGGTGTGAGCCCCACTGACATCTCCAGCCAAGACTCACCTCTATAGACAGGGTTGATCAGAGACCTCACCCCAGGGATCCTGGATCTGGGGAGTCCTGCTGAACTGATGGCTGCTACCCATGTGAAGTACCCACCAAGGAGACTTTGTGGGCTGCAAGCTGCCACAGGGGCTGGCCACGGTGGGCGTGGGGTCCACTCCCACCAGTGGGAGGTGCTGCCCTGGGGCCACTGGTGGGCCATGTGGGAGAGAGATCTTAAAACCCACTCAGGGGCCTCCTGGACCTCCTCCAAGGGACTCTAGAAGAGGGGACCTCAAGGAACCAGGGGCTGGGCTGAGGGAGTGTCCCACAGGGGAGTCAGCAGCCAACACGAAGCCCCAGGACAGCACATGGTCACGGGCTGCTCAGTCCAGGGCTTGATTCTACCTGGGGCGCCCGAAGCTCCTCGCTTTCTTCCATAAGGCAAGGCCTTCTCATGTAAGGCAATGCCTAGGACAGTGGTCAGCACTCTGATGTCGTTTAAATACCTATAAAGACAGAAAAATATGGAAAGAACTGAGTTCAACCAGGCAGCAAAGAACCAAGAGAGGAAAACTCACTGCGGCATTGGCCGGATGGCTCCATCTGCAGACACCAAACAGGGCAGCTCGGTAACGGTGCAAACCATTACATCCGGGGGAGCTGAAGGGTGGGATCAGGAGCCTTTGTTTTATAAAATGCTTAGCCAGTCCCAAGTAGTGTCGCAAACAGAATCCTGCTTGTATCAGTCGGGGTTAGATCAGAGAAACGGGGGCACTTGAAAGTGATAGATCAGGCGAGAGATTTATTATAGGGCCTGACTTAGTGCAACCGCGGGAGCTACTCATGGAGTCTCTGGGAGGCCGTTTCCTTTGTGTCTGGCATTGGTGCTTGAAGTCTGCAGGGCAGGCAGGCAGATTTGTGGAGTTCAAATCACTGCTCTAAAAACGAGAAAGAAAACTGATGATGCTCCTGGCAAGTTTGCCTACTTGAATAGACAGACAGGGTTCCACATTGGGGGTGCCTTTTTGGATCCCCAGATGGCCCCTGGCCCCAAAATTCTTCCTGGCAGTGAAGTTTGGAACATTTACATTCACATCCATCATCTCCAAACCCATTTTCTTTCGGGTTAACGAAGACCTGTTAATCCATCAGTAATTAGGGCCCAGCGGAGTGGGCTGAGGGCAGAGAACTCAGGGCCGGGAAGTGGAGAAAAGCACTTCTTTTTTTTTTTTTTTTTTGTAGAGACAGAGTCTCACTGTACCGCCCTCGGGTAGAGTGCCGTGGCGTCACACGGCTCACAGCAACCTCTTAACACTTGGGCTTACGCGATTCTCTTGCCTCAGCCTCCCGAGCAGCTGGGACTACAGGCGCCCGCCACAACGCCCGGCTATTTTTTGGTTGCAGTTTGGCCGGGGCTGGGTTTGAACCCGCCACCCTCGGCATATGGGGCTGGCGCCCTACTCAGGAGAAAAGCACTTCTGACAAAATTCACAGTTGTCAAAATCCTTTCACGTGCCTGTCCTGTTCCTCTAGAGCCTCACATCACCCCATTGAGCCACTGGTCAGGCACTGTTGTCCTCTCTCCATGGGTGAGGAAACAGAGGCACACACTACTCAGCTGGCCCCAGAATCCTACCTCCCGGGGTGGCAGAGGCCAAGAGGAGGTTGCCAGGCACCAGAGACACCTTTCAGCCACTTCATCCCCAGGTTCCCCTGACACTGTGCACCCCTCACTCTGACTCTGACTCACACACGAATGCTCCCCAACCTCTAGCCAACAGCACTGTGGGTTGCTGAGCCATGGAAGGCTATCAGGAGAATGAGGCAGAGGATTTTAGGGAATAGAACCCAGCTGCAGTCCCTCTGGGCTGCTACCAAAAATACCTGAGACTGGGTAATTTATAAATAATAGAAATTTATTTCTCACGATTCTGAAGGCTGGGAAGTCCAAGATCAAGGCTCGGCAGGTTCCGTGTCTGGTGATGGCTGGTCTCTGCTTCTGAGGCGACTCCTTGTTACTGCATCCCTCACAGGGAACAAACACTGTGCCCTCACCTGGTGGAAGGGACAAATCGCCTTCTCAAGCCCTTTTACAGGGCACTAACCTGTCACCTCCTAAGGACCCTGTTGCACTGGAGATTAAGTTTGGAATGAAAGTAAGGAGGGACCCAAAAGCATCCCAGGCAGAAAGCAGTAGCCGAGGCCTACACAAAATAAATAACCCTCCGCTCCTAAATAACAGATCACACAGAGAACCCCGCAGGACACCTGACGTTCTCACCGCCATCCCTTATGGAGAGAGTTTAAAATGCTAATGCCCAGAGGCTGATCCAGTAGGCCTAGAGTCAGCTTCGGACACCATATTTTTAATAAACACCCCCAGGATATTCGGGGGCGCTCTGAGGACTGAACACCAGGCAAGGGAGACATTGCTTCTCACCCTGTATGGACAAAGACAGGAAACTCAGCTGTCTTCAATGACCACATCCCCGCTGTGGTTGAGCAGCACAGAGGGGTCCCTGGTGCTACGTTTTCTCCCTCCCACACTCTCCCTCATGGTGGGAACCATATCACAGTCACCTGTGACCCACAAGAGCAGGAGTGAATGAATGAATGAATGAATGAATGCTTTCCTGCCTGACCACACCGAGACATGCGGCTGTGTATCAGCTGGGACGGGGGGGCTGCAGCAGGAAGCCTCTGAAGCCAGCGCTGTGTGGCCTGCTCCTGACATCTCCCCCCTCAGGCATTTACTTTGAGGGTGGAATGTCTGTAATGTCTCTGTGTTAATTTTTAAATATTCACTCTTTGCTAAGACTCTGGAGGGAACAAATG
This sequence comes from Nycticebus coucang, assembly GCF_027406575.1. Lineage (NCBI taxonomy): Eukaryota > Metazoa > Chordata > Mammalia > Primates > Lorisidae > Nycticebus > Nycticebus coucang. The sequence continues at coordinate 7,054,986 of NC_069795.1, read as the reverse complement.
GTGCAGAGCAGGGAAGAGCCAGAATCTATTTCTTGATGTCTCCCTGCACCAGAGCAAGCACACGTCACGGGAGCCCCGGGAAATGCACGGGGCACGTCAGAACTGACAGCCTGCTTGGGCACAGCCGACTGAGTCCGTCTTTGCGTGTTCAATCAGACATACACTTTTTAGCTTTACTTTCGCCCAGAATGCAAATTAACCTGGTTTTAATTTCCAGCACACACCACTGCACAGACATTTCACTTGTATGACAGTAGGGTCGGATATTTTCCATACACATCCCTTCAGTTTGAGTCCATTTGACCTATTAATTGAAGAACTCCTCCCAAACCTGACAGAAAGGTGCCTGGCCGGTCACAGAGCTTCTGCGCTGCCGTGGTGTGATGACATTGTACGCCCAGCCCGGGCATCAGCCGGCCAGGGGCTCCAAGACCTGCCGCTTGCCAAAGCCAGCAATTATACTTCGCAGTTTCCCCGATTAAAAAGTGTTTAAACATCTGCTACTTAAACAATACTTAAAAAGTAATAAATTAAAAACAGGAGGAACGGAACTTAGAGAAAGTGAGCAGAGAACTAAAAAGTCTCTATAAATAGTGAAGCCATGCTTTTTCATTCTAAAATGATCCCTTAACAACTTAAAATAAGCACTGATTCAGGTGTTCAGAGTATAAAATAAATCTGAATAAGCTTAATGAAAATCAGGCAGCAGTCCATAAAGAAATTTGCTTCACAGGGACAGTGGCTCAGCCATCAGGGCAATGTTGGGTCCGGAAGTCAAAGCCCAGCTCCCTGCCAGGCTGGGGTGCAGACAGGGCATTGAAAACGGTGCACATAAAGATCATTTTACTCTGTCCAATATAGTTTGGTTTCAAAGAACCCTACTAACAGTCCCCCATAATTAGCAATGACTATCTTTGCTGCTTCCCATTTTAGCATTTATTTTCATCTCTATTAAAAATCGCATAACCTTATATTGCCCCTTTGGCCTCTTTCATGCACGTGCTTTTATTCAAGGGTATCCTAACCCACAATATACTCCATCTCAAATATACACCTGTCTCAAAAGGAAAAGCTGGCTTCCAGAATTAAAAGTTGGGCCATGGCATCATACATAAATGGAAGTATGGAAGTTCAGGTGAACAAGCACAGCCAGCTCGCACGGATTCTGTCTGTCGGTTCATTTAAATGCATCTCCATGCGACTTCTGCATCACGCGCGGTTTCATCTCACACACTCTTCTAATTCTCCTCATGGAGATGTAAGCAACTCAGTACTTGCAGTTGATTCTTCCTGAGCACGGATTGCTTTGGCACTTAGGTCAAAATAGATTTTCTTTTTTGCACATTGGTTATGTGTTAGAGGTGGGTGGAGGGTGGGGTGGAGGGATTTGTTTCAATAAGCATTTGGATTGTGTGTGATTTGTACAGCTTGCAGCTGCCTTCCTCGTCCTCTTCTGGCCTGGACATAAAACCAGCTTCTCTCCTTGGTCTCTTCTGCAATCACAGGGACTGTTAGCTATGGCTCTAATTGGGTGTGCATGTTACTCACACATGACAGAAATCCTGGTGTCGGAACAAGAGCTCCAGGCCCAGCGTTAACCAACACAGACCAGGCCCTTGCTCTGCCTCTCACAGGGAGAGTGAACTTCAGGAAGGGAGCTTTCCTTTCTTTCTCTTTCCTAAAAGTAAAAATGGACTTGTGACAACCTCACACAAACTCCCAGGACTACTGTCAAGTTCAAGGGACTGTATATATGCCTGCAATTGCTCCCATAGTTTTATTTTACAACTCTCTTCAGTGAACTCAGTCTCACAGTATCAAATTCAAAAATAAATAAAAAGAAAGGCCTCTTATTTTCCTAACTTATAAATAAATGCATGTTCTTCCTAAAAGAAAATTGCTAAATCAAAAACAAATCATCACTAAAATAAGAGATAACAATTCCTAACATTTTTGTATTATTTCCTACTATTCTGCGTATATGAAGATACATATTTGTCTTTCTTATAAAATTCGGATCACAATACATGTGAATCTTTGTTCATGTTATTAACTATTTCCTTTGTAGTTCCCAAGAGTAAAGTTACTTGGTCGAAGAGTAGTCTCCTTGAAGGCGCTTGGTAAATTTGTCTGCATTTTTTTTTTTTTTTTTTTGAGACAGAGTCTCACTATATTGCCCTCAGTAGAGTGCCATGGCATTGCAGCTCACAGCAACCTCAAATTCTTGGGTTTAAGCAATTCTCTTGCCTCAGCCTCCTGAGTAGCTGGGACTACCGGTACCCACCACAACACCTGGATATTTTTTGGTTGCAGCTGTCAATGTTGTTTAGCAGTCCCAGGCTGGCTTGAACTCACCAGCTCCAGTGTATGTGGCCAGCACCCTACTGACAGAGCTACAGGCGCTGAGCCTGTCTGCATCTTTTGAGAAAATCTGTACCAATTCAGACCAGTAGTGAATGAGAGTCCCTACCTTGCAGTAGCCTTCCAAGCACTAGGTGTGATCATCTTTTCAAAATCTTTGCCAAATTTTATACTTCGATTATCACTAAAGCTGAATTTTTTTATCTGATGGGCTATTTGTGTTTCTTACTTCACACATTGCATAATTTAAGAAAGCATTGAGCTGCAAGTAAAAGAAAATCTGACTTACAATCATTGAAACAAAGAAAGTTTTTTAAGAAGTCCAGAGAATTTGGCTTTCAGTGTTGGTTCAGCAGCTCAAGAGGTGTCAGTGACTGTGTCTCTGCCTATCTCATGGCCTCTCACTCATGGGGGCAAGGTGGATGCCAAAGACCCATCATCACATCCTTTATCAAGTCAGGAAGAAGAAAAGAAGAACAAGGCAGCCATCATATCTGTCCCTTTCTTAAACCCTCCCAATGAAGGGTCTACTTATGTGCCATTGGCTGAATTATGCCACGCAGCCATCCTACCTGCAAAAGAGGCTGGAAAAGATGATCAGTGTTTCCAGCCTCTATCACACAAGGTGGGAAGAGGGAAGGGGGGTTAAAAAAAATGTTGGGTTACTCAACAGTCACGTTCTTATCATTTGTGCATCTTCACCATAAGCTCCTTTGTTAATGACATATCACATATAAGCCAGACCCTTTGGTCGTCTCTGGAAGAAGCAGAAGTTATTATTAAATTTATAAAACTCTCAGTACTCATCTTAGGCTATTTTGTAGGTTTAGAATGTGAGAAGCAGCTGGATCACAAACCTATATCTGCATTTTCAAGGCAATCTCCTTGTGACTCTGAAACCCTGGAAAACCCTGACCATGACACCTAAGTGCATTTGTCCTATTTCTTCACAAAAGCCCCCATACGAAATTCTTACAAGTCTGTTTAAAGTACTCCGGAGGAAAACAAGTCTTTACTTCAGGTGCTGTCTGTCCCCTGGGACCCTCCAAGTTGAACTCCATACATACCACATGACCCTCATGTTACGTCAGCCTTCCCAAAGTCACTCGAAGTTTTGTCAGAATCATGCACAATTTCACATGATGCTGCAACAGTTGAAGAAGAGGGAACTCAATTTTGAGTATATAAATGTATAGAAATATTTTTGTATTTTCCATGTTTGTTGTGTATTAATTTTATTAAGGCTGTTCTTTGAAATATAGAGATTGTTTTCTTTTTAAAAAATTAAAGTAAGGTCCATGTCTATTTTTATGGTGGAAAAACATAATGTTTTGGTAAAATGATATCTGGATTCCAATCCTGGCTTTACTGCTTCTGGTGTGGGACCAGGGCAAGTTACTTTTCTTTTTTATTTTTTGAGACAGGGTCTCAGTATGTCGCCCTCGGTAGAGTGCCGTGCTGTCACAGCTCACAGCAACCTCAAATTCTAGAGCTTAAGCGATCTTCTTGCCTCAGCCTCCCAAGTAGCTGGGACTACAGGCACCTGCCATAGGCCTGGCTATTTTGTTGTTGTTGTTGTAGTTGTCACTGTTGTTTAGCAAGCCCTGGCTGAGTTCAAACCTGCCAGCCCCAGTGTATGTTGCTAGTGCTCTAGCCACTGAGCTACAGGCACCAAGCCCAGGGCAAGTTACTTGACCTCACTTAGGTCTCAGGATCCTATTCCTCAACAGTACCAACAACATAGGATTGATCCTATTCCTTAGAATAACAGTACCAACAACATAGGATTTATGAAAGGATTAAATAAGATAATTTGCATATAGCCATATAGCTGGCACATGATAAAATACTTAATGAAGAATTTCCATTAGCGTTATTTTTAAATTATGTGTGTGATATAAATACAATATGTGTGTAATATGTGGGTGACTAATTAGTATTTTCAGGTGGCACATTAATTCATCTGGAACTTATTTTGATGTATATGGGAGAATATAATTAGATCTTTTCCCCAAATACGGTTAGTTTTTCTATTACCACCTGTTGAGTAATCCATTCCCTCTCCATGGATTTGTGCTATTTTCTTTTTTGCATATAGTACTGTTTTTATATACAGTAGTACCTATCTGAACATGTCTTACCTGATTTTAGAATATTAGGATATTATAGTGGTAACCTGTCATTTTAGTTGCTGGTAGATCCATTCCAAGATAGCAAGATGACGACTGATTAAACATTGGGAGCAGCAAATCAGTTTGGATATTCCCTTCAAATTATATCAAGAAACAATCCAGAGAACTGGAAAGTCAACTGTAAGAAGTCAAACATCTTTCTTTTTGATCTAGGAGGGAAAAGGTATCTAACATATATTAAGAGTTTACCATGTGCCAAGCACAGAACCAAAGGCTTTTCAGGAGTTGGTCCATGTGATCCACTCATCACCTGCTTGAGTCAGACCCATTGTATAGTCAAGGAGACTGAGGTCAGAGAAGCTTGCTACACAGTCCTGGCAGCCCTGGCTCTGAGGGCTCTGCTAGATGTAGGTGACACCTCCACTGATCTCTGCATAAGGACAAAGTCTCTAAGCACAAACAACGTGGAAAAGAATCATAAAGAAATATAACAGGGTGGCGCCTATGGCTCAGTGGGTAGGGCGCCAGCCCCATATATGGAGGGTGGCGGGTTCAAACCTGACCCTGGCCAAACTGCAACAAAAAAAATAGCCGGGCGTTGTGGTGGGCGCCTGTAGTCCCAGCTACTCGGGAGGCTGAGGCAAGAGAATCGCTTAAGCCCAGGAGTTGGAGGTTGCTGTGAGCTGTGACGCCATAGCACTCTACTGAGGGCAACAAAGTGAGACTCTGTCTCAAAAAAAAAAGAAAGATAGCAACAGATTAGATGAAATAATAATATTAAACTCCACAAGTCAAAAAACTTTTTGTGGCTTAGAAGCAAATGATGATGGAAGAAAATATCTGTAACAATAAGAAAAAGACTTACAAAATTATCTTTGGAAATTGATGAAAAACATTATGATGTCAAAAGCAGAAACTGAATCAGTTTGAATTGCCTGTGGCTACAAGGAACAGGAACCTAACAGTGGCTTGTAGTCAAAGGGTCTACTTAGCCCAAGCAGCAGGACATCTGGGTCATGCTCATCCCTGCAGGGTGGGCCCAGCGTCTTGCTGGTGCCATCTTTCCATCCTTAGCAGGAAGATGCTTGTCCCTGTGTTTTTGCCTCATGAGCACAAGATGGCTGCTGTGCTCACCGTCCTCAGAACCACCATCCAGCAAAAAAAGGTCAGGAAAGTAATTCTCTCGTATTCAGAGGAGCTGCCCTTCCTGAAACTTACAGCTCCTTCTCAATGCCTCCAAGTTATGCCACGTATCTTCCTCAACTGGCAAGGCTTCCTGGGCGAGTTTTCTTTAGCTAGGCCCCAACCATGTGAGAGTTTATTAGTAAGAAAGATAGAGAAATATGTGTACCTTGGGTGGGCAGATGACAAAATCTGCAGCAAATGGACATAGCTTCACTGCCAAAAAGCCTATGCATTGATACATTGCATGTGTTACTCTGCTTTCAAATTGCTTTGCTCAAATGGGTAAAATGAACACAAACTCCTACATACCAACAAAACTTGTCACCCACCCTACCCAGTTCTCAGCCCTGTTTCCATACACCAAGCTGTCCTTCCTAGGGCCCCTGAAGACTCCCCTCGTGTCTCTACCAGACAAGGCCCCAGTGCCCCCCAGCTGTGGGTTCACACACTGCCCTCAGGAGCTCATCCACGCAGGGATATGAAATGACTTCTTCCCACTGCCATTTCCCCTTCTCCTACTGTGAAAAAGAATGCGTATCTGCAGAGCCCGCCCTTGGCCTTGCTTAGCTAATCCATCCTCTACAGTGTTTGGTGTGTGTGTGTGTGTTTGCACATTGCATGGCTCCTTAAAGAAGTCCCCAAATACAGACACGTCACCACCTCTCCTGCCTCTAACAGTTCTAACTCACCTGGAAGAAAGACCCACCCTCAATTTCTGGATGGTTCTTCCATTGAATCATGGAATTCTGCCAGCTATTTCTTAATCAGTTGCAAATTTGTTCCTTCCTTGAACATTTAACAGCATAAAAACCAAATAAAATATGCATAATCTTTAAATAAACTCAACAAGGTTTGCTTCATGAAAGCATTACCCTTTCCAAATTCTTTTCTCCTTCCCCCGCTTCCTCTCAGTATTTATGAATTATAGATGTGGAAGCGAATTCATCACTACGAGGTATAAGTTCTCTGCATTTCACACCTGCCAATGACCCTTTTGCAGGTGGTGGCCAGCACAGACGGAAATAGATGCAGATCAACGTGCAACAATTAAACACAGGTGGGTGTGTCCGTCCCCAGCATCGCACTAGTTACACACCATATTGTTCTGTTCCAACAACTTCCCAGGAGCTACGTGGAGGGTGATGGCTGGGCATCCTCTCACTGATACACCCACTGCCCTCACCTGAGGCAGAAGATTGAAAATCCTAAAACAGGGACGTATGCCAGACCATTCTAAAGACCTAAAGTGGAAAATGCCTCTAGAGACCCCCCTATTCCTAATTTTGAGGATTAAAACTACCAAACCTGAGAAGGCCAAGATCCCTGAGCCTCCCCCAGTTTTCCTTATGTTAAACAATGCTGCTTGGTTCCATCTTCCTATGTGGCGCTAGAGTTGGCCTTGAAATGAATAAATACAAAAAGATACTTTGGTGCTTTCACTCATCCTATGCTCAATCAACGCAAAGATAACAAAACAGAAAGAATAAAGGATGAAAATAAAACATTCTCCCACTTTGACCACCACCCTACCCCACCCCACGGCCCCGGCTGCAGCCCGAAGCCTCAGGTCTCCTGCACACTTTCTGTGCCAGCGGTTGGTCCAAACTTCTTTGCGCTCCATGGTGGTATTTTCCCTGTGCAGGGGGAGTGGGAGGAGGTTTATAGAAACTCTGACTTCCAGTCATCACTTGTAAATGTGCCATGCGCATTCCCACAGTCAACTGAAAGCACATGTTCCTGCAAATTCACACTCCCCCCTACCCCTCTCCAGGACTCACAGGGTTGCTAGAAGAGCCTGGGTGGAAAGCTGTTTCTGCTTTGGGCTTTTTCCCCCGCTAATTTTATGTTTGTTTTAAAGAAGGCAATTCAAGGAAGCAACTGGCTAAACTTCTCACCTAAAAATTAAGATTGAGTGACACAATGGGTGACCCAAAGGGGCCAGTCAAATAGTAGAGAAAACAAAAAACACTACATAGCCAAGTACAGCCTTATTCTCAAGAGAGGAGAGAAGTCTGTGAAGAAATTAAGTCCAAGAAACACTGAGCTGATTCACAGCTGATCTAACTATTTCAGAGAGAAGAACAACTTCCCTCCCAGGGCCGTGCCTCACGAGTTTGCAATGCATATTATAAATGATGCAGGGAGGGAACTGATCCATATCTCCTGGTGTTAAGTCTTGGGAAAGGATGTGATCATCTAAATGTTCCCAAGGAGATTCTTCATCTGCACGTTAATACCTGATGCATTGTGGTTTCTGAGGTTGCAAGACATTTGTCTTGTTAAGGTCATTTCTTATTAATCATCATCACCATCATCAACGTATTATCATAAAAATAACAGTTCTCGATTGCCTGCTCTACTTTAAGCAAATCAAGCTTTGCTGGAACACAGCCTCCCGGGGCTGGGATTGTTGGGCTTTGATGCCAGGAACACAGTTCCAGCTAAACTAGCAAGCAGATCCCTGAACACAGTCCCGGCTGAACCAGCAAGCAGACCCCTTGGCAGCCACAGATGAGCTGCCTTCATTTCGTAGGAGCCTGAACTGTGCCCTAGAAATGAGCAGGTCTTCTTGGACTTTATTAAAGGAGTGATGTGTTTGGGGATGTATTTTCTTCAGCAGCTGCTGAACTGGCCACTGTCACTTCATTGAGCACAAGAGCAGTCACTTGCCCGGCTTTCCTGCCAGCGCATGTTGTGTGGCCTGGCATTTGTGTGGGACAGGCAATGAGTAAATCCATTCAAGCAGAACTCAGGACAGCACCAGATCTGTTGATGTCAACAGTGATAGAACGTGGAAGTAACCTTAGCTGTAGTTATTGATGTGGTAGTTGACAAACCACAGGTCAATCAAAGAGATGCATGTGTCTATGTTTGAGGGCCCTGACAAAGGCCCTACCACCCAAGATTCACATCCAGCCCAAACAGGGTGGAATGTTGTAGCCAAGTGGATACTGTACAAATAAATGACTGGGTGTGACTTCTAAGTCTAGCTCACCAAAGACACTGCAGATTGCATCTTGCTCTTTCTTGGATTCCTCATTCTGGAGAAAGGCAGCTACCATGTTGTGAGGATGCTCAAGCAGCCGCAGCCTTATAGAGAGGCTGCCAAAGACAGAACTGGGGACCTCCCACCAAGAGCAGGCACAGACCTGCAGGAGGCAAGAGTGAGCCATTAGAAGCTGGTCCTGTGCTCTCAGTCAAGCTTCCACAAGACTGCAGCCCTGGCCAGCAAGACTGAAATCTCAGGAGACACCCTGAGCCAGAAATCCCCAGCTAAGCGACTTTGAACTCCCGACCCACTTCCAGATAATACATTTTTATTGCTTTAGGCCTAAAATTTGGAATTTTCAATGCATCAATAGGTAATGGCTAACCTGTAATTCATGAGCAATGATGACTAACGCTGTACCCTTTCCATGAATGTCACCAAGTTGGAAAGAATGTTTCAGAGGCAGAAAATTGAAATCCTATTATGCAAAAAGATAAAACAGGCCTTGAGAAAGAATGGAATTGCTGTTTCATGTGAATTTTACTGATAACCTTGCTTGGTCTAGTCTACTTGTAAGAGCAGAAATGCTGGATAAGAAAATTGGACTTAGGGCAGCCAAGTAATAGTGCAGAAATCCACCCAGGAGCACGTAGAGAAGCTCAGATTCAACACCAATTTTGTCTGCCTTCAAATACCAGACTCTGCCTCTGTGAACCCAAAATCTTCCAAGATCAATGAAATCTAAAATGCCCATTGTTTTATGATTCTTTTCCTTCCATAAATGTTCCCAGGTCAATTGTCAGAAGCTTATTTTGGGCCATACAAAATGGGCCATCACAACCCATCACGAGAAGTGCTGTCCTCGACGTGGTCTGTTGACCAGTCACTTCTACATCACGTCATCGTCAACAAAGGTCCATCTGGTGAGGATACGGCAAAAAAAAATTACTAATAAGGAGAAAACTCCCACCAACATCTCAGATGTGCCAGTTAATACAAAATAGACCTGAGCTTCAAAAGGCTCCTCGGTCTGGAGGAAATCAGACTGTGGTGGGGAGGTCCCAGGAGAAGGGTATTCCGAGGCAGCGTGTGACTAACAGCAACTCTCTGCATTTGTTTTGACCTCGGTTTTGTCACATGAGAAATGATGGTGACATGCTCACTGGAGGCTCCCCGCATCCTACTCAGCACCCTGCACTGTGTGTGCATGAACACACTGCCCTGTTTGTGCATGGGCACACACACACACACACACACGGCAGGGCATTGCAGACGCATAGAGGGAGGACAAGAAAGAAAAGACAGTGTAGTCGAGATTTCTTATTTGCCTTCCTAGCCCTCATGGCTGCATCTTCCATAGTCACTTCTTCCTTCCACTCGTAGTCCAGGAAGCCTGGAAGATTTGACTCAGCTCCAGGAGCAGAGGATGTGACTGACTGTCTCGACCACCAAATGCACTGTGACCCTCCACCTTGAGCATCAAGTCAGTGACACATGACGTAAAGGAGCCCAATTAAAATGAATCGCAGGGCGTGGGCAGGAGCTACTCTTCTCCAGTGGAATTCGACCTGGAAGGTCCTGGGCTCCCTGGAGTTGCCTTGGTCATCTTGCCACCAGTGGCAAAGATGGTGGAAGGAGAGTCGAGAGAGAAGCCAAGTCCCAATGACTCTGGTGTCCCTGGACAGTGGCTCTAAGTAGGAATTCCCTTTTAGTCAGTGTTTTGTTTTGGGCTTCTGCTCAAGTGGATGATGAGACAAGATTTCTAGTACAAGTAGTATATGTGGGAGATGGTCCCAAGAAAGACCAACAGGGAAGTGAGGTCCTCTAAAGAAGTCTACATCTGAATCCCCAGAGCCCACGAACATGTTAGGTCACGAGGCAAAGGTGAATTAATGCTGCAACTGGAACAGTTTACTGGTCATCGGACCACAAGGCAAGTATCCCAGGTGATCTGGGCAGCACAGTGAAATCACAAGCGTCCTTAAAGGTGAAGAGGGAGGTTGGAGTCAGAGATTAGGAAATGCTGTGCTGGGGTCTTTGATGATGGAGGAAGGGGCCATGAGACAAAGCGGCCTCCAAAGGATGGAAAGATGAGGAAACGAGTTCTCCCCAAGAGCCTCCTGAAAGGAACGCACCTTGCTGGCACTTTGATCTTGGCTCATTCCCACTTCTGACCTCCTTAACAGTAAGGTAATAAATCTGTGTTTTGGTTTTTTTTTTTTTTATTGTTGGGGATTCATTGAGGGTACATTAGTTAGGCAAAGTCCCTCTTGCAATCGTGTCTTGTCCCCACAAGGTGTGGCACACACCAAGGCCCCACCCCACTCCCTCCTTCCCTCTGCTCTCCCCTCCCCCCACCCCCACTGTGACCTTAATTGTCATTAATTGTCCTCATATCAAAATTGAGTACATAGGATTCATGCTTCTCCATTCTTGTGATGCTTTACTAAGAATAATGTCTTCCACTTCCATCCAGGTTAATATGATGGATGTAAAGTCTCCATTTTTTTTAATAGCTGAATAGTATTCCATGGTATACATATACCATGGCTTGTTAATCCATTCCGGGGTTGGTGGGCATTTAGGCTGTTTCCACATTTTGGTGATTGTAAATTGAGCTACAATAAACAGTCTAGTACAAGTGTCCTTATGATAAAAGGATTTTTTTCCTTCTGGGTAAATGCCCAGTAATGGGATTGCAGGATCAAATGGGAGGTCTAGCTTGAATGCTTTGAGGTTTCTCCATACTTCCTTCCAGAAAGGTTGTACTAGTTTGCAGTCCCACCAGCAGTGTAAAAGTGTTCCCTTCTCTCCACATCCACGCCAGCATCTGCAGTTTTGAGTTTTTGTGATGTGGGCCATTCTCACTGGGGTTAGATGGTATCTCAGGGATGTTTTGATTTGCATTTCTCTAATATATAGAGATGATGAACATTTTTTCATATGTTTGTTAGCCATTCATCTGTCTTCTTTAGAGAAGGTTCTATTCATGTCTCTTGCCCATTGATATATGGGATTGTTGGCTTTTTTCATGTGGATTAATTTGAGTTCTCTATAGATCCTAGTTATCAAGCTTTTGTCTGATTCAAAATATGCAAATATCCTTTCCCATTGTGTAGGTTGTCTATTTGCTTTGGTTGTTGTCTCCTTAGCTGTACGGAAGCTTTTCAGTTTAATGAAGTCCCATTTGTTTATTTTTGTTGTTGTTGCAATTGCCATGGCAGTCTTCTTCATGAAGTTTTTCCCCAGGCCAATATCTTCCAGTGTTTTTCCTATGCTTTCTTTGAGGATTTTTATTGTTTCATGCCTTAAATTTAAGTCCTTTATCCATCTTGAGTCAATTTTTGTGAGTGGGGAAAGGTGTGGTTCCAGTTTCAGTCCTTTACATGTGGATATCCAGTTCTCCTAACACCATTTATTGAATAAGGAATTTTTCCCCCAAGGTATGTTCTTGTTTGGTTTATCAAAGATTAGGTAGTTGTAAGATGTTAGTTTCATTTCATGGTTTTCTATTCAATTCCAAGTGTCTATGTCTCTATTTTTGTGCCAATACCATGCTGTCTTGACCACTATGGCTTTGTAGTACAAACTAAAATCTGGTATGGTGATGCCCCCAGCTTTATTTTTATTACTAAGAACTGCCTTAGCTATATGGGTTTTTTTCTGGTTCCATACAAAACGCAGAATCATTTTTTCCAAGTCTTGAAAGTACGATGTTGGTATTTTAATAATAGGAATGGCATTGAATAGGTAGATTGCTTTGGGAAGTATAGACATTTTAACAATGTTGATTCTTCCCATCCATGAGCATGATATGTTCTTCCATTTGTTAATATCCTCTGCTATTTCTTTTCTGAGGATTTCATAATTTTTTTTATAGAGGTCCTTCACCTCCTTCGTTAGATATATTCCTAGGTATTTCATTTTCTTTGAAACTATGGTGAAGGGAGTTGTGTCCTTAATTAGCTTCTCATCTTGACTGTTATTGGCGTATACAAAGGCTACTGACTTGTGGACACTGATTTTATATCCTGAAACATTACTGTATTTTTCAATGACTTCTAGGAATCTTGTGGTTGAGTCTTTGGGATTCTCTATAAGATCATGTCATCAGCAAAGAGGGAGAGTTTGACCTCCTCGGCTCCCATTTGGATTCCCTTTATTTCCTTGTCTTGCCTAATTGTATTGGCTAGAACTTCCAGCACTATGTTGAATAGAAAAGGTGACAGAGGACAACCTTGTCTCATTCCAGTTCTAAGAGGAAAAGCTTTCAGTTTTACTCCATTTAGTAAAATATTAGCTGTGGGTTTGTCATAGATAGCTTCAATCAGTTTTAGAAATGTGCCACCTATGCCCATACTCTTGAGTGTTCTAATTAGAAAAGGATGCTGGATTTTATCAAATGCTTTTTCTGCATCTATTGAGAGGATTATATGATCTTTATTTTTGCCTCTGTTAATATGGTGGATAATGTTTATGGACTTGCATATATTAAACCAGCCTTGCATCCCTGGAATGAAACCTACTTGATCACGATGTATGACTTTTTTGGTGATAAGCTGTAATCTATTGGCTAGGATTTTGTTGAGAATTTTTGCATCTATATTCTTGAGTGAAATTGGTCTGAAATTCTCCTTTTTATTTGGGTCTTTTCCTGGTTTTGGTATCAGGGTGATGTTTGCTTCATAGAATGTGTTGGGGAAGATTCCTTCTTCCTCAATTTTTTGAAATAATTTCTGCAGTACAGGAATAAGCTCTTCCTTGAAGGTTTGATAGAATTCTGGTGTGAAGCCATCCGGATCAGGGCATTTTTTGGTTGGAAGATTTTTGTATTGTTTCTTTAATCTCAGTGCTTGAAATTGGTCTGTTCAGAAGGTCTATTTCTTCCTGGCTGAGTCTAGGGAGAGGGTGTGATTCCAAATATTGATCCATTTCCTTCACATTGTCAAATTTCTGGGCATAGAGTTTCTGGTAGTATTCAGAGGGGATCTCTTGTATCTCTGTGGGATCAGTTGTTATTTCCCCTTTATCGTTTCTGATTGAGGTTACTAGAGATATTACTTTTCTATTTCTAGTTTGTCTGGCCAATGGAATTGGAAAAAGAAGAACAATCTAAGCCTAAACCCAGGAGAAGAAAAGAAATGTCCAAAATCAAATCAGAGATCAATGAAATTGAAAACAAAAGGATCATTCAGAAAATTAATGAAACAAGGAGTTGGTTTTTTGAAAAAATAAATAAAATAGATAAATCTGTGTTGTTTTAATCCATTGAGGTTGTGGATATCTGTTGCAGCAGCAATAGGAATATCTAATATGTTACCAAATCAGATGCTTTGGGGGCAACCAGAGCTCAGTCCCTGTGGGAGCTCTAGTGGTGCAGAGCACGCTCCAAAGTGGCCCCATGGTGGCCAGGGAAGCTAGGCTGTTCACCTACCAACCCACAGCTATCAGAGGTTGAGGGCTGCTTCTAGGGCAGCTGGGGCACTTCCAGGTGATCAGTGTGGGCTTCAGAGTCGGCCACTGAGCCTGCAGGCAGAAAGTCTCAAATGTTTGCAATGAGACGCCTTCTGGGCTCCTACAGGTTCTGTGATGTGTGGCTGTTGGAGACAAATTACACGTATTGGGGATGGATTTTAAATGTCACAATAATTGGGGGCGTCTACCTCTATTTAGTGGCGGGGGTGGACACAGTGAACATCAATATTGTTTGTTTGTTTGTTTGTTTTTAAAGATAGAGTCTTGCTTTTGCTCAGGATGGTCAAGAACTCCTGAGCTCAAAAAACTCACCTGCCTCAACTCCCAGAGGGCCAGGATTACAGGCATGAGCCACCTCGCCTGGCTGAACCTCAATATTCTTGGTGATGATTCTGTACTACCAAGAATAGTCTCGCCCCACAGACTGGCAGCACCCTACTAAGGACACACTAGCCCACCGAGCCATGCCTTCTATTCCCCAGGTGACCTACTGGACTGACCCATGGCTCCTGCCTGAGCCAGTTTGGAATGGATTTCCCTCCGCTTAGCCCAGTGACTCTCCAGTGTTGCCTCCACAGATGACAGAGACAGGCAGAGATACATACAAGGTCTAAGTATTCTTTGTTAAAATGTCCAACAATAGTTTTCTGAGGGAAAGGGATTGCCAGTAATTCACAACAGCTGGAACTAGAGTTGCATCCATTCTTCACACTTCTTCATGTCGTGCTGAAAGGAACATAAAATCAGTTCAGTCCCATCAGAACATTCTGTCATGAAGTAACAGAGACACGTTCCGAGGAAGGAAAAGGGGATTGCAATGTGCTTTCCTACTCCCCGAAGGCGAACACACCATAAACCAGTAAGTGTTCAAAGATCAGAACGCAAGCCCGAACGACGTGCTCCCTGAAGTCTGTCCCGCTAATGCTCATATCAGCAGATAAAGGGTAGGTGAGGGAGAAAGTCTTGGGGAAAATGTTAAAAGGGGAAAGAGGATGGAAGACGGGAAGAGAGGAAATATTTTCTTTTGTTTCTTTAAAATACTCTGGAACTTTTCACCACCTGTGACCTTTGATCAGCCTTCCACTTGAACCCTGGCATGGAAGAAACCACATTATTAACACTTGTTTCAGAACTGCGTGACCCAGGAGGAGAGATGTCGAGTGAAGAATCAGGGATTGGACGGGGGCAGGCCCAGGGCCAGCCGCACGTCAGTGTTCACAGATGATGCCTTAGCTCGTCCTTCAAGATCCCTGCCGTAGTCACATCGGGGCTACCATAACAAATGACCACAAACTGGGGAGCATAAAACAATAAAATGTATTCACTCACAGTTCTGGAGACTAATGGCTGAAATCCAGGTGTTGTCAGGACCCTGCTCTTTCTGATGGCTCCAGGGGAGGATGGTCCCTTAACCCTTCTGGGGCTTGGTGGCAGCCCTTGATGTGTCTTGGCATGTAGACACATCTCTCCAATCTCTGCCTCTTTGTCCTTGTCCCTCTACATCTAAGTTGCCCTCTTTTTATAAAGGCACCAGTCATTTAGGGCCCACCCTAACCCATTTTGACCTCATCTTAAGGTGATTACATCTGCAAAGACACTGTTACCGAAAAGAAAAGCTCTTTTTGTCAAAGCTTGGCCAGTCTTCATCTGGCTGAGATACCCTGGACACATCTTTCGAGCTCCCTCCTCTGCCTGCCCGTCTGGACAGTCTTCCCTTCCCTTCCCTTCCAGGCTCAGCTACACAGGCTGGGCACCCGCTCCCTTGTCCATGGCATTCTGGTTGGGTTTGGCTGGTGGGAGGCACCAACGAGAAATTGGATAAAATATTAAGTAACCATATTAAATTGCCAATATTTGATTTTTTTTAATCTGCAAAGACAATTTTTTATCAACATCAAGTTGTTGGGCCCAGGTGATCCTCTTGCCTCAGCTTCCCGGTAGCTGGGACTACAGGCTCCCACCATAAAACTCAGCTAGTTTCTCTATTTTTAGTAGAGACAAGGGTCTCATTCTTGGTCAGACTGGTCTCAAACTCCTAAACTCAAGCAATCCACTCGTCTCGGCCTCCAAGAGTGCTAGGATTACAGGTGTGAGTCACAGCTCCTGGCCTGTTTTGCTGACTGGATTGAGCTCAGCTGTAAAAAACGGCATTGCAAGGAGGATGAGCCAGCTAAGCTGCAAGTCATCGCCCCGGTAAGAAGACATAAAAACTACCCATTTTTAGTTCAGCATGTGCTAATTTGTTGATCATTATCCTTTAATTCTCTCTAGGACAAATCATCCTTGTTTAAACTATTTAAAGAGTTGTTCTCAAGAGTGGTAGGTTATTTCAGAAGGAAGGAAATATTCATTTGATTTATAATAATTTCCATTAATGGATTTAAATCAATAATACTTACTAATAAAAATACAACAGAGGTCTGGGTGGCACCTGTGGCTAAAAGGAGTAGGACGCCGGCCCCACACACCAGAGGTGGTGGGTTCAAACCCAGCCCCAGCCAAAAAACTGGAAAAAAAAAATACACAACAGAGGTCTTAAGCTTGTGGAAACCTGAACTATTATTATTTTATTATAAATACCACAATTTAACATGTAAATTAAAGTATGCCCTCCTCCCTCAAGTTGTCTCTTTGAATGGTTGTGACCTTTTTCCAGGATTCACATCCAGACACCAAAACATCTCTCAAGAACATCTTTGACACAGCTCTTCACAGCTACCGTTTTATTTCTATACTGATTTCAACAACAATGACCACTCACTTCATTCATCAGATTAATCACTAACCCCCTTCCGGTTTTATCAAATAATCGAGCTTATCCTTAGATGGGACTGGTCACCAGAATTTATTTCAGTTCAAGCAAGGCCTGAGAAAAAGTATTTAAAATGCACTCTTAGTTATCAGAGGAGTAAAACTGTAAATCGCCAGGTTGCTATCAGGAAAAGTCAAAGAGCTAAAAGTAGACCTTCCATTTGACCCCACAATCCCATTACTAGGTATCTACCCATTTAAAAAAATTATTTTATCACAAGGACATCTACACTAGAATGTTTATTGGAACTCAAGTCACAATTGCCAGGACATGGAAGCAACCCAGGTGCCCATGAATGGATTAATAAACTGTGGTAACTTTACACCATGGAGTACTAGTCAACCACAAAAAAGATGGAGATTTTACATCTTTGGTATTAACCTGGATGGAGTTCTCCTTAGTAAAGCATCACAAGAATGGAAAAGCAAGTATCCAATGTATTCAAAACTAATATGAAACCAATAGAAAAACAACTATATGCCCATAGGAGAAAAAAACACAAGTACATTCAAGTGTGCAGGGGACGGAAAGGGGATGAGAGTGGGGAACTGGTAAACTCTCTCCTAACAGGCACAATGCAAGTGTACACTGTAAGTGTACACAGCACGCTCCCTGGATGAAGGGCTCAACTACAACTTGAACTTTACCTTAGAAACACGAACAAAGTAACCTAATCACAAGTACCCTCATATTAATGTGAAACAAAAATACATATATATAAAATAAAAAGTAACATAGTAAAAAATAAAAATTTAAGTTCTAATGCATTCATTTATATTTAAAAAGCTTGAATTTTTAATTCCACCTAATTGTGACAAAACCACCTTGTTTTTCACAGGAAAGGCAATACTAGGCGAAGAAGCATGAGAATGAACAAAATCCAGCTCCTGCCCAGTTTCAGGGGAACCAAGAGCCCCTGTATCATAGGGGACTCTACCAGCTCCTATCTGCTCCCCCAAAAACTTCCTGTTACTGTCACTGAGCCTGACTGCTCTGGCTTGTCATTGTCACCAGAGGGCCTGCTGAAATGCATGGACATAAGATAAAATGGCCTCCTGGCCTTTTGGAATCCACTGCCTTTTAGTATGGTGGTTAGATAAATCATGCGAAGCAGAAAGCAGTAGCCAGGGAAAGGGACTTGGGACAGCAGCTGTGATGCCAGGTGTGACTGCAGAAACTCCAGAGCAATTAAGAGCTGGGTGCTGAGCAGTAAAGAGGCAGAGAAGGACAGTGGTCCCTGGTTGAGTTGTGAAAGTGGTGGGGGCACAGGTTGGGGCAGCTTAGGGGACAGTTCTAGTCGGGTGGGGCTCAGGCGGGGCTCAGGTGGGGACCAGATTCTCTGTGTTATGAGAAAAAAATTTTATTGTAGAAACCAGACCTTGCATAATTGTGGGAGGAACAGAAGTCGCCAAAGGCCTGAGGGTGGTGGGCATAGGATCATCAGTGTAAGAAGCTAAACACATCCTGCTACAAAAGTGAGCCCATAAAGGCAGAGTTCAGCCAGATGTGCTGCTGGTTCTGGGTGGTTGTCACCTAGGACTGTCTGCAGCCAAGGTCCCAGAAGGCCCAGCAGTCAGGATCTGGAGCTGGGCAAAGCAGAAGAGGGAAGAGGCCTGTCAAGCCCCACAGCAACCTCTACATCTAATCACAGCCACATCTGGCTAATCCAAAGACCATTGGAGAGTTACAGCCACTGATTTACTTCTACTTTTAAAAATCGTATGGAGGCTGGGCACAGTGGCTCACGCCTGTCATCCTAGCCCTCTGGGAGGCTGAGGGGAATGGATTGCTTCAGCTCAGGAGTTGGAGACTAGCCTGAGCAAGAACAAGACCCCATCTCTTTAAAAAAAAAAAAAAAAGATAATAATAATAGCCAGACACTATGGGTTGCACCTGTAGTCCCAGTTCTCAGGAGGCTGAGGCAGGAGGATGGCTTGAGCCCAAAAGTTTGAGGTTGCTGTGAGCTATGATGCCAAGATTACAGGCATGAGCCACCACACCAACCTGCCTAAGATTTTCAAAAGCAGAAATGAATCAGGGCATCCCAGGGTGCTGTCTCAAAATAAAATAAAATAAAATAATAATAAATTGCACACAAATTTCTCTTTGGTTATCTCTAACTCAAACCGCACAGGACCGCACATTCAACTAGATTCTAAAGAAACTTTTTCTAGAAGCACAGCCATCATTAGAATGGCCGGTTAGTGCTATTTGGAAAGGACATTGCGCATTTCCTGCGGCTTGGCCTTGAGTTCATCCACATGCCTTGCTTTGGCCAATGGAATGAGGCAATTGCAGATGCCCAAAATCTGGGCCTAGGTTTCGGAGGCTTCATGGGATTCTGCTCATCCTCTCTTCCTTCTGCCACTGGCATGAAACTACACTGCTAGGCTGGACCATTGGTCCAAAGAGCTGGATAAGAGATTCCTGGGTCAGAGCTGAGCCCTCCCAACCAAAGCCTCCATAGAGCAGCCAACTGCTGCTGATGCCCAGATGTGTGAGCAAACGTACCAAAATCAGCAGACCCTGCCTAGCCAACCCCCAGCCCACACCAACTCCTAGATGCATAAGGTAAATAAAGGCTTACTATTGTCTGCCACTGAGATGCCGTGCTTCTATCTTATATACATATACACAGCAGAACAGAAATTGGTACCAGAGGAGCTACCTAACAAAACCCTAGAAATGTTGAATTGGCTTTGGGACTGGCAGCAGGAGGTAAAGGAATTAAATAGGCTGAGTAAATAGTGAGAAAAAAATACTGTTAGGATGCCCAAACAGAGGTGATCCATGATGTGGCATGGAAAATAGGAAATGGACCTGGGCACAGAAGTCCCAGGGCAAAATAAGAAAGCGTGAGTTGGATGCTGTTGCAACAGAGGAACATTTACCTCAAAAAAGACAACAGCTCAGAAAAAGAACAGGCCACTAGTTTTTGAACAGATTCAGAACGAATAGGGAATTCAGAACTTGCTGAATAACAGAGTAAAACTTTCTTTCATTTTTAGCCTATCCAGTCAGAAAATAATTTTAAATTAGGATACAGTTTGAGGGCAATAATCAAACCCAGGATGCGTCCAATATCCCCTGACCTCAGAGAGAGGATGGAATCAGCAGTAACGCCTGACGTCAGAGTAAGGATGGAATCAGCAGTAAACCCTGACCTCAGAGTGAGGATGGAATCAGCAGTAACCCCTGACCTCACAGTGAGGATGGAATCAGCAGTAACCCCTGACCTCAGAGTGAGGATGGAATCAGCAGTAACTCCTGACCTCAGAGTGAGGATGGAATCAGCAGTAACCCCTGACCTCAGAGTGAGGATAGAATCAGCAATAACGCCTGACCTCAGAGTGAGGATGGAATCAGCAGTAACCCGTGACCTCAGAGTAACGATGGAATCACCAGTAACCCCTGACTTCAGAGTGAGGATGGAATCAGCAGTAACCCCTGACCTCAGAGAGAGGATGGAATCAGCAGTAACTCCTGACCTCAGAGTGAGGATGGAATCAGCAGTAACCCCTGACCTCAGAGTGAGGATGGAATCAGCAGTAACCCCTGACTTCAGAGTGAGGATGGAATCAGCAGTAACCCCTGACCTCAGAGTGAGGACGGAATCAGCAGTAACTCCTGACCTCAGAGTAAGGATGGAATCAACAGTAACGCCTGACCACAGAGTGCGGATGGAATCAGCAGTAACCCCAGACCTCAGAGTGAGGATGGAATCAGCAGTAACTCCTGACCTCAGAGTGAGGATGGAATCAGCAGTAACACCTGACCTCAGAGTGAGGATGGAATCAGCAATAACGCCTGACCTCAGAGTGAGGATGGAATCAGCAGTAACCCCTGACCTCAGAGTGAGGATGGAATCAGCAGTAACCCCTGACCTCAGAGTGAGGATGGAATCAGCAGTAACCCCTGACCTCAGAGTGAGGATGGAATCAGCAATAAACCCTGACCTCAGAGTGAGGATGGAATCAGCAGTAACCCCTGACCTCAGAGAGAGGATGTGATCAGCAATAACCCCTGACCTCAGAGTGACGATGGAATCAGCAATAACCCCTGACCTCAGAGCGAGGAAGGAATCAGCACTAACCCCTGAACTCAGAGTGAGGATGGAATCAGCACTAACCCCTGACCTCACAGTGAGGATGGAATCAGCAGTAACCCCTGACCTCAGAGTGAGGATGGAATCAGCAGTAACCCCTCACCTCAGAGTGAGGATGGAATCAGCAGTAACCACTGACCTCAGAGTGAGGATGGAATCAGCAGTAACCCCTGACCTCAGAGTGAGGATGGAATCAGCAATAACCACTGACCTCAGAGTCAGGATGGAATCAGCAGTAACCCCTGATCTCAGAGTGAGGAAGGAATCAGCACTAACCCCTGACCTCAGAGTGAGGATGGAATCAGCAGTATCCCCTGACCTCAGAGTGAGGAAGGAATCAGCACTAACCCATGACCTCAGAGTGAGGATGGAATCAGCAGTATCCCCTGACCTCAGAGTGAGGATGGAATCAGTACTAACCCCTGACGTCAGAGTGAGGAAGGAATCAGTAGTATTCCCTGACCTCAGAGTGAGGAAGGAATCAGCACTAACCGCTGACCTCAGAGAGAGGATGGAATCAGCAGTAACCCCTGACCTCAGAGTGAGGAAGGAATCAGCAGTATCCCCTGACCTCAGAGCGAGGAAGGAATCAGCACTAACCCCTGAACTCAGAGTGAGGATGGAATCAGCACTAACCCCTGACCTCACAGTGAGGATGGAATCAGCAGTAACCCCTGACCTCAGAGTGAGGATGGAATCAGCAGTAACCCCTCACCTCAGAGTGAGGATGGAATCAGCAGTAAGCACTGACCTCAGAGTGAGGATGGAATCAGCAGTAACCCCTGACCTCAGAGTGAGGATGGAATCAGCAATAACCACTGACCTCAGAGTGAGGATGGAATCAGCAGTAACCCCTGATCTCAGAGTGAGGATGGAATCAGCACTAAACCCTGACCTCAGAGTGAGGATGGAATCAGCACTAACCCCTGACCTCAGAGTGAGGATGGAATCAAGAGTATCCCCTAACCTCAGAGTGAGGAAGGAATCAGCACTAACCCCTGACCTCAGAGTGAGGATGGAATCAGCAGTATTCCCTGACCTCAGAGTGAGGATGGAATCAGTACTAACCCCTGACCTCAGAGTGAGGAAGGAATCAGTAGTATTCCCTGACCTCAGAGTGAGGAAGGAATCAGCACTAACCCCTGACCTCAGAGAGAGGATGGAATCAGCAGTAACCCCTGACCTCAGAGTGAGGAAGGAATCAGCAGTATCCCCTGACCTCAGAGCGAGGAAGGAATCAGCACTAACCCCTGAACTCAGGTGGAGGATGGAATCAGCACTAACCCCTGACCTCAGAGTGAGGATGGAATCAGCAGTAACCCCTGACCTCAGAGTGAGGATGGAATCAGCAGTATCCCCTGACCTCAGAGTGAGGATGGAATCAGCAGTAACGCCTGACCTCAGAGTGAGGATGGAGTCAGCAGTAACCCCTGACCTCAGAGTGAGGATGGAATCAGCAGTAACCCCTGACCTCAGAGTGAGGATGGAATCAGCAGTAACCCCTGACCTCAGAGTGAGGATGGAATCAGCAGTAACGCCTGACCTCAGAGTGAGGATGGAATCAGCAGTATCCCCTGACCTCAGAGTGAGGATGGAATCAGCAGTAACACCTGACCTCAGAGTGAGGATGGAGTCAGAGTAACCCCTGACCTCAGAGTGAGGATGGAATCAGCAGTAACCCCTGACCTCAGAGTGAGGATGGAATGAGCAGTAACCCGTGACCTCAGAGTGACGATGGAATCAGCAGTAACCCCTGACCTCAGAGTGAGGATGGAATCAGCAGTAACACCTGACCTCAGAGTGAGGATGGAGTCAGAGTAACCCCTGACCTCAGAGTGAGGATGGAATCAGCAGTAACACCTGACCTCAGAGTGAGGATGGAATCAGCAGTAACCCCTGACGTCAGAGTGAGGATGGAATCAGCAATAACGCCTGACCTCAGAGAGAGGATGTGATCAGCAGTAACCCCTGACCTCAGAGTGAGGATGGAATCAGCAGTAACCCCTGACCTCAGAGTGAGGATGGAATTAGCAGTAACGCCTGACCTCAGAGTGAGGAAGAAATCCGCAGTGAACCCCTGACCTCAGAGTGAGGATGGAATCTGCTGTAACCCCTGACCTCAGAGTGAGGATGGAATCAGCAGTATCCCCTGACCTCAGAGTGAGGATGGAATCAGCAGTAACACCTGACCTCAGAGTGAGGATGGAATCAGCAGTATCCCCTGACGTCAGAGTGAGGATGGAATCAGCAGTAACACCTGACCTCAGAGTGAGGATGGAATCAGCAGTAACCCCTGACCTCAGAGTGAGGATGGAATCAGCAGTAACCCCTGACCTCAGAGTGAGGATGGAATCAGCAGTATCCCCTGACCTCAGAGTGAGGATGGAATCAGCAGTAACGCCTGACCTCAGAGTGAGGATGGAATCAGCAGTAACGCCTGACATCAGAGTGAGTATGGAATCAGCAGTAACGCCTGACCTCAGAGTGAGGATGGAATCAGCAGTAATGCCTGACCTCAGAGTGAGGATTGAATCAGCAGTGACCCCTGACCTCAGAGTGAGGATGGAATCAGCAGTAACGCCTGACAACAGAGTGAGGATGGAATCAGCAGTAACGCCTGACCTCAGAGTGAGGATGGAATGAGCAGTAACGCCTGACCTCAGAGTGAGGATGGAATCAGCAGTAACGCCTGACCTCAGAGTGAGGATGGAATCAGCAGTAACGCCTGACCTCAGAGTGAGGATGGAATCAGCAGTAACTCCTGACCTCAGAGTGAGGATGGAATCAGCAGTAACCCCTGACCTCAGAGTGAGGATGGAATCAGCAGTAACCCCTGACCTCAGAGTGACGATGGAATCAGCAGTATCCCCTTACCTCAGAGTGAGGATGGAATCAGCAGTATCCCCTTACCTCAGAGTGAGGATGGAATCAGCAGTAACCCCTGACCTCAGAGTGAGGATGGAATGAGCAGTAACGCCTGACCTCAGAGTGAGGATGGAATCAGCAGTAACCCCTGACCTCAGAGTGAGGATGGAATGAGCAGTAACGCCTGACCTCAGAGTGAGGATGGAATCAGCAGTAACGCCTGACCTCAGAGTGAGGATGGAATCAGCAGTAACGCCTGACCTCAGAGTGAGGATGGAATCAGCAGTAACGCCTGACATCAGAGTGAGTATGGAATCAGCAGTAACGCCTGACCTCAGAGTGAGGATGGAATCAGCAGTAACCCCTGACCTCAGAGGAGGATGGAATCAGCAGTAACCCCTCACCTCAGAGTGAGGATGGAATCAGCAGTAACGCCTGACCTCAGAGTGAGGATGGAATCAGCAGTAACGCCTGACCTCAGAGTGAGGATGGAATCAGCAATAACGCCTGAACTCAGAGTGAGGATGGGATCAGCAGTAACCCCTGACCTCAGAATGAGGATGGAATCAGCAATAACCACTGACCTCAGAGTGTGGATGGAATCAGCAGTAACCCATGACCTCAGAGTGAGGATGGAATCAGCAATAACCCCTGACCTCAGAGTGAGGATGGAATCAGCAATAACCACTGACCTCAGAGTGAGGATGGAATCAGCAGTAACCCCTCACCTCAGAGTGAGGATGGAATCAGCAATAACGCCTGACCTCAGAGTGAGGATGGGATCAGCAGTAACCCCTGACCTCAGAGTGAGGATGGAATCAGCAGTAACGCCTGACCTCAGAGTGAGGATGGGATCAGCAGTAACCCCTCACCTCAGAGTGAGGATGGAATCAGCAGTAACCCCTCACCTCAGAGTGAGGATGGAATCAGCAGTAACCCCTCACCTCAGAGTGAGGATGGAATTAGCAGTAACGCCTGACCTCAGAGTGAGGATGGGATCGGCAGTAACCCCTCACCTCAGAGTGAGGATGGAATCAGCAGTAACCCCTCACCTCAGAGTGAGGATGGAATCAGCAGTAACGCCTGACCTCAGAGTGAGGATGGGATCAGCAGTAACCCCTCACCTCAGAGTGAGGATGGAATCAGCAGTAACCCCTCACCTCAGAGTGAGGATGGAATCAGCAGTAACGCCTGACCTCAGAGTGAGGATGGGATCAGCAGTAACCCCTCACCTCAGAGTGAGGATGGAATCAGCAGTAACGCCTGACCTCAGAGTGAGGATGGGATCAGCAGTAACCCCTGACCTCAGAGTGAGGATGGAATGAGCAGTAACGCCTGACCTCAGAGTGAGGATGGGATCAGCAGTAACCCCTCACCTCAGAGTGAGGATGGAATCAGCAGTAACCCCTCACCACAGAGTGAGGATGGAATTAGCAGTAACGCCTGACCTCAGAGTGAGGATGGGATCGGCAGTAACCCCTCACCTCAGAGTGAGGATGGAATCAGCAGTAAACCCTGACCTCAGAGTGAGGATGGAATCAGCAGTAACCCCTGACGTCAGAGTGAGGATGGAATCAGCAATAACGCCTGACATCAGAGAGAGGATGGAATCAGCAGTAACGCCTGAAATCAGAGTGAGGATGGAATCAGCAGTAACCCCAGACCTCAGAGTGAGGAGGGAATCAGCAGTAACCCCTGACCTCAGAGGGAGGATGGAATCAGCAGTAACGCCTGACCTCAGAGTGAGGAAGGAATCAGCAGTGAACCCTGACCTCAGAGTGAGGATGGAATCAGCAGTAACCCCTGACCTCAGAGTGAGGATGGAATCAGCTGTAACCCCTGACCGCAGAGTGAGGATGGAATCAGCAGTATCCCCTTACCTCAGAGTGAGGATGGAATCAGCAGTAACGCCTAACCTCAGAGTGAGGATGGAATGAGCAGTAACGCCTGACCTCAGAGTGAGGATGGATTCAGCAGTAACGCCTGACCTCAGAGTGCGGATGGATTCAGCAGTAACGCCTGACCTCAGAGTGAGGATGGAATCAGCAGTAACCCCTGACCTCAGTGAGGATGGAATCAGCAGTAACGCCTGACCTCAGAGTGAGGATGCAATCAGCAATAACGCCTGACCTCAGAGTGAGGATGGAATCAGCAGTAACCCCTGACCTCAGAGTGAGGATGGAATCAGCAGTAACCCGTGACCTCAGAGTGACGATGGAATCAGCAGTAACCCCTCACCTCAGAGTGAGGATGTAATCAGCAGTAACCACTGACCTCAGAGAGAGGATGGAATCAGCAGTAACCCCTGACCTCAGAGTGAGGATGAAATCAGCAGTGATCCCTGATCTCAGAGTGAGGATGGAATCAGCAGCAACCCCTGACCTCAGAGTGAGGATGGAATCAGCAGCAACCCCTGACCTCAGAGTGAGGATGGAATCAGCAGCAACCCCTGACCTCAGAGTGAGGATGGAATCAGCAGTAACCCGTGACCTCAGAGTGACGATGGAATCAGCAGTAACCCCTCACCTCAGATTGAGGATTGAATCAGCAGTAACCCCTGACCTCAGAGTGAGAATGGAATAGGCAGTAGCCCCTGACCTCAGAGTGAGGATGGAATCAGCAGTAACCCCTGACCTCACAGTGAGGATGGAATCAGCAGTAACCCCTGACCTCAGAGTGAGGATGGAATCAGCAGTAACTCCTGACCTCGCAGTGAGGATGGAATCAGCAGTAACCCCTGACCTCAGAGTTAGGATGGAATCAGCAGTAACCCCTGACCTCACAGTGAGGATGGAATCAGCACTAACCCCTGACCTCAGAGAGAGGATGGAATCAACAGTAACCCCTGACCTCAGAGTGAGGATGGAATCAGCAATAACGCCTGACCTCAGAGTGACGATGGAATCAGCAATAACCCCTGACCTCAGAGTGAGGATGGAATCAGCAGTAACCCCTGACCTCAGAGAGAGGATGTGATCAGCAATAACCCCTGACCTCAGAGTGACGATGGAATCAGCAATAACCCCTGACCTCAGAGTGAGGATGGAATCAGCAATAACACCTGACCTCAGAGTGAGTACGGAATGAGCAGTAACCCCTGACCTCAGAGTGAGGATTGAATCACCAGTAACCCCTGACCTCAGAGAGAGGATGGGATCAGCAGTAACTCCTGACCTCAGAGAGAGGATGGGATCAGCAGTAACCCCTGTCCTCAGAGAGAGGATGGAATCAGCAGTAACCCCTGACCTCAGAGTGAGGATGGGATCAGCAGTAACCCCTTACCTCAGAGAGAGGATGGAATCAGCAGTAACCCCTGACCTCAGAGTGAGGGTAAAATCAGCAATAACGCCTGTCCTCAGAGAGGGGATGGAATCAGCAGTAACCCCTGACCTCAGAGAGAGGATGGGATCAGCATTAACCCCTGACCTCAGAGAGGGGATGGAATCAGCAGTAACCCCTGACCTCAGAGTGAGGATGGAATCAGCAGTAACCCCTGACCTCAAGAGTGAGGATGGAATCAGCAGTAACCCCTGATCTCAGAGTGAGGATGGAATCAGCCGTAACGCCTGAACTCAGAGTGAGGATGGAATCAGCAGTAACCCCTGAACTCAGATTGAGGATGGAATCAGCACTAACCCCTGACCTCACAGTGAGGATGGAATCAGCAGTAACCCCTGACCTCAGAGTGAGGATGGAATCAGCAGTAACCCCTCACCTCAGAGTGAGGATGGAATCAGCAGTAAGCACTGACCTCAGAGTGAGGATGGAATCAGCAGTAACCCCTGATCTCAGAGTGAGGATGGAATCAGCACTAAACCCTGACCTCAGAGTGAGGATGGAATCAGCACTAACCCCTGACCTCAGAGTGAGGATGGAATCAAGAGTATCCCCTAACCTCAGAGTGAGGAAGGAATCAGCACTAACCCCTGACCTCAGAGTGAGGATGGAATCAGCAGTATTCCCTGACCTCAGAGTGAGGATGGAATCAGTACTAACCCCTGACCTCAGAGTGAGGAAGGAATCAGTAGTATTCCCTGACCTCAGAGTGAGGAAGGAATCAGCACTAACCCCTGACCTCAGAGAGAGGATGGAATCAGCAGTAACCCCTGACCTCAGAGTGAGGAAGGAATCAGCAGTATCCCCTGACCTCAGAGCGAGGAAGGAATCAGCACTAACCCCTGACCTCAGGTGGAGGATGGAATCAGCACTAACCCCTGACCTCAGAGTGAGGATGGAATCAGCAGTAACCCCTGACCTCAGAGTGAGGATGGAATCAGCAGTAACCCCTGACCTCAGAGTGAGGATGGAATCAGCAGTAACGCCTGACCTCAGAGTGAGGATGGAATCAGCAGTATCCCCTGACCTCAGAGTGAGGATGGAATCAGCAGTAACACCTGACCTCAGAGTGAGGATGGAGTCAGAGTAACCCCTGACCTCAGAGTGAGGATGGAATCAGCAGTAACCCCTGACCTCAGAGTGAGGATGGAATCAGCAGTAACCCGTGACCTCAGAGTGACGATGGAATCAGCAGTAACCCCTCACCTCAGAGTGACGATGGAATCAGCAGTAACACCTGACCTCAGAGTGAGGATGGAATCAGCAGTAACCCCTGACGTCAGAGTGAGGATGGAATCAGCAATAACGCCTGACCTCAGAGAGAGGATGTGATCAGCAGTAACCCCTGACCTCAGAGTGAGGATGGAATCAGCAGTAACCCCTGACCTCAGAGTGAGGATGGAATCAGCAGTAACGCCTGACCTCAGAGTGAGGAAGGAATCAGCAGTGAACCCCTGACCTCAGAGTGAGGATGGAATCAGCACTAACCCCTGACCTCAGAGAGAGGATGGAATCAGCAGTAACCCCTGACCTCAGAGTGAGGAAGGAATCAGCAGTATCCCCTGACCTCAGAGCGAGGAAGGAATCAGCACTAACCCCTGACCTCAGGTGGAGGATGGAATCAGCACTAACCCCTGACCTCAGAGTGAGGATGGAATCAGCAGTAACCCCTGACCTCAGAGTGAGGATGGAATCAGCAGTATCCCCTGACCTCAGAGTGAGGATGGAATCAGCAGTAACGCCTGACCTCAGAGTGAGGATGGAGTCAGCAGTAACCCCTGACCTCAGAGTGAGGATGGAATCAGCAGTAACCCCTGACCTCAGAGTGAGGATGGAATCAGCAGTAACCCCTGACCTCAGAGTGAGGATGGAATCAGCAGTAACGCCTGACCTCAGAGTGAGGATGGAATCAGCAGTATCCCCTGACCTCAGAGTGAGGATGGAATCAGCAGTAACACCTGACCTCAGAGTGAGGATGGAGTCAGAGTAACCCCTGACCTCAGAGTGAGGATGGAATCAGCAGTAACCCCTGACCTCAGAGTGAGGATGGAATGAGCAGTAACCCGTGACCTCAGAGTGACGATGGAATCAGCAGTAACCCCTGACCTCAGAGTGAGGATGGAATCAGCAGTAACACCTGACCTCAGAGTGAGGATGGAGTCAGAGTAACCCCTGACCTCAGAGTGAGGATGGAATCAGCAGTAACACCTGACCTCAGAGTGAGGATGGAATCAGCAGTAACCCCTGACGTCAGAGTGAGGATGGAATCAGCAATAACGCCTGACCTCAGAGAGAGGATGTGATCAGCAGTAACCCCTGACCTCAGAGTGAGGATGGAATCAGCAGTAACCCCTGACCTCAGAGTGAGGATGGAATTAGCAGTAACGCCTGACCTCAGAGTGAGGAAGAAATCCGCAGTGAACCCCTGACCTCAGAGTGAGGATGGAATCTGCTGTAACCCCTGACCTCAGAGTGAGGATGGAATCAGCAGTATCCCCTGACCTCAGAGTGAGGATGGAATCAGCAGTAACACCTGACCTCAGAGTGAGGATGGAATCAGCAGTATCCCCTGACGTCAGAGTGAGGATGGAATCAGCAGTAACACCTGACCTCAGAGTGAGGATGGAATCAGCAGTAACCCCTGACCTCAGAGTGAGGATGGAATCAGCAGTAACCCCTGACCTCAGAGTGAGGATGGAATCAGCAGTATCCCCTGACCTCAGAGTGAGGATGGAATCAGCAGTAACGCCTGACCTCAGAGTGAGGATGGAATCAGCAGTAACGCCTGACATCAGAGTGAGTATGGAATCAGCAGTAACGCCTGACCTCAGAGTGAGGATGGAATCAGCAGTAATGCCTGACCTCAGAGTGAGGATTGAATCAGCAGTGACCCCTGACCTCAGAGTGAGGATGGAATCAGCAGTAACGCCTGACAACAGAGTGAGGATGGAATCAGCAGTAACGCCTGACCTCAGAGTGAGGATGGAATGAGCAGTAACGCCTGACCTCAGAGTGAGGATGGAATCAGCAGTAACGCCTGACCTCAGAGTGAGGATGGAATCAGCAGTAACGCCTGACCTCAGAGTGAGGATGGAATCAGCAGTAACTCCTGACCTCAGAGTGAGGATGGAATCAGCAGTAACCCCTGACCTCAGAGTGAGGATGGAATCAGCAGTAACCCCTGACCTCAGAGTGACGATGGAATCAGCAGTATCCCCTTACCTCAGAGTGAGGATGGAATCAGCAGTATCCCCTTACCTCAGAGTGAGGATGGAATCAGCAGTAACCCCTGACCTCAGAGTGAGGATGGAATGAGCAGTAACGCCTGACCTCAGAGTGAGGATGGAATCAGCAGTAACCCCTGACCTCAGAGTGAGGATGGAATGAGCAGTAACGCCTGACCTCAGAGTGAGGATGGAATCAGCAGTAACGCCTGACCTCAGAGTGAGGATGGAATCAGCAGTAACGCCTGACCTCAGAGTGAGGATGGAATCAGCAGTAACGCCTGACATCAGAGTGAGTATGGAATCAGCAGTAACGCCTGACCTCAGAGTGAGGATGGAATCAGCAGTAACCCCTGACCTCAGAGGAGGATGGAATCAGCAGTAACCCCTCACCTCAGAGTGAGGATGGAATCAGCAGTAACGCCTGACCTCAGAGTGAGGATGGAATCAGCAGTAACGCCTGACCTCAGAGTGAGGATGGAATCAGCAATAACGCCTGAACTCAGAGTGAGGATGGGATCAGCAGTAACCCCTGACCTCAGAATGAGGATGGAATCAGCAATAACCACTGACCTCAGAGTGTGGATGGAATCAGCAGTAACCCATGACCTCAGAGTGAGGATGGAATCAGCAATAACCCCTGACCTCAGAGTGAGGATGGAATCAGCAATAACCACTGACCTCAGAGTGAGGATGGAATCAGCAGTAACCCCTCACCTCAGAGTGAGGATGGAATCAGCAATAACGCCTGACCTCAGAGTGAGGATGGGATCAGCAGTAACCCCTGACCTCAGAGTGAGGATGGAATCAGCAGTAACGCCTGACCTCAGAGTGAGGATGGGATCAGCAGTAACCCCTCACCTCAGAGTGAGGATGGAATCAGCAGTAACCCCTCACCTCAGAGTGAGGATGGAATCAGCAGTAACCCCTCACCTCAGAGTGAGGATGGAATTAGCAGTAACGCCTGACCTCAGAGTGAGGATGGGATCGGCAGTAACCCCTCACCTCAGAGTGAGGATGGAATCAGCAGTAACCCCTCACCTCAGAGTGAGGATGGAATCAGCAGTAACGCCTGACCTCAGAGTGAGGATGGGATCAGCAGTAACCCCTCACCTCAGAGTGAGGATGGAATCAGCAGTAACCCCTCACCTCAGAGTGAGGATGGAATCAGCAGTAACGCCTGACCTCAGAGTGAGGATGGGATCAGCAGTAACCCCTCACCTCAGAGTGAGGATGGAATCAGCAGTAACGCCTGACCTCAGAGTGAGGATGGGATCAGCAGTAACCCCTGACCTCAGAGTGAGGATGGAATGAGCAGTAACGCCTGACCTCAGAGTGAGGATGGGATCAGCAGTAACCCCTCACCTCAGAGTGAGGATGGAATCAGCAGTAACCCCTCACCACAGAGTGAGGATGGAATTAGCAGTAACGCCTGACCTCAGAGTGAGGATGGGATCGGCAGTAACCCCTCACCTCAGAGTGAGGATGGAATCAGCAGTAAACCCTGACCTCAGAGTGAGGATGGAATCAGCAGTAACCCCTGACGTCAGAGTGAGGATGGAATCAGCAATAACGCCTGACATCAGAGAGAGGATGGAATCAGCAGTAACGCCTGAAATCAGAGTGAGGATGGAATCAGCAGTAACCCCAGACCTCAGAGTGAGGAGGGAATCAGCAGTAACCCCTGACCTCAGAGTGAGGATGGAATCAGCAGTAACGCCTGACCTCAGAGTGAGGAAGGAATCAGCAGTGAACCCTGACCTCAGAGTGAGGATGGAATCAGCAGTAACCCCTGACCTCAGAGTGAGGATGGAATCAGCTGTAACCCCTGACCGCAGAGTGAGGATGGAATCAGCAGTATCCCCTTACCTCAGAGTGAGGATGGAATCAGCAGTAACCCGTGACCTCAGAGTGACGATGGAATCAGCAGTAACCCCTCACCTCAGATTGAGGATTGAATCAGCAGTAACCCCTGACCTCAGAGTGAGAATGGAATAGGCAGTAGCCCCTGACCTCAGAGTGAGGATGGAATCAGCAGTAACCCCTGACCTCACAGTGAGGATGGAATCAGCAGTAACCCCTGACCTCAGAGTGAGGATGGAATCAGCAGTAACTCCTGACCTCGCAGTGAGGATGGAATCAGCAGTAACCCCTGACCTCAGAGTTAGGATGGAATCAGCAGTAACCCCTGACCTCACAGTGAGGATGGAATCAGCACTAACCCCTGACCTCAGAGAGAGGATGGAATCAACAGTAACCCCTGACCTCAGAGTGAGGATGGAATCAGCAATAACGCCTGACCTCAGAGTGACGATGGAATCAGCAATAACCCCTGACCTCAGAGTGAGGATGGAATCAGCAGTAACCCCTGACCTCAGAGAGAGGATGTGATCAGCAATAACCCCTGACCTCAGAGTGACGATGGAATCAGCAATAACCCCTGACCTCAGAGTGAGGATGGAATCAGCAATAACACCTGACCTCAGAGTGAGTACGGAATGAGCAGTAACCCCTGACCTCAGAGTGAGGATTGAATCACCAGTAACCCCTGACCTCAGAGAGAGGATGGGATCAGCAGTAACTCCTGACCTCAGAGAGAGGATGGGATCAGCAGTAACCCCTGTCCTCAGAGAGAGGATGGAATCAGCAGTAACCCCTGACCTCAGAGTGAGGATGGGATCAGCAGTAACCCCTTACCTCAGAGAGAGGATGGAATCAGCAGTAACCCCTGACCTCAGAGTGAGGGTAAAATCAGCAATAACGCCTGTCCTCAGAGAGGGGATGGAATCAGCAGTAACCCCTGACCTCAGAGAGAGGATGGGATCAGCATTAACCCCTGACCTCAGAGAGGGGATGGAATCAGCAGTAACCCCTGACCTCAGAGTGAGGATGGAATCAGCAGTAACCCCTGACCTCAAGAGTGAGGATGGAATCAGCAGTAACCCCTGATCTCAGAGTGAGGATGGAATCAGCCGTAACGCCTGAACTCAGAGTGAGGATGGAATCAGCAGTAACCCCTGAACTCAGATTGAGGATGGAATCAGCACTAACCCCTGACCTCACAGTGAGGATGGAATCAGCAGTAACCCCTGACCTCAGAGTGAGGATGGAATCAGCAGTAACCCCTCACCTCAGAGTGAGGATGGAATCAGCAGTAAGCACTGACCTCAGAGTGAGGATGGAATCAGCAGTAACCCCTGATCTCAGAGTGAGGATGGAATCAGCACTAAACCCTGACCTCAGAGTGAGGATGGAATCAGCACTAACCCCTGACCTCAGAGTGAGGATGGAATCAAGAGTATCCCCTAACCTCAGAGTGAGGAAGGAATCAGCACTAACCCCTGACCTCAGAGTGAGGATGGAATCAGCAGTATTCCCTGACCTCAGAGTGAGGATGGAATCAGTACTAACCCCTGACCTCAGAGTGAGGAAGGAATCAGTAGTATTCCCTGACCTCAGAGTGAGGAAGGAATCAGCACTAACCCCTGACCTCAGAGAGAGGATGGAATCAGCAGTAACCCCTGACCTCAGAGTGAGGAAGGAATCAGCAGTATCCCCCGACCTCAGAGCGAGGAAGGAATCAGCACTAACCCCTGACCTCAGGTGGAGGATGGAATCAGCACTAACCCCTGACCTCAGAGTGAGGATGGAATCAGCAGTAACCCCTGACCTCAGAGTGAGGATGGAATCAGCAGTAACCCCTGACCTCAGAGTGAGGATGGAATCAGCAGTAACGCCTGACCTCAGAGTGAGGATGGAATCAGCAGTATCCCTTGACCTCAGAGTGAGGATGGAATCAGCAGTAACACCTGACCTCAGAGTGAGGATGGAGTCAGAGTAACCCCTGACCTCAGAGTGAGGATGGAATCAGCAGTAACCCCTGACCTCAGAGTGAGGATGGAATCAGCAGTAACCCGTGACCTCAGAGTGACGATGGAATCAGCAGTAACCCCTCACCTCAGAGTGACGATGGAATCAGCAGTAACACCTGACCTCAGAGTGAGGATGGAATCAGCAGTAACCCCTGACGTCAGAGTGAGGATGGAATCAGCAATAACGCCTGACCTCAGAGAGAGGATGTGATCAGCAGTAACCCCTGACCTCAGAGTGAGGATGGAATCAGCAGTAACCCCTGACCTCAGAGTGAGGATGGAATCAGCAGTAACGCCTGACCTCAGAGTGAGGAAGGAATCAGCAATGAACCCCTGACCTCAGAGTGAGGATGGAATCAGCAGTAACCCCTGACCTCAGAGTGAGGATGGAATCAGCAGTATCCCCTGACCTCAGAGTGAGGATGGAATCAGCAGTAACACCTCACCTCAGAGTGAGGATGGAATCAGCAGTATCCCCTGACGTCAGAGTGAGGATGGAATCAGCAGTAACACCTGACCTCAGAGTGAGGATGGAATCAGCAGTAACCCCTGACCTCAGAGTGAGGATGGAATCAGCAGTAACCCCTGACCTCATAGTGAGGATGGAATCAGCAGTATCCCCTGACCTCAGAGTGAGGATGGAATCAGCAGTAACGCCTGACCTCAGAGTGAGGATGGAATCAGCAGTAACGCCTGACATCAGAGTGAGTATGGAATCAGCAGTAACGCC
Organism: Nycticebus coucang; assembly: GCF_027406575.1. NCBI lineage: Eukaryota > Metazoa > Chordata > Mammalia > Primates > Lorisidae > Nycticebus > Nycticebus coucang. Next base: position 7,019,900 of record NC_069795.1, on the reverse strand, counting down.
TGACCTCAGAGTGAGGATGGAATCAGCAGTAATGCCTGACCTCAGAGTGAGGATTGAATCAGCAGTGACCCCTGACCTCAGAGTGAGGATGGAATGAGCAGTAACGCCTGACAACAGAGTGAGGATGGAATCAGCAGTAACGCCTGACCTCAGAGTGAGGATGGAATGAGCAGTAACGCCTGACCTCAGAGTGAGGATGGAATCAGCAGTAACGCCTGACCTCAGAGTGAGGATGGAATCAGCAGTAACGCCTGACCTCAGAGTGAGGATGGAATCAGCAGTAACCCCTGACCTCAGAGTGAGGATGGAATCAGCAGTAACCCCTGACCTCAGAGTGAGGATGGAATGAGCAGTAACGCCTGACCTCAGAGTGAGGATGGAATCAGCAGTAACCCCTGACCTCAGAGTGAGGATGGAATGAGCAGTAACGCCTGACCTCAGAGTGAGGATGGAATCAGCAGTAACGCCTGACCTCAGAGTGAGGATGGAATCAGCAGTAACGCCTGACCTCAGAGTGAGGATGGAATCAGCAGTAACGCCTGACCTCAGAGTGAGGATGGAATCAGCAGTAACGCCTGACATCAGAGTGAGTATGGAATCAGCAGTAACGCCTGACCTCAGAGTGAGGATGGAATCAGCAGTAACCCCTGACCTCAGAGGAGGATGGAATCAGCAGTAACGCCTGACCTCGGAGTGAGGATGGAATCAGCAGTAACGCCTGACCTCAGAGTGAGGATGGAATCAGCAATAACGCCTGAACTCAGAGTGAGGATGGGATCAGCAGTAACCCCTGACCTCAGAATGAGGATGGAATCAGCAATAACCACTGACCTCAGAGTGTGGATGGAATCAGCAGTAACCCATGACCTCAGAGTGAGGATGGAATCAGTAATAACCCCTGACCTCAGAGTGAGGATGGAATCAGCAATAACCACTGACCTCAGAGTGAGGATGGAATCAGCAGTAACCCCTCACCTCAGAGTGAGGATGGAATCAGCAATAACGCCTGACCTCAGAGTGAGGATGGGATCAGCAGTAACCCCTGACCTCAGAGTGAGGATGGAATCAGCAGTAACGCCTGACCTCAGAGTGAGGATGGGATCAGCAGTAACCCCTGACCTCAGAGTGAGGATGGAATCAGCAGTAACCCCTCACCTCAGAGTGAGGATGGAATTAGCAGTAACGCCTGACCTCAGAGTGAGGATGGGATCGGCAGTAACCCCTCACCTCAGAGTGAGGATGGAATCAGCAGTAACCCCTCACCTCAGAGTGAGGATGGAATCAGCAGTAACGCCTGACCTCAGAGTGAGGATGGGATCAGCAGTAACCCCTCACCTCAGAGTGAGGATGGAATCAGCAGTAACCCCTCACCTCAGAGTGAGGATGGAATCAGCAGTAACGCCTGACCTCAGAGTGAGGATGGGATCAGCAGTAACCCCTCACCTCAGAGTGAGGATGGAATCAGCAGTAACGCCTGACCTCAGAGTGAGGATGGGATCAGCAGTAACCCCTGACCTCAGAGTGAGGATGGAATCAGCAGTAACGCCTGACCTCAGAGTGAGGATGGGATCAGCAGTAACCCCTCACCTCAGAGTGAGGATGGAATCAGCAGTAACCCCTCACCACAGAGTGAGGATGGAATTAGCAGTAACGCCTGACCTCAGAGTGAGAATGGGATCGGCAGTAACCCCTCACCTCAGAGTGAGGATGGAATCAGCAGTAAACCCTGACCTCAGAGTGAGGATGGAATCAGCAGTAACCCCTGACGTCAGAGTGAGGATGGAATCAGCAATAACGCCTGACATCAGAGAGAGGATGGAATCAGCAGTAACGCCTGAAATCAGAGTGAGGATGGAATCAGCAGTAACCCCAGACCTCAGAGTGAGGAGGGAATCAGCAGTAACCCCTGACCTCAGAGTGAGGATGGAATCAGCAGTAACGCCTGACCTCAGAGTGAGGAAGGAATCAGCAGTGAACCCTGACCTCAGAGTGAGGATGGAATCAGCAGTAACCCCTGACCTCAGAGTGAGGATGGAATCAGCTGTAACCCCTGACCGCAGAGTGAGGATGGAATCAGCAGTATCCCCTTACCTCAGAGTGAGGATGGAATCAGCAGTAACGCCTAACCTCAGAGTGAGGATGGAATGAGCAGTAACGCCTGACCTCAGAGTGAGGATGGAATCAGCAGTAACGCCTGACCTCAGAGTGAGGATGGAATCAGCAGTAACCCCTGACCTCAGAGTGAGGATGGAATCAGCAGTAACGCCTGACCTCAGAGTGAGGATGGAATCAGCAGTAATGCCTGACCTCAGAGTGAGGATGGAATCAGCAGTAACGCCTGACCTCAGAGTGAGGATGGAATCAGCAGTAACGCCTGACCTCAGAGTGAGGATGGAATCAGCAGTAACGCCTGACCTCAGAGTGAGGATGGAATCAGCAGTAACGCCTGACCTCAGAGTGAGTATGGAATCAGCAGTGACCCCTGACCTCAGAGTGAGGATTGAATCAGCAGTAACCCCTGACCTCAGAGTGAGGGTGGAATCAGCAGTAACGCCTGAACTCAGAGTGAGGATGGAATCAGCAGTAACCCCTGACCTCACTGTGAGGATGGAATCAGCATTAACGCCTGACCTCAGAGAGAGGATGGAATCAGCAGTAACCCCTGACGTCAGTGAGGATGGAATCAGCAGTAACGCCTGACCTCAGAGTGAGGATGGAATCAGCAGTAACCCCTGACCTCAGTGAGGATGGAATCAGCAGTAACGCCTGACCTCAGAGTGAGGATGCAATCAGCAATAACGCCTGACCTCAGAGTGAGGATGGAATCAGCACTAACCCCTGACCTCAGAGTGAGGATGGAATCAGCAGTAACCCGTGACCTCAGAGTGACGATGGAATCAGCAGTAACCCCTCACCTCAGAGTGAGGATGTAATCAGCAGTAACCACTGACCTCAGAGAGAGGATGGAATCAGCAGTAACCCCTGACCTCAGAGTGAGGATGAAATCAGCAGTGATCCCTGATCTCAGAGTGAGGATGGAATCAGCAGCAACCCCTGACCTCAGAGTGAGGATGGAATCAGCAGCAACCCCTGACCTCAGAGTGAGGATGGAATCAGCAGCAACCCCTGACCTCAGAGTGAGGATGGAATCAGCAGTAACCCGTGACCTCAGAGTGACGATGGAATCAGCAGTAACCCCTCACCTCAGATTGAGGATTGAATCAGCAGTAACCCATGACCTCAGAGTGAGGATCGAATCAGCAGTAACCCCTGACCTCAGAGTGAGAATGGAATAGGCAGTCGCCCCTGACCTCAGAGTGAGGATGGAATCAGCAGTAACCCCTGACCTCACAGTGAGGATGGAATCAGCAGTAACCCCTGACCTCAGAGTGAGAATGGAATCAGCAGTAACCCCTGACCTCGCAGTGAGGATGGAATCAGCAGTAACCCCTGACCTCAGAGTTAGGATGGAATCAGCAGTAACCCCTGACCTCACAGTGAGGATGGAATCAGCACTAACCCCTGACCTCAGAGAGAGGATGGAATCAGCAGTAACCCCTGACCTCAGAGTGAGGATGGAATCAGCAATAACGCCTGACCTCAGAGTGACGATGGAATCAGCAATAACCCCTGACCTCAGAGTGAGGATGGAATCAGCAGTAACCCCTGACCTTAGAGAGAGGATGTGATCAGCAATAACCCCTGACCTCAGAGTGACGATGGAATCAGCAATAACCCCTGACCTCAGAGTGAGGATGGAATCAGCAATAACACCTGACCTCAGAGTGAGTACGGAATGAGCAGTAACCCCTGACCTCAGAGTGAGGATTGAATCAGCAGTAACCCCTGACCTCAGAGAGAGGATGGGATCAGCAGTAACCCCTGACCTCAGAGAGAGGATGGGATCAGCAGTAACCCCTGTCCTCAGAGAGAGGATGGAATCAGCAGTAACCCCTGACCTCAGAGTGAGGATGGGATCAGCAGTAACCCCTTACCTCAGAGAGAGGATGGAATCAGCAGTAACCCCTGACCTCAGAGTGAGGATGGGATCAGCAGTAACCCCTGACCTCAGAGAGGGGATGGAATCAGCAGTAACCCCTGACCTCAGAGTGAGGATGGAATCAGCAGTAACCCCTGACCTCAAGAGTGAGGATGGAATCAGCAGTAACCCCTGATCTCAGAGTGAGGATGGAATCAGCCGTAACGCCTGAACTCAGAGTGAGGATGGAATCAGCAGTAACCCCTGAACTCAGAGTGAGGATGGAATCAGCAGTAACCCCAGACCTCAGAGAGAGGATGGGATCAGCAGTAACCCCTGATCTCAGAGTGAGGATGGAATCAGCAGTAACCCCTGATCTCAGAGTGAGGATGGAATCAGCAGTAACGCCTGAACTCAGAGTGAGGATGGAATCAGCAGTAACCCCTGACCTCAGAGTGAGGATGGAATCAGCAGTAACCCCTGATCTCAGAGTGAGGATGGAATCAGCAGTAACGCCTGAACTCAGAGTGAGGATGGAATCAGCAGTAACCCCTGACCTCAGAGTGTGGATGGAATCAGCAGTAACCCCTGACCTCCGAGTGAGGATGGAATCAGCAGTTATGCCTGACCTCAGATTGAGGATGGAAAGGAGCACATGGCTGTGTTGAGAACTTTGCAATAGGGCGGCGTCTGTGGCTCAGTGAATAGGGGGCCGGCCCCATATGCCGAGGGTGGCGAGTTCAAATGCAGTCCCGGCCAAACTGCAACCAAAAAATAGCCGGGCGTGGTGGCGGGCGCCTGGAGTCCCAGCCGCTCGGGAGGGTGAGTCAATAGAATCGCTTGAGCCTAGGAGTTGGAGGTTACTGTGAGCAGTGCGAGGCCACGGCACTCTACAGAGGGCCATAAAGTGAGACTCTGTCTCTACAAAAAATAAAAAAAGAGCTTTGCAATAACAAAGGTGGGGTCTGGAACCCCTCTCAGTTATACAAAAACACTTTAAAGAAACTTAAGGATGGGATGTGAAGGCAGCCTCATATGCCTAAATACCAGTGAACACAGAGGGAGGGATGTTTCAAAGTGAATTATGGGCGTGGCTTTCCAGTACAGGAAGTAGACTGGAACCGATATATATACATAGTATATGTATGTGCGTTTAAATATACGTGTGTGTGTGTGTGTGTGTGTGTGTGTATTTATGTTTATACATATGATACAAAGTTTTTGAGAGAGCCAGAAACAAACTGTTCAAAATACAAGATCCCTGGGCCCTTTCATCGGTCAGAGTTCTCCAGACTCAAGATTTCTGGATAGTTCTCACTCCTCCTTTCTCTTCCCACCTTCCTCCCCAACCCTCGCTCTTTTCTCTCTTTCCCAGAAACATTTAGAATAATGTTTGACCAAATATACTTGTACCAAAAAGTCTAGCCAAGCTAACATATAAAATGTTATCAGCACATCCTCCAACTTTCTTCAAGAAGAAAGAAAACTGAGTCACCGAGAGCAGCCTGCTTTCCAAAGTCCTCTTCACAAGCGCTCCAGGAGAGAATAAGAAAAGGAGGGCAGCTCAAAGCACAGAGGCATGAGCCAGGGCAAAGGAACTGGACCCAGCCAATGAAACCTGGGGTTAATCAGGGAACACTCACCCACAGAGCAGGCAAGCCTGGCAACATTCACCAAGCAAGATTTCAAAATTGCTATGAGCCAGTGACTGCTGTGGGCCTCCCATTCTACCCCAGGCGTGGGTGTGTTTACTGTGCATTTTCTGTCTGTTTCACTGTGTTGCACTCACTGTGTGTGTGTGTGTGTGTGTGTGTGTGTGTGTGTGTGTGTGTATGGGTGTAAGGGAGGAAGCAATGTGTTCGTTCTTTTACTGCAGAAGGAGCCAAGAGCAGTTGCCTCTGGCCCTGACATAGACCATGAGATCTTCAACTTTGAGTCTCATACCATGATTGGATGGAACTTTGGGATCTTTGGATAGGAGTCAACATATTTCAATTAGTATTTATTAGTAAGAGAGTGATTTTAACAAGTCAGATTATTTTCAGAATTATTCATTTCCTCTCCCCCAATATATGAGCACACTAACACACACACACAGGCAGAGTACGTTTTGGTACCTCTTGATTTTAGGCGTGCCATGTGACTTGCTTTGGCTAACAGAACAATGAGGAGGTGGGAAGGTATCAAGCCTGAGCCCAGCCCTCCCAAGGCTTCACGTGTTGCTCCTTGCTTTCTTCATGGGAAAACATGTCAAAATTAGCTCTCTGTTCCCACAGGTGAATAACAGCCTCAGGGAGCAGAGTTGAGCCCAGTGTTAATCAACCAACCTCCAGCAAATTCCTAGAAGCATGAGCAAACCCAGCCAAGACCAGCAAAGCACAGACCGAATAAGCTGAGCCCCAACTAGACAATCTATCCCCAGACACATGATATAAAATAAATACTTTTTGTTGTATAAAGCTGAGCTTTTCTGATTGCTTATGATGTAACATTATTGTCACCATAGAACACCTATACAGGAAGTAAGCTGGAAAGAGCTTTAAAAGAGTGAATGGGGGAGAGAAAATAATATTTATGGAGAATTCATAACATCATACTGTTTTTTTAATTCCTAGGAAAAACAAAATGAGATAGCCTTAATAAATGCCTCAAATTTCATGACAGTCAATCTCCTGTTTCTCCCTCTTACCCTCTCATAGTCACCACCTGTCACCATCTTCACTGTGATGACAAATGGCAGCTCTGGGGTGGCTCCTGTGGCTCAAAGAAGTGGGACGCTGGCCCCATATGCTGGAGGTGGTGGGTTCAAACCCATCCCCGGCCAAAACTAATAAAAAATTAAAAAATAAAACACACATGGCAGCTCTGTTCTACTATTTCTCAGGTCAACGCCTTGGAGTCATCCTGGAGTCCTCTACTCCTCTCACTCCTTGCATCCAGTTCATCAGCAAAATCAGTTGGCACTGCCTTTAAAATATACAGAGAATCCCAAAATATATCTCATCCCTACTGTCCTGCTCCAGGCCACTTTCATCCCCAACCTGGGCTTTTGTCCTCTGACTGGCCCTTCTGTTTCTCACTTGCTGTCCAACACTCCATTTTCCATGCAACAACCAGAGTGTCCTTCTAGAACAAGTTAGATCATACCCTTTACCTCACAACCTTAGAGTGACTCAGAATAAATCCCTCAGATAAGAGTCCTTACACTGGCCAGACTCTGCTCCTTCCCTCTTTGACCTCAGCTCTTGCCAGAGGTGCCCAGCAGGTTCTACTCCAGCAGACTATCCAATGTGACTGGAGTGGAGAGTTTTGTAGCAGGCACTATTAGTCCCCAGTCTATATCCCTCCAATAGTCACAGCTTCTCAGCCCGTTTATGCCTTCCTGATGTGAGCACTTGAGACTCCTAGCTGAGTACTTTCTCTGCTGTCCTGGGCTCAACGCAGGGAAGGCCACAGTGCTTTCAGACAGCAGCCCTCAGCTAACGGCAGACAGGACATGGAGGGCCAATGCCCCCACTTCCTCACCATTTGAATGGGATAATCCCGAGGGCTTATTTGACATACTCCCTGAGGCCCTGAGTAGGATGGAACCACAGATGCCCATGGTGACAGCTTGCTGATTAATGCACCTAGCTTTTGGCTTCTTTCCCTTTCCCGTCTCACTTTCCCAATTTTCTACCCAGCCTTCCTGAGATCTGACTTTGAACCCTACTTCACTTTGAATCCTTTTCTCCGAGTCTGCTTTGGGAGAAACCCCATCTAATATAGCTTTCTTACTGTTCCTGAAACATGCCAAGCATACACAGGGCCTTTGCACTGACTTTCCACTCTACCCCTAATATTCTGCTTCCACATATCAAAATGGCTCACTCAGGTCTCCAGTCTTTATCCAAGGCTTTCTCCGTGACATGCATACTACCCCCATCTTTTCTATCATTTCTCTTCTTGACACTTTCACCCCTGTGTATTTGCTGCATCTGTCTTCCCCACTAAAACGTGGCTCCGCGAGAGCAGGGACTTTTCCTGCCTGATCAGGGCTGTATGGCTGCAGTCCCAGCAGCAGTTGCTCAATTAGCATTTGTTGAATTCATATTAGTTTTTCACTTTATAGCTATTAGTGATAATGGCGCTGATTATCTGCTATGGGTTGGGGGGCTGTATAGGTTGACTCCTTGCCCCCGGTTGATGTGGACTACTCTATCCTCCCTTCAGAGAGGCCCAGGGGATCACTCCAGCTGCACACCACACTGACTCTGCCTCTGGAGTCTTCAGTCTACAGCACTTTGTTATTTTCCTTCTGTGTTCACAAGTGTCTCTAATCATGCTAGACAGAAAGCTGATCAGACCACAGACTTCATTCTTTGATTCTGGTTTGGAATTTTACTTTATGGTAATTTTTTTCCAATTATGAAAGCAATACATGTTCATTGTAGGAAATTTGAAGGAGCACAGTCCACTGCACCCTTGTAGGTGAATCAGTCCCATTTGTGCTCCTTGAAGTTACGAGACCCTGAGAAGGGACAGTTCCAGTACTTGGGCTAGATGTGAGTTTTGGGGGATATTCTCCCCCAGCTTACATAAATGGCTTTGCTGAAAAAATGCAGGCAGTCCCGCCTTTAAGGAAAGAATATCCTGGAGGGTTCTCACCAGGTCTTAGCTGGAGACAGAGCATCTGCCTCAGGCGATGGACCGTTGCACTTAATCCCCTACCTCTATTTACACAAAAACTTTCAGTTAATCATATAGAGAAGCAGGCACACAGAACAGACAACCCAGCCCTTTGTGGTTCGTCTCCATTGTTGTTTATCTCTAAACAAGATATTCTTGGTTTAGAAAGGTGTGCACGTACTTTACTGGATTAACTCTGATAGGGCATCTTTACCTTTTGTCTTCCTTGTTCTTGCATTATTTCTATCTGATGATTTTGGGTATATGAGAATGTGAATGAGAACGGCCATTTGCTGCTGTGCCTGAGCGAGCACCAGCCATCCCTTAATCAATCCTTCATTTCGTCTGCAGTGTCTACCTCCGTGTCTCTGACTAGGCCAGTGGACAGCAACAGAAATTTAGACATTAAGGGGAAAATAATGAATAATATTAAGTCACCCAGGAACATTGTTCACATGTAGTTGTTTTTATTCCAGAATTTTTTGTGCACCTGTATATATCAAATATCTGAGGCAAAATTATTATCATGCAATATACTTTTGCATTTTGTTTTTTTATAATTTCAGTATTATCACACGAACATTTGTTGTGCTAGTATTCTTTGAAAACATAATTTGTAATGTTTACACAATATTGCATTGAACAGATTGCTTTAATTTATTCAGAAATGCTTCTACTTTAAACATTTAACTTTTCTCCCCTTTTGAGGGGAGGGTAAATGAACATGTACAGAAATCTCTGTCTCTGATGCTGCACTGTTTTCTTTGGCCCAGTTCCTAGCAGCAGGTGGCTGGGTCCAAGGGCATGCATGCGGCTGTCCCAAATTGTACTTATGCAAGGTTTGGCCGATATGTACCCCTACCCAAGTCAGAAAGCACCCCCATAGCTAAAAGTTCTTTGGCTCAGCCATGCTCCCTGCCCAAGCTACTCAAACCCTGTTTTACAGATGAGGAAATAAGGCCCAGATCAGCTGGGTGACTTGGTTGAGATTAGCGACAAATCCAAACAAAAAAAACAAGTAGCATTTTCTCAAAAACAGGAGGCGTTAGATCAACAACCAAGTGACACCAAACTGGCAGAGATACCAAAACTCAGAATGTCACCTCCCTACCCACCCACCCACCCCCCCCGCCCCAACTCCACACTAATCCTGGGCCACCCACAAACTCTTGCAAAACAAACACAATAATTCCAGAAATTTCACCTCTTGGAACCTGCCAGACTATTTCCAAATCATAGTCAAATTATAATTTCTTTCACCCACACAGTCACCAAATGACCCATATGATGAGGAATTTGCTATCCATTGTAGACAAGATCCAACACCAATAAAATGTTCTGGCCTCCAGCAGTTCAAAGGGAAGCCTGTTTTTAAATATAACATAAACATAACAATAAATTTCACGCCTGTCAACAAGGCATAGGTGAAAGTCTCAGGTGTTGTCTTTTGCCTTCCTCTTAAAAGAAGATGGGATTTCTGTACTCTGTAGTGACTTGAGTCACCTCAGAGGGACCATTCTTGTCTTAGGATTTTAGTCAAAGCTGTTACTTGGAGAATAATTTATATCGCTCTACCAAAGCCAGTGCTTCATATTATAGTACTTTCACTTCTCCTTTTAGAGTTGGAGTTTCTAATTTCTTTTTCCAAAGCTATATTAAAAATAATCTTTTAAAAATAGCAACTCAGCTGTTGGGTCACTAATTTTGTTTTCTCCATATACTTTGAAAAAATATGTATATAAATACATAAATACAGATATTGTCTTAGTCTTTTCAAGATGTTATAACAAAGTACCATAGAAAACACCTGAAGACAATAGAAATTATCTCCTACAGTTCTTCTTCTTCTTCTTTTTTTTGAGACGAGCCTCAAGCTGTCACCCTGGGTAGAGTGCTGTGGCATCACAGCTCACAACAACCTCCAACTCCTGGGCTCAAGTGATTCTCCTGCCTCTGCCTCCCAAGTAGCTAGGATTACAGATGCCCACCACAACTCCCGGCTATTTTTTTGGTTGCAGCTGTCATTGTTGTTTGGCGGGCCCGGGCTGGATTCGAACCCGCCAGCTCAGGTGTATGTGGCTAGTGCCTTAGCCGCTTGAGCCACAGGCGCTGAGCCCTCCTACAGTTCTTAAGGGTAGAAGTCTTGCATGGTTAGGTTCAGATGATTCTTCTAGGGTACAGCCAGTCAGCTTCTCGTTGCATTCTCAAATGGCAGAAGGAGAGCTAATGCTGCTTTCTAGCCTTTTCCTATAAGGGCACTAATCCCATTCATGAGGGATCCACCCACATGACCTCATCACCTCCCAAAGGCCCTGCCACCAAGTACCATCACATTGGGATTAGGAATTTTTGAGGGGACACAAATATTCAGTCCATTGCAATTTAATGCATTAAATTCTGTTTGCACCATCCACTATAAACAAAGATATATTCGAAAATAGATAGCACACAGGTTTATTACAAAGATTTCCAAATTTTTGAATTGGTTATGCTAATCTATAAACATGGCACCACACTTCTATAAGCAAATGAGGATCTTACAGAGCTTGAGAGGTTTCTACCACTCATCTTCTTTTAGGTATTAGGTATTTTCCTTTCAATCTTTATGCTTTTATCTTGAACTTTTATATAAGTTTTCAGTTCAAATGAAAGTTAAACTTGACTACAAACATATTAAGATGAGCTCAAGCTCCTGCTCATCTCTTGTCCTCAGCAACCCATACCACCTGGTGCCTAACATCCAACCAAATGACATCTGTCATTTGTTCAGCAAAGGAGAAAGCTTCAAAGATGCAGGGTGACAAATGTAGGTTTCATAACAAGATACCCTAGCAATGCCCCCAAGACAAAGGTTGTCTAAGTTACCTGTAGGGCTCCCTCCCCTCTCCCCATTCCAGCTGCATGAAATTCTTGCCTTGCAATGCAGGTGAGGACCATGTTGAGAACATCCTTGATTTGATGTGACTTTAAACTGATAGGTTTTGGTCACAAACTTCTACTAGAAAAACCTTTTAAAAGCTTTAGAGAAAACTGAATGTTTAAAAATCACAATTGAAGTTTCAAACAACATAGATCCCAAAATATATCCCAATTCCAGTGCCCTCCTCTTTAGAGGAGCAGTCCCACCCTTCGGCCCACACTGCTAGCCCTGGGAGGCCACCTGTTCACCTTTGTGAGCTCTCATTCCCCTATGTGCCAAGTCACCAGTTGCAGAGGGGCACTGGGGTCAGGAGAGGATGGCCAGCCTCGTGCATCCCTCTCCCCTGCACAACACCATCTGTCAGCCTGATGCAGGGAAAGGGGGCCAGTCCCTTGGACAGAGGACCCCCAAGCTGTCAATGTCATCTTCTACCATCTCCTTGGCAAACTTCAAGTTTTTAATCCACACACCTAATGTCTATTAAAATACTGATTTGTGACTGTGTGGGGCTGGGACGAGATCCAGAGGTGCGGGGCTCCGTCTCCCAAGGTGGCTCCTGGATGCTTCTTCCTATTTCCTTTCCTTTCCTCCGTCTTCTCAGTGTGATTTGCTTGACTCCACTTTTGCAAAGATCAGCCTTGTCTCAGAATCACCAAACTCTTCATCTAAGATTGGTTCCTGTGTGTCCTAAGATTACAAGGCAGTGAGAATTGAGAACAACACACACAAGCTGAAAAGTCAGATAAGGAAATGAATTACTTCTCTTGACAGTTCTAATTTTACTTATTCCAGAACTATCCCAACCACCAATTTTATGGATGAAGCACCTAAGACTTAAAAAAAAGGATTTAGGCTCAGTCCTGCCGCTCAGCTCCTGGTCTGGGCAGGTCAGAAGTAGCTCTTTGGCCCACTCTCTGCATCACAGGTGCCAAGAATTTTCCAAGTCCGAGTGGTCAGGTAAGAGCTACACCGTGACCACAATTGGCGCCAGCCCAGACCTCTGTAAGAGCTGCGCTGTGACCCCCGACCTGCGACGGCACCCACCAGGCCTCCACATGCCCTGACCAGGAACTCCGGGAGCCCCACAACCCCACGTGCTCCCTCCTGTACCCTCCCTGCCTCCACACAGCCCGCAGGTCTGGCCAGGGACTCTGATAGCCAGGTGCACTCTGGAGCCCTCCCCGCCTCTGCAAGGAGCCCTTCTCCTGGCCAGAGACTGCTGGAGTCTTGGGCTTTCAAGCCAAAGTCACTGGGCACCAGGCACCCCCAGAACCATGTGAACCACCCCTCACCCCCTGCCCTGTTGCTGGATCCGGGTGTGTCACACTCTGGAGCTGCTCTCACAACCAGAACTCCCTGGCTGGGGCAGCCCCCAAGGAACTACACAGGGTCACTCCCTACAAAGATCCAGCAAAATAGAGTGATCCCACTGGGGTCTAATCTTGGAAAGACACCTCCCCAACTCTGAGGACAGCCAGAGGCAATGGTGAAAAATAATCATGAGGCGAAATCAACAGAAAAACTCAGGCAATACAAATAAGCAGAGTATATCAACTCCCCCAAGGATCAATGGGGTAGAAACAGCACAAGATCCCATCCATAAACAAATACCTGAGATGTCAGAGATCAAATTCAGAATCTGGATAGCAAATAAAATCGAATTAAAATTCCAAGCAGTAACCCAAAAGATATCTCAAGAATTCAATGAATTCAAAGATCAAATGACCAAAGATTTTGACACATTGAGACAAGAAGTTGCAGCCCTCAAAGATCTGAGAAACACAGTAGAATCCCTAAGTAACAGAATGGACCAAGCAGAAGAAAGGATTTCTGACATTGAAGACAAAGCTTTCGAATGCTCCCAAACTCCCAAAGAGGAAGAGAAATGGAGGGCAAAAACAGATCACTCTCTCAGAGAGCTCTGCGATAATTTGAAGAAAACCAATATTTGTCTTACAGGGATCCCCGAAAGCGAATAAGTGGCTTCACAAGGCACAGAGTCTCTTCTCCATGACATTATGAAGGAGAACTTTCCAGACATGCCAAGAGATTCTGAAATTCAGATAGCAGACAGTTTCAGAACTCCAGCACAAATCAACCCAGATAAGACAGCCCCAGACAATTCATAATCAATTTCACTAAAGTTAATATGAAGGAGAAAATTCTGAAAGCAGCCAGACGAAAGAAAACCATCACCTACAAAGGGAAGAATATTAGAATAACTGCAGATCTCTCTGCTGAAACCTTTCAAGCTAGAAGAGGTCATCAACTTTTAATCTCCTAAAACAAAATAACTTTCAAGCCAGGATCCTATACCCAGCTAAACTGAGTTTCATTTATGATGGAGAAATTAAATACTTCAATGACATTCACAAGTTTGAAGAAATTTGCCATAACTAAACCAGCCCTCCAGGATATTCTCAGACCTATCCTCCATAAAGACCAGTGTAATCCTCCACCACAAAAGTAAACCGACCCAGAAAATTTTGACCAAATTCCAACTTCCACAGTCGCAAAAGGATTAAAAATGTCCACCAGACTCTTGAAAGACTTATCAATATTCTCAATTAATATGAATGGTTGAAATTGTCCTCTAAAGAGGCACAGGTTGGCTGACTGGATACAAAAACTCAAGCAAGATATCTGCTGCATACAAGAATTGCATCTTACATTAAAAGACAAATATAGACTCAAGGTGAAGGGATGGTCATCTATACTCCAGGCAAATGGAAAGCATAAAAAAGCAGATGTTGCAATCCTATTTGTAGATGCAATAGGCTTTAAACCAAACAAAATAAGGAAGGATAAGGATGGACACTTCGTATTTGTTAAAGGTAATACTCAATATGATGAGATTTCAATTATTAATATTTATGCACCCAACCAGAATGCACCTCAATTTATAAGAGAAACTCTAACAGACATGAGCTACTTGATTTCCTCCAGTTCCATAGTAGTTGGAGATTTTAACACCCCTCTAGCAGTGCTGGATAGATTCTTCAAAAAGAAGCTAAGCAAAGAAATTTTAGATTTAAACATAATCATTCAACATCTTGACTTACCAGACATCTGTAGAACATTTCATCCCAACAAAACTGAATACGCATTCTTCTCATCAGCCCACGGAACATACTCCAAAATCGACCACATCCTAGGCCACAAATCTAACCCCAGCAAATTTAAAAAAATAGAAATTATTCCTTACATCTTCTCAGACCATCATGGAGTAAAAGTTGAACTCAATAACAACAAGAATCTGCATACCCATACAAAAACATGGAAGCTAAACAACCTTATGCTGAAGGATAGATAGATGGGTTATAGACAAGATTAAGAAGGAAATCACCAAATTTTTGTAATAAAACAACAATGAAGACATGAATTATCAGAACCCCTGGGATACTGCAAAGGCAGTCCTACGAGGGAAATTTATAGCACTGCAAACCTTCCTCAAGAAAAAGGAAAGAGAGGAAGTTAATAACTTAAGGGGACATCTCAAGCAACTGGAGAAGGAAGAACATTGCAATCCCAAACCCAGCAGAAGAAAAGAAATAACCAAAATCAGAGCAGAATTAAATGAAATTGAAAACAAAAGAATTATACAACAGATCAATAAATCCAAAAGTTGGTTTTTTGAAAACATCAATAAAATAGATAAACCTTTGGCCAAACTAACCAGGAAAAAAAGAGTAAAATCTCTCATTTCATCAATCAGAAATGGTAACGATGAAATAACAACAGACCCCTCAGAAATTCAAAAAATCCTTAACGAGTACTACAAGAAACTCTACTCTCAGAAATATGAAAATCTGAAAGAAATCGACCCATACCTGGAAGTATGCCAACTACCAAGACTTAGCCAGAATGAAGTGGAAATGTTGAACAGGCCTATATCAAGTTCTGAAATAGCATCAACTATACAAAAACTCCCTGAAAAGAAAAGCCCAGGACCAGATGGCTTTACGTCAGAATTCTACCAAACCTTTAAAGAAGAACTAGTACCTAGTTCTAGTATATTACTAGTATATTACTAAACCTCTTCCAAAATATAGAAAAAGAAGGAATATTACCCAACACATTCTACGAAGCAAACATCACCTTGATCCCCAAACCAGGGAAAGACCCAATAAGAAAAGAAAATCATAGACCAATATCACTAATGAATATTGATGCTAAAATAGTCAATAAAATCCTAACAAACAGAATCCAACAACACATCAAAAAAATTATACACCATGACCAAGTGGGATTTATCTAGGGTCTCAAGGCTGGTTCAATATACATAAATCTGTAAATGTAATTCAGCACATAAACAAACTAAAAAATAAAGATCATATGATTCTCTCAATTGATGCAGACAAGGCTTTTTATAATATCCAGCATCCTTTCATGATCAGAACACTTAAGAAAATTGGTATATAAAGGACATTTCTTAAACTAACAGAGGCCATCTACAGCAAACCCACAGCCAATATTGTATTGAATGGAGTTAAATTGAAATCATTTCCACTTAGATCTGGAACCAGACAAGGTTGCCCATTGTCTCCATTGCTCTTTAACATTGTAATGGAAGTTTTAGCCATTGCAATTAGGGAAGAAAAGGCGATCAAGGGTATCCACATAGGGTCAGAAGAGATCAAACTTTCATTCTTCGCAGATGATATGATCCTATATCTGGAAAACACTAGGGATTCTACTACAAAACTTTAAGAAGTGATCAAGGAATACAGCAATGTCTCAAGCTACAAAATCAACACCCATAAATCTGTAGCCTTTATATGTACCAACAATAACCAAGTTGAAAAAATAGTCAAGGACTCTATTCCTTTCACAGTAGTGCCAAAGAAGATGAAATATTTGGGAGTATACCTAAAAAAGAACATGAAAGATCTCTACAAAGAGAACTATGAAACTTTAAGAAAAGAAATAGCTGAAGATGTTAACAGATGGAAAAACATACCATGCTCATGGCTGGGAAGAATCAACATTGTTAAAATGTCTATACTACCCAAAGCAATATATAATTTTAATGCAATTCCTATTAAAGCTCCATTGTCATATTTTAAAGATCTTGAAAAAATAATACTTCATTTTATATGGAATCAGAAAAAACCTCGAATAGCCAAAACATTACTCAGAAATAAAAACAAAGCAGGAGGAATCACGCTACCAGACCTGAGACTGTACTATAAATCGATAGTAATCAAAACAGCATGGTACTGGCACAAAAACAGAGAAGTAGATGTCTGGAACAGAATAGAGAACCAAAAGATGAATCCAGCTACTTACGATTATTTGATCTTTGACAAGCCAATTAAAAACATTCAGTGGGGAAATGATTCCCTATTTAACAAATGGTGCTGGGTAAACTGGCTGGCGATCTGTAAAAGACTGAAACTGAACCCACACCTTTCACCATTAACTAAGATAGACTCTCATTGGATTAAAGATCTAAACTTAAGACATGAAACTATAAAAATACTTGAAGAAAGTGCAGGGAAAACTCTAGAAGGAATCGGCCTGGGTGAATATTTTATGAAAAGAACTTCCCAGTCAATTGAAGCAGTATCAAAAACACACTTCTGGGACCTGATCAAACCAAAAAGCTTCTGCACAGCCAAGAACATAGTGAGTAAAGCCCTCAGAATGGGAGAAAATATTTGCAGGTTATACCTCTGATAAAGGTCTAATAACCAGAATCCACAGAAAACTCAAACGTATTAGCAAGAAAAGAACATGTGATCGCATCTCAGGGTGGGCAAGGGACTTAAAGAGAAACTTCTCTAAAGAAGACAGACACACGATCTACAAACACATGAAAAAAAGCTCATCATCCTTAATCATCAGAGAAATGCAAATCAAAACTACTTTGAGATATCACCTAACCCCAGTAAGAGTAGCCCACATAACAAAATCCCAAAACCAGAGATGTTGGCATGGATGTGGAGAAAAGGGCATACTTCTACACTGCTGGTGGGAATGCACACTAATATGTTCCTTTTGGAAGGATGTTTGGAGAATACTTAGGGACCTAAAAATAGACCTGCCATTCGATCCTATAATTCCTTTACTAGGTCTATACCCAGAAGACCAAAAATCACAATATAATGAAGACATCTATATCAGAATGTTTATTGCAGCCCAATTCATAATTGCTAAGTTATGGAAGAAGCCCAAATGCCCATCCACCTATGAATGGACTAGCAAATTGTGGTACATGTATACCATGGAATATTATGCAGCCTTAAAGAAAGATGGAGACTTTACCTCTTTCATGTTTACATGGATGGAGCTGGAACATATTCTTCTTAGCAAAGTATCTCAGGAATGGAAGAAAAAGTATCCAATGAACTCAGCCCTACTATGAAGCTGATTTATAGCTTTCACATGAAGGCTATAACCCAACCATAGCACAAAAATATGTGGAAAGGGCCAAGGGAGCAGAAGGGAGGGGGGAGGTTAAGGTGGAGGGAGGGTAATGGGTGGGGCCACACCTATGGTGCATCTTAGAAGGGGTACAGGTGAAACGTACTAAAGGCAGAATACAAATGTCTACATACAATAACTAAGAAAATGCCATGAAGGCTACGTTGAACAGCTTGATGAGAATATTTCAGATTGTATGTGAAACCCACACATTGTACCCCTTGATTGCAGTAATGTACACAGCTATGATTAAACAATAAAAAATAATTAAATAAATACTGATTT
The DNA here is from genome assembly GCF_027406575.1 of Nycticebus coucang. Classification (NCBI taxonomy): domain Eukaryota; kingdom Metazoa; phylum Chordata; class Mammalia; order Primates; family Lorisidae; genus Nycticebus; species Nycticebus coucang. Next base: position 7,001,622 of record NC_069795.1, on the reverse strand, counting down.
GTAAAGAAAATACAACTACTCTAATAATTTTATATGCATTATAAAAAGAGAAATGTTGGATTTTGAGGTAAGAATGAAGTTGAACAGAAAGCTTAACGTTTTCTTTCATTGCCCCAGGGGGACTGCTTTCAGGGGTGGGTGCGCACGGGTCCATACGGAATCCACACATGCGCTGAAGTAACTGAGGAGAAAAAAGAACTTTCATCTGAGGAATCTGAGCCCCTCCAAATTATTGGGTACAGAGGGTCCTTACAAGGAGTCAGCAATCACTTTGAGCTGTGTATTCATCTCTGGAAACTGCTTGCCACAGGTAGCTGTGAGTTAGCTTAATAATGTCTCACAGGACACCATATCCCACGTCCTATACCTTATAATTCTAAAATGTACAGTGACCACTAATCAATGCTATTTTGGTAAACCAGTGAGAATCCCAGAGAGAACTTCGCGTCAGCCCACTCCCTATGTCTGCTTTCTCTGCCTTTAAAAACCTGCCTGTACCATAGGCCAAACAGCTCACATCCAAGGTTACTGGGTCTGACTCTTCCAGGCAGATGGCCTTATTTTGACTCAAGTATAGTCTTTAAATCACTTTTTGTGCGTTAGCCGCTTCTTTTCGGGTCCGCGGTGTGCACACACGTTTGGGAACTTCCCTGCTGTGCAGCGTCGGCGCCCCGGACAAGCCCTGAGCCGGGATGCTGGGTGCGCCGGGCCCCAGTGAGCGGCGGCCACCTGCCCAACAAGGACGCGGATGGAGCGAGCGCTGGCCGGCTGCAAATGGCGAGAAAAGAGCTTTTCCTGCTGGGTCCTGATATTCTATTTTTATATCGCCAAAGCACATCCTATCCATCCCATTGAGTAAAGAATACAATTTATATAATTGTTAGTTGAGGGTATAGGATGAATCACACTCCGGTATCTTTAAACCCAGGTGATTGCAAGAGAAATCTGTGTGTTTATTCACAGGAAAGCCACTTGCGTTAGTGGCTCAAAGGAATAAGGCGCCAGCCCCCTATGCCGGAGGTGGTAGGTTCAAACCCAGCCCCGGCCAAAAACTGCAAAAAAGAAAGAAAAAGGAAAATGTCTGTCCTCGCGTCACTTCACGGAAAATGGAAAAAGGAAGAGAATTGTGCAAAAACTAGAAATTCCATTTCCGGCGTGGAGGTGATCCCCGTTCGGGCCAGGCGGTGGCGCTCGAGGCAAATGATGCGCGACGTGGGCCCGGGACGCTCTGGGAGCGCGAGCCGGGTCGCGGACGGACGGACGGACGCACCGACGCACGGACGCCGCCGCGAAACGTCGGGGCATCGCCTGAGCGCGCTGGGGCGAAGGGAAGGGGGCAGGGAAGCGTCTCGAAGCCCGACGGGCCCGCCACGAAGCGGCATAAAAGGCCCTGAAAGGTGTCAGGGCCTCTCAGCGTTGGAGAGAAAGCTTCCGAGCAGCCGGGAAAGCCCAAGCGTCCCGGGGACGGACACGGGCGCCCGGCGGGGACAGGGACAGGGACACAGGCGCCCCGCAGCCTGCCTGCCCCTGAGCGGGAGCACCAGGGCCAGGGAGCAAAGCCAAGCCCAGGGGAGCCTCATTGAGACTCGGCATTTGGAATCTCCCCCCAGTTTTGTCCTTCGTATTTAATGAGAAACGTTTTCAAGTTACCTTTGTGCTCTTTTCATACGCAAATGAACGATGAGGATCGTGCCCGCCCCCGTGTCTTATTACTTTACAAAGTGATGACGGCCTTTTCAAAGTAAAAAGATCGGTCCTTTACAATCCTGTTTAAATGCAGGTAATTATCATGCCTATTCAAGTAAACTTAGAACGTAGCAAAAGTTCAATTTAAGGAAGTTAGCTCCCCTAACGCCTAAGCCAGGTACATTTAGCTTAAGTCTGCATATTTTTCAAGGAAGGACGTCTAAAGTGGAATGTTCCTGAAACCTGAAATGTTAAAGGCAAATATCTAGTCTTTTATACTCTGCATTTCCACCGTTTTGGATGGACACACACATGTGGATTCATTTTCAATTCTAAATAACCTCTAATTAGAGTGATTATTATAAAAATCTCAGTTTCCTGAAAATTGGGGGAAAGACAGGGAGGGAAGGTTATGACTCACAACTGGGTAATAAAGAAGTATATTGGAAAGAATGAGAGATGTCCAGGAGTTCCCATGAAAAAAGCTTTTTTTTTTAAATGAGGCTGACCCCTCAAAGCAACCACACCGTTTCCCAGGAAGGTTCAAGTTCACCACAGACATTGGAGCTAGTGAAAAGAGCAGGGTCCTCTGTCTTTTCATTTCTTATTTTTCTGTTTCATCTTTTATCAGTCCCTGGAAAATTCTCTGCGACTTCCTTTTCCAACACAAAAGAGGTCGCTGATCCGGAAGAAGACAAGTGTTACCTCATTCCAAGTAGAACAAAAAATTAGGACGCCCACCCGACCCCCAAAACACACACTGGACACATGGGCAAATGGATTCTCTGTCCTCTATCAACTTTCCCACAATCTCCAAGAAAGAGTATATGTGGATGTTAGATTGTTACCAATATTTATTAATTATGCAATTTGGAAAAGGGCAGAAAACTGGAAAGCATGTTGCCCAGATGTGTCTGGGCAGCTGACTGGAAAACATTGACACAGAAAATAACAGTCAACGCTCTATTTTTTCCAGCTGTGTGCTTCCTTCATAACAGATGTAGACTTCAGTGAAATAGTGCTGGTCTGTGAAAATTAAAAAAAAAGAGTTCTTTCTAAAATAACGCAGTCACTCTCTCCAAAGTTATACCATAACCCAATTTAAAATAGGGTGGGAAGCAACACACTGAAATTGCGAGCCAACTCTAAATTGGAGTCCAGAAAACCAGATGCCTAAATACTTCTTCATGTGAAAGTCCATCCAAGCTTTCACCGTTATATTCAGAAAACATATCAGTTTACCAAAATTTGCTTGATCTTTCTATTTTCTTTCCAACAGAGAATAATGAAAGGAAATCAACAGTAGAGCATTTCTGAATAAATATCAAAATAAACACCCTACATAAAAAGATAGTGTAGAGTAAGTTACTGGAGGTAGAAGTCCTGGGTCCAAATCCCAACTATGCAGTTTACTGGAGTGGTGACCTTGGACGAGTCATGTAACCTTTCAGCGCCTCCATTTCCCAATCTCTAAAGTGAAGATAAGAAAATTGCCTCCTGAGATGGCTGCGAGATGTGAGTTAATTATGTGAAGTATTTGGGAGAGGTCCTGCGTGTGGGAAATGTAAAGTGCTCAATGTTTTTTACTGTTATTATTTCTCATACCTGATCACCTTTTTCTCAACACAGATAAAAAGCTTTGTTTTCACCATATTTCAACACATGTTGTGGGGTTTTCAAAACTACTTTACTTGCAGGAAGGGGAGAATGGCTCTATGGTTTGGATAAGTTTCCTATAATATTAGATGGAACTATTATTATTTTTAAAATATGCTTTGATGTTCTTGGAAACAACTGAAATGTACAACAATAGAGAAATGGTTAAGAAAATTATGAAAGGGGCAGATGTCCAAAAACAATTTAGGTAGCATAAATACATGCTTGTGGGTGTTCAAATGAAAGAAAAGGTATTATTGCTTCACTTAACCCAAAATAAATAGTAAACTCTTTATAAATAGTAAACTCTCAAACAGATTGCAAGATGGATAGAAAAAGACTGAAAAAAAAAACACGCTAAAATGCTATTTATGGCATTGCAAGTGGTGGAAAATGAATAGCTTTTATTGTGTTCATTATGCTTTTACAGACTTGCCAAATTGTTCCTCAAGGTTAATAGAGCACTTGCTTTGTGCAAAGTATAGCTCCAAGTGTCTGGTGTGTGTCTTAGTCTGTTTGGGCTTTTATACCAAAAGACCACAGACCAAACAAATAGCTATGAAAAGCAGAAATGTATTTCTCACAGCTTGAAGGCCTAGAAGCCCAAGACCAGGGCACCAGCAGGTTCGGTATCTGCTGAGGGCTGTTCCTCTGCTGCCAAGATGGCGCCTGGTTGCTGTGTCCTGATACAGGGGCCGTCCCCTCTGATGATCCTTGTGTCAGAAGGATGGTGAAAGGAATGGAAAGGCAAAAAGGGCCTACGCTAGTTCTCTGCTGCCCTTCAATAAGCCCTGGTCCATTCTAATCTGTTGGGATTTAATCACTTCCCCAAGGACCCCACCTCTCAATACTGTTACAAAGGGGATTGAGTTTCAACATGAACTTTGTATAAACACATTTATACCATAGCAATAGGTATTAATTTATTTAGGTGGTATTGAAGTTCCCATTTTACAGATGGAAAAAACAAGGGAGAATGAGAACAACTAAGTTGCCCATAGCTATACCCTTAGTATGTGGGCACTCTGAATTCAAAAGCAGGTTTCTTTTTTGTTGTTGTTGGAGTTGTCATTGTTGTTCAGCTGGCCTGGGTGGGATTCAAACCCACCACCCTCAGTGTACGTGGCTAGCACCTGACTGTGCTACAGGCGCTGAGCCCAAAAGCAGGTTTCTGACTCCATATGCTCTGAACCACCTCTATGAAGCCTCTTCCTGTACACACCATTTTGAAATTGGAGGGGGGAATCCTTTTTTAAAAAGTTTAATTTTATCAGGCAAATAATTTGACAAAATATCATGTTTTTTTTAGAACATAAAATAACTATTCTGAATTTAGCCTTTAGAAAGGCCAAAACAGTATCTGGAAAAAAGACTAATGTCTGTGCTTTGTTCTGATTTTTTTCTAAAATATCGTTTCTTTCAAATATCTTTGTTGAAAGTAACTTCTAGAAATATAAATTCAGATTTACTTTCTAACCAAACACAAAGGACAGAAGTCCAATATTTTTTAAAGAAATGTACTTTTAAAAGCATATTTGGGTTGAGGGTATCTCAAAATATTTTTCGGCAATTTGCGTCTGGAAATGGCACCCTGGAGAAGAGAATTACAGGCTGAGTAGGGGATGAAAACTGACTTCCCCTCAGTTTGGAGTCGTAGAGCCCCACAAAATTCCAAGGTTGATTTCATTTTCTATTTTCTTTGAACATCAAGGTTAAGAATTGGAACAGAAAAGTGGGAAAGATAGTTATTCATTTAAAAATACATTCAATGTAACATCTTAAGTGAAGCATGACAGAGTCTTCAAAAAAAAAAATAATTGATGCAAATTGGTCTGAGACTCCAGCACTATGGAAGGTCAAGGGCCTCCACCTCCACCAACTGCGGTTCTCATACCTTCATTCAGCAAATATTTGCTAGATGTCTCCCCTATACCAGCTGCCGTTCTAAAATTTTAAAGCATTTGGCAAATCTTTTTTGAAATGTCTACTCAGTCCAGGAACTTGAGGTTAAACAATAATAATAAACAGAGTCTATACATGTTTAGATCTAAGGAAACAGGACATTGGGAATATGTTGAACCATCCAGGGTCAACCTAGGACAAAGCTTCCTTTCGAGTAGGTAAACAGGGGCGTAAAGAATTCATCCAGAAAGTCTTGGGAGACGAACAAAAGGTGGGCGAGGGCTTGAACGGCAGTGGGAAGTGGCGTCAGGAGAGATTCTGGGCAGCCTTACCCATTCCTGGGCCAGCACTGACCGTGAAAGGAGCAGCTCCATCCAAGCAATGAGCTTTTTAGAATTAAAACCTACCCAAGTCTGAAAGCAGGGCACACCCTCACTGGTTCCACAGACCCGGGACTCCCAGCCCTGCCCTCCTGGCTTCCCCTTTCCCCTGTGTCCTGTCTGATCACATCACCCTGCTGCCCACAACTGCACCGCTCCGTGATTTCTGAGAGGAGCCCACTGGAGTGCTGCCATTTGCATCCATCAAAGCTTTCTTTCCTTAAAACTGCCTTCCCTCCGGCCTTTAAAATTATACCCAAGGATGGCTTTTTGTTTTCCAGCATTACCAGAAAGTATGAAAGGGAAACAATTTCCTGCACCTGAGGACCTGCCCAGGAAACTGCGGGTGTATTGTAAAATACTTCTCTACAGATCGAAGATGACTGCGGTGAAATGCCAGCGTCTTTTTTCTTTCCTTCCTTCCTTCCTTCCTCCCTCCCCTCTTTTCTCTCTTTCCCTTCCAGATGTAATATGGAAACTGACAGGATACAATAGGTTTGAGTCCATCACCTCAGCGCAGGGGTGCTCTCCTGCAGAGCCCTGGAACCCAAGGCTCAAACACTTGCTCTCCTAACACATCTCACACTACTGTTGTAAAAGACAGCCCCCTCAGGAATGCGGGGAAGGGGAACGCTGCCTCAGGCAAAAATGACAACAAAACCCTGACATTGTCCAGTTCCCTCACTTGCTATGGAAGAACCCAGAATCCATTATTACAGCCTGTACTTTGGGGAAACTTGTTCTTTCTAAAATTTACTTAAACTGAGAATGTCGTCATTATCATCAGTCAACACAGCCGTCTCCCTCTTCTCTTCTCCCCCCCTTCCTCTCTCTCCTCTCTCTCTCTTCTTTTCTCTCTCTCTCCTCTCTCTCTCTTTCTCACACACAATGATGCGTTTCCATAATCATTACAGATTATTTTAGAATTAGAAAATTCAGAGAAGGGAAAAAAATGACTGGTAATCTCCCCAGCTAGTATGTTGGTATCTTTCTTTCCTGGGGTGTTCTTTCCTTGCTATTTAGTTTTCTCAGTCCAGTTCTGATGCCAACCTGGACGTGCCTTGGAAGGGACCTGCCCTCTGCCTCCCTCCCCTCTAAGCAGCCCGGGGTGTCCACCCGACCCCAGCCCCCTCTGGAGCCGGCACAGATAGATCCTCATCCTCAGTTTTTGCTGCCTGACCAGAGGTGAAGGAAAGTACTACCAAATCCAAAAAGGGGGGGGGGGTACCAGATATGTAGCAGCACCCCTCGCCCCCTACCATAAGAATGTGACCTTTTGTAACTGTCCTAGGAAATAGCCCCGAGCTGAAGCAGATAACCAGTAACTGGTTCTGAAAGAAAAAAGCTAAGCAAATGTTTGACTGCTGATCTTGTCTTAAGACAGATGAGTAATGAACCAGAGTTCTTCTTATCTGGAAAAGCCCCTATGTCTGCTGCCCCTCCCAGAAGCCCCTGCTATGTCTGCTGCCCCTCCCTGAAGCCCCTGCTATGTCTGCTGCCCCTCCCTGAAGCCCCTGCTATGTCTGCTGCCCCTCCCTGAAGCCCCTGCTATGCCTGCTGCCCCTCCCTGAAGCCCCTGCTATGCCTGCTGCCCCTCCCTGAAGCCCCTGCTATGCCTGCTGCCCCTCCCTGAAGCCCCTGCTATGCCTGCTGCCCCTCCCTGAAGCCCCTGCTATGCCTGCTGCCCCTCCCTGAAGCCCCTGCTATGCCTGCTGCCCCTCCCTGAAGCCCCTGCTATGCCTGCTGCCCCTCCCTGAAGCCCCTGCTATGTCTCCTGCCCCTCCCTGAAGCCCCTGCTATGTCTGCTGCCCCTCCCTACTTTATGGTTTTTGCCTTTATAAGCTTGTAAAACCTGCTGTTCAGGGCTTGACTCCTCGGCTCCTAAAAGAGTTGTGAGTCAAGCCCCAGCATGCTGGAATAAAATCCTCTTGCTGTTTGCATCAAGCGCCGTCTCTTGCGGTTGATTGGGGTCATCAGAGCTCAGGGCAGAGTGGGGGGTCCTGCCCCAAGTCTTTCAGAGGCACGCACACCAGAGCCACTGAGGCAAGCTGGCTTGAGTTTCCTGCCTACCAGGGCACCTCACAGCCTGGATGCTGCTGCCTGAGAGCGAATTCCTGGAACCTAAACCTTCCCATTGTAGAATGAGCCTTGATTTTCCCATTACAGCCAAATTGGGCTTCCTTCTCCCCTTTTCCCCTTTATTTTGCATGTAGCATGTTTTTAAAAGATCTTGCAAAACAAGTGGCTGGGTATGTCACTTCAAAACACTAACTGTTTAGTGGGACATACATTTCTGAATCCACTGCAGTGTTACACGCCCAGTTAATTTCCCGGCACTTCAGCAAAGGCAACTGGCTCTTGAAGCCAATCTTCTTCCCCGCAGGGGACGACTGAGCCAGACCTTTGGAGTGTGTGTCTCCAGCCCATGCCAGGATGTGGCCAGGGACAGGCCTGGAGCCCTTCTCAGCACCTGCCTGGGTCTGAGCCCCTTACATTCTGCACCTTCCAAAGACCTGAGCAACAGAGGCAGGTGAGCAGCCGGCATTTTCCTGCTCACCCTTGAGAAAGTGAGTAAGCACAGTCCCCAACTCTCCCACACCCAGACATTTGAATCCCAGCATTCCTAATGTGCAAGCACGCTGTTCACAGAGAAGCATTACAGTCTTATAATTAAATTAGGTGCTTGTGGGAAACGGCACAATTAAAACCAGAAAATAATTTAGAAAGAGTAAGCCCGTTAGGGTAGGACTTTTCTTATTTAGTGGAGAGGAAATACAATTAGGTGAACTCTCTTATTAAAAACACCTACACAAGATACCCGAATATCTCCCCAAAGCCCCAAAACGCCTCGTTCTGGATGAACCAGACAGACTTCACTTCCTTTTTTTCTGAATCAAATTAGAAAGCTGAACTCCATGATTCCCCAGGAGAAATATTTACACCTCAAAGTAGATCACAAGAAATTTAATCTGAAGCTGCCCGGAAATTATCACAGACCTAAATTGTTTCCATCATTTTATGATGGTAGAGTGCCTGATTCTGTAACAAGAAGGTCCGGTCCATCACCTAGATTTATATGCACCTTAAAGAATACAGTGGGGGTGGACATCTGCTCTTATGACGTTATGTGGTAACGACATAAGGATGGGTACGTACACAGCCTGCTGAGTTATACGATAAGCAATTTAGACTACGTATAGACCTAACGTATGCTAACAACGTATATAGGAAGTATTATTGGCCAGACGTTCCCAGAGGTGGATGGTTGGAGAAGTATAACAAACTGTTTACAAAGCTTTGTCTTTAGAGTCAGACAAACTTGGGTACATTGTGGCCATGGGTACGTTAACTGTCTCTCCAAATTTCAGTCTCCTCATCTGCAAAATGCACATTCTAGATGCACCTTTTAGGACTGTTAGGGGCTTGGATGAGGCCCTTGTTTGTGGTTTGCTCAGCATCGCCCAGTGCCCCGGCTGTGCTCAGTGTTAGCTATTATAAAGACTATAAATAATAGTTCACGCATTTACAGCTCCTACTGTGCGCCATGCCGCTGTATTTTACATGTATTGGCTCATTTAATCCTCAGGGCAACCTTGTGAGGAGGCATTGTTAATTCCACCCCCAAGTTACAAAGGCAGAAATTGAGGCACAGAGAGGTTGGGTCACTTGACAATGTCGTACAAACATCAAGTGGCTGAGCTTGAACCAAACCTTGCATTCCACTCACAAGGACTTACTTAGATCCTTTCTTCCTGGAAACAACCCCAAGCCCTCCATTAGTCATCCTCCTACTTCAAAAAGCAGTGTCACGAACCCTCATCAGGACTAGCAAGTAAATGTGTGCAGTCCTCCCGAGGTCCTATAGGTACAAATTTCAGATGGAAGCTGATTCAGACTCAGGAAGGAGTGTGGCAGCTCCCCAAGGCACAGGAGGGATGCTTGCTCCTGAGTGTGATGAGAGGGAGGCAAGTGCTGTCCCTCGGAGGACAGTTCTTTACAAAGAAATAAAACACTTTAACCCTTGATGTTTAGAACATTGAAATCACAGAGTACAAAATAAACACAGTTTTATAATGTTTTATTTCTCTATACTGTATGTTTGTAACTCAGACAACTGGAATGTTTTGACAAAATATTTTACAAGTCACAGAGCCATTGTATTTCTCCTTTGACTATCACGATCACTTGGCCCTCTGTGGTCAACTGCGCCGTGATGTGTACGGTCCTTCAGCTGTGTGCGCGGATGGTCTGCGCCGCCATGTGCGCATTTCCTCCAAAATGGCCCCACCTGTGCTTGAGCCTCGGGCCGGCTTCTCTCCCACTCCCTTCTTCTTCCTCACAGCCCCCTGGTGTGGCTTCTGTACGTGGCCTTCCCACCTCTGTCTCCTGGTCCTGTCTCCACTTCCTCCAAAAACCCCTGAAATGTCAGCCCTTCCCAGGCCATTCTAGAGCCTCTGTTCGCAGCATCAAGAGTTGGCCTGTGTTGAGCACCTGGGTGCTTGGACCCCATTTTATCCTCACCCTCACAGGCTCCTACAAAGGGCAAGATGCTAGTATCAGCATCATTTTGCAGCAGAAACAGAGGCACAGAGACAGAAGGTCCCCTCAGAAGGTGCCCTGCCACCAGAAAGTGGCAGAGCAGACTTCAGCCCCAGATAGCCTGACCTCCCAAACTGCAGGCCTGATCTTGCTACTTGGCTGCCCTGCTGTGGGCCCCACCTGGGGTCAGTTTAGCCACTAGGCCCCCAGGTCACAAGCTACTGATGGGACTTCAAAAAAATATTTAAAATTAGGGGAGGAAAAATGTGTCTAGTCTCTAGGATATGAAATACAAAACCAATCCTTTAAATTTAGTGTGTATACAACGTAATATTTATCAACTTCAAAAAGAACTAAATTTGGTGTTCAGAAAAATTCTATTGTCAAATAATATGACTTTGAAAGCATTCCCAAGTATATAGGTTGATTGGCTAGGCATCATAGCCAAACATGACTCAACTCATGTTTTTAAACAAGTGCATAAAAATTCTTCCAAATTATTTTATAGCCAAATGCACATGTACATGATGTGAGATGTGGCTGCATTTTAACACATTTACTGCCACACTAGAAAAAAAATGTTTCCTTGGGGCCATGGTGTTTTATTAGGTAAAGATAACTCAAGAGACCCATGAGTTCTATATGCATCATGAGGCCCCAGGCTCAAAACTAGTGTTTCCTTAAATACAACTCGCATGCAATTAATGTGTTAAAATGCATGATTCAGTATGGGGAGGGCTCTCCTTTGGGAAGAAAGACACTGCTGTCCTTGTCCTGGGACTGCTGCTCATATGTAGATGGTCCCCAGTCACCAGCCTTGGCCTGTGATCACCCCCAGCTGCACTTCTGAGTGCGGCAGACACTGTGTCCAAGGCAGAAAGGTCTCAAGGCCAAGACTGCCTGGAATCAAATCTCCATTCTCCTGGCAAAGAAAAATGTGAACTCAGCACGCTCCCTTAGCCTTTCTCTTCTCAAAGGGAGATAAAAAGTCCCACTTACCAAGACTGAGAGGACTGAGTTAATCTGAGCCACCTGGAGGTTGCGCTTCATTCAGAAAAGGGCGGTGCCTGTGGCTCAAGGAGTAGGGCACCGGCCCCATATACTGGGGGTGGTGGGTTCAAGCCTGGCCCCGGCCAAAAAATGGGACAGCTGCCACAAAACTTGCTGGGTGCTCACACCTGAGACAGAGAGACAGTGGAGCTGCAGTGTGTCTGGAGTGACAAAAGTCAAGGAAAGAGGTGCAGTGTGGGAAGGGTGGAGCTGGGGAAGCGTTGCTGAAGCGGGAGATATGAGGGAAGGTCCAGAGCAGGCCAGGACAGCTGTGCTGAGCAAGCGGGTGGGGGAAGGGCGGTCCAGGCAGGGGAACAGCCAGTGCCAAGGTCCACAGGCAGGGGTGCGCCCTGGCATCCAAGGAACAGCAAAGCCAGAGTAGCTGGAGAGAAATGAAGAACAGTCCCCAGGGCCGCCCTGCAAAGTGCCACAGGCCCGGCCACTCAGACAACAGACCTTTGCTTCCTGCAGTTTCGGAGGCTGGAAATTCAAGATCCGTGTCCGGCAGGCTTGGTCTCTCCTTGGCCTCTCTCCTGCTTACAGTTGGTGGTCTTGTCCCTGTGTCCTCCCAGGGTTGTCCCTCTGAGCAGGGGCAGGAGGCACCTGCTCCCATGTCCCCAGGAGTTGTCTGTGTCCTCATCGCCTATCAGCCGACGAACTGGGTGGTGGGAGCACACCTGAGCCACTACTGCAGAGGGAGCCTGTGCAGAGACTCCGAGGGGACGTGGGGGCTCCAGTCAGAAGCTGCTGTGGGTCTGGCAACCAGGAGGACATTTATAATGGGGGCTGTGTTGCTGACAAATGCCAGACCTCAGGAAGACTCTGGACACCAGACAGGACTGTTCCATTGGGAGCCATGACAGTGAGGCCGTCATACCTGCTGACCTAGCAAGCAAAGAAGCTACCTCCACTGAGCAGGGGGCTGGGGGACCTGCCCCCGCAGCGGGAAGCTTGTTCTGCCCTGCTCTGCTTCCCCATCCACCTGCCATCTTTCCTCCTCTGTATCTCTTCATCCCTTCTCTCCCTTTCACCTAATCCTCAAAGTCCTCCTAAACAAATCTCTCCAGCTGATGCTTTGGCCCCAAGGGCGTCATCTGCCTCCTCCTGTCCCCTCTCTGTCTTCCCTGCCCTTCTTTCTGCCGCCTGGAATCCTCCCCACCCAGCCCATCACCTCCAGACTCCATCCTACTCAGCCAGGTCCTTTCTCCGCATTTGACCCCCTCTCATCTACAAAGACCTGTTTTCTCATTCTCTAGGCGCCAAGATTGTGTCTTCCATGGACACATGTCACTAGAACAAGAAAATCCACCTACTGGGGAAATGGGAACAGGTATCTCACGCCTCAGAAGGATCCCAGCACTTCCCACAGAAAACAGCGGCCGTCTCCCCTGATGGAGACCTGACCTGACCCGTGCCCGCTGCGGCTTGTCACCTACTGCAGGGGCAAGTCAGAGCCACCACCCTGCCTCTCTTCTTCCTTCCATTGCTCCCGCCAACCAGGGGGTGAGAGTTTGCCTCACGTAAATAAGGAAACCTCCACCAGGACTCCCCCTTGTCCCACAGAGCTCTGCAGAGGGACCACACCACTCCGCTACCCACCTGACATCAGCACATGCCCGGCAGCTTCCCTCCCCACATCCAGTCCTGCTCAGAGCAGGAGTCAGTCCCCACGGATCCAGTGGAGAAATGTTGTGTATTGCAAGACCTGACATTGCCCTTGACCTCCTCCATGGGTTCTCTCTGCTCAGACTCATCCTGCCCTGTCCCTCCACGTGGACAGGACGGCATCTCTCCATCCAGGGGAGCCATCCTGGAACATGTCTTGGGGTGAAAGCCATGACGTTAGCTGTTGACAACCCAGGGAGAACAAAGTTGCCACAATGATTTGCATTTGTCCTCCTCCCCTGTTTGAAGGGAAAGTCTGTCCCTGACTGGGGCCACTTCAGACCCTGAAGAGCAGAAGGAGAGATGTCCTGGAGAAAAACTTCCGGTGCCTTCCACACTGGGCGCTATAGGCCTTTCACACAGCCAAAGGGATGGGGGAGGAGAGAGCCCCCCTCCCATGCCAGGTGCATCACACCCAAACGTGACACAGGGCATTAGCAGCTGGGAGAGCAACTGCCATGCGCTGCTCTCTGCGGGGTCCCCTTTCTCCTGCAGTGGTTGGGAAGCCACTTTTCCCTAAAGCCTAAATTTGTTCCTGTCTAACGTGCAAACAAGACACAAATTAGTGTCATTGTGTAGTGAGGGTCCCATGAGAAAAGCAACGGACCCTCTGCATGCGTGGGCCTGGCAGGGAAAAGCACTCCCCACGGGGGGTCCCCTCCACACTGCTGCTGTCACCCAGTGAGAGCGAGAGGGATGTCTCTGCCTGATTCCCAAGGGCACAGCTAAGCAGAGGAGATCAGGCCTGGGCACAGCCCACTTCCCCCAAGAGGAGACACAGTTTCTCTGAGGCCCAGTAAAAATTTGGCCTCTGGGCAAAATGGAAAACCACATCCTGCGCTCAACACTGCAGTAAGCACGGTGGACCTATGACAATTGGTCATAGGACAGTTCCTATGACAATTCTCCCATTTATATATCTTTACCATTATGGCACACAGTGGACATTTTTTGAAAACGGTGGGGGGAAAATCAACTTGATTTTGCTAACAACATGAAATCATCTCTCTCTCTCCTATTTAATATACTGCGTGGCATATCATTTTCTCATCTTAATTAGCATCAGTTAGAGGGAGGGCTAAATTTGTTACACAAGCTCTATAATATTAAAAAAGAAGAAGAAGAAGGCAAAGTGCCTAGAGGTTCCAAGTACAGAGAACATTCTGTTCCCTGGGCTTCAGTTTACAACTGAATGTGCTTTATGTTTAGCAGACAAGCTATAGCTTGTCAAACGAATGTGAAAACAATCTAATGTATGAGGGATCCTTTATTTGTTGTGTAATTGGAGAAAATTCTGGCTAGGAGAAGTTTTTAGCTGAAAGCAAAGATGACCCGTACTTAATTGTTCCTAAACAACATGAAAACGTACCTGTTTCTTTGATAGTACCTCAATGGCAGGCAGCTCCTCTTCCGCCTGCCTGTGTGCAGCCTGCCAGGCTGGGTGTCACCCAAATAATCATTATCATGAAAACCCATGAGAGTTCCTTGGGCAAGAAAATCCAACACTTCCAGTGCTGATGTTTTCTTAAGCAGTTTTTTTGCAAAGTACACTCAAATCCTTGAATGTACCACGTTTGTTCTAAATTTAGAATTTTTAAGAACATTTCATCTCCAAAATCAGCAATCCTTTCACAACGCCCAAGATCATGGTTTTTGAGATCCATCTATGCCTTGAAAGCATTTTGATGATATTATTCCATAAACTGCCCCTATTTTGTTAAATGTATATCACAATCTTTTCAGACTTGAGTCCGGGTGAATCCAGATCAAGAAATCCTTTGTCATGACCTCCTTTCTCGCCTTTCATCGACAAGACAGTTTCCCCAAAGATGCCTCCCTCCTGCCTTCCGGGACTTGGGCAATCCAAGGTCTCCTGAATAGATGTTGACTTTTATGGAATTTTTTGCCTGTATTTCTTGCTCCTAGGCAAACTCTGTGGGGTTCTGGGGCTTTCTCAGCCCCCTGGAGGAGGAGATGTCTCCAATGTCCTCATCCCCACTCTCCCAAAGCTTCTTTCCCTTCTTCACAGCTCTGCAGTCACACAGCTACATTATTGCTTAACTCATTTATTGTCTTTCTCTCCTCATAAGGAAATAAACTCCAAGAGGACAGGGTCATTTTCTGTCTTGTTCACTTCTGTAGATCAGGCTTCTAGAAAAGCAACTGACACATACTAGGTGCTTAGTAGGTATTCATGGTCCTACTTACTAAGAAATGGAATACAAAGAGCACTGGAAATTCATTAACAATGTTAACAGATTTTGTCTTATTGCATGCAAGAAATATATATATACGTAAAAATCGTTGTACATTAAGTTTGTAGCATATTATTTAATCGCCGTTGTAGGTTCCTGAACCCCCAGGAGTAGTTCCAAGGACAAGCAATTGGGACTCACCCAGGTTGAATGTGTTTCATCCAAGGTGCTTGGGGCCAGAAGTGTTTGGGATTTCAGCTTATTTGGAATTTTGGAATATTTGAATTATATGTACAGGGTGAGCACCCCAAATCCAAAAATCTGAAATCTGGAATGGCCCAATGAGCACTTCCTTTGATCATCATGTTAGCACTCTAAAAGTCTCAGGTTTTGAACCATTTTGGATTTCTGGATTTGGGATGCTTTACTGTACCAGCTGTGTGACCCAAAAGGCTGCCATTTAATTTCCCCGAGTCTTAGTTTATTTATGTGGCAGATAAGAGTAATAACAGCGGATCTTCCTACACAACAGAGTTAAAAAGAGAATGATACCAATATGCAAACAGATTTCATAAACTGCAAAGGACCACACATATTTAGACTGTTTTTACTATGGCAATAAAACTTAGGTCTTGTGTCGCAACCCCTATGGCCCTGGTCTCAGTCACTGCACAAAGGAACCAGGCGTGACGCGGATAGAAGTACAAGCTTGCAGGAGGCGGGCTAACCTTAAGTGCAGGGTAGCCCTGAGCTCCCTCCTCAATGGCTGTTTATTAAGGTTATACACAACAGGTGTGGAGAGTTAAGGTAATTACATAGGAGGGCTGCATGCGTAAGGATTGCCACGTGCTCTTTCCACACGTGTCCTTTCCCCACACCAAGCATCAGTGTTTAACACATGCTTACTAGTGAGTGACCGATCTTATCTCATTCCGGAACACTGAGTTACTTGGGGGATTGCCCCTCAGTCACAAAACGTCTCTAGGTTTGCCAGGAGACTGTCCTGTCCTCAGTTTCCTTTTAATGTGATAAGAATCAGTGACTGTGCTTTGCAAGCATGGTGTCCATTCCTCTACATCTTGAGTCCATCATTCCAATGAAGCAGAGGG
The DNA here is from genome assembly GCF_027406575.1 of Nycticebus coucang. NCBI lineage: Eukaryota > Metazoa > Chordata > Mammalia > Primates > Lorisidae > Nycticebus > Nycticebus coucang. The sequence goes on along the minus strand of NC_069795.1, from coordinate 6,985,440 downwards.
CTGTGCTGCCTGCTGCTCTAGTCGACTTGATCCCGGTAGTGTGTCATCACCAACATCATGATAGGAGCACCTACTCTCCCAGGGTCTGATGACCACCCTATGTGCAAAAAGCGCTCTGCAAACGTGTCCGGAATGTGGACTCCCTGTTGCCGCAGTGGTTGTCATTAGCTTCGTGCTGTGTGGATTCAATGACTCACAGAGTGTTCATCTTTCACCTTTTAGCCTCGGCAGCAGCCACCAGCCCTCAAAACCCATTCTCTAACAGGCTCCCTCGGCTGCTTCCTGCGGTGCTACAACACTGTTTTTTCTTTAGACCAGGCTAAATTTCGAAACATACTGGAAAAGTTTCATCTCTCATCTCTGATCTTCCTGTTCTATTCGTTGTGAAAAGAAGAAGAAGAAAGGAAGGAGAAAAGAAAGAAGGAAGAGCCATGCAGACTCCAGGATCCGTGATGATTGGACGGTCTCTCTCCTGTTCTAACCAATGAAATGTGCTCTTTATCACTATGGTTACATCACAACCAGGACACAGGTGGAGCAGGGCCTCTTCAAGGCACTTGGACAGCTTATCTAGCTCTCACTATCCACACCTAAGTATTGCCAATAATGGGCCAAAATAGCTTTCTATCTTCAACATTTGTAGAGATTGTGTTATTCTTTCACTTTTACTGTGAAATACACTAGACGTGGGAAGGCTGTGCAGATCCGACGTGTCCCCTCTAGGAACAGCACATCGGAGTCCTTGCTCTTCTCAATTTTTGCCACCTAAGCATGGCTCCCTTATCACTATAGTTGGCTTTTGTTTGTTTTAAAAACACTATGTAAATGCATGCTACAATATCTTTTCTGGAGTATCTGGCTTCTTTAGCTTGTTAGTATGTTTGTGAGAGTCATACATGCTCTTGGAACTTGGTTCAATTACTCTCGCTGCAGTGTAGGAGTTCATCATATACCATATTCTCATGGATACCTCCCATGGTTGATGGACAATTGAATTATTGCCAGCCCAAATCTGCTAAGAGCAATGCTGCTATGAAGATTCTTGTGCAAGCCTCTTCATAAAGACAGACGTGTTTCCTGCTGGGTGTCTCTGTAGGACTGGCGTTACTAACAGAGAGGGCCTGCACTCTAGTAGACAGCACAGCGCCAAGCGTATGAGGGAAAGCCCATCACCCTTCCGCTTCCTTATTCGTCACATGGACACTGTTTTTAATTTTAGCCACTCTGATATGTTTCTAATTTTCACTTGTTCAAGGCTGGGCATCTTTCCCTGTATTTATTGGCCATTTAAATATTCTTCTTTGTCAAGCATCTTCAGGTGTCACCCATTTCTATATTGGTAACTTGAGTTTTGTACATATGCCTCATATCAAGGAACCTTGCTCAAGTAATGTATTGCCATGAATCATTTACCTGGATCCTAATTCATTTTTGTTATTTTCTATATATATAATTAGGTTATTTTTAAATGCTGATGGTTTTATTTCTTCCTTTGCAAATCTTATACCTTGTGGACTTTTTCTCTTGCCTTAATGCACAGGTTAGTACTTCCAGTGCAGTGGAGAATAGAAATTATCATAGCAAAGTCCTTGGCTTTTTGCTTATCTCAAAGGTAAAGCTTTCAACATTTCACCATTAAAGATAAGATTCATCATAGCTTTTCTGCAAGTAGCCATGAACAAATGGAGACAGTGACTGTATGTTACTGTCTGCTACTGGTATGCTAAGACTTTTCTTCATGCACATATGATGATTTTATAAAATACTTTCTCTGCGTCTACTGAGAAGACTATTATTTTTCCTCTTTATTCTGTTAACATGGTACATTTACAATGATTGCCTTTTAAAAAATGTTTGCCAACCCTGCACTCCTGGATTAAATCCAGCTTAGTCATGACATGCTATCCTATTTCTGTATTGCTGCATATGAGTTATTTCGATTTGGCTTTGAAGTTTTGCATTACAAGTTCATTCATAAGATTGGCCTTTTTTCTTGTAACGTCCTTGTCAGGGATATGCTGTCATGAACAGCTGAGAGATGGTTCTCTTTTTCTATTCCACAAAGCAGTTGTACAATATTAGTGATTTTTAAATATTTGTTAGATTTGTCAGTGAAACTATCTGACCGGAAGGATTTTGTGTGTGGAGAAGGGCACTATTAGGTTCCGGATTCAATTATTTTAATAGTTGTAGGACTATTCAGATTTTCTTTGTTTTTAATGTTATTTTGGTAGATTTTATTTTTTAGGAATTTTCCTATTTTTATATTAATTTTTAAATGGTTCACTACGATAAAGCTAGCCACAATCCCTCACCATAGACAATGCAGTGTAATCTCCTTCCTAATGCTTGGCATCAATTCAGTCACCTTTCTTTTTTCTTTCTTATGTCCTTAAAATCTGTCTTGCCAGAGAATTACCAATTTCATAAGTCTTTTCAAAGGACTACCTTTTAGCTTCATAAATTTTCCCTATGAAATACTCGTTATGTAGATATATTATCCATCCATTAATTTCTACTCTTATCTTCAATGTTTCTATTCCTCACTTACCAGATCCTGGGTTGCATACTTTTAGCCTTCCTTTCATCTTCTCAATCTTTTAGATGCCTGGCCAGGAATCAGGAAATGAAGGAAGGGAGGGAGGGAGGGAGGGAGAGAGGGAAGGAAGGAAGGAAGGAAGGGTGGGCAGCCTAAGACCTATCTTTAGTGACAGACAATATATTGATGATACAGTCTGTGTTCTGAATTAAGCATTCCATACGATTGTCAAATTGCACTTCCTGGTGGAAATAGGCCCTCCCAGGCCCTGCTGTATTTGGAACTCACGGGACTCCTCGCCAGATCTTAGTGTTGGCCCAAAACATGCTTCTACTTCTTCCTGGGTTCAAAGCTCTTTTTTCTGTTTGTTTCAGCTTTTGCCTGCTTTCTCCACATTCTCCCAGTCCCACACTAATTTGCATTGTTTGCTCTCCTATCCCAGGACTCCTGACGATTTGCAAATATTTTGGAGTCTGCTAATGCACCTGCTCTCCCCTCATTCTGATGACTAAGCCTTTATCGACTCATTTACATGAAAGTTTATTCTTTTCAATAGTGTCTGCAAATAAGAGGAAGAGGTTGTCCTTAAATTGAGGAATCCTGGGCCTGGTTTCCCTGCCAAGCTGTAGTGACAGATAAACATGTGGCCCAAGCCTATCCTTGTTGGCTAAAAAGTTGCTTCCGAATTGGGAGCCAAACTGAAAATGGACATCCCTAGTCACTGTGCAGCACCCTGTCATCCCTGTGGGGGCAGAAAGAACTTCCCTCCCCCACCAGGAGGTTCAGTAACTGAGTCTGCTAACAGGGACTGATAATAGATTCCTGGAAGAAAAGACATACAAATCCATTAACACACAGGTGCACGGGGGTTACACAGAGAGTGACACTCAAAGACGAGTCAGATGGTTGAAATGACCTTTTCATAGGGAAGAAGGAAGTCGGGTGTGGGCAATTTTAGAAGAAGAAAAATTATATTTAGGGAAAATGAATGATCCCACAGAACAGACAACAGCCCGGGACAAAGTCCCAGATCCATAGTCCCTTTAACAGATCCAGGAGTCATGGAAGGTTCACCTTGGAAGGAACTTGGACACCCAGACTGACATCCTCATGTTTCTTTAGGGGAAACTTAGACCAAAGGCCACACCTGAGCTGAAGGCTGGTGAGCAGCAGCTTTGGGACTATTTCTGTGGAGGGAGGAGGAAGTCACAGGGGGAGGCGGCTCAGGCACCTGGACGGGGCCATGAAATGCCAGCCCTTTGGGGCTGAGAGGAAACTTCACAAAGGGACCCAGCTCCCTCCGCATCCTCTATGGCCAGGTCCGATCAGGACACATCGTAATGACCAAGGTTAGAGAACAGGGTGCAGGGGGTTTTGAATGTTTCCCCCAAACAATTTTGAAGCCATAATCCCTGGGACCTCCCTCAGGCTGTGACCTCTTTGCTGAATAGGGCCTTCGCGGGTGACATTAGTGAAGATGAGGTCACATAGGAGCAGGGTGGGTGCTTTATCCAGGAAGAGCAGTGTCCTCATGAGAACAGGAGAAGAGACACAGACTTCCCGGGAAGAGCCCTGTGACCACAAAGGCAGGGACAGGAGTGACGTGTCCCCACCAGGAGTGCTGAGGACACCACACAATGCACAATCTTAGAGGGAACACCACCTGCTGACACATGATCTTGGACTTCTGGCCTCCAGAACCATGAGAGAGTAAATTTCTGTGGCTTTAAGCTGCCCAGTTGTTGATGCTTTGTCATGGCAACCCTGGGAAGCTAATACAAGGGTCCTCACAGTGTCATGAGGGTGGGGCTCAAGCTCCACCCTCATGACACTTTTCTTTCTTTTTTTTATCGCCCTCGGTAGAGTGCCATGGAGTCACACAGCTTACAGCAAACTCCAAATCCCTGGCTTAGGCGATTCCCTTGCCTCAGCCTCCCAAGTAGCTGGGATTACAGGTGCCTGCCACAATGCCCAGCTATTTGTTGTTGTTGTTGTAGTTTGGCCGGGGTCGGGTTTGAACCTGCCACCCTAGGTATATAGGGGCCAGCGCCTGCCCACTGAGCCACAGGAGCCGCCCAGTTCTTTTTCTTATCCTTATTTCCCTCATGAAGAGTAAATGCTTTGGGGTAGATCCCCAGCAGTGGGATTGCTGGACCGAATGGTAGGTCGACTTTAAGTTCTTTGAGGAGTCTCCAGGCTGTTTTCCATAGTGATTGTATTAATTTGCAGTCCCACCAACAGCGAACCAGCATGTATTGTTTTTCGACTTTTTAATAAAAGTCATTTTAACTGGGGTAAGGTTATGTCTCATTATGGTATTGACCCAAAGGAAAAGAAGCCTTTTCATCAAAAAGACACCCGCCCTCAAATGTTTCTTGCAGCACAATTCATAATTGCAAAGATGTGGAATCAACCTGTCCATCAATTCATGAGTGGATTAATAAAATGTGGCATATGTATACCACGGGGTACTACTGAGCGATGAAAGAAGATGAATTAATACTTTCTGCAACACTCTGGATGGAATTAGAGGCCATTCTCCTAAGTGAAGAATCTCAGGAATGGAAAAATGAACACCACCTGCACTCACTACTAAACTGGAGCTAACAGAGGAGCACGCATGTGCTCAGAGGGAAGCAAATAGAGCTGGTTGGAGATTAACTGAGGAGGGAGGAGGCAGGGAGGGGTAAAACCCACCTAATGGGTACAGCGCAGACCATTTGGGTGATGCATACCCCTTAGCCAGGACTCAAGCATTATAGCAGTCATCCATGTAACCTATGCTGTATCTCCAAAACTTTTTAAGAGTTAAGTATTAAATTGTATGTTAGCTATTCTTATGCTACTTAAATTAGGTCTCTTCTCTGCCTGATTCAGGACAAAAATATATAATTTCCACTAATTTTTTCAAGTCCTGTGTTGACAAGATGTGGCATCATACGTAATCACTGCCACTCATTTGCACCCCCTTAATATTTTGAAACTAAAAAAAAAAAAAAAGTAACTGCTTTTAAGCCTGGTCAATTGAGAGTGTGTGTGTTCACTCCTGGTCAGCAGTCACACCTCGGACGTGCCAAATTCTGACCTCCAGTGCTTCCCTCCGTCCAGCTGTCCTCTCTGGGCCTCCAGCTGCCCAGGTTTTAGCTCTGCTGTGCAGCTCAGGAGCCCTCTGGGTGGAGAAGCATGTGGGCGGAGGCCTTTGTCAACCTATCCTGCCGATGCCCTGCTGCAGGGGGAGACGGCTCAGGCCCACAGCAGCAACGGTGACATACTTAGAAAACGATGCCAGGCTTACCCCGAAATGAAACTGCACATACCAGGAAGGCTGGGGAAGGCCAGGTGACAATACTGACTGGTATCATTTGAGCTGCAGCCAAAGACAAGTGCAAATCAGTGCCCTACTCATACCAAAACTGAAAGACAGTGTCATCACCAAAGAGGAAGAAAGGGCACAAGTGAAAACAGAAAAGTGTCACTTGGGTAGCGACAAACCAAAAGGGAGATGAGGTTTCACTTATTTAAATTATAAAAGTAGTAGCAGTTTCAGAAAAAATAAAAACTGTTCAGAAGCATAGCAAGTAGAAATAGAAGTGTGTTACCCCTGCTCACCACCGGACCTGCCCTCCACACTGGGGCAGCCAGGGACAGCTGTCCTGGCGGTGTGGTGGGCAGATTAGAGCCCGTTCCCCATTGCCCAGACCAACAGGCTCTAGATGGTTTCATTTCATTTTCAAACCACAGTGCTCGGTGATTTGCTTTTTTAGCCTCTGGTATATCCGGGGCATCTTTCCACAGCAGTGGATACGGATTTACCTCGAAGAGTAATTTTGACTCAGTCTCGGAGCCCCTCTGTAGGGTGTGTGGGCGATGACAGATGTACGGTGTGGGTTGGACAAATGTACCGCCTGTTGCTATGGGCACAATTTGCAGTACGTTAACTTGGCAAACCACAGAGGCTAGCTAGCTATCAATAGACTTTGAGGAAATCAAGAAGACAGATATACAAAACCACCGGTTGATTTTTTTAAAGCTAAGGTTTGTCACCTAAAAGTGTGAAGCGTCTCTTCCATGACTCAGAGAAAGTGATGGTTAGAGAAGATCCGATGAGCACACTGATTACACTCGGTACCACGTTTTGTCAGCGCAGAAAGGAGTTGACAAACCAGTGGAAATTATATATTTTTGTCTTGAGTCAGGCAGAGGAGAAACCTAATTTAAGTAGTATAAAGATAGCTAACATACAATTTAATACTTAAATCTTAAAATTGGGGGGATACGTTATAAAGAAAACCAAAAAGATTTTTTTAAAGGCAATTAAGAAAGGAGACTTTGTCATCTTTCACAGGACAGACAATCTAGAGATTCAGTAATTACCTAAATGTCTCAGAAAAACAAAATTTGTTCAAGCTATCTGACACACTTAGAAGGGCAAAATTCATTTCCCCGACCCCAATGAATGGTGCTACATCAGAGGGTTGCAACAGTGGGTGATTCTCCAGGGTACCTTTAGCAGTGCCTGGAAACATCTTTGTCAAACCTGGGGGCTGAAGGCTGGGAGGGAGCTACTGGTGTAGGTGAGTGGAGGCCAGGAAGGCTACTTGTCCTACAGCACCCCACACCAGGGAGCCTCCCCACTAGGGAGCATCCTCCACCAGGGAGAACCCCAGGCCAGGGAGCGCCACCACCAGGGAGCATCCCCCACTGGGGAGCATTTCCCACCAGGGAGCACCCACACCAGGGAGCCTTTCCACTAGGGAGTGTGCCCCACCAGGGAGCACCCCACCAGGGAGCACCCCCTACCAGGAAGCACCCCTTCCCAGGGAGCACCCCCCACCAGGGAGTATTCCCCACACCAGGGATGCCCCCCCCCAGAGTGTCCCAGCCTCAAAGGTCAGTAGTGCAAGGCTAAGAAACCCAGTGTTGTATGTCCCCTAAAAAGATTGCTTTATTTCACAATGGATTCAAAATCCTATTTAATGAACTCTATGAACACATCAGAAACAGATCACATTATTTTCTTGTGAATCTAAACCAACCTAATTTAAACCACCCTATTACTTCCCCCCAAAAGAGAAAAGCAGGAGTACAAATTGTGAATGAGATTGACTCCATGTGCAAATTAGGAAGGAGGGATAAACAGTAGTGCTGAAAACATTCCGCAGGACTTGCAGACAGGCAAGAGATGACTTGAGACCCTGCAGGGGCCAAGACTCATACCTGATCCAAGCACCATCCTGAACCTCACAACAAACCTACTCACAGCTTGAAAATGATGTTCTGAGCCTGGAGAACAAAGCTAAAATTATTTCCATCTTAAAGGAAAGGAATAGGAACTCAGCTCTTATGTGGTTAGTTGCTGGTAAGATACACACACACACACATTCTGAACTCTTGTCAACACAACCCAGCTCAAGCCTAGGGGGAAAAAAAAATGGCCAGAAAATATCTTCTTTTTTTCACTGGGTACCAGCCAAATCCCAGCCTTGGTGCACTGCGGAGGTTCAGCTTCTCACTTGCCCAGTCTGTTCCTATCACGCTCCCACCCCCAGCAGCACCAACCCTGGATTTTACACTCCTGAAATCAGCTGGGCACTTGTAGAGGTCGGTGTCTCATTGACTCATACCTGCCTTGAAAGTTACCTTTGTTCTTGGTAACTGAGAAGCCCTTTAGATCCCCCAGGAAGTCAAAAGAATGCCAGACATCTGGACCAGCACAGCATCGTATACATAAACTGTTTATTTAACAGCAGGCAGTAACAGACTGTGGGTGACCCAGGAGTTGCAGCAATAGATGCAGCAAATTCCATACAGTAACCACAGCACTAGAGATGACAAAGAATTAGTTGTAGGAGGCTTCTGCCCAGGAGGGCCACCCCCTACAGCGTGATGTGCATTCCAGGCAGAGTGTGGAGGCCCCACCAAGGGTCTGGGAGAGACTGAATCCAGTCTGCACCTGCCTTGCTTTGCTGGGTCCTGGTGGAACATTTTGTCTTCCAAACCTCATGGGGACACAGGTATCAACTTACAGCAACCTGATGCAAACGCTTTAGGGAATAGTCTACCATAAAATTAAAGATGAAGAACTATGGCCCTTCCCAGAGGTGTAATGAGGGGCTCCCTCTAAGTAAACTTTGCTTCACTCCTTGTGTTTTAATTAGAAATGAGAAAACTGCTGATACTTATTTGTGCTTAAGCTATCATGAACTAAATAATCAGTTCCTATTAATGACCCTAATTATTCAGCCCTATTTTTAAATGCTGGTCTTTCAGCATGCTCTAAGTGGGTGGTTTTAATTAAGCCTAATTGCAGATACGTCACATCCAAATATACACCCTATGACTGATTAACAGGGCTTGGAATCTAGTTCACTAAATACATATGGGCCAGCCATGGCTTGGTGTATGTTAAGTTGAAACGTATCACATGTAAACTATTTTTCTGATGTTGATGATGGCAGAGAGAGTTGTTTATTAGAGTCATTTAGGATGCAGCCCACCACCAGTCTTAGAAGTGAAATTCCCACAGCAGTTGTCAAATTCTACAAACGCTTATTACCTCAAAGCTCTAAATTGTAATGTGCTGATTGCAATTTTCTTTTGCATTTGTATTCCCAGATATCTTCTTTCAAAAAAACTATCTTCTGACATGACGAAATGGTTTCGTCATTTGAGAAACACTAATCTTAAGTAAAAACAAATAGCCCTTCCCTAGAAATCAGCTTTCCATCGCTGACGCTCACATTCTCATTCACCTAAATCTCGCCTGAATCTCCAACACCTCCAAGAGCTTGGCATTGCTAATTTTTCCTATCAGATGTGAGGAAACCGAATCTGTGAAAGGTGGTCTGACCAGATCTCCGAGAGACAGAGCTGGGCTTCAGGGCGACCTGCTTGGGATTTCACCTGCAGGTGCCTGGAGACTTCCTAGGATAAACCGCCTCTCCGCGCGGGCGGGGCAGCCCAGCCCAGCAGCCAATCAGGGGCTGCCGTGACGGGCAGCAGCACTCACCGCTCCACCTGCGCTCCTCCACCTGCCCGTCCGGAGTTTCAGGTGTGGCCTAAACTGCGTCCCACTCACTGGCCTTGCCTTTCAACTGAATTGAAACGAGTGAGTTCCTTGTGGTCAAGGTCAGAGGCTGAGAGGTTTAGAAGAATAAGAGCTGGCTGCTGTTGTGGACAGAAGCCACCTTTAGGTAGCACAGCTGACTTGGGCGAAACGGGTCATAGCCACATTTTGGGATCAGGCACACTTGAGTGTGGACCTCAGCGTCTCCTCCATCCACTGTGTGGCTTCAGACATGTTCCCTAACCTCTCTGAGCCTCTGATTCTGCATCTGTAAAACCGGGCAGTCAGACTGAAATTATTGAGTCATTGTGAGGTTTGAATTAATTAATGGAGATACAGTGTCTTACCCATTATAAATACCAAGATGTGCCAAAGGGAAGGATAATTTTTTTTTATCTGAGCATTTCTCCTGAAATTAGACTTTATAACAATTAGTATTGCATGGCAAAGCTGAAGTAACCTAATTCTCAACTATTTACTAATGAACCAACCACTTAGAGAAGTAGCTGGCGTTCAGACCTCTCTATCCCCAGTACTGGCCAAGTCTCTCTCGGCCTGTCTTATTTACAGACACGGACTGAAACGCTGGGCAAATACAGTGTGAGCTGTGGACAAGGTGAAGCCTCCACATCTGTGCTGCGATAGAAGTTTCCCAGAATGTGAGGAAGGAGCCACTGGGTTGTTCAGTGTGCAATGAAGGCTGATGTCACAACTGTGACTTAAAATTTATTAATAAAAGCCCCAAATACCTACTTTCAACATTTTCTTTTATTTATTTATTTATTTGAGATAGTGTCTCACTCTGTCACCCTGGGTAGAGTGCTGTGGCATCATCATAGCTCACAGCAACCTCAAACTCCTAGGGTCATGAGATTCTCTTGCCTCAGCCTCCTGAGTAGCTGGGACTACAGGTGCCTGCCACAATGCCCAGGTAGTTTTTCTATTATTAGTAGAGATGGGGTCTTTTTCTTGTTTAGGCTGGTCTTGAACTCCTGAGCTCAAGCAATCACCCTCCTTGGCCTCCCAGAGCGCTAGGATTACAGGCAGGAGCCACTGCGCCCAGCCAACATTTTATTTTTCAAGATGAAGCTCGGTCCACATGTATATAGACTTATGTGTGTTGTTTCACCGAATAGGGAAGAAGAAACGGTTTCACAAATTATATTTCAGCAGTGTGAACTTTCTTCAGGCACAAACACATGATAAAGACATGATGGGTGGAGTTTAATTGTCAGTGTGCCTCCAAAAGTGGGATGGAGTGAGAAGGAAAAGAGAGAGGAGAGAAGGCAAAAAGAAGAATTCAAACAAACAGAAACAGAACAGGAATCTATCAGTGGACCTGCTTCCCACAAAGGTGGTGCAGAACTGCCTGGGCCCCCGAGACCAGGACACCCTCCCATCTGAAGCCAAAGGATCCCCACAGCCCATGGACCAGAGCCCTGGGGCCAGGGTGGCCAGAGTCTGCCTTGTGTGTGTGGGTCATTTCCTGAGTGACCTCCAGGTGCAGATGGCCTGGTTTCACCCTTGGTCTCTTATTCTCCTAGTCACCATCCATGCCTGATTCCTGGGCATCGATTTGCTCCAGAAGCCCACCTCCCCATCTTCCCCACCTACCTCCAATTGCTTTTACCCCTTGCTCCCAGCTAAGGCAGCATTTGTATAAACACGGCTGTGTGTGGGACTCCCAGCCTTTACCCCCTGGTCTCCATTTGAATGAGTAATCCCATTACCAACCTTCTAAACCAGTTGGCTCCCTCAGGACTGCAGTCTTCCAGCCCGTGAGGTACAAAAATGATTCATTCGCCCACCCCATCCATCACAACAATATCATGAGTCACTCATTATGAAAAGCTACAAGGATGCATATTGTGTACACAGAAATATATGGTTTACAAATTTCTGGGATTTAACTTTATTGGGGAGGGAGTGGGGTCACAATGAATTCCACATTTTTTCCAAGTGAACTGTGTGAAAAACCCACATCAGGCAACATCTGTGTAAATGAGTCTCCAAGGACTCAATGTAAACGGTCGCTGATATAAATAGATGTGCTTTTAAGCAAAGACAGATGTCCCAGACTAAAATGTTAAGAAAACATATAAAACAATTACGCTCAAAGACATCTTGGCTTTCATTTCTTTCCCAGTAGGTGAATCTTCACTGGGCTATAACAGTGCAGGATGGCAGAGAACATCGTATTTCCCAGTGAAAAGGAATGTGGGCTGGGGGCAGCAGGTGTGTGAACAGCATGGGGCAGGAGGCGTCCACTCGCCCACCCGGTGTCGCTTGAGAGGCCTGGGCCGAGACGCCCTCTCCCACCTGCACATTCTTAGGGCATGGGTTGGTTTATTTGGAGACTCCTCTATTCAGACCTCCTCGAGACATTACTTCAGAGAGGACTAAGTAGGAGGCATTGGGAAATAAGTCGCCGGGATGTGTGGGTCCATCAGTGGAAGAAGAAACCAGAAACGGAGAGGATTCTGGAGCAAGGACTGGTCCAGGGACCATGGTCCTCGGTGGGAACAGGCCCACATCTCAGTTTCTCAGAGCAAGCACCTGAAATCTCCAAGAGGACAATCCAATCACCACATCTCGGTGGGAGGAACATTCTCAGTGAGATTATCAGGAAAGCTAGGATTAGGCCGACAGCATCGTTTATAAACAGAGAAAATCGTATTGTGTTAGGAACTGTGCCAGAAAGCGTTTTCACATAGATGCCCTCCCTGAATGTGAGAGACACAGTAAAGAATTTCAAAATTAGAGACGGAGGCAAGGACCCTTTTTGATCAGACCAATCCCACCCCAGCCTGCCGAAGCAGGTCTCTCCTCCCCTCTGGGCTTCTCACCCCAACAGAACTCGGATGTTGTACAGCGTGAATGTTTAATTCTACTGGGCAGGTACAGCCTTGACTTATATCCTGTGTGACACAAACTGAAATATGCAGTTGCAAAAAAATAGAAATAAAAAAATAGACCTGTGTACTATATATTAGTCCAAATGTGGCTGCTTTTTTGGCCATTTCTTTTAAGATTGTGTCCTGACACTTAAGTTTGTGTTGGTCTCTAATCCCAGCTTTGACAGTTTGGACATAAGGATCTCCTTGGCCCTGCAGGCAGGGGCGAGGAAGATTCTGGGCAGGAAAGGGGTCTCTGACAAAAATCTCTTTCTAGGAGGGCCCTGGACAGAATGCTTGGGAGCGCAGCTGGCTGGCAGCCTCTTTCTGACTTTTCTTCACTTTTTCCTGAATTCCTGCATCCCGACAACTCTGACACCACCACACAAGGTGGCTGTGAAATTTTTCTAGAGTGCTGTCTATCTAGTTAGGAATTTTTTGGTAAAATGTATGGGTTATTTTTCCTTCTGCACTGTTTCTGGATGTGGAAACTCACTCAGCAAGCACTGAGCACCTACCCAACACAATGAGAGGGGACTGATGGAAAGGGGAGCTGGTAACTGCACCTTTAAGATGCCCATATTTTTTATTCATCATCTCACACCACAGAGTAAAACACAATGTACCCAATTCAGATGGATCTAGAATGTTCTTGTGAATATGGCGAATTGAGTAAGGGGGTGCAAGTCCCTGAGATACCTGGAAAGATACACATTAACTTGGTCAAATGTAAAAGCTACGATTCTCTTCTCACACCTCCCCCTGCAATACTGACAAGTACAGAGGAGTATCACATTCTTTTTGTGAGAGAGGTACTTCAGTGTTATTGAAAGAGAAATAAGTCTATGGTTCTTTAAATAATGTATCTACTTTCAGCATTGAGAATAAAAGAATTTACATACTTGGGCCCTGCAAGGTGGCTCACACCTGTAATCCTAGCACTCTGGGAGGCCGAGGTAGGTGGATTGCCTGAGCTCAGGAGCTGGAGACCAGCCTGAGCCAGAGTGAGACCCCATCTCTAAAAACAGTCATGGCAGGGCTGCACCTGTGGCTCAAGGAGTTGGGAGCTGGCCCCATATAACTGGGGTGGCAGGTTTGAGTCCGGCCCTGGCCAAAACTGCAAAAAAAAAGTCATGGTGGGTGTTGTGGTGGGCGCCTATAGTCCCAGCTACTTGGGAGGCTGAGGTGAGAGCATTGCCTGAGCCCAAGAGTATTGAGGTTGCTGTGAGCTGTGATGCCATAGTACTCTATACTGAGGGTGACATAGTGAGACTTGGTTTCAAAAAGAAAAAAAAATTTACATATTTGAAGTGTAAAATAATTTACATATTTGAAGTCTTGTCTAGGTAATTTTTCTAGATTTTAAAGCAACAATCTCTCTTTAAAGTTAAGCCTTAAAAATGAGGCCACAGTCATAGGGTCCACTTTTTCCCATCTATGTTTATTAACTACAGTGCTGTTTTGTAAATAAGATCAATTAGAAGACTGAAAACTTGAAGAGGGATATGTGAAAATGAATTTTTAATTTTATAGTATCAAGGACAGTAGAGCTCCCTTAAACTTAACTCCAGAGTCTCAATAAACATGGCAAATATTTAATAATTCACATTTATAACAGCCATAAAAGCCTTATCAGCCAAATTATTTTATGATGTCAAAATGCCTTTTAAAAAAAAGGAGGAACTAAAATCTTAAAATACAGACTGTCGATTACAGAGGCCTGTTGAAAGGATAAATTTAAATTCTCTGAGGTGGCAGTATCCCCTTCCCTCCCTGCCAGAAACCCCTCAGTCCCTCCCCAGTATCTGGCTTTACATGTTTACATTTTAAAAGGAGGACCACCATGAAAGATTGGCATGTTAATAGTGGACTACCCGCAGGATTCTCTCCACGGAGGCCTGAGGACGGCCAGGTCACCTGCCCCTCCAGGAGGTGGAGTCCTGGCTTGCGCAACACTCCCCCACCCCCGCCAGGCTGCTGGGCAAAGCACATCGCACTGATTTTTCTACTTTGTTTCTGGGTAGCTGGCAGGTCTTGATGGACCCAGTGACTCACTGGTGTCCCTGTCAGGACTTTCTCCCTCCTGATAACATCTAGATGACTCATGCCTGTGACACCTGGAGAGCTCAGGGAAGGCACAGTTTGTTCAGACCACCCTCATTCCAAGGGCCAGCCCTTCCTGGAAGAGAAACCTAAAGTCACAGCCACCACTCACAGCTCCACCTCTGTGGTCCCTGAAACAGAGCAGCTGACCTCTTGACTAAGCTGACCTAGTGCCTCCTGGACACGTCTGGCAGCCCCAGCTCTGGAGATCAAGGTGTGTCAAAGGTTCCCATTCCGAAGCTTGGAGGCTCTTCCAAGTGTGACCTCTGGCCTGAGGCCAGGGCCTCCCTTCCTCCCATCAAGACTCAGCTTAAATAACCTTTGTTCCATTCATCAAAGGGGAATGTTTACCATTGTGGTAACTACTCCTTTCGGTGTACACAAGGCTGGGCCTAAAACACAAAGGCCTTTCAGAAAGCACAAAGGGGCACTGTGCAAACACTGCCCAGTGAGGAGGAAGGAGGTGCAGGCATACCGGTAACAGCTGCACCCCGCAGGCCTCCCAGACCCACCTCTGATGGCACCAGGGCCATGAACTTGTGCCTTACTTATTTGAAAAATATCTGCTGCTTCATAAGCAGAAGGAAATACCCAGACATTTGATTTGTGTTGAAATAATAAAGCAACAAATTAGCATACTGGGGAGAGAATCTTTCCTTAAGTCCTGGGTTAGGTCCTCAGTACTGACCAGCCAAGAGACCTCAGACTCTCACTGTCTCACTTGGGACTCAACGTCTCATCTGAAGAGAATGAGGCAATAGGAATACCCCAGAACAATGGCTCCCCAAGTATGCCCCTGGGGGTCCCTCTTTCTGAGGATCCACAAGGTCAAAACTACTTTCAAAGTATGCCTTGCCGCTCTCTCTCTCACTCTCTTGTGCACGGACAGGCTTCCTGACATGAGATACCACGGCAGGTCGAACTCAAAGGCAGATGCAAGAATCCAGTTGCCTTCTAGGTGTATTAAGTCAGAAAAGAAGAACATTTGCAAAGATGTAAATGTTGTTTTACAACATGCTACTTTTCATTAAAAAAAAATATATATACCATTTGGGCAGCACCTGCGGCTCAAGGAGTAGGGCGCCAGCCCCATATACCAGGGGTAGCAGGTTTGAGCCCAGCCCCAGACAAAACTGCAAAAAAAAAAAAAAATTCTATTCAGATAATTGTGCAATAGGTTTCAGGTTGTTATTTTCAGATAAAAAAAATTTGAAGCACTTTTCGATTTTGATTCCTAACACGGCAAAAATTGGTAGAAGTGCAGCGACAAGAGCTTCTGGGGATCCTTAAAATATTTTTAGAGTGCAAAGGGATTCTGAGACCAAAACACTGGATGAGCACGGCACCCGTCACCTGTAAGGTCCTTCGGCATTCTGTGATTCGGGTCTCCCTCGCCTTTTCCGATTCTCTCCCCTTTTTACCCATCTTCCTCTTATCGGCATTTCAAAGTCCTTTACTCAGGTATTACGTTCAACATTTACGACGTAAGCTCTGTGAGGACCCAAATGTTTGTCTATTCCATTCCTCAGCACATCGCAGGCCGCCTAGAACTGGGCCTGGAATGTAGCAGGCACTTGGTACCCGAGGGAAGGGAGGAGAGGGGAGGGGAGGGGATAATTCTGTCAGCATCTGTGTAATCAACTGAGCAGGGGCACTGCGTCTGCTTTACAGAAGAGAGGGTGACACCAGGAGTGGAGGGTTCTGCAAGGGATCTCGTGGCAGGTGGCAAAGCCAGGCTCCTGTCATAGCCCCTGTTGTCACATGACTCTGTTATCTGACCCTTACACCACGTATCCAGCAGGTAGGCCTAATAGACACTCTATCCAACAGCAGCAGAAAACACATTGTTCTCAGATTGCCCATACGCCAAGTTTACACTGTCCTGTAGTCTAGCTCGTGGGGAATAGCATCACAGCTAAAAACAATTGTGTGTGCTCTAATTAAGAAGACTTCCCTGTTAAAGAATTCTAGTGATCACCCGAGGCTTTAGGAGTCATCCTTTTTTTGCTGGTGGAGGGTCCCGCCTCAATGTCAGTGGCTGCTGGCTGATCAGGGTGGTGGCTGGTGAAGGCTGGCGGGGGGAAGAGGTGCTGTGGCAGTCTCGCAAGGGAAGACAAGGATATTTGCCGCACCGTTTGACTCTTCCTTTTAGGAAATAAATCTCTAGCATGGGATGCTACTGGCTAACACCCACCCACAGCAGAACTTCTTTCAAAATCAAGGTCAGTCCTTGCAAACCCGGCCACTGCTTTATCAACAAAGTTTATGTAATATTTTAAATCCCGTGTTGTCATGTCAATGATGTTCAAAGCATCTTCACCAGGAGCAGATTCTATGTCAAGAAACCACTTTCTTTGTTCATTCATAAGAAGCAACTCCTCATCCATTCAAGTTTGATCATGAGATCACAGCCATTCACGTCTGTAGGATCCACTTCTAATTCTAGTTCTCTGGCTGTTTCTGCCATCTCTGGAGTCACTTCCTCCACCCAAGTCTCGGACCACTCAGTCCTTCAGGAGAGTTGGAATCAACTTCTTCCAAACTGCTGTTAATGTTCATATTTTGACCTCCTCCCGTGAATCACAAATGCCCTTAATGGCATCTAGAACAGTGAATTATTTCAAAAATGTTTTCAATTCCCCTTGCCCAGAGCCATCAAACAAACCACTCCGTGGCAGCGATAGCCTCACGAAATGTGTTTCTGAAATAATAAGACTTGAACCTTGAAATTACTCCTTGATCCACGGGCTGCAGAGTGGGTGTGTATTAGCAAGCATGAAAACAACATTAATTTCCTTCTGCATCTCCATCAGAGCTCTTGGGTGAGAGGTACATTGTCAATGAACAATAATGTTTGAAAGGAATCATTTTTCCTGAGCAGTGGGTTTCAACAGTGGGTTTAAACCATGTTGTAAACAGATGTGCTTTCATTCAGGCGTCCTTGCTCCATCTCTGAGTGCAGGCAAAGTAAATGTAGCATAATTCTCAAGGGCCCTTGGATTTTCAGAATGGTAAATGAGCATTGGCTTTAACTCAGAGTCATCATCTGTATCAGCCCCTAACAAGACTGACTTTAAAGCTCTGGAGCCAGGCGTTGCCTTCTCTCTGGCTATGTGCAACTCAGACGCCGTCTTCTCCCAACGGGAGGCTGTATCATCTACGTGGAAAATCTGTCGTTTAGTGCAGTCCCCTTCATCAATGGCCTCCACTACAGCTTCTGGGTGATTTGCAGCTTCTTCATCAGCAACTGCTGTGCTTTCATGTTGTGGTGGAGGCTTCTTTCCTTAAACCTCTTGAATCCATTTCTTCCAGCTTCCAACTTTTCTTTTGCAGCTTTTTACCTCCCTGAGCCTTCGCAGAATTGAAGGGAGTTAGGGTCGTGTTCTGCCCTCCGCGCTGGCCTATCTGTGGGTGGTTTGATCTTCCATCCAGACTACTAAGTGGCCTTCACGTCAGCAACAAGGCTGCTTGGCTTTCTTGCCATCCATGTGTTCTCCAGAGTAGCGTTTTTCATTTCCTTTGAGAACTTTTCCTTCGCATTCACAACTTGGCCAGCCACTTGTGAAAGAGGCCTGGCTTTCAGCCTATCTCAGCTTCTGACATGCCTTTGTCACTAAGCTTAACCATCCCGAGCTTTTGGTTTAAAGTGACACATGTGTGACTCTTCCTTTCACTGGAAGACTTAGAGGCCATTAGGGTTAATAACTGACCAAATTTTAAAGTTGTATCATCTCAGGGAATAGGGAGGCCTGAGGAGAGGGAGAGATGGGCACGGGCTGACTGGTGGAGCCGTCCGAACACGCACATTGATCAGTTAAGTTTGCTGTCCCATATGGGCACGGTTTGCGGTGCCCCAGAATAATTACAATGGTAACATCTAAGATCACTGGCCAGAAAAATCATTGTACCAGATACAACAATAATGAGAAGTAGGAAATACTGTGAGAATTACCAGAGTGTGACACAGGGACACCCAGGGAGCACCTGCTGTTGGGAAAATGGCACTGATAGACTTGCCTGACCCAGGGTTGCCAGAGATCTTCAGTTTGCAAAAAACTCAATATAGAATAAAGTGTGATAAAGTGAAGGGCAATGAAATGAGGTTTGCCTGTAGTAGGAGGTGCATCTGGCTGTTGGGCGGCATTGACTGCAGAGAAGATCTGAAAAGGAGGGTATCTGATTGAAAAACAGCTGTCAGACGCTGCAGACGGGAGAGCGGGGAGAATGGGAGGTTGGCAGGCAATTAAGTTTGCAAACTCATCCTAGAGCAAGTGCCACATACCTCATTGCTGAATATTACTCTTATCACCTTTGAAGTATTCCCCTTGACCATCTGGTGACCGTAGTGATATTCAGCAATGAGGTATGTAGTACTTTTTCTAGGATGAGTTTGCAAACTTAATTGCCTGACCTCATACAACTGGAAGAATTAAGTCCATATTTAGTAACATTAGAACAAAAAGAAAACAAAACCTAGTTCTTGTCCTCCAGAAACTCTCAGGACAGTGTGGAGAGGGCAGTGGTGGAAGGTGGAAGTGGGTGATTCATACTGACAGAAACAAGATCTTGCTGTGTGATAAATAGAATCTCTTAGTCCTGGGTGGGAGGAGAAATTGGTTCTATCTGGAAAATCAATGGAGGATTCTTAGAGGAATTTGTTTGATCTGTACTTTGCCTTCTTGAGAATCTCAATGGACCCTAATTAATGTTTAGTGACTGAATTAATGGAGATTGATCATTAAAGAAATTCAAGAGCTAGAATCCACAGGCCCCCATTCCAGACTAGTTCAAAGTGAACAAGAGATGGAGGACTCTAAAGATTGCCCCTGGTTGACTTGCAGGGAACCCAGGAGCAGGTACTTCAGGGATGGAGGGGCTGGGCCCTCTGCCTGTCTGGCAGGAACCATTCGTAGCACAGACTCCTCCAGACACAGACAACATTTCCCAGACTCCCTTGCAACAAGATGATATCATGTGACAAACCCAGACCAATAGGACTGCCACATGTCATTGTGTGATGAGTGCCCTTAAGAGAACTTGCCTCTGCTTCTCTTTCCAACTTTTCCAGGGAGGAGTGTGGGTGGTAGTGAGCCACCTTTAGCCAGGAATGAGGGCAGAACGTGACAGAGGAGCCAATGTCCCAATGTTACTGAGACACCAAACCAGCTTTCCCCAGGTATTCCGGGAGTTATTTCTCATTTAAGCCCCTATACAGGACGTCTCTTGTTACTGACTTGTTATTCCTAAGTACATGAGGAACATGTACATGCTACATGAGGAACAGCACAATTTTCTTTTGTTGTATTTTAAGTAACCAGTACCTTGTGAGACTGTATCTCTGAACCAAGGGCTCTCAAAGCCACCCTTCCTCTGCCCACAGGCTCTGTATCGATTTGTGACTCTAAGAATGCCTGTGAGGTGTCCTCAGCGCACACTGGCCCAGGGACAGAGCCCATGTGGGCCTGCAGCATGCAGCTGGGCAGGGTGGACACTCACCTCTGTTCTGCCAGAGTGAGGCTGGAAACGCCCCACCAAAGGACGTCCTTGGGTCACTAGGATTTCCAGTTGGAGAAACAGATAAGGCAGATGTGGCAGATGTTATTTGTTCTTTCACGGGATATTTTGTGCAATGTCTTGCATGGTCTTGGGGTAGTTATCCATAAAGAGCTAACCATCCCCAGGTGATGTCACCACAGAGAGACAGTCCTGTGATATACCATGAGTTTTGCCTTAGTCACTATTTGTTCAATGGTTTGCTTACCAGGTGACACAAAGCAGTTAGTAACCGAAGATACTTTGAGAACAAACTCAAGGGTCATAAAGATCTTTAGATGCTGGAATGCTGTCCTGAGTCCAGTTTCCTTCATCCTTTCATTCATCCTTCCATCCATTCAACCACTGATACTTCCATCTGTCCATTCATCCATCCATCCATCCATTCATCATCCAGTGACCGTACATTCATCAACACCTTGAATGTGCCAGATGTTGTCACAGGTGCCAGTACACCCCAAAATGACGAGGATCCTGCCCTCACTGAGCTTGTGTTTTACTATATGGATATGAAGATAATAAAGTAAAACAGATGTATTAACAAGAGGGTTTTTGTAGTGATGCTTCTGGGAAGAGCGTGGTCAGCATGATGTCGTGGCAAAGGGAAGGTTAGGCTCCTTCATGAACGGCTGGCTGCCCTGAGCCGGTGACATTTGCCTCAGTGAATGAAAAGAGCCAGACTCTCAGAGATAGGCTGGAAGAGAATTCCAAGGAACAGCAAGTGCAAAGGCCCTGGGGTGAGGGGTGTGGACTGTGGTGTTCCAGGAACAGGCGGGCCAGGAGAAGCATGGCAGTGGGCAGGGACCAGGTCACATAAGGCATAGAAGGAATTTGGATTCTCTGTTTTCTCTATGGGGTGAGAATACCTGGAGGGTTTGAGGAGAGTGCTGGCATGTGGAGCATGAGTTATAGGAGGTGGGGCAATGAGTGCTGTGCAGTCAGGACATGGCTGCATGGTTCAGCGGGGTGACAGTGACAACCAGGGTACTAGAGAGGCAGCTGGGTTTGTGATGGATGGGAAGGTCCACAGGATTTGCTGATGGCTAATGGCGGTGAAGGAAGAAGAGACGCTTCCCAGGGCTCTAGGATTCAGTGGTAACAGTTCCAGAGACAGGAAGCCCTTTCTCCATCCCTGCCAGTAACTAGCTGGTCCAAGCCCCATCACCTTTATTCCCATTGTGGTCACCTGGCTGACCACCCTGCTTCCGCCCCTCCTGTCCCCATAGTCTGGGATTGATCATGTCTAGTCGACATCAGTGTTGCCAGAGACTGACAGGTGGGTCGGAAGGAACCCCCAGTGTGGGTCACATGCAGGTAAAAGACAGGCAGGTGGGCACTGTCTGGAACTGTCCTTGCACACTGTGACACGGGCATGTCTCCAATCTGGGAGGAGAATAAGGGCACCAACAGGGGAGATGTGTGAGCTGAAGGAAGGGGACCAAGGCAGAAGCCAATCAGAAGACCAGGGCCGAGGGAGGAGGAGGTCATGATGCAGAGCAGAGCAGGATGAGGGGTTCCGGGACACGGCAGTGACCCTGGACTAGCCAGGACACAAGCCCATGCCTACTAGACCATGGGCTGGCTGCAGGTGGACTTTCGGCCCCATCTAGCAGTCCACAGGGCCAGCTCTTTCTTTCTTTTTATTTTTTGTAGAGACAGAGTCTCACAGTACCACCCTCCGGTAGAGTACCATGAGGTCACATGGCTCACAGCAACCTCCAACTTCTGGGCTTAGGCGATTCTCTTGCCTCAGCTTCCCGAGTAGCTGGGACTACAGGCGCTGGCAACAACGCCCGGCTATTTATTTGTTGCAGTTTGGCCGGGGCTGGGTTTGAACCCGCCACCCTCGGCATATGGGGCTGGCGCCCTACTCACTGAGCCACAGGCGCCACCTGGGCCAGCTCTTTCTTGCCAACTCAAGTATAGGGACTGGGTCTGACTCAGATTTGAGGCGTCCCAGAGAACCCAACTCCGAGAAGTGAGGAAGGAACAGGAGCTGGAGAGCCAAGGACGACCTCTGGTTTCTTCTCATCCTCTGGGGCGCCACCTCGCACCACTGTTAACACGGGACTGACCTCAACATGTGAGTTCTTATTCTTCTTCAGGATCTTCTTTCCCCTGAGTTGCAGACTATGACTCCTCCCCAGGGAGTGTCCTTAACATTTCAACCTGGAAATGCCACCACGGGATGACACATGCTGTCCCCACTGGCTGAGGCCATTGTATAAATTCCTTTTTCTCATTTTCATGCACAGGATATCAAAGATCCAAGTTCCTGCCTGGGCCCACATTTTACTCTTTACCTGGTTTTATGAATTTACTCAATACTTTCTCGCTCTGGCCAAGATTGCCCACATTCTTCGGATGCTTTGTGGCTCATGGCTTCCAACTCGGATTTCTTGCTTTCCCCAATAGGATCACGTCTCCCAATGACATTGCACCAGTTTCTTGGAGCTGCTGTAACAAATTCTCGCAAACTTAGTGTTTAAGCAAAGAGGACATTGTTCTTGCCTGGTTCTGGAGGCCAGAAGTCTGAGATCAAGGTGTCAGCAATGGCCTCTGGTGGTCCCAGGCATTCCTCAGCTTATGGCTGCATCTGTCCAGCCTCGGTCTCTGTCCTCACGGGGCGTCTCGCCGTCTGCTCGTCTCCCCGCACCTCTCCTCCATGGGGTTCTTCTAGGACCACTTGCCATTTGAGTTAGAGCCCACCAGGAGGGGAGATGTCTGAGCTGAAGGAGTGAGACCAAGCAGAGTTTGGGTTCCCACCAGCAGAACCGGGAGGATCTCATCTTGAGATCCTTCAGTTACTACATCTGCGAAAACCTATTTTCCAAATAAGGTCCCATACATAGTTTCTAGGGGGTTGGACATAGATATTATTATATTCAAACAGCTTCAGGGACACACCATTATCCCTTGTAGAGAAAGTGCTACTACGCAGGCTGAGAGAAGGGAAATCTGTCCACATCGAAGTAAAATACAAGCTGGGCAGAGAGTAAGGGTCCCTCGTGAGACTCAGGGCCACAACAACTAAGACTCGGCCAGGTGCGGTGGCTCATGCCTATAATCCCAGCACTCTGGGAGGCTGAGGTGGGTGGATT
Organism: Nycticebus coucang; assembly: GCF_027406575.1. NCBI lineage: Eukaryota > Metazoa > Chordata > Mammalia > Primates > Lorisidae > Nycticebus > Nycticebus coucang. The sequence continues at coordinate 6,962,184 of NC_069795.1, read as the reverse complement.
GCCTGAGCTCAAGAGTTGGACACCAGCCTGATCCAGAGTGAGACCCTGTCTCTAAAAATAACTGGGCACTGTGGTGGGCACCTATACTCCCAGCTACTTGGGAGGCTGAGGCAAGGGTATCACTTGAGCCCAAGAGTTGGAGGTTGCTATGAACTGAGATGCCATGGCACTCTACCAAGGGCAACAAAATGGAGATTGTCTTAAAAAAGAAATAAAGAAACTAAGACACATGCCTCAGCCAAGGTGCAAAACATGGGTTTACAGGCCTGCTCTTAAATGATAAAACAACCAGCATTACAGCCTCAAATGCCAAGGGGCAAGATGTGCCCCCTTCTGCAAAGAACAAGGAAGTCGTATGGTTGGAGTAGGATGTCATTTTTCACTGTCTCCCTTCAAACCGGTACAAAGAGCAGAGGTCTGGGGCTGGCCCTAGGCTTAGCCAACCAGGGCACGAGGCCAGGCTGAGTTACTGTGCCCTCCGTGGTCAACCCCGATAACAGTACTTGCTCTGCTAATCATAGGGCAAGGGGCAAGGGGCAAGGAAGCTGATATCTGGGAAGCATGTGTAAACTGGAAGGGCTACGCACATGCAAAGTGTCACTCTACTTGTTTTAGCAAATAAACACTCTAGAAAAAAAATCAGAAGATGTTAGTCCTGAATCCTCTAGAAGTTTGCCCTGTGACTTTAAGCAAGTCACTTAAACTGAAGTTCGTAATGCTATCCGATGTAAGTACTGTCACAGAAAAATACACCCACGAAAGGTGTATACCACCTACAGGTAAGGGTTTGTCACTACTGTAGTTACCATTTCAGCAAAGTTACACAAACGACATTCCACAATATATTTACATCTTTTTATTGATAAAACATCTAACATATGCATTCATATTTACATTTTCCATTTGCCTTTAAAAGTTGATTAAATTTATCCTTAGAATTAATTAGTGTCATTTATTCAACAGGTATATATTGAGTGCTGGGTGTCAGGAAGTGTTTTCAGCCATTGCAGAAAAGTAGTGAACAAAACGGACACAATTCTTGCCCTAGTGGAGTGAATTCATGCTAGGGAGACAGAGTATTAGCAAACATTAGTATTTGTAAAAAAGTAAAAAATAAAGAATGTTAAATAATGATAAGGACTGAGGGAAAAAAACTCATGCTGTGTCAGAGGGAGTTGCTGAGATTTTGGAAGGGCAGCTAGGGACCAAAGGTGACATTCAGCAAAGACCTGGCAGAGTGAAGGACAGCATCCCTTGAACTCTAGGGAACAGCTTTCTTGAGAAAGGAAGAGCATCGGGAAGGAACCCGCCTGGTGCTGGGGCCCAGAGGAGAGCAGGAACATGAGAGGGTGAAGCCAGGGAAGTGGAGGAGGCAGCTGGGGAGCCTCTCTGGGCCTGGGAGCCTTTGCAGGGTTTTAGCCGAGGGAGGACAGGCTGACAAATGTTTTAGCAGGATTCCTCTGGCTGCTAAGCTGAGAATAGACATGATGTTTTATACTTGAAGTCGCAAGTCACACTGAAAAGTCATTTTTTAAATGTCAAATGCCTGTTTTTTCCCCTAAATTAGAGCAGGTGGTTCTTGCAAAGGAATAGTTCCATCGTTTTTTCTATAGAAACACCAAAGAATAGGATGAAAATAAAGAAACAAGCAGGTACTAAACTTGCTAAGCTTAGTCAAAGGTTCTTTTTGCTGCCAAGAAACACATATGTCCCGGCTCAGAGCAGGGAAGGGACCACCTTTGCCTCCCTCCCACTCTGAGAGTCCGGCTATTTCTGGGGCAGCCAATTGCTCCCCAGAGTGCTTGTCTTCTCCCCTGAGCTGGGCAGCCGTGGGGCCTTGGCAGGACAGGGGGGACCCCTGAAAAACCTGTGCTAGCCTGTCCAGCACCTCCCAGGCACCTGCTGCCCACTGTGACTTGGCATCTTCCTTCCTGGCCCAGATCCCAGGAAAGAACACCAAGGGTTGCCATCCACTTTGGTGTTAAACACGCCCTGAGATTCGCCCTCCACTGCAGCAGGGTCACGTGCATCTACACACAGAAATGGGCTGAGGACAGTAAAAATTATAAAAACAAAACATAGGCCATAAAGAGGAAAGAAGTACGGATACTGCACACAGAGGAGCTTGAGAGCGTCACACTCAAGAAGGAGCCTCAAAAGGAAGGGGATGGGGAGATAACAGGTCGTCACCAATAGGGACAGGTTTCTTTCTAAGGTGACAAAAATGTCCTAAAATGGACTGGGGTAATGGTTGCACTTATGGATGAATATTCTAAAAAACATTGAATCGTATACCTTCAACAGGTTGCAAAGGTCTGAGCTTGTGTCATCAAACCCCAAGGGGTTCCGTCCTAGGCCTGATTGCTCGCCAATTTCTGAGACCAGGAGGACTGCCGAGGAAGAAAGGCAGTTTATCACAGATGAAACCACCCGAAAGATGAGAAAACGGCCTCAAATCCATCTCCTGAGCTAACTGGGGATAGAGGTGTCAGGGAGTGTTCTCAGCCATTGCAGAAAAGTACTGAACAAAACAGACACAATTCTTGCCCCAGTCGGGTGAATTCATGCTGGGGAGTATTGGCAAGTATTAGTATTAGTAAAAAAGCAAAAAGTAAAGAATGCTAAATAATCATAAGGGATGTGGCTATGTGTCCTAGGACAGGTTGTGTTGAAAGAAAATCCAATTCAGAAGTTATAGGTTGGCCATGGGTGGTGAGTCTGTTGAGTGCTGTTATCCTGGAAAGAGTCTGGGAGACAATGCAAAAGCTAACAGGTTTAGTTAAACAGAAAGATGATAATGTTCTAGTCTGAGAATCCAAAGCGTAAGAAAACTGCAGGGAAAACATGTATGGGGGTTTAATTTTGTGTTTTTTCATGGAACTGATTATACTTGTGTCCCCCCAAAATTCAAGTGCTAAAACCTAACCCCCAAGGTGATGGTACTAGATGGTGGGGCCTTTGGAAGATGACTGGGATGTGAGGGTGGAGCCCCATGTGGGGTTTAGTGCCCTTATAAAAGAGGCCTGAGGGACCTCTTTGTATCTGCCACATGAGGACACAGTAAAGAAACAGAAAGAGCTTACCAGACACCACATCACTTGGTGCCTTGACCTTGGACTTCCCGGCCTCCAGAACTGTGTGAAATGTATATTGTTTATAAATCACACAGTCTAAGGTGGAGTAGTAAACTAAGACCAGGGTCAATTTTATGGGATGTGAGGTATATCTCCATCAAGGTATTTGTATACATTTGTGCATTTCACAACTACACATAAACACACAAACACAATGTGTGTGGCACTGAGGCCCACCCTACCTTCCAAGCAGGGGGCTGACAACTCACAGGCAATGTATGCTCTGGGTGGGCTCCATGCAGATGGGGCAATACCCCAACTGAACAGTTTGTGAAACCCAGTGCAAAATGAAAATGGCCCTCTTGTTCATAAGTTATGAATTCCAAGATGGCAACTGTAGAGAATTAAATCCAGCATTTATGCTCTGAGCAGTGTTTCTTTGCTAGGAAAACTGTAGCATCTCCCGTGGCTGTCTGTGAGAATCCTCCAGAAGATGTGGGCTGGTGGCCCTCAGCTCGAGAGATGAGTGAGATGCTGGCTCTCTTCCCACTCCATAATCTCCTCCAAATGGGCATGGGTCCAAGGGGGTGACATCCAGCACTTAGTGGTAAAGAGTGTCACATCATGGAGCATAGCTCACATGGCCAGGGGACTTGACATCACAGCACCGGACAAGATATACTGACCTCTCAGCTGTGGTCTGAAATAGACACAGACAGACTCCAAATGTGAAGATGTAGGGGTAAAGTTTTGCACATTTGGAAAGCTGGCCCAGGAGGGGCTTACAGGTGGCATGTGTGTTTGCTAAATGACCAGGGAATTGGGGTCACTTACATATTCTGATGTATGGATGATTTATCTGCACACTTACTTAAGTCTGTTACATTTTTTAGCCTACTGCTTTAATCCTGATTTCATTTTGTCACCAAATGCGGCATGTGAGTTAACCTTACTTAATCATTTGCTAGACTGGCACAATAATGACTAACTCTTAGTTTTTGTTCAAAGACCAGGTTCTGTTTTCCAGTTGGCAAAATAAATAGTCAAGCCTCTGAACATGCTTCAGTTCAGTGCATACTGTGGGAATCATTTTATGATTCAGAAAAAACACACCACTACAGAATCATGTATCTGTACAGGTCTGACTCAGTTCAGACACATTTATTTAGGGATTATCAATTTCACAGAATACAACGGGTCCTTATTACTATTTGGTTGTTCAGACTTGCCCAAAGCACGTCACCATAGAGTTTAATATCATGGTGGATTTTCAAGGTGGTTTGAAAATACCATATCCTCTGAAAGTACTACCTTATAAGGGAAAATGACCATGTTGGGATGGCCATGTGATAGACATGGGGGCAGGTGGCCTGGACTGTGGTCTCAGCCTTACCAGGAAATAGCCGTATGACTGGGGGCAAGGAGTTTATCCACCCTGGGCCTCAGCTTCCTTGTTATAAAAAAAAAAAAAAAAAAAGTGGGCGGCGCCTGTGGCTCAGTCGGTAAGGCCCTGGCCCCATATACCGAGGGTGGCAGGTTCAAACCGGGCCCCGGCCAAACTGCAACCAAAAAATAGCCGGGCGTTGTGGCGAGCGCCTGCAGTCCCAGCTACTCGGGAGGCTGAGGCAAGAGAATTGCTTAAGGCCAGGAGTTGGAGGTTGCTGTGAGCTGTGTGAGGCCATGGCACTCTACCGAGGCCATAAAGTGAGACTCTGTCTCTACAAAAAAAAAAAAAAGTTGGGGCGGCGCCTGTGGCTCAAAGGAGTAGTGCACCGGCCCCATATACTAGAGGTGGTGGGTTCAAATCTGACCCTGGCCAAAAACTGTGTGTGTGGGGGGGGGTGGGGGGGGGCAACAGCTTGGTCTCAATTAGCAACTTTCTAAAATGTTTTCCAGCTTTAAAATTCAGTGTTTCATTCCCTAGTTCTTACCACCAAACAAGAAAATTATAGTCAAAGAAACCATTGCTCCAACTGACAGCATTGGTCTTGACCTCATTCCTCCTTGTGAACCATACCCTTGCTTAGAATGTAGGGCAGGCAGTGACCCAAGATGACCAGCAGGGAATGCAGGAGGGAGCTTGCTCAGGGTCAGGGCATCTGCTGTGACTTAATTACATGCCCACATTGTTCTAAGTACTTAGGAAACTGACTGAGGTCCAGGGGGGCTTACAGGTGGCTGTCAGTGAAGGTGGGGCTGGGGTTTGGCCCCAGGCAGTCTGGCCCTGTGGGCTGCCCTTCAGAGGTTAAGATAGCAGGCTTGATCTAGTTATCTTTTCTTCATACCCACAAGGAATCCCAGGGGGCAAGGAGGCTGCCAACAAGGAGAAGAAATTGTAAAGGAACATTAAGAGAAGTTGTTGACTATCACATCTGCTATTTGCAGGAATCATAAAGAAGGGACTGACTCCACACTACCTGGTCTTTTGCACAGCTGGGGACCCTGAGGACTGGCAGCTTGATGGTTCCGTGTCTGTGGGGAATTGCTGGTACCTATGCCAGCCTGCAAAAGGGCAAGACTGATTGGATCTGGAAGTAGGGGGAGGTGGGAGTTATAAAGCTTGACCTTATCAATCCTGTGACATATATCAGTGAAACAGCTGCCACTGACAGGCACCCCTGGATGGTCAGCTTGGTAAACCCAGGCACCAGCCTATCAGAGAATAAGCGATTTCTATCTCTAAGAGCATTCCTTTCCTCTCCTCTCCCCACACGAAGAATTTCCAAACTTCCACTGAGTGTGTGACCTTTTTTTTTTTGTCTTAAGATAGAAACTCACTCTGTCACCCTGGGCAGAGTGCCCTGGTGCAGCCTACCTCATAGCAACCTCAAATTCCTGGGCTCAGGCAATCTTCCTGCCTCAACCTCCTAAGTAGCTGGCACTACAGATGCCCACCACAACTCCAGCTAATTTTTTTTTTCTATTTTTAGCACAGACAGGGTCTTGCTCTTGCTCAGGCTGGTCTTGAACTTCTTGACCTCAAGCAATTCTCTTGCTCAGCCTCCCAGAGCATTAGAATTACAGGTGTTAGCACCACTCCAGGTCTCTGTGTGTGATTTTTTACAGTCAGTGTTCTTCCCTTTTACTTCAAGGGCAGGGTGCAAGCTTTATTCATCTCTGTCCTCTGAGCACGTGTGTTTGCTGAATGAGTAAATGGTACACCTCAGAGCAAATGACGTCTATTTAACTTGCAATTGGAAACCACCACAAACTGTATGTCAAGTATTGATTTGGATTTCAAGGTAAATACAGACATGTTTTTGTGTGCTTTTTTTTAAAGGATGACTTGGGTAAGCTAATTGTTTTTCATAATTATGTCTGGATTCTCCATGACTCGTCTGCATTTGGCCCTGCAGTTTGTATTTATAACACCTAATTCTGCTCTCACGTCCCTGTCCCCTCCTGTGTTTCTCTTGCTTTAAGGCGTTACAACTGCTTTTAAGCTCAGTCTGCCACGGTGCATCTTATCACCCTATCCGTGTGCCTTCTAACTTTCAATTTCCTTCTGACACCTTGGACTTTTGATCTTGAAGCACAAGGGCTATGCTTTTATTAGGTTTAATTTACTGGAAAGCTCAGTGTTCCCTGTGAATCGCGCCATAATAGTCAATGAATAATCACAGGCTTCAGCCAGGCTGGGCTTTAATTCTGCTGAGTAAATAGGAAATCAGCTAATAACAGGGGAGGAAAAACGTAAGAAACTGGACCCAGAACCAGGATAAAGCCCTTTTATCATGAAGCCTGAAACTGTCCAAATGCAGAGGTGGGTTGACCACAGAACTGAACCCAGAACGGGGGGCTGCGTGGGTGCAGTTAGGCCTCCTTGGAAGAGGAAAGGGGCCTGAATATGAGTCCAGGCTCACAGCTGACCAGGGCATGCAGGCCCAGCTTCCTCTCTGGAGGCCCCTAGCTCTCGGCTTTGCCATGTGGACTTCTGGCCATGATCATTATCCATAGGGATTTTTTTCAAGTATATAATAGTTTTTTTCAAAGACCCAGAGGGGAGCTCAGAAAACAAACCGAATAGATAGATACATCACTTTGAGCCCCTCTCTACCATGTGCTCATCATTCTGATAAATTCTTTATGGATCTGTTCTGTGTCTATGAACTGGCTTAATGACACAGGTTTCATGATCACCTCTTATTCTGTAGTGGAGACCCAAGGTGAGGGTTCAGAGGAAGTCTCCCTCATCAGGAACAGGTTGTCTTCAAACTCCTCTGTTCTTATTTTCACATCCTGTAGCTCTGATGTTAGAAACTGCCCAGCATAAGCAAAGAGCTATCTGCCAGCCTCCAGCCTTTGTCACCTGTATGGAGAGAAGCTGTCTGGACTTAGGGAGCCCCTGCGTCCAGCTCTGAGCTCCAGTCCTCTGGCACGAGGCAGTACTGCTCTGGGCAACTGAGCTTCAGGGAATGGCTGTCTGCACCAAGCTTCTCAGATTAGCAAGGGCTGTGTGAACAGTGGGAGAGAAAAAGACCCTATATTAGCTGAAACTGCAGCCCAGATGAGTCAGGATTTTCTCTGATGGCTAAAAAAAAAGAAAAGTAACATATTCTTCATGTCTCCATGGTAACTTACTATGGATCTGTATTCCATTTATGGAACTCCTTTCTGACCTGTGTTCTCTGATTCCAGCCTGAAAATACACGGAGAAGCCATCCAAATCAATTCAATCTCCAAGGAATATCCATTCCCCAGCGCCCAGTCGTTTGAACAGTTAGATGCTGCCTCTGACTCGGGCAACTGTGATACCCAGAGACTTTCAGCTGCCCAGAAACATTAAGACGAAACAGTATCTCAATTTTCCGGATAACCACAGCTTCAGAGTTGCCATGGAAACCGGGGACCCGGAGTAGCAGAGATGCTGGGCCACTTCCGGTATTGCAGTCCTGGATTATACCAGCTTTCAACCCCACGGCCTCGCCTACGCTGGGCTCTCCGATTTCACACACATCTTTAGGAATCTAAACTTCACCGCAAAACATTGAGCATCTGATAAACTTCACTGCAAAACATTGAGCATCTGATTAGAGTCTAAACAGGAAATGCACACGTTTCTAGCCACGGACTCAAGTGCCTTTTGTTAAAATGGAAACCACAGGAGGTGGATGGGGAGTCAGGTAGTCTCGGGCTTCAGCCCTGAATTTCCCAATTACGCGACCTGACCTCGCTTGTTGCTCGTGAGGCTCAGTGCCCTCCTATGTGAGGCGGGAGCACCAACGCCTTAGAGAAGCACAGCGTCCGTGGGGGCTCGGCCCGGGCGGGCCGCCGCGGGGCACGGCTCGGCTGTAGGGGGCGCCCCTCCCCCGGAGGCTGCGGGCACCCGGCTTCCCCGGGGCGGGACAGCTCAGCGCCGCGGCCCATCCAGCCGCCCTGCCGGCGCTTCTACAACTTCACTTGGAGTCATCGTGATAGAATCATCAGAAACCTGAAGTCCATTTGGGGGGAGTGTCCAAGAACCGGACCCGGTGGACCCGGGAGGCCTCACCACTCAGGTCCCTCGGCCTCCCGGTGTCGCCGGCTCCCCGCGCCGCTCCGCCGACACGCTTCCCGCCCGACCTCCGGGCACGCGCTCGCCTGTTCGCCGGGGTGAGGCGCCGAGGACCCGGGCGCACCGAGCGGCAGGCTAGGGACGGAGCCGGGGGACAGAGACAGGGAACCGAACCCGCGGGCCGCCGCGGAGGGCCGGGCCGGAAGAAGCCGACTCCGCCCCTCGCCCCGCCCTTGCCCTCCCCCTCGCTCCGCCTTGCCCCTCCTCCGCTCCCGCTCCTCCCTGCGCTCAACCTCGCTCCCCTCCTCCCGCCTCCCCCCCGCTTCTGAAGAGCGCGCCGCGAGGGGGTCGGGCCGGTTACTTCCTCCAGCGGCGGACGAGCGCGGTGTCCCCGGCCCCGAGAGCCCGCAGCCGCCCGGCCCGCGTCCGGCCTCCCCGAGTGCCCCCGGCCCGCACCGGCGCCCCACCGCGCGCGCGCTCGCCCGGTGCGCAGCGAGGAGCCGCGAGCCCCGAGCAGCCGCCGTCCGCGCCCTGCGCCGGCCCTACCCGCAGCGGTAAGAGCGGGGCCCTGGAGAGCGCCTAGGCGCGCGGCTGCGTCCCGGGGAGGGGCACCCAGAGCGGGGGGTGGGCGCGGGGTCGCCGACGTCCAGATCCCGGGCTATGGCGCGGATCCGGGTGGGGGTGGCGGCCGCTCGGGGACGCCAGGGTCGCGCGTCGGAGTTCCGCGCCGGCCGGTGTTCCGGTTACCGAGTGGCCCCCGAGAGGGGGGAACCGGCCGAGGCCGCGCGCTGCGATCCTGTCCCCCGGGTCGCCGAGCGGCAGGCGCGGGCGGAGCGCGCAGGCTTGTTTCTTTTGCTTTTGTTTTTAAAAGGAGACGCGGGCCTCATTGGGGGTGGGTTTCTGCCCGGTGAGCGCTCCAGGGACCTGGTTCCTTGAAGGGGCCTGGGGGCACCGGAGGGGGTGACTTGCAGAAGCGGCGTGGGGCCCGGGGGGATCTGAAACACCTGGAGGCCGCGGCTCTGCGGAAACCTGCCGGGAGCGGGGTCTCGCGGTCACCTGCTAGGCCACGTCCTGTCCCCGGGCAGCGGAGGGAACCTGTCGGAAATGTGGACCTCTATGTGCTGGGTTGCCCCTATATTCTGTTTCATAAAGTATTTGAATGGAGGGGTAACAATGAGCGTTTGTTTGGGGATTGCGTTTTTTATTTTATTTTTAAGCGCAGGAAATCTTGTGTGTGAGCCTTTACTCAATTTCAGGGGAGCCTAAGATAGTAGTTAACATGCTACTTATTTAGAAAGTGAAGAAATGACCAGTTCTCTTTGGAGATAGGAGTAATTTATTTTAATTCACCAGTAAGAGATAATGTTTGTTCCATACAGTAGACGCACCTGTGTTTTATCTGCCTGCCCACACCACCGCCAATCAGGGAGATAAATCTCCACATTAAGCTTTATTAAAATTCTGAGTAATATCACACAGTACAGTAAATGTTAGCACCCTCTGTCCCGCAGGGAAATATTCTAATATTCATTTCTGGGATTAGTCATTCATCTCTAAACTGATCGCTTTCAAAGCAGAAAAAGCAAACCAATTTTCAAATCAAAAGTCTTGCAGGTTTTCATTTTTTTTTCCAAGTTTACCTAAATAAAAACCAGAGCTCTAGTCTTACGTAAGTCATTCCTTGTTCCATCAGGGCACTGTTGTCAGACAAATTCTCCTTGTTCGACTGTTTAATCATTTCCAGCTCTTCCCTTTGTGCTATTTTCGAAAAACAGGGCTCAAGTGGCCATACCAAGAGGACCTAAACTTGAAATTCATTTATGTGCCAAAATTTGACTTGTCTACCACCTAACAAGCCAAGTTGAGTAACATAAGAGAACTTAAATTTGATTAGTTGTGTGTCTGCCTGAAACCATTTAGTAGAGCAGTTTAATTCTACATGGTTTTTATAAAACTCATTAAAAGCTGGACAACAAAAGAATTCTATTCCGTAGCTAGTAATTACAGCTCTTTATCTGGGAGGGGTAGGCTGCCTTCTCTCCCGCATTTGTACACAAAAGCAGGCGAAGCTTTTCCATTGCCTTCCGCTGCCAATCTCAGTGGTCTCTGAGAACCCGAAAGAATAAAGTCAGCAAGCAGTTTGCACAGCAAAGGAAGAAAAAGAGCTGACCCATCCTGATCTGGAAGATAATTGGCAACACCCAAGATGTCTATCATTTTAGCCTTCTGTTTAAAGCTTGTTTATTCATTTGCTCAACAGGTAACAGGATTTATTTCACTCAGATAGTGACAGGGAGATCTAAGCTAAGAAGCATCTCGCATCGTAGAGGGTAGCAACTGGCCTAGTAATACTTACGTGCTGTCTGCCCCATCATGATGTGGTGGGGAAGGGTCCTGTGCTGTTCATTGGTGTTCTCCCAGCACGGTGCAGGAACTGAGGATTTGGGACCATGCCCAAATGGGATTTGATCCCCACTTGCCTTGTGGAGGCCCCGTGGTAGCTGTGTGATCCTGGCAGGTTACTCCACCTTGCTTAGTGAGTTGCTTCACTATAAGATGGTATAACTTCTACCCTCAGGGATGCAGGGAGATTGGATGGGATAGAAGTGTGTGGTTTGGAGCATGAGGCTTACTTAGCCCTTAGTGACCAGGCATTCTCGCTGTGGCAGCCATCAGTAGGAGGGAGTATTGATTGTAGAGTCAATGTATGTGACATAATCTAGCTAGTGGAGATTCTGAACAAATGTGGCCACTTTTAATGCAAGATAGCTCCTCTGTCCTGCCATAGGACTGTTACTAATCACCAGTGCTGGCCATCCTCTGCTGCCTACCCTGATTATGACCTGCAGGCTGTAAGCAGGGGTCCTCAAACTTTTTAAACAGGGGGCCAGTTTACCGTCCCTCAGACCGTTGGAGGGCCGGACTATAGTTTAAAAAAAAAAAACTACGAACACATTCCTATGCACACTGCACATATCTTACTTTGAAGTAAGAAACCAAAACGGGAACAAATACAGTCACACTACCTCTTGTGGCCCGCTGGCCGCAGTTTGAGGACCCCTGCTGTAGAGTCTTAACAGCCATTGCTGAGGCCTCTTTTCTACCACCTTTGAGCTAAGTGGTGTGTGTGTTTGTTGGGTGGTGGGGTTGTTGGAAGGTCTGGTTTAGCCATAATGCTAATAAAAAGAAAACTAGCAAGCACAAACAGAAGTCAAATAGTCCCTTGAGAATGTGGTATTTGCCACCTCCAGTAAGTTGTATCTGTTCAACAGTGTTTTAATTCTTCAGTGTGCTGGGTCGTATGTAACAAGTGGGAGCACCTCCTGGGCTGAGGGGACCCCCATGGAGCCTCCGAAGCAGGGAGAGTGAGGAATGGCCTTGAGTAACCCGTGGGTTACTTGGTGCTATTCTTGGTGGACATAAAGTTGGTGTGCAGTTGTTTACTATGTTAAACTATTTTAAATTGCACATGAACTTTCTGTGTACCTCTATAACCTACCTAGCCAGTTACATTTTAGGGCCCCAAAGAAATTTTCAGTATGTTACAGCAAAATGAAAGCCACATATGTGATTTTAAATTTTCTAATAGCCATGTTCAACAATTGTAAAACACATGAATTTAGTTTCAGTGTATTTCAAATTCACCTAATATGTTCAAAATATTACATAAACATGCAGTAAATGTAAAAATTATTGAGATACTTTCTTGACTAAGTATTTGAATTCTAGTTCACATTTGTCAGTTTACACCAGCCACTTCAAGCGCTCGGTGGGCATGGGTGGCTGGTGGCTGATGTGTTGGTCAGCACAAGTCAAGACTCAAGCAGAGGAAGCAAGCCATAACCGGACTTGGAATTACTTTCCCACAAAGAAATACGCAGCTAAGCAACACACAAAGCCAGAAATAATTTGAGCTCTGCACTCAAAGCAGGGGAGGATCTAGAACCCTGAAACAGGGTTTGGTCTTAAGTTCTTCCTTTCCATCCCTTGGTGGGCCTGTACACCTCAGCCTGGAGTGGGGGTGGGGGGCTTCTGGAAGTCTGGAACCCAGCTGGGAAGCTCTGAGCAGCCTGCCAGAAGGTGACTTTATCTGGAATTCAGTGGGGAATCAGCATTATTATTTGATTACCTAAATTACATACCCCTCTGTTCTCCTGAGAAAAAGCTTTCCTCTGGAGACCTTGGGGAGGAAACCTTTTAAATAGGAATTCCCATCATTGAATTACTTGTTAGCTATACACCTCAGCCCTGATCCCAGCAATGATGGCTTCTCTATTTTTTTTTTTTTCCAAGATGAATGATTTTGGGATTAAGAACATGGACCAGGTAGCCCCAGTGGCTAACGGTTACCGGGGAACACTCAAGGTGAGTGAGAAAGTCTTAATTAAAGATTTTTTTCTTTTAATGGAAAACTTGATCTCTAGGAGAATAAACAATGGGTTGGGTCCCACAAGACTGGTTCTAGCTCTAACTTTTCAATTTGCTGGCTGTATGACTTCTAGATGCTTTGCTTTCTTGCTGTGGGTCTGTTTTCTAGTCTACAGAAGAGATATCTTGGTACCTGTTCTACTTGGGCTCCAAGATAGGGAACCATTTAATTCATACAGTGAGGCTTTTGTGGTTTCTATCTGAGGCTCCTTCCAAGGTGAAAACGCCAAGACTCTCAATAAAACAGCTGGAGAGGCTGTGTCTACTGCCCTTTCTGTCCACCCACGAGGTTTCTTGGATGATGGGAAGGCTGTTTAGGAACTGGAATGAAAGCACTTAGAGGCAGACAGACCCAGCAGCTGCTGCCGCTTGCATGAAAAGGAACCATGCCCTTGATGTTGTAGATAGCCTGCTCCTAACTGGTGCAGAGAGCAAGTAGGCCTGTTTATATAAACCAAAAAAATAAACCGGTTTAAAGATGAAAGAGACTTCTCTGCTGCATAAACAAATTTTATATAGCTTCCATCATAATTCCTTTTGGGAACATTCTTTGGTAGCACACACTGGTAATTTCCCATTTGCCTTCTCCACATGTGACAGTGGTATTTGATCGTTGGTAACATTATGTAGTAAACATGTTTCAGAAGCAGTGGTTTTAAGATTGGCCTCCCCAGTGTCTTGCATAATGCTGGTCTGGTACATCTTCCTTTGTAAATCATTGCTGAGGTTATTTGTCTGATGTAGCCCAGAGAGCCAAAACTTGGCATAGACCTTTCTGGAGTTCTGCAAAGGTCACCAAACTTCAGTTTTCTTGTTTAATTTAACCAGGCATTTTAAGCGTGGCAGAAACGGTGTAAGAAATTACGCTATTAAGTTGAGACCACCCCCTAAGAAAAAAATCCTTCTATGAATTCAGTTAATTTAATGATGCCTGTGTGATTCCTGGATGTGGTGGAGAAACAGCCGTTGCTCACGCTGATGTGTTGAAATATGAAGCACAGATTTGTAGTGTTCTTTGACTTCCTTCCTGTTTTTTCTTGTTTTTTTTTTTTTTTTTTTTTTTTTTCATTTTCTTTTTTTTAAATTACAGCAGGAAAGGCATTTCTTAGCTGCATGGGCAATGCTGGTGGGAATTTTTTAAGTTTATTAGACGTTTCACCGAAATTAGCTCTGCAGTAGTTTGTGAATGGGGATGAGTCCTGTGACTGCTTGGTGGAGTCCGCTCCTGGCTCCCAGCAGTGGTCACCTTTGTCTGGGGTTTCTCTGGCCCGGCTCCAGCTGAGCCCTGCTGTCTTCCCAGTGCGTCATTCATTGTCTGTATTTCTAAAAAGAAAGCACTCAAACCGATTTTATTTGTAGATGTATTACACATTTTTTTATTGGTGAGTCAACAGATGGGTCACCATATTACACATAACACGGGATTTCCAGATTATCTTAGACAGATACAACCTTTCTCCGCGTTGTCCTCAATAAATTAAGTAGTGATGAATCAAGATGCTCTCTGTTACTGAAATGAGTCTTCCATTAAAGGCTGTTTCTTTCATAACTGTTATATGAGATGATGAGAAATCAGCAGAGTGTAAGGTTTTGTCCTTCTGTGTGTATTGCTTTTTCTTTCCCTGCAATTGTAAATAATTTAATGTAACTTTTAAGACTGTTTCCTTTGAAAATCATTCCCCTTAGTAGGTTATTTGGAGGCATCTTTTTAAGACACTTTACTTTTTATAAAACAAAACGTGTAACGGGATTTTTTTTTCGTGTGTTACTATTTTCTGAACCATTAGAATTGGCGAGGAAAAACATCTCTAGTTTCAGTTAAGTTGTTTCATGGTAAAGATTTTGAAATACAGCCTTCCAAAGATAGTTTATTTCATCATTTGATTTTCAACTTTTATCCTGTCATTTGCCTTCTGTTTTAACTGCACCACACTCAGGCTGCTGCCTTGTCAGAGGCCATTCTCCTTATATACACAGCCTGATGGAATTTTTCTCCCATGTAATCGCAGGACCAGGCATTTGAGGGGGGGGGGGTGTCCCTAAATTCTAAGATTCTGTTATTTTTAGATATGTTTATATATTGATTCTAGGCCCCTAAAACAAATTCCCAGTCATTCTGACTGTGATTTTATTTAAATAGTCCAGAGTATAATGGAATAATTTTGGTCACTTTGAAATCTAATTTGATAGCATGTGCCAGTTTAACCGGGTCTGCCTATAAGATTGCCCCTGGAATTGTAATAGTATTATTTGTTTTCTTTTGCATCTGTTTTTGCAGCGCCAGCCAGCCTTTGACACTTTTGATGGGTCCCTTTTTGCTGTTTTCCCCTCACTAACTGAAGAGCAAACACTCCAAGAAGTGCCAACAGGCTTGGATTCCATTTCTCATGGTAATTTGTTCCTTAGACTCGACACATTGTGCATGATTTCCCTAAGTGGTTCAGTTAATAAAGAGATGACAGGTCTGAGGGATCAATGTTGGTATCTCTTGACTCTTTGGTATGAAAGGTCAGAGGGACGCTCTGGCCCTGGGAGGAGGAGTTTTCTCTTTGTGTGACTTAGGGATTCCACCTCCAGTGCCAGACGCATCCCAGTGAGCTGCTATCAGCAAACTGCCTGGGAACCCCTGAGATTTCCTTTTGTGAATGTTTTCAACATTAGCAAAGCATCTGTCTGCTGCTCTAGTTTGCAAAACAGCAGAAAACAGGGGACATTAAAATGTACCCCAACTTTTAATTCTGGGTTCACATCATCAGTTAAATCATCTCCCCTGCCCCAAGTTTTGGGGCAACAAATGATTCTTCATAGTCTTTACTCATCTGTATTTATTTCTGTAATACGTAATGTCATTGTTTCATCTTTTTAAAGAAATAGCGCATCAGATAACGTCTGTACAATTACTGCGCTAGAGTTATTAGCTGGAAACATTCCAGAGATGACTTTGTCATATGAAGTAGGTGCTAGAAAATACAGCCTTGAAAATTAATTAAAAACACACATGCTTGCATAAGCACGTCTTGTGACAGCCATTTATCATTCTTGAAATTGCTGAGGCCATCTAGAGATTGTTTTTCTATAAAAATTAAAGGTGTGCCTACTTGACAATTCCATAGGTTCACATTGTACTAAGGCCTCTGCTGCTGCTTAGTTTAAGGGAAGTAACTTCCAAATGACACGTTTACAATCCCTTCAAGCCTTTTAATCAAAAACTATGAAGTTCCTTTCATGGTCTAAAATTTTAAAATAGACTTAGAAATTTTACCTGTGTATAACTTCTTTATAAAGCCTGGAAAAATAGAATAAAACTTGAGTTTTACTTTAGATTTCTTTTTGCATTAGCATAGTTTTGAGATGTATACTTTCTCCGTTACCTCCTTCAGTTGACCTAATTCCATAAGCCAGACATGCACCACGTGTGCAGCGGGCCTGGTTCTTTATGGTGACCACCTCTGTATGTTGACCAGTTCGTGATAGTCCCTGGGGTGGTCAACTCACAGAGGTTCTGCTGTATTTTCTTTTTAAAGATTCACAACAAGGTTTAGGATCAAAATTATTCTTTCTCCAAAACTAAGATTTCTCTCCCAGATGCCTCCCCAATACACATACTATGTATTGCCAACTTGAAGTCCTAATTCCATCCTGGGGTTTCTTTCCAGATTCGAACAACTGTGAATTGCCTTTGTTAACTCCATGCAGCAAGGCTGTGATGAGTCAGGCCTTAAAAGCTACCTTCAGTGGCTTCAAAAAGGAGCAGCGTCGCCTTGGCATTCCTAAGAGTAAGTGCAGCTCCTCTGAGCCAGTGTCGATCCAGAAGAACCGTCCAATTTGACTGCAGTTGTTTGATCTTGACATAAGCTTGCTAAGCTTTGGCTTCTGGTATCTTGCAAAGAGTAGCACTGATAGAGTTAGCTCGAGCCAGTTTTTATTTCAGCCCCATCAGCTGAAGACTCATCATGTCTGTGTTAGGAGTCCTTACTGTCTTAGGGTCTGCCAGGTCCTGTCCTAGTGGTGTCTTGCTCATTTCATTGGTGCTGGTTTTCCTGGACATAGTGAGTCATGTAGGGATGGCTCTGGTCCCACTGCCTTTCCATGTTTCTCACCTTGTGTGTTCCATCTTTTTTCCCTCCTGTTAGATCCTTGGCTGTGGAATGAGCAGCAAGTATGCCAGTGGCTTCTCTGGGCAACCAACGAGTTCAGCCTGGTGAACATCAACCTGCAGAGGTTCGGCATGAATGGCCAGGTGTTGTGTGACCTGGGCAAGGAGCGCTTTCTGGAGCTGGCACCTGACTTTGTGGGTGACATCCTCTGGGAACATCTGGAGCAGATGATCAAAGGTACTGGCTGTGTGACTTGCCCTCCTAGTCCAGGGGACCTGTGACAGGGACAAGCAATGATAGTTCTTGTACGGTTTGCATTTCACATGGCAAAGAGTAAATTGCCTCAGAATACCACTCCGGTGAGTCAGATATGTGGCAGTGTTTATTGATTTTTTTATTCTACTTAAGTGCATGCGTGTGTGTGTATGTGTGTGTGTGTGTGTTTCTGTGTTTAGCATGAAGAATAGCCACAAGGCAGTAGCCTTAGTCACTAAATTGTTCACGTTGCCAGACTGCATTCATTATGAGAATCCTTGTTGACTCAGATATACAGGCCAGGAAACATTCCCGTATTTTGTGAACTCACCTTATAGCAACAAAAGAAATAAGTCAGCTTTCATGTAAGGGAGATTTTACTCAGATGAACTCTGAATTTTACAGTAAATTTTCCTAAGCTTAAATGGAATCCAACAAAGAGAATTTGGGGTGGGAGTGGGGTGGGGTAGGTTTAAACAAGTAATCAATATATATTTAAAAATTGACATACACATACACAAACTACCCATTGATTAATAGTAGTGTCACCAAATACAGAGAAAGTCTTGATTCAGAACTTAAAAGAGCCCTGAGAGCAATGTTTAAAATACATTGAGTGAAAAATGGAAGAAAGTTACAGTAAGGACCATTTAAGTTAAGAAAATTAGCATTTGTTGAGTTCAGAGAAATGCTTTTCACTTAATTGAGTTTTTTGTTTGTTTGAGACAAAGTCTCACTCTATCCCTGTGTAAGGTGCTGTGGCATCATAGCAACCTCAAGCTGGTGGTTCAGCCTCCTGAGTAGCTGGGAGTAAGGTGCCCACCGCAACAGCCAGCTAGTGTTTCTGTTTTTGGTAGAGACAGGGTCTTACTGTTGTTCAGGCTGGTCTTGAGGTCCTGAGCTCAAGCATCCACCCACCTTGGCCTCCCAGAATGCCAGGATTATGGGCATGAGCCACTGTACCCTGCCACTTAATTAATTTTAAACACACATAGTCTCAACATCTCCTGTAGACTCTTAAGAGTCTCAAAAAGACCTACAGTTCAACCACCAGCTTTTTGGTCATGGCTTCTGAGGGCCAGGGAAACTTACTTTTGAAGACCCCCAAATTCTCTCTGAACTTCCTACCTAACAAGTTTCTGGTGAGTCTGTTTATTGTCATATTGAGCCTGTTTTGCCGTTACTTGGACGTGTGAGTCTGTGTGTGGCTTGTAGTGTGTTCATAGTAAGCACAGGGATGCAGAGCACAGACCTGTTCCCTCTCCAAGTTCATGCATGTCCAGTTGCAGACTCCCACCACACCCTGGGGAAAGTGTCGGGGCTTGGAGCAGTGGGACAGGAACCGAAGGCTCCTGAGACAGGAACTGTGTCTGTTTTATTCGTCCCCTGTTTTCCTGTCTCTGGTTCAGGGACATCACAAATGTTTAACTATCTCCTGAATACATGAGTGAATTAAATTCTCAATCTGGGTCTTCCAAATTTGTGATGGAAAATTTAACCTTGCCCATCACATCATTCATTCATTTTGGAAAATTTGTTTTCTGGTTATTGGAAAAAGGTGTTGCTGTCTCTAGTTTCCAGAAAAAGACATAGGGTGCTGTGGAGCACGCGAGATTAAATGGGAAGCATTCAGTGCACTTGGTCGCTTTGAAATAAGCAGAGAGCAGTGATGCAGAGTAAGCTTTTTCTTATCAGTAGTTTTTATCTTGCTCTGCCATCTTACGTCTCTTGTGCCTTTTTTTTTTTTTTTTTAGAAAACCAAGAAAAGACGGAAGATCAGTATGAAGAAAATTCACATCTCAACTCCGTTCCCCACTGGATTAGCAGTAATACGCTAGGTCAGTTCAACTGAGTCAGCCCTTAGGAGCTTGCTCTTAAGGCAGATGGGGACTCTAATGGAGGCTCCCCTGGGGGCCGTCTGAACTCTGTCCCATAGAGTGGCCACACGTGGGTGTTGAGCTGCTGAGCAGTTGAAATGCGGCCAGGTTACAGGGAGATGTGTAGTAAGAATATAAAGCACCTGGCTGCGGAAGCCTGAGAACGAAACAAACAATGCGAAATATCTCCTTGATAATTGTTAGCATCGATTGCATATTAAAGTAAGATGTGTTCATTGATGTGTGAGGGCAAGTAAAATAAGAAAATTAACTTCACCTGTTCCTTTTTGCTCTTTCACTATGGCCACTAGAAAATTTTAAGTCACATAAGTTCACATGGTCTTCCCACTGGTCAGTGCCATTAGCCCTGGTCTAGGCAATTTGTAGAGCAAGGACCAGCATGACGTGAACTAGTTTCTGTGGTCTCCAGACATTAATATAACCAACAAGAGGTGGCCTGCGCAGGGGTGTGGGAAGCCGCTGTAAATTTGCACTGAACTTGGGACTTTAGAGAGCTGTCATGGAATCTGGGTCCCTCTCTGGGAGCTGGTATTGGGGAGGCCAGCCTGTGGGCTGGGGAGTCATCAGAACAGTGTGCTTCAGCAGTGCTCTCTGCTTGCCTGCAGGGGAGGGGAAGCCCATCCTCCCCCACACACTGCTCAGCAGGTCTCTCTGAATGTGGTGCAATGGAGACTCTCTGCTTGCTGAACCTGAGTCAAAGTAAGAGAGCTTCCTTCCGTCTCCAGAAGATGACCTATTCCCTGATGGATGGAGAGAGGTGCAGTGTGAGGGAGAGAAGAAAAAGATGGGCTTGTTATCAGAACAGAGTTTCACAGCCTGGTTCTGCTCCATACAAGTCACATACTGTGTGACAGATTACTTAGTCTCTCTGAACCCTGAAGCTGAAATCCAGGGAGCCCTACCACTCCAGGGTAGCAGGAGAGCACTAAGCAGGGGTGTCCAGCCTGCAGCCCATGAGCCACTGGCTGATTTCCTTATCTGTGGTGTCTGATAATCACAAAAAGTATGCACAGACCTTTTGTTTTGCTCATCGGCTGTCATTAGTTTTTGTGTATTTAATGTGTAGCCCAAGATAACTCTTTAATTGTTCCAATTTGCAGCAGAGAAAAAAAACAAAGGTTGGACACCCCTATACTTAGAGCCATGGAGATGGAGGACTACTGAGTCCTGGCTATGGGGCAGCATTTTGGCAGTTGTTTACTAGTTGAGCAAATGAAAGGTTTGAGAAGAAGAGGACTTAGGGACAAACCGCCCAGGTCTCCACCTAGCTCTGTGGGGACTGGAGGGAGCAGGGTGGTCACCTGGGATTTGCTCTGGTGGTTGGTTGTCACATCAGCGCTGACTTGAAGACCTCTGCCGTCCATTATGTGCTCCAGGTTTTGGCACCGAGCAAGCGCAGTACGGGGTGCAGACACAGAATTACCCTAAAGGCGGCCTCCTGGACAGCGTGTGTCCAGCATCGGCGCCCGGTGTGCTCAGCTCTGAGCAGGATTTTCAGATGTTCCCCAAGTCCCGGCTTGACACCGTCAGCGTCAACTACTGCCCGGTCAGACCGGACTTCCCAGCCAGCAACTTGAATTTGCTCCCCAACAGTTCTGGTAAGATGGGAAGGATCTGGCAGCTGTTGGATTGATTCTGAGAGCCTCCATCAGACAGTAACAATGGCTTTAGTAAATGTGTCCCCACGTTCAGCCCTTGGAGGAGGTCAAGGCACTGGCCTGTGTTCTGAGTGCCTTCCCACAAGCACACCCCTCGGGCATTCCAGGCACTAGTCTAGGCCCTCTAGATTTTAAGTAAACAGGCACAGCCTTTGTTCTTATGGCTAGATTCCTCCAACCAATGGAGTATTTTTTGAAGACTGTGCAGGAATGACAGCTTGCTTTTTATGGAGCTGTAACATATTTATATACATTGCACAAATAAATCTAAGGTCACACAACTGATTGAACTTGTGCATGTCCATCCACCAGCATCATACTCATCTAGGTGGAGATGGAGAAGTTTCTAGCAGCCCAGAGGCTTCTACAGACCTCTTTCCCATCAGTAGCATCCCCACCCCAAAAGGAATCCTCATGGATTGGTTTTTGCTGCCCTTGAACTTCACTTGGATTCCTACGGAACGCGCACAGTGTGTTTTCTTCTGGGATCTGTCTTTTGCTTGTCATTATGTCTGATGCTCATCCAGGGAGCACTGGGGGCTGTCAGGGCGGCACCACCATCAAACCCGACACCACTCTACTGTTAGTGCTCAGGAGTTACAGCATGTGTTTGGTTGTCTTTGCCAGGGAAGCCCAAGGACCGCGACTCCTCTGAGAATGGCACCGACAGCTTCGAGAGCTCCGAGTCCCTGCTGCGGTCCTGGAATAGCCAGTCATCCTTGCTGGACGTGCAGAGGGTGCCTTCCTTTGAGAGCTTCGAGGACGACTGCAGCCAGTCCCTCTGCCTTAATAAACCGACCATGTCTTTCAAGGATTACATCCAAGAGAGGAGTGACCCTGTGGAGCAAGGCAAACCAGTTATACCTGCGGCTGTGCTGGCTGGCTTCACTGGTAAGCGTGCGACTCCGGGAGCCCGGCCACCCGGTCCCTTGAGTCAAAGTCTGAGAGGTTCCCAGGTTCCTGCCTGCTCACAGCACTGTGCTTACTGAGGGCATTTCCAGGTTAGGCACATCGGTCCACACTCCACATTTTATATGTGGCTCACTGTATCCCTGAATTCTAAAGAAGCCAACCTTGCGGGAATTGTCAGGTTCTCAGAGCTCCATGGAGGGGATGAGATCAGCAGGCTACTTACTCCTCCAGCTGGGTGTTCTAGAGAGGAGGAGACACAGAGGACACGGCCTGGGAGTCTTCAGCCCTGACTCACCCACTCCAGGAATCTCAAAGACTGTCAGCTGACCTCGGGAGGGGCCGCAGAGCCGGCCTCTCATGGGACAAGCACTGTCTACCTTTTCTTCTAAAATCCATATACTCTTGTTTCAGGGTTTGGGTGAGAACTATTCTAGGCAAAGGGCAAAATATTAAAGCTGTTTTTAGAACCAGGCATTTCCAGTCGTTTAGCGAAAGTGCCTGGACTTCTGTTTTCGCTACCGTCTGTGTCCTTAAATGTGCTTTCTTCTTGCTCCATATTTTGACCATACGGGGCCACTGTGGGTTAGAATAACTACTTTTTAAAACCTGATAGGTTAAAATAAGGATACTTAGATATTCATTTTATTCTATCTAAAAAACATTGTGTAAATGTATTAAAATACACATAATGAGTGTGTGAAAACTATTAATAGTTTTCATAAACAGATGTTCAAGCCCTATAAGGAAATAACAGCTGTACGGTGAGTGTTTTCATTTCAGCAGTAACACAAGTTAGGCTTCATCGACTGCCAGCTCTATGCGATTAACTGGGCATGTGGTCTGTAGTCCCAGGACTGCTGGAGGAGGAGGCTTGAGGGCAGGGGGCACGAACCCATTTTACTGGTGGGGACGTTGGATCCGAGATAGACAGCTCTCTGTGGTCACACAGCTCTGGTTCCAGAGTGTGCTTTGTGGCAAAGCTGTGTAGATTACAGCCATGGCGTTTTGAGGGAAGAGCTGTTTTGTGGAGAGAGATTGGGCTTAGGGTCAGCAGATCTGGGCTTTTCATGCCTTCTCGTGATGGGCGTTTGGTCCTGACAAGGCACCTGTCTTCCGAGTTACGTCGTCTTCCTCGTCTTTAAGACAGGGCTGCTATGCCGCTTGCCTTACAGCTGGCTGTTCTAAATACCGATCTGGAGAAGGTCTGTGAGCCGCTCTTGGCAAACTTGCTTCTCCGGGCGGAGGCTGTGAGGCGGTGGGTCTTGAGTAAACTAGGCCCATTGGGCAATTCACACGCAGCCACTTGGCAGGGAAGTGACAGCACGGGAGCCCACAAATGGCACGCCTCTTTCTGTGATGAAATGTTCCTTTAGCTGTTCCCATCCTTCCCCCCAACCCCCCGCTGCTTCTAGTATAAACTGTGAAGGTTTTCGTATGAAGAATTGCATTAAACAGGATGAGGAATTTTAATGTCAAGAGTTGTTGGCCCCACGACTTCCCTCCATAAAGAACCAACCCAGCCGTGGAGGGAAGAGTGTCTTGGTCAAGTTGCCCTCTTCTCTAGGAGTGGCGAGGAGGTCTTGGCGCCCAGCCTCAGCCCATTCGAGACTGAGGGGTGTCACCAACGCCTAGCGCTCCTCCCTTATCGGAGCCCCATCCAGGGAGCTGGGTGTCCTTTCGCCTGTCAGCCTTTGTGGTAGGATGTGGAAGCTTGCTTTCGTGCCTTTAATCTATTGAAGGTGTGGCCCGCCCTCTCCCCGCAGGCAGCGGACCCATCCAGCTCTGGCAGTTTCTCCTGGAGTTGCTCTCAGACAAGTCTTGCCAGTCGTTCATTAGCTGGACGGGGGACGGATGGGAGTTCAAGCTTGCTGACCCTGACGAGGTATGGCCAGAACCCTGGGAGAGATCTCGGCTCCCAAACCTAACCCATCTCATAGAGCTCAAAATTCAGTTCTCCAGGTACCAGAAAGGATTCACGCGTCCCAGGGAGAATCTTTCTACTGCAGTCATGGTTTTGCTGATAAATTTCTGTGGTGTCCCCTACATATGTGGACATCACACAGACATCCCTTTCTTGCTCTCTTGTCTGATCAAAAAGCCCAAGTTACAAACTAAGGCTGTCCCCTAACCATGTGAAAGTGCTGAGGCACCTGGGGGGTGAGTCTCAGAGGCCGCAGGCCGGCCACCTAGCTTTACTCCCTGCTGCCCAGCTGAGCTCAGCAGAGCCAGCAGCAGCCCGGGAGAGTGACCCAGGAGCCTCTGCTGGAGGAGAAGGCTGAGGTCAGGTGTGACACCAGCCGTCTGGGGTACAGCACCTGAGAGGGCCTTGGTCTCTGGCACCAGGAGTGTGATCTGTCACTTCCCAGGTCCCTTGGGAAACAAGGGCTGAGGAATGAATATGTCACATGGCTCAGCATCCCACTCCGCAGCTCTTAACCTGAGTAGCCAGAACCCAAGAGGGGGGATGACCCCAACGTTTCCCTTGTCTCGGAACCTCCTGGTTCTGAACCCCTGGCTCCCAGGAGATTGGGCTGAGCCAGAGCTAGAGGCAGGGAGCGGGGCCTCACTCCCCAGTGTTTCTCGCTCACGTGCAGAGAATGTTCTGGCGTATGTGCTAAAGGCGGGTGGACCCTCCTGGGGGCCTTCTGCAGGTGTCAAGCCCTCTGGGGTGAGCCCACATCAGAAGCTTATCAGGGAGGAGAGTCACTCGTTTTTTCTTCCTTGACAAATTTAACTCTTTACTATGTGTGTCATCTCAAGGTGGCCCGCCGGTGGGGAAAGAGGAAAAATAAGCCCAAGATGAACTACGAGAAGCTGAGCCGGGGTTTGCGCTACTACTATGACAAGAACATCATCCATAAGACGTCAGGGAAGCGTTATGTGTACCGCTTTGTGTGCGACCTCCAGAACCTTCTGGGGTTCACACCCGAGGAACTGCACGCCATCCTGGGTGTCCAGCCCGACACGGAGGACTGAGGTCCCCAGGACCCGCGGACTGAGCGGGAAGCTCGTCTTGACTGACTGCTCCAAGGACCCAGGAAAGGCAGGTTTGGATTTATCCACAGAGGTCACCAAGAAGCAGTGGCCTATTTCATCACAGACCTTGCCTCTTGATAAAGCTGTCTCCCCATGGCCGAGACAGCCCAGCTGCTGGATTCTAAGGTCTCCTGACGCACAGATGCCACACACCACACTGTTAAATGAGAGCGGTGGAGAAGGCAGCACCGGGAAGCCGCCCTGGCCCCGAGCAGGCCGTGGGACGGGATGGTTCTGGCTGTTTGCAATTCTCCAAGGAGTGAGCTGTCGCGGACATACACCAACTTCCTTGAAATTTTCTTTCGCCTTCTGCAACCAAGAACAGCAAATGCACAAGCCGCCTCTTTGTTCAAGAGGGATAGGAGGGTGGGAAGGAAATAACCATGCCATGTCAGAAGTTAGTTTGTATATATGATTACAATCTTATAATTGTTCTCAAAATCCTCTAACAGTACTATTTAACAAAAATTGTATATTGTAATTTAAAATAATTATATAACTGTATTTGAAGTAAGAACACAGACATCCGATGTTTTGTTTCGTTTTTCAGTGGCACATGTGCATTTTACAAAGATTTAATCTGCCAAGGGCAGACTGGAGAGAAGTCCAGTCGGTATTTATACTTAAGAGACCTGAGGAATAAGGTCTAAGACAGGTAGTCCCTGCTTTGTGTGTTTTTGTAGGGTTTTTACCTTGGTTAGCTGGAGTTTGTACATTTGGGAATTTTTACAAGAAACCTGAAGTTACTATCTGGGGGCGCACCTGGTCTCCTCTGCTTGCTTCTCTCGTTGTAAAGCAAAGCGATAAAGCAGTATTTTTCTTGACAAATGGCATATAAAAGTTTTCCACTTCTATGCATGTCTGTAAGTCATTTTATACACAAAGCATATTTTATTTTTTAGTCTGTGTTTCTCCAACTACTCAGCTCTCCCTGACCACCTGGCCCCGTCCTTCCTGTGCCCTAAGTTACTCTGTATGATTAAAATAAGAATACTATTTTTGGAAATACGCGACTCCTTTTCAGAGATCAGGAGGGATTTATGTAGCAGCTATTTTTACTGCAAAAGTAATTCACTGGAGAAAATGTAATTTGTAAGAAAGCTTTATTTTTATCTCAGCTCCATGTAGAGTTAAACATTGTGTAGAGCTGAAGAGTGGGGGAGGGGCAGGGTCTTCATTAAACTTGTTGAATGTACACAAAGCCCCATTCCTTCTTCCCGACTTCCTTCCTCTGTTGTGTCCTGGACCGTGCAGGTAGCATGCTGCCCCTTTCTTCCGTGTCTCAGCCAGATAGGTTTTGTTTGTTTGTTTGTTTCTTGTTTTCCAGGACACAGACTGCCCAGAGGCACAGAGAGGGAACAGCGACAGGAAAGAAAGCACTGGGGCCCGTTCACATGGAGAAATGTGGACGCTTCCACAGTTTTTTCAAAAGAGCCCCTGAATGGGGTGTGTTCCTGGCCTTCTTCATAAATGGTCCAGTCAAGTTGGTTTCAAAGTCGGATGGGCTTTCCTGCTTCCTAGCAGTGTGGCTTTGGCCCAGTGGCTGGCGTCTCTGAAGAGTTGTCATGTGAGGAGACAGGAGTCGGGTGGCAGGCCCGGCTGGGGAGCCAACCCAGAGCTGGGACGACTCACGCCGAAATACCCACAGAAGACGGTTCCCAGTGTGTCTAAGCACAGGATGTTTTTCTCAAGTGGGATCTATTTATCACGCAGACATCTGTTTATAATATAAACAGACACGGGACTGGGAACATCTTGCTGCCGAAAGAGGCTGAACCACATGAAATTGCCAATATGAGGCTGATTATCTACAAAGATGGCAGTTTCCTGTGGTTCCCGTCTAAAGTCTTTATGAACCTTGGGCGTGGTAATGAACGGGTCTGAGCATAAACTCTTTGTGATTTGGTCTTTTTCCCCTTGAATAATAAAGTATTTTGTTTATATAAACTCGTAATAGTCCTTGTTCTTACTCCCTACCCCCGCACGGAGGCGGTGGAGTTGGGGTATTTTAAGATCGCTCGTGTGCCAGAAACTGTTTCACCGATAGCCAAATCTCTATTGAAGTGATTGCACCCCAAGTTACCTAGAAACCACTCCTGGGCGGGAACCCTTTCTTGGCCCTTCCTGCAGCAATTCTCAAACATTGCTCCTTTAAGAAAGGATTACAAGGGAAAGACCAGGGTGTCCTGTCTTGGCAGAGGCAACTGGGGAGAGAGGTCAGAGTGTTTATATAACATATCTAAGGACTTGTGGTTTAAGCCTTTGTCCACTCTACAGAGCTCTGACATTGGTGTGGTGACTTAGCAGGCATAAATTTGACATTTATTCTCAAACTCGTTCTCAGAACTTTACTTTCTTCAAAGTTAGCAAGGTTCCCAAAAAAGCTTATACTGGTTACATCCACTGGTGTGCTGGAATATGTAATTTATAAGGAAGCTTTATTTTTATCTCAGCTCCGGGCTAGCGGCATGTCTCTTCCCACTCCACATCCAATGTTGTTAACTTGGTCAGGATGAAAGGATTTATACCATGGGAATTAGCAAACACTGCAAATCAGACTATTCCTTGATGATAGCTGTCAAAGTTGACCATAGTAGGAATTGAAACAAACTTTACAAAATTTATTTAAAAATTAGATGTAAACAGCTCTTTCTCACAAAAATATATTTTTTCTAATGTCAACATGGCATCGTTTCATGTTCGCCAACCTCTTTAATGTCTGGCTTAGTTAAAGAGAGTGAGGTTCTTCCACCTGTCTGCGTTTGGTCTGCTCTGATGTATTCTATATGAAGAGAATCTGGCCTAGCACAGATACATAATTGAAAAAAAGGAGAGTATTTAACAGCTATTTCAGATAACTGGATATTCTTTTACACAATGCCAAAAGTTAATAAATGGTAATTTCCTAATTGCAGTTGGGACATGAAAACATATCAGTAAGCTCTCCTCCTCCGATTATGTTCAATTCTACTGGTCTTTCATCCACTTTGAAAGGATCATTTACCCACATGCGATTTTGCAACGTCATGCCTTGGTCATTTGGAAAATATTGCTTCAAAATGTTGACACATTTCAGTACACAATATTAAACAGTTGCATCCGTTAATACCACCACACATCACATCAGAAAAGTACTGGGAAGCTATCAAGCTCCCAGTGGCTACAAATTTCCCAAAATTCAAATTTTCATTTGAAAAAGTTGAGATTTTATCATTAACAACAAATATTCCTTAGTCATTTTCTTTGAAGTGACAGGCTTGTCTCATGGATTTTTGAGGAAACACCAGCCAAATACCCAAGTCTGAATAAGCATAATTCGTCAGTTGTTGTTTGGTAAAAATGGCGTTCCCGCGCTGAGCGGTCAGTGTAGCTGGCAGACACAGCTTCCTCGGGGCAGCCGTAATGCTTCCCTGCACCTGCACTCTCCATGTTCTTCCACAAAAATGAAAATGATGTCTGTTGTGTTAGTAAATGAGCTTCTATCATTTCATCAAGGAAATTCTTGACTACAACTAATATTTTTTCCTTTCAGGCTTTTCTGTATGCTGGAGAGGGTGCGGTGACCCTCAGCATAGTTTAGTGCCACCGCCTTCATGCCAAGGCAGCGACAGTCGTACCCGCCTTCGCTTTTGCACCAGAAGTGCAACTGTCAACCCAGTAAAAGAGGCAAACGTGTCAGTATTACTGTAAAAATAGTGTTCACCTTGAGGGTCTCCCTGGAAAGGTCTTAGAGACCCTGGGAGTCTGTGGACCTCACTTTGAAAACCGTTCTAGAAAGAGGTTCACCCAGAAAAAAAAGGGCAGTCCTTGGGGAAGGGTGGGAGAAGGTAGGGAAAATTTGCCTTTGCCTCCCTCTTCTCCCCTCTGCACCTCCAGTCTCGACCTTTTCTCAGGAGGAAGCATACTTCATTTAAAGGAGAAAGAAACGCTGTTTTGCGCGATACAAGTACCTTCACACAGGGCAATGGTACACTCTCAAAAGCCCTCTTCCTGCCCTCCGTCTAGCTTTGTTCTTTTTAGAATAAAATGTATGTTTGCCACAATTTTTTAGAAATTACAAGAAAAGAGGAAAGGGATAGGGGCTTGAGAAATGCAAAGGGTGGATAGAGGGTTTGAAGGGGCTGCCTGGAGGGCTGGGAGAGCATGGGACTCGGGGGCCAGAGGAAGAGGAGTGGGCGCTGAGGCAGGGACTGCGGAGCGAACTATACTCCCATCCTCTGAATCACCAGGCACGTTGGCGGAGGGTTTAGTGTGCTTTGGAGCCAGGCCGTGGATTATCGCTCACCAGCTCCATCATGAGTGTGTGACCTGGGCATCCGATGTCATCGCTCTCTGCTTCAGTTTCTCCTCCAAAAAGTGGGGTCACTGGCAGCCCCTCAGGGTGGATTAACCCAGCATTGGTGTAAGGTTGTGTGATGACAGCAACCTGGGGTGGAGGCAGCATTTAAGGCGTGAAAAGAGCACGCCAAAGAAGGTGTGTTGAGCCAGGGGCTCTGCAAAGAAAATTCGGCTCCTGACATTCTCGTTTCCATGTTCATAAGAAAGGTCAGTGGTAAAGCTGATCCTGGAATTAGGACTCGAACCCAGGTCTTCTGTGTCCTAATGCTGTTCTCTGACCACAATAATCCTGCTGTGTCTGGTGTAAGCCATTAAAAATACTACCCCAAGTGCCACCCAAGGGCTCCCCCAAAGCTCCCAGTTCCTCCTCCTACAAAACAGACTCCACAGCCCTTGTTTTGAATTTTAAATTATCCATGAGCCTCCCACCCAAAGAGCACACAGCCCCTGGTCTGCACAGCCTGCAGCAGCTAGTTTAGTTTGAGCAGATGCAAGAATCCCCTAATCTGGGCCAGATGTCAAGCTGTCTTTCCTGTAGGAATGAAGCAAAAGGGTGAGACCCAAACCAGAAGGGGGGAAACCCCTTATTGTGCAATTCTTTTGTAATTCTTGGGTGGAGTTTGACTATGAGTTCTGCCTGAAATCTAACATTAGGGGAAAAACCATTTTTTGTTCATAGCTGGTGTGATGACATCTTTGCAGCTGGAATCTTCATGGCCTTTGTTCCATGTACTATGAGTAACTGTCCCCTCCCTGCTTCTCCAACTCATGCTCAGGTGGCAGAAGGGCCCAAGATTACCCAATCTGACGCGCACCAGCTGTCTCCGAGTCTATGGCTTCGTACTCTCCAGACGCAGGATTGAGGCTCAGCACGCACGTGCGTCTTTGTGTAGCGTGGGAATCACAGGCCCAAGAGAGCCTGTGGGCTGGAGCGAAGGTGGGCTGGCTGGAGGACAGAGTGTGGATGTGAGAGGGAACAATGAATGGTAAATAAAAAATGAGCTTTCAAGCAAAAACGATCTTGCACTGTAGTCCACCTCCACGTAAAGCCCATGATGAGAAACACTTATATGATTTGTCGGTAAACTCCACCCCGTTTGGTGCCAGAAGAGGATATTTTTCATTGCAATGCAAACGTAATTAATAATTGTGAAATATGGCCCCAGTTTCAAAGCTCACTTTCATCTGTCATCTCATTTGTACCTTGCTGCAACCCTGGGAAGTTGGTTTCATTATGCCCACTTTACAAATGTGGAATCTGAGACTTGGAGAGGTGGAAACCATACAGGGACACTGGATGTGGCCTTTGTTCCATGGTCCCTGGTCTATCATTCCTGAAGTGCAGGTGGAGGGGGACAGGGAAAGGCTCTCAGGGCTGGAGCCCAGAGCCACCTCCTCTGCTGGGGAGCTGGACGTCCCCTCCAGGGCTACTACCGTTTTCTTGCTTCCAGCCCCAGTAATTGCCGCCTTCTCACCATGTAGAAGCAGCTGCTGTCCCGTCACCCAAAGGAATTAGCATCTTATTTCTAATTCTCAGATCCTCAGCTACCAGAATTATATTTTGGAATAAACTTGCATAACCGTGGGACCTCTGTCTTCTCAAACTATGCATGGACCTCAGGACAGATCCCTGCCACAGCTCCGACAGTTTGAATAAAACTTTGATTCATTCCATTTTGTTTTCTTCCATCCAGTGGTACATTTGCAAGCACTTATTAAATGTCAGCCCACGGGAACCTGCAGATAACGAGAGCCAGGCCATGCCTGCTTTCTGGAAGCCACTTTCTAGTGAAGGAGCCCAGGAGGAGAGAGGCAATAGCATGTGGGTCCCTAGAATGAGAGGCCTGGGCCAGAACTTCCACTGTGTGTGGCTGGAACCCAATTAATCAGTTTCCCCTGGTCAGTGCATGCCGGTGAGTGCATCACAGTAAGAGGCCACAAGGAATCGGCCTTCCCTGATGCCATCACAGGTGGGAGAGGTCTGCCAGTGTCTGTACGTCAGCCCTGTAGTCAGGGTTAAGATGTGTTGAGGTCCCCACAACCCACAGGCACACACACGGGTGTACAGTCCCATGCCCACGCACACACATACACACATGCACATGCTATGCTCACTTGTGTGCACACACATGCATTCATGTGGACACGCACACACACAGGCTAACACACACACCATACACCCTCCGCTCGCCTCACCTTGCCTGTCCCTGCTTCTCCTCCATCCGTCACCCGCTGCCAAGCCTGTCTCCTGCATCCGCCCCCCAGGCTGCTATCACACAGGGCCACACTGAG
The DNA here is from genome assembly GCF_027406575.1 of Nycticebus coucang. Lineage (NCBI taxonomy): Eukaryota > Metazoa > Chordata > Mammalia > Primates > Lorisidae > Nycticebus > Nycticebus coucang. The sequence goes on along the minus strand of NC_069795.1, from coordinate 6,930,702 downwards.
TGGCCACAGCAAGAGGAATTCATTCTCTCAGGTTCTGGTCAGTTGGGCTGTCTCATACCGAGCACTGTGAGGAAGGCCTGGCTCCAACCCTCTCTCGGGGGCTGAGCGGTGGCCGTCTTCTCCCCGCATACATGGGGTGCAGCTACTGTTACTGAATTGATGCAGCAATTTGCTCTTACTGAACTTCCAGATAGCAGTATATTTTTATGGTAGTGTTTTAAAATACGAATTAGTTAACATAATTTTCATGCATACATACACTTCCCTATCTCTAGAGCCTTTAGATTACATAGTATGAGCGTTATATTTTTATTTAAATAAGATCTTTCTATTTCCTATACCATCATTAAGTTTGAGATGCAGATGCTTAAAATAATTAACACCATTTCTGTAAGCTATAAACCATTCTTGTAAAGCTAAACAAGTAACAGTGTTTACCTGAATACATTGTGGTTTTAAAAACAATGCAAAAAAATGAAAATGTAAAACAAGAACAGCATATCATTCAAACTATCTAATATTTGTATTCTTCAGTCTAAGTTCACAGATCAACTTGGGTTGATATTTGACAACTGTTTCTTTTTTTTTTTAACCACTTTTTTGTTTAAGATAATGTTTATGTCAGTATTTCTGAAATTTAAGGAATCAAAACGGAGTTTTCTCTTGAAGGTATACCTCCACACCCACACACCACAGTGTCGCTGTAAGGGGTTTCAGTTGTTATGTTAGTACCTGAAGAGAATGTGGAATTAACAGAGACACAAATTGTTTAAAGAAAGAAGGAAAATGAAAACTTTGCACATACCCAACTCGTACGTACAGATGCACGCACAGAAGAAGGGCTGCCTGACGAATCAGGCAAGGTTCTGGCAGGAAGCACTTCATGCCCAAACGGTGTAGACGAAGGCACTTGGGGGAAGGGAAGTTCCCTGGTTGTGGGCAGGGCTACGGGCTGGGACGAAGGCTGGTGCGCTGCTCAAGGGCTGGCACAGGGGGAAGGTGGTCTCACCTCCAGGCCTGAAGGGAGGAGAGGAGGTGATGTCTCCTGAGCCCCATGCAGAGCTATCAAAAGACCAGGGAAAGCTAGAAGTAGAAATGCTCGTGCATTTTGGTGGGCACACATGGCTGACATTGTACCTGGCTCTCCAATTGTCCCTGCAGCCTGTTGGTGGGTGAGAGGGCCAGGCTGGGCTCTCTGGGGGAGGAGGCCCTGAGCTGGACACTTAAGGGTGAGTGGGAAGAGTGGGAGCTGTCTACAACACTTTCAGACCTGAGGGGCTCATGACTCCCTGGAGATCCTGTTGCTAAGCAGAGATCTTGGCCACTCCCAGGTGGTGCGTGCGCTGAGAGGAGACAGGGAATCAAGCAGAGCTTTAGATGACTATAGGGCAGGAGTCGGGGAAGTTGAAGGGCAGGTGCATTTCTGGCAGACAGCACAGGGCACACACAGCCTGGCCTGGGTGCAGGTGGGCTTTGTGGAGTTCATGTTCTGGAACCCACCACCGGGCCGGAAGGAAGGCCGGAACCCTGAGGCAGAGCATGTGCAAGGCCCTGTTCCCCCATTGCTCAGCCCAGACCTCTAGGGTGCCCTAACAACAGGTCCTGAGTCCTCACCTGCTACGTCTGGGTATGTCCACCTAGTGTCCCCACAAAGTCTACCTTCAAAGCACATGGCCAGAGCGGGCTGCGTGAAGCCAGACCTTGCCCTGTGTGTAATGACTGTGCCACAGGCCCCTGCCCAGGGTACCCTGTCTCCTACCTCAGGGTCCCAGGAAGGGTGGGCACACAGCCCAGAGGTCCTGGACAGACCTGGGTGGTGCTTGGCTTGGGTCTGGCATATTATTCATAGCTCCCCCTTTTCACTTATAAAACTGCTTTGGTTTCAACAATAAGTTGTATGACAACACAATGAACGGCTCACTTGAGTTCAAACTTTTCAGAGAAAAGAGAGACATTTTTTAAATAGACAAATGAGAAAATGGACAAGATGTGTAAAATCCACATCTAAATACAGTAGTGGATACTCAAAGAAATGCCGCAGTTTTCCCAATTTAACCAATGTGGGACATCACATTTTTGGTCAAAATGAGTCTGTTTTCTTGAAAGCCAAATAAAAGACATCTTAGGGAAGGTCCCCATAAAAGCCGGGTGATACATGGGGTGACCACAGTGCTGAGCAGGTATAGTTTAAAGGCCCCTCTGATTTATTGGAGATCCTGAAGATATTACACCTTAAAGTCTTTCCACACGAGCCATTCTAATGCAAAGTTCATGTGATGCAACGTTCTTGTGAATTACAGACACATGATTCATCTGTTTGAGTCAGATTGAAGGGCATTTTTATAGCGAAGTAAGACCCCGAGTCTCAAGATACAATGTAAAGCATGAAGCTGCATTGCCAGGAAAGAAACTACCAGAAGACGAAGCAAGAGGAAGACGTCTCGCGTGTCTGTACCAGGACACGCAGCTCTGGGGCCTCTCCTTGGGAGCCTCTGATTCCATTGCCCCTGGGAGGCCCTGGACATCTGGGGGCCCTGGACATCACAAGTCCAGCCACAATTCTGACGCTCAGCAGAGGAGTCACAACAATGGGGCATCGATTCTAAACTTATAGGGCAAAAAGACATGCGTCTTCCTCTGACTCAGCACAGGGGGCACTTCATGACGGCAGGGTTGACACCATGGTCGCTTCATCCCTTCATTTCCACTCTGTCCCCCTCCACCCTGTGGTCTGCTGCCGACATGAGGGGTGTTGACCACAAAGTCCCTTCCCCTGGACTGAAGCCCAGGGAACTCCCAGGAGACTGGGAGGAAGGAGGCACACCCAGGCATCTAATCTCCTGCTGCCCTCTGACTGGGTGGCCTGGTGCTGCTGGAAGGGCTGACTCTCCACGGTGTCTCCCTTGGGGTTTCTATAACTCCTCCTTCCCCTGAGGCTTACGAGGGGAGCAGGGGGCCGCATGGTAAGCCCAGGTTACTGCCTGTACTAGTGTCCTGCTGATGCTGGGAGAAGTGTCCACACACTTGTTGGCTCGAAGCAACACACCTCTATCACCTCACATTTCTAGAGAACAAAGTCCTGAATTAGTCTCACCAGGCTGACGTCAAGGTGTCAGAAGTGCCCTCTGGAGCTTCTGGGGTCAGCCTGGATACTTGGCCACCAGGCTCAGAGCCAGCAGCGTGGCATCTTCAGATCTCTCTGGCCCTCTGGTGTCCGCTTTTGTCACCGTCTCCTAGACTCTGGCCTTTGTGGTGACATGGATGATCCAGGATAGAGTGCCCGTCTCCAGATCCCACGTCCCCAGGTTCTGAGGAGCAGGGAGTTGTCGTCTTTGGGGTCTTATTGTGTAGGCCTCACCCTGCCGTATACTTTGCAAGTTTCTACACTCACACCCATGTAGGTGTTCCCTTTCTGCATAAACCTTCCTCAAAGGAATTACGTCATCTTTCTCCCTGACTCTGTACCCCATCCATGGCACTTAGTTTGTAAAATGCAATGAAAAGAAAGACTCACTTAGCAGTTAACAAACTCTTTCCAAGGAAGTGGGCAGACTAGAGCAGCTTACGGACAATTTAGAGGTGCCCAGGGGAAATATCAAAAGTGCAAATGAGCATGTCGGTGCTTTCCAGGAACTAAAGCCTACCGACCAGCCATGAAAATCATGGCTACGTAAAGTTTACCCGCCTTTGAATAACTCTGTCCAGGTGTAGGCGTAACGCTGCCTTTGTTATTGTAAGGCAATGACCACAGCTGTCTTGTTCATTCTAGAGCCACACCACAGTCCAGTAACCCACAACCTCCCAGACACAGACCCTCAACTTGGTAGTCCAACCAGTGTGCCTTTTTGCTGATGTCATGCACAATGTGTGAAAGAGGGACCCCCACTGCCTGCAAGGACATCTATGCCCTGATCCCCGAGAATTGTGAATATTCCGTGTTATTTGGTCAAATGTTCTTGGCAATGTAATTAAATTTAGGGACCTTGAAATAGGGGGATTATCCGGGATTACCTGGGAGGGCTGAGTCTAATCCCATGAACTCTTAAAAGCAGAGAACTTTCTTAAGCTGGAAGCACAAGGGAGAGCCAACTCTCACCTGACAGCCAGGAAGGAAGGGACCTCAGTCCTACAACCACAAGGAATCACTAACAAGGTGGGCCAACTTGTCTGCAGATTTTCCCCAGGGCTTCCCTATATGAGCCATCCTGGTCAACATCTTGCTTGCAGTTTTATGGAGCCCAAAGCAGAGAAAGCAGTTGAGCTGACCCAGGCTTCTGACTTACAGAATTGTTAGGTAACAAATGATTATTGCTTTCAGCCCCTAACTTCATGAGCATTTGTTAGGGCAGCGATAGAAAACTAAAACAAGCAAATTCAGTATGAACATGATATATGGTATAAAATAGTATCCTCTAAAAAACAAAACTGTCTGTTTATTTCTGATAATACATATTCATTCTTGGAAAATAGAATGACATGAAAAATATAAAGCATAAACTTAAAATCACCCACAATCTCACTAGCCAGAAATCACTACTGCAATGGAGTATATTGCATCCTCACAAAATTCACATGATGAAGTCCCAACAACAAATATGAGGTCTTTACAGAGGTAATTGAGGTAAATAAGGCCATAAGGGTGGGGCTCTGATCCAATAGGATTAGTGGCCTTATAAGAAGAGACTCTAGACACTTAGACCTGAATGCCCTTCTCTGCCCTTCTCTTTCTCAATCATGTGAGGACCCAGCAAGAAGGGGAGGAAGCAGCTGTCTGTAAGCCAGGGAGAGAGCCCTCGCCAGGAACCCAAGTAGGCTGGCACCTTCGTTAGGGCTTCTAGCCTGAAAAACTGTGAGAAATAAATTTCTGCTGTTTTAGCTACTCACTCATTCAGTCTGTGACATTTTATTATAGCAGCCTGTGCATACTAATATAATTACCGATAGTATTTTCCTGTATTTCTTTCCAATATTTTAAAGCCCACATACAATTTTTTTCTCAGTAAAAGATCATGTCATAGGGCGGCACCTGTGACTCAAAGGAGTAGGGCGCCAGCCCCATATGTTAGAGGTGGCGGGTTCAAGCCCAGCCCTGGCCAAAAACTGCAAAAAGAAAAATCATGTCATATATAATCGTTTAACCTTTTATTAACAAACATTTTGAACATTCTCTCACGTTACTAGAAATATTTCAAAAAATTGGTTTTTTAATGGCTTCATAATATTTTTTCAAACTCCACAAGGGCAAGGCCATTCCTTTTCTCTCACTTTTTAAAAAAGTAAAGGTAAATGAACACGTCGTAAGAGTCTGGTTTGACTAGTTCTGACAAAGGCATGCAACTGTGTAACTCACATTCCCAATAACATAAGGATGTTCTCCATCACTCTAGAAAGTTCATTCTGTGTCCCTTCCTGATAAATTCCCACCATTCCAGAAACAAGTCTCATCTTTATTTTTATCCTCAGAAGGCAGTTTCCCTTGTTTGAGAACACAAATGTCACCGTACACCACCTTCTTGTCTTGCATCTGCTTCTCCCACTCAGAACAACCCTCCCGAGACTCAGGCCTGTTGCTGTGTGTCTGGGGTTGTTCCTTTTCACTGTTGAATGCGCCACACCTTTTGTTGTGGAGTGGTATATAGCTGTACTACAACTTTATTATTGATTCATCAGTTCATCAATATTTGGGTCATTGTTTGGGGCTGATATGAAAAAAATGCTGCTATGAATGTTTTTTGTGCAAGAATTTGTGTGGTCATGTATTTTCATTTCTCTAGGAACTGACTTGTGAGTCATAGGGTTGATGTATCTTTAAATTTTTAAAAACTTCCAAATTGTTTTCCAAAATGGTTAATCCTTTCACACCCTCCCCAGGGAACCTGAAATTCCAGTTGTTCAGTGCCATCTACCATAGTGGGTAAGGCCAATCTTTTCCATTTTAGAGAGGCTAGAGGGACATATTCATTTATTAGCCACCTATCGTATTTGGTAAAGTGTCTGTTCAAGTCTTTTGCTCATTTTTAAGTTAGGTTCTTTGTTGTCTTCTTATTAAATTGTAACTTTTTTTTTTTTAAATAGAGGGTGCTTTCCAGGAACTTTCCTTTCTTAATACATTTTAAGAAAGGAAAAAACTGTATTTTATATATATATACTGCACTATATAGAGAGTGGACATAAAGTTTGTGTGCAATTTACTATGTTAAACTATTTTAAATTGCACACAAACTTTATGTCCACCCTACACACAGTATTGAAGTTGTGATACTCAAGTCACATTTGACTTCTGCAATTATAAGAGATGCTGGAATGTGACTTGTATTCCTCTTTTGTTTTTGGTAGACATTGAGCAGAAATGTCACCTTATCAAGAGTACTCCATTGTTTTATTTGTGGCCTGGATGAGCTCATTGTGATTTCCCGGGCTCTGAACACCAGATACTTCAACCAGTGATATTATAGTCAAAATTTGTGCCAGTTGTTGGTATGACACATACCTGGAATCCACAAAGACCTGTAGGCCAACACTTCTCAAATTTTAATGTGCCTGGGAACCAGAAAAGCTAGCCAGTGCTGCTAGCATTTTGCATATAAAGGGATCACCTGGAGCTCTTTGTCAAATGCAGATTCTGATTCAGCAGGTGTGCAACTGGCCCAGCCCAAGCTAAGGTTGCTCCTCCCCAGCCCACACTTTGAGCAAGGAGGTCTGGCTTGAGGTGAGGATACTGTCTATCTCACCCCAGACACACAGGAGGGAGAGGCTGGTCCTCATTCCTCCCATCCCCGCCTGTGGGCAAGTTACTCCATCAGCCAGAGTGTGGTCACTCTCACAACCAAGGGGTCTAATGGTGTCACAGCTGCAGCACCTGCTCCCTGGGTGCTGTCAGTGGGGTGAGTCAGTGGCTGGACTGAGATGACAGCTCCAGGGCATGACTCCTGGGACTGTGCCTGTGGCCTGGGCCTGGGGCCAGACTCTAAATGTCAGCAACTGGACATACACAGAAGGTCTTCCATAGCTCTGCAGCCCCCACCAGCTGCCTGAACTATTTCACCAGTTTGCTGCTCCTCCTCATTCCCCTGGGGCTGCCCATAAGTGCCTCCCTTACCCCAGTTAGGTTCAATAGCATTTCTGATAAACCCTTATTATTACTAATAGTGCTAATGACCTTGACCTCTCTCATATATTGAGCTTCGTTTATCTGCTGAGCAGTATTGTAAGCATTCCACTGTCATCTGTGGTTTAATCCTCCCCAGTGTGCCATGGGATGACTCTCATCACCCTCCTTCAAGATGAGCACCTGGAACCATAGCCACAGTAACCTGCTCCAGATCACAAAGCTGGGGAGTGGTAGAGACAGGATCCCAGGCTGGCTCTCTGATTCTGTCTTAGGGAAAGGAACATCACATCTGTTCCAGCACCCCGCTTGCCATCTACCAAGCTCTGTTACCCCATCATCTTAGGGGACAAGTGGAGAAGCGTGGCCTCATCTTTGCAGAGGGAAATCTCCATTCCAGCTGCTCCACCCTAACTCCCAAGGAACAGGAAATACCCAACTCCAGTATCAGTGAGCTTTCCTGTCTTACCTAATGTTGGGTGAGGTGGTTGCAGAGAATCACTTGTAAAGTTCTGTGCCCAAGGACACAGACTCACGAAAAGAATGAGATCCAGTCATTGGATACAGAATGTTTCTCCTGCCCCCATTCCTGACCAGAACATAAACAGGACCCTTGGATAGTAACCTGCAAATACAATATAAACTGCCTGTCAGTGAGCTTAAAGATATATGGATTGAAACTTTTCAAACTGAAAGACAAAGGGGGAAAAGACTGAAAGAATTGCAAGACAGGCTCAGTGCCTGCAGCACAGTGGTTATGGCACCAGCTACATACACTGAGGTTGGTGGGTTCGAACCCGGCCAGGGCCAGCTACAACAACCATGACAACTGCAATAAAAAATAGCCAGGCGTTGTGGCAGGTGCCTGTAGTCTCAGCCACTTGGGAGACTGAGGCAACAGAATCGCTTAAGCCCAAGAGTCAGAGCTTACTGTAAGCTGTGATGCCATGGCACTCTACCCAGGGCAACATAGTGAGACTCTGTCTCAAAAAAAAACAAAAAACTGCAAGACAGTTACAAAAGGGATACTATACATGCAATAGGAATACCAGAAGGACAAGATTGAGAGAAAGGAATAGACCAATATTTAAAGTAATAATGACTGAGAATTTTCCAAAATTAATGGGACACCAAACCACGGACCCAGGAAACTAAGGGAATGCCAGGCAAAATGGATGTTAAAATGTTTACACCTAGGCCTGTGATCAAAAGCAATGACACAGAAAATCTTGAAAGAATCTGCAGAAAACACCTTACACATAGAAGAGCAAAGGTAAGATTAATACCTTTCAGACCTCTCTCTAGGAAATATGTAGGTGAAGGGAGGGAGTGGAGTGAGACCTCGAACATGTGTAATCACAGCAGGACACAGGAGCCTATGCTGCTAAAAAAGTGATTTTGATTTCTTTCTTTTTGGGCTACCTATTGTTATTTCATTGGTCTTATTCAAGTAGACGTTGAATTATCATTTCAAAGTTTGTATTTTTCAAATAAAGTTTATTTAATTTAATGTTATGAACATTTTATTTCCACTTCCTTGTGTTAGGTATGTAGTTAGGAATATTTCTCTCCTGGGGAAGGAGGACAAGAGCAGGGGGTCTCAGGCCTCCATCTTTATGTCTGCCACTTTCACTTTATCCCAAATGATTGCTCACATCTGGGGAGGAGGGACAGTCTTACCAATGTACCAATCAGAACTTAGCATACCAATTGCAAAAGGATGTAGCAGACTCTCTAAGCAGGGGTCCTCAAACTGTGGCCCGCGGGCCACATGAGTAAGTGTGATTATATTTGTTCCCATTTTGTTTTTATACTTCAAGATAAGATATGTGCAGTGTGCATAGGAATTTGTTCATAGTTTTTGTTTTTAAACTATAGTCCGGCCCTCCAATGGTCTGAGGGACAGTGAATTGGCCCCCTATTTAAAAAGTTTGAGGACGCCTGCTCTAGAGTCTTAAAGGTGACATAAAAAAGCCTTAAGACTAATTATCATGTCATCAGCTAAATCTACATTGTGGGCCACACTCCCCAATGGGCTCTGAGACCACACCCCCCAATGGGGTCTGAGAGAGGCTCATGGGAGGTCCCCAGGTGCAGCAAAACTCTGGTTCCAAGATGACCTGAATCACAAGGTAGGCTCAACTCAGGCAATATAAAAGAGAACACTCCCCGCCACCACCAAGTTCAAGGCCTCTTTACCTACTTGCCATGGCAATGGAGGCCTGTTTGTTATCTATGGTGAACATATCCTGCTTTGTAAATTTTCTTACTCTGTAAACTTATCTTTCTCTTCCTCAATAAATTTTGTTTCATGCTTGCCTGACTTTGGAGTGTCTGGTCATTTTTTGACCAATAGCACTCTAAGAACTAAGGAGACAGGCAGCTGCCTCAAAACCCTGACATTTTGGAGACAGGCAGCCACCTTGAAACCCAACACTTGGACCCTCCAGAATTATATAACATAAGTATTTATTTTAATTTAAATAAATGGTTCACCATTACTTAAACCATTAATGAAGTTTGACCTAGCTAGAGATATCTAAAACAATAAAGAGCTGTTATTAGAAATCTCTACAAGTAGCTTAATATTTTCCTGAATAAATTTAGACTGATTTATAAAATGATGAAAACAAAAGGTTTAACACCACCACTCAAACTTTAAAATATGTTTTATTAATTTAGCTCTCTTCATACTTCGATTTAGAAAAGCTGATATTTTTCAATAATTTGGGAGTTTTTTGTAATTTTTAAATCTTTATTATGTTTAAGAGAGTACTTGTTGTTTAAACTCATCTAAATTTTATGCAAAGAAATAGTTTTCCCATGACAGCAAACACATGGAAAAACAATGCAGATATGGCCACCATTAGTTCTTATTTAAGCACCTGAGGAAAATATAAAATTAAGAGACACAGCTTGTTTCAAAATTTTAGAAATAAAGGAAAAAGAAAAACTTGCACACACATTTTGTATGTACATAAGCAATCCGTAACTTTTATTCGCACAAACGGGGAGTTGCCTGATGTACAGACCCCAGGAAGTAAAAGAAACAGCTCACCCCACACGATGCAGATGAGGAACCTTTGATGAAGGCAGTTTCCTGAGCTGTGGGCAGAGACCACTAAGTGACAAGGGATGGTGAGGCTCCTGGACTATGGCAACCTGGAGAAACTGTTCCCACTCCCAGGTCCCAAGGGAGTGTAGGAAGAAAGTGCTGTGCTGGTGAGGAGCTGTCAAGGGATCAGGGCAAACAGCATCCACCCACTGCTCCCACCCATCACTGACCACCGGTGCATGGGCAGCCACCAGCCAGAGAGCCTGGGCAGTGCAGGCCAGGGTGGTTACCTCCTGGGCACAGAGAAGGCCTGCAAAGGACAGAGAATGAATGTGGACAATGACCAGTGCTCTTGGACTTACTTTGCTAGGTGTTTTGTTGTATTATTCACACCTATTTGTTAGTCAATAGCCATTGAGCTTCTAACATGTCTTCAGCACTGTTGTAGGATCTTGGGATTCAGCAGCAGGATAATGACCCAATGAGGCTAGTAGACCCCAGGAGCTTATATTCTAGTGAGGCAGAAAGGTCAGATAACAAAGGATTGTAATGGGTGCTCTGCAGACATTTTCAACAGTGTAATGGGAGAAAGAGGGCAGTGGGAGAGCACCCAAGAGGTGACATTTTATCTGAGCTTTAAAGGTAAGAAGGAGGCAGCCTGGGGGTCTGGGGGCTGAGTATTCCAGGAAGAAGGTGCAGGTAGTGAAAGACCCTAGAACATGGTTTCTGGGGTGCAGGGAAATGGAACAGGGATGGGGGTGGGGAGTGAGCACAGGGCCCAGTGCAGCTGTGATCTTCAGAACACTGTGATCACCTCAGGGGAGAGTCTTGACTCTGAAGAGGTGGGGTTTGGAGGAAGGGGTTGTGGAGGGATGTGTATTCCACATAGATCTTGTGGAGAGAATGGGATATGGGTTGGGTGAGAGGGATAGGACTTAGGAGGTGGGCCTTACAGGGGTTTGGCCCTGGGGACATCATCACAGATGGAGAAGCAAGGACAGATTGGGGCTGTATTGGGAAGGTTATGGAGGACAGAGAGAGGAATGAAGGACACCGAGGTGTTTTCAATAACCCAATGTGGTATTTGTCACTACTTAGGTAAACCTTACTAAAATCCCTACAGGGAACCCTGAAAAGAAGTCAGAGAGATAGTAGATGCGTTAAGGGCACCAGTGAAAGCCTTCTTTTCTGCAGAATGGAGTGTGGTGAGAGACTCATCACTCTTAGACTTCCACTTGGTCCCTGCCATGCCCAAAGGCTCATGACCAAGTGGTCTGACCTCTCAGGTGCTCCAGAGGCAAGAACAGGTGGGGCTTCAGTGCCAGGTGGGACTTCTCAGGTCTGATGCATTTACCCCTGTGTTGAGCTAATGTGATGCTCCTTGTTGGAGGGTCTAAGAGGACTCATAGGTTTCTTCCACTGGGGTACACAGCCATTGAATGAGAGAGATCATGAACTGGAAGTGCTCACAAATGTGGCAGGTGCATCTCACTGGGGCTGACTCTTTCTTTGCCCCAGTAGCCGGCTTGGGAGGGTGGGAAGGTCAGGGCAGACTCTCTGGAGGGCAGACTCTCTGGTGGAGCCTGTGCTGAACACTTAAGGATGAGTAGGAGCTGTCTATAGCACTTTTCAACTTGAAGAAGCATATGTGCTATCAATCACACAGATCTTGTCACTAAGCACATTCCAATGCATCAGACCTTGGGAGGGAGCCTGAGACCCTGCTCTGTTTCTGGGTGATGCCTGTGTTGGGAGATGGGGAAGAGTGATGATCTTCAGATGACTCTAAGGTAGCTGTTGAGGAAAGATGAAGAAACAGGGGCATTTTGGCCAAGACACAGACAGCACAGGCAAAGACACAGGGCACGAACAGCTTGGTCTGAAGGAGCAGTAGAGTTTGGGCAATCAGCCTCCAAAGCCCAGGACTCAGGAGGGAGGGCGGGGCCAGGAGCCAGAGCAGATTGAAAACTCACACAGGTGGGGCCTCCCCAATTATCCCACCTGCCAAGGGTGATCTTTAGCCACAGAACACTTGTTTTTCAGGGGACTAAGAAAGACCACTGGTCATGTTGGGTCAGCCAGCCTTAAAGGATCCACTCCACCCAGGCATAAAAACAGCTTTGCAAGGAACAAAACTCTGAAGATAAGGTCAAAGATTTCACAGCACAAATGAACCCGTGCCCTGGGCAAGATCACTTGTCCCATGAGCAGGATGCCTGATGGTCCAACTGTTCACGAGTCTTAGCAGACATAGTGAATGCAAACACAACTTAGATCTCAGTAGCTGATGACAAATGTATATTTTTATCCTCTTTGGGGTAAAAATATTAATACTCATATGGATTTTACTGTGTTCACTTCAATCATATATGTATGTAATAATGCATCGAAAACTGATATGCTTTTTCCTTTCATTCTACAAAAATGCACAGTTAACTCAGACACCGCACTAGGGACAAATTCCAAGGGAAGATGCCGAATAGATGACATACATATTTGCATGCTAGTTAGACTTTTATTTTTTCATTAATTCATTCAATAAAGATTTATTAAGCACCTTTTATGTGCCAGGCACCAGGCCGATTTGGGGGATATTAGTGTAAGTAAAGCGGACAAGGTCCTGGCTTGAAACAGCTGACCTTGAAGAAAACTTGGGGTGACCAGGGCCCCATGGGCAGCCGAGGCTCCCTGCCAGGATCCCTCTGCAGTTCAGACTGCTGGGAGTCAGGGAGGGAGCTCGCCCTTGGCACAGCATGGTCAGGGAAACTAATAATTACAGAAGTTATTAGGACAGATGACAGAGCCCAAAGAATCACATCATTAAAGGAACAATGAAATTAAAAAAGAGGTTAAGCAAAAACCACAGGAGGAAAAGCCACACATTAGCCAGCTATTATAGCAGTCACAGGACAGAATTGACATAATTAAAGTCTCCACCTCAGCCTCTGACCTGCTCAGGCATTTTTCTGGGGAAGAGACTGATCAAATCTCCTGAGTCGTCCTCCTTAGCTGTGATTACAGCCAGGAGGCACCTTTGCAGAGATCTCAGGCACAGGATTGACCTGGGGCCAAATGATTTTATCCCAGGGAGCCTCATTTTACTTACCTGTAATAATTCTTGCCTTGCAGCCTTACCATACAAGTGAAAATCATGCTTGCGTTATGACCAGAACATAAATTCTCGAAAACCAAAGCCAAGCCATGTTAGAGCCTGGGGCGAAAGGAAAACTCAGGAACACCATTCTTCTTCATTTAGAAGTGTGCTATTTTGTTCATCATGGATTTTATTGCATTAATTTTGATTTTTAAAAAATATTGCACTGGACTATGATCCATCTTGATGACAGATTTTTGGAGCCTTCCACGTTTTTATTATTTTGTTAAAATATACATAACATAAAATTTACCGTTTTAAGTGTACAGTTCAGGGGTATTAAGTACATTCACGTTGTTGCACAACCATCACCACTATTCATCTCCAGAACTTTTTTATCTTCCCAAACGTGAATTCTGTACCATTAAACAGTAACTCCTATTTCTCCTCCCGCATCCCGGAGGGGGCAACCGCCATCTTCCTTTCTCTCTCCATCAGTTTAACTTCTCTAGAGACCTCCCATAAGTAGAATCATAGGTATACATGTCTTTTTGTGACTGGCTTAGCTGTCTCAGCATAATGCCCTCACGGTTCACCCGTGCTGAGAACTGCATTCTTTTTCAAGACTGAATAACACTCCACCGTAAGGACAGACCACATCTTGTTTATCCACTCATCCACCAGTGGACATGTGGGCTGTTTCTACCTTTGGGCTATGGTGAGAAGGATGCTGCTATGAACATTGGTATAGAAATACCTGCGGGGCCCTGCGCCTCCAGTTCCTTTGAGTATATACACAGCAGGGGAATTGCTGGGTCAGAGGGTGACACTATTTAATTTTTTCAGGAAGGGCCACACTGTCTTCCAAAGTGGTCGTGTCATGTTACAGTCCCCGCAGCAATGCACAGAGGTTTTAGTCTCTCACCTTCTCACCAATGCTTGTTACTTTCTGGTTCATTTTATTTATTTTTTAGTCGCCATCCTAGTGGGTGTGCAGCGGGGCACCCTTTAAGTGTTGTGTCCAAGGCGAGCACCTCGCTCACCTCACCTAGGCATGGCCCTCCCCCGCCTCTCTGGAGGGGCACAGGAAGGACACCTGATCCCTGTTCACAGATGGGACTATCCCTGTGGAGCCAAAGGGGGGCAGTTTCTACATTCCCACATGGACCAGCTGGCCCTGCTTGGAGCCTTGGCTACAATCCTGTTCCCAGTGGGCATCCCACACCAACGTGGGTAAATCACCAGAAAAGTGGACAAGAGTGGGGTCCTTCAAGGCAAATACCTACCACTTAGAAGCCACACATCCTGCGTTCGGTCCTCAGAAATGCCATCTCCTCTCCCCATGTCTGGCTCATCCTGGGCACAGGTACAGGAGGCTGGTCTTGTGGAGAAGGGTGTGGCCCTCAGAACATATTGTCCTGATCCACAAGGAAGGGTCCTGTAGAGGTGTCAGGACCAGGCCACGGTGTCATGCAGGTCACAGGTCCCAGGGCTGAAGGCAGGACCCCTAAAAGACACTCTGCAGCAACATCTCCAGGAGGACAGCTCTGCTGTCCCTCAGCACTCACTTCATGGAATTGGGGTGACAGTCCCACATGCATGTGACCTCTTTCTACGGATTGGAAACCCCCTTGGCATGTGGGGCAGGAGTGTCTTTATAGAGATAAGGGCAGACCGCAAGACCCAGGAAGTCACTACTTTTCTCTTGTCTGTTTTCCTTCACAAAACTGCCTTTCCCACATAGGGGGACACTGATCAAATACCAAGGCAAAGACTGGGACTGTTGACTCCGCAATGCCTAGTGTGTCACCTGTCCTATATATATAGGTGTTTAAAAAGACCCCTGTGTGAGCAAATAAGGGACACTTGATGGTGGCCAGGTCCTTTTTATTTTTTAAGACGCTGATCCACATGCAGACATCTCCTGGTCTTCCTCAAGGAGCCGCACACTTCCAGGTACCCCGCTCCCTGTGTGCATCCAGAGCAATCACCTGAAACCTGCAGGGAGGGGTCTTGGGGGGTCCAAACTATAGGGGGGAGACATGAGTTCTGTATCTCCAAAGAAAGACAAAGATAGGGGCCATGACTTTATACCTAGAGGTCATTTGTATGTGAACCAAGAGCCATTGTAAAAGCTGAGGAGACCAAGTGTTTGGAGGTGTTCAAGGGACTCTGCTGGACCTTTCACCATGGGGACTCTCAAGGAGATGGCTGTGATGGATAGAGTTAGTGCCCGCACCCCCCCAAGGGACACAGAGAGAGGAGCAGGGGGTCCCAGGACATGGCAGTCCCATAATGTGACCGGAGTAACTTGATGTGTCTGTAACAACTGGTCTGAATGCACACACTTTCCTCCAAAACTAACCAAGAAACTCACCCCCAAATCACTGGGGAACAACATAAATCTCTGGGGTTTCCCAGACGAGTAACTTAACCTCTGTCCCTTTCTTCCTCCACGTGTATAAGGGAGAATTAGTAAGAGAACTCGCTTTGTGGGGTGATGGGAAGAGGGACGCAATTAGTCTGCTAAGGGTCCATTCCACAGAGATGGTGCCTTCTGTCCTCACATGACAGAAACAGCAAACAAGCTCTCCCCGGCCTCTTTTATAAGGGCACTAATCCCATCCGAGAGGGCAGAGCCCTCATGACCTAATCACTTCCCAAAGGGCTGGAGATTAGGTTTCAACATATGAATTTGGGGAGGAGACACAAACCTTCATATTACAGTACCTTCTGGTGTGAACTGGGAACAGTATTACTCCGCTAAACACTTACCAGTCCAAGTTTGTGTGTTCTTCCCTATAACTCACCTGAAGAACCTGATGTGTTTCCTGTAGAGGGATAAAGGAACCACTTTACCCTCAAGCCCGCCTTCTGTGGGGTCCCCTGGGGTCTAGGGCACCATCAGGACATGCGCAGTGACCCCCTAGTGGGCGAGGCGCCCAGACGGTGATGTCACCAGGTGGGCGCGGCCTGCCAGAGTGCGCATCTGATTGGCTGGCTGGAGGCAGATCCTCCTCCCGGGCTCGCCCCTTTTTGGTCGGTTCGCCTTAATCCACCAGCTTACAAGGGGGAGTGGGGTGCAAGGGTTTAGGTTTTTTTGTTCCTTTTCTTTTCCCTTTTCCCCTATCTTGTTTTTCTACTATAAGGTATCTCAACTATGCATGTAAAAATGAAGAACAGCATGATAACCACACACCCGCAACTCAGCTTTACCAAATCTTAATGCTATGTTTACTCCAGCACTTAGGAAAAAGGTGAACGCTGGGAATAAAATTGAGGGCTCCTGTGCTTCCCCTCCTAAGTCCCATTCCCTTCTGTCTGTCCTCCCCAGAGGCAACTGTTATTACTAATTGTGTTCATTAGGCCCATGTATAACGATGGTAACAGGATCAGCCGAGTGTGTAAATGTCTTCCTACGCCGCGTCCTATCCTGTGCAATCTTGAATGTGCTGCGGCTTTCAGCTCTCGCAACCTGCCCCAGGAGATGGTCACTGTTATCCCCATTTCACAGATGGGAACGCAAAGGCACGGAGCCATTAAAGAAACTTTAAGACTGCACAGTTCCTAAGTAGCCAGGATCCCAGCCCAGTCTGTGGGGTTTTAGGGCCTGTGTCCTTAACCGCCAGGAAACACGTGGTTTTATACTTTTTCACCACATGTGTGTGTGCCCAATGAACCAAGCAACCAACCAACAAAAACTGCCAAGATCTGCTTTGCATTTTAGAAACTTTTTTGAAGAATAGGCTGCACGTGTTCTCCTGCAGCTGGATTTGTTTGCTCCGTCATCGTGCTGGAGGCTCAGGCATGTTGGTAGACGTGGCTCTAGCGCCTTCCTCGCCAGGGCAGAGGACCCATGTTCATCCATCCTGTTGTTTTCATAACTGCCAGTCTGTGGCTTCAGAGCCCACCGTGTCCCCTCCTGCAAGATTTGAGTGAGGACTTCCTTTGTGGACACCAAAAGCCTGATGCATGAAGACACTGGGACCTTCACCCCCACCCTGAGCTAGCCAAGACAGGTGGACTCCTACACTGTCACCCTCTACCTCATCCCCCAGCAGCCCTGAGGGCATGCGTGAGGGCGTGCACCGCAGCTCAGAGCAGAACACGCAAATGCATAAGAGGTCAGGCAAAGAGAACTAAGGAGCAGGCTGGGACAGGAGTAGGCTGGATGTGCCCCGTGTGCCAGGAGACTTCAAGAATCACACAGCTGAGCCCCAGGTTGAAACCTGAACTTTCTGGGCCAACAGAAAGGTAAACAAGATCAGGGATGAAGCCTTCCCTTTCCTTAGAAAAATCTGATTTTCTAAAGTTTTCCTGTGGGATCCTCACAACAACCCCTGAGGAATGTCATAAACTGGGTCTTGATATGACTCCTTCTTACTGCTCCTCTGGGACAGCCTTGAGAAAGGGGTGTGGCTCCCACCCCTGCATCAGCCCCAGCACGTGGGCCCTACCTCCCAGGGCAGCCGGTTACACCTGCGTAATGCTGCCCACCCGGGGCCGGGCCGTTCTCTGCTCCTCCCTAAGCGCAGGAGCTGAGTTGTGTGCATTTTGCACTCCTTCCAGGATTACGAAACGAGTGCAGGGCAGGCCCTAGGTTGAACTTAGGGTTGAATGGGCTCCTTAGGGTCAGGCTAGTGCCCCACTGGTGCTCTGGCCTTCTCTGCCTGTGTGGGGAAATGACAGAGTCCATGGAGAAGTTGCCATGTGATCAGGATCTGATCTCCACCATCCCCCACCCCTCCAAGGGAGGATTAATTACCACCGCTCCCCTTTCTTGGCTAATCTGAAGTCATAAAGCGTGTTAATATTAGGCCACAACCGTTCTGTAAGCAGCAGTCAAGCCCCTTTTTAAAGACAGACTCTGCTGAGCCTTCGGACATGGGTGTCTCCTCTACCCTTCAGGCTGAGGTCAGATGTCAGTACCTGTCCTAAAGGGTCTGTGTGAAGAGCCTGTCACCCCCTTGAAGGTCTGGGGCCCAGCTGCCGTCCAGTTATTGCTGGAACCCACAGGAGTCTGGGTGAGTCACACAGGAAATCTGTGCTGCCTGGGCCACTGATCTGAGGACCACACACTGTCCTCCTGAGCTTGTAGTGATGGCAAGGTCTTCACCCTCTGCCCTGGCCAGAATGGTAGCAAAGGACAAGGTCACACATCTCAGTCACAGCACCTAGTTATTAAGGCTGAGGTTATAATTTCATGGACTGCTCCCATCTGAAAGATGGCGTGGCCTCGTTTTCAGGGCCAAGCACAGTTTACCAAGGGATGTTTGGAAAAGGAACATGATATTTATAGTCTTTAAGCTGCATGAGTGAAGATGTCAGGAAGACATGGCTAGGGACAGAGTGGGCTGGGTCTTTTCATTTTCCAGTAAGGACAATGATCCCAGGGAAACTTGAGACCCAAATCATTGAGCCAGAGCACGGGGGTGAGAATTCTGGACTCCTCCCATGATTTACAGGTCGCTGTAAAGATGCTGAGAAGGCATATGAAATGACAGGGCCTTAAGTCAATTTCTGTGGGACCAGGACCAACATATGACAAGGGTATATGACCTGCCTGGTGGCAGAGGCTTCAGGGAGGAAAACTGCTGGCTTATAGTTGGGTGTCCTTGGGTCTTCATAGGACCATGTGCCGGTCTATGTTGCTGCAGCTCCTTGGTGGTGGCAGCTGCATCATCAGATCCAGAAGAACCACTGTGGATTCAGAGAGATGAACAGCTGGAGAACAGGAGCAGCTCTCAGGGACACACAGGGCTGAGAAAAGACACCGAAGTGAGGTCTATCCTCCAAGCCCAAAGGAGCAGCTGCTCTGGGTGACAGGATGACATTAGGTCCCATGTCACCGGTGCTTTCATTACTGAGCACCTGCCGAGGGCCAGGCCCTGCTCTGTGTTCTGCAGGCCCAGTGCGCCATGGTTTGTGCAGTCCTCAGCCTATAGCTGAGAAACAGAGAATAAGATTCATGTAGATGGTGGGGCTAGAGCAGGCTTTACATCCACATTGACAGAGAGACAAAGCCCATGCCCCTCCCTTCCTTCCTATTTGCTCACTCTTGGTCTCCAGTTGCTCTTTCCTTTCCTTCTTTCTCCTTCCCACTTCTCTCTCCCTTTCCTGTCTTGCCTCCTTCCCTCCTTTATCTTCTTCTCCCCTGGCTATTGTTTGAATGTGTCCCCCAAAGCTCACATGTTGGGAAGTTAATCCCCAGTGCACCAGCATTAAGGAGACAAGTAGGTCGTGAGACTCTGTCCTCATGAATGGACTAGTGTCATCACGGGAGTGGGTTGGTTATCCCCAGAGTAGGGCTGTCCTCTCTCACTCTTGCTCTTCTGAGCTCTCTTGCCTTTCTGTCATGGGGTGACACAGCAAGAAGACCCTCAGCAGAGGTAGGCCCCTCAACCTTGAGATTCCCAGTCTCCAGAACAGTAAGAAACAAATGTCTTTTCTTTCTAAATTATCCACTCCGTGGTATTTTGTGACAGCAACACAAAATGAGCTAAAAAACATCCTCTTCCAACCTCGATCCATTTTAACTGCATACTATCCAACCCAATCTTGCATAGACTGAGTTCATGGGCCCTGGGCACAGGGAGATGCACGAATATTTCCCTGACTTGTACTTGCAAATGTGCTTACTAAATTCCATGAAAATGTTTGTGCACTGTACTTTTCCATTGAAAAATCAAAATGAAATGAATACTCATCTCTCTCTGGTTGGTTTCTTCTTCTATGCAGTGTTCAATTAATCATTTTAAGTGAACCCTACTAATGGCTAATTCAGAGGAGCTTCAAAGGAGAGGGATATGCTGGGTGACTAAGGATGCCCCAGGGCTGGGAAGGGAAGAGAAGGGAAGAAAATGTAGCATTCCTTACAGTAAGTCAAAGTTTTTCTGGTAGTTCCTAAACTCTTTGGGAAAATAGAGCTTTCTTTAGTGAGAAATCTCTCCCTAGTTTTGGGATCCATTTGAATTTAAATCTTTCTGAGCCACGGACTGTTTACTGTGAGTTCCTATGATCTTTAACTGCCAGCTGGGATTTCGTAGTTTAAAGAATATGAGAGAGATGTAACTCTGGGTTACAAGGATGGTTCAATATATTTAAATCAAGAAATGTGAAACACTATGTTAACAGAAAGAAGCAGAAAAACATGTGATAAGCTCAATAGATGCATACAAGGCATTCAACAAAGTTCAGCACCTTTTCATGGTAAACACTCTCAACAAATTAGGTGTAGAAGCAACATTATTTATGCAATTTATACAACAATAAAGGCCATATCCAATGAGCCCACAAATAAAACCACATTTAACAGTGAAAAGTTGAAATATTTCCCTATAAGATCAGGAATAAGACATGGATGTCTACTCTAGCTACTGCTATTCAACATAGTATCAGAAGTCCTAGCCAAGCAATTATGGAAGAGAAAGAAATAGAAGGCATCTAAATTGGAAAGGAAGAGGTTAAATTTTCTGTTTGCAGACAACATGATCTTATATACATGTATAAAAATTCTAAATACTCCATCAAAAACCCATTAGGATTAATACGCAAATGCAGTGAAGTTGCAGGATACAAAATCAACATGAAAAACTCAGTAGTGTTTCTGAGTCTCTGACAAAGAAATTAAGAAAACAAATCCATTTACACTAGTACCCCCCAAATTTACATAGGTGTAAATTTAACCAAAAAGTGTGTACACTAAAAACTATACAACATCGATGACAGAACGGAAGAAGACACAAATAAATGAAAAAATATCCCATGTTGCTGGGTTGGAAGAATTAATATTGTTAAAATGCTCATATTACTCAAAGTGTTCTACAGAGTCAAATGCAGTCTTATCAATATTTCAGTGGTATTTTTCACATAAATAGAAAAAACAATCTTAAAATTTGAATGGAACCACAAAAAACTCTGATTAGCTAAAGTAACCTTGAACCAACAGAGCGAAGCCAGAGGCATCACACCATCTGGTTTCCAAATCTATTAGAAAGCCATGAAAATCCAAACAACATGGTTCTGCTACAAAAATAGACACAGACCAATGGAATAGGATAAAAATCCCAGAAATTAATTGATGTACATATGGTCAATTAATTTTTTATACAGATGCCAAGAACATCCAGTGGAAAAAGAATAATCTCTTCAATAACTGGTGCTGGGAAAACTAGATATCCACATACAAATGAATAAAATCAGACCTTCATCTCCGATCACATACAAAAATAAACTCAAAATGAATTAAAGACTTAAATGTACACCTGAAATTCAAAAAAACTACTATTGGAAACATAGGGGGAAAGGTCCATGACATTGGACTGGACAGTGATTTCTTAGATATGACGTTAAAAGAACAAGCAACAAAAGCAAAACAAACCAGTGGGATCACATCCAACCAAAAAAGCTTCTGGACAGAAAAGGAAACAATCAACAGAGGAAAGAAATGACCTGTTAAATGGAAAAATGTATTTGCAGTCATGCATCTAATAAGGATTTAATATCCAAAATATACAACGAACTTCAACAACTCAATATGAAGAAAACAAATAGCTCCATGTAAAAAAAAGCAAAGGATCTCAATAGACTTTTCTCAAAAGAAGACATACAAATGGCCAAGAGATATAGGAAAAGATGCTTAGTGTCATTAATCATCAGAGAAAAGCAAATAAAAATCTCAGTGCAATGTTGACTCACACCTGTTAGAATAGCAATTATCAAAATTATGAATGACAAAAGTATTGGCTGGAATGTGGAGAAAGGGGAACTCTTGTACAGTGTTAGTGGGAATATAGACTAATACATCATTATGAAAAACAAATGGAGATTCCCCCATCAAAATTAAAAATAGAGCTACCCTAATCCCCCTTCTGGGTATATATCCAACAGAAACAAAACCAATATCTTCAACAGACAGCTGCATCCCCATGTTCACTGCAGCATCATTCACAATAGGCTATACATAGAATCAACCTAAGTGTCCATTGACTGCTGAACAGATACAGAAAATACTATTCAACCTTAAAAAGGAAGGAAATTCTATCATTTGCAACAACATAGATGGACCTGGAGGACATTACGCTAAGAGAAATAAGCCAGGGACAGGCAAAGAAGCACTGCATGATTCCACATGTAGAATCTAAAAAAAGTCAAAATCCGAGAAAGAACAAAACAGTGGTTACCAGAGGCCAGACATAGGAGGAGCGAGGAGATACTGGTCGAAGGACACAAAATTTTAGTTAGAGAAAAGGAATAAGTTCAAGAAATCTATTACACACAATGGTGCTTATAGTTTATAACAATATACCACATATTTGAAAATTGCTTAAAGTATAGATTTTAAGTGTTCTCATTACCCCCCCCATGATAGGTGTGTAACAGATGCATGTGATAAATAGCTTGATTTAGCCATTCAAAAATGTACGCTATACTAATACATCATGTTTTATAGCATAAATATATACATTTTTTACTTATTAGTAAAAAGAGAATAATAAGAAAAAATCCATCTTGTTGGATCAAATCCTCTATCATCAACACTGATGGAGAGATCTTCAAGAAAGAGCAACAATATCGCCTCTCTCACTGATCAGAAACCAATCATATTATTACCAACCTAGAACACTCCATGTCCTCCTTATTGTTTGAAAAGTTTTGATGACTCTATTAAAAAAATTTATTTGAAGTTTATCTAAGAGTCCAGATGTCCATTAAGTAATCATAGATAATAAACGTTGGGGAAACTTTGAAAAGTAGTGCTGGGGAAAAACAACAGTCCCTCCCCCCTTTTGATCTTGCAATAGACCCCTCAGGTAGCCCTTGGATATCTGTTCAGATCTTTCTTTGAACATTGTCAGAGGAAGCACTGGGCTTGGGACAGGGCTGGCACCTGCCCTCTTGCTGGAGAGTCACAAGATTGTCACCTCCCAGCTCAAAGGTCCAGGTGGTTCAGGCACCAGAGTTTTTGGATTTGGATTCCAACTCTGCCACTTTCTGGCATGGTGCTTTTGGGGAATTTAGCTGCTCTCTTAGTGTCTGTTTGGTGGTTGTTGTTTTTCATCTTTATTATTAATATCTACCTCATTGTGTGACTGTGAAAATTCACTTAATAATACGTGTGAGACCAGGAAGTGTCCCTGGCATCTAGGAAGTGCCTTTAACAGCTACTGAGGCCTATGGACAATTTCTAAGAGTAACACTTTCATTTTTTCCAACTTTATTGAGGTATAAATTGACAAATAAAAAATAAATACAGGGTCCAGCAGAAGTAGTCCCTACCATCCATCCGTGTAAATGTATGGTCTTTTGGCATTGTCAGTACCTTCTGTATAATTTTCTTCCAAACGGTTGTTAGAAGAAGGGGATGTTATTTGTGCCCCCCTGTATATTTAAGATATAAGGGAATGAAATAATCTCCACAACCAAGCTAATTCACACATCCACCATGTCATATAGTTCACCCTTTTTTGGTGGTAAAAACACTTAGGGTCTATTCTCTTACCAATTTTCAAGGATACAATACATTATACTAACTATAGTCACCCTGGTGTATATTATAACTATAGGCTTATACCCTTTACCCACCTCTTCTCATTATCCATTTCCCACTGTCATCCCTGGTAACCACCAGCCTACACTCTGCTTCTACGAGTTTGACATTCTTAGATTCCTCATAGAAGTGAGATCGCCCAGTATTCATCTTTTGGTGCCTGGTTTATTTCACTTAGCTTCACATCCTCCAAGCCCATCGGTTTGTTGCAAATGGCACAAAGTCCTTTTGAAAGACTGAATAATATTCTTGTGTGTGTGTGTGTGTGTGTGACATTTTCTAACTCTATTGGTGGGCAGTTGGGTTGATTCCCTATCTTGGTTATTGTGCATAATGCTGAAATGAGCATGGGAGAGCAGCCATTTCTTCAAGATATTGGTTTCATTTCCTTTGGACACATACCCAGAAATGGAATTGATAGATCTTATGATAGTTCTCTTATTAATTTCTTAAAGAATCTCTGTTCTGTTTTTTGTAATGACTATGAATCTACATTCCCACCAACAGTGTACAAGTGTTCCATTTTCCCACATCCTTGCCTACACTATCTTTTATCTGTTTGATAATGGCCATTCTAACAGGTGTGAAGAGATACCTCATTATGCTTCAATTTGCATTTCTTTGATGATTAGTAATGTGCATCGTTCACATACCTGTTGACCATTTGTGTGTCTTATTTTGACAAATGCCTATTCAGATCATTTGCCCATTTTTAAAATGGGTTATTATTATTTTTTGCAATTGAGTTGCTTGAGTTTCTCATATACAGAGGGTGCCAAAAAATGTATACACATTTCAAGAAAGGAAAAATCTGTATTAAAATACTCAATGTATACCAATATAGTTCGTTATCTTGCATATTGTATTATGGATCTCTTGTAATTGCAGAGGTAAACATGACTTGAGCATTAAAATTTTAATATGGTTTTTCTTTCCCAAAATGTGCATACATTTTTTGGGTACCTTCTTTGTTTTGGATACTAACTCATTAGATGTGTGATTACAAACATGTTTTTCCATTCAGTAGGTTATCTCTTTGTTCTTTCCTTTGCTGTGCAGAAGCTTTTTGGTTTGATATAATCCCATTTGTCCGTTTTTGCTTTTGATGCTTGTGCTTTTAGGATCAGATCTACAAACTCACTGTCCAGACCATTTCCATAGAGCTTTTCTCCTCTGTTTTCTTACAGAAATTTTAAGCTTTCATGTCGTATATTTAAGTCTTTAATCCATTGTGAATTGATTTTTGTGTATGATTTAAGATAAATATTCAATGTCTTTTTCTTTTTTTGCATGTGGATATCCAATTTTCCAAACACCACTTACTGAACGTTCTCCCCCTTTCCAATTGTGTATTCTTAGCATCTGAATAATACTTTTAAATGCATACAATAAAATTCATAGGATGACAAAGGAAACCAATTACACTGAAATGAAAACTGAGTTATAATTGTGGAAGAGTAACACGTGTGCTTCTTTATTAACACATCATGTAATAAGATCTAGTCTACTATTGCAATCTCAAGTCATAATGAGTTGAAGGGGTATTTTGAGATTTGAAACAACGGTCACTGGTATGAAATAGCTGTGATTTTGATGAGCGTTGAAATCACAGGTCCTGCTAATGCTGCTGTAATCTGTTGCCTCTGTTTGATAATGGAAGAAAACTCTTCAATTGAAATTGAAAGTTAGTGAAAATAAGATGTATTTTTTCCCATCCAAGTTTATTCTTGGACCCTGAAGAGTTACTTCTCTGAGTACTGCAGCAAAGACCCAGCCTAGGGCAGCAGGGTTTAGGAAATTGAAAAGAACATACACCTTGTTCTCAGTGGCAAACCACATGGAAAGCTTTAAATGTCAAAGAAGAATTCTACCATTTCATTTTCTTTCTTGTAGCTCACCTAAGAAACAAGCATTAAGTGACAAGCTTTTAAGAGGAGGTAATTTTCTCCCAAGTGCTTGCTTTATTTACCTGAATATTAAGTTCAGAGATACTCTAGTCTCAGAAAGGAAACGTGTGGGTAGAGCTTTTCTTTAAATGTCAAATCCCAAATGAATGTGAAGGGCACAGCCTCAGGAAGGTTCTCCATTCACCAGGGAAGCTGGGTGCAAAGGAAGCTGCCAGGTCTTTACTGGCATCATCCATGTAACATTTTCAAGTTTTCAGAGTTGTCGGGCTGTCAGTATAGAGAACTTTTCTTTTCTGCCATTAAATTTATTTTTCCTCCAACTTTTGCTGATCATTATCACCAAGCTCTCACCAGGTGCCCGAGTATATCCCATCCCATATACTCCAAACATCAGTAGTGGAAGCCTGAAATTGGGCTCTCTCTGCGTGTCTGTCCTCCTCTCTTGCCTTCCAAGAATGTTCTCCTCAACCTGGGAATAACCTCTGATCCCTTAGTACAGGGATGGGTATGGGACTCTAGCAGGTCCAGTTTCTCCTAAAACCTAAGGTCCAAGAATCCTACGGCCTTGGGGCACCAATAGCCGTCTCATCCCTTTTGGAGATGTCCTGTTTGAGAACTAAGCTATCCAGAGAAAGCAGTAGAGCTAAAAAACAGGGAAAGAATCCTGATAGCACCTATAGTCCTGTATCCAGCTCTTTCTAAAACCCCATATCCATTCCATTAGAATCTTAAACCAGTTTGGTCTGAGGATCTGTCACTTTCAAGTGAAACAATCCTGTCATTATAGTTTATAGTCATTCTGCCAATGAGGAAACTGTCTTAAGTAGAATGTTCTCTCCAGAGTCAGAGTCCATCAGAACAAAGAGCAGATGGCTCACAGCTTCAGTTACCTACAACTAGATTTCATGCCGTACAAGTATAGAAACAGAAACAAACTTCCTCTGTTTATGAGTTCACAAGGTGCCCTCCTTCTGGGGGTCACTCTTTTCCCATTGCCCTTGCATTCTCTCTGTGGGAGAGAGAGAATGGAGTTGGTTTTGTCCCATGTCCAGACCTTCCCAGGAAACACACTGGGGGCAAGGAGTTGAATGCTTAACTTTGGCCCCTGACCCATCAGGCCCCTGGCAGACTCCTCCTGGGAGGCAGATCCAGATCCCAGGAGCTCTGACCTCCTGTGTGCAAGGGACACCCCCCTCCCCTCAAAGTATCTGGCACGGAGATACCACTCCACTGGGGATTTCTTCTCTTTTACTCAAGAAATCCTCAGTGCTCCTTAGGCTTAAGCATGGCAGAGAGAAAAGAGACAGAGGTGGCCCAGATTGTAACCCCCAACCTTAGACCCCACCAGAAGTTATTAGCACTGCCAGGCAACTAATTCAGCAGATCAACAGCACTCTGTCCCCCACAAGCAGTTTCTTTGCTGTATCATCCCACACCAGCATCTGATCATCTGATCATCAACCTTTGCAAACACTCATTGCTGTAATTTTATCATTAGTTTCAATCATGGCCCATTTGGGGCTAGTTTCATATTTGAATATTCTGTTCTCACTGCTGATGAAATTTCAAGTCTGAATCATGAGGTTAGGGTGAATGGAACCTGGTAGCTTAGAATAATTGTAAAATCAATGCTAAAGAACAATTCTGTTCCCTGCACCTTCTAAGTGTCTAATTTCAGGCATCTGACAGCATCTTCAAGCTGAAATGAAATCTCTACCTAAGCTAGCAACACTGCGTTCTCTGTGTGGGGTGAGAAAACAAGGCAGCTCTTACCTCATCTAGTAAGATTTGTGAAAAATGGTCTGGAGACTATGATGTGCTTTCCAGATTCTCACAAACCCCCCAACCCTTTTGAGACTGAAGGACCCCTTCCCTCAGTTTCTGGGACTGTTGGTCGTTGGCTGCTCTCTGCTGAGTTCTTCTTTGGACATTGCCCCTGGCTAAAGAGAGTTGTCTCATTCAAGATTCATGTTTGTGGGGCAGCAGATATCCAGAGACTGGCCGTTGCCTCAATTCAGACATCTTTGAGGGGCTTTCCCAAAGTCAGAGTTTCTTTGAGGATCAACTGAGACGGTGTCGGGACTTCGATAGAGTTCAGCTTCCTGCTCTGTCTATCCTGCTTCATTCTTCACTCTCCCTGGTCCTCATCTGGACAGCACTGCCCAGTAAATACATTTCCTGCTTGTAAATTTCTATCCCAGAGTCTGCTTCCCAGGAAACCTACACTGCATTGTTACCACTGTACCTTATTTAATGTATATAATATTTTGCATGGAAAATATATTTCATTATCCTTGTGCTTGGACATAAAAATGAACTCATGTAATAAAATTCGTCATTTGTTTTGATTAAAAAAAATGGTCTGGAGATAAAAAATACATTTTTCTCTTGGGCTGAGTTAATGTCAAGCTACATCAGTTAACTCTCTGGGGGAGACAAAGTGGGATGGGGAAAAGTGCTTGCAGGCTTTGAGACTAGCGAGAGAGCTGGACCATTCCAGCCAAACACCCGATGGACAATGCCCCATCAGGGGTTTCCAGGTATGGTTTTTGAAGCAAAACCCTCACCCAGTTCTTCATATTCCATCACTTATTTGTGATGACACCAAATGTTTAAGGCTCTACTGGCGGTTGGTATAAACTCCAACTAGAACTCTGGCCTTGCCCCAGAGGCTGAGCTCCTGCAACACTGTGCCGATGGTTGTGTGCTGGGTCAGGCCCTGACTGACCTTCCACCTGTTGCCAGAGCAGCGCAGCGAGTCCTTCATCAGGGACTCACCCACGCTTTGCCCTCCCTGAAGGACAGGCCTTTCCTAACCCTCTCCCCACCTCCCCAAGCTGCCATGTCATAGGGCCCCAAAACTATCCGGTGAGGAGGGAAGGCTGTGGCCACCCACAGGCCCCTGGGGGAGGGAACAAGACAGCGTGGGAGCTGAGAAGGCCATGGAAACCAGAGAAGGAATCACCATGGCAACCAGCTCTCAGCCCTTGTCCTCCTCTCTCTCCTTGGTCCAGATATTCTCCTTCCAGAACATGAGTCCTGAGGTCCATCTAGGCCTGTGATGTGGTCACAGGCAGGTCTTTCCACCCACTGGCAAAGAGGGGGTGAGAGAATTGAGCAAATGGTGCATGGAGCTCATAATGGCCTTCACAGGATCTCTCTGACATCCACATCCCTCCTGGAATTTCATAATGTGACCTTATTTGGAAAAAGGGTCCTTGGGCAGGTGTGGTGGCAGGCATTGTGGCAGGCACGTGTAGTCCCAGCTACTCCCAAGACTGAGGCAGGAGGATCTCTTGAGCCCAGGAGTTTGAGGTTGCTGTGAGCTAGGCAGAGGCCATGGCACTCTACCCAGGGTGACAGACTAAGACTCTGTCCCTGCTGGTATAACTAGTGAGGATCGGGGGACCCTGAATCCAGTGACTGGTGTCCTTGTAAGGAGAGACAACAGAAACATAATGACACACAGAAGAAACCACATGAATACGAGGCGGAGATGGGCGTGAGCAGCTGCGGCCTGGAAACACTGAGGACCAGGGGCGGCACCCAAGAGCCGGGGAGAGGTGTGGAAAGAGTTCTCCCCAAGAGCTTCTAGAAGGAGCCAACCCTGCCAATGCCTTGATTTCAGAATTCTGATGTCCAGAACCATGAGAATGCATGTGTGGGGGTGTAAGCCACCCAGTCCGTGGTGCTTTATTAAGGCAGCCATCAGGCGGCCACACAGACACTTCAAAACACAGCCATCAGAAAACCGCTAAGCGGGCACCTGTGACAAAGAGAAACTGATGGATGTTTGATATCCACTTTCCACATTCTTTAGGAGACACAGCCAATAAGAAAACCCCCACAGACAAATTACACCCTCCTGTGATGTTTATTCTACAAGTAACCCTCTTGAGAATGCCTTGCCAGGGCATAAATGTAGGATAGACGTGACCAGAGACCTAGCACTGGCCCTGGATCCCGAGCGGAACTTGCTTCTGTTTGGTTGGCCCTCTAGCTCAGCAGAGAGGCCCTGCCCTGCCCTAGGACGGACAGGGACGCAGGTGGGAGCTGCAGGCAGGTGGCTGCTCCTACAACCGCCTTGTTCTTGTAGAGGTTTCTTGGTTGGGTGTGTTCCTAGGAGAGTGGGAGGCTCTGCCCCTGAGTTCACCTCTGTGAGTCTCCTCTCTTCTCTCTCTGGAGTGAGTGCAGAGATGGTTGTCAGTCAGACCCACATGGAAAAGGCGATGAGGACCAGCCCATGTGTGCACAGCATTAACTGAGCGCTTACTGAGAGCGGTGGTCGCAGGCCTGCTGTGAAGGGGACACAAGGACATTTTTATGTGGCATGGGCTCTTCACCACCATGTGATTCATCAGACCCAGAATCCCAGCAGCTGTGGAGCAGGCAGAAAGTAACAGAGTGCTGCCTGTGCAGTGTCTGAGTGCCACAGAGGACCCAGATGGCCTGGTGAGAAGCACTCACTGCACCGTGGAGACCAGAGGGCAGCTGTTTCCCTCTGCTTGGTTTGTGTTGGTGAGATCTCCCCCCACTGCACCCCGTGGCTCCCACGTGGAGGCCACTTTCCTGCCTGAGGGGTGATGGACAATACCCAGCATTTGCTCTGAAAGGCCAGGCGTTGGCTCAGCAGAAATGACCTTGCTCCTCATGTTGTTACCCTCCTGGGCAGTGGGCAGGATAGGGTGATGCTACAGAGGGTGCTTCCTCCTGTTCCACCTTCACTGAGTGAGCAGCAAAGGCTCCCGACTGTGCCCCAGACTCAAGAGTTGTGTGCAGGGAGTGTCATCAGCCCAGGGCGCTGGTCTCCTTGGTGACGTCCTGTGAAACTCGCCCTCATCAGAGATGAAGTCAGGGAACCAGGGAAACCCTGGTTGGTCTCCTAGGCTTTGAGAAGCCATCAGTTATTCTGGAGGACTTTGTTACAAAAGCAGAATTACATTCTGAAATTCTAATTCTGTTCAGTGCAGAACTTAAAAGAGCAGTTAAAACATGACGCTGCAGTATCTATCTACTTCCAGCATGAAGTTCAAATTGGATCCTGTATTTTTAAAAAAATATTTTCTCTTCTGGACCAAGGTATAACACTGTACTTTCTACTATAGGTGGTCAAATCTTGGATGTATACTTACATCTACAGCCATGTAACCAACCACCTCTCAAACCAAAATCTAGAGCATTCTCAGGCCCCAGCAGGCTCCTTGCTGTTGTTTTTTCTGCCAACATGAACCCCCTAGTCCTACAGGCAACTGTTACTCTGATGCCCAGCGTCATATGTTATTGAACTTTGAATTGATGGAATGGTACAATATGGACTCTCTGAAATCTGCTTTCTTTAGCTCAATATTATGTCTATGAAATGCCTGTGCATGGACCAAAATAGCTTATTTTTTAAAACTTCCATGTGCATTTTATTGTGTGTATACCCCACAGTTTATTTAGT
Source organism: Nycticebus coucang (assembly GCF_027406575.1). Taxonomy (NCBI): domain Eukaryota; kingdom Metazoa; phylum Chordata; class Mammalia; order Primates; family Lorisidae; genus Nycticebus; species Nycticebus coucang. The sequence goes on along the minus strand of NC_069795.1, from coordinate 6,899,546 downwards.
TCATTCAAACATTGATGGACTTTTGGGTTGTTTCATGTTTGGGGCTGTTAAACATAAAGGTGACAGGACCATTCCCATATAGTCTCTTGGTAGTCGTAGTCCTCATTTTTAAAAAAATAAACCTAAGAATTTCCAGGCGGGGGAGACACATATATTTAGCTGTGGTAGATACTGCCAAACTCTTTTTCAAAGTTGAACCAACTTACACTTTAATTATCAGTGCATGAGAGCTCCAGACATTCCCCATCCTCCCCTACAGTTGCTGTGGTCAGTCTTTTTATTTTATTTTTTATTATTTTTGAGACAGAGTCTCACTATGTCACCCTTGGTTGAGTGCTGTGACATCACAGCTCATAGCAATCTGAAACCCTTGGGCTTAAACAATTCTCTTGCCTCAGCCTCCCAAGTAGCTGGGACCACAGGCGTCCGCCACAACATCTGGCTATTTTTTTGTTGCAATTGTTTAGCTGGCCCGGGCCGGGTTCAAACCTGCCACTCTCAGTGTATGTGGCTGGTGCCATAACCACTGTGCTACGGGTGCCGAGCCGGTCAGTCTTTTTATTGTAGCCATTTTAATGGGTGCATAATACGGGGTGGCTTTCATAAAGTTTGCGCACTATTTTAAATTGCACATGAACTTTCTGGCCACCCTGGAGTATCTGGCCGCAGGCGGGTTTCATTTGCATTTTCCTATTAGCTAAAAATGTTGGACACCTTTTTATATGCTATTAACCACTTGGATTTCCTCTACTGTGGAGATACCTGCAAATCATTCTGTACAGGGCCAGGGAGTAAACATCTTTGGCTTTGCAGGCTGTGTGCTCCTGCCGTTGTGGAGCAAAAGCAGCCCTGGACAAGATGTGAAGCTTGCGAGTGGCTATGCCCCAACACAGTTTATTTATAAAAATAGGCTGGGGCAGGAATGGTGGTTTTGGCAGATGGGGTCTGAATTTGGTGACACTTGCTGTATTGTTAAGTACCTGCTCCAGACTTCTGCCCATTTTTAATTAATTAATTTATTTATTTATTTATTTATTTATTTTTGAGACAGAGCCTCAAGCTGTTGCCCTGGATAGAGTGCCATGGTGTCACAGCTCACAGCAACCTCAAACTCTTGGGCTTAAGTGATTTTCTTGCCTCAGTCTCCTAAATAGCTAGAACTACAGGTGTCTGCCACAACATCTGGCTATTTTTTGGTTGTAGTTGTCATTGTTGTTTGGCAGACCCAGGCTGGATTCGAACCCGCCAGCTCTGGTGTATGTGGCTGGTAGCTTAGACCCTTGAGCTACGAGTGCCAAGCCATTCTGCCCATTTTTACATTAAGTTGCTCATCTTTTTCTTACTGATATGTACAAGTTCTCCATAAGTTCTAAATCTTGGTTTTATGTTCTTGATTATCATATTCTGAAAGTTAAACGTAATCTTTATTGTCATAATGGGCATTACTTTGTCTTTGCCCTCAATGTGTCTATTACAGGCCTCTAAGAATAGAGATTACTGTCATGCTAGAAAGCTTCCTTCTGGTCTTTGGACCCAGGAGACCTGTCTGATCCCTTCCTTGCCCAGAGTGACACTGTGGTGACGGCAGCCCAGAGCACCCTATACCTCTTGGGAGTCCCCCTTCTTAGGACAGAAGGAGTGAAAATGGCCCTGACTTGTTGGAATGGACAGTTTCCAAAAGGGACATACATGTCCTGTAATGATTAATGTATGTGCCTTCAGAACTTTGTAAATTAAAGCAAAATTTCTAGTCCTTTAGGCCAAAAGTGGTCAGAATCAAGGAAGCTGGGAAGGACTCTGTTTCCATTTCAGCCAAATGCTTTTTAGGGTGAGCATCAGTTGATGGTGCGATTGAGGGGAAATTGCCCAATTTTTTGGTTGCTTCACTGGCAAATGATGACTGTCTTTGCATTGCAGAACCTTTTTTCACATATGAGCTCCCCAAGAGCACAAAAGCCACACACAGTGGGGAGCCTGAGCCAGGGCCATTGCTTTGCCTACCTCGTCTGAACAAACATTACCACCTAGTTTACAGCAAGAAAACTGAGGCTCAGAGTAGTTAAATGAGTTGATCATGATTAGAGATTAAGTAATCGACCAAGCCAGAAATACTTTACCCCCAAGTCCATGCTCTTCCCCGCTTTTCCTTGCTAGAATGTGTTGAGATTTCTCCTTCACATGAAGATGGGGCTGGAAGGGATGTTCTTGCCTGTTCCCCTCACTCCGTGGATGAACCTCAAGGCTCAGAAGGAGTCAAAGGACATCACTCAGGGTTCCCCCAGCAAGCTGGCAGCAAAACGTGGATGAGAGTGCAGATTTTCTAAGTCTGAAGTCTCTCTCCCAACTTGTTTTCTCTATTTCAATCATTTTGACTTTCCTATATCAACCATAATACAAGATGTATAAAAACAACTTATTTTGTCTTTTTTTATGACTAAGGATCTATAACAACATTGAGTAATTGAGATAGATGCTCTATTTGATCTATGATGATCAAATGGATCATAAGGAAACAAGTAGTAAGTGGTTTGATTATGTTTCCCAAAGAAGCTTTGATACTCTCCCCACCTGCCACCCCCTCTGAGGTCTCTCCACCCAAGACAAAGAGGAGTGGTTGGATGTCCAGGCATCAGCCAAGACGCCAGACCAAAAGGAAACACACATCATCAGGCCTCTTTTTCCTTGACATAAATAAAATTGGTAAATATCTAATAGTTTGTTTCCTTTACAGGTAGTCTAATCACAAAGAGATATACTAAAATATGGGAAATTCTGCTTGTTTAGTCCAAGGACCTTTAGAATGTCAGTGACCCTCACTTTCAGTCGTATTCATTTCCAAATATACAGCTCCTTAGAAATGTGAGAAAGCACAAAGGGGACTTCATTAAACTGAAAAGCTTCTGTACAGCTAAGGAGACAACAACCAAAGCAAAGAGACAACCTACACAATGGGAAAGGATATTTGCATATTTTCAATCAGACAAAAGCTTGATAACTAGGGGGGATCTATAGACAACTCAAATTAATCCACATGAAAAAAGCCAACAATCCCATATATCAATGGGCAAGAGACATGAATAGAACCTTCTTTAAAGAAGACAGACGAATGGCTAACAAACATCTGAAAAAATGTTCATCATCTCTTTATATTAGAGAAATGCAAATCAAAACCACCCTGAGATGCCATCTAGCCCCAGTGAGAATGACCCACATCACAAAATCTCAAAACTGCAGATGCTGGCGTGGATGTGGAGAGAAGGGAACACTTTTACACTGCTGGTGGGACTGCAAACTAGTACAACCTTTCTGGAAGGAAGTATGGAGAAACCTCAAAGCACTCAAGCTAGATCTCCCATTTGATCCTGCAGTCCCATTACTGGGCATCTACCCAGAAGGAAAGAAATCCTTTTATCATAAGGACACTTGTACTAGACTGTTTATTGCAGCTCAATTTACAATCGCCAACATGTGGAAACAGCCTAAATGCCCACCAACCCAGGAATGGATTAACAAGCTGTGGTATATGTATACCATGGAATACTATTCAGCTATTAAAAAAAATGGAGACTTTACATCCTTCGTATTAATCTGGATGGAAGTGGAAGACATTATTCTTAGTAAAGCATCACAAGAATGGAGAAGCTTGAATCCTATGTACTCAATTTTGATATGAGGACAATTAATGACAATTAAGGTTATGGGAGGGGAGGAAAAACAGAGAGAGGGACGGAGGGAGAGGAGTGGGGCCTTCGTGTGTGCCACACCTTCTGGGGGCAAGACATGATTGCAAAAGGGACTTTACCTAACAAATGCATCAGTGTAACCTGGCTTATTGTACCCTCAATGAATCCCCAACAATAAAAAAAAAAAAAAAGAAATGTAGGAAAGCTATTTTCAGCCCTTAAATGTGGGGTTTATTAATCCTTATATTGTTTATTCTTGTGCAAATAGCAACATCATTTTTGAAAGGAAGAACTTGCAGGACTGATACGTCTATTTGTGTCATTTTTGTCAAAGCATCTTGATTCTTGATGCTTGCTCTTATTTTATACAGAGCTTGGTTTACGGGAAGTTTGGGTAAACAGAACTCTTAGGAGTAATTAGTATTCAATGAAGCCAAGGTTTCATGCCTGTGTGAGTGAGTCAAGCCTCTTTTTCCAATCTCTGGGAAGTCCTAAGTAGGTCAGGCCTCTGTTTTCAGAGCAAGGCCCAGTGCTGACTGCCCTGGGCATTTTACATGTTATCCCTAGTGACTGGGTGACTGAAGCTACTTGATTTTTTGTGGGCCCTTAGTGCCAGCAAAAGGAGCAAGACTGCCTGCCTATTGGTCTGGAGCTGTCCTCTTTGCCTCTGTCCTATGGGAGTTTCCACAGACAGCAGCGTCACCAAGAAGATTCATCCTGAAACCAAGGGAAGGTCACAACCCTGCCCTCATGGGCGAAAGATCGTGACACTGTCCTTCCCATGATTAGTCCTGCTTCAGATTAACAAACCAGAGTGGGAGCCTCTTTCCTGACAAGCATTTGTGCCTGATTTATTTCCCCCAACGTTGTATTACAAAAATTTTCAAATATACAGAAAAGGAAAAAGAAGAATACAACGCACCTTGGTGTACTCACTGCTTAGATCCACAATTGTCAACATGTTGCTGAACCATCTGAAAGCCAGTTGCACTTTAAATATTTCTGCACATATCTCCTGAAGACATTCTCTAATACAAAGTAACAAAGTAACATAGTTACAAAGAAAGTATTTCACTTATGTTATCAAAGTAATTGGAATAAAATTGGTGGTAATATTTTCCTATAGGGTCTATAGTAATGTATCTTTTTCATTCAGGTGTGTCTTCCCTTTTTTTTTTCCTGGATAAATCCAATAAGAGATTTATTAATTTCATTGAATTTTTTTCCCCAAGGAAACAGCTGTGGGTTTCGTTCATGTTGTTGTTATTATTATCTTAGTTTTTTACTTCATTGTTATCTGCTTTTGTGTTTGTTATTTCCTGCTTCTTATTTTTGGAATTAATTTGCTCTTTCTTCTTTTCCAGGATCTTATGGTTGAAGTGTAGATCTTTTCCTAGCTCTATCCTACTAATTTTTAGATGTTGCGTTTTCATTATTATTTAGTTCAAAATACTTTTAATCCCTTTTGTGATTCCTTATATTTGACCCATGGGTTATTTAAAAGTATGTTGTTTAACTCCCAAATATGTGGGGATTTTCCAGATTCTTCTATTGTTGACTTCATATTAAATTCTGGGTAGAACATAAATTCTACAAGATTTCAATTCTTTTAAATTTGTTGAGGCTTGTTCTTTGGCCCAGCACATGGTCTGTCTTGGCTAATGTTCCACAGGCGCTTGAAAAGCACAGATATTCTGTTGCTATTGTACGGACACATTTACCACAATTCGTCAAATTGGTAAATGGTGTTATTTCCTATTCAGTAAATAGTGTTACTGAATTCCTGTGTATTTTTTTCTATAAATTATTTGTGAAAGAGTGCAACATTTTCAACTATAATTGTTGATTTCCTCATTCCTTTTGGGGCTCTATCAGCTTTTGCTTCATTTGCTGTGTGCATAAACATTTAGGGTTATTATGTCTTGGCGACAAGTTGACCCTCTGTCAGTGTGAAATGTCCTTCTGCATCCAGCTAATAATCCTTTTCCTAAAGTCTGTTTTCTCTGATGTTCATATCACCTTTATCTTCCTTTATTTTGATTATTGTTTGCATGGAACATCTGTTTATATCCTTTGCTTCTACCTGTCTTGTCATTTAAAGCAGGTTTCTTGTAGATCATACAGTTTTTTTCTTTTTTTTTAAATCTTACAAGTTCTGTCTTTTGATCAGAGTGTTACATATTATATAATTATATTACATATTACATAATTATATATATTATATAATTATACATATTATATAATTATCAATATGGTTGAGTTTAAATCTATCATCTTCTTATTTTTTCTATTTATTGCATCTCTTTTTAATTTTTTCCCCTCAGTTCTAATTTTATTTTGGATAGGTATAGATATAAATTTTACTATTCTATTTGTATAGACTATTAGGTAATAAGTTACATTCTTTTATTATTTTAAAGTAGTTATTTGAAGACTTATAGTATTTAAGTTTAACTTACCACAATTCACATGGAAATAATTTGCCACTTCATATGTTATTGATAATTCTTAGAATATTATATTTCTATATTTTTCCTATCATCTTTTGTATAATTTATGTCACATATTTTATTTCTTGTATAAGTTTTTTAAGGGATAATCACAAACTTGTGATTATCTTTTTTTTTTTCCAGCTTATGGCCGGGGCTGGGTTTGAACCTGCCACTTCCAGTATATGGGGCCAGTGTGCCCTACTCCTTTGAGCCACAGGCACCGCCCTATTTCTCGTATAATTTTAATGACAAATACATTTTTACTATTTTTGCCTTAAACATTCAATTATCTTTTAAAGAATTTTTAAATGAAGTAAAAATTTTATATTTACCCATATGCTTATCAATTTCAATACTTTCCATTCTTTTGTATGGATCAGAATTTCGATGTAGTCATAGAGTTCATATCATTGTGGTATAAATTACTTGATTTAAATAATCATTGTAGCGTAGGTTTCTTAGAAGGGAATTCTTGTAGCTTGTGTTGTCAGGAAAAGATTTTATTTTACTTTCATTTTCAAAGAATTATTTTCCATGCATATGCAATTATAGGTTAATGAATGTATTTATCACCTATTGATAATAAATCCATCACCCTTAAAAATACCATTTCTTTGTCTTCTGGTCTCCACAGTTTCCGACGAGGCGTCTGTAATCATTCTTACATTGTTCCTTTGTACTTACATTATTCTGTCTCTCTGCTTTCCAGAACTTTTCTATCTCTGTTCTTACGTTATTTTATTGTGATGCTCCATCATGTAGCATAGATGTGTGTTTATCCTGCTTTGGGTATGCTGAGCTTCATGGATCACTGGATGTATAATTTTCATCAAATTTGGAAACATTTCAGACATGTCTTCAAATGCTTTTATCGCCTCTCTTAGGGATTTCAATTACCATTATGTTGGAAGACTTCCTGTTTTTCTACAAATCATGGAAGTTCAATTCATTTTTTTCTCAATCTTTTTTCTCTCTGTGCTTCATTTTGGATGAATTCCATTGCTGTACCTACAAGGTTCATTGAGCTTAAAGGAAAGCTTGAAGGAAACCCAAAATGTGACTAAACTAAGGAAATAGGTTAAAGTTTGCTTTGACCCTTCCCGATTCCTCAATTTTCTCTCTCCCAAACACAAGATGAACCCCTTCTCTCATTTCCCTTACTTATCTCGAGACTAGACCTGCCAAAGAGGAACATAATTGCCTTCCCTGAAATTTCATGAACCAGAGAAGATTAAAAGCCACGTAACAGAGGAAGAAACTGAAAATATTATAAATATGAGATGGACTTCATTCTAAAACCATTGTCTGCTTGGTGTCTCATTCGGTTTTCAAAGATAGTTATTTCCTAGCCGTTGTCCAAGAATTAGGCCCATTCATTTCCCCCCGAAAATCATTTACTATCCCTCAGGTTGCCACATTTCCCCAGTCTCTCATTCCCCAGGAAGAAGAGTGCGTAAGCATCATCACTGGCTTACTGAATAACCATTCTTCTGCAATTCCCCTGTGCTATGCACATTAAAATAAAGTTCATACGCCTTTTTCTGTTATTAATCTGCCTTTTGTCAGTTGGTTTTCAGTGACCCTTCAGAGGTGAAGTGTTCCCTCCTCACCCTTACGGACTGAGAGCTGTGAGCAGGGAACCAAAACTGCTCTGCTCTTCTGGAAGCCCCAGTGAAGGGAACCCAAGCCCCGACAAGCTTTCAGAGGCTAAAAAGTTCTTACTAGTTAGACTCCAAGTCACTCCCTGTAGAATTTGGCTGAGCAGATGGTGAAACATCTTGCTGGTCTCTTGGTGTTTTTCACGTTTAGGATGAATGGGAGAAATGTGTTTGTATGTCTGTGTCAGGTACAGCAGCTCTCCTGTGGTTTGGTATGAGTATTCGTATTGTCTAATCCTTTCCCTCCCAGCTTTGTTTTTCCCTTATCCTCGTCTTCCTGGTTTTTTTTTGCCCTGGTGGTAGGACACAAGCCTAAAACCCCTATAACCCCTCATTTGAGACAGTCTGCACAGACCGGTGAGTTCTATATTCTTAGCACATCACCAGTCTCTATTTAGACAAGTTGTGTGTGGGTTTCTGAAATAAAAGCTGGATGAGGTTACCTTCCCACTGTATTATGTCCTTAGAAATTTGACTAGTGACCGAGTAGGTGCCCCTTCTGCATCTCCGCCCCAGGGGCTGTGATTTTCAATTCACGTCCTGCAGCTAGGCTGAAAGGACTGGAAACCCCAAGACATGTGCAATTTTGAGCAACTTTTTGTTCTGAACATGCCAAACACAGAGGGCAGTTTGGCATAAGGAGTTTTATCCATAAGGGGCTTTGTTGCCTGGCTCCGTTGTCTGGTGAATGCTGGGAAAGCCCAGCCCCAGAAGTGCCCACCTGGGGCCAAGGGGCAGTGAGGGTCATGACAGGAGGTGCTCCCAGGTACTTGTGGGGGGACCAGAGACACCATTCCCACAAACACCATCCTTAACTGCCCATGGCAACAAAGATCTTTTGCTATCTCAGCTTCTCTCTGGGAGTGAATTTTTGAGGATGATGGGGGTGCTTTATCTACCCCCTTTCCAGAAATTTCTCTTGCTTATATGGTTAACAAAGAAAAATTAATTTTAAGCCTGGAAAATGACTTCCTACTCTTTCCATAAAAAGGCTTATTGGATTGAGTTGCTATTGAAATAAGCCCCGTCATTGGAAATTCTAATCTTCAACGGCCAGATGATTTATCTTTTGAATTAGAATGCTTTCTATATTTGAAAAAGAATTTGGGGAGCTCTCTCCTTACATAATTGCCTTATTCGTATTTATGAGAGAATCAAATTAAAAGAAAGACACATAATAATGTCATGGATAATCTTAAAAATTAAAGACCGAAAATTTGACCTAAAAAAAGTTAAAATTTTTTCGATCACTCAAACTGCCAGCTTTGAATTTCCTGCAGGGGTTGAAAAGGAAAAAAAAAAAAAAAAGCCCTCCAGCCTGTAGACTGCCCAGGATTCTAAGATTCATCACTGCTCTCAGTTTGCTTGGGGTCTCTATTCAGGGAACTGGTTCTTGGGAAATGTAAATCCTTTAACTCGGGATAAAAAGTATTTTTTAAAAATTACTTTGAGTTATTTGTTTTGAATTTACATTTGCATGACTTTTAACCTTTGAAGTATCCATTTATCGGTAGTTCTTCTCTCACAGAATTTTTGTTGTCTCACTGACTGTTTTAATTTCCCATCTATGGGGCACACGAATTGTGGGGACTGTGTGTGCAGATGACCAGCTGAGAAGCTGGGACTCTACAGAACATGGCCAGAGATGTGGGTCGTACCCCACTTGTGACTAGTGGAACTTTACTTTCTTTAAGTTGTCACTGGGGATGGTCCATATATTGAAAGGGTTGCGGATTTTGCTCCCTCTTTGGAGACGTTGGTCAAGGCCATGAAGGGCTTCTGGGTCTTAGTCTCATGTGTGCTTATAGCTGCAGGGAAGAGCCAAGCCTCATACGGCCCCTCCTTCTCTGGGCCAGCTCTGCCTCTTGATCATGCTAATGGAGTTGGGTTTTTCACTCCCTGTGTTCACAGCTCTGTCCTCTGTCCTGGGCCCAGAACCTGGTGGATAAATCCAGGACCCAGGCCAGGTGCATGGCTCACGCCTGTAATCCCAGCACTCTGGGAGGCCGAGGAGGGTGGATTGCTTGAGCTCAGAAGTTCGAGATCAGCTTGAGCAAAAAGCAAGACCCCTGTCTCTACTAAAAATAGAAAAACTGAGGCAAGAGGATTGCTTGAGCCCAAGAGTTGGAGGTTGCATGTATGATGCCATGACATTCAACCCAGGGCAGCAGCTTGAGACGCTGTCTCAAAATAAATAAATAAGTAAATAAAATAAAATAAAATAAAATAAAAAATAAATCCAGGACCCAGATTCCCCTTCATAGCCTTCCTAAACATAGGTACTCAGGACCCAGGAGGACTGGAGGTAAAACATTAGAAACATTAGGAAGAGTATCTGTGTTCAGTCCCTCAAAAGCATTGGCCAAGCTTCACGTAAGAGTGGCTAATGCAGGGTTAGCCTGGTTTTGCTTTAAAAAAATAATAATAACTAAGGTTAGCTTAATTTTCTGTGAGTAGTTCCAATATAATTGTTAAGAGTAAGCAGATCAGGTAAATGTAAATGAAATAAACATTAATAAACTTGCAACAGTTTTAAAACTCCTTTCAGTAATTAAAACATTTAAAGTCATGTTATAGTAAATTAAGTAACAAATAATCAAAAAATGCCTGAGTCATTTCTAACTAAGTTAAAACCCTAACATGCTAATTAATAAATGTAAGTTTGGCTCGGTGCCTGCAGCATAGTGGTTACGGTGCCAGCCACATACACTGAGGCTGGCAGGTTTGTATCTGGCCCAGGCCAGCTAAAAACAACAGTGACAACTGCAACAAAAAACAGCCGGGCATTGTGGCGGGCACCTGTAGTCCCAGCTACTTGGGAGGCTGACATATGAGAATCACTGAAGCCTAAGAGTTTGAGGTTGCTGTAAGCTGTGACGCCATGGCACTCTACTGAGGGTGACACCGTGAGACTCTGTCTAAAAAAAAAGTAAGTTTATAACATGTATACATTGACATCTTATTTTTATATGATTTCAAAAACCTAAATTGAGAAACCCTATCTTTGTAAAAATTATGAAATAATTTCCATCTACAAACACTAATATAAAAGAATTAAAACTACTTCTTAGGCTTAGCAACAGTTAAAATTTTAATTAATATACATACTAACACTACTAAAAATAAGGAAAATTCTGTGTCTAGCTCATGCACCCAGAGACTATACCAACCCAGAAAATGCGCAACTTTTCTCTGCTGCATTCCTGGTAAGAATACCCTTCTTCTTTATGTCTCCACATATTTGTATTTATAACCAAAGAATGAAACTTTCAAAAAACTAGGGGATTTGGGCAGTTGTGGTATGAAGGGTTTGGGGAGAGATTGTTGATGACACACTTTCCTGGAGAAAAGAAATTCCAGTGACGGAAGATGAAGTTAGGCAGAGCCCCAGTGCAAGGAAGAATTGTGATTCTTAAAATATCCTTTATTGGTGCAGAGTCCTAAGAAGTTAGTGGTGTGATAGGAAAGCCACCTCCATAACGCAAAACCACCAAAGATCAAGGCCTTCCAGCCCTGGGTCATGGGCCAAGTGTCCCACCCATCACTGAACTGGTTGGTGTAGCTGAGTTCTCACCAGTTCACTCAGCTGCTATGCCTACCTCCCATTAGGGAGCCTTCCAGTACTACAATGCCAGAAAACTAAAACCCCACTTGCCAGCCAGGAATTTGAATGCGGGGTAGATTTGGTCAAACAGACGTCCACGTGAGACTGGGAGGACGCAAGCAACGGGAGGCAGTGGCCCTGCTCATGTTCAGAGAAATCAGAGACCTTCAAAACGACAGGCATGCTGGTTCTCCTGGAGAAGTTCTGGCAGTTTCTGAAGTCCGGGTCCTAGAATCTTAAGCCACTGAGCAGAAGGTGATGGCAACAGCAGTGTTTCCACCAGAAGAGTCCCGTGAAGGTTCCGCATTTCCCTTGATTGCCATTGATTCTAGCATAGCAATCAAATCCTATCTTGGGATCTCACTGAGATTCTGTAAGATCCATCAGACCATCTGATAAATCACGTTCTTCTTCAAGTAACGAGGAATATTCTGTTGCCTGCTGCTAGGAGCCACAACCAGTGATCTCATCACCAATGGAGGCAGTTAACACATTTTCATGGAGGTCACCAAGTCTAGGTAAATGTTTCTTCTTCGAAAAGTAAACTGAACTGAGGTGAGAACAAAAGGGATAGGATATTATGATGTTCTGCTCTGGGCATATTACCAAAACTGACATAAGAAGACATTTAAAATATCTCATATTACTAACCACAGAAGAAATTTAACATGCAATTAACATCTCAAAAATTTCTTTCAAACTTTTCAGGAATTAGGTTGTATCAACTATTCCAGAGCATAAGAAAAGATGAACAGCTACACAACCTGTTTTATGAAGCTAGATTCATCCAGATTTTTGTACCTAACAAAGATAATGCTAGAAAGAAAACTGTAAACCAGTTTCATTTAAGAGTAATTAAAAAATCCTAAATAAAGTAGCTTCAAAATAAATAGTATCTGAAAAGAATTTTCTTTTAAGATCAAGAAAAGCATATCCTGGGAGCACAAAAGAGTTCAATATTAGGAAATCCAACATTATAATATTGTGTCAATAGTCTCCACTTGGCTCAGTGCCTGTAGCACAGTGGTTATGGTGTCAGCCACATGCACTGAGGCTGGAGGTTCTAGCCCAGCCCAGGCCAGCTAAACAACAATGACAACTGAAACAAAAAATAGCCAGTAGTTGTGACAAGCACCTGTAGTCCCAGCTACTTGGGAGACTGAGGCAAGAGAATCACTTAAGCCTAAGAGTTTGAGATTACTGTGAGCTGTGATGCCATGGCACTCTACCGAGGGTGACATAGTGAAATTCTGTCCCCAAAAAATAGGTCTCTACTTATCACAGTGATGTAGAGGGCATTCAAGAAAACCTAAAACATAATCTCATATTTTTAAAACATTATAGGGAAAATACTTCTATCATATCATAATTATATAAACAAAAGGCCAGAATCTTACTTAATGGTAAAACATTAAAAGTATTCATATAAAAATCAGGAACAAGACAGGCATGTCTGCTTTAAGCATTGCTATTTCAGGTTGTTTAAGGAAGATTTGAGCCAAGCAACGAGATCTAAAATAGAAATACAAACTATTACTGTTAGAAAGGAGGAGATAAGAAGTTCGGTATAAACTATTTTTAGATAACCTAAACACCCCAGGAAATAAACTCTAAAATGCTTAGAACTTAAAGGAAACCTTCATAAAGGGGCCAGATTAAAAAATAGTAATAAATAAGACAACAGTCACAGCATTTCCATATGCCAACATGAAGCAAACAAAAAATATACTTTCGTCTGTGAAAAAGCCTGGCCACATTCTTTTTTAGAATAGAGATTTTATACACACAAACACATATACTCACACACACACACCTATAACACATATAAGAGAATTTTAAGAACTCACCCTAGGGGGCGGCGCCTGTGGCTCAGTGGGTAGGGTGCCGGCCCCATATACTGAGGGTGGTGAGTTCGAACCTGACCCCGGCCAAACTGCAACAAAAAAATAGCTGGATGTTGTGGTGGGCGCCTGTAGTCCCAGCTACTTGGGAGGCTGAGGCAAGAGAATCACCTAAGCCCAGGAGTTGGAGGTTGCTGTGAGCTGTGACGCTACGGCACTCTACCGAGGGTGACAAAGTGAGACTCTGTTGTTTTGGAAAAAAAAAAAAAAACTCATCCTAGAAAAAGTGCTACATACCTCATTGTTGAATACTTCTACGGTCACCAGATGGCCAAGGAGAGTACTTTGAAGGCTACCACAATGATATTCAGCAATGAGGTAAGCAGCATTTTTTCTAGGATGAGTTCTTGAACTTAGTTGTCCAATCTTGTATATACTGTCAGAAAAATAAAAATAAAAATGATCACAGGTAAACCTAAGAGATTTCAACAGTGATTTTTGTGAGATCATTTTTCACATAATTTTTATTTTCTGTATGTTTTTATACTATATTATCTACAAGAAGCGAGTTTTACTTTTGAGATTGGAAAAAATTTTAATTTGTCAAATTGAGTGTAAAACCAGTCAACTAAAAAAAAATCAATCCATTGGCTACCTATAGTTTTCAAGATTTCTCAATCAGCCTGGGGATGAGAGCTTTTCTAAAACATGGAGTAATACACAGGAAGAAGAATCTGAGGCAGAATTCAAATGGATGAGAATGGAGACCCAGTTCAAATGGATGAGAAGGGAGACCAAGTTCAAATGGATGAGAAGGGAGACATTGCTTTGACTTCCCCAAGCTGGCCGGTCTGCCTAGAAACGAATTTAAGAATATAATGACATCATTGCAGGTGTTCTTTCAAAGTGGAACATAACTTTATAATGCTTCTAGCTGACAAAATTGGAAGGGAGACAAGGTTTAAAAAGCTTAAGATATTGTTTGTCAATGCTCACTATTTTTATCACCAAATAAAAGTATTTCTATTTCTTCATTCTGCCCCCTGGGCTCTGGTTCTTGGTTAAGAAATAGCTCGTAAACTTCAGAAGAGGAGAAAAACATAAAGTGATCATACAGAATGTTCTATTTTTTAAAATTGTAAATGTTAACTTCCAAAAGAGACCACCTATCACAAAAACTTCGGATCTTCCTATGCCTTATAAAAGATAGCTATAAAGTTTATTGTAGTTTCCAAAAACCAAGTACCATATTCCAGATGGGCTTAAAACTTTTGGAAACAAATACCCTGAATGTTTGCAAAAGAACAACACACTAGAAAAGAGCAACGTCAAGACCAAAAACTGAAAAGTGAGAGACGCTGCCAGTCAAAGAATTAAACACTTAAGCTTGACTGGATTATTTTAACTAAGTCAATAGGTTATGCCACTGGACAGGAAAAGCGACTACTATATGGTGGCGATCCAGTAAATATTTATTAAGTCCTGCTATTTACAAAGAATTGGGCTGGAGACTGTAGACAGAATCAATAAAATATCTCAAACAATTTAAAGCGTAACCAGAGAAAAAGACAAGCACAAAAATAAATAATAGAACTAAAAATTAACATGAAAAACCAAATAACTTAATTTTAAACATGGGCAAAAGACTTGAACAGATATTTTGCAAAAAAAGATATCAGTGGTTAGGAAGCCTATGACAAGTTGTTCAACACTATTAGTCATCAGAGAAAAGGAAATTGAAACTATAGCAAGATGCCATTTCGTACCTACTAGAATAGCTCCAATAAAATGATTGACAACACCAAATGTTGGCCATGACACAGAGCAACTGGAACTATTGTACTTGGGGAGAGTGAAGTGTACAACCATGTAGGAAATCTGGTGGCTTTTTAATGCTAAATAGGTATCCTCCCTATGCATATTCCACTTTTAAGTATTTACACAGGAGAAATTAAAACAGAAAGATACATGCAAAATGTTTATAGTTGCTTTATTTCCAACAGCCCCCTAAAAATAAATGTTCATCAAAAGCAGGGTAGATAAACGAAAGAACAAATTATGAATAGGTGCAGAAATATTGCACTGAGTGACAGAAGTCATACTCACAAAGAGTGCATGTTAACCCCTAGAACAGGCAAACCTGTTCTGTAAAGCGGTGGTGACAGAAGTCGGAGTTGTGGGAATAGGCCAGCTGGAAAGGGGCAGCAGGGAAAGTTCTGGGGAGGCAGGTGTGTTGTTGATTGGACTGATGGTAACACAGGTGTGCAGCTGTCCAAACTTACCAAACTAAACATTTCAGAGCTGTGTATTTTATTGTACTTAAATTATACTTCCATTTTTTTTAATGCTCAGAAAAAGTAAAAATAGAAATAGTAGGCATTTGACATTTGTGAGTTTGCATCATAAGGGCTACAAAAATCTTCAAATTTCTTAATATTGTCATGGTACACAACGGCACCAATCAAATGTTTGCTTTGCTGTGAGAGGAAGGAGGTCAGGGGCAAGTGTGGTGCCACGAGGCTGCAATGAGACCAGAGGCTGGCGGAGCAGCAACCCACCTCTCACCCCTCCAGTACCCAAGACTCAAACCTGGGCCTCAGAAAAATTACAATCTGCCACATATTAGAAACTCTACCTTAGCTTACAAATACTCAAAAGGGGAGATTTTTAACTCAAAATGTAACTATTGTGAAAGATGGACTATTAATAACACCAACAGGAAGACATTAGAATGTTTTAAATGAGATCTAAAACGATGGCTGAATCTCGCCTCCTACGACATTTACTCATCCGACAGTGACCACTCCTCAGAGTCTGGCCCCATCAGAAGTGATAGAGTTTAAATTGGTTCTGTGCTTTGATTTTTTTTTTTTTTTGCAGTTTTTGGCCTGGGCTGGGTTTGAACCCACCACCTCCTGCATATGGGGCCGGCACCCTACTCCTTTGGAGCCACAGGCACCGCCCTTATTTTTTATTTATTTATTTTTTTTAGGGACAGAGTCTCACTTAGTCGCCCTTGGTAGAGTGCTATGGTGTCATAGCTCACAGCAACCTCCAACTCCTGGGCTTAGGCCATTCTCTTGCCTCAGCCTCCTGAGTAGCTGGGACTGCAGGTGCCCGCCACAACGCCCGGCTATTTTTTTGTTGCAGTTTGGTCGGGGCCGGGTTTGAACCCGCCACCCTTGGTATATGGAGCCGGCACCCTACCCACTGAGCCACAGGCACTGCCCAGTTCTGTGCTTTGAGATGAATGGCCCCGTTGGGGTATTTATTGCTCCATTAAGATACATCCCTTAACAGATTAAAAACAAGTTCTGTTGTCATTCTGCTCAGGATACCTTGTAGGAATACAAATGATAAAAGTAAAGAATTGCCTTCAGGGAGCATTTGCAAATTGCTGTGTTCTGAGTGTTGATGTCACCCCAGAATTCTTACGTTAGAACTTAATCCCCAATGTCATAGTGCTACAAGGTGGGAGCTTTTGGAGGTGATTTGCTCTTGAGGGCTCTGCACTAATGAATGGGGTTAGCGTCCTTATTCCAGAGAATGGAGGGGGCCTCTTCACCCTTTCTGCCATGATGGGAGGACACAGCGAGAAGATACCGCCTGTGAAGCGGAGAACAAGCCCTCCCCAGACACCGAGTCTGCTGGTGTCTTGATCTTGGACTTCCTAGCCTCCAGCAAAAATTTCTGTCTTCTATGAATTACTCAGTCTAAGGTGTTTTGTTATAGAAGCCCAAACAGGCTAAGGCATGTATTGGGTGATAATCGATGTTAGTAAATTTCGATGTGTTGACAACACTGGACTTCAGCCTTTTCCCTGCTCTGACACAGATGAGGAGCGCAGCGTGTCTTTGACCATCGGCGCCGCTGACTCTGTAAGGCAGTGATGTTGAAAGGGAGAGAATGGTCCTCCTCTGCCCCAGCCTCTACTTCTCTCCCTTCCCTCGAGTCTCCAGACACCTTGGCCTCCTCCCTATCCCTTGATCTTGTCAGATACTCCTGTGTAACCACTGTTCAGGACTGTTCCACCTGCCTGAACTCTCTTCCTAGACTTTTCATAAAGGTCATCCTCTTGGTAGGGCCAGCCTTGACCATCCCTAATTAAAATCACAACCTGGCCTCCCACCAGCAAGGCCTGTGCCCTCCCCCTTTGCTCTGCAGTTCCTGTCTCTCCAGCACTCATCACCTCCGGCATATTGTGACGTTTGTAATCACCTATTGTAGTTTAAGTATTATCTACCATTACCTATTCTATTTCCGTTTATTTCCCGGTCCCTCTGTAGGGGTCTTGGCCTGTTTTATTCATTAACATCTCCTAAGGACCTAGGACCCTACTTGTCACATAGTAGGTATTCGATAATTTTTTTTTTAAAAAAAGAGATAGAGTTTCACTTTATCACCCTCAGTAGAGTGCTGTGGCATAACATAGCTCACAACAACCTCCAACCCCGGGCTTAGGCGATTCTCTTGCCTCAGCCTCCCAAGTAGCTGGGACTACAGGTGCCCGCCACAACACCCGGCTATTTTTTTTGTTGTAGTTTGGCCAGGGCTGGTTTGAGCCCACCAACCTTGGTATATGGGGCCAATGCCTTACCCACTGAGCCACAGGCGCTGCCCAGGTGTTCAATAAATATTTGTCAAATGAATACATATTTTTTCTGTGCTTCTCTAGTTAATTTAATAGGAAAAATCTGCATATTTTCCACTTTTCCAAAACTTAATTATGAATAGGCTACTGCAGACCAGAGGCCTTACTGATGATATAGACGCATATTCTGTATGTTATATGTGCTATATACTGTATTCTTACAGCAAAATAAGCTAGAGAAAATAATATATTATTGACAGAATTATGAGGAAGAGAAAACATATTTATTATTCATTAAGTAGTGGAAGTGGATCATCATAGAGCTCTTCCTCACTGTCTTCATGTTGAGCAAGCTGAGGAGGAGGACGAGGAGGGGCTGGTCCTGCTGTTTCGGGGGTGGCAGGCATGGGAGAAAATCTGTGTGTAAGTGGACCTGTGCAGTTCACACCGTGCTGTTTAGGGGTCAACTGTCATGACCATGATACCAGCATCGTAAACGTTTCTTTCTTCATTTCTTCCTTCCACCTACCAGTATTTCCAACATCAAAAGCTAAATTAGCAAATTACTTGGTCTGGAAAGGCTGTGATGTTGAACATTGAGGAAAATGACTTGGAAAGCAGCCGCTGACCCTGTATTTCCCTATCGTATGAGATTCTTAAATAGCTTTGTCTACACAAGTCCAAGGTCTCCAGCCCTATCCTGTGATGTTCTTCTCTCTCTACTTCCCAAATGTAGCACTTACCCAGCCAACAACGTAAGGAGATAGATCAGAAAGCATTTGAGGGGGTCTTTTCCTGAATTTGGACTCCTATCAATCAGAAGCAACAAGTGGAATAACGTTACAGTTTGTCATGTATGGTGGATAAACAGTTTCCTCTCACTTGATAGGAAACAGACTCATTTAGGTGGCTTTAGGAACTGGGGTTTTATGACTTACTTAAGGAGCCACCTAGCAATCAAGTGTACAGGGCTCTAATGCACTACCGGCCCCACCTAGGATGGACTGGGGGTTCGGGCAAAGCCCTGGGTTTCGTGTTATCTTGTCAGGTATTCCTGGACCTTCACCATGCCCCTCCCATTGGCAGGGATTCCCTGCTACCTACTGGTTTCTGCTTCACTCTAGGTGTCTCCTTTTTTTCTTTTCTTATACCATCTGACTGACTCCATCTGTGTCACCAGGAGAAAGAAGCTGACCACCCTTGCTAAATGCTACAGTCTCTACCTAGGGTTTTTATCGCTTGGCCCCTTGCAGGTCATCAATCCACCCACAATTGGCTGCCCTTGGTTTGGGCAGGACCCCAACCAAGCCCAATCTCTCTAAGGATAAAAATTGTAGTACAGGGCATTGTGGTGATTGATTAATGTGTCCACTTGACTGGTTTATAGGGTGCCCAGATATTTGCTCAAACAATATAGCATGGGCCTGTGAGGGTGTTTCTGGACAAAGTTAACATTTGAATTAGTAGACTGAGTCAAGCACATTGTCCTCCCTCATCCAATTAATTGAAGATCTGAACAGAATGAGAAAGGTAAGTGAGCAGGGTCCTCCTTCTGCCTGACTGCTTACGTTGGAACACTGGTCTTTTCTAGCCTTCAGAGTCAGGCTGCAACACTGGCTCTTCTTGGGTTTCCAGCTTGCCAACTGCAGCTCTTGACAATTTCAAGCCTCCATAATCACATAAGCCAATTCCTTATATTAAGTATCTTTCTCTCTCCCTCCCCCCTTTGATATTCTGCAGTTAGATAGATAGATCCTATTGATCACTCTGGATACATACACAATCAATTGGCTCTGATTCTCTGGAGAACTCTAATACAGATTTGGCCACCCTGAGCGAAGAACAGCTTAAGGTTAATCCCTACAGCTCAGAGGTGGGCCAGGCAATTCCTTCACGCAAGATGGTCAGGGAAGGTCCATGGGGCTGTGTGAGCCAGAGAGAGAAGCCCAGAGGGCTTGTGTTGGACTATAATTATGCCCAACTCCTCTCCACAGGACTCTGAGGCTGCACCAGGCTCTATATTGCTCAAATGCTCAGGACCCAGGCCCTGAGTCTTTCTCCACACCTGGAACATGAGACCCCTGTTCCCCATTCCCCAGCTCTCTAACTCTCTAGCCCTTGGTTTGGGTGGGTTGGCAGTTTAATATGAAACAGCCTCACTATAGAGCACCCCTGCCCGCACTGGCTTCCAGTAACTCCCAACTCCCCAACTAAGGTATCAAAGGTATCAAACCCAGACTCCTATTTACATAAAAGCATTAAGAACACCAGACAGGGCCTGTAGGCATGAGAGAACACGGCCACTGCCTGGGCTTCCCTTAGAACATGGAGCATCAGTGCAGTGACAGGTGCGAGGAGGGGAAAACAAAGGTTCTCAAGCCTGCAGGGAGCCTAGAAAGTTCCACTGCCTATACCCACACTCACAATTTTTTTTAAATTTCAGAATATTACCAGGAGAAAAGATTCCCTACTCAATAAACAGTGCTGGGAAAACTGGACAGCCATAGGTAAAAGTCAGAAACAGGATCTGCACCTCTCAGCTCTTCCCCCAAATTAATTCATGATAAATAAAAGACTTAAAAGCAGGAAACTATAAGAACTCTAGAAGAAAAATGTTGGAAAAACTCTTACAGGTATCAGCCTTGGAAAATACTTTATGAAGAAGACCCCCAAAATTGTTTTGTTTAGAGAAAATTACAGGTACTGGGCTCACCAATTCAAAAACTGACCCTTGCATCCCACAGGGCTCTAAGGCAGAATCCACAGGATCCCTGACTTCATTCCACGTGTGTCTGCTGATGCCTGCTGCACAGTGGACCGCAGATAGCAGGCCCCGTGATTAGCAGCAGGCCCACTTCTGTTGGCTGATTTCATTCCAGTCTCTCAGTTCTGTCCTTAACTTGCTGGAAGCTGCAAGGAATTTACGGTGTGGGGACAGGCCTCCACAAGTTCAATGGAATTGGCCCCGGTCTTTGATTCGCTTCTTCTCTATCCAAGAATAAAAATAGAGGCTGATCTAGTCAAACGATCCTGGGAGATTAAGAGAATGTCTAAGCCAAAACAAGCCCCGAGATAAGCTGCCTACGTGTGGGTGAGAAGGCAGGTCGGTGCCAGCTGCCGGCAGCGTCTGGGAAGAGCTCCCGCAGCCTGACAGGACTTGTCCTGGCAGCCTTATCCCTGCGGCGTCCTGTTACTGTGTACGCGTTTGGGCAAAGCCTTCTGCGCCACCAGTGCCCTCTCAGGTGGTTGCTGCCCCTCCTTTTAACGGCTCGGTAATTTCCAGTTAAAACTCAGCTATTTGTATTGTTTTTTTTAAATGTCTATTTCACTTAACACAAATACCTTGAATAAGAAAATCATTACCCTCCGTTTGTGGAACTTTCTCCTCCTCCCTATCTCCTGAGAATTGAATGCGGTGAGTGCTCGGCTTGGGTACAGATTTCTCATCTTTTCAAGGCTCACAGAGCACAGCCAGAAAGGAGTGAAGAGACAGCACACAGAACCCTCTGGGGTCCCGCAGCCCGCAGGGTTGACCCATGTGCTGGGGGAGGGCAGAGTGGGAAGGCGTCTCCTGGAGGTGGAGGTGAGACTGGCACACACCGTCCCCACGACACCCTCCCTTCTTCCCCCATCCAATCACCTGCACATGTGGACGCAGACACCCCCTGGGCAGGGGGAGAAGATGGGCCAAGAAGAGGCTCAGAGGCTCAGACACACTCGGCCTAAGCTCACTCCCAGGCCTCTCTGTTTCCCCTCGTGGGGGGCACTGACAGCACAGATTTCAAGAAATCTGTTGCCTTTGTGAGGCAGAGCCTGCCCTCTCAGTCACGCTTCTTTCCATCCCACCGTGGAGAGATTGCATTCGAATCAGTTTTTCTGGATTGATGCTTTAGGAACCTGCACATCTGCGGGACCCAAGGCCCCGCACGGCTGGTGTGGGACACCCTTACCAAGGCCTAGCATGCTCAGGAGGCCCTGTTCTCGGAGACAGGGAAGGTTGTGCTCACTTTCTAGAAAAACATGAGCCCCCACGGAGGACCCAGAATATCTGCCTCTGTTGTGCTCTGCTGCCTCTGACTAGTTTCTGCAGCTTCCTCCCTCATACCACAGTGTTATCCCCAGCAAGTGCTCCCTTTTTATCTCTTTCGAATAAAAAGTGGCTGTGGGCTGGGCGTGGCGGCTCACACTGCAATCCTAGCACTCTGGGAGGCTGAAGCAGGTGGATTTCTTGGGCTTGGGAGTTCAAGACCAGCCTGAGCAACAGTGAGACCCCATCTCTACTAAAAATAGAAAAACTGGCTGGGCATTATGGCAGGCGCCTATAGTCCCAGCTACTCAGGAGGCTGAGGCAAGAGAATCTCTTGACCCCAGGAGTTTGAGGTTGCTGTGAGCTATGAAGCCACAGCACTCTACTGACAGAGTAAGACTCTGTCTTAAGAAAAGAAAAAAATAAAAAAGCTGGACACGGTGGCTCATGCCTGTAATCCCATCACTGTGGGAGGCTGAGGAGGAAGAATTGCTTGAGCTCAGGAGTTCAAGACTTGCCTGAGCGAGAGTGAGACCCCAATGCCTAAAAAAGGACCAGACCCAGGAGCCCCCATGCCTGGCACTGCACTACACCAGCCACTAAGGAAACAATGAATGCATACCCTCACTGCACAGGCAGGGAAACTGAGGCTCTGAGAGGAGAATGATTTGCCTATAACTAGTCCCCATGCCTACACCAAAGTCCTTTGGCTCCTTGGACCTTCTCAAGAAGAACTCTGCTCACGTGACCCCTGCAGCGTGCTCCTGGGAGGTTCTCCTGCGCCCATCAGGTCCACCCTGGGCTCTCCGCATCAGGTGATTCACCTGACAGCCAACTAAGCTCACCTTTCCTGGACTCTCCCTTTCTCGACCATGTGCTGCCTGAGTGACATGCTCAGTGCTGTAAATGAGGGTGTCAAGGCGTGTTCTCAGGTTTACTGGAAGTGCAGCCGTTAGCAAACAATCTAGAAAACATCCAGCCCAGCCAGTGCACGTCAGCAACCCTGCTCCAGGGCTCCCGCGTCAGCAAGGCAGGGCCAGGCCCTGAGCCAAAGCCCTTTGCAGCTGCCATCCTGTCACTGAGCCAGCCTTGCCCGCCTGTGGCCCCAGGCTGAGGGCAGCTGGGGGCCCCACAGCCCTGGCCCTTCCCTGTAGGCTCCTGAAGCCGCCAGAGCTTCCTCAAGGAAACAGACCCACACTCAGAATAGAGACATGGGAGCTGTTCTCCCAGGAGACCACATCCCTTTCTGAGCTATGCAGGAAAAGTGAACCAGAACATAGATAAAGATGCGGATGAGTTTGATGAAAATATTTCAAATTGTATATAAAACCAGCACATTGTACTCCATGATTGCATTAATGTACACAGCTATGATTTAATAAAAAAATTATATTAAATTAAATAAAACAACAAAAAAAGATGCAGATGACTGAGACTCTGAGTGGAAACTGCATGGATGACCGCACCTCAGTGTCACGCATCTCCTGACTCCTCTGGTCTCACGTGGGGTCTCCTTGCTAACTCCAGACAATAAGAATGGTTTGCTTGTCCAAACACAGATCAGTGACAGTCCATAGGAAGGCTAAATAATTTATGGGAAGAAATAACTGAAAGCTCCACATTACAAATATGAGGATGGGGCGGCACCTATGGCTCAAAGGAGTAGGGCACCGGCCCCATATGCTGGAGGTGGCAGGTTCAAATCCAGCCCCGGCCAAAAACTGCAAAAAAAAAAAAAAGAAAGAATAAAAGAAATATGAGGATGGAAGCTCAAATAGGCCTCTTTAAAATACCGGTGAGAAGGAAGGTTAGGAATGCCCGGACCCTAAGGCTGTTATAACGTTTCAGTGATGGACCCCGGGGGAGAAGGGGGAGGGGAGGGGGGCTCCTTCCCTTCTGTCCCAGTGCTTGCCAGCACTGCAGCCCTGCAGAGGGTGGTGCTGACAGAGAACCAGCCAAGTAGGAGACAAAAGCGAGTGTTGGCTTCACTTCTGAGTCAATAGCAAATAAGCAGGCACAGCGGTTACCGCCTATTTAGCCGTGACCCCCAAATGTAGCTCTCCAAAGGCAAGGACTTCGCTGCACCCTCTCCAGTATCTCTGCTGTCTGGTCTGTTCGTTTTGGACAGACCGGTGCTTCCAGAAGTTCCTGTGCCAGACACTGTCCTTCACACGGTCCATGTTGTGATTATCAGTCTCCTCTGCTCCAGGAAGCCAACGTGATTCCCAGTTCGCAGATATGGAAAGGAAGGCTTGGAAAGGTCGAGGAAGTTGTCTGAGGGTTTGCTTGGTGGGGACTTGTGGCCAGTCTGCTTCTAGGATACGGACTCCCCTCTCCCGGTGCTGCCATCTCTACCTAGGTCTCAAGACAGGACATGGGTCCCCAAGTTCTCCTCTGAACTGTAAAGGGGACACCCCTGAAATTTCCTGTGATATGATGTGGTATGTACCCATGGACACTGCTGAAGAGAGAGCCCTTGGCCTTCAGATTTTCAGAGAAATCCAGGATCAAAAAAAGTCGAGGAATCATTGGCCTAGACTCTAAGGAAGCACCTGGCAGGGAGGGTGGCCAGCTGCCCCCTTTGCCCCAGTCAGTCTTGGTTTAGCACTGAAAATCCCATGTTTTGGAGCCCCCTGTTTCCAGTGGTAATAGGTCTATGGGGCCCTCTGGAGAAGGGCAGGATGGAGTCCTCGTGCTGGAGTTTCTTCCGTCAGTAGGAGAGAACAGGCTGAGGAGCCCCAGGCATGTGGGAAGCAAGGTGGAAGCTCAGAACTGGGGTCAGAGGGGCCAAGAAGGTGGGCATAGCATGGAACCCCAGGTGTCTGGGGCAGAAAAGATTCTGAGCAGTGAAAGGGTGGTCAGAAGTGTCCCCTTTCCAAAATTCTGCAGCTGATGTCTATTTAGATAAGCACTGGGCCATCCTGGGTGAGGACAGTGGACAGTGAGGCCACCCTGTGTGGGCATCATTCACATTTCATGAGCAATCCTCCCCTCCCTAAACCCCCAAGAAGAGTCCCCCTGCCAACCAGCAGCTCTGGAGGGGTCAGACTCGAGGCCCATGGTGCACAAACCCAGATGCACCCAAAGTCAACCTGGAGTCAGGAACGGGAGCCACGTGTTCTGAGGGAGATGTCCAGGGTATGCTCTGGGCCTGAGCTCAGGTGACAGATGCGGAGGCTGGTGGGGGGGCGGTTCAGGACCCCCCCACAGTTCTCTGCTGCAGCCCCAGGAGGTCTGGCACCTGGTGGTCATCAGCCTGCTATGCCAAGAAAGTGAGAGCCCCTGGCCTGACACATATCCTTTGAGGGCTTGCTGGTGGCAGGGACCACACTGGAGAGCCATGGCTGCCCAGAGCTGTGCTGCTGGCAACTCTCGTCTGGGGCCACCTGTGAGTCAGCTTTGGGGATTGTAAGGAGTTTGCTAGACCCTTCCTCTTGCTCCCATCTTTTGCTTCCTAAGATCAGGGTGCCTTTTGTCCCCAAAGCCCTTTGGACGGTGTGGTTC
The DNA here is from genome assembly GCF_027406575.1 of Nycticebus coucang. NCBI lineage: Eukaryota > Metazoa > Chordata > Mammalia > Primates > Lorisidae > Nycticebus > Nycticebus coucang. Next base: position 6,874,146 of record NC_069795.1, on the reverse strand, counting down.
TGGGCTCTGGGTAGCTGAGTTCCAGAACCCCAAGGTGCATTTTACCCTAAGGACCAGGCAGTCTCATGCTTCCAGAAATGACTGTAGGGAGTTCCTCGTTAGCCTTACAAGGCACAGCATTCCCAGAGCTCACCCTGCTCTCTAAAGACAGCAACACCATCGCTCAGCCCTCCTGGGCCCTGTCTTGTATTTGCATGGGCAAATATACGAACAATGAATAGAATGTCACCCACCTTGGCTGTCCGTGCCAAAGGGCAGTCCTTTCAAATATCCGCCTCTGCCCCCTGGCCCTGTCTGTCGCTATCTGGCTGCCTGTAGCCAGAATCCATCAGGGTCTGTAAGAAGTAACCGCTGATATTGAGAATGTCGGGCATCTGACCCACTGGCCACAAACTCAGCCTACAGAAGGAAGCCTAAGGATATTTTGGTGATAAGAGGCCAATTGTGCTAAATTGGGCGATTCTGTAAGTCCCTCCTCCGCTCTTAAAGTTCTTAGTATGCAAAAGACAACCCCGCCACCCAATCCTACACCAGACCTGTACGGGGCTGGTCACCAGGGCACCAGGCTGGTGTTTCGGGAAGAAACCAGTTTTCAAAGTGACTTCACCTTGCCATGAATCACCCTATCTGATTCAGATGAGGGCTTAGATGGATTGGGAGACAGATGATTGCCTCAGAGTAACACATAATTGCCTCAGCAGGAAATTTACTCTGGGAGTTTCCAGTAGTAAAGAGAACCACCTGTTGCTGTATAAAGTCTAAACTCCCAGCCCGGGCACCTATCTGTGGCTGGCAGGACCCAGTGAAAGCTGACTCCAGAGCCTGGGACTCCTCTGCACTTTGGTCCCTCCCCATCTCTCTGCCCCATCCCATCTCCTAAACTTGAACCCTTCCCTAGTGGTGCCCGTCTCTTCGTCAGGAGTGTTTTTCATTTCCTGTGACCTTTTGTTGTTGTTGTTGGGGGGGGAGGGGCATAAAGTGCTTTCTTGTCTGGGGTAACAGTTGACCATCTCAGATTCCAGCCACCCTCCAAGTCCCCATGGCTGAAGGTGAGTCCCTTTCTCGGGATGTTCCTTGAGTTTGTGCACAGCTCTGACTAGCTCATCCTCTATATGCTGAAACTCTGAGCTCCTCCTTAGACCAAATCACGGTGTGGACAGCTCTAATCCAGTGGTTCTCAACCTTCCTGATGCTGTGGCCCTTTAATACAGTTCCTGTGGGTCACGACCCACAGGTTGGGAACCTCTGCTCTAATCCATCCTGCTTCAGGCTTGCTCTGTCAGTGGCCACCCTCAGACTGCAGCAGCCACACCACAGGCTGTCTCACCTCCCCTGTTCCACCCACTATAACCCTATTCATATAACCTAAAATCACATTGGCTATTTCGGCAGCAATAATTGTGACTCATCATGAGATTTATTTGGAATCAACCCAAGCCCTTTTATAAATATCACTGTCCAGTCACATCACCTGCCCGACCCTGACTCTTACCGCTCCCGCTCTTTGCCCCTTGCCAGCCAGTAGCTGTTGTTAGATTTTGGAGGAAAATGCCAGCCTTTACTACCATCCTTGTTAACATTTCTTCTTTTTACTTTGGCCTGTCATTCCTTCCCTGTCACCCAATGTTGATTTTTGTGGTTTGGGAAATCTGTTATGAGTGCCTTATGTAGATTGATCCAGTAACAGGAGCCCCTAACCATGCCAGCCGCTGCTTGCTTCTCTCTGCCTCTTTCAGAAAGGTAACAGAGGCTGCTTATTAACTGCTTTGCTGAAACATCTTAAAGTGTGAGGACAGGTAGAGATGTTAGAGACCATCTGGCCTTTCATTTTACAGAGAAAGAAACTGATGCCAGGTGTGGTGAAAGGGCAGCTGAAAGTCCACATGGCCCGTGGCAGAGCCAAGCATCGTAACTCAGATGTCCATGCCCAGTCGGGTACCCTTTGATTTTGCTCAGCAAGGAAACCCTCGGCATGTTGCATCAGGTCTACTGGAAGATTCCAAAACAGTGGAAAGCAGAGCCCTGGCCCTCAGGAGTGAAAAGCTATGTGGTCCCCCAAAAGCAAGAATAGCAGTCATCTAACTGATGAGTAGGGAAATAAAATGTGGTCTGGCTGTAGGGTGAAATATTATCCAGCCATGAAGAGGAACAAAGGCCTGACGTGTTACTGCGTGGACCAACCTTGGAAAGATAGTGGTAAGAGAGGAAGCCAGTTGCAAAGCCCACATCATGCGTGATTCCATTTCTATGTAAAGCGGCCCTGAGAAATCGAAGCTGGGGGGTGGCTGCCAGAGGCTGGGCGGAGAGGGACACATGGGATTGACTGCTGATGGGTACAGGATTCTTTTTGGTGGGATGGAAATGTTCTACATTAGATAGTGGTGATGGTTGCATGGACCTGGGAATATATCTAAACCACTGAATTGGTGAATTTTATGGCATGTGAATTATACCTCAATTTTTTTTTAAGAAGCCTCAGCCTGTTTTTTCTCTTACTGGTGTCAAGGACAAACCCTTTCCTCTGCCCCCAGCCAAGGTGTTTTGAAGAGGGTGGGGACAGGGCTGCTGGCTGGGGCGGAAGGGCTAATTTTCCACATGAAGGGCCTTTCTTCAATGTCCTTCCTGGTGCAGCCTGTGTCCCCTGGACTGCTGTCCTGGGCACTTCACCCCTCCTGACCTCCCCTCCCCTGGATCTTGGATGGGAAATACCCTATGTGTCTATAGCCCTAGAGAACGGGGTCTTCCTTGGCTGCTGGAAGGAAGTGGAGTGACACCAGCTTGTCACTCTTCAGCTACCTCATCCATGCTGTGCGAAGAGTGACAAGGTTCAGTCATCTCCTGCCCTGTGTCCTCGGTTTCCCTAACCTGCAGAGCAACCAGCCTCACCCTTGCCCAGGCTCCATTCGGCAGAATTCAGAGGCACCACCTGTGGGGGCAGCATCTGGGGCATCAGGATGAGTGACAGCAGCCAGCAAGGGACACCTGGCAGACCCACCAGTTCTGAGGCCGCAGGGTGGGGAAGGGGAGCCAGAAACTGGACAGATTTGGAGCAATCCCAACAAAGAGGAAGAGAAGCAACTGGGGGCTGTTTCAGCACCAGGTTGGGGGGGGAAGAAAAAGAATTTTCAATCCCTGTCAGTCCGACGTGAATTCCTTTCGTGTTGGCTTGACTGATGTGGCGTGGGCAGCGCAGCCCTGGCAGCAGGCCCCGGAGCAGGAGTGGAGGTGGCTGCTCGGAACAGGAGGTCACCACCGTGCTGCCCTCCCACCCCATGGGGCTCCTGCCCCAGCCGGCCGGTCTGCAACTGCTGCCAGGTACATTCTACTGCCTGGGACGGCACACAGCACACACACCATATACCACACATACCGCACACACCATATACCACGCACACCGCACACACCATATACCACACACACAACACACACCACACACACCATATACCACACACACCGCACACACCGCACACACCACACACACCATATACCACACACACCGCACACACCATATACCACGCACACCGCACACACCACATACCACACACACAACACACACCACACACACCATATACCACACACACCGCACACACCACACACACCATATACCACACACACCGCACACACCACACACACCATATACCACATACCGCACACACCATATACCACGCACACCGCACACACCATATACCACACACACAACACACACCACACACCATATACCACACACACCACACACACCATATACCAGACACACCACACACACCATATACCACACACACCGCACACACCATATACCACACACACAACACACACCCCACACACCTCACACCACACACACCACATACACCACAACCACACACACTGCACCATACACCTCACACCACACATACCACACAGACCACACACAACACACACCACACATACCACATACCACACACAACGCACACACCACACACACCATATGCCACACACACCACACACACCATATACCACACACACTGCACACACCATACACCTCACACCACACATACCACACAGACCACACACAACACACACCACACACAACACACACCACACACACCACACACCACACATACCACATACCACACAGCACACACCACACACACCATATGCCACACACACCACACACACCATATACCACACACACTGCACACACCATACACCTCACACCACACATACCACACAGACCACACACAACACACAACACACACACCACACATACCACATACCACACACACCGCACACAACACACACACCATATACCACACACACCACACATACCATATACCACACACACTGCACACACCATATACCACACACACAACACACAACACACACACCCCACACACCTCACACCACACACACCACATACACCACACACACCACATACACCACACACCACACACACTGCACACACAACACCTCAGACCACACACACCACAGACACCACACACCACACACACCACACAGACCACACACAACACACACCACACATACCACATACCACACACACCGCACACACCACACACACCACACACCACACACACCACACACCACACACACCACATACCACACACACCACACACACCATATACCACACACACCACACACACCATATACCACACACACCATACACACCATATACCACACACACCATATACCACACACACCACACACACCATACACACCATATACCACACACACCACACACACCACATACACCACACACCATACACACCATATACTACACACACCACACACACCACACACACCACATACACCACACACCACACACACCACACACCACACACACCACATACCACACACACCACATACACCATATACCACACACACCACACACACCACACACCACACACACCACATACCACACACACCACATACACCATATACCACACACACCACACACCACACACACCACATACCACACACACCACATACCACACACACCACACACACCACACATCACACACACCACACACACCACACACACCATACACCACACACACCACACATACCACACACACCTCACACCACATACACCACATACACCACATACACCACACACCACACATACCACATACCACACACACCACACTCCACACACACCACACACACCACACACACCACACACACCGCACACACCTCACACCACATACACCATACACCACACACACCACACAAACCACATGCCACACACCACACTTCACACACCACACACCACTCACAGCATGTACCCCATACACAGAACGTATACAACACATACTACACACAAAAAACATAGCACATACTACACACCAGATAGACCACACACCCCACACACCATCCAAACACAAACATATGACACATACACCCACTGCGCACACCCCTCCCACGCCCCACTTACCCGAACCCGACACACCACATACACAGAATTCTCCCTCAGCAGGTTTTATCTACTTTGAGAGAGGCGGCTCTCACTTCCTCGAGCCTATGAGGTTTCCCTGAAAATGAGGGAGAGAGAACATGGGAGCCCACACCCTCCCAGGACGGCCAGCATGCGGTCCTGTCACCACAGCACGATGAGAAGCAGTTTCTACAGAGTGCCCTGTGCCTCCAAAGGACCGCGGGGACATTAACTGATGAAGCCACCCACACCTGGTGAGGTGGTGCCCTGAGCTCCTGCTACAGACGAAGGAGGCTCACCCAGAGGCACAAGGTGCATCCGAGATTCTGGAACTCTGTGACCCAAATAACCCAGTCAGCAAGCCTGCTCGTCTCTCGGGGAAGGTCAACTCAGGTGACATCCAGGACCAGCCTGCCAGGTGCTACAGGGTTAAGGAAGGAGGATGAGAGGGCGTACGGAGGCTGGAAGCTTGATGTCCCCTTCATTGTCACCAGAGAGCTGCATGGCAGCGCTTCTGAAAGGCAGCAGTATGGAGGGGTGGCCACCCCTCATTCCTGTTCTGGTGGAGACAGGAGCAGAGGTCTGGCTGGGACGCAGGGAGCAGATAGTTCGTTCTCACTTACAGGAGGGGTCCATTTCCCCTCGCCACGCTCCCAGGCAGATCTGCAGTGCCTCCCTGGGTGACCCTTCCCCTACCCGAAAGTTCACACACTATAAGGACCTGGTGGGGGATGGGGGGAGGACTGCTGTTATGCTAATGACATGAAAAGAGGAAAATTTTCTCAGATGAAAGAATTTTAAAGACCTACATTTTTTTCACAGAAGGCTGCCCCTGAGCTGAATCTCCACCACATATTTGAACCCCTATGAGGACGCAAGCATTCCTCCAAGGGACCTGGCACCACGTGGCTCCAGAACGCTTGGCCTTTGGAAGTAGAAAACCTTTCTCAGTTCAGTGTCACGCCGTAGGAAAGAACATGACTCCACAGAGGCTGCTTTCTCTGACCCGTGGCTCCCTAGATCCGAACATCTAGGAAGAAGTTTAAGAGTAACTGTCCAGCGCAAAGCAGTACCAACCAGATGGGCTTCCTCACCCATCGCTCCAGCAAGCTGCCTGTGTCTGTCTCAGTGATCGTCCGAGCACGTACTGTGAACCAGGGAGAGACATGCACTCACCTTTTGTTCTCAGAGATTAAAAAGATTTTTAAAACCTTAAGCCAAAAAGACACAGCAAGACAAGCAGCTTTAAGAAACGTGACCTATACAATGACGGCAGAGGAGCCAGAACTTCGCTCTGAGCATTCCATGAGAAATCTTATCTATTTGTTTTTGGGTTTTTTTTTTTTTTTTAGCACAAGATTCTCACTCTGTCACCTTTAGAGTGCCTTTAGAGCGCTGTCTTGTCATAGCTCACAGCAACTTCAAACTCTTGGGCTCAAAGCGATCCTCTTGCCTCAGCCTTCCAAGTAGCTGGGACTATAGGTGCCACCCACCATGCCCAGCTAGTTTTTAACTAAAACCATTCTCAAAGCTGCTGTGGACATTTTCAGTACTAGGCATGAACTTGGGGCATATTTGTCGTTTTCAAGGACACAGCTTAACTGGGTGAATTGTATTGAGGATAAGTTATTTAAATAAAACGCTATGTGTCATGACTTAGGTGGGTTCTTGATTGGCACAATGTAACACAGATTTTGCATAACCAAGTCTATCTCAGGGTTCTTGTTAGAAGATGCGAACTGGGTATTTTTAATCAATGGCAGCTGGGGCTCAGTGCCTAAAGCTCAACGGCTAAGGTGCCAGCCACACACACCAGAGCTAGCAGGTTCAAATCCAGCCTGGGCCTGCCAAACAACAATGACAACTAAAACCAAAAAATAGTGAGTGTTGTGGCAGGCACCTGTAGTCCCAGCTACTTTGGAGGCTGAGGCAAGAGAATCGCATAAGCCCAAGAGTTTGAGGTTGCTGTGAGCTGTGATACCACGGCACTCTACTGAGGGTGACATAGTGAGACTCTGTCTCAAAAAAAAAAAAAAATCAATGGTAGCTGGTATGGAGAGTTCGGGAGTTCAGATCTGCCCCTGCCATCTGCCCACTGAACAACCTCCGGTTGATTAACCATGTCTAGACTTGTGTACCCGGCTCCGAACAGACAACAGTCACAGCACCTCACTGGCAGGCGGGTTGTAAAAATTAAATGAGATATTGCTGGTTAATAACGGCCCACAGTCAGTACTGCCCTTTGCCCCATCTTTTTCCACAATAAATTGTATGCACCTCAGAAAATGATGATCTGGGTAGATCTAGTTATTTTTCTGAGTTAATCAAAGGGTGCCTGTAAAACTGTTGAAATGTATGCTTTTGTTTAATGGATCTTTTAGTTAGAAATAAGGATTGATAAAAGATGAAGACAAAGAGAAGAGAGAGAAGGAAGGAGGGAGGGAGAAAGGAAGACGAGAGGGAGAAGGAAAGAGGGAGGAGAGAGGGAGGGAGGGAGGGAGGCAGGGGAGTCCACCTTATCAAACAAACACAAAGAACTTAAAACAGAGCTAACTCGGCTTTGTCTTTCTGTGTATATGAAAGTCAGGAAGAAAGAAACCGAATGTCTCCCCTGTTTTTGGCTTCTTTCCTTGCTCACGAGCCTCCCCCTGGACAGGCTGTGGCCTGCTGCACTATTTGTGCGGACTTTCTCTCCTTGAAGCAATGCACTGGATAAGAACTCCTAGAGTGAGAAATACGTGAAAGCACTTGGAGGGGGCGGCAAAAACTACAATAAAAAGGTCATGGGGGTGACCCACAGTAAGGCCCCGTGCTCAGTCAGTATTTGCTGAATGAATGAATTCTAGCCTCCGGTGCCGTCTCCCACCTTTCCTATGTTATATACCCATTTCATAGGCCTGGCTGCAAAACTGGCACCCCGTTTTAGCTTCCTGTGTTCATGCTGTCATTGCAAAGACTAGAAGTGCCATTTCATGTCCCTTCTTATGAAATTGAAGGCATTCTCAGAACACATGCACCACCGTCATCTGCTAAAAAGGCATATTCCAGGCCTTTCCAATGCCAATGGCCAGCTATTCTGAAGCTAAGTAGTGTTGTGTGTAACTGGGCCTAAATCAGCTTCTCTGGGTCAGGGGGTCGGGGGAATGTCTGGCTTCTAGAGAGGGGAGCAGTGAGGGCTGCCTGCCTCCAGTGCGGGGAGGGGTAGGCCGTGGGCAGTATCATTGTTTTTCAACTTGAAGGCCTAAAAGACACTGTTTAAGAAGCTTCAAATAAAGGTTTATTATTTGAACTTACAAAACAACCAGCTAAGAAACCAAAATAGCATAAGAACTATATTAGCAGGAGGGAGGGTAGAACAAATCCTCATTTCTCATGGCAGAAAGTCTGCCAAAGATACCAAAAAGGGGTATTTCTGAAGTGGCATACACACATCATTTAGCCACCAGGAGAGATTGCCACCAAGACTGAAACAGACGTAACTAAAAATGGTTATTTCTGCGGAGCCAGCCCTGGGCGGAGGGGGCAGGACGTGGGAACTCTGGTTTTCATGATGAAATTTTTCTGCACAGGTTGATGTTTTTCGCCAGCCACATTCTAAAGGAAGTTAGGATTTTTATTTGAAAAGCATGCATGCTGGTGGAGTCAGCCTGTCTGGGTGGATGGGCCCCAAAAGTGATTCCAAAAGCTCCCGAGTACGTCTTGCAGCTGCACCACCTGCCTGGCACCAGGTAACTCTGTGAAGCAGAGGACATGGGGACTGCACCGCTGGCCATTCCACCTGGCCCAGAGACCGACATTGACCCAAATCGAAAAGTAGAACTGACCGTGGAGAGATTATCAGCCACACTGGGTCACTAGAATGTGCCTCTTCCCTTCCTGCGCCCCTTCCATTTGGGGTTTCATTTTCTATTCTAATTTTAAGATTGAGAAGCTAAAATATCCAAAGCTGCATCATATACAAACCACTTCCCAAAGTGGCCTTGGCTGTCACCATCACCCAGTCACCACTTTTTCATCCGCACCCTCTGTGGGTCATCTCAATCTGCAGAGCCTTCTGGCAAATCTCAGTGCTTTTGAGACTTAAATCAATATCTTTAGCAGAAGAGCCAAAGACAAACAAAAATACACAAACAGATTCTGGTTTTCAACCAAGCTCCAAGAGCCTTTGCTAGAGCAAATCAAAGCTCCCCCAGCAGCCAGCCAGTTAGGTTTAATCATCAATCCTGCTTATCAGAGCCTAGATTTGTCAGCCTCTTGAAGAAAGAAGGCGGAAAACAATTCCTTTTGCACTTTGGGGAGTGATTTCAAAACAGGACTTGAAGTCAACTGCAGAGAGGCTTTGAGGAGAAAGTATAAGCAGGAAACGGCACTGATCTAATTTGTTAAAGTTGGGCAAAGAGACCTGGTTGGATGCCACTTAGCAGTGGAAAGGGGGGGCGGGGCCTACTCTAACCCCTGCAGTCAGGTTCACCCACTAGAAACTAATCTTTCCCTTGCTGTTTAAGACCCTGGAAAGGGGAATTCCTTGGATTGTTTGGGTGTGGGTTTCCTTGGACAGTTCTTCCCTATGGTTTAGAGACATGGGGTCTTTGGGTGGCATATCATCTCAGCCAAGGGGAGCAGTGAACTGTCCTCATTCAACATGAGAAGCCCTTCTCCATGGTCCCAGTTCCAGCATCCTGTCCTAGGAATAGCAGGCAGGAAGATGGATGGGTAGATAGTGATAAGAATAACAGCAAAGAGCTGCTATTATTATCAGTAAGCCTGCAGTAAGTCGGGTTGATTCGCCAGCGCCCTGAAGCCAGCCCTGGCAGAGTGCCTGATGGAATATCATTCAGTCACAGAAGAGAATGAAATCCTGTCACTTGCAACAATGTAGATGAAACTGTAAGTGACACAGAAAGACAAGTATCACATGTTCTCACTCATATGTGGTAGTTAAAAAACAAAATTGATCTCATGGAAACAGAATGTGGTAGCTAAAAAACAAAATTGATGTGGTGGAAACAGAGTAGAATGATGGTTACCAGAGGCTAAAGGCACTGATAAAAAAAGGATGGCTAATGGGGACAAAAATACAGTTAGAAGGAAAAGACTCAGTGTTGGGTAGCACAACAGGGGGACTACAGTTAATGATGATTTATTGTGTATTTCAAAATAACTAGAGTAGAATTGGAATGTCCCTAACACAAAGATATGATAAACGCTTAAAGTGATGGATACCCCAGTTACCTTGACTTGGGCATCGCACGTTTTGTGCCGGCATCCCAATATCACCTGTACCCCACAACTATGCACAACGATTATGAATCCATAACAATTAAAAATAAAACAATTCTAAAAATAAAATAAAAGGAAAATTTGAGCAAGCATCTTCAAAATCAAGTACAAACAAACCAACCAGACCAGGAAGCAGCTGAAGAATAAAGCAGAAGTAATTGCCTCCACTGAAGTCTCTGGAAAAGGCCACAGGGACGTTCCATCACGATGCTGGCTCACCCTCTAGCTCCATGGGTCCCTCTGCATCTCACGTGGTGGTTCTTCGGGATTCTTTTCTTCTCACCTAAAAACTTCTGCACCTTCTCCCAGGATACTCTCTTGCTTTGTGTCTCCCTCTTTATCCAACAGTAGTTCCCAAACCTTTCCATGGAAAATCCCCCACCAGTTTCTCCCTCCCCAGCACTCCTGTCCTTTCTTTTCCTTACAGTAGAAGGTCAAGACCAAGCTGGCTTTAAGAAGGGGGAAGGGCTGAGCACAGGGTAGGAAAGAAAGCCTGAGGTTATTGGTGTGCATAATATGTGGTCTCAGAAACACTTTTAAGATTTTACGGATGGCCTGTGATGTGTTGGGCACCATACTGATTTACTGAATTTAACAGGTACCCAAATTTGAGTTCTCTTAGGTGTGTTCTGAGGACACTGTTCCAAGGAGATGTTCCCTGAGATGAGCATCTGATGGTTAAATACATTTGGAAAACATGTCACCCCTATCCATGTCCTGGAGAGTCCCAGTACACATTAAAGTTCTGGTGATTCCTGCCCTATACATATACATTGGTCATCGGTTACCCCAGCGTTTTCCTAATTATTTGATCTCCAAATCGACTTGATCACAGCAGAAGGAGCCGGTGTTGGCGTCACCATTGGCCCACACCACCCTGATTCTGTGGTGCGGAGGACCCAGAGCCGCAGGCGGGGACTCATCCCGATTCACTGCAGTGTTTGTGGGAGTGTAGACATGGGCTTGATTATCCTCCCCGGGGAGGTTTTCTTCCCCAGGCACAGGGGCTGGATAAGGACAATCAATAACAGAATTTAGTGATGTTTTGTGAAAACAGAACATTTTAAAGAAAAATTAGTCAAATCAACTTGGTGCTATGGGATGGGATATCTTTCCAAAAATAGGCATGTCTTTCAGAAGCCCCTAGATCCTTTGTCCTTTGTTTCCTCTCTGCACTCCCCTTCCCCACAGCCCTTGACCTTGACCCCTTCCTCAGCATCGAGTTTTCTTCAATACAATGGAGACCTGCGTGTTCTGCTGACTGAGGGGAGAGCCACTGGCCCAGGCTCCTGACATCAGGGCTGCTGTTTTGAAGGGCTGCTTAGAGAACTGTGTGGCACCAGGCATTCTGTTACTTTGCTGTTTGCTCTTAGAACTTCTTTTTTTTTTTTTTTGTAGCGACAGAGTCTCACTTTATGGCCCTCGGGTAGAGTGCCGTGGCGTCACACGGCTCACAGCAACCTCTAACTCTTGGGCTTACACGATTCTCTTGCCTCAGCCTCCCGAGCAGCTGGGACTACAGGCGCCCGCCACAACGCCCGGCTATTTGCTCTTAGAACTTCTTAAAACAAACCTCCAAGAAGAGGAAACTCCTGTTTAAAACAAATTCCATTTAGAATCCAAGAAATGACTCAGAGAGGCTGTTTTGGCATGTATGCTCTCTGTTAAGATGACTAGACCCATAAATTCTATTTTTGAAATGTAGACTTTATATCCCAAATATTCTTCCAGAACAACAGCAAAAAAGAAAAAAAGAAAAGAAAAGTCTGAGGGGAGCAATGACGCTCCTATTTACATCGTTGGTATTACCTAAACACACGCTATTTGCCTACTTACTTTTGTATTTCATCATCTATATTTTTTCTGCTGGATTACAGAACTTGGGCAATGACTTGCTTAAATGTCCTTGTTCTAAATTCTACACTGACTTATTATATTATCACCTGATACATAAATGAAAAAGTCTTGTCCACATTCGAGCTAGTCATATAAAAATTCTGTTTTCACCCTAATGTCCAATAAATAATCAATATGGAATATTATTCAGCCTTGTAAAGGAATAAGCTTCTGAACACTCCAAGTATAGATAAACCTTGAGGGCATTATGTCATCTCAAATAAACCAGTCCCACGGAACAAACATCACATGAGTCTACTCACATGAGGTCCTGAGTGTCATCCCCATCACAGGGACGGGTGGGACAGCATGGAGGTTGCCAGGGCCCAGGGGAGGGGGAGTTGGTATTTCACAGGGATGGAGTTTGAGGTTGAGAAGATGAAAAGGTTCTGGAGATGGATGGTGGTGATGGTTGTACAACTGTGCAGGGGAGAAAGGAAGTTGCAGCCTCCCTTCTTGGGAAAAAGCCTTCAACTGTCAAAGTGTGATGGCTCCTCCTATTTGTTTTTAGTTATTACCATCATTATATAAATTTATAAACCTACCTCTTTGTTCCTGTGTAATAAACTGTCAACCACAGGGTTCAAAGCAACAGGCGCTCCATTTGGCCATAAAATTAACCCTAATCTAAGAAGCACTCTGTCATTTTTTACTGTACGGCAAGCCCATGTTTTTAAGAGGCACCTGTGTCCCTGTCTTTCCCAGCACCCAAAGCTACGTCCTTGCTCACGGCTCCTTCCCGCATGTCAAAGCGTCAGCCCGCACCTTGCGAAGCAGTCAGAGGGACTTCTCTCCTTACTCCCTTCTCCTGTCTCTTGTGAGAGCACTTGCAGCACGCAGGGCCCATGTAATGACCCAAGATAATCTCCCATCTCAAGACCCTTAACTGAATCATATCTGCAGAGTGTATGTCCCATAAAGCAACATATTCCCAGGTCGCAGGGATGAGGCTGTGGACACCTTCGTTGGCGGGAATGAGGAGGGTGTTACACAGCTCAGTACACATTGGCTTCCTCTCCTGAGCTGCAACTCACCTTCCACAATTCCTGAATTCCTCCCACTGCTCCTTGTCCTGAACTCTGTAGCAGGTGACCTGTGCCAAACCCAAGAGCTTGCTCCACCTGTCTGGGAATAGCTCACATGTGACCTCAAAGGCTCTTGTTGCCAAGCTGCCCCAGGACTTCCATTCTCCTCACCAGGGTGTGGGCTCTTGAAGGGCCTCCCCACCTGTCGGTCAATAGCTCTTGAAAAATGTGGCAACAAGAACACTTGAGATACTCCAAGGTGATCGGACAGGCCACAGCACAGCCTGTCCCTTTCCTTAGGCCATGGCCACAGGCTGCAGGTTGCCTGTTTAGTCCTCATGTCACCTGCAAGGAGCTGAGGCCCCAGTGCTGCAAAAAAAAACCCAGACACAGAACTCTCCCACCCTGTCCACCCACCACTGAGTTCTTGCTGCCTAAGTGCTGGCCTACCCTGCTGGAACTCAACAATATTTGTTGATGAAATAAATGGAGCATTAATTCCACTTTTCAAGTCTATGAGTGAATATTTATCTTTAATCTTCTAGGATTTTAATTTTGCCACGAATATGATTTTTTTTTTTTGTCTTATATAAATAGTGGTTTCCAGAAGAACAAAAAAAGCTTTTGGACAGAGAAATCCCAACCAGAGAAGCCCTAACACTTTAAGATTCTAAAATATCAACTGTTTTGCATCTGAGGAGGGTAAAAAGAAGTGACAAAAACCCCTCTTCCTCTTACTTCCATGGGGGGCAGGAAGAGAGAGGGTGAGTGACAGAGAACTGAGATGGTGACAAGCCCAGGAGGAAATGAAATCATTTCCCACATCAAAAATTGCATAGTCCAAAGAACAAGATAAAGATCTGCCTGGACCCCAGTGCCATCTGCAGCTGAAGAAAGATCTCATTGTAAGCACAGGACTTGGCCATGTTTGAGGTTGAGAAAAAAATGGGGTCTCAAGACACAATCAATGGTGTTTGTAGATGAACAGGAAAGAGGCCGCCTAAACAGAGCTGGTCGCCGGCGCCAGCGCCCTCAGCTTGCCTTGGGCCTTCAGCAGCCCCTCACCTGTCCTTACTCTCTCAGTCTCAGTGGGGGCCATGCTGCCTCCAGTGGGGGAGACGATGGGTTTTTTTATTGTTAAATCATAGCTGTGTACATCTGTGCAATCAAGGGGTACAATGTGCTGGTTTCATATACAATCTGAAATAGTCTCATCAAACTGTTCACCATAGCCTTCATGGCATTTTCTTAGTTATTGTATATAGACATTAGTATTCTGCCTTTAGTGAGTTTCGCCTGTACCCATTCTAAGATGCACCGTAGGGTCTCATTTGGAGGCACAGCCCAGATCCCCCAATGCATGGTTTGCAGCAGGGTTCATGCCCCTGTGAGGATCTAAGGCCAGCACTGGTCTGACAAGAGGTGGGGCTCGGGCTTCCATAGAGCCGTGAGGAGCGGCTGTAAAGACAGATGAAGTGGTGCTCGCTCGCCTGCCATGCCCCTCCTGCTATGTGGCTGGTCCCTAACAGGCAACAGACTGGTACTAGTCCAAGCCTGGACACTGGGACTTCAGGATTAATGCTTCTATGGTGGTAGGCAGAGTGGTTAAATCATGGGACACAACCCGACTTGGCAGCCTGTGGACCAGGAGGCACCCCACAAAAACTGGGTTGCTTTAGACCTGGGGCCATATCTATAAGGCTTGCCCTGAATATTTTCCCAAGAGTATTTGTGTTTTTGAAGCTGGCTTTGGACTAAACAGTCAAAGGTCAGTTGGCAAGGGTGGCATTGGGGATAAAGGCCTCAGGGGGAGCCGGCTATCACACCAGCTCTATGACAGGAAACAGGCCAGCAGTGTGCAGGCAGCCAGAAGCCTGGAAAACTCCGGATGGGGCAACATCCCCCGTCCAGACCCCAATTTTCCTTCTGCGGTTGTGCAACGCGTTGCTTGGGGAAGTGAGGTCACCACTCTCTGCGGCTGCAGCAGCACGGCAGAGCGCAGTGCACCAATCCTGTGTGGAGCCTGGGATTAGCTCATTTTCTTCCCCAAACTGGCAGATTTTTTCTTTTCCTACAAGCATGCTTTCAAAGAAATGGCTCACAAATAGCAACTTGAATGTTAACAAACACATCATTAAACATACATGACTTCCTTCCAGTACATTCCGCCCAGATGCGGGGTTGGGGTGTTTATCTTCAGATATCCTTATTATTGTCCCACCACCCCTCTTTTTATTAAATAGTCTTCCGGCTAAAAAAAAGTCATAAGGATCCAAGTTGCAGCTTCTCCTTTTCTTTCTTCAATTCAGTGAAGCTAAATAGGCGCTGCTGGCCCCGGCAATGACCTAAGAGATTCCCTCATTTTCTCTATTTCGCGGATCATGAGAAGCTGCCATTTCCTCTCCAGGGTCTGGAAGTCCAGCTCCCAGCTCCAGACTGAAGTCCCCTCCCAGGAGGAGCAGATGCTCTCCAACAAATCTTGCAGCTGGCTGAGGTCTGTCACCCACCAGCCTGCTGCTGTAGCACAGACGGCTCACAGGGCCACCACCATTCAGGGCACTGCCACATAGACGCTGAGTGTGGCAGATTGAACTGTGTCCTCCCAAAAGATATGCTGAAGTTTTAACCCTTGGTGCCAGTGAGTGGGGCTTATTTGGAAACAGGGTTTCTGCAAAGAAAATAAAGATGAGGTTGTTAGTATAGGGCAGACCCTAAATCCGATGGCTGTTGTCCTTGTGCGTGTAAGAAGAGGAGACTTTGGATACAGCCAGGCCCAGAGGCAGGTGGTTGAGAAGGTACACAGGAGAAAACCGTGGATCGGAGCGATTCTTTACACGTTGCAGAATACCAGCATCATTGGCAGCCAACAGAAACCAGGAAAAGTCAAAGAAGGATTCTCTGTCTCAGTTCTTAAGAAAGAGCTTATTGTAGACTTCTGGCCTCCAGAACTGTGAGAGAATAAATTTCTGTTGTTTTAAGCCACCAAGTTTGTGGCATTTTGTTACAGCAGCCCTGGGACACTCATACGCAAAGTCCAGCCCCGAAGTGCCCCTTTGAGCACTTGAACTCAAAAGCCACTGTCTGTCTCTATTCTTTTTTCTTTCTCAAATTAATTTGAGGGTACAAATTTTTAGCTTCCATTGTTCTCACTTCCAAGGTAAAGTTGAAGTTGTAGTTGAGCTTCACCCAGGGGGCGTGCTGAACACCCTCACACTGTGCATGTTAGGTGAGATCCCACCAATCGCCCTCCCCTCTCCTCCTCGCTACCCCCCCTTATGGACTATCTTTGTGTTTTATCATTCACAGAGGACAGGTAATTGTTTATATATTGGTTTCATATTAGCATTGAGTACATTGGATTTTTCCCCCCCATTCTTGAGATACTTTAGTAAGAAGAATGTGTTTCAATTCCATCCAGGTAAACACAAAAGATATCTGTTTTTAACACAGCTCTTCTGAGTCTCCTGTCTGCCTTAGAGGTCTCAACTTGAGCCCAATTTAGGTTGTGAATTTAAATAAGAACCAGTAAGGCTCTCTTGGGATTTGATAGCTTTCAAAGGAAAAAATGTGCTGTTTTCTGACAACCCTAAAGCATCACCAGTATTTTATATGTGTCTTGCAACCTTCAACGTGGTCATCCTCCTTGAAGAGACCCAGGAGGAGGGAAGACTGTTTCCCTCCCCCCAGCCTCGGACTCAGTGGGTCTGAATGTAACCCGAGAATCTGCTTTGCCGGCCCACCTGCAGGCGACGGTGAGAGGTGGCTCAGGTCCCACCTCAGTGGGTCTGAATGTAACCCGAGAATCTGCTTTGCCGGCCCACCTGCAGGCGACGGTGAGAGGTGGCTCAGGTCCCACCTCAGTGGGTCTGAGTGGAACCCGAGAATCTGCTTTGCCGGCCCACCTGCAGGCGACGGTGAGAGGTGGTTCAGGTCCCACCTCAGTGGGTCTGAGTGGAACCCGAGAATCTGCTTTGCCGGCCCACCTGCAGGCGACGGTGAGAGGGGGCTCAGGTCCCACCTCAGTGGGTCTGAGTGGAACCGAGAATCTGCTTTGCCGGCCCACCTGCAGGCGACGGTGAGAGGTGGCTCAGGTCCCACCTCAGTGGGTCTGAGTGGAACCCGAGAATCTGCTTTGCCGGCCCACCTGCAGCGACGGTGAGAGGTGGCTCAGGTCCCACCTCAGTGGGTCTGAGTGGAACCCGAGAATCTGCTTTGCCGGCCCACCTGCAGGCGACGGTGAGAGGTGGTTCAGGTCCCACCTCAGTGGGTCTGAGTGGATCCCGAGAATCTGCTTTGCCGGCCCACCTGCAGGCGACGGTGAGAGGGGGCTCAGGTCCCACCTCAGTGGGTCTGAGTGGAACCTGAGAATCTGCTTTGCCGGCCCACCTGCAGGCGACGGTGAGAGGGGGCTCAGGTCCCACCTCAGTGGGTCTGAGTGGAATCCGAGAATCTGCTTTGCCGGCCCACCTGCAGCGACGGTGAGAGGTGGCTCAGGTCCCACCTCAGTGGGTCTGAGTGGAACCCGAGAATCTGCTTTGCCGGCCCACCTGCAGGCGACGGTGAGAGGGGGCTCAGGTCCCACCTCAGTGGGTCTGAGTGGAACCCGAGAATCTGCTTTGCCGGCCCACCTGCAGGCGACGGTGAGAGGGGGCTCAGGTCCCACCTCAGTGGGTCTGAGTGGAACCCGAGAATCTGCTTTGCCGGCCCACCTGCAGGCGACGGTGAGAGGTGGCTCAGGTCCCACCTCAGTGGGTCTGAGTGGATCCCGAGAATCTGCTTTGCCGGCCCACCTGCAGGCGACCGTGAGAGGTGGCTCAGGTCCCACCTCAGTGGGTCTGAGTGGAACCCGAGAATCTGCTTTGCCGGCCCACCTGCAGGCGACGGTGAGAGGGGGCTCAGGTCCCACCTCAGTGGGTCTGAGTGGAACCTGAGAATCTGCTTTGCCGGCCCACCTGCAGGCGACGGTGAGAGGTGGCTCAGGTCCCACCTCAGTGGGTCTGAGTGGAACCCGAGAATCTGCTTTGCCAGCCCACCTGCAGCGACGGTGAGAGGTGGCTCAGGTTCCACAGTTTGATAACCATTGGTTCACGTGAACATGGGATGGGGTCAAATACAAGCCAAGTCCCAGTATCCACATCCTCAAGTGGTGGATAGGGAAGACTGGGAACACGGGGGCTCTTCTTCCTTGACCCCTGGCTCCTGTCACCTGTCCTGACCTCTCCTTTCCTTTGCAGTTGCCTCTGCCCAGCATCAACCTGAAAGCTGTAACCCATGTCCCCTCTGCCCCTCCCCCAGGCTTCCTGGGCCCATTTCCCGTTTCTCCTCTGTTGGTGGTGAATTCACGTACTGCTGAACTTTTGCTCTTGAGAGCACATATGCCCATAAGGAGATGTCATTCCTTGTCCCACCTTTTCTGTCTACACTGCACTATTCTTTTGAAATTTTCTTTTTGTTTTATTGAACATCATATTATGGACCAGACTGTGTTTTCCTAAAAGCCCTGTGTTGAAAATCTGACCCTCAGTTTCTTTGGACATGGGGCCTTCACACGAGGTGAGTAAAGTGATATAAATTCGGATGACTCCTAATCCAATGTGACTCGTGTTCTTGTAAGAAGAAGAAATTAGGACACAGCCACTTATGGGCCATGTAAGGACACAGGGAGAAGGTGGCTGTCTGCAAAACACACTTGCAAGGCTTGCCCTGAATATTTCCCCAAGAGTATTTGTGTTTTTGAAGCTGGCTTTGGATTAAACAAAGGTCCAATGGCAAGGGGGGCATCTTGATCTTGAACTTCCAGCCTCCAGGACAGTGAGACAATAAATGTCTGCTGTTTACAAGATAAGTCACCCAGTCTGGAGCGTTTTGTTACAGCAGCCTGAGCTGTCTGACACGCACTGTCTGTATTCCCGTCTCTGCACTGGACTATGAGCTCCCCAAGGGCTGGAGCTATGTCTTTTCATCTTTGGACCCCATCAATTAGCTTGTGTCTGGCACAATTAAACAGCATAATAATGACAAAAATGATAAAATAAAAAGAGCTATTATTATTTATTGAGCACTTACTCAATAAATAAATTGCCAGGTCCTGGACTAAGCACTAGTTATTTACTTATCATTCTTAATTTAATCTGTTAGTCTTTTTAAAAACTTTTCTTGAGATATAATTGATATATAAAAAATTGTACATACTTAATGTCTATGTGTTGATGAGTCAGGGCACCTGCACGCACACAGCCGTGGTGCCGACACCTTCCAGGAAGTTCCTTGTTCATCCACATTTTTGATTTTTATAGTAAGAATGCTTGGCATGAGATCTATCTTTTAACATTTTATTTTGAGACAGAGTCTCATTCTGTCACTCTGGGTAGAGTGCCATGGTGTCATTTTAGCTGACAATAACCTCAGACTCCTGGGCTTAAGCAATCCTCTTGTCTCAGCCTCCCAAGTAGCTGGAACAACAAGTGCCCACCACAACGCCCAGCTAGTTTTCTATTTTTAGTAGAGACTGTCTTGCTTTTGCTCAGGCTGGTCTCAAACTCCTGAGCTCAGGCAATCCTCCCACCAGTGTCTCGGAGAGAGTTGGGATTACAGGCATGAGCCACCACACGGGGCCTAACTTCTTAACACATGTTAAAGCACACAAAGCTATATTGTTGTTGTTGTTTTAATTTCAGGTTAATGTGAGGGTACAAACAACCAGGTTACAATATTAGCATTTGCTAGGTAGAGTCCCTTTCGTAGGTGTATCCCGCACCCAAAAGGCATGCCATTTACCCTTACATGGTGTCCATTAAGTGGAGCCCACTGATCTCCTCCCTTACTTCCCTCCTCCCTTCCTCATTCTATCTCCTCTCAACTTGAATTGAATTGTTGTCTTACGTGGGTGTGAATTAGATAGTCTACTGGCTTCATATTAGTATTGAATACATTAGATATTTACTTTTCCATTCTTGTGATACTTGGCTAAGAAGAATGTGTTTCAACTCCATCCAGGTTAATACAAAAAATGTAAAGGCTCCATCTTTTTAATGGCTGAATAGTATTCCATGGTGTATATGTATGTATGTATGTAATACATATATATATTTATATATACCAAAGTTAGTTAATCCATTCCTGAATTGATGAGCATTTCGGTTGCTTCCACATCTTGGCCATTGTAAATTAAGCTGTGATAAACAATCTAGTGCAAATGTCTTTATGATAAAATGATTTTTTTCTTCTAGATAGATGCCTAGGAATGGGATTGCGGGATCAAATGGGAGGTGTAATTTGAGTTCTTTGAGGATTCTCCATACTTCTTTTCAAAGAGGCTGTATTAGTTTGCAGTCCCACCAACAGTATAAAAGTGTTACCCTCTCTCCACATCCACACCAAGCATCTAAAGCTTTGGGACTTGGTGATGTGGGCTATTCTCACTGGCCAGCAGGTCTCTAGAACTTAGCTCACCTTGCACAACCGAAACGTGATTTCTGCTTAGCAACAGTCCCCCTTTCCCTCCCCACCGCCCTGGCAACCAGCGTTCTACTCTGCTTCTGTGAGTTTGACCATTTTAGGAGCCTCATGTAAGTGGAATCACGCAGTATTTGTCCTTGTGTGACTGGATAAGCACTTTATATTTAATCCTCACAGCTGCGGTGTAGATATCATAATTATCTCCATTCTAAAAATGAGAGTCCTGAGTCTCAGAGAGGTGAAGGAACTTGTCCACAGACACACAGCTGGGAAGTGGCACATGGTCGGCTGCACGCTGGACCCTGCCAGGACATATCCTGGGGGTGTTCCCAGGGCCAAAGCATCTTATATGGCTTAAGAGACTTTCAAAAGAGATTAAAGGTTTTGAAATGGCAAGATCGCCCTGGATTATTCAGCAACGTCCGAAATGCGATCGTGGGTCCTATGGAAGGACACGGAGGACCAACCACAGAAGAGGAAGGCATCGTGACCGCTGGAGCAAGACAAAAGGAGGTAAAATTTCATAGCGTGAAATGCACATAACTCTTTGACAAATTTAAATATCTATGTAGCCCCAACCTGAATTAAAACATAGAACATATCAATTCTCCTCCGCCCAAAAAAATAACTCCCACCTGCTCCTTTCTATTCAATCCCCTCCATGCCCCGCGGCAGCCACTGGCCATCTCCACCATCATGGAACAGGCTCGGTTCCGCCTGTTCTTGGATATCACATAAATACAAAGCTTATTGTACGCTATGGTTCCTTTTCTCTCCTCCATGGTTTGAATAAGCCACAAAGCGCTACCGTTTACCTGTGGATGACACACGGGTTGTGTCCAGTTTGGGGCTGTGATGCACAAAGCTGCTAAGGCCCATTGTGGGCAGCTCCTGTCATGGGCACATTTTCATTTCATTTCTCTGGACAAACTCCTTTCTAACAGGTGTTTGCAGGGTTGTGGGATCGGGGTGCGTTTCCCTGTAAACTCCCACCACCTGCCGGTGCCCACAGGAGAGGGTGTCACCTGCTTCCCACCCTCGGCACACTCACCGTGGGGTCCCTGCGCTCCTGACCACCGTGCCGCAGAGTGCATCAAGATTTAAGCTTTCACAGGGTTTGCTGTGAACCTCCAAAGAGCACCAAGCAAAGCACCAGGCAAGCACCCGTTTAGTGCACAGGAAATATTCCTTTCTGATTCTTGTACTAAATACATAGGAGTTCGTTCATCTGAAAAATCAACAGCCTAATCCCAAAATGATGCTTTCATACCTCAGATTGCTTTTAAAGCCTTGCAGGACTGTTGGAGTCACTATTTCTGTCTACTTGCTGCCCAATTAAAATGCTCAGGGAGTCGTCCTCCAAACTCTGCTGAGAATGCGTGAAACTTCATTTACGCTCATCCCTAATAGTGTGAGCAGGGACCGTGCCCCTGTGCAGGGCAAGACGGTGAGACCAAGAAAGACGCTTGGGAGAAACCCTTAGTGTACATGTCTCTCTCTCCCCCTCTCCAGTGTCAGATTCACGGATGCAGTGGCCTTCTGTCCTCGCTGGACATGTACACACAGATGGGCTCACACGTACACGACATTCTCCACCCCGTGAGGCCAGGCCCCACGTGACACAGAGCGTAAGGGCGATTCATGCCCTCTGATGGGCCCCTCTTCCTTTGGAGGCACCACGGATGCTGAACCTACATTTAGCCTTTTTAAAAACACACGATAGCTCTAGCGTATGTGTGTACTCCTAAACACATACTCTTGAGTTTTAGTTGTTTTGTATTTTTACAAAAGGTTATCATGCTTCATGAAATTTTCAGAGATTCCTTCTTTTCATCTATGTTCGGGCTGTTCAGGCTCACACTGGCTGAGACCCCCCCACACCACCTCCCACAGAGGGAAGCTAGAGCCTAGAGCAGGGCCTGCTACTGTCCACACGGGGCAGTAATCCAGGACAGGGATGTCAACACAGTAATAGTCCACAGTCATTTCCCAGGAGCCACAGAAGGAACGTCCGTACCCCACATGGTCAGCCTATCCGTCCCATCCCATGCTGGGCATTTTGTTCCCCACTTCACAGATGAGGCAGTGAGTTTAACCCCGGTCATGGGACTGACTGAGCAGGCCCCTGGGCTGGTCAGACGTGCTGTGGCTGTCCACGTGGGCCCGAGCCTCCTCCTGGACACACTCTCCCAAGGAATGTGTGGCAGCAGACCTCCTGCCAATCACAGCTTCAGGGAGCAGGCTGGCACCACCTGCAGGAGGGAGCCCGGCACCCCCTGAAGAAAGAAGGGGAACACGTGCTTCCTGGGAGCCAGGGTCAGGGCTTTTCTCGGTGGTCTGGGCCATATTGTGGCACGTGCTGTGATGTTGTCGGTGCTCAGCCTGCAGGCGGCTTCACAAGGTCCCAGGCAAGCACGCACCTGCAGCCACATAGGGGCTCTGCTCACACGTGCGCACACGCACAGACCCTTACTCCACATGATGCGTCTCTTTGAATCCTCACAACAGCCCTTGTTGAGTTGGCACTGCTTCCCCCACCCCATTGTACAGATGAATACACCAAGGCTCTGAGGGTGAAGACTTCCACCTGAGGAATCAGCTCATGGGCGGCAGAGCTGAGTTTCTAGCACTGAGCTGACATTCTGTCACCTCCGGGAAATGACAGACTTCTCACATGGACCCCAAGAAGGGAGAGTCAGGGACACAGCATGAGTCTGCACAGACCCCAGACTCCCTTCGAATCACTGTTTCTGTTTATTTATTGGGGACTTGGTCTTTCCTGTCTGCCTCAAAGGAAAGAGGTAGGATGTGGGAAGTTAAATAAATATAACTTACAAATAAATATATTTGTAAGAGCTTCTCCAGGCCCCTCATGGCAAAGGGGGAAATGGGGGAGGGAACAGCTTCTTAGCCCACTTGCTGCCTCTGCTCATGTTAGAGAAGCTACCCTGGGGTGCTCATCGGGGCTCACAGACAGATGCAAGGAGCATAGGCCAGCTCTTGACGTCTCTTCCGGGTACGTGGTACAGGGCGTGACAGGTGCAACTGTCCCCGGCAGCCTGGATGAGAGACCAGCTGTGGGCATCGTGGGCTGCAGGCAGCGTTTGCTCTGTGTGGTTTTGCCAAGTCTCCTGGTGCTGAGCTCGGAGCAGGGGGAGAGAGATGGGGTCATCTTACTCCCGGCACTGGTAGCAAAGCTGTTCAAAGACAAATGTGCCTTTTCCCGATCCCACCAACAGCACCAGACGTGCCTCTCCCATTGCGTCTGACTGTCTATCTCCCTCCCTCTCTCTCTCCCCCTTCTGTCTCCCTTTCCCTCGCTCTCTCTCCCTTCCTCCGTCTCTGACTCTCTCTCTCTCTCTCCCCATCTCTCCCTCTTTTCTTCTGTCTCGCTGCCTTTTCCTCTGTGTCTCTGTCTCTCTCTAAAAATTCTATTTAAATGTGTTGCAACAATTAGATGCTATGTTCACAGCGTTTCAAAACCGAGCAGGTCTTTAGAGAAAGAGCTTCATTCACAGGCAGGCCAGGGACACTGTTGCTGTGGCAACGTGACTCCGAGCTTCCTGCCTCATCCTGACCGCCTGCATTCAGCATCACCTTCACTGCCCTCAGCCACACCGTGGATTATTAAATCAAGCACTTTAATTAACTCAGCTTTGGTGTCAGGGTCTCGTCACTGCTGCTGGGAACAGGGACTGGTAAACCCTTGGGCTGTATGAGCTGCCTCTGGGAGGACAGAGGGTGAATCATGGTGACACCATGGCACTCTACCCAGAGTGACAGAATCCATGGTGAGCAGGACGCCCCCTCTGCTGACTGCCCTCCATGGTGAGCAGGACGCCCCCTCTGCTGACTGCTCTCCATGGTGAGCAGGACGCCCCCTCTGCTGACTGCCCTCCATGGTGAGCAGGACGCCCCCTCCTCTGCTGACTGCTCTCCATGGTGAGCAGGACGCCCCCTCCTCTGCTGACTGCCCTCCATGGTGAGCAGGACGCCCCCTCTGCTGACTGCCCTCCATGGTGAGCAGGACGCCCCCTCTGCTGACTGCCCTCCATGGTGAGCAGGACGCCCCCTCCTCTGCTGACTGCCCTCCATGGTGAGCAGGACGCCTCCTCTGCTGACTGCCCTCCATGGTGAGCAGGATGCCCCCTCCTCTGCTGACTGCCCTCCATGGTGAGCAGGATGCCCCCACCTCTGCTGACTGCCCTCCATGGTGAGCAGGACGCCCCCTCCTCTGCTGACTGCCCTCCATGGTGAGCAGGACGCCCCCTCCTCTGCTGACTGCCCTCCATGGTGAGCAGGACACCCCCACCTCTGCTGACTGCCCTCCATGGTGAGCAGGACGCCCCCTCCTCTGCTGACTGCCCTCCATGGTGAGCAGGACACCCCCACCTCTGCTGACTGCCCTCCATGGTGAGCAGGACGCCCCCTCCTCTGCTGACTGCCCTCCATGGTGAGCAGGACGCCCCTTCCTCTGCTGACTGCCCTCCATGGTGAGCAGGACGCCCCCTCCTCTGCTGACTGCCCTCCATGGTGAGCAGGACGCCCCCTCCTCTGCTGACTGCCCTCCATGGTGAGCAGGACACCCCCACCTCTGCTGACTGCCCTCCATGGTGAGCAGGACACCCCCTATGCTCACTGCCCTCCATGGTGAGCAGGACACCCCCTCTGCTGACTGCCCTCCATGGTGAGCAGGACGCCCCCTCCTCTGCTGACTGCCCTCCATGGTGAGCAGGACGCCCCCACCTCTGCTGACTGCCCTCCATGGTGAGCAGGACGCCCCCTCCTCTGCTGACTGCCCTCCATGGTGAGCAGGACGCCCCCACCTCTGCTGACTGCCCTCCATGGTGAGCAGGACGCCCCCTCCTCTGCTGACTGCCCTCCATGGTGAGCAGGACGCCCCCTCCTCTGCTGACTGCCCTCCATGGTGAGCAGGACGCCCCCTCCTCTGCTGACTGCCCTCCATGGTGAGCAGGACGCCCCCTCCTCTGCTGACTGCCCTCCATGGTGAGCAGGACGCCCCCTCCTCTGCTGACTGCCCTCCATGGTGAGCAGGACGCCCCCTCCTCTGCTGACTGCCCTCCATGGTGAGCAGGACACCCCCACCTCTGCTGACTGCCCTCCGTGGTGAGCAGGACACCCCCTATGCTCACTGCCCTCCATGGTGAGCAGGACACCCCCTCTGCTGACTGCCCTCCATGGTGAGCAGGACACCCCCTCCTCTGCTGACTGCCCTCCCTGGTGAGCAGGACGCCCCCACCTCTGCTGACTGCCCTCCATGGTGAGCAGGACGCCCCCTCCTCTGCTGACTGCTCTCCATGGCCCTAGGATCCTCAGGGGCTGACTCTCCTCCATGGCCCTAGTATATTCAGGATCCACCTTAGACAAGGGTTACGAAGTCCCATGCGAGTCACCCAGTGCCTCTGTCTCCTCCTGAGCTCCCCTCCTGCCCACTGCCCCTGGCCTTGCTGGGGTGCAGACCCCACTCGTGGGGCCTCCTCCTATTCTCCCCTGCCCCTGGAATCCTCCCACCAGCACAGCTGCTTCGCTCCCCTCCTGGGGCCTCCATGCACTTGTCACCTCTCAGTAAGGCCTGCTGTGGCCCATCAGCAGTCTCCCTACCCACCCCTGCTTTATTTCTCTCAATAATTCAGCACATGTATGTTTACTTAATTGTATTATTTGTCTGGCTTTTCTATTAAACAAAGGCTTCTTAACTGCTGGTAGTGCTTCTCAGCCCTTGCCCTGGGGACAGTTGGCCATGACCGGAGACAGTTTTGATGGTCACAACTGGGGATGCTGTAGCAACTAGCAAGCAGAGGCTGAGTGTGCTGCTCAACCTCCTACAGTCCATGGGACACCCCTGCCACAAAGCATCATCGTGGCCACGCTGCTGACAGCGCCTCAGGTGAGAGGCCTTGCCTTAAACAACAAGGATTTGTTTTACTGCAACTGTGTCTGGTGCCTAGAACAGAGTCTGGCATGTAGTAGGTGCTCTATGGATGTGTTTGAAGGCATGAACATGCAGAGGGTTATTCTTTAGGGCTCCGGGGTGTTGCCCAGCCACATGTGGCCGCTCAGAGGTTATCCGCCATTATCGTCTGTCCCCAAAGCCAGAAAACTGGGAGCCACTTTCAACTTTCCGTCTCCTGCTTTCCCTCCAGGATCCCCCAAGGCACCCTCACTGCTAAACAAGGGCTGCTGCCCCCCCCATTCTCCTGTACCCACCTCTGAGTAGTGAGATCCCTCCGTCCCCACCACAGGAAGGGAGCAAAGTGCCGTGCTCTCCCAGCCACATGTTCCCTTCGTCCCTGGTTTCCCCGGTTCACTAACCTCCACAGTTCAGGACTGGAAGGGATACTTTGCGAGTCCTTCTCACCGTCAGAGGAGACCAGCGACCAGGGTGAGGGCAGCACCGTCTCCAGCTGCGCAGCCGAATGAGGAAACTGACGGCCCCAGGGTCTTGGGACACTGGGCACCCGGGGAGCTGACTACCACAGCAAGAAAAGAGAGGCGATGTGAGCATGGTTCTCCAGTAAGACCTTCTCCCAGAACCTAATGTTCTGGAAAAATCTTCTAATTAGCCATTAATTAGTACATTATCAACACCATGTGCCAAGGATTAAGTGGATAATTCCCATTAGTTCTGGAGAACAAAGTAAGGAATGCATCTGCTGAGCCAGGCAGAGCCGGCTGTGCCCCCTACCCCACCCCCGGCTCCCGTAGCCTTCACACCGGAGGCCGAAGGGCGCCCCGTTCACCAGCCCACGCCTCGGCCCTGCAGAAACACTTGCTCCTCCTTAGAAGCCAGGTCCTGAGACTCATATTTTTCCAACAACTTGGAGAAACATTTTATCATTCAGGCTGATTTTCATTTCTCATTTCTTGGGTATATTATTGATAGAATTTTGGAAGATGGATTTGCCTCTCAAAGAGCACTTTATTGTGTAAGTGTCATTCTTCTGCTTAGGAACTTCGCGTTTTGAACCTCTTGGTCATCCAAGTGGAACACTGCAGGTAATTTTAGCACTGCTAATTGGTTCTATAAAGAAAAACTTATTTTAAACAACTATGATTCAGCTCTTAATCATAGGATTTTAGTATACTGTCATTATAAAAAAAACTTTTTATTCTCCACTAAAAACGATGAAGTCATCTTAAAGTTTGACCTTTCTATATGGGTCAAACTTTGTAGATTTCCATATTATTCAAGTGTTTCTAGGCAAGGGAACTGTGGTAGGCGGAGAGGGAGAACACATGCCCTGGAATCAGAAGCCTCAGGTTGAAGTCCCAGTTCTTCTACCTATGGCCAGGATGGGCAGGATAGTCCCATCCCTCGCTGAGAGGGCTGCTGCTTCCCTGTGGGGCGGCTGAGACTCCAGGGGAGGACGGCGGCTTCTCAGAGAGGGGAGGCCTGAGCTAAGGTCAGGTGTGGGCAGGTGCATGAGGGAGAGGCCGCATCTGGCCAGGAGTGTCTCAGGTGGCAGGTCAGGGACAGCAGTGCCCAGGTCTGGTCCTCCGCAGTGGGAGGGAAGAGGCAGGGAGGGGGTGGGAAAGCTGTGCGTACACCAGAAGAAGGTCGGGCATTAGACAGCACTAAGGATTTCTTTGGCTTGAAAAAGAAAACTGTCTTCCTCTTCTCCTATAAGCTTCTCAGAAACCAGAGATGCTGAGGGCAGGGACAGTCCCCAGCACAGGCTCCATGCCTCGCTGTCCCTCCACCACCCCAGGGGATGTTCAACATTGGACACAGTTTCGGTTGTCACACCTAGAAGGTGCTGCTGGTGTCCGGTAGGTAGAGAACAGAGAAGCTGCCGAACCACACCAAGACACACACGCATGCATGTACACTCGCATGCTCACGCACACACATGCAGATACGCAACCCAAGGCACCAAAGAGAAACTCTGAGGGGTGCGGACTAGAGAGAGAGCTGGTTGAGGGTTAGGGACTGGTGACTACCTCTGCCAAAGCACCCACTTCCGTGAGACACAGAAAGGGGAGCAGAAGAGAGTGCTCCTCCGCCTGCGGACAGGGGTGTTTGCTGAAGGAGGGGCCGAGGGTTTCAAGTGAAGAAACAGGGAAGAGGGAAGCCGGGGAGAAGGGGAATGCACTGGAGACACCGTCCTCATGTGTCTGGGCAGAAGCACGGCTGCAGGGAAACACAGGTGACACGGCGACGCCCCTCAGCGCTTCCACGAGGCCCCCCCACCAGCCGTCCCCCTCTCCATCCACCTCTACAACA
Organism: Nycticebus coucang; assembly: GCF_027406575.1. Lineage (NCBI taxonomy): Eukaryota > Metazoa > Chordata > Mammalia > Primates > Lorisidae > Nycticebus > Nycticebus coucang. The sequence goes on along the minus strand of NC_069795.1, from coordinate 6,844,817 downwards.
ATGAGCTCCTTAAGGGCAGCTCTGAGCCTGGGCCATTGCTGTGTCCCCAGGGCTGGGCAGGAACTTGACCTTTTGTTGGTGCTTAGTAAATATTTGAGGAATCAGTAAGTGAATCAAGGGGCGGGTACTTATTTCCCCATTAAAGGAACGGCTTCATAGTAAACACATGTGCTGTAAGAGACCCCCACCTCGCCATGTGCCGGGCACTAATCAGGGCTGTGTATAAACCAGCTCAGCTCCTTCTCACCACAGTCCTACAAGGGAGGAACCATTGGTACCTCTATTTCCGGGGCGGAAAGGGAGGCCTGAAAGTTCAGCAGCTTGCTCAAGGCCACGTAGCAATAAGGGGAGAGCCGGAGAGAAGCCCTGACAAGGCATCTCACTGTCAGGTTATGCGGCTTTCCTGTTTTCTCTCCAGCACTGCCCTGTCCCTCAGAGCAGCGCAGTCTGCCACACTGCTGTCCCCTTCCTCCTTTCTCCAGGAAATTGTTCTTCCTCCGGGGAGACTTCTCCCACTCTACTGGTCACGTGACCCTCTTCTCCAACCCAAGGACTAGGTGTTCACTCTGGCCCCAGAATTGTCCTTCCTCTCACCCCCAGTGCTGACCACTGTGACTAGCTCAGAGGTGGCCCAATCAGAGTTCTTTGGGGGCACTTAAATGAGAAGTCATGCTTGGTCTATAAGTCCTACTGTGTAGACGTAGGAGCTACTGGGGACCATCCTGCAACCACATGGAGGAAGTCTGACACTGACGTTAAGCAGAGGCAAGTAGAGCTGGGGGGCGGGGGCGACAGTCCTCCTGACAACATCATCTGAGAACCCGGGTCCAGCAGAGCCTGAAGCCTTTTCTTCCTTTCTGCCCCCCCACCCCTCCTTTCTTTTTTCATAAGCCAGTCTGAGCTTCATTTTTGTCACTAGCACCTGAAAGAGTCCTGACCATTTTGGCAGGTGTCTGGATAGTGTCACTCAGTTCTCTGAAGGCCCAGCATCTGTGGACCTAGAGGGCCTCGATTCTATTTAATTTCTATTCATGGAGTGCTCTGTTCTTTAACCAGCATTTGTATTTTCTCATCAAGAAAGGGATGAACAGAAAAAAATGCAGGCTTCATTTCACAGTGGAACCGCAAGGTATATTTTGAGTTCGGGGGGACAGTGCCTTACTGACAGAAGCATGGAGGAGGGGTGTGAGGGCACCTTCCTCCCGCATCGACACCCGGGCTTGCTCTGAACCCCAAGGCGAGCCTTGTCCATGCCAATGATTAAGCACATGTCTGGCTCCTTTTATTTTCTTTGCTTCACAGAAAACATCTAGATTATAAGATTTATGACACTCTCAATGCCTTGTGTTTTTAAATCCTTTGCAAGACCTGACTTTAGGCTAACAACATCCATGCTCAAGAAGCAGCGTTTATTGATCAAAAGAGAATAGGTATCAAGCCAGGTGTGTGAGTCTGTTCCTGGATTTTAAGTATGTATTATTAACCAGGAGTTTTCACTGAAAACCTTCCAACTAAAAGCAATTGTTCTTGGTTTCACACATTTCTCAAGCTGTATTTTTTATGAAAATGTGCTGAATATTGGAACAACTCAAGTGACCACAAGGGAAGCTCGAAAAGTACTTTCGACAGAAGCTTAGAGATAATGAAAGAAAAACTTTCTCATTGTAATCTGAATAACATCAGCAATTTTTAATCAGCGCAGTTGTGCACCACAAATACAGCATGACTCAGAAGGGCACGTGCGCCGCATCTCGGAAACATTTCTTTGTACCTTTGCTTTTCATTTAAAAATTCAAGCACAGCCTCAGAACCATCATCCGTGTTCCAGCTTTTCTGTTTGCATTAAAGGAGGTATTTTTGTCATGACACAGCTATTGTTCCTGATTTGAGGAACAACAGAAGTGGATCAACTAAAACAAAAGTTTTAGTTAATGAAAAATGTCATGGGGGGTAGGGAGAGGTGAGGAGGGTGGGAGAAAAACTTCCTAAGTACAAGTTTCTGTATGTTTACCATAAAAGTACCATAGACTCCACCTTGGTGCATATAAATATACAGACTCTTGGTTGTGGGTGCTGGCATTGGTTTTTGTAAACATACCCTATTAAAACTTAATTGCCACTTTCATCATTTACTCAGATAACACATGAAAGGACTGGAGCACAGTCATCACAGAAGCCGTTGTTTATTACAGCCATGGGGATGGCGCAGGGGACCATGTGCCCTGCCCTCCTGGTTTATGGCCCAGGGAGAGCACACTGCCTGGGCGTGTTACCTGCACACAGCGGGAAAGTGTCTTTTAAAAAAGACTGTCCAGTGGGGCGGGGCCTGTGGCTCAAAGGAGTAGGGCACTGGCCCCATAGGCCAGAGGTGGCAGGTTCAAACCTGGCCCCAGCCAAAAACTACAAAAGAAAAAGACTATCCAGAAAGATCAGCATGTCAAACACCTCTATTTCTAAGTGTGCATGACTATTTTTCAATTTCCTAGGCTATGTTTGCTTAAGAAAAACCCAGCTGAGCATCTTTAGGCCTAAAAGCAGAATTTCAACTCCACATATGGAGGGAAATGGGAAACTTTCCCCAGGACTGGAACTTTACACCCAGCACAACTCCCAGAGGTGGTATGCCGCCCTCAGAGTCACAGAGGTGAGACTGAGATTCAACCGATTTCACCAAGTGAGTCCCGTTGGTTAAGGACTGGGCCCTGCCCAGCATCTGTCCTTGAATCCACTGAAATTCTACAAGTTCCTTCCTTTTACCATGAGGAAATAGGAGTCCGTCCTTCCGGCCTTTGAACTTTTCTGGCTACTGGCAGTTGTGACCAGCACCTGGGGAAGCTCGTGACAATGGCAGATTCCGGTTCAGTGGGCTAGGGCTGGTGGGAGGATGAAAATAATCCCATCTGTCCAGCTACTACAGACGGTCTCAGCCTTTCCTTCTTCAGCCCTCCCACTGGGACGTGAGCCCTAGATGCCTAACCATGCCTGTGGCCAAAACTGCTCTGAAGATAACCAAACCAGGGAGGCTCACCATTCTCACCTGCCAGGCAAGGCCACAGCCCACCTAGGGGATGCTGAAAAATGACACGTGGCCAATTCCCAAGGAAACCAGAGAATTTTCCACCTGGCAAAGACTCCAAAAAGATGAACTCACCTTTTATCATTAAAAAAAAGAGATGCCATTTTGAAGCCCTTCTCCATGAGCAGGGGACTCACCTGGACTCTCCCAGGGTGTCACATACTTAGAGCTGTGCTCACGGAAGGGGACCGAAGCTGCTGGGTAAAACCCCTCTCCCAACTCCTGCGGGCTTCTCTGCAGAAGCCTTCAGGACCATAGACAGAAGCTGGAAACTCCTGGCCTAAGTACAGTGTGCCACTATATTTTTCTATTCCCCCCTCCCCACTTAGATGAACATAAAATTAACCATTTTAAAAAAGAACAATTCAGTGGCATATAATACATTCACAATGTTGTGCAACCACCACCTCTATCTAGCTATAAAGCTTTTTCCTTACCCACAGAGAAGCCCTGTACCCATTAAGTGCTCTGTCCCCATTCTCCCTGCCACCCCCACCAGCCTCTGGCAGCCACCAACTTGCCTTCTGTCACTATGGCTTTATCTATTCTGGACATGTCACATAGATGGCATCAGGTCACGTGTGGCCTCTATCTGCCTTCGTTCACTTAACATAATGTTTTCAAGTTCACCCACACTGTTGCCTGTATCAGAGCTTTAATCCTTCTGATGGCGGAATAATCATCTACTGAATGGATGTAGCACGTTGGTTTGTTGCTCCGTCCATGGATGGAAATTTGGGTTGTTTTCACCATTTGGCTATTGTGAATTACTAGCAGCTTCTAGGAACATTCTTGAGTAAGTACTCAATTTCTTGTTTTCACTCCTTGGGTATATACCTCAAAGCTCTAATTTTTAAGATGAAGAACCAGGTCACAAAAGGTTAAATGACTTGGCCAAACTCACTCAGCACACTCATGGCTAAGCTGGACTAGAGACTAGGCTGGACTAACCTGGGCTAGAGACTAGGTCACGGAGTGCCTGGCCCAGCTCCCTCTAAACTGACACCCCCCCCCCCCACTTACACCATGCTGGTTCCCTGCGGTGAAAGCCATCTCTGGTTTCCCTCCCTTTTCCCAGTCTTATCATAATCTAATTCTAATCCCACATGGTGAGTGTTTTTTGTGGTATCTCACCTGGACTGTAAGATCTCCGAGGGCAGGACCTTGTCAAGCCATGATGATGGATCCACCATGTGGATGGAAGCCTGTGGAGCAGGCTGTGCAGCTCCGTCCAGTCTGCCGGCATCCACTCTGGCCAACGTGACCAGTGTGTCATGGTGTGACACAGCTGACATGTTGGCACCTTGCCCTCCATCAGCAAGGAGAGGTTGGCTTCTCTGGTTTCTATAACTTTCTAAATGGTACATTATATCACCTTTGGTGATATTCATGGCGGGAAAGTCACCATGAATATACAGAGACATAATAAGCCTTGTTAATACTGTCTTGCTTCATTCAGAGCCACTGAGCATGTGGACAGAGTCCTGGCCTGAGAGTGGCCCTGAGGGGCAAAGAATATCCCTCTTCCCACCTTATGGTAGAAAATGGCCAGGGAAGACAACATTGACTGGATCAAAGACCCCATCTGTTAGGGGACCTTGCTCGGTTACCCAAAACTCAGTTCATCTGGTTGTAACATCTGACCTTTTATAGACATTGCTATTAAGGCAGCTTTAGGATCTTTTGGAAAAAGCCAATCAAATGTGCATATTTTTAAAAAATCTGTCCCAGAGATTTCTATTTCCCAATTACATTCTCATTAGAGTCATCGAAGGCACAGCAAATCCAAGAGAAGCCGAAAGAGTCAGACATTGGAAAAATGGAAGAGTTAGAAAACCCGACTCCCACGCTTTTTATCTCTCATTTATAGATTCAGAAAAAACATTGTCTTTCAGTCTGAAAACTTTTGGAAAAAATAATGTTCTACCGTCTTCTGTGTCAAATGAAGAAAACAGATACCTGGACATGGGTCACAGAGAGCCAATCTCTTCCTCACCAGTACACATAAAGAGAGGGTTCCATTCTTTCGCCCATAAAACTAGATGACTGTGGGCTCGGCGCCTGTAGCTCGGCAGCCAGGGCACCAGCCATGTACACAGAAGCTGGCGGGTTCAAATCCAGCCCGGGCCCGCCAAACAACAATGACAACTACAACCAAAAATTAGCCGGGCTTTGTGGGGGGTGCCTGTAGTCTCAGCTACTTGGGAGGCTGAGACAAGAGAATCCCTTGAGCAAAAAAGAGTTTGCGGTTGCTGTGAGCTGTGATGCCATGGCTCTCTACATAGTCAGACTCTGTTTCAAAAAAAAAAAAAAAAAAACTAGGTGACTGTGTTCAAAATATGTATGCTACAACAGTAATACGTGTAAAACATGTACTTCCATGAGAAAATGGAAGGGTGTAGAGTGGAAACGCGGGTGCACTGATAGGCGATGCCTGTCTGCTCAGGGAGCTTAACCCTCATTAAAGATCGAATTTTCACCTACTCTCCCTTTAATGGTAAAAAACCTAAGAAACCAAGGCTTGGGGATAATAAGTCAAGAACACCAACTTCCCAAGTTAGGAATGATGGGGTCAGCTAGAAACCCCAAAGCTCTGCTTTCCTCGCCACACTTCAAGGCAGCGGTTCTCAACCTGTGTGTCACGACCCACAGGAACTTTAAAGGGCCACAGTGTGGGGAAGGTTGAGAACCACTGCTTTAAGGGATTAATAGAAGTTAACAACTTTGCAGAAGAATTGCCTGGGGGTCACCGACTCTGCCGCGGGGCTGCGGTCTGCGGTCTCGCCTTCTCTGCCTCTGTCCTCTCCACATGATGCTGTGCCCGGCCATTGAGTCAACATGTGTGCGCAGGTGTCTTGTAACAAGACTCCCAGAAGGGGACACCTGTGTGTATCCAGTTTCCTACCAGCACCAGCTCATCCACCAGGCATGAAAGGCAGAGGGGACTACTAAGCCACTGGTTAGACAAATAGTCATTGTTTGTCTAAATGCTAAAAAAACAAAAGTGCCACCTTCTGCAGGCCTAAAAGGAATTAGAGTAAAGCAGAGACAGCAAGGGGCAAGAAGCAGAGCATTATGGGTTGGGAACCTCGTTCTCGGCTGGGTGGACAAGTGGTCGCTCGTTTTCTGACCTGAGTGTGGGTAACAATCAAACCACACTATTATAGAACGTTTTCCCACAATAGCCCAAAGGTAGAAGCAACCCAGGTGTCCATCCACAGGTGGATGGATACACAGAAGCTGCAAGGCTGAACCTTGAGGACATTATGCTAGAATACTAGAATTCAGAGACAGAGCAGAATGGGGAGTGTGTGCTTAACTGGTAGAGAATTTCAGTATTGCCAGACAGAGCTCTGAAGATGGGTGGTGCGAACGGTGGCAGCAACGTGCAGGTACTTAAGGACGCCTGCCACAGAAGTGTGTGCTTCAAAAGGGGTAAGATGGAAGGTTTTATGTTGTGTCTATTTTACCACAATGAAAATTAATAACACTAAAAACTAGGACTATGTCTGCCCTAATTTTATTTTTGTTGCTAAGGAGAAAGAAAAATCACCCGGGACCCAAATCCCCCACCTCTGTTGTTCTCAATCCTGGAGCACATTAGAATTCACCAGGTCGGCGGGGGGAGGCAGGATTAGAACCATCACTGCCCAAGGTCTACCCTGACAGATCAGATCAGAATATCCCTTGGGGTGGGGCCTGAGGGCGGGCACTTCCCAGAGGCTCTCCAGGGCCAAGACAGGGTATCATCTGACTAGAGCAGCGGTTCTCAACCTGTGGGTTGGGACCACTGGACTAGAGGGATGCTCAGCTTCAATCAGCAGCTCGTGTTCATGAGGTCTAGCACTCATCCTGCTGTAAAGTGGGGTGCCCAGGCCTCTGTGTGCACTGAGCCAACTTGATTACTCCAACCCAAGAAGCACATCCTGCCTGAAACAGAGCTGGTATCAAAGCTGTGTAACCTGTGTGGTGGCACAGCCTATGTCCTCAGAGGGCCTCCACTCTTGGGCTAATACATGGCCATCGCTATCTTGAAATTCTTTTTTTTTTTTTTATCTTGAAATTCTTAACAATGTTTGAACAAGGGGCTCTGCATTTTCCTTTTGCACTGGGCCCTAAAGATTGTGTATCTGGTTGGGATTACAAAAGCCAGATCCTGCCATAGACCTAGAGACGACAGAGTGGACCTGAGGAGGCCTCAGGCTGCAGCGTGGGCAGAGCAAGGCCAGGCCACAGCACCAGGACCTCCTGGTCTGCCAACCCCAGGGAGTGGAGGGGAGAAGCCCTGGCTGTGCAAGAGCACAAACAAGCTCATGACTAATAATAAGTAACAAACACAGCAAAGAACAATGACGCAAAACATGGGTGCACACTGGGCTTTAAACAGGGAAAACTGTAGCCACGGCAGGCGTCTGAGAGGCTGTGTTGCGAGCTCTGGCTTTGGCCCAGTGCTGACTCTACTTCCCAGCATCGCTGGACCACCTGCCAGCACAAAGCAGCATGGACTGGCTTCCTGCAGCCTCTAGCATAAGCAACACACGGCAGGAATGAAGGACAAACAGCAAGCACCATTTACTGAAGCAACACGAGCTGTTGCAAGTATGTCCCATCATGGTTCCATGAGTTGGCTATTTGACCCATTTTACAGATGAGGATAAGAGAGGGTCAGAGAAGCTAAAGAACTTTCCCAATGTGAACTAAAATAAAATCTTAAGCCCCCTACCTGACTGAATGAACTTCTTCTTGAGATAGGACCTCACCACCCAAAAAAATGTTGAAGCTGAGCTCCCAGCCAAGAGAACAGAGGTCAGACACTCCAAGCTATGCCTCCTCCCTTTTGGAATTATTCTTTGTAACAATAAGATGCTAAATCATTAACGGGCCTAAGGCCATGCAAGGCCACACTTGCAGACCTGATTTTCTCATTAACAGACATCTCTAAAGTTAAAACATTCCAAGCCTTTAAGTTTAGAAGAAGCTTCATTTCTTTAACCAATTACAGATCAAAGAATCTTTAAACCTACCTATAATCTGTACCCACCCCCACTACCAAACCCTGGTGAGCATTCCAGGTATTGACTTAGGATCTTACGTGTAATTCCTGTCTCCATGAAATAAACCCAAATCGTAACCTTTCAAGAGGTTCTGAGGGTACATTTTTCTCAGAACCTCTTGAAAATATGCTCCAGGCTGTCAGTCACACACACTTGATTCAGAATAAACCTCTTTATATTTTCTTTTTTTTTTTAAGTTTTTTTTTTTTTATTAAATCATAACTGTATACATTGATATGATCATGGGGTATCATACACTCGCTTCATAAACCATTCGACACATTTTTATCACAGTGGTTAACATAGCCTTTCCGGCATTATCTCAGTTACTGTGCCAAAACATTTACATTCTACATTTACCAAGTTTCGCAAATACCCCTGTAATATGCACCACAGGTGTGATCCCACCGATCCCCCTCCCTCTACCCACCCCCCCCCTTTCCCACTTCCCCCTGTTGTTAAGTTGTAACTGGGTTATAGCTTTCATGTGAGAGTCCCAAATTAGTTTCATAGTAGGGCTGTGTACATTGGGTACTTTTTCTTCCATTCTTGAGATACTTTACTAAGAAGAATATGTTCCAGCTCCATCCATGTAAACATGAAAGAGGTAAAGTCTCCATCTTTCTTTAAGGCTGCATAGTATTCCATGGTATACATATACCACAATTTATTAATCCATTTGTGGATCAATGGGCACTTGGGCTTTTTCCATGACTTAGCTATTATGAATTGGGCTGCAATAAACATTCTGGTACAAATATCTTTGTTATGTTGTGATTTTTGGTCTTCTGGGTATATGCCCAGCAGAGGAATTACAGGATTAAATGGCAGATCTATTTTTAGATCTCTGAGTGTTCTCCATATATCTTTCCAAAAGGAATGTATTAATTTGCATTCCCACCAGCAGTGCAGAAGTGTTCCCTTTTCTCCGCATCCACGCCAACATCTCTGGTCTTGAGATTTTGTGATATAGGCTAGTCTCATTGGAGTTAGATGATATCTCAAAGTAGTTTTGATTTGCATTTCTCTGATGATTAAAGATGATGAGCATTTTTTCATATGTCTGAAGGCCGTGCGCCTGTCTTCTTCAGAGAAGTTTCTCTTCAAATCCCTTGCCCAGCCTGCGATGGGATCCCTTGTTTTTTTCTTGCTGATGCGTTTGAGTTCTCTGTGGATTCTGGTTTATATTTTCCTTGGTGACACTGAGGTTATGTAGGGCAAACAGGTGATCAAATGTTGGATCCTGGGCTCTGAAGTCTGTAACTGTGTCATTCACTATAAGATGATCTTAGGTTGAACTGTAAGCAGTTGCCATGGACCAAATATTGTCAATTTCAATATTGTCAATTTCACGAGGCAGCAAGATGTAGCTCAAACCAAGTGCTGTCCATAAGCTCCATAGGAGGTCAGTGAAACCACAGATAAACCCAGATAATTCCCCATTCTGTAAATCAGCGTGCTGGGCAAACAAACGGCTAGCTTTAAGAGGGAAATGAAGGAAAAAGAACAAACAAGTGAGAAGTTCAGCGAGAACAATGCTCTAAAGACCTTGCCTTCTTCCTGCAGCCCCAGCCGGCTTGTTTAACAAATTACATGGCCAGTGTGCAAGAAGCATTTTTTTAAAAGGTGAGTAGAGATGGCAGCACCCCAGATAATGCACTAAGCAGGGCTGGTGCTACTGAGCCGCCCTACAGATAATGCTGCTTTCCCCAGAAATACATTTGGAGACTGGGTAAATGGAAAATGTGTCCCCACAGGTAACAGGCAGTAAACATTTTGTCTGGGAGTTTCTGCATTAAGCTTCTGCACCTGGCAGCTGGAAGGCTGTGTTGTAAGCACTAAGCCCGCAGAATGCTTTGTCTACCAGCCACCCCTGCTCTTCTCCAATAAAACACCACTCTCGGCTTTGGCACAGTCTTCTTCCTCTTTCTTGGTGGAAATCTACTGACTTCTGAAACTGGTGCATGGAAAATTACACGGTCAGCACCACACTCAGGGCTAGAGAAGCACACATCCCACGGTGATTTCAAATGATCCAGCCTTTCATCATTTAAAAAATATATATCTGTGGGCGAGGAGAGAGGAAGAATCGTGAGGTCCCTAAGCAGATGACTCATTTCAGACAGAAATGACAAAGCTGTTTCTGAACAGATAGGTTGACAGGACACTTGGCAAATGCTGCTTTTAATTCTGTGTGGCAGTCACTCAACTTATTCCGTCATTCATTCAACCAACAAACATCTCCGCGTGCTTACGGAGCGCTGGGCAGCACTGCAGGTACCAGGGAAATAGCCACAAAACACAAAACGAAACCAAAACATCCCTTTTCCCCTGGAGCTTCCACTCTGTGGGGGAAAGGGGGGAAAGACAGAGAGGAAATTGTTAAGAAAAGCTTAAGAGGTACGGAGTAAATAAAGCTGAGAGGGGTGGGGGCTGGCCGTCTCCCAGAATGGTGGCCTTGGAGCAAAGGGAAGGGCTGTTCAGAGAGAGCTCTGTGGCTACCTGGAGAAGGGGGTCCCTCCAGGTAGAGGGTGTGGCAAGGGCCAGGGTGGGGTGGCAGCTTGAGGCTGGTGGGAGGTGAGGTGGGCCTGCCAAGGGCCAGGTGACCACCAGGAGCATCATGGCTATGACTCTAAGCAAGATGGCAGCCTCTGCTGCACCATGGCTCAGGGAAGTAAAACTCATGCCCAGACTTGCTTTTTGCAAGGTGCAGCTGCTCCCCACTGAGGGGGAGCAGGGAGGAGAATGTGGCTGTAGTCAGGGCATAGGATGATGGATCAGAGACGACCAGTGAGGATGAGGAGCAGAGGCCAGGGGGACTACCCATGTGCTGACGGGGATATCATTGACAGAGAGTCAGGTCCCTCTGACGGGGATACCATTGACAGAGAGTCAGGTCCCTCTGACGGGGATATCATTGACAGAGAGTCAGGTCCCCCCTCTGATGCAAACACCAGCATCAGCCAGTGGATGAATGTTCCTGACCCCAGGAGTCTCCCCAGAAATTGTTCCTGGGACAGTCTGTGGGAGTCAGAGGTCTCCATCTGTCCTCAGCTGGTGCAGATGGGCACCTGCAGCTGCGGCAGTGTCACTCCTGCAGTCCCCAGATTAGGTTATTATCTCTGTCTCCCACCAGGAAAGGACATTCTGGATGGAGGATCCGAAGAGCTGACACAGGAGCCGGGGTGGGCATCCTCCCCTTGGTGGGAACCTGTGCTGTGTGCACCAGTCCTCTGCCGGTCAAGTGCCCCAGCTTCTAGGCTGGAAAACAACGCACAGAACTGCAGCGCATAACCTGACCCTTGTTTGTTCTCAAGACAGGCTGTTTTTCAGATCATGAGTAGGAATGAGTAAGCAGCAAACCTCAAGGTCTTTGGGGGCTTATTATGCAGCACTTTCAGAATAAAAATAGAAATTAAAACAGTTCAATGTGTAGAAAAGGTTTCATTCCTCACCCTCAAACTTTAAGGCATTGGAGTATTGATGTCGTCTAAACAAGCCATGCATTGGCCATCTGAGATGAGGAAGCAACTGAAGCTCAAACCTCAAATGCAAACCATTCCAAAGCAAACGCCCCAGCAGGTGCTACGCACAGACCAGAGTTGATCTTGGCGATGATTAACCTGGGTTTTGCACCTCCTCTGGGAACCATTCTCCCCCGAACAGAACGCAGATTCTGGTTCTGTTTCTCCAGACACAGCTTTGCTGCTCCAAGGCAACTTCGGGCACAACTCACAATAAAAGTAGTGTGAGAAGATGTCTTAGTAAAAACCATGCCAGGGTCAATAGGGTCAACTCGACAGGACAAGGCCTGCAAAGTTCTCAACGACAACAGCAAATCCCTCAAGAAGACCGTATTGCCCTCATTTCTTTCCAATGTCCAAATGTCTGTTTGAAAATATGCTAGTCAGGCTCATGATGCACAACAAACCGGCGGCTCTCAGAGCCCTGGGCAACTGCGGGCTGCATGTGCTTTCCACGTGGGAAGCAGCTGGCCCACAGCACAGGTCTAATGTACCAACGGGCTCGGAGAGGCTTCGCCTGGAGCCTGGGTCCATGGACTGCAAAGGGACACAGCCTGTCACTCAGTGAGGACAGCCTGACTCAGAGAAGGACAAACACCAAGGAACTCAGTACATGGAGACAAAGACTTTCTCAACTAAAAACATCAACTGAAAGCAAAAAGATAAACTGTGAGATTGTCAGGGTTTAACAGGAAGGGAAGACCCATCCTCCTCAGTTGATCTGAAACGAAGGCCGGTCATATAAATATTCCAAATGTATATATATATATATATTTTTTTTTTTTTGCAGTTTTTGGCCAGGGCTGGGTTTGAACCCACCACCTCTGGTATATGGGGCCAGCGCCCTCTCCTTTGAGCCACAGGCACCCCCTCCAAATGTATTTTTTTAAGTGATAACTATGTTCAAATAAGATCTTTTTTAAAAACTTGACAGCCCAGTTCATAAGTTGCAAAATCTTCATTGCATCTTTCTAGCCATATATCATGAGGCTTCTTTGGTGAAGGTTAAATTCAACTGTCACCAATGTTATTCTGTCCCAAAGACCAGGTCGGGTCTAAGCCGACGTTTCCTCGTGTCTCGACAATACAAGACTTTTGCGGTGATCCTGGGCCCCCTCTTCTCCCTTTGTGTGTAGCTGTCCACTGCATGTGGAAGGCAGGTTAGGGTGCCCTGAAAACACAACTCGAAGGCCTGGCACACCTGCCCACTAGGTACAACTCGGAGTGAGCTTTTTCATAAGGAACAGCAACAGATCTTACAAAAATCTAACTGCGATTAATGGGAGGTTAGTCTAACACATTCCTACTTTTTATAGTTATATTCTGTTAGGAGACAAATCACATGGGGCTGTAGCTGGCTTAGCTCTCTGATTCCCTCTGACTGGGGAACCAGGTGGCCTCAAAGCCCTCATGACACAGCCCAAGCCCCCTACAGCCCCTCCTTGCCTGCCGCCCTTCTGCAGCCTTCGCAAGGGCACTGAGTCCTTCTGCTCCCCACGCGGCTCGTTTCTGCTCTGGGCCCTGGACCCACAGTTCCCTCTGTGCTGTGTCCACCTCCACAATCCACCTGTCTGGCCCAGGGCCAGTGTGTTGACTTTCATTCCCACTATTTCATCCCCCTCAAAGGTAGCTGCCGACTGCAGAGGCTGGGTGTCCTTTCCCCAAACTCAATATGTTGACATCCATTCCCCAGCCTTATTTGGACTGAGGTCACAGCAGATGTATTTAGTTGAGATGAGGTTGTGAAGGCTGACTCCAGCCCAGCATGCTGGTATCCTGAGGGAAAGAGAAAACCTGGACACAGACATGCACACGGGAGGAGCACCATGAGGATGAAGACAGAAATCTGCGTGATGCTTCTACAAGCCAAAGAACCCCAACGATTGCCAGCAACCCAGCAGAAGCTGGAGGATGGGCCTGGGACAGATTCTTCTTCACTGAAGCCCTGACCTTGAACTTTTGGTCTACAGAACTGAGACAATGAGTGTCCATTTAAGCTGTACTGTGTATGGTACTTCTGTGGCAGCCCCAGAACACTGGCACACTGGGACAGCTACAAGCCTGTCTCCCTAAACCCTCGCAGGGAGGACTCAGAGCCCTTGCGTGAGGTTTGGAGGGCAAGGTGAGTGGGGGTGTGTGGCTGTCTGTGGCTGTCTGGGCAGTGGTCCCAGCAGCCCGGGGCCTCCTGCAGCAGGGGGGAGGTGTCACTCTTTGAGTGTCCAGAGGCAGCAGTGGGCGCTTCCAGACCTCTGGATCCAGCCTCCAGCTGTGATTCCCCGACGTTCCTGACAGCGGCAATGAGCACAGCTCCTGGCAAGCCAGTGTGCTGTGGTTTGTCACTGGGACAGACCTGACAAAGTGGATGAAGAACCTTTAATGGTTTCTTCCTGCTCTTCCTTCTTTCTTCCAGAAATTTCACCTTAGTATTTGCTATTCTAGAAGCACAGCTGCTCAAGGACACCAAATCCTACCAATAGCCATGTGACCCCTGCCAGCTGGCAACGTTAGGAGCCACGCAAAGCGGGTGCAGTGACCTTAACTTCCTTTCACTCTTTAATCCATCATTATAAGTCCAAATCACTGAAAAAGAAGCACCACCACCATCTGAAGAAGCATGCACGTGAGATCTCCCCTGTGCGCATGTGCTAACTGACACGCCTCCTCCGGCCTGCAGGGAATTCTTTAAAGTGCTGTCATCTCCCTGGAGAAGGTGCTTGAGGAGCTGAAGGCCCTGCCTGCCAGAAGCTCTGTCTTTGCAGCAGACAGAAAGCAGGAAAGACACAGATTTCCAGTACCATACCGGCGGCCATCGTAGAGGCCCAGCCCCCTGAAGGATCTGAAAGCCCCGCGTGAAGTCCTGTTCTGCTCCATTTGGCCCCAGGGGCTGCCCTCTCTGCAGGTAGACACCACCTGGCAGCCTCACATCTAGAGTCACGTAGCACTGTCCTCAGAGACGCCACCCGCGCGGCATCTTGCTCTTCCTACCCTGTATTTTGTTGTACCTGCCAGTTTTCAGCCAGTGTGTTTTCCAACTTACTCATGGGCTCTTAGCCTGAACTGTGATCTCCAGGGAAATGCTGACCTTGTCGCCCTGTGTCCTTCCCCAGCTACCTGAGCTCCTGCCGTGTCACTGCTGACCATCTGAGCTCCTGCCATGGTCACTGCCCACCATCTGAGCTCCTGCTGTGTCACTGATGACCATCTGAGCTCCTGCTATGGTCACTGCCCATGATCTGAGCTCCTGACATGGTCACTGCCCACCATCTGAGCTCCTGCCATGTCACTGCTGACCATCTGAGCTCCTGCCATGGTCACTGCCCATGATCTGAGCTCCTGGTATGGTCACTGCCAACCATCTGAGCTCCTGCCATGTCACTGCTGACCATCTGAGCTCCTGCCATGGTCACTGCCCACCATCTGAGCTCCTGCTGTGTCACTGACGACCATCTGAGATCCTGCTATGGTCACTGCCCATGATCTGAACTCCTGACATGGTCACTGCCCACCATCTGAGCTCCTGCCATGTCACTGCTGACCATCTGAGCTCCTGCCATGGTCAATGCCCACCATCTGAGCTCCTGTTGTGTCACTGATGACCATCTGAGCTCCTGCTATGGTCACTGCCCATGATCTGAACTCCTGACATGGTCACTGCCCACCATCTGAGCTCCTGCCATGTCACTGCTGACCATCTGAGCTCCTGCCATGGTCACTGCCCATGATCTGAGCTCCTGGTATGGTCACTGCCAACCATCTGAGCTCCTGACATGGTCACTGCCCATGATCTGAGCTCCTGACATGGTCACTGCTCACTACCTGAGCTCCTGACATGGTCACTGCCCATCACCTGAGCTCCTGACATGGTCACTGCCCACCATCTGAGCTCCTAACATGGTCACTGCCCGCCACCTGAGCTCCTGACATGGTCACTGCCCACCACCTGAGCTCCTGACATGGTCACTGCCCGCCATCTGAGCTCCTGACATGGTCACTTCCCACCACCTGAGCTCCTGACATGGTCACTGCCCGCCACCTGAGCTCCTGACATGGTCACTGCCCGCCACCTGAGCTCCTGACATGGTCACTGCCCACCATCTGAGCTCCTGACATGATCACTGCCCACCATCTGAGCTCCTGACATGGTCACTGCCACCATCTGAGCTCCTGCTATGGTCACTGCCCATGATCTGAACTCCTGACATGGTCACTGCCCACCATCTGAGCTCCTGACACGGTCACTACTGACCACCTGAGCTCCTGACATGGTCACTGCCCATCACCTGAGCTCCTGACATGGTCACTGTCCACCATCTGAACTCCTGACATGGTCACTGCCCACCATATGAGCTCCTGACATGGTCACTGCCCACCATATGAGCTCCTGGCATGGTCACTGCCCACCATCTGAGCTTCTGGCATGGTCACTGCCCACCATTTGAGCTTCTGGCATGGTCACTGCTGACCATTGAAAAGCCCCTCACGCTGTCTTGTTCCTCCTCACAGCAGCCCCATTCATCTGACAAACTGGGGTTTCACCTGGAATATTAGGTTTTATTAAAAACATGGTTTGGCTCTCTTAGGGATCCTCTGAGCTTCTCTAAACCTAGGGTTGGCAAACAATGGCCCATCTCTTTTTGCCAAATGAAGTCTTGTTGGGACTCAGCCAGGTCCATTTGTTTGCATGGTGTCTGCAGCCACTTTCCAGAGTTGAGTCAGGGACTACATGAGCCACAGATCCCCAAATATTATCCTTCTGGCCCCTTAAGAAAATATCATCTTTTGCTCTAAGCAAAACCCACTGGCCCAGTGGCCTCTATCCCTGCCCACAGCCTTTGCTGTAGCCTTTGTACACACCTCCTTGGAGGCCTCTGACCTCTCCTTCCCAGAAGTGATTCCCCCATGTGACCAGTTCTGGGCAGTGAAATGCAAACGGAAGTGACCTGTGCTGGCTCCAGGCTAAGGCGGGAAACTCCCCTTGGCAATTCTCCATGGCACACTTCTCCCAAAGGCAACCAGCAAGTCCCTGAGAGTAGCGCCAGGGCTCCTGCATGGCAGATGAGAGTGGTAGCTCCACCGCTGCTGACCTAGGATGGGCTTGCCGTGAGCAAGACCCCAGCTCAGCATAGCATGCTGTGAGATTTGGGGCCCGCTTACTTCAACAACGTAAGCCAGCCTGTCCTGATGACCATGGTGGTCTTTTGTGGAAATAACTAGTTTGTAAGAGGGTGCACTGGCTCCAAATCAAAAATGGACATTTTTGAATTTAACTAGTGGAAAAACACAGCTGTGGTGGTGCCTGTAGTTCAGAGGGTAGAGCACTGGCTACATACGCCAGAGCTGAAAGGTTTGAACTCAGCCTGGACCAGCTAAAACAATGACAACTGCAACAACAACAAAAAAATAGCCAGGGGTTGTGGCAGGTGCCTCTAGTCTCAGCTACTTGGGAGGCTAAGGGAAGAGAATTGCTTAAACCCAAGAGTTTGAGGCTGCTGTGAGCTGTGACGCCACGGCACTCTACCCAGGGCAACAGCTTGAGACTCTGTCTCAAAAAAAAAAAGAAAAGAAAAAACACAGCTGGGAGCAATACTTCTTTTCTTCAGCAAAGATGGCAATTCACCAGTGCCTCTGAAGATGTTAGATTCCTCAAGTCTCCAGCACCAACTACTGCTGCCACTGATGGTGATGTTGACAGTGAAGATGGTGACGGTGACAGCAGTAACAGAGAACATGTCCAACACACAGGCACTGTGGCAATTGCTTTCCAAGTATTATCTTATTTAATCTGGACAATACCCGGCAGAGTAGGGAGAATTCTGATCCCCATTCTAAGAATGAGGAACCTGAGGCTGAGAGGGTAGATGACTTGTTCAAGTCACTCTCAGCTATCATGTGATAGAACTTGGATATAAATCCAGGGTCCTTTGCAGGGAGGATGGAGGGAAGTCAGACAACACCAATGTAATGGACCCGGATGGACTTTTCCCTGGGAAGGGAGCAGGTTAAGAGACACAAGGACAGTCATCTGGGATGTCAGGGGAGAAGGGGGGGCCACCTCCAGCTGCCCAGCCAAGGAGGTCTGGGGACATGCTGGCCTCTGCCTGTATTTCCATTAGCAACCTCAAAGACCCCCCTTGAATATTTATTTAAGTGAGAATAAAAGCTTCCGGCTAATTTTATAAATCTAACTTCTAAGGAAGAATTTGCCAACATGATGTGCAAACTTAATTATTTCTTCCAACCAGATTATATCTCCAAGTCTCTCCTTTAAGGGAAATTCTAGACCCTACACCCCGTCCAGCTCCCTGCCCACCTACAACCCAGCCCACCCATGACCACACCTGATTCACAGCCCAGGGCAGGACAGGGATGAGGGGTTCACCACTCCCCTCTGTAACAAGAAACTCAACGCTCTTCCCATTTTCTTGGGCGGAAATCACCTCTCAGGGACCTGACCTCATGACAACCACTTTTCCTACAGCATACAATTATACAATTGTTTCTCCTCTGTCAGTGGCTTTTAGTTTACTTTTGCAAATTTGGTGAGAAGTTTCATGACATTTATTAAATAACCAAGATATCCTGTGACATGATTAGAAAATCACTTCCCTGGAAGAAGGGACAGAGGCACCTAAGACATCTCCCCATGTGAAAAGTGAGGGCAGTGTTCCCCCTGAGACGGAAAGACCAAGAATTGAGAGAGATGGTCCCCTTCACACCTTAAAGCGGTTTGTCCAGGATGTGGTCACTTTGAGGACTATAACTCTCAGCATCCTAGTTTGTGATTATCCAAATACCTTCTCAGATCCAGGATGGATTACGAAACCCTTAAGCCTCTAGGTCCAAGGCCATGAAGCCACATGTAGGTGGTTTCATGTACAGAGCAGAAACATTCCAGACGCACTGAGTTGTCCTACGGGCCCTGGGAAGGTCCCCAGCCTCAGGGAGAAAACTGCTTCCTCGTGGTTCTCAATCAGGGGTGATTTTGCCCCCCTATGGGATCCTTGGCCATGTCTGGAGTGGGCCAGGGCCACACTAAGGCCAGGCACAAGGAGACAAAACGTAAGGATGTCCCCACTCACAGGCCACAAGTGCGCGCTCGCTCACTGCTGTGTCCCAGCCCTGGCTTGGAGACATTCTTGGTTGCCATCAACCAGGAGGAAGGGATGCTACTGTAATTTAGTGAACAGTGGCCCGGGGTCCTGCTGAACCTCCCACACTGCACAGGGCAGCCCAAACAACAAAGACTGATCCAGAGCCACAGTTGATTCTGGGATTCTAAACTCAGTTCTGAGAGCCAACCACCAGCTTCCAGCCCGCTATAATTATGGGGGTGATGTGAGTTAGCCGTCTGAGGCTCCCCATAAAACTAGCTCTCTAATAGCTGTGGGTTAGCAGCCTGAGACCTCAGCCTGCCCAAGCCACACACACCCCACCTGCCGGCTGGAAGGAGGAGGCACCTAGTGGTTCACAGAAAAAGCCATCTCCAAGGCCAGTCACCAGCATGCTGTCATTTTGGGAAGAAAACATGTAAAGTTGAGCTGTCGACTTATATATCCCCAACCATCTATCGAACAGGAAGCCCAGCATTATCTTTTTCCAGTTAAAATGCAGTGACGTAGGCTGGGGCCACAGTTAGTGCCAGTAGTTTGATGAGCACGCTGAGGTTTAGAAGAGTCCCATGGCACAAGGGAGGTTGTACAGCCAACAGTGACAGTCCTGGGTAGGCGAGGCCCATCTTCTGGACCCCTGCTGGCACCAGGTAGCTATTCAGAACTTGGGAAGGACAATGGTTCCTGCTGCCCAGCACTAAGTATCCGCCACTCCCGGGAGGCCAGGTGAGCTCTCGGACAGACTTTACACGGGCGCCTTTGCAGAGCAGTCTCTGTGCAGGGACAGCCTTGGCCTCTGCTCACGCCCACAGGGATGGCAGACACAGCCAGCGCAGCCTCCAGCAGACAGACTGCATTGAGCTTGGAGGCTCCCGCCATGGGCAGTGATGAACAAAGGCACCGAGGGGTCTGTTTTGCTTGAACAAAAGACACTGTCAATTTCAGAGCAATTTTCTTTTAAGTCATGCACAGTAGTGTCCTTCCCCACCTGTGTCTCAGAGGATCATCGAAACGGGTGACGGGATTACAGCTTTGATCTCGGATTTTTGGGTCATTTTTTCTCCCAATTTCTGATTCATCCTTCTCCATTGCTTTGCCACAGTGTCTTCCGGGGTCATAAGGTAGGATCTGGATTAGACCAAGCCTGTTTTCAAACAGAAATGAAGAAGCAGTGTCAAAGATTCTGTGTTGCCCAAGGAGTGTCCGTAATGTGCGTGTAAATGGGGCTCAAGCTTCTATGCCCACTTCATGGACACACACACGTGCCCCCAGAAACCCCTGTCTGCCTCCAGGCTGGTGCTGTGGCCCCTCCTTTCCTGAACCCCCCCAGCCCTACTCCGTGATGTCCACACAGTGGGTCCCCCTCACAGAGTGGGCCCTAACCGCCCTCTGGCCATTGTATTTGTGTCAGGGCCTGGGCTTACACCTTTGCAAGTGCATGACTTTTAGGTCTAATGGAATTGACAGCACTGCCAGCAGCCCCATCACTTTTGCCCTAGGGGCTAAAATCTCATGATGAAGACCCAGCCCTCTGCCCTGCAGGAGTGGCAGGCAGGCAGCCATGCTCAGGGGCTAGACGTGCTGAGCGCCCACTGCAAGGAGTAGGACTGTATTGCCCTCTCCACAGGAACGCTGGAGCAGAAGCTCAGAGCAGAGAGCGTCCGCGAGGAGAAAGCTCAGGCTCAGCTGCTGTTTGCTTCGCCTGCTCCTGGTGGGGTCACTGGGCCTGGCCCCACCATCACTGCCAAGTGGCTGACTACTATATGCTCCCTGCCCTGTGATCAGGAGCCACAGTCTGACATCAGGAGAGAGAGGTCTGGGAAGGCAAAGCCAGCATCCGCTCCAAGGGCAGGGAACCGGCCTTTCTATAAGGCCTACCCCAAAGCCCATTTGACCTCTCTTCCCACTGACCCTACCCTAACCCTCCCCCCACAGCACCATTGACCTCCTTGGGGCCCCAGCACCATCTTCCTGACCTTGCTTTTTTTTTTTTATGAGCAGTCTCACTCTGTCACCCTGGGTAGAGTGCTAGGGCATCATTGCAACCTCAAACTCTTGGGCTCAAGTGATCTTCTTGCGTCAGCCTCCCAAGTAGCTGGGACTTTAGGCACCTGCCACAAGGCCTGGCTAGTTTTTCTACTTTTGTTTATTTTTTTTTATTAAATCATAACTGTGTATATTAATGCATCTATGGGGTACAATGTGCTCATTTGATATACAATATGGAAAGCTTACATCAAACTTGTTAACATAACCAACACCTCATTTACTTATTTGGTAGGGTAAGACATTTATACTCTACTCTTAATAGTTTTAAAATGTACCATTGCATTATGCATAATAGATGAGGTCCCACCAAATACCCTCCCTCCTCCTAACCTCCCCCCTTCCCTCCCCTCTCCCTCCTCCTCCCTCCTTCTTTCTAGACTATAGTTTTGTTTTATCATTTGAATGAAAGTGTAGGTGATTATATATTGGTTTCATAATAATATTGAGTACATTGGATACTTTTTCTTCCATTCTTGAGATCCTTTACTAAGAAGAATATGTTCCAATTCCATCCAGGTAAACATAAAAGATGTGAAGTCTCCATCTCTTTTATGGCTGCATAGTATTTCATGGTGTACATATGCCACAATTTGTTAATCCTTTCATGGGTTGATGGGCACTTGTGCTGTTTCCATGACTTGACAATTATGAATTGGGCTGTACTGTACATTCTGGTGGCGATGTCTTTGTTGTAACATGATTTTTGATCATCTGGGTATGTACCTAGTAGAGGAACTGCAGGATTGAATGGCAGGTCTACTTTAGTTCCTTGAGTATTCTCCAAACTTCTTCCCAAAAAGGACATATTAGCTTGCATTCCCACCAGCAGTGTAGAAGTGTTCCCTTCTCTCCACATCCATGCCAACATCTGTAGTTTGGGATTTTGTGATGTGGGCTAATCTTACTGGAGTTAGATGATATCTCAAAGTGGTTTTGATTTGCATTTCTCTGATGATTAAAGATGATGAGCATTTTTTCATGTGTTTGTAGGCCATGTGCCTGTCTTCTTCAGAGAAGCCTCTGTTCAATTCTTGACCACAAGGAAATGGGATTATTTGTTGTTTTCTTATTGATTAATTTGAGTTCTCTATGAATTCTAGTTATTAGACCTTTGTTGGAAACATAACCTGCAAAAATCTTCTCCCATTCTGAAGGCTGTCTGCTTGCTTTATTTACTGTGCTCTTGTCTGTGCAGAAGCTTTTTCATTTGATCAGATCCCAGTAATGTATTTTTGGTGTTGCTTCAATTGCCCGGGGGTTCCTCCTCATAAAATATTTTCCCAAGCCAATTTCTTTAAGCATTTTCCCTGCACTCTCTTCTAGTATTTTTATAGTTTTATATCTTAAGTTTAAACCTTTTATCCAGTGAGAATCAATCTTTGTTAATGGTGAAAGGTGAAGGTCCAGTTTCAGTCTTCCATAGGTCGCCAGTCAGTTCACCCAGCACCATTTGTTAAATAGGGATCTTTCCCTCAACTAATGCTTTTAATAGGCTTATCAAAGATCAAAAGACAGCAAGTGACTGGGTTCATCTCTTGGTTCTCTATTCTGTTCCATACATCTACCTCTCTATTTTTGTGCAAGTACCATGCTGTTTTGATCACTGTAGATTTATAGTATAGCCTGAAGTCTGGTAATGTGATACCTCCTGATTTGTTTTTATTTCTGAGTAATGTATTGGCTATTTGAAGTTTTTTTCTGATTCCATATAAAACAAAGTACTATTTTTTCAAGATCTTGAAAGTATGACAGTGGAGCTTTAACAGGGATTGCACTAAATCTGTAGATTGCTTTGGGTAGTATGGACATTTTAACAATGTTGATTCTTCCCAGCCATGAGCATGGTATGTTTTTCCATTTGTTAACATCTTCTGCTATTTCTTTTCTCAGAGTTTCATAATTCTCTTTATAAAGATCTTTCACATCCTTTGTTAGGTAAATTCCCAGTTTTTCTACTTTTAGTAGAAACAGGGTCTCACTCTTGCTCAGGCTGGTCTTGAACTCCTGAGCTCAAGCAATCAATCCGCCTTGGCCTCCCAGAGTGCTAGGATTACAGGCATGAGACACCGTGTCCTGCCGCCCTAACCTTAACTTTATTATTGGGCAGTTCTCATCATGGCTGCTAAGAGAGTGAGTGACTTAACTTAGCATAGCACAGCTTTAAATGATGAGGTGAGGGAGGGAGGAAGGAAGGAAGGAAAGATTTGTCATCACATCTGTCTGCTAAAACAATGAAAAGTCTTTGCTTTGTCATGCTGTGACCACCACACTCCCTTTCCTGCCCTCAACTCCAGAAAGCCAGATTGCAGCTGAACTCTGCCCTCACACCAAGGCAAGCCCAGCAGGCTTTGTCACCCTATTGCCTATATTGTCCCTGTCTCCCAGCAGCCCCAGTGCCCAGTAGGAATCCAGAGAGGAATCAGTGGCTGAGAAGAGCCCAGACCTGACCAGTCTCTGGCAGGACTGCAGCCTGCCGAAGGGACAAGTGGCGGACACAGGAGTGCTCCCACCGCCTGCCACAGAATGCCGTGTTTCAGGGCCTTCTCCTGGACCCAGTTCCCCTCCCTTTGTCCATCAGAGGCCTCAGACAATGATGACAATCATTTTAAATTCCTGTTCTGATAGTTCCAGTATCTCTGACAAGCCCAAGTCAGATTCTAATGTGTGTCCTTTTTCTTCAAATTCCTTTTTTTGTCTTTTCAGTTTTCCTCACAATATCTTGCTGAGAGCCAGCTAAGCCACACAGAGGCTCCCAGAAGCCGTGACTATCAGCCTCTGCCTGCCTGATCTCCAACTCAGGGGGCAGGGGTTGCCCTGTGGCCTCAGTTTTCTGATGCATCTAAGAAGAATTGTTGAGTTTCGGTTTGTTGACGTTTCTTTCTGGCCGTGTGGGTGGGAGTGATGACTTCCAAGCTCCTTCTGTGCCGGTCCAGAAATCAAAAGCTTCCCCATTTCTCCATTCCCGGAACCCACGCCAGCTTCGGCTATCCACCCGTGGGGTTGTCTCCCAGCCCTCGAGGATCCTCCCCTCCCCTTCTCTCCATTCACGTGGTCCCGGCATCTCTGGGGTCTAGCTAAAGGCTGCTTCCTCTGACAAAGTTCTCCCTGACGCAACAGTTGGAAACAGCAAGGCTCCATGCCTCTGTGGGCGTCAGACACTCGAACCCATGACATTGCTCTTATGAGACTGAAAGTTCCATGAGCACCAATGCCATGGGCCTGGTCATCTTTCCACCCCCAGGGTAGACGTCTAGCAAGTAGTAATAAAATAAAGATTCGTGACTTTCGATCTCTGTCACAGAGCCACGTTTTGTATCTTCTCCAATGTTTTATCTTGACATTACTAGAGTGTCTTCTGGAGAAGTGGCTGTCGCTGTTAAGCAAAATACCACAATACAGCTGCTTAAGGTAGAGGTGAAGATCCTGAGGACGTGGGTCAGTGTAAAAGAAGTAACCAAATTGTGACACTAGGAATAATCTTAAGAATTTGGGAAGGAGAAAAGAGCAGAGGAGAAAGGCCAGGGAGGGAGGGGGAGGGGAGCTGAAGACAGTAGGAGCCCAGAGCTGAGCAATTGGCCCATGGGGGCACTTTTAGGCACAGATATGTTTCTTCCTGAAGTTGTTGGTGCTGCTGCAGCAAAAATGCCCCAGCCGCCCATGCCCTTGGTTGAATCTGCACACGTGCACAGCACTTTGTGTGAGTGTACGTAGGAAGGAGGGACCTGGAACTCCGTGCGTTGTCTGGGTAAACACAGTGAGAAATGGGGATTGCAGAAGGAGGTGACCAGATGGTCCCTAAGTGGAACCACCTGAGACAGCAGGAATCCACGGGAAGTGGGATCTCCACGACCTGCAGCCTAGAGTCCAAGAGGCCACGTTGCCACAGCTGATGTCTGCAGCACTGAGGCAGGGCAAGCAAACACCTGGCTGGATACAGCTCTGCATAGCCACACTGCAGAGAGAACCTGATGGTGTGGACTCTGTCCTCCTATGTAAGGGTCAAGGCTGGCCATGGCTTAGTGTCAAAGAAATACCAATCAAGACAAACCTGTATGGAGGAAAGAGGCCCTGTGAGTTTGTTTGTTCTGTTGTATTTTGCAAAAGAGACTCAACAATGACTTCATCTGCCCCACATGGGGAGACTCGTAGGAATTTGCAGCTCACCCAAGAGCCAGGCAGCCTGCAGGCGGGGGAAAGATACTCTGAGCCACTGGACCCTTCAGCCAGCCTCCCAGTGTGGGTCTGTTCAGAGCCCAGGGTAACTGGGCCTCCATGAAGAGTGGAGCCTGGGCTCAGGAGTGGGACCATCTGTCTGGGTTGTCAGCCTACCCTCACCAGCCTGGCCCTGATGCCCAAAGTATCAGGAATAATCAGTCTCTACCTTTCTTTCTTTCTCCTTTCTTTCTTTCTTTCATTTCATTATTTTTGTCCTGGAGCCAAGGTTCTGAGAAGCCTGCACCCTCAGATCCCATTTGCAAATCTTCTAGTCAAACTCCCTCCAATAATTCCATTATCTAATACCCAAGATGTTCCCCAAACATATAATAAAACATGAATGTAATTGCCTGCCATCCTCAGGGATTTCAAGAAAACTCTACAAAAGCAAAGCAAACCCAAACAAAAAAACCCTTTTGCACAAGGCCAAGGAGCTGGAGTAAGTTGTAATGAATCATCAACAATATTGTTTGGGAAAGCAAAGGGTCATATAACACATAGCTTTTAAAGAAAGTTATTGAATGCTTTCAAAAAGCTTGAACAACAGTGCTTGGTAGATTAAAAGCCTCAATGGTACCTGCAGGTGTATATCAAGTTCAGACATCTGATCCCAGGTCCCAGGCCCTGGGAAGGCCAGGAGGCCCAGCGCTAGACATAACCATTCTTGCTTTAATGCCTGTTTCAATGCCCATGGAATTCACTGCTGGGGTTGTGTTTCATGTTTAGGCTGTCTGGCTTTCCTAGTTCTTAAGAAACAACCAACCAAAACCAACAGGCCCAGCATTCCTTAGAATCATGAGATCACAATGAATCCCCAACAATAAAAAAAAAAAAAAAAAACCCTTAAAAAAAAACAAACTCAGTAGTTCCCTCTTATGCACAAGGGACACATTAAGATCCCCAGCGAATGCCTGGGCGTCTGGCAGACTGTATCGAGACCTCCATATACTATAGTATTTTTCCCACACGAACGTACCTGTGACCAAGTCTAATTTATGATGTAGGCACCATAAGAGATTAATAATAAAATAAAATAACTATAAAAATAAAAAAAAAAGAATCATGAGATCAGAATATTAACACTGGGAGGCAACTTGGCAATGCGGGCCCAATACCTCTGCTCTTCAGAAAAGCTAACTGGGGCCTCAGAGGGAATGCATTCAGCCAGAGGAGGAAGGGACCTGAGAGTGGAAAGGTCAGCCCGTGGTGAAGAGGAGAAACCTGGGGTTTGGATGAAGTAGCATCTCCCAATTTCACACCACCTCGACGTAACAATAATGACACCACTGTATAATTTTTATTTTTAGTTAATAGGAGCTCTCGCTGAAACCTCTTTTGACATCTTTGATCTGCCTCTCAAGGCATGCATGATAACCCATATTTTTTCGAGTAGGAAGCCAAGACTTAGATTCAGTGATGTATCCAAGAATCCAAGCACCAGGGCTTATGGCCAGGCTGGCCCTAGCCTTTTCAGGTTTGAGAGCTGACTGGTCACTAGTATGAACTGTGACTGTCCCAGGAAAATCAGCTGGGTGGGTTGCCCAGTTCATGACCTCAAGCTCATATAAGTCCCATTTGACTACACAACCTCCAATCCCCTTTCCATTGCATTAGGCCTCATATTTTTTAAAAACATCTTTATGATTCTCTGGTGCTAAGGCAGAGTGGGCATATGGATCATTTACACTTAAGGGAATGGAGCACCCAGGATCAGCTTTTAGAAGACATATAAACCAGAAGGATTTGTCTGGGGTGCAAAGGCCAAGATCCTGGATCCAGCAGCAGATGCTGGACCCTCAGTCCCTCCATCCCTCCCCCAGGAGCCTTGGTCCCTCCATGGATCCAGCTGCTCTGGGAGACTCTTTCCCATATACATTTCCTTCACCCAAGAAAAGAGAGAATAAGGAAGTATTCGTGGATCAGTAACATTTGAGACAAAAAAACTTTTTTTCTAAGAAAAAGAAATGATGGAGGGAAGAGTCATGTACTCAGAGTCGGCCTAGGCACACCCCTGGGAGCTGGCACATCTCAGTGGACTCTGGACAGCCCGTCCCACTGAGTCTGGGGAAAACGAGAAACGTCTTAGAGCTCCGCAGTCCACGGAGCACGCAGCCAGTCACACCCCAAAAACAGTGAAGCCTCAGCGTGGTTATACTGGCTCTCTCGGCCAAATGACAGCCTCAACTGGGGGCCGGAGACCTGGCAGCCCACAAAAGTCACCTGGAAGCTGAGACCATCCCAGAACTGTGGAATCCGAGTCTGGGTGAACCAGGTCTCCAGGCAGCACCAGTGGACGGTCAGAAGGCAAGCAGGGATTTGAATAAGATTAATTGTCATCGCAATGTGTGTAGAGTAATTTCTAAGATCTCTCTGTTACATCACATGAGATAATGTAAGAAAACCCATTTTATAAATTTAAAAAATAACCTACACTGTATATAATTATTATTTTTACAATGTGGCTTTAGAATACATTGGTAAAGCATGGATGTAGTTGAGACCCTGGACCTGACCCTTAGGGAGCGGTGGACCCCCAGGCAAATCAGGCGTCCTTCCCAAACCTTGGTTTTCTCAACAGTGAAATGATGGTGGTGATTGAATGAATACTTCGGGGCAATGGTGAGAGTCTAATTATATTATTTTTACAAATAGTCTTGTGATACAGCCCAATTCATTATTGCCAAATTATGGAAGTAGCCCAAATGCCCATCGACCCATGAATGGATTAACAAATTGTGGTATAATGTACACCATGGAATACTATGCACCATAAAAGGATGGAGACTTTTCATCTTTTATGTTTACCTGGATGGAGCTGGAACATATTCTTCTTAGTAAAGTATCACAAGAATGGGGAAAAAAGTATCCAATGTAGTCAATATTATTATGAAACCAATATATAATCACTTACACATTCATATGAATGATAAAACACAAATACAGTCCAGACAGAAGGAGAGGAGAGGAGAGGGAGGGGAGGAGGAGTCGAGGGAGGGTATTTGGCTGGATCTCACCTAATGCGCACAATGCAAGGGTACGTTTCAAAACACCTAAGAGTATATTACGTCTTACCACAAAAAATAAGTGACGTGATGGTTATATTACGTAATTTGATTTAAGCGTTCCACATCATGTATCAAATCACCACATTGTACCCCTAAATGTATATAGTTATGATTTAATAAAAATTAAGTTAAAAAAATAAAGTAAAAAACAGGGCAGCGCCTGTGGCTCAAAGGAGTAGGGTGCCATGTCGGAGGTGGCGGGTTCAAACCAGCCCTGGCCAAAAACTGCAAAAAATAAATAAATAAATAAATAAAATAAAATAAAATAATAGTCTTGTGCATTAGTAACACTTGAAAAGTAGTAGCTTTGGGGGAATGTTGTCCTCTCCCCTCTCTGCTATCTCTCTTGACTGGGAACTTGCAATGTGCAGGGTAATTTTTTGCTTTTTTCTCTGTATGACACATCTCAGCCCCATTCAAGCCAGCACCAGGATCATATTCTGCCTGCACTTTGCACCCAGCCCTGAAGTCTGAGACAGCATCTTGCTGAGCTGGGGCGAGGGCAAGGGCGAGAACAGGTTAGTACTTCACCGAGTGTTTTCCACAGCCCAGGATCAGACTTGAATGCTTTGGAGGAAACAACGGAGTCCAGTGAAATGCCATCCTGAGAGTGAGGTAGGAGAATCGCCATGGCAACTCAAACCTGAAAACAAAGCAGGTGTGCCAGCGGCGCAGAAGGGGTTCAAGGTGTGGTGGGGAAAGTCTCGTGTAGGTGAAGGCCTCTCAGCTAGCCTTGATGAATGGTGGGATTCATGCAGAGAAGGCTGGAAGCGCTCCCTGGGTGAAGGAAACAGTGTAGGCAGAAGCTCAGAGGCTCAGAGAGGGTCACAGTGGCTCTGAGTCAAGGTGGGTGTGAGAGTTCACGGGGCTGGCTGGTACCATGCCCACATTCACGGGGCCGCCCTACCCACCCCCAACCCTGCCTGCCCGAAGACTGGGGCTGCCAGGGAGCTGGGGTGGCCCCTCCCTAGTCCCTGCCCGGTGCTTCATTCCATAGGAGGGGGCTGACCTGAAACCAAAGCCACAGCTCTGGCTTCACAGGCAGTCTCTAAGTTACAAGCATCTGACTGATAATATGACTCCCACTTACAAATGGAGGCTATTATAGGTAATAGGTAAATGTGCCTGTTTCAACTTACATGCAAATTTAACTTAAGAACAAACCTATGGAACCCAACTTGCTTGTAATCCAGGGACTGTCTGTATAGTTAAGAAACAGCTGACTCCATGGACATCCAGGTTTATGCCAAGAACTGTCAAAGTTGGACTGGCAGGTGACGGGGCACTAGTAGCTGGCATCGAGGCAGTGGGCAGGGTGAAGCCACCATAACATGAAAGTGACATCCCAGCCCCAGTCTCTCTGGTGTTGGCACCAGAGTCACATGTGGATTGGCAAAAAGGGGGACTGGTCCTACGGGCTCAATAAACAGCCTTTGTAACTCCATTTAAGACCCATTCTCTGTTGGTTTGCACTCAGTTCCTGAGCTCTGCACACTTTGCTATGGCATGGAGCTGCGTTCCAAGACCCTGAACTTCAAGAGTCAAGTTAAATGTGGAATATTTCTTTCTTGGCAAGACAATGGATGCCTCTGTTACAGAGAGAGGTCAGAAGTGCAGAGAAGACAGCAAAGCAGCAGGTGTTTCAAATAATGCATGGGGGCTCCAGGGAGGCAGGCATGGGGTCCGGCCTCACTCCCTGTCCTGCCAGCCATGAAAAGCGCCCAAGAAGTGGTGGCTTCGTGAACAAAGTAGGTAGCACTCCTCCAGCCCCAGGGAAGGTCAGGGTCTCCATGCAGCTGGCAGCAGTTATAGGAGCACAGGCACTTGCTTTCAGCCCTTAAGCCACCTCTGGGTAGATCACTTACCAGGACAGATCCGTTCTGACATAAATTGAAATATTGGCATTTTGTGTTGAAAGCACAGCTGAGCCATTGTGTCTTCTCTCTTGCATAGTCCCACACAGAGGAAGCTTGCCTTCTGGACCCACACCAGGGTTCCCCAACCTCGAGTCAGCCTGGGGATGCTCAGGAGAGAGCAGCTGCTGGGCCTGCCAAGCTAGAGTCCTTGGGACAGCGTCAGAAATACACACTTTCTAAAGAGCGTCAGATGAGTCTAGTGAACAGTTGAGCCACCACTGACCTCGGCAGCAGCACGGCTGCTCACCCTGGGAGAGCTCCCTCTGGGGCACGCGGTGCCCGACAGAACACAGCCACCCCTCCCAGAACCACACACTGGCTTATGTAGTGAGGGAAACATCCCAGCTACCAACAAACACACACTGGCACCTAGACCAAAGTACGCCAGGGAGAGGGATGTAAGCAGAACCATACATGCGGTTGATGGCAAACTTTTTTTGCAAAAAGAAAAAGGAGAAAACCTATCACGTCAGGTGCGGTGGCTCATGTCTCTCGCATTCTTGGGAAGCTGAGGCAGGAGGATCACTTGAGCTTAGGAGTTGGAGACCAGCCTGAGCCAAAGCAAGACCTTGTCTCCACTGAAAATAGAAAAACTAGGCAGGCATCTGAAGTCCTACCAACTCAGAAAGCTAAGGCAGGAGGAGCCTTGACCCTGAGACTTTGGGATTGCTGTGAGCTACAATGATGCCATGGCACTCTACCTAGGACAACAAAGTGAGTCTCTGTCTCAAAAGAAAAAAAAAAAAAACCTGTTATTTAAGTCTCCAGTAAGCAGAGCTGAGCCACAGCCTCTAACACAGTATGTAAGCAAATTTATAAGTTCTTATAATCAATTTAAGCATCATTACAGTATAATTATCTTTTCAAACCACTTTTTGTAATCATGAGGTTGGTCTCCATCGAAGTCATTCCCAAGAAGACATTTGGCCCCCCTGCGAGCAGCCCCCAGTGGACTTCAGATAAGCCCCTCTCCGACCTTTGCGACCAGCTCTTCGTTCTTTCCCGTGTCTTCCCACACACCGCGCTCCTCTGGCTAATTGTGACCATGTGTCTTTAGCAGTAACAATCAGCCATTATAAAGAAAAACATTTCATTTTCCAAGACTTCACAGATTACAAGAGAGCCTGTTCCTCAACCTCCCTCCCCTCCCCAGTGAACATTTGCAAACCCCCAAATTACTAACACTGCGCGGGAAGAATAGCAACACAATTAAAGAAGAATTGGGAGTCGAGTAACAAATTGTTTTCAAATGTCTCTGCTTCCTTCTGGGCTTAAGCAGAACCTCTCTGTAAATTCACAGTCAAGATGACCTGTGAGCTTCTCCTCCCGGATGAGACAAACACATACCAGGCTAACCTGTGGGTCACGGGCATGTCTTGGCACACCGAGCCACCTGAATGTGGGGCAAGGATGTAAAGGGTACTCAGGCCTCGTCCTGGGCCCCAGAGGAGTACCCCACCTGCCATCTGTGTGTCTGGGTGCCCTGCGTGTGAGAGTCACAGGGCAGCAAGCTCTCAGCCCCACCCCAGGCTGTGCTTGTGGATTTTGCCAGGTAACCCCAGAGAGTCGGCTGACCTCAGCAGTGATAGGGACGTGGCATGGGTTCAGGGCGCCTTCCTCACCTGTCTGTGGCTCCTCTGCACAGGGAATTTATTAGCATTTCAGCAAGTCCCAGTTGGGGCTGCCTCCCCATCCCTAGAACCTTTCTGGGGCTACTTAGAGTGTGTTTGGGGAGATTCTCAGGAGGAATCTGGAAGCATCTCCTGCCCGGCCTCTGACAGTCTCTGCCATGCCCAGGTTAGAGGAACTAGGGATATGCCCCGCATGTCCCCACATTTTCGGGGAAACAGTGTGACTGACAGGTGTTTGAGATTCCCTGCACGAATGAGTCAGGATGGCAGGTGGAGAACTGTGTGCCCACATCCCCGGGTCCTCAGCCCTTCACAGGAGAGTTGGGACCACAGATCAACCCTCCCTTAAGAAACAGTCACCTGTCATTGTAGTTTTTCTTATACCACACTGTAAATTCAGAAGCAACAATTGCTCTGTGAGGAAGCCAGCCAGCACACCCAGGGCCCTGGGCAGAAGGAGAGCACCCAGGGTGGCCTGGCAGGCCCACGGCTGCCTTGTGACTCTGGGACCCCACAGGGCAGCAGCTCAGAGGGAAATGTCACCAGCTTTTTCATCTCGTGACTCGTGCACTGGCCTGTGGGCAAGTTCTGGGCCTTGACACATAATTCCTCAGTTTCCCCAGCTGTCAGCAAGAACACAAAGTGTGATTCTTATCTGGACCAAGGTATGCATGAGGATGATTGCCATGGCCTCTGAGACTTGTCTGTAGCTTGAACCTGCCCCTGCAGCAGGTTATGACAGCAGCCCTGTGTGCCTACCCAGCCCAGCCCCCGCAGATAGTGCTGAGCAAGCCCAGAGCAGATGCCGGCCACAATCAGCTCTCTGGCCCACCAGTGTCTTCCACAGCTCCTCTCCGCTCCGCTCCCGTTCTTTCAGCAGCTCCCTGCTTAGGCACCACACGTGCCCCTGTGATGTTCACCCACCCACCCCCACCCCCAATGAGCCCTGCTGGGCTATCTTGGGTGAAGCCCTGACTCTCCACCTCCATCTGGAATTTCTTTTCACTAGCACCATTAAAAAAACAGCTCAATGTTCAAGAATCCTCCAACTCTGAGAAAATATGAAAGTGGGGTGATCCAATGGCCAGCAGGTTCCCTCCAGACCATCTATGAGCACAGTTAAAGTTCTAGCAGGTAGAACACTCAGAAAATAAGGAGTATACATTCATTTTATTGTCTGGTTCAAGGAGGCTACTGCCGTCTCTCCCCATCTATGGGGAAACTCCAAGGCTATCATTTTGCCTTAGCAAGCACAATGGAGTGAATATAATCACTCTCGATTGTTTGAATGTGGATTCTGTACTGGGGGCCACATTCCCATGACAATTCTATACGACCTGGGGATGAGGCTACAGTTGACTGCTCTCTGGCGTTGCTTGAAATGTGGTTACATTTTCTAAGCTACTCGGGAGGCTGAGGCAAGAGAATCGCCTCTGTCCATGTGTCTACCTATCCTTTCCTTCTTCCTCCATGAAATTATTTGTTAAAAATAAAAAGTCCAGTTAGCACAGAATTCTAGTTAACAGTTAATGTAAGTGTTATTATAAAAAGTTTGTGTGCAATTTAAAATGTCAGGGGCAGTGCCTGTGACTCAGTGGGTAGGGCACTGGCCCCATATACAGAGGGTGGCAGGTTCAAACCCAGCCCCAACCAAACGGCAACAAAAAAATGATAGCCAGGCGTTGTGGGGGCGCCTGTAGTCCCAACTACTCAGGAGGCTGAGGCAAGAGAATTGCCTAAGCCTAGGAGTTGGAGGTTACTGTGAGCTGTGTGATGCCACAGCACTCTACCAAGGGCGCTAAAGCAAGACTCTCTCTTTACAAAAAAAAAAAAAGGGTCTCTTTTTTAATTGCACACGAACTTTATGGCCACCCTGTGCACGTTAACATGGGTCCTGAGCAGCACTGTCAATAGAACTTTCTGCACTTAAGTTAATAATGTTCCTTATCTATGCTGCACAAATGGTAGCCGCTCACCACAATCTCACTGGAGGAACTGGATTTTAAATTTTATTTAATTTTAATTATTTTACATCTAAACAGCCACCTGTGGTTAGTGGCCAGCATCTGGACGGTGCAGGAAGGCCATGATGAGCAGCTCACGAGAGCATGTGGAATGAGGCTGTCTGGACTCACATCCAAGACCTTGCCGAGTGGCTGTGAAAATTCAGCAGGATAACTCACCAGGAGCGGGCGAGCATCTCTCACAGGGCGCAGGTTCTCCGGACAGCTCCGTTGTGTTGCTCTGACAAGATTCAGTCCCACGGCTGGGTTAGGCCAGCTTTGGCATCTCCATCCCCTGGTTCTGATGCTCCACATTCCTGTAGGCTCTTCTCAAGCCAGGTGTTGTGGGAGCTGCATTATGTCCTCAAAAAGGATATATTCAAGTCCTAACTCAGAGCCTGAGAATGTGACCTTGTTTGGCAATAGAGTTTTTGCAGAACTGCTTATTTTAAGGAGCTGGAGATGAAACCACCCTGGATTTCAGGTGGGCCCCACATCCAGTGACTGACAAGTTGCCCACATGAGAGCAGAGGACACACGGAGACACAGGAAAGACCCCCACGCAGACAGAGCCAGAGACTGGGTGGCGCACCTGTGGGCCAGGGACACCCAGCCACGCCTGCAGCCACCAGGATGAGCTTCAGAAGTAGCGTGGCCCTGCTGATGCTCTGATTTCCCATATCAGAAATGCAGAGCTGTTAAAGAGCATGTTTCTGTTGTTTTAAGCCTCCCAATTTGGGGTAACTTTTTGTGGCAGCCGAAGGAAACTAAAGCATGTGCCGTTAGTTCACTTCATTGAAAACCAGCCTTCCTTATTAGGTGTCTTGCTTCTCTGGGAAATTATTTAGAATGGAACATACCCATTATATGAGTATAGGCCATATACAGGGTGGCCATAAAGTTAGTGTGCAATTTTAAATTGCACATAGACTTTATAGCCACCCCATATAAAATACCAAAGCATTCAATTTGGTTTGACTCCTTGAAAGGGGTTAGACTTCTTAGCCTCATCATGAGGACCCAGTTCAATTAGGAGACTTGAGGGAAGATAGCACAGGACTCAGCAAAGGCTACGGGCAACAGCTGCCAGGACCAAGCCAGAACTGGGACCCCAGATGGCTGGAGCAGGGAGCGTCAGTGTGCGCCTGTGGCCACCGCCTCTGTTGCATAGAACATGTGTTCTTATCCAAGGTTAGAAGTCAGACAGTCTGTGAACTTGGATGGGAAAGAAATCCTGTTTTTATTTTCGTTCACCTCTAACTGCGTGTTAGCATTCTTCTCCATTAGGAGCACAAACAAAGCTCCCAGTGTTAGACACACCTGTGCTGTTGCAATCACAGACATTTTTGTATTGCACTGCAGTTCTTGGGGGTATCATAAATAATGTCCATGGGTGTCTTGACTTTGCAGTTATAGTAGTTACTAGACATACAACTCAATCTTGTTCTGAAGGTATTAATAAAGAAGTCATGGGTTATCATATCATATTGGGGGGTTGTTATATTTTGTTATATTTCAATATAATGGCTTCCTTGGTAATCCTACGTAATTTATTTCATGTATTTGATGTTCTTATCTGAGAAGGGGCCCGTAGGCTTCACCAGGCTGCTGGAGGGGTCCATGATATGCAGTATGCTAAGAACTCCTGACTTAGAAATTGGAAGCCTACACAAGCTATTGGTCCCTTTTTAAATGAGCTTTGCACAATTGGGATTTTTAAAGATACACCGTCATGTGAAGAAGACAGGTGACCTTCCTTTGGCACAAATAGAAGCAAATGGATTTCTACCTTTGCAGAACAACACCATTGATAAACAGCCAATAGTCCCCACTAAGCTGGCACCAGTCAGCTGCCTGAAGAGAACAGGCATATTCATCTTTGTGAATTGTTTTTCTATGATGCTGTCTCATTCCAGGAATCAGATGGTTAAAATAATATACTTTTGTGGTTTGGCATTTGGAGCTTTGTTCTGGCTTCGCTGGTAACTGCCAACATCTGCAAATTATTACGTGCTCAAAAAGAAATCAGCCACCACCACGTGCTGGCCCCCTAGTCCAGGCTGGACCAGGCCTCCTGCCAGGCCACAGGACAGAGTTCTTGGACTAGGAGACAGCTGGGTCAAAACTCAGGTTTCCCAGTTTCCTTAAAGACATTTTCCTTCCTCAGTTTCCTTAAAGTCAGCTACGGAGAGGGCCAGGTGCACGATACACACGTCACGGTCTCTCGGTTCCCAGGTACTGGTTCTTACTCATCTAGCTGAGGAAAGACAAAAAAGCTGTGGCTGCCAAAACTAAAATTTTTCCCAGGTCAAAGGTTATCCATGTCAATGTCAAAAGACTTTATTTCTTAGGCTCATATGGGCCCAAGGCCCCAGAAGTGAACTCTGTATCTGGGTGCTTGTTTCTAAATATAGAAACGGAGGGTCTGGCTGATCATGGACGACGCATCAAACCTCTCAAGAGGCCCGAGCCTGGTGCTCAGAATCTTGGCAGGACCCAGCACCTCCCCAGAAATCTATCCCTTGCTGGTCTAAGCCAGCTGGCTCTCGTGACCGACTTGGAACAACAGAGCAGATGTTTGTGTGGGAAGCAAGCTTCACCCAACATTTGTCCTGCGGCGGGAAGGCCTGGGTGTTCACAGATAGAGCTGGAGTTCCCTGGTGGGTGGCACAGAAAATTAGCTGACATTGCATCACATGTAACCTAATTATAGGGGAGCCAGGGTAAAAGTCCGAGTGATAAGAACGTCACTGCTTCAGACGGCTCTGTAATTTTTCCTCCATTAATTTTCTCCATAAATCACGCAAATGTCATAAGGGCTAGTTAAAAAGAGCCTGAGTGACTTCATGTCACAAGTAACTGGACCAAAAATTGTTGAGTTCCTGCTCATGAATGGGCGGAGAGGTAGGAGGAGCTCACTGCT
Source organism: Nycticebus coucang (assembly GCF_027406575.1). Classification (NCBI taxonomy): domain Eukaryota; kingdom Metazoa; phylum Chordata; class Mammalia; order Primates; family Lorisidae; genus Nycticebus; species Nycticebus coucang. The sequence goes on along the minus strand of NC_069795.1, from coordinate 6,808,252 downwards.
GAACTTCAAGTGACATTGGGCACTCAGAAATAGACAGCAAAGGGTCTGGGTGAAGGCAGGCACACACAGCTCATCCGCCATCGTGACAAAGCAGTGAGGATGCACACAGATGGATTGTATAAATTCTGAGGGTGGAAGGCAAAGGGGGAATGCCAGCCAGACTTCTGGAAGAGGAGAGTTCTTCAAAGATGTCATGTGCAAAATTTAAAGGTTAAAATAGGAAAAAGAAAGAGCACCGGCGCCAAGAAGGGTGGTCATTCAGAGGGACAAGAATCCAAAAGTGCAGTCTGGGAGGCCAAGGCAGGAGGATGGCTTGAGTTCAGAAGTTCAAGACCAGCCTGAGAACAGCAAGACCCTGTCTGTACCAAAAATAGAAAAATTAGCCAGGTGCTGTGGTGGATGACTTTAGTCCCAGCTACTCGGGAGGCTGAGGCAGGACATTGGAGCCAAGAGTTTGAGGTTGCTTGAGCTGTGACATCAGGGTACTCTACCCAGGGTGACAAAGTGAGATAGTATCTCAAACAAACAAACAAAAAAAGGAATCCAAAAGCCAATGGTCATGGTTGCACCCTCAAGACAGGGAATCGAACTCAGAGTCTCCTTCAGAGATGATACCTGATGGAGGAGGGGGTGTCAAGGGGAGGAACATGTGTAACCCCAAGCTACACGCAAACATCTGATGACAGGGACCTCTTGTCTGCAGCCTGTGTCACAGCAAGCAAGCCTTCCATAAATACCACCCAGTGTGGCTAAGACACCAAATGACAGACCCTGCTGACATCAAGGATTGCCACATGGTGACCAATGAGTACAATCCTCCTGTCGGACTTAAGAACTTTGCCCTTGAACTCATCACCCTGTGACTTGTAGACGAGTCAGGGACACAGAGCTGGTTCTTAACTGCTCATGATGAAGATGAGTGTTACCCTATGCTATGGATACCATGTCTATTTTTACAGTGTTTCTGTATGCATATGAGATCGCATTGAAGTCACTTTGGATTTTTGGCCACCCAGCTGATGGAGGGGTAGGGTGGTGCACACCCGAACACTTTTGGAGCAGGAGTGGACGTGAGAGCCACATGTGTCCAGTGGGGGGAGACTGACCACAGAAGCAGGAGTCCTCTGATCTAGATGTTTTGCTGACAGTACCTCAGGCCATTATTTTAATTCAAGACTTCATAATAACAATCAAAATGATACAGGAAAGTAACTCCCAATGCTGGGAATCACTTGACATCTAAGTGGGTCCTTGGCTTCCTTTGCCTGGGAAAGAATTCAGGAGCCAGCCAACAGCAGGAAGTGAAAGCAAGTTTTACTCAAGGAAGTGTGGAGAGAGGCTGGCAGGCCCTGTGGAGGACTTTTGCCCCTCTGTTTAAGCCAAGGCTTAATTATGGGGTAAACAAGGGGAGAATACACGTTCATGTTGTTTATTGGAAAGGGGTGGTGTTTCCCTGGAATTAGGGTGATACCCTCCTTTAGACTAAATATGGTCACACAGGAAGTGTCCCGGAGTCAGGTGCACGATGGGAGTGGGGAGGGCTCCTCAGAAACTTTTATGGTAATATTATGGGTGTAAGGAAGGTGCAAGGTCACGAAGCGGTCCATCCCTTTGCCACCTTGTTTCTAACAGGCTGGAACCGGTCCCGCCTCCACCATGTTTTGAGCAGGGTAGCTGGAAACTGTGACGTCTTGAGTCAACTGAACAGGGTCCACACATCTGAGCAGCGGCTGAAGAAGCCCCTCCAGCAGAGCCCAAAACCACACCCAGAGCAGAGCCCAGCAGTTCCCGTCTCAGAAAGACCACTGGGCAATGGCCGCCCGGGGAAGGCTCGTGCAGAGTGCAGTGAACAGATGGCAGAACACAGAGGTGCCTACCCTCACACACCCAATTAGGAAGATCTGATAGTGGGGTGCTGGGGTCCCCAAGCCCGTAGAGGGCAGAGAGCAGTCCCCTCCTGAGTCTGGCTAGGTCCCTCCTTGTTTGGGGGTTTGGTTTGCTAATCCCGGTAGACATTTGCAATGGCATTTGTGTCCCCCACTCTGGAGGGTTTTGGAACAGGCTCTGCCCTCAATTCAGGACTTGAAATTCACTGCAGAGAACTCAGTTTTTTTTTGTTTTTTTGTCTGCGTGAGATTCACTAGGGCTGCCGTAGCAAAGTACCATAAACTAGGAGGCTTAAAACAACAGAAATGTATTCTCTCACAGTTCTGGAGACCAAACATCTAAGATTAAGGTGTCAGTGGGGTTGATTCTTTCTAAGAACCGTGAGAGGGAGTCTTTCCCATCTGCGCTTTTAGCTCTGGCACTGCCTCCCTCTCATCTCTGCCTCTGAGTCTCGTGGCCTTCTCCCTGTCTGTCTATTCTCTTCTTATAAAGGACACTGGTCATACTGGATTAAGGGCCCACCATCCTCCAGAATGACATCCTGTTAACCAATTACACCTGCCTATTTCCAAATAAGGTCATGCTCTGAAGTACCGGGGGTTGGACTCCAACATATCTGGGGTGGGTAGGGGGACACAGTTCACCCCAGAGCAGTCAAATAGATAAACCTCATTAACTTAGCACACAGGCCTCTTCCTGCTGGAACAATGGACTTTTCTGTCCAAGTTTGAAAATTAAGGCAGTTCCCTCCCTACCAAGGAACCCTACACATGAGCCCTGGTGCTGTTGTGGTTCTGGGGAGTCCCTCATGCTCTTCAGTCCTGTGACAATAGGCTGTGTGTCACGTCTCCACACACCCATACATAGACACTAGCACTTTTGGCAGGAAGAGAATGATTCTAAATTGAGTCTGTTTGAAAGAGTCTCCCCCAAGAATGGTTGCCAGATTTAGCAAATAAAAATATAGGACACCCAGTTAAATTGGAATTTCAGATAAACAATGAATAATTCTTCAGTATAAGCACATCCTGTGGAATGTTTGGAACACACTTACCCTGTAAAAATTATGAAATGTAATGTAGCTGGCTATCCTGTATTTTATCTGGCAAGCCCAAGCCCCTGCCACAAGAAAATCACTGACATCTGTGTCATGATCATTCTCCAGCTCAGCTCTGTCCTTGCTCCCTCTGCACTGAAGGACTGGGGCTGTCTGTGCAACCCCCATGGAGCCAGGGGCACTACAAGACACAAGGAGGAGCAAAGGGGGACTGACAGGGAGTTGAACTACGTTGCAATTAATTCCCAGAGTGACTGTCTTACTTGGGCATGACCGAGACTGGAGTGCAGCTGATACTGATGTCTCCTGTCTTCACCACTGTTCTCCGCAGTACACCCCACAGGAGAAGCACTGTGCACACACACAGAGGGAGGATTCCACCCACACACTTCCAGGGCTGACCTGCAAATATAGGGGTTCTGTCTGTAATGAACTTAAAAAACAAGGATTGCAGATAAAACTAAACAATGGCCTCTTACAAAATAAGATGAATAGAACACTACCACACTTATCAATTATCTCACTTATCAATTATCTCAATCTATGCCTCTTCAGTGGCTTGAATTCCCCACTGAAGAGGCATAGTTTGGCAGAGGGGATTAAAAAACACAAGCCATCCATTTGCTGTCTGCAGGAAACACACCTAGCTTCAAAAGACAAAAACTCCAAGGTAAGGTTCAGAAGAAAAATTTTCAGGCAAACGGAATTCAGAAGAAAAGAGGAGTTGCAATCTTATTTTCAGATACATGTGGATTTAAAGCAACTAAAGTTAAAAAAGACAAATATGGCCACTTTATATTGGTCAAGGGAAAAATACAACGAGAAGACATTTTAATTCTAAATATTTATGCACTCAATTTAAATGTTCCCAGATTCTTGAAATAGACCTTACTTGGTCTGAGCAATATGATATCCTATAATACCATAATAACAGGGGACTTTAACACTCCTCTTACAGAGCTGGACAGATCCTCTAAACAGAAATTAAACAAAGATAGAAGGGATTTAAATGAAACCCTAGAACAACTGTGCTTGATAGACACATATAGAACACTCCATCCCAAAGACAAAGAATATACATTCTTCTCATCACCCCATGGAACATTCTCCAAAATTGATCATACAAAACAAACCTCAACAGAAACAAAAGAGTTGAAATTTTACTTTGTATCTTCTCAGACCACAAGGCACTAAAGGTGGAACTCAACTCTAACAAAAATGTTCAACCCCACACAAAGGCATGGAAATGAAACAACCTTCTGTTGAATGACAGACAGGTGCAGGAAGAAATAAAACAGGAAATCATTTACTTTCTTGAGCATAACAACAATGAAGACACAAGCTTCCAAAACCTGTGGGATACTGCAAAAGCAGTTTTGAGAGGAAATTTTATCACTTTAGATGCCTACATTTGAAAAACAGAAAGAGAGCGCATCAACAAACTCACAAGCCATCTTATGGATTTGGAAAAAGAAGAACAATCTAAGCCTAAACTCAGTAGAAGAAAAGAACTCTCCAAAATCAAATCAGAGATCAATGAAATTGAAAACAAAAGAATCATTCAGAAAATTTATGAAACAAGGAGTTGGTTTTTTTAAAAAATGAATAAAATAGATAAACTTTTGACCAGAATAACTATAAATAAAAAAGTAAAATCTCTAGTAACCTCAATCAGAAACGATAAAGGGGAAATAACAACTGATGCCACAGAGATACAAGAGATCATCTCTGAATACTACCAGAAACTCTATGCCCAGAAATTTGACAATGTGAAGAAAATGGATCAATATTTGGAATCACACCCTCTCCCTAGACTTAGCCAGGAAGAAATAGAGCTCCTGAACAGACCAATTTCAAGCACTGAGATTAAAGAAACAAGAAAAAAATCTTCCAACAAAAAAATGCCCTGGTCCAGATGGCTTCACACCAGAATTCTATCAAACCTTCAAAGAAGAGCTTATTCCTATACTTTAAAAATTATTCCAAAAAATTGAGGAGGAAGGAATCTTCCTCCAACATGGTCTACAAAGTAAACATCACCCTGACACCAAAACCAGGAAAAGACCCAACTAAAAAGGAGAATTTCAGACCAATTTTATTAATCAATATAGATACAAAAATTCTCAACAAAATCCTAGCCAATAGATTACAGCTTATCATCAAAAAAGTCATACATCATGATCTAGTAGGTTTCATCCCAGGGATGCAAGGCTGGTTTAATATACCCAAGTCCATAAATGTTATCCACCGTATTAACAGAAGCAAAAACAAAAACCATATGATCCTCTCAATGGATGCAGAAAAAGCATTCAACAAAACCCAGCATCCTTTTCTAATTAGAACACTAAAGAGTATAGGCATAGGTGGCACATTTCTGAAACTGATAGAAGCTATCTATGACAAACCCACAGGTAATATTTTACTGAATGGAGTAAAACTGAAAGCTTTTCCTCTTAGAACTGGAACCAGACAAGGTTGTCCTCTGTCACATCTAGCCTATACAATTAGGCAAGATGAGGAAATAAAGGGAATCCAAATGGGAGCAGAGGAGGTCAAACTCTCCCTCTTTGCTGATGACATGATCTTATACTTAGAGAACCCCAAAGACTCAACCACAAGACTCCTGGAAGTCATAAAAAAAAATACAGTAATGTCTCAGGATATAAAATCAATGTCCACAAGTCAGTAGCCTTGGTATATGCCAATAACAGGCAAGATGAGAGGCTAATTTAGGACACAACTCCCTTCACCATAGCTTCAAAGAAAATTAAATACCTAGGAATATACCTAACAAAGGAGGTGGAGGACCTCTATAAAGAAAATTATGAAATCCTGGGGCGGCGCCTGTGGCTCAGTCGGTAGGGCGCCGGCCCCATATACCAAGGGTGGCGGGTTCAAACCCGGCCCCGGCCAAACTGCAACCAAAAAATAGCCGGGCGTTGTGGTGGGCGCCTGTAGTCCCAGCTACTTGGGAGGCTGAGGCAAGAGAATCGCTGAAACCCAGGAGTTGGAGGTTACTGTGAGCTGTGTGAGGCCATGGCACTCTACTGAGGGCCATAAAGTGAGACTCTGTCTCTACCAAAAAAAAAAAAAAGAAAATTATGAAATCCTAAGAAAGGAAAGAGCAGAGGATATTAACAAATGGAAGAACATACCATGCTCATGGATGGGAAGAATCAACATTGTTAAAATGTCTATACTTCCCAAAGCAATCTACCTATTCAATGCCATTCCTATCAAAATACCAACACCGTACTTTCAAGACTTGGAAAAAATGATTCTGCGTTTTGTAAGGAATCAGAAAAAAACCCCTATAGCTAAGGCAGTTCTTAGTAATAAAAACAAAGCCAGGGGCATCACCGTACCAGCTTTTAGGCTGTACTACAAAGCCATAGTGGTCAAGACAGCATGGCACTGGCACAAAAATAGAAACATAGACATTTGGAATCAAATAAAAAACCAGGAAATGAAACTAACATCTTACAACCACCTAATCTTTGATAAACCAAATAAGAACATACCTTAGGGGAAAGACTCCCTATTCAATAAATGCTGTTGGGAGAACTGGATATCCACATTTAAAAGACTGAAACTGGACCCACACCTTTCTGCACTCACAAAAATTGATTCAAGACAGACAAAGGACTTAAATTTAAGGCATGACACAATAAAAATCCTCAAAGAAAGCATAGGAAAAACACTGGAAGATATTGGCCTGGGGAAAGACTTCATGAAGAAGACTGCCATGGCAATTGCAACAACAACAAAAATAAACAAATGGGACTTCATGAAACTGAAAAGCTTCTGTACAGCTAAGGAGACAACAACCAAAGCAAATAGACAACCTACACAACGGGAAAGGATATTTGCATATTTTGAATCAGACAAAAGCTTGATAACTAGGATCTATAGAGAACTCAAATTAATCCACATAAAAAAACCAACAATCCCATATGTCAATGGGGAAGAATCATGAATAGAACCTTCTCTAAAGAAGACAGACAAATGGCTAACAAACATATGAAAAAATGCTCATCATCCCTAATTATTAGAGAAATGCAAATCAAAACCACCCTGAGATACCATCTAACTCCAGCAAGAATGGCCCACATTACAAAATCTCAAAACAGCAGATGCTGGCGTGGATGTGGAGAGAAGGGAACACTTTTACACTGCTGGTGGGACTGCAAACTAGTACAACCTTTCTGGAAGGAAGTATGGAGAAACCTCAAAGCACTCAAGCTAGACCTCCCATTTGATCCTGCAATCCCATTACTGGGCATCTACCCAGAAGGATAAAAATCCTTTTATCATAAGGACACTTGTACTAGACTGTTTATTGCAGCTCAATTTACAATCGCCAAAATGTGGAAATAGCCTAAATGCCCACCAACCCAGGAATGGATTAACAAGCTGTGGTATATGTACACCATGGAATACTATTCAGCCATTAAAAAAAATGGAGACTTTACATCCTTCGTATTAACCTGGATGGACGTGGAAGACATGATTCTTAGTGAAGCATCACAAGAATGGAGAAGCATGAATCCTATGTACTCAATTTTGATATGAGGACAATTGATGACAATTAATGACACAGTGGGGGTGGGGAAAGGGGAGAGCAGAGAGAGAAAGAAGGAGGGAGGGGGGTGGGGCCTTGGTGTGTGCCACACCTTTTGGGGGCAAGACACGATTGTAAGAGGGACTTTACCTAACAAATGCAATCAGTGTAACCTGATTTCTTGCACCCTCCATGAATCCCCAACAATAAATCAAAAAAAAAAAAAACAAGGATTGAGTTGCACTTTTGGAAGTCAAGTGTTGGAGTCTTTTACCTATAATGACTTCTTTTCTTTGGGGTTGAAACACAGTAGTGGGATTACCAGATCAAATGGTAGGTCTATGTTCAGTGCTTTGAGAAATTTCCACATGACTTCCCATAGGGCTGCACAATTCACAATTACAGAGATGTGCAATCTGCTTAAGTGCCCATCAGCTGATGGGAGGATTAAGGACAGGTGGTGAGTGTGTGCCACAGAGTACTACTCAGCGGAAAAAAAGAACAGAACCGCAGCCTCAGCAGCACCTTGGGTGAAAAGAGGCCATTATCCAGGTGAAGTGTCTCTGGAATGGAAATCCAAATGCTACATATTCTCACTCAGAAGTAGAGGTTAAACTACAGTCACAGGGAGTGAGGGCCCAGAGGGGGACTGGGGACGAGGGATGAAAAATTACTTACAGCGTGCAATGTGCACCATTCAGGTGACAGGGACACTAAAAGCCTGAACTTCACTGTTATAGGGGTTTTTTTGGTAGCAAAAGAACATGGGTACTTCCTAAATCAGTGGTTCTCAACCTGTGGGTCGCCACCCCTCTGTAACAATGAAAATACATCCTGTATATCAGATATTTACATTACGATTCATAACAGTAGCAAAATTACAGTTATGAAGTAGCAACGAAAATAATTTTATGGTTGGGGGTCACCACGACATGAGGAACTGTATTAAAGGGACACGGCATTAGGAGGCATTAGGAAGGTTGAGAACCACTATCCTAAATCTACCAAAATAATTAAAGAAAAAAAAAAAAGAAAGAAAGAAAGAAATCAAGTGTCACACTTATGAACACAGCCTGGCTCCTATAGAGAGGACTTCAGCTGACATGGGAGCTGGCCTTTGTGGGGGAGGGCACTGGCTGATCAGCCACCTCCCACCTGCCCCCAGCCTGCCAGGTGAGCACTCAGAACCCAGCAGCCAGCAACATGGAGAAACCAAAAGGGGCTCTTCAGCGAACACCAGCTCCTCTACCCCTAACTCCTCACACAGAAACTCCTTCCCCACTGAATAGGCTAGCTGCCCACAGACAAAGGATGCCTGTGTGCTTGCTGAATAAAAAGCAGCTCATTCTGAGCCAAAGGCTTTGGGACTGGAACGTGGTTTGAGCGTCTCAACTGCAGAGCCCAGCGTGGAGGGGAGGCATCTACGGGTCAGAACACAGCCGCAGAACCCGCGCCGGCCCAGCCCGCGGGAGGCCCGCAGGGCACCTGCCCTGCTCTGGGCTTGTTTCTTCTTTATCTACAAAGAGTCCAAGTGGAAGGGAAAAGAACAAGAAACCAGAAAGACTTTTTATTGCCCCACAGGGTCATTGGAATTACCCAAATCAGTGAAAGGCTTTGAAGATTAACGGGCCCATATAAATGTTAATTTGTTCTGAGGTTTCTCCTGGACTTGAAGCAGAAGGCGGAAGATGTGCGTGTGAAGCGCAGCGCGGTGGCCTGGGTTAGAATTAGCGCCTATGCAGGTCTCTGGCAGGAGGGTGAGGGAGAGCCACGCCAGCGCTGTTTCTTTTGGACATAGTGGTGGGACTGCGTGTGGATCCATTCCCTGAACCACCAGCAGCATGAAGAGTTAGTGACGACAGTCCCCACCGCAGGGGGATGAAAAGAAAAGACTTCCAAGAGTCCCTGGAGAGGAAAGGGGCAACACCGCACCTTGTCCACCATTAATCAATTTCCATCTGCTTTAACGAGGGCACTGCAGCCCTCCTGAACAGACCTGGGGGCCCAAGAGCCAGCAAGTGCCCCATCCCCCAAAGCCAAGTGCTTCCATGAGAACGTACCTCACACTTACAGGAAAAGGGAGCAAAAATCCTCTCAGAAAAATAAGAATTAAACCCAATGAACAGGAGGCCACCTGAAGCCCCAGTTTCCCAAACCAGGAAGCAGCCTGGCCTCGTGGTGGTCCGGGGTGCTGGTGGCCTGGAAGCGGCAGACTCCTCACAAACATCTCATACTTCCTCCATGCGGCCTTCTGCACTGGACGCCCCTGGGGAGGGGGGCTGGGGCTCGGAGGACTGAGCAGAATCCAGAGTAACAGTTGGCCCATCCAGAGTGTGAAGAGTTTTAGGTGAGGTTCGCACACTCACTTATAGAGCTGTGCCAAAGTTACGAGGATGCGACAGTTGCGCTCTCAGCTACACATGAGCTGAATTATGTATGCTCCCCTAAGCCCCCAGTACCTCAGCAGGTGCCTATGTTAGGACACGGGCCTTAAGGGAGGTCATAAAGTAACAGGAGGCCCGAAGGCTGGGCCCAGCCCCAATCCAACTGGTGTCCTTATAAGGAGAGGGGATCCAAACACGCAGAAAGTCACTGGGGGTGCCCAGAGGAAAGGCCCTCTGAAGCCAAGGAGAGGGTTCAGGAGAAAGCAAACCTAGGGGTCCCAGGGCTTAGACACCAGCCTCCAGAACTGAGAGAAAATAAGCCCCAGTCTGTGGTCCTCGTGATCACAGCCCTGGCAAAGCAACGCACCACATCAGAGAGCCAAGGCCACACGCTCCTGCCAGCCTGGGTGCCTTGCACAGCACAGCCCATACTTGGGGACTTGGGTGCCAACCCCATGCCCGGCTCCTGACGCCAGCGCAGGCCCACAGCTCCACGGATCCAGGAGCTGAGGGCAGCACAGGGCAGGGAGGAGAATGCTCCCTCGGGAATCCCTCCTTGAGGCGGCTGCCCTGCCTGCCGCCCCCACCTCCAGGCTCTCAGAGAACCCTGGGGCCTCAGGCATTGGAACACTTTCCACACTGTGGTACTTCCTCAGTCCCCACAGCCCAGCCCCAGAAGACCCTTGTTCTCGAGGATGTTTTCCCCTTTTGCTGATCCCTGGGTCCCTCAACCCACCTGAGCAGGGCTCTTTTATTTAATGACTGTCAGCTGACCATCCCAGGAGAGAGCAAGGCCAGACAGGCCTGAGCCTGCAGGGCTAATGCACCCCACAGGGAAGAGGCCGTGCCCAGGGGCAGACCACACGGCCCAGCTGTCCATCCCCATTCCAGGAGTGTGGGGCATGGTGGGAGCACAGGGTCAGGCACCTAACCACCCACTCAGGGTGGGGGGTGGGGTGAGCACCCTGGGATGCTAAAGCCTGCTTGAGGATTAGGATGGCTAAGTGCAGAGGTGGGTGTGTTTTGGCAGAGGGAACAGTGTGTGCAGCAGCCTAGCAGTCCCAGTGGCTGATGGAAGAAGCTCCAGGAGATGTGAAGGGGCTCAGATGGGGCTGGAGAGGTCAGCAAGGGCCAGGCCATGAAGGCCGGTGTGGACCAGGTCAGGGCTGTGGGTTCTACAGGGGAGTGGCCACCGGGAGCTGCTTCTCAGGTACTCTGCTGGCTCCAATCCCTCCTGCCCACACTGGCCAGTAACCTTCAAATGCCATGACTCCAACCCACGGTATTGTACCCCCAAGGACATCCACAGACAAGAATATCAGCCTTTCAAAGTTCCCCATCCATCCCTTGGGTGAAGCCTGGGCAGCACAGCCTATCAGATCCTCCCGCAACCCCTGAGATCCACCTTTGCCTATAGAGGCCTCATCTGGTCCCTAGCATGATGCGTTCCTGTCCTCTCCTCTTTGGGGCCTCTTTCTGTCCTTACATCATCAGGGGAACTTTTCCCCTGAAGTGAGAGGGTCGTGATGAGGGTCATGCCACATGAGACCCACAACCCCCAGTGCTTAGAACAAGAGAAGCACTGTGACCCAGGCACCTTTGTCAAAAGCGGCCAGTTAGGTCTCCACTCCGGGAAGACTCCAGCTGGGGCCTGTGACGATGTTTTGCACGATCTGGCCCACTAGATATAAAACATCTAGAGCTGGGCGCAGTGGCTCACACCTTCACCACTCCGGAAGGCTGAGGCAGGTGGATTGCTTAAGCTCAGGATGTCAAGACTAGCCTGAAAGAGAACAAGACCTTGTTTCTACTAAAAATAGAAAAACTAGCCGGGCACTGTGGTGGATGCCTGTAGTCCCAGCTACTTGGGAGGCTGGGGCAAGAGGATTGCTTAAGCCCAAGAATTTGAGGTTGCTGTGAGCTGTGATGTCATCACACTCTACAGAGGGCCACTCTCTGGAAAAAAAAAAAAAAAGAGAAAGAGAAAGAAAAAAATCTAGATAGCTTTGGTGAGGGGAAAAATATCACATTGCTAAAATGTCCTTGGTTGCAATGAATAGCCTGGGGATAGATGGAACAATTCATTCCAGAGACCAGAATAACTGAGAAAATGGGCAAGGATATGGGCCCAGCAGGCGTGACGAGGATCGCTGGGGCTTTCCAAACAAAAGGAGGAAGAGGCCGAGATAAGGGTTTGGGACACTGGCCAACAAGTGGAGGAAGTGATCACTTCCAAACTGCTGTTGGACGTGCATTCCACAACATCTGCAAGAACACAACCCCGCACAGTCCCCGCCCTGTGCCACCCCAGTCGGGGCAGGGGACTTAGTTTGCAGGCTTTTGTGTTTGTGGATGGTATCTCTCATGTACGTACACTCACAACAGCGTATTTTGTACATATTTTGACATAATTAATGTTTAGTTTTAAGGCATTTTTTAAACTAAGTGATGTAAAAAATATTGAAATAAGATGGTAAGGATGATTTGGAGGTTTTCTTGGATGCTTAAGAGAAGAAATATTTCTAGAATAAAATTATTTCTCACACATGTTAAATACGGTAGCGACATTACCGCTGAGGAAGAGGGTGGTGTCCGTGGATTGACCCCAGCAGGGCATGAGTCAGCCGGTCACAGGCAATCAAGACATCATTGTTAAATGGTTCAGTGAACGGGGAGTCCTGCAGGGCTAGGACTGGCAGATTTAAATTCACATACCAACAAAATTATTATTGGCATGCCAAGGTCCGAAATGCAGAGTATTCTACATTTTCTCTCCCTGGCTTTGTTTTCTGAAGTTTCTGGAAAATGAAACAAACATTCATATCCACCAGTCCTCCCTGGCAGCCAGCCTCTGGACACATTCCTTCTCTTTGCCACTGACCCTCAGCTCTCAGCCTCCACTTGTCCCCAGATCATGTCCAGACAGCTACTGGCTTGAAATACCCAGAACTCAGCTAAGCCAGGGGTCAACAGTAGGCCGCCGATCTGGGTAGAGATTCCACCTTTACAAAGCGCTTACTCACTGGCTCCTTCATTTTATTTCACCCACCTTGTGACCGGGACAGGCTCATTCTCACAGTATTCTCTCTCTCCCTTTTCCCCCGCCACACGTGCACACACTGGAAACGTGAACACTCGCTCCACACGTTCGCCCCACCCAGGAAGGCAAGGCCCTCGCCTCCAGGGAGTGAGAGAGGGAAAGAACCCAAGCAGAGCAGCAGGCCTGAACCGGGCCCAGACCCCCAGGCCCGCAGACCCCCCAGCCCCGAGGCTGCCCTCATCCCGTGTGGGCCAGTTTCCACGTGGCCCGACGGCCTCCTTCCCACTCTGGGCCCTGGAGCAGGCCACATCCTCTTCCTGCTGAAGCCTGCACCTAAGCACAGGGGCCGTGTCTAGACAGGAAAATAACCCCCAGAAGCTCCCGAGGGCACGTGAACAAAAGGCCTTCAGGACGACTCTGGTCACATATCGGAGTTTCTCTTTTCTCTTCCGTAAAAACATTCCAGAAGACTTATTGGTCACAGACGCCAATATTCTAGCAACCGGCAGGATCAGATCTGGCAGCGGGAAGGGAAGGGAAGCCGGGCGGACTCTGCACGTGTGTGCCCTGTGCACACCACACACGCTGCCTCTCCCCACGTCTCTTTGCCTCTTTCTCTCTGAATCTGACTCTGGTTGTCCCTGTCTCTCTCCATCTCTGTGTCCCTCTGTCTCTTTCCACGTGCCTCTTTGTCTCTGTGTCTGTCCCCGTTTTTTTCTGAATGTCTCTCCCTCCCTCCCTCCCCGCCTCCCTTTCTCCCTCACACACTCACCCCACTCTGTGTCTGACTCAGGTCCCAGATCACTCAAACACCAATGTCCCTCACACTTCCTACAAGCCCCCCACACCCCTGACGGCCCACCCTCAACTGGCACTAGTGAAGTGAGGACGTACAAACTTGACTCCCCACCTGACCTCAGCAGCCACCCACTGAGACCAGGGCTGTGGCTGAGCACAGACCACGGCATTGTGGATGGGGGACACACACAGCAGCAGAGGGCCAGAGAGGAGGGCTCGAGGTGCAGGGTGGTGACCCTGGGTTGCTGGTCCCAGACACTGGTTAGGCTGTGGTGCTCCCCATCAAAGGTAGAGACCAGGAAGAAAAACCGGTCTGGAGAGGCCAAGGCCAGTCAGTGGAGTTGGGGGCAGTTGGGGTTAAAGGGTGAGCGGAGGAAAAGACGCCAGCACAGGTTATTAAAAGAAGAGATTCAGAAAACTCTTTCATTCAACAAATGCTTGCCCTGAGGAGGGGGATGCTATCTGGTGCTGCTGTGATCACGGGGCTACAGCAGTGAGTGGGGGACACAGAAAGCTCACCCACAGAGCACTGACCTGAGAGGGAGGGGCCTTAGGAGATAGAGGAAAGGCAAGAATGAAACACAGGGGACGTTGGGGGCAGAAAACATGCGGCCAAGGCAAGAAGCTGTAGGGTGGCTGCAAATTTAGGGAGTGACTTCATTATTTTCTCGCAGCTCTGGAGGCTGGATGCCTGAGATTGAGGTGTGGCAGGGGAGGTTTCTCCTGAGCGCTCTCCCTGGCTCAGGAGATACCCTCTTCTCCCCTCTCTGTCCTCACAGGGAGGTCCCTCTGTGTCCTAATCTCCTCTTCTTATAAAGATGACAAACTAGAGTAGACCCCACCCAGATGACCTCATTCTGCCTTAACTATCTCATTAAAGACCCTCTAAATCCAGTCCCATTCTCGAGTACTGGAGATCAAGGCTTCAAAAGACGAATTTTGAGAAATTCAATCCAGAAATTCAATTCATACCTAACAGGTCTGGGGGCATATTAGACACTTTCCATCTGTCCCCATGGATTCATTGTCCCTCCTCCTCCACTCTGCCCTGTGCCCCAGAATGACACCGATCTACAAAATGCACAAGTGGCCCCTGACCCCTGGCTTCCAAAGAGGGAGCACATCCGGAGAACACGGGGGTGGGGGGCCACGGGAGAGGGCAGCATGTTCTCTGTGGCAGGGCTTTGGGTTGGCTGCAACCTCCCACCAGGGGCTATGACACCTGCCAGGTGATCTGCCTACTCCACCTAGCTCTCCCCTCTTCCCCTGGGCCCTCTAGACAGAGGCAGTGAGGGCTCCCCACGATGGCTAGTCCTGGAGGGCTGCACCACCCTACACCCTGCCCCTAGCTTTGTAAATGGTCATCTGACAAACACAGGGGGTTGGAGAAGGAAGAACCAAAGAAATAAAAAAGGCAATCAAGAAAAACTGGGTCCCAGAAGCCAGAGGAGGTTCGAGAAGACAGGTATGATCTCTAGTAAGAGCCACAGAGGGTAAGGGCTTGACGAGCACCATAAAGCAGCAGAAGGCATGATGCCCATTGAAGAGAGAGAAACTCCTCTAGAGGAGAAATGGTGGTGAATTCCACTGGTGGTGGATTCCACACCAACAAGCTTACTCCTACTACGGTCCACATTCAGTGAGCACTTGTTGCCTGAGGCACTCACAAGTCCACATCCTGCATGTGACACGCATGTAGGTGTGTGTGGGCACATGTATGTGTATGCACATGCGTACGGACACACAAACATAGGCAAATGAAGGAACTGGCATTTCGGGCCTACAATTACAAGGTTTGATTCAATTACTAAAGATGTATGACTCCCAGGATGCTGAGCCAACCCCGAAATATTAATCTAGCTTTGAAGATAAGGCCTTATTTATGAAAGCTGCACCTTTCCAAAGATATGTTTTATATTACTCTTAACTTATGACATAATCTCTACATTTGTGTTATTATTGGTGCTGAGGTAGTGGGCGATCCCTTTTTAAAAAGTCCTTTCTTTTTGAAAATACTCTTTATTTTTAAAAGCAGGTTCAGGTTCATAGCAAAACTGAGCTGGAAATACAGAAATTTCCCTTCTACCCCATTCACTCACAAAGCCCCACCACCACCACCACCCCACACCATAAAGTCCGCTTTTCAAATACCTTCTAATCCATTTAAACAACCATATAATTTCTCCAAAATCTTCCTGACAACAACATTATCATGTGCCTACTGGTGAGGAGTGAGAATCAAATTATTGAAGACTTTCTCCCAAAGTGTTGTCGAAGCCAAGAATTAGGCCCACAGCAAACACTCCCTTGTGCCTTGGCTGTCCCACCCTGGCAACCACAGCCATGTCCTTCAGCACTCTCAGCCACTTGCATTCTAGGCCCTGCTAAACTTCCTTTTTCTGCATTCCTAAGGGAGGTGAACCACAGAGACTGGGATTTGCAGGGAGCAGCATCAGTAAGGGGGAGCATTGGCTTAAACAAACCCCAGTCTCCGTGGTGCAGCTGGGAAGCAAGGAGACAGCAGTGGCGGAGTGCCCAGCATCCCACAAAGACTGGTCTCTGACGGCCGCCATTTACTCACTGCAGACACATCTGGGTCTAGGCATGACGTTCTCCAGCCAGTCACTGAGACGAGGGGCTTCACTTCAAAGTAAAAGATAAAAAAGAAAAAAAAATTAAAGAAAATTGGGATCCAGCCAGTCTTCCAAGCAGAACTAACAATCAGAAGCCAAGTTCAAAAATGGACAAAGGACTTGAATAGACATTTCCTCAAAGACATAGGGATGGCCAATAAGCTCGTGAAAAGACCGCCAGCGTCACTAATCGTTAGGGAAAGCATGTCAAGACCACAGTGTGGGCCTGCTTCTCCCCCATTAGGATAGCTGATACAAAAATAAGACAAAAACCAACAAGTGTCGTTGAGGATTTGGAGAAAATAGGAATGCTTGTGCATTGCTAGTGGGAATATAAAGTGGTGAAGTGGCTGAGAAAGACAGAATAGCAGGTTCCCCCAAATTAAACATGGAACTATGAGATAATTCAGCAATTCCACTTTCTAGTATCCATACAAAGGAAATGAAAGCCAGGGTTTGAACAGATATTTGTACATTACAGGTTGTTACTTATAATAGCCAAAAGGTGGAAACTACCCAAATGTCCCTCTATAGATGAATAAACAAAATGCCATACACACAGAGCGTGAAATATTATTTGCCTTAAAAAGGAAAGAACATCTCATTCAAGCTACAGCATGAGTGAACATTGAGGATCTCACGCTAAGTGAGAAAAGCCAGACCCAGGAGGACAAGCACCACATAATTCCACTCAGGTGAGTTACCAAGAACCACTGCGTCGCAGAGACAGGAAATAGAATCGTGGCTATCAGGAGACGGGAAGACAGGGGAGAAGGTGACTTGTGTTAGTCTTCCAAGATAAAAAGGTACTGGAGATGGATGACGGTGCTGGTCACACGACAGGGTGACTATCCTCAACACCACTGAATTTGTACATCAGAATGCATTAAAGTGGTTATCTTGAATTACGTACATTTTACCAAGATTTGTAAAACAAATCTAACTCATTAAAAAAAACCATAGGCAAGCAGGCTGTTTTGCCCCCAACGTTCTCATCAGAGTGGGGAGGCGACAGGAAGGCCTCCTGCCTGGGAGCCACTGAGCACAGCAGCCTCTGGAGGGAGACGCAGCCCCTCCCCATCCTCTCCCTCCCAGGTGAAGACACACAGGGAAGCAGGATGGAAACCTCACCCCAGAGACCTCTGTCCTCATCCGCCTATAGCCTGTCCCCACTGTGACAGAACAGAGCAGCTGACACGATGCTCCCCTCTGCTCACAGAGTCCGTCTTTCTTGCAGATGTCTGTGTATCCACAGCCAGAGAAAGAGCATTTGAGAAACACAGCAATGGCTGACAGTCGAAAACTTACAAGTATCTTTGCAAATTAGAAAACAAAGTGAATTTCACATCTTTTATGTTTACCTGGATGGAGCTGGAACACATTCTTCTTAGTATCTCAAGAATGGACAAAAAAGTATCCAATGTACTCAATACTACTATGAAATCAATATATTACACACTCATATGAATGGCAAAACATAACTATAGTCCAGAATGAAGAGGGAAGAGGAGAGAGAGGGGAGGGGAGGGGATATGGGAGGAGGGAGGGCATTTGGGGGGACCTCACTTAACATGCATGATGCAATGGTACAATTCAAAACTATTAAGAAATGAGTATAATTGTGATGGATGTGTTACTTAGTTCAATGAAAGCATTTCACATTGTATATCGAAGCAGCACCCTGAACCCCATAAATGCATCAATGTACAAAGTCATGATTTAATAAAAAATAAGAAGAAGAAAATAAAAAGGCTCAGCGCCTATAGCTCAAGCAGCTAAGGTGCTAGCCACATACAAAGAAAGAAGAAAACAAAGTGAACGTTTTCCAGGTCTGCATGTCTGGACTTCCCAGAGCGACCCTTCCAGACTTCCCACACCTACACTTCCACAGGTGTTTCTCACAACATCAGCTCTGCCTGGCCCTGGGCAGCAGGGCACAGCAGTGGGGCCACTGTGACCTGGAAGACTGGGGGTGAAACTCGATCTACAGAAACCCCAGTTTGTCTGATGTCACTGGAGTTCCTGCTGCAGCCTGAGAGAGGTTCGCATTTACAGGGAAGCCCATTCCCAATCCCATAAGGTCCTCTTTAGAACGTTCTGTGCAGGGATGGAGCTGGCAGTAAGAGCCCAGGTACTTAGAATGGTTCAGGGCCACGAAAGCCACGAGTCCATCTCCCCAGCCTGAGGCAGGACCACGGTTGTCCCCCTTCCAGGGCATGGGGAGGCATCTCATGCCAGAGTCCTATTTCATCTGGTCTGGCTCCTCCCACCGCAGGAGGCTGTTTCCTGACACTCTTGGGAAGAGGACAGACACCCAGCCCTGCCTCCTCTCCAGGGGCGATGCTCACTCACTGTTCCCCACTCTTTTGCCGGACAGGTGATTTAACCTGGAGTCCCCCGAGAGACCTCTGGGAAGCTGCACAGCCCCACTGGGGCCTATCACAATGGGACACTTCTAAGCCTTGACCATCAGGCAGGATGGGGACAGGAGAAGAAAAGAGAGTGACCCAGAGAGAGAATGATGCACTGGGACACGGTTCTCCAGCTGGAGCGCAGGGAAATCCAGCACAGGTTGGTGAAGACACAGCCATTGTGCCCTGCCCAGCATTTGTCACTCAGGAGGGCTGGGTAGGGCATGAGAATCTGCACTTCCAGGGAATGTGGAGCGGTGCTGATGGGGCAGGTGCAGGGACTGCTGGGATAGGGTAAGGATGCTCCTCTCGGGTACACGGGACACCAGGAAGACAGGGATGAAAGCATCCTTTGCTGCTCCCTCACACACCAAGATGGAAGTAGAGGCCGCCGGTCACCACTATCTCAGCCCACACAGATGTGGCCCTCCAGGCAGGGGCCCCAGGAGCGGTCAGGTTCCAGCTGTGAAACCACAATCCCAAAGCCAGCCAGGTTTCCCATATGAATCTGGAGTATCTATGGTGAGGACATGTAATACACCAAAACCAATCCCAATGTCACCAGTTTCTCCAGTGACCCCAGCCCACACTTGAGGGTGGGACAGCTGTGCTCTGTGACGTTGACACAGCACGGCCCTCACAGTGGACTGCAGCTTCGCCCACAGGCCATGGCATGTGAATGGAGAACTCATTTCCCCTGAGTCCAGTGACCCTGACTTCCCCTAAGGAGTATTCTGGGTCATCTACTCAAGGCCAGTCCCTGGCACTGGGCTGCTGTGCAGCTCCTGTCTCAGGCGCCACAGCCCCAAGCCACCTGGCACACAGGAAGCCATCCCTAATGACAAGGTGATCCCAGCCCTCACTGCTCTCTGGGCTCTCCTGGATGGGAGCACGGAGGGTCCCCAGGGACACAACTCAGAAGGTCCGTGGCACAGCCCGACAGTGGGTCTAGTGTGCAGGCCAGGTTGGGTGAGTGCCAGAGCCCTGTCACTATCTCCAGGTGACCCAGAAACAGGTATAGGAGGTGCAAGGATTCAGCAGAGCTCAACTCCCCAAGATGGAGCATTTTGTGCCCATACGAAGGGGCTTCATGGGGGTGGGGGCACAAAGTGAGAGCAAACCGAGTGTTCTCACCCTCCCAGGAGGCCTGGGCAGCCTGCAGCTAGTCAGGCTAGTTGCTCAGCAGATGGAGGGTAATGATCAGAATCCGAGTCCTCAGACTCTCCCCCACTCTAACAACCAGTCCAGACTTTGCAGCCAGGCCAGGACTCCCAGGCTGCGCCTCTGGAGCTGCTGAGCTCTTCATGCTGGACATTTCTGGGAGGGCTCCACTTGCCCTCCATTGCCCCAGGGCCAGCCTTGCACCCTCCCCTCCAGTCCCTACCTTAGTCCTCCAGCCTCCACCTGCCACCCCACCTTGCTCCTGCTGCTGGACACCACTCCCCAGACACACCTGGGTAGGCCACCACCCTGCTCTGAACCTCTGAGAGCTGCCTGGGGCCTGCACCCGTTAGTTTACCTTTATGAATATTTACTTCTCTAGAACCCTCCACTGAAGCCACACAGATGGAGTCAGGGCTCCTCTTAGCTTCACATGAAGTCTTCCTCCTGTCTGCCCCCATCGAACCTCCCATCTGTACACACCCCAAACCCTCCGTCCTCAGAAGCCCTCTGAGGGCAATCTGTCTTTCAACACTTTCCAACTCCTAAGCATAAAACCACTTCCATTTTTTCTAATGCCATGCAGCACTGCTCACTACTAGGACTTCTGGTAACACTAAGAGAGAGATGCAGACATTATGTGCAGATCTGTACCCTCCTAATTGTTAATTGAGTGTGGGTTTTTCCATACTAACCACCCACCCCCTTATGCACACACACACTGACCCCACCTCTCCAGCCCAGACCTGGAGTCCCTCCTCAGGCAGGTACCCCGACCAACTCTGAACCACTGACCCATACTGTGTTGCAGGGATCCTCTGTAAATACAGAAGCACACACTGAGAGCGTAGTGTTGCTATGTATGTGTATATATATATTGATGGTAGGCAAAATAATGTTCCCAGAAAATACGTCCATGTTCTAACACAGGCGTCTTCAAACTGCAGCCCGCGGGCCACATGAAGCGGTGTGAATTGTGTTTGTTCCCATTTTGTTTTTTACTTCAAAATAAGATACGTGCAGTATGCATAGGAATTTGTTCATAGCTTTTTGGGTTTTTTTTTTTAACTATAGTCCGGCCCTCCAACGGTCTAAGGGACAGTGAATTGGCCCCCTGTTGAAAAAGTTTGAGGATGCCTGTTCTAACACGTCAAACCAGTGAATATGCTACTTTACAAGAGAAAAGGGACGTGGCAGAGGTGACAAAGGTGGATATGGGAAAATCATCCTGGATTACCCCTGTCTGATCACATGAGCCATCCAAAGTAGCGGCCAGTTCCCAGCTGTGGTTACCGAGAGACGTAACAGTGGAAGGGGCAGAGATACAGAAGGGACCAGGACAAGCCCAGGGGCCAGTAGAAATAACTTGGGAAGCGCAAGAAAACGAAGTCTCCAGAAAGGGACACAGCGCTGACACCTGAAAGTCAGACCAGAGAGACCTGCCTCACACCACTGGCCACCAGAGCAGCAAGATTACACATTCACATTCTACTGTAAGCCGCTGTGTTTGCAGTAAGTTGTTACAGTAGCAGCAGAACTAATACAGTATTCTGACTGAGCGTACCTCTGTGTGTGTGTGTGTGCACGCACCAGGGTCCTGGAGGACAAGGTGCCTAATTCATCTTTGTGTCCCTTTTAGAACCCAGATGTCCAGAGTGGACATCACATACATATTTGTGCAATTCTACCAATACATTAGTAACTTTTAAATGACCCAGAATGCACATTGATCAGGGCCCACATCCATGTCCAGGCCCAGGAAAATGGGAACAGGGCCTGAACTGATGTTGCCGGCAGAACCCTGGAACCGCGTGTCTCATCCCAGGGCCTTGTGCCCCACCCACCTTACCTATGGACATAGAAACAGCTGCCATGGCCAGGTCATCGTGCTGGGCCTCAGAAGGCCCTAGGGAGGGCCTCTCTCCTTGCTGAGATAGGGGCCCGGCTAAGTCTGGGCAGGTGGCTGGAGGGATGGGGACGGCCCAAGCAGGTGGGTGCTGGGATCCAAGAGAAGTGACAACATGCAGGGAGAAGAGGGTGTTCCTGGGGAGGAAACACCCTGCTGGGAAAGCCTGACTGTGGCCAGCAGCCAGGATGCCCATTCACTGCTGAGCCTGACAAGCCAGGTCACAGCCCCAGCATCTGAGGCCCCAGCCCCAACTGGCTAGGTCAGGTGTGTGACTACAGCGTAGCTCTATTGAGCCCAGCAGCTGCCTGAAGTCAACCTCTAATCAGGATAAAGAAACATTGAAATAATAAATACAGAGCACAATTCTGGTGCAGAGGAAACCAAGGAGGTAAGATAAAGTGGGTGGGAGTGGTGCCTGTGGCTCAGTGAGTAGGGCGCCGGCCCCATATACCGAGGGTGGTGGGTTTGAACCCAGCCCCGGCCAAACTGCAACAACAACAAAAAAAAATAGCCGGGCGTTGTGGCAGGCGCCTGTAGTCCCAGCTACTCGGGAGGCTGAGGCAAGAGAATTGCCTAGACGCAGGAGTTGGAGGTTGCTGTGAGCTGTGATGTCATGGCACTCTACCCAGGGTGATAAGGTGAGACTCTGTCTCTAAAAAAAGAAAAAAAGAAAGAATTACTGCAACATTGGCCACTTTTGACAAGTTTCATCTGATGAACAGACGTTGGTTTTGTAGTTGGTACAGGCCGGGCAGCATGGACACATAGGGGACACATGTCCAGTTCTGGGAGAAGGGAGAATGAAGGCTTCTTGGGAGTTCAGTCAGAAAGGCGCTCTCTGCATATTCTGCAATTGACCTTCACAGCAGCAGATGAGGACTCTGGCCCAACTCCAGGTTCAGAAGAAGCCACAGAGTCTTAGGAGATTGGTCAGAGGATGGGTAATTTGCCCGGGCCATTCCATGGGTAAGTTTTGGGCTGTCCATTTCCCTTCACCATGGCAGCTAGGCTGCAGGTGTGGAGGCAGGAGGGTGTGGTGGCTGGGAGGTGGGCTCTGGAAGCACACTGCCTGGCTCCCGACCCGTTCTCCTCTCTCTGCCTCAGTTTCCTCATCTGTAAAATGCAGGCGACACCTGTTAGCACACTGGGTTGCAAAGAGTCACTGAATGGAGCCCTGAGTGGAGAACCCAGCTCACAGTACATGTTCAACAATGTTAGCTCTTTTTTTTTTGAGACAGAGAGCTGAGCATCATAGTTCACAGCATCTCCCACTCCTTGATTCAAGCAATTCTCCTGCCTCAGCCTCCTAAGTAGCTGGGACTACAGGCATCCTCCACCACACCCAGCTAGTTTTTCTATTTTTAGTAGAGACAGGGTCTCACTCTTGCTCAGGCTGCATGAGAACTCCTGAGATAAAGGAATCCTCCCCCCTCTGCCTCCTAGAGTGCTGGGATCACTTTGATCTAAAGTCTTTCATTCTTGGATTTGTCACTGAGCAGCTTTGTGACCTTGAGCGACTTACTTTCTTTGCAGCAATATAAAACATCCTTGAAGAAGCCAGCTGTGTGGTTTATGAATTTCTAACTTCTCAGGAGAATTCCCAAAGGAAGACATAACTTCTGCACCCCTCACAGGTGGCCAATATGGATGTGGTCCTAGTTTCTGGAGGTCGGTCTTCTGTTACTCAGTCATGCTAAGGCCAATCCTGTGAAAATACTGTGACCACACAGAACCTTCTTGTCAGGATACTATCTTACAAGGTATGGAGTCATTTTCTGATAGCCCTAAGCCCACCCAAGAAACATTCTGAGTCTTCTTAGAAGCCAGGGTTAATAGGCCAGGGTGCCTTGCCTGCTTGGGGTGGTCCCAGCTTTACATGATAGAAACTGGTGGCACATGGGTGTGATTCAGGGCTGCATGTGTGTGTGAGCAGCGTGCATGCTCTGGGCCATAAATTTGCCCTTATTAAACACAAGCCCTCAAGAAATGAGAGCCAGTCGTTAAACAGCAGAGTTCAGTGACACACACTTGGTTGGTGGCTGTAGGAAGTGCCCAAACAGCAGCTTCCACTGCCAAGGAAAATGCAGCTACAGTCCTCTGGCAGGTCATAGGCCCGCGAGGCAGCATCGTGTTCCCCCAGCAGCCCTGCACGTCTGTGTGTGTGTGTCAGCCCATTTCTCAGCTGACGAGAATGAGGCAGCTGGAAAGAGTGTCCTAGTCACCTCGTGAGCGAGGGGCAGAGCTGTCACAACACAGTTCTCCTGCCCCCTGAGGGAAACACTGCTGGTGGCTGTTTCTCCAAGCTTTCCACAAGAGTCCTCTGTGCTGAAGCCCCAACCCCGCCACGTCCCCCTCTTGTTTATTATCTCCCAAGCACACACTGCTCAAAAAGGAAAAGAGCCACCAGGACAAACTAAGACTCATATCCAGCGACCAGGGCCACCGCCAGCTCCATCTTCAATCCCTTGCCCACAGAGGCGGCTCACAGCTGCCAGCCCCAGGCAGGAAGCTGCAGGGAGGGAGGCAGCAGGGAGGCCGAGGACAGGCCACTTCCCGGCAGGGCCTGCCAGGTGTCTCCCTTTGCGCTTTCAGATGTGGGTCCCTGGACAAAGCTCTTCCCAGCTGTATTCCCTTTCTAAGGCTGCCACAGAAGTTACCACAAACTAGGTGGCAATTCCATTGTTCTTAAGATGACAGAAACGTATTCTCCTGCCAGGCCCGGTGGCTCACGCCTGTAATCACAGCACTCTGGGAGGCTGAGGTGGGTGGATTGCTTGCGCTCAGGAATTTGAGATCAGCCTGAACAAGAGCGAGACTCTGAATCACTAGATTTTTCCACTGGTGATATGGAGAGGGATGAGGGCGGAAAATGTAGCTCACTGGGGCCACCCTGTGACCTCTTGTGGGGGGCCGCAGGGAGAACCCCCTCACGGTCTGCACACGCCATTCTCCTCTTCCTCATCACGACTTATCAGCCTGCACCAAGGGGCTGTTGAGACACAGTCAATGCGTCAGAAAGGCAAGTGGGGAGAGCAGATCACAGCCGTCTGCACACTGGGCTCCCTGAGAAGGAAACCCCAAAGGACAGCACAGACCGCAGGTTCCTCAGAGGACACGCTACTCCGTGGGGCTGATGAGATGCAAGATTTAGATCTGAAGAGCCGGGTCAAGTGCATGTGACAGGCGCTCCTGCTTTTTCAGGGGGTTTAGTCAAACAGCGGGTCTCCCTCCCCCTCCTTCCTCCTGAACTGTGAGAAGACATCACTGGTCCTGTGCTCTCCATGTCCTCCCTCCTGCCAGCCCTCTAGGTTCCAGAGAATCCTTCTGCCCTTCAGCAAGATGACACCTGATGGGAAAAAAGAATACCAAGTCAATTCCAACAGTGCGCAGCTGTCCCCAGGGGAACTCTCCACCCACTTTGCACTTGGAACATTTCTTTCTTTAACCTCAACTAAATTTAGGGGCTAGCCAGCACAACAGAATAACAGGAAAGCTCACCCAGAGCCAGGGGACCTCCCACCCTGTCCCACCCAGCTTCCCAGCTTCCGCCTTCCTTAGCCAAGAATCCTGACGGCCTGACCCAGCCCATAAAAGGTTCTGAATTTCCCAGCAGCAGTTGGCAAAGATTCAGAGCCTCCCGCTGGGGCACATCTCACACAGCAGCGCACTGCCCGTGGGGAATAGGGCCAGGGGACCACACTACCAGACTCTCATCAGAAAGAGCCCTTGAGGGGGGCGTGGTGGCTCACGCCAGTAATCCCAGCACTGTAGGAGGCCAAGGCGGGTGGATTGCCTGAGTTTAGGAGTTCCAGAAGAGACCAGCTTGAGCAAGAGTGAGACCCAGTCTCTAAAAAAATAGCTGGACACTGTGGCGGGCGCCTGTAGTCTCAGCTACTCGGGAGGCTGAGGCAAGAGAATCACTTAAGCCCAGGAGTTTGAGGTTGCTGTGATCTGTGACACCACAACACTCTACCCAGGGTGACAAACTGAGACTCTGTCTCAAAAAAAAAAAAGAAGAAGAAAGAAAAAAGAAAGAGCCCTAGAAAGTATATGAAGAATTTGAAATGTTTCTGCTTTAGAATGATGTTCCTTAGTTTATATACCTTGAGTTGCAAATTTCCTTTTTTTTTTTTTTGTTATTTTTGGCTGGGGCCGCCACCTCCGGCATATGGGACCGGCACCCTATTCCTTGAGCCACAGGTGCCGCCCGAGTTGCAAATTTTCAAGGAAAATGTTTCAATTTTATATTTTCACTTTAGTGATAATGTAAATACAAAAAAAATCTACTTTCATGAATCCATGATTAAAAATGTCTAACTGGGTGTTTTACAAGTGAGAAAGAATTCATGCTTTTTTCCCCTTTACAAGGTACTAACTGGGTGTTTTACAAATGAGAAAGAATTCATGCTTTTTTCCCCTTTACAAGGGATTTAAGCTTTACTCAAGTTTGGAGGGGTAGGAAAAAGAACGGGGTGAGAATATAATCTATAACCTGGTGGTTCTCAAGATGTGTTCCCCAGACAAGGAACATCAGTAGCACCCGGGACTTTGTGAGAAATGCAAACTCTTGGCCTCATCCAGATCTTCTGAAATCTGTGTTTTAATAGGCCTTCAGGGAGCTCTGATACAGCTCAAGCGGCTGTTGCCATGTAATGAATATTCAAACCGTTGTGCTGGAGCCTGGAATTCCGCATCTCTTACCGTGGATTCTGGAGCGTTTCTGAGCATATGTCACCTGCCGCCTGTTTCACCTTGGAATGGGTCCTTGCGACCAATCACTATGTCTCAGGTCCCCAGAGAGGCTTCGACCTAGCTCTGGTGTTGCCGCTTGTGGTAGTAACTAGTATTGAGTAGCTTGCCTGCTCACTGAGGGCGTCCTAAACACGACGCATTGTGCAAATTCATTTAACCTCCAAACAACCTCTGAGATTTATAATCACACACCAAAAAAAACCCCTACTCTCACCCTCACTTCACAGATAAGAAAAAGAGGCCCATAGAGGTGAAGCAACTTGCCCAAGGTCACACAGAGGGAGGCAGAGATGGAGCTGGAGTTGGCATTGCCTGGACCCCACACCTAGAAGACATTGACCCTAAAGGAGAGAACTGCCACCTGGGAGGCTTCCTAGACTAGAACAGATACCTAAACCTCAAGGGACTTTAGAAGCAATTAAATCCAATCCCCTCGTCTTAAAAATGAAGAAACCAAGGCACAGGAGTGCTGGGGAATGGGTCAGGGTCCCCAGCTAGTTACAGCAGAGCCAGGACAGCACTGCGATCTGTAGTGCTGTGCTTCTAGCTCAGAAAGCCTCAGGTCCTGGTGCCACAGGCAGAGACAGGGCTCACATCATGGGTCCACAAGTGCATTGTCTCACTTCAAAAGCTTTCACAGTCCCCAAAATGTAAGAATTAGAGGCCTGACCGGGTGTAAACAGAAGGTTTTGAACTCTAATTAATAATGAGCCAAATAATTATCTTCTTTGAAAGAGCGTATTTTAGGTGGTGCCTGTGGCTCATTGAGTAGGGCGCCAGCCCCATATACCAAGGGTGGCGGGTTTGAATCTGGCTCTGGCCAAATTGCAACAAAAAAACAGATGAGTGTTGTGGCAGGAGCCTGTAGTCCCAGCTACCCGGGAGGGTGAGGCAAGAGAATCCCCTAAGCCCAAGAACTGGAGGTTGCTGTGAGCTATGACACCATGGCATCTACTGAGGATGACAAAGTGAGACTCTGTCTCTAAAAAAAAAAAAAAAAAGAAAGAAAGAAAGAGCATATTGTATCAAGAGTAGCTCCAGCTGTAATGAGCCAGCCTTTTCTAGGGAAGTCATGACTCTCTGGCCGTCACATCAAAGGGAATTGCTGGCTCTAAGTCATCCAAGGCGTCTCTGTTTCCCGTCAACCCCCTCAGTCCCTACATGGGGCTGGCCTCTTTTTTTTTCTTTTTTCGTCTCGGCCACCTTTTGCATTTGTTTTCAGGAGTTTCTACTTTCTTCTTTCTGAAATATTCTAACACGATTGATGCCCATCCCTCTCCCTATGTCCAGAACTAGTTTTTAAGCTGAAACCATCTTCATGGCTTAACCTATTTTTTCTTAATAAAATATACCTTTGAATGAAAAGTCTCATTGTGCTATCCCCTTGGCCTCGTAAATGATCGTTTCCCCCTTGTGACCACAGAGTAGCTTTCACCAGAGTTTTGTTTTTCCCCAAAACACTGGGGCTCTGGGGTTGAGCCCCTCTGGTGCTGTGATGGGGCTATGGTTAACAATACACTTCACTGTGCACCGTCCCACAAAAGCCCACGTGCCACCAGCCAGCGTCCCTGCCCCAAACAGGCCTGCAAACTCCCTGGGATGACCCAGCAACGTGAATTCAGCAGCCCAAGGGGCTCACTGAGGAGTTTCAGGAATCCTGGGGGAGCCACTGGCTTGGGGGTGAGAAACCTCAGAATTACAAGGGATCCAGCAACGCAGATGTCAGTCAAGCATTGTCTGTTTTGCTTTCTGCTTTTTTCTTTTAGATTAATATGAAGGCGTACACGATTCGGTTACATTCCTTGTGTTTGTAAAGTCAAGTCCCAGTTGCAGTCGGGTCCTTCACACGGAAGCCCTTTGAGGACTCTCCCTACTCCTTTCCGTAAAAGGACTACTAATCTGTAGTCCCCCCAGAGCGCAGGAGTGTTCCCTTCTCTCCACACCCACGCCAACAACGATTGCTGTGGGCCCCTGTGATGTGGGCCATGCTCGCTGGGTTAGGCGATATCTCAAAGTGGTTCTGATTTGCATGTCTCTGATGATTAGGGGCCATGGCATTTTTTCATGTGTTTGTTGGCCATTCGTCCGACCTCATGAGAAAAGATTCTGTTCATGTCTCTTCACAGTTTTTAATAGGGTTGTTGCTCTTTTCTTGTCGATGTTGTTTCTCAACCCCTGTTTTTCAGGGGTTCTGTTAAGATTGACAAGGCCCAAATGCCTTAAGAGAGGTGAGAATTTATCACCTCTTTTGACACTAGTTGTTTTCTCAATCCATGAATACTAAACTATCCTAGGAATCACTAAGATGGGCTGACGTTTCTAAGAGTTCATTCCAGAACTCTGCACGCCCCTGATCCAGACAGTCAGTACCCTATAAGTACATGTGTGTAGGTGGGAAGGGGGGGTCATCTCAGCAGGGTTAGGATTAACCCTGGGGCTCTGTAGGTGAAGGGGCATCTGGCCTGGCTCCTACACAGGCATGTGGGGCTCTGGCCTTCATTCTCCCTGACCTTGGAGCCAAGGTCTCCCCCAGCTCCGAGACCCAGTGCCACTGGCAGCAGCATCACTGCGGCGCCTGCCCAGCACCAGGCCACTTTGTGGGTTAAGTCTGCCAGGGAGACGATGAACGGTTACACCCGTGGTGATTTAGTGACAGTTGATACTAGTGCTATCCAGGAAAAGAGCACTAAGCTGCAAGAAGACAATGATGGCTGGCCAGGCCTGGGACAGAGTGGGGTCATCCTTCTGGAATGTTCTGATGGGCACACCACACGGGCTTCAAGTTTTCTCTGGCAGCCACTGGAGGATGGGTGGGAAGGAGCCCAGAATGGGCATCAGGAGGTCTCTAGGGCACTTTTTACAGCCACTTTGGTGACATCCTGGTCTTGGGGGAGCCATGGAGGCTGAGCCCTGTGCACAGAAGCTCTCAGTGGGATGGCAGAGGAAGGGGGAGTGTATTTGTCAGGGGTCTCCAGAGAAGGAACCCCATAGGAGACACATAGATAATATAAACAGATGTGTTGTAAGGAATTGGCTCACAGGATTATGGAGGCTGAGAAATCCCAAGATCTGTAGTGGGAAACCTGGAGGCCCAGGAGAGCTGATGGTCACTACAGTCTGAGTCCATGGGCCTGAGGCCCAGGACCGCCCGTGGTGTAAGCTCCAGCCTGAAAGCCAGAAAGTCTGAAACCCAAGAAAGCCAAGGTTTCTGTTTGAGTCCAAAGGCAGAGAAATGCCCATTCCTAGCTCAAAGGCCAGCAAGTGGGAGGAATTCTCTCTTACAAGACATGTTTTCCAAAAATACCAAAACTTTTGAACAGGCTTCTAACATCCAGAGATTTCTGTGTCTTGGATCTCAGTGGTTGGGCAACACCAGCCTTAAAAGAAATCACATGAGCAGCCACCAATCTTTGCAAACAAAGAAGTGAAGACTCTGCCTGCTGTTGTGGTTTTTACTTTTCTGTAAAGTTTACTTTGCACATTTTGGGGTCTTTACATAATACTGTGTAATAAGCACAGTTTACTCAGAACTCCAGAGGGTTTCTGAGCTGGTGACGTCCACTAAGGGTTTCTAAGTATACTCTTCCCCCAGAGTGAAATTTTCCATCATCTCTGAGTTGGGGTTGTGCATCAGAACCATTTCTTCACCCACTCTGAGGTTCTCCACTAACGACCCAGCCAGAGTGTCCATGAGTAAATCACACAGATGCAGAACCCAGTAGCCCCTGTGTCTCCTGCTAATGTTTGGGATGAGCTACTTCCTGCTCTGATTCCTGCCTCTCTCCCATCTTCTGGGTCTCATTCTGGGGGCTAACCAGTTGCCTAAACCCCAAGCACTCTCTCAATTGTGTTCCCTAAGAGAACCCAATTTTTGGACATCTACAGAAAAGAAAAGAGAAAGATCTTGTGAAGTAAGATGCAGATTTCACCCAAAAGCAGAGGCCTGTGGTCCTCACTGAAACTTTGAGATAACCAGGTTTCCGGGACCTAAATCTTCCTGCTCCACAGAGCAGAGCAGCTGATCAAACAAGAGTCAGCCAAGCAAGCTTCAACTTCTCCATCAATTGATGATTCAGGGGCTGGACCCCATCATTCACCTTTCACCTTTGATTCCCAGTTTAAAAAAACAATAAATACCTGTGAACAACCACCTGGGCCTTGCTGAGAGCTTGTCTTTTTTTAATTTCACCTGCTGAAAGAGAAATTAGCTGATCACACGGCAACGTACCTGATGGGAGCTCCTCTCCCAGGAACGTCGGGGGAAAAATAAACACATGTGAGGGTCGAGGTTTCCTAGGGAAGGAAGCTCGCTGTAACATGACACAAGGCCACTGATTATTGATATGAGGGTAATGAGGACTGTCACCACGGAGTGACTGCAGCATTAGCAGCCAAGCAAAGATGGTAACAAGTTAACAAGTTAAAGGGGGATGAGCTTGGCTTACCCAGGAACATTTTATTAGCCACCAAGTCAACATTTTGTGCAACTTCTTGGTTTTTTAAACTCTGTTGGCATCAAGAGTTGCCCTTCTTACAACACTTTCTACCTAATCCTCCCTAAAATTACCTGTAGGGGGTTCATCCAATATATATGTAAGCTATATAAAGAAGTTACATTTATTAAGTTTAAAAATACTCTTTCCACAAAGGGGGGTCAGTACAAAAATTCTGTCTCAGGAAATGAAGCCAGTGGTCAAGGGCGGAGTTGGCAAACTTTTTCTGTCAGGGCCAGACAATAAATATTTCCGGTTTTGTGAACCATTCTTGAAACTACTCAACTCCACATTACAGTGCACGAAACCGCTGTGTTTGGTTTGCAAATGAGCGCACGCCAGTGCGTTCCTCTGGCACCTTCTGTTGCTGGTAACAGAATACCTACAACTGGGTAATTTACGAAGAAAAAGAATTTATTTTTTAGAGGTGTGGAGGCTGAGAAGTCCCAGGTGAAGGGGATACATCTGGAGAGAGGCTTCTTGCTGGTGGGGACTCTCTGAAGAGTCTCGAGGTGGCGAAGTGGGGGGAGAATGCTGGCTAAGGTCTCTCTTCTCTTTTTGTAAAGCAACCATTCTATTCCCACGAGTGATAGCCCATTAACCCGGTAGTCCCAGAATGGATTCAAACCAATCACCTCTTAATGGTTCCACCTCTCACCCTGGATGAAGTTTCAACATGAATTTTAGAGATAATATTCAGAGCGTAGCAAGTGTGTTCTAAAATGTAGATAATCATATAATCTAGTGCTAAAATTTAAATAATCATATAATTTTCATGTGCCACAAAATATTGTTCTCTTGATTTTTTCACCCAATCTTTAAAAATTATACAAGCTATTATTAGCTTGTGAGCCATCCAAAAATAGCTAGATTTGTCCTGTGCACTACAGTTTGTTGGCTCCTAGTCTTGGGCACTTCGATCAGTAACAGAATATCTGTGCAGGTACCTCTCATAACACACAAGTACTCTAAGACTCAAACATGAGCAATTTAGACTGAAAAACATAAATCAGCATTCTAGAATTTTCCTGCTGAACGACCGTAGGGGATCTTTAGTCCTGGGAAGGCACGCTCCCACTTTGGAGACAGCTGATCGGAAATGAGAAGAAAACCCCTATGAGACAAGTTTTCTGTTTGCCCACTGTAGCTAGAGGTAAAGGAACTATGAGACAGCTGATACAGTATCTGGGTAAAATGAAGACAATCAGCACGACTTCACAAAACCTAGACATGGGAAATGACCGAGATCACAATATTCAAGATCTGGGCAGGGCCGTGCTTGGGCCACTCAGCTCAAAACCCAGCAGAAGCACTTGGGTTTGCTCAGGACTAGTTAAAGCCACACAGGGAGGACAAAAGTTCAAGAGTTTTATCTTGATGGAGAGGGAGGATGTGAAATCACTCCATCGGCCTGCTCTTCCTCCCCTCCTTTTTGTTCTTTTTTCTGAAAGCTTGAAACCATCCCAATTTCTTTCTCAAAGTCTGACAATAAAGCCAGTGGGTCCCACCAGCCTTGGAACGGGTCGTTACGGGATGCCCATGAAGACCATCCGTGGGGATGCCACCTGGCGTAGGCCTCTCCGCAGCCCATGAGTCCCAGCCTAAATCTGGATCAGCCCTGCCCCTCAGTGTCCTCAGATTTAAATCTGTCCCCAGATAAGCTCAGAACTAGGGGTTGACGCAAGAATGAGCTAAACAATTCTTACCTCACGACCCCATACCCCCAGTCACTCTCTCTCTCTCACACACACACACCCCTAACGTGGAGCCAGGGAAGCCAGACCCAGGGGAGACAGAGTTAGTAATGAAGCTAGGCAAATCATCCTTACAGGCCCTGCAAGATACTGAACGTTCCAGAGAGCAGGCTAGAGCTTTGAGAACTTCCACCAAGCACTAAGGCCACAGACACTGCTCCCACATGCAAGATGACCATGTGGTCACCACAAATACTCCATCCCTTCACCTTTTATATAACTGACCTCACAGGTCAGCAACACAGACCTTGGTCAGGTAGAGATATTCATCTGTCTGCAGATGAACTTAAAACCACATTTCTTTAAGTTGCACCAAGTGTATATTGAAGGAATCTGTCATTCCCACCCTATGCCACCTCTTCCACCCACGGCAGGATCTCAAGAGCCCAAATTAATCACATCTGAAAACTTCTGAAGAGTCAAAATCAGGGACCACCACTCATGGGCCGATGAAACTCAAAATGAGCCAATATTAAGATGAAAATGCTGATGAATTATCTATGTATTCTAGATCAGGAAAGCCGAGGGAAATGGAGAGCCAGGTCTTGGCCCAGACCTGCTCCCCGCCCAGGTGGCATTTCCCAAGCCCACCTGCGGTGGCAGCTCAGTAGTCCTGTCAGCCCACTGGGGACTGCCTGTCTCCAACTGATCCTGGTCTCTGGTCAGGAGAAAACAACAGGCCTTCTGAGCTTCCAAAACCAGCTCTCGCAGGACAAACATGCAACTCAACACCCAAATAAATTCCTCTCCGCTGTCCTGCAGTGAGCTAATGGCCCATAATGAGCAAATTACAGCAATTAGGAACAATTACACAAAAATCTTCCACTTAGGTAGCAATCCTTCACCCATGAGTTGCAAGGCCTTTTCTAAATAGTAATTAAAGCTCACACCAGCCACCTGAGCTGAGGCAGGCTTCTCCCGCTCTACAGAAGGGGAACTGGGGGGACAAACTTGTCTTTCTTCTACATCTTGAGATAAACTTGCACACTTTAACCAGTTTACATTAAATTTTGTATGTCTTCTACAGGGGTTATTAAATTACTTAGCCCTTTTGAGGAGTGGTAATAGTTGTAAAAATTCATTTTTCAAAGATGTGGGAAAATGCTTATTGTGGAATTTCAGATGAAAATAAAGACACAGGCTGTATTTGCCGGGTGTTCTCTGTCATGTGTGCAAATGTGTGTGACTTTCTGTGTGACCGAGGGTGTCTGTGTATCAAATCTAGACCATGATGTTGACATGGGTTAGTGGTTTCTGGTGGGATTCAAGATGGCTTTTTAGCTTGCCCTTTGTATTTTTCTGTTACTTCTAGATTCTTAGAAATAGTCACCTATTCTTTTATAATAAGAAGATAAAGGCTTGAAGGAATTTTAAAGATTTTTTAAATATTTTAAAGAAGCTATTTTTAAAGACTTTTCTACTCCCTATTTTAAATCAGGCCCCTTAGTCCTCCCGTATCAACTCTTTCAATGTACGTGAGATGCTGGCTTTGCCGTCTTCTCAAAAAGACATAATTCCCCATCTCCTTTACTCATTTGCAGGGATCTGACAAGCAGGTCCCATGGATGAGACTCTGTGTTGGTTTCCAACTCCCTGGAATTCATGTAAGAGGTCACAAATGTCCAGCAAGGTCAGGAGATGCAGTTCTGGAGCAAATCCCAGGTCTCAGTGGGCACCATGCAGAAGGGCTCAAAACCTCCCATGGCCCCCACTCAGAGCCCTCACAGTGGCCTTTGATGGTCATTCCTTTCCTGGAAGTGTCTGTGTGTGCCAAGTGCCAGCCCACCCAGCAATCTGGTGGTCAGGGAGTGGGGAGAGGATAGCCCAACATTAAAGGCATAGCAGCTGCCTGGTGACATCCTC
Organism: Nycticebus coucang; assembly: GCF_027406575.1. NCBI lineage: Eukaryota > Metazoa > Chordata > Mammalia > Primates > Lorisidae > Nycticebus > Nycticebus coucang. The sequence continues at coordinate 6,773,549 of NC_069795.1, read as the reverse complement.
CCCAGCCAGCCAGAGGTGTCAGCTTGAGGCCCGGACTTTGCTTCCTGCTGCCAGAGCAGCTGTTGCTCCCTTCCCTTCCAGGCAGGGGTGAAAGGCTCGCACCGTCTGCAGACACCATCCTACAGCCTGTAACATCCACCCCCAAACAAAACAGCAACCAGATGTCAGGAGACAACACTGAAACCCTCAGGACCAGCAGCATGGAAGGATGTTTACCCACCACACACCGAAAGGAAAGAGCCATCTTTGCCTTAATCACCTTTGGATTTGACCCCAGAGCCCAGATGCTTAGGCTGTTGGTGCTGCCAGGGTGCGGGGACAGGGGGCTGGGGCTCTCCTATTCTCAGGGTCTCCAAGCACAGGCCAACTCTCTCCAGCAGTCTAGGGAATCTGGGCTGCACTGGGTAGAGCAGGGGACAACTGTGTGTCCTGGGCAGGAGAGTAGCCTCAACTTCTTTTGGGCTTTTGACTCTGCGGGAAAGTCCCGGCAAACTCAGTTTGCCCTTGTGGGTTAGGGAGCCTCAGAGCATCCCCTGCTCTTCCTCATCGCAGCTCCTGCAGAGCTGGACATACCTTGCAAGGAAGCTTACGTAGAAGTCTTGTTGTCAGTAAGCTGTGCGTGGACTGCACAGGGAAGGACACTCCTCCCAAGTCCCAAGAGGGTTCTTGGAGCTGAGGAAAGCTGGGTGAGTGCTGGTGGAAGGCGGGGAGGTAGTGGGCAACGCCTCTGTACCTGACCCTTCAGGGCAGCGGAGCCAGGCCTGGTGCAAAAGGGAGACTGGCCAGGTGCTCCTTGAGAGGGCCCTGAGCACCCCCCGCAGGGAGGAAGGGAGAGGGAGGGGACAGACGGAGAAGGAAGCAGCCAGGAAGGAAGCGAGGGCTGAGGGCCCAGTGGGGCTCGACCCTCTCAGCTGCCTCAAAAAAAATCCCCAGGACCCGTTCCCTCTGCCAGCACTTACTGGATATCTCTGTGAGGCTGCAAACAGGGGAAACACACATTCTTTGCACCAAGAGGCTCACGCCCAACTGGAGAGAACGCTCTCATTTTCAGGGAAAATGAAGATTTGCAGATAGTGGCGAGGAATGTGGGGGACCCCTATCCAGCCTTCCTTTCCTGGGGCTGGGCTGCCTTAGAGAGCTCCCTAAGGGCCCTCGAGCCCCTCACACATGGCTCATCTTCTGGGAGGTCCCAGTTCTTTCCTCCGCCCCATCCACCTCTCCCTCAACATGCAGCCAGCTCCCAGACCATCCCCCAAACTTACCAGGGTCCCCCTTCAGCTTTGGCCTCCTCCAGCTCACGCTGATGGCCCATCCCAGCCCTAAACCTGCACCCTGGAACATGGCACTGTAGCCCCGTGGCTCAGCTGTGCCCAAGGGAGAAAAGCAAAGTCCAGCCACGCCGTGAAACAGGCATGTCAGTCACTGGGGGAGATGTCAAGAATAGCATCTATTGTTGCTAATCCTGTAGACAGGTGACAAGGACAGAACACAGAGTTGGGGATCTATCTGGGAGGCTGTATTTCCACCCCTGTCCTGGCTCCCATCACTATGCAACATGTGCCATCCGCTTTCATTTCCTCATTTATAACAAGTTATTGATAAAATGCCTTGGAAATTTGTTCCAACTATAAAAATCAAAGACAGTACAATGTCACATGCCCTCAGGAACTGCCACTCACTGTCTGTGATCCGTGTCCTCCCCTGCCCCACCCCACGCTCCCAGGAAGGGACTGGCTAAGCGTTGGGTGGGGCTGAGGCCTGGTCACCCAGCTGTGAGCCCACGAGCCAAGACCTCACCCCCCCCCCCAGGCCCATCCTGCACTCCAGTCTACCATGCAGATGAGAGAGAAACCTCCAAGTGCCAGCTTAGAGGTGGTTGAGAAGAGAATATAATTTGTGGGCCAAAGATGCAAAAATGTCCTCTCCGGTGAGAGGTGAGCCACGGCACTGCCCACCGGGGCCTTACCACCCTCCTTCCTACCTGTCCAGCTCTGAGGCTGCCAGAGAATTTAACCTCCCTGACAGCCAAGCCAAGACCGTCCACTCAACTCAAAATTCAGTCTAGGGAAAGAAACTGACCAAAAGAGAGTGGGGGTCAGGGGAAGAAAAATCATCTTCTTGTTCCACCAAAGAAAACCCACAAACATGACAAAGCCATGAGCCAGCTGGCGAGGATGAGCTGTCACCGCCGGAGTTAATTCAGTCCTGGCTGAATCAGTCACGTTGAAAAGATGATGCAAATACTGCCCAGCCAAAGGCGAGCCTGGACAAAGGCAGAACCCCGAAGGTCAAGGCTTCCGTGCCTCGGAAGGCCACCTTCAGCAGCAAGCTGCACTGTCACCCACACTCCTGGGGCTGCAGGGTTAGGAACTAAAATGACACCCCAGAGTTAATGAGGCTTGGCCCATCTGAGGGTGAATTAAGGCCTGGCTGAGCTGAGCCACATACCTGAGTCTCAACAGGCAGGCTGAACTCCAGACCTGAGCGCCCAGGACCCAGGGCCAAACGCGGAGGAGGCACGTGCCCACAGGGCCACCGGGCTTGGCAGCCACGGCAACATGGAGAGGGTGAAGTCTTCAGATTCCATTCCTCCAGGGAAGACAGCATGGCCCGGCATGGCCCAGGCTGGAGGGATGCCAAGGTCTCTGCCCACTCACACAGCCATGGCCCATCCCCTCAAGTCTGGCTCATCCCCATGCCCAGGAGGCAGGGATGGGGTGGGCTTGGTGCCACGGTCAGCAAGGCATATTCAGAAGGTTTGAGTTGGTATGGTATGCCCAAGAGAATACAGCCTTGCCGTCTTTGTTAACCTCCAGGGTCTGCCACAGCCTCACAAACTGGGAGGCTTAGAACAGCAGACATTTATAATCTCACAGTTCTGGAAGCCAGAAATCCAAAATCCAAGAGTGAGTAGGGCCGTGCTCCCTTGGAGACGTGGTGGAGTCCTCCCTGTCCTCCTCCAGCGGCCGGCAGTGAGCACCTGTCCCCGGCAGGGCTTGCCTGACAGCTGCATCACTCCGCTCTCCATTGTCTCAGCGCCTGTGGCTCTGTCTTCACCTGACATTTTCTTCTCCTTATGGGACACCAATCATATTAGATTTGGGCCCACCCGGATGACTTCGTCTTAACTCCATTACACCTGCAAAGACCCTCTGCCAAATAAGGCCTCGCTCATGGGTTAGAACTTGAGTTTTCAGGGTGCAGGGACACTTCAGCCCACAAATTCCTAATACTTGGGCTCAAAAGAAAGAAAACGCACTGCTCAAAAATGTTTACAAGATAAACAGTATTGCTTATAAATATGCAGAAATAATCTGAAGGTACATCATTGGGAGCTTTCATTAATTAAACTGTTAAACTATCATGCAGTCATTAAAAATGATTGATGAAATTATGCAATGAGATGTGACAAGGTGACAAAATATCTCTAAAAATGTTAAGTGATTCTGATGGCGACAGTTGTGTGACAGTATGTGTGAGTGGAGAGGTCTGCACGGAGAGGAAAATTGTGTGGAGACGACCGATTATGGGCATTTCTTCTCTCTGTGTTTTCATATTAAACTTCCCTTTGTTTAATATAACTTTACATTGAAAAGAAAGGGAAAAGATGGGCTCTGGTCATCTCTAACACTCACCAGCTATGAGGTTTGGGGGAGGCATTTAACCCCACCCGTGAGCCTATCTGTGCTCAGTGAAGGACCCTGCCCAACATCAATACACAGGAACCTTCCAGAGTCTCATGACATGCATTGCGGAGAGCTCGCTGGCGTGCTGTGGGATGGACCAGACTGAAAACAGAGGAGATGGAAATCTCTGAGGCCTGAGGGATCCTGCGGGTGCGTGGGGAGGCAGCAGATGAGCAGGACAGCTGAACAGCTGGGAGGTGTGGCAGAGGCAGGCTAACTGAACACTCCCCTAGAACTGCAGACATGGCAAGTAGATCTCACCAGTCACTGAGTTCCTCATAGGAGCCAGGTGCTGCACTAGGGTTAGAATTTATCTCCTTCAGTCCTAAAAGTCACCTCTTGAGGCAGTGTTGACCCCATCTTGCAAACTAGAGAACTTGGGTTCAGGAGGCCAAGTAACTTGCCTGAGTCCACTCCATCAGGCAGAGGCAGGTGCAGGGCTGTAACCTGCAAGGTGAGCCCAGAGCAGTGGACCTGCCACCAGCCCTTCCTGCTATTGGCATGCTCGTGAGGGTTCCCACTGGCACTACTGCTGGAGGCGATGAGATGTACACCATCACTGCCCCTGGGAATGACGGGGTGAGCAAGTGAGTTTGCTCTGAGAAATATGGTCTCCATCTCAGGACCCTGCAAAGATGCCCGTCCCTGGCTGACTGCCAGGCCATAGAGGCAGAGGAGAAGCGAGTCACCCACCCTGGGTCAGGGTGCTCTGCAGCTTCTTGGGCAGAGACTTCCATCCATAAGACTGGAGGAAGACAAGGAAAATAGTCACTGTCTCCCCGGCGCCTCTCTTGGGGCCATCACCTCTAAACTGCCCCTGGTGACCACAACTTCATCCATTCCTTTCCCTGTGAACCCACAGGTGTTCCCAGAATGCTTTAGTGCAGTGCTTCAGAGCTCCAGCTTCACGACCAGCGAGTGTGGGGCTCTGAGCCCGGATTTGCCACCTTGAGAAGTTGAATGAATCTCTCTACTGCAGTTTCTAGAAAACTTCTGGGAGGAAAGGCAAAAATAAGCACAGAAAAGTGAATGAAGCAGACTTAGAGAAAACTTGCTGGGCATGTCTACTGGGCAAGGCCCCCCACGTGCATGGTGACCAGTTACCCTTAACTCTGGATTGCAGGTTAGAGTTGGGGCAGGTCTGGGTGTTAGAACTCGACGCAGAGGTGTTCACGGATCGCCATTCAGCTGTGTTTCCTGGGAAATCGAGCCCAGCAGACACGGACTCCTTGTCTATGACTCTTTGTAGGATCCTCCCTGCTTTGCTGTATCATCTGCCCATTTGCTCTGTCTGTCCTGGGCTCAGAGTGATTGAAGGGGTCTGTTCAGTGATTCAGGACTGGCCTGGTGCATTATGAGGTTGAATTATCAACTAGAAGCCGGGAGCTTCTGCTGCCACCTCTGCACACTTTGACATCACAAGCTACAGGGGGGTGAGCCCAGAGCTGAAAGATAGACGCACAGCTGGAGCCCAACCAGCTCTGGGATCCCCACGTAGCTGATAAAAACACACACACCAGGAAGAATGTCGGTGCCCTGGCCCCTTGGTGTCTGCATTGTGAAGCGTTTTAACTTCTTGCTGGTTTATTTTTTAGTGTTTGAATTCTATATGATTGTGTTCCATTTGAAATAAGAAAGAATTCTTTGGGGTGGCTCAAGGAGTAGGGCGCCGGTCCCATATGCCGGAGGTGGCGGGTTCAAACCTAGCCCTGGCCAAAAACCACACACACACACAAAAAAAGAAAGAATTCTTCAAAGAAATTTTTTTTTAAGGATGTTAAGAAAGAAAATAAAATAAAGGAAGCTGGAAGGTGGTAATTACTAAGCCCTGCTTCTGGGTTCACAAATTTACAGGCATTTCATCTGCAAAACACCTAAGGTTTCTTTTTTTACTAAATTATGAGGTTTTTCCTAATAAAACACAGAAGTGTTTTATAGGAGAGACAGGGGAACATAAAACCTATTTAGTTCCCCTCTGCCTACTGGAGGAGGCTTGCCTTGGCCCTTTGGTTTAAAATAAGCCTGTGGAAGGCACTTAATTTCAGAAACTGTTCTATACACATAGTTTCCAAGCAGGACACAAAAGCAACCCCCACGGAGGCCAGGCGGCGGGGAAGGTGGGCCCGGTGGACTCAGCTGCAACCTGTGGTCACTTTGGGATTGTTCCCAGCTGGGGCCATTGCCCTGACTAGCTGGTCCTGCAGCCTCCAGAGGGAAGTGGCCATTCACAGCCCTCTCCGGGTCAGGGCAGGAGGCTCCGCCCTCTCCAGACGCCACTTACAGCTGATCCTGGTTGAAATGAGAGAGAGCAGGGAACGCCAGCACGCTGAGGAGAGGGACACGCCACCTGGGTCATCCTTCAGTAGTCACTGTGGGTCCTGGGGGCAACGGAGCAAGAGTGGAAAGGGGGAAGAACAGACAGGAAAGTCTGTGCTGGCCTACACCCTCCTGGCTGCCCACCTGCCTCCTCTGTCCCTCCCCTGCAGGCAGCCACCTTTAGCCTCCCCTGGGTTTCCTCCCCCACCCCCCCGGCCCCTGCCCTCACTAGCCTCACTCAGGGCCAACAGAAATTCTTCTGCAAAGTAGCTCAGGTTGGAACAACCCAAATGTCCGTCACCTGATAAATTAAATGTGGTCCATCCAAGCCATGGACTATTCATCAGCCATAAAAAAGGGTGAAGTACAAACACAGACCATGATGTCAATGAACTTTGAAAATAGTCCTGAGTGAGAGGAGCCAGCCTCAAAAGGCCCCTGCTGTAGGATGCCATTTACATGAAATACCCAAGTTAGGTGACAGGAAGTAGATTGTGGCTGCTAAGGGCTCAGCAGGGAGAAAGGGGAGTGCATGCTCAGAGTTTAGGAGTTTCTTTTGGGAGTGACTAAAAATGTTCTGAAATTAGAAAGTAGTGATGGCTGTACAACATTGTGAGTATATTAAAAACCACTCAATTATACACTTTAAAATGATTAAAACAGTGAATTTTATTGTGTGTGTTTGTTATCTCAAGTAAAAATATATATATAAGTCAGACCATGACATCAGCCTAAAACCTGTCAGCCCAGAGGCCTGCCCCATGTCACCCCAAACCTCACTGGCATGTTCTCACCCAGCCACCTTCCTGCTGGCACTTTACCAGGTTCCCTGTCCCCAAGCGGTCCAGCTGAACCAGCCTCCTTCCTGAGCCCTAAGCTGTCCCCCTGCACCGCTGCCACAGGGCCTTGGTATAGGCCATTCCTGGGCTTCCCACAGCTGCCTCCCTCCATCAGGCCTCATCTTGGGAGCACCTTCTCTCACAGCCCCCCACCTGTGGCCTATCACTCTCTTTCCTTGCCCGTCTTTTCTCCCAGTACCCTCATGCTGGACCCACCCAGGTGTTCAGTTATTTACTTGCTTGTTTAGCACCTGTCTCCCCGACAGCCCATCGGCTCTGTGACAGCAGGGACCTGTCTGCTCTGCCCACTGCAGTACTCTCAGTGTCCAGGTGGCCCTTGTACCTAGTGCAGAATGGATCTGATAACACTGTGTTCTTTATTTCTAAATTGAAAAATCTATATTGAGTTTTAGTATCAATATTACCAAGCAAAACAGTCTGTATTTGCTAGGTGGGAGGCTGTGAGAGAAGGTGCCCCTGAGATGAGGCCTGATGGAGGGAGGCACCTGCTACAAGACAGCCCTAGACACTGTTACGGGGGTTCAGACAAAGGAAAAGGAATTTCCACCTGGGCCTGAGGGAGGAGTCAGGGCTGGGAGTCACCAGGCTTCATACAGGCAGCAAGGGCGAGTAATGCTCCCCCATCCCTTGCTGGGCCTGGCTGTGGCCATTTTTATGATTATTTGCCAAAACACGGGGTGAAGTGGCGAAAGTGTTAGTCTTAACACTTTCTGGATTGCTAGTTAAGCTGAATTTTCTGTTATTCATATGCATATTAGCCATTTCTATTTCTTCTTGTCATCATCTATAATTACGTTAATTGCTCCTTCTTTCATTGGGTGTTGGTGGTTTGTTAATTTCCATTGAAAGGGCTCTTTCTTAAAGAGATGGATCCTTAGATACACACATGTTTATATACACATATGAGATTACATGAGGGCTGTCCACAAAGTATCCCACCATCTAATATGAAAACAGTATTAACAATGGCTGGATGCTTTCTGAACAGCCCTCACATATTAATATATACACTGAGAAAATAGCAATTTCTGGTTTACCTTTTAATTTTAGCATCGTCTTTGGATATGTAGTCAAATACTTTTTTTAATTATCCTGTTACATTGGTTTCTATGTCTAGCAATTCCTCTGCCCTAAAATTAGATCAGTATTCATCCACATTTTCTTTTAACTCTTCTGTAATTTCATTCTCTATACTGTCATACATGTGGAATTTTTTTGTTATATATAACAGAAATATGTACCAAGAATCTCTAAAAGTTTCCCACCATTAACCCTGCAATTCCATTTCTCAGCTCTCTGCTTAGACCATTTCTCAGCCCAGTGCATGGTCCTCCCTGAAGTGTAAGGTGGGGGGTACCAGGTGAGACCCAAGGCCCAATGTTCCTGGGACACATCTCCCTAGACAGCCATTGTACTGAATGGGGGTAGGGATAGAATTAGGACATTTAACTCATCAGTGACTGAAGACATTTTATTCTTTGTCAAAAATCAGTTAGCTTTATGTGAATGTCTTTATTTCCAGGTTCTCTATTCCATTCCATTAATCTGTGTGTCCACTTTTTTGCCAGGACCGCGTTGTTTTGGCTTGTAGTGTAATCTGAAGTCTGGCGATGTGATGCCTCCAGTTTTGTTCTTCACGCACAGGATTATTTTGGCTACTTGGGTTCTTTTTGGTTCTATATGAATTTAAGGATTTTCTTCTCTAATGCTGTGAAAAATAACTTTGGTGTTTTGATAGGAATAGCATAGAATCCATAGGTTGTTTTGGTCATTTTAACAATATTGATGCTTCTGATTCACAAGTATGAGATGTTTTTCCATTTGTGTTGTCTACAATTTCTTTTGTAGTTTTCCTTATAAAGATCTTTTACCTCCTTGGTTAAATATATTCTTAGACTTTGGGGTTTTTTTGGAAGCTACCGTAAACAGGACTAAGTTCTTTATTTAATTCTCAGCTGAAGCATTATTAGTGCATTTTTGGATACTAATGACGATTTTTGTATGTGGATTTTATATCCTGTGATTTTGTAGAATTAAGGTTTTCTAGATACAAGATCATAGCATTAGCAAACAGTAATAGTTTGACTTTCTCTTTTCTGATTTGGATGCCCCATATTTCTTTCTCTTGCCTGATTGCTCTGGCTAGGACTTCTGGTACTATGTTGAATAGAAAGTGTGAAACGGGGCATCCTTGTCTTGTTCCAGTTCGCAGGGGGAATGCTTTCAACTTCTCCCATTTGGTGTGATGGTGGCTGTGAGTCTGTCATATATGGCTTTTATTATTCTGAGATATGTTCCTTCTATGACAAGTTTTTTGTGGATTTTTATCATGAAGAGATGCTGGGTTTTATTGAGTGCTTTTTCTGCATCTATTGAGATGATCAGATGGCTGGCAAACCAAAGCCAACAGTACGTTGAAAAGAAGATTCACCACAGTCAAGTGCATTTCATCCCAGAGATGCAAGGATGGTTCAACTTACTCAAGTCAATAAATGTGACTCACGACATACACAGAATTGAAGACATTATTCAATAGTAAAACTAACCAGTCCACTCTGGTGAAGAAAGCAACATCTTCATACAATTTTAAGAAAAAATTGAAAAACTCTACGTTCCTGTTAGGCGCACATTTTGGCAGAAAGTTGGAGAAACATTACCCAAAGCAACACATTTAAGAAATGCCCTGTGAGATGTGTTTGCCAGGGTGTTCACTGAAGCATAATTTATCATAAAAATAAATAATGGAAACAACCTAAAAACCCAAGAGTGGTAAAATGGTTATATCAATTATCTGATATGATTGATATGATGTGATATGATATATGATTCAATATAATATGGTCAATTAAAATTCTTTTCATAAAAATCATTTTAGTTACAATCATTTCACTTTTTCCAAAGTGGAATTTCATCATAAAAGCATATTAAGTTAAAAATGAACAATATAAAAAGATGCCCTCTACATGAGCCCAGCTTTGGAACACCATGGAACATGGACCCACAGAAAAAAATGCCAGGGAGAAAATCGGCCAAAATGTCAATGTCCATGGAGGAGTATCCAGAGATTTGTATTTTCTTTTTTATGCTTTTCTGAACTTCCCACTTGCTTCATAATGAATTTCTGATTTTCTACTCAGAAAATGACACTGTGGGGTCTGGGGTTGTTGCTGTTTGGTTTGGCAGTTACTTTTGTTTTTAAAAGAAAAATGGAGTGGTGCGGAGCAGCCTGGGGGAGACATGTTTATAGGGCCTAGGGGAGACACGAGGAGTGGGGTCCCTTCACTCCTTGTCTGCATGCTGGGCACAGACACACATTAATATTTTTACATCTATTTTAACATCTCCCTGCACCAGCCTAGAGGTCGGGAGTAGCTCAGCAATGCCTGTGTGTTCCAGCATGGCAGGCACATCCCTCCCCACTCCCACTGCAACTTGGAGCCCCTTTTGTCTGTTCCAAGTGTTTGATCAACTTCATCTCTGGAACCGCCCACTCACAGGGCAGTTTGTGACATTTGTGTGAGATGGATCTTCAAAGCCGGTGCTTGGTGGGAAATCTCCACACACACACACACACACACACACACACGGAGTTGAGCCAGCCATGTGCCTGTTCCTTTCACGTCCTCGGTGTGTGCCAAGTACACAAGCAGAGAAGCATGCAGGTGTAGCCTGGGGTGAAACGCACAGGCCCCAGTGAGTCAACACTAGCTCCTTTCTGCTGTGTGATCTGGGACAAGTTTCTGAACCTCTCTGTGCTTCAGACTGCTCAGCTCCCACGTAGAAAGAATGGCCGACCAACCGCCTAGCTCTCATGAGGGCCAGACAAGTTACACCTGTGACGTGCTCGGCACTTGGCACATCCCGAGAACCACAAAGGTCAGCGGCTGTCATTGTCTTGTCTTTGTGGCTGGATTGCTCTCACTAACCCCATTTCATAGCTGTGGAAACTGAGGCTCAGGTCTATCTGATTCCGGAAGCCCCTTCACTCATCCCCACTCCGCCTTTATGGTAACATGCTGGGGGTGGCCCTGGTCCATCCCTCCTCCTTCCCCACCACCTCCTCTCTTCTTCTTTCTCACTCCCATCCCACCCTTTTCCATCTGTGAACCAGGACACTAACCCCCAGCAGAAGCCAATAAAGAGCAAACATCACTCACCCATCAATTTAGGCTTCCAGCCCGGCCTGGCTCTGAGTCACCACATGTGTGTTCAGTGGCAGCTCCACGCCAGGACCACTGCAGCTCACTGCAGGCTGAGTCCTGCTCGCACACCATCCTCTGGATGCTCAGCGCCAGGCCCAGAGTCACTCTCCATTTGTGCTCTCACTCTCTCCTTCCCCACCTCTAATTATTCAGGAAATTCTGCTGGCCCTTCCTCCAAACTACAGAACTACACCCAGGAGCCAACCACGTCTCATTATCCTCACCCTCACAGGCTCCTGTCTTCCTGAGCCAGCCTCCTCTCAGGCCCCCTGTCACTCAGTGCCAAGTGCACAGGCCTCACAACAATGGTCTCCAAGGCCCTACATGACACCTGCCCCCGCCCTTCCTCTCCTGCCACCAAGGGACCCCCCCCACTTCAGCTTCTGTCTGGAGCACACCTGCCCAAGAGCTTCCCCGCTCACCCCCACACCCCCTACAGCACATTCCCCACCTTACCTTCTCACTGAGGCCTGCCCTGACCACAGCACTGCATTGAATGGCGTCTCCACAAAATCCATGTTCATGGGCAGCCTATAAGGGCAAACTTATTTGTAAATAGGGGCTTTACAGATGTAATTAAGTTAAAGGTCTCAAGACAAGATATCCTAGTTTTAGGGTACATTGTAAATCTAATGATTTGTGTCCCCGTGAGAAGAGGAGACACATAGAAAGACAGAGACAGGAAGGCCAGACTAAGGTGGGTGCAGAGACCAGAGTGATGTGGCCACAAGCCAAGGGCACCAGAGCCACTAAAAGCTGGAAGGGGCAGAGAAGAATTCTCTCCAGAGCCTCCAGAGGGAGCATGGCCCTGCTGACGCCTTGATTCTGGGTTTCTAGACTCTGAAAGTGTGAGAGAAGAAATTCCCATTGTTTTAATTCACCCAGTTTGTGGTGTTTTGTTAGGGCAGCTCTGGGCCACTCCCCCACCATCCTACTGGGTATGGCATCCGCCCTCCCCTGCCTCCCCTGCCCGCTCTGCCCTGCTATTCTATGCCTCTCCCTCCAGCACATCCTGCTGCTGCTGTGTCACTGCTCCCAGGGTGTTGGGCAGTGCCACGAGAGCCCCCGCACCCCTCCTCCCATTTCATTTTATTCTTTAAAATGAAATCAAATTCAAGAATAGCAGACTTCTGTTTTAAAATACATTCAACCTGACAGGTCTTTCTTTTTTAAGGCTACAGTGGAATTCTGGTTTCAGGCACCACGAGGTAAGTGAAGAATGGCTACATCATTTGGGGAACCCTTGCAAAATGAAAATGTAGCAACCTTTGTTCAGTAAGTAAAAGGGTCAAGACGGCAATGGCAGAGCCTTAAGCCAAGTACAGGATGCTGAAGGACTGAACAGGGGGACACCAGGGAAGCTGGCCCAAGACAGGAGGTCTGGGACTTGCCCTGGAGAGTTAGTTTACTGCAAGACAGCTGCAGGTACAGAGCTGGGATGCTGGTGTCCGTCCCCCCTTATCCCTTGTCACACCCTCATGGTTACTGTTACCCAACGTCAACCAGTCCAAAAATCTTAAGATACTTTGAAAGCGAAAGAGACCACCTTCATGTAACTTTTATTCCAATATATTATTATAACTGTTCTATTTTATTACTAGTTACTGTTAATCTCTTACTGTGCCTAATTTATAAATGGAAATTTATCATACACATATACGTAAAGGAGAAAACATGGGGACCGGCCCTGCCTGTGACTCAGGAATCCCCGGAGTTCTCGCCATGCGTCCCCTCAGGGAAGGGGCTGCTGTATTTGCCAGAAGGTGAGCACAGGAGGGAACGTGTCAGACTTTTGTCTCCTCACTAGTTAAACTAGGTCACAGTATGAGAAGTGTCTTTCTTAAAACATTTTGAAAATGATGCCTTTTCATTACCCAATCCTCTCCTTTCCTTTTCTGACTAAGATGTCTGCAAAACCCACATCCACACCTCACCCGCACTTAGAAAGCCACAGTGCGCCTTCTTTACCCCGTGAACTGACAGCTTTCCGGAAGGCTGCTGCCAGCCAGGCCGCCCTGGGGGCTAACCAGCATCTGCTTCCTATAGGGGCTTAACTGGGGAGCCTGGGGCCCAGCCTAATGGATGTGCACACTCAGCACTCTCTCAAAACATGTTCACAGCACGCAAAACCCTTCCAAAGAAAACAGTTAGACTTCTACCCTCTTGCCAACAGTTCCGAACACTTGGCCTCTGTGTTCCTCTCCTGAAAGCCAAGACAAAGAGAAAAAACATGAATCGACATAGGTTTGCTTTGCTGAGCCAAATAGTGAGAATTTGGGTTGGTGCCTTTCCCCATTTATCATAGTTACACACTTATGGTCATTAAATGTGGTATTTGTGAAAACTAGAAAGTCATTAACGACAGCGGCAGGACTGCCTTGGTTTATGGCAGGGCTCTTCCCTGCCTAGAAAAACGAAGAGGTGTCAGTAAAAGGGACTGGGTTGCTTTCCATCTGGGTTTTATTTTGCTTTGTATTATTTTAAACATATTTAATGCTTGAACAGGTAATATATTTACATGGTATCAAAAGGAAGGTGTAAGAAAGTATACAGCTGAGAATTTCCCTCCCACCCCTGCTCCACAGGCAAGTGATTCCTGCCCAGGGCCCATAGGTGTCCACTGTCAGCACATGGTTTTATGTTCCTCAAAGATTATTAGGCAATTTCAGGCATGTACGTACTCTCACCACCACCGTCCCTTTTTGCACAAAGGGTAGCATGCTATGAACCTGCTCCGTACCTTCCTTTTTGATTTAACACTACTTCTTAGAACTCTTTCCTCACTGGCCATCAAAGCCACACACTGCTTGCTTGTTTCAGCACAATTACTCCATTGCATGGAGGCCGCATAATATCCTTAATGGTCACCTCTGAGGGTACGTTGTTGTCAACATTTGGCAATTGCAAAATTACACAAACATGCTTTTCGTTTTATTAACATGTACAATTTTTGTCAATTATCCTTCGATAAAGCTGGGGATAGAAAGAACTTTTTGCCTAAGCCAGTACCTTAAGCATTTATTCTGTCTTCTTTTTCTAAAAGTTTTAGAGTTTTCTGTTCCACATTAGCTATTATCCATATTATCCATTTTGAGTTAATTTTTGCACTAGGTTTGAGAGGTAGGTTAATTTTTTTTTTTTTTTTTTGGCCTATTGATGTTCAACTTCATCATGAGCATTTGTTGAAAAGCCTATCCTCTCAACAAAATGCTGTTTGAACCTTTGTCAAAAATCAGCCGATTGCATTTTCTCTTCTGCTCCACTGACCTCTCTGTGGTCTACACTCCACCAGGACTGCACAGTTTTGATCGTTATAGCTGCACAGTAAGTCTTCAAGTTGGGTAACTGCTTCTTCGTACTTCATTATTCTAAATTCACTTTTCAAATGATACCTGCTCACTAGCACCTAGCGCAGTGCCTGAGAAGACCACCAAAACCATGAATGAGTCACACATAATCCCATGGGGTCTTCAAGGAGGGTGTCTTGGTTGTGAAAAGCAGATTTCCAACAGGTAGCTACTTTTTTTTTTTTTTTTTTGCAGTTTTTGGCTGAGGCTGGGTTTGAACCCATACCTCTGGCATATGGGGCTGGCGCCCTACTTCTTTGAGCCACAGGCACCACCCCAGGTAGCTATATTTTTTTACTTCACATAAACTTAAGCTAGAAATTCTCCCCATTATACAAGACTGGTTGGGTACCACGGATTACAAGAAAGAAAGATTACAACTATCAGAAAGATAGATTACAACTATCAGAACAATTTAAGGGCTCACCAGCACCTTCAAATTTCCATTAACATTTTACTCTTTTGACTCCAAACCCCCCTTTGTTACCTTAAGAGGTAGCAACTTGCAAAGGATAAGCTAATTTTAGCAAGAGAAATTATCTAGTAAAACACCTATCCATAGGAAGTACTCACTAAGCAATTAGTAAAATCAATGAGCCAGCTGTAGCCTGCTTCCTGTAGTCAATGAGAGGAGCAATAAAAAGATACAAATAAACACTAAAATAAAGTGCAATCATGCAGCCCACCTCAATTTCCCCTGCCCCCCATTTCTAGGCTGATGCACTAAGATCTCTGCCAGACTTCAACCCTACACCCCAGAACACTAGATGTGTGGTTCTAGAATCAAGCTCTGAATGGCTCCTAGAATCCAGGTGCTACATCTTCAGAAAAGCAAATGCTCCTAGGTTCCAAAGTGTGGCCAGGCCAGCGACCCCTCCGGGGACTCCGTGAGGTCAGAGCTGTTTTGATAATACTGGGACATTATTTGCCATTTCCGCTCTTGCTCTGTCAGTAGTCAGTGGAGTTTTCCAGGAGCTTTGCAACGCGTGATCTTGCAACTCTGAACACAGGCAGTTGTCAGATGCAGCCGACAGCCATTAAACCTTAAACCAGCCATTAAAAGAGAGTTGAAAAAATATAAAATAATGCTTCTGTTCTTATTAGACTATTTGTCTTTAAAAATGCAGGGTTTGTTAAAATAAAAAATATGCTATTTATATCAACATGTAATAAATTCATTATTGTTCTTTTACATGAATTAATAAATGTTTTGAAATGTCTCAACTTTACTTTCTAAGATGCTGAGAACAGCACGCTCAGTTTAGGTGTTTCTCAGACAGCCCTCCTTGGTTTCAGCTCTGGACAGATCTTTCTGCGGCCTGACACCTGCTGTGAATCTGTCAGCTTTCTCTATTGTTATCTGTGGGTTCCTCAAGAGCAACAACATTTTATTGACGTTTTTGCTTACGTGCTTTTACATTTTTGTTCACTAATTTTTTCCCCATCCCTAGGACCCAGGATAGCATCCTATATTTTCCTCTATTGAATTTATGGTTTTACCATCACTTTTTAGTGTTTTAGTCCAGTTGGAGTCACAGTTGATAATGAAGTATGTTTTAATTACAAGATAAACAGAGCAGAGGCCATTTATAAAATACAGGCATTTCCTTAGCAGTGTCAGTCAGAGGGTCACTGCCTTGAGCCTAAACCTCTGCGGACTGCTCTGCAGGTGTTATGGTTAATGTCATACATCAACTTGGCAGGTCCACAGGTAAACAGTGGTCTGGGTGTGTCATCTGTCTCTGAGGGTGTTTTTTGTTTGTTTTTTTTTGTTTTGTTTTTTCCTGAGATAGAGTCTCATTATCACCCTGGTAAATTGCAGGGGCATCATAGCTCACAGCAACATCAAATTCTTGGGCTCAGGTGATCCTCCTACCTCAGCCTCCCGAGTAGTTAGGACTACAGGTGTCTGCCACAATACCTGGCTAATTTTCCTATTTTTAGTAGAGACAAGGTCTTGCTGTTGCTCAGGCTGGTCTCCAACTTCTGAGCTCAGGCAATTCATCTGCCTCAGGCTCCGAGAGTGCTGCGATTACAGACGTGAGCCACGGTGCCAGGCCTGTGAGGGTGTTTGGGGTGAGATTAACACAGGACTCAGTCCCTGAGTAAAGCAGAGTTATCCGGAAGCCCTTACCATTACTTCCAATGGCTCCAGAGGTTATGGCCTCACCAACCAAGTGCTGGGGAGTGGAGGGGGCATGTGTCCCCCAGTACGTGCTGGTTTGTGTCCTGACCTGTGTGGACCCACATAGCCCCTTCTGCCTTACACACATGAACACATGCACAGCTGAGCATGGTGCACTGACCACACACCCACACACGGAGAGCCGTGCACGTGCAAGTCCGAGCACACACGTGACTATGTGATACACAGACACGTGTGAACGCGTGTGCACACACAAGCACGCACGGATACAGACACATGTGGGCAGACATGCACATGAACAGGCACACACACACCACAACGATCTGACGGGCGAGGAGCACCTGTCAGGGAACAGGCCTTCCTGAAGACTGGCAGTTAGAGGAGCCCGCGAAGGAGAAGGCAGTGGTCAGGGAAACGGCCCAGCCGCGGTCAGCAGGCCTTCCAGCTCCTGTCCCGGCCCCCTCCCACGGCAGGGCTTCCTCCACCCCTGGGCTCCCCGTCTCCTCCCTCCCTATCCCCTCCCCATCCCCTCCTCCTTCTCTTCTCTCTGACAAAGCATTTCTCACACACGCATGGACCCCCAGGTCGGAGGAACCCTCAGTGCTCACACACACACACACACACACACACACGGTTCCCCCAGGTCGGAGGAGCCCTCAGTGCTCACACACCCACAGTCCCCCAGGTCGATGAGCCCTCGGTGCTCACACACACACACACACACACACACACACACACACACGGTTCCCCCAGGTCGGATGAGCCCTCAGTGCTCACACACCCACGGCCCCCCAGGTCAGAGGATCCCTCGGTGCTCACACACACCCACGGCCCCCCCAGGTCGGAGGAGCCCTCGGTGCTCACACACCCACGGCCCCCCAGGTCGGAGGAGCCCTCAGTGCTCACACACCCACAGCCCCCCCAGGTCGGAGGAGCCCTCGGTGCTCACACACCCACGGCCCCCCCAGGTCAGATGAGCCCTCAGTGCTCACACACCCACGGCCCCCCCAGGTCGGATGAGCCCTCGGTGCTCACACACCCACGGCCCCCCCAGGTCGGATGAGCCCTCGGTGCTCACACACCCACGGCCCCCCCAGGTCGGATGAGCACTCGGTGCTCACACACGCACGGGCCCCCAGGTAGGATGAGCCCTCCGTGCTCACACACGCACGGGCCCCCAGGTAGGATGAGCCCTCCGTGCTCACACACCCATGGCCCTCCCAGGTCGGATGAGCCCTCAGTGCTCACACACACACAGGCCCCCAGGTCAGATGAGCCCTCAGTGCTCAGACTCTCAGGATCTTTTCCTGCAGGTGTCTTCTGAAAACCAGGGCAATGTCCTCCTTGAGAAGAATTCTGCTGCCAGTTATCAGATAACCAACTTTTAAAACTCTATTTAATGAGAAGGAAACTACACCTTCAGGAAATTCCTCTCCAGGGCTGGTCTCCCAATGTGGGTTTTTGAGTGAGGCTCCTTGTCACTTCCCATAGGATGTGGGGTGCCTCTGAGGGGTCCCAGCCTCATGTTCTCTGGACTGGAACCGATGCCGGGATTCTAGACACAGGATTAGGCCCAAGAGACTCTAAAGGAACAACACATCGAAGCCTTCCTAGTGGATGGGAAATTCACACTGGTGATTGATAAATGTTGTCAAGCTCTCAGGACGTGTTCTTACTGACCACCTTCTCCACACATGGTTTGACTGCCCAGGAAGTTCACCAAGGGTTGAGAAAGCCTGTGTTGAACTTGGAATCCTCAAAGGTGAATGAGTCAAGATGTCAACAACTGGGCAGGCCCCTCGGGAATGCGGATGAGCCTGTCATTCTGAGCACTGGACAAAAGACTCCAGGACAGAATGGAGACAGAAAACTCAGCTACACACAGTTGTCCCTCTGCGTGAGAAAGGGAAGGAAGCTTACCTGTAATTTTAGATTAGGTTCGTTCTAAGTTGTCCAAATTTTTTGACAGATCGAACGTCAGTATTATTTACGGGTAATGTAAACTGTCCTCCAATTTCCCATTTCCTCCCTTCAGAATCCAAGCTATTAAAATCACAAAAGATTTCTGGAATCTCTCCACATGCCGAGTGGCTGTTTAGGACACTGAAATATGGAACCAGGCCTGGGACCCAAGAAGGCAGTGACTCTACCAAGCTTGTGAAAATTTGGGCTCAGCAGAAATTCAAAACCCAAAGTTTTTCAGAATGTTTAGTGCCAGTAGTTTGGACTGTTGCAAAAGCAGCTTCAAGACTTGTCCTCAAAAAAATCAAGTTTGGCAAAGACCCTTCCACACACACCCTCCCCAGTCTACCTAAAAGTCACACCTTGTCTCCAGGCCTAATTCTCAGTGCCTTTGGCACCTCCACAAAAACTCACCTTAGACTGGGTATTTAGTGTCTAGCTAAACATTGGTTGCCTGCGTCTAGAATAAAAGCATTCACGGTATTTAAGCAAACATTCAAGCTCTTTCATAAGCATTTTCTTTTGGAGCAAAAATGCATTTCTCTTGGCTGGGTGCAAGGGGAAGAGGTCAGGCTATTTGCAAGCTCCCAGGTCTTCAGAGCCTCGCTGGGACGTCTTGACTGGTCATGACCACCTGTTCACCCACACTAATAGGGCTGGGAACTGGTTTCTTCCCAAGAGAATTCTGTGCTGAAAGCTTCCTATGAAAAAAGTAAATAGGAAACTGCTATTGAATTTGGAATATGGTCCCCTTTACACACACCTTGCAAATGACAAAATATTAGTTGTTTCAAAACATAAGGACTGGGCAAGGATTGTTTTTCAGGCAAGGAGGCTGTCAGGGGGTATATTCTACAGCTGAATGGAACCTGCTCTTTATTCAGGACCGAATGTTATCTTTAACCCTAACAACAAACCTTCCAACAAGGTGTGTTAATCCTGTGTGACTCACCAAGCTCAGAAAGATTAAAAAATGTATCCAAGGTCACTCAGCAAGAGGAAGAACAAGAATTTCAGTCTAGTTTTGTCTGATCTAAAGCTCCTGGTCTGTCTTAGTTACCACTGGGGCAATGTAACAAAATGCCACAGACAGGGTGGCATAACAGAAGTTTGTGTTCTCACAGCTCTGCAGGCTGGAAGTCCATGACCAAGGTGCCAGTGTGTCTGGTTCCCAGAGAGGGCTCCCTCCCCAGCCTGTGGACAGCCGCCTTCCTGCTGTGTGTGCACATGAGCCTTCGCTGGCCTGGAGGCAGGGAGCCGGGGTGGGAGAAGAAGATCTCCTTTATTTTTTTATTTATTGTTTGGGATTCATTGAGGGTACCAAGAATTAGGTTATACTGACTGCATTTGTCAGATAAAGTCCCTCTTATACTTGTGTCCTGCCCCCAAGAGGTGTGCCGTACTCCGTGACCTCCCCTTCCCTCTTCCTCTCTCCCCACTTGCTCATTCCCCTGTCCCCACCTTGTATTAGCTCATCTGCTGCCTTCGCAGTAGAATTGAGTACATAGGATTCTTGCTTCTCCATTCTTGTGATGCTTTACTAAGAAGAATGTGTTCCACCTCCATCCAGGTTAATATGAGAGATATAAAGTCTCCATCTTTTTTAGTGGCTGAATAGCATTCCATGGTGTACATATACCACAGTTTGTTAATCCAGTCCTGGATTGAGGGCATTTGATCCTGTAATCTCATTACCAGTCATCTACCTAGAAGAAAAAAAATCCTTTTATCATAAACACATTTGCGCTAGACTGTTTATTGCAGCTCAATTTACAATCGCCAAAATGTGAAGCCTCCTTCCTTAAAACATAAATTTGCTTTTGTATGCAAGGAATTCAACATGATGTTATGGGACACATATAGACGGTAAAAAGGTTACAATCCTGAAGTAAGAGGTCCACCTCACGTAGTTATCCATTTTGCTGCTGTCCCATGGCAAGAGCAGCTGAGGTCTGTTACGCAGCACAGAGCCGGAGCACTGCGAGTTTGCACCCAGCAGCCCTGCCCTGAGGATCAGCTCTCCAGGCTCCTTGTCCCACAGGTCTGCTGCATCGAACCCTGCCACCCACAGCTCCCCATTTCCTCCTCGCCTCCTCCCTCGGCACCTGGTAACCACTGCTTTGTTCTCTATCTCTGTATATTGAACTTTTTAATGCCACATACAAGTAGCCTCACATGACATTTTTCTTTCGGTATCTGGCTTATTCTAATGCACCTCAGGTTTATTCCAGCTGTGACACATAGCTTGATGTCATTCTTTTTCAGGGCCGGGTAACGTCCCATTGTATAAATGTACCACAGTTTCATCCATTCATCTTTTCCTTGCTTTCTTTCTTTCTTTCTTTTTTTTTTTTTAGAGTCTTACACTCTCGTCTGGGCTAAAGTACAGTGGTGTCATCATAGCTCACAGCAAACTCAAACTCCTGGGCTCAAGTGATCTTCCTGCCTCAGCCTCCCAAGTGCCCAGGTAGCTGGGACATGCCACCACACCCAGTTAATCTTTTCTATATGTAGTAGAGACTAGGTTTCACTCTTATTCAGGGTGGTCCACAGTTCTTGACCTCAAGTGATCCTCTGCTTGGCCTCCCGGAGTGCTAGGATTACAGGTGTAAGCCCCAGAGCTCAGCCTCTTTACTAACTTCATCCATTCATCTGATACCAATGCTTGGGGTTTTTGCCACGTATTACACATAGACTTAGTTTTACCTTGCAAAGAAATCGTCAGGTCACTTTGATTTGACATGGCATCTCACAGAAATGCTGCTGTGAGCATTTCCTATGGAAATCTTCTTTTAATAATTCATATTGCTGATTCTCTTTTTCAAAAAATGTAACTATCTATTCTTACGGAGATAAAAATTTTGGCTAACACCCATTCCTGCCATTGCCAATGCACTTTAGAATGACATGGCAAATCCACACTGCATACTTGTTTAACTTTAGCATATTAGGAAACTGGCCATGCATGTTGCATTTACATGAGTACATTTAACAATATTTATAACTTGTTTCAAAGTGTCACTTAAAATAGTAGCTTTTGCACAGAGATTTTGCTGAACCAAGATACAATGAAAAGGAATGAGAGCATCTGGATCTTACTATTTTTATCTGTACAATTAACTCTTCCTGTTTTCCTGTCTTAGAAGGTGCACTGTCTGTACTCACACTCACTAAATTTACCAAATTAAGCCCAACTTCACAACACTTATCTTGAAAGTTATTGAAGATATTTATCCCCCATGTTCTGTTTGCAAGAGTGCCCAAAGTCCATAACTCTTCATAGCAAAGAAATGTTCTGGTATGACCCAAATGAAGTATAAAACCCACACCAAGGGAGAGTATCGGCTGATCCATCGAATGCGATTGAATACTATTTTATTTTTCTTTTGGAGTCTTGCATGAAGTCATTAAGTTGAAGGCTAATTTATGCTGCCAATCGGGTACGGTTCTTCTTGAGAGAGACAGTTGTTTGTACTTTGAAATGTTATTGGGGCCTGAGCTTCCTATAACTTTGACAAGGGATTCTTCCACATTTCTACATGACTGGATGGCTTTTCTTTTTTCCCAGGTATATAAGCTACTTTACACATATAAATTGCTTCAGCAGCATTATTTCTAGGCCTCACTGCTGCTTGAAAGAATTGTCTCTGCTTTTGCTTTTCATCTTTTGATTTCTGCAATGGAAACTTTTGTGCCTCTAACTTAAAATATATATGATCCTAATGAACGTTGTAATGCTGATGAGCATTGACTCTCATTCATGTTGATATTGCAGTGTCACAAAGCAAGAAAATCATCTTTAGCTGAAACAAGACAGTATTTCACTTCTCAGTCCTTACTGAAACAAAATTACAGGGTGGAGGCAAGATGGCTGGCTGGAGCCAACTTTCCACAGGAGAGTTAAAGGACAGAAGTTTAGCAAGTAACCTGTTGGATTAGAGCTGAGCCAAGAGAGAAGGTTGAAGAATGCACATCAACCCTGCTGAGGTGAGCTGTGACCCCAAGGATACAAACAAAAGGTACAAAATCCATCACCAAGAAGATGGGAGTCCCCTCCCCTATGAGAACAGCTCACAATACTCCATACAAACAAGCGAGCAGAGTTCAAACATCCTCCCACTATATCCCACGGGAGAGACCCTCTAAAAACTGGACCTACTTCCCCCACCAGGGTGCCATGGCGCTCTGCTGTCAGTCCTTACTGAAGAGTCTGTTTTGGTTCTTCAGGGTTCTCACCGTCTCCTTTGACATGATGACTATTAATCAGGCAATTTAAAAATGCTGCCAAGCTGTGCAACCCTCCATACGTTCCACTTCAAACAGAAACAGTGCACTGCTGTCAAAAGCTGATAACAGACTGACGTCCCCGACCCCCATAAACTCTCACCAACCAGCCTCGTGCAGTAGTGACGCAGTCAGGTGGGGGAGTTAGAGCTAAGTCATGAGTGTGGCAGCCGTCAGTTTAGCTCTTGTGACTTACTAATGTTCTAACTGTGCTGGTCAATCTGGGAGGATTATTTTGTTGAAATCTATTTTATTCTTGGGTATTTTAAATATGTTCCTTTAAAAATTAAGATACAAATATAAAAGGTAAATAAAAAATTCATTAATAAAAATAAAAGGTTTTGTTCTGGAAAATGTGGATTCAGTCAAGGCTCCCCTGGAACACCTAGAAGGTCACACGTGGCCTTAAGGCTGCAGGTTCCCCACTCCTGCCCCAGTCTGACACCTTTCTGTTCACCTCATCTAAGGTTTCCTTTCTTGAGCAGAAATTCTTCATTTTGTGCCCAGTAGAAGAGTATCAAGACAGACACATTTATGAGGGCAAAGGACAACTCAGAATGCTGCTTTGCTGGGCTAACGATGCCAGTCGCGGCCACTAAGTCTGTTTCTCGCTCAGAACACTGTGGATTCAAGATGTCCCCCTAAAGAATTTCCAGCCCCCAAATCAATCAAAGAACAAGAGAAAAATTAGATTTGCTCCCTGCTATGAAAGACATAATCTTCTAGTATATCGATGCCCTCACAGAACAGAAATCATTTTCTCAGTTCATCACACTCACAGGGGTTTCTCAGCACAAAAGGAGCTTTGAAAAACACAGGTGGGATTTCATGCAGACTCCTGGGATTCACAGGTGAGTGGGGTCTGCCCACCTCTCTCAGTGAGGGAGGAACCCAGGAAGCAGCCCCGGCATTGCTCACGCATCCAGTTCTACGCCAGGCACGGAGCCACACACAAAGTGGTTATTATGCCTAACTTCACCACAGTTCTTGAAAACACTCAGAATATCTATTGCAAACTTAGACACATCTTATTATTGATATTTAAGGCTTGTTTGTGCATTCTGGATACTAGCGCCTTATGAGACTATGAGTTGCAAATATTTTCTCCCATTCTGTGACTTGTCTTTTCACTTTCTTGATGGTGCCCTTTGAAACATAAGACTTAGTCATATTTGTGAAGCCCAGCTTATCTATCTGTTGTCATTGTTGCTTATGTTTTTGGTGTCTTATCCAAGAAGACTTTTGATCGCCCCTTGCCCAAAGGTCTACTCCTATGTTTTCTTCTAAGAGTTTTGGAGTTTTCACTCTTACATTTAGGTCTTTAATCGGTTTTAGTGAATGGTGAAAAGGGAGGTCCAACTTTGTTTTTTTGCATGTGGTTTGCCCAGCACTGTTTCTTCAGACATCCTCTATTTTTCTTTAGGAGACCTGGCAACTCCAGTCAGAGGTTCAGCAACTGGATCAGAGTATAGGGCCTCTGTAATCCTTGGTGGTTTAGGGTTGATCTTTTTCCAGAAAGGTATTCATTCCCTTCTTTCCTTTAGTCATGTGTTTATTTCTTTCTTCGACTCTTGGCCTTAAACACGAAGTATGGGCTGAGAGACATGACCACTGAGCACAGCCTCTGGGGCCACCTGGGAATGACGGTACAGTTTTTATCTTTGCAAAGTTGCATTGGCCCTGTAGGATGAAACTTGCAGGGAGGGTTTAATTATCTGGACTAACCCTCATTCCAATTCCAGTCTAGAGCTCTGAATCCCACAACAGCAACTGAAACCCATGAACGTTCCTTCTTGTAACCAAGCCTCAGACCCAGGTCTCTTCTGTTTCCATTTCATGGTGTGTACTTTGCCAAGATGGCGATACCAAAAGGACTCTCTTCTGCCCAGGCCCTCTGAGCCTTGCCAGTAGCCATGTTCCCTGCCCACTGCCATCTTAGTTCTCAAAAATCTGGGCCTTCCTATCCAGAGGCCACTGACCAAATTGCGCCAGAGATTCTGCCTGTGAGAACTTAAAGAACTTGCTGAGCTGTGTCCCCACAAGCTGATTCTGAGGCTACTCAATAGAGCAACTCTCTATGCAAAGATCCAGCCCTGGGAGGCTGCCAGGGATTAAGCTTGAAAGCTGTCTCCCTGCCTGGCACTTGGCCTGAAAGCAAGCCAGGTGATTAAGGCTCAGACTCGACAAGGCTCACAACTTTCCTCTGAGCCTGTGAAGCCACTTCTCTGAGAGATGACTTACGCATTAGCAAGGGTGAATAATGCCTAATATACCAGCGGAGTTGCCCACAAAGCGCCACGGGGGTACATGAGGAATAATCTTGCCTACAGAGTTGGAATAAGGCAAGCGCCAACAATGCCTTCGAGCCTCTTGATTCATAACAGGGAATCATGACTGAACACCTCTGCCCGGGCTCATCCAGCCTCAGCTGGCATTGGGGGATCAGCACATTTCCGAAGTATTTGTGTCAACAGAAGCCCCAGTGAAGATCCACCTTCTCCATTACAGACTGATACCTTTTCCCGCCTTAACAGCGGAAAACATATCATCAAACTGTCACTTCATTAATGAAATGTATCACTGCAATTAGAGCTCCGTTTTGCCTTTGTGTATAGGTCAAGATTCCATCAGAGAAACAGATCAGTTTATACGTGTGTGTGTATATACACATGTATCTCATATTACCAAGATGTGTATAAATGTATTTTACAAACACGTTTTATAAATGTATGCCAAATGTGCGTATGTAAAGACTGATTGATCTATTTTAAGGAACTGGCTTTCTACGTAGTTGTGAGGTTGGTAGGGCAGGGCTGAACTGTGCAGGGAAGGCCAGAAACCCTGGCACAGGAGCTGATGCTTTGATCCACAGCAGAATTTTTCCTTCCACGAGGAAGCCTCAGTTTGCCCTTAAGGTCATTCAGCCAATTGGATGAGGGCACCCAAGCTACGAAAGATCATCTCCTTTACTTAAAGCCAACTGACCACTGATGGTCACCAGGAGCATCAGGATGGGGTGTGGTTTGGTTGAAGGACTAGGTACTGCAGCCAGTCTACGTTGACACCTAACACCAGGCATCGTGCCCTGAGATGCCTCCCTGTCCTTTGGTGCAGTGTAGCCAGACTAGCATTTTTCAGATGAGGAAACAACAGATGCACACGGGGTGAGGAGCCAAGATCTCACAGCTGACCCAGGATCTTCCAGCTGGGGCAGGTGTCAGCTCCCACACGGCTCCAGTGACCCCACCCGTCTGGGATCTGCCCTTCTCCCTTGCTCACAGTTCTGATCATGTCTGTCCTTTGCCGCAAATGCCCCCTCATCTCCACAGTGCCTGCAGGAGAAAGCCCGCATTCTTGTGTGCATGCTGAGACCCTTAACCTTGACCCTGGCCTGGCTCTCCAGCCCCCTCTGCTACTGAGGTGGCCCCTCGATGGAGGCAGTGACACAGATGAACACATGCAGCCCCACACCCTTCACTCTATGAGTCCCGGTGCCTTTGCACTACCCGGGCCAGTATTCCCCGAACACCCTCTGGCTTTGATCTCCTGGGACTCCTAATTAATCCTCAAAACCCACCTTAGGCACCACTGCACTTAAGTCACCCCCAGACCCTCTCCATCCTCTAAGTCTTTTCACCTGAACTGAGTCCCCATTCAGGATATATTAGACGCCCAGTAGCTGCACCCCTCTATCTGTTCTGCTCTTACCACAGTGTCATAAAATTATGCTTTTAGATCAATGAGGTATTAAGAAGCTTATTAGCACCTTTCTTTCTTTTTCTTTTTTCTTTTTTTTTTTTGGTGGAAAGAGAGCTACCATACCCCAGGAATCTGTAAACTATAGCTCACAGGCCAAAACTGGCCCACCACTTATTTTTGTAAATAAAGTTTTATCAGAACACAGTCACGGCCATTCCATTAAGTATTGCCTCTAGCCCTTCTCAGGCTAGGATGCCAGAGGTGGGTAGTTGTCCAGATGGGGAGCAAAGCCTGAAATACCCATTGTCTGGCTCTTTACAGAAAAAGTCTGACAACCCCTCCTATGGAGATATCGTGGAGGAGATACTTCCCCCCGACTTGCTGAGGATCTGCTGCCTGGCAGACCATTGTGCACTTTAGTTCTGGAATTTCCTGCACCAACGAGTTAATAATAGCTCTGGGGTTTCCAGGACTGCTCATGAAGACCTCCCCCAGCCCGGCCTCTGTTAGCAGGACACTGCCCTTTGAAGTAGCCAGAGTGTCATAGACAAGACCCTGGAGGCAGAGTCTGGGCTCTGGGAATCTCACAGTCTGTGCAACATGGCTGGATGTCTGGCTCAGTTCTTACTGACTCTGGGCCTCCAGAAAACTCTGGGGAGAAGATGCCACTGAATTGGAGGCTCTCTGTTAAAGATTTGAGATTCTTGAAAACCTGGTGATGAACTAGACACATGCTTTCATGGTGCTCGAGGCTGTGGAGGGGGAGACTGAGTATTCACTCTTCAGAAAAAGATAAGTCCACCCAAGGTCAAGGAAGAAATGGACAAAGTCCTTTTTCCTCTCTCATCTTCAGATGGCCAAGTCTCTGGAGTGGAGGTGCCGGGGCCTGGGCTTGTCTTTGTCATGTTTCCTCCTGCAAGAAACCACAGATTCCAGTGACAGTAGCCAGAACCCAAATGAGAAGCCACATAGATGTCATTTCCCCATTGGAAGAGGCTCTATTTTCCAGACTAGTAACTCTAGTAACTCAGAACAAGATCCCCAGGGGTATCTTCATTTGAACGCCACCCCAGCATGATTGTAGCTGAATGCCAACTTCACTGAAGTTCAAGTTGTGGGACAGAGCCAATTTGCATAGGGCAGGTCCATTGAGAACTCAGCAACCCCAAGAGCTGAAAGATGAGCCAACATTCCCCACTTAAATGTGTCCACGCTGACATCTGCCCTTTCCGGGTGGACACCTGGCATGAAGTAGCTGTGTACCCTCCTGGAGACCCTGCTTATTTCCAAGTAACTAGTTCCCTGGAGGTGGCACAGTCCTCATCATCCAGACAACCCAAGAAAATTTCCCCAGGATTTCAAATTATTTGCCGCAGATGCCATCTGCTCCAAAGCTTCATACACGGGAATCGCAAAATCACACCCTGCTCAAGAGTAGGAAGAAATATTCCATCTCTCCCCGCACCAAGGAAAACCAGAAATGACACTTGTTTTGTCCAAGACAGTCATTTCAGAGGAGTTACAAAGAACCCAGAGAGATTTCTCATCAAAGGGATTCAAGACAGTGACAATTTCCAACATGATTGAAATTGCAACTGCAGAAATGACTGATGTGCTATTCAGAACCTTTTAATTGCCTTGGCTGCTCTCTACCCTGGCTTCCAGTAATTTTATTATTATTATTGTTTGGGATTTTTTTTAGTGTGTTTGTGTTTTCAACAGTTGTCATAGAGAGTTGGCATCGTAGAGACGTCCCAGAGAAAAAGTATTTCAAAGGCTCATGTCCTCAAGACGCACACACACACACACACACACACAAGAATTTTGCAGGAGAAAAAGGAAGGCCCTTCAAAGACAAAAATATTGTGATGTGATCTATAAATTCATTTCTTCCTTTGGTACCCGTCTGGGTCCTCATCATCTGCCATCACCTACAAATTTCTGGCTTTTATTACAATGTTACAATTATACATGACAGCAGATACAAAACTTTAACAAATTGATGAAGCATAATTAACACAACTGATAAGTGATTGAGAAACAGCTGCAAACAGAAGCTCTGGTGAGTGAGGAAAGGCACCAGGGAGCATGTCTACGTGCAAGGTTTTGGAAACATCTGTGTATCGAGACTATTTGTCAGCTCAACAGCACTGTTCCTTTCAACCATGAGGACCATGTATATATTTGAAATCAGGTGGAAAAAATGTACTTGATTTCACAAATGCACAGGGAACAAAACAGCACCAAGATGCCATGCTGTGGGAAAATTCTCCAAGACTGCAACACCAATTAGCAAAATCACTATTCAAAAAGTTGGAGAAAGAGGGTGCATTAATTCCAAAAGCCATTTGTCCTCTCTAACGTGGTGGAGCTTTAAGGAAAGACATCTAATAGAAGATGAAAGTTCAGAAGAGAGAAATCAATTGTGTTGGTGAAGCACACATCCCTTTTTAGGTCTTTCTAACGTTTGTGGGAAATGCCCGGACTTCCCTTTTTCATCATATTTCCATCCATTGGCCCCTCTGCGGGAGACATAAGTCACCAGTGGGTTACAAGCTCTTCCTCAAGGCCCCTTCTCTTCCCGTGTCACCCCACCATTCACGCCTACTGCCTGATCTCATTTCTAATTTTGCTTCCAGGTTTTTCTCTTTCCTTCCTTTCAGATACTGCTAGAACATCTTTTTTCCTTTTGATATTCTCCTTTTAGAAATTTAGAACATTGGCCTTTGAAGTCTCACCTGCAGTTATTTTTCATCCTCATTAATTTCAAGTTCCACTGGAGAACCAATAGGGAGAAGCCAGGAGGAGAAGAAAAAAGGCTATTCTCCTGGCAGCCAGAAGATAGCCAGGAAAACAGAGCTCATGCAGACTTCCTAGAACTTAATCATGTTGAAGGGAGGCAATTTGGAAACGCTACAACAGAAAGAATAATCCTTGGCTCCCAGCACAGGGAGTGGTTGGGTTTTATCAAGCTGAGGTGCACCTGTGTGCTAACGTAAAGGCTCCATCCCCAACTGTCCCCACGCCCTAAGGAACATGCTGGAAACTCAGTACCGTGGAAGAGGAACAGCACACTCCTCTGGTTCCAGCCTTGCCTAGAAATTGCTTCAGAGACTCTCCAATCCCTGCCCATGCTCACCCACCAGACTCACAGCCCCTCTGTGCTCATCCTGCAAATGCAAGGAGGGCTGGGTTCCTGGTGACCCCCTCTTGTTGCCAGGTGACTTGGTTCCCATTGCTGCAGCTGGAACAGGTTACCACAAACGGCCTGGCTTAAAACAACTCAGATTTTTTTTTATTTTGCAGTTCTGGAGATCAGAAATCAGAAACGGAGGCACCGTCAGCAGGGCTGGTCTCTCCTAGAAGCTTCAGGGAGAATCTGTTTCCTTGCCTTCTCCAGCTTTCCAGAGGCCGCCAGCACTCCAGGGCTCCTTCCTCCATCCTCAAAGCCAGCAACAGCAGAATCATATCAACATGAGTTGGCACGTGGGGAGATGATTTAGATGCCTGGCATTTTATGTGTATAATGATAGTTTCCATCGCGGTGGAGAGAGACAAGAGTGGCCCTTAGTTTCTGATTTGAGCAACTGAGAGTATGTTGATGTCTTTCAGTGAGACAGGGACACAGAAGGGAAGGGGTTTGATGAGAGTGGATCACAATAGTAACTTGCACTTACTCATTCATTCACCAATACTGACTGAGGGCTCTAAGTGCTGGCAAGGAACAAGAAGATAAAATCGCTGACCCAGACATCTCATGTCTTCTGCCAGAATCCATGAAACTATGACAGGCCAACTTGGTAGCTTGCAAGGAGAGTAAAATCTTACACCATTCACAATTCTTTGCAATGTTTTCAAAAAGTGTATGTCTTAAGACCTTTATGCAAAAAGAAAAAGTAAGTCTACCCAAACACTGGGAAAAACTTTGTTAACAAAATACAATAGAACCTCCATAGCTGACCACCTCCCTACAGTGGCCACCTCCTTCAGTTGACCTAATTCTCTAGACTGGACATGCACCACATGGACATATCAGTCCAGCAGGCCTAGATCCTATGTTGGCCACCTTCACATGTTGACCAGTTTCTTACAGTCCCTTGGGTGGCCAGCTGTATTTCATTTTAAATGCCTTCTCACTTACTTGAAAAGCAAACAAATCTCCAAGAAATGTTGTAAATACTAATCTACTATCCTCTGATTCAGTTCCCTGGGGAACTTTGCGGGGACCTCACCTAATGTGCATGATGCAATGGTACATTGCAAAACTATTAAGAAATGAGTACAATTGTGATGGATGTGTTACTTAGTTCAATGTAAGCATTTCACATTGTATATCGAAGCAGTTACCCTGAACCCCATAAATGCATCAATGTATAAATAAATAAATTCTAGAGTACTAAGCCAGTGAAATATTGGGGTTGTTTGTTACAAAAGTCGGCCTGCACTGACTAATTCCAACAGTTTCTATATATGGATCTCAGATTCACCTCACACACACACGCATGTGGATACATGGCAGACCCATGGAAGGAGAAATGTCAGGACACGGCTACCATCTACGATCATGACGATCTTTTCTCAAGTCTTACAAGCCCTTTTAATAGACTGAGAAATGTCCCAAATTCAAGTATTACAACTGCTGCTATTTTTAACAAGTTATTAAAGTTATATAAGTTAAAGAGTTTACAAATTATATAAGTGACCACTTTTGTTTGTGGAAAAATTCTGTTCAGGAGGCTCAGGTGATCATCCACAAGAAAAAGCTCTGGAAATTCAGTCCTTCTTTTTTTTTTTTTTTTTTTGTAGAGACAGAGTCTCACTGTACTGCCCTTCGTAGAGTGCCATGGCGTCACACGGCTCACAACAACCTCCAACTCCTGGGCTTCAGCGATTCTCTTGCCTCAGCCTCCCGAGCAGCTGGGACTACAGGCGCCCGCCACAACGCCCGGCTATTTTTTGGTTGCAGTTTGGCCGGGGCTGGGTTTGAACCCGCCACCCTCGGCATACGGGGCCGGCGCCCTACTCACTGAGCCACAGGCGCCGCCCGAAATTCAGTCCTTCTTGTGGGTACGGAGAACTCAGCGTCTGTGAACACCGTTTGGGGATTTGTGTAACAGAATGCTCCTTGCCACTTTCCTTATTGACCAAATATTCCCCGTTTTGGAAGCTTTGGTTAACCCCCCGGCCCCCACTAAAGTCAGGGCACAGTTGGCCTCTCAGTCCCAGAAGACTCGGAGCTGCTGTGGTGTTTATTTCAACCAGGCCCTTCAATCTGCTTCTGTGAACCAAGACACGATTTCGTGAGCAGAGAAGAGACTGACCCAGCACATGGACTGGGTCCAGTCCCCCACATAGTCCAGTCCCCCACATAGTCCAGTCTCTGCTCTCTCCCTTTCTGACCTGAGCTGTTCAGGGAACGTTTCTAAAATGAGATCACTAAAAATGTAGCCCAGCAAATGCTTGTTGACCATACACGACACGTAAAGCTCCGTGCTCCATCCATCCTGCGTCCTGGCTCCCAGGGTTCTCGCCGCCGCCACCCCCAGCAATGCTGGAAGAGTTGCTGCCCCATTTAACAGGTAAGGAAATCATGGAGGGTTACGGGGCTTGTGGGTGGCCGAGCTGAAATCAAACTGCAGCTCTGCGGAGCCAGGCTCTCCCTTCCTCACTCACAAACACAGAGACTTTACTGCGATGACTCCATTACGCTCCATCAGTCATTAAAAACATTCAAAATTCATATTTGACCAGAGGCCAGGCAGTTATTTTACATGCACATATACAGTCTTACCCGAGCGCGCGCAGCCCCCTCTCTGCCTCTCTGACTTTTCAGAGCTTACGTCAGCCCCTCTCCCATGTTTGTAACCCCTCCTGTTGCAGAACCCAGGGTGTTTCTGCAGCAAAGCAAACACCTGCCGGGTGACCCACAGCTGGCATTTCCTGGTGACCTGCCACCAGCACGTCCTGCTACGGCAGCTGTGACCAGGGACTCTGATTTTCCCTCAGAGCACATCACACCCTGCAGACCGCACGCAGACCTGCTGAGAGTCACTGATGGCGATCGTGAACAGGCACTCGCAGGCCTGGCACCCTCCTCCGCGGCCCCTCCAGCCCCGCAGAACAGACTGGAACTGGCCTGGAATGCCCAAGCACAGATCCTACTGATCCCATTTGCACATGTTGTCCCCAGGGCACAGGCCACAGCTGGGGGAGCCCACTGACAGCCCCGGGAGCTGAGAGACAGGGCTCAGGGGAGCAAGAAGGCCAGCCAAGGCCAGCCAAGGCCAGCTGCCTGGGAGCAGGGGCACAGCCGTCAGCAGCTCTGGTGCCCTCCCTCCCGCAGTCATCTCACCACTCACCCACCCCAGCTGCAGCCTCCACACCCCGTCAGGAGGGCTGAAGAGCCTGTGATGTTCCAAACTGGGAGGCTTGTGACCAATGCACCCTACCTGCAACCACCACCTGTGCCCCGGAGCTGAATTTAACAACACCTCACTCGGAAGTGGCTAAAGCGTCAGCCTGCGGCCTGCCCGGACTAGAGCAAGACGAAACTGAGTATCTGACGGAGCATCCAGCACTTTCAGGACTGTTGCAAGGTTTAGGTAGAAAAGTCTGTCACCCATGGAAGAGCTGGTCAGGGAGGCCAGAGGCCTTGCTTCCTCAGCCGGGCACATGTACCCCACCTTCGTCCTCAGAATGGGAACAGCTGGGCACCGGGCTTATCTGCTCTGAGACCCACTGGACAAGCTCTCTGCCTGTCCCCCGGTGGATCAGCCCACCCTTAGCTCTTCCGGGGACATGGACACGCTGGCGTCTGCACTTGCAGAGCTGTGGTTATGCAAAGGTGGCGCCCATCTGTGCGAGGGGGCTACATGAGGAGCCGCCAGCAGGGCGAGCTCTGCAGCCCAGCGTGCTGCTGGCCCATGTCCAGACTGCTGGCCCCTGTGGTTACTTAGCTCTACACACATAAGGGCTGCACTTTCTTCTCAAGCCTCAGTCCCTTGGGGACCAGGCCACTTTAGCCACTTCCTAGACCATGGTGCTGACCAGACAGAGGGGTCATGAACTCTTAGGCAAAGGCCCTGGCTTTCTTTTTCTCACTTGCCCCTCCCCTCCCCCAGAGCCTGGGGAGCCTAGAAAGGCCTACAGGGCCGTAGCCCTCCTCCGAGAGGGTTCTCACACATGTGGCCTCACACGCAATTCCATCTGCTTCCTCCCCTGACCATCCCAAGGCAGGTATGGAGGCCGGCGGGTGCCCAGGAGATGCCCTGCACAGACCCAGGGCTCACCGACACCGGGGAGAACTCGTCGGCTGCTCAGCCTGTCCCCACAGGGAAAGGCACTTCTGTGGGTTTACAGAGCTGAGTGGCGTGCACAGTGTGGACTGAAGCTGAGGCTACATGGCCTCAGGGCCCAGCAGGGATCTCAGATGAGAGTCCATTCCTCCCTGCTCACACCTAGAGTAGAAGATGCTCTGGGCTGCAGCCCCCAAGTGGTGACCCCAAGGCGAGCCCGGCTCTCAGAGGTGATGACAACAGAAGTACTCAGCCCCCAGGAGCCGCCAGCTTCCAGGAGCAAGATCAGGGATCTGGAAAGGCCATAGGTTGAGGACAAAAATCTCCCTCTCCACAGACCTGGTCGTCTTTCTCCTGCCAAGAGTTCCTGACCATCAGCCCAGCAGCTGGACAATCTGGTCATGCTCCCTGGAATCACCTCCCCAGGGCCCAACAAAGTCACTGGGCCACAACAACAAGCAGTTCAGTAGCCTTGTCCTTTGCTGATCTCAGCCCCCGTCCACCGCACCACATCTGCTATATTTAATTTGCACATGCCCCAGGCCTGCTTTCCCAGGCCCTGACTTAGAGGAAAGCATGCTTGTCCTTCCAAACTGGGCTCGGACCCACCCTTCCATTATGGTTCCCTCACTCCCCAGTCCCATGTGTGTGGCTCCAGCAGCAGTTGAAGTGGCCACAGGAAAAGCTGGTGTGTGGGGACACGCAGCAGGGCGCAGGATAGGGGGTCACAAACCACACATGTGGCATCCAGCTTCTACCCTCAGAGCCAGTGGATAACATCAAGCAAAAGCCAGTCGGTGTGGTGCCCAGAGACAAAAACCAGTGGTAGGGAGGACAGTGAGAGCAAAAACGAATAAGTCATCAGAGTTTTCTGAGGACAAACAAGTGAGGAGTCACTTCTATCCCAGGACTGCCACCTTTAAACACTGTATAGGGAGTTCAGAAAGAGTGGAAAGCCACAGACACACAGGTGCCTTAAATACCACACTTCCCTGTGGACCTAAGGATAAATGACCACTGTGATACCCAGAGCGTGGCTGGTGATGGCTTCCTGCCCTGCAAAATATAAACCTTTAGCGGTGGATTAAAGACTGCCCTCTAGTCCTTGTTACTCCTTCTGTGCACGGGTGGACTCTCATTGCCATCTCCTCGACTCTCAGGCTGGCCTGCGTGACCTGCTCAACGGATAAAATGTGGTAGACATGACATTCTGGGACTTCTGAGGTTAGGTCCTGAGAAGTCTCACCCCTGCTGCTTGGGCCTCTTTGAGCACGCCCTCGGGAGCCCTGAGCACCCCCACGAGAAGCCTATCCACTCTGCAGGTGCTCGGTGGGAGTCCGGCTGGGCCTTGCCTTCCAGCATCCACCTCACATCACCGGATGCAGGATCAGAGCCACTTGAACCCTGCAAATGGCCTGTTCTCTGCTGAATATCACTAACCCCCCTCAGTCTGTGACTCCAGGATCAGAAGAATCCCCCGCCAACCCCTGCCCAATTGTCTGGCTCGCCAGATGAGTTCATGACATGTTTTATCTGAAAAGAAACATGAACCAGTCTACATGAACCACAACCACCCTGGTTTGGATCCCAAGTCAAGCAAACTATCCAAAAAATTAATAAAATAGGTGGGAAAATGTAAACACTAACTAGTTATTTCATGATATTAAAAAAGACTGTTTTTACATAGGATAATGAAAATTTGTGGTTGTTTTTAAATTCTTCGTTTTTTTCTTATCCTGTAGTTACATATTGCAATATCTAGAGATAAAAATTGTATGATTCTTGGAAAACACTTCAAAATAATTGAGGGGGATGAAGATTAAAGGGGTTAGAAAAAAGCAAGATTGGCCATGTACTGCTAATTCTTGAGGCTAGGTGGTCAGTGCATTGAGTTCATGACAAACTACTTACTCCCTAATTTGGTATGTTTTGGTTTGGGGGGGGGGTTATATTGCAGGATCATTGAACAGGTACATATTTTTAAATTTCCATAACAAAAAGGGTTTCTTTAGGCCAGGGGTGGTGCCTCACGCCTGTAATCCTAGCACTCTGGGAGGCCGAGGTAGGAGGATTGCCTGAGTTTAGGACTTTGAGAGCAACCTGAGCAAAAGCAAGACCCAGTCTCTACTAAATACATAGAAAAGCAGCCGGGTGTCGTGATAGGGCCTATAGTCTCAGCTACTGGGGAGGCTGAGGCAAGAGGATCACTTGAGCCCAAAAGTTTGAGGTTGCTCTGAGCTATGACGATGCCACGGCGCTCTACCCAGGGCAACTGAGTGAGACTCTATCTCAAAAATAAGTTGTTTTTTAAATAATGTTTACCAATAATTTTCTGTGACATGGAAAATAGTCATGATACAACATTTAATAGAAAAGGGCAAAAAAAATATCAACACAGTGAGATCCAAGCTATGCAAATCAGTATGTTCTGTGTCAAAAGGTACTCAGTGGCTATTTTAGGTAGTGGAATTATTCTGGCTAAATCTCATTCTTTACACTTTAATTTCCCAACTTTCCACAATGGGCATGTATGACTTGGGTAATTAGGAAAAGCATGTATTTATTTTAATTTTTAAGAGTAGATGAAGGACGAGCCATTGGAAACAATACTCTTGAGGGATGTGTCCAGGTAACCTTCTCTCAGGAAAGGCCGGTGCCATCCCACAGTCATCTTAACACTGAGAATTCACTTCAGGCATAAGAGGGTGATGGGTCACTCCATTTTTAACATGAGGTGTCCTGTCCTGGAACAAAGGATTTATTTATTTATGATTCCAAAGTTCCATTCAGTATTACCAAAGGAATGAAAAAGTACAATAATTTCACTTATTTGATTCCCTGGATGTCCCCAAGGGAACAGAGCCTGACCAATGATTATTATTAGCTAATGACTGTTCTAGAAACTTCTGTGCCAGAAATGGCTTGGGTGTTTTACCTTTTTGTTTTGGTGAAGGTATGATCTGGACTCTTGAGGATTCCACACATTCCTCTCCCGCCTTTCTCCACAGGAAAGGGACCTGGAGTCCCCCCCTCTCCCCACGTGGGTGGAACTTGCCGGCTGGTGGCTGTCTCGGCAGGTCCTTCCTTCCTCAGAGTCCCAGAGCCCCACCTCCTCCCACACAAGGGGGTTTATTTTCCAGTGGAGAGTTTATAGAGAAGGAATTTTTATGCCCTTCTCTTGAGAGGAACCTTTCTTTAAAATCCAATGAAAGGAATGCAGATAGAGATCTGAGCAAGTCTTATGTTACCCATCAGCCCAGAAAGTTCCAGAAGGGTTCAGAATGTTAAGACAGCTATCATCAGGTCTTCCCGGCTCCCATGGAGTCATTTACACCCTGGGAGGATCTGGCTGGATGTTGCTTTCTCCGTAATCTCTTGGTTTTCTCCGTGGTTTTGTTGTATTTCATGGCCCCTCCTTTTGCTCTGCTGCCTAAGGGTAACTTGACCTTTCTGGTAAAATCTTTTTTTTTTTTTCTGGTAAAATCTTATGTCGTGACCTTAACTTGGGAATTTCTTGGACTTCCTGCTTGGAGGTTATCAGCCCAGCATCTCCAGTGTTTGTATCTCGTTCCTTCTCTCCCTGGCAGCACTCACGTGCTCTCCTGTCTCACAAGCCGCCTTCTAGGGCCAGATGCCCAATTTCAGCCATGGAAAGACAAAGACACCAAGAGGACTTGCCACAGAGGAGCAAGGTCACGCCAGCCCAGGCGAGGAGCCCACACTCACGCTCCATGTGGACATCTAAGGAGGCCCCACCCGGTGCTCCTCGTCCTCACCGGGCTCCGTCCCCAACCACAGGCACGTCTGCCATGACCACATCTGCCCGGGAGGAGTCAAAGTCACCGCACCCGGACTGACTTTCAAATAAATTTCACAAGCTAGAATTGCCCTCGACAGGAATCCAGTACACAGAAATCTGAATTTGCCCACATAAGGGAGAAAAGCTCCTGTTCAGTCAGAAGCAAGGAAGGGTATCATTCTTCAGCAAAGCGGAAGAAAACTTTAACTCGCCCACCTCCCTGACTGCACCCAGATAGGAGAGCTGCACCCTGCTTCCAGGTAAAAAACGTCTGAACTGGCGGCCAAGACCAGAACTTCTCAAACCGCAACGAGCATCAGGTCAGCTGAGTAAAACGCAGGAGGCGATTCAGCGGGCCTGGGGAGGCCCGAGGTTCTGCAGCCCAGTAAGTCTCATGGTTTAGAGCTGAGCTGCCCCGTGCAATGGCCACAGCAACTGTGGCTAGGGAGTCCCTGAAACACGGCTAACCAGAATCAAAATGTGCTGTGAACATAAAGTACACACACGGTTTCAAAGACTCGGGGTAAAACAAAGAATAATAAAATGGTTCATATTGAACGTTCGGTGACATGATGTCACAGATATATTGGGCTCAATAGTCTACGTTATCAAAATTAATTACACTGTATTTACTGTGTTTAGTGTGACTACAAGAAAATTGTACATTCCAAAGTGCTCCGTTTATCTCTACTAGGCAGTGCTGATCTGCTAAGCTCCTCAAACTTTAAGGCTGTAATTCTGGGAGAACTCTTAAAGATCGTTTTATATGCTTGCCTCGCCCTTGCAAACACACGCAATTTATCAGCATGGCAAAAAAGTCTCTTCCATTCCCTCTTCTCAAAGCTGATCAAAGCCAAACATTTACCTGTCACAAATTGTCCCACACCGTGACCAAGGGACACTTTGGTTGCCTTTGTTTTAACATAGCAAATTCTGGGTATGCAAGGCCCATCCTTGTTAAATGGACCGTCAAGTCCCTTCAACATAATATCATGTGAAGACTGACTGACCACCGTCCCTGTTTCTGATAAAAGCAGCAAGTGTGGCCAGAGCCCCAGGCTGACAGTTCACTTGGTCAACGCAATCCAGTTGGCATTATTTTTCCTAATGATCCTTTTTTCTGTCTCTTTCAGTTGAAAGCATCCTTCTTATTAGCAAGCATTTTTGAAATAGAAGGGTTATTTGTTCAAAGCTTCAAGACTGAGGCAAATATTTGTTATAAGGCTCCAAAGGATTTTGCAAATAATTTCCATCCATGATTTCCAAAGCCAAAGGCGGCCTGTGTAACATTTGTGCAAAGTGCGTGGGCTGCTTCCATGAAGCAAGCATTTCCAGAAATACATATTTACTTTGCAGAAGTAAGCGTGCATGTTCGCCACTCCATTTGAAAACTTCCACATGTCCACGCAGCGGTTGGGGCGGCAAGTAAACACGGCCTGGATGGCCCTGGACTCTCCTCGCCTGCTCCGCTGCTGTGCTGCCTCCTGTGATTCCACACCCCTCTGTTTACTGGGCTGCCACACCTCTGAGTGGCCATCAGTTAAGACTGATTATGCAAAGGTCAGGTAGAGTTGAGCTCTCTAGGTCCCTAAACGCAGGCTGTCCCACAACCCTGAAGAACAGAAAAGCCCTGGACAGTCCTGGGACTGTGTTATGGGCTGGGCTGTGTCTCCAGAAAAGGTATGATGAAGACCTAACCCCTACATCCCAGAATGTGGCCTGATTTGGACATAGGGTCTTTAGAGAGGTAGTCAAGTTAAAATGGGATAATTAGGACCCTGAACCAACATGACTGGTGTCCTTATACAAAGGGAACATTTGGACACAGGAGTAAAGAAAAGAACTAGTGAGGAGACACAGAGTAGCCACGAGAGAGGGGTCTAGAACAGACCCTTCCCCTGCAGACACCTTAACCTCACCTCTACCCTCTGGAACACTGAGAGAGTACGGCTCTGATGTTCTAAACACTCCCAGTTTGCAGCACTTTGTTTCAGCGCCCCAGGTCGCTAATGCAGACTTGAATCCTAACAGTTCCCACTACTGGTTCATCTGCCATCACTTGGCACATCAGCCCACTTCGGTTTCCCATCTGTATCTGTGGCCTGGGCCATTTGTAGTCACCGCATGATAAGAACGCACTCAGTGTAGGTTGCCAAATTTAATGCATAAAAATAGAGGATGCCCAGTTCAAGTTGAACTTCAGACAAACAATAGATAAAATTGAACTGGGCACCCTTCGTTCTGCCTGGCAAACCTCGAGAGGGAGCATTTTTGAAATACTTTAAGCTCCCTGGAAAAGACGTGTATTTGACGCCACAAGGCAGGCTGGGAGAATTTCCCACGAGGCAGGGCCAAAAGACAGGGCTCACTGTTTGGCATCAGATCACTTCTGCTCCTAGGATGGAGGAGTAGAAACTCAATTGCCCTAGTAGAAAGCTTGAGTCTGGCATTTTCTAAGTAGGTGACATATTTCTGTTTGTTGCATTACACTTAGTACCTCTGTAGTTCAAAATGTGGTATCCATCTTAATGATGCCCATGACTGGACTGTCCCACCCGAAATGAGTACAACCCCCCCCAGACTACTCAGGACTGACAGGCCAGCTTCAGGGGCACACCCTATGTAGGGCCTTGAACTCAAAAGGACCCCACATCCAATTTAAAACTCTGCTGTTATCAGATTGAAATTCCTAACAAGTTTTGACCAAGGGGTTCTGCATTTTTATCTTGCCCAGGGCCCCTCAAATGATGTAGTCAGTCCTGGGACGGGTATACAGAGTAATGCCCAAACAGCTGCACAAAATGTTTTCATCACTGAGAAAGGAGAAGCCTCTGAACTCACTTAAGGGAACTTGAGCCCTTTTGCCTGGCACCCCTTCCCAGCCATGTGGTGTTGTGTGGAGCCCCTTCCAGCTTGGTCTCAGAGTGCCAGGAGTCAAATCTGCTGTCTCTGTCTGTCTCTGGATGCACAGGACTGTGGGTTTTTGTTTTTTGTTGTTGTGTTATTGTTGTTTGGGGGTTTTTTTTGTTTTTTTTTTTTGAGACAAAGTCTCACTATGTCGCCCTCAGTAGAGTGCAGTGGCGTCACAGCTCACAGCAACCTCAAACTCTTGGGCTTAAGTGATTCTCTTGCCTCAGCCTCCCAAGTAGCCGGGACTATAGGCACCCGCCACACACCCAGATATTTTTTTGTTGAAGTTGTTGTTTAGTTGGCCCAGGCCAGGTTTAAACCAGCCAGCCTCAGTGTATGTGGCCAGTGGCGTAACCACTGTGCTACAGGCTCCGAGCCAGGACTGTTTTTTAAAGGACAATTGTTGCTCATAGCAACTTGAAGTCTGGAGATTTTCCTGAAACCCCCTTCAACCAGAAGGTTTGGGGTATCTGATTTCCCACCAGTAGCTGACTCCCAAGCTGTGTTTGCATGGAACCAAACTCTGCTGTCCAATTTCTCATCTCATTTCCATTGTGCCTCCCTTTTCACACCCAGGCTCCGGCTTTCTTCCCCCTCCCTGGGCCCTCGTTTGTGTCTGATACATCCTTGTCCTCTTTCTGGCTTTAACCCTCCAGTTGTTCCACCAGGTCCCCAGCTGACCCAATTTTTGCTCAGATCTCTCTTCAAGGAAGAAGAACCAAAGGATGAAATCCAAATCCATTTTTCTGCCCATTAATGTCTCTTTTAAAAAGTCTTGACAAGGTCACTGAAGCCAATGCTTGGGGGGGAGAAATTTGGAAGTTTGGCTTTCCAGTTCCATCCCCTCTGCTCCACCAACCTCTTCAGGATTCACACCACAGGAAGAGCATCAGAAGAGAAGTACAGAATTCTAGCTTGGCATCTCTGCTCTATGACTTAGGATAAGACACTTAATCTCACAGGATCTTGTTTTCCTCATACATAAGAAGGTTAGCTTAGATAATGATCTTACATGAATCTGTAATTTGAACATCAGAGTTATAATTATTAATTATCCCACATAGCACAGAAGGTGTTTTATAAATCATATGCTCATGGTCTGTATTAATCAGCAATTGTTGTGATAATGCCATATAACAAACAACCCTAAATCTTATAGCCTAGAACAATAAACATGTATTTCTTGCTGACTCTGTTTCTGCGTTGGCGGGGCTGCAGATCCGGCTCTGGTGGGCTGCGTGTGTCTTCTGTTCTTAGGGCCAGGCTAACCCGCCAGCCGCCACTGGGGTGTGTTCTTCTTTTAGAAAATGACAGGGACACAGGGAGCCACAGGCCAAACCACACCAGCGCCAGCACAGCTTGTGCCTGTCTGACATCAACTCACATGGCATCAGCTAAAGCAAGTCACATGGCTATGCCCAACATCTACGGAGGACAGGAAAGGCTCCCCACCCTGGAGAAGCTGTGGCAAGGACCAAAGGAAAGGGAGAGAAAGGTGGGAACATACAACCACTCCCCAGCACGTCTGGGCTCTTCAAACCTTCTACATTTTTAATAGTTGAAATGAAGTCCACATAAAGTGGTAAAATTAACCATTTTAAAATGAGCAATTCAGTGGTATTCACCACCTCTGCCTCCTTCCTACTTCCAAAACATTTTCAGCACCCCAAAATATAACCCATACGCACACTGTGCAGTCACTTCATACCCTGATCCGGGGCAACCACTAATCTGCCTTCTTTCTGTCTCTTCAAATTTACCTCATCTGGACACTCCATAAAAATGGGATCCTGTAATCTGTGATCCTTTATACCCGGCTTCCTTGGCCCAGCATTACGTTTTGAGCTCCAGCCATGTTACAAAGGACACCATGTCAGCATGTCATTTTTTTCTGTCGCTGGATAATGAAGTGTAGATAGACTATATTTTGCTTACCCTTCTTCTGTTGATGGGCATTTTGCTTGCTTCTGCTGTTTAACTGAATAATGCCGCTATGAACTTTGGCGTACAACTGTTTGTTGAGTACTTGTTTTCAATTCTCTTGAGTATACACCCAGGAATGGAAATACTGTCTATCCTCGTCATAATTATCAGCTCCTTTTTTCAGCCTTTACCCTGAACTTTTCTACTACCGATGAAGGGTAATAAAACTTTTTGTAAATTAGTAGATAGTAAATATTTTAGGCTTTGCAAGACATATGGTCTGTGTTGCAACTACTCAACTTTGCCTTTGAAGCATGAAGCAACCACAGATAATCCGTAAAAAGTTTACTTTGTTCCAATAAAAGTTTGTTTACAAAAACAAATGACAGCCAGGTTTGGCCCTCAGGCTGAAGCCTGCCAGCCCCAGGCCTGGGACAAGGCTCCCGAGTGCTCCATGTCACAGAGGATGGGTCTCCTCCAGCCAGGCAGGAGAAATGGACAGAGCTGTATCAGAAGGGATCTGAGGTGCTGCCTTTAAAACATCCTGCTCCTGAAACATGTGTAGTCCTGGACATGCTTCTGCTGTGATCAGCTG
Organism: Nycticebus coucang; assembly: GCF_027406575.1. NCBI lineage: Eukaryota > Metazoa > Chordata > Mammalia > Primates > Lorisidae > Nycticebus > Nycticebus coucang. The sequence continues at coordinate 6,730,525 of NC_069795.1, read as the reverse complement.
AGCTGTGCTGGCTGCTGGTTTCCAGGAGAGCCAGGCTGCCACATTCCAGGTGGTTTGGAGGATGAAAGGCTGAGGAGGGCTCGGACCAGTCCCTCACTGTCCTTTCTAATATTTACCTTTTCTGAGATTTATCAGGGGAGAATGGGTCACTCAAGGCCAAAAGCTAATTAATCTAACAAGCATTTATTAAGCCCTGACTGCATGCAGGCACTATGCTAAATCCTGGGCAAAGTGATGCATTCCAACAAGTTTTCTTAGGAAAGCTGGCTTGTATACCTCCAGTGAGGGGGAGCTGATTACCTGTACAGGGCTGCTCCACCTGGCTGGACAGTGGTTGGCTTCCTCAGAAATACCTCCACTTCACTGGCATGATCGTAGACCTCCCTCCCATCAGACAGACGTCAACAGGCGCCCCTCCATACGCAGACACGAAGGTAGCGGGCAAGAAAACAAGGAAATGGTAAACGAGCAAAGGAACAGCAACCGCCACTGTTATCATTCCTGCCACCTCTAAAAAGCGACACAAGGTCAACTGTACATCGAGTGACATCTTGATAAATCCCCCAATTTGGGTAAAGTTGACAACCAAATTTTAAGGAGCTGCTTCCCATGAAGAAGAGCACATTTGAAAAGGAAATGATTGGAACTCTTCCCTTAACACCCAGTCTCCAGAAAAGGCACATGAGAGTCCGGACAGCACAGAGATTAGAAACCCAAGCCTGGGGCCCTGGCAGTTCTGGGTTTCAAAGTCCGCTCTTCACCTTGTAGGCTGTGGGCCCTGAGCATGTCACTTCTCAGAGAAGGCAGTGTTTCCTCGCCTCTAACAGCTGGTCCTAACAGTGCTGCCTTCCCAGCGTGGCTGTGAGATGGAATAAGACTGTCCACCTCAGTGGCCACGTGGAGCCGGCTACGAGCTGTCAGCACGTCGGGTGACTTCCCCAGCTGGCTACTGTCTTGCAGCTAAATACAAACTGTGCAGGCCCTGGCTGCAGAGACCCTGTGGAGACTGCTCAGAGGAGCCATAAGGGGCTGGGGATTAGGTTGAAAGAAAAAACATCCAGTCTGGAAGAAACAGAAGCAGGCAGAGATCAGGCGGGAGAAAAGGGAGGGGCCCACGGAGGCACCTGAAAGCAGAAGCCACTAGAGGCAGGTCTCTCCACCCTGCCCAAGACCCTCCAAGAAAATACGTGGCTGTGCTGCAGGCGCCATTACTTTCTGCCACACCTGCCGGGTCCCATTCTCAAGCTGCAGTCTGAGGTCGCAGCCCACTAACGGGTTATGAAATCCGTTCAGATGGCCGCAGCCAGCAATTGATAAAAACGAAACTAGAACTGAATAGGACGGTTCTGAGAGTGCAGCTTATGTAGGGAAGTACTGAATGGTGCTGATCCTTTCCAGGATCCGTACATATCCTGTGGCTGTTATCCATAGAGGGATACAAACACACTTACAAACTAGAATTGGCCACATCGGCATGCAGTATAGACAGTGTGTATGAGGGTGGTGCTTGGATAAACCCAATTATATGGTTATATGCACACACATGTCTTTATTCAATGTATATATACATATGTTCACACAGACACGCATATGTGTGTACGTATATATGTATTTCGCTAAACGGTTTTTGGTTTTACGTGTGTGACTACACATATGCACAACAGGAACTGGGTCTTGCTGTGAGTCGCGTCAGGATTGAAGGGCCCTGTCTACCGCATTCTTCAGGAACCGCTGGACCCTCCTGCAGCCACATAAAGAGAAAGCCTGTGGTCCCCTCTGCGGCCCTGCTGTGCTTCCAGGGATTGGGGACAGGGCATGAGAAGTCCAAGGCGGAGCCAGTCAGCAAGTGCTTCCCGTATGGAAAGCAACGGATGTTACCTTATTTCCTGAAGAGACAAGGGCATGAAATTAATTCTCCATGTAACAATTAAATTCCATTGAAACCAATTTTAGAATGTGAGACAAGGGCTCTAACACGTCCCCATCAGTGCTTCTTTGCCTCCGTGAGATTTTCCAGGTCCCCTATGCAAAAGTTAGAAGAGAAGCTTGTACCCAAGAAAGTTCTGAATTTTCCATAAAACTAAGTCAGAAGCTCAGGAAGCAAAAACTAGAATATTGATTCTTGCAATGCTCGGCACAGTTATAAACTGCAGCAAATCCTGTGAAATAACCCCTGAGAGAATACAATCCCTGTTTTACAACACTTACAAAGAGATTCCAAAATATTTATTTTAAAAATACATTATATGAAACAGTTCCAGTCACCAAACAGCTTGTTATGTGTACAGCAAAACATCTGCCCAGGCAGATGCCATCTCTGGCCACTGTGATCAGGAAAGTGAGGTCCTCCGTGAGGCTAGCACTAAAGGCTCCCCCTCAATTCCAGCCCGTCCATCAGGCTGGGAGTTTTGTAGTCTGGGTCTTTACATCTTCCTTTTTTGAGAGGTTTGATTTTTCCCCAAGTCACAAAGAGTAGACCTCCTTTTAAATTAACGTTTGCAAAAGGGACTTTATCTAACAAATGCAATCAGTATAACCTGGTGTCTTGTACCCTCAATGAATCCCCAACAATAAAAATAAATAAATAAAAGAAAATCAAAATTGGTCAGGCACCTGTAGCTCAGTGGTTAGGGCGCCGGCCACATGCTCCAGGGCTGGTAGATTTGAACCCGGCCTGGGCCTGCTAAACAAAAACTAAAAATAAAAATAAAATAGCTGGGCATTGTGACGGGCACCTACAGTCCCAGCTACTTGGGAAGCTGAGGCAAGACAATCACTTGAGCCGAAGAGTTTGAGGTTGCTGTAAGCTATGACACCATGACACTCTACCAAGGGTGACAAAGTGAGACTCTGTCTCAATTTAAAAAAAAAAAAGAAGGCTCAGCACCTGTGGCTCAAGCAGCTAAGGCACCAGCCATATACACCTGAGCTGGCGGGTTTGAATCCAGCCCAGGCCTGCCAAACAACAATGACGGCTGCAACCAAAAAATAGCCGGGCATTGTGGGCACCTGTAGTCCCAGCTACTTGGGAGACGGAGGCAGGAGACTCGCTTGAGCCCAGGAGTTGGAGGTTGCTATGAGCTGTGATGCCACAGCACTCTACCCAGGGCAACAGCTTGAGGCTCTGTCTCAAAAAAAAAAAAAAAGAAAAAAAGAAAATCAAAATGTCCCAAGGCTCAATGCCCTGTTGAAGAGGAGGTTTGGAGCCTGCGGCTCCTTGGGACCAACCTTCCCTCTCCTTTGCTTCCCAGTAAGAAGGAGGAGCAAAGTGCAGCACAGTTACCATGAGCCAGTGACGGGCGAGCTCTCAACTGAGGGTCTTGCTCAGGAGGGCACAGACCTCCGGAGTTGCTGTGGACTGGAATTTGCACAGGGAAACAATGATTTTTATTTTCACTAATCTCTACCTGAAAATTAGTACTTCCTCCCACTGTGAATGTACACGATAACCCCAGAGGCAGGGATATTACCGGACACCTGGCTGTTAAGTAGGAATCACAGATACTTTCATAAAACACAACATTTTCCCCGAAATCTCAGAGTAGGGTCTATGTCCAACACTGTGTTGAAATTAGAGAACTTGTCAGAACCGTTTCTAGAGTTTACTACAACATGCATTAAAAAGAACAGCATAATTTTTAAAATATTTGGATAACTATATGTCAGTGTAATTGATTTCCCTTGTAATCTAGAGTGTTTCATATATACAATTAAAAGCATTCTCCTAACGAGAGGTTCCCAGAGGTCAGGGTCCCCAAGAAGGGAAGAACTCCAGTCTAATCTGAAGGTCAGCTTATGGAGCTGAGGACACACACATGGGGACCCCAAACCAAGGCAGCCCACCCATGCTGCACAAGGGGGGTGCGAGGAGATGGCTGCTTCCCAGGCGTCCATCAAAATCTTCACCACATTCACACTTATGACAAGTAACTCGAAGTTTTCTGTGGAGCAGAGATGGCTGGTTACAAATATGTTTTATTCCCACGCAGCAGTTTAACAACAGTATGTGAGCCATGGTGCTAGGGCCCTGTAACTGCTAGGCTGGCAAGCTGGGTATGTTGTCATTTCTTAAATAACGAAGCTGAGAAATAAACAACAGATAAACAAACAAACAAAAATCAACTGTTGGTTTGGTGCCTATGGCTCAAGCGGCTAAGGCACCAGTCACTTACACCTGAGCTGGCAGGTTGGAATCCAGCCCAGGCCTGTCAAACAACAATGACGGCTGCAACCAAAAAATAGCCAGGCATTGTGGTGGGTGCCTATAGTCCCAGCTACTTGGGAGGCAGAGTCAGGAGAATTGCTTGAGCCCAGGAGTTGGAGGTTGCTGTGAGTTGTGATGCCACAGCACTCTACTCAGGACAACAGCTCAAGGCTCTGTCTCAAAAAAAAAAAAAAAATGCAACACCTGAAGAGGGAGGGTTCTGGTCCCTAACCCTGGTCACAGGGTAGGGCCAGGCTGGTGGCTTGGTGACTGGTGACAGTGAATCTCCTGGGGGGCCAGCTTTGTGCACTTGAATCCACTCAGATCTCCCATGTGGGGAGAAGGAAAGATGTTTCCTCCCGTTTCACAGACTCAAGAACTGAGAGACCCCACCAGTGTGTGTGGGAGCAGCCCAGTGCCTGGGTCCCCATCCTCAGCTCACCCCTTGGTTCTGTGTAGGGCAGGGACTGCTCACAGATGCCAGGATTTTTGGATGAGTCTGGGTTGCCTCTCTTCTCTGTTCCACAGCTTTGAAATAGGACCTCTCAGCCAAAACTCTCCTTTCCCCTCTTCTCTTGCCCTCGGACCTCTTAAATCTCCCTCTAATTTATGGGACTTCCTGAAGGGGGATCTTCCCTAAAGTACTCGTCACAGAATTGCATGGGGCAGAGCTGAGCATTTTTGCTTAGGTCGCGAGGTCCTGTCTCAGTGGCAGTGTTCTGCATGCTCCGGTGTTTGTATCAGTCTATCTCCTGGGTGTGGGGGGGTGACCCACTGCAGCAAGTTGCAGAAGCCCCATTGACTGGAGGTGAGCGAGTGTGCAGGAGCACGTATGTGAACGAGCATCTGTACATCATTGGCCCTTGGATAGCATCTCTGCTTTTTGGGGGATGGGAAGTGAGAATCTAAATACTGCCAACAGGCCCACTGGGTCTCCTAGCAAGAAAGAGTCAACAGCAGCTTAAAGTTGAGGGGACAAGGGACGTTTTGAGGTTCAGGACCCAGCCCTGTTGAACTTCCGCAGTGTCAAAAATTTCCTGACAACTCCTGGGTGTTTCCACAGTTCAGAATACCCAATGGTGTGGGCAGCTTGCTGGGTGCCAAGGAAAACACTGTGAATGATTGGGCACTTATTGGACCCACACTTGTGGCTGCACTGCGGCGTGGCCAGGCCTAGCAATGGGAGATGGAAGATAAGAGAACAGACGCCTCTCCCTGGTGAAGGAGGAGCTCCACTCCCGCCTTCTCTCCCCTATCTCGCCAGTGTCTCTAACACGCCCAGTGCAGGAGTCACTGGGGGACCTTGACCTGGAGTTCCAGAATCCAGCTCACCAGTATACGGCTCTGAGGAAGCACACCCTACCCCCACGCACCCCTGGAGTTCAAACACTGATGTGCATCTGAGTCCTCTGGGCCACGTTTCAGAAGGTCAGCAATTCCTCAGTCGCACAGACTTACTGAATCAAAATCTCTAGAACCAAGGCCCTGATGATTCTTAAGCATCCAGAGTTTGAGATCTCATCTTGGCTGAGTGGTTTTCAAAGCGTGATCCTCCGACAGGCTGCCCTGGCAGCACCTGGGATCTCGTTAGACAAACACCAGGCCCTGCCCTGACCTGCTGAGTCAGAAACTTTGGGGCGAGGCCGCTGTCTGGGTAAGAACCACTGGCACAGCCTGCGAGGCGCCCAAGGCCATGGACTTGTCCTGAGCACAGCTCCGAGCAGGGTTCTTGGCAGAGTCAGCCCTGGGGCTCTCCCTGGACCCTGAGAGAAGGGAGAGAATGTTCGGGTTGCATTCGTGGCCGGGGATGAGCTGTCTCCACCCTCCTGCTCACAGGGGTCAAAACACAGCCCCTGGGGCGCCTGTGTTCACAGCGCTCTGGGGAGACAGCAGGCCTCACTCCCTGTTTTGCTAACTTCTTGCAAGCTCCAGTTTGGTCTGTCTTGCTCTGTGCCTGCTAAAAACTGCTGAATCTTCTGTTACAAGTTGGACGGATGTGCAGACTGCTCTCCTCAGTGAAGAATCACAAGAATGGGAAGTCAGGCATCCTGTGTGCTCAGTGCTACGTGGAAACTTGCAGATGGACAGCATGAGAGAAAAATGCCATTATACTCAACAGGGATTGGGAGGTGGAGGGAGGCTTGGTAAGTTCCCACCTAACAGAACAGGTTTAATATAGACACATTTCCTGGGGGAAGGTCACAACTACAACTTGGACTTGACTTTACAAATGCAAACAATGTAAACTAGTAGTATGCACCCTCATATTGATCTGAAGTAAATATTCTTTTAAATAAAATAAATAAATACAAACTGATGAACCAGCATTGGAGTCCAGTGTGACGTGTGTTTTCTATACTAGTTGTAAGCTGCCTTGGCCTCCCAGTGTGCAAGGATTACAGGCATGAGCCATCACGCCTGGCCTGATGTGTCTTATATTTGTTTTATACATAATGTCTAGGGTTTTTAGTTATACTTAATGAAAGGAATAGGAAAATGTATGTCTGCTCCATCTCCCTGGAAGCAGCATTTCTCTATTTGTTTACATGAATCTGTACTTGTATGTATATATAAAAATAAACTGAATTTTTGCTTAAAAAAAAAAAAAATACCCCGCCGCTCCCATGTGCACCCAGATTGCTAATTCCAGTGAGGGCTCGGAGCAAAACAGTTGCTTTAAGTTGACTTGTACCCTTGTGTTTCTGACTCATTGCTACCCCTGTCTCTGTTCCCACCCACCCTCTTCTCACTCCTCCCCCCCAGAACAAGCGTCCCTCACCCACAAAATTCATCAGGACCTCTCAGCCTGGCTGAGACAGCTTGGTCTGTCTGCTCTCCAGAGGTGGAGGAGCCTCTGCCTTCGGTATGGGGCACTTTGGGGCTCTTGTGTATTTTTGTTACATTTTCCACTAATAATGGGGAGGGCAGGGTCAGTACTTACTGTTTTATTTTCATTGCTTTGAATTGCTCAGCACCCAAGAGTGCTCTTCCTCAGCGAGGTGCTCAGTGAGCTTTTGTTGGGCGACAGCATAACAGGCTGGTCACAAGAAGCCTATGGCTGCTATCACTGATGAGAGGCTCTGGCTCTGCAGCTATCCTTGAGAAGCTTCCGGGTCAACTGGGCATCTGTCCAGCAGCCTGGTAGTAAGCGCTGGGTCCTTTTTGGAACAGGTGACAGCAGCAGTGCCCCTGAACTCCAGGCCTCACGCCCACCTGACAGCCCTCCAATAGCTCCCGTGTAGGGAGTGAGAAGGGCTTGGCCTCTACCCTCCACAGACCTGTGTTCAAGTCCCAACTTCAACACTTAACATTCCCATCTATATAACTGTTAACCTTCAGTGACCACTCCCCTGGCTGGCCCACTCTGGGAGACTCTGGCTCTGCACACCCCGTCCTCTCCTGCCTGCACACTCCCAGTAGGCTGCTGCTCTGGTTCAGCACTGGGAGGAGGTGGGTTTGGAGCTGGAGGAGAACTGGGGTGGGGGAGCAGTAGAGGTCAGGACCAGAGGGAAGCACTGGAAGAAGGTCAAGAGAATCCAGCGACCTGAGAGTGGGGGGAAACTGAACACAGAGAAAAGGAGAGACAGAGGCCTGCAAGCATCACACACCAGAGCCCCTTACTGCCTTCCAGAGGCACAAAGAGAGAACGGAGTTTCCTTTACACTGATCTTCGATAATTAAACTGTGCTTCTGGAATGCAGTGACTCTCGGGGACAGTCGTGGCCTCAGTATGATCGCAGTGATGCCAGGGAGCATGTCCCGGCTCTGGAGTTAATGCTGTTAACTAATCACCCCTGAGATAGGTGCTATTGTTGTAACCACCTTTCAGGTGGGGAAAGTCGGGCACAGTTAAGAAACTACTCAGAGGCCCACACCGGTCGTGGCAAAGCTGGAATTGGAAGCCGCCTGGTGCGAGGTCGACATCCTCGGATGCTCTTGCCCCTTCTTTAGGCAGAGACGTGCAGCCCCTCTCAAGGCAGGGCTTCAGCCAACCCCTTGTCCCCTTCCCTTAAAAGTGACCTGGAACCAAAAGCCTGAGATGCCCTGCCTTGAGCACAGATTCCCAGTGACTTCTGATGCTCAAATTCACTTAGCTTCCGACCCTCACAGAGCCAGCTAGGGTCTGAGGTGGGTAGCGGGGACAGAGCCGCGGCTGGGGGTCTGTTGCCAACGGGGCTCGCTGCAGAGGGGCACCGCCTGTGGGTGGAATGGAAAGGAGACGGGCTGTCCGAGCCTACGGGGCGGCCGTCCAGAGGGTCTGCAGCTAATTAAGACAGAAGGGAACGCTGACTAACCCTTTTGTGGATCAAAAGCACTCTGTTGGAAACCCAGCTGACAGACCAACAAAGCCGGCTTCACAGCTTCTTATGAGAAACCATTACATGGGAGCCTGAAGAAGTGCTTTGTTCCAGGCCTTCGCGTGAGCAGCAAAGACTCGGATCGTGCCGCCCAGCTGCAGCAAACGTCGCCCCGCTGAAGCCAAGGCTGCCTCGGTACAGAAAAGCCAGAAATAACATACTGCAGCCCAGGCCAGGCCATGGAGTGGACACAAGGGCTCTCTCAAGGGTTTCACTTCCCAAAAAAGACACACACACCCCCACCCCAAACCAAGCAGGGCCGGACAAGATGGGAAAGGTGAACACAAACCATGCTAAACTCCCCACCCGGGTAGCTCTCCACCAGGCCAGCTTCAGGCGACATTCCTCTGTCACATCAAAGGCAATCGAAATGGGAATGCTCCTATGGCTTTGCAGCCAGGGCCTCTGAAAACTCTCTGAACCAGAAGCCCAGCCCAGTGGGTGCAGCCTGCCTGGGAGAGTGGATTGGACGCCCCATACCAGAAGATATGGCCACGCGGACCCTCAGAGTGTAATGAAGGTAAGGAAAGATCTCTGGATGAGATTATCCTGGATTAGGCTAGGCCCTAAATCCAGGGACGAGTGTCCTTCCAGGAGACAGAAAGGAGAGGACACAGGCGCCACGTGAAGGTGGCAGAGCCTGGAGCCATGCTGGCACAAGACATGGAACACCAGGGATGGTGGGGGTTGCGGACACCGGGGAGAGGCTGGACAGCTTCTCCCTAACAGCCTCCAGGAGGAGCCGGCCCTGCGCGCACCTTGACTGTGGCCTCCAGAACTGTGACAGAGTAACTCTCTGTGTTCTAAGATGCCGGTTTGTGGTGCTTTGTAACAGCAGCCCAGGAAACTCGTACACCAGGTGGATGAGGGTGGGCTCTTATCCAGTCTGACTGGTGTCCTCACAAGAAGAGGGGTCAGACACCCACAGAGGGACACCCTACGAGGACACCCACAGACGCAAACACCCACAGAGGGACACCCCTACAAGGACACAGGGAGAAGATGGTGTCTCCATGCCAAGGACAGAGGACCAGCTCTGCCAGCACCGTGATGTGAACTTCCAGCTTCCACAACCGTGAGGAAAGAAATGTCCACTGTCTCCACCACCCAGTCCGGTGCCTCGTGGCAGCCCACACAGACCGACAGGCTAGGTCCTTGTTATGTTACGATGTCTGATAATTTTGCAAATTGTGATTATATTATTTCCCTTTCTGCAAATGAGGAAAATAAGTTTAAAAAGGTTCGGTGGCCCATCCAAACTCATGCACATGGAAAATATCAGAACCAGACTTAATTGAGTAGGTGCTTGGTGAAAGGGCATAGGTGAAAATGTTGCCCCCAAAGTCTTAGAGCAAATCAGAGACAAAGTCGGGCCTCTGGATTCTAGAACTTTCTATACGAAGCACAAGACTCACTATAACCCACCCTTTCTAGGAAGCTGATTCATGAATTCAAACACAGCCGGCTCAGATAGCCAGATGAACACCTGTCCTTCTTCTCTCAGACCCGGCCCCTGGGCACTGGCCACCCCATCCTGCTCCTCTCCCTCCCCCCCTTGCCTGGGGAGCAGCAGAGGGTAGTGTCCTGGCTTCTGGCTGGGTCCGGGGCCATAGACGGGATTCCTGTTAGTTGGATTATTTCATGAATAAGCAACTACCGATCCCAGCTGATTACTTTGAAGGTCAATTTTGATTCTAATTGTTAGGTCTCATAGTTGGTATTGCCAGTAAGAAACGAAATCCTCCGTCATAGATTAAAAGCCTGACAAGTCTTTTCCAGGGCTAAATATTGATTCATCAGCACAGGATGACCCTCATTTATAATGGTAAAAATCCCTCTGTGAACAAGAGGCCAAACCTCTATACATTGGAAATAAAGATTAATTCCATACATTGAAAAAGTAGGTCATATTGAGGTAATAGAAAAAAATATTTAACAAGGGAAGATGTTCATAACAAATTGTTATACAACAGTGTGTATACTAGGGTCCCTTCAAATAGGGAAAGACCTACCGCAGATCCTCCCCTGTATGGCAGACAATAACGCTGGCGTCCTTCCCTTTCATGGATCTGTACTTTCCATGGGGAACAAGCATTCATATTTTCATAACAAATATCTTTCTTCAAATAAAATTAAAGAAAGTGAACTTCCCCTCATAGGGGACCCTCTGAGAAAGATTCTTAGACACTCAACAAAAGTCAGAAGATCAGCCCCACCTTTGGCATCTGTGTTTGAAATGTAGCCCTTGACTAAGAAGCCTAAGCACAGCCAAGTGCATGGATTCACGTCCACCCAAACCCAGGGCACCTGGAGTCCCCCAGCAGTCAGGTCGCAGGGTCATTGCCATCCTGGCCTGGAAGGCAACGCCCGCCTGGCCTCACTCTAATTCCCAAGGAGGCAGTGGGATCAGGTGTCACCTGAAGCTCCCACAGATCCTGTGAGAACACTGAGGATTGGGTATCGAGACCAGAGATAAAGGCAAAGGCTTTCTGCGTCTAAGATGCCTAATTTTTTGTGGTCATGGGGGTGGGGGAGTCTATGAACTCCCCGGAAGAATGTTCTTAAATGCATAAAATAAAACAGACAGGGTTCCAAAGGAAATCAAAGATACTAAAACAGAAGCTGTATTATCTGATGCACACACTGTATTGACTGATCCACACTCTGTGCTGGCCGGTGTAAGTATAGAGGGCTATGTAAACACATCAGATACAAGAGCTGCCAGGGACTCGTGGTAGTGATAAGCGTCATACCCGTATTTCTAAAAACCTACAACACACTGTGAAATTATGGCTGGTTTCTGATAATCGACACCACAGCTATTTCGTGCTTGCCCCACAAAGGAAGGAGATGCTGAATTTGATTAGAGTTTAGTGACGAGGAAAATGTGATTTGTCCCCATTCAAGGTCCTAGAATTCACTCATCCAGGCGGAGGGCGAGAGGCCCCCGTGCTTCCTCACCTCCTCTTCCTGCCTTTGTGTTCCCCTCCTGGCCTTGAATTTTCTCCTGGGGCCTGGCTGGACACACACACACATGAGCTCAAGCAGAGACTTGCAGCCCAGCTACAGGGTGTCCAGCTACAAGCACACACCTTCACATCATGTCGCCTATGAAATAGCCATAGTGAGAGAATGGTGGCTGAACAGTAGCCCCGGGCAGTCAGCGTCTTTCCCCATCTTTTCCCCTTGTTGGTCCCCACCTACCAATTCTAGTGAGGCAAGACAGACCTTTGTGGAGATGGGCAGCCTGGCAGGTGCAGTCTGCTGCCTTCTCCTTTTCCCCTGCCACAGTTGGCCACAGCTGGACAGCACTCCTTCCTGGTAAACCTAAGAAAAATCTCGGGAGCTGTCTGGTGAGGAAGAAGCTGCCCACACCTGGGAGAGATTCCTCTCCTCACTCCCCACAGGGCATAGCCCAGCTGTGGAAAGTCACCAGCATCCACCCCTAAAGTCCAGTTTCCCTATGAAGGGGGTCTCTGTCTTGGCAAGGAGGCCACGGGAAGGGATAGCCCGTCTAGGGAGGAGCTGGGATGACGGGAATGCCAAGGAACCTGCCTTGAGTTAACAGAGTAAGCAAAGCCACAGCCTCACTCAAGGCACATATGAGGCCCATCACCCATCAGTGAACTCTTCACAGCTTCTCTTTAAAGTTTCTGACCAGTGGGTCATTTTCCAGCCACGGGCCCCTGCCCTTGAGTGGAGAAACAGTCTGTCAGGGAGCCATCTTCAAACACAAAGAACAGGGCAAACCCCACCCCCAAGGAAGCAAAGATGACTCCTTATTTCCTCATTTCATTCTTTAAAAACTTCTCAATATCCCCTGCTGAGTACTGTTCTTATTTTAGAAGGATGGTTAGGGACAAGTCATTTCTCGAAGCAGCGTCTGTTCTTTTCTTGATGGAATTGTTTTGCTCGTTTGCTTCACTTCCCGTTTGGGGATACCAGGGAACACAAGGTCCCCCTTTCCTGGCATTAGAAGTACGTCAGTTCAAGTATGAGTAAATGAAAAGTGAGGAATAGGAGGCTGGCTTGATTGGATGACCAGTTGTACCCGCTATGGGATTTGGGAAACTCTGGCCCACCATTGTTTGCTTTTGCCTTATTTTCCAGCATGCCCCCAGAACAGGAGTGAGTGTCTAAAGAGGTATTTGTGTGCCTGGCAGTGTGGACAGACACGGCCAAGAGGGCAGAGGTTCTTCACGGCTTCCTCATGTGGAGAGATCCACCAGGCTTAGCGTAGACCCTGGGAAGAGGGGAACAGAGTCTCTGGTCATGGCAGGATGAGGGCCAGGGCCATATCAGCCCTGTCAAGCCATGCTGTATGGAACGGCAGATGGAGATCACTCGGTGCAGCCACCACAGCTTTCTCTGTCCCCACCGGGATGCCGAACCTTCCAAAGACTTTGGGTGTGAATAATGAATTCTGCAAGTGAAGAGGACCACCTCTGATCTGTTAATTTATAAAATTTCAACATGATTTAAAAATAGATCAGCAAAAACATATTTAGCAAAAAAACCACAATATTATCAGATGTGAATGGCGATGTAGATTTCTCCCCTGTCCCAGGATGTGTAGGGACAGGGGAGCGACAGGGGCCACGGACGCAATCACAGTGTGTGCACAGGTGGCAGTCCTTTTCCAGGGAGCTCTCTCTCAGTGACAGACCCCCGTGCTCTGTCACCACACGGTCAACAAGGTCCCCAATTTTACCCAGAACCACAAATAACCCTCCTAATCCTCCCTGACAAAGTCCTATGAGGTTAAAGTAACTGTGCCTTAGAATCTGTCCCCGTGCATAGTTTCCCAATCCCTTTGCTCTCTGTTAGGAGAGGTGCCTCTCATGTCAACTATTTCCATGTCCCCTGATTTCTTCTTTTCAACCCCCAAAGGGTTGAAAGGTAGTCCTCCTCTGGCAGGTGGATCCTCCTCTGGCAGGTGGTGCTCCTCTGGCAGGCGATCTTCCAATAGGTGGATCCTCCTCTGGCAGGCGATCTTCCTCTGGCAGGTGGATCCTCCTCTGGCAGGCAGTGCTCCTCTGACAGGCGATCCTCCACATGTGTTTTCTTCCTTGACATCCACCGTGGGGGCTCAGGGGGGGGCCATCTTGTGTGTTCAGCGAAGGACGGAATGGGATGCAGGAGTGGACTAGCAAAGAGGCCAAGGAGAGACCCTGGGGCCAGAAAGACCTGGCTACCCATGGGCAGTCGCTCTGTTTTCCATACTGTGTGTTGAGATTAAGGGAGACCAGAGACACAGCACTGGCCATTCTGTCTGGCCCAAGGCAAGGCTCAGTCCCTATCGGTTGCCCCCAAAGCAAAAGCTGGAGGTGGCCCACCAAGGGTCTCACTGTATGAGAGCCAAAAGCACCCACCAGTGCCATTTCCTCTGCAGTGGGAGGGGTCCTGCTATCCTGGAAGAGCCACCCTGAGAGTTCTTCTTGGCCAGATCTGAGGCTACTGGCATTTGAGCCAACTGCAAAGAAACAGCCACAGAGCTCAGTTGTCAGAGTGTCTCCTCCAAACAGCAAAACCACAAATGAACCCCCTGGAGCAGGTCTAAAGCCTTGAAAATCTCCTTCTGCGCAGGAGCTGCCAGCAAAAACGCGTCCCCACACGTTACACAGTGAACTTCAGAGGAGGGTGATATAATGCAGGGACCAACAGTGGGGTCACCAGGCCGAGAAAATGAGAGGTTCAAGGGACACGTGATGAAAGTGCCTGCAGGGGCCAGGCGTGGTGGCTCACACCTGTAATCCTAGCACTCTGTGAGGCCAAGGAGGGTGGATTGCTTGAGCTCACGAGTTTGAGGCCAACCTGAGCAAAAATGAGACCCCATCTCTACTAAAAATAGAAAATCTGAGGCAAAAGGATCGCTTGAGCCCAAGAGTTGGAGGTTGCTGTGAGCTATGATGCCACAGCACTCTACCCAGGGCAACAGCTTGAGACTGTCTCAAAAAAAGAAAAGAAAAGTGTCTGCAGGGAAATTATGACATTGAATATTAAACTGCAAAGGATTTGAAGCCCAGGTAAACACCATGAGCTAATATCAGCCCAGAATGATCTGCTCAGTAAAAACAGGCAAGCAATTTGCATGAATGCTTATAAACGTTAAGAATTTCTTGTTAAATATTTCTCTCAAAGGAAGAAACTGGAGGGATGATTCTCAGTGCAGCTCATAGAGTAGACAGTGGCTGACTTGAGGCTTCTGGGCACATTTTCAGGCTTTCTATAAGCCAAGCCTGTCCCGGGGGCCCAAGAGGGCCCAGAAGCCAAGCCCATCCAGGTCTCAGGAGCTGGGCCACCAGACATGGCAGCTGAAGCTACCAGGTATTTCTCTTTTGGCACAGCCTTTGCCTACTGTTTATTGAAAGGGAACTTTTGCTTGGGGGTTCTTGAAAATGTGGAAAAGAATCCCACCCCAATACGTGTTTCTCTAGGTGACAGGTGTTGGAGGTCATCTGCACTTGTTTGAACCAAAGAGAAGGTGAAAGGAAGTTCCGGCTGACCTCTGGAAGCTGGGCAGGCCCAGGCTGCTGGCTGGAGGCACAGAGGAGGGGGAATACTGTCCTCACAGCTGGAGAGCAAGCGGGGGTCTGCAGCTGGGCCCACTCAATGTGGACCCCCTGAGGCCGAGCGAGGCAGGGGTGTTCCAGGTGGACGGCACAGGACAGACAGTGGAGAGGCAGTGTAGAGGCAGGTATGTCCAGAAAACCCCAGGGCCCTAGTTAACTGGAATGTGGTGACGAGGCGGGCAGACAGGGCGACAGGGGGGCTTGTAGACTGGGCAGATTTCAGGGTCATATATGCTGGGCCAAGAGAGTGAATCCCACCCGGGAGGCCATGGGAGCCTGTCAACCCGCGCAGCGCATTTACCGGGTGTGAGGCTGAGCCCACCCTCCCCGTAGAGGGCCTGGGCTGGGAAAGGGAATTTCTGAAACATCAGGTTAGTTCTTGGCCCTGAGCAGGCCACGCTCCAGAGGGGCTGCTGCCCCTGGGCGGTTCACTCCCTCCCGGAGCAGTTAGGGAAAGGAGTTCTTGCCTCCTTCCTCCCAACGCCACGGGTTAGACATCAGGACAGCTAAAGCCTGCCGGGGTGTATCCTGTCCCCCACTGCCGACTCGCAGCCTCTCCCTTCCCCCTGCCCGTGGCCTCCCTGCCCCAGCCTGCGCGGCCCTCAGCCCGTCCTCCTTCCTGCCCACACCGCCCGGGTGCCCGAGGCCTCACTGGTGCCATTTCCTCTGCTTGTATCTTTCAACTCAAACTTCCTCAGGTCGGGTTATTCCTCTTTCAAGGCCTGGAATCCCGCTGCTTTGAAATCCAAATGTGCATTTGCAGAAGGTGACCTTTGGCAAAAAACATTTGTTCCTTTTCCTGTGGCCTTAACACAACAGTAGGGAAGTGAGAAAGACAGTTGGGCAATGAAGTGGAAGTTGCCTTAGAGGGGCTCGAATGAGACCCACGGGCCCAAATCGTGAGCAGCAGACGGGCCTGAGCTGCGTTCCTTTGTGGCCACAGTGGCACAGTGAGGCAGCGGCTCCAGAGGAAACACAGTCCCTGTAGTTATGCTCGTTTCACCCACAGTCAGGAGGGCTCAGACACGCAGAGATGGCCGGAATGAGTTCCACAGCACTCAAAGTGTCAGTGAAGGAATCTCCGTCACCAAAAAACCAATAAAAACCTGCCTTTTGCCTGTGGTCCCCTCCATTGCAGGCCTGTCCTGTTAACGAGGGTCCTGCAATCACAGCGTCTCATTTGCATCTGTTTTTCATCAGAAGCAGAAGTGTCAGCCCTTTTCTACTCGGGCCACCTGGTCACTGCTGGTCACTGCCCCTGGGAGCAGAGCTGTCAGGGACACCCAGCAATCTCTCTTCCTAATTACGCTGTCCCTGCAAACCCCTTTGGGATGGCCCCAGGATACCTGGAGTGAAAATCTAATAGAGTTCTTTCTGGAGGTTTTCCACACTCACCTCAACCAGGGTGCAGAAACTAGAGTGTCTCTGACATTATGCTGCCATCAGAAAAGTCGGGTCAGGCTGAAAAGTCTCCTGCACATTGATTTGCAAAGTGACGATGATCCTCAGTGCAAAACCTGTCTCCATCTGAAACCTGCAAGGAAGATCAAAAGGAGCCAAGGGGCAGGCTGGGCTTTCCCTTTAATCCCAGAGATGAAAAGGAGGGTCTCTCAGGGAGGGGCCCACGGGCACGTGCAGAGGGTGACAGAGAACTTTGAGGTCCCACTTTGGCAGCCTAACTCTAGGCTGTTTTATAATATCTTCAAGTTGTTCCTCCTACCTTAGGTTCTTCAAAATCTGCAAATGCTTGAGCATGGTGGAGACCAGAGCCACTGATTAGAGGCCAGCACGGCACGTGTTAGCCCCAAAGTGGCCCTGCCCTCCCAGCGGCAGGCCCTGCTGGATGACTCCTGGTGTAAACTGACCCAGCAGCACAGAGGGAGGTGGGGTATGTCAGCTACCCCAGGAAAAAATGGGGTCAAAAGTCATCCCAAGAGGAAATTTGGCCTCAGCACCGAGGCCTCCCATCTCTATATCCAGGAAATTCATGTCTAACAAATCAGATATTAGTGCCATGAACCCTGAGTGCCACTTTAACCTCTGAACTTATCAAATGACACCGGCAAACACTCAGAGCCACTTACTCCCAGGTCACCCAAGGGTATCTGGACTGGGGAAAGCAAGAGGAGGAAAGGCTTTCGGGATCTCGGTGGACGTTTATGGGCATATTTACTTCTTGTTGGCGTCTTTAAGGCCATCATTATGGTAACAGATGGCTTTGCCTTTAAGCTGTTCAATTAAATAAAAGGGCTTTAAAAAATTTTTTTAAATGTAATGATTTAATAATAAAAAAATAAAAAATAAATAAATAAAATTTTTTAAATGTCTTTTAAGCGCCATCTCAATTATCTTAGGGAACAAGGTCTCTATTGCATTGACCGGCTCTTTTAAAATCGGTTAATTGACTGTGACAAAATTTTCAAAGTTAGACTCAAAATTCACAAAACACATAACCCTAGCCACAGCAAATGTGGGCTTTTCGGAAAAGGGCCTGATTTCCTTCAGTCTTTTAAATTTTGCTAATATACATTTTTTTGTTTTGTTTTGTTTTATTCGCTTGCTTTCATAGGGAAGGGAAGCAACAGTCTACTGCCTGCAAAGAACTGTCTTTCTCCATTAACTGGAGACTCACAGCCCCTTGATGTACCCGTCAGAAGGAACTTCCCTGTGTCAGAGTGTGCAGGATAATGGAGAATTCTTTTCCCTTCTTACAGCACCTAGCAAGGGCCAAGCTTTCCCTCATTCATCCTTCACTCGCTGATGCCCTAAAAAATATTTATTGAGGGTTTATTCTTTGCCAAACACTGTGCTAAGTGTTCTGAATACAATAGTGACCACCACAAAATCCCTGCCCGCCTACCTCACATTCTAGTGACAGAGACCAAATAATATTTAAATATGCATTAATATGCCAGGTAACAAAGAAAAATAATCCCATGGGAGGGAACAGAGCCACGAAGTGGGTGTGACGAGGTGGTCATTGTAAATGCCTCTGAGGGGGTGACATTTTGAACAGAGATCTCAATAATGCAAGGGAAGTAGCCCAATAAATATCTTGGGAAGAATTTTCTAGACAGAGGGAATTGCAGGCCTGACTTGGAGATAAGCTTGTTGTGTTCAGGAACATTCCAGCAAGAAAGCTAGAATGGAAACACAAGGTAGAGGGTGGTGACAATGACACCGGAAAGTAGGGCCAGGTCGTGTGGTCTTTGTTGGCCATGGTCAGGAATTTGGACTTGATTTTTATTTTTTTTAAGTTTTTCCTTTGTCTTTTTTTCTGGTCACCTTTTACTTGATAACCTACGTGTGGTTTTCTTCATATGTCTTGTTTGGGGTTCCGAGTCCTTCTGAAATGTGTGGTTTGAGGCCTGCCACCTGTTGGGAAGTTTTTCAGTCTCTTCAAATACTGTTTCTGTCTCATTTTCCGCCTTCTCACCTTCTGGAACTTCAAACGCAAGCTTGTTCGACCTTGTGCACTGCATCCTTACGTCTCCGGCTTTCTGCTTTCTCCTCTCTGCGCTTCCTTCTAGAGATTTTTCTTTTCTAGATGTTTTCTGCTTTCTCCTCTCTGCACTTCCTTCTAGATATTTTTCTTTTCCCAGTTCTCTAATTTTTTTCTTCATCTGTGTCTAATCTGTTTTAAACTTTGGAGTCTTAATTAGGTCATATATTTTTCATTTCTAAAATTTTCTTTTGATTCTCTTTCATACTTTCTAGTTCTCTGCCAACATCCTCAACCTTTATTTCCTTGCCTATATAAAGCATAATTATTTTAAATCCATTATTTTGGCTGGGCAAGATGGCTCACACCTGTAACCCTAGTGCTCTGGGAGGCTGAGGTGGGTGGATTGCTCAAGCTCATGAGCTCAAGACCAGCCTGAGCAAGAATAAGACCCTGTCTCTACTAAAAACGGAAAACTGAGGCAAGAGGATTTCTTGAGCCCAAGAGTTTGAAGCGAGCTATGATGCCACGGCTCTCTACCCAGGGCGACAGTGAAACTCTGTCTCAAAAATAAATAAATAAATAAATCCATCATTTTGATTCCCTGCTGGTATGTTTCTTTTGCCTTTAAATCAGTAACTTGCACCCTCTCTCCCTGCCTCCCCGCCCCCATGACATTGTCTTGTAACAGGTGATTTTGATGAAGTGCCAGACATTGTATATGAAATACATAAAGATCTAGGAGGGTGTTACCTTTTTTCCAGAAAAATGAAATTTATTATGGGTACTAGCATACCTAATCTTAACCCCATCTAGACTGGAATGGATCAAACCTGGCTTTATTGATTGTGAAGGCCAGACTGTTTATGGCTGGCCTCTCACTTCCCTGAGAGTGTTAATCCCTACAGACCCTGAATGCTGATGTCTGCCCCCTACCCTCTTGCCAACAGCTCTGTTAGCTTCTCACTCTCTTGGCCACCCCTTCCGAAGGACGCCTAGGGGAAAGTGACACAAGTGCTGGCTCACCTTCCTTTATTGTATTCCTCTCCTAGCTCTGTCCCTAAGTGTCTTCAGCTGCCCTGTTAACTGCATAACACCTTCAGACATCGCTTATTTTCTTCATTTTCACCTATTCTCAGGTGGAGGATCAGCTCTTATTCTATGTGTGTGTGACAAACACTCATAAAATAAGCCAAATCCTCCACCCTCCCGTCTACACATACACGGGCACACACACGTGTGCTCACACACGCGTATTTATTGTTGTTGGGGCTCAGAGAAAGACACTTGCCTGTGTGGTGCTGAGCACTTTTGAATTAAAGGAAATCAGAAGCCTCGGAAGCTGCTTCTTAATTAAGAACTTTCTAATCTTCTCTTAGTTCTTTTCCTCCCCCAAATATAGAGGAACGGGTCTCTCTAGAATTTCTTTATCTGAGGAAATTTCTTGCTAAAATAAATGCACTCGTCTTAAACCCCTTCCCTAGGAATCTCATCAAATAACCAAGGAAGATTAAATAGAAGAGAAGAGACTGAAATTCACCACACCCAGATAGACTTTTTATCTGCAGGTAGTCCCTGAGTTACAAACATCCAACCTATGTACAACTCACACTTAAGAATGGAAGTTTAGATGGTAGGAAACAAGTAAATGCAACTGTTCTAACTTACATACAAATTCAACTTAAGAACAAACCTCCAGAACCTGTCTGGTTTGTAACCCAGGGACTGCCTGTTTTCCTCTGTGGACAGCTCTGAGGGACTATCTGAGAGACTGTATCTGCACAAGAAGACAATCTGTGTCATGGCGCAGTGCCACCCTCACCCCTCCACGTCTCAAGACTTCCCCACAATCTACAGTTTGTGCTTCAATCCCATTCGCTATCCAAAGAAAATCATTTATAAACCATTGTTGGGTCCTCAGGCCCATTGAGCTCCCCTAAAAATCACTGACTACTCTTCTCAAATCACCCACTGCACCCCTGCCTCCTTCTCCCCTGGCCTTGGGCCCTCCCATTTGCCTGGGTCCCTGGCTCACGTGTGCTCAGACATTCGTAGGCCTTTTCTCCTGTCCCTCTACCTGGTATCGGTTAATTTCAGTGAATCTTCACAGGGCAGAGGAAGCGTTTCCCCTATAGCCAACATTATAAATTCTAAGCATGCTCTGTGTGCACATCAGTAAATAGCTAGACGGGTGGGAAATGAGCAAATGTGACCACTCTGAAGACCACCATCCAGGAGCCTGCCATGGGGCAGGACCAAACCTGTCATCTAAATCTCTTATCTCCTCAAAAGGCCCTGACTTCAAAAACCATCACCCTGGCCGTTAGGGTTTCAACGTAAGGATTTTGAGGGGACACATTGAGCCTACAGCAACAGCCATGAACGAGAAGGGACTGGGTTCCAAGTGCATTTGAAGGCAGAGTTGAGAAAGATTTGCTGATGGATTGGCTGGGGGTATAAAGGAAAGATGATAGTCCAGGCTGGATCCCATGTTTCCAGCCATTGATTAAGATGGGGGTCAAGAGTCAGTTGTCCACAGTGGGATATTAAAGACCCTGGAACCTAAGCGGGCAGAGCTTTTCCCCAACAGTCACTTCCATCTCGCAGTTGAAACCCCCCACCAGGGACATGTATCCCTCAAGAGGACAGCTCAGCAAGGAAAAGAAAGTGAGCCATCTCCCCCTAGCTGACATCAAACTCCGAAGAAAGCTGTATAAATGTAAACTCCAGCTCTTCCAAAAACCTCACTCGAATTCCTCCCGCCACTACCAAACTGTACCCTCAGGAGCAGCTTTCGTGCCTTGGGACCAACAGTTCCCAATCTGGTTTCTTCAGAATACCCAATCTATAAGTTAATACAGGTCTGTAGTGCAGAAGGAAGAGGAATGGAGGAAGGGGAGGGGGAGGAGAGATGGGAGAAGGAGAAGGGGGAGGAGGAAGAAGGATGAGAGAAAGATGCAGGAGGGAGATTCTCATGCCCAAGTTTGGGAAATGCTGTAATAAACAACACAAACGTGTTGAACATGTTTCTTTCCCGCAGGCCTTCTCAGGGCCTTTAATATGCTACTACACTGTGGCTCTCTAACTAGGATCTGGAGCATGGAACAGCTTCCAGACTTACTTTCTCTGAATGCCTATTAACAGCTCATGAAGTGATCTTGTTTTACTGAACAATTCAGGAGACGCTGCTCTAGACTAGGGGTCAATAATTATCACCCACAGGCTAAATTCAGCTTGTCACACTTTTTGTGTGGCCAGCAAGCTAAGAATATCTGTAACATTTTTTAATGATTGGAAAAATTTTATAAAAATCAGTATTCCTTGACAGGTGAAAATTATATAAAATTCAAATATCTGTGCCCCAAATAAGTTCTATTAGAACAGACAGAGGGTGCAAACAAAAGTAGACACATTTTAAAAAAGAAAAAAGCTATATTAAAATTATAATACTCAATTTATAGCAATAATAAAAGATGAATACAAATCACATTTTTTTTTTTTTGAGACAGAGTCTCACTATGTTGCCCTTGTGTCATAGCCCACACCAACCTCAAATTCTTGGGCTCAAGTAATTCTCTGGTCTCAGCCTCCCAAGTAGCTGGGACTACAGGTGCCCGCCACAGTGCCCAGCTATTTTTAGAGATGAGGTCTTGCTCTTGCTCACGCTGGTCTCGAACTCCTGAGCTCAAGCAATCTGCCCATCTAGGCCTCCCAAAGTACTGGGATTATAGGTGTGAGCCCAGCTACAAATCACATTTGACTTCTGCAATTACAAGAAGGGTTCACAGTGATTACTATCCGTGTCCAGACACTTCTGAAAGTGGCAAGCTACTGTTTGAGCAACATTGCAAAGCCCCCCGGATCTTCCCTAAAGCATGTCACACATGGTACCCAGGCGCCTCAAACTTAGCACAAATGCACACGCTTGTTAGCCGTGTTGGAGGTTCTGTTGCACACTCATGCCCCATCATCTGTATCCTTCTGCCACATTCTCAAATTTCAAATGCCATTTCAAGATGGTCTTGCACTCCTCAAATGACAACTGTGCTCCTGACATTTTCCTGCCCTGCCTGCTGCTTGGTGACACCGGCACTCGTTCGATTAACACCATCTTTTGCATGAATGCCATACCACACATTGCTTCCATAATTCAATTCAACTTCAAGAAGTAATACATAGAGAACATCTCTTAAAATGCGTACTCCTTTTTTGGCAGCCCTACTCAGCTCAGAGTACCACAAGGCGGAATACCATAGGCTGGGTGATTTAAACAACAAACATTTATTTCTCACAGTTCTAGAGGCTGGAGGTTGGAGCTTAGGGTGCCAGCACAGTCGGGGTCTGGTGAGGGCTCTTTTCTTGGTTTACAGAGGGCTGCCTTCTTGCCATGTGCTACAAGGCAGACAGAGAGAATGAGCTCGGGTTGTGTCATCTTCTTAGAAGGTTGCTTACCCTACCATTGGAACGCCACCCTCATCGCCTCATCTAAACCTATTTATCTCCTCAAAAGGCCCCGACTTCAAAACCATCACACTGGCAGTTAGGGTTTCAACCTAAGGATTTTGAGGGGACACATTGAGTCCACAGCCACAGCCGTGATCATGCACATATGCTTTTGAGCTACAACAGTAGAGTTGAGTAGTTATGGCAGAGACCGTGTGGTGCTCAAAACCTAAAATATTTACAATCTGGCTCTTGGCAGAAAAAGTTTACCGACCCCTGCTCCAGACTTCTCACACAATGTGGCATTGAAATACGTGCGCTCCTGCTCTGAATTTCTCCACTGTTAACTTATTTCCTCAGCTCCGTTCACTCCTTTGCCAGCAGGAACCAGGCCCTATAATTTTCTGTCTTTGGCAGAACCTGGAACAGTTCTGAGCACGAAGACGGTGCTCAAATATCTCTGGAGTGGTTTTTCTTGCCGAGCATCCAGGATTTGTTAGGAGGTTGCATTTTTCAAAGAACGCCATTAGGACACACACGCAGAATGACAGCTTTAGGAAAATATCTATGAGAAACAAAGCCAGTCTGTGTTACTCAGGACAGGCAAGAACGGGTCAGCTGCCGGAGGACACCCCAGCGTGGAGTGCACACTGGCTCATGTGCCTATAAGATCTTGGTCGTTCTGCTTTTAGGAAAGAAATTTAAACCATGCAATTGAATTCTAGGATATATTAGCTTCAGAGCATTTGGCACAGTCAACTGGGAATAATAGACCCCACAATGAGGTTATTTTGAAAGTTAAGTGAGAGCAATTGAAGGAGATAGTATACATAAAAACTGCTTTGTCAATGGCTACAGAGCTGCAACAGCAACTCACACACGCCATTCTGGTGAGGCCCGTCCTCATCTTGGCAAGGCTCAGGCACGTACGAAAAGGGAGGCCTACCACCCACAGCCCCAAATATTTCACAGTCGCAAGTCAAGGTAACAAGCTGGAGTCTACAATTCTGATATGAGGACAACTGATGCTAACACGTGGTGGGGGTGGGTGAGAGAATAAGAGTAGAGAGAGGGAAGGAGGGAGGGGTGGGGGTCACGCTGCATGGCACACTGCGTGACACACCTCTTGGGGGCGGGACACAATTATAAGAGGGACTTTACCTAACAAATGCAAACAGTGTAAACTGGTTCTTTGTACCCTCAATGATTCCCCAATAATAAAAAATATTGATAAATATATTTCCTAATAACCTGGAAAACCCAGGTTGAACTTTGAAGTCTTGGGCTGCCAGGATGACGCTGGAATCTGGTGGCTTGAGAGCTGGTGGCCTGGCCACTAGCTGTCAACCCACCCCCTACTGTCTCCCCTTCTGCCTGCCCCCACCCAGCTGTGTCCTATCTGCCAAGAAAGGCACCTGTGGGTGTCCAGCTCACATGGCCACTCACTGTCTTCACACACAGCACCCATGGCCACCCATCCGGCTTAAGTGTTGCCAATCCGCGGCCCTTAGGAGGGCAGACTCTGGGAAGAAGCAGTCTTGGGACCACTTGGTGGGAATTCCAGAGTCCTAGCACTAGGAGTGTGGTCCAGAATGGAGGGATGGGGCGCGTCCTCTCAGCCCCGCAGACTCCTGGCCCCCAGGAAGCCAGGGCCCCAGGGCAGGACTGGTCCTGATGTGCAGCACAGTTATTTTCATTAACAAGATCAGAAGGACGCAGCGACTATTGCTGAGTCCTGTGTCTGCCAGCGCTCTTCCACGCACCGCACACTGAACACAACACGTTGCACTGAACACAAAGTCTTGCCTCGACTGTGGCTGTCAAGTTGGATTTTTATTAGCATCTCAGCAACACTGTCACTGAAAGGCCAGTTCTCACGAAGAGAAGGATTTTCTAAGTTCCTCAGCATGTGGGGAACAAGCAGAGAAGACTGGGCTCATCAAGATTCTCGCCCCTCCCCCCCGGGTAGGAGGGCTCCCTTCTGTTGGGATGACCCCAGGTGGGTAGGAGGCTGTGACGTCAAAGACGTTAGAAGCCCACACCTGCCTTGCCCAGTACACAGGAGAAGGGGGTGAACGAGCCAGTGGAACCGTGACCCCTGTGGGCCACACCTGAAAGGTTGGCATGCCAAACCTTTAGAAAAATCCAGAAACATATCTGGGAGCCCTAGAATATTGGACCCAGCAGCCTGCTCTCCTAGGCATAGAGCAGAGGAATTTGTAAGCCCCCAGGAGAACCCCAGCCTTCAGCTCAGAAAAGGAGGAGGACGAAGAATCCAGCACTTCAGAGGTGTAAACCTAGTTGAGCCTGAGGAAGGGCCCACCTTGCCCTGTGCACTGCATACAGAGAACCCTGGCAAGGGAGCATGGCTTGGGTGAACATGTGGGTGGACTTAGAAGAAACCTGCATGGCAGCTGCAGTATCTAGAACAGTTTTTCTCCATGATGAAAAGAGGCATGTGAGGAGAAATAGGTCTGCCTCTAAGTGGGCTGAGCATGGAGTGATGGCTGAAGCAGCAGCAGCCACCTTTCCATCAGGAGAAGACAAGCCTAAGAAGGGCCCATCCCACAGCAGGGGCCAAGCAGAAACAGGAAGGGACCCTGGTCCTTGATGATACTCCCGGGCCACTGAACCACAGAAGGGATTGGTGTTTTGCTATTTAAGCCATTTTTGGTGGGATTCTCCATGGCTCATGGCTCACAAAGATGATCTGGCCCCGTTTACTGATCAGCCCATCTCTGGAGAAGGGGCCCAGGGCTGGGTATTCTCACAAGTTCCCGAGGACTGACACCCAGCCAAGGTTGAGAAGCTTTGGTCTAAATTGAGAAGTCCTCAGGGGCACAGCGTCACATGAGTGGGGAACCAGTTAAGACAAATCCATTTGAAGTACAAACACTGGTCAGCTGGCCACTCTACCACAATGTGTTTGCTCGTGTTTATAAACCAAACTTCATAGCCCAGGGTCGCAGAAGTAAACAGGGATGCTCTCCATTGGGATTTATTTTTAACCTTGCCCTGAAGATGGCAGTGATCTTAGTTGTAGCAACTAATTGCAGCTTTCATGCTAAATTTTCTCTCAAATCCTCCAAATTATAAATTACTTATTGAATCAGAAATCACTCATTCAGAAAATAGCCTGTTTGTCACCCGGAGATACAGAGGACAGAGGCATTGTCCGAGAAAGCGGAGCTTGGGGGCGCTGGGCACACAGATGCTGAGCAAGAAAGACGTGGGTTGTGATTGCAATACACAACCAGCGCCACTCCCCAGACTGAAAGTAAGTTACGGTGGAGGCGCACAGCATCTGTGAAATCTTAAAGTAAGTAAATAAATAAAGATAATTCATTAATATGGTCCACCAGTCTTGCCATCCACCATCTCAGACTTTCCAGGAAGACAGATGGGCGGGGGAAGAAACAGCAACGCTGATTCATTTCATCTTGGGTCTCTCTCCATTTGCTGTGCAAATCACACACGCTGGACCTACGAGCTGTGCAAGAAAGCCTGAGAAGGGAAGGGGAAAAGAAACACCCTTGGACAGAACTTCAGCAGCCAAGTTGCTGTGCTAAGCCTTACGCAGGTTTTTGTGTGGGTTGAAATCTATTTTCTGTGGATTCAGTGGATTATTATAGCACCCAAAGTTTTCCAAAAAACGTCAGACGAGGTTACCACAGCAATTAAGCTGTCTGCCATCTGCAAGAGGCTTGGCTTAAGATTTACTGAAGTTAAACATATTTTGAAAAGAAAAAATTAAGACTTTCACTGTTTTGCCTATCAGTCACGCTCAACGACATTAGGCCTTGGAGACTCTTAAAGGGAGAATTATTCTCCCTCAAGGAGCAGTTTAGCGTTGGCAAGCTAAAATTTCAGAACCCAAGCACTGAGAACGCTTCTAAAATAAATTATTCCTTGAGAAACACTGCATCTAATCTTGGAATTGGCAGAGTTTAAACTTTGCTAGGAAAGGCAGCCGGGCGATGGAGATTAACACTCTTTATCACCTTCCCAAATGGCAAGTTATTTTCAAAAACCCAGACGGGAATGGTCAACGGAATTTCAAATTCTTGCCCCAGAGTTTCTTTAAAGCAAATAAGTGTCAAAAATGATGACAGTGGAATCTACGGTTTCACATTCTGAGGAGCGTCTGGTCTGCAAAGCCTTTTATTCTCTCAGCCCAATTTCCCGGCTGAACCGAAGTTTTCATGAGAAAGGAGAAGGCGGGTGACGGAACGTGTGCCTGGGAATGTTATGATTATTTCCAGTTGCCATCGCTAGCTTAGAGTTACTTTTTATTATTTCTTGAGAAAAAGTATTCCAGGAAGCAAAAAGTTTTATCCTTTGAACAAAGGGTCAGGAGAAGGGGGTGCCTTCCTCATTTTTCTCCAGGAAACAATACCAGGTGGCTTTTCTAACCTAAAAGCAGCAGTGTGCTGGTCAACCAGCTCTCCGAGAGGAAAGACAAAATCCTGCTTTGTAGCATTTGCCAGTTTCCAAGGTGTAAATATCTCCCATCATGGCCTATTTCAAGCTTTCAGTAGTTTAATAACCAGATTGCAAAATTCCTGAATATTCAGCAATCATTTCTCAGAAGCCAGCTTCAGCTCCCCAGTCTCTTGAAGAGAATTATTATTATTGCCCATGACGTGTATTATTCATTTCAGATATATATATATATATCATATAAACAGAGAGAGGGAGAGTGTTAGAAAGGGCATACACATGGAATCACTTTACCAGACATTGATAAAATTCCAGGAGAAAAGACAAGCCACAGAAAAGAGCTGTGCCATTCAGAATCGAAAACACACAATCAAGTCCTCCAAGAACACGGCTGTGGAGAGCTCTCTTTTTATATCAGTTTGGAAAATTCTCTTCCCTTCTGGGCACAATCTTTTATTTATTTATAAATGTTTTTGAGACAGAGTCTCACTATGTCACCCTCAGTAGACTACCATGGTGTCACAGCTCACAGCAACCTCAAACTCTTGGGCTTAAGCGATTCTCTTGCCTCAGCCTCCCCAGCAGCTGGGACGACAGGCACCCACCACAACACCCAGCTATTTTTTTGTTATAGTTGTCATTGTTGTTTAGCAGGCCCGGGCCAGGTTCGAACCCTGCAACCTGGGTGAATGTGGCCAGTGCCCTATCCACTGAGCTACGGGTGCAGAGCCTGGACACAATCTTTTTGGACAGCACAGACCATACAACTAAGACGGTGCCAGGTGTTGAAACCATGTGGCACAGGGAGGTGGGGGAGCCAAGCGTTTGGAATAGGAGAAATAGCTCTTTGCCGACCCATGAGAGTGTTATTGCTCCAAAGATTAAAAACAAGGTCTGCTGGGTATAGACATAAGGAAGCTTATTTCTTTTCAAAATAAGGGGAAACTTTCTTAAAAAAACAAACTTTGCTCTCAGAGGGCCTGAGACCATAATAATACTAACAACCTCTTACTATTGACCCTTCTATCAGTCTGTATGATCCCACATGTACTCTTTGGTCCAATCCTCACAGTGGCCTCCAGACACAGGTATTAGCCACCCCTTTGTAGATGAGAAAACTGAAGCACAGGAAGGCCACAGCCTAGCTTCTCTGAGGTCCTCCATGGCGGAAGCAGGACTCCGACCAGGTCTCCTGATGCAAGTGTTTGTTGTTAACGCTCTGGTGATTTTAGAGTGTACCGCACTGAGACCTGAACAGCTGGCTAAGAAAACAAGCACGTTCTTCTGCCCCTAGGCCCCGGGCCAGGCGCCATCACGGGCTCTGGACCCAGGAAACCACCCTGTGCTCCTTCAGAAGTCTAGATAAGAGCACAGTGTGAGCAAAGGCGTGTTCTCCTGCAGACGGTCATGTTGACCTGCCTGATTTCTGAGAGGAACATTAAGAGGCAATACTAACAGATGCCAAGGGAGTTCCATGGACCACCTTGAGCATATGCCTGCAGGCACAAGGAGGAACAGATGAGTCTACCAGAGATAGCTGGGAACCAATTTATCCCACTCCTGGGAAAACGTCATAATAATTACTCTATACATTGAGCCACAATTCAATTCCAAAAAT
Organism: Nycticebus coucang; assembly: GCF_027406575.1. Taxonomy (NCBI): domain Eukaryota; kingdom Metazoa; phylum Chordata; class Mammalia; order Primates; family Lorisidae; genus Nycticebus; species Nycticebus coucang. The sequence goes on along the minus strand of NC_069795.1, from coordinate 6,701,448 downwards.
GAAAGTTCTGTTCATCAAAAATCATGTAATATAGTTCTGAGAGGAATGATGATCTCTTCTGGGGGGGGGGGGAATGTTTAGAGTCATGGCAGGTTCAAGAAGTTTCCAGAACCAGGAGACGTCCCTCCATCTGACTAGTCCATCATAGCCCACTCAACCAGCTGCAGCCCAAGGTTCACACTTAACCTGGGACACAGTGAGGCCATTGACATCGGATGGGTTCTCTGGAATAACTGTCCTGATTAGATACAAATTGCAATCTGCAAATCATAAAAGTCAAAGAAGAAAAGACTTTTTAGGTAGTGTTTGTTAGGGGCCAAAGGCACCCCTGGGTAGAATACGGTATAGATGTTACATGTTTTTCTGAGTTGACCCTGAACCCATCACACACCAGGCCAGCTCAGTCGGAAATCATTTCCACAGGTTCCTCCTGCCCTCTCCGCACTGCTGCCCCATGTATTGGAGGCACGGTTCCCCTGGAGGGGTTGACATTCCAGGCCAGTGAGTGCCTTAGCCAAGCTTGCCTACCGCCAGGGAGCTGTCCCTGCAAACACTATGCTTTGGACATGGCCTTGTGATGGGGCTTGCATGTGCCAACCCACCTACGGTCTATGAGGTAGCATTTCAAGGGTTAAGAGTGTCTTATTCTCTTAAAAACACAGGTGGGGGAGCCCTGGACCCTTCCTGAGTAGAAAATGAAAGCTCACTGTGGAGGGTTGAACAGGCTCCAAATAACACAGCAGGAACCAATGCAGAAACCAGAGTGTTTTCTGTGCACATATTGTGTGAACCCACAGCTGACTCCCAGGGGAAAATAAGAACCCACAATGCACTTTGCCCCTGGACAGGGGTTTCCATCTCTCTGGATTCGGACATTAGAAGCCTTGCTCAGGAGTGAGCTGCCCAGGTGGGCCAGTGGGCTCTCAATCTACCTCCCCGCCCCTCTAGAAGTGTGTCACAGCCTCTGAGAAGGCAAGAGGGCTGTGGGAAAGTCACCGGGCTTTCTGGGGAGTCTGGCCAGCCTTCCATGAGCCTTACCCAACTCTGAAGAATTCTCCAAAGAGCACCTGCTTTTGTAATGCGCTAGATGCCAGTTCAGGATGCTGGAGCCTTAGCCCCACAGGCTCAAGAGTGCAGAACTGGGGCTCACAGTGGATTCTCCACAACAGCACAGCCTACAGGGCCTGTGGGCCCCTCACTACAACAGAAAGCCCTAGGCCTCGCTGGTCCCCAACTCCCATTGTGGCTTGTGTCAAAAAGAAGGGGCTACAAATGGAGCACAGAGGCCAGGAGTGCCTCCCCACCCCACCACACTAGGCCTAATGACATCTCCTCTTCCTCTCCTTTATCTTCCTCCAAATGTCACCCCCTCTTCCCAGCAGCTTTTCCCAGTCCCCAGAGACCCTTGCCCAGGGGCCCTGAGTGCTCCCAGTATGGTCACACTTCCTTCTGCACTGGATTTGTTTAATGCATACTGATTGTGATGGTTAATTTCATTTGTCAACTTAGCTAAGCCATAGTGACCAGTTGTTAGACCAGCATAGATATTGCTGTGAAGATGTGTTTTTGATGTGATTGACTTTTATTTATTTATTTATTTATATTTTTTTGAAACAGAGTCTCACTATGTTGCCCTCAGTAGCGAGGTCACAGTCCACAGCAACCTCAAACTCTTGGACTTAAACTCTTACCTCAGCCTCCCAAGTTGCTGGGACTACAGGCTCCCGCCACAAGGCCCAACTGTTTTTGTTGTTATTGTTACTTATCAGGCCTGGTCCAGGTTCAAACCAGCCAGTCCCAGTACATGTGGCTGGCGCCCTAACCACTGAGCTATGGGTGCCGAGTCAATGTGATTGACTTTTAAATCAATATATTTTGAATAAAGCATATTACCCTCCTTGACATGAGCTGGCCTCATTCAATCCATTCAAGGCTGTGAGAGAAAAACAGAGCTCCCCAGAGCAGATGGAACCTGCCAGCCGGACACTGTTGGGCTCCAGTTGTGGTGAAATGCCCCGAACTGTCAGCAACCTCTGTGCTGTCTGTTCTCTGCTGAGCTGGGTGTGGCCAGCAGGCAGAAGGTGAGGGTTCTGCCTCCGAAACTCTTCTGCAGGAATCATCCCTCCCTCAGCTGTAGCACAGCCTCTACCATGCCAACGGATAGTAAATGATGACGACATTTAAAGAATGACTTGGGACCGGGTGTGGGGGCTCACGCCTATAATCCCAGCACTCTGGAAGTGGATACAGGAGGATCACTTGAGCTCAGGAGTTTAAGACCTGCCTGAGCAAAAGGGAGACCCCATCTCTACTTTAAATAGAAAGATTAGCCAGGTATGGTGGTGGACACCTGTAGTCTCAGCTACTCAGGAGGATGAGGCAGGAGGATTGTTTGAGCCCAGGAGTTGGAGGTTGTAGTGAGCTGTGATGATGCCAGTGTACCCTTGCTGGTGTCTCAGGAAAAAAAAAAGACATGACTTGGGGCTTACTCAGTCCCCTGGTGGAGAAAGCTGACTCCTGACTCAGCCGTGCCTGGTTATCCTAAGCTGGCCACCAGGCAGGCAGCATGCATTTCCACAAAACGCTACTGGGACTCCCTGGGTGATCCAGGAGGTGAAGGGCTGAGGGCACTTAGCTCCTGCTACCTGTGACATCACCGCATCCGGCGGCCAGCCTTGGAGTGCTAGTGGAACAAGCAGGAATGAGCGATCGCAGAAGGGGGTAACGGCAAGGATCACCTGATCCACTTTTTAAAGAGGAGGACTCAGCAGCTCAAGGTGCTCAGTGAGCTTCCCAGGGCTACAAGCTTCATAGGGGAGGAGCTCGGGATCCAGACCCTCCCCTAGCTCTCCGGGCCTCAGAGGCAGCCCCGTTGCTTAGATGCAGCCCTGAGCTCAGTGGACTTGTGAGAGTCCAGATACCTTTAAAAACAACACAGCACCTCAAAGTGGCACCTCTCAGAGGCCCTCAGGGCTTCGGAATCGTTGGAGACAGTGACAGAAGGTGGAGGAGAGGGTCTGGGGTGCAGCCCCCCAGCAATAGGTCTCCTATGGATGGCAAGAGATAAGAAGTGGCTTCAAAGATTCTTACATAGCCATATGAAGAAAATGGAACCAACTTGTTTCCAGCAAATGGAGCTCATGTGCACATTTCTTAAACAACGCCGGTCAATCTGTCAAAATTGACAGTGTCAGAGAAACACACAGCTCCTCCAAAGCTGCAACCAAAAACACATTATACAGCTCCAAGAAATGCATAAGGATTCAGCCAACATCGCTTCGTTCTCACCCTTCCTTGTGATAACTACTTCCCCAGTATGGCTCCACACATGGCAGCAGGTCTTTTCAAACACGCACACACTCCAGATCTGTATTCCTGGGAGAGCTTGTTCAGCTTGAGTCCTCTGTCAACGCAGAGCTGCTAACAGACCCCATCTCTGTAAGGGAATTCCTTTGGATGATTTCTCCCAAATGTGTTAATAGCCAAGCCTACAATAAATGCCAAGGAAACGAGTGTGTCTCTGCGTGTGTGTGTCTATGCGTGGGCGCACACGTCCATGTATACGTGTGCCGAGATGAGCGTCCTTCCTCTTCCCTCCTCCCTTTTTTGGCTGCAGGAAATCACATGTCACATGAAGGCCTGCAGACTACCAGGAGCCCAGGCAGCAAAGAGCACCCCTGAGGGCCCAGGCAAGACCTCCTCAAGTGCCACACACACAAATACATACATATATCATATACATTATATATTACATATTCTGTGTTGCATATATTATGTCTTATATTTTATATAATGTGTTATATTATATATTGTTTGTATATATGTATTTTATATATGTACAGGGTAGACATAAAGTTCCTGTGCAATTTATTCTGCTTCTCTGTGTTTAAATTATTTTCACTGCAGGAAAGGCACGTGTAGAGGCTGGGCCAAGAAAGGACGCTTGCTTTTACATGTGTAACTCTTTATGCTTTTTGAATTCTGTACCTGAAAAAATGAACGTGTGTGCGCCCTGCGGTGCACAACCTCCCAAACTTCAGCAGGGACCGAGTCGGCGTCCTCTGCCTCCACCTCTCCCCAGCACGCACACACGCACACACAAGCGTGCACACTCTCGGATCACACACATATCGCAGAAGTGTCTTCGCCGTCCCCGCCCCTGCACCTCCCGCAGCATTTTTGGAGCACGTGCGGGGCGGGGCCCAGCTTGCCGCAGGCCGCCCGGGGCACCTGTGAGCCCCCAGTTCGCACTGCCCCTCCCCCACCTCAGGTCACAGTGCCCCCTAGAGGCCGCTCCGCGTCACTGCTTCTCAATCCCAGGAGAAAAGGGCCCCCCCACCCAGCCCCCTCGCCGCCCGGCACTTAGCCCCGCGAAGGGTATGGGGAGGCGGGGGTCGGGTCCCAGGAACCTGTAATGTCCAAGGAAGGCGTCCATTTCTTATGGCGCCACCCGTCCGAGGTGCTGGCCAGGTCCCCAAGACAGCTGGAGGTGCTCAGTGTCCCCCGCGGTTTCGCGCCTCCGCTAGTCGAGTCCGCAGGCTGGTCACTTCGGGAAACTGCTTGTCAGAATCTATTTACAGTCGAGCTCACGCAGCCCCTCGACTCACCCACGGGGCTCCTGGTATGTCCCCAGCACACATGCGTACCCGAAGACCCCTGCCCACCCCAGCTTGGTGAAATAGGGTCCAGAGAACCCCAGGCCCCTCCGCGGGGCCCTTCAGCCTTGCAGCGAAGGTCCGGACCGGGGCGCAGAGCTGGAGCAAGGCCCAGCAAGCCGGGCCGTGTCCAGGCCCGTGACACCGAGGGAGGGGTGGTACCACACCCTCAAAAACGGTGTTTCTCCTCCACAGGGATGGTTTTGGCCCCCAGGAGGCAATTGGCAATATCTGGGAGCAGTGGGGCTAGCATAACTGGGGAAGGCTGTCCTGGCGTCTGGCGGTAGAGGCCAGGATGGCGAACGGCGCGGGACAGCCTCCCGAGCAAGGACGCCTGGTTCCAGATGTCAACCTGCTTAAGCACGCCACAGTAGGTTTAAATTGTCACTACTTTTAAATAATTGGGCATTTTAACTAAGGAGTTGGAATAAGAAACTCTCTTAAAGGAGAACTCTGTCGTAATGTAGATGAATTCATTTGGGGTTTAAAAGAGTAAAAGTGCCTAAGGAACGTGACAAAGAATTGAGACCCCGCCCTTCACCTGCCTGACGCGTCTCCGAAGCTTCCTTCACCCAACAGCGCTGTCTTCCTCTCTTCGTGGACTTGTAAGTGCAGCTTTTCCAACATTTTTTATGCAGAACCACTCAGAGATTTAAAAAAAAAAAAAATTCTGCACATTCTTTTCTCCCCTGAAGGTGATGTCTTGTTAACATTCTTTTTATCTAAGTGGGTGATTTACTTATTTTTAACTATGAGATTGATGACTAAAAGGCCAAAAACAAAGTCAAAACGCCATCTGAGCTGCAGGAATCCACCTTGCCGCTGCCCACCACAGTTATCGGGCCTTTACTTCCCTAACAGAACCCGGTGAGCGACCCACCCAGGAAAGATCCCTTTCCTGGAAAGCATGTCCCTCCCAGGAAATAGTGAACGGACCAACACTAACCCTAACCTTGTCCCACCTACCTGCCCAGGTAAAGCTATGGACAGACCAATCCTGCGGTCCTAACCCTTTAAATTCCTGACCGCTGTAGCCCATGTGTGCACTGCTCCCTGCTCAGGAATCTCGCCCCACCTGCCCTCACATGGAATAAAAGCCACTTTAATTGCACGAGTTGGATCTCCGTTTTCCTTTCCTCTCGCGCCTGGGAGTGATTTTATCCTTGGGTGCAGAACCTTTCATTCACCAAGCCTGAAATGTGCTGGGTGTCGTGGGAGGCACAGTCGCTCCAAATGAGGGATCCTGTGTATTCGTCTTCTACTCAATGCTTGCTAGATTCTTGCTCTATTTGCTGTTTTAGAAACAGCCGGGGCTCCTTTACTAACTGCTTAGGTATCAATTCAAGTCTTTCAAATGCAATCCAACTACATTTTGGAATTTTCCTCCAGCTGTTCTGTTGTTAAAGAACTATTATCCTGCCAGTTTGAGGATTAGCAGCCATCAGTGAACCACCCAGTAACTCTCTGGACCAGGAAGTTCATGACCAACCAACTACTTCACACGACACAATTGGTCACTGATGTCCTTCACGCTGGGAAGGCGACAGTACCAAAGACAGAATTAGGGAAAACTAGCCAAAATGTACAAGAGCCCACCTAATTGTCACTTTATGTTGGGATTCAGATCTCATTTTGGTGGTACCAAGACAACGGGCTTGGCATGATCTGTGACTCCTTCCATTGTGCAAAGACAAAGGAACCCAAACAGACTTGCAAGGTCTGGCCTGTATGAGAAGAAAAAGACCTCCGGAAAGCAGAGGAAGGAAGGGAAGAACAGAATGAAGGCAGTCTGGCCGGCGCAGTGGCTCACGCCTGTAATCTCTGCACTCCGGGAGGCTGGGGGGTTGGGGGATTGCTTGAGCTCGCCAGTTTGAGACTAGCCTGAGCAAAAGCAAGACCTCCTCTCTACTAAAAACAGAAAAACAACTCAGGCAAGAGAATCACTTGAGCCCAAGAGCTGGAGGTTGCTGTTGGCTTATGATGCCCTGGCACTCTACCCAGGGCAGCAGCTTAAAATTGTCTCAAAAAAAAAAAAAGAATAAAGGAAGTCAGGGACTGACTGCAAAGGCCAATGTTAGTAGTGGGGGCAGACAGCTGGGAGTAAAGATTCTTTAAAAATGTTATCTCCAGCCATTCTGGGATTTTTTCACAAGAGAATAAACTAAAGATTAACAAATAGAATTAAGTATTATCCTTTGGAAAACAGGGTTTTACAAAACAAAACACAATAGCTCAAACTCCTCTCAGCAGAAACCAACACAAAGAGTCAGTGTAATCCTCAATGGCTGCCCCCAGGGCAATTTAGGGAATCAGCATAGGAGGAGATTTGATCAATAATTTGCTATAAATTTAAAAAGACATATACATTATAAACTAAAATTCCAAACAGTATCAGAAGGTACACAGTAAAAAAGTAAGTCTCCCTCAGCTGATTTCCCAGGCTCCCTATTTTGGTTTTTGTTTATTCTTTCAGAAAGTCTTTATATATACAACAAACAAGCACGCATGGGTTTCTTTTTGTTCGTTGAGGGTTTTGTTTGTTTGTTTGTTTGTTTGTTTTTGAGGCAGAATCTCAAGCTGTTGCCCTGGGTAGAGTGCCGTAGCATCATAGCTCACAGCAACCTCCAAATCTTGGGCTCAAGGGACCCTCTTGCTTCAGTTTTTCTATTTTTAGTAGAGAAAGGGTGTTGCTTTTTGCTCAGGCTGGTCTCGAACTCGTGAGATCAAGCAATCCATCCACCTTGGCCTCCCAGAGTGCTAAGATTACAGGCATGAGCCACTGCTCCCAGCCAGCATACATGTTTTTATAGATTATAGTGGTGCTATGTGTACACTGGTTTTGGAAGTTGCTTTTTATTTCTTTTATTATGATAAATACACGTAACATAAAATCTGTCATCTTAACTATTTTAAGTATACAGTTCAGTGGCATTAAGTATATGCATATAATTGTATGGTCATCACCACTATCCATTTCCAGAACATCTTTTTTTTTTTTTTTTTGAGACAGAGTCTCACTATGTCACCCTCTGTAGAGTGCTATAGCGTCACAGCTCACAGCAACCTCAAACTCTTGGGCTTAAGCGATTCTCTCACCTCAGCCTCCAAAGTAGCTAGGACTACAGGCAGCCACCACAACGCCTGGCTATTTTTTGGTTATAGTTGTCATTGTTGTTTAGCAGGCCCAGGCTGGGGTCAAACCCACCAGCCTCAGTATATGTGGCTGGCACCCTATCCACTGAGCTACAGGCACCGCCACATCTTTATTTTTTTCTAAACATTTGCATTATCATTTTTAACAAGTAGTATATTGTTTGAACATAGGAATGTTTTATTAGAACAATGTGTTTTTTAACTTAATTTTTATTAAATCATAACTGTCTACATTTATGGGGTACAATGTGATTGATTTGATATACAATGTGGAATGCTTAAATCAAACTAATTAACATAACCATCACTTCAGTTACTTATTTTTGTGGTACAACATTTATAATATGGTTGTTTTGAAATGTACCCTTGCATTGTGTACATTAGGTGAGATCCAACCAAATACTCTATCCCTCTTACAGCCATGCCAAAGAAGATGAAATACCTGGGAATTTATCTAACAAAGGAAGTGAAAGATCTGTAAATGAGAACTATGAAACCCTGAGAAAAGGAATAGCTAAAGATGTTAACAAATGGGAAACCATACCATGCTCATGGCTGGGAAGAATCAACATTGTTAAACTGTCCATACTGCCCAAAGCAATATACAGATTTAATGCAATCTCAATCAAAGCATCAATGTCATACTTTAAAGAACTTGAAAAAATAGTACTTTGTTTTATATGGAATCAGAAAAAAACCTAAAATAGCCAATACATTACTTAGAAAGAAAAACAAATCAGGAGACATCACACTACCAGACTTCAGATTATACTATAAATCTATAGTGATCAAAACAGGTTGGTACTGGCACAAAAATAGAGATGTAGATATATGGAACAGAATAGAGACTCTAGAGATGAACCCAGCCACATATCACCATTTGATCTTTGATAAGCCTAACAAAAACATACACTGGGGAAAATATTCCCTATTTAAGAAATGTGTGCTGGGAGAACTGGCTAGCAACCTATAGAAGACTGAAACTGGACCTTCAACTTTTACCATAACAAAAATTGATTCTCACTGGATAAAAGATTTAAACTTAAGACATGAAACTATTAAAATACTAGAAGTGAGTGCAGGGAAAATGCTTGAAGATATTAGCCTGGGAAAATATTCTATGAGGAGGACCCCCCTGGCAATTGAAGCAACACCAAAAATAGATTACTGGGATCTGATCAAGCTAAAAAGCTTCTGCACAGCTAAGGGCACAGTAAGTAAAGCAAACAGACAACCTTCAGAATGGGAGAAGATTTTTGCAGGTTATGTTTCCAACAAAGGTCTAATAACTAGAATCCACAGAGAACTCAAACTAATCAACAAGAAAAGAACAAACAACCCCATTTCTTTGTGGGCAAGAGACTTGAACAGAAACTTCTCTGACAAAGACAGGCCTGGCCTACAAACACATGAAAAAATGTTCATCATCCTTAATCATCAGAGAAATGCAAATCAAAACCATGTTGAGATATCACCTAACTCCAGTAAGATTAGCCCACATCACAAAATCCCAAAACTGCAGATGTTGGGAGGATGTGGAGAGAAGGGAACACTGCCATGGGACTGCAAACTAATCTACAACATCTTTAATCATGCAAAATAGAAACTCTGTACCCACTAAGGAATAACTCCCCAAACCCCTCTTTCTTCAGTCCCTGGCAACCACCATTCTGTCTCTATGAATTTGACTCTTCTGCCTCAGGTAAGTGGAGTCACGAAGCCTTTGTCCTTTTGTGACTGGTCTATTTCACTCAGCATAATGACCTCAAGGTTCATCCATGTTGTAGCCTGTGCCAGAATTTCCTTCATTTTTAAGGTTGAATAATATTCCATCATAGGTACCAGGGAACTTCAGATGTTCATGGAAAACTGGAATTCAAAGATAAAAATCAAAAATAGAAACATTATTTCTCAACATAAGCTCTATCAAGATCAAGGCACTTTGTAAGAGATGATACCAGCCATTCTGTCCCTCTCTAAAGAACTGAGGGTCCTGGGAATTTAACCATGGCGGTGTAGTCTTCCTTATTACCTAAAGAAAAATGGTGCCCTTTACAGATTTTTTTCAGATCAGGAAGCAAAAAAGAAGTCAGAAAGAGCAGAGCCAAATCAGGACTGTAAGGTGGATGCCCAGTGGTTTCCCATCAAAACTCTTGCACAGTTGCAGGAGCACTGTCATGATGGAGAAGGACTCTCTGATGAAGCTCTCCTGGAGCACTGTCATGGTGGAGAAGGACTCTCTGATGAAGCTCTCCTGGAGCACTGTCATGGTGGAGAAGGACTCTCTGATGAAGTTCTCCCGGTAGCATTTCTGCTGAAGCTTCGGCTAACTTTTCAAAACACTTATGGTAAGGATATGTTCTTGCTCTTTGGCCCTCCAGAAAGTTAACAAGCAGAATGCCTTGAACATCCCAAAGAACTGTTGTGATGACTTTGGCTCTTGACTGGTTCACTTTTGCTTTGGCTGGAGACCCCGACCCCCACCTCTCGATAGCCATTGCTTTGATTTTGCTTTGTCTTCAGGATAATACTGGTATAGCCAAGTTTTATCTTCTGTTACAATTTTTCAAATAAATGCTTCAGATCTTAATCCCACTTGTTTAAAAATTTCATTGAAAGCTCTGCTCCTATCTGCATCTGTTCCTAGTCATGGCATAGGGGAAAAAGCATAAGCAGGAGATATTTTCAGACCCTGGGCCCAGAAGGGACTCACATCACTCTGTTCACAGCCTATGGATTAGAATTTAGCCAAATGCCACATCTCACTGCCAAGAAAGCTAAGAGATGAACACAGCTGAGCTATTTATTAGCAATCTGTTCTGCCTCTTAGTACTAGCACTAAATTGTAGCTTAAAACTAAACTTTTTTTATTGTACAATTTCTGAGAGTCAGGAACTTGACCTGACTTAACTGGAATCTTTGCAAATCTGCAGTTGAGTGGCTAGCCAAGGCTGCCATCTCATCTGAGGCTCAACTAGGGAAGGATCTGTCAGGTTGTTGGCAGAACTCAGTTTCTTGCAGTTGTTGAAGGCTTCAGAATCTTTCTGGATTATCCATCAGAAGCTTTCCTCAACACCTAGAAGGTAGCCTCATTCTTCTGCCATGTGGGGTTTCCACAAAGCCAATAGGAGAGAAACTCCAGCCAGATGGATGCTATTTGCATAATCACATGTACAAAATCAGGTAAATTCTGCTACCTTTGCTCGGAAGCCACATTCCCACCCAAACTCCTGGGGAAGAAGATATACACCTCTCTTCCAAGAACTGGAGTTTGTGGGGGCCACCCAAGAGTTCTCTTTAGACCTACCTAAAATTCCATTACAAATCAAGAAAGAAAATAGATTTCTACCTGGCTATCAGTCTCTACCAAAATGTGCTATAAATATTTTTCTTAGCAGTGGAAAATTGTAAGGTTGAAGAGTGGCTTCATATTTTAATTTGATCATTATTTTGTGGTTGGTATTTTAAATTGGCTTATAGTGTTGTTGACTTACAAAAGCTTTCAATTATCTGAAGTCAAATTTATCAATACTTCTCTTTATAGCTTCCAAACTTTGCTGTGACTTATGGCATTTCATGAAAGATCAAGATTATATAAAATTCCTAAAGTAAACCCTATTATTATGGCCAAGCATCCCATTTTTTAGAACATTTTCTTCACTACAGGGGTAATTTGTTTATATAAACTCTTTTGCTGCTGACTTGCTTACAAGCTATTTGTTCACAATTTTGCTAATCAGTGACTTTTAAGGGAAAGAAGTGGAATTTCAGCAAATTATTTTTACCCTTTGATATACAATTCTTAGTATGGCTCTAAGGTAAGCAATAAAATTTCGTGGAAAGCTGTTTTTAATGCAAAATCAGCACCATTCAGGTATAGTCAAGGGTACAGTTTCTACTAGCTCTTGTTGACCTTTTTTTGTATAGGGAACACATTTCTGTGGTCTCAGATGTTTACTCTCAGAGGTCACTCTGATGCTGTTTACTTCCAAATAGAAAACTGTTATTGTATGGTGGCGCCCATAGGTCAGTGAGTAGGGCGCCAGCCACATGCAACAGGCTGGTGGGTTCAAACCCAGACCCGGTCTGCTAAAAACAAAAAATAACTGGGTGTTGTGCGGGCACCTATAGTCCCAGCTACTCAGGAGACTGAGGCAAGAGAATCGCTTAAGCCCAAGAGTTTGAGGTTGTTGTGAGCTGTGACACCACAGAACTCTATCAAGGGCAACAAAGTGAGACTCTGTCTCAAAAAAACAGAAAAGAAAAAAAACTGTTATTGTGCCCATAATGTCCATTTGCTCACAGTCGCCTGCCTTTCGCACAAAGGCTACACTGTTGGGACATCCCAAAGAAATACAGCAGATATTCAGTGCACCCCCTTCCTTGGGTAATGCACTCAATGCCAAGTGGGGACCTGTTAGCAAAAAAAAAAACTTTGAAAATTGCCACCAGTAAAGGTTTTGTGGAGCTGGGAGTCAGCCTTGCCCACACCAGGCAGCTCCCACATAGGTCCTAGGTGTGTCATAGATGACCAGGGTTCTCTCCAGGCCCAGACAGGCATCCACCATATGAATCTTCCGGGCCCAGTACACTGCGTCACAATGGGGTTGGTTATGTGACTGTTGGTCCTGGAGAGCAGGACTCTGTCACGTCCTTCTGTGGGGGGCCTCAGTGTATGACACTGGGACCTGTCCCCATGGAGGAATTCCCTCAGTGTTTCTTGAGAAAAATCAAGAAACTACATGCAACCCATGTCAGTGCACCTTGATTTCGACAGTCTTCTTGGAGACCATGTTCAGTCTCCTCAAATCCAGAACTCAGCTGTCCACGGGACACTCGTGGCCTCAGCCCAATAAAGAGACTTGGCAGCCCCCAAATGGGAAGCACCAGAGAGAACCCATCCGGACACCCTCCTGAGAAAAAAAACCCGCCTCGGGAGGGCCCCCAGAGGGGCAGGACAGCTGAGCATTCAGAGAGGGGAGCGGGAGGCCAGCCTCTTCCCAGGTGGCTGTCACATACGGAAACCATTTCTGGGAGGGGAAGTGGGAATCTAGAAATGAAGCCACATCAGGGGCTCCAGCCCTCAGCACAAGAGGGAAAGCCTCGTTGAAGGGGGAGCCACAGCAGACTCAGCCCTGCCGAGGGAGGAGAACACTCAGCACGCGGACAACTGTAGATGAGACACCCTAAAAAGAGGCTGCAGAGAAGTCCACGCGCTTTCCGTGTCAATAAACGTAATGATACCAGGGGAAACTGAGGCAGACAGGCATGGAGAGAATGTGGCAGGGCCCAAAATCAGACTGTGACCTCTGAGAGTCCTCGGCAGTCCCTTTTAACTAGTGACGATTTCTACTCAGAAGAAACTGAGGTGAAAATCTTGAGCTCCTGATCCAATAGGTTTCCCCATAGATCAATTTCTTTTTGGAGAACAAAACCTCCTGAATCTTAAGAATATTAACATCTCCAGAGCTGAATGTTCCTGCACTGCTGATAAAGAACAGCGTCTTCTGGGGAAGGATCATTCTTTTTTATGTTTGGCAGTAACTAGCCAGAGTCTCATAAAAACTGAGAGAGGGAAAAAAAACCTTAAAAATAGATTTTTTAAAAGTCAACAGACATTTTAAAAGGCTGATGCATACAGATTTCTTTGGTATGTTTTTTAATTGCTTAAGGGTCTTTGTAGAAAAAAGAACGAAGAGTATTATTTATACGCACACTCATTTAGGAGAAGGCAGGCGGAACTCCAAGACTCTGTGTTGAGCAATACTGCCCCCTGGTGAGTGGTTCTGCTTAGCCATCTCTCCATGTGCGGCCCGTGCAGTTTCCGCAGTGATATATGACTTGCATATTTTGCACCCCTTTAACACTTGTATTCCAGCGGGAAACACGCATATGCAAGACCACTTCTGAGTAAGGAGAAATTTGACTTAAGGGAAGTGTCATGGAGTATTCATGGTGGAGTTCACTGTGGAACTTGAGAAAATGAGAGCGGCTGATGGGTGAAGAAAGCTTCACTTACAGTTTCTTCACTGTTCCCCATGAATAAGTGAACTGCAAACATTCAAGTAAGGTAAAGTGTAAATTCCTCCCAGACTATATAACTTACCTGCTGAATTTTTTGCAGTAATAAGAGGCTGCTGTTGGCTGGGAGAGGTGGCTCACGCCTATAATCCTAGCACTCTGGGAGGCCAAGATGGGTAGATTGCTTAAGCTCACGAGTTTGAGACCAGCCAGAGCAAAAGTGAGACCCTGTCTCCTCCAAAAAAAAATAGAAAAACTGAGACAAGAGGATCACTTGAGCCCAAGAGTTGGAGGTTGCTGTGAGCTATGATGCCTCTGCACTCTACCCAGGGTGACAACCTGAGACTCTGTCTAAAAAAAAAAAAAGAGGCTGCTGTTCAAAATATTTCCAGTGATTTTTAAGACTGTTTATAAAAATAAAGTTCACAGTGGTCTCTTTTGCCCTGTTTATGATCTGTAATCATTGGCCCTATCCCATAGTGCCTTAATCCTGATATTCATCAAGTATTTAGCCAATTCCACAGGGCCTTATTAAGCATCTGCTGTATGCCACATTGCAGGCCGGGTGCTCCATGCCCTGGCTGCTCACCGGAGCTCCTCCCACCCACAGCAGCCCAGCTCCAGAGAGTGTGTTAGAAATGCCAAGTCTCAGCCCCTACCAGCCCTGCTGGGTTTGAATCTGCATTTTGACAAAATCCCCACAAGACACACATTGTAGTTGGAGAAGTTCTGCCGCGATTCTCAGCCTTGTGTGAGCATCAGAATGACCTGGAGGATGGGTTGTCTGATTCCAGGGGTTCAAGGTGAGGCCTGAGGTGACACTGGTGCAGCTGGTCTGAGGGCCACACTGGTTCTCAAACTTGGCCGCATAATGGCATTGTCTGAGAGTTTTAAACAATATTGGGTACAACCTCCAGAAACTGATTTAAAGAGTAAGATGTGTAGCTTGAGCACTGAGTCTCTGAAAACTCCATGGGTACTTCTCCTATCTAGCAAAGTTTAGAAAGTGCTGCTCAAAGATGAAAAGGGAGTAATTTGAAATCCTTTATCATCAAGTCTCAGTAAGCTGAGTGATTATTTGATGGAAATACCTTGATCCATAACAATGACTCCCTCCTAAGCCCACAACATATGCTCTCTTTAATAGGGCAGGAGAAAGCCAGGTTCACCAGGATCTTCAGAGAAGCCACACTGCGGTCCTTTTCAGCCTGAGTCCATAGCTGATAGGGACGTCCCAGGCCAGCAAGCAGGTGATACCAGGGATGCGTGCAGACCCTCACAGCCATAGGCCAGGATTTTATCCTGAGAAGTCAATGGAAGATAGATGTCAATTTCATGGAAACTATATTAAAAAAACATTCTTCCAAACCTTTTTTGTTTCCAAATATTAGAAAGCTATGGTCTTACCTTTTTAAAGTGCGAGGTATAGTACAGGCAAGCCAAGAAACATTTACTCAGCAAAGGACAGGTGGTTCTCAGGTATTACTGGTGTGCTTCTGGGAAATAAATCATTACTGGATTGGGGGAGAAGCAAAATGGCAGCCAACTAACAGCTTCCTTGCAACTGGGCACAGTGAGACTGGGGAGAGAAGACTCCAGGCATCTCTGGCTGGTGGGATCTGCCCAGAAACATCCCTTTGTGGACACAGGAAGTCAGCAAGAGACTTCTGGACCCCACGAGGAGGACAAAAGCAGTGGGGACAGGCAAGTGGTTGCATGTGTGTTTGTTTGGTCTAATCCTGCTGGCAGCTGTAAGTACAGCAGCAGTGAGATTGCAAACTGGAAAGGCCTTACCTGTGAGCTGTTTGGGTTTTTTGTTTGTTTGTTTGTTTTGATTTAGCACTCAGTTGAACTACCTTGGGAGAACTTGGGTGAGAGTGTGGAGGATTTTAAGCCTTGTCTAGGGCCCCAGGCTGAGCCACTGAGCCGAACGGAGCTAATAGTGTTCAGCTATGGGCCGCTTGGAGCCATTGCGGGAGAAGTGCCCCTGCAAGTTCAGCCCTCAGGGTCACAGAGCAAGGATCAGGCAGGAACAAGTAATCTATTCACTGAGCAGCCTAAAGGCAGGGACTGAACCGCCTTACAGCCTTGGCCCTCAGCAGCATAGAGTGAGACCAGTTTTGGCACACTGGGTAAGTGGGCAACCACTTCAGGAGTGATCCCAATGACAAGTGCTTTCCTGAGAAAGCTTCTGCTTAGCCAAGTTTAACGTTTAAAGTGCATTTTAAGTGGGCTGAGGAGAGATTTAGGTTCTCCACCCTGCAAGGTTTGAGAAATCAGCAGAGGCCTCCAGTCTCCATCTCGTACAGGTGTATCAGCATTGTGATTAACATCTCATACCCCAGAAGATCACCTGTTGCCCAGACAATATTCAGCAAGAGGTATATACTGCTTTGGTTTTGGTTTTTTGTTTGTTTGTTTTTAATTTCAACATTTTCCCTCTTGACTTTTCTTTTTCTTTCTTCATTTTTCTAGTTTAAATATGATTTTCCAGTGTTGCCTTCTTTAACAATTAGAACTTCATTTTTGCTAGTGTTTCTACCCCTATTATTTGGTCCCCTCCCCACCCCCCCAATTTTATCCTGTAAAGTTTTCTGTTTGCTTGTTTTGGTTTGATTTATAGCATTTTTGTCTTTTCTCTCTACTTGGTAGAGGTGGGGTACTGTGTTGAAACAGGCTAGCAATGAGCTGTTAACCTCAAGGGAACCACCCAACCTGGCACCCCCAGAGTTTGGGGTTTTTACGGTTCAGTCAAAATACCCTACTGGAAAATAACCAAAAGGAAATCCAAAAACAGAATCAAATAAGAGATGAACGATATGAAGAATATAAAAAGGATATAGCAGACCTGAAGGAACTGAAACAGTCAATTAGGGAACTTAAAGATGCAATGGAAAGTATCAGCAACAGGTTAGACCATGCAGAAGAAAGAATTTCAGAGGTAGAAGACAAAGTTCTTGAGATAATTCAGACAGTAAAAGAGGCAGAAAAGAAGAGAGAGAAAGCAGAACGTTCACTGTCAGAATTATGGGACTTTATGAAACGTTCAAACATATGAGTTATAGGTTTCCCAGAAGGGGAAGAAGAATGCCCCAGAGGAATGGAAGCCATACTAGAGAATATTATAAATGAAAATTTCCCAAATATCACCAAAGATTCTGACACACTCCTTTCAGAGGGATATCAGACCCCAGGTCACCTCAACTCTAATAGAGTTTCTCCAGGACACATTGTGATGAACTTGTCCAAAGTCAAGACAAAAGAAAAGATTCTGCAAGCTTCCAGGAGTAAGTGCCAGTTGGCCTACAGGGGAAAATTCATCAAGGTGACTGCAGACTTCTTTAATAAAACTTTTCAAGCCAGAAGACAATGGTCATCTACCTTTAATCTACTTAAACAGAACAATTTCTAGCCCAGAATTCTATATCCTGCTAAGCTAAGCTTTAAAATTGACAGAGAAATTAAATCATTTACTAATACGCAAACATTGAGGAAATTCACCACAAGAAGACTAGCTCTACAGGAAATATTTCAACCTGTCCTACACACTGACCATCACAATGGATCAGCAGCAAAGTAAAAACTCAGAAATTAAAGGACAGAACCTAACCTCCATACTGATGCAAAAGATAAAACTAAGCAATGGACTCAAACAAAATAAGATGAATAGAACACTACCACACTTATCAATTATCTCAATAAATGTTAATGGCTTGAATTCCCCACTGAAGAGGCATAGATTGTCTGACTGGATTAAAAAACACAAGCCAGGGCGGCGCCTGTGGCTCAAGGAGTAGGGCGCTGGTCCCATATGCCAGAGGTGGCGGGTTCAAACCCAGCCCCGGACAAAAAAAAACAAACAAACAAAAAAAAAAACACAAGCCATCCATTTGCTGTCTGCAGGAAACACACCAGGCTTCAAAAGATAAATTAAAACTCCGAGTTAAGGGTTGGAAGACAATTTTTCAGGCAAACGAATTCAGAAGAAGAGAGGGGTTACAATCTTATTTTCAGATACATGTGGATTTAAAGTAACTAACGTCAAAAAAATACAAAGATGGTCACTTTATATTGGTCAAGGAAAAACTACAAGATGTTTCAATTCTAAATATTTATGCACCCAACTTAAATGCTCCCAAATTCTTTTTTTTTTTTTTTTTTTAATGTCACCCCCTTCCCCCTGCCTCGGGTTCCTATAGTTTTGAGAGACGTTTGAACACTCTTAGAACCACATTTTTTTTTTTTTTTTTTTTTGCACGAAGACTGGGCAAACTTTAGTCTTTTCTTGATTAGTTATCTCTTAATTAGGTTCTTGATCGCCAAGACCCCCTGGGTGGTTATGGCAGCTGCAAGGGCCTTTCTTACTAAGGGAATCCTCCGCTGACGGAGGCACGTGGCGACCGTGGGCATCTTCAGAGCTGTGGGGCAGCACAGTAGGCAAACTTGGGTGACACTTCAAATCCCTATCAATTTTCTTTTTTTTTTTTTTTTTTTTATTGTTGGGGATTCATTGAGGGTACAATAAGCCAGGTTACACTGATTGCAATTGTTAGGTAAAGTCCCTCTTGCAATCATGTCTTGCCCCCATAAAGTGTGACACACACCAAGGCCCCACCCACCTCCCTCCTTCCCTCTTTCTGTTTTCCCCCCATAACCATAATTGTCATTAATTGTCCTCATATCAAAATTGAGTACATAGGATTCATGCTTCTCCATTCTTGTGATGCTTTACTAAGAATAATGTCTTCCACTTCCATCCAGGTTAATACGAAGGATGTAAAGTCTCCATTTTTTTTAATGGCTGAATAGTATTCCATGGTATACATATACCACAGCTTGTTAATCCATTCCTGGGTTGGTGGGCATTTAGGCTGTTTCCACATTTTGGCGATTGTAAATTGAGCTGCAATAAACAGTCTAGTACAAGTGTCCTTATGATAAAAGGATTTCTTTCCTTCTGGGTAGATGCCCAGTAATGGGATTGCAGGATCAAATGGGAGGTCTAGCTTGAGTGCTTTGAGGTTTCTCCATACTTCCTTCCAGAAAGGTTGTACTAGTTTGCAGTCCCACCAGCAGTGTAAAAGTGTTCCCTTCTCTCCACATCCACGCCAGCATCTGCAGTTTTGAGATTTTGTGATGTGGGCCATTCTCACTGGGGTTAGATGATATCTCAGGGTTGTTTTGATTTGCATTTCTCTGATGATTAAGGATGATGAACATTTTTTCATGTGTTTGTTAGCCATTCGTCTGTCGTCTTTAGAGAAAGTTCTATTCATGTCTCTTGCCCATTGATATAAGGGATTGTTGACTTTTTTCATGTGGATTAATTTGAGTTCTCTATAGATCCTAGTTATCAAGCTTTTGTCTGATTGAAAATATGCAAATATCCTTTCCCATTGTGTAGGTTGTCTCTTTGCTTTGGTTATTGTCTCCTTAGCTGTACAGAAGCTTTTCAGTTTAATGAAGTCCCATTTGTTTATTTTTGTTGTTGCAATTGCCATGGCAGTCTTCTTCATGAAGTCTTTCCCCAGGCCAATATCTTCCAGTGTTTTTCCTATGCTTTCTTGGAGGATTTTTATTGTTTCATGCCTTAAGTTTAAGTCCTTTATCCATCTTGAATCAATTTTTGTGAGTGGGGAAAGGTGTGGGTCCAGTTTCAGTTTTTTACATGTAGACATCCAGTTCTCCCAACACCATTTATTGAATAGGGAGTCTTTCCCCCAAGGTATGTTCTTGTTTGGTTTATCAAAGATTAGGTGGTTGTAAAATGTTAGTTTCATTTCTTGGTTTTCAATTCTATTCCAAGTGTCTATGTCTCTGTTTTTGTGCCAGTACCATGCTGTCTTGAGCACTATGGCTTTGTAATACAGACTAAAATCTGGTATGCTGATGCCCCCAGCTTTATTTTTGTTACAGAGAACTGCCTTAGCTATACGGGGTTTTTTCCGGTTCCATACAAAACGAGGAATCATTTTTTCCAAATCTTGAAAGTACGGTGTTGGTATTTTGATAGGAATGGCATTGAATAGGTAGATTGCTTTGGGAAGTATAGACATTTTAACAATGTTGATTCTTCCCATCCATGAGCGTGGTATGTTCTTCCATTTGTTAATATCCTCTGCTATTTCCTTTCTGAGGATTTCATAGTTCTCTTTATAGAGGTCCTTCACCTCCTTCGTTAGGTAATGCTCCCAAATTCTTGAAACAGACCTTACTCAGTCTGAGCAATATGATATCCTATCATACCACAATAACGGGGGACTTTAACACTCCTCTTACAGAGCTGAACAGATACTCTCAACAGAAATTAAACAAAGATATAAGAGATTTAAATGAGACCCTAGAACAACTGTGCTTGATAGACGCATATAACACTCCGTCCCAAAGATAAAGAATATACATTCTTCTCATCACCCCATGGAACATTCTCCAAAATTGATCATATCCTGGGACACAAAAAAAAACTTAAAAGAATCAAAAGAATTGAAATTTTACCTTTGTATCTTCTCAGACCATAAGGCACTAAAGGTGGAACTCAACTCTAACAAAAACGTTCAACCCCACACAAAGGCATGGAAATTAAATAACCTTCTGTTGAATGACAGGTGCAGGAAGAAATAAAACAGGAAATCATTAACTTCCTTGAGAATAACAACAATGAAGACACAAGCTACCAAAACCTGTGGGATATGCAAAAGCAGTTCTGAGAGGCAAATTTATCGCTTTAGATACCTACATTCGAAAATCAGAAAGAGAGCCCATCTACAAATTTACAAGCCATGTTATGGAATTGGAAAAAGAAGAACAATCTAAGCCTAAACCAAGCAGAAGAAAAGAAATATCCAAAATTAAATCAGAGATCAATGAAATTGAAAACAAAAGAATCATTCAGAAAATTAACAAGGAGTTGGCTTTTTGAAAAAATAAATAAAATAGATAAACCTTTGGCCAGACTAACTAGAAATAGAAAAGTAAAATCTCTAGTAAACTCAATCAGAAATGATAAAGGGGAAATAACAACTGATGCCACAGATACACAAGAGATCATCTCTGAATACTACCAGAAACCCTATGCCCAGAAATTTGACAATGTGAAGGAAATGGATCAATATTTGGAATCACGTCCTCTCCCTAGACTTAGCCAGGAAGAAATAGAGCTCCTGAACAGACCAATTTCAAGCACTGAGATTAAAGAAATATTAAAAAATCTTCCAACAAAAAAAATGCCCTGGTCCAGATGGCTTCACACCAGAATTCTTTCAAACGTTCAAAGAAGAGCTTATTTCCATACTGCAGAAATTATTCCAAAAAATTGAGGAGGAAGGAATCTTCCCCAACACTTTCTACGAAGCAAACATCACCCTGATACCAAAACCAAGAAAAGATCCAACTAAAAAGGAGAATTTCAGACCAATTTCACTCATGAATATAGATGCAAAAATTCTCAACAAAATCCTAGCCAATAGATTACAGCTTATCATCAAAAAAGTCATACATCATGATCAAGTAGGTTTTATCCCAGGGATGCAAGGCTGGTTTAACATATGCAAGTCCATGGCGGCGCCTGTGGCTCAGTGAGTAGGGCGCCAGCCCCATATGCCAAGGGTGGCGGGTTCAAACCCAGCCCCGGCCAAACTGCAACCAAAAAATAGCCGGGCGTTGTTGCGGGCGCCTGTAGTCCCAGCTGCTCGGGAGGCTGAGGCAAGAGAATCTCGTAAGCCCAAGAGTTAAGAGGTTGCTGTGAGCCGTGTGACGCCACAGCACTCTACCCGAGGGCGGTACAGTGAGACTCTGTCTCTACAAAAAAAAAAAAAATATATGCAAGTCCATAAACGTTATTCACCATATCAACAGAAGCAAAAACTAAGACCATCTGATCCTCTCAATAGATGCAGAAAAAGCATTTGATAAAATCCAGCATCCTTTTCTAATTAACACACTGAAGAGTATAGGCATAAGTGGCACATTTCTTAAACTGATGGAAGCTATCTATGACAAACCCACAGCTAATATTTTACTGAATGGAGTAAAACTGAAAGCCTTTCCTCTTAGAACTGGAACCAGACAAGGTTGTCCTCTGTCACCTTTACTATTCAACATAGTGCTGGAAGTTCTAGCCAATACAATTCGGCAAGACAAGGAAATAAAGGGAATCCAAATGGGAGCAGAGGAGGTTAAACTCTCCCTCTTTGCTGACGACATGATCTTATACTTAGAGAACCCCAAAGACTCAACCACAAGACTCCTAGAAGTCATCAAAAAATACAGTAATGTTTCAGGATATAAAATCAATGTCCACAAGTCAGTAGCCTTTGTATACACCAATAACAGTCAAGATGAGAGGCTAATTAAGGACACAACTCCCTTCACCATAGCTTCAATGAAAATGAAATACTTAAGAATATACCTAACAAAAGAGGTGAAGGACCTCTATAAAGAAAATTATGAAATCCTAAGAAAGGAAACAGCAGAGGATATTAACAAATGGAAGAACATACCATGCTCATGGCTGGGAAGAATCAACATTGTTAAAATGTCTATACTTCCCAAGCAATCCACCGATTCAATGCCGTCCCTATTAAAATACAACATCATACATTCAAGACTTGAAAAAAATGATTCTAAATTTTGTATGGAACCAGAAAAAAAACCCATATAACTAAGGCAGTTCTTTGTAATAAAAACAAAGCCAGAGGCATCAGCATACCAGATTTTAGTCTGTACTACAAAGCCATAGTGGTCAAGACAGCATGGTACTGGCACAAAAATAGAGACATAGACATTTGGAATCAAATAGAAAACCAGGAAATGAAACTAACAACTTACAACCATCTAATCTTTGATAAACCAAACAAGAACATACACTGGGGGGATAGACTCCCTATTCAATAAATGGTGCTGGGACAACTGGATATCCACATGCAAAAAACTGAAACTGGACCCGCACCTCTCCCCACTCACCAAAATTGATTCAAGATGGATAAAGGACTTAAATTTAAGGCATGAAACAATGAAAATCCTCAAAGAAAGTAGAGTAAAAACACTGGAAGATATCGGCCTTGGCAAAGACTTCATGAAGAAGACTGCCATGGCAATTGCAACAACAACAAAAATAAACAAATGGGACTTCATTAAACTGAAAAGCTTCTGTACAGCCAAGGAGACAACAACCAAAGCAAAGAGACAACCTACACAATGGGAAAGGATATTTGCATATATTGAATCAGACGAAAGCTTGATAACTAGGATCTATAGAGAACTCAAATTAATCCACATGAAAAAAGCCAACAATCCCATATGTCAATGGGGAAGAATCATGAATAGAACCTTCTCTAAAGAAGACAGACGAATGGCTAACAAACATATGAAAAAATGCTCATCATCCCTAATTATTAGAGAAATGCAAATCAAAACCACCATCTAACTTCAGCGAGAATGGCCCACATCACAAAATCTCAAAACTGCAGATGCTGGCATGGATGTGGAGAGAAGGGAACACTTTTACATTGCTGGTGGGACTGCAAACTAGTACCACCTTTCTGGAAGGAAGTATGGAGAATCCTCAAAGTACTCAAGCTAGACCTCCCATTTGATCCTGCAATCCCATTACTGGGCATCTACCCAGAAGGGAAAAAATCCTTTTCTCATAAGGACACTTGCAGTAGACTGTTCATCGCAGCTCAATTTACAATTGCCAAATTGTAGAAACAGCCTAAATGCCCACCAACCCAGGGATGGATTAACAAACTGTGGTAATGTACACTGTAGAATACTATTCAGCCATTTGAAAAATGGAGACTTTACATCCTTTGTATTAACCTGGATGGAAGTGGAAGACATTATTCTTAGTGAAGCATCACAAGAATGGAGAAGCAAGAATCCTATGTACTACTCAATTTTGATTATGAAGACAATTAATGGCATGGTGGGGGTAGGAGAAGGGGAGAACAGACAGAGAAAGAAGGAGGGAGAGGGTGGGGAACAGAAAAGCAGAGAGAGGGAAGGGGGAGGTGGGTCTTGGTGTGTGCCACATCTTTAGGGGGCAAGACACGATTGCAAGAGGGACTTTACCTAACAAATGCAATCAGTGTAACCTTGTTTCTTGTACCTTCAATGAATCCCCAACAATAAATAAAATAAATATATATATATATATTCACCAAAAAGTAAAATAATAAAAATAAATCATTACCTGGATCATTGTGGACTAGTTTCTGTAACTGTGACATAATGGGAAAGTTTTGTTTTCCTGACTAAGAACCCTACAACAAACAAATAGCAAAATTAGGTGGCAATGTGAAGGAGAAGGGCTTACCAATACCAGACTGAGGGGCAGAACACCGCCATGGAAAGGCTGTGAGGTAGAGGGAGAAGGCCCAGCTCAGTCAACTACCAGGCAGTGCTGACCAAGTCCCTTCATCTCTCCAAACTTCTACTGAAGTACCTGTAAAGAGAGTTAAGAATTGTGCCTACCTCCCTAGGTGCTGTAGAAAACATACAGGAAATCAAAAAGCAACAATAAAAGGTTTTCTTATTGTACAATGCACGCAAGTCAAATAAACATAACACATGAGATAGAGCAGTGTGGTCAATTTTAACTAAAACTAGTGGGGAAATTATAATAAATGCTAAATATTTCCTTCACTATCTTTTTCTTATGATTTAGAAAGACTTTTGGGAAACCATTCAATGGCCAGTTATTTCCAAAAGGTTGCCCAAGAGAAATTTATTTCTTCATTCAACCAAATCTTATTGAATGGCAACTATATGCCAACAGAAGTGATGTTTTCTTTATGCTGCCTACATTTCTTTGTGATAATAACATTCAAAATATTTATAAGATAATATATTCAGAAATGCCTGTATAAATGAAGAAAGAAAGGAAAAGTATTTATGGGGAAATAAATACATAAAGTTCTGTACAAAACAAGATGGTAGGCTGGCCACGTGCTTCCCTTCCTTTCTTCTAAGAACTCATTAAAACGAAGACAAAAGATGTCTGAAACCAAAAGCTCACAGAAGCAGAGATGGCGGGTCATGTAGAAGCCCCTCCCCAGGTGGAGCTGAGGCCACAGTCGGGGGAACAAAGCAAGCTCAGATCGTTTCTCTCCCTAGTGGACCGTCATGAAAGCAAGTCCTTAGAGCACACTTCACATAGCAGGGGATTTCAGATTGAAGCTCTAAAAAATGCAGCAAGGAATGGAAAACAAAAGAGAGGCAAGTCAGTGGGCAGATTTCAGTGAACCTCAGCTATAGGAAACGGTAACAATGATGTCTACTTGGCCCGCTCAGGGGCTCACACCTGGAATCCTAGCACTCTGGGAGGCTGAGGCGGGAGGATCACTTAGCTCAGGAGTTCAAGACCAGCCTGAGCAAGAGTGAGACCCCCATCTCTACTAAAAATAGAAAAAAATCAGCCACGTGTTGTGGCAAGGCACCTGAAGTCGCAGCTAATCAGGAGGCTGAGGCAGAAGGATCACTTGAACCCAGGTGTCTGAGGTTACTGTGAGCTAGGCTTGCACCATGGCACTCTAGCCTGGGTGACAGATTGAGACTGTCTCAAAAAAAAAAAAAAGAAAGAAAGAAAGAAAGAAAACAGAAGAGGGAGGGCAACGTGAGCTGGCACCCTCAGGCCCTCACCACGTGATAACTGCAGAGTCCCTACCAGCAAACAGGCCTCACCTGATGTGACCCCTCCACCTTGGACTTTCTAGTCTCCAGAACTGCAAAAAATAAATTTCTTTTCTTGATAAATTACTGAGTCTCAAGCATTCAATTATAGCAACAGAAAATGGTCGAAGACACTCACGAACCACAAATTCCATGAGGACAAAAGCTGTTTCCTGGGCCATCACTGCATTTTGAGTGCTTGGGTGTTAGTACCAGCTGAAGAGTAAACAGCGGGAAATGAACATTTGGGTCTTTAATTTGGGTTATTATGAATATTAAACAAAAGGTCTGATGAGCGTATCTCAACACAGACTCAGGGATGAGATCCAAAGCAGACACATTTAAGAATCAAATAGAAGGCCTGGCAAGGTGGCTCACGCCTGTAATCCCAGCACTTGAGAGGTCGAGGCGGGTGGATTGCCTGAGCTCACATGTTTGAGACCAGCCTGAGCCAGAGCAAGATCTTTCTCTAAAAACAGCAGGGCATTGTGGCGGGCGCCTGTAGTCCCAGCTACTTAAGAGGCTGAGGTAGAAGGATTGCTTAAACCCAGGAGTTTGAGGTTGCTGTGAACTATGATGCCACAGCACTCTACCCAGGGAGACAAAGTGAGACTCTGTCTTAAAAAAAAGGAAGAAAAGAAAAAAAATAAATAAAAAAAATAAAAAAAGAAGAAAAGAATGAAATAGAGTGAATCTTTTTTATAATTCACTGGTTTAGAATTTTCTTTTTCTTTGCTTTTACCTAATCATAAAAGTAATTCATGATCAGTGTTTAAAACAAGAAGAAAATTAAAATTAAAAAAAAAACTACCAAAGTTTTTTAATTTCCTGACTTTTTACAGATATCTTTTTTTCTTGTTTAATGAGTCCCCTGTCATCTAAAAACCATGATGACTAAACTGTGAGCAAACCTGCTTTCCATGTCTTTTACCCAATTCTGACAGTGGTGGCTGAGGCTGTGGTCCTGGCAGGCTGTGACCCCACCTCCCTCTGGCCTTCCCTGCTGCTTGCCTTGGGATGGATGCACCCCAAAGCCTGGAGAACAGGAGCCAAACTCTGAGCCAAATGTGGGGTCTTGATCTAAACAGAAAGATGCAAATACGAGATCAGTCTGAGCCAGCTCTTCCTGTCCCCAGAGGCGAGATTAAAAGGTTTCTAGACAAGGAGTGGGGAGAAAAAGAGCTTAGATGTCGTGGGGGTCCCTGAGTGCTGAAGCCAGGACTAGGCAGCGGGTGAGAGAGCTCCAGGATCAGATGGCAGAGGGGAGCCCTCCTCAGGTGGGGAAGCACAGCGGCCGGCCCCAGGATTTGCAGCAGGCATGCTCATGATGAACTGGAGAAAAAACGCAGCACCTTCCCACCTAGGGAGAAACACACCCTTCCTGTGTGTCAGGAAGCTAAAGCTGACCTCGAAAGGCCCTCACTGTCCCTGGATGCCCTACAAGCAGGGCACATCTGAATGCATCCTGGAGGGGCCCCTGAGGTCAGCACTTGGAGAACAGGTCAGTTACCAAAGTGGCAAGAGCAGAAACGGGCTGTGTTCCCAGATGCCAGCAAAAAGCCCTGTGAGTACAATGCCTTCCTCGGGGCCTCGGCCCTGGCCAGAACTGACATGGAGACACACCCTGGGAGACGGGTCATCTCTGAATTCAGAGATTTCATCCCTGTCACTGGTGCAGTTGGGGCCCAAGAGAGAAATTAAAGTCACTTACAGAAACATAAGGCACAAGGCCTGGGTTTGGGACTGAGATGTGCACAGCTAAATACACTCAGGACCATTTCCTTTCCAAAGGGGGCGCCATATGTGCACACAATGTGTTCTTGTGTTTCTAATTCATACTCACAAGACAGAATTCCTGAAAATCCAGTGCTGTGGCTAAAATTCTGCTCGCACGTTGCAATTCCCTGGCCTCGTCTGTTCTGCTCTCTGCGCATGCTCGCGGCCGGCTCCGGCCCTGACTGTCAGCTGCAGAGAATTCTCATCTTTGCCTGGGAGCACGTTCAAGGCAAAGCCTTCCAAGGCTGAGTTTTGATCTTTTGACTGCAGACACCTTTGTTCCTGCCCAGTGAGGTCTCCAAATGCCTGATGGCGAACCTCCCGCCCCCAGGGTCACTCTGCATAGACATCCTCGACGTTCAGACACATGGCTCAGTTTGTGGCTAGATGCACGTGACAACTCAGAAGCAAAGAGACGGCTTCAGGCTGGGCAGGTAGGCGGCTTTTGGAGGAGGCAGCATGTAGCTGAGTTCTGAAGCCAGGGTGAGACAGACAGTGGGAAAGATAAACTAGATCTAGAACAAGCGAGAGTCTGCATGTGGGATCAGATGTTTGACATTTGCCTGACAGACGACAGGAATTGCAAGATTCCCAGGGTCTTTAGGAGAGCGTCCCCTGCTGGAGGGAGCGGGGTGCCCAGGCTCATGAAAAGACCGGCATAGTGAAGAGGTCAGGGGAGTGATGAGAGGAAACTGCATGGAAGCGATAAAAGTAAAACGCTCGGTGATCTGTGATGGGGCTAAGCCGAGAAGGGGAGCCCAGACACCCAGGAGGGCCGCCCCGGTGAGTCAGGACAGTGTCCTGCACCTCTACAGACTGTTGGTCCAGGGGGGCCGGAGAGAGGACCAGAGAGAGAACAATGGCTTCAAAGAGTAGCAAGACTGGAAGACAGCTGTAAATTTCTAGAACAGAAGAGAAGCGAGCACGTTGGCTACAAAGGACAGAATCCCGTAGACAGAAGGAAGATTTGGTCAAAAATCCAAACAAATCATGAATCAAAAAGTAGAAATGCTTTTGGAGTTATAAAGAACATAGCATTTGTTAAGCAATAAAGATTTCATCTCTTAAAGGTCCAAATATTTCTGTGAATTTGCAATAACAGTTACATTTTTTTATCTCAAGGTATCTTTAAAGTTCACTGCAGCTATGAGCATTCAGATGTAAATCACTATATTTCCATGGAAATAAATACACTGAGCTATTTTGGTATCAGTCACGTTTACTACGGGCTCCACAATGCATAGAGATGAATATATGAACCACCTCACATTTTCCTACTAAGAGGCTGACCAGACTGCCAGGTTCTTAGCACCGGGTTTACATTCAGCTGTTTGAGAACCTGCGTCAGACTTCTGAGCAACCACCAGAAACACCGGGCAGTCTGGCAGCCACATGGCAGCTGAGAAGCATGTTGTTTGTTATAAACTCAAACTTGTCCCAATGAAGACACCCCTATTCAGAGCACTTGCAAATCAAGACCTCCACGGAACTCAGAGCCCAGCAGTGACCATGGCCCCATGAGAAGGCCTTGGAGGTGTCCCATACCCTGCCTGGCCCATAGGCCCCACCACAGGCCAGCCCTGGCCCCATCCGCACGGTCTGTGCCTAGTAGACAGGGCAGGTCGGGTGTGCGCTCATTCTGGGGCCTCTCTCTGGATCCAGTATCTCCTGACACTCAGGCATTCTGGGACCAAAGAGAGAAACCCAACCTCTTCTGGGGCAAGCCCAAAAACCTACCTGAAAGGCTGGCCAGGGTGGCACAAAGTATTTCCTGTGGAATCGTCAGGCAGGCCAGCAGACGCAGCTGTCTGGACTCCAGCTTGATGAGGGGTGGGCCACCGTGTGCCCTGGGACGCACCTGGCACTCACTAACTCCTGGCTGGGCCTTAGCAGACTCAGCCAGAGGAGCTGGCTCCCCCCCAGAAGACAGGCTTCCAAATACCATTTTGCTGTCAGAAGCACAGTTCTGCAGCCAGTTCTCCAACATCCATTGTATCTTATTCCTCTTAACCAAACGACTGCCAAGATCATCGGTCTGACACACTCTGAGCCACAGGCCAGATGACCTCAAATTTCCTTCTCAGTAACACTCGAGCATGGGACTTAGATCCACGCTCTGCCAGCCGCCGGCTCACAATTTTGAAATTGACACAGCAGGAAACAAGTTCTTGACAAAGAATTTTAAATTCACGCAAAAGGGATAAGTGTACAGAGAGCCAGGTAAAAAATTTACAGAACCTGTGATCAGAACACACCAGCAGAACTTGGAGAGATCGTCGTTCAACAGCCTCACCTACTGTCAGTCTGGCAGAGTCTGGCCCCCTGTGCCAAGTGCTGTCAACAGTGACTTCAGATGCCAAGACTGGCTGAAGCAGAGAGACTGGACCTCTGGGGCCTTTTCCCTCCCTGCAAGGCTGTGCCCAGTCTCCAGGTTCCCCAGGGTTTCTACTCTTTCTGGGTGATTCCACCTGTGAGAGCCGTAGGACCCTGTTCCTCCCTGTGCTACCAGGTCAGAGAAGACTCCTTGTGCATGGCTGGTTCTGTGCTGCCCCGGGACACGCGCTAGCCTAAAGCAAGGTCAAATCAGTCAGCTGGTGCTGCGGGAGAAGAGCCTGGCCCCACAGCTGAGTCTGAATCTGCTCCTTCCTGGCAGTCTGGCCCTGGGATATTTTACATCCAGTAGCCTTGATGTCCTCCTCAGAGACAGGCGTCATTTCTAGGCCTATTTCAAGAATGATTTTGAAGGATGGCAGAATGTCCTATCCCCAAATACACCACTTTGGCATAAGAAGTAGTTCGGGCTAAAGTTGCTTAAAGAAAACAGTAGGTCCAAGAAGGGGCAGCATGACCCCACACAGCCACCGTGTTCTTCCTAAATGCAGGAGACAGAAATTCCATGTGAAAGGCGTCCTCCCAACTCCAGGAGGAGAGAAAAAAGCTTATCACCAGAGATGGGGAGGCAAGGCCACAGGAATTCCCTGCAAATCAACTTTGTTGAAGTAACTCTTGTCTTCCTTCGGTCTGCCCATGTGTCTCAGCTACTTTTCCACATTAGCGTCTTTATTCCAGCTGGTAGGTGAGCACTTGGGCTTTGCCACTTCTTCAGGTCTTCACTTGCCAATGGCAGCTCCACGTACATGTACAACTCTGTGTGCTCTTCTCCTGTATGTTGATTCTTCCCAAGTCCATTTATTAATAATTTCCAGGCCAGCCAGGGACCTTCAGAGGACAAAGGTAAAGTTCTGGCTCCCCTACAACATGAAATGACACATCCATGCCATCTGGACCCTGCGTCCAGCCAACCACAGGGATGTAACAAACATCAGTTCCCACCTCTTCTGGGTAATCACGGAAGCTCCTTCTTAGGAGGGAAGACAGGTGAAAGGGACCTGCCAATGTGTCTGCAAATGGCAATGAAGATGCAGGGAGGCAGGGAGGTCTCGTTTGTGTTGTTTGCTCTTTTTCAAATAAGCAAAACTGATGGTCCTGGCTTTCAACGTCATCATTTCCTACAAGCAACTTTACTGAATTGGCTTCGTTGAAAACCTTTTGCCTCCTTCCAGTCTCTCTCACAGATCTGTCACTGTGAAACCAAAGACAGCACAGAGGAATCTCCACGTGACTCTGGATTGCTTTTATGAGACATGTTAGTAACAGGCAAAGTGAGAGGGCTTTCGTCTCCTCTCGTTTCCTTTCCAAAGGTGCTCATGAGAAGCGACATTGCCCTGGGATTCCACTAAAGACAAAGAAGAATTCATGGAGAAAACTGAGACAAGGCTTCTCTTTACAGCATTTAAGCACCGCCAGATAGTTCTTGAGTTAAACAGGTCACCAGATAGAGGCTGGTTATATTTTTCATATTCAAAAGCATTTGTAGTAATCATGTTTGATGTGAGTGGCCACAAATTGAGCACTGAGGCATTCTAAATCAGATTATTAATTCAAGAAGCTACACAGAATAGCCACCAGACTCTAAATCTGAGTTCCTTCTGCTCCCAAAGCCTCCCGACCCAGTCTAATTTATGTTGAGTCCCAATTTGGAGCCCGTCCATCCCTAGGAAACCAGAATTCCAGACCCTCACCAACACGCCCCTCATCCTTTTGTCTTTCCCCACACACTCTTCCTTTCTGCCCTTTTCCCAGCCCAGGCTAAGGCTGCAAGATTTGGACACAGTTCAGAAATGAGTCTCCACTGGCAGGGAAAAGAGAGCAGTCAGAACCTAAAGGTAACCATTTATCTCAGCCCATTTTGTGCTTCCATAACAGAATTCTTGAGACTGGGTAATTTATAATGAACAGACATTGTGGGTACACAGCCAGGGTCAAGGAACCCTGGCAGCAGCTGAGTGCTGGCAGGTGAAGAGATGGCCGGCAGCTGGACAGGAACACAGATAACACTTTGAAAAAGAACTGGTCTGACCTGTGTTCAGATGGTCACATGTTCTGTTATGGTGATCAGACCTAATATAGGGGCCAGGTAAGGCCACATACCAGAGGCCCATGTGCACACCCGCAGGGGCAAGGATGCCAGGGTGTTCGGCCTCCAAACGGGAAGCCGTCAGAATGCACAGAGCAGAGGCTTGCTGGCCTGGAAATTTGCACTCCAGGATTCCAGGACAAGCACAGCTCCTGAAGGCTCACAGCCAGGTCTGATGAGACCGTCATGGAGGCCGTGCCACCCAAGCAGGCCTTCATGGCAGCAGCCTGCCAACCAGGCTGTCCTTGGTGAGTGGTATCCAGATGACGACGACGACGTGGTGCCGGCATGCTGGCCAGCAGGGACACTGGCGTGGCTGCAGGGTCTGTTCTGGATCTTCGAGAGACCCCAGACCTTGACGCGTGCAGCTCATCACCCTGCATGCAGTGATGTAGTTTGCAGGGCATTTATGACCACCACGAAGGGTTCCAATGGGCTGTTCACTAAAACATGGACTCTGGGGACACTGGCTCATTCCAAGGCTTCCTCATGGAATGCTCAGAATACCTTATGTGAACGCCCGTTTTGAAAGGTGTTTTCTTTGTAGAGTTGGGTGTAGTGCTTAAGGGAGGATTTATTTTGATGTTGTGCCAGTCATACAGTGCTGAGGGAGGGACAGAGACAAGGAAAACTACAGCTTCTTTGGTTTAACTTTCAAGCCTCAGACCAGCACGGGCCGCATGTCACCTTAGGAATGGTGGGCTGTCGCCTTGGAAGCCTCCCTGGGGCAGACGTGTGGGAGCCCCAAACCTGCCCTCCAGGGCAAAAGAACAATCCTTCAGAAACCTGCCAACCATGGCTGCTTATTCTCATGTTATTCTTGTGTTTGGGGCTGGAAAATGGTCCTAATTAGAAACTGATTGAGCGTCATGGTTTTAGGGCTTCATCCTTTAAAACTTGCCAAAGTCAGAATAATCACAATGTGTGGGGAGATTTGCTTTATGCAGAGACATTGTTTTAGTGTCTGCTCTGGGGTATTTTCAGTGCAACCTCAGCCACCTATTTTTCTACTCCCTGAGACAGTAGTATTTAGTATTTAGTAGCACTTTAGCCCAGTGAATGTCCCTGTCCCACACCTCTCTTACTTCCCCCAAAATATATTCCAGATGGCGCAGACTCATGGGATTTCATTGTTTTTTTTTTGGCCGAGTAGTATTCCTGTGTGTACAACACTTTGTACAAAAATGAGAATGGAAGGGGCCACGGCCACAGGCCTGGTGGGGGCTTGTCCCCTGCAAGAGCGGGGCCCCACGCTGGCAGTAGCTCCAGGACAGCCCATAGGTGGGGGGACTCAGGCCACAGATGTGAAACCTGAGGGCCCAAGGACCCTCAAGGTGCCACTCCACCTGGCTAGGACCCAGTCTGTTCCTTATCCCCACGTGATAGAGAAACTTAAACATTTAATGTTGAGCCCCAAACTATGTGAATCTCTGGAAAACCCATACACATGCCCAATATCACAAAGTGTATACTTATATTCACATTTTAACTTCATGCTTTATTTTTATTTCATTTGTATTTTTGAATCTCCTTACATAATGTTTCATGTTTTACAGCTGCCAATGGTTCAGTTTTCTGTCCTGCCTGCTGTGAATAAGGCACTTTTGGAAAGGCAGTCCCACACTTCTGTCCTGCTTTCCCCAAAACACACTCCAGGTGGCACACACTCCTGTGCTTTCATTCTCATCGCGGCTGAGCAGTATACCCCCGGGTACACACATTTTCTTTATCCATGACTGATGACACTTAGGTTGACAATCTTTGCTGCTGTTGGCAGTGCCATGACAATCATGAGTGCAGGTAACCTCTGATACACTTCTTTTCCTTTGGGTAAATACCCAGTAGTGGGATTACTGAATCATAGGGTAGTTCTCTTTTTAGTTTTTTGAGCAATCTGCATACTCTTTTCCATACTGGTTGTACTAATTTATATTCCTAAGTGTGTAGAGTTCCCTTTTCTCCACACCCTCACCCTTTGGCCGGGATGAGAGAAGGTGGTGGTTTTGATTTGCATCCCCCTGAGGACTGGTGACATTGACCATTTTTCATATACCCGTTGGCTACTTGTATTACGTTTCCTTTTCAGAACAGTTTGGCCATGTCCTTTGTCCATCATCTAGTGGGATTTTTCGTTGTTGAGTTTTGATTCCTTGCATAAGCGGGATATGAGACCTCTGTCAAATGAATAATTTGCAAATAGTTTCTCCCATTCAACAGGTTGCCTTCTCCACCATGTTGACTATTTTCTTTGCTGTGGAGAAGCTGCTTAGTTTAGTCCCATTTATCTATTTTTTAGTTGCTTCTGTTTTTGAGGTGCTGTCCATAAAACTTTTGTCCTGAAGTATATTGTGTTCCTTATGTTTTCTTCTAGTAGTTTTTACAGTTTCAGGTCTTACATTTAAGTCTTTAATCCATTTCAAGTTGATTTTTGTATACGGTGAGAGGTAGGGGCCCAGTTTCATCCACGATGGGTGGTTTAGGGTGACTCAAGTGCAATACATTACTTGTGTATTTTATTACATTGTAATATATAACAAAATTATTATACAACTCACCATAATGCAGAACCAGTGAGCAATGGGAAGTGGCTATGTTGTGTCCAGATCTTGAAATCCCCCACAAAGACCACTAAGGAGCCCAGTCCGATGCAAAAACAATAGAGCCGTTTATTCACAGATTTGAATCTGGGCTTCTCATTCCTGTTGCAGCAGGAGGGCAGAGAAGCCCCTACCGCAGAGGGAAGAGCAGTTTTAAGGATACAGAAAAGAAAAGGGGGGGGGAGGAATAGGGGCTTAGGGGAAAGATTTACTACTACTGGGGCCGAGGGAGGGTGCCGTTATCGCTCAGGGCAAACACCCTGGAGCCGGGGTGGGGGAGGAAGCAGGTTGCCTATCACCTTTGGTATACAAGCAGGTTGCCTATCACCTTTGGTATGCAGCTGTAAATTGAAGGCTGTGGGGCAAAGTCGGGTCAGTGAAGGCTGTGAGACAAAATGGAGTTAGTTTTAACAAAATGAAGTTAGCTTGGTCCTTTCAGCTATAAATACAGATGAAGCATTGCCTGCTCGCCCACCACTCGCCTCCTACTGTGTGACCTGGTTCCTGTCCCAGCCTGTGGCCAGCAGAGTTGGGCTACCCAAGACGCTACCCAAAGTGGCCCACGTAAGCACTGATCTGAGATATGAACCCAGTCCACTCTTCCAACATCACTCTACTTTACTTAAAACATTCAACATTCACCCTCAGTAGAGGAAAGGGCTCCACCTCCAGGTGGGACTGGATCCCAAGTCTTACACTTACTCAGAGCTCTGCAAACACAGTTCTAAATGGATGCAAGCTGTTGCAATGAGGAAAATGCTTGGTTTCTACCCTGGAAATGTTTTAATGCTCCATGCACAAGACTTCCCAAACTTGCTTATACAAAAGAAACCAAGTTTACTCAAGGAGGTAAAAAAAGTATTCCTTATCCCATCACAAACCACTACCAAGAAAATATAAATGGATAAGTTGTCTAAATCTATAACATGTAAATGATTCAATAACTAAAAAGGGGAAAAAAGAAAGCAGAAGAGATAAGATGTATTTCTCAACTTCGCATTTTAAAATTTAACAAATGCAGTTTAGTTTATGGCTTTGTGAAGTACTGTAGTTACTTTGGGTTAATGATAAAATTTACGTTCTTTTTTTTTTAGAGATAGAATCTCACTTTGTCACCCTCGATAAAGTGCTGTGGCAGCCTAGCTCTTGGGCTTAGGCGATTCTCTTGCCTCAGCCTCCCAAGTACCTGGGACCACAGGTGCCTGCCACAATGCCTGGCTATTTTTTGTTACATTTTGGCCGGGGCCGGGTTTGAACCTGCCACCCTTGGTAATGGGGCCAGTGCCCTACTCACTGAGCCACAGGCACCGCCCACAATTTACATTCTTAATGATAACACTTTGCTATAAGAAAACTGGTCATCAACACAGCTAACCGTGTCTGAGAGCCCTGGGAAAGCATGGGTGACAAGGCTAGACATCAGGTAGTCCTAAATTTGAGAACACACAAATTTCTTTTTGTTTCATTTTGAGCAAATCTACAGTAGGTGATCATAGTGACCACCTTCCTACACTGACCACCTCCTTAAGTTGACCTAATTTTCATAGACAGAGCACCACAAGTACCCAGCAGTACAGCAGGCCTAGTTCCTTCTGTTGGCCAGTTTATTAGAGCCCCTTGGGTGGTCAACTTACAGAGCTTCCACCATGTAAGTTTGTTACCTAGTCATCAATTTACATCCTCAAAGCAAAAAAAAAACCACAGAACTCCTAAAATATCCAAAAACTTTCCACATATTAAGTATCACCAACAGAGCAACAAATATTTACACATAACTAATTGCCCTTTGCCATATTAATACATTTTGTTGGTATAGCTTTTCAAAAATAATAAACAATACCCCCACCTAGTGGATGAGAGAAAACTGTATAGCTTATTTCAATTCTGAACAATTCCACCATGAATAAGGTATTAAAACTACAATTAAGTTTTTACAAGTTTATTCTGTTTTGTACGCTCAAAATAAACCCCACCCACCCCCAAAGAAGTAACCTACAAAACAGTGCACACTGATCCCCATAAAGGAACAAACAGGTAACATACATTACAAAACATTCTTTGGTGTCATGTGTAAATATTACTCTGAATCTCATTTGCTGTCATCAATTTCTTCAGGATTTCTGCACTCTGGGGAATATTCTGAGGAAAGAGAAAAAAGTTAAGAATACAGTGAAACCAAGAATTCAGCTAGAGGAAACATACACACCCCAATCCCCACCTCTTGAGACAGCGTCACTGGAACAAGGACTGCCTTCCCTTTCCCCTTCCAAACAAAAAGCCGATGAGGTAAAATGTCTCAGTGAGTCTTTCCCTCACCCAAAACTCTCCGCTGCTGAGACGTGCCTTGGAAGGCAGGCTATGCTCTAACCCAGCTCTCTTCCCACGTGCCTTCTTCCCCTCACCATCACAGCACACTCCTCACTGCTCCCCTCAGACTCCCCACTCTGCTCACTGCTTCCCACCCCGTATCTAAGATTCATCTATCTTTCAAACCTAGCACAACTGCCACTTTCTCAAGGACGCCATTCCTCCAGTCAGCCTCTCGCTCCCCAAGGTGTCGTGCAATGCGGTGCTCTCTTCACCGTGCCTGCCACTGTGACCCCCTCCCAGCCATGAGGCTGACTCGGCTCTGGGTGCCCCGGTGTGATCCCATGGGAGTTACTCAAGGTTATTCCATGCTGCTGAACACACATGGACACAAAATGACCTCACTCAGGATGATGGATGTGGCCAGAAAGAAAACAGTACTCTGGCTGGACACCTGTAGCTCAAGCGGCTAAGGCGCCAGCCACGTACACCAGAGCTGGCGGGTTTGAATCCAGCCCGGGCCCGCCAAACAATGAAACTACAACAAAAAATAGCTGGGCGTTATGGTGGGCACCTGTAGTCCCAGTTACTTGGAAGGCTGAGGCAAGAAAATCACTTAAGTCCAGGAGTCAGAGGTTGCTGTGACCTGTGATGCCACGGCACTCTACCCAGGGCAACAGCTTGAGGCTGTCTCAGAAAGAAAAAAAAAAGAAAAGAAAACAGCACTCTGCAGAACAGACATTGCACCCTCCCACAAATCTTCATCTTCAAGGTAAGAAATGAAAATAGTACAGAAGTTTTTTGAATTTCCCTTTCAAAGGATATTTGTAAAAGCTGAATGTTTCCTTAAACCCCACATGACAGGTAATTTGCCATTCTCAGAACAAGTCCAAAGGTTTATGAAGCACCTGTGCTGAGTGCAGTCTGAAAGCAGTGAACCAGACAGCCCAGCCCTGCCTTCATGGCCCTCATCTCCAAATTAAGTGGATGAGCCAATCAGCTAGGTACGTAAGCAAACAAAACTAGCAGTATATACTACGAAAGAGATGCTGAACATAAAATAACTCACTATGTCACAGAAAGACTATCCCTGACTCTAGCTAATTTGAAAGATCTCTTGAAGCACACTAAATTCAATAGTTTTACAGTCTTACTCGTCACTAATTCAACAATGCCCGGTATGTGGTGAACCTGGGATACCAAAATAAAAAAACCTGGTCTGTTTTTAAAAGAAGCTGAAAATCTCCTCAAAGTAGTAAAAAATGAATTTATGAGACCTATGGAATTAATTAACTCCAACAAAACTTATAAAAGTCTTCTTAATGCTAATAGCCATTCCAGAATACAACAGGGCTATGTAACAATATTGTTAAAATCTCTATCCTTTACAGAACCAGTCTTTAATCTTCGAGAAAGTAGGGGAATCCCTCAACTACCTGAAATTCTAGGCAAAACTTTTATGGACATGTTCTTGTTTTTCTAGAAAACAGATATAAACGTAAGGGCAGAAAACAAGGCTCATTATGTAACTCTCTTCTTCACACATCCAGTCCCCTGCAAAATTAGGTAAGTGTTATAATAATTTGATCCATATGATACTCACAAATGCTTTTTCAAAAATTATAACCTTCCAAATTAATTTTAGAAACTTTTTTTTTTTTAAAGATACAGAGTCTCACTTTATCATCCTCAGTAGGGTGTCATGGCATCACAGCTCACAACAACCTCCAACTCCTGGGCTTAGGTGATTCTCTTGCCTCAGCTTCCCAAGTAGCTGGGACTACACGCGCCCGCCACAAGGCCCAGCTATTTTTTGGTTGTAGTTTGGCTGGAGCTGTGTTCGAACCCACCACCCTCAGTATACGGGGCTGACGCCCTACCCACTGAGCCATAGGCACCGCCCCCAGAAACTTCTTTAATAGTAAAACTACCTGTCCACACAGACTTTTGAGAGTTAATTGCACTGCATTCATCTATTACACAAGAACAAAACATTTGTCAACTTATGGAAGTGTATGTAGAAGAGAGGGTGACAATCAAATTCAAACTGCCAAAGTAAGAGCCTTAAATGTCACTTAGGGTTTAAGTTGAACCATTCATTTGCTATTAGCTACATTAATAAATCAGCTATTAATTTAAATGAGTTAAAAACCTTACCTTAACCAAACCTTTCAAGCTTCTGGAAGAAAGTATAGGCTTAAAAGCTTCAACCGTAATTAGGTCTAACTTCATCACATCAGTGTAACACAAGTACAGAACCGCAGGGATCTTCCATACTTGGCAGTAACTGAGAACTATGAATACACAAGGAAAAAAATCACTTAAGTTTTCTATTTTATGAATTTTTTAATTAAATTCCTTTAAATGATAAAGACTGCTTTTAAAAGCAATTGTCTCTGTTGCCTCTTTTAATAGACGCATTTATTGCCATCTTGAATAATTACAATGCATAGTTTCTTTCACAGCCAACTTATTTTCCTAATCTCTTGCTTTTGCAAATATTATATTTATTTTGCATTTTCTGAACATATGGAGATAATTTTAAGTATCTGAAAGAATAAAATTTTACTGACTATAATAAACATAGTAAATATGTGTAAATAACAAATATATAATGCATAATATAAAATTATTTAGCTACTTCTCATTCTAGTAAACTTAACATTCAAGGCAAGAAAAAAGTGTTAATATAACACAGTAAAGTAAATGGCAATCTATTTTTTACTTGATGGTAGAATATAATTAGTGACAGTAAGAAAAAATTAAAGTATCCATCAAGACAAAATATTCAAAACTTTCTACTTTGATAAAATATATTTTGCTAACTTTTCACTCATCAATACTCTACATCAAACACTGACTTGCATTTTGAGTTATCAAAGATCAAAAAGACACAGTGCAACTCTGAAGCATACCAAGACATCTGAGCTGCTCGTGAGATAACTGTGTCTGGAAAACTTTAAATACACTTCTTTTTTTTTTTTTTAAGAGACAAAGTCTTACTTTGTCACCCTCAGTAGAGAGCTGTGGCGTCACAGCTCACAGCAACCTCCAGCTCTTGGGCTTAGGCGGTTCTCTTGCCTCAGCCTCTTGAGTAGCTGGGACTACAGGTGTCCGCCACAATGCCCGGCTATTTTTTTGTTGCAGTTTGGCCAGGGCCGGGTTTGAACCTGTCACCCTCCGTATATAAGGCTGGCGCCCTACTCACTAAGCCTTAAGCGCCGCCCAATACACTATACTTTAAACTATAGACATTGTGGAGTACCAGTTATTATACTGGTTATCAATCATCATTAACAAGCTACCAAAAGAAATCAAAAAGATCTCTAATACTGAAAGTAGTAAGGAAAAATAAAGCAAAAACAGGATCTAATGTGAATGTTAGGAACTTCAATACCACCTGCTGCGGGAAGATCATGTACAATATTCGGCTGTTCTAGCAATGAACAGCATACAGGGCCTCTGAAATTCTGTGTTTTTAGGGCTTTCAGGAAAGGAGAAGGAAGGCTGCCAGTAGATTCTGAGGTTTTATAGTCGGTAACATGTCGACATGTGAGAATAGTTATCTGCATGTTCTTCCTTGGACAAGAGCCAAAAACCTAACAAAAAATTGATTTCAAATTAAAAAAACATACTTTAGTTACAGAATGGAGCCATTTCTCTAGTTACTCACCTAACACCACAGACAATAAATAATACTATGCCCTGCATGGCTGGGAGAGCAGCAGGGAGAAACAGAACACAACCTTTGCTGCCCTTGGTCCTGCTTTCTAGTTGGGTGACCTTCCCCAAGTCTGGGAACTAAGGCCAGCACCACCTACGTCAGGGGTCTGTGATGTGGGGTGAATGAAATCCCAAGAGCACCACAGTGGTGACTACAGGACTACTGCCTAGTGGAAACGAGACACCAGTAAACACCCAACATTCATTTCCTTTCCCACCCACCAAAGACACCTGAAAAATGACTCTTATGAAATTCACTTTGTGAGTTACCATAATTGTAGCCAAGTTTTAATCACTCTGGAACTTAATGTCCTCTTCTATAACTTGAAGAGTCTGTTTTTAATGGATTTAAGAACCCTTTTAGCAAAAAAAAAAAAAAAAAAAGAACCCTTTTAGCTTTTAATAAAATCTAAGGTGATGTAAAAAAAAGGCAGCTATTGCAGTAAATTGTTTATTGTGGCTCAATTTACAATTGCCAAGATGTGGAAACAACCTAAATTCCCATCAATTCAGGAATGGGTTAACAAACTGTGGTGTTATGTATACCATGGAATACTACTCAGCTATAAAAAGATGGTGACTTCACATCACTCATACTGACCTGGATGTAGTTGAACCACACTCGCCTCAGTAAAGTATCACAAGAATGAAAATACAAATATCCAATGCACTCAATACCAGTATGAAGCCCGTAGAAGATCTAATCCA
Organism: Nycticebus coucang; assembly: GCF_027406575.1. Lineage (NCBI taxonomy): Eukaryota > Metazoa > Chordata > Mammalia > Primates > Lorisidae > Nycticebus > Nycticebus coucang. Next base: position 6,660,361 of record NC_069795.1, on the reverse strand, counting down.
TGCCCACAGAGGAGAAAAACGCGCTGCAATTCAAGTTGGGGGGAGGGGGAAGGCAGGAGGGGAGGAAGGGGTGCTCCCCCTGAATGGGCACAAGGAGGGGTATGTGACACACCTTTTGAGAGCAGGACATGCTATAAGAAAGACACTACCTCACAAATTCTAATATTGTGATTTGATTGTTTGTACCCTCATATTAACCTGGAAAAAAAGGGGGCACTTTTTTTTTTTTTTTAGACAGAGTTTCACTTTGTTGACCTTGGTAGAGTGCTGCAGCGTCACAGCTCACAGCAACCTCAAACTCTTGGACTCAAGCAATTCTCTTGCCTGAGCCTTCCAAGTAGCTGGGACTACAGGTGCCCACCACAATACCCAGCTATTGTTTAGAGACAGTCTGGCTCAGGCTGATCCCAAACCTGTGAGCTCAGGCAATCCACCCACCACGGCCTCCCAGTGCTAGGATTACAGGCATGAGCCACTGTACCTGGCCCAAGGAAGCTATTTTTTTTTTCTTTTCTTTTTTTGAGACAGAGTCTCACTACATTGCCCTTGGTAGAGTGCCGGGGTGTCACAGCTCACAGCAACCTCAAACTCTTGTGTGTAAGCGATTCTCCTGCCTCAGCCTCCTGAGTAGCTGGGACTACAGGTGCCTGCCAGAACACCTGGCTATTTGCAGTTGTCATTGTTGTTTAGCAGGCCCAGATGGGGTTTAAACCCAGCAGCCTTGGTGTATGTGGCTGGCCCCGTAACCACTTCGCTACAGGCACCCAGCTGAGGCAGCTATTTTTTAAAGAAAAAGTTATTGCACCTTTTTTGAAATATTGTATGGAAATATGAAAGTGGCTATTTTCCTTAATAACAACAGAGCTAAAGATTTTATATTAAGTACCAGAAATGATTTGTAAGACTAATTTCATTATAACACAACTTTGTAAATAAAAACAAAAAAGTTAACCCTATAGGTAATGTTTGTTACCAGGTATGTCCCATTTAAGAAATAAAATATTACTCACAAAACCTATTTTTCTGCTCATAAAACTTATAGTCTGAATCCATAATACTTGAGAATTCTGTTAGATATTGTGTAATTATCAGGATTACATGGCTGACAATACTGAAATAACAGGGGACCCAGAGAATACTCATAAGGGAAAAAATGCTGATTAAAAATTTTGGTTTGGCTAGACACAGTGGCTCATGCAGACTCAGAAAGGGAAAAACTAGGACATTAAAATAACATCAACAGTATTTCAAACAAAAACTATTGTCAGACCGGGCACAGTGGCTCATGCCTGTAATCCTAGCACTCTGGGAAGCCAAGGAGGATCGATGGCCTGAGTTCAGGAGTTCAAGACCAGCCTGAGCAAGAGAACCTTCTAAAAACAGAAAAACTAGCCGGGTGTAGTGCCTGGTACCTGTAGTCCCAACTACTTAGAAAGCTAAGGCAAGAGGATCACTTGAGCCCAGGAATTTAAGGTTGCTGTGAGCTATGATACAAGCCACTCAACCCCGGGAAGAATGAGTAATTTAGTCTGAAAAATTAAAAAAAACAAAAAAAAGAAAGAAAAATCTGGGTTTGGTAATGCATTAATTTTACCCTTTTTTAAGCCTAGAATATGTGTTCATTCACCACAGTACAAATGTATTTTTAACATAACAATGTTACATAAATTAAAAATACAACAGCAACTTCCAAACCTGAGAGCTGACTCTCTCCCCAGAAAATAAAATTATATTACAATTACAAGATGGTTCACAGATCTTCTTAATGAAAGTCATTACATTTAATGACTTTAGTAAATGTAAGAATGTCAACTTGTTTAAAATGGTACATACCAAATTTCTTATTTGTAATAAATTTTAGTATCTAAAATTTAAGCTGAGATGTTGCTAAGATGTAAAGCCTCAAGGGTCTACTTCACTTAAAAGTAAGATGCAACTGTCAAAATAATAGTTTTTCCCTAAAATTCGTAGTTGATTTAAATTATTCATTCAAATATTTGTTTTATTGGACACATACTATGTCCACAATATCCTCTCAAAATGAAGGCTCCATCTATTCATTCCTAACGCTAAGAGAAATGAATGTACTATTCTGGAGCCAGGAGCAAGCAGAACACCTGTTCCCACACCTCCTCTCCCTGTGCACTTGTTACCCGCATCATCATCACTACGGGTTTCACCCTTGACATTCTGTTTCATGTGGGAAGCTTGTATTTCTTTCTAAAAAATGGTAAAGAGAGTGGGAAGGAGCCAACTGTGTCTCATACTTCTATGACCTACAATTGTTAGCACAATGCAGATTATACTTGCTAACTTGATGGTATTGAGTTTTCTATTTTTTACATTCTGTAACAACTCCTATAATATTTTTAAGAAAAAAACAAATTCCTTTCCTACATCAATGCTGGACTGCATAAGCAGGCTGCAGTGGCTCAAGCCTATAACCCTAGGTCTCTGGGAGGCCAAGGAGGGTGGATTGCTTGAGCTCAGGAGTTCGAGACCAGCCAGAACAAGAGCAAGCCCCACCTCTCTCCTAAAAACAGAAAAACTAGCCAAGCAATGTAGTTCCTGCTACTAGAGAGGCAGAGGCAGGAGGCTCTCTTGAGGCCAGCAGTTTGAGGTTGCTATGAGCTATGATGCCACAGCACTGTACTCAAGGTACTAGAGTGAGACTTTGCCTTTAAAAAAATAAATAAATAAAAAATAAAAAATGTTTGACTACGTAAGTTTAAGCGAAAGATACTGAACCTTTAAAAAAAAAAACACCACAAATCCTGTGGTCTGACCATTCACACGTTTTCATTTCTCTTACCTTTTCGAGCCACTGATACTGTTGATCTTCAGCCACGTAGCAACTGCACTGACAAAGGAAAACCTGAAAAGAATTCCAAGTTTTTTGTCAAATCAAATAATTTTTTTTCTTTCTACACATGTTCTAAGTCAAATCAATTTTATACATACCCCAACGTGTCACCATGTATGTATCATATAAATCCTAACATAACACTTATATAATATGAAGTATTGTAATATGCAATACTTATTTACCTGAGTCTGCTACTGGCCCATTTATTTCTCATTAAAAAAAAAATTTTTTTTTTCTCTGCAGTTTTTGGCCGGGGCTGGGCTTGAATCCACCACCTCCGGCATATGGGGCCAGCTCCCTACTCCTTTGAGCCACAGGCACTGCCCCTCTCATTAAAATTTAAGAGTCAAAGCCACTACTTGGGATTATTATCAGAGTAAGGTACACATGGACAGAGCAAACAACGGACTTGGCATGTGAGATCCGGAGGTATACTATCAACAAATACTACACAAGTGGTGCTTAAATTACTAGTTTTCAAACATACAATTTCTACTTACTGAAGGATTGCATTTTTGATGATAAAACACACAAAAAGCCTCTGAGGGGGATAGATGTGCACTGTCCGTTGTTCTACACCATTCATTCCAGAGTTTAGCACAACCAACTTCTTCCCAGACTCCTGAATTCATAACAAATGATGACAAAAATGCTGTGGGAAAAAAATTCACATTCAGTTAGTATTTGGCTCTATAAAGCTGCATTTTCTATTCAATATAGATAAGCTCAAGTTATTCTAGTATTTTAGAGACAAAGGTGCCATTCAAAACCCTCTACCATTTTTTTTTTTTTTCCAGTTTTTGGCCGGGGCTGGGTTTGAACCCACCACCTACAGCATATGGGGCCAGCGACCTACTCCCTTGAGCCACAGGTGCCACCCAAAACCCTCTACCATTTTGCAGAAAAAGAAACTGAGGCCCTCAAGAAGTGAAAGGCCATATACTGACGAGAAAATAGTACTAGAGCCAGGAACTGAGAAGACAGGGTTGAAGACAGTTTTTTACCACACTCTCTCATGAACACTCTTCTATAAAAAATTTTAGGTCAGGGGGGTGCCTATGGCTCCGTGGGTAGGGTGCCAGCCCCGTACACTGAGGGTGGCAGGTTCAAACACGGCCTCAGCCAAACTGCAACGAAAAAATAGCCAGGCATTGTGGCGGGAGCCTGTACTCCCAGCTACTTGGGAGGCTGAGGCAAGAGAATCGCCTAAGCCCAAGAGCTGGAGGTTGCTGTGAGCTGTGGGACGCCATGGCACTCTACCCAGGGTGACAAAGTGAGACTCTGTCTCTACCAAAAAAAAAAAAATTTTAGGTCAGCGCAACTTTGTGAAAGTAAGTCAATAATTATTTACCATGTACTTGTTACATTCTACAAACACTCAGCATATCTCATAGAGCAAGGGGGCTTAACTGGGGTTCCCCAATGCTCTCTTAAGAACCTGTGAACCCCCTAATAATATAAAGGTGTATGTGTGTACTTGTGCATATACATTGTTCTAGCTGAACATTACACTGCTTTAACTTAACCCACCAAGTGAATTAATACATGCAAAGACCTTACAACATAAGTGCTCGAAAACATTTTTTAGACTGGCTGGGTGAGGTGGGTTGCCTGAGCTCATAGCTTCGAGACCAGCCTGAGCAAGAGTGAGATCCTGTCTCTAAAACAACAACAATAAAAATAGCCGGGCATAGTGGCGGGTGCCTATAGTCCCAGCTACTCGGAAGGCTGAGACAAAAGAAATGCTTGAGCCCAAGAGTTTCAGGTTGCTGTGAGCTATGATGACACTCCATTCTACCAAGGGTGACAAAAGTAGGACTCTCGTCTCAAAAAAATTTTTAATTAAATTAAAAAATAAAAAAATAAAGTATTTTTAGAATTCTCATTATGTTCTTAAAGAATGCTATTGACTTGAAAACATTTAAGTAAACTGGATACTTCAACAAGCTAGGAACAGTTTTTTTTCAGTTCTAAGTTCTTGAAGCCAAGAACATTCGCCTTAAATCTTATTTTTTCAGTTTATTTAAAAGATAGAACAACATGAGGAGATATATTTTACTCAGAAACAAAGTTACTCTACTGTGACTTCTTTTTTAGAGTAATAAACACTTAAAATCTTCTATGATGGAAGGAAATAATAACTTCATATTTTGTTCATTCAACAAAATATCTCATCGTCTGCGTTTTTACTTACCTACTGCATTACCTCCTATAGCAATTATAAACTTGGAGCAAGAATATTTTTCTAGCAAAGAAACTTCCAAAGATGTATCTGTCTGTCTTCGAAGGAGCTGCACCTCCCTAACACAAGAAACAAGATGAAACTAAAGCAAGTTAAATATAATTAGGATCATATTATGACAAAAGGGTCCTATGTATATGATTCTGTAATAGGTAAAATGTGTACTTATAATTACAATCCTTAAAAAAACAGATTCAGGTAATGATAACAAATAAAACTACTGTATACAAAGTTCATGAAGAACCACATCTAACAGTGGTCAGGCTGTGCACCTGACCCATTTAACATCCCACTGGGCATGAAAGACAGTAAGAGACAGAAAGGACCAGTTCAAAGCATTCTTGCCAACACAATATTGAACATGAATCTGAGCCCCCAAAATGAACATTCTTTTACAGGAAATGCAGATGATGGACACACACATGTTAAATGACACTACAAGGAAGCTATCACAGAAACCCAGAGTGTGGACCAGGGAACACGACAGTCTATCAGCAGGGACAAAGGAGGAGGAGGCCGCTTTAAATGAAATGAGACGTCTAAATGTGAACCGTGGACCGTGCTGGGATTCTGATTTACACAAACTACTGTAAAATGTCATTTGAGAAAACTAAGTTTGACCCCGTGGACTAACAATCTGATACTGAAAAACCATTATTAATTTTCTTAGGGGATGATAACAGCATACATAAAAAATGTCTAAATCGCTTGAGATGAACTCTGAAAAATGGAAAGGAGAAAGGCTATGGAGACTGGGGTTGGCTTAGGGCAGCGGTTCTCAACTATGGATTGTGACCCCTTTGGGGGTCGAAAGACCCTTCCACAGGGGTCGCCTAAGACCATCCTGCATATCAGATATGTACATTACCATTCATAATAATAGCAAAAATTGCAGTTATGAAGTAGCAACGAAAATAATTTTATGGTTGGGGGTCACCACAACATAAGGAACTGTATTAAACGGTCGCGGCATTAGGAAGGTTGAGAACCACTGGTTTAGGGGTAGTGGGAGAGGAAATAAATGGCAAATAACTGGCAAAGTCTGTTGAATTACACGACTAGGAGGGCATTGAGGATCTCTTTACTATTCCCTCCCATCTTTGTGTTTGAAAAGTCTTCTTTAAAAAACAAAGTATCCATCTGTTACTGACACACAATGCTAAGCGTTGGGTGAAGGATGTAAGACATTTTTAAAGAGAATCCGTGTGTCCAAGAGTGGAACCCACGACACGTGCCAGGCACCACGGCAGTGCTATAGCCCAGGAAAATCTGCCCCAGTGGAAAGCACAGGAAACCAAGACCAGTAAGTACTAACGGGAGCCTTGGAGGTAAACTCTTGAAACAAATCTGAATCCGACTCGCCGCGACGGCACCGATCACCGGACGCGAGCGCCGCGCACGCCGAGCCCCTCGAGGCAGCGCTGAGCCCGGAGGATCGCGGAACGCCGGGACTGGCGCGCGCCTGCCTCGGGTCCGGGGTCCCGCGCAGAGCCGCGGGGGCAGCCTGGGGACTGGCGCCCGCGAAGGCCACGCAGCTTCCTCGGCCGCGGAGCTAACGCGCCCTGGCGCGGCGGGAGGCGGGAGGCGGGAGGCGGGAGGCCGGGCCGGCCAGGCCCGAGCGCGCAGCCCGCGGCTTCCCGAGTCCGGGCGCCTCACCTCTTCCGTGCCAGCTGTCGCCGGACTTCCCTGTCCTCGGGTGTTTCCTTCTTCCCCTCCTCTTCTTCCTCCTCGTCCTCCGTCCCGGCTCGGCACGGCGTTTTAACCACCTCGCCGAAGAACGTGGCCGCCATGGCCACCCCGGACCCGCCCGCCCCAACCGTGGCGCAGAGGCACGGCGCACGCGCCCAAGCGGGGCCCCGCCCTGCCCCGCCCACAGCAGGGCACGCCCCCCACACCGCCGGCGCGCGCCGCCACGCACCTGCCCAGCTAAATCCCACCGCGGATTCCAGCAGCTGCCTGAACCCCGTGGGTAGAGCGGGACCCGGGGCTGCGAGTAGACGAGCGGGAAGCGAGCAGGAGGGCGGGTCCCTCCGGGGCTGGGCGGGGCCGCTTGTTCCCACAGATCACTGACTCGGGAATCGGAGTTCAGTCACCTTCTTCCCCAGTCTGGGACAATTTGGGAAGTGTACACTCCGCAGGCATTGCCTGCCTTCTGTCGTTTTCCCTTTTCCTTCTCCTTTAGGAGTGACGGAGTGAACTTTGCACTTAGGCAGTTCCGAACATCGACGGCCCAAGTAGGTAGAGGCCCTGGGGCACTTTTGAGGCCGACGAGGACGAACGGCTGCCCCGAGCTCCCCACGGTCCTGCGCCAGCGTTAGGGCCCAGACGCGTCCTGGGGACAGTGCGGATAGAGGGCATTAAGAAATACAATGCTTCGTGGTGTTAAGAATGAGACCTTTACTCTGCAATAGGAATTCATATTTCAGAAGCTGGTGATTGTCAAGCTGACCTAAACATTTTTATGAGAATGTAAAAAGTTTCTTTTTTAAACTTAGCCATTTATAATACAGAAAAAAAAACCTTTTAAATAGCCTTTCATTAGTAAGTATGTGATTGTTTCTGAATTAGTCTTAAAACGTGCTGGAAGACAAAGTTCAAGGAACACTTTCTCCCAAGCAAGAGTGAAAGGGGGAAAGTGTATCATAGCTTAACTGAATGTGAAAGCCAGTACTGCAATGACAGTCAGTACTGCAGTGAGTTAGTACTGCAATGACAGTTAGTACTGCAATGACAGCTAGTACTGCAATGACAGTACTGCAGTGAGTTAGTACTGCAATGAGTTAGTACTGCAATGACAGTTAGTACTGCAGTGAGTTAGTACTGCAATGACAGTACTGCAATGACAGTTTCCTGGACTTAGTTGTGATGAAATACACAGCACTGCCTGCATTTGGGGATTTTGTCAGTTTCTTCATAGGTTAAGTACTACTTCGGGGTCAGAGGGAGCCTCTTGGGATTAAAAAAAGAAAACAAAAATCTCAAAGTTGCTAGAGACATGTTCCAAGACATGGATTAATAAGGATCCACAAAAACATTTACAGGAAATCGGTATTTAGCAATTTCACACATCTATTGCAAAAAAGTTTTGAGTTTTGAAGCAAAATTTGAACATTAGGGGTGGCGCCTGTGGCTCAGCGGGTAGGGCGCCGGTCCCATGTGCCGGAGGTGGCGGGTTCAAACCCAGCCCCGGCCAAGAAAAAAAAAAAAAAAATTTGAACATTTAAGAACAAACGATTTAAGACCAAATTGGGAGCTAGTAAGAGTTTAGGAAACTTTGAGTATCCTTTGTGAAACAGTATGCAAGATTAAATATGTTTTGTTTTTTTGTAGAGACAGAGTCTCACTTTATGGCCCTCACACAGCTCACAGCAACCTCCAACTCCTGGGCTTAGGTGATTCTCTTGCCTCAGCCTCCGGAGTAGCTGGGACTACAGGCGCCTGCCACAACGCCTGGCTATTTTTTGTTGCAGTTTGGCCAGGGCTGGGTTTGAACCCTCACCTTCAGTGTATGGGGCCAGTGCTCTATCCACTGAACCACAGGCGCCGCCTGGATTAACAATATATTTTAAAACTACCTTAGGACTCCTGGATTAACTGGTGTAATATAATGACTAAATTGCAAAATATAAAGGTTGCTCGGGCACCACTTGTCTTAGTCCTTCAGTTAAGTAATTTGTCATTTTTACCAGTAAGACCTTCAATTTGATTTCACAATTCCATTATTAAGAAATATTTTCTGCAAAGCTGATTAGAATTATGCAAATAGTAAGTAATGGTAATACATCTGGCCATGACTTTAAATTTTGCATACATTTGGGACAGAACAGTTTCACAAGAAATGTTAAATTTTAAACAAATGCTTACTGCATGCAGTTACAATAAATTTAGGCCAAGCACTTAAAAAAAGGGGGGGGGGGCAAATATATGTTCAAATTAAATACTAAGCCAGAAAAGGGATTCCATTGTGAAAGACAAAATACAATCTCAAACAGTAACAGAAATTAACCCCACCACAGTAAATTATAAATTCAAAGCTTAAATTCTTTCATTACACTGACATTGCTAAAAAACTTCCCATAAAATAGGCTTCCTTAAGACTTAAATATTTTTGCTTTATAGTATTTGTTGACATAATATACCCAGCAAGAAATTAATATTGTAAAGTAAGTATAAATTTAGGACTAAAAATAAGTTTAAGATTTCATACAATGCAAAAATCAAACCCCATGCACCTGTGATTGCAGTTTATTAGGAATTCTTCCCTTTCTCACCTGTACTAGTAACACAAGATACTGGGGAACAAGATTTCAGATGAATGTATACTACAAAAAGAGCAAAGGACACAGACTCTGTAGATTAGAATATTCTGGCTTATGCATTAAAAAAAAGAAATCCCACAAAAATAAAGCCTTTTTTTTAAAAACAGACATGCAAGCACACACAAATTTCTGAAGTAAGTAATCTAGACACTTGGTCCATCTGTATAACCAAAAAATATGCATTAAATGTAATAAAAAAGGAATAGAAACTTCCAGGTTTCTAGTTTACTTTTTCAGATTTACACATGCAAATCATAAATATTCACAGATTTTTTAAAATGGGAAAACTTGCTTCTATTTTTTCCAATAACATGTTACTATGTTATAAAGATCTGACAGTACATTCATTTAATCTGATAATCTTAGTTTCAACAAATACCTACTGACAACAAATTAAATCCCACTTCAAATAAATTCTTTTTTTGTACCATGACCAGATCTTCTAATCCTAGCAAAGGCCACAATGAAATAAGCCAAATGTGCTGCCATTAAAGTATGTTGGGATGAGACTGCAATGAATCTGCTCAAAGTGTTCAAGTTCTAACTTTTAAGGTGCTGCAGAGAAACAAGAAATAGGATTTCACTGTATCATCTAAAAACATGACTGTTCTGATCCTAAGCTATACTTTCTATTTCCTAACTAAGACTTGCCTCTTAATGAGGCACGTTTCGGCATCTGTAAATGCTGCTACATAAAAGAAATAAGAAAAAGCTGTCACATTCATAGCTTTCATAGAAAAATACATATTCCCTGAATTAGTCATATCAAGTGGTCATCATTCAGTATGAATTCCAGTATTATAAACAAAATCAACAAAATGGACTTTCTAATTGCCTGTTTTCAACATGCTGCACTTCAGAACTCAAAACATCAACTTCCTCAGCTTTGAATTCCCTGGTCCTTGTAGTTTAAATTATTTTAGACCTTTGGGATATGAATGAATTATAGGGATTGGATCTGGGATAAGTTTTTGCTTCACTCAAAAAATAAGTTCATCACACTTCCTTTGGAAGTGTGCCTAATTCCCCTCGCCCTGATTTCAGTAATGACACCAAGTCACAATGGTAAATTTTTATACTTTAACGGGAAACCCTTAAAATTAGCATCAGGTTGAGATTTTGAAGTTTTTTGAGTCTTTGACATTTTTCCTACCTACTCTGTATACTTCCCATTGTTTTCTTCCTCTAAGGAACCAAGTGATTTCAAGGCCCTTGCTTTCTGGAAAGGAAGAGATCCTACAGCAAGCCATTTGTCTTCCCACCTCTCCAACTACAGGCTCCACGATCTATTCCTTCCTCTGGATTTCCTGGAGTGCAGTCTGCACCAGAAGCCTCCCTCCCATTTTTACCCACTGGATTATGGCTTTTAGAAAATTCCTCAAAAGATGCCAATAAGGGATTAACCATAGAGCTAGGAGCAGAATGAAACTGCCAGTTTACTTGTGGCCCGATTGTTTTTGGATACCACTTCTACATTCCCATAGTCACTATTGTGCCTTTTCTTTCCAGGATCTGAACCGCCTTTAAAAAAGCACTTTGCTATTAATATCTTCTAGCTCTTTTTCACTTTCCGAATTTATGGTGGTATCATCCTCTTTATAAGAATTCAGTAATTTTTTCTTAGCCGCAGCAGCAGCATTTCGATGGGGCAGTTTTCTGCTACTCTTCCTAATCCAGACATTTTCTGGTCCTGAAATTGTTTCTTTTAGATTACTCATTATCTTTATTTGCAGCAACAGGAGCACATCTGTGGGGAACTTTGTCAGGTACCATTTTTGCTTTCAGAGTTTCACTAGGCATTTGCACTGCATCCTTCTGATTATGCATACATGTTCTCATTTTTGTATTGGGCTGTCTTTAGGAACTGATTCTGAAAAATGAGTGAAAGTTCATGTAAATGCAAAAATCTTGTAACACAAGATTTTACTACTACTTATATTCTCAACAATGCTCATATCCTAAACAATTTTAAAACATTTGCTAAATAAATTTAAAAACAAATGATAACACTAAAACTTTCTGACACTGATTATCAATTTACAATTCCTTACAATCTATAAGGATAACTGTCACTTAAAATAGCTGCAGACTTATAAGAATGGAGTTAAAAATTCCTTCATCATGAAGCCACTCATCTAAAATCACTTTAAAATCCAGTTTTTAAAATAAAACCACATTCACTTTAACTTTTTGGTACCATTTCTAATCCTCCTTGTTAAACAACTTTAAAATACTCAATTCTGAAATAATTTCTTTAGAAACTAAACACAAAGAAAAGGCTATCACGACTATGATGACACGGCATCAGGCTTCAAAAGATCCTTAAGGTTTTTTAATTCCAAGACCAGTCTTTCCTTTATTACAGAAATTGTTAAACCGGTCATTAGACAAAAAGAATTTGTACACTCATTTTACGTAACTGCAATGTGACTTCAATCCTATAATTTTTCAAATAGTTGAGTATTTTTTATAATTGATGTAACATTAGTTTCACTGTTATTCAAATATTTTCTGACCTAGTTACATGCCACACATAGGATTAGGATAAAGATTCTAAAAGTAATTACACCCATATTTAGAGTGCTATGACAATGTGCACTAGAAACCTAGCCAAACCTAGCCTAGCCTAGCCTAAGGGATCAAGGAAGGCTTCCCTGGAGGAAGTGTTATTTTAGAACTAAAAATTGTGGAGGATTTACCAGCCAAAAGGCAAGACAAAAAGCACTCTGGAGAAGTCAAGTCCTTCACACAAAGTAAGGCAATTTCCAGAGGGTGGCTTGGGATCATGGGGAGTTGTGCAGAGGAACTACATGTTGCCAGACCTACCACTCCATGTTTACCAATCATGGAAGAACTCAACTATTTTTATTTTCGGCAAAGTCTTAAAAAGTTAGATTTTCAAATTTCATACATCTAATTAGTACTCTCCCAGTACGGAAGTAGCATTTTCTTGTACGCATCTGAAGTTCACTACCCCCTGAACTTTAGGTCTTTCTTGTTGACAAGCTAGTCTTGCAGCCCGGGAGAGTCAAATTATCTAAACTTGCCTTTAAGATAGGGCGGCGCCTGTGGCTCAGTCGGTGGGGCGCCGGCCCCATATACCGAGGGTGGCGGGTTCAAACCCGGCCCCGGCCAAACTGCAACCAAAAAATGGCTGGGCGTTGTGGCGGGCGCCTGTAGTCCCAGCTACTTGGGAGGCTGAGGCAAGAGAATCGCTTAAGCCCAGGAGTTGGAGGTTGCTGTGAGCTGTGTGAGGCCACGGCACTCTACTGAGGGCGATGAAGTGAGACTCTGTCTCTACAAAAAAAAAAAAAAAAAAAAAAAAAAAAAAGATATACAATAGTATTGACAGGAGAAGGTACGATTCCATCTGGAGTTTCCAGGCATTTTTCAGTCAAGAGAGGCTGTAAATCACTAAAGTAACCACAACTAAGGTCTTGTATCTATATTAGACTTCTGAAAACTCCATAGTGTTACTATTAAGTACTAGAAAATGTGGGCTTTTGGGTCAGGTACTATCAAGAACTCTGTTATTCTGCAGCAATGAAATACCAACTACCAGCCAGCTTAGTTTTTTTCTTTTACAGAGGTGTTTACCTTTCTGTTACCAAGCTGATTAAAAGGCAAACAAGTGCAACTAAAAACTGCTTTCCATGGACATGTTCATAGAGCCAGAATGACGAGGAACCCCTCTACCCTCACAATGAAAAGCCCTTCATTTTCCCCTTAGTCTGTAAAATTAAGCTTTCTCTAAAATCCAGAAAAGCTCTCCCCCAAAACAGGTTAAGAAATACTATGTTCAGAGCAGTCACATCATACACACTAGTCCCTTTTGCCGATTGTTATTCACACGGTTTTCCAGTAACATTCTAGGGACGCCCATGTCTTGTGTTTAAATGCATGTTACCAGGCTGAGATGTTCATCACTACTTCCATGCCCTCCTTACCTCCTTTGGGCAGGCTGTGTAGGAGAGTGGCTTAAATCACAGTGTTTAGCCACTCCAAAGGCTTTTCTTCTTAGGAATTTTAAAATTATGAACTAGTACCTCCAACAAATCAACTCCTAGGGCCAAATGAATCTTTAACATTCAATGTTAGATCAATGTTAAGCAGACACTAGAATATAAATATACTACGAAGGGTAAATGAAAATTTCTAAGTATATTTAACAAAATTAAGGTAAATTTGTAGTTTATAGCGGGATGATAATAAACTGGTACTATCTATACCCATTTGCATGTTGAAAAAAACACAGCCAATTTATTCCCAACATATCTGCCCAACTAAATATTACAAATAAAATACAATCTCAATTAAACATTTGTAGTAAAATTATTTAAGTTGTAGCAATTATAGAAATAACTATACTGACAAGCTAGTAAATACTAACTATAAGATACTTTAATATTTGTAATCCAGAATAAAGGAAAAATTAAGATTATGAAAGAAAAAAACTAAAATTAGGTTTTAAAAAATACTTTTAAGGGAAACTTGAACTTCAAATAAAGAACTATGCCCAGAGGGGAAAGTTGACAATTTTGCATATAGCAACTACAACCTGATAAAGCTGTGTCTAGGTTTTAGACAATGAAACAGCAATTTTATAAAGATAGAAACAATCTGAGCAAAAACAGAAAAGTGACTGTGGGGAATTAATTCAAATACATATTTTTAAGTCAGTGTTAATTTTATTATCGAAAACTTGGGAAGTTATAAAGTGCTTTACTCTCCTTGAGAAAACTAGTTTTTAGAAATGTATACAGGATAATCCAGAAGTTAGAAATTGAATGTATTAGGGTACAAGCTTAAGAACTTTGGAGGATGCTGCTCTAATACATTTGTGACAATATCATTTAATACTAAGTAAGATCCCATAAATCCTCAGGTTCCCCCAATGATGTTGTGTCAGTTACATGCGCTGGGAAAATCACTGAGTGCCTGTAGCACTGCTGCCTTCCTGTAAACGATCTCCGATTGGGGTGTGGTAAAACACGTTAAGTATCGGAAGGGTTTCCATCTGGGGTAGCACTCCATGACAATCTACCTGAAGGGCCACTTTAAACTGTAACTCACAGATATCTGTGTTCTAAAACGACCTGTGGTGAATAGAAGCTTGGATATAGACAGGACAATTCTGATTCTAAATATTAATCTCTAGTTTCTATATTTTAAGGATTATTCATATTCCAGTTATGGTATTTCATCATACAAAACTCGCAAGTCCAAAAATTTCACATCATTACTGTAGAAGTATTAAAATTTTTAAATCTGTTATTTGTTAAATTGAAGCATTTAAACAAAATTGAGTATGATAAAATGTCTGGCTAAAAATGAAAATATACTAGCCTATTTCATACACTCTTCTGAAGTCCTGATATTACTGATCACTGTTGTTGATAGATAAATCAAATCCACATAGCTGGAAATGATGACCTCCCTTGAGCAAGTCCTTTATCAGACCTGGTCCGGAGATGTCCTCTCTTGTCTGCCCTTCATTGATAAGCAATGAAATGACCCCGGAACTAAGAACGCAAATAGCATTTATCAATAATCTTCATCCTCCCAAAGCATACATTTCCAAAAGGATCCCATAAACTGAAATATCTTTAGAGAATGGCCATAGAATAAAATGGTTTCTATTAAGTCAGTGTAAAACACTTTTCTATTTTCTAGAAGCTAATAACATTGTAGTCTTAAACTTCCATGGCAGCATCAAGTCAAAAATAATTCAGTAAATTGGAATTGTTCTTCATGAGTTTAGTTATTCTTAAAGTTATTACCATCGGAAACAATTCAGTAAACTGGAATTGTTCTTCATGAGTGTAGTTATTCTTAAGGTTCAATTTACTTAATTATGGCACTGCACAACCTGGAAATTTGTTTTGGAACTACACCCAATCTAGTTCATCACAACAGATTTCTCTCATCCCTAGAAAATAATTGGTAAATCATTCCTACAATTCTCAAAAGATCTAATGGCTACTGCCAATTTGATACAAATCTAATAGAATTTAGAGACCTATGCTTACCTACTCAATTAACTTTTTCTAAGAGATCTTAGAGCATTTCACACTAAATGTAGGTAGAATAAAGTAACAGAAGTGAATACTGGGTTTTCAATCTACCTTATTACTTTAATGCACAGGGACAGGGTCATCTCTAGTAAAAAATCCCTTTTCAAGCAATCTCACTTCAGTTCCTCCCAGCTCGTATTTACACCTTGCCTCCATCTATTTTGCCTTCACAAGAAGAAATTACCAGTAGGGAACTACGTAGGGTAAGAGGTAAAGATGAGTTGCAAGGGAAACTGCCTGCCTAGTGGAGACCTTACGACAAACCAGCTAGGGTACGCGGCTTGGAGTGGTTTTTGTTTTGCTTTTAAAAAGTCTTTTGCTATTTTAAGATGGCAGGGCTAAATTTTTATACTCTGCCATTTTAGTTACTAATTAAATAAAAACAGGTTCCTAGATAATTAAATTAATGTAGAACCTTAAAATATTTTATGCTAGAGTAGAAAAGTAAAGATTTGCTTTTCTGACAGGCTCCTGTGATGACATGGTTGAAATTTTATAGGTGAACTGAATGTGAAAATGCAGTCTGAGGACTTACACTTAGAAATTTAAGTTCAAATAGGTAATTTCTAAATCATTTACTTTGTGGAAGAAAGGGTCAAGCTGCTATTGTCTATACATTGTCTAAGAGATCTCTCATTTCAATTAGGTCAATTAGATTGCCTCTGCTCTTTGGTAGTCCAAATTCCCATTTAAGAGTTTTAATAAATGTTAACACTTACCTTAAAATTGACATAAGAACTAAAATATGACCAGAAAACAAGGTCTGGCATGGATAACGACATTCAACAAAACAACCAACCCTGCCACACTTGAGAGACAGATGAGCTGTCTAGTCATTTACATGCCGCCTTCAGATGTGAACATTGTGACTCTCTCCTCCCTCCATCAAATCTAAAGAGGCCAGCACATACCAATTAAGAATCTTGATATTTTTATACCTATTTAACAATATATTAGGAATCAGCTTGGATGATTGGTAAAAATGTCTTTAACGATGACCAGGCAACATTTGTAATTTAAGAGCTTAAAAAACTTCTTCAAAGGCAGAACACAACCCTTAGCATGACATCCTTTACCCTTCAGCCCTTTCTTTAATTCACCATTTGAACTACAATAGAATTAACATTTACTAATCTAGTTGGAGCCTAATTTTTTTCCACAGTGCTCCATTTTCTCCCAAGCTTTGACAAATTTATTTGGTTTGGTCCTTATGTTCCCAAATACTACATAGGATAAAAGACACTCTCAAACCGTTAAGCTGCCACTTTCCTAGAGTTTGTTTCAGTATTCTCTGATATCTACAGAAGTTCAGAGGTATAACTTTAGAAATAACTAACATGTGAAGGTCTCTTCTATGATGTTCTGTTGGATCATCATACTAGAATTACTGAACTATTATTTCCACACAATGTAAGAAAACTACAGTGTTTGGTGGTAACTGTTAAGATAGCTGATAAAGTAAATATTCTGACTTACTGATGAAAAGAATGGAGCTGGCTATTTATTTCAACTATCAAAGGGCAAAAGGACCTTTTTCTTGCCACTTAAATGTTACTTGAAAAGCAAATACATTGGCACCTTTAACAATGTTCTTGCATTCTACTGATATACAGACCTCTAGGGTTTTTTTTCCAATTGGCCTAATCAACGTCAACTTGTACTGACAGATTAGAATTCTTCCAATTTATAGTACCATACATTGAGCTTAATAAATTGTGTTCTGAATATTCTAAAGAGAAAAGTCTAGAAGAGACACGGAATGCAGTGCACACCCAGTATTAGAATTTTCTCTGAAGAGGTCATCAATGAGTGCATGGAACTTAGTGATGCATGTGATTCTTAATTTTTGAACAGTAATAATATGTTATTTTTATTGGTTTGTTCTATATCCCTTTTTCGCATTTACACTTCCAGGTTTTGAAATGCCTTTTCTTAAAACTTAAGTTCTTTCCCTCTAGTTTCTTATAAAATTGATTCCTTTTTAGGTACAACTTTCCACTGTGTAGAAGAAATCTTTCTGTTATAACTTTTCAAGGATTACTAAATTGAAAAATGACTCAATCCAAGATTTTTCACTAAAAAAGGCGGGGAGGGGAACAATGACCACCCTAGGAATTACCTGAACATGGGATTAACTTTTCTTTTTATTCATAAGTTATTTCACATTATAAGTACACCCTTTTAAAGTAAGTAGATCATGAAGAAAATGCTTTTTAAATCCCATCTTTTAAATGTTTGCTATCTTTTTTCCTTAATATGTTTAGTAAAATTAGTCTTTCAAAGGAACAAAAGTCAAACCTGAATACTTCAAAACCTTTTTTTGGAATTCATAAATGAATAAATTCACAGGACTTTGGACATACACAACAACTACAGGAAACAAAAAGTAGAAACTGCTTTTTCATATACACCATTATGTTGAACTCCAAGTGCAAAGGAAAGCGATAGCACTGATATCTAGATCCGTTCACATTCAATTTATAACCTTTTGTCTTTTTCTTAAGAAAAATACAAACTGATCCTGAACATTAACGTGTATCTGTGCATTAAATCCCTGTGCACTTTGCACAAAGTAGAAGAAAGTCAAACATGTTCTAGTGCTCACTGTAAACACTGTCTACTATTAATGATTTATTAATTTTCCTTAAAGGTACTTAGGAGTGTCACATATTCAAAATTAACTTTAGGCATAGCACCATAACCAAAAAAACCCATAAAAAATGTCTGCACATCCCTTAGCTTTATTCCAGAACTTGAGAAGCTACCATTGTCATTCATGCTGTTAAAGTCACCAGGCCTAGTCTTGCTTTTTCTGATGAAACCAAATCTTACTAAGCCAAAAGACTACTTCTATAAACAAGGATCTTAACCATTTAGACTGAAAGAAAAATTAATAAATGGTTGAGCAACAATGACCAATTAAAGCCAAAGAATGAGAATAGTTCTATTAATAAAATCTAACCTATCAAACTTATCAATTTACCAAAGCTTCATGTACTTACAAATGTACTTTGTATTTATTTATGGATTTTTTGGTATTTTTTTTTTTTTTTTGCAGATGATAGTAAACATGGAGTTAATAACCCTGAGAACAAATTATAAAACAAATAAGCTTAAGAAGAATTTATATAAATTAATGGATCTGATGTCTATCACCAGTTCTTAAAATCTGTTCATTTCTTCAGGTCAATGGTGGAGGACACATGTATCATGAATTAATCTGTCTACCATACGCTTAACACAAGCTTTAAGAAAATCATAATAGTTCTGAAGTGTTGACAGCTCTTTAAGCCACCACACGAGAGATAGATAATGTCCAAAAATGTCCCTTTCCCCTACAGCAGAGCAGAAAGAAAAAGTACCTCCTACCATGTTGAATGGAAAAGATAACTAAAAGGTAGGAACACTTAACACCACTCTCTAACAGTGATACCAAAGTCTGACACTTTTCCTTATCTGCCACCTCAAGGATTCATAGGAGAGATGGGTTAATTTTGTCTAAAATCAAACACAATTAGGGCCAATAAATAACTTAAAGGCAGGAGTACTGTACTATACTCCTTACCTACTAAATATGTAAACCATTTGAATCAAGTCCATCTTCAGGCACAAACAAGCTAGGAATGGCCACCTACACTGGAGTAGCGTAACCTATCAAGTATTTGGCTAGAAAATAAATATAAATATTTGATGATGTAATAAAGTTTCACTTTAAATGGATCCCCAAATTACTTTCCCACAAAAACATGACAGTTTCTTACATTTAGAATAGAGGTCACTATTAAAGATACACTTAGTTCCCCCAGCAAAGAATGCTTAGGATTGCACACGGCAGCAGTAAACTAAAAGAGATGGAGAATGACATTTAACTATCTTCCCATTTAGGTAGAATCTGCAATTGCACTCTGTAACCAAATACGACTCTACAGTTTCAACACAGATGGGTGAATCTACATATTAACACATTCTTTTAGCCCTGTACACTCTATTAAAGAACACACTTTCCCTAAATCTAAGGCACACAAACTCCTCTATTTCACAGAGTAAGATTATGGAAGGGCAAGATTTTGGAGACCAGGAGTTCTTGGACAGAAGAAAAATTATACAGCATTTTGTTAGTGTACAATTTAAAAGAAAATTCTGTGACTATGCTTTAGCCTTAAAGTTTTAAAATATGCAAATAAAACATTAAAAATAATTTACCAGCACTTTATAAGTTCAAGTTTGTAAAATAAAATTATGTTATTCTTAAAAAGAAAAAGAGAAAGACCCAAACAACATTTGAAAAAGAAAATTGGAAACCATTTCAATGAAAATGACCAAATCTGGTATAATGCATTCTACTCAAGTAGCCAGGGAAAGGGGAAAAAAAGTGGTAGGTACCTTGTCTACTAATCATGGTTACACCTTCCATGATTATAATATCAGTATGCACATAATATTTATGAAGAATCCGTAAACATAGGTTGTGAAATTGTTATACTACTATAGGACAGGGGTTAACTACCACCTCTTGACAAATTCCAAAAATAACTGCATGACACTTGCTACCATGAAAGTAATGCTCATTGGTTTTGCTAACCAGGATGTCTAGTGTTTTAACATATTCAAACTCTTGCTATATGTAGTCAAATACTGTCAAAATACATCTGCCCCCAAAATGAAGCATATTTTGGCACCTGTGCTGAATGCTGCTTCAAAGACCAGCAAGTGCAAATAAAAATAACAGTCATGATTTAGTCACATTCATAACTTTTCATAGAAAAATATAAATACTATATATTCCCTGAATTGTAAGACAAAAAAATAATTTCAACAGCCAGCTTTCACCATAAATCCCAGTCCACTTCCTCTTAAATGAACCAGCTTTCCCTCAAGGTCATAAGGTGCAATCTAACACATTTTCTAAGCTTCTATCATCATCCCCATCATGGTATCTCACAGTCCTTCTACCCTGATTTCTTGTTTTTATTTTTGAACGTCGAAGAACTCTTTTAGATTTTGCATAGTCCAAATCCTCCCAGTCGTTATCATCCACACTTAACCTAGGACGTTTGCTTTGTCTTTGACGTCTCACAGTTTTAGATATGTTAGCTGTAAAAGTTTTACCTTTTCTAACTACTTTTGCTTTTCCTTTTGTTTTTCTCCTTTTGGCTTTTGTATTATCAGTACAGTCAATATCTGATTCGGTAACAGATCCCAAATCTGACGATTTGGGACTAGTGTCAGGTCCAAACTTTGAACTCTCAGTTGTTTCAGAAATCTTCACATTTTCCAATTCAGGGTGCAGTCTCTTCCTTTTTATTTCTGTCTCTGCTGCTTCCTGGGAATCCTGAATCACTTTTGTCTTACTGAAGGGAGCCTTGCCATAGGTCCTGAGTCTTCTGCCATTCCACCTATGCAGCCCGTAATTCAGCTCCTCTTCAAAGTTATTCTCTGCACTAGCTTTTTGCGTCAAAGTTGACTCAGAAGAAAATTTTTTACCAATCTCACTGCCTGGAGTATGGCTTTTTGAATCTTCCTCTGAAGACCCAATAGAGGAATTCTTCCTTTTAGAAGGTGCATTTGTTTTGTGACTGTTGGTATGCCTCTGCTTGTGCTCGGAATTCAACACACCTTCAGAGCC
This sequence comes from Nycticebus coucang, assembly GCF_027406575.1. Classification (NCBI taxonomy): domain Eukaryota; kingdom Metazoa; phylum Chordata; class Mammalia; order Primates; family Lorisidae; genus Nycticebus; species Nycticebus coucang. The sequence goes on along the minus strand of NC_069795.1, from coordinate 6,639,234 downwards.
CAAGTCTCCACGTAAGGATAGACCAGTATTGTTTGTACTACCTTCTGTGTCAGGTTCAGCTGGCTTACCCTCACAAGCATACTGTTCATTTGGCACTTCACAGTTTACATCTCCCTCATAATCACTCAGTATCTTTTTAGCTGTAGCAGAAGCAAAGCGGATGGGGTTTTTCCTTCTATTTTTGCTTCTAGTGCATATGTTTTCTAGACTGACATCTTTTACATCATTTATGAGCTTCATCTTATTGGCAGCTCTAGTTGTACATCTTCTAGTAATCCTCAGGACACTCCTTTTAGCGTTTGATGATTTCTTTGCCACCTTTGAATTGCTGTCTGAGTCACTGGAACAGACCCTTTTCCTGGAAACTTTTCTGCTTTGTCCACTGTCTTGTGATGCAGAATCTAAAAATTAAAGAGTACGTCTTCTTTTAATCTTTAATAAAAGAGTAAGTCTACAGGAATTAAATGTTTAATATTTGGAACAACTTAAAACCAGAATTCTTATTAACTGGGAGGAGGGGCAGCAGTGAATGGGATGTCCACATCTCTGTTTTTTTTTTTTTTTGAGACAGAGTCTCAAGCTGTCGCCCTGGATAGAGTGCTATGGCATCATAGCTCACAGCAACCTCCAACTCCTGGACTCAATTGATCCTCTTGCCTCAGTTTTTCTATTTTTAGTAGAGACAGGGTCTTGCTTTTTGCTCAGGCTGGTCTCGAACCCATGAGCTCAAGCAACCCACCACCCTGGCCTCCTAGAGTGCTAGAATTAGTGGCATGAGCCACCACGCCTAGCCTGGTCCACATATCTTAATACAGTCATGTGTTGCTTAACAAGGAGATATGTTCTGAGAATTGCATAGAGTGATTTCATCTTACACAAGAATCAGAATATACTCACACAAACCTACTACACTTGTAGGCTGTACCTAGGCTATACAGTATAACCTAACTGCTCCCAGGCTACAAACCAGCTCAGCATGTAACTATACTGAACACTGTAAGCAACTGTGATACAGTGGTAGCTGTGTATCTAAACGCAGGGAAGGTGATGCTCTGCACTATGACTCTCTGACAGCTATATCAATAGGCAATAGTTTTTCAGCTCTGTTGTCATCTTACGCACCGTATGACTGTACTTTAAAACAGCAGCTTTTTCATCTCAGCACTATTCACAAGAACACCACATTCCTTTCAATAACATCCCATATCCTTGACAGCTATTTATATTGATTGACACGAATACAAACTAAACTGTTTACCACTACACTAACATATGGAAATCAATCATTTAACACTCAGCCTCCTTAAAACTCTCTCTGACTCCACAAATTCCAATCACACAACTACTTTTTACCTTAGCTTTCGTATTTTTCAATCAATCCCCATTTACTAGGGGTACAATCTTAATTCAACAAAATACTTCACCATTCTGTCTTCCAATTATTATCTGTAAAATGGACAATGATAATAGTACCTAACTCAGAAAGGTATGAACACTAAACTGAAATGTAAACCATTTACAAAAGCTTCCTGATAAACAGAAAAAACTCAGTAATGGTTCTGTTAGCTGCTGCTATTTTTATTACCACACTCATTTTAAGCAGTCCTACCCTGTCTTTCCTCTTCTCAAGCTGTCAACACCACAGCTGGTATGTTTATCACACTTTTCTCAAGCCCATAGTACAATACCCTCATTACCAATACAAAAATTGAAATCTTTAGTGGAAATAATTGTTAAGGCCATGATTGCCTATTTGGTGAATAAAGTATAGTCAAACAGGTATGCATACACATAAGAATACAAGGGATGGGCCCTGGTGTGGTAGCTCACACCTGTAATCCTAGCACTCTAGGAGGCTGAGGCAGGAGGATCCCTTAAGCTCAAGAGTTCAAGACCAGCCTGAGCAAGAGTAAGACACTATCACTACTAAAAACAGAAAAATTTGGCTGGGTGCTGGGGCTCATGCCTATAATCCTAGCATTCTGAGAGGCTGAGGTAGAAGGACTGGTTGAGCTTTAGAGTTTAAGACCAGCCTAAGCAAAGTGAGACTGCACCTGTCCTACGAAACAGAATAATTATCCAGGCATAGTGACACATGCCTGTAGTCCCAGCTACTAGGGAGGGTGAGGCAGGAGAACTGCTTGACCCCAGGAGTTTGAGGTTGCTGTGAGCTAGGCTGAGGCCTTGGCATACTAGCCTAGGTGACGGAGCAAGACTCTGAATCAAAAATTTAAAAAACAAAACACACATTATGGTTGGCCCCGTGGTCCTACCTACTTGGAAGACTGAAGCAGGAAGAGCCGTGGTCCTACCTACTTGGAAGACTGAAACAGGAAGATTGCTTGAACCCAGGACTGGAGTTTGAAGCTACTGGGAGCTAGGCTGATGCCACAGCACTATAGATTGAGCAACAGAGTGAGAGTGTCTCCCCGTGCACTCCCCCCCCCCGCCCCAAATAAAAGATGAACAGAAAAACCTAATAGGGAATGCATGGGGCAGAGAGAAATAGCTAGCAAAGGGAAATTTAAAGGGAATAAAATAGTATTTGAAATGGGGATAAAAGCACAGTGAGGGTGGTGCCTGTGGCTCAAGGAGTAGGGCGCCAGCCCCATATACCAGAGGTGGTGGGTTCAAACCCAGCCCCAGCCAAAAACTGCGAAAAAATAAAACAAAACAAAAGCACAGTGAGATTAAATCAGTGAACGAAGGTTAAAGTTTTAAATTACCTTTCATAAAATTATTTGGTTTTTCTTTTGTTTTGTCATCATCTGACTCTAAATCAGTCTCAAACACATGATCTGAGAAACACTGGGACACAGCACTAGGTTCACACTTTAGATTTCCTAGAATTGGGTTCACTTCCATTTTATGACATCTACCATCTTCTCTATCTTGTTCTTCAGATTCAGAATCTTCTGAATCACTCAAGATCTTGGTTTTTTTAAAGAAATTAGCATTGTTGTGAAATGCATTATATTTCCTACCACTGTATTTTCCTGGTTCAGAATCTGCTTCCTCTGAGATACTCAGTGCCTTAAGTTTCTGCCCAGATGTTGATGGGCCAGCAGTCCTGTTATGCCCATTATCTGAATTTTGACTTTTAGAGTCTTCTTCAGAAGACTCTATTTTTAGAAATTTTGTTTTAGAAGTTGCTGGAGCATGGGACTTATAACCATTAGCATGCCAATTTTTCCGGGCTACCCGCAAATCACTTTCTGACTCTGAATCTCCATTTTCGGATTCATTGACAATATTCTGGGTAACATAAGAATTGGATACTGGTGACACCTGATGTTGGTCTTTTAGTTCCTCTTCTTCAATTTCTGACTTTAAGCTCTGATCGTCTTCAGAATTATGTAATAACTTTTTTCTAGCTACAGCAGAAGCATTGCGGTGAGGCAGCTTCCGTCCAGAGCAGACGCTTTCAGAGCTAGAATTCTCCTCTACATCGCTCATTAGCTTTATCTTACTGGCAGCCACAGCAGCACACTTGCGTAGGACTTTTCGGTTATTTCCAGCTCTGGCTTTTAAAATTTCACCTGTCTCCAATGAATTGTGATCAGAGTCACTCAAGTAGACTCTCTTTCGAGTAGCTTTTCTGCCATACCCATTTTCTAAAGAAACAGGACCTAGAAATAGAGTGACAATAAAATTAGAAAGGGTTCCCTTATTTTAACATTTTTTAATGACTTTATATTTGTAGTTATTTTCCTTTGTAATGCCAACAGTGATTTCCTCTAAATTAAAAAACCCTAAAGGATATTTAAGCATATGTAGATGCCTTAAATTCAATAATCCATTTGATGTTTAACTTCTCAATTTTCTTGATAAACTATTTCTCCAAAGTCCCACTGAGTCTCTCACCAGTTTTTCTTTGAGCAGCTCTAGTTCTGGTCACTCTAAGACTTCTTGACAGCCCACTACGTAAGGAGGATTCACAAGCTCTTGAACTCTCTTTACTTTCCTCTGAACTATTGGAAGCTGAAGATGATGGAGAAATAGCTAAGAAATCTTCCATTTCACTTTCTAGGAAAAAAACATGTAAACAATTAATTATATGTATTTGTCTATTTTTATACACAGAAGCAGTTACTTTCTAACATTATACTAAAATACTTAGAATGTATTTTTGTAAAACTGTTCCAGGAAAATGCTGGTAAAATTTTTGGCATTTAGAGCCAGGTGTGGTAACTTCATGACTGCATGCCCCAGTGTGAACACAAGATATTCAAATTCCCTACCCCTTCATCCAAACTTAAGAAATGCCTCTTGCCAAATAAAAATTTCATGAAAGTGATTGGGAACATATTGTTAAAAGACAAAAATTTTTGTCCATAATCAACCCAACTCTATGTTAGAGAAGAAAGTGGCTGTGTTAGAAAGATATCAGAAACCAAATTGTGTTTCTTCCTGGTTTGCCTGCCGTGGCTACTCCTCCTAACTCTACCACCTGTCTCCCTGACTCCCTCTTTTCAGACTCTTCTCCTCCCCTACATATCACTTCTAATTTGATTAATCTTTCTGAAATAGAATTCATCATGTGACTCCTTCATTTAACAAGTGACCCAAAATTAAGTTATCTAAATTCTTCTGCAAGGAATGACAGTCTCTAAACAGGCTGTATTCTGTTTGATCCTATTCTTTGTGCTATCCCCAAAATGTAGTCTTTTCGTACATAGAAAGTACATCCTGGGTGGCGCCTGTGGCTCAAGGAGTAGGGCGCTGGTCCCATATGCCGGAGGTGGCGGGTTCAAACCTAGCCCCAGCCAAAAAAAAAAAAAAAAAGAAAGTACATCCTTCTTTCTTTTAGTGCTTTTTCTCACAGTTGCTACCATGCTTGAAAAGCCTCCCCTTTATCTACAATCCCATTTATAATTCTTCCAACATACTCTGATTGGACATTTTAAGCTATAAATGCATCCCTCAAGACACTGTATAAATTCTATTGTGGAACAATAGCTTGCTTGTCTGACCTTCTCCATAGCATTTTATCAAAGCTCACTTCTATTCCAAACTTTTATCTGTGGGTGTATTTTTCAATATTATCAATACCACTTAATTCTGATATTGGATAACATAAAACAAGTGAAAAGCATTAAATTATAATTGTAAATAGTATACTATCACATACTACATTAAAATTACTCAGAGAAATAGAGAAGTACAGAAAACCAGAGTCTCGTTTATACAATGCTAACAAGCCATAGTTATGCTACCAAAACAAGGGCAAAAAGAGTGTGCAACTTAATAGGCCATCAACTTTGAATTTGAATATTGATTATCAGTATTTTTCCTTAAACAGATACAAAAATGTCAATGTTATACACAAAGTGTGCGGAGTATTTATATCACATTATTGAAAATTTGAAAGATTCAAATTTGCATAAAACGTAGATGTACCATTTGCAGAACACAATACTTAACAACCTCATTCTGTTTCTGTTTATTACTTTTGTCTCTTCCATTAAGGTTTCTTCAGTATCAAGGCCATGTCTTTACTTGTGTTTTCACCTAAATGCATAGTAACTAGCGTGTTACACATTTAGGTGCTCAACAGCTGAATAAGGTTTTACTTCTCACCAGATAACACAGAGCCATTTGTTAGAGTTACAGGTCTACCTCTTCTCATTTTTTCTGATGATCCTGCTGAATCTGAAGAGTCACAAGAAGTAACACCTGAAGAGATCCCAGCACTTGTCTTGCGTGTTGCAGAATAAGCTGCCCTACTTGAAGCAGGCTGGGCAGGAGAATCTACCAACTCAAGGATTGCTTTTGTCTGAGATTTTAACCGCTTCTGCTTGATATTTCTGGTCAAAAATATAAACAATGAAAACAGTATTTAATAGAACATAAAAGTAACTGGTTCACAGAGAATGTCTAAATAAAAGTTATTATTTGTAATCTGAGAATATTTTATGATCAGGATATTAAAGTATTAACTTATTAACACTTTATTCTGGCATTGATGACTTTTAGTATTTCCTTACTCTATACTTAAAATAGCTATATTAAAATCTGAAGTAACAAATGATCTAAGAGTTACAGAAAATCATTTGAAGACCTCAGGTTCTTTAGGATTCAATGCTAGAAGGAATCAACACCTATATAACTCTGGCCTCAGTAGGACCCAACTTTCTCTCTAATCTCTTATTTATTATGCCCCTAAGGACAGCATGAGATTAAGAGAAGAAACCAATTAAGACCTGAAAAGAGAGGAAAGGTTTTTTTGTAGACACAGAGTCTCACTTTTTCGCCCTTGGTAGAGTGCAGTGGCATCACACAGCTCACAGCAACCTCCAACTTCTGGGCTTAGGCAATTCTCTTGCCTCAGCCTTCCAAGAAGCTGGGACTACAGGCACCCGCCACAATGCCCCACTATTTTTTTGTTGCAGTTTGGCCAGGGCCGGGTTTGAACCCACCATCCTTGGTATATGGGGCCGGCGCCCTACCCACTGGGCCACAGGTGCCACCCAAGGGAAGGTTTTTTTAAAAAGAACAAACTAGTCATTTTTCCAATACCAGATTGCACACCTAACCACACCAGCTCACCAGGACTGGCCTCTGAAACATGGATTATGGAAAGAACAGTGAAAGCTGAAGGTAAACTAAAAATATAGCTACTATTCATGTTGAGATGATACTATTTTCCTTTAAAACAAACAAAAAAGACCTTTTAAGGAGTCTTTAAAATAATCATAATCATTATTTTGAAGCTTAAAAATAATAATTTTTTTTTTGTAGAGATGGAGTCTAACTTTATCGCCCTTGGTAGAGTGCTGCAGCATCACACGGCTCACAGCAACCTCCAACACTTGGGCTTAGGTGATTCTCTTGCCTCAGCCTCCTGAGTAGCTGGAACTATAGGTGCCTGTAACAATGCCCGACTATTTTTTTGTTGCAGTTTGGCCGGAGCCGGGTTTGAACCCATCACCCTCGGCCTATGGGGCGAGCGCCCCACCCACCAAGCCACAGGCCCAATAATCATTACTTTTGGCTCAGCGCTTATAGCACAGTGGTTATGGTGTCAGCCACATACACTGAGGCTGGTGGGTTCAAACCCAGCCCGGGCCTGCTAAACAATAATAACAAGTGCAACAACAACAAAAAAATCCAGGTGTTGTGGCAGGCGCCTATAATCCAAGCTACTTGGGAGGCTGAGGCAAGAGAATCCCTTAAGCTAGTGGTTCTCAACCTGTGGGTTGTGACCCACAGGAACTGTATGAAAGGGCTGTGGCATTAGGAAGGTTGAGAACCACTGCTTTAAGTCCAAGACTTTGAGTTTGAGGTTGCTGTGAGCTGTAATGACACTCTGTCTCAAAAACAAACAAACAAACAAAAAACATAATTCTTTATGCTGTAATTTTTCCCCCCCTTGGAGACAAGAGTCTTGCTCTGTCACCCTGAGTGTCAATAAAGCATGAATATTTTAAAAGAGTTAAAAGCTTTCCCTTTTTATCCTGTGTCCTTCTAAACTGTTATACTTTTCCTTAGTATAAAGAGAAAAGGGCTTTTATAATAATAATAAAACGAAAAACCTAAGAAAAACAGAAAAACCCAAACTGAGAGTCATTTTATAAACGAATGATCCACACTCTTCGAAAGTATTAGTCAAGAACACAAAGCAATGGCTTGGTGTCCCGTAGCACAGTGGTTACGGAGCTGGAGGGCTCGAACTTGGCCCAGGCCTGCTAAACAACAATGACAACTGCAACAAAAAATAGCCAGGCATTATGGTGGGTGCCTATAGTCCCAGCTACTTGGGAGACTGAGGCAAGAGAATCGCTTAAGCCCAAGAGTTTGAAGTTGCTGTGAGCTGTGATGCCACAGCACTCTACCCAGGGCGACAGCTTGAGACTGTCTCAGGGAAGAAAAAAAAAAAAGATTGGAAACAAAATTTTAAATTAAATAGGCATATCATCTAAATGTAATGCATGATCTTGAATTAGATCTGGATTAGTAAAAAAGAATTTGTCCTAATGACATTATTGAGTCACTTGTAGAAATATAGATAAGGTATTCGCAAATCACACGAAATATTTAGGGCCAAAGGAGCATGATATCAAAAAAATACTTTTTGGTGATTCAAAAGACATAAGTAATAGAAAAAATGTTAATGTGGCAATAAAGCAAATATGGCATAAAGTGAATGAATCTAGGTCAAGAGTACATGGGAGTTCTTTGAATATTCTTACAACTTTTCATAATTCTGAAATTATTTCAAAATGAATTTTTTCTTTTTTCTTTGCAGTTTTTGGCCGGGTCCGTGTTTGAACCCGCCACCTCTGATATATGGAGCCGGCCCCTATTCCTCTGAGCCACAAGCACCACCCTCAAAATGAGTTTTAAAAAAAAGAGATAAGGGAAGACTCACATATTACATTGTACATAACACATGCATTTGAACTACAAGTTGCAAAGCAGGTGACGAGAACTAGAAATTTACCTAATGGGTATGTTTTCTCTCTTCATGTGACTCTTATTCTAAATATTTGGGGGAGGAAAGGTGTGAAATCAGGAATTCAAATCTCTCATCCAAAAGACAAAAGTAAAACTTGCCAATACAACCACTTCAGAACTCTGGAACTTACCCCAAAGCATAGAATAAATCAAAAGTGATTGTTCAAGAAAAACTACAGCACTTATGAAAAATAGTAGATCCTACGGCATATTACCTTAAGAGCTATGAGGACTAGCAGGGGAAGGGGCTGGCCTCCTGTGAAAAGCTGTGTGCTCAAAGGCATTGCAAATAGTAGTGACTGCTGGCAATCCAGCAAGGGCAACATGATAGCTGTGTCAGGCTATGATACTGTTAGAGTAAGCAAAAGTTCAGCCAAAATTTAAAAGGGAGATGAGATAGCATTAGGAGTCTGAAAAAGCTCCATCACTTTCCTGGGGTTCTGAAAGGATGTGCACATATTTAAGAGTCCCATTTTACTCATCCCGGACTGACCCTGAGACCCTATGTCTGATAAAAAATAAGCAGCTAGACTTGTAGCATGGTAAAACAAGCATGGTAGACTTGTAACTGCCTTAACTTTAAAGTACGCTCTGTCTCATACACTGACCCCTAAGCTATGCTCATTGACTTAAGGAAAGTGCCAGGCTTGCAAATAAATTTTAGAAGAGGCGGGGGCAGGGAAGCAACAAAGACTTCAGTGGCTGCACACTGCAGGGAAGACAGACCACCAAAGTAGTCCTGGCAAGACACTGAGGAAAAAAACAAAAAGAAAAAAAAAAAAGACAAAGAAACAACAACTATCACTGAGGAAAAACGAATGAGAATCCAGAATTGCTGTTAACAACATGTATCAACAATAAAACGTGGGAGAGACATGATTTCCAGAGCTGCCAGATTATATCATTTAACATGTCTAAGATTTCAGGCTGGGTGTGGTGGCTCGTGCCTGTAACCTCAGCACTCTGTGAGGCCCAGGCAGGTAGATTGCTTGACCTCAGGAGTTCAAGATCAGCCTGAGCTAGAGCAAGACCCTGTCTCTACAAAAAAAAAAAATAGCCAGGTATTTGTTGTGGATGCCTATAGTCTCATACTCAGGAGGCTGAGGTAAAAGGATCACTTCAATCCAGGAGTTTGAAGTTGCTGTGAGCTATGATGCCATAGAACTCTACAGAGGGTAGAAGTGGGGATGACAAAAACTGTCTCAAAAAAAAAAAAAAAAGAAAGAAAAGAAAAAGTGTAGATTTCAACATAAAATTATGAACCATACAAAGAAACAGGAAAGTATAACCCACTCACAGAGGAAAGTATGTGTTCAACAGAAACTAAGAATACTCAGATGTCAGTTCTGTTTTAACAAATATGACATTTAAATAAAATACTAAATTAAAAAGTTCAAAAAACAAAAGGAAACAATGTTTACAGAACTAAAGAGAAGTACTGTCAACAACTAAACAAATAGAAAATATCAATAAAGAGAAATTATAACAAAGCAAACAAATTCTGGAGTTAGGCTGGGCATGGTGACTCACACCTATAATCCTAGCACTCCTGGAGGATGAGGCAGGTAGATTGCTTAAGCTTAGGAGTTCAGACCAGCCTGAGCAACAGGGAGACTCATGTCAACTAAAAATAGAGGTGGTGGACACCTGTAGTCCCAGCTACTTGGAAGGCTCAGGTAAGGGGACTGCTTGAGCCCAGGAGTTTGAGGTTGCTGTGAGCTATGATGACGTCATGGCCCTCTATCCAGGGAGACAAAGTGGGAAGGAAAAGGAGAGGTGGGAGAAGAGGAGGGGACAAATGACAATTTAAATAATCCTCGGTAATTACAAACCAATGCAAGAGCTCTATCTTCACAGAAATGTTCTCAAGGTTAAAAAAAAAAAAAAAAACCTATGACTAGTCTTTTCTAAGTATGCAGTACTATACTTAATACAGAATAAGAATTTCTAACCCAATAATAAAGCATCACAAACTTAGATTAAAAAAAAAAAAAAAAAAACTGCAAACAAAGCTTGCCATAACCAATTCACCTGGTACTTTTGTTAGCCTGACTGACACCTTTACAATTTTGCCGTTGCCTGAACCTCTGGCTTCTTCGACATTTTTCACTGAATTTTTGACCAATTTTAAAATCAGAAGTGATTTTCTTCATTTTTTCTTCAAATAAGGCAGATAATCTCAAGGTCATACTGTAAATCTGCAAAAACAGAAAAGCAAAACTAGAATTACAAAATAGCTTTACAAGTATTTGAAAAATAACTTTGGTCACTGAGATTACTTGCAATATATTTTATCACAGCTTGTTAATAATGGCTGTTGCTTATTTTTTTAATTTCCAACTCCCTTCCCTCAATGACATCTGTAAGAAACAAAGTATCAAATAGCTACCTCTCAGATGGTAAGAAAGTAGTTTTAAAACAAGGAACTAGGATCTAGAATTCAGGACTTACGATCTATATGGCAGTGTATCTCAATTTTTTTTTTCCATGTTAACATCTTATGTACAAACTCAAAAATGTCCCTCCTTCTTAAAGTTAGATGGGAAATTGGTTAACTTTAAGGCAGCTATTCAGGCAGCAACAGTGCAGTATATCTTTGGGGCACAGGAACAAAAGCACTTTTATACCAGTCTCTATTTTGCAATGTGACTGCCTTTGATGTCACCACGTAACTCTAAAAAATGAATTACAAACAAAAGAACGCCTGTATACAACAGAAAAAATATATCCCAGAACTTCAATGCATATGAAAGATTGTATTTTAACAATTTGTATAATTAAGTAACAGCAAATTTATAGCAATGTGCTAAGTACTACGGTAAGTAACTTTTGGTACAGCTATGTATTTACAAAAGTACCCTATATTCCTCCACAATCACTCCTAAAAACAAGTCAAAAGTCTAATGTTCAAAAGGTGAATATTAGTGTTGTATGTAGCAGTGGATGAGGAAGATCCACTCCTGATCCTAACACCAGAGAACTTTTTTAAAAAAGTATGAGGGCACAGTGGCTCACGCCTATAATCCTAGCATTCTGGGAGGCTGGGGCAGATGGATTGCCTGAGCTCACCAGTTCAAGACCAGCCTAAGCAAGAGCAAGACTCCCGTCTCTTAAAAAAAAAAAAAAAAAAAAAAAAAAAATCAGGGCTATGTGGCAGGCTCCTGTAGTTCCCAGCTACTAGGGAGCCTGAGGCAAGAGAATCACTTGAGCCCAAGAGTTTGAGGTTGCTGTAAGCTGTGATGCCACAGCACTCTACCAAGGGCGACAAACTAAGAGTCTGTCTCAAAAAATAATAAAATAGATTAAAAAAATTTTAAAAAAAAGAATGACAGAGATATGACTACATGCTTCTTATACACACACATACAAATAAATTTGTTATCATACTTAATTTGGAATAAACTGATATTTCCTTTTATTTTTATATATATAAAATTTTCTTTCAAACATGAGTAATACCTTAAGTTACCAAACTTCATCATTAATTACCTTAACAAGATAAATAATTTCTTGTTTCAATCATATTAAACCTCTAGTCTGAAACCTCTGGTTTGAAACCACTGGTTAGGTATCTCTGATCTGAAACCTCTGGTTAAATCATGTATCACTTTCTTATATATTTTCTCAGCTTCCATGTACAATTCAATAATATTTCTTAATTGAAAATACACAGTATTTAACAAATCTGGTATTAAAACTGACAACTAGCTCTTCAACATGACCAAAGGCATTTATAAAAATACACAGCTAACATCATACAGAAAAATGAAAGACTTTCCCCCTAAGATTAGGAATGAAACAAGATGCCAGTCTTCAACACTATATTTAAGTTTAAGCCAGAGGAATAAGACTGAAAAGAAGTAAAACCATCTCTAGTCATATACGACATATCGTATATAAATCAAAACTCCCAAGGAATCCATAAGAAAGTTCTTAGAGGTAATAAATGAACTCATCAAAATTAAAGGTGCAAGATGAACATGCAAAAGTCAGTTATATTTTTATATAGGATGAACAGAAGAAGGAAATTTAAAAAGCAATTACACTTAAAATAGCATCTAATGTAGCAAAAATCTTGGGAATATTTATTAACCAAGGAGGTATAAAACTTGTATACTGAAACTATAACAATCACTGGAAGAAATTAAAGACCTAAACACACGTAAAGACATCCCAAGTTAAGAGATAAATATCTCTGAAAATGTTACTACCACTTGCCCACAGCAATCTACACAATCAATGCAATCCTCCCAAAATTCCAAGAACCTTCTCTGCAGAAATGGAAAAACTGATCCTCAAATTTGTAATGAAATGCAAGGAACTGAGTAAACAAAACTGAAAAAGACCAAAGCCAGAGGACTCATACTTGCCGATTTCAAAACTTACTGCAAAGCCACAGTAAGCCAAACAGCATGTTACTGACATGTAGACATATATTCAGAGAGATACACACCACATGCAAATACTAACCCAAAATGGATCAACAGCTTGAATACAAGAGCTAAACCATTAACTCTTAAAACATGTGGGATTAATCTTCATGATATGGGATTTGGCAATAGATTCTTAAGGAAACAAAAAAGTAGATAAGCTTTACCAAAATGAAAATCTTTTATACAAAGGACATTACCAAAACAGTGAAAAGACAACCTATAGATATATAATGGGAAAAATACTGGAAATCATGTATCTGATAAAGGTTTACTATCCAGATTACATAAAGAACTGCTAAAAAGGGTGGCGCCTGTGGCTCAGTGGGTAGGGCACTGGCCCCATATACTACTGAGAGTGGTGGGTTCAAACCCGGCCCCGGCCAAATTGCAACAAAAAATAGCCGGGCATTGTGACGGGCGCCTGTAGTCCCAGCTACTCAGGAGGCTGAGGCAAGAGAATTGCCTGAGCCCAGGAGTTGAAGGTTGCTGTGAGCTATGTGACACCATAGCACTCTACCCAGGGTGGTAAAGTGAAACCGTCTCCACAAAAAAAAAAAAAAAAAGTCCAATTTAAAAATGGGCAAAGGGCTTGAACACATTTCCCAAAAGAAGAAAAACAAATGACCAATAAGCACATGAAAAGATGCTGAACATCATTTTGTACTGACTACATTTTCTTATTTTCTGTACTATTGATGCTGTAGCATTTAGAGATTGAATCCAAGACAGCTAACTACCTTCCCAGGGCAAACTAATTCCCAGAGACAGCAAATGAGTTCTCTGTATTCCTTTAATATACAAATCAACCAATCCAGAGGTCACATGCCAACCACAAGATCTATCAAACACTCATACAAAAAGCCAATACTCCTCAGCCCTAACGTACCCCAAAACCAGGTACCAAAAATCCTGAAACCACCCCTACAGCCCAAAGCCTGCTAAACTGCTTACTTTGCCCTGCCTTGCCTGACATCGGAAAATGCAATGAAGGCTCTGAGCCTTGCTCAATCCTGTCCTCCTTTCTGTCTCCTGACAGACCCCAGTCCTTCACTTGCTCCTGTGTGGTGTGCCATCCTCTTGCTTCTAGGATTTTCTAAGTATAAACTTCCTTCACAACAATCATTTCTGTATCTGCACGTCTGGAATTCCTAATTACAACAAATCCCAGATACAATCTGTATCTCTGCTACAGAGAGTCATATGAAAATCAAAACACAGTGAAGTAATACTTCATAACCACTAGGATGGCTACAATTTTTCTTTTTTTTAAATCTTTAGAAGTGTTGGTGAGGATGGGAAGAAATTGGAACATTCATATATTGCGAGCAGTAATTTAAAAGGGTGTAGCCACTACTGAAAATAGCGTAGCACTTCCCGGAAAAGCTAAGCAAAGAATTACCCAATGCCCTCAAAATAGAGAGCTCAGAGCAAGGACTCTGGCAGGTATCTGTATTCCAGCATTCACTGTGGCATTATTCCTAATGGCCAGATAACAGAAACAATGCAACTGTTCACCAAACAGATCAATGAATAAATATGTTATACACCTACACACTGGATTATTCAGCCATCAAAAGAAGCAAATTTCGGATATATCCTATCATATGCATGAGCCTTCAAGGCATATTTTATTTATTTATTTATTTTTTTTGTAGAGACAGAGTCTCACTTTATGGCCCTTGGTAGAGTGCTGTGGCCTCACACAGCTCACAGCAACCTCCAACTCCTGGGCTTCAGCGATTCTCTTGCCTCAGCCTCCCGAGTAGCTGGGACTACAGGCGCCCGCCACAATGCCCGGCTCTTTTTTGATTGCAGTTTGGCCGGGGCCGGGTTTGAACCCGCCACCCTCGGTATATGGGGCCGGCGCCTTACCAACTGAGCCACAGGCGCTGCCCCTCAAGGCATATTTTAAATGAAATAAACTGGACACAAAAAGACAAATATGGCATGGTCTAAATGTTTATATGGAACATCTACAACAGGCAAATTCACACAGAAGTAGGTCAGACATTACCAAGGGATGGGGAAGAAAGGGAATAGGGGTTTGGGGGGAGGACAGGGAAATAAGAAAAATGGTTAAAGTGGCCAATATTTTATACGTATTTAACCACAATTCTGAATATTTGATAATGTACCAAAACCCACTAAATGGTACACTTTCAATGGTGAATTGTATGGTAGGTGTCCTGAAACATGTATTTCTTAGTGGGGGACATGAAAGGAGGAGACGTGAGTGAAATTTATTATCTCTCTGGAAAGACAAAATGGTAAATGTGAGTAAAACCCAAGCCTGGAAAACTGTTAAGACACGAATGTTAAACTAATACAACAGGCAATTTGGATATAAAATACAACCAAAGAGTCCTCAAATTGAGACCAGAAGCAGTGATTCAGGGGTCTAATATTAAGTAATGAGGAGGAAGTACAGTTAAGGCAAAATAGTTAAATAGCAGTAATGCTTTATAAGGTATCAAGTGTTTTACTTTAGATTGTACTGTTTTTTTTTTGTTTTTTTTTTTGAGACAGAGTCTCACTGTGTTGTCCTTGGTAGAGTGCTGTGGTGTCACAGTTCTCAACAACCTCAAACTCTTGGGCTTAAGTGACTCTCTTGCCTCACCCTCCCAAGTAGCTGGGACTACAGGCACCTGCCACATGCCCGGCTATTTTTTGGTTGCAGTTGTCATTGTTGTTTGGCAGGCCCGGGCTGGATTCAAACCTGCCAGCTCTGGTGTATGGGGATGGCACCCTCGCCACTGAGCTACAGGCACTGAGCCAATTTTACTGTTTTTTAAATTTATCCAACACATTGGCTATAACGGTATAATGTTTGTAAAAAAGTCACTGAGACTATGATAAGTAAACTTTTGTATACTTATTATATACCTCATCAAGCTTTGAAAAGTTGTCCAACATAACATCGTAACAAAAATGTAAGAATGTCCTACTTGTGGTCTTATTTAATCAGATGGGCTCATGTGTTGCTTCTTTGCACCTAACATGTTAGCATGCTGTCAGCAGGCTCGCTCCCATTTCAGATTTCCTTTTATTAATTTATTTTTTAGAGATAAGGTCACCGAGGCTAGAACACAGTGGTGCAATCATAGTTCACCATAACTTTGAACTCCTGTGCACAACAATCCATCTACGTCAGCCTCCCAAGTAGCTGGATTGTTGAGCACAGGAGTAGGCCACACCACAACTGACCAATGCATTAATTTTTATTTTTGTAGAGACAGGGTGTGGCCTGCAAGTGATCCTCCTCATTTGGACTTCCAGAGTGCTGGGATTTTAAACTTGAACCACTGTTTGGCCTTTTATTACTTTTACTATTCTTCCAGTCTCTTTCAATGTTTCTAGTCCATTTTTTAAGATACCCTATAGAGGGCAGCGCCTGTGGCTCAAAGGAGTAGGGCACTGGCCCCATATGCTGGAGGTGGCGGGTTGAAACCCAGCCACAGCAAAAAAAAAAAAAAAAAAAAGATACCCTATAGAGACTCTGATTCTAAGTATTAGGATAGTTCACTTTTTACTGTATCTTACTTCCACCAATCCTCATTTGCCCATAAAACTTCCAGAGATTATGATAAACATCAATTGTTACAAGGCAAAAACTGAAGCTATCTGGGCAGCAGTAGCAACAACTGCTACTCTTTATAGTAAAGTTTCACGTTATTACTTTTTTCTTTTCTTTTTTTTTTTTTTTTTTTTGAGACAGAGTATCACTTTGTCACCCTTGGTAGAGTGCCATGGCATCACAGCTCACAGCAACCTCAAACTCTCGGGCTTAAGCGGTTCTCTTGCCTCAGCCTCCCCAGTAGCTGGGACTACAGGAGCCTGCCACATGCCCGGCTACTTTTAGAGACGAGGTCTGGTTCTGGCTCTGGCTGGTCTCAAACCCGTGAACTCAGGCAATCCACCTGCCACAGCCTCCCAGAGTGCTAGGATTACGGTGAGCCACTGCGACTGGCCAACTTATCTTTAATGTTCCAATCTCTCCCAGGAAAAAGAAAATCATCTACACAGATCAGACACGCTTTATAAACCACTCAAAAAATTACCTTTGATCTTTTGTTTGGTGTATATGCTTTTGCATTGCTAAATATCAACCGGATGTCTTTGCAAAATTCCAAAGGACTGTCATAATTTCCCGCATCTAGAGTTTCCCTTACTGTTCCAAAATCCATTGGGGTATCTATAATATCTCGGTAGTCCTAGGTTTTAAAAACAATAATTACTTCACAAATTCATTTCTTGCTTTTAGAAATGTAAATGCACTACATCTCTAATATATTTGAAATAACAGAAGCAAGAGAAAAGCTTAAAAGAATCTTAAGATTCATTAACGTTTAAAAAGAGGTACAGACACAAAGACAAAATGGAAAGAAATACATCAAAATGTTAATGTCTATATTTAAGAGTGGGACACAAGATGTATTTCCTGAGTTACACTCTTTTCTGTAATTTCCAAACTTCCTACAGTATATCGGTGCTGTTATAACCTTTTTTTTTTTTTTAAGGTCATCTTTGAATTCCCCTATTTAAGGAGTAAAAACAGATACTTTAATCCCAAACATGGCTTTCCTGGCGGTGGGCCCATTTAGATAATAGAAATCTATAGAGAATCCTCCCATTATTACATAACACTGTTCAAGTCTGAATTCTTCAATAATTTAAGATTTTCTATAAATCCAAGAAAACTATGTAAAACAGCATTGCTATAGCTAACTATAGAGGAAAAAAGAGAAAAAAAGAAGCTAAAATAAAGTCTAGTTATCTTACACGTTAAAGTTCAATTTAAATACCTCTACCCCAATCTCCTTGCCACAAAATAAGAAAAGCCCCAAACATTCAAACAATGAAAACTTACTGGATATTCAACCAAATCAACAGGTTGTCTAAATGGTTCAGAATCTTCACATTGAAAAATTAAGTTCACTAGTTCCTTACACTGTTTCTTCCAGTTGCTTTCAACATAGTTGGTAGCTCTGCTGCTCCTTTTTTTCCAATCATGGACCTAAAAATACATTCACAATAGTTAGTATTTTCAGTCTTAGGGGGAAAAAAAAAAATCACAATAGTATAAGACTACAGTAAAATGCAACTGAGCTATTATCTTTCTACATTGTGTGTCATTAAGAATTGTGACTGTAGGCGGTGCCTGTGGATCAGTGAGTAGGGCGCCGGACCCATATGCTGAGGGTGGCGGGTTCAAACCCAGCCCTGGCCAAATTGCAACAAAAAAAATAGCCGGGTGTTGTGGCGGGCGCCTGTAGTCCCAGCTGCTCAGGAGGCTGAGGCAAGAGAATCGCGTAAGCCCAAGAGTTAGAGGTTGCTGTGAGCTGTGTGATGCCACGGCACTCTACCTGAGGGCGGTATGTGAGACTCTGTCTCTACCAAAAAAAAAAAAAAAAAAAGAATTGTGACTGTAATTAGAAAAACCAACTTTTTTTGTTAAAACCCAATGTCACATGTTGTTCTCAACTCATTTTTCCAGAAATGAAAATTTAGAACTAGCCATGACACACTTTGATATCACCTCCCAATTTCAGAAAAATCACAAGGTTAATTACGAAAAGCATTCTCTAGCAAAGGGCACAATATCCATAAAAGGCTGTTCCATAACCTTTCTCCTTCCAAGTTTGCAAGATTTGTTTTCACTGAATATGAATTATAATTGACAGTGCAATAGGAAGTAAAAAGCCCCACCACCAAGATGTCCACATCAGAATCCTCACAACCTATGACTACGTTACCTTTTATGGAAAAAGGTACTTTGTATATGTTAAGTAAATTTATGGACCTTGAGGTAGGAGATTATCCTAGGGTCAATGTCATCACAAAGAACATTGTAAGAGGGAAGGAAGCAGAAGGGTCAGAGTCGGGAGAGACTGAGAGATGTTTTGTTATTGCCTTGAAGGTGGTAGAAGGGGGCCCATAGCCAAGGAATGGGGACAGCTTCTAAAAGCTGGAAAACTCAAAGAACTTTCCGCTAGAGTTTCCAGCCATGCCAAGATCATGATTTAGGCCCAGTGAGATCCATGCACATTTCTAATCTACAGAATTGTGAAATAAGACATTTTACTTATTTTAGCAACTAAATCTGTCATTTGCTATAGCACACACAGCAAACAAATACACACACTAAAACTTGGGAGTGTGTTTAGAAACAAAATTAAATGATAATCAGATGAGACTAATTCAGGTCTAACTTTTCAATGTTACTTGGTACATGGTAGAAATTATTTGATAAAAAGCTTAAACTTAAATAACTGGATAATATTTAGAATTATCTGGGTTAAAATATTTTAAGCATTTTCACATTAATAAACTTTACATTTACATAATCTATAACATTAGAACTTTAAGGGCTGCTGATGACACAACTTCCTCAACTTATTTCCATATATCCTTCTCCTTTGTGCCTCAGCCTCATCTCCTAACAAATCCCTATTTTTTAAAAAAGTTAAATCACTAAATCCTAGGTAATATTCCCCTTAAAATACTTCATCAGGCTAGGTGTGATGGCTCACCTCTATAATCCTCCTATCCTGGAAGGCTGAAGGACTAGGATTATTTAAGGTCAGGAATTTGAGACCAGTCTGCCTGAGAAAGAGTGAAACCCTTATCTGTACTAAATGTGGCAAAAATTAGCTGAGCATGGAGGGACATGCTATAGTTCCAGATACTTGGGAGACTGAAGCATGAAGATCACTTGAGCCCAGGAGTTTGAGGTTGCTGTGAGCTAACCTGAGGCCATACTCTAGCCTATACAACAGAGCAAGACTTTGTCATTCCCTCCCCCACACTGAAAAAGTTCATCACTTTCCCTTCCTCTTCATTTCTAACATTATCCTTGATTAGGTTCCCATCCTTCCCTCTATATACTTGCAATGAACTTTTTTGTTTTTGTTTTTTTGAGACAGTCTCAACTTTGTTGCCCTCAGTAAAATGCCATGGCATTACAGCTCACAGCAACCTCAAACTCTTGGGCTCAAGCGATTCTCTTGCCCCAGCCTCCCCAGTAGCTGGGACTACAGGTGCTCGCCACAATGCTTGGCTATTTTTAGAGGCAGGTCTGGCTCTTGCTCAGGCTGCTTTCATGCCTATGAGCTCAAGCAATCCACCTGCCTTGGCCTCTCAGAGTGCCGTGATTACAAGTGTAAGCCACTTCACCTGGTCTTGCAATGAACTCATTCATCTTACCTTCTTATCCTTCAAATTGTATTTATCTATTTTGGCTGTGCAACTGATCATCTACTTTCAATTTAAATGAAATCCTTCAATTTCAACATTACCATAATCTGGCCCCAATGTAACCACCAGACACAGCCACTTTGCTTATTCCACCATACAATCTCTATACCCATCAGGCCAGTGACCTTATTGGCCATGGACTTGCCATACTTTCCTGCTTATTCTTGTCTTTGCTTTAACACCTCCCTGCACACATTTTTATTAAACTTTTTAGCCCTCAAGTCTCTTAGGACTTATCCCTTATTTTTTTAATGGTCTTTTATCCTTCTATCTTAGAGAATATAGTCTAAATCCCAACTCTTCTGCTAACTCTTTCCACTGATCTCTCCCATTTCTCTTATAAAAATATTCAGTATCTGTATCAATGTAACTTTGCAAAGACAAAATCTGAAATCATAAATAGATATTAAAACAAAGAACAAACAAACCACAGAAATCAATCATGCAGAATAACTTACTCTCCTTCTTCCAGAAGATGTTTTAGGAAGATCACTATCATCCTAGGAATAAAATCAGAGAACCTTAAGTATTCACATTAGAAATAAAATACCCTTAATAAAAAGGTATATCAAAGACATCTGGTCATATCAGAATTATAACATGTAATAAAATCTCCAACGATACACTAGTAGAAGGATCTTTGTGGCACCCAGTTTTCAAAAAACTAACCATTCTTAAAAATCCTTTTTTATTCCCTAAGAATATATATTAATTCCAAAATTCAAAGTTATAACTACAAAAAGATACCTTCTGCATTTCCTAAATAAAAAATTTATGTTTTATCTTTATCCATAAAACCTCAGAAACTCAGTCTCCTACAGTTCTTGAATTTTATGTTCTATATATTTCTTATTCCCTGAATCATTTATTAGAATATCCATTTTTATTCCAGTATATGCTAAGAAAAAAACCCAATAAACTATAATAAGGGTTTGTGGATATTAACACTCTGTCTTTAAAGAACATCTTTCCCACATCTTCCTACCACAGCCTACTTCTGTAGAAAGTAAATTACACAATACCATTGCCAATTATACTCCAGCATTACCTTGAGTAAAGGACATTAGGGCAGTTTGAATATGATCAGGTTCACTAATCTTTAATTATAATTAAACCCAATAGTCAAATATTGGTTTACCAAAAAAATTTCCAAGGCCTTCTTTATAATAAACCTTTCACTAGCTAAAATTTGAAAAGATAATATATTCCACATCTAAAGTTATTTAGATATGTTTAACTGATATTAATTATTGACTAAAACAAATCATTTATCTAAAAAATTCAAAAAATATATATTTTTATCAAATGCCCTATTTTCATAGTTCATTGGCATATAGCAAGCACTGATATTAAGTAACCAACATTTTCTATCTCACTTTTTATTTTTTTGTTTTGTTTGAGACAGAGTTATCACTTTGACCGCCCTTGGTAGTATGTTGTGCATCATAGATTATAGCAACCTCAAACTCTTGGGCTCAAGTGATCCTCTTGCCTCAGTCTCCCAAATAGCTGGGACTATAGGACCCACCACAAAGCCTAGCTATTTTAGAGATGGGGGTCTCACTCTTGTTCAGGCTGGTCTCCAAATCCTGAGCTCAAGGAATCCACCCACCTCGGCCTCTCAGAGTGCTAGGATCAAGGCATAAGCCATCTCGCCCAGCCTACCTCACTCTTTAAATTACCATTGGAAATTAACAAAAAATAGCTGTAAAATCAAATAACTTCATACCAAATCCTCAGCATTTTGCTCTTCGTTTTCAGATGTGTTAGAAAGTTCTGAGATATTTGTACAGTGTTGATTCCTAAAAAGCAAATTTTTACTTTAATAGTACACAGATGGAGTTACTATTACAAAAGATTCGAATTAAACATTAAGATACCATTTCCCAAACTACATATACCTAATTTCAAACAGAGGAATACTAGGTTTTAACCCAATCTTCTGTGGAAACAACAGGCCATATTAAGTCCCAATTTAGAAACTTGAAGGGTTTCTTTTGTTGTTTACATATAGGAAATCACATCCAGGCCTCAACTGAATGAATACATGCATGAGTGTTTACAAGTATCATCACTAGCATTCATACAGTAAGTATCAGAACCATAGTTGACATAAGGCAAAAGATAATAGAAAAAGAACAAGAAAATGAAACAAAAGCAAATAATACCTTAACCTCACTATACCCACAGAAGAAAAAAAGAATGCCAAATAGGAATATCTACGAAACACAAGTAGGTATTTTCCTGAAGTAGAAAAAAAGTTGGTTCTAAGCCAAGAAGTAACTTAAGTCTGAGTCCCTAAGACTTAGAACAGAATCCACCCAAGAAATTTGATAGGATTTTATTCCCCAGTTTTTAACTAGATATTGAAAGTGATGGGACTGGTTATAAACTATTTCCTCTACTTTTTTTTTTTTTTTTTTGAGACAGATTCTATGTTGCCCTCGGTATAATGCCATAATGCCATGGCATCACAGCTCACAGCAACCTCAAATTCTTGGGCTCAAGCAGTTCTCTTGCTTCAGCCTCCCTTGTAGCTGGGACTACAGGCGCATGCCACAACGTGCCCAGCTATTTTTTTGTTTGTAGCAAGCTTGGGCTGGGTTCGAACCCACCAGCTCCAGTGCATGTGGCTGGTGCCCTAACCACTGAGCTACAGGAGCAAAACCTATATAATTCTTATGGTTATATAAAAAGGGCATTTAAGACTATACAGCAAAACTCAACTCATGTTGAAGGAAATTCAAAATACATAATTTGTCTAACATCCCAAATATATTCACTAGAATAGACTAGAATATCTCAATTTCCAGATCAGTTTTCAAACTGATTTAATGCAAAAAATTCATGGAATATTCACACATGTAAAAACAATATCACAGGACATAAAACAACTCCAAAAGACTCCACCAAGAGTCTCCTGGAATTGATAAATAAATTCAGCAAAGTCTCAGGTGACAAAATCAAAGTACACAAATTAGCAGCATTCCTATACACCAATAACAGTCAAGCTAAGAGTCAAATCAAAGACTCAATACCATTCACAATAGCAACAAGGAAATAAAATACCCAGTAATATATCTAACCAAGGAGGTATAAAACCTTTATAAAGACAACTATGAAATATGGAGGAAAGAAACTGCAGATGATACAAACAAATGGGAAAACATATCATGTTAATGGATTGGTAAAATCAACACTGTTAAAATGTTGACTCAGCGCCGGCAGCTCAGGGGCTAGGCACCAGCCACATACACAGGAGCTGGAGGGTCTGAACCCAGCCCAGGCCTGCCAAACTACAATGACAATTACAACCAATAAAAAGAAAATAGCCGGGTGTTGTGGTGGGCACCTACAGTCCCAGCTACTTGGGAGGCTGAGATGAGAGAATAGTTTAAGTCTAAAAGTTTGAGGTTGCTGTGAGCTGTGACCA
This sequence comes from Nycticebus coucang, assembly GCF_027406575.1. Lineage (NCBI taxonomy): Eukaryota > Metazoa > Chordata > Mammalia > Primates > Lorisidae > Nycticebus > Nycticebus coucang. Next base: position 6,615,657 of record NC_069795.1, on the reverse strand, counting down.
TCACAGCACTCTACTGAGGGCGACATAGTGAGACTCTGTCTCAAAAAAAGTCCATGTTACCCGAAGTGATTTACAGATTGAATCCCCATCAAAATACCAAGGCATATTTCATAGATCTAGAAAAAATTAATTATATACTTCGGAAAAGAGACTGAATAGCCAGAGCAATCCTAAGCTTAAAAAAAAAAAAGAAAGAAAGAAAGCTGAAGCACCACATTACCAGACTTTAAACCATCAATATAAGGCTACTGTAACCTAAACAGCTTGGTTCTGGCACAAAAATAGAGACCTAGACCAATGGAATAGAACAGACAATGCAAAAAAAAATCATCCACATATAGCCAATTGAACTTTGACAAAACAGACAACAATATACATTAGGGAAAAGAAGCCCTATTCATTCATTAAAAGAAGGGAAAAGAAGCCCTATTCATTAAAGCCCTATTCATTCATTAAAAGAAGCCCTATTCAAGAAGCTAGGAAAATTGGACAGCCACATGCAGAAAAATGAAAAAGCATCCATATCTCTCACTACTCAAATTAATTCAAAATGAATAAAAGACTTAAATATAAGGCATGACACTGTAATAATTCTAGGAGGAAATGTCGGGAAAACTCTTCCAGATATCACCTTAAGCAAAAAATTATAGGAAGACGATCCCAATGGCAATCACAGTAACAACAAAACTCAATAAATGGGGCTTGATTTCATTAAAATGTTTCTGCATAGCTAAGGAAATAATCAACAGAGCAAACAGATAACCTACAGAATGAGAGAAAATATTCCCAAGGGCTAATAACCAGAATCTACGAAGAACTTAATAAGAAAAATACAAACAAAAAAAAAAAAAGAAAAATACAAACAACTCCATTAAAAAAAGTGGGCAAAAGACATGAACAGAAGCTTTTCCAAAAAAAAAAAAAGACAAATAAATGAAAAAATGCTCAACGTTGCTAATTATCAGGGAAAGGCAAATTAAAGCCGCAATGAGACATGTATTAGCACCCTAACGCTGAAAAGAAAACAATAAAAAATAAAAAAAAAATTTAAAAAGAACAGATGCTGGTGTAGATGCAGAGAGAAAGGAACACTACACACTCTTGGTTGGATCTGTAAAACCTCTATGGAAAACCGTATGGAGATTCTGCAAAGAACTACAAGTACACCTACCGTTTCATCCAGTAATTCCATTACTGGTTATTCACCAAAAGGAAAAGAAATCACTGTTTCAAAGAGATACTTGAACTCAAATGTTTATTGCAGCACAGTTCACAATCACAAAGATGTGGAATTGCTCCCCGCTGGACAGTCAGGGCGCACGCTGCAAAGCCTGGGCGAGCTCAGCTCTGTGTGGGGCTGACACAGCCCTGTGTGACTGGAAGGAAGATGGAGCCAGAAGCTGAACTGGAGGGGGGACCCTGACCCTACTTACTGAGGTCCTGCCACCAGGAGCCCCTTCCTCCTCTAGTACGCCACTAATGCCTTCGGGGTCCCCTGTGGGCTGGGTCCTGAGAGTGGAATGGTCCCCGAGGCCCAGGGCGTTGGGACTTCCTCATGCGTGATGAAGGGAACTGACAAGCCACAAGGGACACACCCCCCCTCCGCTACCCCCAGTAACCCCAGGCATGAAAACCCCCAGAAGGCAAATGTGTAATACAAACACGTCTATGTCTACTGACGTAACCATCTCACAGATTCCAGCTTCAGAACAGGAGACTGTGGTTAGACTAAAACAACTGCTTTTGAAGTTGTTAAAAGTTTATTGGTGCACAAAAAGACACTTACACAATGAGTTATATTTTATCTTGGCTAGTATATTATGACAGGGCAATCACATGATAAAAAGCAACAACATACTGTATATTGTTCAAATGATCTTCTAGGAGATTTTTTTGGAATGCCAAGCTTCTCTGTGAAAGAGCATACAATGATCTACAGAAACTTGGTAGTAGTCAATCAGCAGGAATTGTCAGACTCAGGCACATCTGTGACTGAAAACAAACATCACCTTCAAGGCGGAAGTGATCAAAGGATCCTGTGCAAGAGCTACAGGAAGGGAAACCTTCACCTTCAAAGTTGGTTTCCAGACCATCTACCTCATTTAGAAGGACAGCAATTAGTGAGACAGAAGAAAATTCAGAGGAATTGTCTGGTGAAGGACAGAGAAAACGTCACAGATTTGATAGTATTTCCCTTGCCTTTGATGAAAGACTGGCTCTGTGTCATCAGGGAGAGCTGCTGTGAAAGAATTGGCATAAATGAGTCTCCAGGGACACCATCAAATCTGGATCTTGATGCTGGTGTAAGTGAACATTCAGGTGACAGGTTTGATCAGGATTCAGTTTCAGATCAATTTAGTGTAGATTTTGAAGTTGAATCTCGATTCGGAAGATTATAGTCTTAGTGAAGAAAGACAAGAACTCTCAGATGAAGATGATGAGGTATAAGATGATACTGTGTATCAAGCAGAGGAGAGTAATACAGATTCATTGGAAGAAGATTCTGAAATTTCTTTAGCTGACTACCAGAAATGTACTTCATGTAATGAAATAAATCCTCCCCTTCCAAATTGCAATAGATGTTGGGCCCTTCATGAGAATTGGGTTCCTGAAGATAAAGGAAAAGATAGAGGAGATATCTCTGAGAAAGCCAAACTCAACACAAGCAGAAGAGGGCTTTGATGTTTCAGATTGTGAAAAAAAACTATAGTGAGTGATTCCAAACAGTCATCTGTGGAGGAAAATGATAAAATCACTCAAGCCTCTCACTCACAAGAAGTGAGGACTATTCTCAGCCATCAACTTCTAATAGCATTATTTATAGCAGCCAAGAAGATGTCAAAGAGTTTGAGAGGGAAGAAACACAAGACAAAGAAGAAATACGGAATTTAACTATCCCCTTAATGCCACTGAACCTTGTGTGATTTGCCAAGGTCAATCTAAAAATGGTTGGATTGTCCATGGCAAAACAGGACATCTTATGACATGCTTTACATGTGCAAAGAAGCTAAAGAAAAGGAATAAGCCCTGCCCAGTACATAGACAACCAATTCAGATGATTGTACTAACTTACTTCTCTTCTCCTAGCTGACCTGCCCATAAAAGTAGAATACATATTTCTAACTATATAACCCTAAAAAGGCTGGGCTCCCATAGCTCAGTGGTTAGGGTGCCAGCCACATGTTCCGGGGCTGGTGGGTTCGAACCTGGCCTGGGCCTGCTAAAAAAAAAAAAACCTAGGCATTGTGGCAGGTGCTAGAGTACAGTCCCAGCTAGTAGGGAGGTTGAGGCAAGAGACTTCTCTCCAAGATTAGATCCCAACGGGATCACTCTATTGTTGCTTGATCTTTGTAGGGAGTGACCCTGTGTAGTTCCTCTGGGGCTGCTCCAGCTAGGGAGTTCTGGTTGTGGAAGCAGCTCCAGCATGTGACACACCCAGATCCAGCAACAGGGCGGGAGGTGGTGAGCCCAATAGTTTGAGGTTGCTGTGAGCTATGATACCACAGAACTGTACTGAGGGTGACAAAGTGAGACTGTCTCAATTTAAAAAAAAAAAAAAAAAAGCCTACAAATTTAGGCAACACGGAATTTATTTTTATTTACATATATCAAAGTGAAAAAGAATCTCAATCCAGATAGTTTTTTTTCTTTAGTGTGCTTTACCTCCTTTGAGAGAGGAATAGTGAATATTTATTTCCTTTTAGGAAAATTTCACTTCTGTTTGTATTTGGCTTTTAACGTAATTTGAGTTGAATATATACAGCTCATCCTTTACCCATGCTCCTCCTTTTAAATAATTTCTACTTTCTCTTAAATGAGAAGTATCTGATTTTAAAAAATAATATATATGTGTGTACGTGTATATATATATATATATATATGTAAGTAGGACACCTAAATGTAATTTATTTACTACCTTTCATGTATGGAGAAAATGTGCAGATTTTAATTAAATTTTTGATACTCTTAAATCTTCTAATGTTTAGCTTTTCTGAGTCTCTTGAAAATATTGTTTCTGAGTAAAAAAGAAGCTGGAAGATGTGTTGCTATGTGAGTAAAAATGTACATCTTATTCTTTAGCACCTTTATACTGTGAGGGTTAGGTGGTAATGATGCTGTCAGTGAGCAAAGCCATCATTTACTTGTAAGACAAACTTTTTTAAGGCTCCCAGTAAAATGTGGAATTGTTCTGGGAGTCTAATCTCTAATATACCAAGCCCTTTTTCACAAAAAATCCTCTTCAAAGCTAGGCTCGGGTGGCTCACACCTGTAATCCTAGCACTCTGGGAGGGTGAGCTGGGTGGATCGCTTGAGTTCATGATCAGTCTGAGCAACAACAAGACCCTGTCTCTACTAAAAATAGAAAAAAACTAGCCAGGTATTGTGGCAAATGCCTGTTTTTTTTTTTTATTTTGGGTTTTGTTGTTGTCGTTGTTGTTGCAGTTTTTGGCCGGGGCTGAGTTTGAACCCACCACCTCTGCCATATGAGGCCGGTGCCCTGCTCCTTGAGCCACAGGCACTGCCCTGTGGCAAATGCCTGTAGTCCCTGCTACTTGGAAGGCTGAGGCAAGAGCATCACTTGAGTCCAAGCGTTTGAAGTTGCTGTGAGCAATGATTCCTAGGCACTCTTTCCAGGGGATGGAGTAAGACTCTGTCTCAAAAAAAAAAAAAAAAAAAAAGGTTGGGGGTGGGGGGCACTCCTTAGGATTTAGTGATCTGTTGTTTCCCCTAAGTTGAAAACTAACTCTAAGATTGAAGTATCTTCTTGGGCTAGGTTATGCAGTTTCTGGTAGTTGCCTAGGTTTTAGGCCTTTTCTTAAAGCCAGTTTTAAAAACCAGTGAATTGGGAGGTGGTAAATATACACTATGGAATATTACTTAGCCACAAAGAAAGATGAACCAAGGCCTTTGGCAACATTGGATGGAACTGGAAACCATTATCCTAAGTAAAGCATCTAAAGAATGAAGTAGTGAAATGGAATTAAGTGCTGAGTATACATGTGCATGGCAAGAAATAAAACAGTGGAAATCAAGCAGGGGGAAGGGCATGGGCAAAATCAAGCATGGGCAAAATCCTACTTCACCAATACAACAAGCACTATCTGGGTGATGAGTACACTTACAACACGGACTCCAGATAACAAAATCAATACATGTAACCAAAAACATCTGTACCCTATAATAGCATAAGATTTAAAAAAAACCAAAATACAATAAAACTAAATCTAATCATAAGAAAAGCAAGAAAATCTACAAAATAAGTAAACAACGTCCACAAAATGGTAAGGTCATAATACAAAGAAAAAATTAAAGGAGACTAAGAAAACAAAATACTAAATGTAAAAGGCATTCTGGATTGCGTTCTGAAACAATGTAAGGATACTGGGGTAAAAACTAGTGAAACTCAAATAAATCCTACACTCAACACAGTCAATTTTATAGCAAGATTAATTTTAACATTTTATAAATATACCACAGTGAGTAAAATGTTAACCTAAGGGAAGGCTGTAGATGAAGAGCACATGGCAACTGTTGTATGAAATAAGTTCAAAATTGTAACAAGCTGAAAAACCAAATTATTCAATTTTCCATTTCTTTACTAAAATTATAATTATAGTAACTATGTAAAGAAATGTCACTTAAGTGAAACATTAAAAGTGTACAGTTCAGAAAATAAAAAAACTAGATGTTTAGGAGTACAATGTGCAAAGTGTCTTATACAGCATCTAGGAGATAACTTACTTGATAAATTTTAAAAGTTGGTCACTTATCTTTTTAGCTGATCTTGCGATTACACTCCCAGGTTCATTAAATGTTCTGGCATTATGTTCTATGTATCTGATTTCCCAAACTAATGCAGACAGCCTCCTTCAAAATAAAGTAGGCAATTTAGGGCTTAGAAAATGAAAAGACAGAAACCAAGTTGAAAGAAAAAAAAAAAAATCTCAATATGTAAATTAAACCAGCATGACATTAATCGTACTAAAGTGCAAAGCAATAATGAATACTTTTCAATACTGTCAAGTTGACCACAGTCATAAGCAATTTACTGGACACTGCACTACAGAAAATAATTAGAAACCAAATTTTTAACAAATCACTAAATCACATATGGAAAACTAACAAAGTAACCTTCCCTTTTCAAACAGCAGTTGAAACTCAAAGAAAATGTTAAATATCATCAACCCTAACAGTCAATTTTGCTCCCAACCGGCAAAGTGGTTTCTGATTTGAATGCACATTCCACAGTTTGACTACAGAAATAAATTACATCAATAATGTAGATTCGAGGAGACTCTTACAATGGTCATTTCTTAAAGTAGTTGAAATATAAAAAATAAAACACCATCAACTGCTATAGAAATCATTAAGAATAGGAAGTTTTATAGTTAAGAGTGCTCTAGAAGCCAAAGAAAAAAGGTTAATGCTTCTGGGAAATTTATCTTTCACTGAAGGCCAAATTCCAAATGTTAACTAATTAAATATTTGTAAATGAAGCAGTTGAATAGGAATTTAATATTCAAATAAAAAACCATATATCTCACTACTTATTAATTTCTAAGGATAAAAACAGATGACATGAGGATTGAAACATGATATTTGATATTACACTTGGTTTGACCCACACCTACTCATAGCCATCTAACACAATTTCTTAATGAAAGAGAAAAATAGAAAATAAGGTTAACCGGCTCCCAATTCCACAACCTCTTCCTTTATCCTAGCTGATACGTCCAAATAGCTTTTTTTTCAACTATTTTGAAAGCAGGTTTCTACTAACCTGTAAAATCGATTAACAAGTCTCATTCGAATTGTGTAAAGATCTGTTGGATAAGCTATTACAGTACAGTACTTTGGGTATGTACTTAGATCAACCGGGCCTGCAAAAGCTGCTGCTATATCTGTTAGGGAAGATAGACAAGTTTTTAATCAATAAATCCATTACCTCCAAGTGATTCTTCTCTACAAATGACTTAGAAGGTGGAGCTGCATGCAACATTATAGGCTAAACCAAAAAGTAAAATAAGGAGTGTGGCAAAGAACACAACCTCAATTATGCTATTATTATTTTTGGGTTTTTTTTGCAGTTTTTGGCCAGGGCTGGGTTTGAACCGGCCACCTCCGGCATATGGGGCCAGTGCCCTACTCCTTTGAGCCACAGGCGCTGCCCTATGCTATTATTTTAAAATACATTTATGAAACACTTGAAAATGTAACTTTTCACCCTGAAAAACTTACCAAGATTCAAAAGCTGATCTATCCCACTAATAATTCGGTCACATTCTTCATCTCTTGATTTCTGGCCCCACTCACCATCTTGAGGTTTGTAGAGCAATTTTTCCAGCTCTTCTGATGTGACAGAAATACTCGCCCCTAATTCTTCAGGTGGATCAACTACAGATTCCAACAAAAAGAACAGAAAGGGGGGAGAAAAAAAATGAACTGAGAAAACAAATGTATACTACACTGAAATTCAATTTTCAAAGCTTATAAAATAGGTTACCTTCGCAGTCAAAAACAGAGTTCAAATGTATAACTCTTATAAAATTCTTGAGATTACCCAAGGAATTAAATTCAGGCACAATCTACCCACACCAATAAAATTAAAAATATTTTAGGGTGCCATTATCAAATTTTAGTCTAGTTCTTCAAAGGCAAATGTAATACAGAGGCCTCTGAAAACACCAATTGAATTTGGCAATATTAAAAAATTTAAACATACATAACTAAAAAGTAATTTTTTTAAAAGTCAAGACAAAAATCAGTGAAATAATCCCACCACGACAAATAGCTATTTTCCTAAATTTTGAAAGAGCTCACATGAAGCAAGGAGGAGTTTTAAGAAACTCCTAGAAGGAAAGCCCCCCGCCCTAAAAAAAACCCACAGCAAGTTCTAAATATTTTAACTTATCATATAAGAGTTCTAATACACAGATAAGGAATGTCATCTATTGTGTGTTGGCTATTAGGTTAGCTCAGCATGCTGTTCCAATGGAGAAGAAGGGAATCAGACAAGCATCATTAACAGCTTATAAACCATATGATTGAGAGAATGTTTAACAGGTTTTCCTCGAGAAATACATCAGTTAAAATTCCTGCAAACATAAATTTTATATAATGCCAGTTTAATTCTTCTGTAAATCCTCTTAACTTTAATAGCTTTGACTAGAACTTTGACTTCTTTGTATTCTTACTTTTAGCTGAGGGATGGAAAATTTTTTAAGCATGAATGGAAATGATTCCTATGAGCTTAAAATTCATGTTCTTGCAAAGAAAGGGATTTCAATTTTACTTTCTGTATGAACATAAAATAGAAAAGACATCCCACTGCCTTCGCAAGTCAAAATATTTGTATTTTCACACTTTATTCCAGAGTTAAACTTTTAATATTTTGTCTAATCAAAAGGAAAGACAATGAGGCTGTGTGAGAAGGCAACAAAACAAAGTGCTAAAAACGTTGGTTTATCAAAGCCAGGATCTGTGTTCAAATCTTATCTATACCACCTAAACATGACATTGGGCAAATTTTTAACCTACGTCTTAAAAATTAAACACCTGCAAAATAAGGACAGTAAAGAAGTTTCCACCCCAAGGGTTGTTGAGAGAATTTTACATATACAACACTCAGAACGGTGCCTACCACAGAGCAAGTGCTGAAACTAGCACGTTAACGAGGATTTTTTGTTTGTTTCTGAACAAGACAGAATAATAGGAACTGCAAGTATCATTCAGGCTAAACAAACAAGAAAATAGACAAACGACATAAAGCAGTGGTTCTTAACTTTCCTAAAGCTGAGAACCTTTAATACGGTCCAAAGGGGTCGCGACCCACAGGCTGAGAACCACTGACATAAAGCAATAGTTTAAAACATTGAATACTAGGCAAAGGACAGGATTCCCACAGAGAATAAAAATAAATGAAGTGAACCCTCCAATTATCCCAGCTTGCCTTCAAAGAGTAGCCAGGCCATGACACAAGGAAGAGGAACCCAAGCAAGACCAGACAAATCACACAAGGTCCAGAGACAGAATGAGAGTCAAAGACAAGGAAGCTTAAGTTCATAGAGCAGAGCAGAGCAAAGGAGAGAAGAAAGCTGCAAAGGGGTCCCCTCAACCACTTCGTTGTATACTGATCAGCTCATATATATGAAAAAATAACAAGCTAGGAAAAGCAGCAAATGAAAATTACAGAAAAGGAAGCCTGGTGCTCAAAGGGCGAGAAATCCCGTCTATTCCTACCAGCCAAACCGGAAAACTTCATGATCCATAGAGCACTGGATAGACAACATAAACAGTTCTGCCTCAGAGGAGGAAATTAGCTATAAGGTGAGCACTTTCCCAAACCCACCACACATAACAAAAAAGGATAAAACTGGGTACAGGCGATTGTACTAATGTACACAGCTATGATTTAACAATAAAAAAAAAAAAGGATAAAACTGTTACCCACTAACTTAACTGTGTCTTAACACCAATCAATAAGGTAAAATTCACAGTCTGATATAAAATTAAAAATTACTTCCTGCATATCATATTGGGCAGAAAAAAAAATTACAAGGCATTGTGAAAAATCAAGAAATCAATACCCATAGTGAGAAACATTAATCTATCAAACAGAATTGGCACAGATTTTGGAAATAGCGTAAAAGACATAAACATAATTATTAATTCTATAGGCTTATAAAATAAATTATACATGGAAGATACCAAAAAAGAAAAACTACTGAAGTTCAACTTTTAGACACAAAAATGAGTAAGGTGAAAATTACACTAAATAGTGATAAAAGCAAATCAGACATTCTTTTTTTTTTTTTTTTAAATAGAGTTTTTATTTTTTTTTGTGGTTTTTGGCCGGGGCTGGGTTTGAACCCGCCACCGCCACCTCCGGCATATGGGACCGGCGCCCTACTCCTTGAGCCACAGGCGCCGCCCACAAATCAGACATTCTAAAAGTAAATTTGAAGACACAGCAACAAAAACTATCCAAAACAGTGAACAGATAATGAAAAAAAAGTAAGCCCACAGACACTGTGTGTCTGAAAAAGAACATTGTTATTCAAAAGTAACAGACCATTTAATAAAGGATCTGAGTAAACATTTCTCCCAAGATATAGAAATGACCAAAAAGCAAATGAAAAGATGCACAATACCATTTACCATCAAAGATATGCAAAACCGTAAGATCTGGGTGGCGCCCATACTCAGTGGGTAGGGCACCAGCCACATACACTGTGGCTGGAGGGTTCAAACCCAGTGTGAGCCAGCTAGAACAACAATGACAACTACAATAACAACCGAAAAAAGCCAGGTAGGCGTTGTGGCGGGCAACTGTAGTCCCAGCTACTTGGGAGGCTGAGGCAAGAAAATCGCTTAAGCCCAAGAGTTTGAAGCTGCTGTGAGCTGTAAGGCCACAGGGAACAGCTTGAGGTTCAAAACAAAACAAACAAACAAAAACCATAAGATACAATTTCACAAATACTAGAAAGGCATAATTTAAAAAAAGAAGTGTTATCCAGGATGTAAAGAAATTAGAATACAAATATACATCTGCTGTTAAGAATGTAAATTAATGGCAAAAATGCTTTTTGGAAAATTGTCCTTCCTCAAAAGGTTAAACGTATCAAGTTACCAGGTATGGAGTACCAGCAAGCAATGCCTCTCCAACACAAGAGATTAATAGACATTTGTACATGTTCACAGCAGCATTATTCATACCCATAAAGTGGAAAAAACCCAAATGTCCTCTTTTCAGATTTTTGAGGAATCTTCATATTGTTCCCCATAGTCGCTGTAATAATTTACATTCTAATCAACAGTGTGCAAGGGTTCCCCTTCCCCCACACCCCCACCAGCATTCATCACTGCCTATCTCTTTAATAAAAGCCATTTTAACCAGGGTAAATGGTATCTTATGTTCATCTGATTTGCATTTCTCTGATGACTGATGATGTTAAGCACTTTTTTCAGATACCTATTAGCCTTTTGTATATTTTTTTGAGAAATGTCTATTTAGATCCTTTGCACATAATTTAATCAGATTGTTTTCCTACTGAGCTGTTAAGAATACCTTATATATTCTGGTTATTAATCCCTTGTCAAATGGATAGTTTGCAATATAGTATTTTCTCACATTTTACAGGTTGTCTCTTCACTTTGTTTCCTTTGCTATGCATAAGCTTTTTAACTTGATGTGATCTCATCTGCCTAATTTTGCTTTCGTTGCCTGTGCTTTGGGGACATTACTCAAGAAATCACTGCCTGGACCAATGTCCTCAAGCATTTCCCTAATGTTTTCTTCAGTAATTCCATAGTTTCAGTTCTTAGATTTAGGTCTTTAATCCAATTTTATTTGATTTTTGTATATGGCAAGAGATACAGATTTCATTCTTTTGCAGATCTCTCAGCTGGGCACATGAGTATATCCAAAGGAGGGGAAATCAGTATGTTGAAAACATATCTGCACTCCCATGTTTATCACGGCACTATTCACAACAGTCAAGATATGGAATCAACCTAAATGTTGATAAATGAATAAAGAAACTGTGGTTTATATACACAATAGACTATTACATAACCATAAAAAAGAATGAAATCCTGCCCTTTCCGACAACTTGGATGGAACTGGAGAACATTATGTTACATAAAGTCAGTGAAGCATGGAAAGACAAATCTTGCATGCTCTCAGTTGCATGTGGGAGCTAAATATTAACAACAATTGATCACAGGGACAGAGAGTAGAATAATGGGTACTGGGCTAGGAAGGCAATAGGGAAAATATAGATAGATAGAATAATAGTTGATAGCACAACAAAGTGAGTATAATCAGCAATAAGTTAGGATGTACTTTAAAATAAAGAAAGGAATAGAACTGGAAATGTTCCTAACATAAAGAAATGATAAATACCTGAGGTGATGGATACCCTAATTACCCTGATGTGATTAATTCATATTATATGCCTGTATCAAAACATCACATGTATCCTAATGATATACAACCATTATTTACCTATAATAATTAAAACCATAGGGTGGCGCCTGTGGCTCAGTGAGTAGAGTGCCGGCCCCATATATCGAGGGCAGCGGGTTCAAACCCGACCCCGGCCAAACTGCAACAAAAAAATAGCCAGGCATCGTGAAAGGCACCTATAGTCCCAGCTACTCGGGAGGCTGAGGCAAGAGAATCGCCTAAGCCCAAGAGCTGGAGGTTGCTGTGAGCAGTGACACCATGGCACTCTACCAATAATAATTAAAACCTTAAATTTAAAAAAAAATTCCAACTAATGAATGGATAAAAATGTGGTACATACAAACAATGGAATATTATTCATCAATAAGAAGAAATATCCTGGTTTCTAAATACCACTGATTAATAAAACAAACCATGGCTCCATGAAAACTGCCTGATTAAGAGAGCCCTCAATAGCAAAAAGTAAGAAAATACTCTAGTGATGAAAAGAAACATCAAGAGGACATAGGAGAAAGCTGAAGGGGTTCCTAAAGACCAAATCTCTGATAATGTAGCAACCAAATTAATGACAGCAACTGAGTAAAGATTTTCGTATTTTACAAAAATGTGAGTATATATTCATGTAAATAAATAAGAAAGGTGATCAAAAAAAAAAAAAAGAAAGAAAAGGGATCCATCTGATAGTAAAATTCCAACTAATACATGTAAAGGAAATGAAAACAGAAAACTATTATTTGGGAAACACCACAGTAATTATTTCAAGTGAAAATCATTAAGAAATGCTAAAAGTAGTGTATGGAACATGAGGAAAAGGATTATTTGTAGCATATAAATACATTGTCATGAGACAAAAATTACAAAGAAAAAAGTACATACTTTTACAGGGGGAGAAACCTGACAGATGCCACTGAAATTAGTATTAACACCCAGCAACAGGACACACCTGTGCCTCCTGAAATGATGCACTGCAAAGGACACACATCACTTTTCTGACATACTTACCAAAAATGCAACGCTTGGATTTAATCAAGAGAAAACATCAGACAAATCCAACAGAAATTCTATCAAATAACTGCTCGGCAGTCCTCCAAAGAAAGCATCATGGTCATGTAAGAGTGAAAGACTAAGGGATCCCAGATTAAAGTTGACCAAGAAAACACGGCAATTAAATCTAAAATGTGAAAGACCATTAGTGAAATGACAAATTTGAATAAAATCTATAGATTAAATAAGAGTACTAACATCAGTGTAACTTCCTGATTTTGATAACTAAATTGTGCTAGCTGCGTAAGATTGGAAATCTAGGTAGCTGGCAATTCTTTGTACTATTTTTGTTACATTTTTTAAGTCTGAAATTATTTCAAAACTGTCTACAGCCATACCACCCTGAACACACCCGATCTTGTCTGCGATTATTTCAAAATGAAGTTTTTTTCCTTTGTTTGCTTCTAAGAGAGAGTCTCTCTCTATTACCTCAGCTACGAGTACAGTGACATCATCACAGTTCTCTGTAATCTCAAACTTCTGGGGTCAAGCCATCCTACTTGTCTCAGCCTCTCCAAGTAGCTGGGACTACATATAACTGTTTGCATACCCACACACACACAAGACATGCTATGCAAATGTACACAACATCAACGAGCCTATTATTATCCTGATGAGGATGACTGTCCTGTGTGTGACCTTTAACCCCAAGCAGCCAACATTAGCAACCACAGTGCCACCCCACCTAGCTAATTTTTCTGTTTTATAGAGACAGGGTCTGACTCTTACACAGGCTGGTCTCTCGAACTCCTCAACTCAAGCAATCCTCCAGCCTCTGCCTTCCAAAGAGCAGGTGTGAATCACTGCACACCACATCCAGCCTCAAAATAAAGATTTTTAAAGCACAAAAACTTAAAATGAAGAACACATTCTCGAAAAATAAAATAAAATACATGTACTCAGATTTTTTTTGAAAATTTTAAATAAAAGGAGAAAAACATCAATAGAAGAGAAATTCTTGATCTAAAATCTGACAGATGAAAATACTTCTTTATTTGCCTCCTAATTTTTCTGCTTACTCATGCCCCTCTAAAGATTTACTGGTCTCATTAATATGTAAGAGCTCTTGGCTCGGCGCCTGTGGCTCAAGTGGCTAAGGCGCCAGCCACATATACCTGAGCTGGTGGGTTCGAATCCAGCCCCGGCCCGCCAAACAACAATGATGGTTGCAACCAAAAAACAGCCAGGCATTGTGGTGGGCGCCTATAGTCCCAGCTACTTGGGAGGCAGAGACAGGAGAATCGCTTGAGCCCAGGAGTTGGAGGTTGCTGTGAGCTGTGATGTCACAGCACTCTACCCAGGGTGACAGCTTGAGGCTCTGTCTCAAAAAAAAAAAAAAAACATGTAAGAGCTCTTTATAATAGAAGTGTTTGCACTGATTTGTAATACCCTTTACAGTAAGGATAGCTGTAGCTATAAAGAGCAGTTTATGTACTGGCTGGAGCCAGATGGCTCAAGTTACATAGACTCCAAGCTCCTATCTTTTCTAGATATGACTTTAGACAAACGGCTTAAAACTCTCTAGCTTTAGTTTCTTCATCTGTAGATTTCACAATAAAGCATCAACCTCAAAATAAGATTAAAGGAGTTCTTTGAGACCTAAAAAATGTTAGCTTTTACTTATGTACTATATGCTTTATATATTATAAAAGGTCTTTTCCTATAGTTAGTACACACACACACACAAAGTAGGCTCAGTGCCTGTGACTCAAGCAGCTAAGGCACTAGCCACATACACCCGAGCTGGCAGGTCTGAATCCAGCCCGGGCCCGCCAAACAACAATGATGGCTACAACCAAAAAATAGCCGGGTGTTGTGGCAAGCACCTATAGTCCCAGCTACTTGGGAGATGGAGGCAGGAGAACCACTTGAGCCCAGGAGTTGGAGGTTGCTGTGAGCTGTGATTTCACAGCACTCTACCCAGGGCGACAGCATGAGGCTCTGTCTCAAAAAAAAAAAAAAAAAAAAAAAAAGATACTAACAGTCAATGGTGACTTTCCAGAGTACCGTTATTGGAAAAAAAATGCTATTTCCAAAGCTACACAATGGTTGATAGAGATATAAGAGAATAAAACATAAAGGAAAAGGACTTGGCCTCTGGAGCAGGCACAGCAAATCTCAGGGAGGAAAAATTTCACATGTCTTGAAATGATGAAGCTGTGGAATAATATGTGTTTTTATATAAAATGAATAAACACTAGTGACAAAAGATAGCTTGATAGTGAAAAAATAGAGGCAAGAGATACATAAGACCTTTTAAAAAATTAGCAAGAGGAAAATAATTCAGTTACTAAAATATCCAATAAAGGAGAGCTGAGAGGATTTGGGGACTTGGATCTGAGGCATCATGGACAGATCAAAAGAAAACTGCATTTCAGGGCCTGTTAAAGCCACGCTGCCACTTGATGGTCTAAAACACATTCCAGTGACCCAGCAGTTTTCTGGTCAGAATTTGTTACCTGGTCAGGCTCAGCGGGTCCTGTGCCCTTCAAATTCCTCCCAGCGCATTCCTTCTCAAGCACAAAAGCTTATCTCCAGTCACAAACCAGTTCAGAATCATAAGCAGCAGCAATTACAGGCAACCAGCATATCTCATCCTGTCTCTAAGCCACTGAATAGCACCCAGGAGAGCAAGCAGCCCCAGCCAGCAGTACCTGGGAATAATCCTGAGGAAGAAGTGACATCAAAACAGAAAAATGAAGAATAAAAAAAAAAAAAAAAAGGGGCAACGAGCTTTGAAAGATTTTGAAATTGGTCGCCCACTAGGTAAAGGAAAGTTTGGTAATGTTTATTTGGCAAGAGAAAAACAAAGCAAGTTTATCCTGGCTCTTAAAGTGCTGTTTAAAGCTCAGCTGGAAAAAGCAGGAATGGAGCATCAGCTCAGAAGAGAAGTGGAAATACAGTCCCATCTTTGGCATCCTAATATTCTCAAACTGTATGGTTATTTCCATTATGCCACCAGAGTTCACCTAATTCTAAAATATGCGCCACTTGGAACAGTCTATACAGAACTCCAGAAACTTTCAAAGTTTGATGAGCAGAGAACTGCTACTTATATCACAGAACTGGCAAATGCCCTGTCTTACTGCCATTCAAAGGGAGTTATTCACAGAGACATTAGCCAGAAAACCTGCTGCTGGGATCATCTGGAGAGCTGAAGATTACAGATTTTGGCTGGTCGGTTCATGCTCCGTCCTCCAGGAGGAACCACTCTCTGTGGCACCCTGGACTACCTGCCCCCTGAGATGACTGAAGGTCGGGTGCATGATGAGAAGGCAGATCTCTGGAGCCTGGGAGTTCTTTGCTATGAATTTTTAGTTGGGAAGCCTCCTTTTGAGGCAAACACATACCAAGAGACCTACAAAAGAATATCACGAATTGAATTCACATTTCCTAAGTTTGTAACAGAGAGAGCCAGAGACCTTATTTCAAGACTGTTGAAGCATAATCCAAGTCAGAGGCTGACTCTCAAAGAAGTACTTGAATACCCCTGGATCAAAGCAAATTCATCAAAACCATCAAGTAGCCAAAATAAAGAATCAAATAGCAAATAGTCCTAGGAATCATGTAGGGGGAGAAATCCTTGAGCCAGGGCTGCTGTACAATGTCAGGAATATGTTACTGAATTCTATTTTTACTATTGACGGCCTCCTTCAATATACAGCATTACAGGAAATGTTTCTTACTGAGTAGGCAGGGCCTCTGCCTCTCTATTCAGAAAGCTCCATGTTAGTAAACATGACACTGAAGTGAACGTAGCTGTGAGAATAATGCTACTTTACTGGTTTACTTTACGCAGCCTGCGACAGCCCTGGTGTCCTTGTAGGAGATGCGCTGATTCTGGTTGTGGGGAAGTGACCATTTGTCCTGACTGGATCAGTTAAGGAGCTGTGCAATAATCTTCCAAGTACCCAGAGTTAAGTGTGTAATTTATTGGGTGTCCAAGCTCAGTAAAGCTGTTGTAATTAATGTGATCCTTTTAAATGTTAAAGGTTTTATATAGATTTGTGTCTTCTCCCACGGAAGTCCCTTCGGAGTGGTCTCAGTGTGTCAGGCCTGGTTGGGTTTCAAGTCCTCCTTAACCACTTACCTCCCATGAGATGTTGTAAAATAGGAACACGTGCTACCTCCACTGCAGGACTTGGCTTGGGATATATAAGACCCATGTGTCTAAGAGCCGTTAAGGTTATTTTTTATTATATTGGAATTTATGGCACGTGTGTAAACTACATATGCAAATAAATAAATATATATTTAAAAAAAATAAAAATATTAATGTTTGATAAAGGCAAATGAAAGGTACAAGACACATTTTCAAACTTGCCGGAAGGAAGGAAGGAGAAAACTAAAATCACTGAAGGAAATGAGCTAAGTCTAAATACCAGGCCCTTCAGAAGGTGACAGCAGCGGGAAGGCAAGCATGGAGAAAAGGCTGGTTTTCACAGTCGTCTACTTCTCAAAGGAAAAGAACAGACAATCCCTGATAAGACAAGTTGAGGTAAGCGTAAAACATAGACGGGAAGTCAAATCAGATCCTGAAGGAATACATGGGTAATAGAGCAAGAATGAGAAAAGGAGTGGCAGCCTCATGAAGGAGGTCAGGAGAGCTTAATGCAGGGTTACATGAGAAATGATAGCCAGACTCAAGCTAGAATCTGGGATTAAGAATTAACAGAACAGATACTCTTATTGTCTTCTTTTGTAAGAGTTCAGTTTCTAAAGTAATTTGAATGTATCTATCAAAGGATACAAATGTGCCCTATGTGCACTAGCGAAATAAAAAATTAAAAACATAAGCATAAAATATTTTCATTATTTAACAAATATATACCATTATCAGGAATTGGTTCCATATCCCATGGACTAAGTTTTTCAATCTCAGTATTATCCCACCTGTTAAAAAACAACAAAATTCTGATTAGCCTTTCATAAAACAAACTGTGGATAATATCTAGGTTATCTTTATGAAAGTAAACAAAAGATACAAAATGTGAAAACCTCATGGCAACAAATTTTAAACATTAACCAATTAAATTTTTTAATGAAATATTTTAAGGAGGACACATTATGAAAAGAAAATGAAAAAATGTATTAGACAAGGCGCCTGTGGCTTAGTGAGCAGGGCGCCGGCCCCATATACCGAGGGTGGCGGGTTCAAACCCAGCCCCGGCCAAACTGCAACAACAACAAAAAAAAAAAAAATAGCTGGGCGTTGTGGCAGGCACCTGTAGTCCCAGCTGCTCGGGAGGTGGAGGTTGCTGTGTGAGTCCTGTCATGTCATGGCACTCTACCTAGGGCGGTAAAGTGAGACTCTGTCTCTACAAAAA
Source organism: Nycticebus coucang (assembly GCF_027406575.1). Lineage (NCBI taxonomy): Eukaryota > Metazoa > Chordata > Mammalia > Primates > Lorisidae > Nycticebus > Nycticebus coucang. The sequence goes on along the minus strand of NC_069795.1, from coordinate 6,597,318 downwards.
AAAAAAAAAAAAAAAGAACAAAACCAAAAATCCAGCATGGTCTGTACCCTAAGTAACTGAAGAATAACTCAAAAGTATGAAGGCCTTGAATATCATCGCAGTCACGGCTGACGATGTCAGTTAAAGGAAATACTAGAAGGCTACAGAAAGAAGCCCAGGGAATCAAACAGAACTTCAACCAAGGAGAGTACTAGTGAAGAGAAAACAAGCACATGTCTGACAGACAATCCAGAGGTCAGAGCTGCACAAGTTAATAATGACAGATAAAGTGGTGTCTGTTAGAAACCTGAAACTTGTATTATTCATACATGACCTACCACACTGAATTAGTTACAGATGAGTAGTTTTCTTCTGTATACAAACCTAACAATGTAACACTGGAAATGACTATCAGGATACTGTGGTTGATATGGCTCTTGACTTAACACTGTTCCAAACCACCAAGCATCATCAATAATAGAGCGGAATCTATCACCTGTAAGAGAAACAATCAAGTCTAAGGCATCTATTTACTAACATTTTTTAACATTTTTTAATCTCCAAAATACCATGATAAAATAAAACAGAAATAAATCGCTTCAGGACTTGGGATATTAAAAAAAAATGAAATCAAAGTATATTTTTATCTTAAAATGAGGCCTCCTTCTACACTTCAGTCATCTTCATTGATAAAAAAAGTTTCACTAAAAAAGATTTTACTTTCAGGTGGCACCTATGGCTCAAGGAGTAGGGTACCGGCCTCATATACCAGAGGTGGCAGGTTCAAACCTGGCCTTGGCCAAAAACTGGAAAAAAAAAAAAAGATTTTACTTTCAACCATTTACTAAAGGTATATAACCACACAACATAAAGTAGGACAAAATGGTTTATAACTATGCTTGTTTAGTAGATTCAAAAGTCCACTCTAAAATAAGTCATATAACATTTTACAACATGAAGCAAAGAATCAAGTTTAACAAAATCCAAAAATATTTTACAATAATGTGTGCAATCAATATATACTTGCTGAATAAGTATAGTAAATACATATAAAAAACATAACACTTCCTGGCTTAGTGCCCATAGTACACTGGTTACAGTGCCAACCACGTCCACGAAGGCTAGTGGGTTCAAACCCTGCCTGGGTTAGCTAAAACAACGACAACTGCAACAATAACAACAACAACAAAATAACCGGGTGTTGTGGCAGGCACCTGTAGTCCCGCCTACTTGGGAGGCTGAAGCAAGAGAATCGTTTAAGCCCAAGAGTTGGAGGTTGCTGTGAGCTGTAATCTACCAAGGGTGACACAGTAAGACTGTCTCAACAACAACAAAAAAAACTTCCTGAAGAATGAAACAAAATTATGAAAATAACTATGAGTATACTTTAATCTATAATTATTTTAAAATTGTTATTATGTAAATGCCTCCACATTAAAGTGTTCTATTTGTAAGTCACACATTAAGTAAGAATCAAATTGAAACACACACTCAGAAGAAAAAAAATCCAAACTATTTAAAAGAACTAAATACCCACATATCCCACTATCTCATCATAATATAAAAGCAGGCAAGCAGACCTCAGAAGGACTTCTAGACAGACCAAGAAAAACATACAAAGAAAAATTTAACTAATCTCAATAGTTTTAGGTTACAATAGATTACTAAATGTATTCTACAACTGTATCTAACACTACAACTAGTGAAATAAACTGCATTTGAATGTGTTTTCAATATATTAAAAAAGAAACAGACCACTGAAATAACCTTATCTCTTCCTTCTCATCCATCCCAATGTTTCCCTTTTTTTCTTTTTTTTTTTCTCAGAGACAGAGTCTCACTTTATCACCCTCAGTAGAGTGCTATGGCATGACAGGTCACAGCAACCTCCAGCTCTTGGGCTTAGGTGATTCTCTTGCCTCAGCCTCCCGAGTAGCTGGGACTACAGGCGCTGGCCACAACACCTAGCTATTTTTTGTTGCACTTTGGCTGGGGCTGAGTTTGAACCCACCACCCTTGGTATATGGGGCCAGCGGCCTACCCCTGAGCCACAGGCACTGCCCAATTAATGAGGTCTTAACACCATTTATTAATATATACACCCAATGACACACAGCCTGAGTACAACTTAATAGTTCTAATAAGACACCAAGAACTGATAAAAGAAGAATGAACTACCATAGGTGACTAAAGTCAAACAAGCATTCCAGATAGCATTCATTAGACTGAACATATAAACACCTATAAAACAGGTACTACAGTTGCTAACTACAACAACTTGACCTAATTACATTCATCAGTTACATCCTGAGATTAATGACCTACCTACATAGATCTAAAGAAGTGAGCGCTCAGCTAGGCGCCTGTAGCTCAGCCAGCTAGGGCACCAGGCACATACACCAGGATTGGCAGGTTCAAATCCAGCCCGGGCCTGCCAAACAACAATGGCAACTACAACCAAAAAATAGCTGGGCATTGTGGCGGGTGCCTGTAGTCCCAGCTACTTGGGAGGCTGAGGCAAGAGAATTGCTTAAGCCCAAAGAAGAGTTTAAGGTTGCTGTGAGCTGTGATGCCACATTACCTCTACTGAGGGTGACATAGTGAGACTGTCTCAAACAAACAAACAAAAAAAAAAAGAAGTGAGTTCTCCTTAAACGATCACCACAGAAAGCATATGCAAGTCATTTAGTACCAAAACTAAGATAATTTCATATTTTCTATCCATCCATTTATCACATGGTTATAAAAAAGGTTAAGTGTATGTGAATTATTTTTTTCTTTTTTTTTAATTTATTTATTTTTATTGTTAAATCATAGCTGTGTACATTAGTGCAATCAAGGGGTACAATGTGCTGGTTTCATATACAATCTGAAATATTCTCATCAAACTGTTCCACGTAGCGTTCATGGCATTTTCTTAGTTATTGTATATAGGCATTTGTATTCTGCATTTAGTAAGTTTTGCCTGTACCCATTCTAAGATGCACCATAGGTGTGGCCCCATCCATTATCCTCCCTCCACCATAACCTCCCCCCTCCCTTCCCCTTCCTTGGCCCTTTCCTCATAGTCTTGTGCTATAGTTGGGTTATAGCCTTCATGTGAAAGCTATAATTTAGCTTCATAGTAGAGCTGAGTACATGGGATACTTTTTCTTCCATTCGTGAGATACTTTGTTAAGAAGAATACGTTCCAGCTCCATCCATGTAAACATGAAAGAGGTAAAGTCTCCATCTTTCTTTAAGGCTGCATAGTATTCCATGGTATACATGTACCACAATTTGCTAGTCCATTCGTGGGTTGATGGGCACTTGGGCTTCTTCCATGACTTAGCAATTATGAATTGGGCTGCAATAAACATTCTGGTACAGATGTCTTTGTTACATGAAACAGTTTCCTCAAGTCTTTTGCTGTTTAAGTCTAAGTTGTTACAATACCAAAGATAAAATATTTTGGTATACCAGAACATTATCAGTGTGAAATCTTTTTTTCCAAGGCAGAGTTTCGCTTTGTGGCTATGGCATGGCATCACAGCTCACAGCAAGCTCAAACTCCTGGGCTCAAACAATTTACTTGCCTCAGCCTCCCTGAGTAGCTGGGATTACAGACACCTTGCCACAATGCCCTGCTATTTTTTAGAGATGGGGTCTCGCTCTTGCTCAGACTGCTCTTAAACTCATGAGTTCAAGTAATCCACCCACCTCAACCTACCAGAGTGCTAGGATTACAGGCATGAGCCACCATACCTGGCCCTTGAAATTACTTTACAACCTTCTGATTGTTTTAGATCTTAAGATAACCGTATAAATTATATCAGTGTTTTGTCAAGGATGATGATAAAAGGAAAAAGAAAAAATATTATTCCAGTATTAAAGATAATTATATATAATTTGATATGGAGAAGAAAAAATAGAAGTCTACTCTAGTGTATAGTCAGTAGGTGAAAATAATCTTTTCCAAACATCATAAACCATAAGAAAAGTTGCTTGCCTCAAAAGTCTACATAGAATTAGTTAAGTACAAAACCCTAAGCAAAATATAATCTAAAGGTCACTTAATATTTCTTTCCAGAATTTACACACTTGTATGCCTCATAATTAAGAGGCCAAAACCAGAAAGTTAGAACAATAAAATGTGAGATGAAAACTATATAATACTCAGTAAGGACTTACATGACTGCCAATTCCGCTGCCTTGCTTCATCATAAAATTGACGTAATACGAGAAAGTCAATAACATCTGGCATATCATGGTATCTAAAGAAAAATTTAAAAATTACTAAATTCCCTACATAGTTTAGAGCAACACTCTCCAAAAGAAACATGACAGGAACTACAAATGTAATTTTTAATTTTCAACCAGCAATACATACATACATATACGTATATATTTTCTTTTGAGACAAAGTCTCTCACTTGGTCACCCATGGTAGAGTACCATGGCATCTTAGCTCACAGCAACCTCTCTTGGGGTCAAGTGATCCTCTTGCCTCAGCCTCCCAAGTAGCTGGGACTACAGGTGCCCACCACAACACCCAGCTATTTTTTAGAGACAGGGTCTCGCTCTGGCTCAGGCTGGTCTTGAACCTGTGAGGTCAGGCAATCCATTCACTTCCCAAGTGCTGGGATTACAGGCATGAGCCACTGTGCCTTGCCCCAATTGGCCATACTTTAAAAAGTAAAAGGAAATCTATTTGTTTGTTTTTTTGGAGACAATTTCTCACTTCGACACCCTTGGTAAGTGCCATGGCATCATAGCTCACAGCAACCTCAAACTCTTAGGCGTAAGCCATTCTTTTGCCTCAGCCTCCCAAGTAGCTGGGACTATAGATGCCCACCACAATGCCTGGGTATGAAACCAGTCTATCTTTTTTTTTTTTTTTTAGTTTTTGGCCAGGGCTGGGTTTGAACCCACCACCTCCAGTATATGGGGCTGGTGCCCTACTCCTTTGAGCCACAGGCGCCGCCCTGAAACCAGTCTATCTTAATAGTGTATTTTAATTATTATTTCAATATGTAATCAATACAGAATGAGATGTTTTTCTTCAAACCAAATCTTCAAAGTGCAATATGTGCATTTAACCCACTCAATTTGAATTATCCATGTTTCAAGTGTTCAATGGCTAGAAGCTACCATACTGGACAGCACAAGGATAGCCAATTATTCCAAAATTTTCTCAAGAGCAAAAGCAGAAACAATTTTGCATACAGGCCAGAATTCTCCACCCACCATTGTTAAGTGGCATGAAAAACTGTACAAAACAGACCACTCATGCCTAACTGTTGCCAAGACATATCTATTGTTACTTCCATTAGAAGTTCAACCCCCACACCTTAGGCTATCCACAGTGTTCTACGAGCTACCCTGCAGCCAAATGGAAAGGGCATGCCAATCTTTAAAGAGCAAGAAGGAAGAAAAATTCCCTCTAAAAAACTAATACGTACCTAATAGAGAAAGATTTGTCCATAAGTTTTCCAGTCGCTGGATCTATAAATGCTAGTTTGAGGCAACAGAGTGTAGGGGGCCCAACCTCATATCGTATTCCAACTATTTTGACCAATTCTTGATCCTTTAACAGACATTTTTTAAAAAGAATAAATGGTTAAAAAATTAAAACACAGCAATTTCTTAATACTGTAATTCTTCACATATTACTAAATTAAGCAAACTCATACATTAAGGCTTCTACCCCAGCAGACAACTTTACCATTAATTACAATCATTTTTGCTAACTCTTGACATCTTTTGGAAGACAAATTTAAAACAGTTTCTAATATAAGGAATATACTTACTCTTCTAGTCAGCATACACACTTTAGAAAATACACCACAGGCCAGGCGCTAAGCGGCTCATGCCTGTAATTCTAGCACTCTAGGAGGCTGAAGCAGGTGTATTGCCTGAGACAGAAGTTCAAAATCCAACCTGAGCAAGAGGAAGACCCCGTCCCTACTAAAAATAGAAAAACTACCTTAGAGTTGTAGCAGGCTCCTATAGTCCCAGCTACTTGGGAGGCTTAGGCAAGAGGACTGCTTGAGCCCAAGAGTCTGTGGTTGCTATGAGCTATGACACTATGGCACTCTACCCAGGGCGATGAAGTGAGACTTTGTCTCCAAAACAACAACAACAAAAAAAAAAACCTTAAAAATGAAAATAAAAGTCACCAATCAGCTCAATTATCTAAAGACAAAAAGACAATCACTTTTAACAATCTGACATAGTTCCTTCTGGCTTCTTTCTCTTCACATAAACAATTTCTGTTAATATTTATATCATTTTTGGTGGTATCTATGGCTCAGTGAGTAGGGCGCTGGCCCCTTATACTGAGGGTGGCAGGATGGAACCCGGCCCTGGCCAAACTGCAACAACAACAACAACAAAAAAAAAAAAAAACAGCCAGGCACTGTGGTGGGTGCCTGTAATCCCAGCTACTTGGGAGGCTGAGGTAAGAGAATCACCAAAGCGCAGGAACTGGAGGTTGCTGTGAGCTGTTACAGCATGGCACTCTACCAAGGGTGACAAAGTGAGACTCTGTCTCCAAAAAAAAAAAAAAAAAGTATCTAAACTACATAAAGAATAAAATAAAAATCATTTATAATCATTTATATTTTGATGTTTTGCTTACCTACTAACATCTTTAAATTTTGCTATCATAATCCAAATCCATTTCACAATCCATTTTTCCTTTTTTTTTTTTTTTTAATTCATTCACTATTCCAGAATGTTTGGGGGCTTTTTTCCAATTTTTACTTTCATAAACAGTGAGATGGAACTTCAATACTCATATACTTACAAGCATTTCTGTTTGCTTTGTAAAACACTGGAAGTAAACTCACAGATGTAAAACTTCTTAAAATATATTTCAGTTTCAATTCCTATCACCAAAATACCCACTGGACAACTTGATGCACTCCACCTGCATTTTGATAATCTGTTAACAAACCCAAATCTTCAGCTGGACTGGGTGGCTCACACCTATAATCCAGCACTCTAGGAGGCCAAGGCAGGCAGATCACCTAAGCTCACAAGTTCGAGACCAGCCTGAGCTAGGGCAAAATCTTGTCTCTGAAAATAGCCAAGTGTTGTGGTAGGCCCCAGTAGTCCCAGCTACTCAAGAGACTAAGGGAAGAGAATCACTTGAGCCCAAGAGTATGAGGTTGCTGTGAGCTCTGTCACCACAAGGGGCGACAAAGTGAGACTCTGTCTCCAAAAAAAAAAAAAAAAATCTTTGCTACTTGCTAAAATGTGGCATTTTCTTTCTTGAACTAAAATGAAACAAAATTATAGAATGGGCTAAGTATCAGGAAGGTAAAATTATTTCCTTATTATGCATGAGGTAAGACCATTATTTCAAGTTTTTCTCCTTCTGAAAACTTACGTTTTTTCTTTTGAAAATCTGTCTTGGGCATATGAACATCTCTAAGATAAACACCGTATGATGCCATGCTGCCCTACCTAGACTCTGCATAGTTACAATTAACACTTTATAAAACATACAAATCAGCAATACACAAATTCTGCCTATTAACAAATGAACTATCTCCACAGAATTTTAAGAATTATAGTAGAAATTTTTCTTAGTATTTTATTTTTAATTATTATGGATACAGGCCAGGCACAGTGGCTCATACCTATAATCCTAGCATTCTGGGAGGCCGAGGCGGGTGGATTGCTTGAGCTCATGAGTTCGAGACCAGCCTGAGCAAAAGCAAGATCCCGTCTCTACTAAAAATAGAAAAACTGAGGCAAGAGGATCACCTGAGCCCAAGAGTTGGAGGTTGCTGTGAGCTATGACGGCACAGCACTCTACCCAGGGCAACAGCTTAAGACTCTATATTTAAAAAATATATATATATATATATTATATATATATATATAATGGATACAAAATTGTTGTGTATTTTTATAGGGTAGATGCATTGACTTGATGTAGGCATATAAAACATATTAATCAAATCGGGGTAAGTGGAGTATCCATTACCTCAGGCATTTATCATTTGTGTTAGGAACATTCCAGTTCTACTCTTTTAATGGACAGCCTACCTTATTGTTGATTATGGTCACTTTTTTGTGCAGAAATGTTTTCAATATGAAAAAAAGTCATGAAATATGATTCCAGTAGGTTTTTAAATAGATTTTAAAATAATTTAAATATATGTATATAAATATTTATTGATTTAATAATACCACCGCCCTACCCTTAGATCCATTTTTCTCCATGGTTCCTTGTTAGGATTCAGTTCATAAATGTTATTTCTTCTGACAGCCTCAATATAAGCTTCATGACCCTGTCGAAAATATATTACCTACAAAAGAGAAGTATACATTTAAAAACAGAAAGCTAAGAAGCAATACAAATTTTGCTTTATACTCCATTAATCGTGTTTTTTAAATTTTATTATTTTCACCTCATCACCCATTTGAGGAACAAAAGGAGACTTGCGAAGTGCAGTGTCAGTAATCCAAACTGGAGGATGAAATTCGTCTAAATGCTCCACATTTGCAAGCTCTGCTGGAGTCATCCTCCGCAAATTCTGCCAAGGGGAAAAGAACAAAGTTTGCTACACTGGAAAGGGGCGGTACGCACTGTTTGAATGAAAAACGGGAAAGAAACTTCACCACTCAGAGACAGTATGATTTGGTATATCCAGCAATCATTAGTTTTTAAACAGCATCATAAACAGCATTTTAAACAAATCTATAGATTTGTTTCCTTATCATACATAAGACTGTATCGCTTCTAAAGGCATTGTAAATCTACCCAACACTTTCCTAGCATCATCACCTGAATTCCTAATAGATTCTTCATTATATTTCACATCAAATGGTGTGCGTGGGGGGAAGTTAACAGCCAACCTACATCCTCTTCCACGCACAGCCTCTTCTGCCAAGACTCCACTCTAAGCATGGCCACAGGCTAACCATCCCAAGAAGCTTCCTCTTGATTTAAAGTTTTAAAACTAGTAATTTTAAAATATGACCACAAATTCTTTGTTATTTTTCTCTTCAAGATGTGGAAATTAAGTCTACTCCTCTTCAGTGTAGGCTGCACTTAGTGACTCACTTTAATCAAACAAATATGCGTATAATACAGGAGAAGAAACCTAGCGCCATGTTAGGTCACAAAGACAATATGGCTTACCGCTTGCCACTTTATGTGATCATTCACTCTGAGGAAAGTAGTGAGGACGCAAAAAAAAAAAAAAGAAAGTAGTGAGGACGCTCAAGCAGCCAGCCCTAAGGAGAGGCCCATATAGCAAGCAACTAAGTCCAACAGCCACAGGAACAAGGTTGGAAAGAATACCAACTAGCCTCTATCAAAGAGGATGACTACAACACCAGTCAACATGACTAACCTCATGAGGTACAACCACCCAACAGCTCCCAAATTCCTGATCCACCAAAATATGAAATATCAAATATTTGTTCTATTGAGCACTTATGCTTTAGGGTGATTTGTTACACAGCAATAGATGACAACTACTAACACTTAACATCTTTAAAATACAACCTGCAAGAGATAAACACATACAACATAATGCACATATAGTAACAGAAAACGGGTGATATTATAATCATGAAGACAGAACAGGTGAAATAAAAATGGTAAGCATGACAGACAAAACAGAAAGCACCTTAAAATGCCTTGAAGTCTATTTTTGGTGTTGAAATTGAACAAAATAAGATTTATGGTGGGATTCTGAATAAAATATAGTTTTCCCTTTAAGATTCAGATTGCAGAAGGCATTCACTGCCAAGCACACTACTCAGAATAGTGAAAGCAGACAGATGTTAAGTAGCTTTTGTAAAAAATAAGTTGATTTTTTTACATTTGACTTCTGCTGACAAAACATAGTTAATAAAGAAATATAAGCTCCAATTTCTCAAAGATTTCTAGTTACTAAATATGCAAAACTATAGTGCTTAAAGCTACAGACACATGGTTTTCTTTAAATATACTTTTCTTACCTCTTTTTTAGGCTTGCTTACTTTCTTCTTTCGTCGTCGTCGTCTTTTTGGAGGAGATAAATTTTCAGTAGATAGCTCATCTTCTGAAGTACTACAAAATCGAGTAATTCTCCGACGACATGACATGCGTAAAGGAGGCTGCAAATTGATACCTGCATCAGCTGTCCAATCAGAATATCTGGATGAAGAGTCACTAAAAAGGGAGAATGCTTTAAGTTGTATGGAAACACAACATAAACATTAAGAGCAAGTCAATCATCCTAAATTGAGGGGACGCGAACATTCCAGGAAGATTTAATTTGAATATTCTGCCCTCACTACCAAAAAATATTTAAATGACTCAAGATGATGATGAAGAGTGAGAAAAAGGAAATCTTCACTAACACTAGAAATCAAGAAAGGACGTAAGCCTAAAAAAAAATTGCTTTATGTATACAAGAGATGAGATCTGATGGAAAATAACAACTCCCCTTTTCAGAAGACAAAGCACAGGGTTATGGCAACAACAGAGATCATACAAAACCCTAAGAGCAGGACCTACCACCACACATTAGAGAAGACTGAGATATAGAATAGGAGTTTTAACTGGAATCACAAGCCATCAATGAATACCCCGAGAAGCCCAAAGGAGGTATTACCACATGAAATTAAATGCTATAAATGGTTAGCTTCTAGTTGTAGCCACAACCCTGGAGCAAAAGCAGAGTTAAAGAGGAATCTAGATATAGAAAACTAGCCCCTGGTCCACTGTTAGCTTCAATAAACACAGAAAAGGAAAATAAAACTCTTTACTGAGGCTATCCTTGTCTCAACTTTAACCAAACACCTTTAAATCTCCGTTAAACACACAGACACACAATTCTAAAAGGTATTTATTTATAACTATTTATAAAAACTATGAGAGCAGGGCAGCACCCCATAGCTCAGTGCATAGGACACCGGCCACATACACCGAGGCTGGTGGGTTCAAACCCGGCCCAGGCCTGCTAAAACAATGACCACAGCAACCACAAAAAAAAAAAAAAAAAAAAAATGCCAGATGTTGTGGCGGATACCTCTAAAGGAATATCTCTAGAATACCTCTAGTCCCAGCTACATGGGAGGCTGAGGCAAGAGAATCGCTTAAGCCCAAGAGTTTGAGGTTAGTATGAGCTGTGATGCCACGGTACTCTACCCAGGGTGACAGCTTGAGGCTCTGTCTCAAAAATAAGTAAATAAAAAGTAACATTAAATAAATAAATAAAAATTATGAGAGCATGAAGTTGAATAAAGCTGGGTGCAGTGGGTCACGCCTGTAATCCTACCACTCTAAGAGGTTAAGGCAGGAAGATCACTTGAGCTCACGAGTTCAAAATCAGCCTGGCAAGAGCAAGACCACCTCCCCATGAAAAATTATCTAGGAGTGGTGATGCGTGACGCACACCCGTTGTCCCCACTACTCAAGAGACTGAGGTGAAAGGATCACTTTGGCACTGTAGCCCAGGCAACAGAGCAAGACTCTGCCTCCAAAAAAAAAGGAAAGACAATGAATACAGACAAAGAAAATAAAATAGTGGTTCTGAGGAAGGATAGAGTGGAAATGATTTAATGAGTACAGAGTTCCAAGGGTTTGTTTGTTTGTTTTAGAGACAGAGTTTCACTAGTCGCCCTTGGTAGAATACCACGGTGTCTTAACTCACAGCAACCTTAAATTCTTGGGTTAAAGTGATCCTCTTGCCTCAGCCTCCGAAGTAGCTAGGACTACAGACACCTAGCACCACATCCAGCTATTTTTTAGAGACAAGGTCTCTCTTTGCTCAGGCTGATGTCAAACTCATGAGCTCAGGCAATCCACTCACCTCCACCTCCCACAGTGCTAGGATTATAGGCTTGAGCCACTGTGCTCAGCCCAGAATTCCAGTTTTAAGAAGTAACCAAGGTTCAATAGACTAGCTGCTGCCTAACAACGTGGATGTGCCAAACACTGTGGCTGTACCTAAGAATACTGAACTGCACAATTAAAAATGGTTAAGATGGGCTCAGCACCCATAGCATAATGGTTACAGTGCCAGCCACATACACAGAGGCTGGCGGGTTCAGACCCAGCCCAGGCCAGCTAAACGATGACAACTGCAACAAAAACTAGCCGGATGTTGTGACAGGCACCTGTAGTCCCAGCTACTCAGGAGGCTGAGGCAAGAGAATCACCTAAACCCAAGAGTTTGTGAGCTGTGAGCTGTGATGCCACAGCACTCTACCAAGGGCAACACAGTGAGACTCTGTCTCAAACAAAAAAATGATTAAGATGTTTTTATGTTATGTAAACATTTTTGAAAAGCAATGAAAGCAACCATATTCTTAAAAAAGAAAAGTCACTTCAGCTTCTTATCATGATGAAGCAAAAGACAATGAGGAAGGAAGCAGAGACTACCTGTCGGTGGTTTGGACAAAGATGGTATCAATGAAAACAAAAGATGATCTGAGTGATACTCAGGAAGAATTTCCTATACATGAGCAAGGACAGGTTGTACAGAGAGAAGAGAGATTAATGTCCAGGTATATAGCTTGAACATCTTCTGAGATGAAGGTGGCATTTAACAAGAAGACAAAAAGAGGTTGATATTTTAGTCCTATGAAAATTGGCTCCTAAAACTAAAGAAACATAACCAATGCAACAATAAACATACTGATGGTTTTACCACACACATTTTGCACACCACTCTTCTCGAGTGCTACACTAGTATAAATTGACATTTTTAGTATGCATATTTAACAATGCTGAGTCAAATGCTTAAAGTCAATGAAAAATTCCCAAAATAGTTCTTTTTTTTTTTTTGAAGCAGTGTCTTACTTTGTCATCCTCAGTAGAGTGCCATGGCATGCCTGCTCACAGCAACCTCAAACTCCTGGGCTCAAGTGATCCTTTTGCCTCAGCCTCCTGAGTAGCAGGGAGTATAGGCACCCACCATCAAGCCTGGCTATTTTTAGAGATGAATTCTCGCTCTGATTCAGGCTGGTCTTGAACTTGTGATCTCAAGTGATATTTACCTTCCTCAGCCTCCCAGAGTGCTAGGATTACATGCATGAGCCACGACGCCCGGCCCCAAAATGTTTCTATAGGAATAGCTATTAATATGGTTTTCTTCTCCTTTTAAGTGTATTAAAACTCAATGCTAACACATTCCATAGTTGCAAACTCTTACAGGTATGGTTCCATCCGAAGGTATGACTAAAATGCTTAAAAGGTCAAAACAAATTAAAAACAGATACCTTGAACTTTCACTATAACTTTCACTTTTCCTATCACTCTTCCACTCATCTTCTTCAGAAGAACAGGAACCTTCACTTTGATCACAGGAAGTCTCCTAATTTGCATGGAAAAGACAAAAATTAATTTTTAGTTAAATAACTTTAACTTGTCAAGAAAACTTCAATCATCACAACTTTAAGATGAAATCACCTAAGAAATAGGTATGACAATCAGTAAAAATATAATTACATAAACTTAAAACTTCACTATGTCCTTTTTCTTATTAAGACATAAAACATCTGCCAAATTAAACACTACCACTGTTAGCAAAGAAAGTGATACAATAGGTCACTGTAAGTGAGGTTAATAAAAAGTCAGTGCAAGTGTTCTGGTTTGAACCTCTGTGCAGAGGTTATCTGCTATTTGAATTTTCAATTCCCTGTAACATAATGGTAAGTATCTTTTCATGTGACTGTTCCCTATCTGTATAATTATCTTTGGTGAGGTATCTGTTAGCTCTTTTTCCCTTTTTTTGTTTGTTTTGAAACAGAGTCTCATTTTGTCACCCTGGGTAGAATTCTGTGGTATCAAAGCTCACAGCAGCCTCAAACTCTTGGGCTCAAGCAATTCACTTGCCTCACTCTCCTTAGTAGCTGGGACTACAGAAGCCTGCCACAACACTCGGCAATTTTTTTGGAGACAGGGTCTCCCTCTTGCTCCAGCTGCTCTTGAACTCATAAGCTTAAGCAATCCATGCGCCTCAGCCTCCCAGAGTGCTAGGTATACAGGAGCCACTGTGCCCAGCCTTTTTTCTTTTTTCTCATTTTTAAATTGGTTGCTTTCTCAACGTTGAGTTTTAAGAGTTCTTCATATATTCTGAATACAAGCTCTTTATCAGATAAGATTTGCAAATATTTTCTCCCAGTTTGTGGGCTGTCTTTTCATTTTCTTAACGGTATAGGTCCCAGAGCAGTTTTAATTTCAGAGTAGTCAAAACTATCAATTTTTTTCTTTCACATTTGTAAATTAAGAAATCACTGCCACACCCAAAGATACAGATTATGCCATCATCTTCCAAAAAATGTATGACTTTCCCATCTCACATTTACTAAGTTTACAGTACATCTTGAATTGATTTTTACAAAACACTGATGTCTAGGCTGGGTGCAGTAGATCATGGCAGTAATCCTAGCACTCTGAGAGACTGAAGTGGGAGGATCCCTTCAGTTCAGGCCTTCCAAGACTGGCCTGACTAAAGCAAGACCCCCACCTCTACTAAAACTAGAAAAATTAGCCAGGCATACTGGCATACTGCTTCAAACCTACTCAGGAGGTTTGAAGCAGAAAGAAGATTTGAGTTTGAAGCTGCTGTGAGCTATTTTGCTGAAAGCTGTTTTAAAATTTTGTAAGAATTAAGGCAAATTTGTGTAAAATTATCCTATATATTTAAAGTTATACGACTCACTTGTCTTACAGAGCTTGAAGAGTCATTTCCAGAAGATAACTCACGCTGGCTAAGATTTCTTCTACCATAATTTGGATATTTACGCCTACATGTCCGCTGTCTAGATTGTGACACCAAAACCACCGAATCCGACTGAAACATAAACACACAAATGAAAATCAACAGCTAAATAAGAACAAAATGGGTATTACATCATTTCCAAAAGGATTTAAAGCATAAAGGCTTTAAAAACAAAACATTCTTGACTAAATGACATTTTTACCACACACTTTTAACTCAAGTTTGCTATTTTTATTTTTAAGGTCCTTAGAAGACATAAGAAAAGGCACATTACATGAACATTTTTCAAATTATGTGAAGATGGTTTACTATGAGAGAAAATAACCTGAAAAGAACGTAACTTTGCAAATATAAATTTCAGAAATGAAAAATGCATTCATATGATGCTGTAACCAACCTCAAGGAATATATCACTACCCATATGTACAGTTAGAGAAATATCAAAAATAATCATCAAATACTAAACATAATTAATTCTGAGGTTTTTAAATGTTTAGATAATCTACTGTAGGTACTTTTCACTTCTGTTTGAATTTCTTGCATCATATTTTTATTAAAACACAATAAGCCTTTACCTAACAATTGCAATCAGTGTAACCTGGCTTATTGTACCCTCAATGAATCCCCAACAATAAAAAAAAAAAAAAATAGCCAGGCGTTGTGGCAGGTGCCTGTAGTCCCAGCTACTTGGGAGGCTGAGGCAAGAGAATCGCTTAACCCAGGAGTTGGAGGCTGCTGTGAGCGTGTGAGACCACGGCACTCTACCGAGGACCATAAAGTGAGACTCTGTCTCTACAAAAAAAAAAAAAAAACATACAATAAGCCAAATAACTATATTGGTTTTAATTTTTTAAAAAGACATGCCATTCCCCAAACACCAAAGCCATAGGTGAAATTACCTAATGAAAGCACTCAGTTCCTGAACTCATCCATCTGTTTGACTAATAGCGGTCTGTTTTAGAATTTCGACATTATCACCGGCTAATGTTAAAATGAATTCATCTTCTCTTACTTTATCATTACTAACTCAGCAAAAACTTTGTTGGTGAGTTTCATTAGTGGTAAGAGGTAAAAACACGTGAACCAATACATTCACCCAGAACAAGAAAATCTGGCAAAACATATTTTTAACACTATATAAGATAGTGTTAAAAGGCACTATATACCTTAAAAGGCTATAAAGAATTTAGGACCAACACAGGAAGAAGATGGTAATTTTTTTAAAACCCTAGAATTTCTTTCTGGAAGAAAAAGCTAAAGAGTTTAGCAATGAAGCAAAAAACTGACAGATTAACTCATGAATTAGGCTAACAAAAATTGCAATTCACAGATGTCTATGTGTAGGAGAATCCCCCAGTCTTCAGCTGTGAGCCTAGATAAAACAAGTAATCCCAAGGAACCAGGGAACATTCTTGTGTGGATAAGGCAATACCAACTTGATGGTGGCTCTAGCAGCCTGACAGAAGCAAAGGTAAATCATCTCTGTAGACAAAATGCCAGGCCATGCACTTCAGTTCTTCTGTAACATTTAACAATCAAAACAGGTCCGGCGCTATAGCTCAGTGGTTAGGGTGCTGGCAACATGCACTGGGGCTGGTGGGTTCAAACCCAGCCCGAGCCTGCTAAAACAAAAAATAAATAGCTGGGTGTTGTGGCGGGTGCCTATACCCTCAGCTACAAAGGAGGTTGAGACAAAAGAATCGCTAGAGCCCAAGAGTTTGAGGTTGCTGTGAGCTGTGATGCCACAGCACTCTACTGAGGGTAACATAGTGAGACTTTGTCTCAAAAAAAAAAAAAAAAATCCATACAAGACACAACAAAGAAAACGTGATTTTAAAAAATCAGAAAAAAATCAACAGGCAATGGAAAATGGTCCTTAAGGAAGTATGACATAGAAAAAAAAAAAAAGAAATTGGGGGTGGCGCCTATAGCTCAAAGGAGTAGGGCACCGGCCCCATATGCTGGAAGTGGTGGGTTCAAACCCAGCCCCAGCCAAAAAAAAAAAAAAAAAAACAGCAAAGAAAAAAATGAAATTACAGAGTTCAGTTTTCATAACAACTATGGCTAATTTTTTATGTTTTAATTAAAACAATGAGAACCTCAGCAGAAAACTGAGAACTATCCCCCAAAAAACCAAATGAAAATTCAGAACCAGAAAATATAAGGAATTGAAATTAAGAATTCAATAGCAGGCTCAGCACCTGTAGCTCAAGCAGCTAAGGCACCAGCCACATACACCAGAGCCGGAGGGTTCGGATCCAGCACAGACCTGCCAAACAATGACAACTACAACCAAAAAAATAGCCAGGCATTGTGGTGGGCGCCTGTAGTTCCAGCTACTTGGGAGGCTGAGGAAAGAGAATCGCTTAAGCCCAGGAGTTTGAGGTTGCTGTGAGCACTTTACCCAGGATGACAGCTTGAGGCTCTGTCTCCAAAAAAAAAAAAAAAAAAGAATTCAATAGCAATGTTAGTCAGAGCCTAGGGAACATCCCTCACGTTTTTCAAACTGCTCCCTCCTAATAACTGTACAACCTGAAGTCCACTATTTTAAATTCAAAATAGAAGACCTTATGCAAAAAATATTCTACTTCCAATGAAAGTTGTGAAAATCCTAGATTTTAATTTAATTTCCTATTTGCTAAGAAAACAGAATTTAGGTTACCTTTTGTGACAGTTGGAGAGCCTTCCTTTTTCTTCCTATTATATAAAGATTTCGTTCCTCTTCACCTTTCTCTAATCGGAAGTCTTCCAGCTTCCTACAAATTTAAATACCCAGTGATATAAGTTACTGATCTGATGGAAAACTAAAGGATATAAGAAGTAAAAATCAGTCATTATAATTCTAGGAATAAGTTTATACACTGTTAAAATCAACATACAAAATTCCTAAATAAATAAGACCCTCAGTGGCAACTAGAAGGTCCTCATATATGACATAAAAACATTCATTCATTTGTATTCTGATTGGCCCTATTAGAACCAATTGGAATAGGATCTCACATATCAGCTTCTGAAAACATCCCCAAGGTTTTCCTTTGTGAGACAGTCTCAAGCTGTCACCCTGGGTAGAGTGCTGTGGCGTCACAGCTCACGGCAACCTCCAACTCTAGGGGCTTAATTCTCTTGCCTCAGCTCCCCAAGCAATTGGAACTACAGGCGCCCGCTATTTTTTCCCAGCTATTTTTTGGTTGTAGTTGTCACTGTTGTTTGGCAGGCCAGGGCTGGATTCGAACCACCAGCTCTGATGCATGTGGCTGGCACCCCAGCTGCTTGAGCCACAAGTGCCGAGCCCCCATGGTTTTTCTAGACAATTTTTTCTCTAAAGAAAAAATAAGGGACCAGGTGCAGTGGCTCACACCTGTAATCCTAACACTCTGGAAGACTAAGGTGGGTAGACTGAGCTCACGGGTTCGAGACCAGCCTGAGCAAGAGTGAGACTCTGTCGCTAAAAAAAGCCAGACACTATGGCAGATGCCTGTAGTGCCAGCTACTTGGGAGGCTGAGGCAAGAGAATTGTTTGAGCCCAAGAGTTTGAGGTTGCTGTGAGCTATGATGCCATAGCTCTCTACTCAGAACAAAGTGAGACTCTGTCTCCAGAAAAAAAAAAAAAAAAGTGTATCTTCTCCAAACCTACTCAAATTACATATTTTATAATTTACAGAAAACAAGAATGGTATTGTTACTAATTTTTCTAATCACCTATATTTCACTCACATGTTACAACAGAAAGATGTTAGTGTGACAAATTTCAAAACAAGAAACTTGCCACCATGAGGATGACACAAAAGATCATTTTTCTTCTAGGTGGAAAAGACTGAGTGGCTCTTCTCTCTAATTTGAACATTGTTAAAAACACCTGGCTTTGTTTCTGTTTACTTTAACATTCCAATGGAAAAAATTTCAAGACTGACATCTTGTCTATGCTCTGAAATATAACTGGACATTCAACTAAGTATAAGTATAAATCAGACAAAAACTGATTTCTAAGGAAAATGCTTTTTTCTCAAGGTACACCAAGTAGCCCACATTCAGATCGAAATAGAACTTTATTTTAAGGGAATTTCTAAACCACACTCAACAATTCTCGAGTTGTCAACTTCCCTATTTCTATTTAACGAACTATATGAGGTTTTCTTACTCATAGCCAAATGGAAGTCCTACCTGCTATCTGTATTGCTTCCCTTTGTTTTGACAATATTGTATACAATTCATTCTCAGTCAACAAAGAAACACTCAACGTGTCATTTTTAACACTGTGCAATTCCACTCCTAATGAGCTGATCAAACTAAGAAAAGTATTATTAAAAAAGGTCATAGACTATATAGAATTCTCCGGCTACTGGATCAAGACAAACTACATGCCTGAATGTTAGCCCCAAAAAGAATTAGTTCCACTGGTAAGCATTATGACCCTACTGTACAGAGCTATGAACACAGGTCAATTATCTTCACATTTTTATCTATTAACCTAAATTTTTCACACTGGACATATAATACTTTTATAGTCAGAAAACATTTTTTCATTTGATCCACATCAAATTAACATACACCCCAATATACAGTTATGCAAACTCTAGCCTTGTTTCCTCTATAGAGACTGTTGTTAAGGACACTGATCACTACATTTCAATCAGTATCTCCTTTATAAAATCCGTTTGTGCTTTATTTTAGAATATAATACTATAAAGAGTTACATTCTTCTTTGTGAAAATTATATTATGGTAGACAGGTGACCCACAAAATCCATTCTCCTTTTCATCCTTATAAAGCAGAATCCCAATTTTCATCTAGGTTCTTTTTTTTCTGAGACAGAGTCCCATTTTGTTGCCCTCAGTAGAGTGATGTAATATCACAGCTTACAGCAACCTCAAGTTCTTGGGTTCAAGCAATTCCCTTGCCTCACTCTCCCAAGTAGGTGGGACTACAGGCACCTGCCACAACACTACTTTCAGAGATGGGGTCTCACTCTTGCTCAGGCTGGTCTCCAATCTGTGAGCTCAAACAATCCACCTGCCTCAGCCTCCCATTGTGCTAGGATTACAGGCATGAGCCACCACGCCCGGCCTTCATCTAGGTTCTTAAACTGCCCCAAATAGAAATGGTGATACCTATTCTCATTAGGTTAATATGGACAAATAACAACATTCTTGACAATGAGTTATAAGCAGAAACACCACGAAGCTGCTTCAAAGAAATACCCATGACTAGATATGCCCTTTTTACTATCTGCCCATCCTAAATCTCACCCTTCATCATAAATAGACATACAGATATGTGATAGCTAGAGCTTCAGCAGCTATTTTAGACTATGCCAGCCAAACTCCAAGATGGAGATCAGAAACACAGACACCTAAGTTCCTGATTAACTGTTGAACCATGTTTCCAAGCCTTGAACTATTTCTAGTCTTTTCTTTTTTTTTTTTTTTTTTTTTTTTTGCAGTTTTGGCCGGGGCTGGGTTTGAACCTGCCACCTCTGGCATATGGGGCCAGCACCCTACTCCTCTGAGCCACAGGTACCACCCTATTTCTAGTCTTTTTTTAGATAAGAAAATAAACACTTGTGTGTTTAAGAAATTATTCTTCACGTTACTTCTGCCTTCTTACTTCCCTTGGTTTTCACAATGTAAAATAAAGTATCCCAAAATGATACCTTCGGTTCTGATGATTATAAAACTCAGACACAAATTTAAGTCTTAATTATAGCACATTGTATACATGACACTTTCTGTATTTTTGTCATCACAATTCCAGATTTCATTTTTCAAAATTTTATCATATACTTATGAAACTATCTCAAATTCACTATACAATATATAAGTACTAACCAATATATTATTGAAACTATACTGGCTAAACACATAAACATAAATTTACCAAAAAAAACAAAAAGACAAATTTATAAAATTATCTTCCAAAATTATATTCTGAAACACAAAATCGACAGAATACTTAAGTACTTTAAAATATAACTGATAAAATTATTTGCTGCCTCCATTTCAATATTCAAAAATCAGCATTTTACAATACAATGGAAAAGATCCCACTGCTCAGATTATGAAATATCAATTCTCACTAAAAAGCAATAGGGCTCCTTAAGAGAAAAGACTAGGTCAAAACATATAAGATGAATTATAACATCTATGCCTGATAGATAGTAAGGATGCTAAGGAAGATAATGAACTAATTTCAAAATGACTGAGAGGCTTTTTTATTTTTTGAGACAGAGTCTCAAGCTATCACCCTGAGTAGAGTGCTGTAGCATCACAGCTTACAGCAACCTCCAACTCCTGGGCTCAAGCGATTCTCCTGCCTCCACCTCCCAAGTAGCTGGGACTACAGGCACCCGCCACAACGCCCGGCTATTTATTGGTTGCAGCCGTCATTGTTGTTTGGCGGGCCTGGGGCTGGATTTAAACCCGCAGCTCAGGTGTACAGCTTAACCGCTTAAGCCACAGGCACTGAGCCTGAGAGGCTCTTTAAAGAGGGATCTTCCTGGGCAGAGAAAAGACAATTTCAACATTACTAAGTAGAATCAATCAGAATCCTACAGAAAAGGGGAAAAATAAACACAGTGGGGAATATAGAAATAAGTTCAATCCCAGCAATGTGATTTGTACACTGAAAAACTGGTCACATCTTTAGACTAAAAAGAAACAGTTAAAAATATCACAATTTTACAAAATTTAATGAATTAATGAATGTTAACCATTAAGCATAATGACTGCTAACATCACAAAAATTGAAACTAGGTACTAAGTGTGCCTTCTGAAAAATTATACCATTTAGGGTGGCACCTGTGGGTCAAAGGAGTAGGATGCCGGCCCCATATGCCGGAGGTGTCGGGTTCAAACCCAGCCCTGGCCAAAAACTGGAAAAGAGAAAAAAAAAAAAAAGAAAATTATACCATTTACAAGATGGTCTTGCAAAAAACTGAAAACATTTATGACATCTGAGACAAATGGAATTTTATGTATTTATTTATTTTTAAAGGCTGGTCAAGTGAAGCACTGGAGTGGAAAAGGAACAAAGGAACCTTTAACTGGTTGTGATCAATTAGTTGCAAACACCACTGCACTTGGCCCAGCCACCACCGGAATTTTAAACATGGATCCGGGCAGGCACCATGGCTAACGCTGGTAATCCCAACCCTTTGGAAGGCTGATGCAATGGGCTCTCTTGAGGCCAGGCATTCAAAACTACTCTGAGCAACACAGCAAGGTACCATTTCTACAAAATATTAGCCAGGTAAGGTGGCACACACCCGTAGTCCAGCTATGCAGAAGGCTGGGTGAGGTAGGATCACCTGAACCCAGGAGTTTCAAGTTAGTGTGAGGTATGATGACTACACTGCACTGCAGCTCAAACGACAAAGACCCCATTTCAAAAAAAAAAAAAAAAAAAAATTTTTTTTTTTTTTTTTTTTTTTTTTAATCAGGTGGCGCCTGTGGCTCAGTGAGTAGGGCGCCGGCCCCATATGCCGAGGGTGGCAGGTTCAAACCCAGCCCCGGCCAAACTGCAACAAAAAAAAAAAAAAAAAAAAAAAAATCAAAACGAACGTGGGCTGTTATTTAGTCATACTAAGGAAAAGCCTATTTTTTTTAAGGTCTAGTTATGGCATTATAGTTATATTTCAGGGCAATTTCTTACCTTTTAGGAATATGGAATAAAAATGAATGTACAAAATAGCATTGTATCTGTAATTCCCTTCAAAATAATACTAAAAGTATAAAAATAGGTATTTGTACAGATCAGTGGTTCTCAACCTTCCTAATGGCATGACCCTTTAATACAGTTCCTCATGCTGTGGTGACTCCCAACCATAAAATTATTTTCATTGCTATTTCATAACTGTAATTTTGCTACTGTTATGAATCATAATGTAAATATCTGCTATGCAGGATGTATTTTCATTGGTCGCTATCCACAGGTTGAGAACCACTGGTATAGATGAAACAAGACTGGCTCCGAAAAAACTTACCAAAGTAATAGAGAATTATTTTGAAAATATCCCTACCAAAATTAAAATAGATCCCCACACATTACTAAAATACATTTATACAATTCTTTACACAATTAATGGAGTAAAAGATGTGTAAATAATGACAGGAATATATTTTCACAGACACAACAATATAAACAGATATCCTAAAACAAACCTAAATATGCCTAGTGGTACCTCTGGAACAACCACTCTTCGTTTCCAAGCCTGCAGGTCGCGTTCTGTAGCAATCTGACTACGTGGAGCATTTTGATGCATCTGACGAACACCTTCCACTTGTCCACTACGACGTAAACCAATATTTGGAGGGGACTGGATGTCTAAGCTAAGTCTTCTGAAACCTAGGAAAAAATTATCAAGAAATAATTCTAAAGCAATCTCAAACATATAATATACGTTGGCACATAACTACTATGAATTCCTCCTCCTAACATAAGTACCAAAAATAAAGAACCAAAAGAAAATCCAGTCAACTTTGACAGAAAAACTTTAACATGACTAAGATCAAAACGTAGAACACCAAACAAATATTAACTATTAAATCTCAATTCCAACTTTTAGACTTTCTAAAACTATAAAACACATAAGCATTTTCCATTATATGTGAGTTCCTGAAAACCCTGCCTTCTTCAGAACCGCACAGGTAAAAAAAAGTCTTTTGAAAAAAATCAGCAGTGCCAGCAGTGCCGCCAAAATCCTCAGATTGAAGTGGCTTCGCAACAAAAGCTCAACATTAAGCATGACCCTCCCCCCACCAAGAGATAATCTGGGGGGTAAAGGGTGGTTCACATCTGTAATCCAAGCACTATGAGAGGCCGAGGCCAGAGAACTGCTTAAGACCAGCCTAAGAAAGAACAAAGCACCAGACCTCCCACCCTGGTCTCCGGAAAAAATATAAAATATTAACTAGTTGTGGTGGTACATGCCTGTAGTCTCAGTCACTCAAGAGGCTGAGGCAGGATAATCACTAAACCCTAGGAGCTTCAGGTTGCAGTGAACCATGATGCCACCACTGCACTCTAGCTGGGCAACAAGTAAGACTCCACTCCTGGCTCGGTGCCTGTAGCTCAGTGGCTAGTGTGCCAGCCAGGGCTGGCAGGTTTGACCCAGCCAGCAACTGCCAAACAACGATGACTACAACAACAAAAAAAATACCCAGACACTGTGGCGGGCACTTGTAGTTCCAGCTACTTGGGAAGCTGAGGCAAGAGAATCACTTAAGCCCAAGAGTTTGAGGTTTATGAGCTGTGACAGCACAGCACTCTACCGAGAGGTCAACATGATGAGACTCTGACTCCCACAAAAAAAAAAAAAAAAAAAAAAACCAGAAAGAGAGAGAGGGTTCAAACCCGGCCCCAACCAAACTGCAACAACAACAACAACAAAAATAACCGGGTATTGTAGCAGGCGCCTGTAGTCCCAGCTACTCAGGAGGCTGAGGCAAAAGAATCACCTAAGCCCAGGAGTTGGAGGTTGCTGTGAGCTGTAACGCCACAGCACTCTACTGAGGGCGATCAAGAGAGACTCTGTCTCTACAAAAAAAAAAAAAAAATTGCATACTGAAGTTGAAGAAACACTTTTGAACTGAGAACTAAGTATAAATTCTAAATTTAACTGCCCAAGTCATAGTGTTATTCTCCAACAATAAGAAAACATGCATGAGGTTATTAATCGCATTATTTGTGATAGCAAAGTGTAAGAAATAACCCAAATGCCTATAAACAAATTACAAGGTTTGTTAGTCTATACAGTGAATATTATAAAAGGATAAAGAATAACTCTGTGAATTGATAAGGCCAGGCTAAATGGCTCACATCTGTAATCCTAGCACTCTGGGAGGATGAGGTGGGTGGACTGCCAGAGCTCAAGAGTTTGAGACCAGCCTGAACAAGAGAAAGAATCCATCTCTAAAATTAGCCAGGCATTGTGGTGGGCACTTGTAGTTCTAGCTACTTGGGAGGCTGAGGCAAGAGGATCGCTTGGGTCCAAGAGTTTGAAGTTGCTGTAAGCTATGATGCCATCGAACTCTACCGAGGACCACAAAGTAAGACTGTCTCCAAAATAAAATAAAA
Source organism: Nycticebus coucang (assembly GCF_027406575.1). Taxonomy (NCBI): domain Eukaryota; kingdom Metazoa; phylum Chordata; class Mammalia; order Primates; family Lorisidae; genus Nycticebus; species Nycticebus coucang. Next base: position 6,572,551 of record NC_069795.1, on the reverse strand, counting down.
CATACATACCTTTAATCCCAGCATTCTGGGAGACCCAGATGAGTGGATTGTCTGAGCTTACGAGTTCGAGACCAGCCTGAGCCAGAATAAAATAGAAATAGCCAGGCATTATGATGAGCAGCATGGGAGGCTGAGGCAAGAGGACTGCTTAAGCTGAAGAGTTTGAGGATGCTATGAGCTATGATGCCACACCACTCTACTGAAGGGCAACAAAGTGAGACTCTGTCTCCAAAAAAAAAAACCTTTGAATTGATATTGATTGATTACTAAAATATGTTGTTAAAGAAAAACAGCAAGGTTGGCTCAGCACTGGTAGCTCAGCAGTTAGGGTGCAGGCTACACTCAGGCTGGCCAGTTCAAACCAGCCGGGGCCTGCTAAAAACAATGACAACTGCAACAAAAAAACAGCCGGGCGTTGTGGCAGGTTCCTGTAGTCACAGCTGCTTGGGAGTCTGAGGCAAAAGAATCGCTTAAGCCCAAGAGTTTGAGGTTGCTGTGAGCTGTGACGCCACAACACTCTACCAAGGGTGACATAGTGAGACTGTTTCAAAAAAAAGGGAAACAGCAAGGTGCAGAAGAATGCAGCTTTTGCCTCTTCCTACGATATACCTGAGGACACAGCATTAACTATTGTACTCCTACCTAAAATGTTTAACCTGAATCCATCCATGAAGAAATAATCAGACAAATACATATTTAGGGAAATCTGTCCTGTAAAACAACAGGCCTGAAGTACCAGCACTAGTAGGTAACTTTCTAGATTAAAAGAACAAAATAATTAAATACCATGAACAGTGCTTGATTAAATTCCAATTTTTTTTTTTTTTTTTTTTAGGCAAAGTCTCACTTTCTTGCCCTAGGTAGAGTGCCATGGTGTCATAGCTCACAGCAACCTCAAACTCTTGGGCTCAAGTGATCCTCTTGCCTTACCCTCCCCAAAGTAGCTGGGACTACAGATGCCTGCCGTGACTCCTGGCTAATTTTTCTACTTTTAGTAGTAATGGAGTCTCACTCTTACTCAGGCTGGTTTCGAACTCGTGAGCTCAAGCAATCAATCCTCCTGCCTCAACTTCCCAGAGTGCTAGGATTACAGGTGTGAGCAACCTCACCTGGCCTAAATTCTAAATTTTTAAAATAGGGAAGTAGGACAATATTAGGACAACTACAGAAATGCTAAACTTTAAACTAGATAGCATTATTGTATCAGCATAAAGTTTGCTTAGTGGCATCATTCTATTATGTTTATGTAAGAGGATGGCTGTCCCTAGTTCTTAAAAGATACAGCAGCAAGCACTGAGGTAGAAACTGTCATGTCTTCAACTTAAGTGCTTCAGAAAAAAACAGAGGAATGCACATACACATGTACATACACGGAGATAAAGCAAATGAAGCAAAATGAATCTAGGTAAAGAATATGAGTGTCCATATTCCTACAAGAATAGTTGTTCTCAAGAAAAATACTTAAGTTTTATACTATAAGTTTAAGAGGGAAAAACTTCAGACAGTACATTTTATAGTCCTAGTAAATAGCATAACTTCACTAAAATTTTTAAAATTTACCTATGAGGTATTTAACTTTGAAAAAGTCCTCCTTGGTGTGTGTCACACTTTATGGGGGCAAGACATGATTGCAAGAGGGATTTTACCTAACAATTGCAATCAGTGTAACCTGGCTTATTGTACCCTCAATGAATCCCCAACAATCAAAAAAAAAAAAAAAGTCCTAACAGCTGGCCAGGCCAAGGGAAAGTTATCAAGTGAAATAAACTTTTACAAGAGTAAGAATAGTAAGAAGTTTCTATGTACCATTCCACAAAGTTCAGGTAAGTAACCTTAAAAACACGAAAATTATCACCTTTGTGTTCTAACAACGTAACTTAAAAAAACTTGCACAGACACCGAGAAATGCATTGTGTTATAACAAATATGCTTTTAAATAAGGAAAATTGAAAATCACCTAAGACTAGAAACAAAGAGAAAACAGATTGAGAAAATCATGAGCTGAACCTGCAGCAGCCTGGCAAATCAGTCAGGACTTGAGTTTTAATGTCCATATAGAAAGACCCTGACCCCACTGAAAGGATGGTCAGCCTTATAGCAAAATAACAGAAAAATTATTAACCCCGTTTTTTTTTGTTTTTTTTTTTTTCCAGTAAGGACTAAAATCAATCCTGAGCTCTCTCCCTGCTCTTTTCTCTCCCTGCAGCTGGCAGTCACCCTGAGGGGGCTCTGTTTTCATAACATCTGAAAAGCAGACAGAAAGGAAATGTAAATCTTTACCTTTTCATTCACCACCCCACTGCCTTTTAGAACCCGTTTTACAGCCTTGGAGTTCCTGGAGGAATGAGGTGTGAGTTTCAGGCTTCAGGCATATCTCAAGGGCAGAATTACCAACAGGATCAAAAACTACCTCTGGTAAGTCTGTCTCCAACTACAAGGCAAGCTACTTATCATCCAGCCACTAAGAAAAAAAGAGCACATGCAGCAGTTTTGCTGTATTTTATTAATTTGACTACAATCACTACTTTTTCTTCTCTTTGCCCCCCTTAAATTCAGTGCTGGCATTTCCCCGTCTCCCTTTCTTTGGGATGCCACACCATGCCCTGCTCTCTTTTTTCTCTCTCTTTCCCCACTCTTTCACACTCACTCCCTATCTCTCCCCTCTAAGATAAACTTTTTATTTTACATATATCCTAATCTCTATATGAGAAATTTTTCTCAACCTGAGCTGTGAGCACCTGAGCTTTCTACCACCCTAACACCCACCTATCAAGCACATAGTAAATGAGAAACAGCCCACCCTCCCCCCTCCTCCCCCCAAAACCCTGAATCTTTGCAGTAGTACACCCTAAACGTAATTCTAATCCACCTATTAGCCAAGAGAGTTGACTGGACAACTTTTCTATCTCAGCTAGAATTGAAATAACAAAATCAGGAAATCTTCCCTAGGAATTCACAAACATGGGCCTATATCTCATCCTTGTGAGGGGATTAAAATCGGATTACCCATGTAGTCGAACTCAAAAACTACAAAGATGGCAAGTTAAAGAATTAGTCCTTGCCGGACCTCATAAGCCGTCTTCCACCAAGGCTAGCATGTGTGAAATAACCACATGTCTTTGGAGCAGCCTAATTTTTACACCATTTTGTTCTTTTCAATAAAGGCAAATTTGTCAGATATTTAATTCACTGCTTTATAAAACTTCTTCCATAAAAAAGATCAAATAACTGTATAAAATATTTTACTATAAAAAGGACCCAAGTTGGTAATATCTAACAAAGTACCTGAAAAGACAAGCCCTTGACTTTGCTGCACTTTACTCACACTGATAGTTTTCTCCTAAAGATATATATTCTTAATCCAAAATGACACAGTGACACGTATCAACATAATAATATATGGGTAAGTTTCCAAAAGAACTTCAATAATATGATAAACACTATGAAATAGATAAAAGAAAAAGGAAACGAATATTACCAAAACGTATATTCAATCTCATTACTCATAAAGGAAAATTAAAAATGAAATCACATTACCATTTAACACCTATTTGAATGGTAGAAATCTAAAACCACCAAATACTGGAGAAGTGAATCAATATCATCCTTTATGTAATGATATCAAGAGTAGAAATTATACAACCACTGCAGACAACAGTTTAATTTTATAAAGTTGAAAACTCATAGGGCTATATGTAGCATTTTTTCCAACCCTAGATTAATATTCAAGAGAAATTCTTGCAAATGTGTGAGACACGCAAGACTGTTAATGCCATTTTCTTTTTTTTTTTTTCTTTTTATTTTTTTTGTAGAGACAGAGTCTCACTGTACTGCCCTCGGGTAGAGGGCCGTGGCGTCACACGGCTCACAGCAACCTCTAACTCTTGGGCTTACGCAATTCTCTTGCCTCAGCCTCCCGAGCAGCTGGGACTACAGGCGCGCGCCACAACGCCCGGCTATTTTTCTGCTGCAGTTTGGCCGGGGCTGGGTCCGAACCCGCCACCCTCGGCATATGGGGCCGGCGCCCTACTCAGTGAGCCACAGGCGCCGCCCTGTTAATGCCATTTTCTGTTGACAATTAACAAAACCTCAAAATTAGCCAAATGTCCACTGAAAGAATAAATGTATCATGTGAAAAAAGTCCCAAAAGTGGGCCAGGCACAATGGGTCACACCTGTAATTCTAGCACCCTGGAAGGCTGAAGAGAGTTGAGCTCAGGAGTTCGAGACCAGCTTATGCTAGAGTGAGACTCTATCTCTACTAAAAATACAAAAACTATCCAGGTATAGTGGCAGGTCCCAGCTACTCAAGTGGCTGAAGCAAGAGGAGCTCTTAAGCCCAGGAGTCTGAGGTTGCTGTGAGCTTTGATGACACCATAGCATTCTACCCAGCGTGACCACATAAGACTGTCTCAAAAAAAAAAAAAAAAAAAAAAAAGTCCCGGGTGGTGCCTGTGGCTCAATGGAGTAAGGCATCAGCCCCATATGCCGGAGGTGGCAGGTTCAAACCCAGCCCTGGCCAAAAACTGCAAAAAAAAAAAAAAAAAAAGTCCCAAAAGAATACATACAACCCAATCTTTTTAATAAAGTTAAACAGTTTTTAATAATGTATTTAAAAACAACAAAATTATATTTTTTAAAAGGCAAAAAAAGGACCTACATAAGATCCAGGATAATTGTCACCTGGGAGAGGGAAACCAAGGAAGACCACGTAAATATAAATGTAGATTACTACCATAATTTAAAACAAAAGAGGACCAGATGTGAACCAACGATAACAAAATGTCATAAACAAAGGGCTGACTGACACTACTGTGTACCTTTCCAAAATAACTCAATATATAAAAAGGAAGAAATAGAACTTAAAGCATTAGGCCCTTTAAAAAAAAATAATAATAGCTGGGCACAGTGGCTCATGCCTGTAATCCCAGCACTTGGGAGGCCGAGGCAGGTGTATTACCTGAGCTCATGAGTTCGAGATCATCCTGAGCAAGAGCAAGACCCCATCTCTAAAAGAAAAGTAAAATAATAGGGTAGACAGCGATCTGAAGAAACCATCCAGAGAACAGTACTCAGTGATAAAAAGCTAGAAAATAAGTAATCTCGGTCAAATATATTTTAAAAGTTTCCTTCTCCAGATAAAGGTATAGGTTCAGTTCAAAGAAAATTTCTATAAATTAAATTATTTTTTCCATCAGCTGCCACTACAAGGCAAGAATTAACAGTTGACGCAGGTGGGGCTTATCATCCTAGCACTCTGGGAGGATGAAAAGTGAGAACTGCTTGAGATCAGGAATTCAAGACCAGCCTGAGCAGGAGCAAGACACCATCTCTACAGGAAAATAGAAAAATCAACCAGGCGCAATGGTGGGCACCTGTAGTTACAGCTACTCAGGAGGCTGAGGCAGGAAAATCACTTGAGCCCAGAAGTATGAGGTTGCTGTAAACTAGGCACTCTAGTCTGGGCAACAGACACCGAGTCTCAAAAACAAAAAGAGTGGCCAGAAAAGGCAAAGTCTCCAATAGGCAAATAAAAACATTTAGCCAAAACAATTTTTTAGCATAGATACTTAAATTGGTGGCTGTGTCCCTAGTGCCCTTAGGCAGGTTTGAGATAGCAGGGTTTCTGGGATTTTATAGCATTCTAACATTCAACAGACATTCACCTTTCCCAGAGTTAGTTTTCATTTACATAACAATCATCCGTCTTCTCTAAACTATTCCCACTACCTATTTCTACATTGCATTATCAAGGACTCAGCGCTGAAAATTCAATTCAAGCCTTTCCATTCAGTAAGAAAAATTCCACACTATCCAGTTTGGTTTTTCAAAAATTAGAAATGTGAAAGCAAAGGAAAACTATAACTAAGTTTTCCTTTAAAAAAGTTTATCATTTGCTACTGTTTAATACAATTTTGTAAATACTCTATTTTTAGAGCAAAAAAAAGGTTTCAAAAGGGGGCGCTCGTAGTTCAGTGGTTAAGGTGCCAGCCACATGCCCCGGGGTCGGTAGGTTTGAACCCTGACAGAGCCTGCTTAAAAAAAAAAAAAAAAAAAAAAAAGCTGGGCTTTGTGGTGGGTGCCTGTTGTCCTGTTGTCGCAGCTACTAGGGAAGCTGAGGCAAGAGAATCGCTTGCACCCAGAGTTTGAGGTTGCTGTGAGTTATGACCCCAAGTCCTCTAGCAAGAGTGACAATTAAAAAAAGGGCAGGGGTTTTCAATAGCCTTTGATAGCATTTGAAAACTAAATACCATTTGTAAAGCTACCTTCAGACTACTACCTAAATTTTTTTTTTTTTTTTTTTTTTTTGTAGAGACAGAGTCTCACTTTATCGCCCTCGGTAGAGTGCTGTGGCGTCACACAGCTCACAGCAACCTCCAATTCCTGGGCTTAGGCGATCTCTTGCCTCAGCCTCCCAAGTAGCTGGGACTACAGGCACCCACCACAAGGTCCAGCTATTTTTTTGTTGTTGCAGTTTGACCGGGGCTGGGTTTGAACCCACCATCTTTGGTATGGGGCCGGCACCCCACCCACTGAGCCATAGGCGCCGCCCTGGACTACTCCCTAAATTGTACAAACACACTGCTTACTTAAAAGTTTCACACAGCATGTACCTTGCAAAGACTTCATTTACCCTTCAATTTCAATGAAGACATATTAAAGTAAAATATTTCTCATATATTTATTACCTCTTCGGGGTGTGTCTTCTACATTTGGAAGTCCATTTGGAATACCATCTTGATCTGCTCCCATTCTCTGATCTTGCTGCTGTTGCAACTGTCTTATCATTCCATCAAGAATACTAGACTCGGGGCTTCCTTCATTATCATTGGTTTGTAGGCTTATAATTTGTTCAATTACCTCTCCATCACCTACAAATTCAATTAATGAATATATAATCAAAATATGTATGAGCTGAAGACCAAAAAATAGCTTTCCTTAGACTACAAAAACGCATTCAAAATTGGCAGAATTCCTGTTTTCAAGAAATAACCAATTAAAAGATTCAAAGCCAGGCTCAGCATCCGTAGCACAGCAGTTATGGCGCCAGCCACACGCACTGAGGCTGGCGGGTTCGAACCCAGCTCCGGCCAGCTAAACAAGGACAGCTGCAACAAGAAAATAGGACATTGTGGCAGGCACCTGTAGTCCCATAGTATGACAGTGTCTTTAAAAAAAAAAGAACACAGAAATGCTTTATGTATACTTTCAATATCCAGAACATTAAAAAGACATGTACTCAAGTATAAGGCAGTAAAGAATACTATAACCGGCCAGGCCTAGTATCTCCCAGCTGAAATCCCAGCACTTTGGAAAGCCGGGGCAAAATGATTCCTTGAGGGCAGGAGTTCAAAACTAGCCTTGGTCAATACAATAAGACTTCCATCGCTACAAAAAATTTAAAAAATTGGCACAGCATGGTGGCTCATGTCTATAGTCCCAGCTACTTGGGAAGCTGAGACAGGAGGATCACTAGAACCCAGGAGCTACAGTAAGCTATGATCCCACCACTGTATTCCAGCCAGTGTGGCAGATTGAAAGGCGTCTCAAAAAAAAAAAAGAAAAGAAAAAAAAACAAAACACTGTAACTGCCAGTAATTTGACGCCATAGCTTTGATTTACGCTAAGGTGCCAAAATTTTATTTTTACTCGTACTTCTGCACCATCAGTGCAAGGAGAAACATTGTAAAAAAATGCAAATATTATCTCAGACTCCATTAAAGGTGGTAAATACACCTGGGGGTTGACAAACATACACTGACAATTCCTACCCTAAAGCAACCATTAAAAATAAAAATAGGGACAGCGCCTGTGGCTCAGTGAGTAGGGCGCCAGCCCCATATACCAAGGGTGGCGGGTTCAAACCTGGCTCTGGCCAAACTGCAACAAAAAAAATAGCTGGGCATTGCGGCGGGCGCCTGTAGTCCCAGCTACTTGGGAGGCTGACGTAAGAGAATTGCCTAAACCCAAGAGCTGGAGGTTGCTGTGAGCTGTAACGCCACAGCACTCTACTGAAGGCAACAAAATGAGACTCTGTCTCTAAAAAAAATAAAAATAGGTTGGGTACTGGTGGGCCTGTAATCCCTGCTCTTAAGACTGAGGCAATAGGAACTCGTGAGCCCAGGATTTCAAGTAAGCAGTCATCTATGACCACGTGCCACTCAACTCCAGCCTGAATGACAGAGCAAGACACTGTCTCTGAAAAAGTAAATAAATCAGTATTGATAATAAGACATTAGTGAAGGTAATTTGGAACACTAAGAAATAGTTACTCCCCAAGAAGGCAGGAAAGAAAAAAAAAGGAAATCACAAAGAACAGAAAGGATAAAGAGAAAATGAATAGGGGATTCAAACCTTATCACACTAACAATATTAAATGTAAATTACCTACAAATTCCAATTAAAAATGTTATCAGAGTTGATATACTGCCTACAAGAAAAAGACACAGATAGCTTAGAAGAATTGAAAAATAACATACCATGCCAACACTGACAAAAAGAAAGTTAGACTAGTTTCATATTAATATGAAATAAAAGTCTTCAAAACAAACATAATTTCCAGAGATACAAAGGAACATTATATAATGATCAAATAATCAACTCATCAAGGAAACACTCCAAAATGTGTAAGACATCTAATGAATGAGTTTAAAATAAAGTAAAAATTGATGTAACTGAAGATAAGACCTCGCCCAGTGGTTCATGCCTGTAATCCTAGGACTCTGGGAGGCCAAGAAGGGTAGATTGCTTGAGGTCACGAGTTCGAGACTAGCTGAAGCAAATGCAAGACCCCATCTGTACTAAAAATAGACAAACTGAAGCAAGAGCATTGCTTGAGCCCAAGTTGAAGGTCACTGTGAGCTATGATACCACAGTACTCTACCCAAGGTGACAGCTTGAGACTCTGTCTCAAAAAAAAAAAAAAAACAAAAAACTGAAGACAGATTCCACATTACAGTTGTTTATTTCGACCTCCATAATAGTCCTAAGCTGGAAATAAGCCAAATGTCCTTTACCTGTCAGTAAATGGATAAACAAATGATGATGTATCAATACATCCCATGAGGTACTACAAATCAATGAACAGGAACTACTGGTATATACAATATGAACACATCTCAACAGTACAATGCTAAATATGCCAAAGAAGCCAAGACACAAAAGACTTTATACTGTGATTCCATTTATATAAAATTCCCTTAAAAGATAAAAATTACAGGCTGGGCGTGTCCAGCACTTGGGAGGCTGAGGGTGGGGAAGGGGGACTGCCTGAACTCACAGGTTCGAGACCAGCCTGAGTCAGAGCAAGACCTCTGTCTCTTTAAAAATAAATAAATAAATAAAATAGCCAGGCGTTGTGGTAGGTGCCTCTAGTTCCAGCTACTCAGAAGGCTGAGGCAGGAGGATCACAGGAGCCCAGGTGTTTGAGGTTGCTGTGAGCTAGGCTGATGCCACTGCACTGTAGCCTGGGCAACGGAGTGACACACTAACTCTAAATAAATATAAAAATACATAACCTGAACCTATCAAGAAGAAATAGACAAACTGAAATTGAGATATTCTTTTAAATTTCTCATGTATAATCTTCAAATGTATTAGTATGATGAAAGCCAAAAAGTAAGAACCTGTTCCAGATTAAAGAAAATTAAGGAAATAAGAAAATTAAATTTCATATGTGGTTCCAAACTGAAATTAAGAGAACAGAAACAGCTTTAACAGACATTATCAGAATAACTGGCAAAATCTGACTATACATTATAGAGATAATAGTGTATAATATAGCACTCATTTAACACTGAGTGCTAAATGTCCTCATTTGGGTAGTTATTTAAGGTTACATAAGAAAAGAGCATTTGTAGAAAATATAGAATATAGAAAAATAGAAAATACTTAGGGATAAATGGTGTGTGACGTTCAGAATTTAAGTCTCAAGTGGTTGAAAAAATGGATATAGACACAGAAAATGCTAAAAACAAGTAATGCATAATATTAATGATTGGTGAATCTAATAGCATGGGAATTCTTTGAAGTTTAAAAAAAAACTACACTTACTTGTTGCCACATAGCCTAGCTGTGGAACCAAATGTTCATCTGCAGAATTTTCTCGGCCTGGTACTAATCTCTGATACTTAGTTGGATGAGGATTTCCGTCTACATCTACCAAGAATGGTGGAGGCATAAGATGAGGAGCCTGCTGAGTTTGCTCATCTAAGACATAATTATTAGAATCTCTAATCAGTGGTCGATAGTCAGTATGGAAGAACATCTGATCGGGAATCTAGAATAAAGTGAAGTTCACAGGATAACATTTTGAGGTTTTTGAATGTTAAAGAAAATATTGAACAGTTATAAAGTATTTCTAAAATATAGTTCATAGCTATTTTCCATGCTACAGAAAGCACTAAAAATTACCTTTTCATATGGTTTGCTGCATCCAAAACCAAATATCAGAAGATGTCCATGAGAATCTGTACAGGCAAAATGCTGTCCATCCTGTGAAAACTTACAGTCAAACACAGCTCCATGTCCTTGTCCTTCAATCTAGGAAACCCAGAGGGGAAAAAATTAGGACCGATTCTATGCAAGTGTTTCTGCTATATAAACTTTAATGTGGACAGCCTGCAACAATATATCCCTCTGAAAAAAAAGTAAAACAAATTTTGCATCAAGTATATACATCAATTAATATTATCAGAAAACAGAATTCATTCTAGATCCTACTAGCCTAAGTAAAAAATCTTGGCATCTTAGAATGGGTACAGGCGATTGCACTAATGTACACAGCTATGATTTAACAATAAAGAAAAAAAATCTTGAAAGAACTCATAAGCATTAATTCTCATATGATCAAATGAAGACTAATAAACCAATCCAAAGTAAAGGCTATCTTCTTACGAGTGAGTGACAATTTTATAAACTTTTGTTTTAGTATGTAAAAAAAGTATATAATATACTAGGTAAATGATTAAAGATCAATGACATGTAGTATTCATGAACTAAAATCAACACTTTTCTGGAATTTAAGGAGGGTTCTACCTTCAACTCACTAAGATGACTGACCACCACAAAAGTTTGGCAATGCTGTAGTCTCAAGGGTACATATTATAAATGCTTACGGCTACAGCTGCCTTACTTCAAAATCACCAGATTTCAGGAAGGCTATTCTAACTGTATCTTGAATGTCACCCTCAAGAGATTACTTGTAAACCGTTTTATTCTACCTTATAGACAGATTTAACATTATCAATTTATAGTTAAAGTAGTTATTTGGTTAACTGCATAGTAAAGAGCTATGCATTATTGTTTTAACTTTCAAATAACTTTTTTTTTTCCTGAGACAGAGTCTCACTTTGTCACCCTCAGTAGAGTGCCATGGCACCATAGCTCACAGCAACCTCAAACTCTTGGGCTCAAAGGATCCTCTTGCTTCAGCCTCCTGAGTAGCTGGGACTACAGGCATCCGCCACAACACCTGGCTATGTTTTTAGAAATGGGGTCTCGCTCTAGCTCAGGGTGATCTCGAACTCTTGAGCTCAGGCAATCCATCCTCCTTGGCCTCCCAGAGTGCTAAGATTACAGGTGTGAGCCACTGCACCCCACCTTTCCAATAACTTTGAAATAACTAAACTTTAAAACACTTAATACTTAAGTGTATTCTGTGTTGGAAAAATGAATCATTCATTAATTGCAAAAACCAACTCAATGTCCAAACAAGTCACTACTTGAAAAATGACACTTTGCTATTCCTATACTGTACATAAATGAGTGCCAATTAGCAAATATGGAAAAAATAAAACTAATGGCATATTCAGGGGCACTAGTGAATAAGATATGAACATAAATTTGTTATTTCTCATAATATAATAAGGGAAAGCGGCTTGGTGCTTGTAGCTCAAGCAGCTAAGGCACCAACCACATACACCAGAGCTGGTGGGCTTGAATTCAGCCTGGGCCTGCCCAACAACAATGACAATTACAACCAAAAAATAGGTGGGCGTTGTGGTAGGTTGTAGGCCTCCACTTGGGAGGCTGAGGCAAGAGAATCACTTAAGCCCAGGAGTTGGAGGTTGCTGTGAGCTGTGATGCCATGGTGCTCTACCCAGGGCAACAGCTTAAAGCTCTGTCTAAAAAGAAAAAAAAAAAAGAAGGGAAAGCATGTGTACCATTTTTTCCAACTAATCATCACAATATGGGAACACAAATTCACATACATGCTCTGTCCAGAAGTCACCTCTGCCAATGTATAACTTGTACCTTTGTACCACTTTGCACCCCTGGCCTGGGGCCTGTAGTCATAGGAAAGCAGAGGCAGGTGGGGAGGAGGTAGTAAGAGCTCAAAGCTGGCAAGTTCAGTATCATACATAATATGTATGAATCTAATGGCACCAAAAGCTTGTCTAGGGAGACTTGCTGAGAAGACCGTTTTTGTGACTGGGCAGACCTATTTAAGTCACACAAGCCAGACTTGGGTTTTTACCTATAATTTGAAAAGTCCTATGCAATAATTCCTGACAAAATGCAACCCGCAACTGTGTCTGGAGAATAAATCAATGTTAAATTGAAGTTTATTATTATTCATGAAATAACATTTCTACTAATAATTTACAACCTTGCATAGTATGTCTAGAAATGGAGAATGAAGAGTCTCTCAGCTGAGCAGTGAAGGTAAGGAGAACCCAGTAAACAAGTCCAATTTTTGGTGCCTGACTAGAAACAAAGTCATCATTTGCCCACTTGAGATTTTACAGATTATTCTCTGTCTTAAAGGCTGTTCAGCTTATATTCTGCATAAAGTCTAAATTAAGGTGGTTTTTTGTTTTGATAAGTTAAATTCAGGATGCAATACTGCGTTTTAAAGGATATGAATTTTGTGACCATAGAAAAATTATCCAGTACCCAATGTTTTTTCCAATAATTTGAATACACAGAGATGCTGCTTTCAGAGATGGCTACCGAAGTATCTGTAGCTTAGTGATGCTATTAAAAATGTTTTTATAGGCATTTAATTCTAATAAATAAAATACTGCATTTTTTGTAAACCTAACACCCTGGGAGGCCAAGGCAGGTGGACTGCCTGAGCTCACAGGTTCAAGACCAGCCTAAGTAAGAGCAAGATCCCTACCTCTTAAAAAAAATAGCCAGGATTTAGGCAGGACCCTATAGTCCCACCTACTTGGGAGGTTGAGGCAAGAGAATTACTAGAGGGCCAGACGTGGTGGCTCACGCCCATAATCCTAGCACTCTAGGAAGCCGAGGGAGGTGAATCACAGGTTCAAGACCAGCTAGGCATTGTTGCAGGCACCTATCGTCCCAGCTACTTGGGCAACTGAGGGAAGAGAATTGTTTAAGCCCAAGAGTTTGAGGTTGCTGTGAGCTGTGATGCCACGGCACTCTACCGAGGACGACAAAGTGAGACTGTCCCTCCCACAAAAAAAAAAAAAAAAAAGAAAGAAAACACTGCATTTTAAACAGTTAAAAAACTGTCCAGAATAAACATATTAGAACTTTGGGTTAAAAAACACACACACACACACATTTGGCTGGGGACGGTGGCTCACGTCTATAACCCATAACACTCTGGGAGGCCAAGAAGGGTGGACAGCTTGAGCTCACCAGATGAAGACCAACCTGAGCAAAAGCAAAACCCCCTTTCTACTAAAATTAGAAAAGAAAAAAAAAAAAAAAACTGAGGGAAGAATATCACTTGACCCCAAGAGTTGGAGGTTGCTGTGAGCTGTGATGCCACACACTCTACCCAGGGCGACAGCTTGAGACTCTGCCAAGAAAATAACAACAACAAAAAAAAACACCACATTTGAACAACATGGATTAGGATCCCAAGGTCTAAGAACCTCTTATCTATAGACATCTACTATACTGACTCAAAAACTAGACTGAATTAGAACTCACTATAAACTGTGAAGTGTTATTACACAAAACCTTACACAAAACCTATCTCACATATAAAGCCTTAACAATGTTAAAACTGTTTTACACCATTCCTTCAGAATTTAACTTGCTGAAATAATCATGTACAAGGATATGTAAGGTGTTACTGCCATGGATATTTTAGAAACCACTTAAATAATCAACAATAGGAAATTACATAAGCTACTTTTTTCTGAAACAGGCTGAATTTATACTTAAAAATATATTTGTAGTGAGCTTCATCTCAGGGATATGAGGCTAGTACAATATATAAAAATAAATAAATAAAAATATATTTGTAAATTTTTTTTAAATATTTGGAAAGGATTTTTACATAAAATATAAAGACTACAAAACTATGTGCAAGGGGGCCAACTAATAGAAAGTATTGATACAATTAGAAAATCTTCAATGGCTATATTTAAGGATAAAAATTTGATGAGAAACAAGATATTTACAGTTTATTGTTTATTTTATTTTTTTTTTTTTGTTGTAGAGACAGAGTCTCACTTTACTGCCCTCGGTAGAGTGCCATGGCGTCACACAGCTCACAGCAACCTCCAGCTCTTAGGCTTATGTGATTCTCTTGCCTCAGCCTCCCGAGCAGCTGGGACTACAGGCGCCCGCCACAACGCCCAGCTGTTTATATTTACAGTTTAATAACCAGCTGGGTGTGGTAGCTCACGCGGGTAATCCTAGTACTCTGGTAGACCAAGGTGGGTGGTTTGCCTGAGCTCAGCAATTGAGACCAGCCTGAGCAAAAGTGAGACTCCATCTTCTACTAAAAAAAAAAAAAAAAACAGCTGGGAGTGGTGGTGGGCACCTGTAGCTATTTGGGAGGCTGAGGCAAGAGAATCACTTGAGCCCAAGAAATTGAGGTTACTGTGAGCTATGATGCCATGGTACTATACCCAGGGCAACAGTAAGACTCTGCCTCAATAAATTTAAAGGAAAAAAAAAAAAAAGAGAGTTACTAAAAAGAATTAGTTCTAGGCCTGCCGCGGTAGCTCACACCTATAATGCTAGCACTCCTGGAGGCCGAGGCGGTAGATTGCCTGAGCTCACAGGTTCGAAACCAGCCTGGGCAAGAGTGAGACCCCGTCTCTAAAAATAGATGGGCATTGTGGCAGGTGCCTGTACTCCCAGCTACTCTGGAGGCTGAGACAAGAGAATCGCTTGAGGTCAAGAGTTTGAGGTTGCTACGAGCTGTGATGCTACAGCACTCTACGTAGGGTGACAAAAGCAAGACTCAGTCTCAAAAATAAGTAAATAAATAAAAAGAATTAGTTCTATAATTTAAAAGAGGGAAAACAGGCCACACCTGTAATCCTAGCACTCTAGGAGCTTGAGGTGGAAAGACTGCTTGAGCTCAAGAGATTCAAAACCAGCCTCAGTGAGAACTGTCTCTACTAAAAAATAGAAAATTAGCCAGGTGTGTGGCACGTGCCTGTAGTTCTAGCTACTCAGGAAGCTCAGGCAGGAAGATTACTTGAACCCAGAACTTTGAGGTTGCTGTGAGCTAGACTGATGCCACAGTACTTTAGCAGCAGCAATACAGTATGACCCTGTCTAAGAAAAAAAAAAAAAACAGAAAACAGTTACTTTGCAATGGCAAAACCTAACAGAAGCCACCTTAACCAAATATTTAAATTACCACCAATAGGGAGTGGAAATAAGCATCATGTACCTCCCAATATGATGCATGGAGAACACAATATAATTTATGTCTTACTCTCTTAAAAAAATGTGCAACTGAATCTAATCATCAAGAAATATCAGACATGCTCAGCACTCGCAGGTCAATGAGTAGGGCACAGGCCACATACACCGAGGTTGGCGGGTTTGAGCCCAGCCCAGACCTGCTAAACAACGACAACTGCAACCAAAAATAGCTGGGTGTTATACCAGATGCCTGTTGTCCCAGCTACTTGGGAAGCTGAGGCAGGAGAATTGCTTGAGCCCAAGAGTTTTGAGGTTGCTGTGAGCTGTGATACCACGGCACTGTACCAAGGGCGACATAGGACACTCTTGTCTCAAAAACAAAAGAAAGAAAGAGAAATAAAAAGAGAAAGGAAAGGAGAAAGAAAAGGAGAAGGAGGGAGATCAATCCAGGGACAGTGGCTCGTGCCAGTAATCCTGATACTTTAAGAGGCCGAAACAGAAGACCTCTTAAGGCTAGTAGTTCAAGATCAGCCTGAGCAACATTACTTTGCAATGGCAAAACCTAACAGAAGCCTAACAGAAACCTAACAGAACCTGTCTCTACAAAAAAATAAGAAAAATTTGCTGAGTGTGATAGTACACGCCTGATATCCCAGCTATTTGGGAGACTAAGGCAGGAGGATCACTTGAACCCAAAAGTTCAAGGTTACAGTGAACAGAGAACTCCAGAGCCTAGGCAACAGAGCAAGACTTATCTCCCCCCCAACCCTGAAAAAAAAAAAAGGAAGACAATACCAGACATAACTGAGGAACATTCTGTGACATTACTTGATTATTCGCCTATACTCATCAAAGGTTGATGGGCTAGAAAGAAAAAAAAAATGGCTGCATGCTGCTGACAATAAAAGAAAACCAAGAGAGATACAACTTAATGCAAGGAATGAGCTTCAATTGGACCCTAGCCCAAGCAGCAGAATTTCTCTCTATAAAGATAGTATTAAGACAGCTAACAAAATCTGAATACAGATCTGGATTAGATAGCACTATTTCATCAATGTTAAGTTTGCTGATTAATAAATGTAGTTGTGGCTATGTAAGAGAAATTCTAAAAATGTACAAGAGGATCCTAACTTGGTTCTAGATTAACATATATTTGCCAAAAGAAAAACAGCTGGAAAAACCCAATGATAACTAATACTCTATAAACAAACGCAAGCATGCATAAAGATATCTCAAGTCACTTACCATATTAAAATAATGTTTCACCTTGGTGCCTTTTGTAATGTCCCATATAAATATGCTGCCATCATGTCCTGCAGATAACATAATTCTGGAATCAAAGGGATGTGTCTCCAAAACAAATACTTCATCAGCATGTCCCTTTATTCAACAAAGTCATAACATTAAGGAGGGTTTACAAGTTACAAGATGAAATTTTAAAATGTATTAATACAATAATATATGCATTATTAAATATAAAAATTTCTAGTCAATTATTTAAGTGGAAGAAACTTGCTTAGGATATTAATTTTATAGCTTCAAAAATAAAATTATAGTTCAAAAAACCTGGTTTGTCATATTGTATAGAAACTACCTACCAATAAGTTATGAAGCAGTTGTCCAGTATAAGAATTCCACACTTTGAGAACATGATCATTCACAGCTGTGACAACAATGCTATCATTCTGATTCCAAGCTATCATAGTTACTTTGGGTTTCATAAATCTTTCCTCTTCTGAAGATAAGTCCCTAACAAAAAAATACATTATGTGTATACAAACTCATCTGGATGATACGCTATACAATGTATACAGTATTTCATCAATACAAAAATAACTAAAGAAATCCAATTCATGTGCCTATGAGAGTGCATCAGCCGTAACAGAGTATCTAGAAATTCAGTAGAGCAAAACCTAAGGGGGAGAGGATAATTCAAAGGCTGTTCAGAGATTGACTAAGGTTAGGGGACACCACTGCTGCTTATGAAAGCAAAGGTTTTCCTTTCTACCACTTTCCTATTATTCCTTTCTCCTCACCTGAATCCTATTGCTATATGCAATTTCTCTCTCCAGAGAATGAAAAATATTTTAGGAAAACAGAAAGAACACAATTCATCTTCATAATGCCATTGAAAAATACCTCACACACTCAATTTGTTGAACTATAAATGAGATCGTATTCAACTCTTTTTACATACTATGCAACTTCCCTACAGACTATTCTTACAGGCCTCTTGGTATGTATGGTCTTGGATACACACATCTGCAATGTTTTGCATGCTTTATAAAACTGATACATGAAGTTTTTCTGTTAACTAGTCAATAGTGAACAGTGTAGGGCAGAGAAAGGCCTAATTGGTTCTGAAATCACAGAACACATTTCAAGAAATTATAGGCCTCTAACATATTTTAATTAACAAAAAAACCCAGCTATATGGAATAAGTGCTACACAACAGCTATCTATGGAACATGAAAGAATAATTCTAATAAGGTTCGTTAGAAAGGGAGCAAGGAAGAGAACATTACGAGATAAAATGTAATAAAGGCTAAGACTTCACTCTTTAAAACTAAAAGGCTTTCCCAGTTAATAATTTTGAATTTACTAACAATGTCCCATTTTATTGTTTATTAGCCTAGAACACTAAATCCATCAATCCTTACATATAAATTACACTCTGCTTTTAAAGATTCAAAAATAGGCTCAGCATCTGTGCTCAGAAGCTAGGGTGCCAGCCACATACACCAGAGCTGGCAGGTTCGAACCCAGCCCAGGCCTGCCAAACAATGACAACTGCAACCAAAAAAAATAGTGGGGCATTGTGGCAGGAGCCCAACTACTTGGGAAGCTGAGGAAAGAGAATCACTTGAGCCCAAGAGTTTGAGGTTGCTGTGAGTTATGACACACAGTACTCAATCAAGAGCAACATAGTGAGATCTGTCTCAAATAAATAAATATTCAAAAATAATAAAGCTTTTTTTTTTTTTTGGTTCTGAGATAGTCTCACTCTTGTTGTCCAGGTTGGAGTGCACTGGTACAATTACAGCTCACTGCAACCTCAGACTGTTTTGTTTTTGAGACAGAGTCTTACTATGTAGCACTTGGGTAGACTACCCTGGTGTCACAGATCACAACAATCTCAAACTCTTGGGCTTACGCAATTCTCTTGCCTCAGCCTCCCAAGTAGCTTGGACTAGAGGCACTTGCCACGATGCCTGGCTATTTTTTTGTTGCAGTTGTCATTGTTTAGCAGGCCCAGGCCAGGTTCAATCCCGCCTGCCGTGGTGTATGTAGCTGGGCGCCCTAACCACTGAACTACAGGCACCAAGACAACATCAGATTTTTTGGACTCAAATCATCCTCCTGCCTCAGCTTCCCAGGTAGCTGGGACTACAGGTATATGTTAACATATCCAGTTATTTTTTGTAGAGACAAAGTCTCACGATTTTGCTCAGGCCCATTTCAAACTCCTGGCCTCAAGGAATCACCTGTCTCAGCCTCGCAAAGTGCTAAGATACTAGGATTCCAGGTATAAGCTAACATTCCTGGTCAAAAATAGTAAAACTTTAAATGAGAAAAGATTATTACCAAAATGAAGAAGAAAAAAAATTTTTTGGAGATAAGAGTCTCATTCTGTTACCCTAGATAGAGTGCCATGGCATCATCAAAGCTCACAGCAACCTTGAACTCCTGAGTTCAAGTGATCCTCTTGGCTCATTTTTAGTTTTTCTATTTTGCCTTGAACTCCTGAGCTCAAGCAATTTGCCCACCTTGACCTCCCAGAGTGCTAGGATTTTCAGGTGTGAGCCACAGCACCTGGCCAACAGAAGGAAATTACAGGAAAATTTCTCTATGTGAATAAAGTATGGCAGCAAGAAAGCCAAGCAGTTTTCAGTCTCATTTAAAAACTTTACTCATTTTGACATATCTTCCTATTTTGCCTATTAACTGTTCATAGGTAAATATGATCTCAAATTATCTTCATACCCATTCTCCCTTATTATTTCAACTAATGAAGGACTAACAATTGTTTTCACACTGAGATGTTCCCTTTTAATGTAATGGTAAACATTTAATTTATGCACAAGAGGTATCAAATTTCCAGTATATATTTCTTTTCATTCTCTACCACATATAATACTAACAAAAAAATTAAGATCACGTTTATTTTAAAAACCATAACCATTCCTTGCATACCACAGAGAATTTAAGTCAATTTCTGTTACTGAAAATAAAGCAGACATGACTTCTAAAACATTTCTCAGATGTGAAAAAGTATAAAGAGGCTCGGTGCCCCTAGCACAATGGTTACAGGTACCAGCCACATGCACCAAGGGCGGTGGGTTCGAACCCAGCCCAGGCCAGCTAAACAACAACAACAAAAAAAAATAGCCAGGCGTTGTGGTGGGCACCTGTAGTCCCAGCTACTTGGGAGGCAGAGGCAAGAGAATCACTTAAGCCTAGGAGTTTGAGGTTGCTGTGAGCCGTGACACCACAGCACTCCACCGAGGGCAAGATAGTGAGACACTGTCTCAAAAAAAAAAAAAAGCATATTTGGGAAAAAAAACTCTAAAGTAAAATTTATGACTTTAGATTTCTATTACTTACAGTGTAATTAAAGCAATAACAGTACAGAAGAACCTCTTAAGTTGACCACCCAAGAGACCATACTAACTGGTCAATATATGGAGAAGGTCAACATAAAGAAGCAGGAGCACTGTACTGATACGTACATGCGGTGCATGTCGGGGGTCTATAAAAATTATATCAACTTAAGGAGGTGGTAAGTGTAAGCAAGTAGGCAACTATGGAGGTTCTACTGTATTTGTAACAGGCAAAAGAACACTGAACTGTCTATTCTATGCCAAACCATGCACTAGAAGTTTTCATGATATCATTTTAAATTCAAGTAGCCTTCATTTCTCAGATAATGTAACAAACTAAGAAACACTTCTTTTGTCTTTTTTTTTTTTTTTTGAGCCAGAGTATCACCTCAAACACTTGGACTTAAGCGATTCTCTTGCCTCAGCCTCCCACATAGCTGGGACTTTAAGTGCCCAGCACAACGCCCAGCTATTTTCAGAGATGAGGTCTCGCTCTGGTTCAGGCTAGTCTTTAACTCATGAACTCAGGCAATCCACCAGTCTTGGCCTCTCACAGTGCTAGGATTACAGGCATGAGCCACTGTGCCAGCCCAAGAAATAAATACATTAAATGACATTCTCAAAAACTCAATCACTGAGCCCAGTCTGGTGGCTCTCACCTGTAAACCCAGCACTCTGGGAGGCCAAGGTGGGCAGATCACCTGAGCTCAAGAGTTCAAGAAATGCCTGAGCTAGATAGAGACCCCGCCTCTAAAAAAAATGGCCGGGCATTATAACACACGCCTGTAGTCCCAGCTACTCAGGAAGCTGAGGCAAGAGAACTGCTTTAGCCCAAGAGTTTGAAGTTGCTATGATACCACAGCACTCTACCGAAGGTGACAAAGAGAGACTCTGTCTCAAAAAAAAAAAAAAAACCCTATCACTATAAACAGTGTAAGTGGTATTTAAGCCAAGGTCTGATTCCAAAATATGTATCCTTTCTACCATCCATACTGCCACCCAGTATACACAAACCAAAAAATAACGTCTTTCAAATTTGTAATACTTAGAAGCTTATCTCAAAGAAGCTCAAAACAAGCTTCAAATTTTGATGCAGTGGGGCTGAGAAACATGCTTTCAAAGCCATTTTAACAAGTCAAAATTTAAGCATGCGAAATTCCCCTTAGAGCTCAATTTTCTACTTAAATCTTAATAAAGCATGTTTGCTTATTTTATCCTCCATTCTAACTCCAAAGTATCTTTTAAAAATTTCAAAAATCTTATCTGTACAAAAGTAAAATTTCTGCACTTAGTATATTAATATCTGAGTTAATTGTGTAAATTTTTAATTGTAAGAGGCTTTGAATGCAACTCCTAAGGTCAATGCTTTGAGCAATAGTAGGTTAAGTACATGTTTTCCTTTGCTACATAACTATAAGGATAAATTCTTTTGAATACAATTATTATTAACTAATAATACCTGTTTATCAATTATGCACTAGGTAGCAATTCACTTAATAGCTCCTCATAATAGGAATATAATCCCCCCAGCAAAATAACCAACAAGACGACACAGAAAGAGACAGAGAGGGCGGCGCCTATGGCTCAGTGAGTAGGGCGCCAGCCCCATATGCTGAGGGTGGCGGGTTCAAACCCGGCCCCGGCCAAACTGCAACAAAAAAAAAATAGCCAGGCGTTGTGGCAGGCACCTGTAGTCCCAGCTGCTCGGGAGGCTGAGGCAAGAGAATCGCATAAGCCTAAGAGTTAGAGGTTGCTGTGAGCCGTGTGACACCACGGCACTCTACCCGAGGGCGGTACAGTGAGACTCTGTCTCTACAAAAAAAAAAAAAAAAAAGAAAGAGACAGAGAGACTAAGTATCTGAAGTATCTATGATGCACTTGTAACAATCTCAACTTACCCTGAGATTCTGGTAGCCATATCCAATAAAATGCTTCTCCACTCTAACTGTTCAAATCTCCAAATCCGTGCTGTTCCATCTCTGCTACCACTTAGGAACCTTTAAACATCAGGGAAAGTTCTTATACTCACATACTTGTCACCAAAAACCACAATTAAAATAATTTGCAAAATAATTGTTAACATAGCTGTCTTGAAAACAGGTGAAGCTACAGGTGTTAATTCTAAAGACAAGTAGGTATTTAGGGCATATCAGAATGGAAAAAAAAGGGTATGCTATGATTTGCCTGGCCATACCAAAAAACACACATTTCAAACTCAACCAATAGCTTTTCAGACAAAGTGAATTTTGAGAAGACAATGTACAAGAACTACCTAGAGAAGGGGAAAAATAAGAAAACTTTTAATGTATGGGGAAATTAATAAAAATAGAAGCTCCATTTTCAGCAATGTAATCCTTAATTCATCACCTATTAACAAATTAAGGCATAAAAAATGCAGTTTAGAAAAGGTACCTGACACAATGTGGACAAGGAAAAAGATACAATTTAAATAATAATTTGTTGCAGGGATACAACATAGTGGTTGGTCTTTTTTTTTTTAACCTACTCAAACATAAGGAATTTCTCCTTAATTTTTTTAGTAAATCAGACATCTGGCCAAAGAAAAACAACTTTGGTCACAAAAACCTACAAAAACTATAATTCTAAAACTTACATTTCATGTGTTCCCCTCCCTGTCCTAGACACTTTTCATTCAATTAATATATTTACCAATAAATGCCTGCAACATACAAAGTAATAGTGACTATAGTTAATAATAATAATGTATTGTGTTATTTTAAAATTGACAAAAATTTTCAATGTTCTCACCACAAAAAAAGGATGTGAGGTGACAGATGTCAATTAGCATGAGTTATTCATTCCACAATGTAAACACATATCAAGATATCACAATATATCCCATAAATATATACAATTATTATTGTCAATTAAAAATAAAATTTTAAAGACTACTACTAAAGGGAAAATATATGCAAAGTGATATATTAGCTATACTACTATACCGTGTATTTTATTTGCCTAAAAACACACACAAACACCAACACACACTTACCGATCACCATTGTTACAAAATTGGATGCTATCTACTTTATCCTAAAGGGGGAGAGAAACAAATACAAAAATGATCACCTACAGGGTTTGTAAATTAAAAACAAAACAAAACAACAGTTTCAGTGTTAGAAGCACATTTGCTTCAACAAGCAAGATGTGCTCTCAAGAGCTTAGCCCTATCAGTCAAGTTTTGTAGTTTTAATTGCAAAGACTAACTATGAACCTAACAAGACTGCTAAGATGCAGCTCTATTTTCAAAGAGGCAACAACCAGCAGGAAAAAAAGCCTTGTTTCTAAAATTAAAGCTATATGTATAATTACAGCTGTTTAAAATGACTTACGTCCTGGGCCTGCCAAACAATAATGACAACTACAACCAAAAAATAGCCAGGCATTGTGGTGGGCGCCTGTGGTCCCAACTACTTGGGAGACTAAGGCAAGAGAATCGCTTAAGACCAAAGTCGGTAAGGCGCCGGCCCCATATACCGAGGGTGGCGGGTTCAAGCCCGGCCCCGGCTGAACTGCAAACCAAAAAATAGCTGGGCATTGTGGCAGGCACCTGTAGTCCCAGCTGCTCGGGAGGCTGAGGCAAGAGAATCGCTTCAGCCCAGGAGTTGGAGGTTGCTGTGAGCTGTGTGATGCCGTGGCACTCTACCGAGGGCAATAAAGTGAGACTCTGTCTCTACAAAAAAAAAAAAGACCAAAGTTGGAGGTTGCTGGTGAGAGGTGATGCCACAGCACTCTACCCAGGGTGACAGCTGAGGCTCTGTCTCAAAAACAAAAAATAAAATAAAATAAAATGACTTACATAAGGCGGCGCCCATAGCTCAGTGGGTAGGGCACCAGCCACATACACCCAGCCTGGCAGGTTCGAACCCGGCCCAGGCCAGCTAAACAACAATGACAATTCCAACAACAACAACAACAACAACAAAATAATCGCCTAAGCCCAAGAGCTGGAGGCTGCTGTGAACTGTGTCGACACAGCACTATATCAAGGGCAACAAAGTGAGACTATCTCTAAAAAAAAAACTAGCCGGGCGTTCTGGCAGGTGGCTGTAGTCCCAGCTTGTTGGGAAGCCGAGGCAACAGAATCACTTAAGCCCAAGAGTTTAAGGTTGCTATGAACTGTGACACCACGGCACCCTACCCAGGTGACAGCTTGAGACTCTGTCTCAAAAAAAGACCTACGTGAAAATGAAATGTGTATAAACTTATCAAAGTATAAACACTTTAAAGCAGCTAAAAACAAGGCATCTGGGCTGGGCAGCTGTAGTACAATGAATGGTTAACACACCAGCCCCGTGCAGCTGGCATAGCGGGTTCAAATCCAGCCCGGGCCTGAAAAAACAAGATATTTGATGACTACTTCTGTACAAAAAATATTAAGTGATTTGAACCTATGTTTATCAAATAACCTCTGGATATGCGTTGGCTTCCCTAAAACCCTCTATAGAAGTAAAGAGGACTGGATCCCTGACCAGTATTCCAGAATATTGACAGTTCTTTATCTTACTATTCTTATTTCATGAGTTTGTTTAGGATAAATGGGCCCACTATAAAATATTAGCACTCTCAAAATGCTGTCTTGAGTTACCAATGAGATTCTTCCCCTTTAAATATAATTTCTCTTGGGCCAGGCATGGTGGTTCACACCTATAATCCTAGCACTCTCAGAGGCCAAGGAGGGTGGATGCCTGAGTTCAGGTGTTCAAGACCAGCCTGAGCTACAGCAAGACCCCATCTCTAAAAATAGCCAGGCGTTGTGGTGGGCATCTGTAGTCCCAGCTACTTGACAGACTGAGGCAAGAGGATTACTTGAGCCCAAGAGTTTGAAGTTGCTATAAGCTATGATGCTAGGGCAACTCTATCAAGGGTGACAAAGTGAGACTCTTTCTCAAGGAAATAAATACATAAATAAATATAATTCCTCTTATGCTTAAGTTAAAATTAGAATAGAATTAAACAAAACCCATGTTGTACCTAGACATTTCTATTTTATACATGTACAAAAATATCCACATTTTAACTGTCAAATTCAGCAAAAATTTAAAAGAATGTTACAACCAACACATTATTTCAGAAGAGCAACTGTCACTTAATATTTAAATTTAATAAAATAACCACACCAAAAAACTTATAAAATTTATCTGTTTAACACAAAAATAAAAGTAAAATTAGAACAAATAATGATTTCTCTTAGCAATAATAATAGCAATAGTATTAATAAACAATCTATAGAATTTTAAAATAAAGATGCTTACAGTGTGGCTTTCAAGTTCTGCGATTTTTTCAGGTGCTTCAAAACCCAAAAAGTACATTCTGATTACATGATCAGTACTACCTGTGGCTAAAAACATACCACCTGAAATAAATCAAATTTCTATTATTAAAATATAGAAAAAGTAAGATCCCTTATTACAAAACTAAGTTTATCTCCAAAGATCCATTTCCTAACTTTTACATAAAGAACTCAGAAAACTATATTTGCAGCTTTAATAAACAAAATTAACTGAATCTATAAATGTTCACAATCTCCCACAATTAAGTGTGGCAACATGGGTCCCACTTTAGTGCCAGTGTCAGGGGTCCTCAAACAGCTGCCCATGGGCCACATGAGGCAGTGTGATTGTATTTGTTCCCGTTTTTTTTTACTTCAAAATAAGATATGTGTAGTGTGCATAGGAATTTGTTCATAATTTTTTTTTTAAACTACAGTCCGCCCTCCAATGGTCTGAGGGACAGTGAATTGGCCCCCTGTTTAAAAAGTTTGAGGACGCCTGCATAGGATTCTAAAGAACTTTACACACATAACACTAGCTCTGGAAGACAAAATTCACTTATTGAGGTTTTCAGACTTTTATAAGGAGACAGGTTACCACACAAGTGTTCAGTGAAAAGAAAAAATGACAACCAAACATGTCCGTAAACGGGGGGAGAGAATAATTTTACCAAGATATTACATATGAAAAGCAAATTAAAACTACCAAAACTATGCAGTTTAGCCTGAAAGAAAAACACAATTTTGGAATATTCGTGTGGGGCACATGGCATAGAAATTGCTCCTACAGACATCTTAAGTCTCTTTTTTGCCAGCTATCTCTTATATCACTCACACCCTAATTACTAATAGAAATTAGAAAAACAAAATGAAAGAAAGACTGGAAGACAAGAAAGAGGCTAATTAAATGAACATACATTAAACCTAATAAAATGAACATCAGAAGTAATTTACCATCTATCTAATAAAGGTTCTTAATAATAAAGTGGTCACTTAATAAATGCTAAAATAAAACTACAAAAAAATTTATTAAGTAAGTTCTTACCAACACTAAAAGAGGAGCAAAGCATTTGAACACCAGGCCTAGGCTTTTCAGTAAACTTCAGGGGACGTGGACTTTAAAAGAACAAGATAATGCATTAAAATCCATTAGTTTACCACATTAATACAGTTTAAAATATTGACTTTAATTTAGCATATATAGGCCGGGCGCGGTGGCTCATGCCTGTAATCCCAGCACTTGGAAAGCAGAGGCAGGTGGATTGCCCATAGGTTCAAAACCAGCCTGCCCAAGAGCGAGACCCTGTCCCAAAAAAATAGCAAGGCACTGTGGCGGGCACCTGTACCCCCAGCTATTGGGGAGGCTAAGGCAAGAGGATTATTATAATCTTTCTTCTTTTTTTTTTTTTCCTCAAGAGATGGGTGGCAGAGGTCTTGTTATATGGCCCAGGCTAGACTTGAACTTCTGGGCTCAAAGAATCCTCTAGCGGGTGGCACCTGTGGCTCAGTGAGTAGGGCGCCGGCCCCATATGCCGAGGGTGGCCAGTTCAAACCCAGCCCCAGCCAAACTGCAACAACAACAACAACAAAAAAAAAGAATCCTCTAGCCTCAGCCTCCCAAGTAGCCAGGAACCAACACAGGTATACCGTGCCTGGCTATACCTTACTGTATACCACATTATTTCTACATATGCTATTATATCTGAATGGATTTTAGAAAACACTGTCTAACTCCAATCTTCATGTCAATCCTACTGCACATAAAGCATAGGCCTACTAACCCCACTGTTTTGAGTGAGGTACTCACAGTCTAAGTCAGCGGTTCTCAACCTGTAGGTCGCGACCCACAGGAACTGTATTAAAGGGCCGCAGCATTAGGAAGGTTGAGAACCACTGGCTAAGTGACCTTAACATCAAGCTTGCAGAACAGGATATAAATCAACGGGGAATACAGCACAGTCCAAAAGAAATGGAATGTAAGCCACATATGTAACTTTAAAAGCAGCCACACTTTTGTAAAGAGAAAATTAACTTTATTTCATTTAACCTGATATATACAAATGTTATTATTAATAACATTTTAATGAGCTACCTTAGATTCTTTCATATTAAATACTTGAAAGATGCCAGGGTGTATTTGATACTTCTAATACAACACAACTCAGTTTTCTTTTTCTTTTTTTTTTTTTTTTTTAAGACAATCTCACTTTGTTGACCTTTGTTGAGTGCCATGGCATCACAGCTCACAGCAAACTCTAACTCTTGGGCTCAAGTGGTTATCTTGTCTCAGCCTCCTGAGTAGCTGGGACTATAGGTGCTCGCCACAACACCCAGATATTTTTAAGACACGGGGTCTTGCTCTGGGTCAGGCTGGTGTCGAACCTGTGAGCTCAGGCAATCCACCTGCCTCAGCCCCCCAAGTGCTAAGATTATAGGTATGAACCACCATGCCCAGCCTCACAACTTAGTTTTCATCAAAAATATTTAATCTATATTCAGATTTCCTAAAACTTACTGTTGAAAATTTCATATAATCAAGTTGTTCAAAACATACTCAAAAATCAATTATCAATTTTTTTTTAATTTAAATTGACAATTCAGTTCCTCAATTGCATTAGTCACATTTCAATAATCACACATGGCTAATGGCTATCAAACTGGACCAGTCTATAACCCATTTTAAAATTCTCAAATGTTCCTGTCAAAATTTCCCATTATATTCTTAACCGTACATTTCGAATATTACAGAATGTCTCATTTTGATTTCACAAAACTATGCTAAGCTAGAAAGGCTATGCTTCTTTTACATATCCAACTATCTAAATAATAAACTGTCAATAGTAAGTCAATATGATACATGTTATATATAATAAAAATTAAGTTTAAAAGTATAAAGGCAACCACAATATATAATTTGCTTTTATAATCAAACATCATTTCATTAGACTTGATTGTAACTGAATAAAAAAAGAAAATGTATTTTATAATTAAAGTCACTTACCTAAATTTCAGGGATTCTAAATCCCACTGCCAAAAGCAAACTGTCCCATCAGCACCAGTAGAAACCATGTATCTTTGAGAGCCTTTGGCCATTGGACTAAACTAAAAAGTAATAATATAGACAATTCAATTTCTAGAGCTCTTACTAAGTTACCGTTTAACAGTGTAGTTTTCCAAAGTTAACTTTAATGAACACTCTAGGGCAATAAAATATGGAAATATAAGTGATAACATAGTGAAAAATCATAACCTATTAACTTATACATAATATGACCTAGGTAAGACTATTTTCAGAACAAAATTAGTCAGAAACACTGTCACAAAGTGAAGATCTAGTCCTATTAAATATCAAAGCATATCACAAAGCCTTAATAATTAAAACTATCAGGAACAATGAAAGAATGACCAATAAAAACACAATCTAAAAATGAACCCTATTATAAGACTTAAGTAGGAAAAAGACAGTATCTCAAATCTGACAGGGAAACAACAGATCACTCACTATATAAATGGTACAATTGTGCACCTGGGAGGAAGGTAAATCCATTCTTTAGACTGTATATCAGGAAAATTCTAAATGGATCAAAGATTTAAATATTTAAAAAACAAAAACATAGAAGTGTTGTTAAGAATTACATTGTAACTTCAGAACAGGGCTAACATTTATATTTAATAAAGTACCAAGTGTGCTAAACAAGCTAGAGAAAAGAAGGGATTAATTTTGGAGACATCCAAGGAGGCTCAAAAGTCGGACAGGAAAATACAAGGAAGGTGGGATGCAGTGGCTCACACCTAAAACCCTGGCTCTCTGGGAGGCCGAGGCAAGTAGACTGCCTGAGCTCAGGAGCTTGAGACCAGCCTAAGCAAAAGCAAGATCCCATCTTTATTCAAGTCTGCAAGTTGAAACTTAAAAAAAAAAAAAGTCCTATCTTTACTAAAAAATAGAAAAACCAGCCAGGCATTGTGGCAGGCACCTGTAGCCCCAGCTACTTGGGAGGAGGCTGAGGCAAGAGAATAGCTTGAGCCCAAGAGTTTGAGGTTGCTGTGAGGTATGATGCCATGGCACTCTACTGAGGACAGCAAAGTGAAACTCTGCCCCGCCCCCCAAAAAAGGGAAATACAAGGAAAACAAGAAAAACCACACCAAGCAAAGGACTAAAGTGAGCATGAGTTCAAAAGTAGGAGGAAAGATGGTGTGTGACAGAAACAGAAAGATCAATGAAGAAAGTTGTGGGGAGATGGGTTAAATGAGCATAGAATCTAGATGTAATCTCTGTAAGTTAAGGGTAACTATACTTTTCATGTAAAACACCAAAAGCAGCCAAAAGTTTTGTCTGGCAGCAGCATGAAATATTACCTGAAGAATAAGCAAAGCAACTGAATTAATGGAAGAAACAAGAACCTTAACCAGATGGCAGATCCTCCCTCTTCGCCCAAGAATGAGAAAAGGCAATGAGGAAGCAACAAAAACTTACTCATGAAACATTCAAGATAGAGGAGGAGCTCACTAACTGAACAAGGAAGAGTTAAGAAGCAATGAGAGGATCATTTTTAAAATGTTCAAACTGATCATTTACATATAAATACATGTTCTAGAACATGACCTAACACTGGATTTTGTAGAATATCTTATTAGAAATAAAGAGAAAAGGGGCAGGCCTGTGGCTCAAGGAGTAGGGCGCTGGCCCCATATACCAGGGGTGGCGGGTTCAGTCCCGGCCCCAGCCAAAATGGCAAAAAAAGAGAAAAGAAATAAGAGAAAAAATACAATTGAAGTCATATTGATGCCTATTCTTAATTAAAATACCACAGTAAAATCTGAAAACTTGCACAGAGTACTTTAAGAACCCTAAATATGCCTATCTATAAAAGAAAATTTCTACATTAAGTCTACATTAATTTCTACATTAAATCAAATTCCCATACATACAAGTAGTTGTGGCTCTCTTTGTTCATCACACTTACATCTTTGTGTCTTCCTGGGTTGATAACATATTGTTCTCTTAATAATAGCTTTAGAGCATTTTAAAATAAAGAGTATCAACCTCAAACTCTTGCCTCAAGTGATCCTCTTATCTCAGCCTCCAGAGTAGCTGGGACTACAGGCACCCACCACAACACCCAGCTAGGTTTTTATTTGCTTTGTTTTGTTTTTTACTATTTTTGGTAGAGATGGAGTCTCCCTTTGCTCAGGCTGGTCTCGAACTGCTGAGTCAGCCTCCCAGAGTGCTAGAACACACCTGGCTATACTTATTTCTCTAAATAAGCTTAGTAGCTGGCTTACTTCCATTAAAACAAAACAATTGAGATTTCAAATATAAACATACTGATTTTTAATATCATAATTAGGAATGATATGACATCTTTATAATATTGAATCTTTTAATTCAGAAGTAGGCATTTTCCGCTTAGACTATTCCTGCTCCCCACCAAAGTTTCTTTCTGTCTTTATTTTAAAGACCTTTTTTATATACATTTTTCAGATCTCCTGTTAAGTTTATTCCTATGTGTTTGAAGGATTTTGTTCCTATTGTGAATTATATTTTTCTACCACTATATTAACTGGGTATGGACAGTATACAGGAAATCTCTGGTTGTTTTAGCACATGTGTCCGTTAGCTCTTTTAGTAAGTACTCAGCAGTTCTGACAGATGTTTTTTGTTTTGATTTAGAGACTGGCTTACAGGTACAAGCCACCCATTCTAACAGGTTAGCAATTCTAATAGGTTTTAATACAATTCACTGATGTAACCTCGAAGCTTTAAGAGATTTTGTTTTAGCACTCCAAAAGGCATTATTTTTTGAGATGAAGTCATGGCCTATCACCCAAGCTCGAGTGCAGTGCAATCATAGCTCACTGCAACCTTGAACTCCTGAGCTCAAAGGATCCTTCAGCTTCCCAAATTAGCTAAGGACTAAAAAACACACCACCGTACCCGTTAATTTTTTCTTTTTATACAAATGGGATACAATACAAATGTGTTGCGCTAGGCAAGCATCACCACACCCAGCCAATTTTGTCTATATTTAGTAGAGATGGGGGTCTCCCTCTTGCTCAGGCTGGTGTCTAACTCCTGGCCTCAATCAATCCACCTGCCTCAGCTTCCCAAAGAGCTGGGATCACAGGCGTGAGCCACACCACCTGGCCTCCCACCACTTCTGCTTGCACTCCAGTTTACTTTCTTTTGACCTCACTCCAGTTCACTAATTCTTCAATTTCTTCAGTTGTGTCTCCATGCTGTTAAAATCACCCACTGAATTCTTAAATTCAGTTATATATGGTATTACAATTCTAGGGTTTCCTTTTTAGTAACACTCAGTTGTTCTCTGCTGAAATCATTTATACTTCTTTTAATTAACTTATTAAGCACAGATATTTCAAAGCTATATCTGGAACATCCACTGTCTACACCCTGAGTCTGTTTTTATCATCCTTTGTTCCTGCTGGTCCTGGTCATGTTTCTTTCCTGTATATCAGGGGTCCTCAAACTTTTTAAACAGGGGGCCAGTTCACTATCCCTCAGACCATTGGAGGGCCAGACTATAGTTTAAAAAAACAAAAACTATGAACAAATTCCTATGCACACTGCACATCTTATTTTGAAGTAAAAAAACAAAACTGGGACAAAATACAATCACACCGTCTCATGTGGCCCATGGGCCGTAGTTTGAGGACCACTGCAATATGTTATATTTGAATGTCATCATCATATAGAAAAAATTATAAAGCACTTGAGGCTGTGTTATTTTCCTCTAATGTAACTTCTGCTCCTAGCCAGCAACTAAATCAGGGATACCAGCAATCTCAGCGTGTACCCCAATGCACAAGAATTAACATGATTTGAAGCTGGGCTTCAGTTTCTATGAAGGTACATTTATTTCTGATTCATTCTTACTCCTAGAATAAAATTCTTCTGGTTTCTAATCTCCAAACAAAAAGTTTTTTTGTTTTTTGGGTTTTTTTTTTTTTACCAAGACCCCTTTCTCTCTAGTAAACTCTGAACTCCATTTTTATCATCCACTAACCCCAAGAATTTCTACAAAAGTCTGCTAAGCATCTCCAACAACTCCTCTGAAATTGGCAAATGCCTCCAAACAAAAGTTCCTCTTTCTCTCTCTGCTTTCCTTATCTACCAGATCTTGAAAACTCACTTCCTCATTCTATTGGTACCACAGCTGTTTATTCACTTTTGTCTAGATTTTCTAGGTCTTCTTAAAATGGAAACCTAGTCCAACCCCCCTATGCATTAATGTCCTTCATTCCTGAAGAATGTTAACTTCCTCCTATTCTGTAGATGGACAAAACGTTCCACTGCTAGTTGCTACCTGGCTATGCTTTACTGTTACCATTTTTCAGAATGTAAATTATATTAAGTACCATTTTTATATGTGTGTGTGTGTATATATATTTTTTTCTTTTTTTTTTTTAATTCAGAGTCTCATTTGTCACCCTCGGTAGAGTGCCATGCTGTCACAGATCACAGCCACCTCCAACTCCTGGGCTTAGGCGATTTTCTTGCCTCAGCCTCCCAAGTAGCTGGGACTACAGGCGCCCGCCACAATGCCTGCCTATTTTTTGTTGCAATTTGGCCAGGGCTGGATTCGAACCCACCACACTTGGTATATGGGGCCAGCACCCTACCCACTGAGCCATAGGTGCCGCCCATAAGTACCGTTTTATAATGCTACCTCTGAGAAAGGTACATAAAAAAATTAAGTGATTAGTAAGTAGTAATCATCATTAATATTAATAAGGATAATATTAAATAGTAAGTGGTAAGATTAAGAGGCTTTTTCTTTAAGTAGAGACAGGGTCTCCCTCTTGCTCAGGCTGGTCTCAAAATCCTGAGCTCTAGGAATTGTCCTCCACCACCACCACCACCCTGCCCCAGCCTTCCAGAGCACTAGGATTACAGGCCAAAGGCTTTTTCTTATTCACTCTTAACTACTGTCAAATTTTTCTATAAGCAATTTTACTTATATCTTTTAATAAATTGAAAAAATCTAACAAATTTAAAATAGATTCTATATACAGTTAACAGGGAAAAGTACATAAAAAAGACTGAGAACGGGGTGGTGCCTATGACTCAAAGGAGTAGGGCGTCGGCCCCATATGCCAGAGGTGGTGGGTTCAAACCCAGCCCCGGCCAATAACTCCAAAAAAAATTTTTTTTAAAAGATTGAGAACTAAAATTGTGCATTTGTTTAACCTTGAACCTACTACTAATAACTACTAGTAAGCAAAGCTAAATCTTCTAATAGTATAAAAATTTACTACCACCTAGTTTTAGATATATTCAGTAGGTGATAAACTCATATAGGGAAGACCAGAATTCCACTTTCACACTGAAGAATCCCACAATGTTTATAAGACAGACATCCCCGCAAAATTATTACAAATTCTTATTTGCTATTATGCTACTCCTATTAAATTATAAAACCTTAACTGTAAAATCTAGCTAGGATTTGAATTTTCAAACTATGAAGGCTTCCACAGAATGATGTACTTAACTAAAAATAAATGGGCAAATCAAAAATCTTGATTAAAACTTTCAAAATGAAGCACTATCTCAATTATAACTGTTATCATTCAAATAATTATTCAATCTCTATTCTTTGACAGGCAGAGTTGAGAAAAGTCATCTTATCACAAAACCTCACACTAAATCTATTTAGAGAACACTAACAGTCTAGACAAATACACACAAGAAAATTGGACCAAAACCATGATTTTAACCAAATTCAAACTGGAGGCACCAATGGCACAACTATTTACTTCAGGCCAGGCGCGGTGGCTCGCGCCTGTAATCCTAGCGTTTGGGAGGCCAAGACAGGTAGACTGCCTGCACTCACGGGTTTGAGACCAGCCTAAGCCAGAGCCAAGACCTTGTCTAAAAAAAAATAGCCAGACATTGTGGTGGACCCCTGCAGTCCCAGCTACTAGGGAGGCTGAGGCAAGAGAATTGCTTTAGCCCAAAAGTTGGAGGTTGCTGTGAGCTATGACGCTACAGCACTCTACTGAAGGTAACAAAGTGAGAATCTGTCTCAAAAAAAAAAAAAAATTTACTTAACTTGACAAAATGTAATTTTCAAGAAATGACAGCGCCTGTGGCTCAAGTGGCTAAAGCGCCAGCCACATACACCTGAGCTGGTGGGTTTGAATCCAGCCCAGGCCTGTCAAACAACAATGATGGCTGCAACCAAAAAATAACTGAGCTATAATGACACCACGGCACCCTACCCAGGGCGACAGCTTGAGATTCTGTCTCAAAAAAAAAAAAAAAAAAGAGAGAGAGAGAAATAAATTATCCTCTCTTGTAGGATAATTGTAAAAAAAAATTTTAAGTATTTGACAAATTTAATCAACTTATCAAAATCCACAATTTTTTTTTACTAAGACATTTATTATATCATATAAAGTCCACTGTTGTCCTGTTTTTCCGTATGTACATGCTCCTGTGGCAAAATCCACAAATTTTAAAGTAGAAAAATAATCTATCACCAGTTTATAATTAATACCCCATTCAAACATAAACCTAAAAGAACAAGCCTTCATTAAAGCCTTACTACATGAGATTTTTATTACCCTTCCATGATATGTAGAAATATAATTATATTTTCTCTTGATCACCTAAACTTAAAATAGATCATATAATTACCAAGCATCTTATTATTTCTCAATTCCAAAAAGAAAGAGTTTTAAAGGAAAAGACAGTAATATGCAAGTGTGCCCACTGAAGTAGAAATTTACCTGTAAAGATGTAATTGATCCCGTGTGTCCTTGGAGCACAGCAACTGGAGCACAAGTTCTCAAGCACCACACTCTAATAATTTTATCACAGCTACCTGCAGCAATCATTGTATTCTCATAGTTTACTGCCATGTCTGAAATTTCTGCAGAATGACCTCTTAACGTAGATAACAGGCGGCCATTATGTGTTGACCAAATCTTTACTAAACAGTCATCTGAACCCTAAGAAAAAATATACCCCAAATTAAATGTTAGTATACCAAGTCTTTTAAATCACTTAAAAGAAGACCTTTTATATGCCACTTAAATGAAGTATCTAATAACTGCTACTCTTTCCGATTGTACTCTGTAATTGCACAGTAATTTATGATTCATAATCAGAACGCTTATGGAATAGTCTTTTTCTACAAAGCAAAGAAATCTACATAAAGATACTATCAAGTTATCATTTCTAAGCATCAGACCAACATTACAAATACTGCTTTCCCCAAAATTCTCTACCAAGTAGTAAGTTCAACTAAAATTCATGGTTCATCCACATCAATTAACAATACTTAAATGTTGGGGCAGCGCCTGTGGCTCAGTGAGTAGGGTGCCAGCCCCATATACCAAAGGTAGTGGGTTTGAACCCGGCCCAAACTGCAACAAAAAAAATAGCCAGGCATTGTGGTGGGCACCTGTAGTCCCAGGTACTTGGGAGGCTGAGGCAGGAGAATCACCTAAGCCCAGGAGCTGGAGGTCGCTGTGAGCTATGACGCCACAGCACTCTACTAAGGGCGATGGGGTGAGACTCTGTCTCAAACAAAAAAAAAAAACAATACTTAAATGTTAATTTAGCTCATAGAAAGCTAAATAACGGGCGGCGCCTGTGGCTCAGTGAGTAGGGCGCCGGCCCCATATGCCGAGGGTGGCGGGTTCAAACCCAGCCCCGGCCAAACTGCAACAACAACAAAAAAAAAAAAAATAGCCGGGCGCTGTGGCGGGCGCCTGTAGTCCCAGCTGCTTGGGAGGCTGAGGCAAGAGAATCGCTTAAGCCCAAGAGTTAAGAGTTAGAGGTTGCTGTGAGCCGTGTGACGCCACGGCACTCTACCCGAGGGCGGTATAGTGAGACTCTGTCTCTACAAAAAAAAAAAAAAAAGAAAGCTAAATAACTAGGGCAGCGCCCGTAGCTCAGTGGGTAGGGCGCCAGCCACATACACTAAGGCTGGAAGGGTTCAAACCCGGCCCAGACCAGCTAAAACAACAATGACAACTGCAACCAAAAAAAAAAGAGTAGCCAGGCATTGTGGTGGCACCAGTAGTCCCAACTACTTAGAAGGCTAAGGCAAAAGAATCGCTTAAGCCCAAAAGTTTGAGGCTGCTTTGAGCTGTGATGCCGTGGCACTCTACCCAGGGCAACAGCTTGAGACTGTCTCAAAAAAAAAAAAAAAAAAAAAAAAGAAAGCTAAATAACTTGAGTGTTGAGTATTTCACAGACCAAGGAACAAGACCAAATGGCAATCCCAAAAACAGTAAAAAAAAAAAAAATAGTGGAATAGCACCCTCATTTTAAATAACCCAGTAACAGTCTCAAATTTACACTACTAGCCAGCATCCACTCATTCAACAAATATTTCAGTATCCTCTGAATCTCACAACTACAAAATAAAAGTTAAAATTCTCACCCATCCTAATTTTTTCTTGTAACATTAAAATGGTCAACTAAACAAATAGTTTCATACAGCCTTGTAATAATTATTTGAACACTGAAAGGTTATTTTATAATCAATCCATTTTCCTGATCAGTGATTAATCAATATGAACATTAAACACCTGTACAGTTTTGGGTTTGTGGGGTTTCTTATTCTTTGGGGTTTGTAGTTAATACAAATTTAGATTAATAATAAATTACTCGAATTTGGTAAGTCTAGAATGTGCTAGAGAGGAAATATTAGTTTATGTATATTTTTAAGCATCCTTAATGATCATGCTGAAGAACCATCATGTAAATCAATGTCTTTCAAAACACCACACACTCCTATCTGCAGCTGAACCACCTAAAGTACTTATTATAAATAAAAATTCATGGATCCCACACCAGACCCACTGAGTCACAATCTCCAAAGATGGGAACCAGTCTACATGTTTTATAAGATTTCCTAGATTAATCTGAAGCACACCAAAGTGCTTCAGATGACATCAAATTGAGTTTAAAATGTTAACTCACTGTAAAGATTCTATGTCCTGTCCTATCAAATGCTACACAGTAAACAGCAGACAGATGTCCGAGAATCCTTCTGTGCATTTTTATATGCTGATACATAGTTCCTGGAAATGCTGTGCTAAAAGTGGAACACCCTGTGAGTTGTTTTCCTCGATGTATCTCCACTAGGAAATAAAAACAATGACAATGGTTAAGGGGGCGTCGATATGTAAAAAAACTAAGAAACACTCCAAAACGATTTCCAGAGGGTTACAGAAACCCTGAGGACACAAGTTTCTCTCAAATCTATTCCACTATATCCAGTAGTACTGACTTCTTACTACAGTAAGATTGTTTTTCATTAAATTTACACTAATTTTTTTTTACTTTGAAATTTGATACTTATTTACTACCCAAACATCATTACCAGTATTTCCTTTTAAAATGTGATACAGCATCTATGAAGTTTGTCAAAAAATTAAAAGAATGGTTTTGGGCATCTCAAAGGCCAACCTCACTTACCAAGATTTGGTGGGGAACCATAATTCACTGGCATTTCAGGAGGTCTTCCTCTATGAAGAGCAGCAAAGGCAGAGCCCTTCCAAACTGTGTGCCTGCAGTCTTTAAAATGAATTTTAGATACACATAAAATCTTGAAAGTTAACCCCAAGAAAGATTTTATAGAATACTTACGTATATTGTAATAAACTGTTTATTCAAAGTTTTACCAACTAATATACTTTTAACAGAAAAGCCCTCAAGGTTTATTAACTATTTCTGAAGAAAAAAAAATTTAAGACATCTCAGATACAGCAGCAACAACAACTAACATTTTTGTAGCACTTTACAATTCACAAAGTGCTTTCAACATACATTATTCTCGATTGAATCCTCACAACAACCCTGTGAGGTAGGTATTTTTGTCAATTTACAAGTGAGGTAACTGAGGCTCATAGGTTCCTGGACCTTTAAAGAGATCCACAGCAAATGATTGGTAAAGATGGACCACAAAACCAGATCTTTTCACTCCAAGTCCCATTTAATGCCAAATGAGTCTTTATTTTTCAGTGTAGAATTATACCATACAATATTAAAGATAAAAGGTCCCACAACTGATCCAACTTTGCAAAAATGGAAACTTTTATAAGGAAAAATTTAATTTCTTTGATTTATAAAAAAAAATCTTCACATAAATAATTTAACTTATTTGGTTCCAAAATTAATTTGACCAATACTGCCATGAGTTTAGTCCCCTTAGGAAGTATTGACAAATTAAAAATAAATAACTTTCCCTTTATTTTAGGATCATAGATAACTAATAATCCTTTACAGAAAGGGACATATGTAGGATCTGAGTTTGAACACTAATGCTAAAGTCCCATCCCTCCTTGACCTACCCAGCAAAAGCACTAAGAAAAACTTGTCTGCCCTCCTCTACAGGAGATAGCAGCAGAACACGGGCTATAAACAATCATGCTATGCTAGAAATCAGATTCTCCATACCTGAAAGAGAAGGGAGGGAAGGCATCACCTCTACTGAGCCTCGGGTGCCTCAAGCTAACAGGTATATTGCGCTTTACATGAATGGATTATTATCACTATCATGACCAAAGAGCAGTTACAAGGTATCCTCTTGTGGCACTAGTACAAAGCAGAGAAATATGGCCCCTACCCTAGAGCAGCTTGCTGAAATCTCTTCTAAGGTCTGCCAGTTCTAAAGCAGTGCTCATCACAAAATGACATTGAGCTTGACACAAGAGAACAAAAGAAAACAGGCTACCCAAGAACTACTATATACCCACCTAAAATAGAATAATTACAAAGTGAATAGGAACACAGAAGAAGTTAGAATATAAAGTTTCCTGATTAGAGCCAGTGTGGTGTAACTGTAGAGCACTAAGCAACAAATAAATCTGACAAACCAGTCTGGCAGGGACCAAAAGGGAGAGTTGCTCTTTCTCAATTAAGCTTTATACTGGTGGTGCATCTAAGAGGTAGCATCACATCAGCAATAGCTCTTAACAAAAAATAATCATGGGATGAACTTGATGTATGCTCAGGATCAGAAGAACCAACAATCTTACCCATTAGCAGTTTAGCCACATGTATACACAGATCATTATCACATACATATACTTAGCCTAAGTCTTTTATACCAAGCTAACAGATAATTGCAATTCCAACATTTTGCTAGCACATAACTTTGCCAAAAAATTAGATTAGTGAATAAAAGAATCATGCAATTTTTACATTTTTGGTGCTTGTTTTCAAGCTGCTACCAAATTTAGAAAATCATTCCCTTTAGAACAAAGGGCTTTTAGAATCTAAATATCAAATGAAATACTTCTAGCATTTGAAGTTTATTAGACACATACAATTACATTCAATGAAGTTATGAGTGAGCTACAAAATGGAAAATTAGGAACTCACATTGATAAAACCTCAAACACATCTCAATAAATTCAAGCTTTTTAGCTTAACATCTATGTCTTTATCAATTTTTTTAAATGTAGAAGGACCCGTTAAACATTTATGCAATAAAATTCAATGTTCTATGCTAAACGAAGAGAATTTTATAGTCCACAGCATGATTATAGTTACATATCACCTTTCTTCCACAATGCTTACATTACTTCACAAGTATAATTATTAAGCTATTAATACAAAGCAGAACACTTCTTCAAATTAAGGTACCTTGTGCTGTACGTAGCAAAGACTGCCTTCCTGCACCAAGTAAAGAAGTGACTCTTGAAATACTGGGTGGAATTTCTTTATCCAACATAGGGCCGATGCGCTGGCAGATTTGCAACAGATGATCAGGAGCCACATGCTTATTGGACAAGACCTAATTGGAGAGCAAGTTTTAATAACAACACTGTTTACAATAATATCGAAAAAATACTTAGGGATAAATCTGACAAAATGTAGCATATACACTGAAAACTATAAAATATGCTACAAATTAAAGACTTCAATGTAACAATAAGTTAACCTATAGATTCAAGCCCAGACCAATCAAACCTCCAAACAGAATTTCTGTAGAAACTGATAATTTGGGCAGTGCCTGTGGCTCAAAGGAGTAGGGTACCGGCCCCATATGTCGGAGGTGGCGGGTTCAAACCCAGCCCCGGCCAAAAACTGGAAAAAAAAAAAAGAAAGAAACTGATAATTTCATTCTAAAATGCATCTGTAAATGACCTAGAAAAGCCAAAGCAGCTTTGAAAAGAACAAAGTTGCAAAGCTAACAATATCTGATGTTAGACTTACTATGAAGCTATAGTTTATATGGTAAGTAGAATCCGAAAGAAATATTATAAAGCCATAGTAATCAAAACAGCATGGTATTGGAATAAACACAAAGAGATCAATGAAACAAAGTCTCCAGAAGCAGTCCTACACATACACAGACAAATGATTTTTGACAAAGGTGAAAAGGCAATTTAGTGAAGAAAAGATAGTCTTTTCAACAAATGATTCTGGACCAACTGGACATCCACTTGCCATATAAAAAATATTGATTCATACCTCCCAGCATAAACAAAAATTATCTCATGATGAATCGCACATAACCTAAAATCATAAAATTTCTTAAACAAAATACTGGAGAAAAACTTTATGACTCCAGGTTAGAGAAAAATTCCTAATATGACATCAAAAGCACAATCCACAAAAGAACAAATTGATAAACTGGACTTTATCAAAACTAACAATTCCGGTTTGTTTGTTTGAGACAAAGTCTCACTGTGTCACCCTCAGTAGAATGCCGTAGCGTCACAGCTCACAGCTGGTCAGTGCAGGGGGCTGGTCAATTATGAAGGTTCTACTGTATGTGCATTTTATTTTCATTTTAATTACAAGAGAATCGCTTGAGCCCAAGAGTTTGAGGTTGCTGTGAGCTGTGACGCCACAGGACTCTATTGAGGGCAACATAGCGAGACTCTGTCTCAAAAAAAAAAAAAATGCAACAGGTAACCCTGTAAATGTAATTCATCAAAATGCCCACCATTACCTTTTTTGAATATATCTCTTACAAACTTTTTTTTTTTTTATTTCAGTGTTTCACTTTGTGGCCCTTGGTAGAATGCTATAGCATCAGAGTTCACAGCAACCTCAAACTCTTGGGCTCAAGCGATTCTCTTGCCTCAGCCTCCTGAGTAGCTGGGACCACAGGCATCCGCCTAATGCCCAGCTATTTTTTTTTTTTTTTTTTTTTTTTTAGGAGACAAGGTCTCACTCTGGCTCAGGTTGGTCCGGAACCTGTGAGGTCAGGCAATCCATCCGCCTCAGCCTCCCAGAGTACTAGCACCACAGGCGTGAGCCACCTTGCCTAGCCCGATATATCTGCAATAAATTTTAAAGCAGCAAACCCAGGGCATCTCAAGCATAATGATTCCAGCATTTAAGGAATGATAATCATCACTATGCAGTACTCTCCAGCACATTCAGGACATACAGTAACTGATATGGTCTGGATATTTGACCCCACCAAATTCCATATTGAAATTTGATCCCCAATGCTTTTGTTTGTTTGTTTGTTTTAGAGAGACAGAGTCTCACTTTATCGCCCTCGGTAGAGTGCCGTGGCCTCACACAGTTCACAGCAACCTCCAACTCCTGGGCTTAGGCAACTCCCGAGTAGCTGAGACTACAGGCGCCCTCCACAACGTCTATTTTTTTGTTGCAATTTGGCGGGGGCCAGGTTTGAACCCACCACCCTACGTATATGGGGCTAGCGCCCTACCCACGGAGCCATGGACGCTGCCTGTTTTTTTTTGTTTGTTTGTTTTTTTGAGACAGAGTCCCAAGCTGTCACCCTGGATAGAGTGTCATGGCATCACAGCTCACAGCAACCTCAAACTCTTGGGCTTAAGTGATTCTCTTGCCTCAGCCTCCCAAGTAGCTGGGACTACAGGCGCCCACCACAACGTCCAGCTATTTTTTTGTTGCGATTGCCATTGTTGTTTTAGCTGGCCAGGTCCAGGTTCAAACTCACCAGCCTTGGTGTATGTGGCCAGCGCCCTACCCACTGAGCTACGAGCACCACCTGATCCCCAATGTTGAAGGTAAAGCCTAATGGGAGATGTTTGAGTCACGAATCGCTTGGTACAGTCCTCACCATGTTGAGTTCTTGCTCTATTAGTTTCTGTAAGAGCTGGTTATTAAAAAGAACTGGTACTAGGCCGGGTATGCTGTGGCTCATACCTGTGATCCTAGCACTCTGGGAGGCCAAGGCAGAAGAATTGCCTGAGCTCACAGGTTCAGACTAGCCTGAGCAAGAAAGAGACCTCATCTCTAAAAATAGCTGGCGTTGTGGTGGGCACTTATAGTCCCAGCTACTCAAGAGGCTGAGACAAGAGAATCACTTGAGCCCAAGAGTTGGAGGTTGCTGTGAGCTATGACACCATAGCACTCTACCAAGGGTGACAAAGTAAGACTGTCTTAAAAAAAAAAAAGAAAAAAGAAATAAAGAAAGACTGGCACCTCCTTCCCCCTCCCATGATCTCTGCATAGGCTGGCTCCACTTTCCCTTCCACCCTGAGTGGAAGCAGCCTGAAGCCCTCACCAGAAGCCATGCTTCTTATACAATCTTACAGAACCCTGAGCCAAATAAACCTTTTCCTTTATAAATTACCCTGCTTCAGTTATTCCTTTACAACAACACAAACTTACCTTCTGAAGCTGTTTTATTTTAAAAAGAAAAAAATATACACATAGCAACACAAACAGACTAAGACAGGATCCCTAGCTCCCATCTGCTAATGCCCAAGGCACTGTGATACCAACAACGTCCCACATTTTCAAACTCTCAAAGAAACACAGCTCCAAAGGAACTCTGAAAACACACAATCACAGACTTCATTTTCTCTTCTTAATAATGAATCGAAATGTAAAATAAGCCTGGATCAATATAAAGATTACGTTAAGTTCTGGTGACAGAAAAGACTAGATAAAAATATCTTCAACTTTTCAATCTGACTTGTATTTCACAGACATTCCAACATAAAAGTCAGAAGGCAAATCAAAACTGAGGGCAGCTGGGCCTAGCTACTTGGGAGGCTGAGAAAATAGGACTGCTTGAACCCAAGAGTTTGAGCACAGCCAACACAGTTAAGATTCCATTGCTAAAAAGTACTGAGATAATACTCAAAAATTTCTTTATTTTTAGCTGGGTATGTGCTCACGCCTATA
Organism: Nycticebus coucang; assembly: GCF_027406575.1. Classification (NCBI taxonomy): domain Eukaryota; kingdom Metazoa; phylum Chordata; class Mammalia; order Primates; family Lorisidae; genus Nycticebus; species Nycticebus coucang. The sequence goes on along the minus strand of NC_069795.1, from coordinate 6,528,944 downwards.
ATACTAGCACTCTGGGAGACCAAGGCGGGTGGAGATTGCCTGAGCTCACAGGTTCAAGATCAGCCTGAGCAAAAGTGAGACCCTGTCTCTACTAAAAAACTAGAAAAACTGAGGCAAGAGGATCATTTGAACCCAAGAGTTGGAGGTTGCTGTGAACTATGACGCCACAGCACTCTACCCAGGATGACAGCTGGAGACAATGTCTCAAAAAAAATGTCTTTGGTTTTTGGGCGGTATCTGTGGCTCAGTGAGTAGGGCGCCTGCCGAGGGTGGCAGGTTCGAACCCATCCTGGCCAAACTGCAACTAAAAAATAGCCGGGCATTGTGACAGGCGCCTGTAGTCCTAGCTATTCGGGAGGCTGAGGCAAAAGAACTGCTTAAGCACAAGAGTTGGAGGTTGCACTGAGCTATGATGACACAGCACTCTACTAAGGGCAACAAAGTGCGACTTCTGTCTCTAAAAAAAAAAAAAAAAGAAAAAAATATTTTTTTATTTTTTGTTGTTCTCATTGTTTTTTGAGACAGAGTCTCACTTTGTCACCCAGGCTAGAATGCAGTAGCATCATCACACTTCAAACAATCCTCCTGCCTAAGCCTTCCAAGTAACTAGGACTATGATTACAGATGCACACGACCACACTCAGCTAATTTTTCTAAATTTTTTCCCCAGTAGAGACATGAGAATTTGGGGGAGTCTCTTGCTCAGGCTGGTGTCCAACTCTTAGGCTCAAGCAATCTTCCCACTTCAGCCTCCCAAAGTGCTAGGATTGGTTATGAACTACCATGCTCAGCCCAAATTTCTTAGTATCAATACTCTATACTTTACAGTGTCAATATGTAGAAGTTTAACAACTTTATCTATAGATAATCAGCTAAGCATAGTCAGTTTTGGAAGGCAGAGAAAGAAATGAGGAAAAGTAATTCCAACATAGCAAGAAAAGTCACAAACCTACCAACTCATCAAAAATAAAAATCTCAAAGCAAAAATCATCATTAATGGGTGGTGCCTGTAGCTCAGTGGGTAGGGCGCTGGCCACATAAAACAACAAAAATAGCTAGGCACTGTGGTGGGTGCTCTGTCTCAAAAAAATAAATAAATAAAAACTCATCATTAATTATATTAATTGGGCAGCACCAGTAGCTCAGTGGATAGGGTGCCAGCTACATGCACCAAGGCTGGCAGATTCAAACCCAGCGCAGGCCAGCCAGACAACAATGACAACTGCAAGAACAACAAAAATAGCTAGCGTTGTGGTTGGCACCAATAGTCCCAGTTACGTGGGTGAAGTAAGAAAATCGCTTACGCCCATGAATTTGAGGTTGCTGTAAACTATGACACCCCGGCACTCTACCCAAGGCGACCACTTGAGACTCTGGCTGAAAAAAAAAAAAAAAAAAGGGCAGTGCCTGTGGCTCAGTGGGTAGGGTGCCAGCCCCATATACCAAGGGTGGCGGGTTCAAACCCGGCCCCGGTCAAATTGCAACAAAAAAAAATAGCCAGGCGTTGTGGCAGGCGCCTATAGTCTCAGCTACTTGGGAGGCTGAGGCAAGAGAATCACGTAAGCCCAGGAGTTGGAGGTTGCTGTGAGCTGTGTGAGGCCACAGCACTCTACCAAGGGCAATAAAGTGAGTTCTGTCTTTAGGAAAAAAAAAAAAAAAAAAAAGATGGGCGGCACCTGTGGCTCAGTCGGTAAGGCGCCGGCCCCATATACCAAGGGTGGCGGGTTCAAACCCGGCCCCGGCCAAACTGCAACCAAAAAATAGCCGGGCGTTGTGGCGGGCGCCTACAGTCCCAGCTGCTCGGGAGGCTGAGGCAAGAGAATCACTTAAGCCCAGGAGTTGGAGGTTGCTGTGAGCTGTGTGAGGCCACGGCACTCTACAGAGGGCCATAAAGTGAGACTCTGTCTCTACAAAAAAAAAAAAAAAAGAAAAAGAAAAAAAACTAGAAATAATTATAATTGACCGAAATTATCTAAAAAGTTTCAATATTTAAATAAACCAAAACCAAATGAGGAAAATAGCAAGATGGCTTCTATAAGGAGAAAATCACTTTTCTGTAACCTAATAGATTTCATAAAGACTTCCACTATTCAGGAAGATCAAGAACTCCTAGTTATTATGATTAATTTTAAGTTTTGAGGTAATACAACAAGCCTATCTGTCAACAGAGAAGTTTTTTTGACAATCAGACAGATATAAAAGATTTGGACAAAAAGAATTTCTCCAAATAGAAAATACAGAATGTGGGCGGCACCTGTGGCTCAGTGGGTAGGGCAGTGGCCCCATATACTGAAGGTGGCAGGTTCAGACGTGGCCCCTGCCAAACCACAACAAAAAAATGGCCAGGTATTGTGGCCGGCGCGTGTAGTCCCAGCTACTCGGGAGGCTGAGATAGGAAGAATGGCCTGGGCCCAGGAGTTGGAGGTTACTTGACTTGTGTGACGCCACAGCACTCTACCAAGAGCAACAGAGTAAGACTGTCTCTACAAAAAAAAAAAAAAAAAAAAAAAAAGAAAATACAGAGTAAGACTCTGTCTCCAGAAAAAAAAAAAATACAGAATGCACAGAGGATAAAAATTAGCTACTCTTAAGATGAAAAGTCATCAGTCTCACAGTAAAAATTAAATAGTAATATGGGTGGCACCTGTGGCTCAGGGAGGAGGGCGCCAGCCCCATACACAGAGGGAGGCTGAGACCTGAGGATTGCTTGAGCTTAGGAGTTAGAGACCAGTCTGAGCAAGAAAGAGACACTGAGCCATGGGCACTGCCCTTGAACCACCTCTATCAAAAATACAAAAATTAGGGTGACGCCTATGGCTCAACGGAGTAGTGCACCGGCCCCATATGCTGGAGGTGGCGCGTTCAAACCCAGCCCCGGCCAAAAACTGCAAAAAAAAAAAAAAAAAAAAAAAAAAAATACAAAAATTAACTGGGCCTTGGGGCCAGTACCTATAGTCCCAGCTACTCAGGAGGCTGAAGCAGGAGGACTGCTTAAACCCTGATGCTCTGGCACTCTAGCCAAGGCAACCAAGTGAGACATTGTCTCTTAAAAAAAAAAAAAAAAAAAAGTAGGGTGGCACCTGTGGCTCAATGGGTAGGACGTTGGCCCCATATACCAAGGGCGGTGGGTTCAAACCCAGCCCTGGGGTGGCACCTGTAGCTCAAGTGGCTAAGGTGCCAGCCACATACACCAGAGCTGGAGTGTTCGAATCCGGCCCGGGTCTGCCAGACAATACAGATACAAAAGACAATGACAACTGCAACCAAAAAATAGCTGGGCATTGTGCTGGGAGCCTGTAGTCCTAGCTACTTGGGAGGCTGAGGCAAGAGAATCACTTAAGCCCAGGAGTTTGAGATTGCTGTGAGCTGTGACGCCACAGCACTCTACCCAGGACGATAGCTTGAGGCTCTGTCTCAAGGAAAAAAAAAAACACCCACCCCAGCCAAACTGCAATAAAAAAATAGCCGGGTATTGTGGTGGGCGCCTATAGTCCAGCTACTCAGGAGGCTGAAGCAAGAGAATTGCCTAAGCTCAGAAGTTGGAGGTTGCTGTGAGATGCCACAGCACTCTATTGCACTCTACCAAGGGTGATAAAGTGCGACTGCCTCTACAAAAAAGAAAAAGTAGGCCGGGTGCAGTGGCTCATGCCTGTAATGCTAACACTCTGGAAAGCAGAGAATGCTTGAGTTCAGGAGTTCAAGATCAGCCTAAGAATGAGACTCACATCTCTACTAAAAATAGAAAAATTAGCTAGGCGTCATGGTGGACGCCTGTGTCCCAGCTGAGGCAAGAGGATCAATAGAGCCCAAGGAGTTTGAGACTGCTGTGATCCACAGCACTCTAGCTTGGGGCAACAGAATGAGACAGTCTCAAAAAAAAAAAAATAAATAAAAGGTATGAATGTGCTCACACAGGTATATTTATTTGGATATATGAACAAGTTTTGTAATTACTAAGCAACTTTTATGTTTGATAGAGTATAAAAAAAATCACAAAAAAATTTTTGAAATATTGTAAGAGTTCAGTCCTTAGAAAGACCATATTTATATTTGTCAAAGTTTACCCTGCTGAAGAGATAAAAATAACATATTTGTAAACTGCCATATAAAATGCCCACAGAAATTTAAGTGATATTAAATATCTTAAGATTAGATTTTCTACTGTGAATTTAACATTAACCAAATAAACACGAATATACTTGTTTCTCTAAGCATTACTAGATTGATAAATAAGACTTGTAATTGAAAGTTTAAGAAAACTGCGTGGCACCTGTGGCTCAAGGAGTAGGGTGCCGGTCCCATATGCCGGAGGTGGCGGGTTCAAACCCAGCCCCGGCCAAAAACCACAAAAAAAAAAAAAAAAAAAAAGTTTAAGAAAACTACTTACAACTTCAACAAATGCTGATTTCTCTTTTTTTTTTTTTTTTTTTTTAATTTTGCAGTTTTTGGCCAGGGCTGGGTTTGAACCCGCCACCTCCGGTATATGGGGCTGGCGCTCTACTCCTTTGAGCCTTTGAGCCACAGGCGCTGCCACAAATGCTGATTTCAATGTAAATAACCTTTAACTCTATCCATACCTCACACAAAAAGCCTACTCAAAAAAAATTAAATACGATGAGCTCCCTAAGGATTTTTTTTCCTTGTTGACAGAAACTGGCCTACAAAAATGTTATCACATTAATTATCGTCTCTTAATCTCCTTCCCCTATTTAAACAAGCCCCTCCTTTATAAACCTACTCCTTCCCAATTCTCATGCAGAATTCTATGGTTCTATTTCCTTCTTCCCTTCTTCATCACCTATGTACATGAAGATTAAAGTCCATGAATTGACAGCCCAACAACTTATAAAGGGTTAGGTATTAAGCGATAACCAGTCTCAATTTTTCCATGAAGCGAAAGTACCAAGAATACTTGCAGCCCCTAATATTGTCTGGAATGAGAGCATGATTCCAAATCTAAGAAAAGTGGCAGCTTTGCAAATGCCAATATTAAAATCACCTGAACAGCTTTTTAAAAATACTGATGTCTAGGGTGGTGCCTGTGGCTCTGTGAGTAGGGCACCAGCCCCACATACCGAGGGTGGAGGGTTCAAACCCGGCCCCAGTCAAACTGCAACAAAAAATAACTGGCCATTGTACCAGGCGCCTGTAGTCCCAGCCACTCAGGAGGCTGAGGCAAGAGAATCACCTAAGGCCAGGAGTTGGAGGTTGCTATGAGCTGTGTGATGCCATGGCACTCTATGTAGGGCAATAAATGTGACTCTGTCTCTACCAAAAAAAAAAGAACGATGTCCAGTCCCACTGCACAGACTGTGATTTCACTGGTTTGGGGAATGGCTAATATATCCTCCTTTTATAAAGTTCCCCAGATGATTCTAACACAAGGATGAGAATCAGTGAGAAAGAATAAATCAACATAAGAAAACAAACAAATCCAGAATGTGAAAAATTCTACAGGACAAATAACTCAGTCTCCAGCAAATCATTAGTGCAGAAACACAACAATTATTCAAGATAAAAACAGATTTTAGATAAAGTCAATGCAGTGCATGGACCTTGTCTGAAGACCAACTCAAACTAAATGTAAATCCAAAGAACAAAAAGCAAATATTGATTCTGCAATACTAGAACTTGGTCGTAAAAGCAGCAGTTGTATTTTAGAGCAACACTCCAAAGAATTTAGAGATGAAATGAAATGTCTGGAATTTGCCCTAAAATATTCCAGCATTAACGAATGAAATGAATAACTACCTGGAATTTGCTTGAAAACAACTGTTGGAGAAGAGGAGGAAACTAATATTCTTTAACAATTACTGAGGCTGGATGCTAGAAAATGAGTATGTGGTAGATAGATCATTAGGCCACTTTTCTTAAAGATTTGTTTTTTGGGTTTTTTTGAGACAGAGTCTCACTATGTCACCGTCGGTGACATGACGTCACAGCTCACAGCAACCTCAAACTCTTGGGCTTAAGTGATTCTCTTGCCTCAGCCTCTCAAGCAGCAGGGACTACGGGTGCCTGCCACAACCAGCTATGTTTTGATTGTAGATGTCATTGTTCTTTGGCAGGCTCGGGCTGGATTCAAACATGCCAGCTCCAGTGTATGTGGCCAGTGCCCTAGCCATTGAGCCACAGGCGCCAAACTTTCTTGAAGATTTCTATTAACAGTTTATATTTTTTTAAAAAAGGAATATACATCAAGTAGAAATCAAAAAAAATGTAACAAATTAGTAAAATAATTCAAAATTCAAATTTGTCAATTTGTCAATAGTACTCCTATATAGGGATACGATGTATTATTCTCATTTGTGTACCTTTGGAATGCTTTTTTTTTTTGAAAGAGTCTTACCTTATCGCCCTCAGTAGAGCGCTATGGTGTCATAGCTTACAGCAACCTCAAATTCTTGGGCTCAAGTGATTGTCTTGCCTCAGCCTCCCCAGAAGCTGGCACTACAGTCACTTGCCATAATGCCCAGCTATTTTTTTTTATTAATATTAAATCATAGCTGTGTACATCAATGCGATCATGGGGCACCATACACTGGTTTTATAAACAGTTTGACACCTTTTCATCACACTGGTTAACATAGCCTTCCTGGCATTTTCTTAGTTACTGTGTTAAGACAATTATATTCTACATTTACTAAGTTTCACATGTACCCTTGTAAGATGCACCGCAGGTGTAATCCCACCAATTTTTTTTTTTCTTTATGAGAAGGGGTCTTGGGCAGCGCCTGTGGCTCAATGGAGTAGGGCGCTGGCCCCGTATGCCAGAGGTGGTGGGTTCAAACCCAGCCCCAGCCAAAAACTGCAAAAAAAAAAAAAAAAAAAAAATGAGAAGGGGTCTTGCTCTTGCTCAGGCTGGTCTCCATCGGCCTCGGCCTCCCAGGGTGCTAGGATTACAGGCATGAGCCACCACCCCTGCATTTGGAATGCTTCTCAGAGAAAAAACGTTGGGTCCTGCTCAGGGGCTCATGCATATAATCCTAGCACTCTAGAAGGCTAAGGCAGATGGACCACTTGAGCTCACCTGTTTGAGACCAGCCTGCGCTACAGCGAGACCCCATCACTAAAAACAGCTGGGCATTGTGGCAGGCGCCTATAGTCCCAGCTACTTGGGAGGCTGAGGCAAGAGAATCGCTTGAGCCCATAAGTTTGAGGTTGCTGTAAACTATGGCACCATGGCGCACTCTACCAAGGGTGACAATGTGAGTCTCCCACAAAAAAAAACAGAACAGGGTGGTGCCTATGGCTCAGTGAGTAGGGCACAGGCCCCATATACAGAGGGTGGCAGGTTTGAACGCAGCCCTGCCAAACTGCAACAAAAAAATAGCCAGGCGTTGTTGTGGGCATCTGTAGTCCAAGCTACTCCGGAGGCTAAGGCAAGAAAATCACCCATGTCCAAGAGCTGGAGGTTGCTGTGAGCTGTGACACCATGGCACTCTACCAAGGGTGACAGAATAAGACTCTGTCTCTTAAAAAAAAAAAAAAAAGAAAGAAAAAACTTTGGAGGCCTAGAAGCTATACATATATCCTAACAGAAGAATAATTCTCCTCTGTACAGGTTTATCATTATCTGTTGAGTGCTGGGATGGAAAGAAGAAAGTAAAGTAGGAAGAATATACCCATCAGGCAAGCCAAATCAGGCATGTCACAGCCAAATCAAAGTCATATACCAAAGAATTCATTAATAAAATAGATTTTTAAGGAGATATTTAAGCAATTCTCATAGCAAAAGCCAAAAAACAGACCAGGCAGGAGGCTTGAATTTGGGGAGGCTGAGACAGGAGGATTGCTTGAGGTCAGAAATTCAAGACCAACTTAAGCAAAAGTGAGAGGGCAGTAATGTGATCATAGCTCAATACAGACTACAACTCCTAGGCTTAAGAAGTAGCTGTGACTGCAGGTGCACAACACTTGGGTACTTTTTCAGTTTTTTGTAGAAATGGATCTCATGTTGGCCAGGCTACTCTACTATTCCTGGCCTCAAGTGATGCTCCAGCCTCACCTTCCCAAAGTCCTGAGTTGACAGGTGTGACCCATCAGCCCCACCCAAAAAAATGCAGTGTTTACTTCAAACTCAAAGAAGACAAATATTAAGATTCTTTGTTACTGTTTTTGTTTGTTTGTTTTTTGAGACAGATCTCACTTTACCACCCTGGATAGAGTGCCATAGCATCACAGCTCACAGCAACGCCCAACTCCTGGGCTTAGGCGATTCTCTTGCCTCAGCCTCCGGAGTAGCTGGACTACAGGCACCCGCCACAACGCTGGGCTAGCTATTTTTTGTTGCAGTTTGGCAGGGATCTGGTTGGAACCCACGACCCTCGTATATGGGGCCCGTGCCCTACTCACTGAGCGACAGGTGCTGCCCCTCTTTGTTACTTTCACCAGGCTCAATTGTTCATATAAACAAATCCCTTGGTTTACTTCTTTTTAATTCACGAATAGTAATAAAATTCTACCACCTTCTGTTTACAGATCTTAAAGGAACCTTGGTAAAGAAATCATTTAGAAGTTTTTTTCTTTTCCGATTGTTTTCTTTACACAAGATGCTAAATAAGGCCTAGCAACTAAAGAAAATCTTTGTCCTAATAAACAAATTGGTGAAAATCTTTTCAAGCGCTTTATGGCAATGAAGATAAACAAATCTCTGCAAATGATGGAATTGTGGCTACAACCAAATTATTGTGAGAGCAACTAACTGAACAAATTCATAAAGTAAAAGAGAAGTGAAAGGCACATCAATAGATAAAAATAAAAAAAAACAGACCTGCCTATTTAAAGCCTATATTGTTATGCACACCAAAATCAACGTAAAACTCATCAAAATAAATCAAATTCGTACTGCTCCATCCAGAGCAGCAAAGGCGCCGGCCCCATATGCCGAGGGTGGCGGGTTCAAACCCAGCCCCGGCCAAACTGCAACAAAAAAATAGCCGGGCGTTGTGGCGGGCGCCTGTAGTCCCAGCTGCTCGGGAGGCTGAGGCAAGAGAATCGCGTAAGCCCAGGAGTTGGAGGTTGCTGTGAGCCGTGTGACGCCACGGCACTCTACCGAGGGCGGTACAGTGAAACTGTCTCTACAAAAAAAAAAAAAAAAAGAAAGAAAGAAAAAAAAAAGTATTCCAATGTCGTTATCACAAAGCAGCAAGAATTTTTATTATGTCTTTAGGTAAAAAAGGGAAAGAAAAGAAAAACCAAGCCCAGGAACCTTCTCCACCTTCCAAAGGTTCTATTCCTAGGGAACAAGTGGTCGGGAGAACTGGCCCCGGCAGAAGAGAGGAGACCAATCAGAGCCCGGGTTACAAGGCCGGCAGCGGGGGTTTGAGGCGCAGGGAGGGCCCAGCTGACTGGCCGGCCCGCGCTGACCACCCGCCCGTGGGCAGCCGCACCTGGACGCCGAGCCCCACCGCAGGTCCCCCGCGCGACCCGACCCGCGTCGGCCCCCACCTCCGCCCCCGCGTCGCCCGGCTTAGACTGTTTCCGGCCAAAACAAACCTAATAATCTCAAAACCAGAGCCACACCTCCCGGGGATTAGGGCCGCTGTCCCCCCAGCCGCCCCCGGCGCAACGCACACGCTCCGGCCGCCGGGCACGATCCGCGCGCGGGGCTCGGGGCCGGGGGCGGGGGCGCGGGGGACGCGGGGGACGCGGGCAAGGAACGCGTCCAATACTCACCAATTCCTCGTAGCTCCTGTTGTGCTCGTTGCCCTCCCAGTCCAGCCTCTTCGGCAACAGCTGGAAAGACATGAAACGCACACTAGAGACGGCCGCTCCGGCGCGGGGGTGGGGGGCGCGGGCCAGCATCCCTCCGGGCAAGGTCGGGCGGGGGACGCGGGGGGCGCGCGGGGACGGGCGGGCACAGACCTGGTACTGCTCCAGCTCCTGCACCAGCACCTGCAGCCGAGAGACGCGCGGTCAGGGGTGGGGTCCGGCTCGGGGAGCGCCCGCTCCGTCCCCGCCCTCCGCCCGAGACCCCCGGCGGCAGGGGGGAAACCGAGGCCGCCGCCCGCGGGCCCACACTCACCTGGGCCGCTCTCCGACACGGGCCCGCCGATAGGTACCGGGCGATGAGGAAGTACAGCTCTGCGGGAAGACGGGGAAACCGAGTCAAGACCCGGTGCGGAGGGGACGGGCCGGGGACCCGGGGGGCGCCGGGGCAGGGCGGGCGCGGCCGCGCATCTTACCCGATTCGATGAGGGGCACCGGACGTCGGGCGGACGAGGGCTCCGCCATAGCCGGGCACGGGGCGGGAGGGGCGAGCTGGCAAGCGAAGCGTGTAGGCCGCGCCGAAGCCTGACCGGGCGGGCGTCCCCTCTCCTCAGGCGCGCGCCGCCGCCGCCATGCCGTGCGCGCCGCCAGGGCCTGCGCCTCCGCGGGGGAGGAAGTAGTCCCTCCCCGGCGCGGAAAAGTAGTTCCTGTGCGGGGGCGCGGGGGGAGCGGCGCGGGCACAGACGGTCGCTCCCTGCCCGGGACAGCGAGCTTCTCCCCACCTCTCCTCTGTCTCCGGGGTCGCAGGAAGGAGAATGTGGCGGCTAGGCAAGGGCCTGGGCCCTGGTTGCAGCGGCGAGTGGGGGAAGGGAGCGCGCGTGGCCCGGGATCCCTGCGCGTGGTGAGGCGGTCCCGGCCTTTGTGAGGCGGCGCCGCGGCAGCCGGGGGCGGAGGTCGGGCCAGCAGCGGCGCCGCGGCCGGACGAGGGGTTGGTCAGTCGACCCCCGGGGCGGAACCACGGGGCCAAACGATACGGGGCGAATCCTGGCAGTGAGTTCGTCCACTCCCAGGTCGTTGGGAAGGGACACTTCACGGACGGTCGTCTGGGGCCAGCGTATTTTGCTTCCCACGAAAGATCACTTCGAGGACACGGAAACCTCAAAATTGAGAATCTGCCGGCCGCGCAGAGGGGAACGTCCCCAGGTCGGCTCCCTGCGGCCGGGAGAGGGACTGCGGGCGTCCCCCGGTCGGGGAGGGGGCGCCAGGTCCAGCGCTGACCCTTTGCGGCTTGGAGCAGGTCGCCCACGTTGACTGAGACTCAGTGTCGCTGAAGGATGAAGAACCCAGCAATCTCTTCGTGGAGAGAAAGCGTTAAATAAAATGCAGCTGAGGGTGGGCAAGGGGATTGCGGGCAGAGGGCAGTGCGGGCAGGTGCAGACCGCTCCAAGGAAAAGAAGACAGAGCATTTCAAGTTAGAGTGGTGGACACGGGCAAAAAGTCCCTTAATTGCCTGGTAGGCTTCTGCCCTAACAGGATTCACTACCTCAGCGTACCCAGTGTGCCTCCTGGTCTGAGCTCTAAAAGTTCTTAAGTGGACAAAACCAATGCTGGGCAGCGCCTGTGCCTCAAGGAGTAGGACGCCGGCCCCGTGTCCCGGAGGTGGCGGGTTCAAACCCGGCCACGGCAAAAAAAAAAAAAACAATGCCCCTGCCCTCGCGGGGTGCGTGTAGACTACTATTAATAGTAACCTCCGTAGTATACAAAACTTAAACGTATCAGACTGGGGCGAGACTCGCTGCCTGGACTTTGTCCTGGCTCCACTAGCTAACAGATGTGTGACCTTGATATTTGTGCCCACGCCTGGGCAGCATAGTAACACCCCTTCTCTACAAAAAAAAAAGAACATTAAAATTGTGCCAGGTGAGGTGGCAGTCACCTGTAGTCCCAGCTACTAAGGAAGATGAGGCAGAAAGATCACATAAGCCCAGGAGTTCAAGGTTGCAGTGGGCTATGATGAGGTGACAAAGTAAGATCCTCAAAAAAAAGAAAAAAAAACTGTGCCCCCATCATAGGTTGTTAAGGATTTAATGAGTTAGTAAATGTTCCTAGTGTACAGTAAGCACCATACATGAGCTGGCTTATTTATATCAAACAGCAAAAGCTCACGTGTGTTAAGTATGTATGTGGTGTGAGCTACTGAGTAAGTCTGCTTCTACCTTAGCAAACACTGCCAAATGATGGTGATAAAAAGATGAAGGAATAAGCCACAGCTTTGCCCTCGAAGACTTAAGTGTGTCCTAGAGGAAACAGGTGTAAGCAAATAATACCAAAATGTAGGGGTGAGAGGGACTGGAAATCTACTTGCCTGTGGGAGGTGTAAATGTTAGGGAAGTTTGGGTTATCCATACTACAGAGTGTGGGAGGGGATTTCAAGCATATAAACAATAAAAGGCCAGGATGCGAATTATGTTTTCAAGTTTAAGGAACTCTAGGATGATTACTTGCAATGACTTTGGAGACAATGGGACCATTAAGTTGGAGGTTGAAATTGGGAGCATTTGAAGGATACTAAGCCAGAAAGGATTCGTTCTCTAAGTTAGGATGGGTTTCAGAAGGTTAAGCACAGGAGGCAGGAAAACCACTCTGTAGCCCCCTGGAAATGAAGATGCCTTGGGGCAGTGATTATGCAAATGAAGAGGAAGAGACACTAAATAAGAAAGTTGGGGCAGCGCCTGTGGCTCAGTGAGCCGGGCGCCGGCCCCATATGCGGAGGGTGGCGGGTTCAAACCCAGCCCCTGCCAAACTGCAACAAAAAAATAGCCGGGCACTGTGGCGGGCGCCTGTAGTCCCAGCTGCTCGGGAGGCTGAGGCAAGAGAATCGCTTAAGCCCAGGAGTTGGAGGTTGCTGTGAGCCGTGTGATGCCACGCACTCTACCGAGGGCGGTACAGTGAGACTCTTGTCTCTACAAAAAAAAAAAAAAAGAAAGTTGAAGTTGAGGCAGGGCACAGTGGCTCAGCCTATAATCCTAGCACTTTAGGCTAGGCTGTGGGAGGAAAATTGCTCAAGCTCAGGAGTTCAAGACCAGCCCGAGCAAGAGCCGGTATCTGGCTCTACTAAATAGAGAAATTACCAGGTGAAGTGACTCACGCCTATAATCCTAGCACTTTTTTTTTTTTTTTTTTTTTTGAGACTGAATCTCAGTTTGTCGCCCTCGGTAGAGTGCCCTGGGGCGTAATAACTCACGGCAACCTCCAACTCCTGGGCTTGCGATACTCTTGCCTCAGCCTCCCCAGTAGCTGGGACTCCAGGTGCCTGCCACAGTGCCCGGCTATTTTTAGAAATGAGGTCTCCCTCTGGCTCAGGCTGGTATCAAACCTGTGAGCTCGGGCAATCTACCCATCTCGACCTCCCAAGTGCTGAGATAACAGGCATAAACCACCAAGCCCGGCCTTAATCCTAGCACTCTTAGGAGGTCCAGGCACAAGGATCACTTGAGCACAGGAGTGCAGGAGTTCCAGCCTAAGTGAGACCCCCCCCTCTCTACTGAAAATAGAAAAAAAAAAAAAAAAAGCCAGGCATTATAGAGCCTGTAGTCCCAGCCACTTGAGAGGCTAAGGCAGGAGGATCCCTTGAGCTTAGGAGTTTGAGGTTGCTGTAAGCTTGACTGAGGCCAGCGCACTAGCCTGGGGCAACAGAGTGAGCTCTGTCTCAAAAAAAAAAAGGGGGGGGAGGGGGAGAGGAGGATTTAAACTTTGAAAAATTGACCAAAGGCGCCTGTAGTCCCAGCTACTTGGGAGGCTGAGGCAAGAGAATCGCTTAAGCCCAGGAGTTGGAGGTTGCTGTGAGCTGTGTGATGCCATGGCACTCTACCGAGGGCCATAAAGTGAGACTCTGTCTCTACAAAAAAAAAAAAAAAAAGAAAGAAAAATTGACCAAAGAGTTGTATATTTCATTTTGTAACAATATCACAAAAGATAGCTCCCAAAAGAGTTTCTGTCCCAAGCACTCACATTGTCTGAATTTATAATTCTGGTATTGATAGCATGGTAACCATTGTGAGAGATCAGAAGTGATGATGTGAGTTTTCCTTCACAAGAGCGCTGATGGGCTTCTTACAACTTATTCCGACGTCCCTGATAGATACTCTTTCTGTACTTTTAATAGAGACAAAGAATTTTAACAAGAGGCAGATGATCTTGCCCATTCAACTCCCAAATGACAAGAGACCTAGATGTGACTCTCATATGTGCCTGCCGAAGACAGGAAGGGAATATATTGTCCACCAGCAATTCAATAATTGGTACCTGCCAACAGTGGTTGCCAAGGGTGGATTGCTTGAGCTCAGGAGTTAGAGACTCTCCTAAGCCAAGAGCAAGACCTCAAGAAAGAAAAAAGGAAAAATTAGCTTTGAGTGGTGATGTTTACTGGTAGTCTTCCTGGCTACTGGGGAGGCTGAGGCAGGAGGATTGCTTTTTCTTTTTTTTGAGAGCGTCTCACATGGCACTCTTGGTAGAGCCCTGGTGTCACAGCTCACAGCAACCTCAAACTCTTGGGTTCAAGTGATCCTCTTGCCTCAGCCTCCCAAGCAGCTAGGACTACAGGTGCCAGCCACAGCACCTGGCTATTTTTTAGAGACAGGGTCTCGCTCTGGCTCAGGCTGGTCTCAAACCTGCCGGCTCAGTCAATCCACCCACCTCCGCCTCCCAAGTACTGGGATTACAAGTGTGAGCTACCGTGCCCAGCATAGGAGGATTTCTTGAGCCCTGACTTTGCTAACGACTAATCCTAGCACTCTGGGAGGTGGAGGCAGGTGGATTGCCCTGAGCTCACAGGTTCAAGACCAGTCTGAGCAAGAGTGAGACCCCCATCTCTAAAAATAGCTGGGCTTTGTGGCAGGTGCCTGTAGTCCCAGCTGCTTGGGAGGCTGAGGCAAGAGAATCGCTTAAGCCCAAGAGTTTAAGGTTGCTGTGAGCTGTGATTTTAATAGCACTCCATGGAGAATGACAATGTAAGACTCTGTCTCAAAAAAATAAGTAAAAAAAATTAAGTGGGGTCTTCCTAGTCACCACCACTTAGGAGACCCAAAATCATTAAATGTGAAAGTGGATCTGGAAAGTGATGAGCAAACCAATCTGGTTCGAACAATTCACATAAGAGAATGGTCAAAAATGAGTTTAAAATATAGCTTAGGGTCAGTTTTGAAAGGCTGAAAAGTGAGATAAAAAAACGGAGATGGGCTCAGCGCCTATAGCTCAAAGGACTAGGGCACCAGCCACACAGACTGGAGCTGGCGGGTTCAAACCCAGCTGGGCCTGCCAAACAACAATGACAGCTACAGCCAAAAAAAAAATAGCCGGGCATTGTGGTAGGCGCTTGTAGTCCCAGCTACATGGAAGGCTGAGGCAAAAGAATCACTTAAGCCGGGGCGGCGCCTGTGGCTCAAGGAGTAGGGCGCCGGTCCCATATGCCAGAGGTGGTGGGTTCAAACCCAGCCCTGGCCAAAAAAAAAACCAAAAAGAAAAAAGAATCACTTAAGCCCAAGAGTTTGAGGTTCCTGTGAGCTATGACGCCACAGTCTTCTAGTGAAGGTGACATAGTGAGACTCTGTCTCAAAAAAAAGAAAGAAAGAAAATGGAGATGGTACAAAGAAAATTAATATCTTTCAAAGTCTAATTTTTTTTTTTTGAGACAGCCTCACTGTGTCACCCTCAGTAGAGTGCTGTGCAGTCACAGCTCACAGCAAGCTCAAACTCTTGGGCTTAAGCGATTCTCTTGCCTCAGCCTCCCAAGTAGCTGGGGCTACAGGCACCAGCTACAATGCCCGGCTATCTTTTTATTGTAGTTGTCATTGTTGTTTAGCAGGCCCGGGCCAGCTTCCAACCCACCAGCCCCGGTGTATGTGATTGGCACCCTAACTACTAAGCTATGGATGCCAAGCCCAAAGTCTAATATTAATGTAAATTTATGTAACTGAATTTAGGATCATTTACCAGGCATCTAGTGTATGCTTTGGACCTCCAAGACAGTGATACCACAAACTGAATCCGATGTGATAAAATTAAGTGCCCACAAAAACCTGGATCAGGGCAGCACCTGTGGCTCAGCGAGTAGGGCGCTGGCCCCATACACCAAGGGTGTCGGGTTCAAACCCGGCCTCAGCCAAACTGCAACAAAAAAATAGCTGGGCTTTGTGGTGGGTGCCTGTGGTCCCAGCTACTCAGGAGGCTGAGGCAAGAGAATCACCTAAGCCCAAGAGCTGGAGGTTGCTGTGAGCTGTGACACCACGGTACTTTACCTAGGACAGCAAAGTGAGACTCAGTCTCAAAAAAAAAACCTGGATCATTTCATTCATTCAACAAAAATCTGTATTGAAAGTCTCCCCTAAGGCAAGTACCCTGTGATGAAAAACTAGCCCCTAGGCTTCTGTTGGATAAATTCCCTAGAAATAGAGTTAACATCCTTGCTAGATTTTTTGAGAACTTTGAAGGAAAAAATAAATGAAGGTATTCAATCTTTTGATAAACTCTCAGTCACTGACATCCTGCATCTAATTCCTGAGGCCTTTTGTTCCCCTACTGGTGGTGTCATCTTTCCCACAGGACCTTTTCTTCACTTTAAGTCTATCCCAAACAGCTGACTTGTCCTGCCTCCCTCCACAAATTGTTTCCACATTTATCTCTTCCCTCTGCAGCTTCTGCCTTTCTTTCCCTTGTCATTGGCTTCTGTCCCTGTTCCCAGCTTGCAGGCACTGGCCCAGGTCTGTCTCCAGATCTTACCAGTTTTTTCACTGAGATGTTTCTCACAGTATTAGAGAAAACATAATGTGTTTGGATAAGACTTTGGGAACCCAGGAGCTAGAATCAAAATGTGCCTGTGTTTGAATATTGGAGATGGGCAACCTCTCTGCTCAGTAGTTTTTTTTTTTTTTTTTTTTTTTGCAGTTTTGGCCGGGGGCTGGGTTTAAACCCGCCACCTCCGGCATATGGGACTGGCGCCCTACTCTTTGAGCCACAGGCACTGGCCCATCTGCTCAATAGTTTTTGGTTTTGTTTAATGATCTTTAAATTGAGGGTGACAACTAACAGATAACATTACTGAAGGTTTTTGTAACCTGGACACTGAGCTAGTCATGTACACATTCTATTTAATGCACATTAGATACCTAGAACAACTCATATACAAATGGTTTGTGGGCATTTCTGGAGAGAAGGCATGTGAAGTTCTTTGGACAATGCCTTGCACTCCACATGATGCAGTTATATACAAATGATTCTTTTTTTTTGAGAGTCTCACTTTGTTGCCCTCAGTAGAGTGCCTTAAGTACCACTTAACACATTACTTCTCTATCCAGGCCTTTCTCATTCCCAGTCACCTCAAATCCACTCTCCTTGGCTTTGCTTTTAAAGCTGCTTGGGCCATTCTGCCCTCCACCCTGCTCCATTCGCAGCGTGAAGCACAGCTCCCTAGCCCTTGGGTTTCTGATAGGTGCCCCCGGTAGCAGTCCCCTTGCAGGAGTTGGAAGGCTGGGAAGAATGTGAGGCTGGGGTTTCCCTGTTCCAAGCTTCTGTTCCTTTGGGGCAGCCCTCTCTCCATCTTGTAACCCTCTCTGGGTCTTCATACCCCCACCGCCCTGCCTTTAAGCCCTTGGGCTTCTCTCCTGATGAGAGGCATGGTTGGAGGGAGCCCAGGGTACTTTACCTTCCCCTGCTGATTTATTTTAACTCTACCCACACCCTTATAAATTGTACTGTCATTAACTCTCCTCAATTATCCCAACTAATTATGCCTCCTGTTTTCTCCCAGAAACACCAGATATAAAAGCTTTCCGTAAGTGATACCTACCCTCTCTCTTCCCTGTGGCTGCCCAGAACACCTTCTCTCCCGGTCTCCTCTCTTGTCCTCTACCTTGAAAGGATCGACCTAAACCCTAAACTACTCCTTCACAAAAACCTTTCCTAAGTCCCTTGTCTTTTTTTTTTTTTTCTTTTTTTGAGACAGAGTCTCACTCTGTGGAGTCCGTGGCATCACAGCTCACAGCAACCTCCAGCTCTTGGGCTTAGGCGATTCTCTTGCCTCAGCCTCCCAAGTAGCTGGGACTACTGGCACCCGCCACAATGCCTGGTAATTTTTTTTGTTGTTGCAGTTTGGCTGTGGCCGGGTTTGAACCCGCCACCCTCAGTATAAGGGGCCAGCATCCTACTCACTGAGCCACAGGCATCGCCAGGCCCTCGTCTTTTATACTGCACATGGAAACCATCAGTAAATTGTCTGATGAGCTTACCTTCAAAATACATCTAGAACAGGGCGGCACCTGTGGCTCAGTGAGTAGGGCACTGGCCCCATATGCCGAGGGTGGCGGGTTCAAACCCAGCCCCAGCCAAACTGCAACAAAAAAATAGCTGGGTGTTGTGGCGGGTGCCTGTAGTCCCAGCTGCTCTGGAGGCTGAGGCAAGAGAATCACGTAAGCCCAAGAGTTAGAGGTTGCTGTGAGCCGTGTGACGCCACGGCACTCTGCCTGAGGGCAGTACAGTGAGACTCTGTCTCTACAAAAAAAAAAAAAAAAATACATCTAGAACAGTGGTTCTCAACCTTCCTGATGCCACGGCCCTTTCATACAGTTCCTGTGGGTTGAGACACACTGATCTGAGAACCGCTGATCTAGAATTTAAGCCCTCCTCACCTCGTCATCTGGATAACAACCATCACCCACATATCTTCCAGCTTCTACCTGCATCGTGTTACCTGTTCTCAACAAGCAGCTGGAGGGACCCTGTTAAAACCAAAGTCAGATCTGTCCCTTCTCCCTCAAAATCCTTCAACGGCTCCCATCTGACCCAGAGGAGAAGCTCGAGTCCTGTGATCCAGCCCCTCTCCTGCTTCTCCGGCCTCCTGTCTTCCTGTTCTTCCCCTTTCCCCCGTCTGCTCCAGCCACACTGTCTGCTCCAGCCACGCTGCCGGGGATGTTCCCTGGACACACCAGGCACGCTGCTGCCTCCCTCCGGGCTTTGTACTTGCATTCCTCCTGCAGGAGTGCTTCTCCCCTGGAAAACTACCTGGCCCAGGCCCTCCCCCTCCTTCAAGTATTGGCTTAAATATCACATTTTCCTAAATAAAAGTAAAACTTAACCTCACTCTGAAACCCCATTTCCCTTTTCTTCTTCCTCCTTTTTCTTCCTCCATTGCACTTCAGACCTTCTGATCCACTGTAAAATACGCCCATCTAGTTTATTGTTTTTCTCCTCCCATTTTATGAAGACATGCAGAGATTTATATGTTTTTTGCTTCTAACACATCTGGAGCTATTAGAAAGGCTGACATACATACAGTAGGCATGCAATAAATATTTACTGGATGTTTAACGAAAAGTTGCTCAACCAGACAGTCCATCAAATCTGAGATAGCCTTTCAACATTCACTCACAAATCTTTTTTTTTTTTTTTTTGGTTTTTTTTTTTGGCCGGGGCTGGGTTTGAACCCGCCGCCTTCGGCATATGGGACCGGCGCCCTACTCCTTGAGCCACAGGCGCCGCCCAACTCACAAATCTTTTAGCTGCTTTGGTGGTTACGTCCAAAGACAATCCACAGGCTGGGCACAGTGGCTCACACTGTAATCCTAACACTCGGGAAAGCCAAGACAGGCAGATTGCTTGAGCTTTGGAGTTTGAGACCAGCCTGAGCAAGAGTGAGACCCTGTCTCTTTAAAAAAAATAGAAAACGGGCGGCGCCTGTGGCGCAAGGAGTAGGGTGCCGGTCCCATATGCCAGAGGTGGCGGGTTCAAACCCAGCCCCGGCCAAAAAAAAAAAAAAAATAGAAAACTTATCCAGGCATTGTGGCAGGAGCCTGTACTCCCAGCTACTTGGGAAACTGAGGCAAGAGATTACTTGAGCCCAAGAGTTTGAGGTTACTGTGTGCTATGATGACGCCATGGCACTCTACCCAAAGCAACAGAGTGAGACAGTCTAAATAAATAATTCATTAATTAAAATAACAAAGACAATCCATAGGAACCTGTTGGCCCCATGGGGTCATAGCTCACAGCAACCTCAAACTCCTGGGTTTCTCTTGCCTCAGCCTCCCAGTAGCTGAGATTACAGGTGCCCGCCACAAAGCCTGGCTATTTTTAGAGACAAGGTCTTGCTCTGGCTCAGGCTGGTCTTGAACCTGTGAGCTCAGGCAATCCACCCACGTTGGCTTCCCAAAGTTCTGGGATTACAGGCATGAGCCACCGCACACAGCCCAAAAATGATGCTTTTTCTCTCCATTTCCACTCAGTTCAGTCCCTCAATCATCTAAGAGCCTCCTCAAAGTTCTCCTTGACTCCCTAATTAATCCTACCACTACTTTTAAATTTCCTTAAGTACCACTTAACACATTACTTCCAGTGCAAGACCCAGCCCACGATGGCCCTGTAGGATAAGGGCCTCATGGCTTCTCTCAAAGACAGCATAAGGGGAATCAGTGTCTCTAGAGAGGTGAGGTGAGTAGGAAAAGAACATTTTCAGAAACAACAGTGGAAGCTGCTTTAGGGAGAAGATCCCAAAACTGCAAGGGTAGGGCATCCTGTGGATACATTCCCAGGAACTTTGGCATCTGCCAGCTTCCTGGCCATATGGCTCCTTATACCTTCTGTGGCTAACCTGCTTCCCCCTCACTGCCAGCAGCCTCTATCACAGGCCTCTGTCCTCCTGAGTCCTCCTCCCCAGAAGAGAACACACACCCCTGGCCTCCCAGCCTTTCCCTCAGGCAGGTTCAGCACCCACTGTTCTTCTTCTTTTTTTTTTTTTTGTAGAGACAGAGTCTCACTTTATGGCCCTCGGTAGAGTGCCGTGGCCTCACACAGCTCACAGCAACCTCCAACTCCTGGGCCCAAGCCATTCTCTTGCCTCAGCCTCCCGAGTAGCTGGGACTACAGGCGCCCGCCACAACACCCGGCTATTTTTTGGTTGCAGTTTGGCTGGGGCCGGGTTTGAACCCGCCACCCTCGGTATATGGGGCCAGGGCCTTACCGACTGAGCCACAGGCGCCGCCCACTGTTCTTCTTCTTATGACCCTGCCTGCCCACAGAAGATCTCAGCAGGCCCAAGAGGAAATCTAAACAGAAACTGAATAAGGAAGAAAAAATCTAAGCAAGAAATTCTAAGGGGCTAGGGAAGAAGAGAGAGCTCTGAGGTCACTGGGTGCCTCCACCGGGAAACATTCCCTTTGCAGCTCACGGATTTATACAATGGGTAAACGCAAGCTGGGAGCCTATGGCAAGGATGCCCAATGTTTCGTGGTGACATTTAGCACCTAATTGCAGTAATCAGGTGCACTTTTGCAACATGAAGAAAGAGTCTTGGTCCCTCATTTTCACTTAAGGGCAATTCTAGAACAGGGTAAAGAAACTCACAGTCTGGCTCTGCTCCTGTAGCTCAGTGGCTAGGGTGTTAGCCACAAGGCTGGCGAGTTAGAATCCAGCCCAAGCCAGCTAAACAATGACAACTACAAGGAAAAAATAGCCAGGCCTTGTGGTGGGCGCCTGTAGTCCCAGCTACTTGGGAGGCTGAGGCAAGAGAATTGCTTAAGCCCAAGAGTTTGAGATTGCTGTGAACTGTGACATCCCAGCACTCTACCAAGAGTGACACACTGAGACTCTGTCTCAAAAAAAAAAGAAAGAAAGAAAGAAACTCACGAAACTATCTTAATATTTTAAAATTAAGGTTGGGTTCTGTGACCACTTTGAGAGATCAAAGCAGGAAGGTAACTGGAGGCCTGGAGTTCAAGACCAGCCCAGGCACCACAGTGAGAACCTATTTCAAAAAAAAAAAAAAGAAAGAAAGAAAAAGAAAAAACATTAGCTGGCTGTGGTGGTGCATGCCTGTGGTCCCAACTACTCAGGAGGCTGAGTCAGGAGGCTCACTTGAGCTCAAGATCATGCAGTGAGCTATGATCATGTGACTGTACTTCAGCCTGGGTGACAAAGTGAAACTCTGTTTCTAAAAAAGAAAATTAAAGCCACTAAAGGTCAAGGGATGAATATTTGTGATGAGAGGTTAAGATGATTTTTTACTAGAGAATTCAGAATGTCAAATCTTATCAACCAGCCATTTCCTCCCTCCGGGTCAGCCAGGAAAGTAGGTGCATGAAAGATGTTGGCTTCAAGGAGTGCCTTATTAATCCTGAGCCTGTCTCCCAGTGATCTAGGCTCCGCGGTACTAAGGGTTATTTGTTTAGGCTAAACAGTCTCCAGAGACTAAGACCAAAAGCAACTCAGAGGCGGTGAGGCAGAGCCAGGGGCACAGAGAGCCAGTAGCTGGAATGTGCACTCAGCCTTGGCGAGGTCCATCCCGCCAAGGCTCCTGTGCCCAGCAGATCTCTCTAGCCACCTGGAGCCAAAGACCCAAGGAAGTTCTTGCCCCTTAGGACCCAGCCTGTCCTCCAGAAGAACCATGCTTTGTGTTTGGTTGAACATGACAGACTGGTGGTGTCTTTCCAACAGACCTTTAAGACAACAGAGCCCAACATACTGCCCACTAACGTATTCATGTTACTTAACCATAGAAGTCAACAAACCACAATTCTTATAAACATAGACAGTGAGAATTATCACAAAATGGGTGTGTTCATTATAATTTCTTGAGGGGATTAATTTTTCAACAATGAAAAGATGTAATTTCCTATAACAAACATAAAAGACAAGCTTTGCCAAAATCTAACCTTGAAAAGATTACACAGTCCTCAGAATTTGATTATAAAGCCCTTTTGGAGAACAGGCTGTAACAGGAGAACATCTTGTTCTTCACAGTAAATAACAATTCAGAAACTCAATTTCATGCTGAAAAAGTGTATAATACATAGAGACTTATCTTGACCCAGATCTTGGTCCCAAATGGGCAACACTTTCTAATTAGTAACCTTGGAATTGCAATAATATAAATTCTTCACCTTTCTCTCATCTTTATAACAAAGTATAATGACCAGCCCACTACTTTGAATTTTTTTTTTCTTTTTAGACAGAGTCTCATTTTGTTGCCCTCAGTAGAGTGCCATGGTGTCACAGCTGATAGCAACCTCAAACTCTTGGGCTTAAGTGATTCTCTTGCGTCAGCTTCCCAAGTAGCTGGGACTACCGGCGCCCGCCACAATGCCCATCTATTTTTACAGACAGGGTCTCACTCTAGCTCAGGCTGGTCTTGAACCTGTGAACTCAGGCAATCTACCCACCTCAGCCTCCCAGAGTGCTAGGATTACAGGCGTCAGCCACCACACCCAGCCTCTGCTTTGAATTATCTACACTGTTATAATTTTGCATAGTTGTCTCAATAAGATGAGGATAGATTGAAAGGTAGGTAAGTATAAACTTCCTTCAACTACAAAGAACATGGATGTAAACTATGATAATTACATAAGCAGGAGACACATTTTCCACCCACTCACTCCTATTCAAACAGCTTTTTGGAGCCTCCTAAATTCCCCACAAAACCCAAGGCTGTAGAATATTCTGCCACCTAAAACCAACAAAAATGCTATCGGGTGATAGCAGCTCTTTATTTTCCATTCTCCTGAAGTTTTATTTCTTTCGTCTCCTCCTCCAGGTGGGATCTGTCTATGCTGGCCAGCCTGGAATGCAGTGGCTACTCACAGGCACACTGCGTCTCCAAACTCCTGGCCTCAAGCCTCCCTCCTGAGTAGCTAAGACTGCCACGCCCAGCTCCTGCCATTTTCTAGCCTTCCAGACCCTCTTTCCCACCTGACATCTCTAAAGGTTTCATCGTCTTGCTACCAAATACAAAGTGCCTCATTTCTCTGAAAACATCAGTGATGCAACCACTTGGTGTAGCCACTTTAACACACTTTTTTGACCCAAAGGATGTTATGTCACAGCCTAAAACAGACCTGGAGTAGATATATTCATGTAATCCTGTATCATGTCACCCTGGTACTGAACATACCCCATTGCTATTTCTGGGGCATGGGGTAGGCAGAGAGCTAGGAACAGTGGTATAACTGGGAGGTGTCAGGAAAGAGGGGCAGGCTTGAGAATGGGGGGATGAGAATGGAGCAGTTAGTGGTTACCCTTGGGATGGGGGTGGAGATGGAACGGAGCTTCTGGAGTTCTGGTTGTGTTCTGAGTTGTATTCGCTTGGCAGGCAAACCTCACATAACAGGAGAAAGAGTACACATCATTTTAAGCAAAGTGACTGCTCTTTTTCTTTTCTTTTTTTTTTTTTTTGAGACAGAGTGTCACTATGTCACCCTCAGTAGAGTGCTATGGCATCACAGCTCACAGCAACCCCAAACTCTTGGGCTTAAGCAATTCTCTTGCCTCAGCCTCCCAGGTAGCTGCAACTACAGGGCCCCCGCACAACACCGGGCTATTTTTTTTGTTGCAGTTGTCATTGTTGTTTGGCTGACCCCAGCCAACCTCAGCACCGTAACCACTGTGCTACAGGTGCCGAGCCTGACTGCTCCTTTTCTGAGAAACCCTGTGGCTTAAATGGTCTACATCTCAAAGTCTCCACTTTCTATCAAAGTTATAATCATCATATTGTTTACTTGTAATTTTGAAATAATTTTTTTTTTTTTTTTTGTAGAGACAGAGTCTCACTGTACCACCCTCTGGTAGAGTGCCATGACGTCACACGGCTCACAGCAACCTCCAACTCTTGGGCTTACGCAATTCTCTTGCCTCAGCCTCCCAAGCAGCTGGGACCACAGGCACTTGCCACAACGCCCGGCTATTTTTTTTTTTGTTGTTGCAGTTTGGCCGGGGCTGGGTTTGAACCCGCCACCCTCGGCATATGGGGCCGGTGCCCTACTCACTGAGCCACAGGTGCCGCCCAATTTTGAAATAATTTTAAACGTAAAGAAATGTTAGTTGAAGAGTAGGGGAGAGGCTGGGTGCAGTGGGTCAAACCATCTAATCCTAGCCCTCTGGGAGGCTGAGGCTGGTGGATCACTGGAGCTCAGGAGTTTGAGACTAGCCTCAGCAAGAATGAGACTCTCTGTCTACTAAAAATAGAAAAATTACTTGCATGTTGTGGCGAGCACCTGTAGTCCCAGCTATTAGGGAGGCGGAGGCAAGAGAACTGCTTGAAGCCCAGGAGTTTGAAGTTACTGTGAGCTATGACACCACGGCACTCTACCCAGGGCGACAGAGTGAGACTGTCTACAAAAAAAAAAAGAAAAGAAGGAAGGAAGGAAGGGAAATTGTTGGGGGGAATAACAGAAAGCACCCCATGCACCCTTTAATTCAGTTCCTCAACTGCCAAACATCCCACCACATGTGCCTTAGCAGTGCACAAGTGTGTACAAGCACCTTGGTCATTTCTACACTTACTACTTGTCCTAGGCCCTCATTTGTGTGTTGCGTGAAGTCCCTTATGCGTGATCGGTGATGCAGAGTATAGACCTGCCATTGAAATAGTAGAGAACAAAGAGTAGCTGGAAGCTCTATGATGGCAAGTAGCAAACTTCTTTTTTTCTTCCCAGCTTATATATAGCCGGCGCTGCACGTGCACACTGTTAATCTAACTGATATACATTCTTGTAAATTTTCTATTATACCTAAAATAGTAATCATGGAAAAGCATGCCGCCAGCCATTTACCCACATTCTGATAAGGTCACAAACCGCTATGGGGGAAAGGGTTGATTGTTTACCTGCCCTGTTAGACCCCAAGCCATCTGGAGGCAGTAACTTAATCTTAAAAGACAACCGCCCAGAGATCCCTAAGACATACTGTTGACATGTTTGCATGCCCCCAGCCTCCTGGGCCGGCTTCTGATCACGAGATTTTTACTTCCAACATGTCCAGGCCAAAGGCTGTGACGGAGTTCTGCCCCGGTTTCTCCTGGACTGTGCCAAGTAAGAGTTATTACTCGCTCACTCTCAGAACGGCAGGAACAAAGGCATATAGGCTTTTTGCCTGTGATTGTGAGGAAGAGCTTCGCTTCTCCCCCCTCTGTTTGCTTGTCTGCTATATCAGTACAAATTCATGGGTTCCAATTTTTACGTGGGGTCATAATCCATGACAGAAACCGTGAAACCCTGTTGGGCAGGTTTCCAGCAAAGCTGAGCGTGAGCAAGCCCTGTGAACTGCACACACGCTTTCCAAGAGATATGTGTGAGTACGTTCTCAGCAGAGCTACTCACAATAGCACCAGACTGTAACCACCCAATGCTCATCAGCCATGGAATGGAGTTATGTTCTGTTTTTTAATCTGGGATGTAATTCACTTGGTGACAAATTCACTGAACCACATGCTTATGACTTGTGTACACACACACATAGGGTGGACATAAAGTTCATGCGCAATTTACTATGTTAAACTATATTATTTTATTTTATTATTTTTTTAAACAGAATTTCACTTTGTCATCCTCGGTAGAGTACCATGGCATCATAGCTCACAGCAACCTCCAACTCCTGGGCTTAAGTGATTCTCTTGCCTCAGCCTCCCAAGTAACTGGGACTACAGATGCCCACAACAATGCCCAGCTATTTTGTTGTTATAGTTGTCATTGTTGTTTAGCAGACTTGGGCCGGGTTTGAACCCACCAGCCCCAGTAGATGGCTGGCGCCCTAACCATTGAGCTAAGGGCGCTGAGCCTGTTCAACTATTTTAAATTGCACATGAATTTTATGTCCACTCTGTATGTGTTACACTTTGATAACAATTTTTTCTTTTTTTCAGAGACAGAGTCTCACTTTATTGCTCAGTAGAGTGTTATGGTGTCACAGCTCACAGCAACCTCCAACTCCTGGGCTTAGGCGATTCTCTTTCCTCAGCCTCTCGAGTAGCTGGGACTACAGGTGCCCACCACAATGCCCGACTATTCTTTTGTTGCAGTTTGTCCGGGGCCAAGTTCGAACCCGCCACCCTCAGTATATGGGGCCAGCGCCCTACGTACTGAGCCACAGGCACAGCCCGATAAAAAGTTTATACTAAAAGAAAAGAAACAAAAGGGAAAATTCTGTGCTGTCAGTGGTAGTCAGAATAATGGCCCACTAAAAATATTTGCCTCCTAACCCCCAGAACTTATGACTATATCGTATTACATAGCAAAAGAAACTTTGTGGATGTGAATTAGTTAGGGATCTCAAGGTGGAGAGACTGCCATGGATTATCTATTGGCCTCAAGGTAATCACAGGGTCCTTTAAGAAGGAGGCAGCACCAGCTACTTGGGAGGCTGAGGCAAGAGAATCACCTAAGTCCAAGAGCTGGAGGTTGCTGTGAGCTGTGTATGCCACAGCACTCTACCAAGGGTGACAAAGTGAGACTCTGTCTCTAAAAAATAAGAAGGAGGAGGAGGAAGCTGGGCCCCTCTCAGTGCCCACACCTGTAATCCTAGCACTCTGGGAGGCTAAGGCAGGTGTACTGCCTGATGTCAGGCGTTGGAGACCAGCCTGAGTAACAGTGAAACCCTGTCTCTAAAAATAGCCGGGCATTGTGGCAGGTGCTGTGGCAGGTGCCTGTAGTCCTAGCTACTTAGGAGGCTGAGGCTAGAGGATTGTTCAGGGGTCCTCAAACTTTTTAAACAGGGGGCCAGTTCACTGTCCCTCAGAGCGTTGGAGGGCCGGACTATAGTTTAAAAAAAAAAAAACAACTATGAACAAATTCCTATGCACACTGCACATATCTTATTTTGAAGTAAAAAAACAAAACGGGAACAAATACAATCACACCGCCTCATGCGGCCCGTGGCCCATAGTTTGAGGACCTCAGCTTTTAAGCCCAAAAGTTTGAGGTTGCTGTGTGCTATGATACCATGGCACTCTATGGAGTGTAACAAAGTGAAATTCTGTCTCAGAAATAAAAGGCAAGACAGTCAGAGAGGAGATATGATGAGGGAATCAGAGGCCAGAGTACAGGGCCTTGAAATTGGAGGAAGGAGCCACAAGTCAAGGAACGCAGGTGGCCTCTGGAAGCTGGAAAAGGCAAAGAAACAGATTCTCCCCTGGAGCCAGAGGAGCACACCCTGCCAATGCCTTGATTTTTGGCTCTCTGAAGTCTATTTTGGATTTCTTTTTCTTTCTTTTTCTTTTCTTTTTTTTTTTTTTGAGGCGGAGTCTCCCTATGTCGCCCTGAGTAGAGTGCTGTGATATCACAGCTCACAGCAACCTCCAACTCTTGGGCTTAAGAGATTCTCTTGGGCAGCACCTGTGGCTCAAAGGGTAGGACGCCAGTCCCATATGCCGGAGGTGGCGGGTTCAAACCCAGCCCTGGCCAAAAACCACACACACACACAAAGAAAGAGATTCTCTTGCCTCAGCCTTCTGAGTAGCTGGGACTATAGGCACCTGCCACAACGCCCAGCTATTTTTTGTTGCAGTTTGGCCAGGGCCAGGTTTGTACCTGACACCCTTGGAATATGGGGCTGGCGCCCTACTCACTGAGCTACAGGCACTGCCCACAAAACAATTTAATGTTTCTTTCTTTTTTGAGAGAGAGAGAATATCACTTTGTTGCCCCCAGTAGAGTGCTGTGGTGTTATAGCTCACAGCAAGCTCAAACTCCTGGGTTCAAGCCACTATCTTGCCTCAGCCTCCTGAGTAGCTGGGACTATAGGCGTCTGCCACAACACCTGGCTATTTTTAGGGATGTCTCACTCTTGCTCAAGCTGGTCTCTAACCATGAGCTCAGGTGATCCGCCCACTTTAGACTCTCAGAGTGCTGGGATTACAGGCATGAACCACTACACCCCACCTATCCGTACTCAAATTTTATCACCTCTTATGTTGGTTGACTGCCTTTTTTAACAAGCAGGTTACAAAACAGAAGTCAATGTTTTTTAGCCAAGCCTAGTGGCACATGCCTATAGTTCCAGCTACTTGGTAGGCTGAGGCAAGAGGATCACTTGAGCCCAAGAGTTTGAGGTTGCTGTGAGCTGCGACACGGCAGCACTGTACCCAGGGTGACTGAGTGAGACTCTGTCTCAAAAAAATAAAAAAGAATTATGTCCCTTCTGTGTTCCCAAGACTAAACACACATCTTGCCCTGTCTGTCTAACCTTCATCATACCATAATTTTGGCCTCCTCTTACTCCTCCATTCCAGAAGAATGACAACTTCTGTGCAAACACTTAACTGCTAAGTAAACAGCAAATGCATCTTCTGAATGACTGTTCTGTAAAAGTCAAATTTGATTAGCACAGGGGGAACATTTTCTTCCAGCCAGTAAGTAGGTAAAGCATACCCTGCCAAAATAAACTCTACCTTTTCAACATCTGATTCAAGGGACAAATATTTCTCCACAACTACCTTGTGATCTAAATTTAGACATCTCAGCAAAATCATTAAGATTTTAAAATATTTATTTCAAGATTTCAAATAAACGCAATGTCAATGTTAGCAATGTCAAAGCATAAATGTAATTAAAAAAAAATTTTTCTTGTTAACAAAGAGATGCTCCTCTTCATTTTTTGTTGTTATTTTGCTTTTTTCTCCCTTAACCCCTTATTTCAGACACTTTCAAACCTATACAAAAATTGAAAGAATTATACAAAGAAATTTTAGAGTACATAATGCAATGATACATGTCTATACTATTGAGAATAGAGTATGAATGTTTTTACCACAACAAATAAGTAAGCAAGGAGACAGTTCTGTTAATCAGTTAGATGGAAGCTTTCCACATTGTATATCAAATCAGCACATTCTACCCCATATATGCATTAATGTACACAGTTATGATTTAACAAAGAATTTAAAAAATAAAAAAGTAACAAAAAAAGAAATTTTAGAAGCTTCCTGTAGTTCACCGATTGTTAGCTTTTTGCCACATTTGCTTACACAGACACACACACACTTGACCCTTGAACAACATGAGCTTGAGCTGCTCAGGTCCACTCACAAGTGTATTTTCTTCCACCGCTGCCACCTTGAAACAGCAAGACCAAGGTCATCTCTGTATCCTTCTCCTCAGCCAACGCAATGGGAAGACAGCGAGGATAAAGACCTTTATGATAATCCACTTCCACTCTCTTTCTTTTTTTTTTTTGAGACAGAGTCTCACTTGTCACCCTCAGTAGAGTGCTGTGATGTGACAGCTCACAGCAACCTCCAACTCCTGGGATTAGGCGATTCTCTTGCCTCAGCCTCCCAAGTAGCTGGGACTACAGATACTCGCCAGAATGCTCGGCTGTTTTTTTTTTTGTTGCAGTTTGGACGGGTTTGAACCTGTCCCCTCAGTATATGGGGCCGGCGCCCTACCCACTGAGCCACAGGTGCCGCTCCTCCGGCTAGGTTTTTGTTGCAGTTTGGCTAGTCGGGTTTGAACCTGCCACCCTCAGTATATGGTGCCGGCGCCCTACTCACTGAGCCGCTGGCGCCGCCCACAATTATCTTTAAATATTATCTACTATGCAGTATAGAACACATTCAAATTTCTTCAATTGTCTGAAATTGTCGCGTCTGCAAATATTATTGATCCAAGATGCAAGTGAGCTTCGTGTATTGCATTTAACTCTATCTCTTTGGTCTTCAGAAGTGTTTCTTCTCCCACCCACCCACCCTGTTTCTAGACACTGACTTTTTGTAAGAGTCCAGGTCATCTGTCTTCTAAAATGTTTTATATTGGGCTGGCATGGTGGCTCATGCCTCGGGAGGCAGAGGTGGGCGATTGCCTGAGGTTTGAGACCAGCCTGAAGGAGAGCAAGACCCCTTTTCTAAAAATAGCCAGTCCTGGGCAGCGCCTGTGGCTCAGTGAGTAGGTTGCCCACCCCATATACCGAGGGTGGCAGGTTCAAACCCAGCCCCAGCCAAACTGCAACAAAAATGTAGCTGGGCGTTGTGGTGGGCGCCTGTAGTCCCAGATACTCAGGAGGCTGAGGCAAGAGAATCACCTAAGCCCAAGAGCTGGAGGTTGCTGTGAGCTGGGACGCCACAGCACTCTATTGAGGGTGATAAAGTGAGACTCTGTCTCCAAAAAAAGTAAATAAGTAAACAAATAAAATATTTTATACTGTAGATTTGTTGAGTTAGTCCCCATGATTAAATTCAAATCAAACATTTTGGACAAGAGGCCATGTGCAGTGGTTCACACCTATAATCTTAGCACTTTGGGTGACTTACTAGGAGGATTGCTTGAGGCCAGGAGTTTGAGATAAGCCTCGTCAATATAGCAAGATCCTATCTCTACAAAGAATAAAATATTTTCCAGATGTAATGGTGAGCACCTATAGTCCCAGATACTTGGGAGGCTGAGGCAGAGGGATCAGTTGAGCCCAGGACTTGGAGGCTGCAGTGAGCAATGTGAGCTATGGTGATGCCACTGTACTCCAGCCTGGGCAACAGAGAGAGACATTGTTCCTTAAAAAAAAAATTTTTTTTGGACAAGAATGTTTTGTAGGTGATACCATCACATCAGGAGGCACACAATTTCAGTTTGGACAATTTGGGGTGGTGCCATCTTTGATTATTTGATTTTCTTAACAAACTAAATCATGTTGTAATTTTCTTTTTTTCTATTAACTGTGTATTTTGAAAATCTTTTTTAGTAGATTTACAGTGTTTTTTCATTTTTATTTAACAGTTATTTAATATTCCACAGGTTGTATATTAAACATTTGTCAAAAGCCAGGATAAACTACCCTTTCCCAACAAACCCCATAATTTCTTTCCCCAGGCTAAAGTGCTGTAGAGTCACAGCTCACAGCAACCTTAGACTCTTGGGCTCAAGCAATTTTCTTGCCTTGCCTCCCAAGTAGCTGGAACTACAGGCATCCACCACATGCCCAGCTATTTTTAGAAACGAGGATCTCATTCTGGCTCAGGCTGGTCTCAAACTTGTGAGCTCAGAGGATTCACCTGCCTCGGCCTCCCCGTGTTCTCAGTTTAACACTGGGCCTCTCTAACAGGACTGCTTGCTTTATCAAACTGTGCAAGCCAAGAAGGTAACAGAGAGAGTCTACCAGCAAGACAGAAGTTAGGATCGTCTATAACATAATCACAAAGTGACATCCCATTACCATTGTTGTATTTTATTGCTTAAAACAAGTCACAGATCTTGCCCAGGGACTCAAGGATAGGGATTGATTACACAAGGGCATGAATACCAAGAGCATTGGATCACTGAAGGCTGTCTTAAAGTCTGCCTTAGACCATCAAAGTTGAGCAAAGCTCTTTGAAAGAAACTGTTCAGGGTGGCGCCTGTGGCTCAGTGAGTAAGGCGTCAGCCCCATATACTGAGGGTGGCGGGCTCAAACCCAGCCCCGGCTGAACTGCAACCAAAAAATAGCCAGGCGTTGTGGCGGGCACCTGTAGTCCCAGCTGCTCGGGAGGCTGAGGCAGGAGAATCGCGAAAGCCCAAGAGCTGGAGGTTGCTGTAAGTCCTGTGACATCACGGCACTCTACCGAGGGTGGTAAAGTGAGACTCTGTCTCTACAAAAAAAAAGAAAGGAAGGAAGGAAGGAAGGAAGGAAGGAAGGAAGGAAGGAAGGAAGGAAGGAAGGAAGGAAGGAAGGAAGGAAGGAAGGAAGGAAGGAAGGAAGGAAGGAAGGAAGGAAGGAAGGAAGGAAGGAAGGAAGGAAGGAAGGAAGGAAGGAAGGAAGGAAGGAAGGAAGGAAGGAAGGAAGGAAGGAAGGAAGGAAGGAAGGAAGGAAGGAAGGAAGGAAGGAAGGAAGGAAGGAAGGAAGGAAGGAAGGAAGGAAGGAAGGAAGGAAGGAAGGAAACTGTTCAGCAAATAAAAAGACAAGCCATAGATTTACAGGAAATTTTAAAATTGCACATTTTTAAATTGCACACAAACTTTATGGACATACTGTTATTTGTGAAACACAGGACTCATATAGACTTGTATCTCCAAATATATTGTACAAACAATAAGAAACAAACAACCAGTTTAAAAAAATAGATAAAATTAATTTACATGGTATCCTGGTATCAACGCATCACATAGACTGTATAATTATATGTAACTATTAAGTATTCATAACAGTTAAAAAGAAAAAAGAAAAAAATGAGCAAAAGAGTGGCTTGGTGCCCCTAGTTCAGTGAGTAGGGCGCTGGCCACATACACCAAGGCTGGCAGGTTCAAGCCTGGCCTGAGCCTGCAAAATAATGACAACTGCAACCAAAATATAGCCGAGCATTGTGGCGGGTGCCTGTAGTCCCAGCTCCTAGGGAGGCTGAGACAAGAGAATCACTTAAGCCCAAGAGTTTGATATTGCTATAAGCTGTGACACCATGGCACTCTACTGAGGGAAACATAGTGAGACACCATCTCAAAAAAAAAAAAAAAAAGCAGCACCTGTGGCTCAGTGAGTAGGGCACCAGCCATATGTACTGAGGGTGGCGGGTTCGAACCCAGCCCCAGCC
Organism: Nycticebus coucang; assembly: GCF_027406575.1. Taxonomy (NCBI): domain Eukaryota; kingdom Metazoa; phylum Chordata; class Mammalia; order Primates; family Lorisidae; genus Nycticebus; species Nycticebus coucang. The sequence goes on along the minus strand of NC_069795.1, from coordinate 6,495,931 downwards.
AAACTGCAACAAAAAAATAGCCAGGTCTTGTGGTGGGCTACTATAGTCCCAGCTACTTGGGAGGCTGAGGCAAAAGAATCACCTAAGTCCGGGAGTTGGAGGTTGCTGTGAGCTGTGATATCACAGCACTCTACCGAGGGTGACAAAGTGAAACTCTGTCTCTAAAAAAAAAAGATACTTAACCAAAAATGACAAAAAAAGTATATAAAAATGTATTCAACATTATTAATTGTTAGGAAAATATAAACTAAAACCACAATGGGATTGATACTGCTGCACTCATTAGTATGGGTGAAATTTAAAACAACAACAACAAAAGAAAAACCTGGAGCAAGTGTTGACAAGTATATACAGCAACTGCAGCAGCTATTTTTTTGTTGCAGTTTGGCCAGAGCCGGGTTCAAACCCACCACCCTCAGTATATGGGGCCGGCGCCCTACTCACTGAGCCACAGGTGCCTCCCAGCAACTGCAACTTCTATGTGGATGGTGAGAACACAGAATGGTACAGTCACCCTGAAAAATAGTTTGGTGGCTTCTTATAAAGTTAAACACGTATTTACATTATGTGTAGGAAACACACACATATAAACACATCCCTGATTGTGTGCAGGAAAGGGTTAACTCTGCAGGCCTGGGTTGCTCAAATCTTGCATATTCCCAAGGTCTTCGGGGTGGCTCTTGGTCCAGCTTCTGAGGGATGACCTATGAGACCTTAGCCTCTCCTGCCTGATAAGAGTGTCCTTGTGTGCCTCCTGGGGACTGGGAGCCTAGAAGCTGAGGTCAGCCACATGTGCACTGCACACCCCGTGACTAAGCCCCAGTAAAAGTCTTAGCCATCAAGGCTCAAGTGAGCTTCCCTGGATGGCACACTGGGAAAATTAAGGGCCATCTATGAGAGTCTACTGGCAAGGACAACTAGAAGCTTCTACATGGTTTCTCTTGGACCCCATCCAGTGAGGTTTTTCCTTTTGCTTGTTTTAATCTGTATCTTTCACTATAATAAACCATAACCTTGTTTTAACAGCTTTTCTTCTTTTCTTTTTTTTTTTTTTGTGTGCAGTTTTTGTCCGGGGCTGAGTTTGAACCCGCCACCTCTGGCATATGGGGCTAGCACCCTACTCCTTTGAGCCACAGGCGCCGCCCTTAACAGATTTTCTGAATCCAGTGAGCCCTTCTAGCAATCATCAAACCACCTGGTAAACCCCAGAGGGGTGCCATGGAGACCACCAACAAAACATAAGGCCACCTGTGTGAGATAGGACCCATATTTTACTTCTAGGTGGGAAAATATGAAAGCATTTTTTAACAGCCCATATGTGAATATTTATAGGGGTCTTAGTCATGAAATCCTCAAAAATTGGAAACAATCAAAATGTCCTTTAACTCATGAATTGTGGCACATCTATTTAAGGCAATATCGCTCAATCATAAAAAGGAAGGAACTGAGACACGAATCTCAAGAGCATCCTGCTAAGTGAAAGAAGCCCGATTCAACAACCCACATAATAATTCCGTATCTAGGCTGCCCATGGTGGCTCATGTCTGTAATCCTGGCACTCTGGGAGGCCAAGGCGGGTGGATTGCTTGAGCTCAGGAGTTCAAGACCAGCCTGAGCAAGAGTGAGACTCCATCACTACTAACAGTAGAAAAATTACCAGGTGTCATGTCAGGAAACTGTAGTCCCAGCTACTCAGGAGGTTGAGGCAAGAGGATCACTTGAGCCCAGGAGTTTGAGGTTGCTGTGAGTTATGATGACACTGTGGCACTTAACGCCATCCAATGACTAAGTGAGACTCTGTCTCAAAAATAATAATAATAATAATTCCATATATGTGTCATTTTTACAAGGACAAAATTATAAGGACAGAGAACAGACAGTGGTTGCCAGAAGCTGGGAGAGGGGAGGGTCTGATTACAAAGTGATGTGAAGGAACTTTCTATAAATAATTGAAATATTCTATATCTTGAATGTGATGACAAGGTGGTATGCGTTTGTCAAAATTCATTGAATTGTTTACTAAAAAGGGTGAATTTTTTGTATGTAAGTTATGCCTCAATAATCATAATTTTAAAAAATTATAGCAATGAGTTGGAAATTTCAAGAAATCAAATAACCTAGAAATTTGTCAAAGGGGTCACCTGCCTCTGGGGTTTACCAGATACCTTACTGGATAATATCTCATAACATTCATTTTACTTCTCTGCTTTTGAGTTTTCTTTTCTTTTTCTTATGTTTTGGCAAATCTACTCCTTCATACTGACTTAACTTTTTAGTTTTATTCTTGTAAAAGAGTACCTATAATGTCAGTGTAAGTCACAAAGCTCGATATTAAAATGAACTCCATTAGCTGGAACATATTCTTCTTAACAAAGTATCTCAGGAATGGAAGAAAAACTATCCAATATACTCAGCCCTACTATGAAGCTAAATTATACCTTTCACATGAAGGCTATAACCCAACTATAGCACAAGACTATGAGGAAAGGGCCAAGGAAGGGGAAGGGAGGGGGGAGGTTGGGGTGAAGGGAGGGTGATGGGTGGGGCCACACCTAAGGTGTATCTTAGAATGGGTACAGGCGAAACTTACTAAAGGCAGAATACAAATGTCTACATACAATAACTAAGAAAATGCCATGAAGGCTACGTTGAACAGTTTGATGAGAATATTTCAGATTGTATATGAAACCAGCACATTGTACCCCTTGATTGCACTAATGTACACAGCTATGATTTAACAATAAAAAAAAAAATGAACTCCATTGAATTAGGAATTGGAACACCGTCCACATTGTTGAAGTCGCCCTTTTCGTATTACTCCCCTCCTGGCCTGAACTTTATATTTAGCAGACACTTGCTTTGCTTTTAATGGAGTTCCTTATTATATACTGTTTAGTTTGATTGGTATTGAGTTCTATTAAAATGGGATTATGCCGGGCGGCGCCTGTGGCTCAGTGAGTAGGGCGCCAGCCCCATGTGCCGAGGGTGGCGGGTTCAAACCCAGCCCCGGCCAAACTGCAACAACAACAACAAAAAAATAGCTGGGCGTTGTGGCAGGCACCTGTAGTCCCAGCTGCTTAAGGAGGCTGAGGCAAGAGACTCACGTAAGCCCAAGAGTTAGAGGTTGCTGTGAGCTGTGTGAGGCCATGGCACTCTACCCGAGGGCGGTACAGTGAGACTCTGTCTCTACAAAAAAAAAAAAAAAAAATGGGATTATGCACTATGTAGATTGTGTCAGCCAGGATCTCTTCAGAAAACAAAAACCCGTCCTTAGGAATCAACAGAATGATTGTATTGAAGGACCTGCAATTGTGGACAAAGTTAAGGGAATTGTCAAGGTGCCACTGAAGCCTCAGGACTAGCAGCTGTGGAAAGCCATGGAAAGACCCTGCACCCTGGTCTGATGGAGCCAGGGAGCACACCTGTTAGCAGGTGCCTGAGAGCTGGGTCACTGGGTCACTGGCTTAGGAGTGTCCGACAGGAGCCGCAATTGTACAGGGGATCACAGCTGCTACCAACCCAGCTCCAGCACATGACTGAGCAAGAAAGAGACTCCAGATTTCTTTCTTTTTGTTCTGTGATGTCCTGCTGGTGTCGCCAGTTGGGGGAATCTGGCTGATACCCTACCACAGGAAGGCCCTCGTTCTTTATATATTAGTATTAGTACGAATATTAGTATTGAGTACTGTGGATTTTTTTTTCCATTCTTGAGATACTTTACTAAGAAGAATGTGTTTCAACTCCATTCAGGTAAACACAAAAGATGTAAAGTCTCTAATAAAACACAAGTATCGTCTAGCAAGGGGAGGGGAAAGAAAACGGGCAGGAGTGAGAGCAATCGATGGGATCTCACCTACTGTGTGAGGGCGATCACATCACCCTGGCTCAACTACAACTTGAACTTTACCTTAGAAATGAAAACAAAGTAACCTAAACATTTGAACCCTCATTTTAATTTGAAATTAAAAAAAAAAAAAAAGAAGAAGGCCCTGTGTAGCGGTTGCCTGGATTCACTGTCTTTGCACAGATGGTGATCTGGTGGTGGTAGAAACATCTTCTGTCAATATTTTTTCACTCAGGTCAGGCACGGTGGGTTACGCTTGTAATCCTAGCACTCTGGGAGGCCGAGGCAGGTGGATTGCTTGAGCTCACGAGTTTAAGACCAGCCTGAGCAAAAGCAAGACCCTGTCTCTCCTAAAAATAGAAAATCTAAGCCAAGAGGATCGCTTGAGCCCAAGAGTTTGAGTTTGCTATGAGCTATGATGCCACGGCCCTCAATGCAAGGCGACAGCTTGAAACTCTGTCTCAAAGAATAAATAAATGAATAAATATTTTTTACTCACTACAGAATTATTTCTTAGGTTCCTCCTTGTTGCGGGTTCCTGAAGTCAGTTCATTTAAGTACTGTTGACCATGCCAGTAGGTTGCTAGACTGTCACTGATTCATCCTTTATTGATGACAACTGGGTTGTTTCCAAATGTTTTATAGTTATGGACCATGAAAGCTGCTATGAAGATTTCTGAGATAATGGAAAGAGGTCTTCGCCTGCAACCCAGAGTCTCATCAAAGGTTGGAGGTGTCCCATGCTTTTCACAATCTTTTTTTTTTTTTTTTTTGTGGTTTTTGGCCGGGGCTGGGTTTGAACCCGCCACCTCCGGCATATGGGACCGGCGCCCTACTCCTTGAGCCACAGGTGCCACCCGCTTTTCACAATCTTTTCTGGGGCAGAAGTGACTCCGTCACCCCATGAGGTAAAGTGAAGTCACTCCAAGTGAAATGGCAAAGCAAGTGATTTTCTTTTTTACTGTGGCAAAATATACACAACACAAAATTTACCATTTTAACCATTTTTAGGGTATAATTCAGTTGTATTAAATACATACTCAGGACAACTGTTCTTTAGTAGTGAAATTGAGCAGGGAGCTGGCATGATTTTAAAACCAAGATTTCTCCCACAAATTTTACATACATAATACGTTCCATTTGTCACAATCTCTTATTAATACATAAGAAAGGTACTCCAGCAGGCTGCGGTAGCCTTTAATCCTAGCACTCTGGGAGGCAGAGGCAGATAGATTACTCGAGCTAAGGAGTCCAAGACTAGACAGAGCAAGAGCCAGACCTCTGTCTCTACTAAAAATAGAAAAACCAGCTGGGTGTTGGGGCAGGCACCTGCAGTCCCAGCTACTTTGGAGGCTGAGGCAAGAGGATCACTCGAACCCGGGAGTTTGAGGTTGCTGTGAGCTGTGACAGGTGGCACACTACCCAGGCGATAAAGTGATTTTCTGTCTCAAAAAGACAAACAAAAAAAAAAAAAGAGAGAAAGAAAGAAAGAAAAGAAAGGTGCTCACTATGACCTTGGTGGAATTTACTTGAGGAAAAGAGCACAAGTTTTTATTTTCAAGTTTTTTTTCCCCATGGGGACCCTAAAACTTTAAAGGTACAATGAATGTCAAACATGCCTTGTGAAGCAGAAGTCAATGGTATCAATTTTGTGAGTCTTTTGTTGAGACGCGTTTGGACTCTTCTTTTCTTTTTTTTTTTTTTCAGTTTTTGGCCGGGGCTGGGTTAAACCCGCCACCTCCGGCCTATGGGGCTGGTGCCCTACCCCTTTGAGCCACAGGCGCCGCCCGCATTTGGACTATTTTCAATTTCCATCATTACAAACAACTCTGCCATCAACACCTCTGTCTCTGCCTCCTTGTGCTCTCTTGCATTTCTTTAGGGTAGACACGGAAAAATGGCATTGTTAGGACATGGGAAATACTACAGTTTAATTAGTAAGTATCACCAATTTCCCCTGTCAATACTTAAAACTTCTAGAATAGTTAGATTAGGAGCCATTTTTCAGACCTGGGAAGATCTAAAAGCATGTTTGGGGAGGTGTTTCCTGAAATATGTTGTTTAAGTCATGTTTCTCCCAAGCTCACTGGAGTAAGGGATACGCAAATCTTTCATAATTTAAATCACTCAACAAGTGTTTAGTGAATGTCTGTTTTGTGGGACAAGTCCCTCCCCTCTGGTGAGGAGGAGGTGTTCTTGCTCCTGTGAGGTCAGGCTGCTCTGAAACATGCCTAATAGACAACAGGAACGCAGCTCGTATTGTTCACGCTGGTCTTGGTTTAAACAAACAGTCTTCCAGCCTGACCTAGAGCGAGATCCTGCCTCTAAAACTAGCCAGGTGGCGCCTGCAGTCCTGGCTACTTGGGAGGCTGAGGCAGGAGGATCGCTTGAGCCCAGGAGTCTGAGGGTTGCTGTGAGCTGTGATGCTACAGCACTCTACCAGGGGCGATAAAGTAAGACTCTGTCTCAATAAATAAACAAACAAACAAACAAACAAAACAGTCTTTTTCGGTTATCTGGCTGTAACACAAAGTTTTCCTATTAATAACAAAATTTCTCCCTCCCTCCCTTCCTTCCTTCCTCTCTTCCTTCCTTGTTAGACAGAGTCTAAATCTGTTGCCCAGTCTACAGTGCCTAGGCTGTGGCAGCCTAGCTCATAGCAACCTCAAACTCCTGGGCTCAAACAATCCTGCCTCAGCCTCTGTGCCACACTGATTTTTCTATTTTTAGTAGCGAGGGGTCTCATTCTTACTCAGGCTGGTTTCAAATGACTTAGCTCAAGAGATCCTCCTGCCACGGCCTCCCAGAGTGCTAGGATTACAGGTGTGAGCCACTGCCCTGGCCAGTTTTTAACTTTCTAAAAATATATCATCTCCAATATACTCCATAATTATAGAAATTCAGGAGTTCAAAATTGTACTATATTTGCCTGAGAGAAATGAAAACACATCTACGAAAAATCCCTTTGTACAGAATGTTCACTGCAGCTTTATTCCTTATGGCTAAAAAATGGATACATCCCAGAGGTCCATCAATAGGAGAATGGATAAACAAATTGTGGTGTATTCAGCACTGAAAAGTAACAAACAACTGATACACACAAATAGCATGGATGAAGCTCAAAAACATTCTGAGTGAAAAAGAGTATGTAAAATATGTTTCTATTTATGTGATATTCTAAAACAGACAAAACTAATATATGGTGAGAAAAGTGCTTTCTTTCCTACTTGGGCCCAGCAGAATGGCTCCCCCACAAAAAGGGTCATTGTTGTTTTCTTTTTTGAGACAGTGTTTCACTTTGTCACCCTTGGTAGGGTGTCATGGCATCCAGTTCACAGCAACCTCAAACTCCTGGGCAGAAGTGATCCTTTTACTTCAGCCTCCTGAGTAGCTGGGACTACAGGTGCCCTCCACAAGCTCAGTTATTTTAGAGACAGGGTCTCACTCTTGCTCAGGCTGGTCTCACACTCCTGGGCTCAAGCAATCCACCCACCTTTGCCTCCCAGAGTGCTAGGATTACAGGTGTGAGTCACCATGACCAGGAGAAGGGTCATTCTGCCAGCCACAAGGTGGTGACCCAAGAATACACCCATCAATAGTCACAAGTGCCTCCGTGGAGTGGGCTTCAATAAGCATGCCCCCTAGGCACTCAAAGAGATCTGGAAATTTGCCACGAAGGGGATAGGAATCCAGATGTGCACACGATATCAGGTTCAACAAAGATATTTGGGCCAAAGGAACAAGGAATGTCCCACACCCTCTCCATGTGTGGTTGTCCAGAAAACCTAATGAGGATGAAGACTTATCAAACAAGCTCTACATATTCAGTGCCGACGTACCTGTCACCACTTTCAAAAATCTACAATCAGTCAACATGGATGAGAACTAACTGCTGATCGCCAGATATGTCAAATAAAGTTAGAAAACCATAAATAAAACCCCTGATATATGGTGGGAAAAGTGTAGCCGGCAGGGACGGGAGCAGAGATCAAGTAGAAAGGGCCATAAGGGCATTTTCAGGAGTTATGGTGAGTTTCTATATCTTGATGGGTGGTTGGGGTGTACAGGTGCATCTCATCAAACAGAAAACTGGAGATGTGTACATTTCATCAGATGCAAATTTTACTTCCAAAAGAAAAAATAGAGACCTATAAACAAATATTGAACTTTAATTAATAATGTGCACGCTGAAGCATTAGGGGGAAGTGCACTGATGCTTGCAACCTCCTTTAAAATAAATTAAAAGAAAAAAAAAAAAAAACAGGCTCGGCGCCTGTGGCTCAAATGGCTAAGGTGCCAGCCACATACACCTGTGGTGGCGGGTTCGAATCCAGCCCAGGCCTGCCAAACAACAATGACGGCTGCAACCAAAAAAAAAAAAATAGCCGGGCGTTGTGGCGGGCGCCTGTAGTCCCAGCTACTTGGGAGGCTGAGGCAAGAGAATCACTTGAGCCCAGGAGTTGGAGGTTGCTGTGAGCTGTAATGCCATGGCACTCTACCCAGGGTGACAGCTTGAGGCTCTGTCTCCAAAAAAAAAAAAGCAGATTGATGGAGGAATAGGAAATAGGTAGAAAGATATAAATAAAGCAGCTACTATAAAATCACAGATTGTAAAATCCAGCTGTTCTTGCTCTGTCACCCAGACAGGAGTGCAGTGGTGTCATAACAGCTCACTGCAGCCTTCAATTTCTGGGCTCAAGTGATCCTCCTGCCTCAGCCTCCTAAGTAGCTGGGACTATAGATGTGAGCTGCCAATCTATCTGGGATTATAGGCATTGAACCATCAACTAATCTTTCATTGGAAGGTTAACATTTAGGAAGATAAAATTCAGTTCAAATTCCTGAATATAGTTTTCTTTTTTGCAGTTTTTGGCCGAGGCTGGGTTTGAACCCACCAACCCGTATGCCGGAGCATATGGGGCCGGCACCCTACCCCTTTGAGGCACAGGCGCCGCCCTCTGAATATAGTTTTCTAGCTGGTCACTTGTTTGTTTTCACTCTGTCACCTTGGGTAGAGTGCCATGGCATCGTCATAGCTCACAGGAACCTCAAACTCTTGGTCTCAAGAGTTCCTCTTGCCTCAGCCTTCCAAGTAGCTAGGCCTACAAGTGCCCGTATGACACCCAGCTAATTTTTCTATTTTTAGTAGTGATGGGGTCTTGCTCAGGCTGATCTGGAAATCCTGAGCTCAAGTGATCCTCCCGCCTTCGCCTCCCAGAATGCAGGATTACAGGCTGAACCACTGCACCTGACCTTTCCTTTCTTTCTTTCTTTTTTTTTTTAAGAAGCCTCAGCCCTACATTGTGCAGCTGGAGATTAGAGAGAAAGTCTCTGGAGATTCAATTGCCTCATGTCATCCTCAGTCTTATTAAGCCCTTTCAAAGCTTTTTGTCACTCACAGTGGAGACTGTTATCATCTGTGAGAGGGACTCCCCCCCTCCCAGGGATTTAGGGGAGGGTAGAGGAGCAAGAGGGAGCACAGGGCAGTGAGAGTTTGGAATGGACATTTGTCAAGTAGCCTCCATCTCCCTAAACGCCTCCTAACTCACCCTTTACATTGTAAAGTCTACAACATTGGGGGGTATATTTGAAAAACCTTTCAACCAAAAGGAGCTCTGAGAGAGCCCGCGGCTGAGCTGCCCTCATGCAAATACACAGTGCACACCGCAGGTTAGTTACAAACTGTGCTCGCCACCCACTGTTCCTCTTACCTGCAAAAGAATGGATTGTCCATGGCTGACTGAAAATGTTTGTCAGACGCCTGGGGAAGCACCTGTAGTCTGGGGATGGTGCAGGGACACGTACTTTCATGTCACCTGCAGCTCAGTGCAGCAATAAGTGTCTGATGCTCTGGTTCCTAGACAGCCGAGGGGCTAAAGTTACTCCAGAGATGGTCCAAATTCATTTTGCTCAGGGACCTCCATGCCCACTGAGGGGTGTGCCCAGTTCACCTCAATGGGGAATTTCATTCCTTTGACTTTGTTTTAAGGAATTCTAAGCTCTGCCCTAAACTGAAAAAAATGGTCCTGACCTGAATTTCCTTTTCTCTCCTTGGTTTCGAAATGTTTTTTTTTTCTTGTAGAGACAGAGTCTCACTGTACCGCCCTTGGGTAGAGTGCTGTGGCGTCACACGGCTCACAGCAACCTCTAACTCTTGGGCTTACGCGATTCTCTTGCCTCAGCCTCCCGAGCTGCTGGGACTACAGGTGCCCGCCACAACGCCCGGCTATTTTTTTGTTGCAGTTTGGCTGGGGCTGGGCTTGAACCCATCGCCCTCGGTATATGGGGCCGGCGCCCTGCTCACTGAGCCACAGGAGCTGCCCGGTTTCGAAATGTTTAACAAAATTATTGTATGCCAGGGTGGCGCCTGTGGCTCAGTCGGTAAGGCGCCAGCCCCATATACCCAGGGTGGCAGGTTCAAACCCGGCCCCAGCTGAACTGCAACCAAAAAATAGCCGGGCGTTTGTGGCGGGCACCTGTAGTCCCAGCTACTCGGGAGGCTGAGGCAAGAGAAGCGCTTAAGCCCAGGAGTTGGAGGTTGCTGTGAGCTGTGTGATGCCATGACACTCTACCGAGGGCCATAAAGTGAGACTCAGTCTCTACAAAAAAAAAAAAATTATTGTATGCTTGTTTTAGTAAATTCAAACCATATAGACATAAACACTTTTTTTTGGCTTGGCGCCCATAGTACAGTGGTTATGGCGCCAGCCACATACACCAAGGCTGGAGGGTTCGAACCCAGGCTGGGCCTGCCAAAGAACAATAACAACTACAACCAAAATATAGCTGGGCATTGTGACAGGCGCCTGTAGTCCCAGCTACTTGGGAGGCTGAGGCAAGAGAATAGCTTAAGCCCAGGAGTTGGAGGTTGCTGTGAGCTGTGACACCACAACACTCTACTGAGGGCGACATAGTGAGACTCTGTCTCAAAAACAAACAAAACAAAGAAACAAAACCAGTTTTTTTCTCTTGAGACAGAGTCTCACTCTGTCACCCAGGCTAGAGTACTGTGGCATCAGCCCAGCTCACAGCACCCTCAGGCTTCTGGGCTTAAGCTTTCCGCCTCCCGAGGAGCTGGACTACAGGTACCTGCCACAACGTTCAGCTAATATTTATTTATTTCTTTTTTTTTTTGAGACAGAATCTTACTTTGTTACCCTCGGTAGAGTGTCATGGCATCACAACTCACAACAACCTCTAACTTTTGGACTTAAGGATTCTCTTGCCTCAGCTTCCTGAGTAGCTGGGACTGCAGCAGGCGCCTGCCACAACGCCCGGCTAGAAACAGGGGTCTCACTCTTATTCAGGCTGGTCTCAAACCCGTGAGCTCAGGGCAATCCACCCACTTTGGCCTCACAAGTGCTGGAATTACATGCGTGAGCCACCATGCCTGGCTTACATCCAGCTAATATTTCTGTTTTTTAATAGAGACAGGGTAGTTATGCTTGCTTAGGCTGGTCTTGAATTCCTGAACTCAAGTGATCCTCCCACCTTAGGTTCCCTGAGTGTAAGATTACAGGCGTGAGGCCACCATAAACACATTTAAACGTTTCAATTCCTTTCCTTCCATGGCTCACCCTCCCTGGAACTAGCTGTGTCTAAGAATTTCATGGCCTCCCAGAGCTTCTCCTGTACTACATACGCACAGATGGGCTTATTTTGTGCTCATGCAAATAAACTAGCGCCAACAGAATCCCACTGTCGGTGTCTCTTTGCCGCTGCGCTTCCCACCTAGCCACGTATTCTCCATCCCCTTCCGGGTCGGCAGCCACAGGTCTGTTGTCTTCTTTCTAGCTACATGCTGTTCCATAAAATGAGTCAATGATTGATTTCCTAGAATTCATTGTTGGATATTTGGACACTGTTAGAAATTGCATTTTTACATTGAATGTTCTTATACATACGTCCTATGGAGTAGATTTTTTTTTTTCTTTTTGAGACAGAGTCTCACTCTGTCACTTCAGGTAGAGTGCCATGGGCTCAGCTTAGCTCACAGCAACTTCACATTCCTGGATTCCAGAAATCCTCCTTCCAAGTAGCTGGGGCTCCAGGTGGCCTCCACAACACTCTGCTAATTTGTCTATTTTTCGTAGAGACAAGGTCTCACTCTTGTTCAGGCTGGTTTCAAACTCCTGATTCCAAGCTGCCTTCCCGCCTGGGCCTTCCACTGTGCTAGGATTACAGGCATGAGCCACTGTACCTGGCCCGTCTTTATTTTTTTTTTCAGGCCTTTAACTGATTGGAGATTGGATGAAATTCATCCACATAATGGAGGGCAAACTGCTTTACTCAAAATCTACCGATTTAAATGTTAATCTCATCCGGAACACCATCACAGAAATACCCAGAATAATGTTTGTCCACACATCTGGACACCATGGAATAGCCAAGGTGACACATAAACTTAACCATCATAGATGATATATATGTTCACGGACAATTTTGATAAGTACCACCAAATTTCCCTTTTAAAAGATCATTCCCAGCAAGCCTACAGGCATGCCCTTTAACCTACATCCTTACCAATGTGAAATATTATTCTTTTTAATTTTTCCCAAACCAATAGGCAAAAAGTGTATCTCGGTTGCTTTATTTATTTATTTATTTATTTGTAAAGACAGAGTCTCACTTTGTCATCCTCACTCAGTAGAGTGCTGTGGCGTCACAACTCACAGCAGCCTCTGGCTCTTGGGCTTAGGCAATTCTCTTGCCTCAGCCTCTTGAATAGCTGAGACTACAGGCGCCCGCCACAACGCTGGGCTATTTTTTTGTTGCAGTTTGGCCAGGGCTGGGTTCAAACCCACCACCCTCGGTATTAGGGGGCCAGTGCCCTACCCACTGAGCCACAGGCACCGCCATCTGTTGCTTTAATTTGCACTTTATCACTAATGCAGTTAAACGAATTTTTACAGAAAACAAATGTTAATGACACGAAGAAATAGAATCTTTGTGCATTGCTGGGGAGGGAGGATGTAAAGTGGTGCAGACTTTGGAAAATAATATGATTCTTCATAAATTACCATTTGCTCCATCACTTCCACTCTAGGATATATGCCCTAAAGAACTGAAAGACACAAGCAGATATGTGTGTACCCGTGTTCACAGCAGCATTGTTCACAATAGACAGATGTAAAAACAACCCAAATGTCTACCAACAGATGAATGGATTAACAAAATGTCGCAGATGCATAAATGAAGTGTAATTTGGCCTTAGAAAGGAAGGAAATCCTGACATGTGCTACAATGTGGATAAACCTTGAGAACATTATTGTGAGTGGGGTGCCGCAGGTAAAAAAGGACAAACACTGTAGGGTTCCACTTATATGAGGTCCCTGGAGTAGTAAAACTTATAGAAACAGAAAGTAGAGCCGTGAGTGCCAGGGACTGGGAGGAAGCAGGAACTGAGAGTTGGTGTTTCATGGGGACACAGTTTCGGCTTGGGAAGATGAAAAAGTTGTGAAGTGGGTGGTGGTGATGGGTGTACACCAATGTGAATGTACTCAACACCAACGGACTCTATATTTAGCCATGGTTAAAATGGCAGTTTTTTATGTTATATATATTTTGCCATGATCAATTTTTTTTTTTTTATTTTGGAGACAGAGTCTCACTCAGTGGCCCTACGTAGAGTGCCGTGACATCATAACTCACAGCAAACTCAAACTTCTGTGTTCAAGCAATCTTCTTGCCTCAGTCTCCCAAGTAGCTAGGACTGTAGGTGCTTGCCTGGACTGTAGGACAATGCCTGGCTGGTTTTTCTATTTTTATTAGAGACAAAGTCTTCATCTTGCTCAGGTTGGTCTCCTATTCCTGAGGTTAGGTGATCCACCCGCCTTGGCCTTCCAGAGTGCTGGGATTACAGGCCTGAGTGATGGCACCTAGCCCAAAAATATTTTTCTAATTTATATTTCTTTTGTGAATGATCTTTTCATATCATTTGCTCATATTTTTTTTCCCTCACTTTGTTGCCCTTAGTAGAGTGCCATGGCATCATAGCTCACAGCAATCTCAAACTCCTGGGCTCAAGCAATTCTCTTGCTTCAGCCTCTTGAGTAGCTAGCTGGAACTATAGGCACCCAACACAAAGCCTGGCTATTTTTAGAGATAAGGTCTTGCTCTGGTTAGGCTGGTCTGGAACTCCCAAGCTCAGGCAATCCACCTGCCTTGGCCTCCCAGAGTGCTAGGATTACAGGCGTGAGCCACCACACCTGGCCTATTTGCTCATATTTCTTTCTTTTTTTTTTTTGAGACAGAGTCTCACTATGTCACCCTGAGTAGAGTGCTGTAGCATCACAGCTCGCAGCAACCTCAAACTCTTGGGCTTAAGCAATTCTTTTGCCTCAGCCTCCCAAGTAGCTTTGACTACAGGCGCCTGCCACAATGCCCGGCTATTTTTTGGTTGTAGTTGTCATTGTTGTTTGGCAGGCGGGGGCTGGATATGCCCCTGCTTTGGTATATGTGGCTAGCACCTCAGCCACTGAGCTAAAGGCCCTGAGCCATATTTGCTCATATTTCTTTTTCTTTTCTTGTTTTTTTTTAATTTGATTTTTTTTTTATTAAATCACAGCTGTGTACATTAATGCAATCATGGGGTACAATGTGCTGGTTTTATGTACCATTTGAAATATTTTTCCTGTTTGTTTTTTTGAGACAGGATTTCACTATATCACCCTCGGTAGAGTGTTGTGGCATCACAGCTCACAGCAACCTCCAACTCACGCGCTTCAGTCATCCTCTTGCCTCAGCCTCTCACGTAGCTGGGACTACAGGCGCTTGCCACAACGCCCGGCTATTTTTTGTTTCAATTGTCATTTCTGGTTAGCTGGCTTGGGCTGGGTTTGAACCTGCCACCTTAGGTGTATGTGGCTAGTGCCGTAACCACTGTGCTATGAGCACCAAGCCTGCTCGTATTTCTATTGTATTCTTTTTCATATTGACTGTAGGAATTCTTTCTATAGTTTGGACATTTAACCCTGGTTATATGTCTTGGTGAAGAAGCAAGCTTCTGTTGTCCTACCTACTCAGAAGGTTGAGGCAGGAGAATTACTTGAGCCCAGGAGTTTGAGGCTGCAGTAAGCTACAATCATGCCTTTGAACAGCCACTGCACTCCAGCCTGGGCAGCAGACCCTATCTGTTTAAAAAAAAAAAAAAAGTATTAAAGCATAAAATATTATGAGGTCCAATACTCAGACTTTGTCTTTATTCTTCTGAATTTAACATCAGGGAGAAGAAGGAAGGCCTTCTCCAGTGCATAGCTGTGAGACCGTTCTCCAGGCCTGGGGTGGTGACACATGCCTATAGTCCCAGCCCTTTAGGAGGCTGAGCCAGGAAGAGGATCGCTTGAGCCCAGGAGCTGGAGGCTACAGTGAGCTGTGAAGATGCCACTGCCTTCCAGCCTGGGCAACAGAGTAAGACCCCCACATTCCAGAAAAAAAAAAAAAAAAGACTCTAGCCAACTCATATTTTTGTTTGTAGAGAAAAGTGCTCATTTTTGATGCTAAGAACCATGTTGAGGGGCTCGGTGTTCATAGCTCAGCCAGCCACATATACCAAGGCTGCCAGGTTGGAGCCCGCCCGGGCCTGCTAAACAATGACAACTGCAACCAAAAAATAGCCAGGCATTGTGGCAGGCACCTGCAGTCCCAGCTACTTGGGAGGCTGAGGCAAGAGAATTGCTTAAGCCCTAGAGTTTGAGCTGTGACGCCATGGCACTCTACCGAAGGAGACATAGTGAGACTTTGTCTCAAAAAAAAAGAATCATGTTGAGACCCAGAAACACAAGATAGCAGAGTACTCCTCTGCCAAACACCCAGGCTCCATTATCCTGGCATCTAACAGACCACTTTATTCATATCAGCTCAATTAAATTTGTTAAATTTTATATTTCATTGGCATTGGTTTCAAAAATAAAATAAAATGAGGTTTTAATTGGGGTTTAATTTAATTGGTTTCAAAAATAAAATAAGGAGAAGTAAGGCAGAAAGTGAGACCGTTTAAGCTGTCTTTTAACATATATTTCTTCTGAAAGCCCAAATCAGCACAGGTGGGAATTACAAGAGCGCATTTTAATATGTAGCCACATCTTTACATAGAAACATCTAGGCGGGCAGTGCCTGTGGCTCAGTGAGTAGGGCGCCAGCCCCATATACGGGGGAGGGTGGCAGGTTCATACCCAGCCCCTGCCCAACTACAACAACAACAACAAAATAGCCGGGCGTTGTGGCAGGCGCCTGTAGTCCCAGCTACTTGGGAGGCTGAGGCAAGAGAATCGCTTAAGTCCAGCAACTGGAGGTTGCTGTGAGCTGTGTGATGCCATGGCACTGTACCAAGGGCGATAAAGTAAGACTCTGTCTCTACAAAAAAAAAAAAGAAAAAGAAACATCCAGGCATGCAAGACTGTCAACTTTTCCTCCCTATGAATTGTGCATAACAGAGTTGTGTATTTTAAAATTCTTCTACATAATTTGAAATAATGATTGTTAATCTTTTTTTTTTGTTTGTTTGTTTAGCAAGCCCTGGCTGGGTCCGAACCCACCACCCCCAGTGCACAGGGCTGGCACTCTAACCATTTAGATTGCTAATCTTTACATATATATATATATATATATATATTTTTTTTTTTTTTTTCAGTTTTTGGCTGGGCTGGGTTTGAACCCGCCACCTCTGGCATATGGGGCCGGTGCCCTACTCCTTTGAGCCACAGGCGCCGCCCTCTTTATATATTTTTGGAGTAGAATTTTCAAAAGGTAATATTAAGTGCTTTTGGACATAAAATTTAATATTATGTGCACTCACAATTAACCCTACAACACAAGAGTTCATCTTTATAGTTAAGGATGTGAGAAAACACTTGAAGACTTAACAAAAGCCATATTCTAACAAAATACCTACAGCCATTTCATGCAAGAGTTCTCCATTAGAATACTCAATTTAAGATTAAATTAAGTGTAGTTTCAACAGTTTTCCTCAATAATACATGTTGTTGTAAGCAGGTGGTGGGGACGGAGGGGGTAAATCTGCCAGGAATCTAGATATTGTAAGCTCTGGAAATCACTCAGGAAGAAGAGCAGACGTTTCTTAAGTACTACCTGCCACCCACTGCATTATCCACTCTGACCCTCAGAGAGTATTATCACAGCTTCAGCTAAGCCCTATTACTATGTCCTCAGCCTTTTCCGTGGCAAGGTCACATTCATCTGCAAGTGAGAGGCAGCTGGAGGAAGCAGCAGACGAGCTGCCCACTATGCAGATCTGTGTCTGCACAGAGCATCTCAGATCCCTGTGCAGCCTCAGTTCCCTCCGTCACTAATCACAGCACTATGCATTGTAACCTAATCGCTTGTGCCCTCATATTCATCTGAAATTAAAAAGAAAAAAAAAGGCAGCTTCTTAACATTGTATCTGTATCCAACCCTGACAAAATGTGTAAACCCTCAAAGGTAAATGAACTTTTTTTTTTTTTGCAGTTTATGGCTGGGACTGGGTTTGAACCCACCACCTCCTGCATATAGAGCCAGCACCCCACCCCTTTGAGCCACAGGCGCCACCCTAAATGAACTTTTTTTTTTTACTCCTAATATGCTTCATCCTGTGCATTTTTCCTCTTTTAATTTTATATTTATAGATAATTATTTTTAGGTGCCTGTGGCTCAAAGGAATAGGGCACTGGCCCCATATGCTGGAGGTGGTGGGTTCAAACCCAGCCCCGGCCAAAAACTGCAAAAAAAGAAAGAAAAAAAAGAAAGATAATTATTTTTAAAATATCCCCCTTTTGTTTTTGGATTGTGGCGTCTAGTGGGTACCTGCCAGACTGCCAACACTGTAAAATATCCATTCTTATTTGCTTCAAAAAATATGGAGAGAGCAGGATTGGCAACAGGTTGACAGCTGCTGGGACTGGCTGACCGGTACATGGGTCTTTGGTAGACTGTACTGCTTTGGGGCAGGGGCAATATTATCCTTGAGAAATAGAAATTATAAAAACACTAATGGCCAAATTATGGCACTCCCACACAATGGACTATGAAGCAAGTATTTTTATTTATTTATTTTTTGAGATAGAGTCTCACTTTTTTCCCTGGGTAGAGTGCTTTGGTATCACAGTTCACGGCAACCTCAAACTCTTGGGCTCAAAAGATTCGCTTGCCTCTCCCTCCCGAGTAACTGGGACTACAGGCACCCACTACAACATCTGACTATTTTTAGAGGCAGAGTCTCACTCTGGCTCAGGCTGGTCTTGAACCTATGAGCTCAGGCAATCCTCCCAGAGTGCTAGGATTACAGGCATGAGCCATCGCACCCAGCCCTGAAGCAAGTATTAAAAATGTTTTATAACTGGGCGGCGCCTGTGGCTCAGTGAGCAGGGCGCGGGCCCCATATACCGAGGGTAGCGGGTTCAAACCCAGCCCCAGCCAAACTGCAACAACAAAAAAATAGCCGGGCGTTGTGGCGGGCGCCTGTAGTCCCAGCTACTAGGGAGGCTGAGGCAGGAGAATCGCCTAAGCCCAGGAGTTGGAAGTTGCTGTGAGCTGTGTGACGCCACGGCACTCTACCGAGGGCAATAAAGTGAAACTCTGTCTCTACAAAAAAAAAAAAAAAAAATGTTTTATAACTAAAGAAAAACACAAACGTAAGTGAAGAAAATTCACCAACGTGACTAAAATAATTATTTTTGCTTCTGGGATTGAGGGTTTCTTTCTTTATATTTTTCAGGGTTTTAAAAAATGTAAGCCTAATTTTCATGACCTTGAAATAAAAACTTTTTCGTGCATTGCTGTACTACTTTTCATCATCTATTGAAACCTAATGTTTAGAAACTTTCCACTGTCTTTCAATTAAGCATTTTTATTGCAAACTCATGGAACAACTGGAGATTACGATAAGCAGATATGTCTATCTGTATGGATTAATAGTGATTACTTATTTTAGTTTCACGAAGCCTGGTTTAGTAGTAAAAGCCTAAATGTTTGACAAATTATATGTTCATGAAATAAAACACTGTGCAGGGCGGTGCCTGTGGCTCAGTCGGTAAGGCGCCAGCCCCATATACCGAGGGTGGTGGGTTCAAACCCAGCCCTGGCCAAACTGCAACAAAAAAATAGCCGGGCGTTGTGGCGGGCGCCTGTAGTCCCAGCTGCTCGGGAGGCTGAGGCAAGAGAATCGCTTAAGCCCAGGAGTTAGAGGTTTCTGTGAGCTGTGTGAGGCCATGGCACTTCTACCGAGGGCCATAAAGTGAGACTCTGTCTCTACAAAAAAAAAAAAAAATAATACTAATAAAAGAATAAAACACTGTGCAGTGCTTATAAAAGCTATGTAGGTATATTTATCGTTATGGGAGAAAATTCACAGTATGAGAAAGATTACAAAATAGGATGGATAACCACACCACTTTTGTACAATCATAAAATCATAGACTTTAGAAAACATTATCTTTAAATACCTATTTAAATAATTGTCTAAGTAAGTGAATTATGGTGTTTTTAGCTTGTCTGAATTTCCTGATTTTTTTCTAGTGAGAATGGGCTGCTCCCCTCCATCATAAACACACATCTCTCTCTCTCTGCACCTGCCCACCTCCTCCACTCCCATTCCAACTCTCACAAAACACTTTTACACACCCTTCCCAAACACTGCTATAATCGAGCACAATTTTCCCCTGGGGCCTCTATGATCATCATGAATCCAGGTACTAAGTACCAAGATCTGTGCCTTAAATCCTGATTAACCCACATTTTAGACACGTCAAGTTCGACCTTTGAGAAGCAAAGAGAATGCAGGGTTCTTGTTAACTGTTTTTTCTTGTTAACCCATTGAAGACTGATCAGTCTGCACTACTATGAATTCATCTTCCTTATACTTTTAGGATGTCTGGTACTGGTATGGCCAGACAACCATTCTCATCACTCATGCTCACTGTTCAGAGATATTGATTCTAGATGTTTATTATTAATTAATTTATTTATTTAGAGACAGAGTCTCACTTTGTTGCCCTCAATTCTAGCCGTTTAAAGGGCAAGAAATTACTTTTCTCTTAAGTACTGGTCCCAGGAAATATGCCCCAGAATGTCTTTTTTTTTGAGACACAGCCTCAAGCTGTCGCCCTGGGTAGAGTGTCGTGGCATCACAGCTCACAGCAACCTCCAAGTGATTCTCCTGCCTCCACCTCCCAAGTAGTTGGGACTATAGGCATCCGCCACAACGCCCGGTTATTTTATTTTTTACTTATCTTTTTTCCGGCTATTTTGTTGTTGTTGTTGTTGTTGTTTGTTGTTGCAGCCATCATTGTTGTTTGTAGGGCCAGGGCTGGATTCAAACCCACCAGCTCAGATGTATGTGGCTGGAGCCTTAGCCACTTGAGCCACAGGCACAGAGCCATCTTTTATTTTATTTTATTTTTTATTTTTTTGCAGTTTTTAGCCGGGGCTTGGTTTGAACCTGCCACCTCTGGGGCTGACTCCCTGTTCCTTTGAGCTACAGGCACTGCCCCTTTTTTTTT
Source organism: Nycticebus coucang (assembly GCF_027406575.1). Lineage (NCBI taxonomy): Eukaryota > Metazoa > Chordata > Mammalia > Primates > Lorisidae > Nycticebus > Nycticebus coucang. The sequence continues at coordinate 6,475,591 of NC_069795.1, read as the reverse complement.
TTTTTTTAAAGTGTAATTATATTCCTTTGACATTTGAAGAGAACATCCAACTGGGGTTGGATGGTTGGTTCTCTATGGTTCATTTTACTATAAGATAGGAAGATATATAGGAAAAAGTACAACGTGCAACCTCGGGGCTAGCACACAGGGCACACACTTTAGTGTCTCACCATTTTGACACCTGTTACATTTCTTCCTTTTTTGAGAGTCTCATTTTGTCACCCTCAGTAGAGTACCCTGAGGTAGAGTTGTCATAGCTCACAGCAACCTCAAACTCCTGGGCTCAAACAATCCTCTTGCTTCAGCCTCCTGAGTAACTCGGACTACAGCATGTGCCACAATGGTTGACTAGTTTTCTGTTTTTAATAGAGATGGGGTCTTGCTCTTGCTGGGGCTGTTCTCAAACTCCTGAGCTCAGGCAATCCACCTGCTTCAGCCTCCCAGAGTGCTTGGATTACAGGTGTAAATCATTGTACCTGGCCCACCAGTTATACTTCTGAGAAAAACTAATCATTTCCTTAAATAAGAGGCCTGACAATTAAGTTTGTGAACTCACCCTAGGAAAAGAACCACATACTTCATTGCTGAATATCACTATGGTCGCCTTCGAAGTATTCCCTTTGGGAAGGTAGGCACTGACTCCAGTGCCTAGCCTACCCTTCAAAGTCAGCTTACCCTTCAAAGTCATTTTGACACTCTTTCTGGCCTATGGCACACAAAAACACAAAACAATAATGAATGCCACTTAGCAAGACACCACCACCTGTCAGCATGAACACAGCTGTGAGACACCAACATACCAAAGTTCCAAAATCATTTTGAAGGGTAGACTAGGTGCTGGCCATCAGTGCATAGCTTTCCAAGGGGAGTACTTTGAATCTGACAATAGGGATATTCAGCAATGAGGATGAATAGCTCTTTTTCTAGGATGTCTGCAAACTTGTCAGACCTCGTCTCTTAGTACTATGATCTCAGACTTGAGAAAATCTTTGTGATTTGTAAACATTTATCACCACTCCTAGTAATGTAGTAAAACTAAACCCTGACCGATGTGTCAGTGTTAAAATTCTTTGGGTTCCCCTATCCCTTCACACTAGTTTTTAGATAACTCTTTTAACTGCTGCAAATAGATCTGCGCTAGACAAATTCTGGCACGAAAAAAATCGTATAAGGGATAGGAAATGTTTCAGTTCAACACTTTGTTTTTATGTATCAAAAAATTCACCTATTCTGCATACACTTGGGAATTAAAGGCATACTATTCTTTTCAGGCCTCCATAATAAAATGACCACTGACAACTGGGGCACCTAACCTCGTCCTTCCGACAGTTGTCAAAACTCTTTGGCCGGCTCAGTCGGTAGGGCGCCGGCCCCATATACTGAGGGTGGCGGGTTCAGGCCCAGCCCCGGCCAAACTGCAACCAAAAAAAATAGCCAGGCCTTGTGGCGGGCGCCTGTGGTCCCAGCTACTTGGGAGGCTGAGGCAAGAGAATCACCTTAAGCCCAGGAGTTTGAGGTTGCTGTGAGCTGTGTGAGGCCACGGCACTCTACGGAGGGCCATAAAGTGAGACTCTGTCGCTACAATAAATAAATAAATAAATAAATAACAAAAACAAAAACACAAAAACTCTTTGGTTGCCAGTTCACCTCGAGCTGTCCTTGTGTTTTTTTCCTAACAGCCTATTCCCTAAAAAGTGCTCAGCACTCCTTCCAGAATCCCCTTGATTCCCCCAGGACTCTGCTTTTAAAGCATTCTTGCCTACTCATCAGTCCAGATAGAGTAACATGTAAAGTGTAGAGAAGCCCAAATTATTTCAAGGTCTCTCTCTCCAGAGATAACCTTGGCAAAGTCCTTTCTCTGGCCTGGTTTTCACATTTGCTAAATCAGCAGTTGCCCTACCTTCGAGGAGTATTTAAAGGGCAAAATGGAAATATACAACAAATGAAACAAGTTCTGGAAAATACGCTAATATGAACCATCCTAGATCTAACTGTATCTTATTTTGTCCATTTAAGTTAATCTAATATGAAGGAAGAGCTGGTAACGTATTTGCTTTGGGACACTGGTCCATTAAACCACGTCACACAAGCAACTTCAAAGGATGTAACATTCAAATAGTGATGCTCAGTATTAACATTTCGGTTAACAGCGAGCTGCATGAATGATGACCCTGTAAGATACTTTTACTGTACTTTTTCTGTTTACACAAATACTTCCCGTTGCGTTCCAATAGCCTACCGTATTCATGCAGTAACATGCTGCTTAGGCTTTAAGTCTAGGCACAATAGGCCATACCACGCAGCCTAGGTGCGCAGCAGCTACACATACGAGGTTTGTCTAAGACTCAGTGGTTCTCAACCTTCCTAATGTTGTGACCTTTTAATACAGCTCCTCGTGTTGTGGTGACCTCCAACCATAAAATTATTTTCATTGCTACTTCATAACTGTAATTTTGCTACTGTTATGAATCGTAATGTTAAATATTTGATATGCAGGATGTTATTTTCATTGTTACAAAGGCATCGCAACCCACAGGTTGAGAACTGCTGGTCTAAGTACACTCCAGTGTTTGCACAGGACAAAACTGCCTACTGTCTCCCAATGTTTAAGTGAGGCATTACTGTATGAAAGCCCAATTAAACTGTTTACTGTTTAAAAAAACTTTTCTAAAACTTTGGAAAATCACCTTTGTTCCTTTTCCACTCCCACTGCTTCACTTAACTAGAAAAAAAAAATTTGGAAATTCTCTAAGTAAAATTTAAGTCAGAACTTAAAAATGTTACAAAACGTTCTTTTGTAGTTGAGATTTTATTGGTTGTGTTGAGCATCAGTACAGACATTTCAATTTGTATACACAATTCTTAACGTATGTACCCAAAATCTAAAAAGCCATTTATTGTAATTCTTTTTTAAACATTTATTCCAGTGACTTTCCAGATTAAAATTTGGAGGCAAATGTTCCTTAAGAGGATACCAAGTACCAGTATCTTCAAATGCTGATAAGCTGTTAGGTAAGTCCCACCAATCCACACTTCATTACCATATGCTACATGCTTAGATTTTCAGTCCTTCACAGCACAGCAACAAAGTTATTAGGAAAACAGGAGCACCACAACCAAAGATGTTAAGGGGTGTACACAGTTCTGACACAGAGAGCCATGATCATGGGAGTGGTTTTCTTTAGGAAACAATTCTAGTACAAAACAACATGGAATAGAAGTAATTTAAAATGTTCACACATCAATGCAGGACTGGGACTCCACACTGCCATTTAGTATGCTTTGTATTACAGGATATAAAAACTAACCCCCATCTATGGAATGTTAAGCTCACACCCAAGATAGTCAAAGCCTCCCATTTATTCAACATCCCACACTATTTTCTGGTTGTACCAAAAAATAAACAACCAGCAAATGATTTCACCTCTTAAAAAAAAAGCAATTTACACTTAAAAAATGGGATGAGGTGGGATTCCCTCCTTCTTAAAAATGTTTCTAGAGCTACTAAAAAACTTGCATTTACAAAATAGTTGATAAAAATATTCCTCTGGATTGTACAAGAAGGGAGACAGGGACCACTGATAAGACATGGTATATGATATTAATCAGACTTGGCTTCTTTCTCTCCTGCTTCGTCAGCGGCTGGATTCTGAAAATAAAAGGAAAATTATCAATCAAGTGTTTTCTCATTGCTATCAGTTTTGAGATCTTTAGCACTTAACACAATGTAGATCATATTTATGTATAATTCACTAGGTCTTCAAAAAGTCTATCCTCATTATTTGTAGATTCGGTATGCGCAAATTCATCTACTCTTGTTAAAATACTTTGGTAAACCCCAAATCAATACTCAACGGTACTACCGTGGTCATACGTGTATATAAAGCAGCAAAAAAAAAAAGTTGAGTTGCCCCATACATATGCTCCCATGGAGGTTATTCTGTCTTCTGTCTCAGATCTTAATACTGTAAACAATGTCTTCTTTTTGATCCCTTTAGTGCTGCACATTTCACCTCTTTGTGGTTTTGGTGATAATCTAGCTTTTTAACACGGACCCCAAGCAGTGTCCAAATGCTACTTAGCATTGTCAAGGGCAAGAAGGCTGTGACGTGCCACACAGAGAGTGCACGTGCACTGGATAGCTCTGTTCAGGCTTGAATTACAGTGCAATTGGCTCTGAATTCAAAGTTAACACATTAATATCTCTAAATGGAAACATAAAACAAACTCATGTATTGATCAGTTGATGAAAATATTGTGACAGGCTCACAATGGAAGTATTGTAAAAGAGTGTAATTGTGATGGATGTGTTACTTAGTTCAATGTAAACATTTCACATTGTTTATCGAAGCAGTACCCTGAACCCCATAAATGCATCAATGTACAGGTTATGATTTAATAAAATAAGAAAATATTGTGACAGGCTTTTTTTGAGACAGAGGTCTTACTTTATTACCCTCTGCAGAGTGCCGTGGTGTCATCATAGCAACCTCAAACTCTTAGGCTCAGGTCATTTTCTTGCCTCAGCGAGTAGCTGGGAGTACAGGCAACCGCCACAACGCCTGGCTATTTTTAGAGGCGAGGTCTCACTCTGGCTCAGGCTGGTCTTGAACTCTTGAGCTCAAGCCTCAGCCTCCCAGAGTGTTGGGATTACAGGTGTGAGCCACTATGCCCAGCCCTAATTCATAAAAAATCTGTCCATTCACTTTGGGACACTGCACAAAAATTTGTTCAATATTATAATAAAAAATATAATTTTATGTGCTATATAGAAATGTACAATTTACTATCTCTGTTCAGAATCAAAATCAGTAACACACACAGACACTTCTGACCTCCTCAGTTTTAGTTTCTCCGTTTTCTGCTGGTAAATCTTCTTTAGTTTCTTGGTTAGCCACTTCGGCCTGCTTTCCCTTTGCTCCTCTTTTCCCTTTCGGTTGCACTTTTTTGTCTGAAGATTTATCCTATGACAAAATAAGAACAACACATTTTAAGTAAAAACTTTACCCTTAACTTACATCTTCTAACCTGGCATAGACAGCCATGTTAATATTACATAACACACCCATGTGTAGAGATAGGTGATATACCTTTTACACAAGACAACTTATAGGCCACCCCCAGTAATCAGGAAAACAACGTATGCTAAGAAGATTGTAATAGTACTTGCAGGGCAAGCCTCATTAGACCTATGATGATAAATCCTAAAGCCTGAGCTATACTTGACCACTGCTGTCACCATTATCCTTTACCGTCCAGTTCCATGCAACAGAACAAATGAAGTAGATAATGTTGGAGAATCTCCCCACAGTCTACTCATCCCTAAATTTCTTTTGAATGTGAACAATTACCAAATTACCAGACTACCATTACTCCAACAAGACCTTTATTCTCACACCAAGATAATTCGCCTATCCTGCTACAGATATAACGAGCAGCTAAAAGGATCAATTCTGAATTTATCACTTTCATTTATGTGTTTGAAAAGTCTCATAAATGGCTCAGTGCCTGTAGCTCAAGTGGCTACAGTGCCAGCCACATACACCAGAGTTGGTGGGTTCAAATCCAGCCCAGGCCCGCCAAACAACAACAACACAACCAAAAAATAGCCGGGCATTGTGGTAGGCACCTGTAGTCCCAGTTATTTGGGAGGCTGACATAAGAGAATCACTTAAGCCCAAGAGTTGGAGGTTGCTGTGAGCTGTGATGTCACAGCACTCTACCCAGGGTGACAGATTGAAGCTCTGTCCAAAAAAAAAAGAAAGAAAAATCTCAAAAACACAGGTATGACAATATAACTTGACACCTAAGTTCAAAATTTAATCCATTTAAAAGCAATATGAAAGAAACGACACTTTTGGACACGAAGCCATCAATGGTAAGGAGAAGCTTAACAAAACCACAGAATCTATTCTTGTAAATAAAAATGTAGCAACAGCTAAATTAATTCCCCAGGAGGTGGAATAAAAGACCTCTACAGGCAATGATTAATTACTTATGGCTAAAGGGCCATAAAGACATGTACGCAGACCTCAGAATTTCAATACTAAAAAAAATCACTGCAAGATAGTCTGTATCAACAATGGCATTCCATATATAAATACAACACAATGGCTTCTAATAATTCTACATCTTTGGGATAACATTATATATATATAAACAAATATATTTGAAACAACACTGCTACACACATTATTACCATGAAATGTCGAAACTGCTTCTGTTCTCAAGCCTGATTAAAAGTTTCTCTTTCATTATTATAACCACTATCCAAGAACATAAAAATAAAAAACCCAGAAAAAGTTAAAAGAGAACATACAGTATCCTGGATTTGAAATAATTCCATTTGTAACCGTTAATAGCCAATGATAAGCTATGTGCGACATGAAACAAAATAGTTTTCCTAAGTATATAATGTTTCAACCTTTAAAATATTTACTTCTAAGGAACTGATACAATTTAGAAGCACATAGTGTGACAGATAAGCTTTGAAAACAGTCCAGGCGGTGCCTGTGGCTCAGTAAGCAGGCGCTGGTCCCATATGCCGAGGGTGGCGGGTTCAAACCCAGCCCCAGCCAAACTGCAACCAAAAAATAGCCAGGCGTTGTGGCGGGTGCCTGTAGTCCCAGCTACTCGGGAGGCTGAGGCAAGAGAACTGCTTAAGCCCAGGAGTTGGAGGTTGCTGTGAGCTGTGTGATGCCACGGCACTCTACCGAGGGCAATAAAGTGAAACTGTCTCTACAAAAAAAAAAAAAAAAGAAAACAGTGTGTCCATTGTGTAGCATAACACATCAAATGCTTACCTTTTACCTTCTGTTTCAGGCTTTAAATAAAGCCGGATCAATTACTAAGACCAAGGTATATTCTGGAAACTACTTGCAAAAATGGAGAAAACATCTTCCTCCCATTTTTCTTTTGAGAAAGCGGAATTTGTTTGTTCCTCAAAGAACACAGACACAAAGACTTACCTGTTGGCCTCTCCCCAAGAGGAAAAAAAGAAAATGATTACATCTGATGTCCCAAACCTACTGGGGGGTAACTTTAACTGCTATCATTTAAAAAATTATTTTACAGCAGATCAAGATGGTCAAAGAATAAAAATTTTAAGAGGAAAACAGGCAAATATTTCAGTGAGTCTATTAAAAAAGCAAAGAATCACAAAAGTTGGGTGTAACAGTAAAAAAGTTACACGCCAACATTTTGGAACAATGTTGGCTAATTTTTTGAGCCTTGGTGAAGTTTCCTTCCTACTCTTTGTGTGCAGAGAATTATTGCCTTGTCTTCTGCTATGAGAAATTCTAAGTTGACATACCATACCTATACCTTCCTTGAACCTTTATTTTTAAAAGGATCACACAGAAGAAAATGCACTTAAGGTTTTTACACTCAGCTCTGTAGGTTTAAATTAAAAAAAAAAGGAGAGAAGAAATCCTTTGGAATTTCCCTTCATTTAACAAGAACAAATTTAACAGTTATCCAAGAGCTCCTAAATGTAAGAAAATTAATTTTGTCTTTTTTGACTATCATGCAGTGCTAAACTTCCACTCACACTCAGGAAAAAAGTGATGGCATTAAAGATTTTTTTTCTTTTTCTAAGAGGCATCAAACTCTCATCTAAGTTTTAACCCAAAAGAAGAATGTGAAGAGAGCTTTACAGAAAGTTGTTCCAATGCTATACACAAACAGGAGAATTTACAAGTTTCTCAACTGGCCTTCTGGTTTTCCAGACAAATTAACATACATACACACAAGGACAACTTCATTCCAAAGACTTGCAATCGGATTCATGTAATGATGAATTTATTCAGGAACCACACCCATTACAGATTTCACAACTGCAAAGAACATAAGTCTTGATCTCCCCCTAGCCCCAACGAGATTAAGATCCCCTATCTTGATTGGGGAACTGCACTTATATAAAAACCTATACATTCTCTTTCTCTTGGCCTCAGTCCTAACTTGGATTTTTATTGTCAAGAGAGGAAGTACAACCATGCAATGAAAAGAAGCACCAACCATAATGTACACAACACACAGAATAAACCTCCTTTGTAGGCTTAAGTTAATATTTAATATTTTCTGTCGCCTTAAGTTTCCTAAATTTCGCAGCAGCTTAAATGTGATAACATTATATTCCAATATGGCAGCGTAAATATATCCATTACATTTCAAAGTGGTGAGCAGAAAAATTATCAAAGTATCAAGAAAATTCGAATAGTTAAATAAAATAAAATAAGTAACACAGTAGCCTGAGACACCACTGTATCTTAAGTTTTGAAACCTACCCTTGCAGCTGCCTTTTTTGGCTTCGTTTCCACTTTCGCAGGAGCAGGTTTCTGAAAGGCAAAAGTAGCACTAAGTTTCTGCACCGGGACGATCGCACGGAACACAAGAGGCTACAGCGTTCACTTTACTTACAGCTGACAACCGCGCCGACCTCCTCTTGGGCTTTGAGAGAGAAAAAGGACAAACAGTGAGGAGAGAAGGAAGGAGCACAGTTCGCGGCAAACACACCCCCCAAGGCAGAAGCCAGGCGCGCTCACCTCTTCCTTCCCCGCTCCTTCGGCAGAGCTGACCTGCGGGAAGAGAGGTGTGCGGATGGGCGAGATCCGCGAACAAAAGTCGCCGGGCGCCCCTCGCCCGCCCGCCCGCCCGCCCGCGAGAACAATGCCCGGCCGCGTGACGTCAGAGGCTTCCCGCCGCCCCGTTCGAATCGCCCCCTCGGCTGCTCCGGCTGCCGAACGTTCCAGAACAGCCGCCCCCCGGGCGCCTGCGGACCTCCCAGCGCCTCCCGGGCCCGGCGTTATCGTGGGCTCGGCAGGGCCTGTGTCGCGCGGGGGCCCGGCGGAGAGGGCGGCGGCGGCGCGAGGGGGCGTGTGCGGGCCGCTGCCGCCGCTCACCTTCCTCTTCGGCATCTTGGCGGCGGGCAGGGCGCGTGCCGGGTGCCTGCGGGCCGCGGCGCGCCGAGAGCCTTCACGAAGCTGCGCTGCCTGGCCGCTGCCGCTCCTCCCGCCGCCCGAGCTGCTGAGACCCGCGGCGGGGGCGCTGGGAGAACCGGATGGAACTGGATTGGGAGCCCGCCTCCTGCTCCCCCCGCGTCCCCCGGCCGCGGGCTCTCCCTCCCCGCCGGCCGGGCCGCCCTCCGCCCCCGCCCATTGGCTGCGGGGCCCACCCCGCCGCGTCCGCGCCGCGGCCGCGTCCAGAATAGGTGAGGCGGGCCGTCACTCGACCCCGCCGCCCCGCCCTCGCCCCTGCCCCTGGGTGCTCGCACCCTCCCCGCCGCCTCGCGAGGCCCCAGACTCGGCCTGGGGGGGCGGGGCCCCAGAGGCCGCTCAGGGCTCACCGTAGTTTGTTTGAAGCCGAGCCGCAAAGTGCGGTCTGCGCGCCGATTGGCGGAGGCTCGCCACGTGAGCGCGGTTCCCCCACCCACAATCCTCCTGGATACCTGGGCGCCGCACCCTCCCTGAAAGCCACAAGCGTGGGGGCCCTTCTCGCTGGGGTGAATTGGGTTAGAACATTTATAATATTTCTCGGAGATTGGGAGGGGAGCGGGGCGAGGGATACAAGAACTAGCAAATTTCTTTCGTCTCTGTGGGCAAAAAAGGTTATCTAGGGACTCCAGCTTTGCAGGCCTGCGCGAACCAGCACCCGGTGCGCAGGCGCCGAGGAGGAGGTCGTGGGAAGGAAAACTAGCGGGTTCGTGCGAGGAGCTATGCGCAGGCGCGGGTTAACTCTGCCTGGGCTCGCTCTGGTGTGTCCCGAGGCGAGAGCTCCGGCGGCAAGGTTACTGCAGTTTCCCCTTTCCGTGTAACTTTCTTTAGATCTCTGTTCCTTGAGGTGTGCCGGGTGCGGGACGGTAGTTCCTGGACGGAGCGGGGTGGCTGTTAGGACTGCGCTCCTGACAGCCGTCTCCAGCACGTCTCTTGCGGACCCCTGGACCTGCCCAGCCTCGTCTGCTGGTGTTTGGGAGAAGCACAAGGGTCAGGCGCCTCCCTTCTTAAAACCAGTTGCTCTGGCTTCGCGCCTGTGGCTCAAGCGGCTAAGGCGCCAGCCACATACACCTGAGCTGGCGGGTTCGAATCCAGCCCAGCCCGCCAAACAACAATGACGGCTGCAACCAAAAAATAGCCGGGTGTTGTGGCAGGCGCCTGTAGTCCCAGCAACTTGGGAGGCGGAGGCAGGAGAATCGCTTGAGCCCAAGAGTTGGAGGTTGCTGTGAGCTGTGAAGCTACGGCACTCTATCCAGGGCGACAGCTTGAGGCTCTGTCTCAAAAAACATCAACAACGAAAAACAGTTGCTCTTCCAAACACCTTTTAAAAGTGGAAAAATGCCTCAGGCTGGAGGTCTGAGCAGATAATCTTGGATCCAGTGAGATTGCGTTTTACTCCGGTTTTTAAGGAAGGAGAAATTTAAGGGTTTTAATCGGGAAACTATCAGTTGGAATTTTGGGAGAGGAAGAAACGTAGAAGTGGCTTGAGTCTAGAACAGAGCAGGCGGAATGTCCACCATTTGGGAATAGCAGATGAAGTATGGCACCTTTACTTAGGCAACTCCACCCGGAACTGAATTTTTCTTTTGGGACAGAGTCTCACTTTGTCACCCTCAGTAGAGTGCCGTGCTGTTACAGCTCACAGCAACCTCCGACTCGTGGGCTTAAGCGATTCTCTTGCTTCAGCCTCCCAAGTAGCTGGGACTACGAGTGCCCGTCACAACGCCGGGCTATTTTTTTGTTGTTGTAGTTGTCATTGCTGTTTAGGAGGCCCGGGCCGGGTTTGACCCGCCAGCCCCAGTGTATGTGGCCGGCGCCCTAACCACTGAGCTAGGGGCGCCAAGCCCTGAATTGAATTTTTAAAAATTCCAAGTCAGACCATGTGACTCCTAATTAAAAACACTAATTCCTTTCTCATTCAGAAAGGCTGAATGAATTAATGGAATACTATCAGCAATAAAAATGACCCATGTGGGCGGCGCCTGTAGCTCAATGGGCGAGGACACCGACCACATACACCTAGGGTGGCATGTTCGAACCCGGCCCGGGCCGGCTATGCAACAATGACAACTGCCCGGGGGTTGGGGTGGGCGCCTGTAGTCCCACCTACTTGGAAGGCTGAGGCAAGAGAATCGCCTAAGCCCCAGAGTTGGAGGTTGCTGTGAGCTGTGACGTCATCGCACTCTACGGGGCGGGCGACAAAGTGAGACTGTCTCAAAAAAAAAAAAAAAAAGAAAAGAAAATGACCCATGTACAACTATGTGCAGTATGGATGAATGTCAGAAGCAGCACAATTTTAGAGAGATGCCAGACCCAGAAATGCACATACTGTGTGATTCTACTCATGTAATGTACAAAAGCAGGCAAAACTTTTACCAATCAGGATAGTGCTTTCAGTTGGGGGTTGGATCGGGAACTAGTGACTGGAAGAGAGCAATGGTAAAGTGCGGGTGGGAGTAGTCATGTTCTGTTTTCTTTTTTTCTTTTTGAGACACGAGTCTCACTGGGTTGCCCAGGTTGGAGTGCAGTGGCATTATCATAGCTCACATAACTCACTGCAACCTCAAACTCCTGAGTTCAAATGATCCTCCTATCTCAGCCTCTGGGTAGCTTTGACTTGTGTAACTGGGACTACCCAACTCCTGGCTAATTTTTCTGTGTTTTGTAGAGATGAAGGTCTCTCTTGCTTGAATTTTTTTTTTCTTTTTTTTTTTTTTTTTTTTGAGACAGAGCTTCAAGCTGTTGCCCTGGGTAGAGTGCTGTAGCATCACAGCTCACAGCAACCTCTTACTCCGAGGCTTAAGGGATCTATCGTCTCGGCCTCCCAAGTTGCTGGGACTGCAGGTGTCCACAACGCCCAGCTATTTTTTGGTCATAGTTGTCCTTGTTTGACAGGATTAGGCTGGATTCGAACCTGCCACCTCTGGTGTATGTGGCTGGCACCTTAGCCACTTGAGCTACAGGCACCAAGCCTCTTGCTTGAACTAGTCTCATACTCCTGACCTCAAGCCATCCTCCCTCCTGGGCCTCCCAGAGTGCTACGATTACAGGCATGAGCCACAGCCCTGGCCAGGTTCTATTTCTTGATCTGGATGTTGGTTGCACCCTTGAGTTCACTTTGTGAGTATTGATTGAGCTGTGCACCTATGTATGCATTTCTGTATATGTATTGTGAATAAAGTAATTTTCCTACATGGCAAAGACAACATTTTACATACAAATTCAGCCCTTTAGCTTCTATTGGCATCCTTTTTGCATGCATTCTGCAGGCTGCACTTGACTATACGTCTTGTAAGGAGGCATCCTTTGTCTGGTTTGCCAGGACTATTGCTCTGCTGATTTCTCCAGTTGCCAGAATTATAGACTGGTTGCCAAAAGAATTTTGCTTTGTGATGCCTTTGCATAAATTTATATATTTTCACTTATTTTTGGAAAATATGTTTGGTTCAAAATTCCAAAGGTATGAAAAGATTTCTAGAGAAGTTTCCCTTCCAGTTTTGTCCCCATGGCTATCTGCTTCTCCCAAGAAGAAATCAGTTTTTCTGCCTCTTGTGTATCCTTGAGATACTTTACACATATACAAGCAAATCCATATGGATTCTTTTCTATAGTTTGTTATACTATTTGGCAGCCTTGCAGTTTTTCAATAGAGATTGTTTCCTGTAAGTCTTTAAAAAAATTATTTTTTTGGGCAGCGCCTGTGGCTCAGTGAGTAGGGCGCCGGCCCCATATACCAAGGGTGGTGGTTTCAAACCCAGCCCCGGCCAAACTGCAACAAAAAAATAGCCGGGCATTGTGGCGGGCGCCTGTAGTCCCAGCTACTCGGGAGGCTGAGGCAAGAGAATCATGTAAGCCCAAGAGCTGGAGGTTGCTGTGAGCCGTGGCACTCTACCGAGGGTGGTAAAGTGAGAACTCTGGCACTACAAAAAAAAAAAAATATATATATATATATATTTTTTGGCTTGGCTCTCATAGCACAGTGGTTAAGGTGCCAGCCATGTACACCAAATCTAGCCTGAGCCAGCTAAAACAATGACAACTGCAATCAAAAATAGCTGGGCATTGTGGCAGGCGCTTGTAGTCCCAGCTACTGGGAGGCTGAGGCAAGAGAATCTCTAAACCCAAGAGTTTGAGGTTGCTGTGAGCTGTGACACCATGGCATTCTATCTAGGGCTAGCTTGAGACTGTGTCTCAAAAAAAAAAAAATTCTTTTTTTTTTTTAAGATGGTGCCCTGGCCCAATCATAACTTACTGTAGTCTTTTTTTTTTTGCAGTTTTTGGCCATGGCTGGGTTTGAACCAGCCACCTCTGGCATATGGGGCTGGCACCCTACTCCTTTGAGCCACAGGCGCCTCCCCAATTTACTGTAGTCTTGCACTGCTGGGCTCAGGCAATCCTTCTGCTAGGACTGTAGGTACATGTCACCATGCCAGGCAAATTTTTACTTTAATTTGTAGAGATGGGGGTCTCACTATATTGCCCATGCTGCTCTCTAACTCCTGTCCTCAAATAATCTACCCCAGCTTCACAAAGTGCTGGGATTAGGCATGAGCCACTGTGCTTGGCCTTTCTTTTCTGTCACTGCATTGGATTCCATTGTGTAGTTGTAGCAAACATTTTTAAAATTGTGATAAAGTACATGTAACACAAAATGTACTATCTTAACCTTTTTTTTTTTTTTTTTTTGTAGTTTTTGGCCGGGGTCAGATTTGAACCCACCACCTCTGGTATAATGGGGCCGGTGCCTTAATCCTTTGAGCTACAGGTGCTGCCCATTAACCATTTTTAATGTAAAGAAAAAATGAAAAAGTGAAAAAAATTTAAGGAACTCATTGGACACCCTCAATTGGGCCAATATCTGCTTTATGGAAATCTAAAAAAGAGCAGAAAATGAAAGAAAACTTACTTAAGGAAATAATGACAGAAAAGTTCCCAAGTCTGGAGAGGGAAATGAACATCCAGCTCCCATAGCCCAAATAACTCAAAATACTGAGCATAAAGAGATTCTCACTGAGACGTGTTATAATCAAATTATCAAAAGCATAAAGAGAACATGTTATAATTAAATTATAAAAAGTCAAACATAAAGAGAATTCTGAAAGCAACAAGAGAAAAATGACTCCTCACATACAGAGGACTTTTATAAGACTATACGTGGATTTTTCAGCAGAAACCTTGCAGGCCAGGTGAGAGTGGGATGATACATTCAAAATGCTGGGGGACAAAAAGCACCCAACTAAAATACTATACCTGTCAAAGCTGTACTTCAGAAATTGAGAAGAAATAGACTTTTCCAGACAAACAAAAGCCGAGGAAGTCCATCACCACTAGACCTTAGACCTGCTTTACAGGAAATGCTGACGAGAGTTCTTCAAGTTGAAATGAAAGGATGCTAATTAGCAACATGAAAACATTTGAAGGTATAAAACTAACTGGTCAATTTATATAGTCAAATTCAGAATATTCTAATACTGTAATAGTGGCATGTAAATTACAACGGGTATAAAAAGTTAAAAGTAATAAAAATAATTATAACTACAAAATTTGTTAATGATTACACAATATAAAAGGAAATAAATTATGACATCAATAAAATATGAGAGGGGAGAAATACAATTGTAGAGTTTTTGTATGTAATTGAAATTAAATTATAAGCTTAGACTATTGGGTAACTGTAAAATATTTTATGTAAGCCTCGTGGTAATCACATAGAAAAACCTTGTAGCACAAAACACAGAGAAAGAATCAAAGCATAGCACTATGAAAATCATGACATCGGGCTTGGCACCTGTAGCGCAGTGATTACAGCGCCAGCCACATACACCAAGGCTGGCAGGTTCAAAACCGGCCGGGGCCTGCTAAAAACTGATAACTGCAACAAAAAAATAGCCGGGCATTGTGGCGGGCGCCTGTAGTCCCAGCTACTCAGGAGGCTGAGGCAAAATTGCCTAAGCCCAAGAGCTGGAGGTGGTTGTGAGCTGTGACGCCACTGCACTCTCTCTGTGGGTGCAAAGTGAGACTCTTTGTCTCTAAAAAAAAAAATGTAAACAAGATACTTTGACACAGTTGTAACTGCCTTGAAGGAAGAAAAAGTATCCCATTATCCAGGGGGCTAGAGGCATGTTGAATGGGGCTGATTTAATGGGTTCCAGGAGGGCCTCAGGGTGAAAAGTGTGAAGGAGCTGCAGCAGGCCTTTGGGGCATGCAAGGGAGGATCCTTCTGGCCAGAGGAAACAGGACAAAGACCTCAAGGCAGGATTGGCCCTGGTGTGGTTGAAGAATGGAGATGTGGCAGTGTGGGCTGGAGCTGTGGTTAGAGAAGAAAGTGAGTGGGGAATCAATGTCACTCTTCTGGACTCCAAGTAGAGTTCGGCCTTGGGATGTGGGGTCTGGCTGTGGGGAGGAGGCATAGGAGGCCAGATGGGACAATTAAAGTCATTCAGATGGAGTCCACTTACTCAAGGCTTCTTGGGGTGGTTCTGGGTCATGCTCCTCAAATTTGGCTCAGAATAAACCTCTTTAAATTAAAAAATAGGGCAGCGCCTGTGGCGCTGGCCCCATATGCCGGAGGTGGCGGGTTCAAACCCAGCCCTGGCCTAAAACTGCAAAAAAATTAAAAAATAAAAATAATAAAGGGCCGAGGACAGTCCTCACGCCTGCAATCCTAGCACTTTGGGAGGCCCAGGCAGGTAGATCCTTGAACTCAGGAGTTCAAGACCAGCCTGAGCAAGATGGTGACGTTGTCTCTAGTAAAAATAGAAATTACCAGCCGAGTGTTGCCTGTAGTCCCAGCTACTCAGGAGACTGAGGCAAGAGCATCATTTGAGCCCAAGAGTTTGGGGTCACTGTGAGTTATGGTGCCACAGCACTCTACTGAGGGTGAAAAACTGAAACTCTGTCTCAAAATAGAGAGAGGAGAAAAGAAAAGATGGGTGGTGCCTGTGGCTCAGTGGGTAGGGCACTGGCCCCATACACTGTGGGTGGCGGGATCAAACCCAGCCCCGGCCAAACTGCAACAAAAAATAGCTGGGCCTTGTGGCGGGTGCCTATAGTCCCAGCTACTTGGGAGGCTGAGGCAAGAGAATCGCCTAAGCCCAGGAGTTGGAGGTTGCTGGGGAAAAAAAAAAAAGAGAGAGAGAGAAAAGAAAAAGAAAGAGATACGTTGTTTAGGTAATGAATGACTGGGGCTGGGAGTCAGTGGTGGTGGTTTGGAAATACTTAGGTCGGGAAACTGACAGGGTCTTTCATTGGACCTACTGTGAGGAAGAGCAAAGAGATTTTTTGTTTTTGAGATAGAGTCTCACTTTGTTGTTGTCCAGAATAAAGTGCAGTAGTGCCATCATAACTCACAGCAACCTTAAACTCCTGGACTCAAGCCATCCTCCTGCCTCGGCCTCCTGAGTAGCTGGGACTGCAGGCACCCACCATGACACCTAGCTTATTTTTCTACTTTGGGTAGCGATGAGAGTCTCACTCTTGCACAGCCTCATCTCAAACTTCTGAGCTCAAGCATCCATCTGCCCCAGCCTCCCAGAGTGCTGGGTTACAGGCCTGAGCCACCCACCATGCCTGGACCAGAGAGATGTTTGGCCATGGTGGAAACCCAAATCCAAATTAGCATAATAAGAAAATGAATAATCTCCCACAATCGAAGATGGACTGCTGTATTCGCAATAGGATTGTTCTGGATTATGGGGTCCAGCAATGTAAATGTGTTATCCCAGTCCCGGGGCCTTTCTTCTCTTTTGTTGGCCTCTCTGAGTTGGTTTCACCCTCAGTCTGGAAGTGAAATTCTAGGTGTCACATCCAGATTACAGCATCTAGACAAAGAACGTCTTTCTTCCCAGAGCCTCAGTTGATTCCCTTTACTCGTTCAGACTCTGGTCACATTTAAGGGGAACAGGATACCCTCTGACCATCAGGCCCATCCCTGCAGTTGGGTCGGGAGTGGAGAGAACGGATGCTTGAACAAAATGAGGGCTCTGTCTGGAAGGACAAGGAGGAGCTGTTGTGTATGGGATTCAGCAGTGCTCACCAAGCTGTGTGGATGGGAAGCCATTTTCCCAGTTAGGGACACTGGTGATATGAGGGAAAGCAAGTGGGTTTGGTCTTGACATATTGAGTTTAAAGTGCTTGGGAGGCTTGGCACCCGTAGCTCAGTGGTTAGGGTGGCAGCTACAAACACCAGGGCTGGTGGGTTCAAACCCAACCTGGGCCTTCTAAAAACAACGACAACTACAACAAAAAAATAGCTGGGCATTGTGGTGGGCACCTGTAGTTGCAGCTACTTGGGAGGCTGAGGCAAGAGAATCACTTAAGCCCAAGAGTTTGAGGTTGCTGTGAGCTATGACCCTATGGTACTCTACCCAGGGCGACATAGAGAGACTGTCTCAAAAATAAATAAATAAAGTGCTTGCGGAACATCTGGGTCCAGTGGGTATTTGAATCTTCAGGGCTAAGGCTTGGAGGGGTAGGGATAAGGAAATGTTTGAAAGAAGACATGTTCAGGTGAGGGCTGGAGCCACAGGCATGTGCCCGGGTCAAACAGACTATGAAGTGCTGACAACATTGGCAACTGGGGACGTCACCTGTTGTCCTGATGGAGCAGTTTCAGAGAGTGGCAGGGCAGAAGCCATGAAGAGCGTGGAAGGCAAGGGATGGGAACCGTTCCAAACTGCCCTGTGCTATGCTGTGCTGCACTGTGTCCAACAAGCCTGCTCTCTGAACTGGTCTGTCCAAGGAGAAGGCTGAAGAGAGCTGACAGTCCTGACGCCCAAGCCGCTGCAGCAGGGAGAGAAGCGAGGTCGGCAACGAGAGCAAATGCACAGCGCTTGATGCGGCTTCCACCACCAGCCTGACAGGTGAGTCGGCCACAGCCACCGGAACACGGGGGAGGAGCCCAGAGATGACCACCAGACACAGAATGTGCCACACAGCATTCGTTTTTAGCCTCTTGCAAACTTTACGGATATATTACTAAGTAAGATTATTGGGATTTCTGTTACTATAAACTTTTCCTTCTAGCAGTCCATACTAATTATTATTATTATTATTATTTTGAGACAGAGCCTCAAGCTGTTGCCCTGGGTAGAGTGCTGTGGCATCACTGCTCACAGCAACCTCCAACTCCTGGGCTTAAGTGATTCTCTTGCCTTAGCCTCCCAAGTAGCTGGGACAACAGGCACCTGCCACAGCACTGGCTATTTTTTGGTTGTAGTTGTCGTTGTTGTTTGGCAGGCCCGGGCTGGATTCGAACCCGCCATCTCTGGTGTATGTGGCTGGCGCCTTACCCCTTGAGCTGCAGGCACCGAGCCCATACTACTTATTTTTATTTTATTAATAGTAAACACACTAAGCCAGCCAGAAACTGGTCATATTATTTTTTCCTGCTCATGAGTGAAGCCTGGCTTTCCAAATGGGGAAAGGAAGGATGCTTTATTCTCTTTCACATTGCTCAGCTCTTGTGGCTCAGTGGAAAATTGCTCCCTCAGAGGAGGGGGGTTAATATTCAAGACTCCAGCAAAAAAATGTATACGGTATATATACTCCAGAGTTAAAGGGCGCTTGTTCTAATTGATGCTTAAAATCACCTGAAAAAGTTAAATATGTCCCTGGCCTACATGAACTGTAAAAGCAGAGGCAGGTACCTGGCATGGTTAGAGGGATGCCCCATTCATAAACCTGGTGGAGGAAACTATTTTAAGTTTGATTAGATGTTGCCCCACATCTGTGGTTAGGAGTGTTGGTCAGAATATCAATTAAAAGCAGAAAAATGATATCTTCATTCCACTGTTATGTTTTTCTTTTTTTCCCCCACTATTATATTTTTCTAATAAAACGATTCATTTCTGAATCCTTTCTCAGAAGCATTGTAATCAAGTTCACTTTGTTGTAAGTTTGTTTAAGGAAAAAAAATGGGGAAAGGAATGCTATGTGACTTTCAATATAGTTAAATGATATAAAATACTATTCCCATCTGAATGACTTCCCATTTTTCTCTTTTTGAAGCAAGCAAGCGCAGCTTAACTAGCAAAACAGATGAGTCATAATACTTTTCTCCCTTGTAATTGAACATAAGAACAGTCTAGTTCTATTTTGTAACTTAAGGTCTTCTTTATCACGTGGTTTGGTGTCATCATCCTGCTGCCCGTATTGATCATATTTGCGTGTTGCAAAGTGATCTTTCAGTGGTGCCAGGCCGTGTGATCAGCTCATCTGAACTGAGTGTGAAATACCATAAATTTAAGTTTGATGCATAAAGCAAAAAGGCTTCCTCATTATCAAAATGTACCTGTCCTGTTGGCTGGGCCAGCAAAGTTATTCTTTCCATTAATGCTCTAAATGGGATGAGATATCTTAGGATTGTAGATTTTCTATTTTACGTGTGTGTGCTTTAGTAATTTCAAGATTCTTGGTGAAACTTAATGTGGAACATTCTTGTGCTCTCTTATCTCTGAGCCAACTTCAGAAAAGAGGAAAATTGCCTTAGCAGTGTTATCAGCAGTAAGGTCATGGTTGGAACCTGGGAGAGGAGATCTGAAGGTGGCATTTTTCTCTTTTTCTTCTGAAGTTTCCTCACACAGACCCATTAATCAGCCTGGGGTATCTTTCCACAGGAGTGAGATGAAAAGAATGAAGTATATGGAATCCTTTGTTAACTCCGGCCTGTTCACCTTTCAGATCACGTGTCTCTGGATTTAACAGCATCTCATACTACTTTTTGGAAAAAAGTCCTAAATAATTCACACATCTTCCTTATTCATGCATAGTTCTCCTTTATTTTTTAACAATAGCAGGAGCATCCATAAACCTGTCATCCAACATTGAGGCAGACGTGCACAGTTTTCTAGATAAAGTTATGTGTCTTCCAAGATCAAGGCACTGGTAGAAAAAAGACTTAACTGTTCCTTTGAAATACTTTGCTTGCTTGTAATGACTTACAGTATTTACAGTTGTAATGACTTAACAGTATTTACAGTTATTTGTTAAGTCCTAAGAGAACAAAGACTGGAGACATTTGATTCACCATCACATTTATTTATTTTTTAGAGACAGTCTTATTTTGTCGCTCTTGGTAGAGTGCCGTGGCCTCACACAGCTCACAGCAACCTCCAACTCCTGGGCTTAGGCAATTCTCTTGTCTCAGCCTCCTGAGTAGCTGGGCCTACAGGCACCCAACACAACACCCAGCTGTTTTTTTGTTGCAGTTTGGCTGGGGCCGGCTTTGAACTTGTCACCCTCAGTATATGGGGCTGGCGCTCTGCCCACTGAACCACAGGCCTACCCTCACTATCATATTTAATCCCGTAGTTAGTGAAGTATCTGACACATAAAAGGTTTGAATACATTAAAAATGTAATTCTGGTGAAAAACACATATAAAATTTACCATCTTAACCACTTTTAAGTTTACAGGGCAGTAATGCTACATACGCTCACATTGTTGTGCAACAGATTTCTGGAACTTTTCCATCGTGCAAAATGGAAATTCTGTGCCTACTAACAACAACTTTCCTGCCCACCTAGTCCCTGGTAACCACTACTCAACGTTGTTTCTCAGTTTGACTACTTTAGATACTTTATGTAAGTGGAATCACATAATACCCTGTTTTCCCGAAAATAAGACATCCTCCGAAAATAAGACCTACTTACAGGAAAGATAAGACGTCCCCTGAAAATAAGACCTAGCACATCTTTGGGAGCACACCTTAATATAAGACACTGTCTTATTTTCGGGGAAACAGGGTAGTTGTCTTTTTGTGACTGGTCTATTTCACATAGCATAACGTCCTCAAGGTACATCCATGTTGTAGCCTATGTCAGAATTCCCTTCCTTTTTAAGGCTGGATAATATTCCACTGTGGATTAGACCACATTTTGCTCATCTATTCACTTGCCAGTGGATACTTGAGTTGCTGCCACTCCTTGAGTAGGTGAATAGTGCTGCTATGAACAGGTATGCAAAGTCTCCATGAGACCTCACCTTCATTATCCTTAGATATATGCCCAGAAGTGGAATTGCTGGGCCATATGGGAGTTCTGTTTTTAAGTTTTGAAGAGAACCAACATAGAGATTTTCATGTCTTTTTTTTTTTTTTTTTTTGAGAGTCTCAAGCTGTCACTCTGGGTAGAGTGCCAGGGCGTCATAGTTCACAGCAACCTCCAACTTGGGCTCAAGCAATCCTCTTGCCTCAGTTTTTCTATTTTTAGTAGAGAACGGGGTCTTGCTTTTGCTCAGACTGGTCTCGAATTCATGAGCTCAAGCAGTCCACCCACTTTGGCCTCCCAGAGTGCTAGGATTACAGACGTGAGCCACTGCACCCGGCAAATTTTTCATACCTTTATAATACTTTTTGATTGTTTTGAGACAGAGTTTTATGCTGTCACCTGGGCTAGAGTGGCATCATCATAGCTTACAGCAACCTCAAACTCCTGAGCTCAAGCGATCCTCCTACCTCAGCTTCCCAAGTAGCTGGGACTATAGGCACCCACCACCACGCCTGGCTAATTTTCCATCTTTCGTACAGATGGGTTCTCACTCTAGCTCAGGCTGGTCTTAAACTCCTGGCCTCAATGCTCCTCTTGCCTCAGCCTTCCACAGTGCTAGGACTACAGGTGGAGTCACCACTCCTGGCCTTATCATACTTTTTGGATAGTTGTTGATGCTACAGTCTTCACAGATATCAGAAGGCTGGGAGTTTCTGTAGTGCTATCTCTGGAAAAATTGAGGTAAGGTCTCTGGATGGATGTCACCACATATCAAAGCTTTTATTCCTCTTTGTGTCAGGAAAAATTCATTTTTAAAAAAGTCCAGTCATGTAAGTCAGGAACTAACATATAAGCTCATTTTTAAAAATAATGTTTTCTCCATGGGCTAGGCATGGTGGCTCATGCCCATAATCCTAGCACTCTGGGAGGCCGAGGCACATAGATTGCTTGATCTCAGGATGGGAGGCCGAGGCACATAGATTGCTTGAGCTCAGGAGTTCAAGACCAGCCTGAGCAAAAGTGAGACCTTGTCTGTACAAAAATAGAAAAACGAGCTGAGTGTGGTGGTGGCCACCTATAGTCCTAGCTACTCGGGAGGCTGAGGCAAGAGGATCACTTGAACCCAGGAATTGCTGTGAGCTATGATGCCTCTGTACTCTAGTCTGAGATAACAGAGTGAGACTGTCTCAAAAAAGAAAAAAAAATGTTTTTCTATCTAATCTGATATGCCGACTGTGAGAGTGGTCTAATTCTGACCATGGAATCTATTACTCTTCTTTTATCAGCATATTAGCTCACTCCTGCTGCTGTAACTCCACCACAGACTGGGTAATTTATAAAGAACAGAAATTTGCTTCCCATAGTTCTAAGTCTGGGAAGTCCAAGGTCAAGGTGCTAGCAATTTTGTGTCTGGGAACAGCCTGGTCTTTGCTTCCAAGATGGTGGCTTGTTGCTGCATCCTGGGGTGGGAATGAATCCTATATCACCACAGCATTCATTCAGAAGGGCAAGAGAGAGGTAAGCAAGAGAGGTAAACTCTCTTTTAGAAGGGTATTAATGCATTCATAAGTGTTCCACCCTCATACCTCCATCACTCCCTAAAAGGCCCCACCTCTTTACACCACCACAATGGGAATTAAGTTTTAACATGAATTTTGGGCAGGACATCCACTTAAACCATAGCAAGTAATAGGTCGTTGGTATTACTCTCATTCTGGTGGAAGGAATGCCATGTTCTTTTTATTTCCTAAGCCATAGTTGATCTGTCTGGGCCCCTACACATCAGGGTGGCTCAATTGCAGCCCATTCCCACATGCTTTTCACTGGACTTTATTTTTATTTATTTATTTATTTGTGACAGAGTCTCATTATGTCACCATTGGTAGAGTACTGTTGTGCCACAGCTCATAGCAACCTCAAACTCTTGGGCTCAAGCGATTCTCTTGTCTGAGCCTCCCAAGTAGCTGGGTCTACAGGTGCCCACCTCAAACTCTTGGGCTCAAGTGATCCTCTTGCCTCAGATTTTCTATTTTGAGTAGAGACAAGGTCTCACTTTTGCTTAGGCTGGTCTCGAATTTGTGAGCTCAAGCAATCCACCTGCCTCAACGTCCCAGACTGCCAGGATTACAGGCGTGAGCCACAGGGCCTAACCTATTATTGATTATTTTAAAAAATAATTTGCATAGCTAATTATATACTAAATTATAAACATTATACATTGAACCCCCTTCCAGAAGGCACTTCTTTGTTGCACTATAGAACATCTAATTACATTATAACAAGTACCCATTTTTGCTAGCAATAAAAAAAAGCTAATGGTATTATTGTAAGTGAGGCTACAAAAGTAAAGTCAGGAAGGTTACAAAAAATAGCATTTCTTTTTTTGTCTTCAAAGTACTTTCCATGTATAATGAAATACTTGCCTTATTGAACCCAATGCATGTCTGGAGAATGTGCTGGGTCTGAGATGCCCTTGAATGATAAGACTAGGCTTTTCTAATCAAAGACTTGAAGATTTTTTTTTTCGCAGTTTTTGGCCGGGGCTGGGTTTGAACCTGCCACCTCCGGTATATGGGGCTGGTGCCCTACTCCTTTGAGCCACAGGTGTTGCCTTGAAGAAATCTTGCAACCCTCACACTACTGGGATACAGTGCTGTGCCACTTACCAATGCTGTCTTTCCAGAATGCCATTCAAGACACTTAGGTCAGACTTAGATGATAGATATATACATAAACTGAAAAGATAAAATTGCTATTGGATGCTACTCTGGGCAATGTCTGTGCTCAGCCTATGTGGCAAGAGATAAGTATCTAAAGAGTCAAAATAATTAGGTGGCACCCATAGCTCAATGGGTAGGGTGCCAGCCACATACACGGAGGCTGGCAGGTTCGAACCTGGCCTGGGCCAACTAAGACAACAATGACAACTGCAACAAAAAAAATAGCCAGGCATTGTGGCGGGTCCTGTAGTCCCAACTACTTGGGAGGCTGAGACAAGAGAATTGCTTAAGCCCAAGTGTTTGAGGTTGCTGTGAGCTGTGACACCACAGCACTCTATCCAGGGTGACAGCTTGAGACTCTGTCTCAAATAATAATAATAATAATAATAATAATAATTTGACAGTACTGGATTACAGCATAATTCTCAAGTTAGAAGCTGCCTCAAGATTAAGTGCATCAGGCAGTGCCTGTGACTCAGTGGGTAGGGCACTGGCCCTATATATATTGAGGGGGGCAGGTTCGAGCCCGGCCCCAGCCAAACTGCAACAAAAAATTAGCCTGGTGTTGTGGTGGGCGCCTGTAGTCACAGCTACTCAAGAGGCTGAGGCAAGAGAATCGCCTAAGCCCAGGAGTTGGAGATTGCTGTGAGCTGTGACACCACGGCACTCTACTGAGGGCAATAAAGTGAGACTGTCTCTAAAAAAAAAAAGATTAAGTGCATCGTTGCTTAATACAACAGGAAAAAAAGGCCGTGGATTTTATTTTATTACTTGTGTCCACTCATACAGTCCTCAGATATGTAGAAACAGTGAGATTTATATTGTTGTTTACAGTCTTCAATTGAAGTGATTGTAAAGGAAATAGGTCTGTTGAGAAACGAAACCAGGCTCAGCGATTAGGGCCTTGGCCACATGCTCCAGGGCTGGTGGGTTCAAACCCAGCCTGGGCCCGCTAAACAGTAACAAAAAAAATAGCCAGGCATTGTGGTGGTTGCCTATAGTCCCAGCTACTAGGTAGGCTGACGCAAGAGAATCACTTGAGCCCAAGAGTTTGAGGTTGCTGTGAGCTATGACGCCATGGCAGTCTACTGAGGGTGACAAAATGAGACTCTGTCTCAATAAAAATAAATAAATAAAAACAAAACTAAACAGCCATTTCTATCTAGATGAAGAGGTGGGTCATGTGTAGGAGTCACATTTTGAGTGCTCTCTCTTGGTGCAACTTCCACGATCCAGGGTTTGTCTATGATTCTGGCTGTGTATTGCCCTTCTCTGCAAGACCAATAATCCATGCTTGGTGACCTTTACCACGTTTGGGGGACTTTGCCTCTGCGCAAAACAGGGCTGCTTGCTCAGTGATAAACATATCAGCAGGCCTTCTTATGTCTCCGGGCAGTCCTGGGCACGGGGCCAAGCAGGTGCCCACAGGCCTTGCTCACCGGCCATCTTGGGCAGCACAAGAAGGTTGTGGATCACAAAGGACACCTCATTTCTCTGCTGCTCAGCCAGGTTCTCCACATGGCCCCAGATTTGGAAGCCCGTGATGTTGGCGGCCTCGTGGGCATTGAATGTGGGCACAAGTCCTGCAGCTGTTCTGTTGAGCCTTGCCATGGTCATCATTGCTTCTTGGCGTGTCAACACTAATTTTATTCTATTTTTCAGCAATACCCAGGAACTGGAGCACTGTGACTGGGACTTGGGTCCCCAGAGGCTTCTTCAACACCTGCAGGTGCCCTGGTGCTGCACCAGCTGTGTTATCTGGCCTGGCAGATTCACTGGGCTGGCAGACAGTTAAAGAGACTCCTCCCCACATAATCCAGGGGTTAATACTGCTTGGCCACCTGAAGATGTCGCTGCTTCCTTTGCTGCATCTGTCAGACCCTCTGTAACCAAGGACACACTTCATCCCCTTCTCTATTAATGATTTCATTATTGACTCCAAGGAGCATCAGCTTATTGTCACATTTTGCAACCACCATTGTGTTGCGGTCACTGAGAACATTGGAAATGGTTCTCTTGTAAGGGTTCTGGCAATTTCTGCAGGACACCTTGGGACACTTTGTATCCTGTGCTCTTCAGTTCAGCAAATCTGGTTAGTACGAAGCTCCTGATCAGCTGATAAATTTCTAGGTTAAAGGACTCTTGGTGTAAATGTGGTTCTTGGGCCCACAGTCCTCACAGCTCAGGCCTGCCCTCTCCTGGTTGGCTGTGTGCTGTTTTTGTTTTCTTAAGAGATGGGGTCTTGCTTGTGTTGTGGCACCACCATAACTCACTGTAACCTCAGACTCTTGGGCTCAAGTGTTCTTCCCACCTTAGCTTCCCAAAGCACTGGGATTATAGGCCTGAGCCATGGTTCCTGGCCTGGCTGGGTTCTTTACGGATCTACCAGCTTTCTTCAAGCCCTTTTCTCCTACTGAAAATGCACCATGACCCCTAAACCTTGATTTCTTTATTTGTAAGGTGAAAATTGGTACCTTACAGCAACAGTCTGAAACATTTTGTCACCAGAGACGAGTTTCATGGAAGGCAATTTTTCTATGGGTGGTGTGTGTGGGCATTAGATTTTCATAATGTGTGTGTAACTTAGATCCCTCTAGTGGGCAGTTTACAGTAGGGTCCATGCTTCTATGAGGATCTAATGCTGCCCCTGCTGATCTGACAGGAGACAGAGCTCCGGCTGTGATGGAAGCAATGGGGAGCAGCTGTAAATACAGATGAAATTTTGCTGGCTCCCTTGGTCTCTCTCCATCACCTCCCACTGTGTGGCCTGGTTCCTGACAGTCCATATGCCAGTATCAGTCTGTGGCTAATGGGCTGGGAACTGCAGCCTTATGGGGTTTCAGGAATAAAAGAAGCTATTAACATTGTGCTTGACTTACAGTAAGTCCTCAATTAGTGGTCAGTATTGGTGTTCTTACTAAAAAAAAAACAAAAAACGGTATCATGTGTAACACTGGATTGTAGCCTTTTTTTTACTTACCAAAGTTATTTTTTTTCTGCATCAATCTTATGGATTCATTATTTTCTTTTTTTTTTTGTAATGGGTTTATAGGATGTAATTTACATACTAAGACCATAGGCCTGAAGGGGATGTGATTATCTAGTCTGGCCATTCTCAACTTTAAAACACTGATGCTCAGGCCTCCTCGTGGAACAACTGAGTCCAGGTCTGTGGGGATAGGGGAGGGGAGCCCTGAGTATTGTGATTTTTTGAAGTATCCCCTCCTCCCCACTGCTGTATAAAACTCACTTTAAGTGTAAAATTCACTGATTCTTAGTAAATCTACAAGGTTGTGCAATCATCACCACAATTAAATTTAAGAACATTTAAATCACCCGGAAAAGATCCCTCCTGTCCTCAGGCAGTCAATCTTGGGCACATCCCAGCCCCAGGCAACTACAGATTTGCCCTTTCTTTTACTGTACTTGTAACTTAGAATATTCTTCTCCACGGATACTTTTTTCTGTTTTTTTTTTTTTTTTTTAGACAGAGTCTCACTGTGTCCCCCTTGGTAGAGTGCTGTGACACCACACAGCTCACAGCAACCTAAAACTCTTGGGCTTAAGTGATTCTCTTGCCTCAGCCTCCCAAATAGCTGGGACTTCAGGCACCTGCCACAACGCCCGGCTAGTTTTAGAGACAGGATCTCGCCCTGACTCGGGCTGGTCTTGAACCCATAAGCTCAGGAGATCCACCCACCTCGGCCTCCCAGAGTGCTGGGGTTATAGGCGTGGAGCCACCGCGCCCAGACTTTAGTTTCTCTTTTGCTTGGTAAACTGCTGTTGCCAGTATCTGTTCTGCTTCCTTTAGTTGTTTTTGTAGTTTTCTCTACTTCTTTTTCTATTACTTGCATTTCATGATGAATTTTTCCCTGATTAAGTGTCAATTTCATTAGTTCTTGAAATTCCCCATCGTGGTGAATTAACAACTCCAGGACCTGGTTTTCCTCTTTGGTTTGTAACACCTTTTAGTTTCTTGAAATTGCCAGCATTTCTGTAAGTTTCCTTGATAGGACCTCTAATTCTTCAAGTGCAGACAGCAGCGCCCCCCCCCCCACGCTGTCTCTCAGCCGGGCCTTCTCCTCCCCACTGGAAATGCAGCCATACTGCCTACGGATAGCCCAGCGCATGCACACTGCACTTCCTGAAAGGTTCTTCCTTAGAGCAAACTTTTCCCTTAGGACCCTGGAGAAGACAACAGCATGGTCTTCCTCCTTCAATAAATTCTAGTTCGGAATCTCAGCACTTTCTCCAGTGAACGTCCTTCAGGGTACCCATAGGGTCTGCAGAGCTGTGGCCTTGGACAGATCCCAGCTCATCCTGTACAGGTGAGCTGCAGGTGGCTGTGTGTTCTGCTTTGCAACATTCAGGCCTGGCAGAACAAAGCAGGGAACTGACTGGTGGAAGCTCAGGGACCTTCACCTTTGTCTCTTTGGTTGATGTCACTAATGACAAAGGAAGTAGCAGAGTGGACTGAAAATCCAAAACCAGGTAAGGCAGAAGAGACATATGAACTTCCTATAGATAAGAAATCTGGCATTAATGAAGCTGAAGCTGCACCAGCTGCACCATTTTGGCAGTCTGGCCATGCAGGTGGCTCAGCTCACCCTGGAGCTCACTGGTGTGGCATAGGGCTGGCAGGGTTGGCTTCTTCAAGGCCAGGAGCTTTTCCCTGGACTCATGCAGGTTGGGCATTGAGGTACTGTGCTGCATGACAATCAGAGGACTGGGCTGCAGGGCCGTGTATCACGCCTAGTCTGGGCATATGTCTCCTCCCCATCCACAGGAATCAATGGGAGGTCAGCCAGAGATGGACTGGGATGCATCTTTCAAACTCAGATCAGAGATGTTGGGTAAGGTCTCAAAGGATGCCTGGAGACATGGCCTCAGGGATAGGTTGGTCCCAATTCTAGTCAACACACTTGGAGCAGCACAGTGTGGTTTGTTTTGCCAGTTTGGGATAATCAGCCACATAGGTTTCCATAGCCAACATTTCAAAAGTTCCTGCACGTGAAGGAGGAGGCAGCCACAGGGCAACTTGGGAGGTAGGAGGTATGACTCCTCCTTATGGGGCTATGTACAAGAATATAAGGTATCTCTTCCTCAGCTCCAGCACTCTCTACAGGACACTTTTCTTTTCTTTTCTTTTTTTGAGACAGTCTCAGTATGCTGCCCTCGGCGCATCACAGCTCACAGCAACCTCCAACTCTTGGGCTTAAGTGATTCTTTTGCCTCAGCCTCCCAAGTAGCTGGGACTACAGGCACCTGCCACAAGGCCCAGCTATTTTTTGTTGCAGTTGTCATTTTTGGTTAGCTGGCTTGGGCCGGGTTTGAACCTGCCACCTTCAGTGTACGTGACTGGCGCCATAACCACTGTGCTATGGGCACCGAGCCCATAGAACACTTTTAAAAGAATGAAAAGGCAAGTCACAGACTGGGAGGAATCATTTGCAAAACATTGCAGATAGGGCGGCGCCTGTGGCTCAGTTGGTAGGGCGCCGGCCCCATATACCGAGGGTGGAGAGTTCAGGCCCAGCCCCGGCCAAACTGCAACCAAAAAAAAAAATAGCCGGGTGTCGTGGTGGGCGCCTGTAGTCCCAGCTACTCGGGAGGCTGAGGCAAGAGAATCGCTTAAGCCCAGGAGTTGGAGGTTGCTGTGAGCTGGGTGAGGCCACGGCACTCTACCGAGGGCCATAAAGTGAGACTGTCTCAACAAAAAAAAACAAAAAAAAATACATTGCAGATAAAGGATTTATTTATTTATTTATTTTTTGAGACAGAGCCTCAAGCTGTCGCCCTGCATAGAGTGCCATGGCATCACAGCCTGGGCCCTCCAACTCCTGGGCTCAAGTGATTCTCTTGCGTCCGCCTCCCAAGTAGCTGGAACTACAGGTGCCCACCACTATGCCCAGCTATTTTTTGGTTGCAGCCATCATTGTTGTCTTGGTGGGCCCGGGCTGGATTTGAACTTGCCAGCTCAGGTGTATGTAGCTGGCGCCTTAGCCGCTTGAGCCACAGGCGCTGAGCCTTTGATGTCTATTTTTAATATCATTTCTGCTGGTGTCTGAGAGTTGAATGCCATATCATCTTGACCAGGAATTTGAAATCCATTTATTTTCATGACTTATGTTGATTTCCAGATGCAGCCAACACTCTTCCCTGGATTTATTCAAGTCATAGATCTCAAAGTTTGGCTCCCATCTTTTCCACATCAAGATGCATTTTGTATGGAATAAAAGATATTCAGACATTTTAACAAGAATCTCCATTTGAACCCCGAGTCTCTGACATGTGCCCCACTTTATCGCCCTCAGTAGAGTACCATGGTGTCACAACTCACAGCAACCTCCAACTCCTGGGCTTAGGCGATTCTCTTGCCTCAGCCTCCTGAGTAGCTGGGACCACAGGCGCCCACCACAACATACACTGGGGGAAAGAATCCTTATTCAATAAATGGTGCTGGGAGAACTGAATATCCACATGTAAAAGGCTGAAACTGGACCTTCAACTTTCTCCACTCACAAAAATTGATTCAAGATTGATAAAAGACCTAAATTTAAGGCATGAAACAATAAAAAAGAAAGCATGGAAAAATACTTGAAGATACTGGCCTGGGAAAGACTTTACGAAGAAGACTTCAGTGGCACCTGCAACAACAACAAAAATAAACAAATGGGACTTAATTAAACTGAAAAGCTTCTGTACAGCTAAGGAGATAAGAACCAAAGCAAATGGAATACCTACACATTGGGAAAGGATATTTGCATATTTTGAATCAGGAAAAGCTTGATAACTAAGATCTACAAAGAAATTAATCAACATAAAGAGCCAACAATCCCTTATATCACTCGGCAAGCGAGATGAATAGAATCTTCTCTAAAGAAGACAGACGAATGGCTAAGAAACATATGAAAAAATGCTCATAGGTCTCTAATTATTAGAGAAATACAAATTAGAACCACCCTGAGATTTCATCTAAACCCAGTGAGAAAGGCCCACATCACAAAATCTCAAAACTGCAGATGCTGGCATGGATGTGGAGAGAAGGAAACACTTTTACACTGCTGGTGGGACTGCAAACTAATACAACCTTTTTGGAAGGAAGTATGGAGAACCCTTAAAGAATTTAAACTATACCTCCCATTTGATCCTGCAATCCCATTACTAGGCATCTACCCAGAAGAAAAAAAATCCTTTTATCATAAAGACACTTGCACTAGACTGTTTATTGCAGCTCAATTTACAATTGCCAGAATGTGGAAACAGCCTAAATGCCCACCAACCCAGGGATGGATTAACAAGCTGTGGTATGTGTATACCATGGAATACTATTCAGCCATTAAAAAAGATGGAGACTTTACATCTTTTGTATTAACTTGGATGGAAGTGGAACCCATTCTTAGTAAAGCATCAGAAGAATGGAGAAGCAAGAATCCTACATACTCAGTTCTGATATGAGGACAATTAATGATCTAGTACATGGTGGGAGGTGGGGGAAGGGGTGAGCAGAGGCAGGGAAGGGGGAAAGGGGGTGGGAGGTCACTGTGTGTGACACACTTTTGGGGGGGTCGGGGTACAATTATAAGAGGGACTTTACCTAACAAATGGAATCAATGTAACCTGGTTCTTTTTATCTTCAATGAATCCCCAACAACAAAAAATAACTATACATATTAATAGGGTACATGTAATATTTTGATACATGCATACAATGTGTCATGATATTGCATCATTTTGATTAGCAATTAGTTCTCAGAATCCATCCATGGCAGAAGAGACCGCTAAACATCTTTGGCTTTATCTCCTATACATAAATTTGAGTTGAGATTCTGTTTTGTAAAACCTAATCTTCATCTAAATTCAGGTTAATTATTAATTACAGGCTGTTTTGGCTCAGTCGGTAAGGCGCAGGTCCCATATACCGAGGGTGGCGGGTTCAAACCCGGCCCCTGCAAAAACTGCAACCAAAAAATAGCCGGGCGTTGTGGCGGGCGCCTGTAGTCCCAGCTACTCGGGAGGCTGAGGAAGAGAATCGCTTAAGCCCAGGAGCTGGAGGTTGCTGTGAGCTGTGTGACGCCATGGCACTCTACCGAGGGCCATAAAGTGAGACTCTGTCTCTACAAAAAAAAAAAAAAGAAAAAGAAAATGCCATGAAGGCTAAGTTGAACAGTTTGATGAGAATATTTCAGATTGTATATGAAACCCGCACATTGTACCCCTTGATTGCACTAATGTACACAGCTATGATTTAACAATAAAAATAAATTAAAAAAATAAAAATAAAATAAATTTATTTTAGGATAACAGTGAGTCAACTTAAACAAAGTTCTAATTAAATAACACAAGTGGTTTGCCGATAGGACAAAACTAGCGAGCTAGTTGTACCTGTAACACAGAATTTGCAAAAATGGTTCAGCAGGAACGGTGTTCGCGCAAGATGGCTACGGAAGCCGAGAAGATAAAAGAGCACGTTGTAACGTGTTAACCGCTCAACCTGGACCCGGAGGGAAAGATGGCCCCGCCTCCCCGCAGGAGGGCGCAGTGCGCAGGCGCCTCGGTGCGCCTCGGCAGAGGTGCCGGGCCCCACTGCGCAGGCGCGGCGCTCCTGCTGGCGTGATTCCTATGCGGCGGTGGTAGCAGCCAGAAGCCTCCGGGATGAGCACCGCCGAGGCAGACCGCTGGGCGTGGCTGCTGGTGCTCAGCTTTGTGTTTGGGTGCAACGTCCTTAGGATCCTCCTCCCGTCCTTCTCCTCCTTCGTAAGTGGCTGCCTTCAGTTTTCACGGGCCGGGAGCCATGCTGACCCAGGCCCCCGGGGGGTCTGGAGTAGACCTAGGCATCTCCAGCAGGACGCCGAAGGCCAGGCTCAGCCAGCAGTGGCGTCTTAGTCCGTTAAGTGCCTTAAGATTTTTTTTTTTTTTGAGGTAGTTGTTCGCGTCTAAAAGCTGCGAAGCTTAACCCCACGTCCAACTGTGTATTTTTGGGGAGGGGTGTGTGTGTGTGAGAGAGAGAGAGAGAAAGAAATACTTGACAGTATTGGCGACGCCCACCTGGCAGAAATTTTTGGGTTGTGGGTGGCTCGGACAGGGAGTTCACAGTGCCCCGCTGCCAGCCTCATTCGTTTCCATTAGCTCCTGGACTGTGGGGGCATTCGAGCAGCCCTTGGCTGCTAGAGTACCATGGTTTCTCGGAGGCCTCGCTTGCTGGGTCCGCAGAGCCATGACCCAGACACACGGATCTCACGTGTCCAGGAGCTCACATGCTTGGGATGAGGAGACGGGCGTTGAGGGAGAATCTCAGTGCAGTGTGATGCTTTCTGTATCCGAGAGACCGACAAGCTCCGGGGATTTTGTTAGGCATTTGGCTAGGCAGTGACTAGGGATTCGTGAACAGGAACTTGGTGGCAAATTGGATGGAGCGTGGTGGATGTGGGCTTGGGGAGTGGTCAGGGAACATTAGGAGCTGTCCCCAGGAAAGGGCGCCCACTATAAGCTCACCGCAGGAATGTGGTATGGCCCAGACTGACTTCAAAGATTGAATGGATGTGTGGTAGCGTTGTCCTGGAAAACAGTTCTTGCTTTTCTCTCCTAATGTTAAGTTGAAGTAGTAGTGTATTTAAAACTAAGCAGCACTTCTGCTTCTTTATGCTTTATTCTACCGGTATCATTGCTTGTTTTGTGCAACGCTCTTACTCCGGCCTTATGTACCCTCTGTCCTGAGGTATGGGGAATTGTTCCTCACATTCTTCGCAATCTTCTTTCATGCGGTTTAGTCTTTAAAAAAAATAAGAAAAAAGATAATGTCCCAGGTCCTAAGCATTGCATAAAAGACTGAAGAGCTGATTCCTACCCATCTTCCTTTTTCTTTGTAAAACAGACATAACATAAAATGTATTGACTTAACCTTTTTTGCATTTCAGTGGCATTAAGCACATTCACGTTGTTTTGCAACCATCAGTTGCAGAAACTTTCTCTTGTCCAGTTGAAACTCTGTACTCATTAAACACTAACTTCCCATTCCTCCCTCCCTCAGCCTCTGACAACCACCATTCTAACTTTCTGTCTGTAGAAGTTTGTCTGTTTTAAACCTCATGTAAATGGAATCATGCAGTTTTTCCTTTTATGTCTCACGTATTTCACCTATTATAATATCTTCAAGGTTCATCCACATTGTTGCATGTGTTAGAATTTACTCCTTTTTGTTTTTTTAGAATTTACTCCTTTTTAAGGCTGAATCATATGCCATTGTACCACATTTTGCTTTTTCATTCATCTGTCTGTGGACAGATGGGTTATTGGGTTATTTCCACCTTTTGACTATTGTGGATAATGCTGCTAAAACACTAGTGTTCAAATATCTGTTCACGTCTTTGCTTTCAATTCTTTTGGGTATATACCCAGAAGTGGAATTGCTGGATCATATGATGATTCTATATTTCCTTTTTTATGGGAAACCACCATACTGTTTTCCACAGTGGCCACACAATTTTACATTCCCACTAGCAGTGCACAAAGGTTCCATTTGCTGCTGTGAGCTGTGTGAGGCCACTGCACTCTACTGAGGGCCATAAAGTGAGACTCTGTCTCTACAAAAAAAAAAAAAAAAGTTCCATTTCCTGTATGTTGTCGGACATTGCTATTCTGTGTGTTTTTTTTTTTTTGGTAGCGAGGTTACTGCTGCAGTCTAGACATGCACCAGGCTTGTGCCCTCTAGGGGTGGCCATTCATCATTTAGGAAAATGAGCATTAGGCTAGTTCTCGGACCTGTGTCCATTCCTGTGCTGCGGCCTGCAGGCTGTATAGCTTAACTCAAACCAGTTAGTTTTCCCAAAAACCCATTTTGTCTTCACTCCAGCCTGGGCAATAGAGGGAGACTCTTGTCTTAAAAAACACTGGTTGTAAACTTGATTATTAGCCAGGTTCAGAGGGTTAACATAATTACCCCTGCAGTGTACAGCCTCATAGTTGGTGTTGGAAAAGTAATAAAGATCTATTTTGCCTGATCACTGGCTTTGTCACTGGTGAGGGCCTGTGAAAAGCCGTAAGGAGCGCACTGGTTCCGGGTAGGGTGAAATGCTGCTCCTTCACAGTGGTCAGAGGTGCCCCATCACAGCCTCTGGTCTGGGGACTCAAGTGGCAGAGTCAGGACAAGAAACAGTTGGATTTCTGAATACAGTGCCCACGGATGGGCTGTGCTCATATACTTTGGATTACAGCCCTCCCTCCACCCCCATCCCCCCAGGAGGGTTCAGAAGTTCTGAAACTTCTGTGTCTGGCGTGAAGCCCTTTAGGAAGCTGAAGTATCAGAAGTCCTTGGTCCAGCAAAAGGTACTGCAAGGTCCTGGGAAGAGGCAGTCTCGGGAGAGGGGTAGGAGTGGGATGCCAGTTACAAATACACCTAGCTCTTGGTGTTAAAGTGGTTGGAATTTTCAAGGTGGCCACGGAACTCATTAATGAGAGAGCGTCGGTCATTTACTAGGCAATCCAGTAATTCAGCTGTGGCATTGGGTGAGCCCCACCTCTGAGTAGGTGCAGGAGAGGCGCATTGCGCAGACGCCGGGGGGCTGGTGCGGGCCGAGGGCGCGAGGTCCCCGCCAGCCGCGCTCACTGCACAGGCGCCAGGGGTTCCTTCACAGACCCGCGAGTGAGAGGGTGCGTCCTGTAGCGGCTGCAAGTAGGGACGAGGACCATTTTTAGATTCTACGTTTTTGAAATATTTTTTCTCTTTCTGTTGCCCCAAAGTGGCCAACTCCCTTTCCCTCCAGGGGTCTTGAGGCAAGAGGCAGACATTGCAGGGCCTTCTTTCCCTCCTGCCCCCACTTTTATAGAGCACTTGTGTAGAGGGTCCCTGCTGGGGGCCACGCATGCGCACGGCCTTCGAGTGTCGGCGGTGATGATGCGGTCTACGTCACACGCCGTGACCTTGGACCCCAGGCCTGAGAAACGGGTTTGCTGCAGCCATGAGGTCGGGTGCGCAGGCCTCGGGATGGCTCCAGTCTGGGGTTTGCTCCCGCAGACGCAGGGGCCGGGTGCGGGGCGCGAGTGGCATCTCGCTTGTTGAGGGTCCCAAGCTTCGCATGGGCCTTAGTCTGTTTCCAAGGTGGAGGACTCATCCCCTCAGGGACGTTCCCGAGTGGGTGACCAGAGTTAGTCCCCCTTGCCCACTGAATTCTATGGAGGGAGGGCATGGGCTGTACAGGTCACAAGTCATGTCATCAGTTTTCACGCGGGCCTGGCCGTGAGAATTGTCGGCAGTGAGTACTGGTGGAGTGGGAGTTTGGCCAAGTTCAAGCCTCGGCGTTATGCCTGTTGGCAAAGAACACTGAATAGAAACGGCATCTGAGGGTGACTATGGCAGGAGGTTGTTAGGAGCCCAGACAGGCAGGCGGCCAGCATCTGAGGACAGGGTGGACGGGAGGACTGATTCTGTTTTTTTACTCACTGGATTTTCTACTGCCCCAGTCATCTTGATAAGAATTGTGTAAACTCCTTTTCTGCTTCAGAATTCTTTGTGGACCTATGTCCAAGATCTTGAAAGGCTGCGTCCTGCACAGCTTATCTATTTCCGTCAATTGTGAATTATAATAGCCTGGAAGGTGGCTTTTGAGTTTAGAAAAAGACTATTTATTTATTTAGAGAAAGAATCTCACTTTGTCGCCCTTGGTAAACTGCTATGGAGTCACAACTCGCAGCAACCTCCACCAGCTCCTGGGCTTAGGCGATACTCTTTTTTTTTTTTTTTTTTTTTATTAAATCATAGCTGTGTACATTGATATATTCATGGGGCATCATTCACTAGCTTCACAGACCGTTTACCAAGTTTCACATATATAGGCGATACTCTTGCCTCAGCCTCCCTGGTATCTGGGACTACAGGAGCCTGCCACAACACCCAGTTATTTTTAGAGACAGGTCTTGCTCTTGCTCAGGCTGAGCTCAGGCAATCTACCCTGCTTGGCCTCCCAGAGTGCTAGGATTACAGGCATGAGCCACTGCCCATGTTAATCTTTTTTTAAAATTTTGAAACAAACACAAATGGGCAGAAAAGTTACATGTACAGTATGAGGAAAGGGTTTTGTTTCCTGAATCATTTGAAAGTAAATTGTCAGCCTGAACCCTTTCAGTCCCCAATACTTTGTCTTGTAAACAGCGGCCTTGTTCATGATATAGCTGTGAAGTAATTTGCTATTGCAAATCCTTAGGTCCTGTCTGGGTTTTCCATGTTTCCTAATAAAGCCCTTTATTGCAAAAGGACCCACTGTAGAATTATGCATTGCACTTACTTGTCATGTCTGTGTAGTTTCCTACAATCTGGAGGAATATCTCAGTCTTTCCTTGATGTGCATGAATGTGCATGACACATTTCTGAGTATCAGAGGGCAGAGATTTTGTAGAGTGGCTGCCTGCTAGCTTGCCTGACGGAGCGGCAGGGATATTTCCAAACTAATGTGTTCTCATCCACAAGACAACTATTTGGGGTGTTTGCTGATTGCTTTGGGCTACTTTCCAGAGGCACCTCCTGAGGTTTTCTTAGACCTGTGGCGCCACTCCTGGCCCGTGTCACCTGTTGGCCATCATCATCTTGTCCCCAAATCACCAGGCAGGTGTCAGGAAGAGGGACCTTGTGGGGACTGCCTAGGTGGGCCACAAGTGCGTGGCTGGCAAGGCACAGCAGGGTAGGGTGGGGGCTCCTCCTTAAGTACGTTTACATCTGTGTTTATTTCTCTTATCAGTAGGAAACCATGAATTTATATACCCTTACCTTCCTTTCTAAGTCAACACCACAAAGTTCGTTCTGGCTCCCTCCTAGTCCTGTCATTCTCAATATGTTTACTTGGTGTGATCAGTCCTTCCTTTGTAACTAATCTCCTGTCTTCACGGCCTGCCCTACCTGCCTATCCCCACTTGGGTTCCAACACGGTGTTTGGCAAGTTTCCTTCTTCCTGTTTTATGCCATCCCCATTCACTGGTTCAGATTCTGCTTCTCATGTCAGGCTGCCCTCTCTTGAAGTCTCCTATACCACTATACTTGGCCCTGACTCCTCTCGCCAGGGTACTCCTGTAGGAATGGCCTCCATGTGGTCTTTGGGCTCCGACCCCCAGCCCTGGGCTACCACCTCAACCATGCCTTGCTCTGCCCCATCTAATCTAGGACTGAATTCTTCAGGAAGAGAAGAGGATGATGCATGTTCCTTTGAATGATAGCTCTGGTGATAGAATTGGTTTTCATTTTATAATCCCGGTTTTAGTTATAGTGATAGATGTATACATTTGTACTGTAACAATTCATGAGCGTGTTTGCAAAAGGAAAAATACAGTTTGAATAGTGATTCAAATATGAGGGAGTTTTTTGTGTGTATGGGGTAATTGTAGGCAGCAGGAAAAGGTGATGGGGCTGTTGTGTAGGTACAGCACAGCTTGCCCGGGGGAAGGATGGTAATAGGATGTTGGAGGAAGGTATACCTGTTCTGCCACTTCTCTCGTGTGCTGGAATTGCTTCAAAAGCAGTGATGGGGCGTGGTGGGGAGAGTTCCCACGAGGGACTGCTCCAAACTGACTGGAGATGGGACCAGCAGGAATTCTAAAGACAGAAGCACAAACACCAGGTTGATGCTCCAAAGTATTTATTAGGGGAACTTCCAAAGTGCTGTGGCAGTCAGTCCTCATGACAGAGGAGAAAGGTATGTTTTACCTAATGTGTATACCACAAGAGGGTTGGGTTATGGAGTTAATTAGAGGTATAGAGAATTTGGCTCAGGGCAGGGGCTGGTTTGTATGTATTGAGCAGCAGGATTACTCTCTGTGTTTTCAAATAACAATCTGAACTCTTTTTTTTTTTTTTTTGTAGTTTTTGGCTGGGGTTGGGTTTGAACCTGCCACCTCCGGCATATGGGGCTGGCACCTTACTCCTTTAAGCCACAGGCGCCACCCAACCTGAACTCTTTTATCAGTACTTAGGGAATGTTCAAGGCTCTCGTTTGGGTTCAGACCTGCAGGGGAAGCATGCAGCTGGCTCTAGAAAGACAGTTGGGGAAGCAATGGGAAGGCACTGATCCCAGCTGTCTACTCTCCAGATGTCCAGGGTGTTGCAGAAGGATGCAGAGCAGGAGTCACAGATGAGAGCAGAGATCCAGGATATGAAGCAAGAGCTCTCCACGGTCAATATGATGGATGAATTTGCCAGATATGCCAGGCTGGAAAGGAAGATTAACAAGATGACGGATAAGCTCAAAACTCATGGTACCTGGCCACACACTGTGGGTCATGTCTGTAAACCCAGCACTTTGGGAGACCAGGGTTTGAGACCAGCCTGGGCAATACAAAAAATTTAAAAAATTAGCTGGGCATGGCATATACCTGTAGTCCTACCTACTCAGGAGGCTGAGCCAGGAGGGTTTCTTGAGCCTGGGAGTTGGAGGTAGTGACCTGTGATTACACCACTATACTCCAAGCTGGGTAAGAGATCAGATCCTGTCTCACCAAAAAACAAAAACCGGTTGGGCGCAGTGACTTGTGTCTGTAATCCTAGCACTCTGGGAGGCCGAGGAGGGTGGATTACCTGAACTTAAGAGTTTGAGACTAGCTTGAGCCAGAGTGAGACCCCATCTCTAAAAAATAGCCTGGTGTTATGGTGGGCGTCTGTAGTCCCAACTACCAAGGAGGCTGAGGCAAGAGAATCACTTTGAGCCCAAGAGTTTGAGGTTGCTGTGAGTTGTGAGGCCATGGCACTCTACCGAGGGCAACAAAGTAAGACTTTTTCTCAAAAACAAAAACAAAACCAAATACCCTCATGATACTGGTCTTAGTTGTAGCCCAGAAAGCTTCATAAGAGCTGATTAATAGAAAAGTCTTTATATGAAGATTAATACAATTATATGCTTTGTTTCTTGGGTGTTCTAAATATTGATAGAAACTTTAAGTTGTCAAGAAGAAACCTAATAGTAATTATTTTCTCTTTATTTGCTAGTGAACCTTTGCTTTCTAAACTGAAACATCTATAATAGGATCTTGTTAGATTTTCTTCAGAGCCAACTTCTTTTTTTTTTTTTTTGTAGAGACAGAGTCTCACTGTACCACTCTTGGGTAGAGTGCCGTGGCGTCACACAGCTCACAGCAACCTCCAACTCCTGGGCTTAGGCGATTCTCTTGCCTCAGCCTCCCGAGTAGCTGGGACTACAGGCGCCCGCCACAGTGCCCAGCTATTTTTTGGTTGCAGTTTGGCTGGGGCCGGGTTTGAACCCACCACCCTCGGTATATGGGGCCGGCGCCTTACCGACTGAGCCACAGGCGCCACCCGCCAACTTCTTATTGTAGGTTTTCATTTTCAAATTCACTTTTCTGAGAGAAAATAATCTCATAGTGGATTCCCATGGGCTTTTGTTCCATTCTCTAGAAAATGCCCAGCTGGAGTATAGACTCCAAGGTGCAGCCTCCTGTGATGAAGACTGTTCCCTGGGGCAGACTGTGCTGAGAGACCCTGTGGTGTGTGCTCTGTGAAGGGCTGTCTCCACTGCTAGGGAAGCTCACAGCAGGGCGTCTGCCAGGCTGGGCCAGCTGGACTCCCATTTTGGGTCCAGTGGTGTGTAGGCTGGGAAGTAGGAGCATGTAGTCCTGTTGGGAGGTAGTAGTTGCATTAGAAAGAGAATCTCTGTTTTAGATGAATCTTTTTTTTGTTTGTTTGTTTTTTGAGACAGTGTCTTACTGTGTGGCCCTTGGTAGAGTGCTGTAGCGTCACAGCTCACAGCAAACCTCAAACGCTGGGGCTTAAGGGATTCTCTTGCCTCAGCTTCCCAAGTAACTGGGACTATAGGTGCCTGCCACAATGCCTGGCTATTTATTGTTGTTGTTTAGCAGGCCAGGCTGGGTTCAAACCCACCAGCCCCGGTGCATGTGGCTGGCGCCCTAGCCACTGAGCTATAGGCGCCGAGCCTTAGATGAATCATTTTAAGAGTTTTCAAAATTAAAGCTATTTGCCCAGGCAGGGTGGC
This sequence comes from Nycticebus coucang, assembly GCF_027406575.1. NCBI lineage: Eukaryota > Metazoa > Chordata > Mammalia > Primates > Lorisidae > Nycticebus > Nycticebus coucang. The sequence continues at coordinate 6,434,909 of NC_069795.1, read as the reverse complement.
TAAAGCCTGTAATCCTAGCACTCTGGAAGGCCCAGGTGGGTGGATTGCTTAAGCTCACAAGTTTGAGACCAGCCTGAGCAAGAGCGAGACCCCATCTTTACTAAAAATAGAAAAACTGAGGCAGTTTTTCAGTGACTTATGCCTGTAATCACTTGAGTATCACTTGAGCCCAGAGTTGGTGGTTGCTATGAGCTGTGATACTATGGCTTTTTACCCAAGACAGCAGCTTGAGACTCTTTCTCAAAAAAAAAACAAAAAACAAAAAAACAACCCCCCCAAAAAAAACAAAACCAAAATTAAAGCTATTTAAATCTCACAGTCCGAGTGGGATTTTGTTTTAAATAATAGCATAGTGAGATAGTAGATGACTTTTTAAAAATTCTGTTTTATATTGTGTAAATAAATTGATTGTTTCATTTATAATCAAAATATTTTATAAGGGAAAATAACATTTTTTGTGTACTTGAATATTAATTTTTCAGGACTGACATTGTTTTATTTTTTTTTCTTTCAGTGAAAGCACGGACAGCTCAATTAGCCAAGATAAAATGGGTTATCAATGTTGCTTTCTACATACTACAGGTAAGTGTGCTGTAGTGTCACATGGGGTCATTAGAGTTGGCAATGACGGGGCTTCAGAAGCTTATGGGCCATGAAAGCCAGAGATTGGAGTTCTGGCTTTTTCACTTTCAGCTGCTGTGTCATTTGGTCCTACCAATGTGTAAGTCTGCACACACTGTGAATTCAGAAGTTAGACTAAAAGAAAGCCTTTTTCTTGATTAGAGGTTGTTAAGATCAGGACTTACTGGCGTATTAACCCTGAAGTAACTTCTCAGGAAGTCTTTTGTATTTATTGCCTTTATTCTAGTACAGTTTTAAGGGTCTGGGGGGATGAAGTAAGAAGCATATATTGATACTTTCTCTAAGATCATCATTGATATTAGTCTTTGCTTGTTTCCTGGTGTGCTTAAACACATGCTTTATTCTGGCAGAGCCAGTTTTTCTCTCATCCTGCGCTGCTGCATTCATGCGTACATGCCTTAGTGGCTGCTTTAGTCAGTTTCTGCGGTTCAGTGCTATGGGTCGTCTTTCTGAAGGGAAAGGATTCACGCTCATGCCCTCCCCCACAAAAGCCCAGGTTTGGAAAGACATACAAGGGAATCGATGCTGAGGTACTATTGACTTGGGACAGGTTTCTCAGAGACAGGAGTTAAGCCAGCTGCTCTCTTTTAAGGGTCTGGTCATTAGAGCAGCATATTCAGCCCAGAAAGGGGACAGAAGCCAACCAAAGGAGCATTGCTGGGGACAGCACAGAAAATTAAGCATCAGTTCTCCACCCACCACTGAGCCTCACAGAGGGTTCACCTATGCACGTGTATGCTGGCACCAACACTCACATGTGAATGTGGGAATTAATTATGTTTTCAAGGATCTTAGAAGTGGAAATGGGTTTTGTCTCTAGGCAGGTGTACTTAGCATGTAGTCTGACTATTCAGTGTGAAAAGAATACCTTGGTTAATTTATTAGTCAATTTAAATTGTGGTTAGACCTAGTCTTACTAAAACAGTAAAATGCCAGTTCATATAATAAGGCTCACCCACTTGTTAGCAGTATATTCCAGATGTCCTCATGAGCTCATCTTCAATTAGACATTCTGTTTCAAGGTCTCAGCAGTTAGTAACCGTGGATGTGTGTCTGCTGCCTGTGAGGACTGGTTGTGAGGCTTGCCTCTTCAGTCTGGAGAGTGCTCAGTTTTCTCTGTATGTTGCCCATTTTTCTTTCTATGGTTATTGGGTATGTGGCTGGCGGGTTATTTTCACTCACCAGATGTATTTTTCCAGGCTGCTTTGATGATCTCACTCATTTGGAAGTACTATTCTGTCCCTGTAGCTGTTGTGCCAAGTAAATGGATAACCCCACTAGACCGCCTGGTAGCCTTTCCTACTAGAGTAGCAGGTAAGAATGAAATTCCTGGGAAATATACTGGGAGATATGGATAGTCTTATGTAGACGTTTGTGGTGGAAGATTTAGCTAGCTTAGCATCAGCCTCTCCATACATTTAGTGGGCAGGGTTTGTGTCTCAACCTCATGCCATGCTGCAGTGAAGAAATTGAGGTCTAGAGAAGTTACTTGCCCAGGGGCACCAGCATGTTACCGAGCAGAACTAGAATTCAGTTCCTGGTCTATTTTTTTTTTTTTTTAAGAGACAGAGTCTTATTTTATCCCCCTCAGTAGAGTGCTGTGGTATCGCAGCTCACAGCAACCTCTACTCTTGGGCTTAGGTGATTCTCTTGCCTCAGCCTCCCAAGAGGCTGGGACTACAGGTGCCCACCACAAGGCCCGGCTATTTTTTGTTGCAGTTTGGCCAGGGCCAGAGCTGGGTTTGAACCTGCCACTCTCGTTATATGGGGCCAGTGCCCTACCTGCCACAGGTGCCGCCCCCTCAGGTCTATTTCTGAAATTATGACCACTGCTTAGAGTCTCACACCCCATTTATTGAAATACCACCTGCAGTTTCCAATTCTGTGTCTTTTCACTCCTTACTGTCGTTTGCCTTCTGCAGCACTTGCTGCTGTTGGCATTCTCTTTTTTTTTGGGAGGCAGAAAAGCCTCCAAACCCTCCTGTCCTGGGTAGAGTGCTGTGGCATTGTAGCTGACAGCAACTTCAAACTTCTGGGCTCAAGAGATCCTCTTGCTTCAGTCTCCCAAGTAGCTGGGACTGCCGGCACCTGCCATAACATTTAGCTATTTTTTTCTATTTTTAGTAAAGATGGGGTATCACTCTTGCTCAGGTTGGTGTCAAATTCCTGAACTCAAGGGATCCACCTGCCTTGGCCTCCTGGAGTGCTGGATTACAGGTGTGAGCCACTGAGTTTGGCTGGTCATTATTTTATTTTTGAAAGGTAATCTTTTTTAGATGTTAGAAGTAGTACATATCGGGCGGTGCCTGTGGCTCAGTGAGTATGGCACCAGTCCCATATACCGAGGGTGACGGGTTTGAACCCGGCTCCTGCAAACTGCACCAAAAATAGCCGGGCATCGTGGCGGGCACTTGTAATCCCAGCTACTCGAGAGGCTGAGGCAAGAGAATCAGCTAAGCCCAAGAGCTGGAGGTTGCTGTGAGCTGTGATGCCATGGCCCTCTACCGAGGGTGACAAAATGAGACTGTCTCTAAAAAAAAAAAAAAGTAGTAGTACATATCATTGTAAAATTATTAGAAATAGATAATTAAAAAAAAATCCTATTAGCTATGGATAATCTCTCTTATCCATATTTTTTCCATTCCATTTCCATACTATTGTGATACATTTTTTCCAGTTTTTTTCATTTATTTTGATATAATTAAGGTTATCTGGCACATGGGATTTTATATCCCTTTTTTACTTTACAGTGTAAGTCCGTTCCCACGTGTCTTAGTCTGTTCAGACTTCTGTAACAAAATGTTATGAACAAGTAGCTTATTAACAACAGATGCTCATGTGTCTCCATTTATTTCTGACAGTTCTAGAGGCTGGGAAGTCAGAGATCAAGGCATCAGCAGATTTGGTGTCTGATCAGGGCCCATCTTCTGATTCATAGATAGCGCCTTCTCACTATGTCCTCACGTGGTGGAAAGAAGGCAAGAATGAGGTCCCTTGGGTCTTATTTATAAGGACATTTATTCTATTCATGAGAGCTCTGCTCCTTATGACATAGTTACCTCCCAAAAGTCTCCACCTCCTAATACTATATTGTTGTGGGGATGAGGATTTCAACATGAATTTCAGACCATAGCACTTTATCAATAAACTTTATTCAGGAATTATCAGTAGCTCTTCTTCATTTGGGTATGTCATAATTTACTAATTTCCCTGATGAAGAATGTTTATTGAGATCCTAATGTTTAGTTATTAAAGATGATGGGGGCAGCACCTGTAGCTCAGTGGGTAGGTGTTGGTTGGAACCCAGCCCAGGCCAGCTAAAACAACGACAACTACAACAAAAAAAAATAGCTGGGCAATGTGGCGGGCGCCTGCAGTGGGAGGCTGAAGCAAGAAAATCGCTTAAGCCCAAGAGTTTGACGTTGCTGTGAGCTAAGATGCTATGGCATTCTACCGAGGGTGACAAAACAAAACAAAAAAGATTATGGTGTGTCATAAATCTGTGTCGGTCAGTCTTTGGCTGTGATTTGGGATTATTCTGGAGGTTAATTAATAGTCCAAAGAAATAACTGTTTGAAAGATGTATAATTTAGGGCGGCGCCTGTGGCTCAAGCAGTAGGGCGCCAGTCCCATATGCCGGAGGTGGTGGGTTCAAACCCTGCCCCGGCCAAAAAAAAAAAAAAGAAAGATGTATAATTTAGCCATGACCTCTATGCCCTTCCTTCAGCTTCCCCTTCCCTTGGCACAGCAGGGCCCAGGTCAGAGCCTCTGCACTGCTGACCAGAGGAGCAACAGGCTGCCCTTCCAAGCCTCCCGCAGAGCCCAATGGCCAGTCTCACAGCCTGTCCCGTGAGATGCCCACGTATCTCCATTATCAGTGGGGCAAGCAAGGCATGGGCAAACCATGCCTTGTTTATAATGTTTCTTTGAGAAAGGAAAAATAGTCTTACAGTCCGTTGATACCGCAAATAGTAACACATATCTCTGGCAGGAAGTGTAATTCCAGCTTAGCAAAGAATGCGACTCTGTGAATCCATAGAAAGTCTGACAGTTTTGAACTGACAAAACAAAAACTTAGTCTTTCTTGACCCTGCACTGTTAGAGAGGAATTGAAACACTCTTGTTTCCGTAAGTTAGAGGTAGCAGAGGCAGGCAGTGTGGGTAGCACTGCTGGCGTGCTCTCTCACGTGGGATTTCTTTATTTTCAGGTGGTGTTGGAATTACCTGTTGGATTTTAGTCTGTAACAAAGTTGTGGCCATTGTGCTTCATCCTTTCAGCTGAAAAGGAAGATAAATGTGGCAATGAGACTTTTAAAAAATGGAGTTTCTTTTATATTAGGGTAAAAATCTTATTTATGCTTTTTTTAAAACAAAAATGTTAGATTTTTGCTGTTGAATATGTTTGTTCTTGGACTTCATGTGAGATCCTTGTAAGAATTAAGATTTTCCTGTACTTGTCTTTGGGCCGGAAAGGTCAGTTTATGACACATGTAACTTTTTTTTTCACAAAAATGTCTCAGTTTTATTCCGGCGATTTACATCTTCCCTGCTTTTTTGCTGACCTGAGCCGGAATGCAGAGGATGTTGGGGTTTCCTCCATGACTCTGGCCAGCACGTTGTCAATATAGTCTCCCAGCTCACAGACCTGAAATTCCTTCTGACTTATTGTTTCCTTCTGTTTGAGGACCATCTGGATCAGCTCATCATGGCTCAGCTGTGCGTAAGCAAAGGCAGGGTCCGAGGGGTTGTATTTCTTCATCACTGATGATGGTGGCAGTTCCGAAGCTGGAGTTAGCAGTCTTGGTGGCTGTTGTGTTCATTGGCTTCGCAGGATGAAGTCTATGCTTGGCTGAGCCAGGGCCAGTACCTGGCTGAGCTGAGACTGGATGTGTCTCTGAGGGCGAGACCCATTCCAGATCTGCAGGAAATGTGTAACATGGGAGTTGCACACTTTCGCACACTTTTGTCATATTTTGATCATATCACCAACTGGAAAGTCAAAATTTTGTAACAAGTGAAGGCATAGTACTATTCTTAATGTGGTTTAGAAAGTAACTTGATTTTAATATCACTATTTGAATTTGAAAATCTGTTTTGTACTCTCGTGGAGTACACTTAAAAGAGTAATTGACATTGCTTGTGCTTCTTCCTCAGTCAGAAATACTGTTGGACAGCTGTTTGTATAGTGGTATTTACTTATTTGATGCTGTCACTTTTTCATGACTAGTTTATAAATGTATTCTTGAGACTATAATTGTTTTATGCTCAAATTGTGTTATGTATGTAAAGCATTTTAAAATTCAGTGTATTTTATAAGCATTTAATATTTATGCTTTATAGAATGTAACAGCTAAAAAAAACAAAAACCTAGTAATCTTGGTTAAATTAATCTGAACTGAAACCTGTTTGGCCTGTAAAGTATAATTGTACTAAATCTTTTTTAAAACACTTTTCTCTTATTAAAATCTTTGCAAGTGCTTGTGTGACTTCCTTATTAGTTACTTGCTGTGAGCAACCCCTAACTGACTCAGAGTCATTAACTAAGAGGGTGACCATAGCAACTCTAAAGCTAAATACTGTCCTTAGTTTTTTTTTTTTTTTTTTTTTGTAGAGACAGAGTCTCACTTTATGGCCCTCGGTAGAGTGCCGTGGCCACACACACACAGCTCACAGCAACCTCCAACTCCTGGGGTTAAGCGATTCTCTTGCCTCAGCCTCCTGAGTAGCTGGGACTACAGGCGCCCGCCACAATTCCCGGCTATTTTTTGGTTGCAGTTTGGCCGGGGCTGGGTTTGAACCCGCCACCCTTGGTATATGGGACCGGCGCCTTACCGACTGAGCCACAGCTCCGCCCTGTCCTTAGTTTTTGAAAGATCGCATTTCTTTTTCTTGGGTTCCCTAATTATCACAAGGTAGTTCATGGTTATTTTGGCTAATTGCACTGTGAAGAGACAAGGTGCTGCGGTCCTTTAGTTTACTGTCATAACTGAAGGCCCCAGAGTGGGCTGCAGGTTCTGCTCACTGAGCTCAGTGCTGCAGGCCTGCCTAGCTCCAGGTTTTCTTAGCTCTGAGGAGGGGCACAGCAGGGGATGCAGTACCGTGGAGGACCTGTACTCTGGCTTCCAGTATCTTCTCTCCGCACAGGATGCATTTTGGCCACAAAAGATGAGATGCCAACCTGAGGAGGAGACTGGAGCAGCACAGAAGCTGCAGGGTCCCTTAGACGAAGCTTAGCGCTTGGAAGGTACATGCCTACCTCTCACCTCGGTGAGCTACCTAAGTAAACAGCTGGGCAGCCAGCTACAGCATGCCTGAGACGCTTTGGATCACTAGCTGGTGTAAAGTATCTCTGAAGAGACTCTTATCTCCTTAAGCACATGTTACTTCAGTTGATACTGCAAGAATTTTGACAATCTTGTGGCTAGAGGGAAAGGAAAGATTTATAGTTCATAGCTGTTAACTCTTACCACATATATGAACAGAATGTGAAGATTAGGGGAAATTTAAATGTTCCTTATATGTCATATCATTGTTTTTTCAGAAATTATATTTGTTTTAAAATAGCAAATATGCTACAGAATTCAAAAGATCCAGAAAGTGACACAGTAAAAAGCATTTCTGATCTGCTACTGTCTTGTCACCTAGTTTCTCAAAGTTTCCCATTGTTGCCACTTCCTATGATTCTTCTCATGATATTCTATGCATTTATGGATATTGACATATGTGCTTTTAAAGTAAATGTTTTTAAATTATAAAAGTAATACTTAGTCCCAGCTACTTGGGAGGGTGATCTGGGCTTGAGCCCAGGAGTTGAAGACCAACCTGGGCAAAATAGCGAGACTTTGTTTCAAAAAATGAAATAAAAGTAATACCTAAAAAACGACAACAACAGCAAAAAGTAATACGTTTGCTGCTTAAAAAAAAAAAATCTAACTTGAGGCTCCATGCCCATAGTTCAGTGGGTAGGGCGCCGGCCACGTACACTGAGCCTGGCAGGTTCGAACCCGGCCTGGACCAGCTAAAATCAACAATGACGACAACAACAATAACAAAAACAACAAAAATGGTCGGGTGTTGTGGCAGGCACCTGTAGTCCCAGCTACTTAGGAGGCTGAGGCAAGAGAATCGCTGAAGTCCAAGAGTTTGAGGATGCTGTGAGCTGTGATACCATGGGCACTCTACCCAGGGTGAAATAGTGAAACTCTTTCTCAAAAAAAATCTAACTTGGGAAGCATAGAACTGAAACAAGCAAACAAAATGTCCCATGATTCCATAGAACTGGGGTAGTATACTGAGTTAATGGTCCAGCTTTTTTCTTTTTTCTTTATATGTGTATGTAATATTTACAGATAGCTGCTAGGTTTGGGGTTTTTAAAAAAAAGTTTTAATGTATTTTTTGAGATAGTCTCACTCTGTCGCCCAGGCTAGAGTGCTGTGGTATCAGCTTAGCTCCCAGCAACCTCAAACTCCCCTGAACACAAGTGATCCTCCTGCCTCAGACTCCTGAGTATCTGGGACTACTGGTGTGCACCATGACGACTGGCTGAGTTTTCTATTTTTCGTTGAGGTCTCTTACTAGGGCTTGTCTTGCCTTGGCCTCTCAGAGTTCTGGGATTAGAGGCAGGAGGTACTGTGCCCAGCCCCTACCCAGAACACTTTTTTTTTTTTTTTTTTTTTGAGACAGAGTTTCACTATATCGCCCTCAATAGAGTGCCATGGCATCACAGCTCATAGCAACCTCAAACTCCTGGGTGTAAGTGATTTTCTTGCCTCAGCCTCTCAAGTAGTTGGGACTACAGGCGCCCACCACAATGCCTGGCTATTTTTTGTTACAGTTGTCATTGTTTAGCTGGCCCAGCTGTGTTCGAACATACCAGCCTCAGTGTATATGGCTGGTGCCATAACCACTGTGCTACCGGCGCTGAAATCATCTTTATTATATTTTGGAGGGTACACAATTCTAGGACGATAGCTATTCTGTCAGCATTTTGAAAATCCTATTCCACTAATTTTCTTTTTTCGAGTCAGAGTCTCACTTTGTCAACCTCGATAGAGTACTGTGGCATCACATGTCACAGCAACCTCAAACTCCTGGGGTCAAGTGATTCTCTTGCCTCCCAAGTAGTTGGGACTACCAGGCGCTCACCACAATGCCTGTGTATCTTTAGAGATGGGGTCTTCCTCTTGCTCAGGCTGGTCTTGAACCTGTGAGCTCAGGCAATCCACCCGCCTTGGCCTCCCAGAGTAGGATTACAGGTGTGAGCCACTGCGTCTGGCCCTAATTTTCTAACTTCTGTTATTGAGAAGTTTAGTTCTTCTTTTCAAGATAAGTTCTTTTCCTTTATGGTAACTTTCAAGATTTTCTCTTTGCAGTGCAGTTTCAACATGTTCTAGCTAGGTGTGAATTTTTTATTTCAGTTGCTATTTATTTTGCTTGGGATTCATTGGGTTTTCATAACCAATACATTGCTATCTTTTCTCATTTCTGGAAAATGTTTAGCCTTTACTTTTTTTTTTTTTAGACAGAGCCTCAAGCTGTTGCCCTGGGTAGAGTGCTGTGGCATCCCAGCTCACAGCAACCTCCAATTCCTGTGCTCAAGCGATTCTCCTGCCTCTGCCTCCTGAGTAGCTGGGATGACAGGCACCTGCCACAACGCCTGACTATATATATATTTTTTTGGTTGCAGCTGTCGTCGTTTGGCGGGCCCGGGCTGGATTCGAACCTGCCAGCTCAGGTGTATGTGGCTGGTGCCTTAGCCACTTGAGCCACAGGCGCGGAGCCCAGCCTTTACTTTTTAAGTTATTTAGTGCTGCTTCATTCTTTTTTCTCTTCTTCAGAAACTCCACTCAGAGCTTTGATTTCTTTCACTGTGATCTTCAGGATGTTTTACCTTCCTCTCAGATTTTCTGTCTCTCTGTGCTTCTATATTGACAATTTCTTCACCTGTTTATCAAGTTAAATTGTTATATGTCCTCTGAGTTCTTTTTTATGTATTTTCACACAAGCGTGGTCATTTATTATAGTTCTTGTTCGTTTTATTCATCTTTTCAAACTCATTTCCAAACATTTATCATGTTATTGTTAATAAAACATCTACTTATTTTGAACATTTGATGTTGGTTTGCTTAACACCTTGTTTTTTTGTTTTATGATGGGGGGCTGCAAGTTTGTTTTTGTTTTGTTTGCTTTTTTTTGAGACAGTGTCTCAAACTGTTGCCCTAAGTAGAGTGCCTTGGTATCATAGCTCATAGCAACCTCCAACTCTTGGGCTCAAGCGGTCCTCTTGCTTCAATTTTTTTCTATTTTTCGTAGAGAAATGGGGTCTCCGTTTTGCATATGCTGGTCTCTGGAACTCATGAGCTCAAGCAATCCACCTGCCTCAGCCTCCCAGAGTGCTATAGGATTATAATGGCGAGCCACCGTGCCCGGTTTTATTTTATTTGTTTTTTAAGTTACCTGTGGTCTGGCTCAGTGCCCGTGGTGCAGTGGTTATGGTGCCAGCCACATACACTGAGGCTGGCGGGTTTGAGCCCGGCCTGGGCCTGCTAACCAACAATGACAACTCAACAAAAAATAGCCGGGAGTTGTAGCTGGTGCCTGTAGTCCCAGCTACTTGGGAGGCTGAGGGAGGAGACTCACTTAAGCCCAAGAGTTTGAGGTTGCTGTGAGCTGTGATGCCAGGGCACTCTACCGAGAGTGACATAGTGAGAGACTGAAAAAAAAAAAAAAATTACCTGGGATGCTGGGTATGGTGGCTAATGTCTGTAATCCCAGCACTGTGAGAGGCTGAGGTGGGAGAATTGCTTGCACTCAGGAGTTGGAGACTTGCCTGAGCGAGAGTGATACCCCCACCACCCCATCCCCTGACGAATTAAAAAAATGGAAAACCCAGCCGGGTGCTGCAGGGAGCACCTGTAATCCCAGTGGCTTCCCAAGGCTGAGGCAGCAGGATACCCACAGCCTGAGTCAGGCTGCTGTGAGCTATGATGCCATTGCATTCTGCTCAGGGCATAGGGTGGGACTCTTGTCTCGGAAAAAAAAAAAAGCATGGAAATAAGAAAAAAAACAAAGGGCGGTGCCTGTGGCTCATTGAGTAGGGCACCGGCCCCATATCCCGAGGGTGGTGGGTTCAAACCCAGCCCCAGCCAAACTGCAACAAAAAATAGCCAGGCGTTGTGGCTGGTGCTGGTGGTCCCAGCTACTCGGGGGAGAGGCAAGAGAATCGCCTAAGCCCAAGAGCTGGAGGTTGTTGTGAACTGTGACGCCACAGCACTCTACCAAGGGTGACATAGTGAGACTCTATCAAAAAAAAAAAAGAAAAAAATAAGGAAATAAAAATAAAAATTTAAAATTACCTGTGGAGATTTCTTGAAGCCTGGTTAAAGATAGACTCCTCCAGGGAGGATTACATTTCTGCTGGCTCGGGGTACTACCAGCCTGGACCTTTACTGTAGGTTATATAGGCCACTTAAGGAATGCAGCTTCAGGCTATCCTACAGGATTAAGGCTGACTGTGGCTCAGTGAGGCTGGAGGCCCTACAGGTGTCCGACCTCCCTAGTTGGGCTTGGGCTGAGTGGGTTTTGCCCGTGGAGTTTTTTTTTTGAGACAGAGTCTTGCTTTGGTACTCTTTGGCACCACAGCTCACAGCAACCTCAAACTCTTGGGCTTACGGGATTCTCTTGCCTCAGCCTCCTGAGCAGTTGGGACTATAAGTGCCTGCCATGATGCCTGGCAATTTTTAGAAACAAGGTCTCATTCCAGCTCAGGCTGGGCTCAAACCTGTGAGCTCAGGCAATCTACCTGGCCACCACGCCGACCCCCTTGGGTGTTTTTTCTGGCCCTCAGTTCTTCATTGTTGGCAAATGCCCTTTAGGCAAAAGCTGGCTTCAGAGCTTTGCTACCCTATCTCCCTGTGTGCCTGCTTTACTTAGTGCACGCTGACTGACCAGTTGATCTACGAGCATGTTATGGATAGTTGGAATAATATTTGTAGTTACAGGCTGGGTGCCGTGGCTCACACCTGTAATCCTAGCACTCTGGGAGGCTGAGGTGGTTGCACTGCCTGAGCTCACAGGTTTGAGACTAGCCTGAGCCAGAGCAAGACCCTGTCTTTAAAAAATAGCCGGCGTTGTGGTGGGTGCCTGTAGTCCCAGCTACTCAGGACCCTGAGGCAAGAGAATCCCTTGAGCCTAAGAGTTTGAGGTTGCTGTGAGCTATAATGTCACAGCACTCTACTAAGGGTGACGAAGTAAAATTCTTTCTCAAAAAAAAGAAAAAGATTTTTTCACCATGACTTTTACTCCTTTTAAAATTTTAATTTTACTCTTCTTAATTTTTTTGAAACAGAGTCTCAAGCTGTTGCCCTGGGTAGAGTACCATGCTGTCAAAGCTCACAGCAATCTCCAACTCTTGGGCTCAAGTGATCTCTTGCCTCAGTTTTTCTATTTTTAGAACAGATGGGGTCTAGCTTTTGCTCAGGTTGGTCTTGAATTCGTGAGCTCAAGAAATCCACCCCCTTGGCCTCCCTAGAACGAGTGGATTACAGGTGTGAGTCACTGCACCCAGCCTCTTCTTAATTTTTAAAAGTGTGTTTAATATTTACACCAACCTGTAAAGATCTTTGGAAATAGTGTGGTAGATTATAAATAAGTTGCTCCTATAACTAAATGAAAGTAAGTTAAATAAAAATAGGCTGAGAGTACAACTCTCTTTTTATAGTCCTAATTAAAAATATTTCAAGTTTAAAGGCCAGGCTCGGTGGCTCACACCTGTAATCCTAGCACTCTGGAAGGCTGAAGTGGACAGATTGCTTGAGCTCAGGAGTTGGAGACCAGCCTGAGTAAAAGTGAAACCCCATCTCTAAAAATAACCTGGTGTTGTGGCAGGCGCCTGTAGTCTTCACTCTTGGGAGGCTGAGGCAAGAAGGATCACTTGAGCTCAAGAGTTTGAGGTTGCTGTGAGCCATAATGTCACGGCACTCAACCCCAGGGCAACTCAGAAAATATATACATTCTAAGTTTAGTAATATTTTAATTAGGACTGAGCAGCTTGCTTGAGTAAAGACTTAATTACACTGACATGCTTTTATTATTTTAGAACAAGAATAACAGAAAAATGGTCAAGGTACAGGTATGCATAAATCTCAATAAGTAATACTGAATGTTAGGTGTACATAAGGAAAGCAGCACCAGCAAGGCATGGTGATCAGATGAGGGGTTAGCTGAATAAGAGAATCCCCAAAATGGTTTTCATAGAACCAAGCTCAGTAATCATGCTACATTTAAAAAAATTAAGATAGTCTTTTGACCCTATGGTTCCTTTTCAAAGTTGTTTCCAGGTTTTTAAGTTACAACACACTCTAATGCTGCTACAAGTTTTATATGTGTGAGATGTATGTCTTGGTTGACTAACTTAGAGTTACTAGCTGTGGAGCCCCATAGAATACTAAAGCCATAAAATAAATCAGCCTTCTAAAAGATAGATAATGGATAATTTTTTTCTGTCACTTGCAGAAATAAAGTGTTATCGGCCAATATAAAATGGATTTTAAAAATCAGATTAGCAATAAAATCCTTAATTATCCAAAGTACTTTAGTTTAAGTACTAAAACACACACACACACACACACATCTATCCCTCTCACACATTTCAAAGAAATATTAAAGGCACATAAGAAGTATCAAACCAGAATGTATTAGGATATTTTTAAATAATTATTTTTCTTTTTCCTTCTGTAGGTGAAGATGACTTAATAGAATTTACCACGGTTACTTTAGAATCTCCAAAAGCATTGCTGGCGGAGGCTTGACTAGGAGGTAGATGGTGTGTTTCCTTACTTTTCAAAGTCTGATCAGATCCTTTCATAACAACAGGACTTGATTGGTTGTTTTTTAAGACATAGCCTGATCCAAAGAGTTCTTCCATTAGAGTGCTTTTCTTATCTCTGAAAGTTGTATCTTTTGCTTTGATTCTGGAAGTCTTACTAAAAGATGGTTCATACCCGCTCATAGAATGTTCTTGCTTCATTTCTTCTGTTTGACTGCGATGTCTGCTTGTGTTGTTACTGACCCTCGTGTTGCCTGTGTTGGCTGGCACACCTGAAGTAGGGAGCCCATGGTGCAAGTTTTCAATCGTTGTTGTGAAGGAATAATGCTTTCTTTGTCTGAAGGGTATTTTGACACATGGAACAGCATATTTATCAGCTGTCTCTTTCATGTCATTTATTTGTGCACTTGTTTTAAACTTTTCTTTTGCTGTATCATCTTCCTGATTGCTTTCAGTTTCAGGATCAATTACTTGAATTCTTTTTGGTGGTAGTTCTTGCTCGTTCATTAAAATGGTCTTTTCTTGATCTACCTTTTTCTCTTTCTGCCTTTCAGTATTCTCCAGAGTTAATTGCACTTTCAAATGTTCTTCCTCCTTTGATAAATCTATATTAGAAAAAGATAATTTAGTGCTTTTTTAAAAACTAAAGGATTTCTGTATCAAGATGGCATGTTCAGCACACTTATTTTCATCTGAAAGGAAGGCTGAAATGATAGAAAAGATAAGAAAACAGGGCAGCACCTGTGGCTCAGTGAGTAGGGCGCTGGCCCCATATATCGAGGGTGGTGGATTCAAACCTGGCCCCCGTCAAACTGCAACAAAAAATAGCTGGGCATTGTGGCAGGTGCCTGTGATCCCAGCTACTTGGGAGGCTGAGGCAAAAGAATCACCTAAGCCCAAGAGCTGGAGGTTGCTGTGAGCTGTGATGTCAGAGCACTCGACCAAGTGCAATAAAGTGAGACTCTGTCTCTACAAAAAAAAAAAAAAAATAGGAAAACAGATGCATGCAATACTAGGTTACAGGGAAGATTGCTATTAACAAGCCTGATCAAGAGTGAGACCCCATCTCTACAAAAATAAAAGAAACATTACTCTTGTGTGGTAGTGCATGCCTCAGGAGTCTGAGGCAGGAGGATCCCTTCAGCCCGGGAGTTTGAGGGTGCAGTGAGCTATGACAATGCCACTGCACTGTAATGTGAAAGCAATGGAGTGATGTTCCCATCATTCTGAAGGAAGATTATCTCCAACTTAGAACTTTCTAAGCAATTATTAATCAAGTGTATGGGTCCAATAATGACATTTCCAGATGAAAGGTACACAAATCTTTCTTACATGCACCCATTTATAAGGAGGTAGGGGAGACTGCTGTTTAAAACATGATGAAATTTACCAAGAAAGAAGAGGACTTGGTTTAGGAAACAGAAGAGCCAGTAGAGAGGTGGGGTGATGGAACCTGTAAGAAGTGAGGAAGGGAAATCCCAGGATGGTAGCTGCACACCAGAGGTGGAGAGAGAGATACACCAAGACCCCCCCTCTCCGTTAGACCTCCAAGTACTGAACACCTGGAGAATCAGGGCCTGGGCCTGGGCCTGTCTGACTATGGCCAATGAACTGTTGCACTCTCTATCATGTCCCCAGTCTGGGCCAGATGAGGCCTTTCCTTGCCCCCTACAGAAGCATTTTGCTTTACCTCCTGAGAGCTGAAGGGGAGCTTTGGTGATCATACAACAGGAAATTATGGGTGGCCTGTTCCTTCCCACTCTACCTCTCATGGACCTGCCCACAGAAACCCTGCCAGATGTTGTTGTGGATCTGATGGCTTTTGACCTCACCTACTGATTGGGCCTTGTGCATTCAAGGGAGCTGAAGCTGGACTCTTCAGCTTGTCTTTTCCTGGAAGTCTTCATTCACTAGTGACAATATTGTCCTCATCAGTTGCATCTGAATTTGCTACTAAATTTTTTTAAAACTGAATACATGCTTACAGATACTGTTATAGACTAAATGTTTTCCCTATGTCCCCCGAATTTCATATGTTGAAGCCCTAACCCTCACTATGGATATATTTAGAGATGTAGCCTTTAAGAAATTAATTAAGGTTAAATGAGGTCATAAAGGTGGGGCCCTGACAATGGAATTAGTGTCTTTATAGGAAGAGACACCTGAACAATGGTGCTTCCCCCCCCACCTTTCTTGAATGCAAGTACTAAATAAAGGCCAGATAAAGACATAATGAGAAGGTAGCCATTTGTAAGCCAGGAAGAGATCCTTCTCCAAAAATCAAATGGCTGGAAACTTGATCTTGGATTTCCCAGCCTCTAGAACTGGCTTTGTTTCGTAAGCAGGGAAATGGACACATGGGTGTTCCTTTTATTATAATTCATAAACTGTACATATGTTTTCTGTGTGCTTCCACATATATACACATCCAGTAATTCACAATATTAAATTGAATAAGAATGAAGGAGACTTGGGTGGCGCCTGTGGCTCAGTGAGTAGGGTGCCGGCCCCATATACTGAGGGTGGTGGGTTCAAACCCAGCCCCGGCTAAACTGCAACAAGAAGAAAAAAATAGCTAGGCGTTGTGGCAGGCACTTGTAGTCCCAGCTACTCGGGAGGCTGAGGCAAGAGACTCGCCTAAACCCAGGAGTTGGAGGTTGCTGTGAGCTATGATGTCATAGCACACTACCGAGGGTGATAAAGTGAGACTCTATCTCTAAAAAAAAAAGAAAGAAGGAGACTTAATCAGCATTCTTGGAGGCTGAGCAGGGAGATCACTTGAGGTCAGGAGTTGGAGACCAGCCTGAGCAAGAGTGAGACCCCAACTCTAGAAAAAAAATAGAAACATTACTCTGAAGGGCCGGGTGCGGTGGCTCACAACTGTAATCCCAGCACTTGGGAGGCCAAAGCAGGTGGACTGCTTGAGCTGAGGAGTTTGAGACCAGCCTGAGCAAGAGCAAGACCCCATCTCTAAAAAATAGCCGGGTGTTGTGGCGGGCACCTGTAGTCCCAGCTACTTGGGAGGCTGAGGCAAGAGAATCGCTTAAGCCCAGGAGTTTGAGGTTGCTGTGAGCTATGAAGCCAAGGCACTCTACGGAGGGCAACAAAGTGAGATTCTGTCTCAAAAGAAAAAAAAAAAAAAAAGAAATGTCACTCTTGTGTGGTAGTGTGCATGCCTCAGAAGGCTGAGGCAGGAGGATCCCTTCAGCCCAGGAGTTTGAGGTTGCAGTGAGCTCTGATGCACTGTAGCACTGTAGCTGGGTGACAAAGTGAGACCCTGTCTCAAAAAAAAAAAAAAAAAAAAGATGTTTTTAAAGTTGTTAAAATTACCTTCATATTTTCTCTTAGAATCCTCTTGCTTTATTAGTTTACTGATATGGAGAGAAATTTCGTGATTTATTTCAGTTGATTTTTCTTTATGACTAATGTTTCCAGTTGCCTTTTTACCCTGTGATTTGGAAAAGCAATAAAAAGATTTTTTTTGGAATCTAGATAATTTTAAATTCTATTTTATTCTAATGAATTCAAATATTTTTTGTATAGAAGAAGTGACTGTAACCTAATTTATTTTTGTTAAAATATATTTAATTAGACAGGCTGGACATGGTGGCTCATGCCTGTAATCCTAGCCATCTGGGAGGCTGAAAGGGGGTGGATTGCCTGAGCTCATGAGTTCGAGACCAGCCTGAGCAATAGTGAGATCCCATCTCTGTTAAAAATAGAAAAATTGAGGCAAGAGGATCATTTGAGCCCAAGAGTTGGAGGTTGCTGTGAGATATGACACCACAGGACTCTACCCAGGGTGACAGCTTGAGACTGTCTAAAAAAAAAAAGGAAAAAATAAAAAAAAACATGTAATTAGACACTGTGTGATTTCAAAATTGCTGTACCTTAGTTGTCAAACATGGGATATCATCTGATTTTTGGGTTTCCTGGTGTCTCATATTTGTAAATGACAAACTTTTTCTGTCTGCTTGTACTGATTTTGTTGAAGAAACTATAGAACAGATAGATTACATGTCAGAAACATTTTACATTTGGAAGCAATATTAATTTAAACATAATTAACTTTGAAGAATGCAACATAATAATAAAGCAAAGTATACCAGATCTTTTCTAAATATGTAATATATGTATAATATTTGCTAGATTCCTTTTCCCCCCTGCCATGACCCTTGTTTTATCTTATTTTGGGCCAAAAATTTATGGGAATCATGGTGGTAGAGTAAGATAGTAAACAGGTGTCAGAGTAAGACAATGTGGTGATTTGAGGACAAAGGCATTCCAAACTGTAGGCATGCAGTTTTGAGAGCCCAAACCAGCGAGATACCCTGTGTTGCAGCTCCTCATTATCTGTGGTTACACTGTGCATGCTGAAGCGCACGGCCACTAACTCTAGACTTCACTGTCCTTGATGTATCATTTCAACAACTCCATGTTGATTGATCATCTTCTCTGGTAGTTGTTATTCTGGATTATAAAGCCAGAAGCAAACAAAGGAAGGCACGGAAATTTGAGGTTGCAACCTTTGAAAGTAAACATCTAGTTACTTCTCTCAACAAAACGGAGGTGAGCTTTCTGTTTGTTCCTCTTCTGAGCAGAATCTGCTGCTAGATGATCTTGGGAAAATGGGAACACACTGTCTTAAAGGAAGAGTACTATTCACCAACAAAAAGGTGCAATCCAGTGATAGTGGCATCAACATGGATGAATTCCCAAAACAGTGTGCTGAACAAAAGAAGCCTGACACAAAAGAGTACGTGTGCTCTGATTCCACTTCTGTGAAATTCTAGACCAAGGCTCGGCACCTGTAGCTTAGTGGCTAGGGCGCTGGCCACATACCCTAGGCCTGGCAGGTTCGAACCCAGCCCGGGCCTGTTAAACAACAGGCAACAGACAATTGCAACAAAAAAATAGTCGGGTATTGTGGCCGGTGCTTATAGTCCCAGCTACTTGGGAGGCTGAGGCAAGAGAACCCTTTAAGCCCAAGAGTTTGAGGTTGCTGTGAGCTAGGTGAAGCCATGACACTACCCAGGGTGACACAGTGAGACTCTGTCTCAAAAAAAAAAAGGGCAGTGCCTGTGGCTCAGAGGGTGGCCGGTTCGAACCTGGGTCCGGCCAAACTGCAACAAAAAGTAGCCGGGCGTTGTGGTGGGTGCCTGTAGTCCCAGCTACTCAGGAGGCTCAGGCAAGAGAATCGTCTAAGCCCAAGAGCTGGAGGTTGCTGTGAGCTGTGACACCACAGTACTCCACCAAGGGTGACATAGTGAGACTCTTGCCTCTAAAAAAAAAAAACAAAAAGAAAAAAATTCTAGAACAAGCAGACTAAGCTACTGTGACCAAAAGAGAATTGGTGGTGGTTGCGTTGGACCGGGTGGGAGACCACTGATGAAAGAATTTGGGGAGATGGAAGTGTTCATCTTGGTGTGACAGGTGGTTAGATAGGTATAGGCAGTTGTCAGAACCCAGTGAACTGAACACTTCAACTGGGTGCATTTTATGGAGGTAAACTACATTTCAGTAAAGTTTATTCATAAAAGCCATATATTGCTAACAGATACACTTAGAAAGTCACGTTTTTGGCAGATATTTTGCTTCGAGCTGCAAATTTAACTTCTCATTCCACCCAGAGTAATGACGTGAGGGACTGAACTGCAAATGGGAACTAGGAACACATTTGTATTCTCTTCTAGCTATTCCAACCATTTCACAGTTTCATTAGTCATATTTATACAACGTGTGAAACACATGCTACGAACAGATACTAAATCTAACAAAATGGTTTTTAAAAATATCCACTATTTTGGCTACAGAAATTAGGAAAATCTGACTAGATACTTAAAAATAGATTTTGAACAGAAGTAAATAAAACTTGCCTTTTGGATAATCTTCTTTATCATATAAATTTTTAAGTATTCGATTAGTATAGATGTTTTTAATTTCAAGCTCACGATCCTTCTCCTGAAAAGAACCATAATACCAATTTTTCTAGAACTGTTTTGCTTTATCAACCTTGATTTCTTTTAAAAAACAATTTAACTGAGCTCAGTATCCTTTAAATAAAATCTATAGATTTTAGAAGGAACAGAAATAGGCCATATTATTGTATACCATTCCAGACACCAAAAATGACTAGCTGTTTTTTTTTAAACAGAGTGATACATTATTGTGATAGGGAAAATATTTTTGAAGAGCCTTGTAAATAAGCTTTCTTCACTGAATTCCTTCTGTGCCCAGGAAGCTTGTTATTCCTCTGTACCATTCATTCTAGTAGCCACTAGCTGCATGTTGTGATTTAAGTTCATGGAAGTGAAATAAAATTAAAATTCAGCCCTCAGCACATGACCTGTGTTTTAAGTGCTCAGCAGATATACGTGACTAGTGACCAGCACTGGACAGCAAAGACAGACTATTTCTGCCATCACAGAAAGTTCTATTGACAGGGTTGCATTTAGACAAGTGCAAAGTGGAGGAAGCCTAGGACAACAGCATCATTTGTTATGTTTTAAATCTCAGTATTGACTTTTTTTGAGTTTTAGCAAAAAGTTTTGAAAGCTTAACTTTTGAGGAACAAAAAAAGGTTTTATTAAATGCCAAATGTGCCTTCTTACACACACACCAGCAGCCATGTCTGTGTTAGTAACAACCATAATCAAGGAAGGTGGGTGTGTACAAGTTCAGAGTGGGAAGTCCAAGAGGAAGGTACCCAGGGATGTGAGATGTGATGGACAGGTGCACACGGGTGGTTGGGAAGTAAGAGAGTAAGGGAGAGATGTGGTTCTGGTGTCCTTATACCTTTTAGGGTAAAATCCATGGCCAATGGAGATTCAAGGGGTGAGAAACATCTCTGAGGTTTGGGAAGTCTCAGCACAGGAGGCCTTGACATACCCCAGGAACACTGTGAGCCCCATTAAATAGCCCCACATTCATCACGGGGGAGGAAGCGCGTGGGATTGGAATAACATGGCATTGCTCCTTTTACTCTCCCCAAGAGTGGGATGGTGGAGGGGTGCTGTGTGGACAGCTGGGGACCTGCTCTGGAGTCCTCAAGCTTATGGATGCAGGTATCCCACAGCCAGGCTTTGAGAGAGAACCCAGCGGGGGATCAGATGGAGGATGCCTGTCAGAGCATTTGCATCAACAGTCAGCAAGGGAAGAGCAGCCAGATTTGTCCGCACTGAGATGAGGCCCTCGATTCAGGTTTCCCAGAATTGAGTTTCACCAGCCACTTTGAGTGCACACTAAACAGGGTCCTGGAAACAATTGGTTGAGACCTGTCACTCCTTAGTAGAAGCAGGTCTAGAGAAGAGCCAGAGGACAGAGCAGGAGGGAGAGGCCTTTTTGTCCCCTCACTCATTTTCTCTTATGCCTAAATGGGTCTTCACTAAGAGATTAGAGACAGGGATGGGAAAATCACAGGGTCTGTTGCCTAGAATGGAGTGCAGTAGTGTAATCCTGAGCTCCAGCAGTCCTCCTGCCTCAGTCTCCCGAGTAGCGGGACAACAGGCACGTGCCATCACACCCAGCTAATTCTTAAATTTTTTTTTGTGGAGATGAGCATCTCGCTATGTTGCCCATGCTGGTCTCAAACTCCAGCCTTCAAGGGATCCTCAGCCTCTGAACGTGCTAGGATTATAGGCAGAGCCACCATGCCCAGCCAAGAAACCAAGGCAAGCTTTCGTCTGTTCCTCCTCATCACTCTCCACTCCTATGTCTGGTCCACGGCAATGGGGCTCATAAGGAAGTATCTCATTCTTGCTCAAGCTGGTCTTGAAGGTCTGGCCTGAAGTGATCCTCCCACATTGGCCTCCAAAAGTGCCAGGATTATAGGTGTGAGCCAGCACACCCAGCCTGTATTTAGATTGTTGGTTTTATATCATTTGAATCAAAAATTAGATTATCAGAGGTACATAAATGGATAAAACGTGCAAAAATTAATCTTTTCTTGAATTTAGGTTTCCCAGAAGCAAAAATGGTAGTTTTTCTTTCTCATTGTAGTTAACACTTCGCCAAAAAACAGTAATGCTGACAGTTTATTACTATGAACAGTTGATCAAGTATATTCTGAATGGTTATTTTTTTAAAGCAGAGTCTCCCCCTGTTGGCTGGGCTAGAGCATGGGATCAGCCTAGCTCACAGCAACCTCCAACTCATGAGCTCAAGCCATCCTCCTGCCTCAGCCTCCCAAATATCTGGGACTACAGGCGCCCACCATCATCCCAGGCTAATTTTTCTATTTTTCATAGAGATGAGGTCTTGCTTTTGCTCAGCTGGTCTCAAACTCCTGATCCTGTTGCCTCGGTCTCCCATAATGCTAGGATTACAGGCATAAGTCACTATACAGAGCCACCAGTTCTGAAAATCATGTTTAAGAAGGATATTGCGTAAAATATTTTAGAATGATTTTTCATTCACATTGGTTAAGATAAAGATTTTGATGTTTAGAGGAGCATATTTTGATTATCTGGAAAATTCAGTTCTTTTTATTTGGTCTGGATGCTCAGGGTCAGTGTACAGTTCAGCAGCAGAGAGCCGGAAGAAGGCAGGTGTAGAATTGACTAGCAGTGGGTGTGGCAATGCTGGCGTCTCAAGGAAGCAGCGTGAAGGATGTCCTCCTTCAGGCTGAGCACACGACAGAGCTGGGCCAAAAGTCCTACATAGCAGATTTGGAACACAACCCAGGATGCTTATGTGGTTGAGTTCCATCAGTTAGTCGAGAGAAACAATTAGAAGGCAAATCCGTGGCTGGCAAGTGCTCCTGGAATGCTTGTAGAATACTCAGAGGAGATTCACAAGCTCCAAAGTCATCAAGTCAGAGTTAAATGGAAGGTTGGTGTAGAACCACAGTAAGGTCAGCATCGATGGCTTTCAAAACTTAGATAGGGATCAATGTCCTAACAGACACATGCCCCTTGGCAGCAATGAGTTTGTAGCCTGGCTATGAGCTGGGCTGCGGGACCTCACTTGAGAGCCGTGGAAGGCTGACCTCTGTCCTCTTGCTTTAGCCCATACATACTCCAGAAATGGGCCTAGCCCCACTGGATGACTTTGAAAGTGAGTTTCAAGGTATAGAAATAGAAATTTTGATCTTTGGGACCAGATCCTCCTAGCTTCAAGCAATAATGACTTACACTAACGTGGCAGGTCACATTTTCCTAAGATCGCCACTACAGTATTTATGTCCTACATGCTGTTCCAAAACCTTGTGCCTCCCCGTCAAGAGTGGAGCTTACAGCTTGAACTGCCTTGGCCAGTGGAGTGAGCAGAAGGGGCGCTGTGTCATAGGCAGTGTGGCTTCTGCCTCACTTGCTGCTTCTCTCTCTCTTTCTTGGAGCCCAGCCGCCAAGTTCGGAGGAAGCCCACTCCCCACACAGAGGCTGTGTACAGGGCTCCAGTCAGCAGTCCAGCTAAGTTCTCAGCTGTCAGCGGGTACCAAGTGCAGGTATAAGAGTGGGACTCAGTTGATTCCAGCCTTCAAACCACTCTAGCTGATGCCTAGAGGGACAGAGAGGAGCTATCCCTGTCTAGGCCTTTCCATATTACAGATTCATGAACAAAGTCACGTAAGGTTGGGAGTGGAGTGATCTGTTACGCAGTACAGAACCTGGAACAGTCAGGATTATTATTTTTTTTTTTAGAGACTCACTTTAGAATCTCACTTCACAGCTCACAGCAACCTCCAGCTCTTGGGCTTAGGTGATTCTCTTGCCTCAGCCTCCCAAGTAGCTGGGACTACAGGCGCCTGCCACAATGCCCGGCCTGGCTATTTTTTATTTTTAATTAAATCATAGCTGTGTACATTAATGCAGTCATGGGGGTCTGGCTATTTTTTGTTGTAGTTTGGCTGAGGCTGGGTTTGAACCCACCACCCTCGGTATATGGGGCCGGCACCCTACTCACTGAGCCACAGGCGCTGCCCCAAAAGTCAGGATTCTAAACCATCCTTAGAAGTTTCTGTTCCTTTCCCTCTGGAATACCATGGAAGGGAAGCATAAAGGGCTTTCTCCCTCCACGTAGCAGGACCAGTGGAAGCGTATCCTGAAGGGGCGGCAGGTGCCAGGCCAGGAGCCACGTGGGGTCAGCTCTCCTGCTTGTTATTCCCCGGATTCCTTTCACGGTGCTGCTTGGCTTTATAGAGCTGGTTGCCTGGACCTACGTGAGAACGAAGGGTGGGAATGGCTATTTTGTGTATCCGCTGTTCGGTGTGGACATGTGCGTTTTTGTTAGGCTTCCTGCCTGAATGGAAAGCCTGGCTGGTTCCAGGGAAATCAGGGAATTGAGACCGGCAGGCTCCCCTTTGTGGTGAGTCATTTGGCAGAGTACTCCCCAAATTCCAGAATTTACGCTTTAAAGGACTTTCCCCTGTGATACCAGCATTTACACCGGGAGTTACAGCAGTGCATTCTGGTGGTGCATGCTGTGAGGAGGCTGGGGCGGGAGAGATGGATGAATTTGTCCTCTTCTGTCCTCTCCCTTCTGTCCTCCGCACCTGCCTCCACCACAGTCACCTCCCTGAGCACCTCCTGCTGTGGCGGCTGCTCCATGTCATCGTGTGAGTGCTGCCATTTTTGCTGTAATGGTTCTGTTTTCTTCTGTGGCCCTTTACTGATATTTCTGTGGGGTTTTTGGAGATGAGGAAGGTGAACACAGTCTATAATCACCAACAATTGAGTGCCAGAGTGAACGGTGTCTCAGCCCACGTCAGAAGCCGTATTCACCCACCGGTGGGTGTGGTTAGGTACTTGCCCTCGTGGCCGGGTGCCACCCAGAGATGCTGACTTCACAGGGACGGGTGGCCCTGGCACTGGGAGTTTTAAGAGCTCCCTCCCCAGCGGGTGAGCGAGCTACTAGGTTTGAGGCCCCTTGCTTTCATCACACATAGCTGCTGCCCGATGCTCTGCCTGAGTCTGAGCTTGGGGTTCTCCCTGTCCCTGTGGCCCCTCCAGAACTTCGTCTGTGCTTATTTTAGGTTGTGATGGTCTCTGTCTAGTTTCTCCATCAATCTAAACAACATCTGCTTTTTATCTTCTGGAAATTCTTTGGTAGGTGTGGTATAATTGTGGCATCCTTTCTGAAGTTATGGATTGGTATTTTAAAATATATTTTCTGAATTTCCATGAAGTTTTGACAGGAAGGGACAAAAATCACATATTTAGCACCCCCCCCTTTTTTCCTGGCTTTGTTGCCCAGGCTGGAGTATAGTGGCATAATCATAGCTCATTGTAACCTCCAACTTCTGTGTGCCAGTAATTGTCCTGCCATGGCCTCCTGAGTAGCTGGGACTACAGATGTGTGCCACCACACCTGGCTGGTTTTCTTTATGTTTTTGTAGAAATGTGGTTTTACTGTGTTGTCCAGGCTAGTCTCCATCTCCTGGCTTCAAACTCTTCTCCTGCTTCATTCTTCAAAAGTGCTGGGCGTGAACCACTCTGAGCCTGGCCTACCCCACCTTAATTTACCATTTCTATTCATTTTCAATACATAAAGTATGTAATTAAAAACCCCTTTTCCCTTTGAAACAGTTTTATTATAAAAATATAAATATGCAAAATATGTACAGAGAGACTAGTACAGTGAACCTCCAGCACCCCATGAACCGGCTTTATGAAAGAAAACAACTCCTGACCCATCCGAGTTATTTCCTCTGTACACCCACCCTCTTTCACCCTACTCCTCAGCCCTGCATGACTGGGACCAAATCCTAGAAGTGTTATAATGTAACCTGTCAATGTTTTAGTATCTGTAACAGACAAGGGATCCCTTTTAAAACCTAACCACAATATCATCATTCTACCCCCAAATCAATACTAAACCCTTAATATCAACAAATATTGAGTTTTTTTCACATTTTTCCAATTGCCCTATAATTTTTTTTTGAGACAGAGTCTCACTATGTCACCCTGGGTAGAGTGCTGTGGCGTCACAGCTCACAGCAAGCTCAAACTCTTGGGCTTAAGTGATTCTCTTGCCTCAGCCTCCCACGTAGCTGGGACCACAGGCACCCACCACAATGCACCGCTATTTTTGTTGTTGTTGTTGTTGTCATTGTTGTTTAGCAGGCTTGGGCCGGGTTTGAAGCCATCAGGCCTGGTGCATGTAGCTGGTGCCCTAACCACTGAGCTATGGGAGCCAAGCCTTTTTGTCTGTTTTTAAGGTCGGATCACACCAGAGATGCCTACAGTTTTTTAAGTCTTTTACAATTAGGATCTAAACAAGGCCTGAAACACCACGATTAGCACATCCCTTGGTGTCTTTTCATCAGTAGGTCCCTATGCCCATCTCATTATTTCCACTCTGCTGTTTGACGCAGGAACTGGGGTGTTTGTAGTGTCCTACTGTCTGATGAGCTGACTACAGCCCTGTGGTGTCCTTTGTCATATCCTCCACCCCCAGGGGTTTAACCTGAGGTTAGAGCCCTGTGGGTAGTTAGATTGTGCTGGGTGGTGGTCTGGGGGGTGGTGTGTGCCTCTGCCAGGAAGTGTATGTGTCACGGTCTCTCTTGTGTGATGCTGGTGGCCACTGATGGTCATTGATGAGGGGGTTTCAAGCAGTGACACTTGAATCCTACGCAGTATCATCCCTTTTTCATTATTCCCTGGAATACTTCTCTAAAGTCATTCTGAGGAGTACATGTGGGAAAGGAAATCATGTTTGCTTCTTTTCCTCTGTTTACCAGTTTTCAAAATAACGTGCTGGTTCCCTGTACTCCAAAAGTGACTCATCACTGAAGTTGTTTGTTTTTTAAGAATCTTTCTTGAATTAATGTGGTAAGTTTTAACTCATTCACTTATCTTTATTGATCATCAAATTGCCCATCTCTGGCCAGTAAGAGCCTATTCTTTTTTTTTTTTTTTTTTGTAGAGACAGAGTCTCACTTTATGGCCCTCGGTAGAGTGCCGTGGCATCACACAGCTCACAGCAACCTCCAACTCCTGGGCTTAAGCGATTCTCTTGCCTCAGCCTCCCGAGTAGCTGGGACTACAGGCGCTCGCCACAACACCCGGCTATTTTTTGGTTGCAGTTTGGCCGGGGCCGGGTTTGAACCCGCCACCCTCGGTATATGGGGCCGGCGCCTTACCGACTGAGCCACAGGCGCCGCCCGGGTAAGAGCCTATTCTACATGGCTCCTGAGCCCTTGGCTGTTACACTAACAGTCCTTGATAGTTTCTTTGCTTTTATATAATATGTCCCAGGCTCATCCAGTATATTTTACTCACCAGACTTAGAATTTTTTAAGAAGTCTTAGTTCTTTTTAGTGGGATGTGGAGTTTGAAGACCATAAACTGGGCACCAGGGGTAGTCATTGCTACAGAGCTGATTACTTTGGAAATATGTGTTTATTTTTAAGGTAAAATACATCATAAATTCATACTTCTACCTCAGCTCAAAATCAGGACTATAGGCTTTTTATTTGACCTTATTTTACCTCTGTATTTTCTTTCTTCCATCCTCCAAATACCATTTCCCAGAGACACCAATATATGTATAATCCAGCATGTGCTTTATCCTATGGGATACACAACAGTCTCAAAATAACAATATCAACACTATCACCACCAACGTCATTACTGAAAGACGTTTTAAGACCTTTTGTGATTTTGGTCCTTATAGTGTATCTCACTAGCCATATGCAATGATATTAATGCGTTTTAAGTTACTGGGAAAGGTTTCTCTCTGTGACGTTATGCCACCAACAGAATACAGCTGGCCCTCTGTCTGTGAGATTCACAGCTCTGTGATTCAACCGAGACAGTACTGGGACAGGACTTGGGCCTTACTTCTGACCAAGGAAGGCAACATGGGGCTATGTGACCCAGCCTTATATACTGCAGAAGAGAGAGAAAACCCCAAACAAATGACCTCTCAGCCACTGGAGTCCAGCCCACACTCACATCAGGAGAGGCATAACTCTGTGTCTCCTGAGGAATGTTTTCCCAGACCACTAAAATCAGATGCTGACACCAGCTGATAGACAGCCTGGCCACACAAACCCAGACCCACCTATGTCTAACGGCCTGGAGCCAAAGGGACCTCAAGAGGACCTTGCACTGACCTTCCCCTCATTGGAATCTCATTTGAATGCTAAACGTCACACCTCGGGGTGGAGGTTTAATAAGTTGCCTCTACTTGCTCTCCTCTCCCTTGCCTCGCCCAGGCTCTCTGGCGAGTCCCCTGAGCCACCTCTCTGTGTTGGAGGGTGAGCCCCCGTGCTCTTTCTTTTACCTGGAGAGCAGGGTGACATGCTGGTGACATGCAGGATGCAGAACCCTCAGTTACGGAGGGCTCACTGTTCATTGGGCTCTTTGCTTTCATTTTGCTTTGGATATTTATGGATAGCTTTTTTTTTACATTTAATTCTGCTTCATAATTATGCAAAATATTCATGTGGTTTCAAAATTGAATTGAGTAAAAAGGTATTGAAGAAATCTAGGTTTTATAACTATCCCCTCCAGCGTATTCTCTTCCCCTGTTTCCATTGTCATCCTATTAACGCTTTTCTTTTCTAAACCTAGGCAAAGATGTGAATATATTCGTATTCCTTCTTTTTCTTAAATGGCAGGACACTATGCGTTTTCCTCTGCCTTCCTCTTTTCATTGACCAGTATATCCTGGAGATTAATCCATAGTAGTGTATCAAGATTCCTTATTCTTTATTACAGAGACATGGAAATCCACTGTGTGAAGGTGTATTTACTTTTCTTTATAAAAATCAATTTGGACCGGGGCGGCGCCTGTGGCTCAGTCGGTAGGGCACCGGCCCCATATACCGAGGGTGGCCAGATGAAGCCCGGCCCTGGCCAAACTGCAACCAAAAAATAGCCGGGTGTTGTGGTGGGTGCCTGTAGTCCCAGCTACTCGGGAGGCTGAGGCAAGAGAATCGCTTGGGCCCAGGAGTTGGAGGTTGCTGTGAGCTGTGTGAGGCCACGGCACTCTACCGAGGGCCATAAAGTGAGACTCTGTCTCTACAAAAAAAAAAAAAAAAAAAATCAATTTGGACCTTACTGTGCATACAATTTTGTATCTTTCTTTTCATTAAATATTTAACATTTCTCCTGTTAAAATGGGTTTTAATGGCTCTATGCTATTCACATGAATATGTCTGCTGCATTAGGAAGCACATTTATTTTACAATTCTCTGGTGTGTGTTTGCCTTGGCCAGAGGATCTTGACATCTGTTCATTAGATTTCTATGCTGGTTGCTACCACCATGCCCATTTTCTGGCACATTATTTTTGAATATGCTAGAAAATGGACATACTCTTCTTTCTGAAGAAACTGTCTGTCTTAAATTTCCTGAAAATTCAGAGAAAAGGGGGGCAATAGAACTCTTTTCTTTTTTTTTACCTTACAGAGGGAAAATTTAATCAACCCTCCAGTATTCTTCCCCTGCCTCTGAGTTATCTCAAGGCTCCTGGGAAATCAAAATTCCCTACTTATCATTAAACAGTTAATGATTCTTGTTTTAAATAATCAAGGTTGGCTGGGTGGCTCACACCTGTAATCCTAGCACTTTGGGAAATGGGGGAGGATTGCTTGAAGCCAGGAGTTTGAGACCAGCCTGAGCAAAAGCAAGACCCAGTCTCTACTAAAGATAGAAAAAAATAGCTGGGTATGGGGGCAGGTGTCTGTAGTCCCAGTTTAGGAGGCTGAGGCAGAAGGATTGCTTGAACCCAGGAGTTTAAAGTTGTAGTGAGCTACCATAATGTTGTACTCTAATCATGGTGACAAAAAAAGAAAGAAAAAAAATTCAAGCTTGATATTTATTAGTTGAGACTTGAAACAGTTTCTTTCTTTCTTTCTTTCTCTCTCTCTATCTTTTTGAGACAGAGTCTATGATGCCCTCGGTAGAGTGCCGTAGCGTCACAGCTCACAGCAACCTCAAACTCTCTGGATTAAGCAATTCTCTTGCCTCAGCCTCCCAAGTAGCTGGAACTACAGGCGCCTGCCACAACGCCCGGCTATTTTTGTTGTTGTTGTTGTTGTTGTTGCAGTTGTCATTTAGCTGGCCCAGGCCAGGCAGGTTTGAACCTGCCACCCTCAGTGCATGTGGCCGGTGCCCTAACCACTATGCTGAGCCAAAACAGTTTATTTTTTAAGTGTCTTATCTAGATTGTTGGATATCTTAGCAATCTTGAAAGGCAACAAGATAGTAAAAAGTCTGAAAAAAAAAAAAAATATATATATATATATATATATTTTGAGACAGAGCCTCAAGCTGTCACCTGGGTATAGTGCCATGGCATCACAGCTCACAGTAACCTCCAACTCCTGGGCTCAAGCGATTCTCTTGCCTCCGCCTCCCAAGTAGCTAGTACTACAGGCGCCCACCACAATGCCTGGCTATTTTTTGGTTGCAGCTGTCATTGTTGTTTGGCGGGCCCGGGCTGAATTTGAACCCACCGGCTCAGGTGTATGTGGCTGGCGCCTTAGCTGCTTGAGCCGCAGGTGCCGAGCCTGAAAAATAAATATCAAAAAAAAAATTTTTTTTTTGAGACAGAATGTCACTCTGTCACTTTTGGTAGGGTGCCATGGCATCCTAGCTCAGAGCAGCCTCAAATTCTTGGGCTCAAGTGATCCTCTTGCCTCCGTTTTTTTCATTGTTAGTAGAGACAGGGTCTCACTCTTGCTCAGGCTGGTCTCAAACTACTGAGCTCAAGCTCTTGGCCTTGGCCTCCCAGAGTGCTAGGATTACATATAGGTGAGCCACTGCACCTGGCCCCCAAATTCTCACTTTTAAAGCATTATACACACTGTTAAAAGTCAGTTTTCCAAACATATTTGCAGTTGTGACTTTAAAATGAATTTGTGGGTCATTCACATTTGCCCTAAACATAAAAAGTTATTTTTGAATTTAAACACTAATTTTGAGTTATATTAAAATGCTAACAAAATGGCTTGGCGCCTGTAACTCAAGCAGCTAAGGTGCCAGCCACATACACAGGAGCTGGCGGGTTCGAATCCAGCCCGGGCCTGCCAAACAACAACGACAATTATAACCAAAAAGTAGCTGGGTGCTGTGGCAGGCACCTGTAGTCCCAGCTACTTGGAATGCTGAGGCAAGAGGATCGCTTAAACCCAAAAGTTTGAGATTGCTGTGAGCAGTGATGCCATAGCACTCTACCCAGGGCAACAGCTCGAGACTCTTGTCTCAAAAAAAATAAATAAAAAATAAAAATAAATAAATAAAATGCTAACAAATGAAATATTACTTAATGTGAAGAAATAAAAATAACGAGAAGTTGGGTGGCACCTGTGGCTCAAAGGAGTAGAGTGCTGGCCGCATATGCTGGAGGTGGTGGGTTCAAACCCAGCCCTGGCCAGAAACTGCCAAAAAGAAGAAAAAAAAAAAGAAGTCTTGCTAATGAATAGAACAGAACTTTAATTTTTCTAATTATATAACCTATTCACCAAACTGTTAATTCACTCTAATAATTGTAGATCCACTATCTGTTAATATTATTGTAGGGAAGAAACTTAATTTGAGGAAAGACATTCATGAAGGTAAGTAATTTAAAGATGTAATAGGCATGAGTATAAGCAACTCTTACATTTTGGGAAACAGAATTTCAATCTTATATTTTCTTTAAAATAAATACCTTAAGTTTTTGTTGGAGGCGTTTCACTTCCACTTGCAGAGTCTTGGTAGCTGTTTGAGCTCCTATAATCTTCCGATTCTCGATAGCCAACTGCCTACTAAAGGCTCTACTGTTCAACCTCAGTTGTTTTTCCAAGCTCTGAAAATAATATATATTTCAACTATTCTGTAACTGATTCGGTATTATTAAAAATTGCAATACAATGGAACTAAATACATTTATGAGAAGTGCAAATTTTGAATACAATCTCAGTGAAGGGCTTTTATAGGAGATATATAGATATTAGAACTAAGTATTACCCAAATCCCAGATCCCAGCTCTACAGAATAAATCTCATGTGCTTGAGCCTAATGTTTTTTATGTACTCTGGAATTTGATTTAAAAATTCTGAACAGATCTTAAAAATTAATAAATATAATCAATGTCACATCTTAAAAGAAGACCTAAACAGTTTTGTCCAAATGAACTATTCTGCTATCTCTGTATAAGGTTATCTTTAAAAACATTTCAAGCCTCCCTCTAAAAAAGGGTTGCTCTGGGGGTGGTGCCTGTGGCTCAGTGAGTAGGGTGCCGGGCCCATCTACCAGAGGTGGCAGGTTCAAACCCGGCCCTGGCCCCTCCCCACACACAAAAAAATAAATAAATAGAAAGGTTTGCTCAGCATCAGGGATGGTGATTCCCAGACAACAGAAGCCAGAGTTATGATGGGGCTCACACCACCATGTCCATCCACACTGATGGCCTACAAAACCGTCTCCAGGCATGCTCACCTGCTCTCCAGAGTGACAACCATTTTACCGGAGAAGTGTTTGATTTGGACTTTGACAGAAGGCTTACCAAAAGGGCCATATATTTTTTTTTAACGTAAAGCAGGTCCTCCCAAATTATAACCTTATGCTTTCTCATTAAGTAAAAGTAGAAAATATAAAAAGCCAAAAGGATGAAATAATGGCTAAAAGGCCTACTCCCTAAAATATTAATGTTAAAAAATACCTACACATTTTGGCCCACAAAATATTTTTCCTCCACCAAATGCTCTACAACCAAACAGAAATTTCCAATCTTGGTAAGTGCTTCTAATAGCCAAGAAAATAATTAGTTCTTTAATTTGTTTTGTTTTCTATAGATATGAAGACATGTACCACTTAAATATTTATATATAAAATGTGTAGATGAGGTAAAAATACATTTATTTTTACATGACAGACACATGCTAAGATTAACCCAATATTACCTAAAAGGCTAATATAACCTTGGTATACAAGAGTAAAAAATGAAGTTGCTCATTATTTTCTATAGCTCACATATCAATTTGTTGTGAGAAAACTCTTTGAAAATAGAGAATTTTACCAGCTTGGTGCCTGTTGCTCAGTGGTTAGGGCGCTGGCGGGTTTGAACCCAGCCTGGGCCTGCTAAACATCAATGACAACTACAACAACAACAATAGCTGGGCACCGTGGTGGGCCTGCAGTCCCAGCTACTTGGGAGGCGGACGCAGGAGAATTGCTTAAGCCCAAGAGTTTGAGGTTGCTGTGAGCTGTGACACCGTATCACTCTACGGAGGGTGACAAAGTGAAAAAAAAAAAAAAAAAAGAAAATAGAGAATTTTACCAACAAAATGAATGAGATAAAACATAGATGAAATGAACATTGTATTTACTTAATTCAAGCTCATGGAAAATACATGTACTATCTCACCAAACATTAAACAGTAAATAACTTCCATTTATGTCTTGTGTCCATAGAGGCTCAAACTCTCAAGTGTAAAACAGGCGGAGACTTGTCTCCCTGGTACCGGTGCCCCCTCTGAAATCATCTCTCATGCTGCAATCCCCAGGCTTTTGACAGTCATGAACTGTTGAGGAAGATCAATCCATTCATCTATTATTTAAATTCCCTTTTCTTTCTTATTCCCTAGGAGGATTATCTGGGAAAAATTCCTATTTCTAAAATAACAAAAAATGTCTATGTGGTAATGATTGACCACATTGACAAGGAAGAATGTAAATAAGAAAAGAGACTGCCTGGGCACACTGCAGGTTTTTGGGAAGTGGCCTTTTAGTAAGCAGTTTAAAGGAGAGGGTTGATTTCAAAGAGAGGTTCTGCACAACACAAGACACATGAAAAAAATCCCCTGAAACTGGGGGCTATCTGCGCTCAGAGAGAATGGTCATTTCCAGGTCATTAGCCAGCCACAGAATGGACTCTCGCTTACTACAGCAGAGAGAGCGTTTCCAGTCCCAAGCTTTTTCTGTTTTACCTCGAACCTTTCCCTTCTGCTGCCTTCCATTAGACACCCTAATTCAGTGGTTCTCACCTTCCCAATGCCGAAGCCCTTTAATACAGTTCCTGTGGGTCGCGACCCACTGCTGCCCTAATTATTCAGGGCAGCATGCCAAACAGCACAGCAGGTGTAATGCTTTGGGGCAGGGTGGACAAAGGAGACTATTGTGTGCTCTCTTTATTCATTTTGAAACTGTACAACATTGAGGGCTCTGAAATACAGACCTGTATTTTTTTGTCATTTGCCTCCATTTTTGTGGTAAGAACAGATAATCTCTGAGTGAGTTCTTCCCTTTCTGCCAGGTTTTTGTCTTCAGAAAGTTTCTGTAGTGCCTGCAAGGTATCTTTAGTCCTCAGTAACTCGCTGTCAGTCTCTCTAAGTTTTCTAGATACAGTTCTTTCCTTTTCCTGGGATTTCCTAAGTAGTTGCCTTAGATTTTTTACTTCATTCTGATGGTTAATGATAATTTGAGGCAGATTAGTTTTTGAGTTTTCATACTTTCCTATAGCTTTCACGTGCCTAAGCTGAAGTTGTTTCAAAAATTGGTTTTCTATGATGATGGCTTCTGATTTCCGATGTATATCAGCTAATTCATTTTTTAGTTCTTTAATCTTATGAAGCCTTGCTGAGAGTATTCGATGAGTCATAGCATCTCTTCTTTGGTTAATCACACTGATTTGAGAATTTACAAATGAGGCATTCCGGATGTGCTTTTTTTCAACTGAGATTTCCTTCTGGCCTGTGTAAGTAGATAATCCAGTTTATTAGCAGTGATGTATGTTTACAGATAGACAGATGTGCAAATATGCACGTATGCATAACTTCCCCCCAACAGTGCACACATGTAACTACGTGCATAGGTGAAACCAGAAAGGGAAAGAACTAGCCTGTAATGAATTCTCATGTCTTAGGCGAGGTACTTTATAGATCACTCATTCAATACAGTTCTTTAAGGTCAGCTGTAGTCTATTTTATAGCTGGAGATTTTATGTCATTTGTTCAAGGTAACATAGCCAAGAAGTAGCTCTAAAATCTGTACTTGGATTTCTAGTATAAAAGCTACACTAAAAACCATGATAATCGCTAACATTTGCTAAGTGCTTGTCATATGTTGGGCCTTGAACTAAGTGCTTTATGTAGATCTGATGTAATCCTTCAACAACATGAGAAAAGTAGAGTGCAATGGGAGAACCCAATGTGAAGATCTCACAAAATGACTCTTAAAAAGCCATTAAACTGTGTAGAGAGTGTGTATATATGCATGCATATGCCATCTCTCAATGAGTCCAACACAGGCATTTTTCCCTCTGCTACTTTGGGCACTGAATGAAATAATTGGTATATTTTCAGGGGTCTTTTTTAAACAAAAAGTAGCTAAAAATATTACATTTAGCACCAAGCTTATGTAATTGAATTTGAGTCTATTAAATGTATGTGTAACCCTGCTGTACTGTTATCCTGTTTTAAAGATAAACAACCTGATGCTGGGATGCCACTTGTCCGTGGGCACACAGCTAGTAAGCGGTAGACAGAACCCACTGTCCATGCGTCAGACCCGCAGGTGTGTGCATTTGATCCACCTGTATGTCTGTGTTGCTAGCTCACGACTTCATGCAAACTCATGCGCTCCAGCTGGATTCCTTCCTAGGGCCACCCTCAACCCCCCTTGTTTTAAAAGCTCTCTCATCCTCCTATCAGACTTTTTGCTTACCCTGTCTCTGCCTCCTCTTCTCTTCCCTGCACACCCTCTAACTCCCCCTCCTGGTCACTGTCCCCTTTGGTCTCAGTCACCTCAGTGCTGCTTTTTCTGAGCCACTCTCCCCATTTGCTTGCACTGGCTCTGCCCTCTTCTCTCTCCTGGGTTTACACTGTATTGTACCTTAAAACAGATGGACCCACTTCCTCCAAGGACCAAGAAAAAGAAGAGGTTTAAAGGAATCTTTCTGTTCTTGGTAGTTTCTGTTGTTAATCTGCTGGAGATCAAGTCTCCCACCTATACCTGACCAAGGATAACAGGGCAAAAGGTGTCCCAAGCATTTGAATGCATTAAAATCACTTTTTGGCATTAAGTTGACAAAGTAAATACATCAGGGAAACAAATTTCTAACTAACAGAACATATAATTGAAAGAATTCTGAAAGTATGTTTTCTACAAAAGAAGGACATTAAAAGTATTGGAAAGTAAACTGTATAAATATATTACTTGCTATTTACAATGATTTAAGTAAATCTCCAATGTTTAACCAAAGCAAAAATTCTATCAAACCGAAGTCCTCATTTCATCCTTATAATTTTTCTCTACGAAATGTTTTACTGCCATAAAATTTGCTTTCATCAATTTCTAAGATGAAAATTGAAAATAGACTCTGATGTTACTATCCTTTAGTGAATTCTGAGTCTACATTGGTGGTTCCTAACCCAGTTCACCAGCCCTGAGGGTCAGAGATCTATTTTTAATATACCAGAAAGCCAAACAGAAATTGAACATTCGCTTGAAAAGGGGTGTGCACTGGTAAAAACATTAATCTTCTTCTTCTTTTTTATTTTTTTTAGAGACAGAGTCTCACTTTGTCACCCTCAGTAGAGTGCTGTAGCATCACAGCTCACAGCAAACTCCAACTCCTGGGCTTAGGTGGTTCTCTTGCCTCAGCCTCCCGAGTAGCTGGGACTACAGGCACCTGCCACAATGCCCAGCTATTTTTTTTGTTGCAGTTTGGCCGGGGCTGGGTTCGAACCCGCCACCCTTGACATATGGGGCCAGCGCCCTACCCACTGAGCCACAGGCGCCACCCCAAAACATTAATCTTCTTTGCTTTGGGTTAGAATTATATTACCCTAGGGTGGAACAACTTAAATAACTTTGGCAAAACATGAACTATCTGGGAATAAAAGAAAAAAAAAAACCAAGGAAATACTTTACCATTCTATGACAAAGCTTGAAGTTGCAATTAGTGTTTTAAATTCATCATACACTGGGCAGGGGTCCTCAGGGACATACAGAATTTGACTTAAAGATGTGAAGTTAATTTAAAATAATTTTAGAGTTTTAAAAACAAAAGGACAACCAAGTTAGAGCAAACCTTTGACTCTTCTGGATAGTGGAGTTTAGGATTCTAGTCTCCTGTGAAGTGGCTGAATTGATTTAGGCTGCTCCCATTTTATGAACAGGTATCCCACATAAAGGACTCAGAAGAGATTTGTGGAACAAATACAGGAGGCATGTCTTTTCTTTTCTTTTTTCTTTCTTTCTTTTTTTTTTTTTTTTTGACAGCCTTACTCTGTGGCCCTGGGTAGAGTGCCATGACGTTATTATATAGCTCACAGCAACCTTAAATTCTTGGGCTTAAGCGATTCTCTTGCCTCAGTCTCCCAAGTAGCTGGGACTACAGGCGTTCACTACCATGCCTGGCTAGTTTTTTATTTTTTAGTGGAGACAGGGTTTCACTTTAGCTCAGGCTGGTCTCAAACTTCTGAGCAATTCTTAAGCAATCCACCCATCAGCCTCCCAGAGTGCTAGGATTACAGGCATAGGCTGGCTGGAGGAATCGAATTTATTTATTCATTTTTTTGAGTCGGACTCTCACTATGTCATCCTGGGTAGAGTACCCTGGTGTCACAGCTCACAGCAACCTCAAACTCTTGGGCTTAAGTGATTCTCTTGCCTCAGCCTCCCAAGTAGCTAGGACAACAGGTGCCCACCACAACGCCCTGCTATTTTTTTTGGTTATTGTCATTGTTGTTTCTCAAGCCCTGGTATATGTGGCTGGCACCTTAACCACTGAGCTACGGGTGCCAAGCTGGAGGAATCAATTTTTTTCTTTTTTTTTTTTTGCCAGGGCTGGGTTTGAACCTGCCACTTCAGGCATATGAGGCCAGCGCCCTATTCCTTTGAGCCACAGGCACTGCCCAAGGAGGAATCAATTTTATTTTATTTATTTATTTTTGAGACAGAGTCTCAAGCTGTTGCCCTGGCTAGAGTGCTATGGCATTATAGCTCACAGCAACCTCCAACTCCTAGGTTCAAGCAATCCTCTTGCCTCAGTTTTTCTATTTTAGTAGAAACAGCGTCTCGCTTTTCCTCAGGCTGGTCTTGAACTCTTGAACTCAAGCAATCCACCCGCCTCAGCCTCCCAGAGTGCTAGGATTGAGCCACAGCACCCAGCGGAGGAATCAATTAAAAAAAAAACAAACTAAATTATGAGGCACTTAGAACTCAAAAATGCAATTTATTTTTGTACAAATAGTTTTATAAAAGCTAACCGCCTCTCACAGTCCCATAAAAGCTTAGAATCAACATAAAATTTAATGTCCCTTATATAAACTCTTAAGAGCCAGACTGTTTCAGAATTTTGGGGGTTTTATATTTTAGGTGGGTGTGAATGTGGTATTTTCTATAGTTTTCCCATGCTTTAGTCAAACTGTATTTCTGTAGTGAAATATATGACTTTATACTAAGTAAAATAAATAAAGATGAGTTTCATGTCTGTTCAAATCAAGTTTTTGTTATCAAATCAATTTTGATGCCAAAGATACGAAAAATATTGGGTATTCACAGATTTGTAAAGTTGAAATGTAATTTAGGGATTGTGTATTTATGGGACCTAATCACAATGTTCTGTTGCGGTAATGTCTTCCAAATGCTACCAATGGACTTCTTTTGTAGAAGTCCCATCATGAGGGAGGGAACTGGTCTTTTCATCTTCTGCCCTGGGCCTTGCCAGTGGGTGCAGGATTTCATAATCTTTTACTCACCTCTTTAGAAAAAGGTCTTTTCACCTTTTAAGAATCTAGTAAAAGGTATGAGTCCTTCCTCTTAGAAAAGTTTATAAACACACATAGACACAAAAAAAATTGCATAGAATTCCTTGGAGTTCACAGACATATGTCTTAGATGAAGGATCTCTACTCTGAGGCTGGACATGTTGGCTCACACCTATAATCCTAGGACTCTGGGAGGCCAAGGTGGGTAGGATTACTTGAGCTCAGGAGTTCAAGACCAGCCTGAGCAAGAGTGAGACCCCATCTCTATTAAAAATAGAAAAACTAACTGGGTGTTATAGCAGGCACCTACAGTCCCAGCTACTTAGGAGCTAAGACTAGAGGATCATTGGAACCCAAGAGTTTGAGGTTGCTGTGACCTATGACATATGACAGCACGGCCCTCCACCTATCCACCCAAGTTGACAAAGACTCTGTCTCAAACCAAAAAAAAAAAAAAGAGAATCTCTGCTCTGTAGCTAGGAAGAACGAAGATTGTAGATGTTCCGGAAGTGGCACAGAGGGTCCTGGACACGCCCACCAATAGCAGGCTGGGGGTGAAAGATGCTGGGTAAGCAGGACAGTGGTAAATGTGCCCCATGAGCAGGAGGCCCGTAATTATTTTCCACCTGTTGATTTGAGGGTGCTCTGATAGTCAAAGTAGAAAAGGGTTCTAGTTATTTCTATATAGGAAATACTAAAAGCTCAAGACTGCCTAAAATGAGAGGAAGTAATTGCAGTTTGGGTAGAGGGCTGGGAGAAAGAAGATCAAAAATATCACTAACTAATTCCAGTTCGGATAGTTAGGAGTTGATGGAGTTGGTACTTGTAAAATCCACAAGGAAACAACATTATCAACAGCCTTTTGAACCTTTTCTGTTTCAGAAGATTGTTTTTGCCAATATGCCTCACCAGACTTGGAGACCATCCTCTTGGGGTGTTGAAACAGGTATGTACATTTCATTGGTGATTCAAACTGTGATTCTTCAGCTGAGATGAAAGGCAAGAAGCCAGTGAAATCGAAGTATTGTGGTACTCTGTAACAAGGCCACCTGTTAACTAAAAATGGAACTCACCTCACTGGTAGGCTCCAGTAGGGTCAGCTGTAAGGACTAGGCTCTACATGTAAACCTTTCTGTCATTTTTGTGACCATCTGAACTTCTCTAGCTAATTCCTTCTATAAAAGTTCATCTATAATACATATTTACAATGTGGAAAAACAGTAAGATGAACAAGCACCCCTTCTAATACTAGTATATTAAAAAATAATGTCATTATAACCAGAAATTCAGTCTTGGTTGGGGAATTTTGCTTCTTACCTTTAGGCTGGGAGATTTTAGAAACATGCTTTCTCTTCTCCTCCTTTTCTTTTGCCACAGGCTGCTTTAAGTAATTTCTACTAATGGTTATTTCTGAACAATCTGAGATAAAGTCTTCTGAATAATCACGGTGAGAACTTAAGCTCCTGCAGGAACACTGAGATCTGCTATAATCCACACTCTTATCGGAATCATTATCATTCTTTGAAAAATCAGCTGCGCCTGGGCTTCTCTTGCGTTCTGCAGACTTCCTGTTGTTTTCTAACGCCACGCTGGGGAAATGTTCATCTACATTTGTGTTGGTTGGATCAGCCATAGTAAACAACCTAATTAAAAAAAGCACTTTTAAATTTATAGCTATTAATATTATATAATGGATCCGTGCTTTATTATGTTTCTTTAACTATAAATAGACCATGTGGAATGTTAACAGCACATTATTTTGAAATATTTTCTGGAATAATTTGTTTGGTTTTTATATAATTTCTACATAAAATATAAAACCCGCTGAGGCCAAACTTTGGTGAAGTTATTAATAATTATTGTTGTATCAGATAACAATGAAAACAATTTATGGATTTGCAAATGATATTCTCATTTTAAAGGCTGGTTATTTGTTGGGATTTTTTTGCCTTGATTAGAACTGAGGAAAATGACAGTATTGTATTTGGTAACTTTGGATGGCTGGTATGAAACTAACATTTGTTGCTGTGCACGGTGGCTCAACCTGTAATCCTAGCATTCTAGGAGGCCAAGGCGGGGGGACTGCCCTGAGCTCACAGGTTCAAGACCAGCCTGAACAAGAGCTAGACCCCATCTCTAAAAATAGCTGGATGTTGTGTGGGGTGCCTGTAGTCCAAGCTACTTGGGAAGTTGAGATGAGAGGACTGCTTGAGCCCAAGAGTTTGAGGTTCCTGTGAGCTATGCCACGGTACTCTACCAAGGGTGACAAAGTGAGACTTTGTCTCAAAAAAGAAAAAAAAAAAGCAATTATTTGTGAAATTCAGACTTTATGGAGATACACGCTTTGATTTACTATTTATGACATCACATATTTTTGAGATTAAACATATAGAGTAGAATGTAATTATTAATCTTCCAGCTTTGTAGAGGTAACATTTCTTTTCTGTCTTTTTTTTTTTTTTTTTTGGAGGTAGAGTTTCAAGCTGTCACCCTGGGTAGAGTGCCATGGTGTCATAGCTCACAGCACCCTCAAACTGTTGGGTTTGA
Organism: Nycticebus coucang; assembly: GCF_027406575.1. Lineage (NCBI taxonomy): Eukaryota > Metazoa > Chordata > Mammalia > Primates > Lorisidae > Nycticebus > Nycticebus coucang. The sequence continues at coordinate 6,394,251 of NC_069795.1, read as the reverse complement.
GTGATCCTCTTGCCTCAGCCTCCTGAGCAGCTGGGACAATAGCACCCGCCACAACACCCAGCTAGTTTTTCTATTTTTATTTTACTTTTTTTTTTTTTTGTAGAGACAGAGTCTCACTGTACTGCCCTCGGGTAGAGTGCCGTGGCGTCACACGGCTCACAGCAACCTCTAACTCTTGGGCTTACGCGATTCTCTTGCCTCAGCCTCCCGAGCAGCTGGGACTACAGGCACCCGCCACAACGCCTGGCCATTTTTTTGTTGCAGTTTGGCTGGGGCTGGGCTTGAACCCGCCACCCTCGGCATATGGGGCCGGCGCCCTACTCACTGAGCCACAGGCTAGTTTTTCTATTTTTAGTAGATATGGGGTCTCACTCTTGCTCATCTGGTCTCCAACTCCTAAGCTCAAACAATCCACCCAACTTGGCCTCCCAGAGTACTAGAATTACAGGGGTGAGCCACTGGGCCTGGCCAAACTAAGACCATTTAAAGCAACGTAAACTCAGTAATTCTTCATTTGTAGATCAGGGATGTTTTAGTTGGATGAGTCACTCCCCAGAGCAACTCTCACAAATCCCTTCAGGATTCTATGTAGCTAAAATGCCTCTCCAGCTTTTTGTTCCTAAGATCTTAACATTTAGTGGAAAAAAAAAATCATATTTTACTTTTACTTTATTTTAAAATTATTTCATGCTCCACTAGGTACAGTCCTTTGTTTAAGGACTGTCTTCTGGGAGAGATTGACAGCTCATAGTTAATGCTCCCTAAGAATCTGTTAAATCTCACATGAAAGCTATCTCCCTGAAGAATGATGAGTCCAGCTCTGAGACAGCTCAAGATTACTGCTAACAAACAGCTCTGTGCTACCCCTTATTCTTGATAATTTAGAAGGAGTGGATTTCAATGAATACAAACTTTTGATACTTTTGATAAGTCCTCTTATTTGTCTAAAGTGATAATTTAAATGGAAGGAATAAGAAATCAAATACAAGAAGGACCCCAAATAAATACTCTCAATAAAATGAACTTGAGTCAGAAAGCAGAGGGTTCTTCATCCTCTATGCAATAAGATATAATCCAGAAGATCTAAATTTTAGCAGCAGAAATTTGAAACAAACAAATCCATTTCCTGGGGTCTTTAAAAGGATTGTTTTTTCATCAAAAATTCTCAATCCTCCTGTTTTATCAAGAAAGTAAAAGAGAAATTAGCTGGCATTAGATTCTTCCCAATAGAAACCTAACATTATCACTTTCTCTGAGAGGTTTTCTCCCCCCAAATCTGTTTCTGCTTTTTGCTGCACCTACTTAATTCTCGAGCCTTCTCCTCTTATGATGAAATAATTAGGCAGTCTATAATCTCCCCACTCCAAATTACCTTATTAACAATTAATACTAGCATTTTACTTAACATTAATGTAAGTAAATGTCTCACTCTGTCGCCCTGGGTAGAGTGCTGTGACGTCACAGCTCACAGCAAACTCAAACTCCTGGCTCAAGTGATCCTCTTGACTCAGTCTCCTGGTCACTGCTACCAAAGGCACCATCACCATGCCTGGCTCTTTTTAAAGATGGGGTCTCACTCTTGCTCAGGCTGGTCTTGAACTCCTGAGCTCAAGCAATCCAACCACTTCAGCCTCCCAGAGTGCTAGGATTACAAGCATGAGCCACTCAAGGAGCTAAGGAAATTTCACAACAAAATATGACTCCTTGGTATAAAGAATATTTTGCATGAAATGCCATTTATGATCAGAAAGCATTGGAAGAGGCCTTTCCTCTCTCTACATAAAACCTGAGTAACCTGATTGGGGGATCAAAAGGGGCTGCTGACTTTCTTACTACATGCTAATAGACCTGGTCCCCAGGTCATTTGAAGCAGAATACCTGTCTTTCAGATTAATCTACAAATCAATCTGTTTTCACCCATCTATACATCCCCCCCAGCAACCACTTACTGTACCTATACTTTCCACATCCTCCCCTCCTTCCAAAAGGCACCTGTAGAGGTCTCTGACCACCACTGGGACTTTGGGTAATCATTCTTGTGGTTCCCCCATGCACATGGTATTTGGAAATAAACCTTTCTCTTATTAATCTACCATAATTGTGAGTTGATCTTTCAGTGAACCTTGATTAAGGAAAAAGGGCAGGTTTTGCCGTGATCCCTACACCACCATGCCCGGCCTATGCTTACTATTAATTTAACTAGTGCTGTTACTTTGCTCAAACTGCTTTCTCATCACCTAATCCTCACCACCTAGAGGGAAGGGGTTCAGACAGGTTGAAGGCTAGTAGTTGTCTATGGTTTCCAGCTCCACAGGCTGGAAAGTATTACAACTGCGGACAACACACTGGTGGGAACATTAAACAATCCTAACGCAAAGAACTTCTCTTTCCAGACACATTCTGCTGTGTCTCAGTGGCAGAGGCAGAGTCAAAGATCTTGACTGCAAACCTTTGCATCTGGGTTAAGAATCCTGGAGGACTAAACATGCTAACGTGCTGACTGGGGTCTCCAGGAGCTGTTCTTCCCCATCCCTCCTGCTTATGACCTTCCTCCCCGATCCTGATAAATCCAAACTGCCCAGAGAATAGTTGTTAATTCAAAAGAAGAATTTGGGATTTGGCCAGTTGTTCCTGACATGAGCTAAACTTCACTGACTTCTGCCAAAGCTCTTTCCCCTACCTTGGAGCACTCCTTTCAAGATGGCTTCTCCTGCTGGTGTTTTTTGGATAAAGGCTTAATTCGAGACTGTTGCTTTTTTGTTACATTCACAAATTGCCCAGCAGCTGTAACAGTTGGAGGGAGTGTGATGGAGTAGAAGGTGACAGCTGGAAGGCAGTCAGACTTGGGTTTGAACCTTGTCTGTCATCACTTAAGTGCTCTTGTCCTTCGGGGGAGAAAGGAAAAAAAAACTTCTAATCTGAGGAATGCAAACCCCCTTTAAATTATTAGGGCCAGGGAGAGAGGCACTGGAATGTGACAGCAGTCACCACCACCCCCACCCCCCAAGCAAAGGAATCACAGGGAAGCTGTTTGTTATGTTACACAAACTCTCCACGCTCCTCCCCCAAGACTAGTTAGCCCCACAACGGAAGTTCATTCCAAAGGACCCTAACTCACCACAGCCCTCGCCCTACACTGAGTATAAGGGGTCTCTAGCTGCCCCAGGGAGACTGCTGTTCCTTTCAATAAACCTGGCCTAACCTTCTCTGCTCCCTGTCCGTGTCATCTCTGGGCACCACCATTTACACCTTGCAAATGTCATATATTGAACAACAGAACTCACACCCTATAGTTCCACAAGTGGACAATTACTAATCAATGTTATTTCTGTAAACCAGTGAAAACAACTTTTGCAATGTTCGCCTCTCCTGATTTGGCCTTTTTTCTTTAAAAATTGTGCCTCTCTTGTTCTCCAAAGCACTTCTCTAAATACCCTGGAAGTGTTTCCCTGACTGCAGTCCTCAACCTTGGCCCAACTAAACTCCCTACCTACATTAATTTGCCTCAGTTTCTTTCTTTAGATTATAGGGAGATTACAGGGAGAAAGGAAATAGCGTTTAGTTTTCCCTCTCAAGAGAGTAATTCTGGCACAAAAGTAGGGACTGTCAAGACAGCCATACTGGTATCTTCCCGTGAGAGATAAAATCAAGTGCCTGCTCCTATCTTCCTGCTCAGCTACTTTACCAGAACTGCTTGAATAATCCCATTATACTGAAGACTCCAGAAGGTAGAAACCATGTCTTGTCCCCTTGTAACTTCAGGCCTGACATACTGCTACTTTCAATACTTTCTTTTTTCTAGACAGAGTCTCACTCAGTCGCCCTGGGGTTGAGTGCTGTGGCTTCATAGCAACCTCAAACTCTTGGACTCAAGTGATTCTCTTGCCTCAGTTTCCCATGTAGCTGGGAGTACAGGCGTCTGCCACAACACCTGGCTATGTTTTAGAGACGGGGGTCTTGCTCTTGCTCAGGCTGGTCTCGGACTCCTAAATTCAAGCAGTGAATCAGGCTTGGTTTTCCAGAGTGCTGAGATTACAGGCAATCAATACTTTCAAATGCTTAAATAACTACCACATGCCACCTGCTGTGGCAAGCAGAGACACATTAGCTACTTTATTATGAGGACCATAACACCACTCCTGTGAAACAGGTATTATTAACTCTGTTTTGCAGATGAGGAATGTAAGGCTCAGAAAGGTTAAGGTAACTTGTGCAAGGTCACAAAGCTAGTCTCACTCAGAACAAGAGAGGCACTCAGAGTGGGAGCATGAATTTTGAACCTTGAAAGTTCTTTTCACTGCACCACATTACTTGGTCCACAGACACAGTTTGACCCCACCCCGTTTGTCTTTTTTTGAGACAGAGTCTCATTTTGTCACCCTCGGTATGCTGTGGCACAGCTCACAGCAACCTCCAGCTCTTGGGCTTAGGTGATTCTCTTGCCTCAGCCTCCCCAATAGCTGGGATTACAGGTGCCTGCCACAACACCTGGCTAACTTTTTGTTGTTGTTATTGTTGCAGTTTGGCCGGGGCTGGGTATGAACCTACCACCCCCGGTGTATGGGGCTGGTGCCCTACTCACTGAGCCAAAGGCACCGCCCACCCCACCCCATGTCACTGAAAGCTTAAAATGTTAAATTATGGGGCACCAGTAGCTCAGTGGTTAGGGTGCCAGCCACGTGCTCCAGGACTGGTGGGTTTGAATCTGACCTGGGCCTGCTAAACAAAAAATAATAGCTGGGTGTTGTGGTGGGTGCCTGTAGTCCCAGCTACTTGGGAGGCTGAGGCAAGAGGATTGCTTGAGCCCCACAGCCTGAAGTTGCTGTGAGCTAAGAGGCCATAGCACTCTACCGAGGGTGACCGAGTGAGACTGTCTCAAAAAAAAAAAAAATAAAGTTATGTCAAAACCTGTGATAAGCCAAAGGGAATTACTTGCTATTCAACTTTTTATTGTTTTATCTCTACAGGCAGTCCCTGAGTTATGAATGAGATGGGTTCTGTAGGTTTGTTCTTAAGTTGAATTTGCATGTAAACTGGAAGAGGTCCATGTACCTACCACCTGTAATAGTCTGTATCTGTAAGTGCGAGTCGTATGTCAGTCAGGTATTTATAACTTGAAGATTTACTGTAGCAGCCTCCATTCGTAAGGGTGAGTTGTACAAAAGTCGGATGTTTGTAACTTGGGGACTGCCTGTACTCTAAAGTTCAAAATCCTAGAGTATACTGAGAATAATCATTTATCCCTTAATCTTTCAGGCTGACCAACACGACTCACTCTGCATTCGACATAATGGGAACAGTGGGATGAAGCTAAGGAGGTGGGTGTGGTGTTCTCTTGCCTTCCTACATCAGAATATCAAGCTCTGAGGATGTGATTGTATCCCACCTATGATTTTTTTCCCCAAAGATTCTCTCTGAATCACACGCTCACAAAGGGCTAAAGTAAGTTTGATTTCCCTACGTTTGATAAAGTAAAAACCAACCATCCTAGTCTTAGTTTAATAAAAATTGATGTAACAGGGGAAAAAGGAAAATATTCAATTAGAAATCCTGTAAAGCCTCATAATAAACAAGACTCTATAAATAACCTCACTCCTAAAACAATTCTACCAGATTAAAATATGCCCTAACAGAAGGCTTTATAGTTTAAGCAAGGGGGTGGATTTAAAGGCATCGTTGCCCTCCCTACGTGGATTTGCCTCTGTCATAAGCCTCTCTGCTGATGGCTGAACTGTCTCATTAAGTACTGACTCCTATGAACCTCTGTATTTTTCAGGGTCTTTATAGCTAGGAGTCAGTAACTGTAGTTCTTCAAAATGTATGAAAAATCATATATGATTAAAAATGCTCTAACAAAAAGATACTTTATTAGCAAAACTATCTGCGATCTTTTCAGCTCAATAATTTACTTAACCTAATGTTAGGAGTACAGTTTCTTCAGAATGGACCAAGTAGTTTCATTTTAAGGACAACTGGGTTTTTTATGTGGATGCAAGGGTAGAAAATTCCTTGTTGCTACCTATTCTCTAGTGGATGTACTGTCAGCGTGCTTTCATCAAATTTCTTTTTTTTTTTTTTGGTTTTTTTGGCCGGGGCTGGGTTTGAACCCACCAACTCTGGCATATGGGACCTGCGCCCTACTCCTTGAGCCACAGGTGCCACCCGCTTTCATCAAATTTCTAAAACACGTGGTACGGAGCAGTTATTCTACTATTTTTTCTTTTTTAGAGACAGAATCTTATTTTGTCGTCCTCGGTAGAGTGCTGTGGCGTCACAGTTCATAGCAACCTCTGGCTCTTGGGCTTAGGTGATTTTCTTGCCTCAGCTTCCTGAGTAGCTGGGACTCCAGGTGCCCACAACGCCCGGCTATTTTTTTGTGCAGTTTGGCCGGGCCTGGGTTCGAACCCGCCACCCTCAGTATATGGGGGTGGTGCCCTACTCACTGAGCCATAGGTGCCGCCCTATTCTACTATTGATCACTATTATAAACTAATCTGTCTCATGGAAAAATTAACCTGAAAAAAATCTTCAAGTTAATTGCCGTGTTTACTGATCTTCCACTGTTTTAGAACTAAATAGGCACAAAATCAAAAACTGTAATTTTGGGTGGCACCTGTGGCTCAAGGAGTAGGGCGCCAGTCCCATATGCCGGAGGTGGTGGGTTCGAACCCGGCCCTGACCAAAAACTGCAACCCCCCCCCAAAAAAAAACCCCTGTAATTTCAATGTATATCAGAAGACATTGAATTTTGGGGTACTTACTAAATGTAAAAGTTGTCATAAATGCTTTAGATAGCATATTTCCAAGCTATGTCCTCTTTTTTTTTTAAACTGGAGAAGTGTCTTTATTGGCTGGGCAGCCAACTTGAGGGGGATGAAGTGGGAGGAGTGTGTGGCCCCAATGCCAGGCCGACCATGCTTCGCAGGCTGGTAGGTGATGGAGAACTCCCCTAGGTAGTGACTGATCATCTCAACCTTGATCTCCACCTGGTTGAAGGTCTTGCCATTGAAGACACCCACCATGCTGCCCACCATTTCAGGTAGGATGATCGTGTCCAGCGGGTGTGTCTCCACTACCTCTGGCTTCTCCTTGGGCGGCGCCTCCTTCTTGGCCTTACAGAAATACTTCAGCAGTGAGTGCTGCTTGCAGCTCAGGCCTCGGTTCAGCTACTGCCACTGGTGGGCACTGTATAGCTGCATCAGCTGCTTGGAGGACGCATCCAGCAACTGGTTGAGGTCCACGGTGAACCTGTGGAAGGTCTGCTTCTTCTTTTGCTCCACTTCTGCCATCTTGTCACCTTCCAGGAAAAGACTGATGCTATGTTCTTTTGAAATACTATATTTACAACTTGGCAAGGTCAATATAGCACCTGGGTGGCCCAGGGTTTATTAGAACTTTAATTGTGCTCAATATTAATAGCATAATCTTTGACAGGAGGAGGTCACAGGAAAACTATCAAACTATTTAAAAAAACCCCTCTTTTATTGAAGTATAAAACTTAATAAACTATGTATTTTTAAAGTGTACAATTTCTTAAGATTATAAATGTGCATACCCATGAAACTATCATATTTTAAGAAAGGAAAAAATTGCATTAAAATTATAATACTTAAGTTATGTTTGGTTTCTTTAATTACAAGGGCTATAAGATATAATATAAGCTGGGCATGGTAGCTCACACCTGTAATCTTAGCATTCTAGGAGGCTGAGGTGGGTAGATTGCCAGAGTTCAGGAGTATGAGACCAGCCTGAACAAGAGTGAGACCCCATCTCTAAAAATAGCTGGATGTTGTGCTGGGTGTCTGTAGTCCGGCTACTTGGGAGGCTGAGGTGAGAGGATTGCTTGAGCCCAAGAGTTTGAGGTGACTGTGAACTATGATGCCATGGTACTCTAACCAGGGTGACAAAGTGAGACTGTGTCTCCAAAAATAAAAAAATACAATATACAGGATAACATAACAAATGTTATTGGTATATGTTAGGTATTACAATTTTCATACAGTTTTTTCCTTGCTCATAATATGTATACTATTTTTTGTACCTTCTATAGATGATTATGTCATCTGTGAATAGAGTTTAATTCTCTTTTTCTAATACGAACCCTTTTATTTCTTTTTCTTTCCTGATTACACGGGCCAGAATCTCCAGCCCAAATTTGAATAGACGTGGTGGTGAAAGTAGATGTCCTGTTCTTGTTTTGAATCTTAGGGGAATATTCAGTCTTTCATCCTTACGTATGATGTTAGCTATAGGTTCTTCACAGATGCCCCTTATCAAGCTGAGGAAGTTTCCTTGTATTCATTATTTATCTAGAAAAGTTAGGTAAATCATGGGGAAAATGGGAAGAGAGGGGATATCGAGAGAGAGGGAATGGATAAAAGGAGAAGGAGAGAAAGGAAATGAAGTAAGTCACTGTGGTACCTGCTGAAGGTCTAGGGAATATCCCTTGGAAAACCCTTTCTCTACCCAGGCTGAGGCAGGCAACATCCCCATTGTACAGTACAAGCAGGAGCGACATGCTAGAACAGACAAATGCTTTACTTTCCCAAACCAATTCTGTTTTTGAATCTTTTAAGTCTTAGAGCTCCCTTAGACTCAGTCTGTTCTGTGTTTGAGTTTAGGAAAGGGTGGTCAGGCAATATCTGGAAAACTGGAAAGTCTCCTAGCTGAAATCTACAGTGTTATAAATTAAACTGGCACATCTTAAAATTCTAGAGTTTATCTGAGCAAACATGAATTCATGAATTGGGTAGCACCCAACTGTGGTTTGTGGCTATGCCAGAAAAGGCTTTTATAAAGTAAATGAAGGAGCAGACTAAAGAAAATAATCAATCGGCCAATTATGTAGCTGCCTTCTTTAGTCTATCAGGTATAAAGGTCCTAGTTATATAATTACAAGTTAATGTTTTTTAATTGTTTAAACTTAGTTTCATTTGAGTTAGGTTTCAGTTTGCTTACTGGACCGAGGACTCATTCACCCCTAGCTGCTGGCTGGACACCTCCATTTCTTTCAGCATGTGCCTCTCAATGAATCAGTTGATATTGTAGCTGTTGAACTCCATTAATGCCAACAAGTGAGAAAAACAGAGGGTGATTAAGGCAGGAGTCAGAGTCTTCTAGTTACCCAATCTGAAGTGACATCTGAATCCCCCCCAAAGGCAGGGAATTAGCCATTTCAGTCTAATGGCCTCCTATCTAGTTATTTTAACAAGAGGCAGCCGTAGCACCCTCACTGTCAACAACTGGATGGTGAGGATCACCTAACTGCAGACTAACTCAGGTTCCTCTAACTCAGTTGGGGAAACAATTACTTTTCTTTCCTTAAAGAGTACTGGAGTACCCCAGTGCCCCCAGTGATAAGAATCACGCCCTAAGTCACACTGACTTCATCTTTCTGAGGCTGCCTCTGGAATGCATGGGGTATGGTGGGAAGCTTCCAAGGTGGCTCCAGTGACCTCCACTTCCTGAGACTCATGCACTTGTTTAATGCCCTGCCTTTGTGAGAGAAGGAATCATGCCAACAATCATTTGTGTGAGCTTGGAAGTTTGGATTTTTCCTCTAAATGAATTCTGAGATGACTACAGCTTCAAATGACACCTTGATTATAGTCTTAAGACACCCTGAACCACAGGACCCAGCTGGGCCTGTGACCACAGGGTAATAAATGTTTGTTTTTCCAGCCAGTAAATGTTCCTTTGAAAACTGGAGACTTACAGAAAACTTCTGTGTGAATCTGCCATAAAAGATTATAAAGTCACAGTTATCTTGCAAAAATATGGAAGAACCCAGACTTTATGCCAAACAAATAACCTAGTTCACTTGGTTAACAGTTGCTTTCTAGAATATTTGCTTAATTTTGAAAAAATCTCTATAATGAGGGCGGCGCCTGTGGCTCAGTCGGTAAGGCGCCGGCCCCATATATGGAGGGTTGCGGGTTCAAACCTGGCCCTGGCCAAACTGCAACCAAAAAATAGCCGGGCGTTGTGGCGGGCGCCTGTAGTCTCAGCTACTCGGGAGGCTGAGGCAAGAGAATCGCTTAAGCCCAGGAGTTGGAGGTTGCTGTGAGCTGTGTGACGCCACGGCACTCTACCAAGGGCCATAAAGTGAGACTCTGTCTCTACAAAAAAAAAAAAAAAATCTCTATAATGACACTTTTTTTTTTTTGGAGACAGTCTCACTACGTCGCCCTTGGTAGCTATGCCATCACACCTCACAGCAACCTCCAACTCTTGGGCTTAAGCCATTCTCTTGCCTCAGCCTCCCAAATAGCTGGGACTATAGGCACCCACCACAATGCCCAGCTATTTTTTGTTGAGGTTGTCATCATTGAGGTTTAGCTGGCCTGGGCCGGGTTTGAACCTGCCAGTGTCGGTGTATGTGGCTGGTACTATAACCACTGTGCTATGGGCACTGAGCCATATAATGACATATTTTATCTCTAATCCATTAATTTTAATCAAATCATAATCTTAACAAAGTTTTCTGCAGTGCTGGCCAGTCACACTATTGTTTTTAAACTATTGTTTTGGAGTAATTTGTTGTCTAGGTATGGATGATAAAATAAGATGTGTGTTATCAGGGCAGGTAAGTTTCCCCAAGAAGTATTAGAATTTATATTACACCCACCAAAGAAATAGACATTTCTAGAATTTTTAGAATTCTGGAATTCGCAGAACCCCAGAACTATCCAAAAATTTCTCTCTATATGATATGAATGTGGGTCTGTTTGGCTTCACCTGGTCCTGAGAGTACATTTTTTTCATGAAACTGAGTCTGAGAGACATGACCAGCGATGTAAACCAAAATAAAACCACATTTGATTCCTGGCTGTTACTACTGTCAGCAATAAATGTGCTGTGAATGCACATACTTTCTGGAATAATCAGTCTATTAAATAACAGTTTTTCTCACTGAAGTGTTAAAAATTGATGACCAGTGTCAGACCTGTAACTTAAAAGTTCATTAAACTGTTTTAGAGTATCTCTCTATTAATAGGCTACACTTCACTACTGTTATCAATTTAAGAAACTATGCATGTTCCACATATATGGACTTCTGATTATGTAATGCATTATTGAAAAATTTGGGTCTTAGGCCAGCTATCTAATATCTTCTTAATTAATTAATGCATTCAGTCAAAGAACATTTATTTAGTGTCTTTCAGGCACTGGGGTTATGAAGAAGGCAAACTTCTACCTTTGAGGATCTTAAAGTAAGCAAAGTTGTAAGTATGTAATTAATGTCTACAATAGTTAGCATACTGGTTTTTGTTACATTAAATTTATGGTAGTGTATAGTCAACATTTTGGCAGCATTTATGTTTCAAAAGATCAGCGTTTTCATTTTTCATTAATGTTTTCATTTATGTTTCAAAAGATCAGCGTTTTCATTTATGTTTCAAAGGATCAGCATTGTCTACTTTATTGCACTTGAAGCGTAATTCTATTATGTCTCTGTTGTTATGGGGTCTACAGTTGTTCTTTTGCTGTTACAACACAGGAATGCAACGTGCAATTGTAAATAGTGTTCTAATGGAAAAATCACACTTGGTTGAGGATGCACCATAGTGAAAGGAATGGCTGCTTATAACAGCAGTGAACTTTTACATTGTGGTCATCTTAATACAGAATTAGAAATAAAAATGTCCGGTGGCGCCTATGGCTCAGTGAGTAGGGCACCGGACCCATATATTGAGGGTGGTGGGTTCAAACCTGGCTCTGGCCAAACTGCAACAACAACAAAAAAATAGCTAGGCATTGTGGCGGGCGCCTGTAGTCCCAGCTACTTGGGAGAGAATTGCCTAAGCCCAAGAGCTGGAGATTGCTGTGAGCTACGACACCACAGCACTCTACTGAGGGCAAAAAAATGAGACTCTGTCTCTTAAAAAAAAACAAAAAACGAAATAAGAATGTTCAAGATCAAGGTATACGTCTGAATCATTTTGAATACTATTCAGGTATCTTTATTCCTGCTTCTGCAAAAAGGCAGATGAAAAATAAACATATGCTGAAATGTTTTAAAGTAAATTACTGCAGGGGCGGCACCTGTGGCTCAAGGAGTAGGGTGCCGGCCCCATATATCGGAGGTGGCAGGTTCAAACCTGGCCCTGGCCAAAAACTGCAAAAAAAAAAAAATAATAATAATAAAATAAAATAAAGTGAATTACTGCATACCTGCTGTTCTTTATGAACTTCCCTAAGATGTCTGAAGATAAACTGTATGTTGGAGCAGAGCGATCTTCAAACTGTAGTATTTATGAGGTTTCCAAGGTAGTATTTTTTGACATGTTTTGGTCTCTTTTTAAAGAAAGAGTATATTTCAAAAAACCTAAAATGATATTACAAAAGGAAAATGTTACAATCTTACAAAGAAACATATATAAAAGAATAAAAGTTTTAAAGCAGTATTAATTCATATATTCATTTGTGTATGGGGGATGTGAGGTGATCTGGCTGCGACACCTGTCACCCCATTGATCGTGAGGGTTGATTCGGCTGATCTGGCTGGCTAGGTGGTGTCCCCTTCCTCCCTCACTGCTCCATGTGAGTCCCTCCCAAAGCTGTGCGCCCTGTCGAAGAGGACGACCTTCCCCGATCAAGGAGGAGCATTCTTTGGTCAAGGGTATCCGAGTAGCTGTGCTCCCCTGCTAGAACCTCCAAACAAGCTCTCATTTGTGTATGGGTTTCTGGGTATTTCACACACTAAAGCTTTTTCTCTATCAAAATGAAATCAACTATTGGCAGTTAATCAGGAAATTCTTGGTTGTCATTATCAAACAGTCATGCTGAAATAATATTTGAAGGAGTCAGACAGAGCAGTGTTTTTCAAAAATTTTTTGGCAGAACAAAAGATCTTGTGGCTCCCCTGCATGTTCTTTCTTTCCAGTGGGAAGCTAAACATAAATAAAGTGTTTGGAAAAAGATGATGCTCTTGGTACTGCTGGTAGGCGCTGGATCTTATTTTAGAGGCACAGATATTGACTGACCTTGCATTATATATTGAAAGCTATTCTTCTGGCTCAACAGTCTCATGAATTATTCTATTCTAGTCTTATAATGAGAAAATTTTGACTTTTCTTTTTTCCTTTAAATACAGCATCTGCTGCTCAGGCTGGAGTGCAGCGGTGCAATCATAGCTCATTGCAGCCTTGGACTTGTGGGCTATTTAAAACATTATTTTGGTAGAGATGAGGGTTTTGCTTTGTTGCCAGGCTGGTCTCAAACTCCTGGCCTCAAGTGATCCTTTGACCCTGGCCTCCCAAAGTGCAGGTGAGAGCCACTGTGCCTGGCTGAGAACCCTGATTTTTTTTTAAAATTTCAGATTTGAGTAAATATTCTGTAGTAGAGTTATAATTAATTCATATGGACAATTTAGTTCAAATGGTTATAATTGTTTCCAACCCAAATTATTCTGTGAGTAGGTGGTTGTATTCTTAATTAGTCCTGCTTCACGGGAAATAGCTTAACCTGTACGTCTTCCCTGCTTTCTTATCCATTCTCAACACTTCCTATTCCCTTCCCCACTTTACCTTTTCTCTGCACATGTCACTACCTAACGTTATACAAGTTACTCAGGCTTATTGGCTGCCTGACTTCCCCACTACTTGTATGCTTCAGTGGCACGTGGTTTTTGGCTCTTCTTTCTATTGCTGTATCCCCAGTACCTAGAAGAGTTCCTCAGAATAAGTGTTTAATAAATTTTGATCAAATAATTTAATGTTTAGGATGCTTTGGTGCTTCCTAATTCCTATCTCCATGTCTGTTACTACTGACAAAACTCACTATGGCTAACCTGACTCAAAATGCTCTAAATCAGTGGTTTTCAACCTTCCTAATGCTGTGAGCCTTTAATACAGTTTGGACCCACAGGTTGAGAATTGCTGCTCTAAATGAACGTTTCCAATGTGATAAATATCTATCTCAAACTGGAAACTAGCCTTATGCTTAATAGTGAAACACTTATTTATACTGCTGTAAGGATTAAGATAAGGATGCCTACTATCTCTGTTGTTAATTAATATTGTTCTGGAGATACTAGCCAATGAAATTAGATAGCAGAAAGAAATGAGAGGTATAAATGTTAGAAGAGATAAATTTCCATGTGTAGATGACATGAATGTATACTTATAAAACCTTATAAAATACTATGAAATAAAGATAATTCAATGAACCATAGGTTACTACTAAAAGCATATGAAGATCTTTTCTCTATGTGAAATAAAATGACTTAGAAAGTAGATGAAAATATCCCACTTGCTCTACCAGTCCTCAAATTTAAAACATTGGGTATAGGTCTGATACGAATAAATGAAGAAAATAAAATTACTGAAACAAATGACAATTTATGTGAGTGGAAAAACATTCTTTGTTCTTGAATATCATAAGAACATAGACTATAAGGTTGTGAATTCTCCCTAATTTAATGAATGTAATCAAATCATTCTCGATAAAGTGTCAAGAGTAAACTTTTATAAAAAATTTGACAAAACGATACCAAATTCATCTAGAGAAAGAAACATCAAAGAAGACAGAGGGATCTGAAACACGGTGGTGGGAGGGGCTACCCCATCAGGCACTGAGGCACACACACTTGCCACGAGAGCTGGATACTAAGGCCTCTCCATAGAGCCAGAGTCTGAAACAAAAACAAGACATGTGGAAACCTAGAGTAAGATGAGTGAAGACAGCAGACTATTCAAAACATGATGTAAGGACAAAAGGGTAGAATATAGCTGGAAATCAAAACAAAAGTGGATTCTTACTGCATTTCTTGCACTATATGTTTTAAAATGTAAATACTAAGAAAAAAATCTTAAATATGGACTGTGGCAAGACACAAAGCCTAGAACCATAATGAAAACAATTTATAACAATTATTGCATAAAAACGTAAACCTTCATGTAACAAAAAACCCATAAAGTTAAAATATTACAAACTGGGAAAACTTCTTAGTATCTACAACAAAGATCTAATTTCCACAATTTACAAAAAATTTTTCTTTTCTTTTCTTTTTTTTTTTTTTATTGTTGGGATTCATTGACGGTATAAGAAACTACCAAAGACTTTTAACCCATTTGTAAAATGGGCAAAGGATATGGGCACACTATAGAATAAGAACATTACAGGAACACAGATGACCACGAAATACGCAAGATTTTCAAGCTTATGCATAAAGAAATGTAAATTAAAATAATTATATTTTATTTTTTATCCACCAGAATAGCAAAATTTAAAGAATTAGATGAAACATATTATTGTTACTATAACCATGACTAATAGAATACTGATAATGTATAGCTTAAAAATACAAGAATGAAGCATCTTTCAGTACGTGTAGATAATAAGGTCTGACAGTTAAGTTTGTGAGCTCATTCTAGGAAAAATGCTATATACTTCATTGCTGCCTATCATTATGGTCACCTGTGAAGTACTACTCCACTTGGCAAGCTAGGCACCGCTACCAGTGCCTAGTCCACTCTTCATAGCCATTTTGGATTTTTTTTTTTTTTTTGAGGCAGAGTCTCACTTTGTTGCCTTTGGTAGAGTGCTGTGGTGTCATAGCTCACAGAAACCTCAAACTCTTGGGCTCAAGCCATTCTCTTGCCTCAGCCTCCCTTGAGTAGTTGGGACTACAGGTGCCCGCCACAACGCCCAGCTATTTTATTTTTAGAGATGGGGTCTTGCTCTAGCTTGGGCTGGTCTCCAACCCCTGAGCTCAGGCAATCCACCTGCCTTGGCCTCCCGGAGTGCTAGGATTACAGGCGTGAGCCACTCTGTGCTCAGCCTCTTCAAAGCAATTTTGGAACTTTTTCTGGAATGGCCATGGTATAGCACACAAAAACACACAATAGCAATAATGAACCCCACTCAGTAAGAGACTGCCACACATTGACATGAACACAGCTGTGAGACAGCTGTGGTGGTTTTTATCCACTGATGGATAGCTGTAAGATTATGAAACCTTACCAACCTCTTTGTACAGTGCTGCCAATGTAAGCACACAGTGGCAAGTTTGCAAACTTAATTGTGAGACCTCATATGTATACGTAAAGGCATCTAAGACATGTTCATTTTCCAGTCAATGTCTGGGCAACAGAATAAAGCCAGATGGGATGTGGGGAATCCAGACAGCAGAGGACTATAGAAAGCTGAAGGCAGTAGCTTGGACAAGTTGTCAGTGAGAATGAAAAAACATGAACGATGCCAACAGACAACATCACCAGGGCTTGATGATTCAGCGGATGCCAGGGTGAGGGAGAGGGTCAAGGAGGACTCTTACTTACAATGGGAGAGGTCCCAGCGGGGGTCAGGTAGTGGGACTGTTTGATCTCGTGCAAGCTGAGTTGGAGATGTCTGAGTGATATTAAGAAGTGATGTCATCCAGGTAGTTGAACATTTAGGTTTAGCTCAGATATGAAGGTTCATCTTCAGAGATAAAGCTGGGGTCAAGTGCAGACAGCTGGCCCTTGAAGCTGTGGGCATGAATCTGTGCCTAGTATTAGATTATAAGGCAGACTGGGGAGAAGAGAGTAACAGACTCCGAGCTGTGAGGCTCTCCAACATTAAGGGTCCTGGGAGAGGTGGGTGAGCCAGATGGCAGCAGGAGAAGCAGAAGCCATGAGATGGGAGGCCTGGTTGCAGAAGCCCAGGGAAGACAGCCTTTTAAGAGTAAGATGGGTGCGTTAGTGTCAAATGCTGCCGAGAGACGAGCAAGATGAGGCCTGGAAATGTGACAGTGGTTTTGTTTTAGCAGAGATGAAGTGGAAAGCAAGATTGGCTGAAGAGAGACAAGGAACAGAAGGCACTGAATACAGCAGTCCTTTCAAGTTTGCCTGTCAAATGGGATAAGGGGTTGGACAATACTTGGAAACTGAAGGGAAATGTGGAGTCAAGGGAGACTTTTCTTTTCTTTTGTGATGGGAGACTCAAATCTATTTAAAAGCCATGGCAAGGAACTGAGAGGGAATAGGTGATTATACAGGAAAGAGAATGGATAACTGCTAGCACAGAGGTTTTTTTAAAAATATAAACATATATTTTTATTGTTTGGGATTCATTGAGGGTACAAAGAATTAGGTTACACTGATTGCATTTGTTAAAGCCCCTTATAATTATGTCCCGACGCCAAGAGGTGTGCCGTACAGCATGACCCTCTCTCTCTTTCCCTTCTCCCCTCTCCCCCTTGCTCATTCCCCTACCCCACTGCGTATTAGCTCATCTGCTGCCTTCATATTAGAATAGAGTACGTTGGATCCTTGCTTCTCCATTTTTGTGATGTTTTACTAAGAAGAATGTGTTCCACCTCCATCCAGGTTAATACAATCATTTTTAGTGGCTGAACAGTATTTCATGGTATACATATACCACAGCTTGTTAACCCATTCAGCACAGGGTTTTTGATGAATGGAACGGGATGGAATCCAAAGCCTGGGAGAGAGGGGCCTTGGAGAGGAGGAAGGAAGATAAGATGGGAAGGGAAGGCTGGCAGTGTTGGTAGCTGGAGATTGAGGAATTCCCATCTGATGGCTTCAAGTTTCTCTATGAAGTAACAGCACAACGGGAAGTGGGAGATCAAATTTGAGAAAAGTGAAGGTTTATGATCTACAATCTCCTATAAACCCTCACAAACTGCAGCAATCCTACTCTGTTACTTTGGTCAAGTGGGGTTTTACCTGACAGAAGAAGAAAAAATGGAGGATGGGGAATTAAGAGATTGACACGGGTACAGACGCGCAGGGGCCATTACGCACTGGGGCCAGTGCACACAGACCACTGCATTGCTTGGTCACTGACTAGGGTATCAGCACACAGGTGCTTACTATCAAAATGATCAGCACACGGATAATCATTTATCTACACCTCAACTGGCCTCTTTTGGTGCTTCTCTGAAAAATAAACAATAGGGGGCAGTGCCTGTGACTCAGTGAGGAGGGCACTGGCCCCATATACTGAGGGTGGCGGGTTCGAACCCGACCCCAGCCAAAACTGCAACAACAAAAAAAAATAGCCAGTTGTTGTGGTCTCAGCCTATAGTCCCAGCTACTCAGGAGGCTGAGGCAAGGGAATCACCTAAGCCCAAGAGCTGGAGGTTGCTGTGAGCTTTGATGCCATGGCACTCTACTGAGGGCGACAAAGTGAGACTCTGTCTCTAAAATAAAATAAAATAAACAATAGACAACAGAGCTTAAATTCCTACATGACTTCTCTTTCTCATAGGGAAGAAGCTTCTGGATTCTTCAGTACATGCAGCTTTAAAGCTCTTCCTATAGTTCTGTTCTAGGGGTAGTGTTTACTCTTACCTTAGAAAGCTAAGGGGCGTCTTTCAATGTTTAGCTTGTTAACAGCAAGGTACTTACATAGCCTTGTTTACCTCGTTTAAAAGATGCAATTCTTAAAGTAAATACCAAAAATATTGTTTTAATCTGAAGATTACAAAATTCATATATTCCCTTTTTATTATTTATTTATGTTTGAGACAGAGTCTTACTTTGTCACCCTTGGTAGAGTGCCATGGCTTCATAGCTCATAGCAACCTCAGACTCTTGGGCTCAAGCTATTCTCTTGCCTCAGCCTCCCAACGCCTGCCACAACATAGCTATTTTTAAAGGCGGGTCTCACTCTTGCTCAGGCTGGTCTGGAAACTGTGAACTCAGGCAACCCACCCAACTCGGCCTCCCAGAGTGCTAGGATTACAGCCGTGAGCCACTGGGCTGGCCTTTATTTTTTAAAAAGCATGGAATGTTCCATGAATTTGTGAGTCATCCCTTGGGCAGGGACCATGCTAATCTTTTCTATCATACAGAAGTGAGCCCCAAATTAATATAATCCCTTTAAAAAACTTACTCCTGTGAAATAACACACAAAAGGAAAATAGCCTATGACTGTCACTGCTCAGGTGGGGGAAGGGTGTAAGCAGGGAAACCAATTACGAAACAAATGAAATAACCCAACCACCAGAAGATAGTGGCCTGGAGTAGGGTGTTGACGGTGGGGGTGGAGGAACTGTAGAACTGTGAATCTGTTCTAGGTACGATTCGAAGGAAGTGCTGACAGACTGAATGTGAGAAATGAGAAAAACCAGAGACAAGTAGCATAAAGGATTGGGCAACTGGAGAAATGGGGTTTCCAGTGACCGAGCTGGCTTAAGAGTGTGAAGAACGGGGTTGGGGGATTATCCGGAGCTCAATCTTGGCCAGCTGGGCTTGAGATGCCTCAGACATCTAAGCAGAGCCACTGTACCCAGCTGAGAACATACGCCGGGTTGGCGTTCCAGGGAGGGGCCAGGGCTGGAGATCTACATTTTGGGCTCCTTGGCATTCAGACAGGCTAAGTCCATGAGACTGGATGAATTCATTTAGTGAGTGTAGATGAGAAAAGGCTCAAGGTCATGTTCAGCCGTAAAGAACTGCTCTGAAAAAAGTAAACTGTGGACGTAAGTTTGGCAACGAAATGTTAAAGCATTAAGGGAAAAGAAACTGGACAAAGAGCCCCAAGACTGGGCAGAGTGAGCATACGGGGAACATATGCAGAGAAGACATTGCAGAAGGTTGAGATTCCCACAGGCTGGGGATAGGGAAATGTCAGCGCTAAGGATAGAAGGGAAAATCAAACCAAACCAGCAAATAGGCAGGTGGAAAACTGAAGGTATAGGGGAGGATGTAAAAGGAAAATACTGGCGAAAGCATCCAGGTGGGGGTGGAGGCGGCGGCGTCTAACCGTGGGCTACCCTGGGGCCTAACCTGCCCCTCGCCGTACCCGGACACCACACGGGCCTCACTCGGTCACCTCGGGGCCGCCCAGACCGGGTGTGGGGCCTGGCGGAGCTGGGTGGACTCGCGAATGTGAGAGTCGTCGGGGCGCAGGGTCACACTCTGCGAGCTGGGAAGGCTGCTCCTCGCCTGGTCGCGCTTTGCCGGAGAAACGCGGGGGACCTGGCTACGTTACCCGCCCAGTGAGCAGCGAGGCAGGCGCTGAGGTGGACAGGGGTGAGGACGGAGCGACGGAGCAACACCGGAAGCCAGGAAGAGTGTAGCCCGTCTGCCCAGGCTAGTCCGACTGATGGGCTGCGGGGGACCGCAGAGACCGCGGACCGGCTGTTACCTGCTCCGCGCGGCTCCGGCGGCTGCGCCAACCCCGTGGGCTGGCGCGGGCGCGTCGCCATGGCAACCCACGCGCAGGGCTTTCTGGGAGGGAACGGCCGGGGCAGCGGCGTTCGCATGCGCACTCGGGCCTGCGCGTCGTGGGTGGGAGGGAGTCTTGGGCCGGGAAGTGGGTCTGATCTGTGTCTCCTTTGGGTGTCGGGGCAATGGGTCGGTGGTGTAGACGTCTGTACACGCGCCTCCCGCGGTCTTTCCTCAGCGCCCGGGGCCCTGTCTTAGTCCCTGGCCGCACCGGGAGCGAGCTGCCAGACGTTCGTTCACGCGCTCGGACGCTCTGCGCGAACGAACCGCGCCGGTCTGCTGCGGGCAGTGGGTGAAACAAAATCTGATCGCAAAACAATGCATGTTTAGTGTAGAGAATTTGGAAATGTATGGGCAAGTACAAAAGTCACCCAGGCGATGGAGTTATAAGTGCTTTTTTTTTTGCAGTTTTTGGCCAGGGCTGCGTTTGAACCCACCACCTCCAACATATGGGGCCGTCACTCTACTCCGCTGAGCCACAGGTGCCGCCCTATAAGTGCATAGAATGCAGCATAGTTACGAACACTTGAAATTTGTGCGTGTGTGTGTCATTGTTATCAATGCCATGGTGAATAAGAGTAGACTCTACAGGAGTAGATGAATCTTTGAGGTCATCCCTAACTCTTTACTTCGAATAAATTGCTATACGTGAAGTTGCAGGGTCAAGCCATATGTCAGTTTTAAGAGTTTCTGAAGGTAGGCAGAAATTGCCTTCTTAGCAAATGTTTCAATTTTTGCCCCGCAATAGAGAGTCTTTTTTTCTCTTTAAATTTTTTTGGTGCCCATTTTATTGTTAAAAATTGGTATCTTTAATTGTATTCACTTTTTGTTAGAGGGATATATTTTCTTCTTTTTAATAGCATTTGTCTTTATTTTGTGGTTTGCCCTTTCTTGCCTTTTTCTCTTTTTTAACTTGGCTTTTATCTTTGTAAAAATTGACTTGTAAGAACTTCAATGATGAAAATGTGGAAATATGTATGTTGCAAATATCTCCTAAATTTGTCAATTACCTTTGATTCTGTCTACTGTGTGTTTTGGTATTGTGTACAGTCAGGTTTATCACATTTCCCCTTACAGGTTCTGAATTTGGTTTTATAGTATAGAGCAGTGGACATTCTCTTCAAACAGTTTAATTTTACTTTGAGAAGGCTGGTTTGGGACAAGCTGTCTCTCCATCATTCTTTCCTCCATCAGCTAATAGAGTGCCCACCCTCAGTTTTGGTGGGCCATACATTTCTATAACTTTAGGTGAGGAGTTACCCATGTAAGACGCATGCTAGTTGTTTTTGGTAGTGATGGTGGACTGGGCACGATCTGCAGAGGCCCGACATTAGACAAGTGTCATCCTAGACCTGACATTTCTGGCAAAATGAGCCGGTTTTGGTGTCCCGTGGTGCTCCTATGGCAGTAACAACAGTAACAGTTTGTTAAGGGAAATCCCAACCCTGGTGTTCAGAACTGGAGGAACTGGAGGGTAGAGGTTCCTCAGCACTTCCTTTTTGTGTCTGAATAGCCACCTGCCAGCTTTTCCCAGTCCCTGAAAGCATAATAGATAAGAATCTTTCTTTGGCTGGGACATAGTGGCTCACTGTAATCTTAGCCCTCTGGGAGGCCAAGGTGGGTGGATAGCTTGAGAGAAAGAGAGACCCCAACTCTACTAAAAATAGAAAAACTGAGGCAAGAGGATCCCTTGAACCCAATATTTGGAGGTTGCTGTGAACTATGATGTCACAGTACTCTACACAGGGAAACAGCTCGAGGGTCTGTCTCAAAAAAAAAAAAAACAGTACAACTTTATACTTTCACATTTCTGGAGGTCAGAAGTATGAAATCAGGGCATCTGCAAGTCCATGCTCCCTCAAAAGGTCCTTAGGGGGTGCCGCTGTGGCCCAGTGAGTAGGGCGCCGGCCCCATATGCCGAGGGTGGTGGGTTCAAACCCAGCCCCGGCCAAGCTGCAACAAAAAAATAGCCGGGTGTTGTGGCAGCACCTGTAGTCCCAGCTGCTTGGGAGGCTGAGGCAAGAGAATTGCCTAAAACCCAGGAGTTGGAGGTTGCTGTGAGCTGTGATACCATGGCACTCTACCGAGGGTGATAAAGTGAGACTCTGTCTCTAAAAAAAAAGGTCCTTAGGGAAAATTCTTTGACTCTTCCGGAGTCACTCCCATTTCTGCGTCCGTCTTCACCTGGTATGTTTCTCTGTGTCTCTGTGTGTCTTCTCTTCCTATAAGGACACCAGTCATTAGATATATGGTTCACCGGAAATCTAGGGTGATTTCATCACAAGATTGCCAACTAATTACATCTGCAAAAACCCTATTGCCAAATAAAGTCACATACTGAGGTTTTGGTGAACTCAAATTTGGGGGCACATTATTCAACCCATCATAGTAATTATGGTATTCACTCCCATCATTCTATATAATAAATATATCCCTTTATTTGTCAGTTAACCCATAAAGTTATGTAAATCAAAACATAATGTCTGGTATCATTTATTATAGGATCATTTGGGGAATCTCTGTGAAGTTTGTAGCTAATACCACATATTTTTCTAAGAAAAATCAGCCAAATCAGTGTTATTTGACTCACACAGCACATACTTGTATTAGTGATGTTAAATAATTGGTGGCCTGCATCTTTACTAGACTACACAGCTGCTTTCTGCAGTGGATTTTATAAGTCAGAGAACTATTGAGCTTCATTTTGAGACTCAATGGGAATGTTTGGTATTCCTAATTATCTTGAAGTTCATTGTGTCATGTTATATATTAAAAGGGATCTTTCAGCTAGAGTTTTCAAATTTCTAATTTGTATATTTTAATGGTCATTTGTCTTTTTTTTTTTTTTTTTGCTGTTTTTGGCCAGGGCTGGGTTTGAACCCCACACCTCTGGCGTATGGGCCAGTGGCCTACCCCTTTGAGCCACAGGTGCTGCCCTAATTGTCATTTTTAAAATGATAAACTTTATGGTGCCCCATGATCACATTAATGTACACAGCTATGATTTAATAAAAAATAAAAAAAAATTTTAGAATATAAAAAGCAAAAAACATGCATAAATATAAACACTAGTTATGAGGGAAAAAAATAAAATGATAAACTTAAAAAAAATATTGAAAAGAGGGAGCACTAGGAATTTGAGAGTAGCCTCTGAGGAGCTTCTCTTATGTGGGGTGGAGAGAAATGGGTCAGATTGAGGTTCTGGATGTGCCCTTTCCTGTTCCGTCATTTCTAGCTGTGTCCTCATTGTGAGTAGGGATATTGATGCAATCCAGTTTTAGGGCTGTGGTACAGATTAAGGAGAGGTTTATGCAAGCACCTAGAGCAAATCTAGCACATGGAAAACATGTAAAAATTGTTAGCTGTTAGTTTATGAGGAAATTTATTTCTGCCCAGGACTTACAGATGGAGCAGGTGTCCTTACTAAAGGAAGTTTTCACCTTATCTGATCAGCGGATATATATTTTCTAGAATACATGAGAATCCAGCTATAGTTTATGTTACTAACTTACAAAGCCATTAGGAAATATCCCTAGTTTGTTATTTTCTTCAGTAATATTTGGGGAAAAAATAGCATGCTCATGTGTCAGACTTTAATAATTTTTTTTTTTTTTTAGAGACAGAGTCTCACTTTATTGCTCTCGGTAGAGGGCCACAGCATGATAGCTCACAGCAGCCTCCAACTCCTGGGCTTAGGTGATTCTCTTGCCTCGGCCTCCTGAGTAGCTGGGACTACCAGTGCTCGTCACAATGCCTGGCTGTTTTTTGTTGCAGTTTGGCCGGGGTCGGGTTCGAACCCACCACCCTTGGTATATGGGGCGGGAGCCTTACCCACTGAGCCACAGGTGCTGCCCTAATAATTTTTTGTATGAAAAAATAGTAGATACCATAGGAATTTTGAAAATACAGAAAATAATAAAGGTAAAAACGATTTTTTTTTACTGTTTGATCTTTTATATATATATTATTAATTTTAAATCATACAATTCTAGTGAGTTAAATGTTGAGAACCATTAATCATCTTCAGCAAGGACCTAATTTTTGGTGTAGTTAACTCTGCATGTTGAAGCCAAAAGTTAAATTTTGGTAGTCCTCATAATTATTCATCATGATGTTGTATTCTGGGGACTGGGGAGTCCTTTGTCATCACAGGGACCTACCTGAGGAGGAGGGGCTGGGAATAGGTTAACAGGGTGGATGCAGAAGCCAGGGACATCCCTCCCTAGAGGGATGGGAGAGAGAGAGACTGGGACTCAGGTACCTTAGAGTACTGAACATCTCCCAGATGCTTCTTGAAAAACTAGGCCTTTAATGCCCTTGATCTTGACTTTGAAACCCATCAGAAGAGTTTGGGCAGCTAGCATTTGAGCTTCTTTATTAGATTTGTATTTCTTCTAACTTTGAACACCATTCAAATTACCTGTACAAATAAGACAGGATTGAGTCAATTATAAACAGGTCATTCTCCCCCCAATCAAAATCTTTAAAATAGGACAGATTGCTTGTTTCAGTCATTAGTGCCCAAAAGCCAGCTGCTATTTCCCTGCCTTGCCTGGGAAGTCAGTGAAACTTTACATGGCCCAGGGCTGGTAAAGAGAGAAACAGGCCACTCATAAAGGAATTTCTTTTCTTTTCTTTTCTTTCTTTCTTTTTTTTTGAGACCAGAGTCTCCTGTGTTGCCCTCCCCTCAGTAGAGTGCAGTGGTGTCACAGCTCACAGCGACCTCAAACTCTTGGGCTTATGTGATTCTTTTGCCTCAGCCTCCCAAGTAGCTGGGACTACAGGCTCCTAACACAACCCCCGGCTATTTTTTTGTTGTAGTTGTAGTTGTTATTGTTTGGCAGGCCCGGGCTGGGTTGGAATCCACCAGCCCTGGTGTATGTGGCTGTGGCCATGGCTGTGGCCATAGCCGTAGCCCTAGCCGCTGAGCTACAGCGACAGTTGTAGCAGTTGTATGACAGTTTAGTGAACTGTTTTTTTAACCTGCCAGAAATTTTTAAAACAAGGACGCTGCTCTTTAATTTAAGGGCCTCTGCAGCTATTCTGACCCTTCCACTTTGTTTGTTTACCAAACCCGCTGCAAACCCATCCTCCCCTGGACCGAGGTGGTGTTTTCTCGGCTTCTCCAGCCCCAAAGAGCTCCTCCCTCCCTTTTTTTTTCTGCCTGGGCTCCAGGGTTACCCGGCCCCACCTCCTTGTGCCCCAAGGCATCTCTGCACGGGTGTCTGATTGGTGAGCAGCTCAGCCTGGCCTTTTAGGGACTGGTGTGGAGCATTTAAAGTGATAGGGGAAGGGTCCAGTGGCTGCTTTTATCAACCAATCAAGTATTTTTCTGACAGATCCCCAAATATTCCCGGGCCAATGGAGGGGGAAGCCCAAGATAACTCTGCTGCTCCTCTGGGAGGCAGCTCCTCTTAAGCTGGAGCAGGAGGGCAGGAGCTCAGTGGAGCCCTGGGCTGCTGCCATCTCTGCCCTGGCACTTGCTCGCCTGCGTCACTGTCAGGATTTGTCTAGCAACGTGTTCCCTCACAGGGGTGTGTTGGGGGGAGTCCTGTTTCCGACTTTCGAAATGGTTATCAAAGTGTTTGTTGCTACATCTTCTGGGTCCATAGCGGTAGGTGTCTGGTGGCCTCTGTGGGGCTTTCTTCCTAGACTGTTTTCTGAATAACTAACCCAGGCTTGGAAGGAGGAGCTGGTAATGGCCAAGCGTTGGCATTACATTTCTTTTTTGTGCCTAAGTCACCTGTGGCTCTGCAGTAAGCGTGTGTGCCCTTTGTCTTCCGCGTTTGTTTTCATGGTGTTGAAAAAGCATGTGAATTGTGTAATCCGGAGAGCTGCTGTGAGAGGGGACTTGAAGACAAAGAGGTGTGCTTGATGCTAGAGTTCTTAACATGTCATTTGGTTGCATTGCATTGCTATAGAATCTCAGACTTTTTAAATTTTTTGGAGTGTTTCTGCAACTTAAACTAATTTAAAGTTGCAAATAAACGACACTTTGGATAACAGCGCTCGGAGCTGATGATGAACCAGATGGCTAAAATGACTCCTGGATATAACTATGCCAAAAGTACAAAGTCAGCGTATGTAATACTATCAGATGAGGAAAATGATGTCACAGCGACCAAGGCAAACTTCTCTAAGGCCACAATTATAGAAGCTCCAGGAGTTCAAACAGCTCCCAAATAGAGCTACGAGTATTGCTTTGTCTAATTTCCTTGAGACCATCCGCCCCTCCAATCCTGCCTCCTTTCTGTGCAGGTTAGAACCGCCTTAAGAAATTGGAATAACAGAGTGACTCACTCCTGGGCGGTGGTTCAGGCTTTGTCTTTAAGGCCCGGACCTGTAGTTTCTGTCCGGGACTGATACTTTCATCAGCAGTTTAGTAGAAGTTAGGAAGGCTGTGGAGAGAATACCATTCTATTAATCCCAAGGGTTTGGAGACCAGCGAGGGGGCTGTTTCTTTTTATATCTAGTTCCTGGAGGATCTCAGCGTGCAGCTCCAATTTCAGCCATCACTGATCCAGGGACCATACCCTAAGTAAGCTGCTGGCTGCAGTAACAGTCCCCCACAGGCCACTCCCAGCCCTGAAAGTTCACGCAGTTTCTAGAGAGGGTGAGAATAAAACAAGACAAAATAGCTTGCTAGTCCCTTCTGAACACAGCTGATCAGTGAACAGGGTAGCAGAAAAAGATGAGTACCAACTGCAAACTCTGCAGAATATTCTGTGATGATTGATGATAGCAGAAACTTTTAGTTGATGTATAAGGAGTACATTTTTGGATTATTTAGATAAAAACTGATTTTTGGAGGAAAATAGCTTTGGGCTTATGTTGATGCTTATTGCTGAAAACTTTTGTCACTTACCTCTGTGTATTCTGTAGAACTGATCTGCGTGGACCTATGTTTTCTTCAGCAGACAATTAATAAATTTATGGATTTCTTAGGATTATTTGTTGTCCTACATTCTTGAAATTTAGGAGCATAATTTTTGTTTTTTTTTTTGTAGAGACAGAGTCTCACTTTATCGCCCTGGGTAGAGTGCCATGATGTCACACAGCTCACAGCAACCTCCAATTCCTGGGCTTAGGGGATTCTCTTGCCTCAGCCTCCTGAGTTTTTTGTTGCAGTTTGGCCGGGGCCAGGTTTGAACTTGCCACCCTCGATATATGGGGCCAGCACCCTAGCCACTGAGCCACAGGTGCTGCCCAGGAGCATAATTTAGTTTGAACTTGCCACCCTTGGTATATGGGGCCAGCACCCTAGCCACTGAGCCACAGGTGCTGCCCAGGAGCATAATTTAGTCAGCCTTGGACCTGTTAGTGACCTGGAGAGGCATCATTCATCCCAGGATCTTGGAAAAGCCAAGTTAATTCTGGTTCCCTAAGCAGATGTTTTAGTGGTAGTTGTAACTGCATGACCTTGGGAAAGGTATTTCACCTTTTTTAAGCCTCAATTTTCTTGTCTATAAAATGTGGATAAGAATAGTATCTACCTCATGGTGGTGTCTTAAGGACTCACAAAATGACATGCTTGGGTGCCAAGCCTGGTGTCAGGTGCTTTAATAAGCACTCTAGAAATATTATTAGTTACAGTTAATTACCAGCTACTATTAATATAATTGCTACCGTAATTCTTATAATTATTAATTAGTATTTATTAGTATTGTAGTTGTTATAATTATTAATTACTGTAATTATTAGCTAATATTATTTAGTAGATCTGGGGTTACGATCATTGTGTGTCAGAAGAATTGTCCAGAACTACATAAATGGAAACATTTCTGTCTTGTCCTAGAGAGTGAGAACTGACTGTCCCCACAGTGCCAGTGCTAATGACTTTTTGTGGGTGCAGGAATTTCACCCAGAAACTTCCCCCCTGCTCATGCTGCGTGCAAGGTGGTCAGACACAAAGGCTTTCCTGCTTATTTCTGCAGCTCACACATTTTAAAAACAGACTCCTGCCTGATACCTCATCAATCAGGGCATTCTGATATCTGTTGGATGAATGGAATAAATGAAAAAGGAACAAATTTTAGTCTCTTTATGAGGAATCAAATACGTGTAACTGTATATAATAGCTCTCTTTATGACTCTGAAGAGCTGGGACACATTTTATCACATTCCAGAGGAATTGGATTGAGACCCTAGAGAGACCCAACCCTCCTCTCTTTCAGAAGGTCATTGTCATAGTGGGGGCGGGGGAGGGCAACGTGAGAGGGACAGTCCCTGTTGCCTCCAAGATGTACAGCCTATGAGCTCTAAGAATGGACCTTCATGGGGGCTCCTGTTTCTCAGTCCTTTCTCTGCCTTAGTTAACAGTGTAAGCAGGACTGTTGAATTAGATTGATCTGGGTGTAAATCTTAGAAAATCCATTAATTCACTAGAGTCTCAGTGTTATTTTAAAATAGTGAGCAGAATACCCACCTGGATGGCCAGTGTGATGACGTGCCAGGATAATGCCGTCCCGGGCATCTGACAGTGCAGGTTCAAAATACTTTTCTGTGTATCATCTTCAGTTCTCACCAAAACCCCACAAGGAAGGCAGCATTATATCCATTTTGTAGATGAGGAAATTGAAGAGCAGAGCCCTGGCTCACATAGCAACCTCTGGGAGGGAAAGAGAGTTGTCTCTGACTCAATCCAGGGAACTTTTTACTACAGTAGAGTGATATCAGTCAGAAAATCTCCTAACCGTACAAGACAATAAACTGGAGGTGCCAAGTGCGTGCACCAAAAGCACCGCTGTTAGATTACTGCGGCTTATTAGAGTAGCTAACGGTGGCTGGGTGGCTTCAGGACAGAGAACAACACTTTTTAAATAAATAAATGTAGCAGGATAGGAAAACAGAGCCTTCTGAGTCTCTGCTGATGTCTCGAAGGCTCCAAAACAATGAGGCAGACCCCAAATACTCCCAGACCCTACAGCACTGCACAGGACTGACAGTGCAGCCTGTGGGGCCAGCACTGGCCGTGGCACCCTGGAGGGCAAAGGAGGGGCAAGGGGGAAGGGTGGAGAGAAGGATGTGTCTGCCATGAGAACTACTGGGGTGCTCTGTACACCCTCCCCCTGGACTGGAAAGAGAGAGTTCTCAGAAAGCTTTGGCACATTTTGGGCCCAGAGGGGCTCCTTAGTCAGAGACCCCCAAGGAGTTGAGAGGCCCCAAGCTGGAGTCAGAGTACTGAGTTGCTACAAAGGCAACAGGGAGCTGACACGCACTTCCCTCTTCCCTCCCATGAGTGACCCTGAGGCCCTTGTCTATGGGCTCCCAGCCCAGGCAGAACGGAGAGGCCCCAGATGTTCTGGTGAACGATGCATTCAGCCCAGTTTAAATGACTAGTGTTCGCGGAGGATAAGGGCCAACATTTTATTTTATTTTTTCTTTCTTCTGAGGGTGGGCTCCGAGAAGCTGCACCAGCACCTTGCACGTTCCCTGGATGCCACCTGTGATCTTCTCTCCATTTCTCCATCGATTTCCCCTTTCTAGTAGAAGAAGCAGAAGTCAGGACCTTTGGAAATTGGTTCTCATCTATTCAGAATTGCAGAATAAAATAGAATCCTTTCGCCTTCCCGACAGAAATGGAAATCAAGCTGGGGCCTGGATCTGGGCCAGCTGCCTCCCAGGCAGATTCAGGCCCGAGAGGGCGTCCGAAAAGGATTTTGGAAGGAGGGCAGTCAGGGGTTTGGACAGAATAGAGGAGATCGTCTTCCGAACATAGGTGACACTGCCTAAAATGAAGACCGCTCTACTCCTTGAAATACAAAGTTAATTCTGAAATGATCTAAGGGAATAAGCACTTTGTAAAATGGCACGAATAATTATGGGCAGGTTGGGAAGGATATATAGAGAGTGTGATTAATTATACTAATGATATGTCCAGCAACCTGTCATCAGGTCTGATGGGATTTTGTAATATTACAAAGTTCAGCCGCGAAGCTGTGGAATTTGGAGCCATTTCCATGCGTATGGGCAGAGGGAGGAGGGTACCTCCGTGGGGACACATAAAGGTCTCCTTTTGGCTCTCATGCGTGTGACAGTTGGGAATTATGAGTTCTTATGCCAGAAGCTTAAGGGAAATTCCATCATTCCACATGTTTTTGTACAATTTTTTTTTCTGGTGCATGCTTGCCCCAAACTGAAATACATGTGTGTTGGCCCAAGTTTTACTGACTCTAAGTGTTGTGTTGTAGCTAACAGAGCCTTTAATTTATTGATCTAATGCTTTTAGTCCCATTATCTTTATTACAGTATAAGTATTAATTAAAAAATTAATTGTGTGGCTTAGTGCCTGTAGCACAGTGGTTACGGTGCCAGCCATACACACTGAGGGTGGTGGGTTCGAACCCGGCCCGGGTCACTAAAACAACCACAACTGCAACAAAAAATAGCCAGGTGTTGTGGCAGGTGCCTATAATCCCAGCTACTTGGGAGACTGAGGCAAGAGAATCACTTAAGCCCAGGGGTTTGAGGTTGCTTAGAGCTGTGACGTCGTGGCACTCTACCAAGGGTGATATAGTGAGACTTTGTCTTAAAAAAAGAATTAATTCTGTGATTACCATATATGTGTATATATAATTTATATGTTTATATGTAACTTTATAATTATATATTTATGTTAATTTCTTTAGTTTATGTTATTATTATTATTATTTTTTTTTTGAGATAGAGCCTCAAGCTGTCTCCCTGGGTAGAGTGCTATGGCATCACAGCTCACAGCAACCTCCAACTCTGGGGCTCAAGGGATTCTCCTGCCTCCGCCTCCCAGGTAGCTGGGACTACAGGCACCCGCCACAACGCCCAGCTATTTTTTGGTTGCAGCCTCATTATTGTTTGGCGGCCTGGGCTGGATTCGAACCCTCCAGCTCAGGTGTATGTGGCTGGCGCCTTAGCCACTTGAGCCACAGGTGCCGAGCCTATATTACATTTTTTAAAAGTTAAAAATACTTGGCTCAGCGCCTGTAGCTTAGTGAGTAGGGCACTGGCCATATACACCGAGGTTGGCAGGTTTGAGCCCAGGCCAGACCTGCTAAACGACAACGACAACTGCAACAAAAAATAGCTGGGCATTGTGGCGGACACATGTAGTCCCAGCTACTTGGGAGGCTGAGGCAAGAGAATCTCTTCAGCCCAAGAGTTTGAGGTTATTGTGAGCTGTGAGCTGTGATGCCACGGCACTCTACCGAGGGTGACATAGTGAGACTCTGTCTCAAAAAAAAAAAAAAGTTAAAAATACTTAATATTTGTACTATACATAATATCAAATCATTGTCAAAACCATATTATATGTGCATTATATATACATATAAGATTTATATACAATTTGGTCTCGGTGGTGATTTATTTCAGGGCTTCATCATCCAGATGTGTCTGTCTTTTCTTTTCTTTATTTTATTTTATTTTATTTTTTTTATTGTTAAATCATAGCTGTGTACATTAGTGCAATCGCCTGTACCCATTCTAAGATGCGCCGTAGGTGTGGCCCCACCCAGTGTCTGTCTTTTCTTAAGTCATTCATTTTGGCCATAGTGAATAAAATAGATTTTTTTTTTGCAGATCTCTAGGAAAGGGTTTGGATTTAATTAAAAGAGGGTTTGAATTTAGACATGAGGTTTGGGAATGGCGTGTGCCTTTTATAGCATTTACTTGGAACCCTCAGAGTCTAGTCCTTCTGATAAGCAAATTACATTAAAATGACAAGGGACCCTTGTTCTAATTATGAGACAATATTCAGAGGATTAAAAAAAATTCCAACATGATATTTTCATATCAGAGAAAATCTTTATTTAAAATTTTCATCTTGGGTGGGCACAGTGGCTCATGGCTATAATCCTAGCACTCTGGGAGGCTGAGGCAGGGGGACTGCTTGAGCTCAGGAGTATGAGACCAGCCTGAGCCAGAGAGTGACTCTAAAACAAGCCAGATGTAGTGGCAGGCACCTGTAGTCTTATTTACCCTGGAGGTTGAGGCAAGAGGATTACTTGAGCCCAAGAGTTTTTATTTATTTATATATATATTTTTTGAGCCCAAGAGTTTGAGGTCGCTACGAGCTATAATGCCATGACAGTCTACCCAGGGTGACAGAGTGAGATTCTGTCTCAGAAAAAAAAAATAATAATTAAAATAAAATAAAACTTTCATCTTTAAAATTATGACCATCTCTTTGCCTCCTGATCATCCTTAGTGTGTTCTATATCTACGTTGTGCAAATTAGCTCTATACTTTGTTTTCACCCAAATAGATTGTTTAAGAATCTGTCCACATAAGGCTTGGTACCTATAGCTCAAGCGGCTAAGGTCCTAGCCACATACCAGAGCTGGCCGGTTCGAATCCAGCCTGGGCCTGCCAAACAACAATGACAACTGAGGCAAGAGAATCACTTAAGCCCAGGAATTGGAGGTTGCTGTGAGCTGTGATGCCACAGCATTCTACCCAGGGTGACAGCTTGAGGCACTGTCTCTAAAAACAAAAAAACAAAAAAATAAAAACACACAAAAAAACCAAACAAGGATCTGTCCACATGAAGGACTTGGCATAATGCCTTGTGCAGAGTGGAGAGTTCATAAATAAATGCTGATTGATTATACTTTCTAGAAATTTCTCCTGGGGGGGGGGTGTCTTAAAATGGGGTCCGCAGAGTCTGCTGTAACCTGTTTACCAGTGTTTATAAAACATGGCATCACACATTTTTAGGAGTGAATTCTTTGATGACAATTATTGTAGTTGTTCATGGGGAATGAGTTCTAAGCTTTAAGGATGGCCACGCTGATGAGCGATGGCGCTCTGCAGATGCAGCTGGTGCCCAGGAACTGAGGGTGGAGAAAAGGACATTCCACTGTGTCCTTAGCATGGCTGGCACTGCACTCCAGAGAGGAGTCAGGTGTGCATAGAAAAGGAGGAATCTGAGGGAGAAAGAAAGGTTATTTTGCTGTGTCACAGTTTTATGTGCTGGGAGAAATATCCACTAGCTTTTTCTAGCCTTTCCTTCAGATAATCTCCATGTGGGCTTTTCAATTCCCTGAAATATTTCCAAAGTTACTTTTTGTTCAATGTGACTTATACTCCTATTTCCACAACCTTGACTGAAACGCATTTTAGTATGGGTATACTTGGTGTTTGAATTTCATGGTAAATTATCTTTTTCTCTTCTTTCTCTTTTCCCAATCAGATCTTTCTATTCCTAATTCTCATTTACTTTTGGCCACTAAAGCTTTGCAAAAAATTAAAAGTATTTTGAAGACCACAGATAAAAGCTATGAGAGCATCTTTATTCCAATTACGTTGTGTTAAAAGACAAAATTACAACAAATCTAGTTTTGTAGATCTTAACTGGATTTTATTTGCAATTCTAGATTCTGGCAGCAGCCCAGAACCAAAAATCGTTCAAAATACTTTGCCCAATCACATGTATAGGTTATACAGAAAGTGTCAAAAAAAGATATTCATATTTTAAGAAAGGAAAACACAGTCTGGGAGGCTGAGGAGGTTGGATTGCTTGAGCTCAGTAGTTCTAGACCAGCCTGAGCAAAAGTGAGACCCCCATCTCTAAAACTAGCCCTGCGTTGTGTTGGGTGCCTGTAGTCCCAGCTACTTTGGAGGCAGAGGCAAGAGGATCACTTAAGTCCAAGAGTTTGAGGTTGCCATGAGCTGTGATGTCACGGCACTCCACTGAGGGCGACAAAGTGAAACTCTTATCCCCCCCCCAAAAAATTTATATATATATAAAAGAAAACACTATAAAATTGTAATATTCAATATATATCAATAACAAAAGATGAATACAAGTCACATGAGCACCTCTTATAATTGCAGAAGTCAAATGTGACTTGGGTATTACAAATTTAACACAGTTTTTTCTTTGCTTAAATAAAGTAAGTATACTTTTTTAGGCACCCTCTGTATTTATAGTCGGAGAAAAGGAAGTGACATACAGAAAAAGGAAGTGAGGTACAAAGGCAGCTGGACTGGTTAGAACTGGGTATTTGCTTTATTTGGACATGGTTTGAATAGTTGGCTGCCAGTGATTGGCTGAGATTCAGCTACTGTTTCAAAGGCAAATTTCTAGGGTAGGTTTTTCATTTGTTTATGTAGGAAGCTGGGTTGCAGTTCCTTATACAGCACTCCTGTGGAGGCTTCTAGGCCCAAATTTAGTTTAACAATTGATTATACAATGATTTAAACATTGTTGCTATGAAATTTTCAGAGTTTAAATAGCCACTCTCTTAATCCTTTATAAAGAAAAGTATTTCTTTACATATATATAAAAGAAGGATTTCTTTCTTTCTTTTCTTTTCTCTTTCTTTCTTTCTTTCTTTCTTTCTTTCTTTCTTTCTTTCTTTCTTTCTTTCTTTCTTTCTTTCTTTCTTTCTTTCTTTCTTTCTTTCTTTCTCTCTCTCTCTCTCTCTCCTTTCTTTCTTTCTTTCTTTCTTTCTTTCTTTCTTTCTTTCTTTCTTTCTTTCTTTCTTTCTTTCTTTCTTTCTTTCTTTCTTTCTTTCTTTCTTTCCTTTCTTTCCTTCTTTCTTTCTTTCTTTCTTTCTTTCTTTTCTTTTCTTTTCTTTTCTTTTCTTTTCTTTTCTTTCTTTGATAGAGTCTCTATGTCACCCTCGATAGAGTAGCGTAGTGTCACAGCTCACAGCAACCTCCAACGCTTGAGCTTAAGAGATTCTCTTGCCTTAGCCTACCAAGTAGCTGGGACTACAGGTGCCTGCCACAATGTCTGGCTATTTTTTTTTTTGTTGTTGTTGTTGTTGTTGCAGTTGTCGTTGTTGTTCAGCTGGCTTGGGCAGGCTTGAACCTGCCAGCCTCGGTATATGTGGCTGGTGCCCTAACGGCTGTAATATAGGCACCACCAAGGATTTCTTATATATGTACATATATAAGAAAATTATATATATACATTTCTTTGTTTGACTACTTAGTTATTTGAATTGTATGGTATAGCTGGAGGAAGGATTTAATTTATGTGAATGTTAATAAAACATTTGTCAAAAACAGCCTAATAATCATTTTTCTCTATTCTTGACCAGATTAGGAAGAAACAGCAAGAAGTTGTGGGCTTTTTGGAAGCAAATAAAATCGACTTTAAGGAACTAGATATAGCTGGAGATGAGGACAACAGGAAGTGGATGAGAGAGAATGTTCCTGGGGAGAAAAAACCTCAAAATGGGATTCCTTTGCCACCCCAGATCTTTAACGAAGAGCAGTATTGTGGGGTGAGTATTTGGTTTTATTGAAACTCTTCCCCCATGAGTGTTTATCTGATTTTTTAATTTTTTAAACAGAGTCTCACTATGTTGCTCCAGGTAGAGTGCTGTGGCATCACAGCTCACAGCAACCTCAAACTCTTAGGCTTAAGTGATTCTCTTGCCTTAATCTCCCAAGCAGCTGGGACTACAGGTGCCCACCACAACACCTGGCTATTTTTTGGTTGTAGTTGTCGTTGTTGTTCGGCAGGCCTGGGCCGGATTCCAACCCGCCAGCTCTGGTGTATGTGGCTGGCACCCTAGCCACTGGGCTACAGGCGCTGAGCCTATCTGAAATTCTTTAAAGCAATTAATTTAGAGGCAGCATTTGAAGTTGTTCACACCTATCAGGTCATGATGCAATCCCTGGATGGTAGGTAGGTTGTGAATAAGCCGTATTCAAGACTTAGAAAATAATGGAAGCAATAACATGATGATTCATGGGGATTATTTTAAATTGTTTACTTTTATTTTGAGGAACTGAGATCATGTATTCAAACAAAATATGCATTTAGTTAGAAAGGAATTCTGTCAACTTTGCAGTGTTCACACATGTACCTACACAGAATATGGTTAAGTTTTTACTTTTAAAAGATTGATTTGCTGAAGTAAAGTCTTACTATAGACAAAAGATAAATTTGTGTAAATTTATGTAATTAGTTTAAAAACTGTTCTGCACATTTTAACAGCGATTTTAAAAAGACTGTTATAATGATACTTTGAATAGCTCATTTCATAGTAAAGTCACTTTTTCCGTAGAGTTTACAGACTGTACTTACTTAATAAATCAAATCATTGGAAAGAAGCATTGTTTAAAAGAATATGAGAACTTGAAATTAATTAGGGCTCCTCTGAGCCGTCTGGGTTGTGTCCCTGGTGAGGAAATGAGGGCTCTGGATGTGGGGGAATTGCTAAGTGTTGGGTTTCTTCTGTGTGCCGTAAACAGGTATGAGAATCTTAACTCGTCTCTTTTCTTCTTGCTATACAGAACTGCTGGTTCTTCAGGTTAGGCTTTGTTTATTATGTTTTTCCACCCAAAACAGCTGTCTTCAAACTATAGCCTGAGGGACAAATCCTGCCATCTTTTCAATAAAGTTTTCTTGGAACACATCATCACCCATTCCTTTACCTCTTGCCTGTGGCTGATTTCACATCAAGGCAGGTTTGGAGCAGAGACCATGGATCCGAAGCCAGAGTTACTTACTGTTTGCTCTTTCACAGAGAAGTTTGCAGACCTCTAATTTGAAGCATAAATTAGTTGTTGGGAGCTTGTGTTAGTTTCCTTAGGGCTACTGTAACAAAGTTCCATACACTTTGTGGTTTGATACATCAGAGATGTTAGAAGTTTTCAGTGAAGTTGTTGACACAGGGTTAATTCCTCCTGGAGGCTCTGAGGGAGAATTTGTTCCATGCCTGTCTTCTAGCTTCCAAAGTTTGTCAGCCATCTCTGGCACTCCCTGGCTTGTAGAAGGATCCGTCTAGTCTCCGCCTCCATTTAGCAGGGCGTTCTATGTGGCCTTCCTGTAAGGGCAGCAGTCACTGTGACAGGGCTGCGCCCAGTCCAGTAAGGCCTCAGTTTAACCAATAACACCTGCGAATATGCTGTTTTCAAATAAGCGCACTTTCTGAGGTCCCAGGTGGACACGGATTGGTGGGGGACACTGTTCAACCTAGTACAAGGCTTTAGGAACCCACATGACTCTGTTAGCATTCTTTAAGGCTTAACTAAAAGTCCTGTGGGTGTGGGAGTGTTGTCAAACATCTTAATGTGGAAAGCACACATTTAGGGGAACATATGGTTCAATCTAACGCTCTGGTAAATTTAACCTGGGGCTTCTCAGAGCGTAAAGAGTCCTTCTCCATTCTACACTCCGACCCTGCTCACACACCTTTCCCCATCAGGAAAGTTGACCTCAGAATTGGGGTCTGTTTGAAGGCCAAGTGAGTTAGTAGCTTCACCCAGGAAAGAATTCAAGAGTGAGCCAACAGAGTAAAGCAAGGCAAGTTTATTAAAGTGAGAAAGGCAAAAAAGGGAGGCTGCCTCATAGATGGAGCAGCAGCTACCTCAGAGTAACAGAGAGTAGCACTTGGTGAGTTTCTGGGGTCTTATTTGTATGTTCTATTTATTTGATGTCAAATGGAGGAAGGATTATTTATAGGCTTTCTGGGAAAGGAGACCCCAGATTGGAGGGTTCCTCCTCTTTTTGGACTATATAAAGTAACTTGTAGTTGCTGTGGTGTTTGTAAACTGTCCTAGCACTGTCTGGCAGGAGTTTCTTTTAGTTGCTAACGTATTTTAATTAGCTTAAAATGAGCAATAAGGATAACCTGCCCTTCTTTTTCAGGGCCATCTGGTTTCTAGTTGGTTTTGGCTGGTTTCTCTGCCTTCTCCTTTTTTTTTTTTGTTTGCAGTTTTTGGCTGGAGCTGGGTTTGAACCCCCCACCTCGGTATTTGGGGCCGGCGCCCTACTCCTTTGAGATGTAGGCACCGCCCACCTTGTCCTGTTTTATCAGAGATATTGGTTTGGGTCTTATGACTCTATCACATAGGGCTTGCTATTTCTCTAACTCATTTCCCCTCCACACACATTTCTAAGAATTGTGGCTCTTTTGGGGTAAGGAAATGGATAATAGGATTTTTTTTGGGGGGGGAGGGGATGCTCATGGTGGTAGTAAGGAATTTTGGGTTTATTTTTTATAAAATAGTTTCTCTTACTAATTGAATAACTAATACATGCACCCACTAACAAATTAAAGTGATTCAAAATGGTCTGCAGTGAAAATTATTCCCCATTTCTAATCCCTGTTACTCCACCTGCCTTCCCTCCAGCCAGGCCGGTTCTGGGATATCACAGCGGGGCTCCCTGTGCGGAGGGCCCTGTACCTGCTGCTTCCATTGCTGTCTTGAAATTCTGAACAATATTTGAACAAAGGACCCCGTGTTTCATATTTACTAGTCTTGGTAAATTATGTAGCTGGTCATACTCTGAGGCAACCAGCGTTGGCAGACTCTTCTTTGGCTTTCCAGAAATCTTTTGTTTACTTCCCAACCACATCTCAGAGATCAGCGGCACGTGCCCTTATCTTGATGTCTGCACCTGTTCCACCACACGTATGTGGCGCAATTATTTGGTTTAGTCTTAGTAGAATATTCAGGTTGTTTTCAACCTCTCACCATTAAAAACAAAGCTGCAGAATTCGTGGTTATACACAGAGATCTTTGTATCCAGTACGAGAGTGTGTGTTTGCAGGATAAATTCCTAGAAGATGTGTGGAGTTAACCTGCATATGCGTCCTGCATTCTGATTGATCTTGGAAATGGCCTTCAGCTGCAGTCTCCCAATTTACATTCCCACCAACCCATTTGGGAGCAGCTGGTTCCCTGTGGCTTTGACAACCCTGCACAGCACACTTTTGGATCTTTGCCAATCTGTTGGTTGACACATGAATTTTCATTGCTGTAACTTGGATTTCTTTATTTATGGATGAGGTCGAACATCACTTTGAACTATGTTTATATGCTGTCTGTGTTTTTTCTATTACCTGCCTATACATAATTCTGTCATTTTTCTCTTGAATAAACATAGGTGATGTTGGGTGGCGCCTGTGGCTCAAAGGAGTAGGGTGTGGGCTCCATAGGCCGGTGGTGGCAGGTTCAAACCCAGCCCCGGCCAAAAACTGCAAAAAAAATCAAAAACAAACAAAAAAATAGGTGATGTTTATTAGTTTGTAAGAGTCTTTTCCTCTGAAAGAAGAAAGCTCTTTGTCTAGTATAGATCGTGCAAATATTATTCCCACATTTCTTACTTGTGTTAAAAAGAATTTTTGGTTGGTCCTGGTGGCTCAACACTGTGGGAGGCCAAGGTGGGCTAGTTTGAGGCCAAAAGTTTGAGACCAACCTGGGCAGCATAGGCTGCCATATCTACAAAAAATTAAAAAAAAATTAGCCAGGTATTGTGGTGTGTGCTGGTAGGGGCTAAGGAGGGAGGATTGCTTGAGCCCAGGAGTTGGAGGTTATAGTAAGCTATGATTGGGCCATCGCACTCCAGCCTGGGCATCAGAGGGAGGCCCTGTTTTAAAAAAATATTGACAGGGATTCTTTTTTCAATACAGAACTTTTTTGTGTAGGCAAATTTATTAATCTTTTCTGTTTTTATTTCCTGTACTCTGAATCTTGTTTAGAAAAGCTTTCTGTACTCTGAAATTACCCAAAGAATCATTTCATGACATTTTCAATATCTTTCTTTTGTTTATTTTAATCAGCCTTTTAAGTTTAGGGTAGTTACAGTAGAACCAATATTAAAGTATGTCCCATCTAGGTTAGCTCCTAAGATGAAAGTGCTACAGTTATTTTCTGCTATAAAAATGAAACCTTAAAGGCATCTGTTATCCCATTTTGCTGTGATCCAGCAATTTTTTTCATTTTAATTGTAGAGGAGAAAGACAAAGTTTGTCAAATAATGACTTCTACTTTTAGGATATATTTTCCTCTTCTAAATATGGATCTAATGAAATGAGTATACAGATTATTTTGTGTCTCATTTTTTAAAAAATCTTTTCAGTTCTGCCTTCAGAGAGGCATTGGTAGTTAATGCTACGAGCACTTCTCTGCATTCTATAGATGCTCTTAACAAAAGTACATTCATGAAGCAGAGCACTTTGTTTCCAGAAAGTAGGTAAAAAGGATTATTTGTGTTGTAGGCTCAGATCTTAAAAGAACGCTCAAAAGTTCTGAAGGATAGGTCAGGTTTAAAAATGGCATAAATCTGGGTAGTCAGTGTCCCTCTCCGCATGATTAAAATGTATATACCTAACATTATGTTATCTCGCTGGTTTCGGAGGGTTCTTGAGTAGTAAGCTACACGCCCTACGTGATGATGGCTGCTGCTGGATGGGGACCTCCCAGATGAGCAGCACATTTCTCTGCACAGGGTGGTGAGTGAAAGGGCAGCACTAGTCTGGCAGAGATCTCACAGACCACCAAGGCTTGTACAAAAGGTCTTTATTGGCGAGGGATACTGCAGAGCAGCCCCAAGGAGGAGCGAAAAGAGAGAGAGAGAGACCAAAAGAGAAGCACACCTTTATATAGGTTCCGTTAGGGGAAGTCTCAGAATGGTGACGGGACGGTAGAATAGCCCATAAGGAGTTACTGCTCTGGCGGGAAAAGCCGTTAGGGGCAGGCCGTAAGTTTGAAATTTTCAGCGGGTAATTGGGACTGGGAGATAAGGAGATGTCTAGTAGGCAACTCCCTGTGCTTGGAAAGGAGCTGTAACTTCAAGAGCGACAGCTAGTCTTGGTCTGTTGAAAGCAGGAAGGGGCTTTCTGGGGAAGGGGCTTTTCTGGGGCAATAACCTAACAGTGAGAGCGCTGGAGGTTGGGAGGACCTCCCCTGCCAGTCTGAGCTCCCGCTGCTCTTGGCAGCACAGATGAGGACATTGACTCCAGCAGGCAACTGTTAGATAAAGAAAGGAGACACCAGACAGGAGGCCGGCACAGCCAAGGCCAGGCTGCCCGCCTGGCAAAGGAACACGAACTGGAGGTAGCAGACAATCTGTCGATGACAAGCAGGAGTCTGCATTTCAGCCCAAGTAAAATGATGAGATCCTGCCTGGGACCAACACAGCCTGGCCTGAACACAACTAAAGGAAACCTTGACCCTTCAACAGAGAGGTGCCCACTCGGCAGAGAAACAAGTACCTCTGTGTATTCAGGGCTGAAAGAAAGTGACACAGGGTCTCCCCATTCAAGGCTGGACAGGGGACCCCAGTTTTCGTAGGCTTAGGCAAGTTCATGAAGGAACACCCTGACCTTTTGCCCAGAGCTAGGGGGACTGCATTCACTCCTTTGTTGCTAACACTCATTAACAAAGAAATTGTGTTTCTATTTGCCATGCCCTGGCCAGGTGTAAATTCTCACGACCTAATACTCCTAGATAAAAAGCCCACCTAGCAGCTCCTCAGTTCCTTCTTTCCCCCTACCAGAGCTCTGGTGCCTTTTTCTTCTTCTGTATTCCTTTCTAATTTCTAAATAAAATCCTGTCTTGCCCCTGATCTCTGGTCCGTGAATCTGGTCTGGTTCATTCCTTGAATCCCTGAGACCAAGGACCTACTGAAGATTGAAATTCCGGTAACAGAAGGACAGGATAGAAACCCATTCTGGGGGTGGGAGAGGCAGAGGGCTTCTCAACACACTGTTACTGAGCAAACTATTAATTTAATGTAATTAATTTTTTTTTTTTTTAGACAGAGTCTCACTTTGTTGTCTTGGGTAGAGTGCCGTGGCGTCACAGCTCACAGCAACCTCAAACTCTTGGGTTCAAGCGATTCTTGTGCCTCAGCCTCCTGAGTAACTGGGACTATAGGCACCCACCACAGCGCCCAGCTACCTTTTTAGAGATGGGATCTTGCTCTTGCTTGGGCTGGTCTCGAACCTGTGAGCTCAGGGCAATCCACCCACCCGGCCTCCCATAGTGCTAGGATTACAGCCGTGAGCCACCATGCCCAGCCCTATTTTAATGTGCTTAAAAATTTATTTTGAAGTGTGTCATATGATAAAAAATACGTAGTTTAAAGAGGAGTGATACAGTGAACAGAAGTGTAACAAGTACAGT
This sequence comes from Nycticebus coucang, assembly GCF_027406575.1. Lineage (NCBI taxonomy): Eukaryota > Metazoa > Chordata > Mammalia > Primates > Lorisidae > Nycticebus > Nycticebus coucang. Next base: position 6,352,222 of record NC_069795.1, on the reverse strand, counting down.
GTCATATTACCAGGAATTTAGAAGCCAACTACGCCCTTGCCCCAGCCGTATCCCCTCTGTCTGCACCTGGCCCAGTCTTTGCAGGGAATTTTGTGTTTACCATTCCCTTCCTTTTCTCTTACCTCCCATGTATATATACCTACACAGTATCTTGTTTTGCCTATTTTTGAATTTGTTATAAATGGATTCACATTCTATGTATTCTTATTTGACTTATTTTACCCATATTTTACAGATATATCCATGTTAATTTATAGTCATAGTTTTCAATGCTCTAGAAAGGCTAGTTGTGTGGTTTTTGGCTGTTCTGAACTTTGCTGCTAAGCAAGTGATCTCATCAGGTCTGTGATGTGTGAGTTTCTCTTGATTTTCTCAGTAGGAATGGAATTGCTTGGCTATAGCTATGGGCATGTTGAGCTTTGATAATGCAAAGTGTTTGCTTGAATGTTGTTCCAGTTTGCACTCTTGCCAGGAGCGGGTGAGAGTTTTCCAGGTTTTCACCTCTGCATCATTCAACTCTGATATGTGGTGAACCAAGTTGCACTTCCCTGGTTACTAATGTTGGTAACTCATTGTGGCTTTAAGTTGCACTTCCCTGGTTACTAATGAGAGTAAGTTGCTGTTCATGTCTTATCTGTCTTCTTCATGTATATTTTGCACATTTTCTGTTGATTTTTAGCCTCTTCTTTGTGATATGCAAGGTTCATCCTGTAGTGTGGAAGATACTAGTCTTTTGTTGATCATGTATATTGCAGATATCTTCTTCCAGTTCATGATTTTTTTTTTATGCTTCTCTAACTGAAATAAAAAAAAAAGTACTCTCCTATTTGGTCTTCTAAAATTTATTTATTTATTCTTTTTGAGACAGAGTCTCACTATGTTGTCCTCTGTAGAGTGCTGTGGCGTCACAGCTCACACCAACCTCCAACTCTTAAGCTTAAGCAATTCTCTTGCCTCAGCCTCCCAAGTAGCTGGGATTACAGGTGCCCACCACAACGCCCGGCTATTTGTTGTTGTTGTTGTTGTTGTTGCTGTTGTCATTGTTGTTTAGGTGACCCAGGGCAGGTTTGAACCCGCAACCCTCCAAATACATGGCCAGCACTGTAACTACTGTGCCACGGGTACCAAGCCCTAAAATTTTTTTTTTAAAGTCAACTTTATTATTATTATTATTTTGCAGTTTTTGCCCAGGGCTGGGTTTGAACTCGCCACCTCCAGCATATGGGGTCAGCGCCCTACTCCTTTGAGCCACAGGCGCCACCCTCAAAGCCCTAAAACTTTTATAGTTTTGTTTTCCCACCATTTACTTCTTTAATGCACTTAAAATTATTATTTTTTTGGTGAATGATATGAGGTAAAGACATAATTGCAGTTTAAATGTGGATAACCAATTGTCTCATCCACATTCATTAAATAGTCCACCTTTTCTCCATCTCTGTGCTGCGATAATTGTCAGAATCAAAACGGATTCGCTTGTATTAAAAAAAGCTTCTGCCAAGTAGAGCCAAGAAGGCCACAAGGAAAGGATTCTCCTGCTTGAATACCTGATAAGATTATCACAAAATACTCTGCAAAGACCAAATAAAGGCCATCACAAACTTACCCCCCCAAAACACATGCAAGAGCATCTGCTGGCCCTGCCTGCTCAGTCTTGGACTGGCATCACTCTGGTCATTGGTCCTTGTAGCCAAGGATAATTAGCTCAAAAAAGTATGTCATCGTCATTTTTCCTTTGAAAACCTTTGTTTTTTTAATTAATGATGGCACGCGTATTCCCCATAGCAATGCTCTATTCTCAGATAAATATCATTGTCGTTTAGAGAGCCTCTGGCTGTTACTCCGGTGGACACCACGGGACCAGCTCTGCCGCGATCATGTGTGTGTCACATGTGGGTTTGTTTTCGGACGTTGTGTCTGTCTATTTGTGTTGTGATGTCACACTGTCTGATCACAACTTGTAATGAGACTTGCCAGCTTCTGCTTCTTCTTGGTAATTCTTAGCTTTTTGACTTTTCATTTTTAGATTTAATTATCTTTCTTGGTTTTTCAAAAATTTCCGTTGAAATTTGAGGACAGGTATTGACTCTATAGATTAGTTTGGGGAAAATTAGCATCTTTAAGATTCATGTTTATGGTGATGACGATGTCCAATCCAAGGGTGTATCTGGAGCATCATTTATTTAAGCCTGTAATATTCACATTTTCTTCATATGTGTTTTGTCATTTTTTTCTGGAAGTACTTCCTTTTTTTTTTTTGCAGTTTTTGGTGGGGGCTGGGTTTGAACCTGCCACCTCCAGCATATGGGGCCGGCGCCCTACTCCTTTGAGCCACAGGTGCTGCCCAGCATTTCCATTTTTCATGCTGTCTCCTCCTACATTTTCTCCTTAGTTTTTGCTGACTTAAAATAACATCTCATATTAATATTTGTTTCGGGCAACCTTATAAACTCTTGTTAATTGTAATATTTGTAGATTATTTTGGGAGGGCTATGAATGTAAACATGCATTATTTGAGGACAGTTTTGTTTCTTCCTTTACAACATCTCTCTGTCTCTTTGTCTTTCTGGTGAGGGCTTTTAGAACAGTGCTGAACAGAAATGATAATAGGTGTCCTTGTTTTGTCTTTACCTTTAAATAGGTTTTCAGTATTTTCTCATTATGTGTGATATTTGTCAAAGTTTTGTGTAGCTTTCTTTTATAAAGTTTGTTTCATAGTTTAAAAATTCATTAAAAATTATTAATAAACGTTCAATTTTATTGGAAGTTTTTTCTATACATGCCAAGGTAAACAAATACTTTTGATTCTTTAATCTGTGAAAGTAGGAAATTTTATTTATTTATTTTTTTTGAGACAGTGCCTCACTGTGCCCTGGGTAAAGTGCTGCGGTGTTATAGTTCACAGCAACTCAAACTCTTAGGCTTAAGTGGTCCCCAGCAGCTGAGATTACAGGTGCTGGTGACCACATCTGGCTGTTTTTTTTTCTCTTTTCAGCAGAGTCAGGGCCTTGCTTTTTCTCAGGCTGGCTGGCTAGTTTTTATATTTTTATTAGAGATAGGGTCTCGCTCTTGCTCAGGATGGTTTTGAACTCCTGAACTCAAGAAATCCACCTGCCTTGGTTTCCTAGCGTGCTAGGATTACAGGTGTGAGCCATAGTGCCTGGCCAGGAAGTTTTATTTATAGATTTTTCTTGTTTTAAATCACCATTTTGTTTCTGGGAGAAACCCAATGTGGTTTTAGTGTATTGACATTTTATCTATGACTGTATTTGGTTTGCTAATATTTTGTTTAGGATTCTTAATGTATGTGGGTCAAAGAGACTGAATATGATTCAAACAATATGATTCTCTAATTGTTTTCTTTTTTTTTGAGACAGAGTCTCGCCATGTTCATCATGTTGCTCTCGGTAGAGTGCCATGGCATCACAGCTCACAGCAACCTCAAACTCTTGCCTCAGCCTCCCCAGTAGCTGGGACTACAGGTGCCTGCCACAATGCCCAGCTATTTTTTGGTTATAGTTGTCATTGTTGTTTGGCAGGCCCGGGCTGGGTTCAAACCCGTCAGCTCCAGTGTGTATGGCTGGCACCCTAGCCGCCGAGCCTACTCTCTAATGTTGGATTCCAGAGTGCGCTGACAGGCCTTGTTACGTCAGTTGTAGGAATACTCCTTCTTTTTCTGTTCTTTGTGTGTCATTTATCAATTCATTGCCTGTCCGCTACAATCCCATCTGTCATTACTGCCCTGTGATCATGGAGCTGGATCCTGAAGCGTCTTTCCTTTGCAGTGAACGCCGTGCCAGGTTTTATCAGCTGGAGGAAGGGACTTTCCTTCTTGATTCCCCTGTGGATGTGTTTTTGTTTCTTCTTCCTGTCATGTGATGGCAGCAGTAGTGTGCATGTACCTATGTGTGTGTGTGCGTATGTGGGGTTACCCTGGGATGCTTCTGGCCCTTCTAGCGCTGCCCTAGTAACAGGAGGGGCATCCCGTGTAGTCTCAGTCTGCGCTGACTGGGGTCCAAGCCCAGTGGGCCAGGTTATAAGTAACCAGCTAAAGCTGGGAAAAGCCATTTACCATGTACACCGGGGTCTCATCAGCCGTCCCTGCAGCCAGCAGTCTGCGGGTGTTCCTTTGGACGCTCACTGTGCTGTGTAGCCTGGTGCAAGTGCAGGCACACAAATGTCAGTTGCACGGTCAGACTTCTCAACGTTTGAGGTCTATCATCTTTGACAAAACAAACAGTTATGACCTTTTGTGTTAGCTGTTAATGATTCATAAGTAAGAAGATCAACTTGAGGCAGTGCCTGTGGCTCAAAGGAGTAGGGTGCTGGTCCCATATGCCGGAGGTGTGGAAGTGGCGGGTTCAAACCCAGTCCCCGCCAAAAACTGCAAAAAAAAAGATGATCAACTTGGTAAATATATTGGCTCACAAGTGTGCAGTGGGCTTAAACTTTATTTTTCTTTGCTTTAAGGATTTTGACTCTTTCTTCTCTGCAAAAGAAGAGAATATTATCTATTCGTTCCTAGGTTTGGCTCCCCCTCCCGGTTCAAAGGTAAGCTCAAACGCTTCATGAGGTTTAGTATAGCTTATATTAAAAGAAGGTTAAAATTAGCATCTAAGACTATTTATTTATTTATTTACTTATTTATTGAGACAGAGTCTCAAGCTGTTGCCCTGGGTAGCTCACAGTAACCTCCGACTCAGGCTCAAGTGATCCTCTTGCCTCAGTTTTCCTATCTTTTTTTTTTTTTTTTTTTAGTAGATACGGAGTCTCACTTTTGCTCAGGCTGGTCTTGAACTCCTGAGCTCAAGCAATCCACCCACCTTGGCCTCCCAGAGTGCTAGGATTACAGGCGTGAGCCACTGTGCCCGGCCTATTCAAGACACTTTAATAAAGGACCTTTAAATTAACATGGTTTTAATACATTCCCTATTCTGATGAAGTCTTACACATAGTGATAATGCAGAGTTTTTTCTTTAAAAAATTCCAAAATTATGCATTTCATATTTTTTGCTGTTTTCACTTTGTTATAGTCAATTTCACAATAACTAAGAAATACCATAACATTCAATAATCTTTAGTCCTTTAATTAAATATGTAAAAAATATAAGCCCCCAGGTTGTGTTTATGAAATTATTTTGTTATGAACTGACTTCTCATATAGCTTTATGTTGGTTAGTTGAGAAATGATATATGCCCTTAGAGTAATCATTGCTTTTTAAAATGAACTAGACTTTATCTGATGCAGAGGGGACAAGAGCTACACTCGAGAACATGATAGATTTTATTTTACTCCAGCACTGTCCCATCTTGGGCTGCATATAATCAAATAGAGAATTATGCTAATGCTGTGAATTTGAACTTGTGTCCACATCTGTTTAATTCACAAGAATTAAAGACTTGTGATGGATTGAAAGGGGTGGGGGGACAGCACCTGTGGCTCAAGGAGTAGGGTGCTGGCTCCATATACCGGAGGTGGTGGGTTCAAACCCAGCCCCTGCCAAAAAAAAAAAAAGAAAGGGGTTGGGATGGAATCAGTGATTACTTCTAGCCACTGTGTGTAGAAATTTGCACTGATGGAGGGTCATGTGAAGACGAGGATGTGAAGTTTGAAGAGGCATCTAAGTAAGGAAGTGAGGCAGGCAGGGTGGCACCCATGGCTCAGGGAGTAGGGTGCTGGTCCCATCTACCAAGGGTGGCAGGTTCAAACCTGACCCTGGTCAAAACTGCAAAAAAAATTAAAAAGTAAAAAATGAAATTAAAAAAATGATTTAATAATAAAAAAAGAAAGTGAGGCAGGCAATTGCATGTCATCCGTGTCTCAGCGCTGTCTGGTTGGAGGTGCACAGGTGGAAGGCCCAGGCACAGGAGAGGCGTAGAGTCCTGGGACGCGGCTGACGCTAAGGAGGCTGGGGCAGAGAGCTTCAAGTTTAAAGTTGGAGGATGATGAGGAAGCCCACTGAGATGGCAAAGGCAGGGGGTGGGAGAGGCGGGCGGAGGCCAGGAGCGCCTGACAGGGAGGAGCCCAGGAGAAGCTCGGCCCATCACAGAAGAAGGTCAGGTCAGCAGTGTCAAACGCTGCTGCAGTTGAGTCAGTGGAGGGCAAAAGAAGCGTGATCACTGGCCTTGACAATAAGGAGGTCACTGGTGCTTGTAGTTTCTGAGTAGCTGGAGCTAGAGGACACAAGGTCTAGGCAGAGTGGTCTAAGGGGGACTGCTGTGACAGGGCGGGATGGATACATACACAGTTGTTTGGGGAGGGATCTTTCTGTGAAGGGAAAGGGAAAATTGCGGCATCATTGTTTATAAAAAGTGCCCTGCTCCCCGGGAGGCTGAGGCAGGAGAATCAGGAAAGCCCAGGAGCTGGAGGTTGCAGTGAGTCCTGTGACATCATGGCACTCTACCGAGGGTGGTAGAGTGAAACACTCTCTCTACAAAAAAAATAAATAAAATTAAAAAAAAGTGCTCTGCTTCCTCTCTCCCATTGGAAATTTTGGCAGAGTTGCTTCAGACCCTATTTTCTGCCAGTTGCCCAGCTTCTTCTCCCCTCCCTACCTTCTGGAGAGTTTTCTCTCTCTGCCTGTGATCATCTCTCACATTCCCACACTTCTCAGTCCTCTCCTTCCAGACCAATGGGTGGGGGGAGGGAGGGTCTAGTTTTTACAGAGGCCCATTTTGGAGTTTTCTACACAAAAGGGAAAAGAAAAGAAAAAAGAAAAAACAAAAGGGACTGTCCCTGGTCAATAATAATGTGACCAAGCTTTGAAATGAGAGCTTTTCTTTTTTTTTTTAAATTTATTTATTTTTATTGTTAAATTGAAATGAGAGCTTTTCTTGAACCTTTCCTAGGCCAAATTCTTAGAGCTGCTCTCTTCACTAAGAGTCCTAACAGATTAGAAGGAGAGAGGGGTGTAGGAGAACATATTCGCTCCCTGTTCACAGCAAATCACACGAGTCATGTTTTCATATTTCTTTCCTTTGCCATACTTTTTGTTTTTTCATCCATTTTCTTATAACATTAGAATTTTTGAAATGTGTCTGTAGTCTTCATAATGATCATTTAAATCTTTCGTCTAATACTCTATCACACTGATGTGTCCTAATTGACTTGGTCATCCCTATATTTTTAATTTTTACTTATTACTGTATCATAAACATGTTTATGCTGTGCTAGTTTCTTTTTTTTATTTTTTTCTCTTATTACTTTAGTTTTATTATTATTATTTTTTTTTATTAAACCACAGCTGTGTACATTAGTATGATCGTGGAGCACCATACACTTGGTTCATAGATCGTTTGACACATTTTCATCACATTAGTTAACATAGCTTTTGTAGCATTTTCTTAGTTATTTTGCTAAGACCTTTACATTCCACATTTACTAGGATTCACATATACCCTTGTAAGATGCACCGCAGGTGTAATCCCATTAATCCCCCTTCTTCCCCCTCCCTCCCCCTCCCTCCCCTCCCTTTCCCCTTTCTTCCTATTCTTAGGTTATAACTGGGATATAGCTTTCATGTGAGGGTCCTACATTAGTTTCATAATAAGGGTGAGTACACTGGGTACTTTTTATTCCATTCTTGAGACACTTTACTAAGAAGAATATGTTCCAGCTCCATCCATGTCTTTTTTTTTTAGCCCAGAAATTATATTTTAATTGATTTTAGGATTTTAGGATTATTTTTTTGGTTAACACAATTTAGGTAATATACAATTAACTATGTTAAAGTATACAGTTCCGTGGTATTTAGTGCATTTACAATATTGTGCAACCATTATTCTGTCTAGTTTCAAAACTTTTTCTTGTATTTTTATTTATTTATTTATTTTGTTTTTTTGTGTGTTTCTTTTTTCTTTTTTTCTTTTTTTTTTATTAAATCATAGCTGTGTACATTAGTATTATCACGGGGCACCATACACTTGGTTCATAGACCGTTTCTGTGTTAGTTTCTTAATGGACGTCTAAATAGTTTGTATGATATTCTGTCAAGGTGACATGACATAATTTCTCTATACTGTGCTTTGAACCTTTGGTTACCCACCCTTTTTTATTATAAATAATTGTACTGATTGTCATCAAGAAGTGATATTCTTTATTTTGGAATATTTCCTTAGTATAGATTCCCAGTAGCTCTTTCAGTGAGAAAAATATGCACAAATGTTTTTGTGGATTTGAAATGTGTCACCAAATTGCTTTCTGAAAGGATTATAATGTTTATCCTGCCACACTGCAGTGGGCCAGCTTCACTGTACTTTCCAGAGATGAGAAAGTTTAATCTCCTCAGTCTCAGGACCATTAGATTCTATTTTAGAAAGCTATTTCTGATTTTACTGTGCTATGAAGAGGGAATTTGGTTTGATGAATTTTGGTCTTAAGTGCATGTTTGTAACCCAATGTGGGTATTTTTTCTTTTTTGTTTGATATTTTATTTGATTGTTTTTTATTGGCAAATAAAAACAGTGTATATTTATCATGTGCAACGTGATGTTTTGAAATACATATACATTGTTGATTGGCTAAATTAAGGTAATTACATTTCCTGACATATGTATCATTTTTGTGGTAAGAATACTTAAAATCTATTCTTCATAATTTTCAAAATACAAGACCTCGTTTTTTGCTATTGTCACCATGTTGTGCGATAGAGCTCTTGAACTTATTTCTCCTATCTAACAATTTATGTTTCCATTTCTCTATGAAATGATTGTTTTTTGGGTATTATATTATGTGTATGATATTGGAAAGGTCAAATAGTCCTACAGAGATTATTATGAAAATACCCAGCCCTGCTCAAACACGGCATGTCAGGAAATGCCTTGTTTTCCTTGCTTTTGTTGACAGTTGGGTTAGGTGCAGGGTTTCCGGCTGGCCGATTGTGCCTCAGAGCTGGGAGCAAAGTGCTGCTCCAGCGTCTTTTCTCCCTGTGCTTGCTCTTGAGAAACCCAATGCCAGCCTGTCTCTTTTATATCTGCCTATTTTTGTTTTTCCAGTCCTTTTTTGGTTGTTTGGAAGTTGTATGCTGAGGCGCCTGGTACAGGTCTTTTCTTGAGTGTGCCAGCCATTTGCTAGGACCTTCCCCCCCCCCCCCGCAGTTTTTGGCCGGGGCCGGGTTTGACCTCACCACCTCTGGTGTATGAGGCCGGCACCCTACTCCTTTGAGCCACAGGTGCCACCCATTGCTATGACCTTTTATTTATTTATTTATTTATATTTATTTTTATTAAACCATAGCTGTGTACATTAGTATGATCGTGGGGCACCATACACTTGGTTCATAGATCGTTTGACACATTTTCATCACACTAGTTAACATAGCTTTTGTAGCATTTTCTTAGTTATTTTGCTAAGACCTTTACATTCCACATTTACTAGGATTCACATATACCCTTGTAAGATGCACCGCAGGTGTAATCCCATTAATCCCCCTCCTTCCCCCTCCCTCCCCCTCCCTCCCCTCCCTTTCCCCCTTCTCCCTATTCTTAGGTTATAACTGGGTTATAGCTTTCATGTGAAGGTCCTACATTAGTTTCATAATAAGGGTGAGTACACTGGGTACTTTTTCTTCCATTCTTGAGACACTTTACTAAGAAGAATATGTTCTAGCTCCATCCATGTAAACATGAAAGAGGTAAAGTCTCCATCTTTCTTTAAGGCTGCATAATATTCCATGGTGTACATATACCACAATTTATTGATCCATTCGTGGATTGAAGAGAAACTTCTCTGAAGAAGACAGGCGCATGGCCTTCAGACATATGAAAAAATGCTCATCATCTTTAATCATCAGAGAAATGCAAATCAAAACTACTTTGAGATATCATCTAACTCCAGTGAGACTAGCCTATATCACAAAATCCCAAGACCAGAGAGATGCTATGACCTTTTAATCTGAAAAGTCATGTTCCTCAGTTCCAGAAAATGAAATACTGGAGGACTATTTCTCTGGGAATTCATTTCCTTTTCATTTCCATTTTCTGTTTCTGAAATTCTTCCTATTTAAATGGTGCACCTCCTGGACTATGAATTCTCAATATTATCTTTATTCCCTCATTTTTACATATTTTTGTCTTTTTCTACTTTCTGGCATCTTCCCTTAACTTTCTACTTTATCTTCCTTCTGTTATTTTTCCATTTTTCCTTTTATATTTGTATTTCCAAAGCTTGTTTTTTGTTATCTTTAGATTTTTTTTAATTAAATAGCTTCCATGCTTTTTTTTTTTTTTTTTTGTTAGAGACAGAGTCTACACTTTATGGCCCTTGGTAGAGTGCCGTGGCCTCACACAGCTCACAGCAACCTCCAACTCCTGGGCTTAAGCGATTCTCTTGCCTCAGCCTCCGGAGTAGCTGGGACTACAGGCGCCCGCCACAACGCCCGGCTATTTTTTGGTTGCAGTTTGGCCGGGGCCAGGTTTGAACCCGCCACCCTCGGTATATGGGGCCGGCACCTTACTAACTGAGCCACAGGCGCCGCCCCATTCTTTTTATTTTTTGAGACAGAGTCTCATTCTGTTGCCTAGGCTAGAGTGCCGTGACCTCAGCCTAGCTCACAACAACCTCAAATTCTTGGGTTCAAGTGATTCTCCTGCCTTGCCCTCCCAAGAAGCTGGAACTACAGGTGCCCACCACAAGGCCCAGCTAGTTTTTCTATTTGTAGTAGAGATGAGGTATTGCTTTTGCTCAGACTGATCTTAAACTCCTGAGCTCAAGGTATCCTCCCACGTCAGCCTCCCAGAATCCTGGGATTATAGACTTGAGTCACAGCCTGGCCAATAGCTTCCATTCTTGTTACCTAATTTCATTATTTTTCTTAACTCTGAGTTTATTAGGTATTATTATTATTTTTTATATATATCTTCTTTAACTCATTGCATTCTCTGTTTTCCTTAAGGATCCTTTTTCTCTGTTTGCTCTCCTTTTCATTTTTATGTAGGATGTTTTCCAGAGATGTCTGATGACTCTTGCCTGTTATATTTAAGAGAGAATGCTAACAAGTTGATTGGAAGCCCTGTGTCCATGGGTGTGTCTTTCTGTGTGGTGGGCTTCACTGTTGGAAAATATAAAGATTAGGGATTCTGAACTGTGGGCTTTTTCTGTTAGTGTGGGTGAGTTTCCTTAGAGATGAATCCTTGGTCCGTGTGTTAGGGTGGTGGTGATGATGATGATGATAGTGATGATACTGGTGGTGGTAGTGGTGATGATGATGATGATGGTAGTAATGGTGGTGATGATGATGGTAGTAATGGTGGTGATGATACTGATGGTGGTGGTGGTGATGATACTGGTGATACTGATGATGGTAGTGATGGTGGTGATGATACCGATGGTGATGGTGGTGATGGTAGTGATGATGATGATGGTAGTAATGGTGGTGATGATACACTGATGTTGGTGATGATGGTAGTAAAGGTGGTGATGATGATGATGGTGATGATGTTGATGGTGGTGGTGATGATGATGGTGGTGGTGATGGTGGTGATGATGATGGTGGTGATGATGATGGCGATGGTGTGATGATACTGATAATACTAATGGTGAAGGTGGTGGTGATACTGATGATATTGATGGTGATGGTGGTGATGATGATGGTGGTGATGATGATGGCGATGGTGGTGATGGTGGTGGTGATGATGGTGGTGATGATGATGGCGATGGTGGTGATGATACTGATGATACTGATGGTGATGGTGGTGATGATACTGATGGTGATGGTGGTGATGATACTGATGATACTCATGTGATGGTGGTGGTGATGATGATGGCGATGGTGGTGATGATACTGATGATACTGATGGTGAAGGTGGTGGTGATACTGATGATATTGATGGTGATGGTGGTGATGATGATGGCTATGGTGGTGATGGTGATGGTGGTGGTGATACTGATGATACTGATGGTGATGGTGGTGATAATACTGATGGTGATGGTGGTGATGATGATGGTGATGGTGGTGATGATACTGATGGTGATGGTGGTGATGATGATGGCGATGGTGGTGATGATACTGATGGTGATGGTGGTGATGATACTGATGGTGATGGTGGTGATGATACTGATGATACTCATGTGATGGTGGTGGTGATGATGATGGCGATGGTGGTGATGATACTGATGATACTGATGGTGATGGTGGTGATGATACTGATGGTGATGGTGGTGATGATACTGATGATACTCATGTGATGGTGGTGGTGATGATGGTGGTGATGATGATGGCGATGGTGGTGATGATACTGATGATACTGATGGTGATGGTGGTGATGATACTGATGGTGATGGTGGCGATGATGATGGTGATGGTGGTGATGATACTGATGATACTGATGGTGATGGTGGTGATGATACTGATGGTGATGGTGGTGATGATGATGGTGATGGTGGTGATGATACTGATGGTGATGGTGGTGATGATACTGATGATACTCATGTGATGGTGGTGGTGATGGTGGTGATGATGATGGCGATGGTGGTGATGATACTGATGATACTGTTGGTGATGGTGGTGATGATACTGATGGTGATGGTGGTGATGATACTGATGATACTGTTGGTGATGGTGGTGATGATACTGATGGTGATGGTGGTGATGATACTGATGGTGATGATACTGATGATACTCATGTGATGGTGGTGGTGATGATGGTGGTGATGATGATGGCGATGGTGGCGATGATACTGATGGTGATGGTGGTGATGATACTGATGGTGATGGTGGTGATGATACTGATGATACTCATGTGATGGTGGTGGTGATGGTGGTGATGATGATGGTGATGGTGGTGATGATACTGATGATACTGATGGTGATGGTGGTGGTGGTGATGATCCTGGTTATGGTGGTGATGGTAAGCAGGAAGTAAACCTGTCTTCTAATGTTCTCGGAACAAGTGGGAAAGGAGATGGGCCCGTCTTCCTGTCATGAGGTGAACGTCTCACAGGGATCTCTCGTTCTCAGCGTGGCACCCCACTTTAGCTGGCCTCGTGCCAAGTCTCAATTTCTGTTGAGACCGAAACTGCTTATTTAGGAGGAGACAGTTATTTGCTGTCCAGGAATGAGGGGGGAAATCTGCTTCTTCTTTCCCTACTTCCCTCTTTGTAAGCAATTAGGTTTCAGGCTTTTTCTGGTTTAGTCAATCATTATTTACCTATTCCCTTTCCTGCCTTTGAAATACCGTGGAAGTTGTTTTTATGCAGAAGCCTTCTTGCCTGTTCTGTCTTTATCAGTTTATTCTTTTTTTTGGACATCTTTAGTGGGGTATGGGTAAGAAGCTAAAGCAAATATGTGTTCAGCTTCCCATGATTAACTAGAAACTCCTGTAGTCTTCAGTAACCTCAGTCTCTTGAAAGGAAGCATTGTCCCCTATTCTCTATTCAGCGCTTTCCACAAATCAGATAATTCTACTAGCTTATTTTTTAGTTATGAAGCTTAAGATTAGATTAGCCAATTTTCCTTAATTTTTTAAGCCCCCCAGCTTAATTGGAATATAATATTCACACCATACAATTCATGCATTTAGGGTGTTCAATTCAATGGTATTTATTGTATTCATAGAGTTGTACAACCATCACCACTATCTGGTTCCAAAATATTTTAATCACCCCCGAAAGAAACCGAGTGCCCCTTAGCTGTCACCCTTTAGTCCAGCCCTGGAGAATTCCAAAGTGCTTTCTTTCTATATAGATTTTCTGGGCAGCGCCTGTGGCTCAAAGGAGTAGGGCACTTGCCCCATATGCTGGAGGTGGCGGGTTCAAACCCAGCCCCAGCCAAAAACTGCAAAAAAAAAAAAAAAAAAAAAATAGATTTGCTTCCTCTAGCATTTAGTGTCATATTATATAAAAGCAATTATGTACTATGTGGCCCTTTGAGATTAGCTTCTTTCACTTAATATTGCCAAGGGTCACCCGTGTGTACCATGTGCTGGCACTTCTTTCTTTGTCAGGACAGAATAATATCCATTGCCAGGATGGCTCTATCATATTTTATTTGTCTATTAATCGATGCATATTTGGATTGTTTCCATTTTGAGCTATGATGAATAATGCTACTAATGACCATTTGTACATCTTTTAATTATAGTTTCATATTACTATTGCTGCTGTGCATCAAAATCTCTCAGATAATTAAAAAACCTCAGATGCTTGAGTTTTTACTCCAGGAAGAGGCCCAGGGATCTGCATTTATAAAAAGTTCTTTAGTTGTGGGCAGCGCCTGTGGCTCAGTCGGTGGGGCGCCGGCCCCATATGCCGAGGGTGGCGGGTTTGAACCCGGCCCCGGCCAAACTGCAACCAAAAAATAGCCGGGCATTGTGGTGGGCGCCTGTAGTCCCAGCTGCTCGGGAGGCCGAGGCAAGAGAATCACCTAAGCCCAGGAGTTGGAGGTTGCTGTGAGCTGTGTGAGGCCACGGCACTCTACCGAGGGCCATAAAGTGAGACTCTGTCTCTACAAAAAAAAAAAAAAAAAAAGTTCTTTAGTTGCTTCTGATGCTCACTTCTATTTATTTATTTTTTAAATTTTTTTTTGTTATTATTTCAGGTTAATTTGAGGGTACAAAGAATTAGATTACAATGTTTGCATTTTTTAGGTAGAGTCCCTCTTATAATTGTCTCCTGCCCCCCAAGAGGTGTGTCATACCCGCTAACATTGTGCCATGAAGTGAGGTGCTCACATCTATTCAACAACTTCTGTATTGGAGACTCGTCTAACTAATATTGATGGATATGTGCCCGCAGAGTGAATGTGAGATCAGATTTGCTGTCCTTAAAGAACTTAAACATTTCAGAGAAATGTTTGGTCACTTGGTTTCCTTTCCCATTCTTGTTTCTCGCCTTCTCTGGAGACTGCCAACACCATGAATTTGTTCTCTTTCTCCACAGGCAAGGCATTTTTTTTTCTTTTTTGTAGAGACAGAGCCTCACTTTATTGCCCATGGTAGAGTGCTGTGGCATCACAGCTCACAGCAACCTCCAACTCCTGGGCTTAGGTGATTCTCTTACCGCAGCCTCCCAAGTAGCTGGGACTACAGGCGCCCGACACAACGCCCGGCTATTTTTTATGTTGCAGTTTGGTGGGGGCTGGGTTTGAACCTGCCACCCTTAGTATATGGGGCCAGCACCCTACTCACTGAGCCATAGGCACCTCCCCCTTTTTTTTTGAGACAGAGTTTCACCTTGTTGCCCAGGCTGGAGTATGTGATGTCAGCCTAGTTCACAGCAACCTCAAACTCCTGGGCTCAAGCGATCCTTCTGCATTAGCCTCCCGAGGAGCTGGGACTGCAGGCACCTGTGGCAATGCCGGCTATTTTTTTGTTGCAGTTTGGCTGGGGCTTAGTTCGAACCTGCCACCCTCAGTATATGAGGCCGGCACCCTACCCACTGAGCCACATGCGCCACTCCTGTTTGTGTGTTTTTATTGCCAAATTGTTACCATATTTTATGGACTGTTCTGTAACTCACTCTTTTTTTTTTTTTTTTTAAGATATCATAGAATTTTTGTTTGTTGAAACAGTCTCACTCTGTGGCCCTAGGTAGCGTGTCAGCATTGTAGCTCACAGCAACCTCAAACTCTTGGGCTTACACAATCCCCTTGCCTGCCTGACTAGCTGGGACTACAGGCACTCACCACTACACCGGGGTAGTTTTTCTATTTTAAGTAGAGATTGAGTCTCACTCTTGCTCAGGCTTGAACTCCTGAGCTCAGGCAATCCACCTGCCTTGGCCTCCCAGAGTGCCAGGCTTACCAGTGTGAGCCACTACGCCTGGCCATCACAGAAATTTTATAAACTTTTCAAACAACAGCAGCAGCAGCACCAGCAGCAAACTCTTAGAGGGCTTGTAGCTTAATGGATTCTGGGGGGCTCTAAATGGAATTCCAGTCATTGGAAAGACATGACTCATAAAATAGCATTTAATAAATGTCAAAGAAAATGTACGGATAAAGGAATAAGGAGTCCAGACAAGGTTAAATGGATTGCTCCAGGTCACAGGCTGATGGATTGGAGACCTAGAATTTGAATTCACTGTTTTCTGTTAATCGCAGTATCTTCTTCATTTTTGTGTTTAGGGGCAATACATTTATAGAAAACCTCTCTATGCTTAGGTATACCACAGATTAAAAAGACTCATCTGCCACCTATGGAGGTAACTATCATACCAAATTTTATTCTGAAATTGGTAAGAGATGATCCAAACATTATTTTCTGTCTTTTAAATAAGAATCTATAATTTATCCCTGGTTGTTGAAACTGTTTTTCACATACCAAATATCAAAGAAAGGATAGAATTTTAAAAATTTCCCTTTCGTAAATGTTTTGGCACAGTAACTGAGATAACGCCGGAAAGGCTATGTTAACCACTGTGATAAAAATGTGTCAAATGGTTTATGAAGTGAGTGTATGATGCCCCATAATCATATCATTGTATACAGTTATGATTTAATAAAAAAAAATGGCAAAAAAAAAAAAATTTCCCTTTCACAAACTCCAGGGTACATGTAATAATAATAATTATTATTATTTTTTTTTGAGACAGAGTCTCACTATGTCACCCTGGGTAGAATGCTGTGGCATCACAGCTCATAGCAACCTTAAACTCTTGGGCTTAAGCAATTCTCTTGCCTCAGCCTCCCAAGTAGCTGGAACTACAGGTGCCCACCACAATGCCTGCTATTTTTTGGTTGCAGTTGTCATTGTTGTCTAGCAGGCCCAGGCTGGGCTCGAACCTGCCAGCCTCAGTGTGTATGGCTAGCATCCTACTCACTGAGCTACCGGTGCCAAGCCCATGTAATAATTATTAAATAATTGTGTAGATAACCAATAGATAACAAAATTACTGGTGAAAGGCATTGGGTAAATTTGGTTTTCCTGGAACTAGATAAATTTCCTATGATAAAGTATACCTTCCCTCTCAATATTGTTTGCTAATTTCAAAAGGGAATCTTCTTGCTGACACATCTAACCTGTATCGAATGCAGTCTTTAGTTCTAGGTTTTAGTTTATAAAAGAGAAAGAGAAACAAGTTAAATAATATGACAAAGAAAAAGATCAGACAAAAGAAAAATCAGGAACATTCTACCCGATAATTAACCAGACTCTTTTTTTTTTTTTGTGACACAGAGCCTCAAGCTGTCGCCCTGGATAGAGTGCTGTGGCATCACAGCTCACAGCAACCTCCAACCCCTGGGCTTAAGCAATTCTCTTGCCTCATCCTCCCAAGTAACTGGGACTACAGGCGCCCACCACAATGCCCGGCTATTTTTTGGTTGTAGTGGTCATTGTTGTTTGCCAGGCCCAGGCTGGATTTGAACCTGCCAGCTCTGGTGTATATGGCTGGCGCCTTAGCCACTTGAGCTATAGGCACTGAGTCAATTAACCAGACTCTTAAAACATTCAGTGTCACAAAAAATAAATAAGAAGAAATGAAATTGGTCTAGATTAAAATAGGCTGAAGAGATCTAAGAATCAAGTGCAGTGAGTAAGTGCCAAGGCCTCGTAGCACACAGCAACCTCAAACTCTTGGGCTTGTGCAATCCCCTTGCCTCAAGTCCTAAAAAAACTAATGGTAGATTATTTGTTGCAAGTAATTCAAGAAATTTGGAAAGGAAGTCTTTATTAGATGAAATTAGGGAATTATTGCTCATTTTCATAGGTGTGATTAAAAATAGTGGCATTATGTAAGAGAAGGCCTTTGTTGGATTGTTTTAGAGTGAAGTTTCATGAGCCATATGAAAAATGTTAGTGTTGAATCTATGTGGTTCATCCTTTTAACTTTTCTATATGTTTACAGTTTTCACAATAAAGAGCTGGAAAAATGATGATACGCCATGATGTATGGCCTATGCTCTTCATAATTAATTAAGAGCCCTTAAAATATCTTAGTTGAAGCTTGAGGAAAATTGCTCTAAATGGAGACAGGCACAACCCTGACTTACTTCAGGGCAGAAGACACACAGAGGGCACCTGGCCCTCTCCAGGGGTACCTGTGTCTACAGCTGATTTAAGTTTTAAAAGAAAATAAATAAAAAGGATTTAGAGGACTCTGTGGAAAAGATAGAATAGATGAACCTATATTCCACTGCATGAAGTCTCTGGGACCAAGCTCCTATTTTCAATAACAAAAATAAAATAAACCTATGGAAGTGGAGATAGATGCTGCCATTTTCATCTCCTGGAGACAAAGACCTGCCATTCCACCTGTGGGGGCATCCCACTTCCAGATGCCTTCCTGGCATTTTTCTGAGTAGGTGCTGTGTACCGGCCGAACCCTCCTGGGTCACCGAGCACACCTCTCCTCACGGAGCTCTCGGAGTCCTGGCGTTTCTCCCCGGCTATAGTCTCTCCTTCAGCATGAAGTGAAGAGGAGTCCAGTGGAAGAGGACGTCCAGTCACACAGCCAGGAAACCTCATGTGCTTGACCTGCTGCTCCTGGATTGGGAGGCAAGATCTTCAAAGTTTTCTCAGCTATAAAGTGCAGAGAGAGAGAGATGACCATCTACTTCTTAGGACTAATTTATTTAACAATTTATTCTTTCAAGACAATTTATATGAACACATACTGGTCAGATACTGAGCCAGTTGACCGAAGGAATTTTTTTTTTTGTAGAGACAGAATCTTACTTTATGGCCCTCGGTAGAGTGCTGTGGCATCACACAGCTCACAGCAACCTCCAACTCCTGGGCTTAAGCGATTCTCTTGCCTCAGCCTCCCGAGCAGCTGGGACTACAGGCGCCCGCCACAACGCCCAGCTATTTTTTTGGTTGCAGTTCAGCCGGGGCCGGGCTTGAACCTGCCACCCTCGGTACATGGGGCCGGTGCCTTACCAACTGAGCCACAGGCGCCGCCCTGACTGAAGGAATTTTATGGTCTAACGCAGTGTTTTTCAACCTTGTTTATCTCACAGCACACTTGCACCTCTAGTTAAATTTCTGTGGCACACTTAAATTGTGCTGATCAGAGAGAGAGAGAGAGAGAGAATATACTTACTATGCTTTAAACTTCTTTCAAAAATAATCTAATTAACACTCTTTAAACATTTTCGTGGCACCCCTGGGATCCTCTCTCACGGCACCCCAGTGTGCTGTGCACACAGGTTGAAAGGCCCTGGTCTGGAGGGATAGAGAGACATTAGCACCCTACAGTGGATGTAATCACTGTGTGTGTGAATACGAAGATGGACCACAAATCTCAGGCCTTACATCAGGTCTCCTGAGACTTGATTTTGCACCTGGCAGGAGGTAAGCAAGTGAGAAGAGACAGTAACGACCCCGTGGGAAAGGGAAAGAGCTCATGAAGGCAGTGAGGTTTATGAGAGGATGATCCCTTCAGGGAAGTCACCTCAGGCCTGGATGCAGAGGTTTCAGTAGAACCAGCGTAAAGACAAGAGGTGAGGTCAGGAGAGTTAGCAGGCATGATATCGCAAAGTACCTTCTGTATCAGGACGTCTGTTCTGGGCAGTGTGAATTGGTGGGAAAGGGTCTGTGCAGAGTGATTCAAGTTTTACAAAACCTCTAACTCAGCTCGTAATGTCTGCTGGAGGTCAGAGGCAGGACCCAGAACTGTGTCTTTCATATCTGTGTCCTCCGTGCCCAGTACGGTTTGAAGCTCATAGTAGATTCTCAACTCTGAAATTGAAGGCAATAATTAATGGAGGTATCAAAGTCAGTGAAACGCTCTGGAGATGTTAAATGCCATTCTTCAAATGGGGTGTAAGTGAGATAGGTTTGTTTAAAGTAGCTATCTTAAAAAATACAATATAATGTTTGGAGATCTATCCATACTAATACATGTAAATTTATTTCAGCATCTGCTGTTTCATCTTATGCCATTTTTCTTTCAATATCTAATCTCAGGTTTTAGATTCTACCCTGATTTGTCTGTAAGTATCATCGTATTGCATAATTTCCTTATGTGGAAGAAAGGGATGGCTGTGAGTTTATGAAAACTGGCCTGAAGAGACCCAAGAGGCCATCTGGTCCAGATTCGTCTCTTCCCAGAGGAAGACTTCAAAGGCTAAGGAGCTTAAGTGATCTGTACAAAGATATCCCACTAATTAGCTACACATTCTGCACTAGAAACTTTGGTGCTGTCAGCACTGCTCCGGTTATAAGTGTTTATAATACGTACAGGGGAAAGTACTTCCAGTATCCTTTGAAAAGACAGACACCTGATTATATCTTGGAATGGTATGACTTGTCACAGTGTCATATTGTAGTAAACAAGATCGTGGAGAAGTGTCAGCAAGGAAAATTCATCTCAAGCTAAAAATAGGCGTTTGACAATTATGTAGAAGAGTATGCTTACAGGATGATACTCAGCATCACAAGAAGCATTGTGGCCTTAGACACATTTTCTCAGGCAGGCTATTTCAGGCCAAAGGCCCAGATAGTTTTCCCAAGAGGGTTTTATAAGTAAGCATTGGATAAATAAGTCCACCTTAGTTCTTTAAAAGCATCTGGTCCTATCTGATTAAATGCACATCATTCTTCATATGACGGCCAGGCAAGACCTTGGTTTTATAAGCAATATTTTCAGTTATGCCCTGACAAGAAGGAAGACAGATTCTTATTGAAGCCATGCAAATAACTATATTGCCATAAAAAATAAAATATATATTCTGATTCAATAAGAATTTTTGAATTCTAGAGGGATGAGGCAGGGAAAATATCATTTATAAATGTTTCATTTCAATATAAAAAGCAGAGTCTACTACATTGTTATGATGCTTAAAAAGTGTAAGAGGAGAAACACAAGGCTTCCTCATATATCCAGAAAATAGGACAGTAAAATAACATCAACAGTGTTCCAAACAAAAACTACTATTGACGGGCCAGGTGTGGTGGCTCATACCTGTAATCCCAGTACTCTGTGAGGAAGAGCGGGGTGGATTGTTTGAGAACAGGAGTTTGAGAGCAGGCTGAGCAAGACCAGTCTCTACTTAAAATAGAAAAACTAGCCGCGTGTTGTGGTGGGCGCCTGTTGTCCCAGCTGCTGGGGAGGCTGAGGCAAGAGGTTTGCTTGAACCCAGAAGTTTGAGGTTGTTGTGAACTGTGACACCATGGCACTCTACCCAGGGTGACACAGTGAGACTCTGTCTAAAAAGAAAAACAAAAAGCTACTATTGTCCCTCACCAATTCACTTACCCCTGAGTAATTGACTCTTATTTTGCTGGATCCTGGGAGGAGTCTCATGGTCCCATCTTTTTCTCTACTAAAGTTCTGGAAATTTTGACTCAGTCCAGTAGGCCAATCTTAAAGTTCTCTAAGTGACACTGTCAGAAACCTGCACCCACAAGTATCTGGTGTGTAATCCTTTTCTGGGGGCTCTGAGCAGTCATTCTTCATGGAGAATGAAGCACCCGGCCTGTAGCTGATTGCAGAACACTTCCAGGAAAGCATCAAAGTAAAACAAGCTAACAAAATTATCTATAGATGACAAATTAAGTGTAAAATGGGTGTGGTTTATTTATTACTAATAATTTTCAAAAGTGAAAGACTTGGTGAGAGTTATAAGAATAATATACCTGATGAGACAGTTTGGTTGTTTTTAGGGCATGCAAAGCAAAACAGTAAAGTCAGCCCAAACAAGTTTTAGACAAATTATTTATAAACATAATCATTAAGCATATTTTCAAAGAATAGAGCAAATTTATCTAATTTATATAAATAAATGAACACAGGAAAAATCCTGATATGGCATAATTATTCAGAGATATAATATACCATGAAGATACCAAGTATATGGTAAGAATATCCAGTGACAAGATTCAGTAGGTCTGGAATGGGTTCTAAACATCTGTATACATGTATCAATATGTCATCTATATGTCATGGGGAGCCCCCATCGAAAAGCATTGTCCTAGAACATGCTAGATTGAAATTAAAGAAGTAAAGATATGATCAAATTAACAAGAAAAACAACTAAATTTAGATTGCCAAGCTGTGTAAGCAATACCAGGCAAAGCAGCAGCAGGATCAATGTCTTTTTTTTTTTTCTTTAGAGATAGTCTGGCTCTGTCAGCCACGCTGGAGTGCAGTGGTGCAATCATAGCTTTCTGCAGCTTGAACTCTTGTGCTAAAGCGATCCTCCTGCCTCAGCCTCCTGAGTAGCTAGGACTACATGCCAGCACCACCACACCCAGCTAATTAAAAAAAAATGTTCTGTCGAGACAGAGTCTTGTTGTGTTGCCAAGGCTGGTCTCAAACTCCTGGTCTTAAGTAATTCTCCTATCTGGGCCTCCCAAAGGGTTGGGATTACCAGTAGGGGCTACCACACTTAGCCAGATCAATTACTTTTTATGTTATAGTCAGCAAAATAATACTAAGATGCAATGGGAAATACTCATTTATATATGTAATTAGATTTCCCCCTGTTGGTGGAGATAAATACAGTCATAACAGTGTTAAAGCATGACCTTTACAGATTACTGTTGGTGTGTGACTCTTGAGTGCCAGAATTCATCCATCCCAGCAAGGGATGTCCTCCTTATGGGCGCCACCTTAGGGAATACTTACATTCTCAGCAGTCACACCAGCAGGGCTGCAAAGAGGTTTCAAATCCTTCTATTGTAGTTATGTTAACATCTTCTATTGTTCTAGTCCTCAAACCCTGGGCTTTGGACCTTTACTGGTCTGTGGCCTCTTAGGAACTATGCCACACTGCAGGAAGTGAGTGGTGGGCAAGTGAGCAAAGCTTCATCTGTATGTACAGCCACTCCCCATTGCTGGCATTGCTGTCTGAGCTCTGCACCCGTAAGATCAGCGGGGGCATTAGATTCTCATAGGAGTGCAAACCCTACTGTAAACTGCACATGTGAGGGGTCTAGGTTGTGTGCTCCTTGGGAGAACCTAATGCCTGATGATCTGAGGTGGAGCTGGGGCAGTAATGCTGGAGCTGGGACTGTCTAGTTGCAGGAAAACAAGCTCAGGGCTCCCATTGATTCTGCCTTATGGTGAGTTGTATAATTATTTCATTATATATTAATAATAATAGAAATAAAGTACACCATAATGTAATGCACTTGGATCATCCCCAAAAGATTCCCCCTGCCACCCCGGCCTATGGAAAAATTGTCTTCCACGAAACTGGTCCCTGGTGCCAAAAAGTTTGGGGACCATTGGTGTAAGCTATTGCTCCCAGGCTCCAAACTTGTACAGCATGTTACTGTGCTGAAAACTGTAGGCAGTTATAACGCAAGATAAGTGTGTGTGTATCTAAACACGTAAACATAGAAGAGGTATGGTAAAAATACGTTTTTTTTTTTTTGGCCAGGGCTGGGTTTGAACCCGCCACCTCCGGCATATGGGACCGGCGCCCTACTCCTTGAGCCACAGGCGCAGCCAAAAAATATGGTTTTATAATCCTATGGGATCACTGTCGTATATAGGGTCCGTTCTTGACCAGAATGTCATTATGCGGTACATGACTATGTGTGTATAATTTAAATAGAAATGTAAACATATATTCAAAGTATATATATGGTAAAAGTATTTATATTCCAAGTATATATATATATATATATATATATATATAAAGTTTGAACAGACAAATGAAATAGATAAAACTTTTGACCAGTTCAGTATATTACTTAGGACACTTTCAGTTGTACCTCGATTAATCTCAGTTGTGATTACAGAGGGCAAAATTCTAATAAAATATTAGCAAGTGATATTCAGCAATGAATTAAAGATAATATGCCATCTTCCAAGCAGAATTCTATCATAATTCGTTACATGAACGGATTAATGGAGAAAAAGTGTATGATTACATCTATAAATACCAAGAACATGTTTGCTGCAACTCATCAGATATTCCTAGTTAAAATAAAAATGGATTGAAATGTAAGTAGAAGGAAACTGCTTAAATAAATAAATTATCCAAGGCAACTGCAGGTGTCATAACAAACCATGTGATATTGAAGCATCTACTAAAATCAGAAGCAAGGAGCACACAGGGCCACATGAAGAGCACAATCCGGTTCTGCTCTGAAGGACTAACAGATACTGAAGAAGTGAACCTGAAAGGCGCCTGATCCATCCATCAGGAGTGAATGAAAAAAGTCCAAAAGTATTTAGTGCTATTTTAACCCAAATCTTATGTTTTTAACTTTTAGAACTAGGAAAAACGATCTTAAAATTTATTTGGAATAATGTCTGAGAAAAGCCAAGAAAATGTTGAAAAAGAAGACTTCGTGTAGCAACTGCTTCTGAATATTAAAATTTATGCTGAAAGCCATCAGTGATACAAGCAGCACAGTGGCATGGGAGCTGATAAATACGCCATGACTATATTTCTGTATTTACATATAGAAGAGTGTAGAAACAGATCCATTTACATAGATACTTTGAATAATGACAAAAATATCATCTTAATAGGAAATTCTGGTTTGTATGTAGTTATAAGCATCATTGGCCATCTATCTGGAAGAAAACAAATTTAGAACTCTATGTCATATTCAAAATTAAATTCCAGATGGATTAAAGCTCTAGATATTAATAATCAATATACAATAACATAAGTATATTTTAGAGAATAAAAGTTAGATAATTTGTCCACATAAAAGCCTAAAAATGAAAATAACCCCCCCAAATTTGTAAAACATTATAGCTTCAGCTGGGTGCAATGGCTCTAACATTTTGGGAGGCTGAGGTACGAAGACTGCTTGAGTCCAAGAGTTTGAGACCAGCCTGAAAAGGAGAGACCCTGTCTCTCTAAAAAAAATAGAACAATTAGCCGGATGTGATGGCACGAGCCTATAGTACCTGCTACTTGGGAGTCTGAGGTGGGTAGATTGTTTGAGCTCAGGAGTTCATGGCCAGTCTGAACAGAGTGAGACTCATCTCTACTAAAAATAGAAAAACTAGCCAGGTGTTGTGATGGGCACCTGGAGTCCCAGCTACTTGGGAGGCTGAGGCAAAAGGATCACTTGAACAGAGGGCTTTGAGGTTGCTGTGAGCCAGGATGCCACAGCACTCTACCCAGGGCAGAACAGTGAGGCTCTGTCTCAAATAAATAAATAAATAAATAAATAAAAAAGAAAAGAAAAAAAAGAAAAGAAAAAAATTCTATTAAATAAAGAACTTCTAAAATTTGATAAAAATAACTCAAGTAGGGGACGGCACCTGTGGCTCAAACGAGAAGGACACCAGCCCCATATGCCAGAGGTGGCAGGTTCATACCCAGCCCCGGCCAAAAACTGCAAAAAAAAAAAAAAGACTCAAGTAAAAAATGGGCAAAACATATGAAGACAATTATCTGAACAAGAAAGATAACTGGCTAAATATTCCTAAAAATGAAGCCCTTCCTCTCCAGTAATCAGGAAAATATAAAAGAAGACAGAAGTGAAATTCTGTTTTGTCCCCGACATATTGGTAAAGTTTACAAAGGAGCAGTCATCTGCACTGTTGAGGATGCTGGGAGGGGATCATTCACACACTAGGAGAATGTGAATGGCTGTCACCTTTTTGAAAAAAACCTAATAGAAACAGGTTCTGCGCCTGTGGCTCAAGTGGCTAAGGCGCCAGCCACGTACACCTGAGCTGGCGGGTTCGAATCCAGCCTGGGCCCGCCAAACAACAATGACGGCTGCAGCCAAAAAATAGCCTGGCGTTGTGGTGGGCACCTGTAGTCCCAGCTACTTGGGAGGCGGAGGCAGGAGACTGCCTTGAGCTCAGGAGTTGAAGGTTGCTGTGAGCTGTGATGTCACAGCACTCTACCCAGGGTGACAGCTTGAGACTCTGTCTCAAAAAAAAAACCTAATAGAAACAACCTCGCCATTTTATTTGGTTTCGTACAATTTTGTTCGTAGAGGCATAAACATGTAAACATTCCCATCATCCATCGATGGAGAAATGTTTGAATATATTTGATATTGAGGGCGGTGCCTGTGGCTCAGTCGGTAAGGTGCCGGCCCCATATACCGAGGGTGGCGGGTTCAAACCCAGCCCTGGCCAAACTGCAACCAAAAAATAGCCGGGTGTTGTGGCGGGCGCCTGTAGTCCCAGCTACTCTGGAGGCTGAGGCAAGAGAATTGCTTAAGCCCAGGAGTTGGAGGTTGCTGTGAGCTGTGTGAGGCCACAGCACTCTACCGAGGGCCATAAAGTGACACTCTGTCTCTACAAAAAAAAAAAAATATATATATATATATATATATATTTGATATTGAGCAGATAAAAGAATGAGTTAGAACCATATGATTTGACCTGGATGAATGCCCATGTTCTATTAAGCTTAAATTTGAAGTTGTCACAGTGTGTTCCCATTTCTATTAAAAAACACAAAAGTAAAAAACAAATAGCTATCAACTCCCCCAAATAGCGTTTATGTATTAGGGTAGAGTTAGGTACATATCACATTTTTAATATTGATTATCATAAATAATATAGGTGGGTGGTACAGGAGAGTAAGTGTCTGACTTAATTTGCTCCCATGAGCTTGCAGTGCCTCTATAATAAAAATAACCTGATATTTGAAAAGGCTGGGACCTACTTTGCAAGTTGAAAGAGCGTTAAGTAGGAGTTGTAGACCTAGTCCTGCCCCTAACTTGCAATGTGGCAGTTTCTGACTTTATTTTCTTATCTCTAAAGTGTGTGTGGTAATGACTGTCTCACCTACTTAGGTTACAGTGGTGTTGCGGAGATAAAAGGAAGGGCAAGGCAAATATAATTTGAATAGTTAAAAGATATTGAAGTGCAAGCTATTATCCCCAGGATAATGAATTTATATGATGTAGGTGAAGGAGGAAGCATCTTCCCTTCCCAATGGTTGAGGTAAGAGCTGGTATTTTTTTGTTGTTGTTTGTTTTTTTAAGATAGAGTCTCTCTTTGTTACCCAGGCTGGAGTTCAATGGTGTGTTCATAGCTCACTGCAGCCTCCAACTCCTGGACTCAAGCAATCCAGTAGGCCACAGCCTTTCAAGTAGCTGGGACTTCAGGCATGAGTCACCATGACCTGCTGATTTTTCTAGTTTTGTAGAGATGGGATCTTGCTGTGTTGCCCAGGCTGTTCTTGAATGCCTGTGCTTAAGAGATCCTCCCATCTTGGCCTTCCAGGTGCTGGAATTACAGGTGTGAGCCACTGCGCCTAGCAGAGGCTGCTGTTTTGGATGGTCCTCCTCCATACCTGCTCCTCAGAATGTCCACTTAGTTCTCGCCTTTTTCTCTATTTGTCTTTCTTTCCACCCTATCTGTCCATCCATCCATCTACGTACGTACTACGTGTCTACCTGTCCACTTTATCTGATTTTCAGCTCTGAATTATAAAGCCTCCCTGCATATGCGCACTGGGGAGCAAACACTAAATCCTGCCTTTTTTGGCGTTCCTGCATGAGCCTTAGCGGGTGATCTGAAACTCCTCACAGGGCAGTTAGTACTCTGCAGGGTAGGTCAGCTGAGTGGACTTACCCCGAAGATCCCACAGCATTTGGGGGGTTTGGCTCTGTGCTCTAGAAGCTAAGCGACCTAATAAACAGAAGGTCTGTGCCTGCTTCATTTCTGTACCATGTCCCTAAATAAGAAGGTCACGTCGTGGGTGGTGTGGTGTTTTGTGGGGATCTTATCTAAGGTGCTTCATACCCTGGGTTTCCTTTATGAGCAGGGAACCGAGAAGGCTGAAGAAAGTGGAGAAAATGAGGCACAGAAAGAGGGCGGTGAAGATGCGGGCAACCTCCCTGGATCCCAGAAGGAGGTGAGTGTTTGCTTTTTATCCAAGTTTGCTTGGACTCAGTCTGTTCTGGGCGCACAGCAGTGAAAGAGAAAGTAGGGAGCGGAGCTGCCTGGTCCAGGTACAGAGGGGCTGAAGGGAGGGCAGAGGAAGAGGCCCAGGCCCATGGGGGGTGGCCAGCCAGCGAGCAGGGTTTCAGGGTTTCATCGTTTGTTGTGGCGTGGCTATGGGTAGGTCAGGAGCATGTTCTTTACCAAACATGGGGCCTTGCTGCTCGGTCATGACTGATGACTGACTCCCAGCATACACTACTCAAGAGCCCTGCCCACTGGGGAAACAGAGCTGAGAAGCTGGAGCACACTGGTGGAGGACAACAGGAACTTGAGGGGGCCTTGAGGAGGGAGCTGACACTGACGTCACATCTGATCAGGGACACAGCAGAGCCCAGGGAAGTTACATGATTAATGCTAAATGGGCTCCCATGGTGGGGAAGGGATAAAGTTGGGGGTGGAGGTGGGGGAGACTGTAGTTCTTTAAATACTAAGCTGAGATAATGGGAGACTGGATGGGCCACTTATTCAAGGAATTCCGAAAATGCTGTGAGAAGCTCCATAGCAGAGGCCTTGGCTGCAGAGGGAGCCTGGAGGGGCGGAGCCTCCCTGTGGGAGGATTGTGCTAGATCGCTGCACTGGGCCGGGTGCAACAAAGATGGGGTGTCAACCCCTGGTAGTCTGCAGGCTTATTAATGCCAGAAGAGGTGTGGACACTTTTACAGAGTGGGATCCTTATTATTAGCAGGTAGAATGTGGCTAGGAAGGGGCTGAGGCCCACAGCCACACTAGAAATTGGGGGTGTAGGACTTGTCTTTAGGAATTTAAATTTAGGAAGGGTCCCGGCAGCACATTTCCTCCTGTTTAGACTTATATTTAAAATAGGCTGCTGTTTCAAAATGTCGATAATTTATAACTCTGAAGTTTTTTGTTCTGAAGAAAGATACAAATCTTCAATCTTAGAAGTTGGATGAGGCTTCAGGGCAGCCTATATAATTCAGAAATAATACTTTTAAAGTTAAGCACAGTGACCATTTCATTATCTTGTCATTTAAACCAAAATCTGTGTTTTATAGTTTGAACTTCGCGTGAATTTCCTAATGTACTCCTACAGGATTATTGATTAATATGTTTGGAGGTTAGTTTGCTTCTTTAAGACTTAGGGACAAAGATGACAAGTGGCAGACCCCAACCCCTTGGCCTGCGAGAGACTGCAGGACCAGCTCAGGCTGTTGGTAACAACTCCAGTCCCTCCATTCCTCACGGCACACCCTGGGCAGACACAGGCTCGTGTATGATCAGAAAAGCAAATTAGATCTCTGTGTTTTATGAACATAGATTTTCAGAGTGCTACACCTCCTGGTAGTTTTGTCTAGATATTACCCCTTAGATGAATCTAAGGCTTTAACAGCTCTGGCTCAGTTGAAATCTGTCTTGAGGTGATTTTGTGGACTTGTTCTTTTTGCTCCTCCTGGCTCAGAAACACCAGGGTGCCCTGCGCTTCCTTCCACAGCCAGCACTCCGTGATGGGTATGAAGGTTAGAGTAGGGGTGGGCCTCATTTGTTCCTAAGTTTCCTTGGCCTGATGGCAGCTTTCTTTTCTCTAAATGCCCCTCTTCCTGCTTCAGCCCACCTCCTGGCTGGCAGGAAATGTAAGCTGGGTGGAGTGTGGAGCCCTCTCCTTCCTGGGGTCTTACGGCAGTCCTGGAGTCATCAGTGGTGACAAGGCAGGAACGGGCTCTGGTTCTTCATCCAGGATGGCCTTTTTACTGATTGTCCCTCGGCGTGGGTGAAGACCGTGCTTTGGATGGACACACGCTTGCCCCTCACAGCAGGTGGTCCTCCCACTGCAGATGCTGCCACTGGTACAGAGGGCCTAGTGCCACTAGAATGTCCCCATGGTCCCTGGCTCTGCTTCCTGGAAACCCCCCTTCTCTCCTCAGTCTGGCCGCCTCCATCTTGCCAGCTCCAAGGCCTAAGCCCCAGCTTTTTTCTTTATTCAGGGGTCACCTAGCTTCACTGCCTCTGTTGGGCCAGGATTCTGAAAATCAAGGCCCGTAATTCCTTCCCTTTGGGCGGAGAGCCCAAACCAACAGGTGGAATGTGGGAGAGAAAATAACTCTTACTCCCCCACCCAACTCTGTGTGGCAGGAAGAACAAAACACATTCACATCCTGGTGTTCAGCCACGCTTGTTATGAGAAGGAATAAAAACATTTTTAGAACATTTTGTTCTGAAATAATGATAGACTTGCAGGAAGTCACAAAAATATTAGAGTTCTGCGTGCCTTTCTCCTGGCTTCCCCCAAGGGTGACAGCCCCTGGCCACGGTACAGCATTAACACCAGGAGTGGGACCTGGTTGGTGTATTCTGTTAACTACACCACAAACACTGGTTCTCTGGTTCTCTCTTATAACCTTATAAGAACCGCTTGGGCACGCCCCAGGAAAGGAATTGCAAAACGGTTCTCACCGTTTTTTAACCCACATTTGTTTTTGTGTTAAGAACAGTTTTAAGGTATACAGTGGTAAATGGCAAAAACTAAGCCCTCGCTCCAGCGGCTTAAGCTCAGGGGTGAGCGGAGTCAGTGGTTAGTTAGGATCATGCTTCTCTAATCTCTGCTGCCACGCGTGGCCCTCAGTGCACACTCATAAGCACTCAAACCATGTCCAAGAATATTTACCTAAGTGGTTCACACTGATTAAAAAAACAGAAATGGAAGCAGCAGCCGTTGTCTTCTTTAATGATCTGGACGTCCCCAGCCTCTGAGGTCCTAAACCCAAGATGCCCAGACGTGTATGCTCCCTGCTCAATAGTAGATGGGGCCGAGTTTGGGAGGCCAGGAAGGTGGAGCAAAACGCTTGGGCACTCCCCAGGAAAGGAATTGCAAACCTTATAAGACAGCGGTTCTCAACCTGTGGGTCATGACCCACAGGAACTGTATTAAAGGGCTGGGCATTAGGAAGGTTGAGAAGCACTGTTAGAAGATGTTAGAAATGGTGCAACTTGTTCATGTATATGTTTGGTTTTATTCAAGGCAAATTGATTTTATTTTTATTATTATTATTTTTTTGTAAATTGATTTTAAATTGTATGCTTTGCAAACCCAGTTATCTTGTCCTTACAGAATCTGTAAGCCCTTGTAAATCGCCCCTCCCAGCTTCCTACAATAGCAGACTGAGGGAAGTTCCTCTTTCAAGTGGCGGGTGTTGGTCTGGGTTTGCAGAGCAGCATGCAGGTCCCAAGCTGGGGCCTTGGAGTCCCCGTAGCTCCAGAAGGCTCTGCTCCTGCCTCTCAGTCCCACTGTTCTGAGGACAGTTGCCCTCAAAGGTCTACCACCCCAGCCGCTTGTCCCCACCAACCACTGCCTGACACTCACCACCACCAACACCTGTCCTTAGTTCTGGCCACATGACATGCCAGCAGCCACTTCCCTGGCCAAGCTCCCGCTGCAGATTGCTGCTGTGGAAGGTTCTGAGACTTCCCACTTCCCTTTCCCACTTCCTCAGAAGAGGGAGAAGGTGAAATTGTTTTTCAAGTTAACAGTTCATACTCTGTCCTGACATCTTGCCAGATCTTGGCTTAATTATCTTTAAATAAATGCTTTTGTTAATATAATTATTTGCCAACCATGAAATTTGATTCAAGCATTTTGCATAGATGACTTTTAAGGATCTGCCCAATTCTGATGATTTATAATTCTGTGAGCTAAGATAGAAAGTTTAAGTTTTTTTTTTTCTTAATTAAAATATCCCCCTCATCCTAAGAGGGATTTGAAGCAGGATAGCAATTCATAAATGCTTTTATTCAAGACTTTGTGGACAGACTGTTGCCATGTGCCAGGCAGAATTCCAGGGACTGGGGAGGGAGCCAGGAGAATGACAAAAGTCCCTACTCCCCGAGCTGATGTTCTGGTAGAACTGGCAATGATAATCTGCAAAGTCCTTCAAGGCTAACTGGAGCTTTTGAGACTAAGTATTTCTAGAAATTCTCTGAGCCCTTGCCTTTTCTCTTTAACATATCTTTCAAGAAATTAAGGTCGATTCAAGTATTGATAAAGAGTGTTAGTTAGATCCCTCCATAATTGTAAAGTTGAGTCTTATTTTCCATTAGATTTCCCACCGCCCTCCAGGCTAGCTGTCAGGTTTACCCGTTTTTAATAGAATGTATCTGGTTAATTCATCTCTTCCAGTTGGATAGAGTTAATAAAAATAATTAGGTTGGGAAGAACGTATAAGTGGACATGATCAATAATTCTGTGCTTCATATGGCGAATTCTGATTTGATCCCGTGTGGATAAGAAGAAAGTTAATGTTCTTTGAGATGCGAGAGTCACAGCAGAGTGCACACGGTTCACGTCTCCAGTTGTCTGAGTTTGGACCTTGGTTCCAGATAGTGGCTGGGCTCTGGAGATCCAACAATGAGTGAGGACACAGGTCACGTCCCTGAGCACACAGACTAGTTAGAGAGGTAGATGAATAAATGATGATTATGGGGGCGAATAAGAAGGTCCCCTAACTCAACCTGTGGGGTAGGAGAGTATTTCTTGGAACTACCATTTTGAGCCATGGTTGATGTGAGAAAATTGCGGGTGATTCAGGATGGCTGAGGCAGAGTGGTGAGGGTGAGGCTAGGGGGAAGCAGGGCCAATGGTCTCTTGGCCCTTCCTCAGTTTATCTTCAGATGGTGGAAGTTTCTACCCATGAGGGTAGCACAGTGTGGCTTGGTATCTATGGCTACCGTGCAGAACAGACTGGAGAGAAGGCCAGCCGAGGTGAGGATTGCTCCCTCCTACAGCCCAGGAGGGGTCGTGGCAGGCAGGCATGGGACATGCAGAACGGGGCAGCATTAAAGAGGCACAGTCCACACTCCACTGTGGAAGTAGCTCCTGGAGTTTGTAACAAGTGCTGGACTCTCTCTCCTCAGACGTCATTTCAGCACTGAACCCTGGTGCGGCACAGCGGTGTTGAACACAGAGCTTAGGGCTGAGATCCGTCAGAATTTCATGTTCCTGCCAGCCTCAGAAGTCTGAGGCATTATTCTGGGACAGGCCAAAGATGTGGGGCAGAACAGTGTCAGCGTCTCTGTGACCTGCCTTCCGTGCTGAGCCGTAGTGGAGCCTGGTGGAGAGGGAAGGGTCAGGAGAGTCCGAGCGAGTCCCAGTGGTGCTGACCACTTGTCCTGTATCCACCAGCAGATGACTTACTCCAAGGCCTGTGTGTCTCTATGTGCCCAGAGAAGGCTGAGGGGGCAGGTGTGACTGCAGGGTCACTCTGGGCACCTCTTCCTCTTAGTTCCCTGAATTCATGCCTAAGGTGTAGAGTATTAGGAATTTTTAGGGACTGCTCTTAAGAACTGCAGCTCTCTACTTAATTAAAGCAATTGTAGCGCTCTGGCCCCAGGGAGGTTTATTATTTTATTACTCTGGTCTCAGGGCCATCTTGGGAAAGGAGGAAAAAGCTTGTATTTTCTCCTTGGAGTTGCAGTTGAGGAGATGTGACCTGCTTCTCTTGCTTTGATCTGGGCGGGCGCCTTGCACAGTAGGGACATGTTTGAGTCTTTGCTGACCCTACTCACACTTAGTTTATTCTTTACTCAGGAATCTGTTTAAGTGCTACAGGGCTCACAAAAGCTATCATTTTTTTTTTTTTTTTTGGATAGAGAATAAGTTTTTTATCTACTTTTATTAATGGTTCAAAGCTGAAGTAAAGGCATACTTGTAAGGGCATAAAGGCAGAAAAGACTTTTTAATTCAATTTTTTTAATTGTCTGCATATCTGGTCTGTATTTTACTAGAGATCTGTGGTATGTGTTAGAAACAGAGATTCTACGTATTACTAATTAATTACATCTTCTCAGGCGTATAAATGGTGGGAAAATGTCTTAAATCACCCGGTATTCCAAGAGCTTGAAATTTAATGCATGGAATAAGCAGAGGTCACCTAGTCCCCATAATCTTTGCTACCTACATAGTTCATGGGCAAACTTTGACTAGCTAATGTTTTATTATAGTTTGCTTAATTTTCAGATTCAACTTAAAACTTACTTGAACTCATATTTCTTTCTTTAATTTCAATTTCTGAACCTAAGGAAGAAGAGGGAGAGACAGCAACAGAAGAGGTACGGCTGTCGTCTTTAACAGCTGTGCTCAGTCGGCTTGATTGAAACAGCTTTTAGGTGAAAGGACTTCAGCTTTAGCCACATTCCCCTCCTTTTTCATAAGACAAGGACAACCACACACCCAGAGAATCTTCCCCTAACCTGCTGTGAAGGGGAAGTTAGCTGGGGATAAACTAGCTGGTGGCCAGAGAAGCAGAGCTTGGCTCCCGGCCCTTCCTGAGCCTCTGGGGTTGAGGTGCCTGCAGTGGTTTCTTACTGACCTCAGACCAGGCCGGGCCAGGGCAGCAGGTAGAAATTCCTTCTCCTGGCTGCATTTATGTTTTCAAACATTTTTGGATTAATCACTTTAAAATGCTAATTGGAGGACTAAGTTAAAATTGAGACATCAGGGATAGGGAGAACAATTCACCAGAAGTTACCTGATTACCTGGGTGTTTCAGCACAGGGTGGTCATCAAGACAGAGACTCCCAAATGTCAAAAGAACTCCCCCCCCAAAAAAAAACCTTTTGTTAATTTTTGAAATTACAAAATAGGCAAACCCCTGGAGTATCTGTTCACTAGAGGCAACTGGGTCACAGCCCTGCAGGGCTATCAGTGACTGGGTGTGACAGAGGTGCAAGGTGGGGAAGGAGGCATCAACCTTCCCAGACTAATCTATTTGCTGGGTGTGTCCTCCTGACTTCACGGAGCACTGGAGCAAGTCATATCTGAGTTGTCACCAGACCCCTGCAATCCAGTTGCCAGAGACCTTTTAAACTCTCCCACCTGTGACAGGTGCTGACTGAGACAATTGATTTGGACCTTTTGAACTGAGCCAATTGCCCGAGGACTATTCAAGTGGTGCCCTGATTGTGTGGTTGTAGGAAGGTTTGATTTTCCTTTTCCAATTATTGCCTGTGGGGGGCGGGGTGACTTAATTGCTGGTATTTCTCCACAACTGAGACTTCAACCCAGAGTAACTGTTTCACTAGGGTCAGACAGAGACCAGCTGAAGACAAGACAGAACCACTTAGTCCTACCACACAAAACAGGTCCCCAGTTTCTCAGGCCATAGCACTGTATGGGTCCTTGACAAAGCGCTAGGGGAAAAATCAAACAGTGTAAAATAATCATGGGACGGAATCAGCGGAAAAACTCTGATAACATGAATAACCAGAATAGATCACCACCCCCCCCGAAGGAAAGATATGGCAGACGTAACTGAAGATCCCTTCATAAACAGCTGGCCGAGATGTCAGAAATCGAATTCAGAATTTGGATTGCAAACAAGATTAATACAATGGAGGAAAATTTGGAATTAGAAATTCGAGGAGCAATTCAAAAGTCGGAATTAGAAATTCGAGGAGAAATTCAAAAGTTGTCTCAAGAATTTAACGAATTTAAAGACAAAACCACCAAAGATTTTCACGCATTGTAGCAAGAGTTTACAGCCCTCAAAGATCTGAAAAATACAGTAGAATCCCTCAGTAACAGAGTGGAGCAGGCAGAAGAAAGGATTTCTGACATTGAAGACAAAGCCTTTGAATGCTCCCAAACTCTCAAAGAGGAAGAGAAATGCAGAGCAAAAACAGATCATTCTCTCAGAGAGCTCTGGGATAATTCGAAGAAGCCTAATATCTGCCTCATTGGAATCCCTGAAAGTGATGAAGTGGCCTCGCAAGGCACAGAGGCCCTTCTCCATGAAATTATGAAAGAGAATTTTCCAGACATGCCAAGAGATTCTGAAATTCAGATAGCAGACAGTTTCAGAACCCCAGCACGACTCAATCCCAATAAGACATCCCCCAGCCATATCATAATTAACTTCACTAAAGTTAATATGAAGGAGAAAATTCTGAAAGCAGCCACATGTAGCCCCATTACCTACAAAGGGAAGAATATTAGAATGACTGCAGATCTCTCTGCTGAAACTTTTAAAGCCAGAAGAGGGTGGTCATCGACTTTTAATCTCCTAAAGCAAAATAACTTTCAACCCCGGATCCTGTATCCAGCTAAACTGAGTTTCATTTATGATGGAGAAATTAAATACTTTAATGACATTCATATGTTGAAGAAATTTGCCATAACCAAATCAGCTCTTTAGGATATTCTCAAACCTATTCTCCATAATGACCTGCCCAATTCTCTACCACAAAAGTAATGACAGAAACTTTTGATCAAACTCCAACTTCCACAGTGGCGAAAGGATTAAAAATGTCCATTGGACTTTCGAAAAACTCGATACCCCAAATTTTACCAGATTTATCAATATTCTCCATTAATGTGAATGGCTTAAACTGTCCTCTGAAGAGGTACAGGTTAGCTGACTGGATACAAAAACTCAGGCCAGATATTTGCTGCATACAAGAATTACATCTTACCTTAAAAGATAAATATAGACTCAGGGTGAAAGGATGGTTGTCCATATTTCAGGCAAATGGTAACCAGAAAAAAGCAGGTGTTGCAATTCTATTTGCAGACACAATGGGCTTTAAACCAACAAAAATAAGGAAGGATAAGAATGGTCACTTCCTATTTGTTAAGGGTAATAATATGATGAGATTTCAATTATTAATATTTATGCACCCAACCAGAATGCACCTCACTTTATAAGAGAAACTCAAGCAGACATGAGCAACTTGATTTCCTCCACTCCATAATAGTCGGAGATTCAACACTCCTTTGGCAGTGTTGGATAGATCCTCCAATAAGAAGTTGAGTAAAGAAATTTTAGATTTAAACCTAACCATCCAACAGTTGGATTTAGCAGAAATCTACAGAACATTTCATCCCAACAAAACTGAATACACATACTTCTCATCAGCCCACAGAACATACTCCAAAATCGATCACATCTTAGGTCACAAGTCTAACCTCAGTAAATTTAAAGGAATAGAAATTATTCCTTGCATCTTCTCGGACCACCATAGAATAAAAGTTACTCCACTCAGTAACAACAGGAATCTGCATACTCATACAAAAACATGGAAGTTAACCTTATGCTGAATGATAGCTGGGTCAGAGATGAGATTAAGAAGGAAATTGCCAAATTTTTGGAACAAAAAGACAATGAAGACATGAATTATCAGAACCTGTGGGATACTGCAAAGGCAATCCTAAGAAGGAAATTTATAGCACTGCAAGCCTTCCTCAAGAGAACGGAAAGAGAGGAAGTTAACAACTTAATGGGACATCTCAAGCAACTGGAAAAGGAAGAACATTCCAACTCCAAACCCAGTAGAAGAAAAGAAATAACCAAAATTAGAGCAGAATTAAATGAAATTGAAAACAAAAGAATAATACAACAGATCAATAAATCAAAAAGTTGGTTTTTTGAAAAGGTCAATAAAATAGATAAACCTTTGGCTAACCTAACCAGGAAAAAAAGAGTAAAATCTCTACTCTCATCAATCAGAAACGACAATGACGGAATAACAGACTCCTCAGAAATTCAAAAAATCCTTACAAGAATATTACCAGAAACTTTATTCTCAGAAAAAAAGAAATTACAAAATAATTCATGATCTTTATAGAAAATTTAGAAAATGCATAAGAAAGAAAAAATAACAATAGCTTACAAACGCCTTTACCCAGGGATAACCACTAGCTCTCCACACACATGCACACCCATGTAATTATCAAGTCGTGGTGACTTTTTTCATGTAATATATCTGTATTTTGGGAGAATAGTAAATATAGACCTGCCTCTTTATTTTGAATGTCAATACCGAGTCACTATTCCTAGACCTAAAGGTTGTTTCTAACTTATTCTACATCATGATTTTTCATTATTTGCAAATTATATTTTTTAGTAAGTATTTCTTTTGTTTCTCTCTTGCTAGGCAAGCTTCCATTTTTGAAAACCCTATTTTTTTTTTTTTTTTTGGGATTTTTTTTTTTTTGGCTGGGGCTGGGTTTGAACCCGCCACCTCCGGCATATGGGACCGGCGCCCTACTCCTTGAGCCACAGGCGCCTATTTTTATATATAAAAATAAGACAAAAACATATTATTAATTTGGAATTCATTCCAGATTATGTGTATAGATGCTGATAACTTTGGGTTGAAGAAATTAGCTTGTTGCAACAAACCATAATCAGCTCATATATTTAAAAGCTCATTCTTTCTGACAAAATTCCACTTGCTGAGATTCTTTTATTCTTCTAACCATCTACCATCTGAACTTGTACGGGTTATTTGATGGGAATAGTTTATTAATATGAGTAAAGACTCTATGCTTAAAAGAAATCACAATTCCCATTAGAATTAATGTACCACACTCTGCTGTACTATTCCGAGCAAGGGGGCTGTGTTTTGAAGCATGATATTTTTGTGTGTGTTGTGGAATGTGTGTGGTGTGTGTGTGGTGTGTGTATGGGGTGTGGGGTATGTGGTGGGTGTGGGGAGTGTGTGTGCTGTGGGGGGTGTGTGTGGGGTGTGGTGTGGTATGTGTGGTGTGTGTGTGGGGGTATGAAGTGGGGTGTGGGGTATGTGGTGGGTGTGGGGAGTGTGTGTGCTGTGGGGGGTGTGTGTGGGGTGTGGTGTGGTATGTGTGGTGTGTGTGTGGGGGTATGAAGTGGGGTGTGGGGTATGTGGTGGGTGTGGGGTGTGTGTGGGGGTATGAAGTGGGGTGTGGGGTGTGTGTGGGGGGTATGGAGTGTGTGTGGGGTGTGGGGTATGTGGTGGGTGTGGGGTGTGTGTGGGGGGTATGGAGTGTGTGTGGGGTGTGGGGTATGTGGTGGGTGTGGGGAGTGTGTGTGCTGTGGGGGGTGTGTGTGGGGTGTGGTGTGGTATGTGTGGTGTGTGTGTGGGGGTATGAAGTGGGGTGTGGGGTATGTGGTGGGTGTGGGGTGTGTGTGGGGGTATGAAGTGGGGTGTGGGGTGTGTGTGGGGGGTATGGAGTGTGTGTGGGGTGTGGGGTATGTGGTGGGTGTGGGGTGTGTGTGGGGGGTATGGAGTGTGTGTGGGGTGTGGGGTATGTGGTGGGTGTGTGAGGGGTGTGGGGTATGTGGTGGGTGTGTGAGGGGTGTGGGGGGTGTGGTGTGGTGTGTGTGTGACGTGTGGGCGGCTCTCAGCTCTTGTGTCAGATTTTACATTCTTTTCTCATGTCTGTGTCTCTGGCCCTTACACTCCTTAACAACAATGACATTTTGGTGAAAACAAGACGGAAGAAATAACTGAGGAGGGAGCAGAAGGGGAAGCGGAAGCCGAAGGTGAAGAGGAGCCAGGAGAAGAAGGAGAAGACTCTTAGGCCTTTCATGTTTAATTTCTTCCGCGTTTCCAGGTAGCTACAGAATCCTGGTGCTGAGGCCCCCGTTGATTCCAGTCTGCTCTCTGTGTCACACTCTCTTGGTGTCAGAGAAAGTGCATCCCAGTCAGAGCCACCCTTCCCTTCCCAGGCCCCGGTCTGTACAACTTACAGGCCATCAAGCCCCCTCCTGGAGCTGCAGGGCAATTCACCTTCAGTGGATCCGTTTCTTGGGAGGGCACAGAATGCCGGGGTTGATAGGATTTCTGGAAAAGGTGGACCTTTGAGCAAGGCAGGGTTTTGTTGGGCTTCCTCCTGTTCCTCCATGTAAACCTTATTTAAGGGAAGGCACAGACAGTGTCCTTTATCAGCATTCTGTTACCCTGACGCCGCTGCTGAACACGGGCACTTCTGGAGAGGGCTGAAAATTGATGTTCAGAATGACGGTGATAAATCATGACCTTAAAGACATCACCGAGTTGCCTGTTGATTCATGAAAGAAAATCATTGCAGCCAGAGATGTAGTTCTAAGCGTGTGACGCTACATTTTGACTTATTAAATATTCCCCTGATTGTGCCTGTAGAAACACTGGGATGTGCTGAAGTCACTTTTGGCATCTTTGGCAAGTGGATTCTGCTGCTTATAGTTTTAAACTTCTACTGCTGATGAAAAGCAATTGTCACTCTTAGCAGTTTGATAAGTGCCTCAAAATCAGTAGTGAAGTGTCAATGAGAGGATAGACTCTAACGGTAACGGATATTGAGAACAGGAGGGTTAGCTTAAATACCGTGAGCCTTACAGATAAGACAGTATGTCTGAAAATACCTGAAGATCAGTAAGTGGCATAAAAATAGCTGTTTTTTCCAGATATTTGGCAGATGCCTCAGTATAGGTTGTATTGCGATTGCTGTGATTGACCTAGCAGCTGAATGTGAGGTGGCAGTTTATTCTCTGAGGCAGTGATGTTTACAGTTTTGCTCTAGTGCTATAAGAGTGTTTAACAAATTTTAAATTAAAACATTTTTTTAAAGTTCCTTATTGTCCATATTATGCCTTTACTGAAAAATCAGAGACAGATTTTTGGCAGTTTCTCTTGGGGCAGCCAGGGAAGGAGTTAATGAGGGAATAGGCACTCATCACACACAGCTGAGGTCTGTCCTAGCCTTCGTGTCTGTCCAGACACAGATGGACAGAAGGGTTCTTTTGGAGGAGGAAGAAATCCCTGATGCCTTGTAAATATTGGCTAACAAATAGCTGTGCTCTATGCACTAAAGACAAATTTGGATAGTAGGGACCTCCCTTCTTAATATACTTGTACTTATGCTTACAAATAAAAAGACAATATAATAAAGGCTTAATACATTTTTAGGGCATCTTGGAGCTGGGGAGAGTAGCCATCACAGTTTGTTATTAGACCATCAAGGTTTTATTATTCCTGTGCTTAAGTTCTGAAGCAAGTCTAGCCCATGGTTTGATGTCTTCCCAGATGATTTCGTTACGCTCGGGATGCAGAGAACTCTAAGAGCTTACTGCTTGTCGCTTTGGTAACAATTCCATTTCTCGGGAGTGTGTTGGGACCCATGTTTGAAAAAAAAAGCCAACTGCTCTGTCTACCTTAAGAAATTCTACCTGCAGAATGGTGGGAAATGCCAATATGCTCATGTTTATCCTCATACCAGAAACAAAACACAGCAAAACCCACAGTAAAAGACTCCTAACTACTGTTTAAATGTGTCTGTTCACTCTGCTTGGAAGGTTCTTTTAAAAGTATGCAATTTTAATGAGGTGATTATAAAAGTTATTCAATGTGAAATGGCACAGCTCAGAAAGAATCCTTAATGCAGACAGACGGCTCTTTACAGGCCAGTCCTCACCTGCCCCTCAAAATGGCAAAGTACAGCTATGCCTGGCTTATTTTGCCTGTTTCCCTAGTGGTTCTGGTTTGGAATCCAGTCTGTAATAGTCTATTGTGAGGTTAAAATGCCTGACAGTGAAGGAGTGAACCAGGCAGCATCTAAATCCCACCCTTGAACCCTGGAGAGATTCAAGAACCTTCTTCAGAATGTGACGTGGAGGTGCAGTCAGACACTCTGCAAAGCATTT
The DNA here is from genome assembly GCF_027406575.1 of Nycticebus coucang. Classification (NCBI taxonomy): domain Eukaryota; kingdom Metazoa; phylum Chordata; class Mammalia; order Primates; family Lorisidae; genus Nycticebus; species Nycticebus coucang. The sequence goes on along the minus strand of NC_069795.1, from coordinate 6,311,071 downwards.
GTCTTCCAAAGACAAACCCATGTCATACACCACTCATGGTCTGTGCATTTTGTTTGAAAAGATAATTTTAGGCAGGACATGGCAACGAATGGAAGGACGAAGGAATTCTCAGTCCCCATTTTTGGAAGTGGAGTCAAAATCTAAATTGATGCCCGAGTCTCAGGACAACATACAATATGAAACTCTGAATTTTACCCTCCCCCCTCCCAAAGGTTGCCACTTAATATGTGTACTGTCCCCTAGTCTAGCCAAGGGCCATTTAGATTTCTTCCTCCAGGACTAAGTTGTAAAGTCCGCCTCCTTATTTTCCGTGAAACACAGCGAGACATTGTAATCACAGAGGTTGACTCCCTTGTGGTGTGTGAAAGAAAGGAGGTAAAACTCGTATGGTTTTTCCATGGGAAAAATTTCCTTGCCTTGGGGAGCAAATGATGATTAGTGGTTTATAAACATAAGGTGATACTTTTCTGTATTATATTGAAATAGTGAAGATTGAGGTAAATGTTCTCTGTCTCTCTTTAACAGACTTTCCTTATTATTTTCCCTTTCTTCTAGAAAACCCAAGCCATGAAGCAACATTTCAAATATCTCCCACAAACCAAACTCTATGAAATACCTTGGCCTGAAGCTAGCACAGCCCTCCGCACAGTGGGGCTCACCCAGGGCTCATCACACCTGACATGCTGAGCTGTACAGGGATAACCCCTTAATCATACTGATAGGAAATTAAATGTGAATACAGCATGTGCAGCCTTCCTGCGCCCGATCTTGTTGGCCTTGGCCAAGTTTGTCTGTTTGTTTTCGCTTTGCATGACTAGACCTTATTAATCACTGAAAAACACGATTTCAAGGTGTGGAGCTTCTTTCTCTTTGTGATACAATAAATGTATTTCTTCTAAAGTGCCTTATGCTACTTGTCTCAGAATTAGCTTTGAAAATGAAGTGCTTTCCAGAGAACAATCATAGAAATAAAGATGGATAGTAAAAGACCTTGTACCTCGAGCATCATTGCGCACTTCACAGTCTGTACTTGAACACACCTGAACTCAGTCTGTCTGCTGCCAAGCCTGACTTCTAGGCAGCACTTTCCCGTCTGCGCTGGGATAGATGATTTTTGTTGCGCTGATTATCTAGCCCACGTTTTCAGATTGCACTGATGGTCTAAGTTACATCATATTCTGTACCATGCATGTGGCTGTGTGCATCATCGTGGGAGCCTCCTCTGAACTGTAGCTGTGCCACCCACGTGTGTAGGGATGACGGTAAGGACAGAGATGTCTACAGCCTGGTGCCCTTGGCGATCTTTGAGCTGCAGGGAGTGGCTGCTCTGTTTCTCCCATGTTGATTGATTTGTAGTGTGGCTGCAGAGCTGGGGACAGGGATTTTGCTGCTGATGGCCAGGAATGTGTGTTCCCCAACAGCTGGTCCAGCCCCAGTGACATCACACCAGGTAGGTCTGACGGCGTTTCACCCGACACTTTGCCTTTCTTGTAAGGTTTTGCGTGGGAGCTATTCTTCGCATTTTTCTTGCAACCAAGTGTTGGCTCTGTATTGTTTCCTTGCTGCGCTGTTTTCCTGTTTCCTGGTGATTATGGCAGTTCAACTTGAAGCAGCCAGAAACTTCTCCCGAGTCTGTTTGTGTCATTTGGGAATGTACGCCATAGTGGCAGAGGTCATGTGGCTCTCCTGAACTGGAGAAAACAGCTCTTTTCTTGTTGCCCTAGTAACAAAAAAGAGGAATTTTGAATAGGATTAGGTTATTTTGTTCCAAATCATTGAAGTAGTCTACTTTTAAAACATTTCTATCTTTGTGAAAAATAAGGTAAAAGACTACAGTAAAATGTAAATTTATATAATTAAAAATTAATGTCTACTTTTAATTTCATTGCATTAAGTTATGCCCTACCAAAAAAGCCTGCATCATTTTTTAACAGCTCTTAAGCTTCTTGATGCTTAGGGCTGACCTGTAGCTTTTTCGTGATAGAATATGGTGGAGGTTGATTTTGCTAGGTGCCAATTTCCCTCATATATCTCATTTTAAAAAAATGAAAATGTTTGTGCTAATAAGCAATGGTAACAAACCAGACCAATTATTTAAATTGAATCTTTTTCTTACATTGCTAAGTTTTTACTTTCTAGAAAAGTATCTTTATTTGCTCCCATTTAATTTTCTTTAAAGTATCATTGAAATGCAAAAATTACTTAGATTGATGATACCATATAAATATTATCAGTTTTGGTTTCACCTACAGCTCCAACCTTGTGAGGAAAATCCCAAATATGGACCAAAATATAGTTTCTTTTTTAAATTTTTAAATTTATTTATTTTTTTGAGACTCTCACTATGTTGCCCTCAGTAGAGTGCTGTAGTGTCACAGCTCACAGCAACCTCAAATTCTTGGGCTTAAGTGATTGTCTTGCCTCAGCCTCTCAAGTAGCTGGGACTACAGGTGCCCACCACAATGCCTGGTTGTTCTTGGTTGTAGTTGTCATTGTTGTTTGGCAGGCCCAGGCTGGATTTGAACCTGCCAGCTCTGGTGTATGTGGCTGACATCCTAGCTGCTGAGCTACAGGCACTGAGCCCAAAATATAGTTTAAAAGTTCACATAGTTTTCAATATAAGAAGCTTCCAGAAACTAAGCATCATTGTGAATATGTGAATAAGATTAATTCAAAAGAAAATGCCAAGTGAACAAGCAAAATCATTTTGGAATAAAAAGAAAAAATTAGAAAAACGGGATAATCTTAGGACCTGAAGCTAATGGAGTTCAGAGTTTGATTTGTTTGCATTAATATAAGAGAGGCTTGAACATTTTAAGTGTTAATAGTTGTTTCTGGCCTTTTATTCGGTTAGAAAAGCAACCACAGAGAAACTGGAGCGCGTGTTTTCTCGCCACGGAACACTGAATGTTTCTGCTCTGCTCCCTTTTCTCCCTCCAAGGTTTCATTTCTGTCCCTTCTGATGGAAATCTTCCTTTGGTACGACGATTGAGGTTGTCATTGAGTTCTTAGTCTTATGAGTTAAGTGTGAGCGGTGCAGGAGAGAACGGACCGTATTGGCCGCACGGGGAATATTTACACATGTTTTCTTTCAAACCGGTTTCACTGTTAAACCTGCACCGGCCGCCGTGGGTGTAGAACGGCCCTGGCACATTGCAATACTAGAGCGCGACCACTAGGTGGTGATAAAAGACAAGCTCTTTTTTTTTTTATTGTTACTGTTAAATCATAGCTGTACAGACAAGCTTCTTAATAGGGTGTTGCTGCGCCAAGGCCCGGTGGCCACCTGCCCTGGTTTGGGTGCTGTAAACTGAAATCAGGAGTTGAGAGAGAATGAGGAATCAGGTGGAGGAAAAACAAAAAGTCTCTCCAAACTAATTGATCAATTAATTAGTGTAACATTTATAGTGCTTTTATCTAAGATAACTTATTTTGGGCAAAATGTTGCATATTGACTATTGAATTTCATACCTTTACATTATACAAAAGGAGCCAAAACACAGTCAAAGACTCATTTGCATAATGACAATTTTGGTAAAGAATCGAGATTTTCCTTTAGTGTATGAATGGTTCCATCATACAGACACGTGATTGGGAACAATTATCCTTCCCTGTTACAAGACTTTTAGTCCTAAGAGAATTTATGTCCAGATATTTCCAGAAATGTCCAGAAATACATTCATGAACCTAGCAAAAAACTTACATTCAGAAATATATTCATGAGCCTAGCAAAAGCATTCCTTTCACGATTGCCTAGGGGACTTGGCTTTTTTACTATTTTGTTTTGGAAGTACTTTCTCGGGAGCAGAAAAATTGAGGTGAGAAATCTTTGAAATGTATTGGTGCATTCGACTGTCTTCTAAACTAGAAATCCGGAGATTGTTCAAAGATGCGGTAATGTTCTCAGTCATGTGGAAGGATCAAGGCAGGAAGGGGCTCAGCTGGCTGGGTGTGAGTAGCACAGAGTGGGTGTGGGGTGATGATTTAACTCTGGGAAAGGGTTTAGCACAGTGGACTCGCAGGAATCCAGCCCACATGCTAGGATTATAATTGGATTACGGTCTTCCCTGCTATTTTTATTGGCGAGAGCTGACTGTGTGCTTGCTATGAGTCAGTCTCCGTGTTGAGGCCTTCACCTCACCTCCACAGTAACCCAATGAGCGGGCTACCATCTTCATCTGACAGATGAGGAAACAGGTGCCGGACATTCAGTTCTCCAGAAAGGCTGAGATGTGCCTGCGTCTCTCTCCACATCCAGCAACAGCCTCTACCACAGGCCCTCCACTCCCTGTCCTTGGCCACCATCCCCGTACCCCTGGGTGCCTGGGGCCAGTGGGCAGTGTGTGCCCCGCCCTCCGCATGCCTCTGTCCTGCGTCCTCTCAAGTCCACACGTTCTGTCTTTAGACTCCCTGAAGCAAGGTGACCTGTGCTTGCTGCCTACGAGCCACGTACTCTGTTTTCTTAGTTGACTGTCAGAGGCCAGTCCCATCACCTTCCTCCTCCCGTTCTGGATGCTCACGTGGCCACCACCTGCTGCAGCTGCACAGGGAACTGAATCATGGTCAACCCAAAACAGCTCTATCTAGAAATTTGCCGTCAGCCTCAGAAATGAAAACTAAAATCGCCACCTGCCCTTTTCCAGTCTGCTTGTCCTTGGGTACACCCTGCCCCTGATGCTGAAGGATGCACCCAGAACTCACCTGGTGCTTAGCTGTCGCTGCTACCAATGACGTGCCAAGGTCCCAGCCAACCCCTCAGGATGTTTCTAGCCAAGGGAATGAATGGCTCCTTCTGCCTTCTAGGTGGGGATGACTTAATGAGGCAAAACGCATCTTAATCATCGGACTGAAATTTTAGTTTGTTTTGTAGCAGGTCCTATTTCTCTGAGTCCTTATAAAAAAGTTGTCTATCCCTGGAAGGATACAAAAGTCATCTCGGGAGAAAAGGAAAGCTCATTAAAAACATCGCATTCATCTACTAATTTCTACTTAGATTCAGTAAAAATAAGGCAGAGAAATGCAACCTGGTTTTATTTTTCTCTAAGGAGCAGAGATGCTTTTCTCTAGCTTTTAACTTGATTCTTAAAGAGATTAAACCTTGTAATAATGTTAGATCCAAACATGCACCAGCTGGTATTTCAGAGTGGTCAGAAATAAGATTTCCACGGTGAGGGGAGCTTCTCTGTGAAATACTGAGGTGGGAGAAGACTACAGACTCCCTCTCCCTGGTTCTCCAGGTGGCTGAATTCTTGAGGAGTCTGTGCCTCTGTTGGTGAGGATGACATTATCAGAGTGTGTTCACTCTGACCCCGTTAATGGACATTCGAGTCATTTATGATTTGGGGGATATTTTGAATAAACACGTGGGGGCATATGCATGAACACTTGTGGGCAAACCTTTTGTCCCTGAATGTTTTTACTTCTCTTGAGTAAATACCAAGGAGTGAATTGAGATTGTAGGTCCTTGAGGACGAAATCCACGTCCCATTCATTTTTGTCATCCAGAGTACAGCGCTTTGAGTGGAAGTGTTAAATGAACTTCTTGCTGGGAAAAGAGAATGAATATTTACTACTTGCCAGATCTACTCTTTCAAATAATTTCTCACATATTGTCATATTTAGTCGTTTCAACAACCAGACAACCTAAGTGTTATTTTTTACAGATCTTTCTTTCTTTTTTTTTTTTTTTGTAGAGACAGAGTCTCACTTCATTGCCCTCAGTAGAGTGCCGTGGCGTCACAGCTCACAGCAACCTCCAACTCCTGGGCTTAAGCGATTCTCTTGCCTCAGCCTCCCGAGTAGCTGGGACTACAGGTGCCTGCCACAACGCCCGGCTATTTCTTTGTTGCAGTTTGGCCGGGGCCGGGTTTGAACCCACCACCCTTGGTATATGGGGTCAGTGCCCTACCCACTGAGCCACAGGCGCCACCCCAGAACTTTATTTCTAACTGGAGAGACAAAAGCTCAGGAAAGTCCAACAGCCTGCCTGGGCACACACAGCTGGTAAGATGTTTGACTCCAAACACCAGGGTTATTTGTTACTATTATTTTTTGCTGCCTGTCCAAGCGGCTATGTTGATTTGATTTGTGGAAGAACCCCTAAATTCTCCTGAGAGTCTCTGGGTTATTAAGCTAATTATTGTCACCTTATAGAAATTTATACTAATTTTCTACACTAATTTTCTTTTTTTTCTTTATTGTTGGGGATTCATTGAGGGTACAATAAGCCAGGTTACACTGATTGCATTTGTTAGGTAAAGTCCCTCTTGCAATCATGTCTTGCCCCCAGAAGGTGTGACACACACCAAGGCCCCACCCCCCTCCCTCCGTCCCTCTCTCTGCTTTTCCTCCCCCCACCCCCATAACCTTAATTGTCATTAATTGTCCTCATATCAAAATTGAGTACATAGGATTCATACTTCTCCATTCTTGTGATGCTTTACTAAGAATAATGTCTTCCACTTCCATCCAGGTTAATACAAAGGATGTAAAGTCTCCATTATTTTTATAGACTAATTTTCTAGATCTTTATACAATAAACAATGCTTCCACAAATCCACAGGTTATTGAGGCCTTTTCTTGCATGAATCTTTTGGAGAAAAAGAACTTTGATAGGACCTCAGATTCTTTAAAATTTCATAGCAATTCATCTCTTCCAAATGGGTGGTTGCTGGCAGAGTGCAGCACAGCACCCAGCTCCAGAGTAAGGCAGAGCAGCTGGAAATGGGGCTGATGTGCAGCTGGGATGGCCGGGGCTATCCCTACTGAGTAGGAAACACTGAAATACTTCTGTGTCAGTAGAAAAACAGCAGGCCACCCTGGCTCCTCCCTGGGACACTGTCATCTCCATCATCTTAGGATCCAACAATGAAAGGGTTGCACCCAACTGTGCAGGGGCCTCCACACCCTCATGCCAGTGCCTTGGCCACTGTTCCCACAGGTTGGCCCCAGACTCGAAATTGTTAAATAGTTTGATTATAACTCCTGGCTAAAAGTTATTTTCGAAACTTAAATTTAGGTTGATCATAGTCTTATCTCACTCTTCAGGATAATAGCCCCCTCATCTGTTCTCTCTCCGTCTGAGGTTTGAGTTACCCTCAGTACAAGATCTAACAAAGATCTGAAAATGGGATAGTACAGTAATTATTTTGAGAGAGTAAGAGAGAGAGAGAGAGAGAGATAGAAAGACAGAAGGAGAGAGAGGGAGGGAAGGGGAGAGAAAAGCTAACATCACATTCATTTTATTATAGGATATTGTTTTCTTTAATTAAATTATTTACTGCTGCCAGGGGCACGCAACCAGTCCCAGGTTATCCAGAGTCACCAAAGGTGCCAGTGCCCATTCTGCAGCTATTAGAGAATATTGATCCTAAGCCCCACTGCTGACTGAACGGTGGACCCCAGAAAAGTCTTCAAACTAATTTTCTGGCGCTGTATCTGGACTCGCTTTTGGTATTGAGATTCAGATACAATTGACAAGCATTAATGTTTGTTGAAACGGGGATCATAAGACTAACCAAACAGACTCTTTATGACAATAAGATACTAAATTATTGACAGGACATCAAGCCATGCAGGGCAGATGAATTACACTTGCAGACTGTCAATTTGCGTATTGTGGCTTGTCTCCAATTAACAGACTTCCTTATTTAACTTAAAACATTTCAAGCCTTCAGACAAAGCCTTATTTCTTTAACCAATTACAAGTCATAGAATCTTTGAACTCACCTGTAACCTGGAACCCCTGCTTCAAAATGTTATGCCTTTTGGGGCCAAACCAACGTATAATTTTCATATATTTAATTTATGTTTTTATCTGTAATTCCTTTCTCCTTAAAATATATAAAACCAAACTATAATCTGGCTGCCTCAGGGCCATTGACTCAAGCTTCCTTGACTGTGACTCTCCAGGCTGTGGTCACATGTTTGGTTAGGCTTGGCGCCCGTATCTCAGTGGGTAGGGCACCAGCTACATACACCGAGGCTGGTGGGTGTGAACCCAGCTCGGGTCTGCCAAACAACAATGACACCTACAACCAAAAAATAGCCTGGCATTGTGGTGGGCATCTGTAGTCCCAGCTACTTGGGAGGCTGAAGCAAGAGAATCGCTTAAGCCCAAGAGTTGGAGGTTGCTGTGAGCCAAGATACCATACTACCCCTGACCGAGGGTGTTATAGTGAGAGTCTGTCTCAGAAAAATAAAAAAACATTTATCTCAGAATATACCTCTTTAATTATTTTATTGACTTTGGAGTTTTTCCCATTAATGGAATTGTTTTCTTTTGTTCTTAGGCATTGTTTAGCTCTTGTGCCTGATTTATAAAGCAAACTTTCTCAGAGGTGTGTATGTGTAGGAAAAACAGCAGGTACAGAGTTCGGTGCTGTCCAAGGTTTTCCACATCCGCTGTGGGCCTCAGAATGTACTGGCTGTGGATATGGGGGGATGTGGAGAAGGGAGGACTACTGTGGAGTCTCCCACTTTATGGTTCACACACATCCTTTAAGCACAATTTGGTTAAAGTCTGTTTCCAAGTTTCCCTCTCCCTTTCATCATTCTTAGTTGGGATGAACTCCTGTAACAAAACGCACATTAATGGAGAAAAACAAAACAAGTTTATTAACATGCATACATTGTGCGTGTGTGTGTGGGGGGTATATACCCAGAGGCGTGAGCAGCATGAATGCTTGTTGAAACAGAAATCGTAAGACTGACAAAACAGACTCTTTTTGACAATAAGACTTAAATACTGAAAGAAAGAAGGGTATTCTGGGGATAGGTATGGAGAGGTAACCCAGAAAGCTAGAGTTAGACCAGGGTGAGGTTTTTAAAGCATATGCGAGTCATCCTCTCCATTTGGGAACAGAAAGGGAGATACTCACAAATGGAGAGAGCTCCTTTATATAATAGAAGTAAGTTCCCTGGCGAAAGGGTAATTTCTTGTGTTTTCTGAGCTTCTTCTGTGTCAGCAGTTTCTCAAAATAATCCTTATGCCAAGAAGGGATATTTTGGGATGGCATATTTTGGTCTCTTTCAGTCATATTTTGGGGTGGCATGTTCTGGTCTCCTAGAGTTGTATTTGAGGTGCATATTCTGGCCTCCTGCACTGGTCATGCTGAAGTTAGGCAGACATTAGAGCATAGCAATTATGAGCATGGATTTGGGGTCAGCCAGGCTTCAGTTTTGATTTTTGGTTCTGCTGCTTCCTGGCATGTCTGAACTTCGGTGAGTTATGGCAAGTCATACAACTTCCCGTCACTCTGGTTTTCTCATCTGGAAAATGGATTAAGTAACGCCTACCCCATAGTGGTTGGAGATAAAAGAGTTTTGGGGTGCAAAGACCTTGCCCCCAATGCTCCCTACATGCTGGCCACTGTTCTGTATCTCAGGGGAATTCTTGTAGATTCATTCAGGGCTGCGTGTTAGTTCCTTAAGACATTTGAGGCCATAGCTGTTAATTCCGAAAGAATCTCTCCTACTGCTTTAAACTTTACTTGGTGTGAGTTGATTTCAACTCCATGCCTTGCTTTCTTCTTATTTTTTGAAGCAGAGAGATTCTTTCCTAAGGGACAATTGACTTAAAATGGTAGGAAGTAAAGAAAAAACATGTTGCAAAAGTGAAAAACAAACTTAATGCTTGATGTTTGACGCTGTGGTGTCTTAGCCTATTACCTATGGGCTGGGAGAAGACCTCTGTGCACCTTGCATGCAAAATCAATTAAACACAAAAAAGTACAGCTTTTCTGGGCAGAAAAAACGTCAAGTGCCTTGGGATTTAAACCTCTGACTTTGAATATTTAATGATAGGGTATAGTGATTCCTATTCTGCCCTGCCATTTCTTTTTTCTTGGTAAGGTTGTATTTTTGAAGCACAGCTTGAGGGCAAAAGCAATCACAGCTCTCATTCTGAAAGTACCAGGATGTAGAGATGAAAAGGCAGGCTCTGTGGTGTGTGCACCCATGTGTGTGAGCATGAGTTTGTGCATGTGTATGTGAAGGAAATAATGACACCAAGCAGATGGAAACACTGAGAAGGAGAAATAGAGTGGGGAGCTTCCAGGTCGAATGAAGGCACAGTTCTTACCACAGCTGCTCTCTTTGGATTCCACATACTTCAGAAGAAACCATCACAGATGGCGGATATGGTTCTCCAAAAGATTGTGATCATTTTCATGTATGAATACTTCCTTTGTGAACCTTGTTGGAGCCAAGAAAAAACTTGTCCTTCACCCTCTGAAGGTTCACTGAAAATCACTGCCAGGAGGTGTTTGATTATGTTCTACGTCACCTGTGAGCCTTCCAAACACAGACCCAAAGATACAGGGGAAATTGTCCAGTTTTTATGCTCAGGTTTAACAAAGTATAGACAGCTGGGTACAAATATAATTGGGCAAAAGGGTATGATGTAACCCTAGCAGATGGTGTGGGAAAACCCAGCAAGGCCTGTCTTTAGACTTTTCTTGGAATCTCTGAGTAGCATCCTTCCTTCTAGGCGTGGGGCAGCACCCTGTTTAGAATGGGGTTTTATGACCTACAAATAAGATCGGTCTTATTAATATCATTATGGCCAATGTTTACACAGAAAATCAGAGTAATATTTTTAGGTTTTATGGCAGGCTGTGGAGGAAAGGGGGTTCTTTCTAGTTTCTATGACTAGCCTCAGGGGAGAGTAAGAGTGAGAGACAGGAAGGAAGGAGAGAAGGTCAGAGAAAAACCTTTGCTCGGAGGTTGCTTCTGAGGTCTTCATTTAGGGGTGTTGGTTTTTTTTTTTTTTTTTGAGACAGAGTGTCACTCTGTGACCCTCAGTTGAGTGCAGTGGTGTCATCATAGGTTACAGCAACTTCAAACACCCAGGCTCAAGTGATTCTCTTGCCTCAGCCTCTTTAGTAGTTGGGACTACAGGCTATGTGCCACAATGCCTGGCTAATTTTTCTATTTTTAGTAGAGACAGCGTCTTCCTTTTGCTCAGGCTGGTCTCAAACTCCTAAGCTCAAGCAATCCAATTGCCTCAGCCTCCCAGAGTGCTAGGATTATAGGAACGAGCCATTGCGCCCAGCCAATTTTGGGGTATTGTTTTCTGAATCCCAGCATTTCCTGATTTGAAACTTCCCCACTTCCCCAAGAAATTTTGTGGTCCAGAATTTGAATTGGTGGATTGTCTTACATCACAGTCCTGGGAATAGGTAACATTTCAGGCAGTGGTGTTGCAGATGACTTTTTACCAAAGTCAGACCTTTATATGAGTAATATAAAGGCCTTTGAGTAATCAGATATTTAGTAAGAGGCATTTATATGGAAACAAAAGAAAAAAAAAGTTTAATAATTAGAACAAAATTAATTAATTGTAAACCCAGCAGCCAGTGGAGAAGATTTATAGATGTTGGGCTCAAATACAGTGCCAATCTGACAGATATTTCTTGGTTTGCAGTTTGCATTAGGTGGGTGTTGCACTGAACTTTCCAAGCAGTCTGTACCTCAGCAGGCACAAAGCCTGTTTTCATGTATTAAATTGCTGTAGTGGTTTCCCCCAAGGTTTACATCAAGTTGTCTAGCTTCAGCTTGTAGGACTTCAAGCAATGCACAGTTTTAATTTCTAGGTTTGAGAGCCCAGTGAGGAGGTGGTTGGAGAATGTGGGGTATGGATGGGCTGGTTCCCACCTGAACAGCTCACGCTCAGGCAGTTTCTTCCCTGTCTCTAGGAAGTCAGTAACCCTGGCAGAGGTTGCCCCTCCCTCCGGGTTGCCTCTCCCTCTCTGCTGTCACAGCAGCAGAATACAGAAGAGAAGACATGGCTGATACCCCTGGAGGGTTAATAGATCTGAGATCTTGGGAACCAAGATGGCCCTGAAATCCCTTGTTTGGGGAGCACACATGTATTGAAGAAATGGGCAGGATTCCGTCTATGAAGAGATTCCCAACTCTCAGGTGGCCAAGCCTGGAGGCGCTGGGACTGAAAGCAGTGACCACAGCCAGATAGGACAAGCCATGCCTGTGAGGGCCTGAGGCCCAGAAGAACACTGAATCAATATGGAAGGTACCAATGTGACCAGGGCAGATAGTGGCTGTAACATACGTACCTACTTATTTATCTAAGGCAGTGGTCCTCAACCTTCCTGATGCCGCAACCCTTTAATACAGTTCCTGTGGGTCGCGGCCCACAGGTTGAGAACCACTGATCTAAGGCTTGCCGTGAAATGATTAAACCTAATTATGGGCTTCTCACTAAAAGTTTAGCCAGCACCGAGGTGTCATTACTGCACACACCTTCAGACATGTGTGGCTGTCATGCTGGAGGCTGTGGGTATGTGTGGTGCTTTATTGTTCTGGCCAGTAGGCATCTGTAGTGGGTAAGGTGTTTGATAGGTGTGGCAGGTGAGGGTGGGTTTCTAATAATACATAAATTGCATTTCAAATGCTTAGCTCGCTCTCTCTCATACACACACATGCACAAACACACACAGTTGGATTTGTCTTTCCCGATTCCTAAAATGGCAAGGCTACCCTACTCTAGTAATCAGAGGAATAACCTTGGTTCTTAGTTTAAAATATTTTGGTGGAAAATACTCCAGCAAAAGATTAAAAGATCAGGGAAATAGTGTTTCCCTGAGCCTGGTTTCTTTGGTAATCTTTACCCCCTGCCTCCCAGTTCCAGCTCTGAAGCCAACAGATGCTGCAAATAGGAGTGGTGACCCCAAACATTTCTTGTGGCTTCGAGTCTGGTCAATGCGTGATTTTACGGCATCTTGTTGCTTGGTGACAGTGGGAAGGGCCAGCAATTATGAGGGGGTTGGTGAAGTGGCCCTAAGTAATTCTAAGCTACAACCCAGCCTCTGAGGCCTCTTCGTGGCCGTGCTCTGGAGTACGAATGCGGGGACAGACTGGTGATTTTGCAGAGACAGGAAGGGAAAGTAGGAGGGTGGACACAGCCGCTAAAGCTGCTTTAAGCTAGAGGGTAGTCTGGTCTCCGGCATCATATGCCTGTTGATGTGGGAGGTGGCTGGGGTGGACTCTGCTCTTTATTCAAACTGTAAACAAAAATGTGAATTTGATCTGACAGGAAGGCCGAATGGTAAAGTCTGAAACTCGTGGACGTCTTAGAGTGGTCGTGAATGTCTGCATGTTGGAGACGGGATTTGGACCCGTGTCATTCATGTCTGAAGCTCAGACTCCTCGTTCCCTGTTTATGCACCACAGGCTGTTGGGAACGTCGTAAATGCTCCTCCCACTGTTCTCCGCCTTCCTCTCTCCTCCCACCTCCCCTTCCTCCTTTTCTTTCTCCCCCCTCCATCAATGTCTTCCTTCCTCTCACTATTATAGTACTTACTGTCACCCTGTCCCACTGATAGAATCTCAATCAGTCACACAGTTGGTGTCATCAGCCCCTCTTTACCAGGAAACGGCCTCATCTTGAGGGTCTCACAGCTGGTAAAGGGCTGAGCTTTGCCCCAGATTTTCCTGACTTCAAACCTAGTGATTTTAACTCCTTGATGCCCACATATCTGGATGTTAACCAAGCAGAAGAAAGCACATGAGTTTCTTCTTTGGCTTGGGTTAGCCGTCTCCGGGCCTTGATGCAGTTTTTTAAAAATTCTCAGGGCTTGGTACCTGTGGCTCAAGGGGCTAAGGCACCACATACACCTGAGCTGGTGGGTTCGAATCCAGCCCGGGTCGGCCAAACAACAATGATGGCTGCAACCAAAAAATAGCCGGGTGTTGTTGCGGGTGCCTGTAGTCCCAGCTACTTGGGAGGCTGAGACAGGAGACCTGCTTGAGCCCAAGAGTTGGAGTTGCTGTGAGCTGTGATGCCATAGCACTCTACCCAGGGCAATAGCTTGAGGCTCTGTCTCAAAAACAAAACAAAAAAATTCTCTGGTAGATGTTAACTGCCCTGGGGTCAATTCACATGTTTGGAGGGTGGGTTGGCCTTGCTTTATAAGAACCATTGAGGTCCTGGTCCCCATGTTGCACCATGTGGGCCATTCTTGCCATGAGCTGGGCTCAGCATGTCTGGTGCTCGGAGACTCTCTGAGAGACTCCTTTCAGGAGCAACTTAAGCGATCTGCCCTCCAAAACCTTTGCTTCCCTTTAGGGCCTAAAGTGGCATGATGGGGCTTCATCTTAAGTCATTCTAATCTCTGAGTGGGAAGGAATTTATGTGTATAAAACATAAATATGACTTTTAATTTGTTACCATTATTTTTACTTCATTATATACATATCAGTAAAACACGCTTGAAGGGGATTTTTGTTTCTCTTATTGAAGTTACTTGTCATGGGGTTCCCTAGCAGGAAGCCCCTCCAGGACGTGAAAGAGACACAGCAGAAAGGCTCTCATGGAAAGGCAAAATCCCATTTTCTTAGGCCTGGGAGCGGGCATGGAGGGTGGAGGCCCACAAAGGGCTCACGGGCTCTGGAATACTGGAACCGACACAACACATCTCCGGTATCAGGGGGATCACGCTGGTTTTAATCCAAGAATAATAAACCAAGAAACGAGTCTGCTTTAAAGCCACATCTGTAACCTGGGAGCACCTTATTTTCCCTGGCAAGCTGTGTTGCCTGATTTTAAAAATCCAAATGGTTTAGCAATTACAGATGACTTTCCAAAGTGCTATTTTCATATTTCCAATCCTCTTCCAAAATGTTTTTTTAATATTTGACATCAACAACTAATAATATAGGCAAATTGATTGGCAGGCAGCTCAACTTTAAGTGTCCTTTCCCGCAGCACCCCCAGCCCTGACCCCAAGCCTCTGTGGTGAGGTGCAGAGGCTAACTGTGGAGGGCCAGCCTGGTAACCATGGCAACAGCACTGCCATCAATGAAGTGGCTCTCGGAGCCCATGGCACTCAGGCTGGAGGCTAATTCCTACGACAAAGCCTCTTCCGTGTTTCTTCACAGGAGAGCAGCTGGTTGTGATGGCGGCCATGACAAACCTTCAGCCCGAAGATCTGGGAGGGAAAAACATGAGCCTTACCTACCCTCACGTCATTAATTATTTCATGATCAGATGAATGGGAAACACTAACAAACCTGGCAGGTGTAAGTCGGCCCAGTCCCTTAAACCGTATCAATGCTTCATTCCACGTGCTCGTGTGCACGTGCACACTCAGTCAAATACTTGGAACAAGTTCTTTAAACATTTCTCAATCTGGGAACAAAGTGCACAATGATGTTACAAAGCTGCCTCAAATACCTAAAAGGAATCGTCCAAGCCATCCTTTCTCAGAGTTGGTTTAAAAGTCGCCCGACCATGAGACTATTGTACTTCCATTAGGTGCTGGCTCGGTGGAATTTGCCATCAGCTCCCCTCTTGGAAACGAAGCAGGATTTCAAGTGGCACCTGTTTTGTGGTGCATGGTTTCTAAGGTTGGCCACTGTGGTCACATTTCTAAGGGTGCTTATCATTAGCTGAAAAAAAGGTCAGTATATTATAAATTCAAGAGAAAACAGATCCCACATTAATAAAATGTTTGGGACAGAAAGTATTAAACCTGAAAAGCAGATGAATTTTGAATTCTAGAGAAAGAGGAGTGTTTACTTTTTAAACTTTAATGAACTGTGTCTGTATTCGGTCCATTTTGATCTATGACAACACCTTCACTGTTGGTAACACCCGAGGCTTTGTGAATAGATCTCAGTTTTCTTATTTTCCAGGTGTGTAATTTTCTTACTTTGGGGTGATTCTTCAGTTCTTAAATGGGGATAAAAGTAATACCTCAGGACATTTTGAGAACTAAATAAGATAATTCATGTAATGTACTTAGCCTTGTGCCTAGTTGGGGTTTGACACTTTTATATACATAATCCATTCTTAACAGTCCAAGTGTGGCTGAGCTAACCCGGCCACGTGCATATTTCTCTGGAAAGCATCACCGCAATATAGGATGGTGCTGGAAGGCTTGGGTTTGAAGTTATTCAAGATGTTGGTTTTAAGTTTCTTTAAAGATCACTATTGTCAGGGTCCTGCCCCGAGGGCAGTGTCCTCTGAGACCTGTGGAAACTGGTGGTGAACTAAGAAATGTAGAGCTAGAAGCGAGGGTAAAGAAAGACATGAGACATCGAGTAGAATTAAAAGTGGGAGCTCGGGGGTCCATGGCCCATCCTGGGATTCAGCCATGGCCCAGAGTGTTTGGTCCACTCTGATTTTATTGAAGTCTATTTGTCCAGAGGGTAAGATGAGGGAGGGAACAAAGATGTCAGCAGTTTCTGGGATTGATCATATCAGCTCCTACTGTTATTATTATTAACCTTAAGGGTGGCCTTCAGAAATCTGAAATCTGAGCCTTGTATTGGGAGAGCTTCCTGCTTGAGGTCACACACACAGATTTCTAGGGAGATGTTAAGCTCTGCTAGTTCTCTGTGGAGTAAAATGCCACCTGTGTTTATCTTCTCTGAGGAATTGGTGGGAGGGAGGCATTTTCCTCCTACCACCACCACAGAGGATCTTCCTCTGCAATAAGGGATATAAGCTCTTCTGCCCATATCTCAGGGCTCCAGCTACTCCCTTGGTCTCTGCCCCAGGCAAATGCAAATCTCCACAATGGGTATCTGCTTTGCCTGTTGAATGGGCAGGAAATGCCCTAGAAGATGTATCTTTTCCTAGGACATTGTCACAGCCTCTTCTATGACCATTATTCTCCTCACAGTACTCACAGACCCAGCAGGGTGTTTGTAAGCTGTATCCCCAACAGGCTAGAATTTCAGAAAAGGCAAGAAGCTTGCTAGCAATGGCTAGCTTAAATGTAAACTAGCTGACTTTTCTTTGTTCCAGCTCACTCAGCTTATTTTTAGTTTTCCTCTTTTTCTGGGGGTGCTTTCTTTTCTTTTCT
Organism: Nycticebus coucang; assembly: GCF_027406575.1. NCBI lineage: Eukaryota > Metazoa > Chordata > Mammalia > Primates > Lorisidae > Nycticebus > Nycticebus coucang. The sequence goes on along the minus strand of NC_069795.1, from coordinate 6,294,242 downwards.
TTCTTTTTTTTTTTGTTGCAGTTTTGGCCAGGGCTGGGCTTGAACCCACAATCCCTGATATATAGGGCCGGTGCCCTACTCCTTGAGCCACAGGTGCTGCCCATGGGGGTGCTTTCCTTTGCCATGAATGGGGTTTTTGGTCCCCATTCTCCCAGCAATTCTAAGATTGGTTGTGAGATTAGTCAGCCATTAGGCTTCAGACACAGTGGCCTGACCTGGCCACAGAAGGGGTAATGGAAGGGTGTTGCCCTTCTTCCTTCAGAGGAGGGTTAGGACCGTATGCTGGGAGGCTCACCCTTGCTGTCTTTGCTTGTGTTCCTTCAGCAGCTGCCTGTCTGGGGTCTAGACCAGGGACCAGGGAACACCCAGGAGAGTTAGCCAGGGCTAGAGAATTGGGCCCAGTTCCAGCCCCATGCCCACCTGGGTTCTGGAATATTTGGAGCTGTGGTTGTGGTTTTTTGACAGCAGGGCACCCTGTGTGTGGATCTTTAACTCAACAATGAACAGAGTTGAAGGTCTGGCTGCATTTTCTAGTGGATGGCTTGGTGGATAGCTGCCAAGGGGCTCATGTGGTTTTGGATCTAGGGCTCCAGTGAAGGTAGGGTCTGCTTCCTGGCTCTTCTGCTTAACAGCTGTATGGCCTTTGTCATACAAATGTCATGACATGTCAGCATGTCAAACTGCTGATGTCTTTGTTCCCTCCCTCATCTTACCCTCTGGGCAAATAGACTTCAATAAAAGAAGAGTGAAGCAAACACTCTGGGCCATTGCTGGAATCCCACGATGGGCAATGGATCCCTGAACTCCCACTTTTAATTCTTCTCTTTTAAGCAAGATGCAGGCCATCAAGAGAGCCATGGAGAACTTTAGGACCAAACCTACCCGAAGCCTTAGCAAAGTCCTTGGCTTAAATTGGGCATCAATGGTTCCTAATGGGGATTGGGGGTCTCTAACTACCTTAAGGCAAGGACTACCTTTCAACTCCTGCCCCAACTCCTGCCCATAGTTGGAGTCAGGTGAGTTCCTGTGGGCCAGCTCAGGACAGTTGGGGAGAGTTGTGGGATCCTGGGCTGGGGGTACCGTCTTCCCCTTCCCTAAGGGCCACATCAGTGGGTGAAGAATCACCCTGTGTGACACATTTGGGACAAGTCACTGGCTATATTAAGGGTTATTAGGTTTCTGATGCTTTCAGAGGTTCCAGTGATGGGACCCAGCACCCCTGTAAAGCTGGCTGGGGTGGGTGCATTTGCAATTTTCTCTCTCTCTCTCAGCAATAGAGGCAGGGCAGAGGAAATCGTGCTGCATTCCGGAACACCCAACTGACTATACACAACTGTAATGTCAATCCAAGGAAGGTCAAGAACTTTCTGGAAGGGGCAAAGTGGGGTTATGAACTGAGAAGGGGGCTTCAAGGAGGGTGGGAGGAAAACCTGGTGGGCAGGGCCAGGGAGTCTGGAGGGCCCATATGAACCTGGGTCTGAAGCAACCTAGGTAACCAATGACCAATAGAAAGAGACCATGAATGAGGGATGGGAAAGGGCAATACTAGAGGCGCAGAGCCAGTGAAAGACATGCAACCAATTTGAAGAGGAGTATTTATACACCTGCAGGCTTCTTGTCTGGATCTCTCTCACCTCTGCTCCTTTATTAGGGAGCCCCACTTCCAACTGTCTTTGGAATGCTCGCAACTTTCTCTTTGTTCTTCCTAAATAACATCTCTCTTTGTTGCCCTGAAACTTGTGAAGTTACTTTTACCTTCTGTGCACGTGGCCTGAGCCGCTCCAGTTTGATTTTCAGTTTCTACTCACCTGTGCTTTCAGTTACCACTGTGTCGGCCTGAGTTAAACTTTTTGTCTCAGTGGAGTAAGAACCGGGTCAGCTTGGTTCAGGAAACCGCAACCCCCGACCCCCAACATGAACCATGTTGTGATATTAATAAGCAGGGACTTACAGAAGCTGCAAGTTTGCACCAAATGCCCCCTGACCCATACTGGGTGAGGCCTTCCCATCCCAGTCTGCTTCAACATCAGCATCATCTTTTCAAAACAGAGTAAATGTAACACATGTTCATGTTAAAAAGAAAATCTGAACAGCACAGATGCAATCCTTTATATCGCTGGGCAAAAGAGATGAATAGAACCTTCTCTAAAGAAGACAGATGAATGGCTAACAAACATAGGAAAAAATGCTTATTGTCCCTAATTATTAGAGAAATGCAAATCAGAACCACCCTGAGATGTCAAATAACCCCAGTGAGAATGGCCCACATCACAAAATCTCAAAACTGGAGATGCTGGTGCAGACGTGGAGAGAAGGGAACACTTTTACACTGCTGGTGGGACTGCAAACTAATATAATCTTTTTGGAAGGAAGTATGGAGAATCCTCAAAGAACTCAAGCTAGATTTCCCATTTGATCCTACAATCACATTACTGGGCATCTACCGAGAAGAAAAATAATTCTTCTACCATAAGGACACTTGCACTAGATTATTTATTGCAGCTCAATTTATAATTGCCAAAATGTGGAAACAGCCTAAATGCCCACCAACCCAGGAATGATTAACAAGCTGTTAGGTAAAGTATCTCTTACATGGGTATGTACACACCATGGAATACTATTCAGCCATTAAAAAGATGGAGACTTTACATCTTTTGTATTAACCTGGATAGAAGTGGAAGACATTCTTCTTAGAAGAAGAATGGAGAAGCAAGAATCCTATGTACTCAATTCTGATGTGAAGACAATTAGTGCACAGTGGAGGGTGGGGGAAGGGGAGAACACAGACCTAGTGCCAGGGTGGAGGGTCATGGTGTGTGGCACACCTTTTGAGGACAGGACACAATTATAAGAGGGTCTTTATCTAACAAATGCAATCAGTGTAACCTGGTTCTTTGTATCCTCAATGAATCCCCCAACAACAATAAAGCACAGATGGTAAAAAAATCTCTTTTTGCTTCCAATCTATTTCCCAGTCTTTAGAAGTAATCACTTAACAAACCATATATGTTTACTGGGCAGTCACCAAAATTCTCTGTAGTTGTATTATTCTTTTGGATTGATTGCTTCAGGTTATAGAGTGTTTCAGCGAGGTCCTGTCTCCAGCTTGTTAATCCCACTGTATTAGTCTCCTAGGTAACAAATTACCATAGACTTGGTGACTTAAAACAGCAAAAACATAATCTCCCACAGTTCTTGGCAGCAGAAGTCTGTGGTCGGGGTGTGTCGGCAGGGTCATGCTCCCTCTGAAGGCTCCAGGGAGAGTCCTTCCTTGCCCCATCCAGCTCTGGTGTCCCCAGGTGGCTCTCAGCATGTGGCTCAGCTCTGGTGTCCCCAGGTGGCTCTCAGCGTGTGGCATTTTCATGTGACCTCCCCTCCATGTCTCTGTGTATCTTCCTCCACCTCCTTTTACAAGGACACCGGCCTTCAGATTTAGGGCCCAACCTAAAGCTCAGCCATCTGCAAAGACCTTGTTTCCAGATGAGGTCCTATGCTGAGGTTCCAGGGAGGCAGGAATTTGGGGAAGACACTGTTCAGTCACGGCAGCAACTGAGGCAAATGACCTCAACACCTTGGGCCGACATAGACTGATGCTCACTATTCTGGAGACCTGACAGCACCAAGCGGCCTATGCCATGTTGATTGTTGAGACTAAAATTTGAAATAGTGCCACAAACTCCTTGAGTCATTTTGAGAAGAAACTTAAATACCAACAAAACTTTCTCCAAAATGATTAATGCAGAATCAGTAAAGATCTTGATCAAAGACTCTTGGTAATTTCCCATAGGGAAGCAGATCCTTTACTGATTGTGTGGTCTCAGCCAAGAGCCTCTGAGTCCTTGTCCATAAAATGATGGTGACAATGTGGTCTCTTTATTGGAGTTGTGCAAATTAAATAAGAAAATGCATTTGGCGTGTTCGGTGCAGCACTTGGAATATAGCAAATATTTAACAAAGGATGACTTAGAAAACCTTATGAACTGAGAAAAGGCTCTAGCACAGCCTATATGATGAAAATGATGGGGATGTAGGTATTTCTTAAAAAAGAAGTCATGAAATAAGCCTGTTTCAGGGCCAACGCATAGAAGTAGAGATTATTTGGATCTTGTAACAACAGGGCACTGGAATCGCATCCCAGCAGGAAGGAAATGGCACACGCAAATTAGGGAAACCCGGAGGGGCTTAATCAAAGCACCAGGTATATGAGACATCTGGGGAAACCACCAGGGTAAGAGCAGTAACAGGAAGAGGGCAGGCGGTGTCACGGCTGTTATCAGCTGTAGGACAAAACAGATGGGAAGAAGGAAATGGCCAAAGGCACTGGGAGGAGAGAGTCACGCAGAGAAGGCAGCCCGATGGGGAAAGCAACCGCAGCCCCCTGCAGGAGAGCTTCCCAGGAATGAATGCCAGGATTTTCCTGTTCTTCCAGTCCTTTGCTGAAACCACAGAGCACCAGAGCTTGTGTGTGTGTGGTCAACCTAGTCCCCAAGAAAGCAAGATCCCTGAGGCAGAAACCAAGGTGCAGACAGCTGGGGCATCTTGGGAAGGCACAGGAACGACTGCGCAGTCAGCCTCCTAATCACTCTGGTTCTTTGTGAGACTGGGGAGCGGTCTCTTCTGTAGCCTGCCCTGCATAACAGCCAGTGCAGGTGGCAGGCACCATCCAATGACTAGGAACACCCACCAACTGCCACCCAAACTTGCCATATTTGGCAGCTTTGGCGAAGCATAAAAGAATGTTGTGGAAAAGATACTTTTAGGTAGAGGTGCAGACACTTCCACCCTTAGCTGTCCTCATGGGACAATGGCTTCTGGTCTAAGGGCTTTGCTCCTCTCTGAAGCCTGTTGCCTTCAGGAACCTGCTGAGAGGCACATGGTGTCAAGGCCAAGCCAGGCGTCTGCCTCCCAGGCAGCCTTGACCCGAGCTCAGCACCATCTCCCCCTCCCCCCCAACATTTGATTTGATGTAGGTTCATTACCTGTTCCGATATGTGTAAAATGCATTATTGTTTTGTAGACATTAAAAAAAGGAACAAAATTATTGTCATAAATCTCTGTTTCTTATTTTTTCAGTAAGCAGTACGGCTAAGATTCATCTGTGTTAACATGCAGGTCTAATCTGTCACTTCCCAGGGAAGCCTGCTACTTCCCAAATTCCCCAGCGGACAGCATTCCTGTCCTCTCTCCAGGTGGTGGACACAGGCTGCCTCCAGCTCCTGCTCCTACAGATACAGCGACAGACAAACATCTCCACAAGGGGCAGGTGAGCATTTCGGGGTCCTGGGAGGTGCAGAGGGCTAATTTGGCTGAGGGGCATCACGCTGTGCCCAGCCTGCCCTCCCCCAGCAGGCACGGGCCAGTTTCCTTGCGCCCCTGCTGGTGCTTGGCACGGGCCAGCTGCTGAATCTGTGCCAGGCTAAAAGGTGTAAAGCGATTTTCTGTGGTATTAATTTGCGTTTCTCTGAACACTAATGCTGCTGGGCATTTGTTCCAAAGCATGCCACCATTCACAGCCTGCACATTCATTTTACTGTCAGGGTTGCTGTGATTTTCTTGTTGGTTTGGAAGGCTTTCTTGTTCTGCATTTTTATATTCTGTTGATTTTATTGGTTGCAAAATCTTCTCCCTGTCTGCCATGTATTATATTTATCCCTGGTGACCTTTCTGAACAAAAATCCTTCATTTGCATGTAATCAAATGTATTAATATTTCTGTACATTTAAAGTTTTATTTAAGAAGTCCTGGTCTATCTGTAAGTAATAAAGATATTCACTTGCATCTCTTTCTGTTAACATCACCATTTTGTCTTTCTCAAGTAGATATTAAATTTGCCTGGAGCTCATGATTATTTATGTGTTTGGTGGAGATTCAGTCATATTTTGGTTGAAACATTATGGTTTCCCAGTAGATCTCCGACCACCATGCTCTTTCCCTATTGTGTTTTGCTCCCATCTCTGCCAAACACTGAACCCCTTGTCCCTGCCTCCTTGATAGATTTTCTTCCCTGTGCTGATGGCGCATTCTCTTTTTATTCCTATAACTTTAGGTGTGTCTTTAATGTCTGGGTGAACAAGTTTCCTACCTCATTTGGCTTTTTATTTTATTTTTTGGTTCCCTCCTTTTTTTTTTTTTTGAGACAGAGTCTCACTTTGTCACCCTCGGTAGAGTGTTGTGGTGTCATAGCTCACAGCAACCTTAAACTCTTGGGCTCAAGCAGTCTCTTGCCTCAGCCTCCCAAGTAGCTGGGACTACAGGTGTCTGCCACAACACCCAGCTATTTTTAGAGACACTGTCTTGCTCTTGCTCAGGCTGGTCTTGAACCTGTAAGCTCAGGCAATCTACCCGCCTTGGCCTCCCAGAGAGTGCTAGGATTACAGGTGTGAGCCACCGCGCTCGGCCTCCTCCTCTTCTTCTTTGGGGTGAGTTTGTTGCCAGAATTGGGAACTGGATCAGTGCTGACCCATGAACCAACTGTTTCCAAATCTCCTGAGGAAATTCTGAGAAGTGCGGATTTCTAGGACTCCACCTTATAGGTTATCATTCAGGATCAGGTAGAATTCTGGGGAGAGCGTCTTAGTCTGCTTAGGCTGCTGTAATGAATATTGCAGACTGGGTGCTCTATAAACGCATATACTGATTTCTCACAGTTTTAAGAGGGGGCCAGCTGGTCTGGGTTTTGGTGAGGGTCTACTTCCTGGTTCATACATGGCATCTTTTAGCTGTGTTGAAGGAAGGAATGAACTCCCTGGGTGCTCTTTTTTTGTGAGCACTGATCCCAGCTGTGAGGACTCCACCCCTAGAACCAAATCACCTCCAGAGGTTTCATCCCTTAATACCATCACACTGGTGGTTCGAAGATTAACACATGAATTTTGGAGGGGGGGGGGTACAAATATTTAGGCCAGAACATTACTGCAGAAGAATAAACTGGGGAGCAGGTAGAATAGCTGTCAGAAGTGAGTGACCCCAATACAAACACCAACAAACAAGCTGGTCTAGTCATCAGCACAGCAGGGTCCTCAGGCCCTGGAGATGCTCGTCATTGGAAGTACAGTAGAACCACCATAGCTGCCCACCTCCCAACACTGGCCACCTCCCAGCACTGACCACCTCCCAGCACTGACCACCTCCCAGCACTGATCACCTGCCTACACTGACCACCTCCCTACTCTGACCCCCTCCCTACACTCACCACCTCCTTATACTGACCCCTCCCTATACTGACCACCTACCTATATTGACTACCTCTCTACACTGACCACCTCCCTACACTGGCCACCTCCTTATACTGACCCTTCCCTACACTGGCCACCTCCCTACCCTGACCACCTCCCTACACTGACCACCTCCTTATAATAACCCCTCCCTACACCGGCCACCTCCCTACCTGACCACCTCCCTACACTGACCACCTCCTTATACTGACCCCTCCCTATCCTGACTACCTCCCTACCCTGACCACATCATTAAGTTGACCTCATTTTCATAGACCGGACATGTACCACATGTACATATCAGTACAGTAGGCCCAGTTCCTTATGTTGACCACCTCCATATGTTGACATCTTGCTACAGTCCCTTGGGTGGTCAACTTTCAGAGTTTCTACTGAATTTTGGCAAAGTTTGGGTTGCAGGGATGCTATTCAAAAGGATTCCCACCTTGGGAGGGAAGTTGCCTTGGAAGAGCTTAAAGGTTCTTCATTCATTCAGCATAGACTGTTAGGCACAAACTACACAGCTAAGGTTAGAGGACTGAATAAGACCAAGTTCACACCCTGCTGGAGCTCATGTTCTGTGGTATGACTTCAACAAAGTCTACATTCAAAGATGTCAAGGTAGGAGAAGGAAAATCCAAGGCACGTAGTTAGGGAAAAATTTCAAAATTTGACTTTGAAATAAATGTATTCCCATTTTCCTAACAAAGAGTTAATCTGAAAGAAAAGAAATAGGGAAAATTGATTTTAAGTGTGAATGTAGGCAAAGAAAAATTGGCAATATGTAAAGTGCTATCAAGTTTCTCAATATATATGTATATATGTAAATTTAGTATTGCTATATTTAATGGAATGAAACCATGATGCTCAACTGGCCCCACACTGAGGAGGTGAACATAATGGCTGTTTGACGAGGGGTGTGTCTTCCTCTCTTCATCATGGGCTTGTGGGTAGTTTCTGCAGGCGATGCTGACCCAGAAAGGTTTCTGAGCTTCCTTTGAGCCTCAGTCAGAGGAAATTTAAATCTGAATGTTCCTTTGCTTCAGTGATTAGCTTAGAAGTTATATTAATAGTAATACTCTACAATTTAAATAGGTAGTTTAGAGCTCAAAGAGTTCTCTTGTATTATTTCTGAATTTAATATTGAACTTTAAAAACATTAAAAATACACAGGACTTATACTTTTATTAATGATGTAATCCACATATACCAAAAATCCTTCTGCTATAAACCCCCCCACCCCCAAAACTAGAAATACTATATAAAATACAACCAAGGTCCTTCTTGCAAGAAAGTAAGAGAAACTCTTAGGGCCAAACAAAGCAGGATCTGAAAAGTGGAATGTCCAGAGTGAAAGGCAGCTGGCGCTGTCTTGGGGCATTTGCTCATCTTGATAACAGAAGGGTTTATATTTTAATATCCATGCTGGAAAAGAAGCGACATCTCCAGCCTGCTGAACGTGCAAGCTGAGAACTTCTTTATAGAGTCCTGGCTTACAAAGCGCTGCACCCTCAGCATTACACAAGGGCAGATCACAGAAGTAAAGTGCCTACTGGGCAGGTGAAAGGAAGCACACCTGCTGAGCTGGAAGAAAGGAATCTCCACCAGCAACTCATAACTGCTCACTGGCCTCAGGTGGGGTGGGCTTGCATTATTCTACCCACAGGGTCTAATAACAAGCACAACTCACCCAGCTGGGCGGTTAACCCATGTGGTTCCGGCTGATCATCCCCATAGGGTGGGGACAAACTGCTCTGTGGGGACACACTCTTACATCAGCCAGCACAGGGTGGTCACAGAGAGAGCTCTGCTCCAATGGGCTCACGATCCCAAATGCCGAGGAGCATACAGAGCCAATTACCACACTGATGTCAGCAGACAGCCCTGCAGCATGAGAGGAGACCTCTGCTGAAAAGGATGTTTGTTACACATTGTGAAATTTAAAATGAAGGACATAAAGAGAAAGAATCACATGATAAAACAAAAAGACCTGGAAGATTTGCAGAAGAATCAAATGGAACTTCTACAAAGGAACAAATAAAAGTATTGAAATTAAAATCTAAATGGAGCCAAAAAAATGTTAACTCTGAACAAATTACGTAGAAGATAGGGGGAGCGTGGAGGGGAGAGACACACTCACACATACACTCAGAATATACAGGTAGAATAGAACTAGAATGAGAGAGTCGACAGTTGTTCCAGAGGGAGATACTAGAGGAAATACAGAAATAATCCAAAAAATAATGGCTGAGAATTTTCTATTTCTAAGGAAGAAAATGAATCCTTAGATTTAGGTAGTGCAATAAAACCTCAGCAGTATAAATAAAAATAAATCAACAGCTACACACATGGAAATGAAGCTGCAAAACACAAAACAAAGATCCTAAAAGTAACTGGAAAGCAGCCAGGCGATGTACAGAAGAACAAAAATTAAACACCATCAGATTTCTTTTTCTTTTGTTTTTGAGACAGAGCCTCAAGCTGTCGCCCTGAGTAGAGTGCTGTGGCATCACAGCTCACAGCAACCTCCAACTCCTGGACTCAAGCTATTCTCCTGCCTCCGCCTCCCAAGTAGCTGGGACTACAGGCATCTGCCACAGTACCCAGCTATTTTTTTTTGTTGTTGTTGTAGTGTCATTGTTGTTTGGCAGGCCTGGGCCACATTTGAACCCCCCAGCCCTGATGTATGTGGCTGGCGCCCTAACTGCTGAACTACAGGTGCTGAGCCACCATCAGACTTCTTAATAGCAGCAATAGAAGCCAGAAGACAATAAAATAATAATAAAATTAATAACTAACCTTATTATATGCATTATTGTATTCTAATCCCTTTATTTGTTTTCTCATTTAATTTTTACAACAACCTTATAAGAAGTGAACAAATATTATTCTCAAATTATTCTTACATCACCATTGAGGAAACTGAGGCACCTAGACTTTGGGTCATCTGCCAAGGTCGGATAGCTGACAATTGACAAAGCAAAGGCCAAAGAAAAACCAGGAATTCTGAACCCTCAGTCCACGTTTATAACTGTTACGGCAGACAGGAGTGTTTTCTAATATCCAAGAGAAAATATCTATCAATCTAGAATTCTAGACCCAATTAGGACTCATAAAAGAATGACTGCAAAATAAAGGCATTTTCAGAGAAATAAAGCAGAAAGTAGTAGATCTTCACTAAAAAAGATTGCTTTGTAAAATCATAGAAATAATGAGGGCTGGTTTGGGGCACTGGTGACGTGGGACAGGATGAGACCTTTGGGAGGTGAGTGGGGTCAACTTTGTGAAGTCTTGGGTGAGAGAGATTTGAGTAACTCCGGACATTCTAAGTCATGTACGCCTAGTCCCGTTTTAAAGAAAACCAGCAAGAGAATCAGAAAAGCTGGTGCATCTTACAAGGGTATATGTGAATCCTAGTAAATGTGGAATGTAAAGGTCTTAGCAAAATAACTAAGAAAATGCCACGAAAGCTATGTTAACTAGTGTGATGAAAATGTGTCAAACGGTCTATGAACCAAGTGTATGGTGCCCCATGATCATACTAATGTACACAGCTATGAATTAATGAAATAAAATAAATAAATAAATAAATAAATAAAAGAGAATCGGGAAAGTATAGTTTCCAGACTAATTTAGGGAAAAATGGGAATAGAAGAAACTTGATTTATCTGATAATTATTTTGGTATAAATATTCAAAGTTGTAGCAATTGTCTTCTCTTGAGTTTTTATTTTTGAGAATTTATGTGGGACTCTTAGGTTAAGGGGAAGGATGGTCACCGAGGGCCTGCTCTGTGGCAGGCCTTTTGTTATGTGGGTTATCGGAGTTAATCTTCCCAGTAAACCTGTAAGGGAATTAGTGTTATCCTCAGTTTACAGACAGAGAAACTAAGGCACAGAGAGTTTATGTAAATTGCTCCCAATCATGCAGGTGTTACGGGCCAGAAAATAACTTCCAAGTCAACTGTCTGAGTCCAAGTTCAGGCTCATATTCCCCCTTCACTGGAATTTCCAAACTCCTGAGAAGCAGGGAACTCTGAAAAGGAGTCTGCCATCCAGGCATGTCCTGTCTTGATCTTAGGTGCCCTAGTCTTGCCTAAATATGCGGGGAGACCCTTGTGAAACAGATGGCACAAATTCACTTAAAATTTACGAGCCTTTTCATCCGTGTTGATCTTGTCAGGCAGCAGATGTTATCATGTGAATGATTTAGGACTATTTTTTGACGTAAAGGAAACAAACAAACAAACAAACAAACAGTTCTCTTACAAAGTAGATGGGAATCCTTGAGCTGAGATGCACAAAGACCCTAGTGCATTTGCACGTAAGGGGTACTTCCCACATGGGGCTGACCGACACAGCCTTCCTGAGAGAAGTTTTTATTTTGTTTTTAGAGATGGGGTGCCACCCCGTTGCCTGGGCTGGAATGCAGAGGCATAATCACAGCCCACTGCAATCTCGATGTCCTGGCTGTAATCCCTGTGCCTCACCCTCTTGGGTAGCTGGGACTACAAGTATGCACCACCACACCTGGCTAATTAATTTTAAAAGCTTTTTGTAGAGACAGGGTCTTGCTGTGTTGCCCAGGGTTGTCTCTAATTCCTGGGCTCCAGTGTCCTCCTACCTCAGCCTCCCAGAGTGTTAGGATGATAGCCTTGAGATACTTTGCACAGCTTTAATCTTAAGATTGTGCTTAGCAATCTTTACCTATGGTTTTACCTTCTGCTCTGGATCTCAGCCCATCTACATCCATCCACCCACCCACTCAGCCCTTGCCGAGGGCTGTGTTGTGGCAGGCCTGTTTCTCATTGCACCTACATACAACCGTTAGGACTGAGGCTATGTAAGGCGCCTGGCCAAAGTTATGAGCTTGTGCACAAAAGGTCTTGCCTTCAGGCGAGGCAGTTTTATAGGGCTGCTTCTATTTCACTAGCACGTATTTTTATTTAATATCCTTTCTCTCCTTGACAAGTCTAAATTTGATCTAAATTGATGTCAGTTCAGTATTTCCTGCATTTATCAAGGGTGGGGTGTAATTTGCTTTTCTGCAACTCTATTGTTTTTTCTTAATTTCCTGGAGGCAGCCTGTCCTGACTGGCTGGGTTTTTGGCCAAGCGCTGCCTGCCCTGCATTCAGTCAGAGCCAGGGCCCGGCAGGTGGGAATCCCAGACAAGGCAGAGGGGAAGGGGCACTCAGGCTGCTTCTTGTCCTGGGATGCTCAGCTGCCGTGCTGCCTGGAGGCCTATGTCTGAGGGGAACAGGCCTATGTCTGAGGGGAACAGGTTGGACGAATGGGTTTGAACAAGAAGGGAGCCATGGAGCCCCCAGACTGGGAAGCTGTCCAGGAAGTGAAGGGGTCTGCATGGGGATGGGCTCCATGGGGCCTGGTTTTGCCACCTCAGTCCTCGTCTGAGCTAGTGGTTTTGATGTCCTGCCTCATTAGGGACTATTTGTGCTCCCTGTAACATGGAGGCAGATTTGCAAGATGATTGGCAATAAGCTGTCACTTTCCCCCTCTTATTTCTTTTCAATGACAACATAAATGTCAGGTGGGCAGATGAGCCTAGGGACAGTTACCTGTTGTCAGGGAACATAGCAGGTCAGGTCCTCCTGGGAGGTGTCCCTGCTGGTTGTTTAGTGTGCCAGCCGGGGGCCTGAGGTCAAGGCCAAGACCTGTGAACAGGTGATGCACTCCCTACACCTGCTGAGTGGGTGGGGGCTGGGAAAGTGTCATGTTGGGGGCAGATGCTGAGTGATCCTGCTGCAGAGCCCCTGGAGAGCAGCCTGAATGCTCCTGACACTCCGGCTGTGTCATTTGTTATATGATATCACCAATGCAGGTGGTAACCTCTGATATGATCACTTTGTAAAGACAAACTGTTTTTGGGACCACCCTGAGCAAAAGCGAGACCCCATCTCTACCAAAACCAGAAAAAATTAGCTGGGCATGGTGGCAGGTGCCTGTAGTTCCAGCTACTTGGGAGGCTGAGGCAGGAGGATCACTTGAGCCCGGGAGTGGAGGCTGCAGTGGGCTGTGATGACACCACTGCACTCCAGCCCAGGCAACAGAGCCAAATCTTGTCTCAAAAAAAAAAAAAAATAAAGAAAGAAAGAAAGAAAAAAAGAAAAAGAAAAAAAAAAAAGACAAACTTTAAAGAAATGGCAAGTTCTCTACTTGCAGGTGACCTGGTACCTCATCACAGTGCAGCTCAGGTGTCCACTGGTGTCTCAAGGGTGCCTCCTTGATAGGAGATGGTCTGCAACACGGGTGCGCTAGGCAGGATAACGGCCCCATGAAGATGTCACGTCATATTCCTCAGAACATGTTAACGTGGCAATGGGGGAACTGGGGTGGCAGATGAACTAAGATTGTTAATCAACTGACATTAAATTAGGGAGATTATCTTGGATTATCCGGGTAGGCCCAATGTAATCACAGGGTCCTTAAAAGTGGAGAAAGGAGGCAGGAGGACAACCAGAGAGATGGCAGCGTGAGAAGGTCTCGTCTGTCGCTGCTTTGGGAGGTGGAGGAGGGGGCCGCAAGCTCAGAAATGCAGGTAGAAGCTAGAAAAGGAGAGAAATGAGCTTCCCCTGGAGCATCTAGAAAAGAGTGCAGCCCTGCTGACACCTTGGTGTCAGCCCCCTGGGACGGGGGAGGGACTTCGGCCCTGCAGATTGTCACTGCAGCCACAGGAAATTAACACAGAGGGAGGAACATGAGCTTGAAAGTCAGACAGACTTAGGTTTGCATCTTGGTTTTGTTTTAACCAGCTGGCTCAGGATTCTATGAACATAATATTTTCTATATTTTACAGTTTGAATGAGAGTTAAATGAAGCGATGTACCTGTCAGAGAATAAACAACGACAAGACAGAGTCTGTTACAGTCATGTGCTACATAACCATGTTTTGGTCAACAGCAGCTTGTACGCACGATGATGGTGCCTTAAGATTATAATCCTGGGGCAGCGCCTGTGGCTCAGTGGGTAGGGTGCCGGCCCCATGTACCAAGGGTGGCAGGTTCAAACCTGGCCCCGGCCAAACTGCAACAAAAAAAAAAAAAAAAAATCCGGGCGTTGTGGTGGGCACCTGTAGTCCCAGCTACTGGGAGGCTGAGGCAGGAGAATCGCCTAAGTCCAAGAACTGGAGGTTGCTGTGAGCTGTTACGCTACGGCACTCTATGGAGTGAAACTCTGTCTCTAAAAAAAAAAAGATTATAATCCTGTATTTTTACTGCATCTTTTCTATGTTTACACATGTTTAGAGACACTAGTACTCACACTGTGTTACCGGTGCCCACAGTGTTCAGTACAGTCACGTGCTGTACATTTGCAGCCTAGAAGCCCTGGGCGGTAATGTCCAGCCCACTCGGGTGGTGGGCTGTGCCACCCAGGCTTTGTAAACACACTCTGCGACATCTGTACAGCGACAAAAGCACCAAAAGACACATTTCTCAAAGCGTAGTCCCATTGGTAAGCAAACATGTGACTGTACTTCCTGGAGGGAAAGGCAGGGGTTTTTAACTGCTAGAAAAGAGGAATTCATGGTGGTTATGACAATTAAAAATGCCCCCTGGACAGGATGAAATGATTTGTTGATTCCTAGACATCAATTCAAATTTTCACGCCTTTGTGCTGGCACTACCGTCTTGGTTTTGGTTTGTCATAGAATTAGAATGGTTAGAAAAGTGGGAAATAGAAGCTTCATGACTAAACAATGGTGAAAAAATTAAATGTAAATCATATGCCTGTTTAGATTATTATAATAATCAATAGTATCAGAATGAAGAAAAATCTCCTCCTTTAAGGGGTATACCTGAGAACTGACAGTTTCCCCGGTACCTTATATTAAAACATAAAGTATATTATGAGAAGGTACTTAAATGTAGAAACAACATCTTTGTTCAAACAAATCAATTGGTAGACAGTTAATATATCAGTGAGCGTGAATGTCTTTCTCCTTAAATTAAAAAGTGTATAGTCACTAAGACAGATAGCTATATTAAAAATATATTGCTTCTATATAATGAATGCTAGAAAGACAACATTTCTCATTTAACTTGTTAGGTTTTTCTTATATCCTAGGTTTAATAAACAGAAGAGCTCTTATGATAGTTTTGTTGAATTAAAATCTGGAGAATTATCAAACAATCTCAATTATTTTTGTTATTTCTGCTTTTTTAAGGTGAAGGAGCTAAAATTTATGTTTACCTAGTAGCTGTCCAGAAAACCTAAACGATTTTTTAGGTATAAGTCATGTATTAATAGTTTTATGATTCTAAATTTAGGGCCTGAGTTTGGGAAAAACAGTATTAACATGATTTGTCAAGTTAGATTGGCCACAGAACAGGAAGTAGCTGCTGTCTTGGTATCGTCATTAGCGAAAATGAAAATAAGAGATTTAAAATTAACATGAAGGAAGTTAACATAAAAACAGTTAAGACTAGTGATCCCTCCTGAGGAGCAATTTGTACTGCTTTATCTCAAATGTCATAAGACACCCTCTTCTGGTGCTGGCCAATGTGGCTTAAACATAGTACCACTTATTTCTACCACAGCTTACAATCAAAAACTCTGGATAAAACACAAACAGCAATGATCTGGTAATACCCAAAGCAACCTACAGATTCAGTGCAATCCCCATCAAAATCCCAATGACATTCTTCACAGAAATAGAAAAAGAAAGTCCTAAAATTTGTACGTAACCACCAAAGGTCTGAATAGCCAATGTGATACTGAGCTATCACAGTAGCTGGACATGTCACACTGCCCCATTTTAAAATTTACTACAAGGCTATAATACAATAAGTAGCACAGTAGTAACTTATTCCTCCGATGGTAACACGAAGCTTTAGTAACAGCACAGTTTAGGTCTGACATCAGACACATGGACCAATGGAACAGAATAAAGAACCCAGAAATAAATCCTCATATTTACAGACAATTGATTTTCAACAAAGGCACCAAGAACATACATTGAGGAAAGGATGATAAATGGTGCTGGGAAAACTGGATATCCACATGCGGAAGAATGAAATAGATCCCTATCTCTCACCATTAAAACAAATAAACTCAAATGGATTAAGGACTTAAACATAAGACCCCAAAGTATAAAGTTCTAGAAGAAAACAGGGAAAATGCTTCCGGACATTAAGACTTCAAAAGTGTGGATGGCAAAACCGAAAATAGACAAACGGGACTATATGGAACTAAAAATCTTCTGCACATCAAAGGAAATAATCAAGAGAGTAAAGAGACAACCTGTACAACGGGAGAAAACATTTGCAAACCATTCGCCCAGCAAGGGACTGATTGATATCCAGAACATACAAGGAACTCAAACACCTCAAAAGCAAAAAATCCAACCCCCCTAAACCAGGTAATCCAGTTACAAAATGAAGGCCCAGGCACAGTGGCTTGTAATCTTAGTACTCTGGCAGGCCGAGGTGAGTGGATTTCTTGAGTTCTGGAGTTTGAGACCAGCCTGAGCAAGAGTGAGACCCCATCTCTGCTAAAAACAGGAAAACTAGCCAGCTGTCATGATAGGCACCTGTAGTCCCAGCTACTCGGGAGGCTGAGGCAAGAGGATTGCTTGAGCCCAGGAGTTTGAGGTTGCTGTGAGCTGTGATGCCACTGCACTCTCCCCAGGGTGACAGAGTGAGACTCTGTCTCAAAAAAGAAATAAATTTATTAATTAAATGAAATTAAAAAATGGGCAAACGATCTGGGTAGACATTTCTCAAAAGAAGACATACAAATGGCCAACAAGAAGTATATGAAAGAATGTTCTGCACCACTAGTCATCAGGAAAATGCAAATCAAAACAGCAATAAGATGTCATCTGACCCACTTAGGGTGGCTCTCATCAAAAAGACAGAAATAAGCAGTGCTGGCGAGGGCACAGAGAAAGGACTCTTACACCCTGCCGGGGGGTGTAATTCAGTGCAGACAGCATGGAAAAGAGTATGGGGCTTTCTCAAAAATTCAAAATAGAGCTACCATGAGATCCTGCAATCCCACTACTGAGTATTAGTCCAAGGAAAGGAAATCAGTATGTAGAAGAGACATTTGCACCCCGTGTTTGAGTCAGCCCTATTCTTTTATTTATTTATTTATTTATTTTGAGACAGAGTCTCAAGCTGTCACCCTGGGTAGAGTGCTGTGACATCATAGCTCTCTTAAGAATCTCTTAAGCGATTCTCTTGCCACAGCCTCCCGAGTAGTGGGGACTATAGGCGCCCGCCACAATGCCTGGCTAAAGAAAATACTTTTTTTCTCTCTTGTCTCTCACTACTTTACCCTGAATAGAGCCCCATTTGTAGAGAATTTCATGGTAGCAATGTCAGTAGCTTAAACACTGATAGAAATTTGGTTTTTGGACAGAAGAATAGGAAAGGGGACTCCTGGGAGCTTCTGACATTGAAGACTGAAGTAACTTGAAACCGCTGCCTCAAAAGGGGAGACAAAACTTGTGGTCTGAATCAGCAAGATTTATTGACTGCTCATATAAAAAGAATATACAGAAAAGCAACATTCTTTTTTTTTTTTTTTTGGACAGAGTTTCACTCTGTTGCCCCAGACTAGAGTGCCATGGGGTCATAGCTCACAGCAATCCCAAACTCCTGGGTTCAAGTGATCCCCCCCCTTGCTTCTCAAGTAGTAGTAGCTGGGACTATAGGCCCCCACCACAATGCCTAGCTAGTTTTCCTATTTTTAGTAGAGATGTAGTTTCACTCTTGCTCAGGCTGGTCTTGAACTCCTGAGCTCAAGCAATCTATCCGCCTCAGCCTCCCAGAGTTCTGGGATTACAGGGGTGAGCCACCATACCTGGCCCCAAATCAACATTCTTCAGAAGATTTTAATACAACCCAGAGAGTCTCACAACGTGATATTTAAGTCGTCCAGGATACAATGCCTATTTACTCAACATAAAAGGAACGATGAGCATGTAGAAAACAAATAACAAAGCCAACCCTGAGGTTATCCAAATGTTGGAATTACTGACAAAGACATTAAAGCAGCTATTATAATCTTATGCCATAAAGTCCTTATGCCATATGTAAGCATGGTGGAAATGGGTGGAAAGTTAAACATTCTCAGCAGAGAAATAGAAAGTGTAAAAATAGGCTGGGCACAGTGACGTGACTGCAATCCCGTCACTTTGGGAGGCTGAGGCAGGAAGATTGCTTGAGTCAAGGAGTTTGAGATCAGCCTGGGCAAAACAGTGAGATCCCTGTCTCTACAGAAAATAAGTTAGCCAGTCACGGTGGTGTGTGCCTGTACTCCAAGCTACTCTGGAGGCTGAGAGGAATAGAATCTGAGCCCAGGAGTTCAAGGCTCTGTGAGTTGTGATTGAGCCTCTGCACTCCAGCCTGGGTGACACAGTGAGACCCTGTCTCTAAAAAGAAAGTAGAAAAGTAAGATGTTTAGAACTGAAAAATACCATTGTCTGAAATTAAAAAAAAAAAAAAGAGTTATTAGGTGGGCTCGATAGCAGAATGAAGGCGCAGAGGAGGATCAGTGAACCTGAAGAGTGTACGTGGGTGTGATCCACTCTGGAGAACGTGGTTGTCCAGAAAACAGATTCGAAAAAAATGAACAAAGATTTAGTCAGTTTGAGCTGCCATAACAAAGGACCAGAGACTGGGGGGTTTACAAACGGTAGAAATTTATTTCTCATAGTCATGGAGGCTGGAAATCTGAGACCAGGGTATTAGCAGAGTATCATTAGGTCTGAAGGGGACCTTCTTCCTACTGATAGCCATCTTCTCACTGTGTCCTCAGATGGCGGAAAGAGGGAGAGAGCTCTCTGGAATCTCCCTGAAAGGGGACAATCCTATTCTTGAGGGCTCTACCCTCATGACTGATCACCTCCCCAAGGCCCTACCTCCTAATACCATCATTTTGGGGGTCAGGATATCAGTGCATGAGTGTGGGGAGGGCACAAACCTCAGTTCATGGCAGCAATCCTTCAGAGACCTTAGGGACGATGCCAAAATGTCTAACATTTACGTCACTGGACTCTCAGAGGAAAAGTAGAGAAATTATGGGGCAAAATATACATAAATAAATAGTGGCCAAACACTTCTCAGTTTTGATAAGACACAGTTGTGTGAATTCTAGACACTCAGCAAACCCCGAACAGGATAAAATAAAACAAAAGCATATACAGAGAAATGGAGTGGGAAGGGAGGGGAGGGGGGAGGTTTGACAGAGGGAGGGTCAAAGGCGGGACCACACCTATGGAGCATATGACAAGGTACAAGTCAAATCTGTCAAGTGTAGAACATAGATGTTTTGGCACAATAATCAAACGATGTGAAAGCTATGTTGATTGGTTTGATCTAACCATGTCAGATTGTATAAAAAAAACCCAGCACACTGTACCCCACATATGCATGAATATATTAATGATCTATGTGTATTTGACTTAATAAAAAAAGCATATATAGATATGGAACAATAAAATTGGTGAAAACCAAAGAAGAAACAGCTTGAAAACAACCACAGGAAAATGAAACTGCAAACAAATGCCTGCTGATTTCACATCTGAAACCACAGATCACGGAAGACAGAACGGCTTCCTTAAAGCTCTGAAAGCCAAGAACTGTCAACTCTGAACTCCACAGCCAGTGAGAATATTCTTCAGGATTGTTGGCAAAACAAAGAATTGTCAGATAAATAAAAACTAAGAGAGTTTATCACCAGCATACCTGCTGTAAAAGAAATGTTAAAAGAAAAATTTCAGGTTGAAGAAAAATGATACCAGAGGGATGTTTAGAACTGGAGGAGTAAAAGAACAACAGACGTGGCAAATATATGGGTGGATATAATAGACTATTTTCCTCTTCTTAGGTGTTTTACAATATATGTGGCCAATGAAAGCAAAAATTATAATATTGGCAGAGTTTGTAATATCTGAAGACATAATACATAGTAATGTAAAAGGCCCTATATGGTTGTAAGTCATCTACATTTTAATTAAGCTGGTAAAATACTAACTCTAGGTAGGCTGTGAAACACACATGTACTTATGTATATATTCATATATGAAATATGAGGATGATTTATTTATAATGTAATTCCTAGAAGAACCACTAAAAAATAAAATACTAAGGGATATTGCTAAAAGGTCTATAGATAAAATGAAAAACTAAAAGCATTGTAATAATCCAAACGAAGACTGGAAGGGGAGACACTGGAATGAGAAACAAATGGATGAACAGAACAAAAATAAGATGATCAACTTATCTGACCATACTAATGATTATGTGAAATGCAGATGGGCTAAAAATGCCAATTAAAAGTCAGAGACTGTCCGTTGGGATAAAACAAAACGTAACTACATGCTGAATACAAGAAACTAACTTTATAATGATACAGATTAAAAGTGAAAGATGAAAATATGAATCCATAACAATCTGGAATAGTTACATGAATATTACACAAGGTAGATTTCGGAGCAAAAAAACTTATCAGGGATTAAAAATGGGCACTTTACAATGATAAAATGGTCAGTTTGCCAAGAAGAGTAACAATTGAGTCCCTCTCACAGCGCCACTCTCTCCTGACTCTTTTTCTGCCCTGTTCTCTGGCTTGTCACCTTTAAGGGATCCCAAGGGGTTGTTTGGGGTCCACCCAGATCATCCAGCACAATCTCCCCAGTTTAAGTTCTGTAGCCTTAATTCTACCTACAATGTCCCTTTTACAACATAAGGTGATTCAGGGCTCTCAGAGGGACTTGTCCCACTGGTGCTGGCTGTCAAGATGGAGCGAGCTGAGAGGCAGGGAGGGCAGGCAGCCTCTAGCTGCTGAGAGCAAGCCCCAGCCAGCGTCCAGCGCCAGCCAGGAAACCCACATTCCCACGCTCCCTACAGCTGAATTCTGCCAGCTACCTGAGTGAACCTGGAGGTGGGTTCTCCCTCTGAGCTCAGCTCTGATGACACCTTGATTTTGGCCTGGAAAGACTTGAAGCACAGAAGCCAACAGAGTCCATTAGGTTTCTGACCTCCAGAATTATAAGATAATACATTTCCATTGTCTTAAAACACTAAATTTGCAGTACTTTGGCAAGGCAGCCCAAGGAAATAGCACCTCCACGTTTCCTCATTCTCGGGCCTCGGCACGTGCCTTGACTGCTGTCAGGGACGCCTTTTCTCTATTTGTCCCCTTCGTTAGAATTCCAGCTGTCCTGGACGGCCTGGCTTCCAGGGTCACTTGTCTGACAGCACATCCCTGCTCCTAATGGCAGCATGGGATCATGGCACCTCCTCTGTGCCTGCAGAACTTTTCTCCCAGCTTAGAACAGTGCACCCTGTCAGCTGTCTTTGCTGCCTGCTGAATGAATGGCAGAAGGCTGTTGTCCCTAGCACCCTGCCTGACAGTCTCTCAATCAAATATTTACTGAGGGGCCTCTGTTGCATCAGAAAGTCGTGTCCTAGGTGCTAGGTATGCAGGGATGCCTGAATCTCATGGAGCTTACAGGCCACACACGAGTAAGGATGCTGAGTTAATTGAACTAACATCTCCAGGGAACAGGAGGCCACGAGGAAGCAGGATTTGCCTGGAGTGTCTGTCAGGACAGCGTCACCTATAAACACACACACACATCGTCCTCCCACTCTGGGGACTGTCTGCAGAGAAGGTGTGGGCCACCAGGAATGGTTGGGATTTGACTGGGCCGTAATGTAATAGAAAGATGCTTTTCTTTTTCTCTGAATACTTCCTTTCTATATGGCGACTATAATCATGTTTACTCAGATAGTTTCCAAAAGGCTTTCTTCCCATTCACTTTGACATTCACCCTTATCACAGATCTCCAGTGAACACAGCAGTGAGGACAATGTTGGTTACAAAGGTACAGATTGTGTTTTATTTGCTTTTTTCTGCCAGAAGGTTCCTGGCTATGTAAATTAGTCTGTGGTGTCTAATTGTTAGCCTCTTCTTTAGCCAAGCAAGATAAAACCCCTGATCAGGCCTCACTTTGTCTGTATCCCCTCAGCAGAGCCCAGTCTCTTCAGGTTTGCAGAGAGCCCCTCACTTACAGGAGCTGACCTGATTGCTGAATTGCTGTTTTTGCAAATAAACTCTCACATTTTATTGTGCCTCAGTTTACCTTTTAACAGAGGCCTTGGAAGATGCTAACCCTGCCACCCTGTGATCTCCAGCCTCTGGAATTGTGAGCAAATGGGATTCTACTACTTAAGCAGCTCCGTGTGTGGCTCTTGCTGCAGCGACCCTGGCAGACACCAGAGCTTGCCTGTGGCTTTCCTCCAGTTTCCCCCCGGGTCTCTGTGATGACGCCCCATCTCCACAGTGCAGGTCTGGGAGCTGAGCTGGCCTGAGGACTGGTGGCAGCCACAGGCACAGAGATGAGCATGCTGGGCTGGGTGGGAGGGTCGGAGTCCAGTGCCCAGGAGGAGGCGGGCAGGGGTCCTTGTCCAGGATGGTCAGAGGGATGGCTAGATAGACAACAGACAAAATGGATGGAAACCTCTGGAAGCTGTGGGGGACAGAGTGAACTTTCCCACTGCTCAAATGGCTGCCTCTGAGTGCTGTGGCTTTGCTGGCCAGGAGGGGCGGTGACCTGACTGGGAACCCCAGGTGAGGCCCTCCAGAACCCTCCCCCAGCCCCTCACTGTCCTGGCAGCCGGGCACCACCAGGATGCACTGTTCCTTTTGATCCTGGTGTCCAGCACTGTGCCTGACACAGTGACTCTCCACAAGATGTTAGCAGAATAAAAAAATGTATACAATGCAAGGGTACGTTTCAAAACAACCGAGAGTAAATTACAAATGTCTTCCCCCGTAAAATAAGCGAGGTGATGGTTATGTTGATCAGTTCGATTTAAACATTCCACATTATATGTCAAATCATCACATTGTGTCCCATAAATGCATACAGTTACGATTTAATAAAAAATTAAATAAAAAAGAGCCAAACCTGTTCTCAGCTGCCATTGTCAGCCTTATGGCTATTACTGGCAATGCACAATCACTCTGGGGGAGTCATCGGTCAAGGTGGCAAAGCCAGGAGGAATGTGCAGCGGAGATTTGCATTTAACTGGGGCAGGAAACCTGAGGTGGACTAAGGGTGATTCCAGAGGATGTCTGATACATTTGTTCTTCTTTTTTTTTTTTTTTTTAATTTTTACAATATGGGCGGTGCCTGTGGCTCAGTGAGTAGGGCGCCGGCCCCATATGCCAAGGGTGGCGGGTTCAGACCCAGCACCGGCCAAACTGCAACAAAAAAATAGCCGGGTACTGTGGCGGGCGCCTGTAGTGCCAGCTACTTGGGAGGCTGAGGCAAGAGAATGGCTTAAGCCCAGGAGCTGGAGGTTGCTGTGAGCCTTGTGATGCCATGGCACTCTACCAAGGGCCATGGGTTGAGACTCTGTCTCTACGAAAAGAAAAATAAAAAAATAATTTTTACAATATTACAGGGGTACACACATTTTGGTTACATAATTTGCTTTTGTACATTTTAAGTCAAAGTTAGAAGCCCGTCCACCGAGAATATGTGCACTACCCCGGTTAGGTGTGAATTCACCCTCCCCCTCCCTTTCCTCTCTTTACATAATTTCCTTTGAATTTCATTTCCATAAATACACACAAGTGTTGACCGATGAGTTCCAATTTACTATTGAGTACATGCAGTGTTTATTTTTCCATTCTTATGATATTTCACTAAGGAGAATGGCCTCTAATTCCATCCTGGTTGTTATAAAAGATATTAGATCACCATCTTTTTTATGGCTGAACAGCTAAATACATTCTTGATTCCAAAGTTTTCAAAAGTTCTGCAGGTAGGTCCAGTGTAAAGCCTGTGGAAATGATGGCCTCTCCCTGCCTGTCCTGCAGAATCCTAGGGAAGAATTGGGCCAAGTAAATTACCAAATAGCGACTTCAGTGGGAAACTGGACATTTCAGGATAGCTGTTATTATCACTAAAAAAAATAGGTGTCATAAGTTTTATAGCATTCCATTTAGAGATTGGAAAATCTAGGCATTAAACACTTAAATCATCTTCTTTTGCTATAAAGTAAGATTAATGACGCGTCCTTTTTATGGTCCCTTTTCTTGTCTTTTTTTTTTTTGTAGAGACAGAGTCTCACTTTATGGCCCTTGGTAGAGTGCTGTGGCCTCACACAGCTCACAGCAACCTCCAACTCCTGGGCTTAAGGGATTCTCCTGCCTCAGCCTCCCGAGCAGCTGGGACTACAGGCATCTGCCACAACGCCCAGCTATTTTTTGGTTGCAGTTTGGCCGGGGCCGTGTTTGAACCCGCCACTCTTGGTATATGGGGCCAGCGCCTTACCGACTGAGCCACAGGCGCCGCCCTTATGGTCCCTTTTCTAAGGTGAAAACCTTTGATGTGGAAAATGCTGGTTATTGCCCCTGTTTTGAGATGGGGTGAATTACTTCACTGTCTCTCTCCAGGACAGATGCTGTGTCCACTGCAGAGCTCTACTCTCTCATTTACTTGGTTGCCTAGGTTTCCTAAATTGATTTAACTCCAGAGTTTCAACTTATTCCAGAATTTTATTCACTAACTTTGTGGCACCGCACTTTCTTATACGAGGGAGTTGTTTTACGGTTGACCATAATTCTATCAATAGGAATTATCAATAGGAATACATGAAAACATCCTGTTCATTGCCCCACAGATGGAACTTCAATAAGAGGACTCATTCGTATGGGGCTCCCACTAGGATATGTTGAAATATTCATCGTAATTCAGCAGATAAGCCAGCGTAACAGTTCAGAGGATAATTTCCAGAAGTCCTTTCATTGTGACCAGGCCTGAAGTAAATGTAGAATGTACAAAAACACCACCCCCAATTATGAGCTATAACCAGAGTCAAAACGATGAAGCCAGGCTCCAGACTTCTTGTCCCTTTGGTGTCCTCCGCCCTCCCTGAGCTTCTGGCCTAGCTGCCCTGAGTGCTCCTAGAGCTTCTCTGTGGTGGGAGGCGGCTGCCCCTGGTGGTACTATGGCCTTAGCCACCACCTCCTGTCGAAACGGACATGTGTCCCAGCACACAGCCCCTTCTGCAAATGACAGTCTGGTTTCAACACAGCTCTTCCATAGGTTAGCCTGAATGGAGGGTGATGTTGGCTGCATCCAGCGATGTGGGAGAGAAGGTCCAGAACCAAAGGAAGAGCTGCTGCCTCATCATCCTTCCTCCCTCATCAGCCGGTGTGGTGAGGAATGTCAGCTTCTGGGAAAGCACAGCAAGCCAGCAGGGATTCCTTGGCATCCATTCTTGCACTATTTAACAGTTACATGGGAATGCATGCAAGGCTCAGGGACATGACAGCAAATGACAGAGGTCCTTTCTCCCAAGTGAGGTGACAGACACCAGCCCCTGTGGTGCAGTGTGGTGACTTCTGTGTAGAGGGAGGGAGAGATATGGCCGAGATCAACATCACTCATGCTGAGCAGAGGAGAGAAGCTGGCATGTGATATGATGAGGGTTTTGATGGCTGAATAGGAGTTTTCTAGGGGGCATGGGGAAGGGAACAGTGGGAAGGACAGAAATAAATAATGCCAGAGTATTGTGCTATATACAAATAGTGGAATTCCAGGTTGGAGGGGTCATGAAGTGCCACCTAGAGGTGAGGTGGGGGGTGCAGTCTGGAGCCAGACCCTGAATGGGGTTTTGTGCATGCATGCCTTTTGCTAGGAGCAATCTCAAGCCAGGAACTGATTTAATTATGTGAGATTCTTCTAACAGTGGCATGCAGGAGGGAATCTAGTCATGGGGCAGGGGACTGCAAAGTACTTGTTGGAAATGGTGGGGGCTCAACTGGTGTGCAAAGAAAAGATGGACTCAAAAGACATGTGTAGGGAGAAGTGGGAGAGGGGCTTACGGTTTCTGACCTGGGTGTCAGGATAGGTAATGACTCAGAAAGGCAAGGTGGGAGGTTGGGGCCAGCTGATGGGTAGGCTGATGGGGACTGTAGTAGGGAGGCTGGAGGGGAGGCTAGAAAGAAGGCTGGTGGGGAGGCTGGTAGAGATGCTGGTGGGGAGGCTCGTGGAAAGCTGGTGGGAAGGCTGGTAGGAAGCTGGTGGGGAAGCATGCCCAGACTTCCAGGGGACACCACATGTGGAGCAGGAGGCGTGTGGCCTGCAGAAGGCTCACCCACCCACCCACACCGTCTGGGGCTAGGAGCTGCAGGCTGTGCATTCTATCGACAGGCTCTGCTCCACCAGCCAGGGACTGGTCTCATCCCACCAAGGAGACTTGGAGCCCCTCTCTTTTTCTTAGACAAGGTATGTGACGAAGGCATATTCTTCCGTGGCTGCTTTTGGAGTGTGTGGAGCAGCAGCGAGTGCTGAGATTCTCCTGTTTCTGGGGAGGGAAGGTTCGAGTGCTGAGAAATGTTACACAAACACTTGGCTTTCGTTTCCGGGCACAGCCCTTCTTTTCTACCCATTGGGCTTTGGTGACAGTGTGGTCTGGCTCCACAGATGTCAGAAGTTCGAGTTTATGCAAAGACTTTCAGTTCTCAGGTCAAAGGCCTCAACAAGCTTCCTCTCATTTGTGTCTAAGAACTTATTAAATTTCACGTTGCCAAATGGGTATTGGTTAATGGCAGAAATAAAGATGTATCAGACATTTTTTATTTATTATATTTGTTTGGGATTTATTTTACTTTGGAACAAAGTACCTAAAACAAAGTTCTTTTTTTTTTTTTTTTTTTTTTTGTAGAGACAGAGTCTTACTTTATCGCCCTCGGCAGTGTGCCGTGGCATCACACAGCTCACAGCAACCTCCAACTCCTGGGCTTAAGCGATTCTTTTGCCTCAGCCTCCCGAGTAGCTGGGACTACAGGCGCCTGCCACAACGCCCAGCTATTTTTTGGTTGCAGTTCAGCCGGGGCCGGGTTTGAACCCACCACCCTCGGTATATGGGGCCAGCGCCTTACTGACTGAGCCACAGGCGCTGCCCTAAAACAAAGTTCTTTTAAACTTCAGTCTTATAACATGTTCTTTGAAAAAGGTGTTTTATTTTCAGAAAAGTTTGGCAAAGGCTATGTTTCCTATGCCTCTTTTGAACATCAACTCACGATTTACATTAAAGGCTCTGAGAAGGCCTGCATCAAACAACTGTATAGACAGGGTCTCCCCAAGTTGTCAGTATATGAGGTCCTGGGCTCTTGTTTAGTGTATTTTGTCATTTTTCTACGTGGGTTTTGAACATCCAGGGGACAGGCTTCTGTGAGGTCTGCTCTAACATGCACAGACCATGCAAACCTCCCCAAGTCTCACTGCAAGATGGTTTAGGGAATGGACCACAGGCTTTTCCTGGCCCTGGAGAGAGGATCTTACTCTGTTTTGCATTGATCTTCCTTTTCCATTTTTACCTTGCCTCTCATTAATTTTTCTTATTACTATTCACCCTGTTTCTTGATATTTTGCCTCAGATGAAAGTAGGTAATTAGTTCTTTATCTTCTTTTTAAAAGTATTTCATCTGGTTTCCAGCTCAGGGGCTAATTATGGCACCCGGAGTTTCCTCCTTTGAAACAAATCTATGGTACATCTTGCCAGATCCCCACTGCTTTGGGCTAAAGTGAGAAGCTCTGTATTCCTAATTATTTCTCCTCACTTTAGATTCATAACATTTGTGATACAAGTGGGGAGAGGAATTATGCGACTAACAAAGTAAGACATAGACGTGATAACTTCAGGTTATTTCTACTTGTCAGGAGATTGCTTTACCTGGGCCAATTATTTGGCCTCTCTGTGGCTCAATTTTCTCATCTGTGAAGTGGGGGTATAATAGCATCTACCTCACAAAATTGTAGTGAGAAAGAAATGTGGTAATGAATGTCCAACATTTAGAAAAATTACTGGCACAGAGCTATAATACTACTACTACTAATAATAATAATGTTGGGCATGATAGCTCATGCTGTAGTCCCAGCTACTCAGGAGGAGGCTGAGGCAGGAGGATGCCTTGAGGCCAGGAATTTGGGGTTGCTGTGAGCTATGATGATGCCACTGCACTCTAGCTTGGGTTATAGAGTAACCATCTCTAAAATAATAATAACACAAAGTAATTTTACTCCTAAAATACACTTAAGTGAGTTTTCCTAAATTGACATTGATTAATTTTTTTTTTTTTTGTAGAGACAGAGTCTCACTTTATGGCCCTCGGTAGAGTGCCGTGGCCTCACACAGCTCACAGCAACCTTCAACTCCTGGGCTTAAGCGATTCTCTTGCCTCAGCCTCCCGAGCAGCTGGGACCACAGGCGCCCACCACAACGCCCGGCTATTGACATTGATTAATTTTTTATCTCAGATAAAACCAATAATGATAAATTTTGGAAAACGGAGTGTTATTTATTTATTCACCAAGCCTTTCTGGCCCTTTTTACTTTATTTTGGAGATCAAAAATGCTTCTGGGGTGGGCCGAAGCAGAGCAAAGAAGAGCATCCAAGGGGGGGATCCAGAGGCTGGGCGCTTGGTTCCCAGGCCCCACTTCCTACTGACGGCTCCTGGGCCAGTCCCCAGATGATCAGTGCTGACCTGCACAAACGGCTCAGTGTGTGCTATGCATAGTTCAAAGCACTTTTCCTGCCATCACCACTGGGACACAGAACACAGGGGAGCCAAGAGGCCATAGGGTCTCAATGTCATTCATGAAGTTATAACACCTCCGCACACTCTACCCACTGGGGTCATCAGAAGCTCAGGTGGGAGCACGTGTATAAAAAGCATGTTTCAAACTGCCTCATTCTGGGGGATGAAAGCAGGAGGCCCTTAAGCCCTCACTTTAGCTTTTGGTTGATGTGTGATCCTCTCCCTTTGGGAGGAACTGACAAGAAGCATTGTTGAGTGATATTCCACTCCCTCTGTGCTCCCACATCGGGACCCGCCCGCAAGAAAAAAACAAAAAAGGCTGACTGGCAGGGTGGGAGGAGACTCGGAGAGGCCCCATTCGCGTCATTTGGGGAGCCGCCTGAGCCTTTAGCTTCAGCTTTGGGTTTTGTGCTGGGTCCCACTAGCCAAGGTGGGCGGTTAGAACTGGAAGGGAACGTCTCTGTCCTCTGATCTGGAGGTGCTGGGGTATCAATGAGCAGAGCCCCAGGGGTATAAGGTGGCATCTCTGGTGCCATGCAAGGGGGGCCTGGCATGCCACCTCCCCCATCCAAACAGCTCCACCCTACTTCTTCTCAAGATATCAGAGTCCACATACCCTTCATTTGAAAAAGGAATTACTGACTCTTTAGAAGATAGAACAAGAGCCAATTAAGCCCAAACCCCCATTAGAAGCAAAGGGCCCGTCTCCTGTGTTCCTACCAGATCTTATCAGGCTTCTGTTCTCCACATCTGCACCTGGTCAAATCAATCCGTTCCCGCCAAGTTGGTCTCTCTTTTGCCACTGTGTGTCCCTGAAGGAGAAAGAGTTTATTTTTTTTGTGCCCCCCAAGATGATCAACGTATTAAACCAACACTCTAGAATTGATGCATTTCCACTGAATGTCCTCTCTTATCAATGGTCCCAGGATTCTCTTGTCACCAATGTGCCTTTTTAGAAGCTATTTGCAGAGTTGTGGGTACGTGAAAATCACCATCATAGAACTAACTCTTTGAGTGTGAATTTGATTTTCAATACATCCAAAAATAATTTAGTACTGGGAAGATAGCTTCTCTGACAAGAACGATGTGGTAAGGTCACATCGTTGAGAAGGTGGTAAGTCACTGGGAAGGGACGCTGAGATGAGGACAGGGCTAACAGGGCAACACAGCATCATGGACACTTACATGCTGCTTTGCTTGTTTCAAAAAATCAGTTCTGTTACTTCATTTTTATTTATTTATTTTTATTAAATCATAGCTGTGTACATTGATATGATCATGGGGCACCATACACTAGTTTCATAGACCGTTTGACACATTTTCATCACACTGGTTAACATGGCCTTTCTGGCATTTTCTTAGTTATTGTGTTAAGACAATTATATTCTACATTTACTAAGTTTCACATATACCCTTGTAAGATGCACCGCAGGTGTAATCCCCCTCCCTCCACCCACCTCCCTCCTCCCTCCCCTCCCTCTCCCCCTTCCTCCTATTCTTAGGTTGTAACTGGGTTATGGCTTTCATGTGAAAGCCCTAAATTAGTTTCATAGTAGGGCTGAGTACATTGGGTACTTTTTCTTCCATTCTTGAGATACTTTACTAAGAAGAATATGTTCCAGCTCCATCCATGTAAACATGAAAGAGGTAACGTCTCCATCTTTCCTTAAGTTCTGTTACTTTAGAATTGTCCTTTCTACTTCCTTCCCAATCACACAAGCTACATGATGTCTAACTGGGTATAGCTGGTAGTTCTATACAAGTACAGGCCATCCTCAGATCTGGGTTGAAAGCAAGAACTTAAACTTCATCTCTCGAAGGGCTGGTGAGCTAGGCTTGACATGGCCCCACCTGTGTGGGGAACACTAGACACAGATAGAGATCCCACAACTTTAAAGTTGAATTTTTCATGCTCTGCTCTGGAAGAAATATGGAAAGGGCCAAAGGAAAGTGCTTTTTTTTGTTTGTCTGCAGCAAAATTACCTTCAGGTTTCCTTTTCCCAATATTGCCACTTGTTAAACTATCTTTCTTTCTTTCTTTTCTTTTTCTTTTTTTTTTGAGACAAAGTCTCACTTTGAGAGACGAACGTTTTTTGAGACAAAGTCTCCCCCTGGTAGAGTGCTGTGACATCTCAGTTCATAGTAACCTCAAATTCTTTGGGTTCAAGTGATCCTCTTGCCTCAGCCTCCCAAGTAACTGGGACTACAGGCACCGGCCACAATGCCTGGCTACTTTTAGAGATGGGATCTCGCTCTTGCTCAGGCTGGTCTTGAACCCCTGAACTCAGGCACCACTTGCCTTGGCCTCCCAGAGTGCAGGATGTTACATGTGTGAGCCACCATGCCTGGCCTCTGTTCAACCATCTTTAAAGTGATCAAATTTCCTACCAAGCTTGCTGCACTTTCGAAAGGCCCTTGTGTTTTAAAAGAAAAATTCTGAAGTATGTATTGAATATGGGCCGGTGCGGTGGCTCATGCCTGTAATTCAGCTCTCTGGGAGGCTGAGGCAGGTGGATTGCTTGAGCTCAGGAGTTTAAGACCGGTCTGAGCAAGAGTGAGAGTTCGTGTCTACTAAAAACAGAAAAACTAGCCGAGTGTTCTGGTGCATACCTGTAGTCCCAGCTGCTTGGGAGGCCGAGGCAAGAGGATCTCTTGAGCCCAAGAATTTGAGGTTGCTGTGAGCTGTGATGATGCCACAGCATTTTATCCAGGGTGGCAGAGTGAGACTGTCTCAAAAACAAAAATGTATTGAAAATGATAAATGGTCCTATTATTATTGTAGGGATGTTTGATATATTCTGGCACTGTGCTAAAAGTTGAAATCATTCACTAATTTTAAAATTAGTTAATTCATTATCTCATCATTTCTTTCTATTCATTTAACACTTATCTTGAGCAACTATGATAGGTGCTGCTTAAGGTAAGCCCACGTGATAGTCTCAGTGCTTGCTTATATGAAACAGTCTAGTAGAAAGGCAAAAATTACAAGGGAAATGTGTCTAAATTATTATAATTTAGTTGCTCTGAAATGGCAAATTAGAAAAATACAACAAATGAGTGGTTAGTTTTCTGAGTAGATGGGAGATGAAACGAAATACTTAGAGAGTCATATATTTTAAATGTAAGTAATTATTAAAATTCAACATAAAAAAACACTTCACCTATGTACCACTTCATTTGCTGATTAATTATGGGAGATGTTGAGTTGTGTCAGCCTACAGAAAAAAGCTGTAGTTGCTAAACAAAAAATTTCATTTTAGCTTTCAAGTTTTTGTCTTGAGTTTCTGAGTTTTTCCTCGGAAAGAAAGTAATGTTTCATGTTAGGCTAGTGTGGCACCAGAGTCGTTGCTCCAATTTTTGGTAAAGGCAATCTAAGCATTAACAAAAGGGAAAGTACATTAAATGGTTTCAGTTAGGTGGATGCTGAGGAGTGGTGAGATGAATGAATCAATGGATCAGTGAGACGGATGGTCAGTCTTGCTGCTCCACAGTTTCTTAGGCTGTTCCATATCGTGCGTCTTTCACCTGCCTTCTCAGAAGAGGCTGTGAGACTCTCTTCCCTCAAACCCTTTACCTCTCTATGGGGGGGCCCAGATTGGATCCTCTCAACAAGGGAACTCTGCGCATATCTCTCAGTCTCCATCTCAGGAGAGCACCGTATATGGATGTTGGAGGTTTCTGCATAGGGGTTTGACAGTCCTGAAGCCCTAGTAATATTTACGTAAAGAAGGCGCATAATCCATTGGATAAATTTTCAAATTTCATTGAGCCACTGATAGTTAACCAGGCTAATGAATCATCATAATTACCATGGTACATATATAAATCCCAGTTGTTTGTGCTATGTGTATGAAAAATGAGTATGATGCAAATTGTCAATAAAATTAAAATTCCATTTTACAAAAAAAAAAGGGCAAAAATGATAACAAACAAAAAATGCCGGAGAATTGTTAAGTATTACCAAAAAAAAAAAAAAAAGCAAAGGGTGCCGTGGATTCCCCTAGTCCCTGTCTGCACCATCATTCCATAACCTTTACAATGAGCCTGTTAACACACCCCCTGTGCAGACAAGTAGATGGAGGGGGGGACCAACTCAGAGCAAGAAGTTTGCAGAAATAGGTTGATCAAGATCTGCATTTTTTAACCCTTCCTTCCTCTTCCTGGCTTGGAACTTCTGTCCTGAAGATTCCAGATGGAATCTGAATTTTGGAGACCTTAGAATTGGTTTAGGTTTAGCTGCCCTGGAACTAGCAGCTGATGTTAGGGGAGAGCACAGCCCCGGGCGAGGGGTGGTGCACCCTGCCAAGAATGTAAAGTAAGTAGGCAGCCCAACAGTGAGAGTTAGTGATCATTTTCTTTTTTTTTTTTTAAGTTATTTTTTATTTATTTATTTATTTTTTTTGTAGAGACAGAGTCTCACTTTATGGCCCTCGGTAGAGTGCCCTGGACTCACACAGCTCACAGCAACCTCCAACTCCTGGGCCCAAGCGACTCCCCTGCCCCAGCCTCCCGAGTAGCTGGGACCACAGGCGCCGGCGACAACGCCCGGCTACTTGGTTGCAGTTTGGCGGTGGCCGGGCCCGAACCCGCCACTCTCGGTACATGGGGCCGGCGCCCCACCGACTGAGCCACAGGCGCCGCCCAGTGATCATTTTCTAAGTGTCCTTGGGTTTTTCATGTGCCACAAAATTGCATTGTTCTGGAATAATCCTACAGCAAGTAAAAACGTCTGTGAAAATATGAAATGGAAAGGTGCAAGTTTATAAACTAACTGGCTATAGTGCTTTCCCTGCGGCCTCAGGGGCGGAGGACCCTATTTCCTCAGAGGTGTCCAGGGACCCTCTCCCAAGCAGGGAGTTTCTTCATTATCCGGGAGGGTGACGTCCCCCTCACTTATGGGAGTGAGAGGTACCCTCATGCCAGCCCAAACAGTATGACTGGCCATAGCTTTGCGTCTGTATTGCTCACAATGTCACCTTAAAGCCTTGTGGCCATCTGGCACAGACCCAGGCTTTTGCAGCCTCCTCGGAAGGGTGGGGGTCAAGGTCATGCTCTGCAGCTCCACTGAAGGTCCCCCCCTCCACATTGGGGAAAAGTCAGCCTGTTTTTCCCAGTGGGGACAGCCCACATGGGTGGGGCACCCCCCTGATAGAGCAGGGGCTCGGGGAAGCTTTCAGGCCTGACCCTGGAGTCTCCAAGCAGCATCACTCCTCCAGGTCTGGGCTCTGAGTTTCCCGGACCTTGCTGCAAGAGAGAGCTTTGTTTAATTTCATGTTTCAGAACATTACAGTGGCCTGGACAAGCCTTCTAGGCAGAGTCATTTTAATTAGCACAGTGGCTTTCCTGGGAAAAGCATTTTCCAGGCTTCAAAGAACCTTGGATTGATTCTCTAACTTTGCATGAAGGTCCCTGGACCCTCTCAGCCACGATGCTTGTTCAACTCAGGTTCTCAAATCAGAAATGTAGGGATTTTTAGGTGCTAGGCTGAGCCCCCTGCTGGGGTACAGTGGTACACCCCAAAGTCTCATTCTGGCAGGAGAGACAGAGCAGTAACAAATGAGGAAGTGTTGAGCAAGCCCGACCGGGGAGGGTCAGGGCAGAGGGTGGCGTCTCAGCAGAGATCTGGGTGAAGCCAGGGAGACTCACATGAACGTCTGGGAGAGCACACTGCGCACGGTGACCCACCTGATCTGGCCATTTCCCACCCAGCGGGCAGGTAAGATGCCACGGCAGGGTCTTTCAGCCCCTGTGCCTGGACGGCTTGCTTTTTACCTTCTTTTGGCTTTTCCAGCACCTGGGGCTGGGCTGGAACACCGTCCCTGCCCAGAGGCCCTCCACATCAGGCTGCTGTGGCCTCTGCTAAGACGCCGCGCTTTGCCCACGGAGCCAGGCCCTCAGTCCCAGCCTTGGTAGCCTCTTCCTTCTTCCCCTCGCCTCTATTTAAAAACACCTGCTTGCGTCATAGCCTGTCAGATGCTGGACTAGGTGGGCACGGGTGGGCGGGCAGGGGTGTGGAGGGCAGGCAGCCTTACCTCCCTGCTCTCTGGGCCACTTGATGGCTGCCCGGCTGCATCCTGCCTGGCTCTGCCCGGCTGTGAATGTGCCCGGCCCCTCTGGTTACCCCAGGAAACGGCAGCCGCACCAAGCCACGTGCACGACTGTGTGGGAGTTTAATAATCACAGCTGGTGCCTGTGCCGCTCTGCTACTACGTGCCTCCTCCTCAAACGCCACAGCACACGCCCCTCTCCCCTGTCTCCCAGAAGATTCTACATCTTTTAGACTTTGGACTCTTAGCCCCCTAAATTAAATTTTGGAGGGATCTCTTCCCTGTGCCCCTTAGCTCACTCCCTCTTTGTGCAAGAAGGATCAGACCCCAGCGGGAAATAAGGGTTGACTTTGTCCTGAGGCTGTGGAAGTTATGACAGGAAGGGCACCGTAAGTCAGAGTCGCTGGCCTTGGGGTAAGGGCTCGAGTACTATGTAATCAGGGTTGACGACCACTGAATTAGTTAATGCGTCCTCAACACCTAAAAAAATGTATATTTTTGTACATAAATATATGATTTTTTCCTGCCAGAAAGGTGGGATCCCAGTTGGCATCGTCCCCTGCGCCCTCGCCCCGACTGAGCCTGCATTACAGTCCGCCCGTGGCTGACTGTGGACCTGGACAGGCCCTTTAACTTCTCTGTGCCTCAGTTTCCTCGTGGGAATCATAATATTACCTATTTCATTGAGTTATCCTCAGAATTAAACAGCCTCCGTTCTCTCTCCCCTCCTGCTATCGTATGACCTTGACTCATTGCTCATAACCAAATCTTTTGCAAGGAAAATAGCATCTTACTTTTAAAGAGCTGGGTGTGTGGGGGGAGCAGTGTTCTTTCTGGAGGCATCTGAGTTTGAGAAGTCCGGGACCCCGCGGCCTTCTCCCTACACAGAGTGTTTTCAAAGTTAACTTTGGGACGTTCCCTGGGAGAGGTGGACTGACGCGCAGAACCGACCCGAGGGGATCTGAGCAAATTCCACCCTAGTCAATTCCTGGTGCTCGGCGAAAGATGCTCTTCCCATCAGGGCTTCGGAGGCGGCACATTTGCAGACAGTTCCTGCCTGGTCCCGGCTACGGCGCGGGGGTCCCGTCACCCCCGGGGCTCGGCGCGGGCCGCCCCCACCCTGTCCCCCGCGCCCCCTCCGCTCGCCGCCTCCTCACCTATCAGCTTTCCCGTGCGCGTCGCCGCACGGCTCCTCCCACCGCCCAAATGCCGAGCGGAGCGCGGTCGGCGGCCTGGACTGAGCCCCTGGAGCAGCGCCGCGCGCCTGCCCCTGCCCGCGGGATACGGCGCTGAGCCCGCGGCGACGTCCAGCCCGGCCCGGCCGCCGAGCCAGCCCCACGCGCGGTAAGGGCCTGAGGGGACGGGGACGGCGGGGGCGACGGGGACGACGGGGACGGCGGGGACGGGTCCCGCAGCGCGCGCGGGGGGCGTGGGTATCAGCGCGCAGGTGACCGCAGCGCGGCCGCCCACTGCGGGCTTGCCTTCCTGTTTTCTTTCTTCTTAAATTAAGGGAAAGAAAATTGTTCAGACCAAATTTCATTCAACTTGGTGTGAAAATGTATCGGTGTATCAAATCTGTGGCTGCTCACGCCGCACGCCGAGGAAGTTGTCTGTGAGTGGGTGGGCACAGTGCAAATGGAGACGAGGAAATGGAAACACCCCCCAGTCAACCTCTGAGCTCCCTGCTGCGGCGGCTCCTGCAGAATGTCGGGGTTGCGCAGGTGGGGGGAGGGTACGATCGTCTAGAGCGTGAAAAAGACATCATTTCATCGAGCAAAGACAAGGGGTTTTCACTTTGTGGGGAGGACCAGAAGGAAGTCTCTCTAGGACATTACTGAACACAGTTGGGTGCCTTAAGATTCAGTAATCCAGGTTAAAAAACCAGTATCTGTATCAGTCATGCAGCTTCCAAATAATTGAAAACTGAATCTGCAGTAATCAGATGTTGTAAAATTATTTTTCACTATTTATATTAAAATTGCAAACTTAAATCTTTAATACGTATAGCAACTTCTTATAAATATTAGTATTTC
Organism: Nycticebus coucang; assembly: GCF_027406575.1. Taxonomy (NCBI): domain Eukaryota; kingdom Metazoa; phylum Chordata; class Mammalia; order Primates; family Lorisidae; genus Nycticebus; species Nycticebus coucang. The sequence continues at coordinate 6,257,360 of NC_069795.1, read as the reverse complement.
TTCTCTCTCATCTGGTCAGATACCTTTATAGTTGCCTTTTACTATTCCCTTGCTCAAAGAGACGAGGAGGAGTAGAGTTTAGGGGAGGTACAGATCTGGGGAAGTGTCTTATTCCAGTGAGCGCTGGGGGTGGGATGTGGCTGTTGTTTTTGAGTATTCTATAGAGGTAAGAAATTCTTAGAGGTGCGTTTGTGCGTAAATGCATGCTAACTCTGCCCATTTTTTGTGTATAATAAAATCTGTCAGTTAAATTGTGTAGCCTTGTATATGCCCCATCTTTAGTTTTTTCGATTTAAAACAGGTGCATGTAATATGCAAATTTGGTTACAAAGAGAGGACATTTAATATCTTTTAAGTAAAGACAGCACATGTATTAAGACTTGTATTTCCTTTCATTTTTTTTCCTTCTCTTTTTAAGTCAGCTTGTCTTTTACAATGTCTTTGTTGGGGGTAAATATAAAAATAATTAAAATCTGGTGTGTTCAGGAAGGAGCTCAACCTGTGGTCCCCTGACAGTAACGTCTGGAAATGTGTCTCAGAGAGAGGTATTTCACTACCCCGTCACCTCAGAAAATTGACAGGGACGATGCTGTCCTGGCAAAGGTTCTTTTGGACATGGGCATCCTTTCTTTTGCAGGATTTCTAAGTAGGCACTTTGAGTGAACAGCAGCCACCTTCGTTAGTTGATTTTGTGAGATTCTGCCTGCTTAGCCATGGGCCCAGCTTCCCTTTTGGGGGTGGCTGTCCTCATCCTTTCAGCAGGTGGCACCAGAGTGCAGCCCTTCTTTTCTGGGTTTACTCCACTGCAGTTGTCAGCTGCAGACTACTCAAGCGCTGTCCTGCAGGGGTCTCAAGGTCTCTTACCTCTTCCTGCCTGGGCATGGAACTGGCACTGGGTGCTGATCCGAGGTGCTGATGCCCAGTGGACCCCCCACTTTGCCTTCCATGCTTGCTTGTCCATTGGACTTGGCTTCATGATCCTATTTTCTGTGTGACTTCTGCCAGCACTAGATTCTGATCCTCAATCTCAGTTCCAGTGGCTTTGAAAAGCTGCCTGGCCCTGGTCAGCTTCTCCCTGAGGTGACTGGGATGCTGATGAGGTTCCCTTCTTGAACCTGACACACCTTGAACCATGCCCCTATGTCCCTATCAACCAACTGTTAGGACCTAACATCCTTGTTCCTGGGCCCCACCCAGACTGGTGCTTCGGGCCTTCTGTGTACATTGCTGTTCTGCTGACCTTTGTCCCTTAGCTCCCTTGTACTTTCTCTGCTGCCTCTCCCTGCTCCTAGAAAAGTCCCATGACTACTTGAGGGCTCCTCTCAGCCCTTCTACTTCTAGGCTCTTCATTCTGTGTTAGCCTGAGGATACGGTTTGGTCAAGCTTTGTGGCTAGCCTCTTAAGGGCCTTGACAGCACTTTTTTTGCCTATGAAAGGAGCGCAGTGGGGAACTATAGGAGTGATTACTCAGCGTGTCAATAATGGTCAGATACCTTTATAGTTGCCTTTTAGAAGGAAGGGGGGAACTATAGGAGTGATTACTCAGCGTGTCAATAATGGTCAGATACCTTTATAGTTGCCTTTTAGAAGGAAGGGGGAAAATGCGGAGTATAGGAGCAAGAAGTGGTTGTTAGGGAGGATGAATACATGGGAAGAAAACAGACGTACTTATAATGCCATACTAGTGTTGAGTTTTGAATGATTTCAGGCTGGTATTCAAGGGGATAGTGAAAAAGCCCCTTCCAAAGGTTTTTCTGATCTCCACAGGTTTTTTTTTTTTTTTGCAGTTTTTGGCCAGGGCTGGGTTTGAACCCACCACCTCCGGCATATGGGGCCAGCAACTCTTTGAGCCACAGGCACCACCCATCCACAGGTCTTTAATTCATAAAGTATTCTTCATAACAAGTGGTCTTGTTGCAGGAAGATGAGGCCCAATGGAGAGAAAGAGCACCCAGACACCGTATTTAAGAGGAAAAGGCTTTTACTCAGCTGGTGGAGCTAACAGCATAGAGCAATTCGAAATGGCCCTGCTCCCCGACTGGCTTGGTCTTTCCCTTTTTATCTCCAGTCAAAAAGTTCCAATCCATGGATACCTTTCTCACTGGTCAGTTTGAATCAAGCTGGAGAAACTGTTCCAGCCCCCACAGAACTACAGGATTTCACAGAAGTGGAAATTTCCAGGATCCAGGAAGTTAAGTCTACAAATTCCTAAGATCTGGGTCGCCATGGAGAGGACCCTGCAGGGGTATCTTTGTGGACTCCTTGAGAAGACATCTGTCCTCCTAGACCTCACCCTTCCTGGGTATTCTCTCTCAGTCCTATTTTGGGGTGGAATTTCCTTAGCTCTGTTACTGGACAAAGAGGGTCCAGCTGCCTGTCACCGTCAGCCAATATACAGAGACTGGGACAGGTCCACCAAACTTTGTCAGAAGGCCAGTGATTCTGGACAACAGTGAGAGTAGCCTCTCCAAGACTCTTCTGTTCTTCTATTTCCAAAATCACGGTTTTATATATAATGGTTCACAGAAAAGCCTACATTAACTCTAATTTTAAATAATAAACAGCATAACTCAGTGACTGTCCATTACATTTTCAAATCAAAAGTTAATTCTCTATTCAAGAGGGGCTTCTTTAGGGTGGGAGCTAAATTTACAAAACAATAAGAACAGGAGACTGGGGATGAAGGTCACTTAGGCCCTACACCCATCAGACCGGCTGTGTCCTGCAGGCCCTGGCCTGACAGACTCTGTTTTATCCTCACTGTCTGTGCTTTCAACTCCTTCTGTGACCTTAGGCAAGTCACTTATTTTCCCTATGCTTCAGTTTCCTCAAAAATCAGACAGAATAATTGTACTTATTTGATAGGAGGTGGTTATGAAGATTAAATGGTTCCATATTTAAAAAGAACAGGGCAGCACCTGTGGCTCAAAGGAGTGGGGCGCTGGCCTCATAAGCTGGAGGTGGCGGGTTCAAACCCAGCACTGGCCAAAAACTGCAGGGAAAAAAAAAGAACATTACAACAGGTATATGTGTGTTATCTAAGTTATACCTATTATTGTTTTCTTATTATGTCCCAAGCACTTTAGTATGCTAAATAATATTGTTTTGGAACAAGAATCAGGTATGAAAATAAACAGAACTACTTTCTTTTATTGAATTTTAAAAAATAATGTGGTTTGAAAAATAATTGCCAAAAAAGTGTACCAAAAATATTTTGAGCAGCAGCGGAATTATTGCAATAGGATGACTAATAAGGAACAATAATTTGTTGCCTAAATTTTGGTCGCTATCTCTTGGTTAAGCTCTACGATAGGCAGGAGGACCACTTGTGCCCAGAAGTTTAAGAGGAGCTTGGGCAACATATAGAGACCCTGCTTCTTAAAACAAAACAAACAAAAGAAAAGAAAACACAATGGCTCTCAAGATCTTAATCACCCAAAGCCATTCCTCAGTATTATTATTTACATTTACAACTTGTCTTTTCTAATTTATTTATTCGTTCCATAGTGGTCTTTTGGCCATCCCTGTGTTTCCTGCAAGTTCCCTTTTTAATCTCATTCTGTCTACCTGTCGGCTCAGGTGTCCTTCCTTGTTTTTTTCTGCTGATTTCATGTCCTTGATTTCTTGTAGCTGCAAGTCATTTATCATAAAAACTTTTACCCCACATCTGGGAGTATGCCTTCTGTATGCTTTTGGTGTGTTTCCTTTTTCTTCCCTGCCCATCCTTTCTGTAGTATTTACATGTATTGGCTCTGCGGTTTCTTTCTCCCTCAAGCATATTTAACAAGACTGTTCAGCTGAACCTTCAGATACAGGTTGAGTGCATTGTCTTTGATTGCTTCTTTCCTTCTGTGAACTTTGTTTCCTTCCCAGAGGTTCCATGTGTGCCCTGGTTGTTGTGGTTTATCTGCTTTTCTGTTGCCTGAGGATATGGAAGAAGGGGTTGGAGTAGTAGGCACCTAAAAACAGCTGGGCCTTGCGGCTGGCACCTGTAGTCCCAGCTGCTAGGGAGGCTAAGGCAAGAGATTCACTCAAGCCTAAGAGTTTGAGGTTGCTGTGAGCTGTGAGGGCATAGCACTCTACCGAGGGCAACAGAGTGAGACTGTCTCATACAAACAAACAACCCCCCCTCCCACCCCCAAGAAATCCTAGATCCTTCATTTTAGTAATATACATTTCAAATCTCTACTCCTAGTCTATGGCTTGTATTTTTTACATTTTATTAAATGATAGTTCTTCATGTTCTTTTCTTTTTCTTTTTTTTTTTCTGAGACAGTCTTACTATGTTGCTCTTGGTAGAGTGCTGTGGCGTCACAGCTCACAGCAACCTCAAACTCTGGGGCTTAAGTGATTCTCTTGCCTCAGCCTCCAAAGTAGCTGGGACTACGGTGCCTGCCACAAGTCCTGGCTATTTTTTGTTGTTATTGTTGTTGCAGTTGTCATTGTTGTTTGGCAGGCCTGGGCTGGGTTTGAACCTGCTGACCCCAGTGTATGTGGCCGGCACCCTAGCCACTGAGCTATAGGCCCTGAGTTGATAAGTTTCTCATTTTCAATTTGGTCAAACTTACCAAAAGTAAAGCTGCAAAAATTATACAGAGTTTTTGTATACCTTTTATGGAGCTTTCCCCCCCAAATTAACATCTTACATAACCATAGTTCACATTTACAACTTGTCTTGGTTAATTATTGAGGACCAGGAAATTCACAATAATGTAGTGTCCTTATATCCTTATTCTTCAGAACTTATTTAAATTTTGCCAATATTCCTGTTAATGCCCTTTTCCTGACCCCAGCCACAGCCTCATGGTACCTTTGGTTGTCACATCACCCTGTTCAGGTTCAATCTGTAATAGTTCCTCAGTTTTCCTTTGTCTTTTGTTAACTTGACACTTTGAGAGAGTTCAGGCAAGTTATTTGTAGAATATTCTCCAATTTGGGGCTTGCCTGACATTTTCTTTCCTTTTTCTTTTTTTTTTTTTGAGACAGAGTCTCAGTCACCCTCGGTAGAGTGCTGTGGCATCACACCTCACAGCAACTTCAAACTCTTGTGCTCAAACCATTCTCTTGCCTTAGACTTCCAAGTAGCTGAGACTACAGGCACCTGCCACAACACCCGGCTGGGGTCTAGTTCTGGCTCAGGCTGGTCTTGAACTCGTGAGCTCAGGCACTCCACCCGCCTTGGCCTCCCAGAGTGTTAGTAATAAATAATACAACAGAAATTTGATAAATTTGATGCATTTTCTCATTGGGAATAATTTGTATGTTGATTCTCTTGAAGGTTTTATGTAGATAATTGCATTAGATATTTTGGTTATTTCTGTCTTAGCGTAGGATTTTGCTTCTCCAACCTCTTGTAGTTAGGCAGACCATGTTACTTTTCCTGGCCAATGAAATGGAAGCTGAAGGAATGTGGGTGGAGACATTCAATTGCAGGTGCTTGACTTTCCAACTCTGCCTGCTCTGCTTGTGTAAGCAAGTGTTGACATGAACAAAACATGAGATAAAAATAACATAAAATGATAAGTCAGCCTATAAGGCACAGCTATCTTTAACAGTAGCCTATATCAACAATGGACTTTGCTTATGTGAAAATAAACTTGAAGGGTTAAGTCCCTGAGATTTTGGGGTTGTTTGTTGCATAACCTGCTTATTTGGTTAGATACAAAATCATGTTTAGTTCTTTCTCTTACAATTCTTCTATTTATTTATTTTTTTTCTGGTCTTATTCCATTGGCTAGGAACTCAAGTGCAGTGTTGAATAAAAGCAGTGTTAATACACATCTTTGTCTTGATCTTGACCTTAAAGGGAATGCTTTTAAGTTTCACTATTAAGTATATTTGTTTTAAATGTTGATGAATACTCTTTGTCAGATTACTCTTTTTATTATAAATTAGTCTGAATTTTATACAGTTTTTGGTGTATCTTTTGAAATAATTGTGTATTTTCTCCTCTTTAAATTCACTGATAATAGTATATTGATACATTTCTTATGTTTTATGTATTATTTGAGAACTTTCCATTTGTGTTCAAAAGAGATATCATCCATAGTATTTTTTTTCTTTTACTGTCCTTGTTTGAAGTTGAATATTTCTTCTATGTTTCTCTGAAATAGCTTGTACAAAAAAGGATTTCTTTTGCTCTTTTAAAATTTGGCAAAGCTCATCTCTAAATCTGTCTGGGTTGTTTTACTTTAGAGTAGAGGCAGTGGACTTCTAATTACAAATGTACAGATTCATTGCCTGTACAAATAATTGATAATTTGTTCATTCAGATTCTGTTTCTTCTTTAGTAAACTATGTTAATTTGTGATTATACAAAACTATTTCATTTGTTTTGAAATTTATAGGCATAAGATTGTTCATAGTATTATGATTAAAAAAAACTTTCTCTGTGGTTAACTTTTTTTCACTTTAAATACGGTTTATTTGTGTCTCTTTTCTCTTGTTAAATCTTGCTAGAGCCTTATTTTATTAGTTCTCCTGAAAGAAAAAGTTTTGACTATGTAAATATTTGGTTATTTTATTCTTTATATCCTCACTTGACACTCACATCTGATTTTTTCCCCTTTTTATATTTAAATGTTTACTTTGTTGTTTTCTTTTTTCTAGCCTTTTGATTTATATGCTCTATTGACTTTTTTTTACTATAACTTTATTCCTAAATTTTTTTTTTTTTTTTTTGTAGAGACAGAGTCTCACTGTACCACCCTCAGGTAGAGTGCCGTGGCGTCACACGGCTCACAGCAACCTCTAACTCTTGGGCTTACGCGATTCTCTTGCCTCAGCCTCCCGAGCAGCTGGGACTACAGGCGCCCGCCACAACGCCCGGCTATTTTTTTGTTGCAGTTTGGCCTGGGCTGGGTTTGAACCCGCCACCCTCGGCATATGGGGCCGGCGCCCTACTCACTGAGCCATGGGCGCCGCCTGTTCCTAAATAATTTTTATTTGCATTCCACAAGTTTTAATATGTTAGTCTTTCATTGTTATTTGGTTTAAATGCAATTTCCTCTTTAAGCCATAAGTTATTTCAGGTATATACCTTTGAAAGTTTCAGAACATCATTTTTTCTGTGATGTTTTCATTATTACTTTTTAATTTCTAGATTAAGTTTTTGTTCTATGTTGCTAGAGGCTTACGAGTTTCTAGGGATCTAGAACGTTCCTTGGTAAGTTGCCATGTGGTTTTCATGTTTGGGGTTTGCATTCTTTGTGTCTCTTTCAGCTGCACTAGAGCCTGGGTTCTTTTCTTTCTTTCCTTGTTTCTTCTCTCCTCCCTTTTACCCCTCTAACTATTTGCAAGTATCTTCCCCACCCATCTTTCTGTTTTTACTTTGGGTGTGTCCTATGATCTTATATATGGTTGGATTTTTTCCAACCTGTTTTTAAACTAGTGAGCTTAATCCATTTATAATTGTGATTTCTGAGACATTTGGGCTTGATTATCTCATTATGTGTTTTCTCTTTAATAACTTTTTTCTTTGGGTTTCTTTCGTTCGTTTTTTGTCTCCTATTAGATTGGTCAAGTTTTCTATATTTCCATCTTGTCTCTCTTTGCTGGTTTGCAGGTGAATGGTTTCCATTCTTTTAGCAATTATGATTATCTTTATTTATTTTTTTAATTGATTATTTTTTATCAAATCATAACTTTGTACATTGATGCATTTATGGGGTTCAGGGTACTGCTTCGATGTACAATGTGAAATGTTCACATTGAACTAAGTGACACATCCATTACAATTATACTCATTTCTTTTTTTTTTTTGGCCAGGGCTGGATTTGAACCCATCACCTCTGGTAAATGGGGCTGGCGCCCTACTCCTTTGAGCTACAGTTGCCATCCTATGCTCATTTCTTAATAGTTTTGAAATGTACCATTGCATCATGCACATTAGGTGAGGTCCCCCCAAATACCCTCCCTCCTCCTATATCCCCCCTCCCCTTCCTTCTCTCTCCTCTTCCCTTCTACTTTCTGGACTATTGTTGCCATTACTATGAGTGTGTAGGTGGTCATATATTGACATCAGAGTAGTATTGAGAACATTGGATATTTTTTTTTCCCCATTCTTGAGATACTTTACTAAGAAGAATATATTCCAGTTCCATCCAGGTAAACATAAAAGATGTGGAGTCTCCATCTTTTTTATGGCTGCATAGTATTCCATGGTGTGCATATACCACAATTTGTTAATCCATTCATGGGTCGATGTGCACTTGGGCTGATTCCATGTTTTGGCTATTATGAATTGGGCTGCAATAAACATTCTGGTGCAAATGTCTTTGTTGTAAAATAATTTTTGATCATCTGGGTATATACGTAGTAGAGGAATTACAGGATGGAATGGTAGGTCTACTTTTAGTTCCTTGAGTGTCCTCCAAATTTCTTTCCAAAAGGGTTGTATTAGCTTGCATTCCCACCAACAGTGTAGAAGCGTTCCCTTCTCTCTGCACAATTATGATTATCTTTAATCTTTTTTTTGAGACAGAGTCTCACTCTGTCACCCTGAGTAGAGTGCCATGGTGTCATAGCTCACAGCAATCTCAAACTTTTGGACTCAAGTGATCCCCTTGCCTCAGCTTTCCCAGTAAGGCTGGGACTATAGGTACCTGACACAATGCCTGGCTAGTTTTTCTATTTTTAGTGGAGGCAAGGTCTCCCTCTTACTGAGATTTGTCTCTAGCCCCTGAGCTCAAGGGATCCACCTGCGTAGGCCTCCCAGAGTGCTGGGATTACAGGTGTGAGCCACCTAGCATGGCCGATTTTCTTTAATCTTGAGTTGTGTACTTTAGCCATATATAAAATAAAAATTTTCATTATTTCTATCATTTTCTCTGTCATAGCATACTTTAATTAGCAAATAAGCTGGTTTCCTTATTTTGTAATTGTTCCCTAGTTGAACTTTTTATTTTTTACTTTTTTAAAAATATTTTTTGTAGAGATGGGTCTTGCTATGTTGCTCAGGCTGGCCTTGTGCTGGGCTCATGTGCTCCTTACACTTTGGCCTCACAAAGTGCTGCGATTACAGGTTTGAGCCGCTGCACCCAGTTGTTAACAATTCTGTAAGCATGAACATTTAGTTATTTTAGTGAGCATAAATTAATGAAATCTAATGATGGATTTGATCAATTTCTATGCTCGTTTTTGTGTCCTGTATCTTGACATTACCTGAATTTATGCTCAAGTGCATCTATGAATGATTCTTTCAGTGAGTGAGGCTACATTAATGATAAACTCTCTTAGTATTTCTCTGTTTGGAATGTCTTAATTATGGTTTTACTATTTCATTTTAATTTAACTGGGTATAAAGTTTTAGAGTGGCGGTTATTTCTTCCAGTGTTTTGAAATATCTTATTGCTTATATTATTGGTCATGGAAAATCGCTGACAGTCTGTCACTCTTCTGTAGATAATGTGTCTCTGGCAGCTTTTAGGCTTTTTCATCCTTGATGCTCTCACTATGATGTGGTGAGATTTGGATTTGTCTTTATTTACAGTCCTGGTGTTATGCCCAGGAGTCTCTCAAAGACCATACGGCAGACAAGTCAAATATAAAGAGGAGCCCTTTCATTGAAGAGCTGTCCACGACTGCCTCAGTGTCCCAACGTGGGGTTTCTGAGAGCAGCCCCGAGTGCTTACGGGGTCGGGTTTTTAAGGCTTGTTCTGCATCCTGGTTGGCACACGGGCTGCCCGGCTGCATTCCGGTAGGTTAGCAAGCATCGTGCAGAAGCAGAATTTTGCAGTTAGTCATACATCTTTGTTTCAGTACTTTCTCCACCGGGTATTTCTTAAAGGTCAGTCTGGGGACAGTTGGCACTTCCTGGTCTGTTTCTCAGGGAGTTAGGCAAGAAGTCCGTGAGTGCTTTCTCATCTATATCGGGAGTGAACCAGACGTACTCCATTTTGTTGAGGGCTTGTAGCCTAGAAATTTGCCAAGAGTTAACTGGTATTTTTCTACCTTAGGTTAGGCCTAATACTGGGTACTTAGAATACAGTTTTCACTGGGGGGTTCATACTTTCAATTCTGGAAAATTCTTCACTGATATTTCTTCACATATTTTTTCCCTCTTCCTTCATTTCTTCCTTCAGGAAGTCTTGTTAGAGTAAGTTGACGTTATCTGTCTGCCCCCTCTCCGTTGTCTTTCTGATAAGTCCTGGTTGTCAGTGGAGATAGTCATCTCGGGGGAGAGGTAGCAGCTTCCTTCCTCCTGGAGGAAGTGGAAAGGCCAGTCTGGAGTTCTCTCCTCACTTTCCTCCTGAGGACCATCACCCTGACTTAGGCTTTGTATTACCACCTCTGTTCGCCTTTCTCCACCCTGGGAGACTGTTGTACGAATTTCATGCCCTCAACTTGTCTTTGTTTGAGCTTCCCTGGAGAAAGGGAAAGGTACATTAAAAGTTCTGGTGTGTTCCCTGTTTTTCCCTGGCCACCACTTTCAAGGAGTGTGCTAAGAGTTGTGTCCCTTTGTTTGAGTTCTGCTTGTATATTTTTGGCCAATTGGAACTTATTTTTTCATTTCAGTGTTGGACAAAGTAGGGAAACAAACACCTCAATGCCGGCTACACGCATCCGGAGTAAGAGCAGCAGTCCTAATCGTTTCAGCCCATCAGCAGTTGGTCATGGGTGTTCAATATCCCAGTTTTGTGTGCAGGCTGGCACAGTGAACAGGTGTTTGGTAGCTTTGGAGAAAACAGGTGCCTATTATAACTGGATATAAATTAAGGAACTGAGAAATTTGAATGAAGAAAGTGGTAGAAAGCTGGTTTTATTAAACCGGAGGTGTTGGTGGAAGGATGGCCATTGATACCACCTGTTGTGAATGCTCCCCGAGGACTCAAGAGTTTTCTGGAGAATCTGTAAATGACTGAATTTGGATTTTTGTGGGACACCTTTATTTGGCTTTCTTGCAGACAGAAATGCCTGATTTAACTCTTTGCTAGTTAGTCGTTTACCTCAAAAGATATGGGAATAAAATTCTCTGCTTCAAGGCTATATAGGTTTTTTTTTTCCTCCCCACTTTCTCTTAAAAATCTTGTTTTTGCTTCTGCTCTGAGACTCAGTTTGCCAACTGAGTCCCTCCCATGGGGGAAAGTCATTTACATGAAAGACAACTACATTACATGCAAAATCAGGAATCTTCTCTGGGTTATTCTTTGACGGATCTGCGCTTCACACTTCAGACTTGGGGTGTAGGTATCACTTATGTGTAATATTACATCTGCACCTGCCCACTTCCCTGCTCTGGTGACTTTTAACACTTGCTATTTACATGTGTCTAATGGAAGCTCTTTCATCGATCGTCTGTAGCAGTCATGGCATGAAGAAGCCAAGTAGGTTGTGCATGTTTTACCATTAGCTTTCTCTGGCTAATGAAAACTGATAACACCAGATATCTCATGGGAGATTTGAATGGTCTGAGTTAGAAAGGCAGATGTGTGGTCTAGTTATTCAGATTCACAGGGCTGGTGGCTCTCCCCCTCCGTTCATGCTGGTCACCTGTCACCCCACTTGGTCAGTCTTTTATTTCTGATTTCTTTAAGTCTGATTTCTTCCTTAGTCCAAGGGCTATGTTCCTTAAAGCTCTTCTAGTTTCAAACACATGTAGGCTATCTTGCCTAGGAATCTCCCACTTGAGATTCATTCTGCATGTTAACTTTGTAGTTTCCAAGAAGTTCTGCACTCAAGAAACCTGTTTTATTTCATTTAATCCAGTGGTTTTCAAGTTTGCAGTCCCTCCTCCCTCTCACCCACCCCCCAGCTGTCCCCAAACACATACAGGTGCTCTTGATGTGTTGAGGGGCACAGTTTGGGAAAACCTGCCCTACTCCAATGGACAGGACTCTGGCCCTATCTCGGCTTCTCTTCTGCTCTTGCTTTTTTTGTTTTTCTTTTAAAAATTGATAGTTTTATTGGGGTATAACACTAATATCATGAATTTCTTCCATAGAGTTACAATTCGATGAACACTTAAGGGAATTAAATTAATTCTTTAAAAAAAAATTATGGTAATGGGCTCAGTGCCTGTGGCTTAAGCGGCTAAGGCGCCAGCCACATACACCTAAGCTGGCAGGTTCAAATCCAGCCCGGGCCCACCAAACAACGACGCTGCAACCAAAAAATAGCCAGGCATTGTGGCAGGCGCCTATAGTCCCAGCTACTTGGGAGGTGGAGGCAGGAGAATCACTTGAGCCCAGGAGTTGGAGGTTGCTGTGATCTGTGATGCCGCTGCACTCTACCCAGGGTGACAGCTTGAGGCTCTGTCTCAAAAAAATAAAAAAAATTATGGTAATGGCTCAGCACCTGTAGCTCAGGGGTTATGGCACCGGCCACATGCACCGAGGCTGGTGGGTTCGAACCCAGCCTGGACCTGCCAAGCAACAATGAAAACTACAACAAAAAAAATAACCGGGCTTTTACTGTAGTCCCAGCTACTTGGGAGGCTGAGGCAAGAGAATCGCTTAGGCTCAAGAGTTTGAGGTTACTGTGAGCTGTGACGCCACAGCACTCTACTGGGGGCAATAAAGTGAGACTGTGTCTCAAAAAAAAATTATGCTAAAATATACATAAATTAAATTTTCCATTTTAACTGCAATTCCATGATATTTTGCACAAACACAGTGTGGTGGCTCCAACACCCCAACACCCCTATCTAGGTCTAGAACATCTTCATCACCCCAGAAGGAGACCCTGAACCATTGTTAGTCGTTTCTTCCCTCTGTCCCCCACCCCTGGCCACCACCGTTCTACTTTTTGTCTTTATGAGTTTGACGACTCTGGGACCTCATGCAAGCGGAACCATATCGTATTTGTCCTTTTGAGTGGCTTATTTCACTGAACATGACGTCTTCAAGGTTCATGCATGTTGAGCAAGTGACAGAATCTCCTTCCCTTTTAAAACCGAGTAGTATTTCATTGTACGTATGTGCTGCACAGTACGCGTGTGGGTGACACCATCCACGTGTCTTATTATCCATTCATCTGTCAGGGGACGTTTGGTTGCTTCCACCTCTTGGCTATTGTGAGTAATACAGCTGTGAACTTGGGTGGACAAATCTGTTTGCATCCCTGCTTTCAATTCTTTTGGGTATGTGCCCAGACATGGAATTGCTGGATGACAAGACAATTCTATTTTAAATTTTTTGAGGAGCTGCCATACCATTTTCCACAGTTGATGCACCATTTTATATTCCTATCAGGAATGCACAAGAGTTCCACTTTCTCAACTTTCTCTCCAGTAAGTGTTATTTCCTGTTTTTATTTCTATCTCACTGTGATTTGCATTTCCCAGTGGTTAGTGATGTTGAGCTTCTTTTCACGTGCTTATTGGCCTTCTGAGTGTGTTCTTTGGAGAAATGTCTGTTCAAGTCCTTTGCCCTAGTTTTGGGCTGTTCGTTTTTAGATAGACTCCTAATTCTTGACTGATAAGATACTTTTACTGTCTTGGACTTGACTTCTGGGAAGAGATTGCCTGACATTCATTTCTCTTTACCTTCCTATCCCAATCAGAATTCCCAGCAGTCGTCATTTATTGCTTTCCTGGTTTGTCTCGTTCTGAGGCCGGATGGAATGGCTGTGTCCCTTCCTACCCATTCAGGCCCTCTTCTCTTTAGGGTTGGTTCCCTGGGGGTGAATTTTATTTAGGGTAACTCCCATGATCACCTTCCGTTTCTTTCCCAAAGGACTGTCATCTGCTTTCTGATTTTAGCCGCAGTAACTGTGCTGAAGCTTCATTTTGGAAGTCTGAGGGCTTCCCAGTTCCCTGTAGAACTAGTGACTACCCCTTCCCTCTTGAGGCTCTGTTGGTCCCTGGGACGCTCCTTTGTGGCGCTGTGAAGGGGTGTGGGTGGGCGGGTTTAGGGGTGGCCTCTGGTGTGCGATCACCTGGCTGTATGCCTGTCTTTGACCATGAACTCAGTCTCAGACCCAGGCAGGTAACATCACCTTATAGGCTTCTTAGTAAAAGAGGATCTCAGCACCTACCTGGTACCTGTGCACTGGGGTCTTCGTGGGAAATCATTTGAAAAACACTCAGGACATTGGCTGGCACAGGACGTGTTAATAAGCATTGCCTGCTATTGGACGGTCATCTGGCTTTTCTCTTGTATTGACAGGTCCAGTCAATCCTTTTCACCTCCATTTTCCTCCCTCCTGCTCTTCACCCTTCGTTCTGTTCCTGGACAGTGACCCCCTCTGACCCTCCCCATGGCCCTCTTTACTCAGGCAGATTCTGAACAACTCCTCTTCTTGTACGTTTCAGTAGGAGGCTTTTGTGGCACAAAACTGTGCTGCAAGGGCTTGTTTCCCGGAGGACATTTGACCCTTGTCAGATCATTCCACATCAGCTGTCCCCTCTCCAGCTCCCACAGAGCCGTGTCAGGGCTGCCTCAGAGATGGACGAGTTTGCCCTTTTGCCAATTTCTGAGTTGCACTGTTTTGAAGATGAAATCACAAATGTCACCCTGCACGCTGGGCCTATTGGAACATGTCGAGGGATTATGTCCTGAGCCGAGGAACAAATGAAATTGCTGAAGATGTTAGAATGGTCGAGATGATTACCTGGTGCTTAGTAATTTCCAAGTGCAGTGAAGTACTTAATTGACTGTCATAAAAGCTTTGGGAGGTGGTCAGTATTATTTTCTCCTTTTACTTTTGCCAAATGCTGTACTTTTTTTTTTTTTGGAGACAGAGTCTCACTTTGTTGCCCTCAGTAGAGTGTCATGGCATCACAGCTCACAGCAACCTCAAACTCTTGGGCTCAAGCAATAATCTTGCCTCAGCCTCCCAAGAAGCTGGGACTACAGGTGCCTGCCACAACGTCCAGCTAGTTTTAGAGACGGGGGTCTCACTCTTGTTCAGGCTGGTCTCGAACCCGTGAGCTCAAGCATTCCACTTGCCTCGGCCTCCCAGAGCACCGGGATTAGAGGCAGGAACCACTGTGCCTGGCCCCTAAATGCTGCCCTCTTAACATCTTGATCTTCTGTGTGTGTCGTTTCACTTTCTCCATTTCCCGTTTTGCTCCCCCTCCCCCACCAGCTCTCTCTGTCCTTTGGATGTTCTGGAGCTTAGTCCATTTTAAGGAGAGAGTGCATATTTATCAGTGATGTTTTCTTTTAATATTTGAAGTAATTCAATCCCAGTTTTAGTTTTCTTATTCCTGCTGTTTTCTATAACTTCTGTTTTCTAAGTTCTTTGAGAGCTTAGTCCTTGTCTTTCTTCAATAATGAAAATACTTAAGGTCATGTATCTACCTGTGAAAACAACTTTGAATGTATCAAAGGAACCAGACCTTGTATTCCCATTTGTTTTGGTTTGTAATTTGTCATGGCACTTTTAATTTCTTCTTTGATGCTGTAATTTTCTTTTTTTTTTTTTTAAAGGTGTATGTATTTTTTTTTTTTTTTTGTAGAGACAGAGTCTCACTATACTGCCCTCAGGTAAAGTGCCGTGGCTCACACGGCTCACAGCAACCTCTAACTCTTGGGCTTACGCGATTCTCTTGCCTCAGCCTCCCAAGCAGCTGGGACTACAGGCGCCCGCCACAACGCCCGGCTATTTTTTGTTGCAGTTTGGCCGGGGCTGGGTTTGAACCCGCCACCCTCGGCATATGGGGCCGGCACCCTACTCACTGAGCCACAGGCGCCGCCCTGTAATTTTCTTTATTGCTAAGTGGATGAGATTTTTTTAATGATCTTTGGTAAATTTAGTGTTAATTCCCGGTTTTATTGCTTTGCCCAGGGTACTGGCCTACCTGTTTTCCTCTTACTGCAGTACACAGTACCTTGTCGTGCAGAAGGACATACAGTTGTAATAGCAACAATGCTGGTGTAAAATGGAAATGACGCTTATTAGTCATTTATTATGGTATAAACTTGAATTTTTGTTTTTCCAATGGATTTTTAAAAATTCGAATAGAATAAATTCTTAGAGCATATTTCTAGTTTTGCTTTTTAGGAGAAGATAGTCCCAGCCTGTTTTTTAACAGCCACTACTAAAAACCAGATACCTGTAAAAAAATTAAGAGGCATTTATAAAATGGAGCAGGCTGACTCTCTAACAAACTCACCCATGTTTAACAGTTTTAACGAGCTTTTAAAAAGTGTCATATTTCAGTTGTGAATCACTTCACATTAAAATCTGTGGCTTTCCTGCCAAAGTTATCTTTAGTGGATTCTGTGTTCTTGCAGCCAGATTCGGAGTGAAGTGAATGTGAAGCTGGAAGCAGATTCCACAAGAAAACAAATGCCGCGGGGGCAGCGGTTTGAGCGTGTGGGGCTTGTCCCCTCAATGCTCCCTTTGACAACCTTAGCCACACTCTCCTGCCACTCCCATTGCGGGGACTTACTCAGAACTGCCTGGGAATCGGTGGCTCAGGTGAGCGAACTCTCTCTCCCTACACGCGTTGGCTTCCTCCATCCACTCGAGGGTCTGTGCTGGGTTTAGCCTTTCAAGTGGGAAGCAGAGAAAGACACAAGGAGACGGCTTGCACTGGACTGGGAGAGGATGTTTGCTTGTTAGCCTTGTCTTCCCTGTCGCGTTTACTGGATTAGACTGAGCTCCTTGGTTTCAGTGAGGATGGTTTTCCTGGATTCACTGAGAAGCTGTGATTGCCTGGTGGTGACCAGAGGAGGGAAGGCAATCCTGGGAGGTGAGCCCAGGCAGGAATACCAGAGGAAAGGGTGGGACACACCTCAGTGGAAATGGCTCCCTGCTGTCTTTAGGCCTCTCCTTTAACCATTTGTCTACCTTCTATAACTGTTCCTGCCTGTTGAATATTTTCCTGATGGAAATAAAAGTCTATTGGGGAAAAATTATATGGAAAATACCATTTTTTTTCTTTTAAAATACTCAGAAGAGGAAGCATGTACTGAATATTTGTACACTGCAAATATTCAGGTAATGACTGCTTTGGGTAGTTATTTTTACCTAGCAAATGTATCAGTATGCTAGAGCTGCTGTAACAAAGTAGGACAGACTGAGTGGCTCACACAACAGAAATTTATTGTCTCATAGTTCTGGAGGCCAGAAATCTGAGATCAAGGTGTTGAAAGGTTTAGTTCTCCTGAGGGCTTCGAGGGAGAATCTGTTAGAAGGTTTTCCCCAGCTTCTGGTGGTTTTCTGATAATACTATTCTTCTTTGGCTTGTAGAATCATCACCCCATCTCTGCTGTCATCTTCACGTGGCCTTTTCTGTGTACACCTGGGTCCAAATTTCCCCTAATTGTAGGTACACCAGTCATTGTTGGATTTGGGGCCCACTCTACTTCAGTGTGGCCTCCTCTTAACAAATTATATTTGCAAAGATCCTATTTTCAAATAAGGTGATGTCCTGAGGTCCTGGGGGTTAGGATTTTAGGGGACACAATTCAATCCATCACAGTAAATGTTCAAGTCATCCAGTAAAAGTTTATTGAGCATCTATTATGTGAAACATACTGTATGAAGTATTGGAACTTAAATAAATATGATAAATTATTTTCTATACCCAAGCCACCTGCAGCAAGGAATGAAACAGCATGTAAGCAAATAACTATACTGTGTAAGGGTTATGTTTGAGGAATGGTGTGGGTGCCAGGAAGCGGATGGGTTGGCTCTGCTTATTGGGGGAGATGTCAGGGAAGTGTCTTCAAAGGGGCAATTTTTGAGCTCGGTACAAGGGATTAAGAGGAGTTTGCCATGTGGGCCAGAAAGAGCAATGTGGAGATCACAAATAGAATGGTGTGTTCAGGTGGCTCAGGCCATCTTGGGCGGGGCATGGTGTGCATTGTGCAGGTGATAGGCTGCCACAGGAAAGTTTGTGTGTTAGAGGGACATTTCTGGACATGCGGTTTTGAGTGGCTCTTCTGATTGACAGTGTGGGGCTGGCGTGGAGGTGCAGGCTGCAAGACAGGGCAGTGAAAGGCGCGGTGGTCTGCTGCTGGCATCGCTGAGCGAACTCCGAATGCCCTGCAGCCTGGAAGGAGTTGGACTGGAGATGTCTGTGGGTGGCCCAGTCAGCCTTTGAATCTGTGGATGTGACAATTAGACAAAAAGAGTTATTCTGGGTATAACCAAGTGGGTGGATGAGGAAGACCAGGTCGAGCAAGAGCACACCTGAATTTTGAGAGCAGCAGGAGGAAGACAAGTGACAGAGGAGATTCAGAGTGAAAAATCAGGGAGATCAGGAGAGCTGGAAACGAGTACACCATCAGAGTCAAGGGTGCTGGCAGTGGGCAAAAACCGTGGGCAAAAACACTCAGTGTCACAAATAAATAGGTCATGGGAGGTGAAGCGCTCATAAAGCCATGGTGCCTGTGGCTCATTCTTGATGTCACATCTGCCCCTCTCATCTGATCTATCTCACTAGTCTGATAGCCAAAAAGCAACGTAAATCTTTACTGTAATTTTTCAAAGAACACCAAAGATGGATTCTGTGCTTAACGTCCAACAGAATTTAAAATCTCTGTTCCAGATGTCCTCTGTGTTTCCTGCTCCTTTCCCCCACGTTCTCCCGAAGTCTCTCTGATGCAGACTCCCTGGCCCGTCTTCCCTCCAGCACCTCGGGTCTGCCCTGTCGATCTTATTCTGTTCTGCTTGTAAATCTCTGCCTTGCCCAGCGTTCAGCGCAAGTAGCAAGCTGGTAAGGCAGTCCTCTGATACTCTGAGACTGGGGGTGAGGACTAGGTTTTGAGTATTCCCAAGTTAATTATTTCCTGCCCAAAGCCAGCTATTGGTGACCTTTGGCAGTAGGAGTGGAAGCCGGATGGCATTGCACTGGGACTCATGAGTTAGTCTCAGGGGCAGCGTGAGTGGCGAGTAAGCTATTCAGAAGCTTGACTCAGAAGGAAAGGAAAATAGGAGGCTGACCAGATGTCAGATGATTAAGGTAGGGTCTTTTGAACATTTTGAGGGGCAAACTTTTGTTGTGCTATCACACTTAAAGCAGGAATTGCATAAGGAATGGCTGTCATTTTTATGGCAAAATCGATTCCGTTTGCATTACACATTATTACACATTGTTGTTGGAACTGATGAAGAAGGCGGTCAGAGTCCCACCATCCAGAAGCCTGGAACTCAGAATACGGGCATTTTCTACTAGAGAGGCTTGAAAATGCCTCTGGACCATTCTGCTGAGAGGCGTTGGGGTATGAATGTGGGTTCTCCTTGAGAGGGAGGAACAAGCAGAGTGATGGGGCTGAGTGGTGTGAGAGCGAGTGTCCTTAGTTCTGAGGTGGCAGATGCTCCCTGATGACACGTTTCACTTGATTTATACAATGAGTCTTAGTGCTGGGGTTGCAGACGCTCCCGGTTACACAATTCCGATGCCTTATATAACGAATCTCTGTGTATCTCCTTCTACTTCTTCCCACTGAGCGGGGTCCTGGGCCTGCAGCCAGGCAGATACAGTAGCCCGTATTTCCCATGCTTGCTTTTTCCTGCCCCAAGGATTTCTGCTGGAAAGTGATGATGGTCCTCTTCTACTAGAAGGCTGAGTGATTTAGACCTGGGAGAGCAGTGAGTGGCTGTCGTGGTTCATCTAGACAGGGAAGCTGCCTCATTGCATGAGGGCCATGAGTGTTTGCTTTGATTAGTGGTCATGCACCATGATCCTATTAATCAGATAATCAAAAAAAGTACGTCTGACTCAACATTACTCATCACCACTGTGATTAGGTGTTCCCAAGTTCAAGGGGAGAGGTTTAAATTAGAGAAATGGTTATTGCGATGACTTTGATTTTCTTTTCTTTTCCTTTTGAGACAGAGTCTCACTATGTTGCCCTCAGTAGAGTGCTGCAGCATTCATAGCTCACAGCAACCTCAAATTCTTGGGCTTAAGCGATACTCTTGCCTTAGCCTCCTGAGTAGCTCGGACTACAGCACCCACCACAATGCCTGGCTGTTTTTTTGTTGCAGTTGTCATTGTTGTTTAGCAGGTCCGTGCCGGGTTTGAACCTATCAGCCTCAGTGCATGTGGCCAGCACCCTACCCACTGAGCTATGGGCTCCACACTGACTTTGATTTTCTTTGGTTCTGTACTTAATGTGGTACCAGGAGGTACAAAGTGGTCAACAGAATTTTGTTACGGAGGCACATTCACAAGTTTTGAATCAAAATCTGGGTAAGGATATTTGTAACTGGCACAATATTTATACACAAATGGCCACTGGGACATTGGTTTCTAGGGTGTGTTGTTAGAATTTGCTTCCTAGTGGCCCTGAAATCTTTCATGGCAACTTACCAGGAGTCTTCACATTCTTAAAAATGAAGCAGGAGCTTCTCAGGGGCTCAGGTTTTTCTTGCTGATGATGCTTGAAATTCCTTCTCCAGAGACTGAAGCTTTTAATTCTAGAATAAAAGTTCAAAATATGCAAATGCATTGATTTAAGATGACAGCTGTTAACACTGACAAGGTTCTTTCTATTCCACAAATGGCTCTTACATATATTTGCTTTACTTTGCCCTCTCAATGGTCCTATGATTCATTATTGTCTTCCTTATTTTCTGTTTGGAAAGATGGAGGCTCAGGGCTTTGAGGAACTTGGCCACAGTCAAATAGCAAGGATGGGGTAAGTGGTGGAGCCCTAAGACTAGGTGTCGGTCTTTAGGATGTTTGCACAGCTCTACTTCTGAGTCAGTGGCTTCTAAACTCTTTTGCATGACCCTAAATCCCTTTTACATGGTGATTCAGCACACACAAGGGATCCACCAAACAATTTTTGCCTTGATGGTTCCCATTCTTTCTAGCATTTTATTTTATTCAATGCAGTTTTCTCTTCAATGTTGGTCTTACTGAACTGACTTCATAATGCTCTAATGGGTCATGATGCAGAATTTGAAAAAATTGTGTATTCGGTTCCTTTCCTGAGAAGTAGAGGAAGGTCAACAGTGGAGGACAGTGGACGAGGGACATGTGTGTATGTTTCTGGGGTGGGGTGGGAGAGAAGTGGCCTCTCACACCCATTTCCCACAATTGGTCATGTGGCCCCGCTGACTGCTGCAGGGTGGGAAAGTGTTGGGAGCTGATGGGAGCGTGGGGCAGCATCACACTCCTCGGGTTCCTCCCGTTCAGGCCGCTTCTTTGGCCGTTGTCTGTTGTGATGGTCGGCTCAGTCTGCCCAGTCCTTCCTGCTAGCTGTCAGCTCTCTTCAGGTGCCTGCTGTTTTGCTGTTGGTCGCTCAGATCTGTGAGGTCTAGTGGTGCGGTCTCGGAAGTTCCAGGGATGTCTCTTGGTGACTCTGCAAGGTGTCAAACCTCTGCAGGGGCCTTGCCCTGCTCCCATCAGCAGGTTTCTTGACTCTTACCAAGTGTCTGGGCCTCAAAGTTTGTCTAGAGTCTGGGCACAGGGACCTGCTTCAGGCCAAGCCAAGCGATCTTGGACCCAAGGAGCAGAAGTCATGAGATTTTGCTGTGTTTCTATTAGAAAAACAACTCAAAGCACAACTCCTGCTGCGTCTGGGCTGTGCCTCTTCCTGCTTTCCCAAAACCACTCAGAGGTGATGGCAGGCATAGGAAAGCACTTGTCACCTTGGGATAGAAATCACCTACCTTTTACAAGAATGTCCCACTGTGAGATCAGAATGCCAACTATGCCATCTGCAGTGGAACTGAGAGCTCAAAAAAGCCACCATAACAGTGTTCTTCAACCTTTTTTTTAACCCCCCCCAGCACACTTGAACCTATAGTTCAACTTCTGCAACATGCTTAAATTATGTTGATTAAAAATTTTTTTTTAAAAGAATATACTTCCTGTACTTTGAACTTGTTTCGAAAATAATTTCATTGATGATCTTTAAACATTTTTGTGGCACATCAGTTGAAAATCACTGTTCTAGCTTAGGATGAATGGTAATAATCACAATTAATAGGGGAAGTAGTCTCCAGAGTGGGCCTGCCTGGGTGAAACAGAGTGTAGATATTAGGATTCGGCTTTTTGCTCATCTGTAGATTTTTTTTTTTTTTTTTAAAGAGAGAAACTCACTCTGTGGCCCTGGGTAGAGCGCTGCAGCATTATGATAACTCACAGCAACCTCACATTCTTGGGCTCAGGTGATCCTCTTGCCTCAGTTTTTCTATTTTTGGTAGAGACAGGGTCTCACTCTTGTTCAGGCTGGTTTCAGTCTCCTGAGATAGCAATCCACTCCTCTTGGCCTCGCAGAGTGCTAGGATTACAGGCGGGAGTCACTGCGCCCAGCCTCATTTGTAGATTTTTGAGGCCATTTTCTGTTAGGGCTGAGAGGGAGCTGTGTGTGGTGCAATCCATGGAGAAAGTCTCCCCACAACTAGAGTAAGAGGAAGTGGAGAGCAATATGCCTTTGCTGGCACAAGATGAATGTGCAAAATCTTATCATCTTTTCAATGGAACCTTCTGGGGTTATTCAGCTGAAAAATCTTCCCTGCTTCCCTGTTTCATGCAGGGAACATCCGCATCAGGTGTTTCTTGGTCCTGCCCTCTTCTGCGTTCCCAGCTCCTCTGTTGCCCCATGGGAGGTTGTGTCCTGGGAGCTGGAAACCCCTCATCCCCCAGCTCACCTGGCTGCTCTGGGCTGTGGCAGCTCCCTGCACACCCTGCTCTTTCCTGCCCCTCATATCTTCTGCTCAGTTGACCTGCCCTGGCCAGGCTTCTATCATACTGCCTAGACATGGGGCGACATTGACAGGGCCGTAAACTCACAAACTTGCCACCAGGGAACTCAGGGCCACAACTTTTCTTGCAGTGGGATTCAGGGGTGCTAGAAAGAGGGCACACAGCACAGGGACTGATGGGCAAGCGTTGTCTGAAGGTGGCAGTTTTTGAAATGAGAGACTTTCTGTTTGATCTTCAGGTACATTTGGGGCCCTTGGTTGTCTGCAAGGGGGTACTTGAGCCCTTGGGGATGTTTTGAAGGAGGAAGGATTGCTCACACCCTGTGTGCAAGAAGCTTCCTGTGGCTTGTCATTTCCTGGAGCACGTAAGGGTCAGAGGGTTTTTTGGCCTGGCTGCAAAGAATCGTAGAGGTGTCGGGGAACTGCCGTGCTGTAAGCCCTGCAGTGCTTGACTTCTGTGGCTTTGGATGGATAATATCTGTGAGTGGAAATTTTAGAAACCCCTTGATCACTTTCATAACATGTATTTTATCATCCTGGCCTATCCTGATGTTGGGATGAGTTAAGAGAAAGCGAAGGATGTAGCCCCAGCTCTAGCAAAGATTCTAGTGTTGGAGACAAAGGGGGTAAAAAGCTCTAGAGAAGACAGATGAGGAAATGAATGGCACTTTGTGGCATCAACAGTTGGAGGTAAATACAGTTTCCATCATTTACCTAGTCGGTCCTGGGGTGGGTAGACATATAGTGCTTAAGAGCTGGAAGACAGGCTCTGTTCAGAAAGTGTTCCTGCTGAGTGGGCTGCCGGGCCAGGCGGTCTCACTGTTGAGTCTGTTGACACAGAGGGGGGCATTGTGCTAGCAGAGGGAACACACTGGCCCCAAGTGACAGTCAGTGATAACTGACTATCGTGAGTTTGGCAGCTCTTGGGGTTTGGTAATAATAAAGCACTTGGGGAGTCAAGAGGTGGGTGGACCTCTTTTCACAGCCTCGCTCCTATCTTATCATGAAAGAAAGTCCGGGGCAAATTTTTGCCCTATATGCGAAGACACCCATTAAACAAACAAAACAGATCATATTCCATGGAGTTGACCTGCAATCTATCTTCTTTTAGGTCCTGGGACTTCACCTGGCATGAGAGGTGAGTTGTGACGATATTGCCCTTAGTGAGCAGTTTCAGGCAACTGGCCTTTCCCAAGCTCCTCGTCCTGGAGCTGCCCGGGGCTGCAGGTGCAGGGCTTGCTGGAGTCTTCCACTTTGTTCACCCCAAGAGGAGAATTTCTCTACAATGCTGAAGGACAAGCCACTCACACAGGGCCAGTGCCCATTTCTAACGGTCCTTAGCAAGCCCTGGTGTGGCTGAGGGCATCCCAAGCTCCTTCAGTCGCTGCCTTCTTTCTGGTGTGATTCCCATTTGACAGAATGAGGAGACAGAAGTCTGAGAAGTTTAGTCATTAGCCTGAGATCTCACTGTTAGTAAAAGGCAGTGGCAGGAGTCACGCACAGGCAGGCTGGTTTGTAAGCTGCATGCTCTAAACTGCTGATGGTCACTGCAGGCGGTGGCCAATATATTGGGGTTGATAACAGGGGGTCACTAGCTGAGCTTCTCCCATTTTGGTTGGTTGTCACCCAAGAGAGTGGCTGTACAGGATCTGAGTCCTGCCCTGCCCTGCTCCTGAGACCTGTTTCTTCCTCAAGCGCCCCGACATGGGCTGTTTTCCCTGGGCTAATGGTCACCACTCCCTGTGGGGTGACAAGGGACGCTTTTTGCAGGAATTATGTGACTCAACATAGAAAAACTCAGACTGAAGTGGTCAATATTTGGGTGTAGCCTTAGAAGTTCTCAAATACATTTTTTAGTAATTAAACATCATTTGCCAAGCCCATACTGAGCTTCAAAATGGAAGCCTCAAAAAGACGAATTATGTGATGAAAAAAATAGATTCTAATGGGAAAGTTGAAATCCATTCCATTTAATTTTTTTTTTGAGAATAAAGAAAGTTTTCACACTCACAACCTTTCCAATCTGTATGCATTTTTCTTTCTTTTTATTGCCATGTTGAATGGTGAGAATAAGACATTTCAAGGTTGGAATAGGACAAAAAATAGTTTGCCATTTGTGGAGAAAGAGTTTAGGATATCAGCTTCAATTAGGCACTACTATAAATGAGGTAAATCTCATCACAGTATTAAAAATGAAGTTAAAAATCTACAGCAATTAGGGGCTGCGCCTGTGGCTCAAAGGAGTAGGGCGCCGGCCCCATATACTGGAGATGGCGGGTTCAAACCCGGCCCTGGCCAAAAAAAAAAAAAAAAAAAAAAAACTGCAAAAAAAAAAATATGTCTACAGCAATTGTATTTTGCCTTCTGATTTGAGGAAACTGTGCCTAAGCCTGGGATTTCCAAAATTTAGCTGATTTTATAAGAAGAAATATTTACAGTGTCTTTTCAAAGCTTTAAAACAAAAGTCAAAGCTAATGGCGGCGCCTGTGGCTCAGTGGGTAGGGCGCCGGCCCCATATACCAAGGGTGGGTTCAAACCCAGCCCCAAACTGCAAACAAAAAAATAGCTGGGCGTTGTGGCGGGCACCTGTAGTCCCACCTGCTCGGGAGGCTGAGGCAAGAGAATTGCCTAAGCCCAGGAGTTGGAGGTTGCTGTCAGCTGTGTGATGCCACGGCACTCTACCAAGGGCGATAAAGTGAGACTCTGTCTCTACAAAAAGAAAAAGAAAAAATAGTAAAAGCTAAAATACACTGTAAAATTGATGCCCTAAAGCAGGCGTCCTCAAACTGCGGCCCGTGGGCCACAGGAAGCGGTGTGTTTTGTTTTTTACTTCAAAATAAGATATGTACAGTGTGCACAGGAATTTGTTCATAGTTTTTTTTTTAAACTATAGTCCAGCCCGCCAGTGGTCTGAGGGATAGTGAATTGGCCCCTTGTTTAAAAAGTTTGAGGATGCCTGCCCTACAGTCTTATTCTAACTCTGTTAACTAAAATACTACCCTTGTAGAATTTAGATGAAGAGTCCTTAAAATTAAGCTGGTCTTACAGCCTTTTTAATATTTGAGTTGTCTCTGCTAAGTGTTTGAGTATCCTCATTGACAAATAATTCATTATTTCTAGAGTAGATCATTCTACTTTAGCTTTTACTAATTGTTTGCATAACCACTGTAGGTCTTCAGTTGAATTTTATCTGTCAGTATTTCTTACCCATTGGTTCTTAGTCTAGTCTTCTCCTTCTCTGAGACACATTTTCTCAATATTAAACATTTTATGTAACATTTATTCTTTTTTTGTAAATTTTTTTTTTTATTTTATTTATATATGTTTTTGAGACAGAGTCTCAAGCTGTTGCCCTGGGTAGGGTGCTGTGGCATCACAGCTCACAGCAACCTCCCAACTCCTGGGCTTAAGTGATTCTCTTGCCTTAGCCTCCCAAGTAGCTGGGACTACAGGCACCTGCCACAATGCCCGGCTATTTTTTGGTTGTAGTTGTCATTGTTGTTTGGCAGGCCCAGGGTGGATTCGAAACTGCTGGCTCTGGTGTATGTGGCTGTCACCTTAGCCACTTGAGCCACAGGTGCCGAGCCGTAACATTTATTCTTATCATGTAATTCCATGCTTGCTTTTTATCCTGATAACTCTCCTCTGAGCACAATTCAGCTTTTAAAAGTGAGATATGCAAACCTAATTGTGCAGGAATCTTTTTATCCATGTCCTAAACACTGTACCAAATTTGATGGTGGATTAAGTGACTTCGGCTGTTTTCATAGCACATCTCATTGCTTCAAAGGGGCTTAATCATCCCCACCCCACGTGTGAAAATAAAGAGGCCCCAGTTCTTTTCCAGTCAAATGTCAGTTTGACTCTTTCATGTTCTATAGTAGCTTTTCTCCATGCTACTTCCGTAGGAAGATCGTCCCTGTACCAGGAGATGCAGTTCAAGTTACAGAAAGAAACAGTTCTTCTTTGGCTAATTTCTACTGAGGTGATGTCTCTTATTCATTCATCAAATATGTGTTACACTTGAATGGTCAGCGGGCTCTGAGCTGGTGCTAGAATGATTAGATGAAGAAAGCAAACGTCGTGTCCTCAGAAGTTCATGAAATGGTAGCCTGCCTTTATTCATTCATTCATTTGTTTATTTATTTATTTTGAGATAGAGTCTCACTTTGTTGCCCTCAGTAGAGTACTGTGGCGTCATAACTCACAGCAACCTCAAATGCTTGGGCTCAAGTGATCCTCTTGCCTTAGCCTCCTGAGTAGCTGGTGCCTGACTATTTTTAGAGACAGGGTCTCGCTGTTGACTCAGGCTGGTCTTGAACTCCTGAGCTCAGGCAATCTACTCACCTCGGCCTCCCAGAGTGCTAGGATTACAGGAGTGAGCCACTGTGCCCAGCCTGAAACAGTAGCCTTTATATAACGATATAATAAGTAAACGCTGTAAAGAATCATAGATGAAGTTAGTAATAAAGAGCAATATGTTTTGTATTACTGTTCCATGGAAACCGAAAGAGAATTGGCCACAATGCCCGGCTATTTTTTTTGTTGTTGCAGTTTGGCCGGGGGCTGGGTTCAAACCCGGCACCTTTGGTATATGGGGCCTGTGCCTACTCACTGAACCACAGGCGCCGCCCAGAATTGGCCATTTCATCTGAAGAATAGAGGAATGGTAAGAAATGAGCTGGAAAGGGACGGAAGGACATTCTAGGAACGGCAGAGATGAGGAAGCTGAGGTCTGGTGACTCAGGATGTATACGAATGAAGACCTAAATTCCTCTTCTTATATTCTTCAGTTTTAGATTTTCAGGTGTTTTTTGTTTGTGTGTTTCGTTTTGGATATTTCTTCTTGTTGTGACTCTTTCTTTGGAAACTATAGGATTAGCTATTTTTGAAGACCTTAGAAAATACAAACAAGGACATTTTCCTCAGGTTTTCCATAGATTAACATAGGGAGGAAGTGGAATAATTTTGAAGATTTTGTAAATGTTCTTCCGATAGGACGTGCCCAGTGGGGAGTAGTAGCTTGAGCCCCCAGCATGTGAGCCTGGTGGCCTGAGTGCCAGGCTGGACCACGCTGGGCATCGGTGAGGCTCTGGAGATGCTCATTGGGATGGACAGTGTCACCGGCTGGGTGAAAACTGTCAGGGCGGTTTTATGAATGGAGCACAAGAAGCCTTTGTGGAAAGCTTCATTACTTGCCGCAGCGACTGTGCGTCTGTCTCTGCGCTAGCAGCTGTTTCATGTAGGTGACAGTATGGCAGGAGTGACAGGATGGCGGGAGAACAATTGGGGCTTTCTTCTTGTTGAATTTTAGTTTTCTTTTTCATTTGTGGGTTATTTGAAAAGGAGCGTGCCTGTGTTCTCTGCTTTGTTAGCGGTCATCCTTCTCAAGTTTTGAAGCTTGTCAGAGATAGCTAGAGAAACAACTGAACTTCTTTTTTTTCTCTATTTACTTTATTTTTTATGTTTTTTGAGACAGGAGTCTCACTTTGTCACCCTCAGTAGAGTGCTGTGGTGTTGCAGCTCACAGCAATCTAAAACTCTTGGGCTCAAGCGATTCTCTTGCCTCAGCCTCCCAAGTTGCTGGGTCTACAGGCGCCCGTGGAAACACCCAGATATTTTTAGAGATGGGGTCTCACTCTGGCTCAGGCTGGTCTCGAACCTGTGAACTCAGGCAATCCACCCACCTCTGCCTTCCAGAATGCTAGGATTACAGGTATGAGTCACCGTGCCTGGCCCATAACTCAACAACTTAAAGCTTTCTGTTGCATGTCACGAGCACTGGGGAGAAGGTACCTCACATTGGCAGGGAAAGAAGATAATGCCGGTTTGTCTAGGCTGGTGTTAAGGGAAAATGTAAATTTCCTTCCTTCCTTTCCGATAGCTTATTTTGTAGTAAAATCATGGTTTGTTCTTGATAGGGCACTGACGGTTTCATTACAGTGTCAAGGACAAAGTTGAGAATGATATGAAGAGAAAGAAGGCCCAGCTCTGTAGCTTAGAGAACCGTTGTTCTACCTACAGAGCAGTTTCATATATTCCTAGAGGGAGCAAAGGAATTCCTGTGTTCTTAGAATGTTGACAGAAGGAAAGGGAGCTAGAGTTTACTAACGTCCCCTGTGTGCCAGGAACCTCATCACCTTCACACTGGGCATTGTGACTTCCTTCTAAAAATGAGAGCCTGAATTGGGAGAGGAAAAAAGATTTGCTAAGGTCATCCGGGAGTAAGTGGGGACCTCCCTAGCATCCACACCTCCCCATCACACCATGCTGACCAGACAGGTGTGTGCTGGCTGGTCTATGCTCTTCTCAGCTCTGTCTTCTGCCAGGGGTCTTGTGTTGTCAGACAATTGGGCCAAATTATGATGTGGCCATCGGTGAACATGAGACCCAGGGAAGGGAGGTGTCAAGAGTGACCTGATTAGCACAGGGTTATGGCAGGAAGATGCCACATCTCTCCCCAGATAGCTTGTGTCTACACACTGTGGTGATAAGGCCTCTCCCAGAATGACACTTTCCAGACTGTACAGAGAGCCCTGTTTGGTCCCATGTGTAGCAGGCACATACAGGCCCAGTCACTGTCTTTCCATGATACAGGTTGGATCAACAAAGACTCCTTTCTCAGCTGACATTTTTTGTTTTGTTTTCACTATTCTGGGAGATCCCTGGGTGTCACAGAAAGTAGTTGAGCCCTTCTTTTCCTTTTTTTTTTTTTCCTTTTGAAGCAGAGCTTCTCTTTGTCACCCTGGGTAGAGTGCCATGGCATCATAGCTCACAGCAACCTCAAACACTTGGGCTCAAGTGATCCTCTTGCCTCAGCCTCCCAAGGTGCTTGCCACAATGTCTGGCTATTTTTTAGAGGTGGGGTCTTTTTTTTTTTTTTTTTTTTGCAGTTTTTGGCCAGGGCTGCGTTTGAACCCGCCACCTCTGGCATATGGGGCTAGCGCCCTACTCCATTGAGCCACAGGTGCCACCCCTAGAGATGGGGTCTTGCTCTTGCTTAGGCTGGTCTCGAACTCCTGAGCTCAGGCTGTCACCCACCTCTGCCTCCCAGAGTACTGGGATTAAGGCGTGAGCCACTGCACCTGGCCTCTTCTTTGCCTTTGGAGAGAGGCAGGCTACTCTCCTATTCTGGCAGATTCAGCTTTTCAAGCCCTTCCTTATCTAACTTTTACCAGCAGCATGGAGCAGTTAGTTCATGACTGATGAATTGGTTTCCCCACATCTGGAAAATAGCCAGGGGTGATGACTGCCCCTAGCAGTGGTTTGGTTTATGTTGGGCCTCTGACTCCGTAGCTGACATATGATTTCTCTCCATTTTCACATCTGTTTGAGGTGCTATGGACAGACAATACCCACTGGGTTAGCTTCTGTCTGACCGCTGGGGAAATCATGCCCTGGGCTTCCAAATACAGGCATTTTGAGGTTGAACTCCACTATTCCAGATGGGACAGGCTTTAAGAAATGCCTGTGCCAATGGGAGGCTGTGGTCCAAAGTGAAGAAGACTCATTATCACCGTTCCTTGTTAGCCTGACTGTCCTGACTCAGGGTAGATCACTCTGCTGGTATTTTTTCCTATGTTAAGCAAAGGTTCCCAGTGCAATTTTAGGCTCCAGTGCTGATCCCATGCCTGCCCTCTCCCTCCCATCACAGTTTGGGGGGGGATGTGCCCAGGGTGCATTTATTCTTGCCCCTTGCACTGCTGGAATAAAGTGCTTATGAAACCTATCTTTTATTTATTCTGCATGCTTTTTAGAATTCCATTTTCGAGAGAGCTAGCAGAGACTGCCTGGGGTGACAAGAGACCTCCTGTTGGTGTGGAAAGGTAGCAGGCACCTTTTCCGCTTCCACAGAAGCTGACAGCTGACATGGTCTCTTCTGTCTCTGCCACTCTTGATGGGCGCATTTTGCCTCTAATCACCCGCCAGCCTCCTCTGTGTGAGCTGTCAGGGGTAAAACGCTTGATATTGCTTCCTCTTCCATTGAAATAAGCCAGATTCTCTTTCTTTTGAGAAATAATTGAAGTCTTATGAAAGCAAAAATACTTAACACATGTGAATTTTTTTTTTTTAATAAAACAGTTTCATGGTTCGGTGCCCGTAGCACAGTGGTTATGGCGCTGGCCACGTGCACCGAAGCTAGTGGGTTCAAACCCAGCCTGGGCCAGCTAAACAACAATGACAACTGCAACAAAAAATAGCTGGGCGTTGTGGTGGGAGACGGTAGTCCCAGCTACTTGGGAGGCTGAGGCGAGAGAATCTCTTGAGCCCAAGAGTTTGATGTGAGCTGTGATGCCACAGCACTCTCCTGAGGGCGACATAGTGAGACTCTGTCTCAAAACAAAACAAAACAAAAAACAGTTTCATCCAGAAGAGAGGCCATTTAAACCAAGCACTTGTTTTCAAGTTAAGAAAATATATCCAGGGCGGCGCCTGTGGCTCAGTCGGTAGGGCGCCGGCCCCATATACCAAGGGTGATGGGTTCAAACCCAGCCCTGGCCAAACTGCAACCAAAAAATAGCCGGGCGTTGTGGCGGGCGCCTGTAGTCCCAGCTGCTCAGGAGGCTAAGGCAGGAGAATCCCTTAAGCCCAGGAGTTGGAGGTTGCTGTGAGCTGTGTGAGGTCACGGCACTCTACCGAGGGCCATAAAGTGAGACTCTGTCTCTACAAAAAAAAAAAAAAGAAAATATATCCAAGTCATAAGAAAGCATAATTTGGCTTTAGAGACCTGGGAGTCTTGACTTCTCATCTATTTATTCAAAATTCTCCATGGAGCTTTTGCGTGCCACATCCTGCACATTGGCAGAGGCTGCAACAGTGAGAAAGGCAGAGGAGGGTTCCTGCTGCCCTCCTGGAGTCACTGACTGTGAGGAAGGTGGGTGGTATTCCAGGGTCTTTACAAAGAATTAATAAAATGCAATTCCGTTAATGAAAGTAGTAGGGTAGAGTACAGTGGGTGCCGTCAGTGGTAAACAAAGGCACAGCTTTGCTGAAGACTTGACAGTTAAGGGTAAGAAGTGTCTGCTGAGGCTGGGCAGGGTGGCTCACGCTTGTCCTCCTAGCACCCTGGGAGGCCGAGGCTGGTAGAGTGCTTGAACTCAGGAATTTGAGACCAGCCTGAGCAACAAAAAGCCAGACCCTGTCGCTAAAAAAATAATGGGGTATTGTGGTGGGCACCTGTAGTCCCAGCTAATTGGGAGGCTGAGACAAGAGGATTACTTGAGCCCGAGAGTTTGAGGGTGCCATGAGCTATAGCATCAAGGCAAACTACTGAGGGTGACAAAAGGAGACTCTGTCTCCAACAAAAAAAAGAGGGAAATGTCTGCTGAGCAGAGGGAGGGCTACGAGGAGAAGACGGTGAGTGGGGAGGGAAGGGACCACATGCAGCCGGGAAGGAGCAGGCTGGCCAAGGAGCTGCCAGGGAGCAAGAGCGACCTGAGGGCAGAGAGGCAGAGATTGGTTGGAACAGGTGCACAGACATCACGAGCCATCCTAAGGAGCTTGGGGTGATCATTTTAGAGACTGCGAGACTTGTTTGTCAAGAAACAAAATTTGGGGGCTTATAGAGTGAAGATCAAATCTGAATGCTGGAAATTGTTCCCATTGCCTTTTGTTTGGGGCATTTAATGTAAATTGAAATCCTGGCAGGCCGTAGTTTCCAGAATGATCAGACCTACTGCTCTTACTTCCTCAGCCCTCTGCCCAAAGATCCATTCCTCTCACTCTCAAATTCTTTATGGGGATCTTCCTCAGGCAGCCTAGATTCTGTGGCTCTACCATTAGGGCCACAGCTTCCAAAATAATCAAGGAGATTGTGTATTTTTTTTGCAGTTTTTGGCCGGGGCTGGGTTTGAACCTGCCACCACCTCCGACATATGGGGCTGGTGCCCTACTCCTTTGAGCCACAGGTGCCACCCAGAATGTGTTCTTTTTTGACAAAACTCTTATCTTTGTGTTTTATATGGGGCTAAAGACACCATCCTTCCTTTTTTTCACTAGACCTAGACAATCAAAGAGCTTTTACAAAAGTTTTACATTTTTCTAACATGGCTGATTGCACAGAAAAATCAGTGACCCCATTAATGGCATCCTGCTGGTGCTTTTTTGGCACTTAATAATTTTTTGTTTAGTTTTACACTTCGATTCTTGGCTTATGGTAATAATCAAAGTTTTCTTTTCTTTAGAAGTCTGTTGTATATTGGCCACCCTAAATCTGTGGATACCATGTTTTTATTCCTTTTGATGTGGTGGATAAAATTGTTCAAATAAAATCATTCAGTGTTATTTGGGCTGTTATTCAGAAAAGACTGCATCAGAGGTTTAAAAGAATCAGGCTTTAAAAAATGTTGTGTGTGCTCTTGGCTGCTTAGGGATTGGGAATTGCACATAAAGATACTTAAAAAAAATAAAATAGAGAAAGCTTCGGCAGGGCGTAG
This sequence comes from Nycticebus coucang, assembly GCF_027406575.1. Lineage (NCBI taxonomy): Eukaryota > Metazoa > Chordata > Mammalia > Primates > Lorisidae > Nycticebus > Nycticebus coucang. The sequence goes on along the minus strand of NC_069795.1, from coordinate 6,224,370 downwards.
ATTGCAGAGTGAAGAGACAGCCTGGATGGAGTCATCCTCTGTAGCATGTACAAGTCTGTCTCTTGCTGTCTGAGTTGAAGCCTGAGGTGGGTGAGGTTATCGTCATGTTCAGGAGAGAATAAGAATGTGAAGGTGAGAAGTAGCTTCCCAGAGTGAAGCACAGTTGGTAGCAGCAAGTGAGCAGCGCGGAGGGAAGTCCCGTGAGGACTCACTGTCTGCGCCACGCTGTGCACACTGCAGCTGCCCCGGAATGGTGGTGATACTTGCTAAGGACCGAATTGGATCCCTCCAAATTCATGTGTTGCAAGACCACATGGGGATAACTGGAGATGAGGCCTTTGGGAGGTGATGAGGTCTAGATGAGCCCCGAGGGTGGAGCCCTCCCCTCACAATGGGATTGGTGTCCTTATGAGACAAGGAAGAGGCAGCCGAGCTCTCTACCCAGTGAGGATGTCACGAGACGACAGCCATAACCAGGAAGAGAGTGCTCGGCAGAACCCGACCGTGCTGGCACCCTATCTTGGACTTCAGACGCTAGAAATGGGGAAGAGCAGATTTCTGTTGTTTGAGCCACCCGGTCTGTGGTGCTTTGCTATGGGAGCCGGGGCTGACCGAGACAGTCCCGCAAATGTCTAAATTCACGATTCCCAGGCCAGTGATCATTCGCATGAATCCTCGGCCCTTTCCTTTCCAGTCACATAGTTTGATGGGGAGGGGTCATACTTGAAATAGTCAGGGTGCTTCTCCATTGTCTTGATGGGTGGGACAGGGACCCCTACCCCCCTGCAGTTGCAGCCACCTGTAAAACTCCAGGAAGGACCGAGGTGCCCTGATATCCTCAGCTGGAGCCCAGTTGCTCCTGTGCTTTCTGAGGCCTCACTGAGCCCTCCTTGCCTGGTCTCTGGCCCCATTTCTGAGCTTTGCCACTGCAGGTAGTGTCTGGAATCCACCAGGCCCTTCCATATTCCCTGTGTCTGCAGATTGGCTTCCTGGAACAGCTTTTCCTAACCTTCTGCAGGTAGGACCTCGGTTCACTTCCCTGCCCCGTTAAAGCAAAACCAGAGTAGGACAGTGTTTACAGGGTAAAAAGAGATTGTTATTCAGGAATGGTTATTCCTCCCCCACTTTGCCAAGTGGGGGGAAAGAGAGGCCTCAGAATGCATCATGGACGAGTGGGGTCTTAACAAGCCAGGGGCAGATGGATAGACCCACTTGAGTGGTCAGAGCCAAGGGTGGGGTGTGTGCGATTTGATTAGATGTGGTGGATGGGGGACCTTGGTTAAACCCCCTTTGTAGATTCTTGCTAAAATTGGGCAATTCAGAGACAGTCATGGAAGTCCAAGGTCGAGGCCTCTTCGTGATGAGGATTCAGAGGGGCCTAGCTGGTCTCTTTGTCAGTCCCCACACCCCATCCTGTAAGCCACAAACCCATCAAAGACTTGTGTTTTCATCATTGAACCTGCAGCACCTGGATTCCTGTCTGCCATTGGAGGAGGCAGTCGGAAGAGTCTTCTGGGCAGCGGAAGGCTTGGGGTGAAGGTGCAGGCCCCCTGTGTGACAGCTGTGGGCTGCACTGATATCCTTTCCACCAACGTGTGCTCCTGTTTCTTCTGGTCAGCTGCAAAAGAGGGGCACTGGCTGCTCCTGAAGCCACGCTGGCAGGGGCAGTCTCCTCGCACAGCCTCTGCAGCCGCTACTGCTGCGTCTGTGGGTGTGAAAGGTGAATGATGAATGAAACTTCTGTCCATAGTTGTTGGTTGAGCCACCAGGAGCTGATGTGAAAGACAGGGAAAGAAACTGCTTCCCCCTGGGGCGGGACACTTGAAATTCCTTTCTCACCAAAAGGGAGTCTGCAGCACCCTCTGAACAGACAGCTCTATGGTCACCAACTGGTATCCCGGCTGAACCGAGGACGCATACCCTTGGGCTTTCTTGGAGCTGCCAGGTGATAATTGATTCTTCTAAGTAGAAAACATTTTAGAAATTTTCAGCTGCTGTCACCATTTTTTTTTGCCACAAAATTTAAAAGTATGTATTTTACCAAAAACATTGCTAAACATGTGCAGCTCTTAACTAAGTGTCCCTCCACTGTACTCCACCTTAGCCCTGACTCCCAGGGCCTTATGAAAATAAGGTCACTGGTTATAGTGGGGGCTACCCTAATGACTTCACTATAACTCAGTGAAGAGCCTGTCTCCAAATAAGAGCACTTTCTCAGGGATTAGGGATTAGGACATCAATATATGAACTTTTGGAGGGCAGGTGCCATAGTTCAGTGGGCACTGACCCAGGGTAGTGGGGCTTGTGACTTTATTATCGGAAGAAATCAGTTGCAATTTCACACCACATTGTGGTAGTTGTGGGCTCCTACAGATAGGGGAGAAACTCACCCTGCCTGCAAAGTTAAGGCCCTTTCTGTTAGTCCTTACCTAGAGATCATTGTTCAAGGAGGTAATGAAGAAATGCCCATATTACTCCGGCTTGCTCTTAATGATTATTTTGATCAATTTATTTCAACCTCATTGATTTCCTTTGTAATCCTCTATGTTTCATTTTATTCCTGTAAAAATATTATTCAGAGAAAGGGTTCACAGGCCTTACTGAGTGTCCCTTGATGTGAAAATGTCTGTGGAGGTTTGTGGCTCCTTAACTGGCTTCGGGAAGAACCTGCTCTCCACAGCTCACCCTATGAGGCCCTGTTCTGCCCCTCTTGTTGGCTCCAGGAGGAGGCCACTGTGTGTGAGCAGCCTGCCACGCCCCCTGGAAAGTGCACTCCCTGCTTGTCATGTAACAGGAAGGGTGGGGGGCAGAATGCCTCTGGCAAGGTGGAAAGGGAAGGGCAGAGCTGAGCTGATATTCCTGAGCACCACTGATACTGCTAAAGGGCACACTTTGGCTAGCAGGTAGGGTAGAAGTAATCACTGCTGGGTATACAGTGCTTCCGACTGCCTGGTGAGGCAGGCAGTGTTATCCCCAGTTTGGAGACAGGGACACAGGTGTGGGGCATACCCTACGGCTCCACTGTGGTGGTGGAGCTGGGACGTGAATGAGGGGCTCCTGACTCCAAATTTTTTGTCCTTTCCACCCTAGTGGGCTGCCAGAAGTTAACAAAAAGAGATTGCTTTGAAACCTCTTAAGTTGATATATAGTGGAAGACAGAGAAGATACTGATTTGACAATTAATGAAATATAGTAAGACTCATCCTAGAAAACCTCACAGTGAGGTCGAGGATCAGCCTTCCGCACCCGGCCAACGGAAGTGTTAAGCAGCTGTCAGCGCTTCAGAGTGACACACAAAGCAAACCCCAGAATTGATTTCCTAGGGGAATGTTTTCTGGTCCTTTGGCCCAAGAAATTCATTGTGAAAAGAGGTTGAATTTGTAGTCACATTTGAGCAGTTGCACAGATAACATGGTCTTTTCATATATATATATATTTTTTAATTAAAATTATTTTAAAATATTGACATGATAAAATTTATGTACAGCCAAATACAAATCTTAGCCACGTGACTCAATTTTTATGTATGTTTGCACCAGTGAACTACTATTCAGATCAAGAATGGAATGTATGCAGCTCTCCAGAAGGTTCCTTCTACCTCTTCCCCATCATTAATTCCCCACCAAAGGTCCCCACTGTTCTTACTTCCTTCATCATTGGTAAGTTCTGCCCAGTTTTGAACTTCATATGAATGGAATCATCCTGTTTGTACTCTTTCAGGTTTAGCTCTTTAGACTCAACGTGTCTGTCTGTTAAACTTCTACCTGATATGTGCATCAATAGTTTGTACTTTTTATGACCGTGTAGCCTTTCATTTATCTATTCTTCTTTTGATGGAAATTTCTTGACTGCAGTTGTGATGTTTACAAATATATTGCCTTGCAAGTCCAAATTTACCCCTTTTGTCTGCTCTGTGGAAATGGATCTGGGCCCTATAAATATTTTTCCACTACAGTCTGGCCCTTGAAGCTTGTTACTGGGGGGTACTGGAGAAGCACTGCAGAAGGAAAGAGTTTTTCCTTCTTGGTTCAGGGGCCCTGGCTTGGTAGGCTCTGCAGTGTGCCTGCAGCACCCAGCAGACTGCATCTCCCCTGGTACACCTGCTAGGGGTTTTGTAGCAGAGTGCACCTCTGTGAGACAATTCCTGGTAAACAGCTTTCCCTAACAATCTAGAGGCCAGTTTTCTAGCAAGTTCCAGAGGGTGAATTTCAAGCCTGTTCCACTGACAGGGAACTGTGGTTACTTCTCTCCCAATCAAGGGCATACCTGTGCCCTTGCAGCAGATGTGGGTCTCAGCCCAGGGCTTGGTGGCATTTCCTTGGTTGCTTGACCTCGGCCCTAGGGCCAGTGGCTATTCCTTATATGTGTTTATTCCTGTGTTCTTTAAAGTTCTCTTATTACTGTTAATCTCTCTTACTCAAATCCCTCATAATAGTAAATGATCTGTTTTTTTATCAAACTTTCTCTGGTTAAATTACTGGGTGGTGTTTCTCCTCTGTTTGTATCCAGACGGACACAACGATTTTTGGCAATTAGGAGTAATACTGCTGTAACCATTCTAGACCACGTCTCTTGCTGCATGTCAGCTGTCATTTCCGGTAGGTTTGTGCTAGGGGTGATTTGCTGAATCAGTGCATGCTTAGCTGTAGTAGATACTGCCAAAGGAGAAATTGCTTTCCAAAGTGTTTTTTTAGTTTACACACCTGCTGGCAAGGTGAAAGACATCGAATTGCCTCACATTCTTGATGGCACTTGGCACTGCCAGCCCTTTCATTGTGGTCATTGTCACGAGTGGAAGGGTGTTTCATTGTAGTTTCATCTGCATTTCCCAAATAGCTAGTGATACTGACTTTTCTTGGACTTCTGGCCATTTGAATATCTTCTTTTTGTGTAATATCTGTCACAGTTCATCTTTTGAAATTGTGGGCGGTCTTTTTTTGGGGGGGATCCTTTCTTTACCGATTCATATAAGATTTTGATATATTCTGGGTAATAGTCCTTTGTCAGATATATTTGTGTGTGTATGTGAATGTGTCTCAAAATATATTCTCCTGGTCTATGGCTTTCCTTCACATTCTCGGTGGTACCTTTTGAAAGTCCATTTATCAAGCTTTTCTTTATATATTTTGTGTCCTGTTTAAAAATAACTACCTAGTATTGTGGCAACAGGTCACAAGTAGATTCCCTTGGAACAGAAGCTAATCTGTGTCCCAGGAACTTTCTCACCTGAACAGACAGATGTGGTCGTATGTTATACTAACTTGAATTATTTTTAAAAACAACCTGACTAGACCCCTCTCCTATGTTTTCCTTTAATAGATTGGATCTGTTCTAAGAAACAAAAAGAGGAGAATGTGGGATAGAGCATAGGGTTAAAAGTACTACACACTGGGGACAGAGTGATCTGGGAAAAAGCCAAGCATCTCTGCTGACCCTGAGCCCTGTAAACAATACTCACTAGACTCAGCACCCTGTCTCAGCGCTATGCCATTTTTAGCAGTGATAAGAAAAAGGCAAGACAGAAGTGCAATAAACAGGATGTGTTAAGATTTAAATCATGAAGGAGTCTGGGGAGATAAGACTCCAGGCATCTCTGGCTGGTGGGATCTGCATCCCTTTAAGGATACAGGGAGTCAGCAAGGGACTTCTGGACCCCAAGAGGAGGACAAAAACAGTGGAAAACTGGCAGGTGGTTGCGTGTGTTCGATCAACCTAATCCTGCTGGCAGCCATAAGTACAAGCAGCAGTGAGACTGCAAACCGGAAAGGCCTTACCTGTGAACTGTTTCGGTGTTTTTGGACTTAGCACTCAGTTGAACTGCCTTGGGGAGAGCTTGATCAGGAGTGCGGAGAACTTTGGGCATTGTCTAGGGCCCCAGACTGAGCCACTGAGCTGGACGGAGCTAATAGTGTTCAGCTGTGGGCCGCAGGGAGCCATTGTGAGAGAACTGCCCCGTCAAGCTCCGCCCTCAGGGTCCCAGAGCAAGGATCGGGTGGGAGCTAGTAACCTAGTGACTGAGCAGCCTAAAGGCAGGGACTGAGCTGCCTTACAGCCTTAACCCTCAGGGGCAGAGTGAGACTGGTTTTGGCACACTGGAGCCTCGGGCTGTTGCCCTGGGTAGAGTGCCGTGGCATCACAGCTCATAGCAACCTCAAACTCCTGGGCTTGGCGCCGGCTGGACCTCCATAAGAGCTGCGCCGTGACCCCCGACCCATGACCTATGCCCACTGGGCCTCCGCATGCCCTGACCAGGAACTGCAGGAGCCACGCAACCCTGCATCCTCCCTCCTGTACCCTCCCTGCCTCCACACTGGCCTGCTCATCTGGCCAGGGACTCTGGTAGCCGCGTGCCCTCCGGAGCCCTCCCTGCCTCTGTGCAGAGCCCTTCTCCTGGCCAGAGACTGCTGGAGCCTCTGGAAAACAATGGGGACTCTACTACAAAACTTTTAGAAGTGATCAAGGAATACAGCAATGTCTCAGGCTACAAAATCAACACCCATAAATCTGTAGCCTTTATATATACCAACGATAACCAAGCCAAAAAAACAGTCAAGGACTCTATTCCTTTCACAGTAGTGCCAAAGAAGATGAAATATTTGGGAGTATACCTAACAAAGGACATGAAAGATCTCTACAAAGAGAACTATGAAACTTTAAGAAAAGAAATAGCTGAAGATGTTAACAAATGGAAAAACATACCATGCTCATGGCTGGGAAGAATCAACATTGTTAAAATGTCTATACTACCCAAAGCAATATGTAATTTTAATGCAATTCCTATTAAAGCTCCGTTGTCATATTTTAAAGATATTGAAAAAATAATACTTCGTTTTGTATGGAATCAGAAAAAACCTCGAATAGCCAAAACAGTACTCAGCAATAAAAACACAGCAGGAGGAATCACATTACCAGACCGGAGACTGTACTATAAATCGATAGTGATCAAAACAGCATGGTACTGGCACAAAAACAGAGAATTAGATGTCTGGAACAGAATAGAGAACCAAGAGACGAATCCAGCTACTTACTGTTATTTGATCTTTGACAAGCCAATTAAAAACATCCAGTGGGAAAAAGATTCCCTATTTAACAAATGGTGCTGGGTGAACTGGCTGGCAACCTGTAGAAGATTGAAACTGGACCCACACCTTTCACCATTAACTAGGATAAACTCTCACTGGATAAAAGATTTAAACTTAAGACATGAAACTATAAAAATACTTGAAGAACGTGCAGGGAAAACTCTTGAAGGAATCGGCCTGGGTGAATATTTTATGAAGAGGACTCCCCAGGCAATTGAAGCAGTATCAAAAATACATTACTGGACCTGATCAAATGAAAAAGCTTCTGCACAGCCAAGAACATAGTAAGTAAAGCAAGCAGACAGCCCTCAGAATGAGAGAAGATATTTGCAGGTTATGTTTCCGACAAAGGTTTAATAACCAGAATCCACAGAGAACTCAAACATATAAGCAAGAAAAGAACAAGGGATCCCATCGCAGGCTGGGCAAGGGACTTGAAGAGAAACTTCTCTGAAGAAGACAGATGCACGGCCTACAGACATATGAAAAAATGCTTATCATCTTTAATCATCAGAGAAATGCAAATCAAAACTACTTTGAGATATCATCTAACTCCAGTAAGATTAGCCCATATCACAAAATCCCAAGACCAGAGATGTTGGCGTGGATGTGGAGAAAAGGGCACACTTCTACATTGCTGGTGAGGATATAAATTAATACATTCCTTTTGCCAGTTTTTTGTTTGTTTATTTGTTTTGTAGAGACAGAGTCTCATTTTACCACCCTTGTTAGAGTGCCATGGCGTCACACAGCTCACAGCAACCTCCAGCTCTTGGGCTTACATGATTCTCTTGACTCAGCCTCCCGAGTAGCTGGGACTATAGGCGCCCGCCACAACGCCCGGCTACTTTTTTTGTTGTTGTTGCAGTTTGGCTGGGGCTGGGTTTGAACCCACCACCCTCGGTATATGGGGCCGGCGCCCTACTTACTGAGCCACAGGCACCGCCCAATACATTCCTTTTGGAAAGACGTTTGGAGAACACTTAGAGGTCTAAAAATAGATCTGCCATTCAATCCTATAATTCCTCTACTAGTTATATACCCAGAAGACCAAAAATCACATCATAACAAAGATATTTGTACCAGAATGTTTATTGCAGCCCAATTCATAATTGCTAAGTCGGGCAGCGCCTGTGGCTCAGTGAGTAGGGCGCCGGCCCCATATGCTGAGGGTGGTGGGTTCAAACCCAGCCCTGGCCAAACTGCAACAACAAAAAAATAGCCAGGCGTTGTGGCGGGCGCCTGTAGTCCCAGCTGCTCGGGAGGCTGAGGCAAGAGAATCACATAAGCCCAAGAGCTGGAGGTTGCTGTGAGCCGTGTGACGCCACGGCACTCTACCGAGGGCAGTAAAGTGAGACTCTGTCTCTACCAAAAAAAAAAAAAGTCTCTGACCATCACTGAGACTTCGGGTAATCGTAATTGCTAAGTCATGGAAAAAGCCCAAGTGCCCATCGATCCACAAATGGATTGATAAATTGTGGTATATGTACACCATGGAATATTATGCAACCTTAAAGAAAGATGGAGACTTTACCTCTTTCATGTTTACATGGATGGAGCTGGAACATATTCTTCTTAGCAAAGTATCTCAGGAATGGAAGAAAAAGTATCCAATGTACTCAGCCCTACTATGAAGCTAAATTATAGCTTTCACATGAAGGCTATAACCCAACTATAGCACAAGACTATAGTTGGAAAGGGCCAAGGAAGGGGAAGGGAGGGGGGAGGTTAGGGTGGAGGGAGGGTGATGGGTGGGGCCACATTTACGGTGCATCTTAGAATGAGTACAGGCGAAACTTACTAAAGGCAGAATACAAATGTCTACATACAATAACTAAGAAAATGCCATGAAGGCTACGTTGAACAGTTTGATGAGAATATTTCAGATTGTATATGAAACCAGCACATTGTACCCTTGGATTGCCCTAATGTACACAGCTATGATTTAACAATAACAAAGGAAAAAAAAAAGATTTAAATCATGAAGTTATAGAAAAACCTTGACTCTCTTTGAAGCTTGCCACTGTGCTGTATTTTCTCAAGCCTGTGATTGCAATAAAAGTCAGAGAGGATCATTGTAGGGGGTCGCACCCTTGTCTCTCCATGCGAAGGGCTTGCTAGTCTTCCTCCCAGGTTCCCCTCAGTTCATTGCATACTGTGACTAAGTAGGTGTTACTATTTATTGTCGAGTTGCACTGACATAGTATATGATCAGAGATCTTTTCTTCCAGAAGTTCTGTTGTTGCACCTTTCACCTTAAGGAGTGTAATCCATCTGGGTGTAATTTTGTGTGTAGGGTGGGGTAGTGGTCAGATACTTCTTAGTCATGGGGATATCAGTTTAACCCAACACTCTTTACTGAAAGATCACTCTTTACCCACTAAATGATTGTGGCACCTTTGTCCTTTATCAAGAACAACATAGGGGTAGGTCTTTTTCTGAACTTTGTATTCTGTATAATTCATCTCTTTTTCTATCCTATGCCAATCTCCTTAAATAGTTAAAATGCCTCTCAGCTTATTCCTCTAGTAAAGGAGTCTGCTGAACTTTGTTACAAGATTGGGTTGGCATCCTGAGCTTTCATGTGTGATGTCTGATTTTCTAGGCCCTCAGCCAGCTTAGAGGAGTCCTCAGGGTGCAAATTGTGTGGCTACTCTGTACCTCAACCATCTGCCTCCCACTCTTCTGGACTTTGTCCTTGAGGGTCTTACTCCTGTGTCTTTCTCAGGAAGCTTCCTATTCCCCATCCCGGCTTGGCACCTCTTCCTTGGTCTTCTAGGAGAATCCTCCTGAAGCACCACTGACGGGCTTCTCCAATACCTGTATTTTTCAATATAGGTACTGGATTGAAATGAGGCTAATTAAGGACCCTACAATTGCCTCTAAGGGTTCAAGTGAAAGGAAAAGTCACATATCTCTCACTTTAAATCAAAAACTAGAAATGATTAAGCTTAGTGAGGAAGGCAGGTTGAAAGTTGAGATAGGCCCAAAGCTTTGTCTCTTGAACAAACAGATAGCGAAGTTGTGAATGTAAAGGAAAAAATTTTGAAGGAAATTGAAAAGTACTACTCTAGTGACAACATGAGTGATAAGAAAGCAAAATAGCTGATAGGGGACTGATATGGAGGAGATTTCAGTGATCTGGGTAGAAGAGCAAACCAGCCACATTTCCTTAAGCTAAAGCCTAATCCAAAGCAGGACCCTGGCTCTCTCCAATTCTATGATGGCCAAGAGGTGGGGATGCCGCAGAGGAAAAGCTGGAAGCTGGGAGAGGTTGGATCATGGAGTTTAAGGAAAGAAGCTGTCTACGAAACAGAAATGCAAGGTGAGGCAGGAAGTGCTGATGGAGAAGCCGTGGCAATTGAGTTGTCCAGAGGCTGTAGCTGAGACCATTGATTCCAGTGGCTTCAATGAACAATAGAATTTTTACGTAGATGAAACAAACTGATATTGAAAGAAGATGCTGTTTAGAACTTTCATAGTTAGAGAGGAAAAGTCAATGTCTGGCTTCAAAGCTTCAAAAGACAGATTTCTCTCTTACTAGGGACTGATGCAACTGATGATATTAAAGTGAATCTAATGCTCCTTTACCATTCTGAAAATTATAAGACCCTCAGGAATTATGCTAAATCTACTCTGTCTGTACTCTGTAAATGGAACAACAAAGCCCGGGTGACAGTGCATCTATTTACAGCATACTTTACTGAATATTTTAAGCCCATGATTGAGACCTACTGCTCAGAAAAAAAGATTCCTTTCAAAATATTACTGCTCATTGAATTTTAAAAGCAATTTTACCCTAGGTAAAATGCTATTGAACAGCACTGCCTACTATGGAGAAATCTTTAATGAAAAAAGGGGTCAATGTGGCAAACTTCATTGTTGTCTTATTTTAAGAAATTGCCACAATGACCCCTACCTTCAGCAACAACCGCCCCGATCAGAGCTCTAATGAGGTGTACAGGAGATGAATGTTCATCATTCTGCAACCCTTTGATCAAAGAGTAATTTTGACTTTCAAGTGTATTGTTTAAGAAGTAAGGCTACAGCTGCCATAGAGAGTGATCATGCTGATGGATCTTGGCAAGGTAAACTGAAAACCTTCTGGAAAGGATTCACTACCTAGATGCCATTGAGAACATTTGTGATTCATGGGAGAAGGTGAAAATATCAACATTAACAGGAGTTTGGAAGAAGTTGATTCTAACCCTCATGGATGACTTTGAGGGGTTCAGGATGTTAGTTGAAGAAGTGACTCCAGATGTGGCAGAAACAGCAAGAGAATTAGAAATGGATCCTGAAGATGGGACTGAATTGCTGCAACTCATGATCAGACTTGATTGGATGAGGACTTGCTGCTTATGAATGAGCTAAGAAAGTGGTTTCTTGAGATGGAAACTACTCCTGGTGAGTATTCTAGGAACACTGTTGACTGAGAACAGCAGATTTAGACCCTTACATGAACTTAGGTTGTTAAAGCAGTGACAAGGTTTGAGAAGACTGACTTTAATTTTGAAAGTTGTTTTACTATAGATAAAATGCTATTGAACAGTATTGCATACTATGGAGAAATCTTTTTTTTTTTTTTTGTCGCCCTCAGTAGAGTGCTGTGATGTTACAGCTCACAGCGATCTCCAGCTCTTGGACTAGGGTGATTCTCTTGCCTCAGCCTCCCAAGTACCTGGGACTACAGGCGCCCGCCACAACGCCCGGCTATTTTTGTTGCATTTGCCACTGCTGTTTTAGCTGGCTGGGACCGGGTTTGAAGCCGTCACCCTCGGTATATAGAGCTGGTGCCCTACCCACTGAGCCACAGGCGCTGCCCACTATGGAGAAATCTTTCATGAAAAAGAGAGTCATTGTGGCAGACATCATTGTTGTCTTATTTTAAGAAATTGCCAGAACTACCCCTACCTTCAGAACCACCACCCTGATCAGTCAGCAGCCATCGACATTGAGCAACAAGATTTTGATTCACTGAGGGCTCTGGTGATCGGTACATTTTTAGCGATAAAATATTTTTAATTAAGGCATATACATTATTTATAAAAACATGATGCTATTGCACATATAAGAGATTATAGTATAGTGTGAACATAACTTTTATATGCACTGGGAAGCAAAAATCATTGTGTGACTTGCTTTATTATGGCATTTGCTTTAACTGTGGTCATCTGGAACTAAATACGTAATATCTCCAAGGTATGCCTGTGTACAGAAAGAGATTTATTTTGAGGAAATGGTTCGCACAATTATGGAACCTGGGAAGTTGTAGTCAGAACCCCGGAGACCCAGGAGAATCAGTTGATGCAGTCCAGTCTGAGGCCAAAGGCCTGAGACCCAGGAGAGCTGGTGGTCTGAGTTCAGGCCAAAGCCGTCAGGTTCGAGACATGAGCAGAGCTGGTGTTTTAGTTCAAGTCCAAAGGCAGGACAAGACCACCATCCCAGCTGCAGCAGCCAGGCAGGAGGAGCTCCCTCTTCCTCAGGGGAGGGTCAGCCTTTTTGTTCTCATCGGGCTTCCCCTGAGTGGGTGAGACAGACCCATGCACGTGGGTAGAGTCATCTGCTTAGTCTCCCAGTCCAAATGTCAACTCATCCAAAATGTCCCCACAGACACATCCAGAAGTAATATTTGACCAAATGTCTGGGTACCTGTGACCCAGTCAAGTTGACAGAGAGGTCACCATCACAATGCTTCCTCCAGTGGGCAGGGAGCCGGACACCAGGGGGGAGCTTGGAGTTACTGGGGTGGGGGCATTCCTCTCAGAGAAAAAGAAAACAGTGGAGGTGAGTGGCCCTGAAGCTGAGCCTCATTAGTCCTGTGGAAAATCTATTTCCTAAAATGTCTTTTCTCCAGGCTTAGTCTCCAAAGGCCTGGCCAAGCTGGTGTTCGGGTGGGTCACCTATGGGAGGCCATATGCCACTCCCTTTCCCTGTTTCTGAGGAGGACATCTCTCACCACCCGAGCTGCTGGCCCTGGAGCAGAACAGAAAGGTGATTTTCTGACTCTCTCCTGGTGCTGGGATACACCTCTTCTGCTGCCCTTGGATGTCATAGTTTTCCAGGCCCCCTGGCCTATGGACTCCAGGACTCGTACCATCCTGCTCCCCTCAAGGCCCAGGACAGACTCGGTCAGAGATGCAAATGGGGTTCCATGCTGTAACTCCTGGAGATTGTTTCTTGGTAATTCCATCTGAGGTAGAACGTATGTCCCAAGTGCCCATGAAAACCAGTGGCCATGGAGAGCTTCTGCCAGTCGGACCTGGCACCTGCTCAGCCTCCTGGGAAGCAGTTTGGTATCTGAGGTGAACATCTACCCCAGGAGGTTTAGACCCATGTGCGTGGTCCTGAGAGAAGGCACATTGGAGGGAATGAGAATTCAAGGTTTGCTATTGAAACAACCCCTTTGAAAAAGAGCAAAATTGTCCAAGAAAGGAAGCGAAGGAGACAAATTCCATCTTTCGCTTGAGTTTGGCTCAGATGCTTCTCTCTAAGATGCACTGTGGGTGACAAAGCAGTTTGCTTCCCTGCCCCCTCCCGTCAGCTACACACCCTAGCTGTGCAAATAAATAATCCCACAGAGAAAGAGAAACCGAACTGGCTGCATCCTGAGCTGCGGTGCGGGCCGTGGGGTGCCTCCCACCGGATCTCTCTGAAGTGAGGGCAGGGGCCGGAGCTCCACAGGGCAGAGCAGAGCCCCAGCTCTGCTATGTCTGTCTCTAGGAAAGGGTCCCTGGAGAGTGAGCTGGTTTTAGAAAGCCCTATAGTTATTTAATTTCTCTAACAGTGAATATATTTAGAACAGAATTTTGACATAATGAAGTTCTGAGGTGCTTTTTTTGCCATCAGAATAAGCAACCCTACATTTCACTCTTTACCGTCTGCCCTTCTCAGCCAGGATAACATTCTTAAGGAGAGCTGCCTTGCTGCTGGCCATTCTTTCAGTCTCAGCCACCACTTTTAAGCTAGTCTAATTCTTCATCCTTCTCATCCTGAGAAGTTAGAAGATAACAGTTTATCACCTTACAGTGTCTTAAAGTGCTGTGAGGTGCTATCCTAACCCTCAGGCCTGAAAGGATTTTTGGACGTTTGCGTGTGGTTATTTCTGTGGATATGCAAATCATGTGGCAGTGGTGGGCTTTGCTTTGATCGTACCCATCTCACAGTATAGAAAAGGGAGGCTGGCGCAGTGCTCACATATTCACCGGAGGTCACATTAAATGGGTGGCGTAGACAGTAGATTGTGAAGGCCAGTAGGCCAGGCACAAGTGGTCTGAATAACAACTGGGTTTTTTTTTTTTTTCCTAGTGATTCCTGAGAGACAGAATCATCATTTTTGGTAAACAAGCCCAGAACCTGAGAGTATGGAATGTTGTATGCTGACAGCTCTTTGAAACAAATTTCCTCTTGGCATTTACCCTGCGGCTTAGCTTCTTACCCAGCAAAAAGTGAGTTATTCACTTTCTTATTGTTATAACGTTAACATGGATGAACCTGAACTTGCTGAGCACAGCAGAGATGGGTGGGCAAAAGATGACAGAATCAGATAGGAGATTTAAAAAGTAACCTCATGATAGCAGCAGCTCCTAGTGGAGATGGAAATTCAAGGTCGCTGTGCACATGGGAACTCTGGGCTTGCTCCCTTCTGAGAGCCACAGCATGCCATCCAGTTAGATCGGAGAAGGATGTCAGCCCTCGCTGGATTCAGTTCCAGAACATGCAGTTTCCGATCTTGTGGGTTGTCTAGCTGCATTTCATCACGGGGTTGTAGGAGAGCAGAGCTGGAGGACCTGTGAGAGACTTGGTCCCATATTCTCATAGGTTAAGGGCTGGCTGGCTTGTTGGCTGGCTGCAGAGCCAGGACAGATGCCCTCAATCTCAGTGGAAGATGCTGGCAGAAGTCTGTGCTTCACAGCTTAGCTGTAGTAGTCCACTTCATATGCAGTGAGATTCTAGAGTTCCCGAAATGGGAGCGTCCTCCCCGGTACCCTCCGCCTCCTAGTGTGAAGCTAAGCACGCCCTCATGCTTCTGAGGTCTAATCATTTGATTTTGTCCCTTTCAGATGGCTTGCTCGAAGATGCAGTGGATGTGTATTTGCTTTCTGGTTCTGGGGGCCCTTTGTTTGTATGTTAGCATGTACACTCTGAGTCCTGAGGAGAGGAGAGGGAAGGAGAGGGGAAAACAATACTTAGTTTTCAAGAAAGACGACAGGAAGTTCCTTCAGGTCCCAGATGTGGACTGCAGGCAGAATCCCCCCTTCCTTGTCCTGCTGGTGACTTCGTCCCTTGGGCAGCTGGCTGCTCGCACGGCCATCCGCAAGACGTGGGGCAGAGAGAGGATGGTGAATGGGAAGCCTGTGAAAGCATTCTTCCTCCTGGGGACCACAGCCACTGAGGCCGAGATGAGGCTGGTGGCCCAGGAGAGCCAGAGCTACAGGGATATTATCCAGAAGGACTTTGCGGACACCTATTACAATCTGACTCTGAAGACCATGATGGGCATGGAATGGGTCCATGACTTCTGTCCTCAGGCCTCGTTTGTGATGAAAACAGACTCAGACATGTTTATAAATGTCAACTATCTGGTAGAACTACTCTTGAAGAAAAACAGAACCACTAGGTTCTTCACTGGCTATTTAAAACTGAATGAATTTCCCATTCGGAAGAGGTTTAATAAGTGGTTCATCAGCAGATCCGAATATCCGGGTGACAAGTACCCACCATTCTGCTCGGGCACCGGCTACGTCCTTTCTGGCGACGTGGCAAGTCTGGTGTTCAACGTCTCCAGGACCGTCCCCTACATCAAACTAGAAGACGTGTTTGTCGGCCTCTGCCTGGCGAAGCTGGGCATCAGGCCGCAGCCGCTGCACTGGGAGCAGACCTTTTTCCCAGAAGGATTGAAATTTTCTGTGTGCCAGTTTAAGAAGATCGTGGCCTGCCACTTTGTCAAGCCGGATGATCTTCTGATCTATTGGCAGGCTCTGGAAAGTTCCAAGGAGGGGGACTGTCCAGCCATGTGAGTGGCACATTTGGATGGGTTCAGATAAATGCAGTGATGGTTTCTGACAGATTCTAGTGGCCTTGATGACAGGTGTCTGGGGGCAGGGAGGGCTCTCCGTTTCTCACGAGGGCTCTCTTCTTTTGTGCTCCGAATCGATGCCAGAGCAAGAGCTTAACAGAGGCCATTGTTAGTTTCCACTTGGTGCCCAGGCGGCGGTAGGTGCCACCTCCTGAGCACCAGCACTGCAGTACCCAGGGTGTGACTCACACCTGCATTATTCATTTCAGGGCTCAGTATCCGTATGACATGGCGGGTATCATTATTCCCATTTAATAGGTAAGGAAACAGCAGCCAGGAGAGGAATAGAAACTTGTCCCAAGGCTTGCAGCCAACAAGGGGAGGGGCAGGAGTGAACCCGGGGTGTGTCACAGTCCAGCCCCTGGCCCCGTTTCCTCCCATGCCGTCCCCTCAGCTGAAGACGGTGATGACACAGCCTCTAAGGGAAGCCTCCCAACGGGCATCCTTCAGTCCCTGTCAGAGTCCCCTCTGTGCCAACTCCCCCAAGGTATGTGCTTTTTAGTACAGAGACTGGGATGAGCAAATCCACCAGTCCCTTCATCTTTGGGAATGGATGTAGCTGGGCCCCAAGGGGCTGGACACAGCCCAGGGCAGATTATAGGGCTGAGGGGGCCACAGCTCACTTGCAGAGAAATGCCTGGCTCTGCAGAAATCAGTTTTTACAAATTTATAACTTAGGCTCAGAAACCACTGCAGTCTGGCCACTTACAGACAGATCCCACTGCTGACTTTCTCAGCAAGCAGGAGGTGTCCTCCAAACCACCTGTCACTCCTGTTCCTTATCTCCTGTTGTCTTTTGTCTTTGATTGACAGAGGGAAGCCCCAATCCCAGGAAACTTCAGGTCTCTGAGTTCAAACCAAAGGGCACGATCCATGCGGGATTCTGGGTGCTTTTCTGGGAATTCAGCTGTATCTAAGTCAAGATAATCTCACATCTTGGACACATCACCTTGGACACAAAGCCCCAAACAAGGTCGGGGCAGTGCGGGTGTGTGTGTGCGTGGTGTGTGTGTGTGTGTGTGTATGTGTGTGTGTATTCCTGGGTCCATTTCCCAACCCTGACTCATGCTCATCCTCATCACATTTCTCACTTTGCCAAGAACAACTGAGCTCTGCAGTTTGCTATTTAACCTTTGGTTTTCTTCCCCCTGAGGTTCTTACAAGCCAGTTTTACAGGTTGTTTAAGGCACTACCATTCAGCCACTCTCACGTGACATGCAAAGCACTCTTGCTCTTATCCTAGGAATGGCTCATGACATGGTTAAGAGCGATATGTTTTTTTAGAATGTGTAAGAATGGTTGTTTTCTATTGTTTACTTTTCTAGATTTTACTAAGCGCTCAGAGAAAAGGCCTCCAGTGGCTACATCCCTTATCAATAGTTGGACTCAGCTCTTACCTGAACTCGGGAAAAGTTATTTGCTGCAAATGTTTATGATGGCCTTAACTTGCAGAAGTAGGTCTGGTGTCCTGTTGCACAGTTTCTAGCATGTAGGTTGAGCTGCTGCTTTGCAGGCATGTTTCCTCGTCCTGGCTGCTCTGAGCACACAGGGTCACGTTCAGAGAAGCCGCTTTCTCAGGTGGGAACATGGGAGACTGTGGTGCCTCTTCTCTGTACGATGGGCTGCCTCTGATTCTGGAGACTCCTGCGCGAAGGAGACTGGTGGCAGGCCTGGGTCTGGGCTTAGCTGTCCACCACGCCCCGTGTATGTCTCTGGTCAAGTCCCTGCCTCTGCTCCCTGGCTCGGGCTCTGGGAAGCCTCAACAGTGTCACAGCTCTTGGCGGCAGGTGGGCGGTTCACCTGCCACCTCTGGATGTTCGCAAAGGATTTTCTGCAAGATGCAGTTTCCCCCGGTTCGTTTCTTTATCCAGAAGAATATTTTTTCTCTAGGGAGAAATTATTTCCTGTCTCTAGAACACAAAGGCACCCCAGAACTTCTTCAGTCCTGCCTCCCCTTTTATGTAGGATGAAAACGAAGCTCACGGCGGGGGTGTGGGGCGAGGCAGGTGCCAGGCCAGCTTGTTCTGTTAGGCCCCTGTCTGGATGTGGCGGGAGAACCCACATGAGCATGTAGGAGAGGGCAGAGCATCTTGTGTCCAGTGACTCCAGTGGAGCTTCCACGTGGGCCTGGAGAGAGGCCAGGGGGGCAGGGCAGGGACTTCACCCGGGTGTCCCAAGAGGAAGGAGTTTAGTTAGCAAATACTGTTTTCCAGGTTCTGAGATAGGACTTTATAGGTGGGGAGGGCATCACCTATGCCTGCTGTATAGATGAGGAAACTGAGGCAGAGAGTGCGGTTGAACAACTACCTTGAGGTTATGTAGGTGATAAGTATAAGTAGCTGTGACCCCCAGCTACTGGGGCCACAGTGCACATGGGGAGCACTGCCCGGCACCTCCCAGCCCATGAGGGCCCCTCTCGGTGTTCCGAGTCTGCGGGGGACTCATTCCACCACTGCTCCCGCTGCGTTTCTCCCTCAGAGTCCCCCAGGCCCACTCCTGGCTCCGAGCCCCTGCATTCTGCCTCCCGGTCTGTATCCTGTGGTGCCAGCTCCCCGTGTTGTGGACTTGATGCCAACCCTTCCCCAGCCTTAGGAGGCTCTGTACACTTATGCTGCCACCTGTCATCCCCCCTGCTGGACCATCCCATAAGCTGCCATTTCCCTCGACCCCCTTCCCTGCACTGCCATCCATCCCCATGGCCTTGGTAGTGACAACCCCCGTAGTGCCTTGTGTGTTCGTTGGGCTTCCTGGTCCCCCCGGTCCTTCTGAGGTCCCCTCATCATACTTGCTTGCTGCACGCTCCACCCAGAGGGCTCTTCCACCCAGCCCGACCACCCTGTGTTGCTGGGGCCTATGGGCAGCTCCTCACTCTGGGCTGGCCTCACATGCGTCCTGGGAGAGTTCTCATCTCCATCTTCTGGGTGCTGGGCTCCCCGTCCTTGCTGGGTTCTTTGCTTGTTCCCCTTCTCTGCTCGACGCCTCTCTCCTAACGCCTCTCTGCTCTGACCCCTCTCTCCTAACGCCTCTCTGCTCGACCCCTCTCTCCTAACGCCTCTCTGCTCTGACCCCTCTCTCCTAACGCCTCTCTGCTCTGACCCCTCTCTCCTAACGCCTCTCTGCTCTGACCCCTCTCTCCTAACGCCTCTCTGCTCTGACCCCTCTCTCCTAACGCCTCTCTGCTCTGACCCCTCTCTCCTAACGCCTCTCTGCTCTGACCCCTCTCTCCTAACGCCTCTCTGCTCTGACCCCTCTCTCCTAACGCCTCTCTGCTCTGACCCCTCTCTCCTAACGCCTCTCTGCTCTGACCCCTCTCTCCTAACGCCTCTCTGCTCGACCCCTCTCTCCTAACGCCTCTCTGCTCTGACCCCTCTCTCCTAACGCCTCTCTGCTCGACCCCTCTCTCCTAACGCCTCTCTGCTCTGACCCCTCTCTCCTAACGCCTCTCTGCTCTGACCCCTCTCTCCTAACGCCTCTCTGCTCGACCCCTCTCTCCTAACGCCTCTCTGCTCTGACCCCTCTCTCCTAACGCCTCTCTGCTCGACCCCTCTCTCCTAACGCCTCTCTGCTCTGACCCCTCTCTCCTAACGCCTCTCTGCTCTGACCCCTCTCTCCTAACGCCTCTCTGCTCTGACCCCTCTCTGCTCTGACCCCTCTCTCCTAACGCCTCTCTGCTCTCACTCTTCTCTTCTGACCCCTCTCTGCTCCTGACCCTTCTCTGCTCTGACCCCTCTCTGATGACCCCTCTCTGCTAGGACCACTCTCTGATGACCCCTCTCTGCTCTGACTACTCTCTGATGACCCTTCTGTGCTCTGACCCGTCTCTGCTAGGACCACTCTCTGATGACCCCTCTCTGCTCTGACCCCTCTCTGATGACCCCTCTCTGCTCTGACCCCTCTCTGATGACCCTTCTCTGCTCTGACCCCTCTCTGATGACCTTCTCTGCTCTGACCCCTCTCTGATGACCCCTCTCTGCTCTGACCCCTCTCTGATGACCTTCTCTGCTCTGACCCCTCTCTGCTCTGACCCCTCTCTGAGGACCCCTCTCTGATGACCCCTGTCTATGCTGAGAGCTGGTATGGCCTGGGCTTGGCCTGGGCTCACTTTTCTTCTCTCATTTCCAGTCTCTGGGGGCCCATCCTGTCTTGTGGTTGTAAATGTCCTCTGTTGACAATATCCCCATTTATCTTCAGCTGACAACTTTCTTGCTCTTCAGTCTTCTATATCCCACTGCCTACTTGATTTTGCATAATGAACAAAGCTAGTGCCGAACTTCCCGCCCCTGCCCAGTCTGATCCATCTGCAGCTGCCCCCAGCTTGCTTTGTGGCCACTCTATTTTCCATTCTTACCATGGCTCAAGTCAAAAACCTTGGAGCCATTCTGGCGCCTCTCCCTCAGGGGGGCATCAGGAAAGGCTGCTGGGTCTGCCTGCAGGTTGTGTCTGAGAACGGCCTCTTCCCACCTCTCCAGGGTACCATCCTGTCAAGCCTCTGGCGCTGCCCACCTGCACCCCTTCAGTAGCCTCCAGCCTTGTCTCGAGAGTGGTCCTTTGAAAATCTTCTATGCTCAAAACCCTCCCGTGGCTTTCCCATGTCTGAGCAGGGTAGGTGTGACAGGCTGAGAGGAGGGAATGACAGGCAGCAAAGGGTCACACCCTGCATACCCTTGTCTGCCTGTTACTCCCTCATCTCATCCCGTCACACCTCTTTTGCTCCTCTAGCCTCCTTGCTATTCCTGGAACAATAAAAACCACACTATGTCAACATTCAGGGTTAAAAACCACACTATGTCAACATTCAGGGTTATTTTTTTAAAAACAGGACTGGCAAGGTGTGATGGCCCACGCCTGTAATCCTACCCTGTTTTGCTGAAAATAAGACAGTGTCTTATTTTAAGGTGTGCTCCCAAAGATGTGCTAGGTCTTATTTTCAGGGGACGTCTTATCTTTCCTGTAAGTAGGTCTTATTTTTGGAGGATGTCTTCTTTTCAGGGAAACAGGGTAGGTCTCTGGGGGGCCAAGGAGGATGGATCTCTTGCTCAGGGGTTAGAAACCATCCTGAGCAACAGCAAGACCCTGTCTCTACTAAAAAGAGAAAACCCTAACCTGGTGCTGTGCGGGCGCCTGTGGCACCATCTACTCAGTAGACTGAGCCAAGAGGATTGCTCAAGCCCAAGAGTTTGAAGTTGCTGTGAGCTATGATGCCACGGCACTCAACCCAGAGCACACAGTGGTACTCTCTAAATCAGTGGTTCTCAACCTTCCTAATGCTGCAACCCTTTACTACAGTTCCTGTGGGTTGCGACCCACAGGTTGAGAATTGCTGCTCTAAATAAATAAGTAAACAAATAAACCAGGACTGCAAAGGACAGTCAGCTCCCTTAGGCAGGTGAATTTTGGACCCAGGGGCCGTGGCTTGGTGTCCTGAGACCTGGCTGGCCCAGGTGCGAGGAATGTGGTCAGTGCACAGGTTACCTGGCAGGGCAGCACCCGACTTAGAACTTGTCTGCACTGAAGGGACTTGGCTGCTGCAAGGCAGGTCTTAGTTGAAAAGGCAGCTCCCCTGATAAACAAGCCTGCTGTGTAGACTTCAAGGACTGTGTTTCATAATAAAGATAAAAGGTTAATTAAATACATCCCAATTGAACTCAGAATCTCTATATATGCTGTGGGAGGACACAAACTATTCTAAATGACATTTTGATTTCATAAAACACAATACATGCCTTTTATTTTATTACTGAAAATTGCTTTCCTGTCTGTCTCGTCTCGGCGACCTCTGAGGTGGAAACCCTAACATCACAGCTGCTTTCCCAGATCGCACTTTAGTCCACAGGCGTGATGGGTCTTGGATTCTCCTCTCGTATTTCTGGAGGTGATGACAACTTAAATAAAAAGTGAGAAGCTAGTTTCTGATGAAAGTAGAATTGCGTACCAAGGTCTGTAGGTCTGTTCCCACACCCTATTTGTGAGCAAGAAGCCAAGGTTTCCAGAGCTTGTGTGGTGTGGGAGGGCTGGAGGTCCTGTGCCTCTGCCAAGCCCATCTACTGCCCTTTTAAAAAACAACCTAAATTTACTTAATTCTCACTTGTCCTAGAACATACTGTTGTAGCCACACAGCACGTCACCTGAAAAGAGAGGAAAGAAAAATCCAAACCCACAGAGACATGCCAGCCTCCTCTCCCCCAGCCCCGCACCTCACGCTGGCCACAGTGGCCTCAGCCCAGGTGCTGCTTGGTTCAGCTGGACTCACACGGCCCCCTCCTCATGGGCTCTCACATCTGATCATGCCACCTTCCAATCTGATCCCTGTTTTACATCCAGAGGAACTTTTTTAGAAAGCAAATCTGACTAGGAAACTCAGAGGCGAGGGGAGCCTAGTGCCTGCCCTCATGTCCCCGATCCTGAGCTCAGCGCTTCCTGGCCCGGGTCGGCCAGTGTGGCAGCCACCTCCCTGCAGGGTGCAAGGGGACAGAGCATGGCCAAAAGTGGCAGTTGTTATTGCCTTGATGTCACTGCCTGCTAGATAAGCTTCACAGTGACCTCAATTCACAGAGGTAGGCCACGCAGAGTTTTTGCCATGCAGGCTGCCCAGAGTCACAGCTCCTGCTGGGCACGGCTCTGCCTCCACCATCCCAGAGGACTGGTCCAGGAGTGCCAAAACGGACTCTGAAAACAAAATTAATTTTCATGCAAGTCTTAGATCCCCTTGAGTATGGTTATTATTATTTTTTTTTTTGGTAGAGACAGAGTCTCACTTTATGGCCCTTGGTAGAGTGCCGTGGCCTCACACAGCTCACAGCAACCTCCAACTCCTGGGCTTAAGCGATTCTCTTGCCTCAGACTCCCGAGTAGCTGGGACTATAGGCGCCCGCCACAACGCCCAGCTATTTTTTGGTTGCAGTTTGGCCGGGGCCGGGTTTGAACCCGCCACCCTCGGTATATGGGGCCAGCGCCTTACCGACTGAGCCACAGGTGCCGCCCGAGTATGGTTATTTTGTGCAAGAAAAAAGTATCAGGATGTTTGCTTTGGTTTCAAAAGTAATTTATTAAAATTATTTTCGAAGCTTTAAATTCAGTTGACAAGGTGAGACTGGACCCTGGGTGTGGTAAGAACAACGTAAATTACATGTCTGCGTGTGACGCTCCCCCAGGGAGCGCAGGAAGAATAGCCAGGGGTCCAGAATGTGGACTCGGTCTGCTGTCTTTGGGACACAGCCAGCCCCTCTGTGTTCTGCAGACACCATGCTGGGGTGTATCCTAGAGCCTCCAGATGTCACCATGATGGGAGCCGCAGCAAAAAGAAACCCAGTAGATAAGGAGGTACTTGGGATACCAGGTGACTGCCTACCTGGTGG
Organism: Nycticebus coucang; assembly: GCF_027406575.1. Taxonomy (NCBI): domain Eukaryota; kingdom Metazoa; phylum Chordata; class Mammalia; order Primates; family Lorisidae; genus Nycticebus; species Nycticebus coucang. The sequence continues at coordinate 6,200,854 of NC_069795.1, read as the reverse complement.
TGAAGTCGTGGGGGTGTGGGGGAGTGGGTGGAGGCAGAAGGGCCTATGGGAGAGAATCTAATTGGGGAAGAGGAGACCCAGCTTCCAGTGCTGCGTGGCCTGTGTTAGGAGGCCTACCGCTAAAGGCTCTGCATCCACAGTTCCAGCCCTGGCCCTACAACTTGTTAGCTCTATGACCCAGGTAGTTCATAACTCTCTGAATGTCAGTCTCTGAAATGGTGTGATAACAGCCTCCAGCTCAGAAGGTTGTGGAGTGTGGGGGTGTGGGAGTTAAGCAGGATCGTTCCCATCCACCTGTGCCTGGCACTGGGTGTGGCTGAGCCTGTGAGCTGCCCTCTTGATATGGCTAATAACTTACAGCAGTTGCTTGGCAGCGATGGATTTGCTCAGTTATTTCCCCAGTTATGCCTGTTGTGTGGGAAGGTCTGTGTGTGGTTTGCAGAGTTTGAAGGGGAAGTCTTGTTTAAGATAGCACCGGGTAAGCTGGCTGCAGTCACCTCCCCCCAGGGACTCAGGTTTAGATGTTTTAATGTCCTTTGCCCTGACCCAGGATGCATGGGCGTGCAATGAGGGAGAAGCTGGCGTGGGCACCCAGTGCTTTGATTTTAGTCTGAGGGCTTCTGTGTGGCCTTGGGCAGACCCTTATCCATTAGGTTCACATTCCCGGGGCAGAGCCTGTGCTCAGGGGTCAGGCTGCCTGGGTTTGCATTTTACCTCCTCTACCCAGTCCCACAAGAGGCAAGTTCCTTATCTTCCCTTTACCTCCATTTTCTTGCCTGTAAAATGGGACAGTAGCAGTTCCTGACTCCCAGGGTTAGGGTGGCTTGAATGAGACAATGGGTGTGATCTACTCAGCATCCCACTGTGGGTACTTGTGACTTCGGCTGAGTCCGGGCTGTGCGTCTGTGGGTTCCCTGATGTTGTGTACGTCAGTGCACCTGCTCATGTGGTCTCTGCAAATTGGGCAGATGGCAGAGCGAGCCTCAGGACTTCATTGCAGCCCTTGTTCCCTTCATTCCCTCCATCCTTCCTTTCCTGGAACTCTCGGAGAAACTATTCTATTCATGTCATTCTTTAACATCACACAGCACCGTGTTCTGGACTCTTAATTCAGAATATGTGAAAATCTGAATAAGGTAGAAAAAAATTGGAGATGGAATGTGCCTTAGAGATTATCTACAGAGTAAAAAATCTACAAATACTTCCTTTGACAGGTAAAACCAAAGGGCAGAAAAATGGAGTGAGGGAGCCCAGCATCGGAATTCACATTAGACATTCACTCTTCCTCTGCCTCACTTGCTGGACGCCCATGCTCTGACGGGACACCAGGAGTAAAGGTCGGGCTGGGGTTCAAGGCTGTGGGTTTGCACCGAGAACATTGTCAAGAAGACTATCAGAGGCGTCTGTTCTCTTGGCAGCTGAAAAAAGACGTGTCTGGTGCCTCCTCTCTGGCAGCCACACCTGCTGCCTCATGGAACCCGGCAGGAGCCAGCGGAGGTCACCATTCTTGTAACTAAACCCTGGTTCAGAGAAGGAGACTGGGTGGGAGTGACACAGTTATTGGCCTGAGGGCTCAGACAGGTGGAGACGTAGCCCCTGGGTCTCCAAAGGCTGCCCCCATACATAGTCTGGCCTTTCTCCACCAGCAGGTGGTTGGTGAGTCCTCCCAAGGTGCCACCTTCCAAAGGAAGCTCCAACTTGGCCCCCTTGCCTAGTGCTGCCACCTCTTTTCCAGGTGTTGACTTGAATCTCAGGCTGCTCCTTCTTGGTCCTGTTTACCTCCTGGAATTTGGCTTTTCTTTTAAAATTTTTGCTGTTGCAGTTTTTTTGTTTTTTGTTTTTGGCAGGGGCTGGGTTTGAACCCATCACCTCTGGTATATGGGGCTGGTGCCCTACTCCTTGAGCCACAGGCGCCGCCCAAGGATTTGGCTTTTCTTATCTGTGGTATTCCCAAGAGCCTGGGTCTCCTGACCTGTCCTGTCCTGACCTGCCCTGTCCTGGGGTCACTCATGTTTCCATCTGGCAGTCGAACAGACATCTGGCTTCAGAACACAGACCTTTCCATGCACTCCACTTTCCACCTCTCTCTACCTAAAACCCTTGCAACACCAGGCCATGGGATCAACACTCAGAGAGAGTGTGTGTGTGGTGGTGGGGAGAGAGAGAGATAGCAGAGGTGCTAAGTAGAGGCACCACGCTTAGTGCCAGCTGGTTCTGAATAACTGCCCCGCCCAAGAGTCTGTAAAGGGCAAAGAGAGCAGGGGGCCTTTTGGTTATCTGGATATCAACAGCAGGTGTACCCACTGTCTATTCAGCCATCAAGGTGAGAGTAGGAGAGGCCTCATTCACTCTTGTCTTTGCACAATCAGTCGGACACTTAATATATAACTGTGTGCCGCACGCCCGGCTCAGTGTGCTAGCGTTCAGCTCCGTGGTAGTGTCTCTTGAGTTCCCTTTTTCCCCTGTCCCCAGAGGAGGGACGGCTCAAGATGTCAGATAACCAAGATGGAAAGGGGCTACAGGTGCAATCCACAGTCACGTCATCCTGAGTGCTTCCTGAACACCAGCTTTCAGGCAGAACTTTTAGAAAGAATGAAATAAAGTGAAACTGATCAAACAGCCTACTGAATATGTACGTGTGTGTTACAAGCAAGAACTGTGTGGGCAAAACCATTCAGAGTCCTCTTCATGTTGCTTAGCATCAATACAGAATTCCAGAAGAAAAAGATCTGGGCTTTAGTGACTGTTGTGGGCTCCCCTTGCCAAGAATCTACAGCTCTGTATATTAAATAATTAATAAGCCTGACTTAATGTAACACCTGCCATGCATCCTCCTTTTAAAAAATAGATGAGGCAGTGTTTACATTTTTTCCTGTCACCCTTTTGGAAGTGTCTTGGCTCGTTTTGTGTTGCTATAACAGAACACCACAGACTGAGTAATTTATAAACAATAGAAGTTTATTTGGCTCACAGTTCTGGAGTCTGGGAAGTCTAAGACCATGGTGCTAGCATCTGGTGGGGACCTGTGAACTGTGTTATCCCATGGCAGAGGGTGGAAAGATTAGAGCATGCTTACAAGACAGCAGAGCTGGCTCCTGTGATATTGCCCCTGTGACAATGACATTAATCAATTATTAGGGGTCCCACTTCTCAACACTGTTGCATTGGGGATTAGGTCTCCTACATGTGAGCTTTGGGGGACACAAACCACAGCAGGAAGTATTTGCTTTCTGATTTTTTCTCATCCTTCTAATTTTCAGCATTTGTCATATCAGGACTGATGTTTTAGCAAACCATTGATGACCTTGGCTAAATTCTGCTTTGGAAAATGTCAGATGGGGGCGGTGCCTGTGGCTCAAGGAGTAGGGTGTCGGCCCCATGTACTGGAGCTTGTGGGTTCAAACCCGCCCTGGTCAAAAACTGCAATAACAACAACAACAAAAATGTCAGATGGGGGAAGAGTTGACTTGTTTTACCCTGTCAAACAATAAATCAATGAAACCTACCATAACTGGAAATTATGTAATGTCAACTGAAGAGATTTTGTAGTCAAATTCTGCTTTTCCTAAAAGACAAGAAATTAAGGTAAATTTATGTCTCCGAATGATGTTTGAAACTATTATGTCTCTGTATGTTAGGATGATCTAATGGACTCTTATGTCACCATATTTTGGGAGGGGTATATATATTTATTTATGATTTAATGGTATTTATCTTTAATAAAAATTAAATTATGAAAATAGCATAATGCACTTCATGTGGTCAATTCTAAGTTGTAGACAGAGGTGGTAATCTTTTTTGCTCTTCCTGAAAAGTCAGCAATGTGTGGTCTAAACGGGACAATTATTTTTTTTCACATTGATGTCTTCTATATTTTGTGTTTTGAAAATTATATTTTTAAAATTCGATTTTGATTTTATATGTTTAGAAAAGTATACTGAACAACCCTGCCGTGTTCATCTTGGAAGAGGCGGGCCCTTCTTGCTTCCCTGGGATTTTGGCAGCAAAGCAGTGGATGGAGGGCTGGGGGGCAGTGTCTGGTGGGTAGTGAGGGAGGTGTCCTGTCAAGAACGTAAGGTCCAGGGCTGTGTGGGGCAGTTGTGCTTTGGAATTTCTTTCTCTCAGCTTTTATTCTAATAAAAGCTATCTTTTAAGTTTAAGAAATCAAGTTGAGTGAGTTGGTCCGATTGTACCATTAGGCTCTGATGATAACCTGCCTCTGAGGTGCAGACCGGGTCCTTGGCCTCTCAGTGTCACTTAAATGGAAATAAAATGTCTGCAACCGATGTGTTTTTCTTTGGCTTTTGCGTGTGTTTGTCCCAATAGCTGCCGTGTTGCGGCCGAGAAATCTCTGTGCTCCCAAGCTCTATTCCCAGCATCCCGGTCCTGTCTCAGGAGGCAGGAAGGCGTGTGGGGCAGTCCTTGTGGCCACCTGCGGGTGGGCGCGCCCGGGTGACCGCTCCTGCCCACGCCTCCCAGTGGGACCGCTCTCTCCATGACAGCGTGGGGACGGCGCGGCCCCTGGAAGGCGGGTCCCCCTCACCTGCTGTCCAGCACCTCCACTGGCGGTGCAGCCACTCTCTGGAACCTTCTCCCCTGCCCCCCACAGCATGCTCACCGCCCACTCAAAGACTGCTTTCTGGACTGGGAACCCCCTTTCCAAGGCTGCCCCTTCCTCTTTTTTCCTGAATGCTGAACCAGCAGCCTCCCAAGCTGGCACCTGCGCCCTTCCCCTCGCCGGCCCGTTCTGCTGAAGGCCCCGCTCTCCCCGCCGCGTTTCCTCCCCTCTCTCCCTCTTCTCTGCTCCTTCCCACCCCACATTTTGGAGGTCCCTCGGGTGGATCTCCCCCCCTTGGACACATTCTCTAAGTCAGCTTCTGTTTCCAGGGGTGTCAGCTTGCTGAGGATGCTGTAATGGAACAACTCGGGCTGGGGCCTTGCCGCAGGGATTTTTCTGATATTTTCCCACAGTTCGGGGGCCCAGGTGTCCCCATGGGGTGTTGGCAGATCTTGCTTTCCCCAAGGCCCCGCCCCTCCAGAGACCCCGCCCTCCCCAAGGCCCCTCCCTGGGCGTGTCTTCCTCCTGTTTCTGCACGTGCTCCACCCTGCATCTGTCTGTCTCAGTTTCCCTTTTTTATGAGGACATGCTGGTTGGGGCCGCCCTAGTGACCTGTGTAACTTGATTACCTCTTCAGAGACCCTGTCTCCAAACACGGCTACGTCCAAGGTGCTGGGTTTAGGCTTCAACAGCTGGATCGGGGTGTGTGTCGGGGGTCACAGTCAGCCCGAATGTGCTGGGTTTCAATTCCTGCTCTATGTTGATGGCGTCCAAACTGACCTTTCCACGGAACTCCAGACGCAGACACCCGAATTCCTGTCCAGTGTCAAGGCGTCATCTTGATGTATAACCATCCGGACTGATCTCTCCTGTCTCCGTGAGTGGCCCTGCTGCCCCTAGTCAGGTCCTGAGGTCTGACACAGGGTCACCAGGTTTTCACTGATGACCACAGGGTTACCAGGTTTTCACCACTGGCCTCTGAAAAGGCCATCAGAGATGTCATCTCTTTTCTTACCGCTGTGCATTGACCCATCCTGGATGAGCCATCTCTGCCCACAGCACTGGTCAGCAAGGATGTGAACTAGAACCTTATATAGAAATAACAGACTTTGGGAAAGAATATGCTTTCATTAGGATGTTTTTAATGGTAAGTGAAAGAAACTGAATTCCAACCAGCTTTAAGCAAAGAAGCAATATGTTGGCTTACCCAGCTGCAGGCACCTGGGGACCCCCAGGGTGTAAGGGGCAGCTGGGCTGTAAGTGGGGAGGACCCAGGACTCTCTGGCCATCAGTCTTCCCCTCTGCTTTTGTTGGCAGTAACCTCATTGTCCCTGGCTGATCTGGTCCTGCCCTATGGACAGAGACCACAGACCCAGGGGACCAGGCTGCAGAAGGAGACAGCTTCTTTCCCAGTTTAGCTCCTAGGAGATGCTCTGGTCCGACTGTGTCCCAGTCTGCGCCTCTGATCAGTCAGTGATGCTGCGTATGTCTTCAGGGGCTTGATAGCCTGCTCAGAACCACGGGGATTGGGAAAGGGATACTTCTTCCAAAGAGAGCCTGCCATCCAGATGTGGTATAGGTTTGTCCCGTATATGTCTGCCACAGAGACCAGTAAGCAAAGCTCTGAGGACAGGGATAAAGCCGTGGTGATTAAATGGCAGAAGGTTAAATGGTGTGTGTCTTTGAGAGAAGATTCTCCAGAATCTTTTTCTTCCCATGAGTTCACTAGTCCTGAATAGCTTAAATGGTCAACTAATAAAAAATATTTACTATGTGTTCTGGACATTATTTCATTTGAATGACTACTAGAGTTATCTCCTCTTTATAACAGACATGGTGGCCTGCTGTAAAGTGCATTCAGTTATTGAGAAACCTGAAGGAGGAATAAACTGTGACACGACCCATGCCCTGTGCCCTGGCCTGATGACTAGCCATACCGAACAAAGAGGTGTCCCTGTCTCCTGGTGAAATCCTCGTGCAGTGGTGCTGTCCTACGAGGCAGAACTCAGCTAGAGAGCCACAAGAGTAGCACACTTATGACCGTGAGAATTTAGAAATCTCGGTGATTCTAGTTTGCAGGTTCTGACTTAAGGCCAGTGCCTAAGAACTGCGACAGAACATTCTTCTCATCAAGCCTCTGGGCCGGGAACACTGTGTCAGGCAGCTCTCTCCTGCTGTCCCATGACAGATGCTGCCCTTTGTTCTCTTGTCAAGCCCTGCAGGCTTTCTTGGGGGCACTGTCTTTTATCAATCCTGACGGAAATTGGAAGTCAACAATTAGATTCCTTTCAGTGATGAGAAACTGGCTACGCCTGGATTAAGATAATATTTTTATTAGTGCTTTTAGCAGCTATGCTTTTGGTAAAGTTTGCTCCTCTCAGCTAAGAAAACCAAGAAAAGCAGACAGGGGAGGGACCCTGAAACGAAATGGTTCATCTTCCTTCTTGCACAGATGATGAAACTCAGTCCCGACTGACTTGTCCACAGGAGACAGCACCAGAAACAAGGCCTTCCTGCTCACGTCTCTATAATTTTAGCTGTTTCTGGATTTCGAATGCCACATAAGATGCTGTGTTATAGGCTTGGTGCCCGTAGCACAGTGGTTATGGTGCCAGCCACATACACTGAGGGTGGCGGGTTTGAATCCGACCAGGGCCAGCTAAACAACAGTGACAACTGCCACAAAAAATAGCTGGGCATTGTGGCAGGCACCTGTAGTCCCAGCTACTCGGGAGGCTGAGGCAAGAGAATCGCTTAAGCCCAAGAGTTTGAGGTTGCTGTGAGCTGTGATGACACAGCACTCTATCAAGGGTGACATAGTGAGACTCTTTTTCAAAAAAAAAAAAGATGCTGTGTTAGAAAGCAAGCGCTTGCTGTATTATTTGCTGGACCTGCCATGTGTAAGGGAGGGCCTCAAATGTAAGACCATCCCCCCTAAAGGCTCAGAAAGTGTAAGTAGTTTGCTCAGGTCATACAGATAGAAATTATCCCCGGAGTTCTAACCACAACTCCACTGAATTAAAGGCGAGAATTCAAATTCGAGCCAAAGGTCTGCATCTTTAAGGAGGCCTGGTGGGGGGTGGCGCCTGTGGCTCAAGGACTAGGGTGCCAGTCCCACATGCCAGAGGTGGCGGGTTCAAACCCAGCCCCGGCCAAAAAAAAACCACAAAAAAAAAAAAAGGAGGCCTGGTGGGATTCCATGCATATAATTTTATAGGTTCCCAGTAGTGCGCTGACTGGATGTGCCCTAACCCTTCATCCCACAATTTGTTGGCTGCTTATCAGGTACCAGAGTCCCTGCCCTCATCAAACATATTTTCTGTTAAGGAAAAAGGTTTGTAAATAAACCTTCACGATGCTGCGTGCTATTGCAGGGTGCAATGGGTGCACGCAGAGAGGGGACCTATGGCACTCTTGAGGGGTCAGGAACGCTTCCCAGAGTAAGTAAAACCTATCCCGAATCCTAAGTGAGACCTTGCCATGTGGGAGGATAACAAGGGCCTCAGGGAGAGGGAATCAGAGGTTGGAGAGACCGGATGGTGTAGAAGTGGGCAGCTCCGGGAAGGGCTTTCAGCACAGCAGGAGCACGGAGCACAAGGTGGTAGGACCCAGAGACAGGACCTGCTGCAGCTGAAGGTCTGCAGGCCCCCCACATTCATGTGTGGATTTCCCAGTGTGATGGTATTAGGAGGCGGGGCCTTTGGGATTAATGCCCTAATAAGAAGAAGCATAAAGAGAGGATTTCTCTGCACCATCGGAAGACACAGCAGGAAGACCCAGAAAGTGAAGGGACCTCAGGATCCTCCAGGGTAAAAACACAGACCAAGGGGTCAGGTGGCAAAAATCTAGACTGGCACCTGACTACTGGTTCTAGTCCTAGCTCTGGACTTTGACCCGCAGGCATGATACTTAATTCCTCTGAGACTAGGTCTCTGTACAGTTTATGTAGGCCACTACCATGCCATGAGACCAGCTCTGCGTCCTTAGCTGGATGCCCTTGGGAAGGGCCCCTCTTGCACACTGGTAAGCAAGGGCCGTCTCAGTCAGTTATTGCTGTGTCACAAATCACCACCACAGTTCCAATCAGCAACATTTATTATCCAAGAATCTCTATAAGACTCAGGCATGGTTGGTTGGGTGTCTCTGGCTGAGGGTTTTTCCACAGGCTGCAAAGTGTTTGCTGGTGTCTCATTCAAAGGCTCAACTGGGAGTAGCTACATTTCTAGGCTTACCCAGTGCTGCTGGAAGGACTTAGTTCTGTAGTATTCAGGTTCCACCACAGAGAGACAGAACCCATTACAATTTTCTGGAAGGTGTTGGACCTATAGCCTCAGCTCCTCACTGGCTGTTGGCCAGAGGTCCCCTCAGTTGCTTATCAGGTGTGCCCCCTACAGGCAGCTCAGAACACAGCAGCTACCTAGCTCAGAGCAGGCGGGTGCAAACAGCCAGAGAGAGCACAGTGTTCCCTGGCCTGGTCTCTGAGACAACATTTGTCATTCCTGTATTCTCTTCATTAGCAGTAAATCTTTAGGTTCAGACCCCACTCGGGGGGAAGAGATCACTCAAGGGCCAGTAGTAGAAGTCTGCAGCAACAGTGGCCCTGCCAATAATTTCTGGGGAGAGTATCGGGGTGATGTGTGTGAAATAATTGTGTAAGCCTGTATGTAAATATTATACAGGAATGATATCACATAGGGAATTGTTAATTTTTCACTTATGAGAGTGGTCACCTAATGTAAATGATGAGAACAAGATAGGGGCTTGGCATACAATAACTATAATTTTTTGAAAGGAGCTAGGTATGAATGAAATATTGGATAAATGAAAAGTAAAATTGGCAGATGCTGGGGTAAAGAGAAGGCAGAGACAGGGAAAGAGGAAGCAGTGGAGAGAGAGAGGGAGGGAGAGAGAGAGTGTTCATTGCACCAAGGTTGCATTTGGCTGTTCTGTCTATCCATCTGTCCGTCCGTCTGTCCATCCATCTTTCTGCCTGTCTGTCTGTCTATCGATCGATCTATCTATCTATCCATCTATCTATCATCCATCTATCTATCTATCTATCATCTATCTATCTATCTATCTATCTATCTATCTATCTATCTATCTATCTATCTATCTATCTATCTATCATCCATCATCTATTATGTGTATTCTGCACTAGTCCACTGCTAAGCATCATTTGGACACGTAGTCACACACTGCCTGATGTTTTAGTTAATGATGGACCATGTTTATGATGATTATAACGGAGCTAAAGAATCCCTACTGCCTGGTGGTGTCGTTGCCATCATAATGTGTAGCACAGTGTGTTGCTGACATGGGTGTGGCGACGCTGGTGTAAACAGGCCACTATAAAGCACACACAGTTATGCACAATGTACACATCATGCTCCATAATGACAAAGGACTGTGCTACTCGTTATGTGTTTATTATATTGTACTATACAACATAATAATACAATACAATACATATTATGTTATTATATTATACTAGACTTTTTATCATGGACAGTATACTCCTTATGCTTACAAAAAGGAAGTTAACTGTAAAACAGGCCCTTCAGGAGGCACCTGGGAGAAGGCATTGTCATCACAGGAGGTGACAGGCAGTCCAAGCCTGTCACCTGAAGACCTTCCAGTGGGGCAAGACGTGGGGATGGAACACAGCGATACTGAAGGTCCTGACCCTGGGAGGCCTGGGCTCCTATGTGCATTCACGTCTTAGTTTTCAACAAGGAACTAAGAAAAAAAAAATAAAAACACATAATTCTTTTAAATGGAAAAAGCTTATAAAATGAGAACATAAAGAAGGAAAATATTTTTTGTACATTATACAATACTTCTGTATTTTAAGGTGTTATTACAAAAGAGTTGAAAAGTTAAAAATTTTAAAAGCTCACAAATATTTTTAAATACATTGAATGCAGCCTAAGTGTCCCTTGATAATAAAGCCCACAGCAGCCACAGCGATGTCTTCGGCCCCCATGTTCATTCACTCGCCCACAGCAACTTGATTCCTGTGAGCTCCCTTCCTGGAAAGTGTATCATTTTTAAATTTTTTATACTGTTTCTTGACTGTGCCTTTTTATTTTAGATACACAGGTACTTACCATTGTGTTACAATTGCCCACAGCGTTCAGTTCAGTACAGTAACTTGCTGTGCAGTGTGTGACCCGGAGCAGGAGGCTACAGCACACAGCCTGTGTGTGTGAGGCTGAACCACGCAGGTCTGTGCACACGTACACTGTGTTCACACGAAGCCGAAATCACCCAACAGCATTTCTCAGAATGCAACCCTGTGAGGCGATGTGCAACTGTATTTAAGATGCAAGGCTGGTGCTTTACAAATGTTTAGTCTGTACCTTGAGAGATTATTTTTTTGTTCTAAACTAAAATACAACCACAGCACACCCTCTGTGAGGCAACAGTGGCAACTCTGTAAGTCAGAAATGACCACTTACCAATGGTGCAAAAGAACAAGTTGGATAGACATGTTAGAATGTAAACTTCATTGAGAACATCTTGTTTCATAAACTTGACTTCGTAGGAGCATGAATACTTTCTGATTATACACCAAAATTAATTTCCCAATTTCATTGAAAAGTAAAATGAGGCTGGGCACTCTACCAAGGGCAACAAAGTGAGTCTCAAAAAAAAGAAAGAAAAGCAAAATGAAACAAATGAACTTCACTGCATACTGACCTTGTAGCAAGGTAACACACTACTTTACAGTATGTCAAATGACTTTAAAATATGGTAATCTGACTATCTATCCTTCTAGGGATAAACCCTAAAAACAAAGAATGGTCCAAAAATGATTTTTTTTTTTTTTTTTTGTGAAAGTGGTTTCAGTGATCTTATTTGTGGTGATAATGTGGAATGAAGCCGGTTGAGTAATTGTGTTGACAGCCAAAACATTCAGTGTTGCTGAAATGATACAAACATGAGATCTTCAAAGCTAAATAACATGTTGTTCTTCTGAATTTGAGTTGGCCTGTCAGGCCAGCTCCTGACGTCTTTACCCTCCCTCGTAACATTTCCTCAGGATTGTCTAGGCTAAACGTCCAGAAACAGTGAATAATACATTAGCAGTGAAGATCTCAGTGTCCACACTGTGTCTCTAAAAGAGAAGGAACTAGAGTGCCTCGAAGAAATGGCTAATTTGAGACCTGAAGTGGAAAATGTAAAGGATGAGTCTGGAGTATGTTGTCAGACCAGAATGCGGGTGTCATGGCAGGAGGACTCAAAAGCCAATAGCAGTAAGTGTGATACTAACAAGCCAGGCGGGCATGGAGGCTCCCGCCTATAATCCTAGCACTTTGGGAGGCCGAGGTAGATAGATTGCTTGAGCTCACAAGTTTGAGACCAGCCTGAGCAAAAGCCCTATCTCTATTAAAAATAGAAAAACTAGCTGGACATTATGGCAGGCACCTGTAGTCCCAGTTATCTGGGAAGCTGAGGCAGGAGGATTGCTTGAGCACAGGAGTTTGAGGTTGCTGTGATCTGTGATGCCACAGCACTCTACCCAGGGTGACAGAGTTGAGACTATGTCTAAAAAAAAAGAAAGAGAAAGAGAGAAAAAGGGAAAAGAAAAAGAATAACAACTGCGTTCAGGTCCACACACACAGACATACACACACATACATATTGGTCACATTTAGAAAATGTCAAGGGACAATTTATTACTTTTGGAACCAGCAAACAAAGGGAAAAAATATAATATTTATCTTGCTGGTCCAGTACAAATTATAGTTTACAGCAGGGGTCAGAGAACCAGAGCTTGAGAGTCAAATTGGACCCATTGCTCTGTTTTTGCAAATAAAATTTTATTGGAATAGAGAGAGTGTGTCTGTGGCTTGTCTCACGCTATCACAGCAGAATTGAGTACTTGCCACAAAGTGCAGCCAATTATACTTACTATGTCGCCCTAAGGTGGGTTGACCCTGCCTGAGAGTATCCACAGATTTGTTTTTTTTTTTAAGACAGAGTCTCAGTATGTTGCCCTTGGTAGAGAGCCATGGTGTCACAGCTTACAGCAACCACAAACTCTTAGGCTTAAGCAATTCTCTTACGTCAGCCTCCTAAGTAGCTGGGACTACAGGCGTCCACCACAACAGCCGGCTGTTTTTTTGTTGTTGTTCTTGTTTAGCAGGCCTGGGCTGGGTTTGAACTCACCAGCCCTGGTGCATATGGCCGATGCCCTAACCACTGAGCTATGGGTGCCAAGCCAATATTGCCTTATTTTTAAAGCAAAATTGTGATGTGATGCATTATATAAAAGGAAGCTAATTGGTGGAAAAAATCAATTAAAATAGCCTTTACCATTATACGTGTTTGTATTCATTCTTGTTTGACTTCATAACCACCTTTGATTTGGGCAGAGTGTACTTTTTTGCCTTTTTCACTTGAAGGAATTGACGGAAACTCAGGAACCTTGTGACTAGTTTAACCTTCCCTGGTCAACTGATGAGATGGTCAGTGGGACTTTGCTTTTTTGATTCCATTGTACCACCTACCTTTGTTACCCGTGGAGAAAAGCTAAATTTGTGCTCAGAATACTCTGTTTATTCATGAAGGAGGTAAAGTCTCCATCTTTCTTTGAGGCTGCATAATATTCCATGGTATACATGTACCACAATTTATTAATCCATTTGTGGATCAATGGGCACTTGGGCTTTTTCCATGACTTAGTGATTGTGAGTCGGGCTGCAGTGAACATTCTGGTACAAATAAAAAAAAAAAAAGAATACTCTGTTTATTAAGACAAAGGACGAATGTACAACCATATTAATTTTTTCCATAAGCACGAGATGCATCAGGCACAGAATTTAAGACTGCATATTTGGGATTTCTTCCCTGCAGCTGTTCGTGCTGAGCTTCCCCCTCAACCTCTGAATGCTGGCTGGAAATTCCCAGAACAGTTGTGTATTTTCCAATTAAGGTAAAAACAATGTCACCAAATGCCATTCAATTTTCTCTTCCTGGTATACCAGAAGATGTCTCCCAGGCCTCGCCTGCAGTTAAGGTGAGGCCACGTGACCAGTTCTTTTTTTTTTTTTGTAGAGACACAGTCTCACTGTACTGCCCTCAGGTAGAGTGCCATGACGTCACACAGCTCACAGCAACCTCTAACTTTTGGGCTTACACGATTCTCCTGCCTCAGCCTCCCGAGCAGCTGGGACTACAGGCGCCCGCCAACGCCCGGCTATTTTTTGGTTGCAGTTTGGCAGGGGCTGGGTTTGAACCCACCACCCTCGGCTTATGGAGCTGGCGCCCTACTCACTGAGCCACAGGTGCCGCCCCACGTGACCAGTTCTAACCCATAGGCTGGCAGTAGCCGTGTCAGCTGTGGCTTGTGGGCTGGCACGTGGAGGAACAGGTGTGAATCCTCCATTCCTTCACTCTTGGTGGTGATTTTTGAGGCCGCTTGTTGGCCTGGCTTAGGATTTAGTGAGCCACGGACGTGCTGTGTACAGCAAGATCAGAGGATTATGAAGCAGGGTGTTTCCTCTCCAAACTCTTAGACTCTTGGGGTGAGCAAGGATGTGCACCCAGTTTAATATTTCTTTGCTACATTGTGACATCCATATATCTTGCTCTCTTCTTAGAGACTCTAATTGCCATTAAAGAAGAAAAGTTACTTGGCGAGGATGAAAATATACAGAGGCTAAGCAATAATTGTAGCTTTTGAGAATTATAAAGACAGGACAAAAATAATATAATTGGATTAGAAAGATAAGAGGGTGTGTTACAGGTTTGCCTTGTCATTGGCAATGAAGCCTAAAGGCAGCAGTTCTCCTTGCAGTGAGAAGGGTGATGCGTGGGCATGTCCTCCCTCCCCAGCCAGGGACAGCAGCAGGAGACAAGGCAGGTGACCTGCTGTCCTTTCACTGTGTCACTCAAGGGGTCTTCTGTTCTATTCTTACAATGCTTCAGTTAAGACCTTTGAAATGAAATAAATGGTAAGGAAACTGCCTCTCAACACTAACTCAATATACTGACAATAGTGTGTTATAGAACCTCTCCCTACAGATGATCTCATGTCTTATGTTTGTATACTGTTAATGATTTACGAAGTGTCTCAGGATGACTCTAAGAGGTGGTGGTGGAGTGGGGTGGGGTGGAGGGGTGGTGTTAGAACTCCGTTTCCCAGAAGAGTGATTAAAATTCGCCCCGGGTCCCTTCCTCACTTTATGTAGCACTCTGCTGGCTTCTAGTTTGTTCTTGTGTAGGTCACGCCCTGGCGAGTTGTTCTATTGCCGTAGAGCATGTCAGTGCTAACCTGCTAATTCACAAGCTCCCGTAGATTCCTTGGCTGTCCTCTAATTAGTTTGGGGCCACCTCCTTCTGGTCAGTTGCCCAAGGCAGAAGGCAATTAAGAGACAGGGAGCTTAGTCGTCTCCTCTGCTGAGATGACCTGGCTGTACCTCTTCCTGGCATAACGGAAGACATCGTCTCCCAGATGCCCCTGCAATTAAGCTGGGACTTATTGCAGTTGACAGTTCCGGTCCACAGCATAGCCATGACCTTCATCAGCCTTGTAAGCGAGAAGGAAGCCTTTACAGTGTGAAGCCACTGACATTTCGGAGCTTATTTTGCTGTTTCATGGTGACATATCCTACCTATCCTGATCAACCTGATGACGTACTTTCCTGCCGTCCTCAGAGCTTCCTAGAGAGAGGTTTGCTGAAGTCCCCCTCATTACAGGGAGCTCTGCAGCTGAAAAACTTCAACATCCTGTGAGACTGCAGCAGCATTTCTCCTTTCACATTCACCTGATTTTCCCAGAGGCATGAACTTTAAACGTTAGTTATTTTGATCATAATCATACGTTGACATAGCGTGAAAGGCCACTGGGGCTGCAAGGCGTGTAAGGGCCAGAAGGAGCAGCGCTGGCCGCCCTCCGGGCCTGGTCCTTTCTGCTCTGCTTCTGGCATTGGCGCCCGTGTTTCTAAACAACGTGCTGATCCTGCTGGGTGCTCCTCTCACCACCATTTCACCTCCCCCATCTTCTCATTATATTAGTGTTTAGCTCACTCTGAATTTGCTTTTTATTATTTTTGACATGTACATATTGCCAACTGCTAGGAAACGTAGTATGCTATGGTTCTGCTTCCCCCGTGGAGTTGCCCCTGCCCCACTGGAGTGAATATCTCCTTTTCATTGGCTTAGTTTCTGTGCACAGCGCAGCCCTCCGTGGTGCTTCTTTTCTCATTCAAGCACCTGTCAGTTTCAGTTTCCATGTGGACAAAGGTCAGGTCATTCTGCCGTGACATGCACTGTGCCTCAGAGCGTTTCCTCCTGTAGCAGGTCATGCCCCTGTCAGCTCTGGTCACCCTGCTCCCTGGGTGTGGCACTAGCACCTGCGTCCTAGCATCTGCCCCTTTCTTCTTTGGGGTTTACATTCTTGTGTAAAGGGACCACACCCTTTTATAGCTTCCAGAAAATGGTGCATGAAAGATAAGATTTTTATTTTATTTTATTTGTTTTTTTTCGAGACAGAGTCTTACTACGTCACCTTCGGTAGAGGGCTGTGGCATCACAGCTCACAGTAACCTCCAACTCTTGGGCTTAAGTGATTCTCTTGCCTCAGCCTCCCAAGTAGCTGTGACTACAGGCGCCCACCACAACGCCTGGTTATTTTTTTTGTTGCATTTGTCATTGTCGTTTAGCTGGCTCAGGTTAAATGACAGCGTGGGTGTACATGGCTGATGCCGTAACCACTGTGCTACGGGCTCCACCAATGAAAGCGCAGATATCTTGTTCATGGGAAATTTATATTGCCATCAATGGCTCGATTGGGTTTTAAAATAGAGTCAAAAATAATTTCCTTTCTAGTCCATCTTTGGGCACACACCCTGGGAACAGCTCAGAGTGGTTGCCATTGGGGAAGAAAACTGGGGCTGGGATGGAGAGACACTTACTTTTCACAATGCTACGCTTTGTACTACTTGGTTTTTAAAAATCATTTGTAGGCAGGGCCGAGTGGCTTATGTCTGCAATACCAGCACTTTGGGAGGCTGAGGTGGAGGATTACTTGAGCCAATGAGTTTGAGACCAGCCTGCATGGCTCTACAACAAATTTTTTAAAAGTTGGCTGGATCCTTTTTATCATAAGGGCATTTGCCCTAGAATGTTTATCCCAGCTCAATTTATAATCGCCAGGATGTGGAAACAACCTCAATGCCCACCAACCCAGGAATAGATTAACAGGCTGTGGTATATGTATAAAGATGGAGACTTTATACCTTTTGTATTCACTTGGATGGAGTAAAGCATCACAAGAATGGAGAAGCAAGAATCCAGTGTACTCAATTCTAATGTGAAGGCAGCAGATGAGGGGGAAGAGGAAGAGGGTGGGAGGTCACGGTGTAGGGCACACCTTTTGGGGGTGGGACACAAGTATAAGAGGGACTGTATCTAACAAATGCTATCAGTGTACCCTAATTCTTCGTACCCTCTATGAATACCAAACAACAACAACAAAAAGTTAGCTGGATATAGTGGTGGGAAACTGTAGTCTCAGCTACTCAGGAGGCTGAGGCAGGAGGATCACCTGAGCCCAGGAGTTGGAGTTTGCAACGAACTATAATTGTGCCAGTACTCTCCAGCCCTGGGCAACAGAGCTGGATCCCATATCTGAAAAAAAAAAAAAAAAAATCATTTGTAGACTCTGTTTTATAAAACTTTTCTGTATCGTTCCAATTTTTAGAGTATGTGCTGCCGAAACGAGCACTGTTTTATAAAACTTTAAAAAAGACATTAGAAAACAGGCAAATATGAAAAATTTAAACTACTCCCCAATTTACTATGTATCCAATTACATTTAACGTTGTTCAAGCTATATGAGCAACACATTTAGTGCAATACAATGTTAGGATTAAAGGGGTTTTCTATAGATTATGATCTTGTATAAATCCAAATGACCACAATTGCATGGCATAATGCATAATCTTGTTATCTCAGATATTTTTAATTTTTATTAACTAAAATCTCATAGTTTATTGAGATTTTCTTAATTTTTAAAATTTTGGATTAATATAAGGGTACATCTGATTAGGTTACATTGTTTGCGTTTGTTGGGAAAAGTCCCGGTTGTAGTTGAGTCCTTCACGCAGGAGGTGTGCCGTGTACCCCTACACTGTACCTGTTAGGAGGGTCCTCCCTGAGCCCCTTCACCCCCCCCGCCCTCTTCTTGAATTCAATTGTCTTTCTCTCGTGTGGGCCTATAGTTTTTCGTCTACTAGTTCATATTGGTATTGAGTACATGGGATGCTTGTTTTTCCATTCTTGAATAATTTACAAAGGAGAATGTTCTTCAAGTACATCCAGATAAACACAAAAGATGTTTTTCAGAGCTTTTCAAAAAATAGTGAAGATTTGGAAATTTTCAGGAAACACAGTCCATTTAAACCAAATTTTGGACATCAAAGATTGAAGTAAACTGGTCAGTCTTCTGCATACTGAAATTCTTGCTGCTCCCCGGTACCACCCTGAACACCACCCCAGATCGTTTCCACAGAAACCAGTTTCCCTTTACTAGACTTTTCTTGGACTTTCTCAGTTCAACTAACCCACAGTTCTGCCACAAGACAGGCATCTTAATGGACAACACAAAACAAGACGACAAAAATAAAACATGCAGCAATTACACAATGTTAGAGTGTAATTGTTAAACCTCAAAGTTGAATAGACAGAGGAGGAGGAAGCAGTTTAACCTGTATTTTTTTTTTTCTGATATGTTTTAGGTTATGAAAAGCTCTCAGCCTTGTCCTTCGGTATGCGAGCCTTTTAAATTACACAGATATATACTTTGCTAATCTTTCCTACTCTTCCCCTGCCAATAATTGTGAGGAGCAATGGCCAAGGCAGAGTCCCTAGTGCACACACACATAAACAATGGTTTATGATGTTGAAAAAAGATAAATTAGGCCGTGCCTGTGGCTCAAAGGAGTAGGGCGCTAGTCCATATACCGGAGGTGGGGGATTCAAACCCAGCCCCAGCCAAAAACTGCAAAAAAAAAAGATAAAGATAAATTGTCATAATCACTTTACTCTAGGGAGTAGTTCTCAGCCCAGGCTGAACATTGTAACCACCCGTGGACCCTGAAAAATATTGATGCTTAGGTCTCTCCCAAGAGATTCTGGTTTAATTTGTCTGGTTAATCCCTGGGCTTTGGGAGTTTCCAAAGCCCTGCAGGCGACTCCAGTGTGGCCAGGCCTGGGAAGTACCGGTCTAGGGAGGACGCTGACTTCTAGAGACAGAAAGACAGGAGGTGCTTGTTTATCTCTGCTGGCTCAGAGATGCTGTGTCTTCATATACTTTCCTTATTCAGCAATATGTATTTTTTAATTATTTTTTTGCATTTAATAGACTATTTTTAGAGCAGTTTAAGTTCACAGCAAAATTAAGCAGAAGGTACAGAGATTTCTCACATGCCCTCCACATGCCTAGTCACCCCCACCATCGACATGCCTGCCCCCATGTGCCATCTGTTACAATCAGTGAGCCTACACTGGCATGTCACTGTCACCAAGCACCCGTAGTTCACATCAGGGCCACTCTTGGTGCTGTGCCTTCTGTAGGCTTGGACAGATATGTAGTGACATGGAACCACCAGGAGGGCATCACACGGGGTTGCTTCACTGCCCTGAAGATCCCCTGAGCTCTGCTGATTCATCCCTCCCACTCCTAACCCTTGGCAGCCACCGGTCCCTTTGCCGTTTCCACAGTTGGCCTTTTCCAGAATGTGGCACAGTGGGAATCATACGTGTGTAGACTTTGCAGGTTGGCTTCTTCCGCTTACTGATCCGCATTGACGTTCTCTCCACGCCTTTCGTGGCTCGTTAACCGTCTTTCTGGCACTGAATGATGTTCTGTTGTCTGGGTGCACTGCAGTCACCTGTTGAAAGATTTGTGGTTGCCTCTGTGTGTGGCAATTATAAATAAAGCGCTGTAAGCATTCACATGCAGGCTGTTGGTGGGGACATAAGTTTTCAACTCCTTTGGGTAAATACCAAGAAGTGTGATTGCTGATTGATGGCAAAAGTCTGTTCAGTTTTGTATGAAACTGCCAAGCTGTCTTCCGAAGTGCTGCACTGTTCTGCACGCCCATTAGCAAATCAGAGTTCCTGTTGCTTGATTTTCCTGTCAGCATTTGGTGTTGCCAGATCTCGTCCATTCTAGTATGTAATGACATTAAGTGTTAACTAAGGCTCATTGTATTTTATTTCTCCTTGAAATGCTAAATGCTTTGCAGACTTAATTACTCCCGAGCTTTTGGTGTACCTTCTTTGTCTTACATCGACTTTTTCACATCTCAGGAAACCATAATCAGGTCAACCAATACCCTAGAACAGAGTTTTTCAACCTTTTTTTATCTCATGGCACACTTCAATTTACAGCTAAACTTCTGCAGCACACTTAAATTATGTTGATTAAAGAAAAAGCAAAAAAAGAATTGAAGCGGTACAGTCCCCTGGACCCTTGTGAGGTGAATCAGTCTCATTTGTGCTCCTTGAGGTATGAGACTCTGAGAAGGAACATTTCCAGTACTTGGGCTAGATGTGAGTTTTGGGGGATATTCTCCCCCAGCTGGCAAAAGCAGCTTTGCTGAAAAATGTAGGCAGTCACACCTTAAAGCAAAGAGTGTGCAGGAGGGCCCTTGCCAAGTCATAGCTGGTGACAGACCATCTGCCTGGGGCAATGGACCTCTGCACTTAGTCCCCTACCTCTATTTACACAATAACTTTCAGTTAGTCATATAGGGAAGTGGGCAAACAGAACAGACAACCCAGTGCCTTTGTGATTTATCTCCATTGTTGTTTATCTCCAAACAGAACATTCTTAGTTTGGAACGGTGTGTACTACTTCGCTGCAATAACGCTGATAAGGAATCTTGATGACAGTTTTGTTACCTTTTGTCTTCTTTATTCTTGGATTATTTTTATCTGATGAGTTTGGGTATATAAGAGAGTGAATAAAGACAAGTGATTGAGCGAGCACCAGCCTTCCCTTTTAAAATCATTCATTTCGTCTGTGGTGCTGCCTCTGTGCCATGGACCAGTAGCCCAGTGGACAGCAACAAAGAACATAAAGAATGTGCTTCCTGTGCTTTGAACTTCTTTCTAAAATAATTTAATTAAAGGTCTTCAATAATTTTCCTGGCACACCTAAGATCCTTTCACGGCACACCGGTGTGCCTTGGCTCATCTGTTGAAAATCACTGGTCTAGAAGCTTCCTCGTGCCTCCCCTGAGAATAGCCCTTCACTCTTTTGATAACCAATGTCATGTCTTTTTAAATTTCTGTCTGTGTATGTATTCCCAAATAAGATAGTTGAATTTCCCTGCACTTTAACACTAGTTTTAGCTTCATAGCTGTAGTTTAATTATTTACACCGCCATTGTATGTTTTGTCGTGTGACACTATTGTTGGTGACCCTTTAGGCTGTCTGCCTCTGTCGGGTGTTACAGCGCACTACGAGCCCTCCTGTGATGACTTCAGAGCCAAGTGCACCCACCTCTTTAGAGTTCCTAGTCCTAATGTGACATTGCTGGGAGATACACGACTTTAATAGCAAATATCAAATTGATTTCCAGATTGTTTACACTAACTTAGTTCACACAAGCGGTGTGTGCGAGGTCTCATAGCTTTAAATACTAACAGCGTTGGCATTGCCCAGCCCTGCAGTGTTTATGGGTATGGTGGGTGTGTGGCAGTGTTAGGGGCCAAGAACTGGCGACAGAGGCTTCTGCTGAACAGTGTTACATCCCCTGGGCTCTCCATTTCTCAGGGTTTTATTTGTTGTTCCTTTTCTTATTGCTTGAGATGGATTCTCAGCTCATTAACTTCCAGCCTTTTTTCCTTTCTATATTCATGTATTAAAGGATGTATATTTCATTAATTTCTGGGGTGGCACCTGTGGCTCAAAGGAGCAGGGTGCCAGCGGGGGTGGTGGGTTCAAACCCAGCCCCGGCCAAAAACTGCAAACAAACAAACAAACAAACAAAAAGGATGTATATTTCTTCCTACACGCAGTTTCAGCTGCAGCCCACAGCTTTTGGTAAGTAGCATTTTCATAAACTTTCAGTTCTGAATACTATTACATCTATGACTGTGTTTATTATTGTGGAGATTAGATCACATTAGTTATTCATGATATATATAATTTCTACCATTTTTTGTCTGTCTATTCTATCAATTGCGGACAGAGAAATGTTAAAATTCTCCCACCATCATTACAGATTTTGCTTCACATATTTTGAGGCTAAGCTATTAGATTTATGTTAATTAAAATTGTTATATCAGCCTGGTCTATTGAGTTTTGTAGCATTGTGAGTGACCCATTTTAACTCAAGTAATCCTTTTTGCTTTTCACTCTGTGGTTGATTTTAACAAAGTATCAGCTTTATCCTGCTTATGTTTTGCTTGATGTGTTTTCATGCATTAATGTGCAACCCCACTTGTCCTATATTTTACATGCATTTTTGCAACTAGCATACAGTTTTTTCTTTTTGCTAAATTAAAGAGTTTCTTTTAAAAAAGAATCAAAACAGAAACTCTTAAGTACCAGTATGTACACTGTACTCTTTTAAATGACCCACAGGAATAAAGTTTTTTCATATATATCCTGGTCATACCACCTGTTGTTTACCAAGATATTCAAGGACAAATCTGACTCCAAACTGTTAACAGATTGCAATTTTTTTTTTTAGACAGAGCCTTAAGCTGTCGCCCTGGGTAGAGTGCTGTGGCATCACAGCTCACAGCAACCTCCTGGGCTTAAGCAATTCTCCTGCCTTGGCCTCCCAAGTAGCTGGGACTACAGGCGCCTGCCACAACGCCCAGCTATTTTTTGGTTGTAGATGTTATTGTTGTTTGGCGGGCCAGGGCTGGATTCGAACCCACCAGCTCTGGTGTATGTGGCTGGCGCCTTAGCTGCTTGAGCTACAGGTGCTGAGCCCAGATTGCCATTTTTAAACAGACCAAATTTAAAACATGCAACACCACGGCATGGGTGCTCATTCTGTATTTCACCACAAACAGGATAGAAAGTAAGATACATTGAGAATTTATTCTAGAATAGAATGGACGTTGTCATCCTCTACACCTACACCTCTCTCTCCTCTGCTGCCACTTTTAACAAGTGCTCCTTGCCAGTCGTGAAGAGTCTCCATCCCCCTTCCCTGGATAGATCAGACGTGCCTCTCCTTTCGTAGAAGTTGATACATGGTTAGTTCCATCCTGCTACCGAGAAGTACGTGCAGCTGCAGACGCTTCATCACAACCCGGTTGAAATTCTTCAAAAAAAAATTTTTCGTAACAGTTTAATACCATTAACTGTTATTGTTTACAGTTTGTTGTTATTGGGTAGACAATTAGGTTACATCAAGCTTGTCAGGTAGAGTCCTAGCTACAGTTGTGCCCTTCACCATGAGGTGTGACATATATCCTTACACTGTGCCTGCTGGGTGACAGCGCCCCAGGCCTCTCACCTGTCTTCCTCAGGGAAGGTTCTATTCATATCTCCTTCCCAGTGATAAACGGGATTCCTCAGAATTTCTGATCCTATGCCAAAGCCTCTGTAATCATGCAACACTAAGAATTGCTCAGAATATAACAAGCTGCCCATCCGTGGGCCATTGGTAAAACATCAGGACAGGGCAAAACCAACTCCGCTGTGTCCTTCTGGAGCCCAGAGCTCTGCGTGCTCATCTTCAGCCAGGCGAGAAGAAACAGAATAGATAGTACAAATGGAAAGCTCAGAATAACGGGAAATCCAAATAAATCAGTAATTTAAAAGTGAACACACAGAATGCTCCCGTTAAAAGGCATAACAGTCAGATTAGAAAGCCATGCAGTTGGGTGCAGCCCTTTCTGCGGTGAAGCTTTCCTGTCACTTGCAGAGGTTCCCGGGCAGTCCTGGCTGAGAAGAGGACGCTCCCAGGAGACAAATGAGCAGCCACCTCCTCTGCTGTTCAAGGGCAGGGGCCTGCTTGAAAAGGAGAGGAAAGCGAAAGAGGAAAATGGCTGAATTTCTGCTCTGCCAGCCCATGCTCCCGACTGCAGTGACCTACTGCGGCTGATCGAGGAACTGGCTAAATATGAATAGATAGAAGCACTAGTAAAACGAGCTGGAAAAGATGTGCTAGACGGGGCTTTGGAGAGCACCCCTCTATCTTCCATCTATTATTATTACTGTTATTTCCACTAACAATTTGGAAATCACTGACTCTGATTCCATTATCGTTTTAGTGGTCACCCTAGGAAGCACAAATACATATTTATTTGATCAAAATCTAGAGTTCACCAATACCTTTGTCCTCTTCTTGGATAACACAGAGAGCCAACCTCAAAAAAACGCCCCAGACTTAGTCTGAGAGGACTTGGAGGAATAAGAAATATATGAGCAAAGCAACAAAAATATATATGGAGCAATTTTCCACCTGCCTGGCTGCCTCCGCATGGTGTGTCCGGGGTGGGCAGCAGCGGGTGTGTGAAGGGACCATGAATGGCATGTTTCCCGAGAGAGGGACACACCTCAAGGCAGGATGCTTGCCTCATGAGTTTGCACTGTCTCTCAAGTTTTGAACTATACCTGATTCACCACAGGTGCACGGTAAAGATTTTCTGGATAACATAATTTTGGTGCCACTGTCTCATAATTATTTTTTAAAAATTGAAAAATACTGCAGAATTATTACTTCCTCCAGTATTCTGGAAGAGAACGTGCTTTCCAGCACAGCAGCTGATTTTACCTGGCAGGATCCCCCTCCCTTCTTGTTTCTCCAGTAACAAACTGTCTCCTCTCCTGGTGGGGTGGCCAGGTGATCTGGTCAGTATGTCTCACCCCTCTAAGACTGTTCATAGATAGAACAACACACACGCCAAGTCCACAGAGTCCTGCTCTGAGACCGTTCTTACCAGAAAGAATTCCTGAAGGCCCTCGGATGCTTCCATCAGGGAGCTATAAGAGGGAGGTCAGGCTGCTTTGCCTTTGGAGGAGGACTCCCAATTGGTAGAGGGGACACCAATCAAAGAGAGACGAGGGTGTCAGGGACGGGGAGAGGGTGCTGATGGCTGAGGTCCCAGCACCTGTCTGGGGCCCCGGCCCCTGAGGTCCCCGGAGCAGTGCAGGCTCCCTAGTTCTTCAAGTTTTAACTCCTCTTTGAATTCCCCCAATGTCCTTTCAACATAATTTATTCTCATAAATTAGGCAGAATTAGGATTTTACCCCAAACACCTTTCATCCTAAATTGTTGCATTAAAAAAGTGGGGGAGGGGACTTGGGGAAAGAAAATCCAATCCCCACTGAAGTCAGAGCAGGCAGGTTAACCTAACCTTTCCCGGTTTCCTCCAGCGCAGTTCTGTTGCTTTGACTGTTTTTGATGACACTGTTCTCAAATGCAAATTTAAATGCAGTTCTCTTCTTTTTTTTTTTATTGTTGGGGATTCATTGAGGGTACAATAAGCCAGTTATACTGATTGCAATTGTTAGGTAAAGTCCCTCTTGCAATCATGTCTTGTCCCCATAAAGTGTGACACACACTAAGGCCCCACCCCCCTCCCGCCATCCCTCTTTCTGCTTCCCCCCCCATAACCTTAATTGTCATTAATTGTCCTCATATCAAGATTGAGTACATAGGATTCATGCTTCTCCATTCTTGTGATGCTTTACTAAGAATAATGTCTTCCACTTCCATCCAGGTTAATACGAAGGATGTAAAGTCTCCATTTTTTTTAATGGCTGAATAGTATTCCATGGTATACATATACCACAGCTTGTTAATCCATTCCTGGGTTGGTGGGCATTTAGGCTGTTTCCACATTTTGGCGATTGTAAATTGAGCTGCAATAAACAGTCTAGTACAAGTGTCCTTATGATAAAAGGATTTTTTTCCTTCTGGGTAGATGCCCAGTAATGGGATTGCAGGATCGAATGGGAGGCCTAGGTTGAGTGCTTTGAGGTTTCTCCATACTTCCTTCCAGAAAGGTTGTACTAGTTTGCAGTCCCACCAGCAGTGTAAAAGTGTTCCCTTCTCTCCACATCCACACCAGCATCTGTAGTTTTGAGATTTTGTGATGTGGGCCATTCTCACTGGGGTTAGATGATATCTCAGGGATGTTTTGATTTGCATTTCTCTAATATATAGAGATGATGAACATTTTTTCATGTGTTTGTTAGCCATTCGTCTGTTGTCTTTAGAGAAAGTTCTATTCATGTCTCTTGCCCATTGATATACGGGATTGTTGGCTTTTTTCATGTGGATTAATTTGAGTTCTCTATAGATCCTAGTTATCAAGCTTTTGTCTGATTGAAAATATGCAAATATCCTTTCCCATTGTGTGGGTTGTCTCTTTGCTTTGGTTATTGTCTCCTTAGCTGTACAGAAGCTTTTCAGTTTAATGAAGTCCCATTTGTTTACTTTTGTTGTTGTTGCAATTGCCATGGCAGTCTTCTTCATGAAGTCTTCCCCCAGGCCAATATCTTCCAGTGTTTTTCCTATGCTTTCTTGGAGGATTTTTATTGTTTCATGCCTTAAATTTAAGTCCTTTATCCATCTTGAGTCAATTTTTGTGAGTGGAGAAAGGTGTGGGTCCAGTTTCAGTCTTTTACATGTAGACATCCAGTTCTCCCAACACCATTTATTGAATAGGGAGTCTTTCCCCCAAGGTAAGTTCTTGTTTGGTTTATCGAAGATTAGGTGGTTGTAAGATGTTAGTTTCATTTCTTGGTGTTCAATTCTATTCCAAGTGTCTATGTCTCTGTTTTTGTGCCAGTACCATGCTGTCTTGACCACTATGGCTTTGTAGTACAGACTAAAATCTGGTATGCTGATGCCCCCAGCTTTATTTTTGTTACTAAGAAAAATGCAGTTCTCTTCTAAGAGGTACTGTGTTGCTAATGAAAGAGACGGTGATGTGATTTTTTTTTTTTTAACAAAACTTCCAGGAAACAGAAAAATAACACCACTCTGTATTAAGAAATTCCAAATTTAGTGCCATGCTGACCTTGAGGACTAATCAATTTGGTGGTGCCCATCTCTTCCAGCTGGTACAGGTGACAATATAACACCAGTTCATCACCTGTGGTCTCCCACACTCTCCTGCTCAATCCCACAACACAGCCTTTGGGAGAGGTTTTTTTTTTGTTGTTTTTTTTTGAGCCAGAGTCTCACTCTGTCACCCTGGATAGAGTGCCATGACGTCACAGCTCACAGCAACCTCCAACTCCTGGGTTGAAGGGATTTTCCTGTCTCAGCCTCTCGAGTAGCTGGGACTACTGGAGCCACCATGTGTGGTTAGTTGTCTTTCTATTTTTAGTAGAGACGGGATCTCTCGCTCTTGCTCAGGCTGGTCTCAAACTCATGGTCTCAAGCAATCCACCTCCCCGAGTGCTGGGATTACAGGTGTGAGCCACCACGCCTGGCCCAGAGGACCTTGAAGTAAAGGGGAGACGGGAGTGGGAAACCAGATTTTCTTTCTATTTTTTCTTTTTCAATTGTCATTTTCATTCTCCCAAGATGAACTGTCTTCCTCTGTCCCTTAGTCACCGTGTCTGTCTGCAAATGAGACATTGTCTTTTTAGCCTGAATACAAGAAACATGATGGAGATTGACTAATCGACATGTTCATCAGAAGTTCATGGCAGATTGCTCATACTCACCCCAAACAGGAAACGACCCTTACGGTGTAATGGGCATACTGGGTTGCAGGGAATTAACGAGCCAGCTCCACAAACGCAATGAGCTGTGAGTGAAATGTTTTCGAGTGCAAAACAAAGAATAAAAGGCATTTACAAAAAGACAAATAGACAAAAATCTGTAATGGTGTTGGAAGTCTGGACAGTGGTAACATTTGAGAGGGAGGAGGTGGAGGCCGAGAAGGGCCCCTGGGCTGCTAACCAGGGTGGTTACCCAGGTGTGATCACTTTGTAAGCACACAAACAGATGAATTCTTACAACTTATGAACTTTTCTGCATGTGATTTACACAGAAATGTTTAAAATCAATAGTCTAATAGAGAAAAATACCACAAAGAAAATAGGGCACTTTGGAAAAGCACAGCTCTTGCTGGGGAAATAGCAAATGAAAGTTGGGTGGGATGGTGGTTGAATGGAAGTGGTTAATAGGAAAGAAATTACTGGAACCGAGAGCATTCCTCCCTTCCCTGAACTTCCTCAGAACTCTGATGTTGGCCTGTTACTGGAATTTGGGCAGCAAGAATGCTTTATAATCAAAAGTAAAGTCATTTTGGGTGGTGCCTGTGGCTCAGTGGATAGGGCACCAGCCCCATATACGGAGGTGGCGGGTTTGAACCCAGCCCCGGCCAAACTGCAACAAAAAAATAGCTGGGCGTTGTGGCGGGCGCCTGTAGTCCCAGCTACTAGGGAGGCTGAGGCATGAGAATCGCCTAAGCTCGGGAGTTGGAGGTTGCTGTGAGCTGTGGTGCCACGGCACTCTGCCGAGGGCCATAAAGTGAGACTCTGTCTCTAAAAAAAGAAAAAAGTAAAGTCGTTTGAAGAATTTCAGAATAACTTAGGCTTTTGTTAAACCTCTACAAAATGAAAAATTGAGCAGTTCATCAACCCTCAGAAATTGTAAAAGCCAAAATCCTTTAGATAAACCAGGAAAATCAAAGCAAAGGACATATCTGTATCACTTTAAAAAATGTGTCTGTATTCCTGGTTTCGGGCAAGGAGTCCAAATGAGGTCTGCCATTTCCTGCCACCACACGCAGGTTTTCAGTCCTAAGGCAAAATAGAAGTGTCTGTTTAGACTCGGGCCACCAAGAAAATATTCAGAAGGGATCTTCTCCCCATGCAAAGTGCTAAGCCAACAAAGCATCCAGGGATGGGGATGGAAGGAGTCTTTCCTTGAGTTGCTAATCCTCAATGGAAGAGCCTTAGAGCTGTGCTCACGTGGTACCATACACTGGGGAACTTACAAACAACAGTTTATTTCTCACAGTTCTGGAGGCTGGAAGTCCGGGATCAGGGGTGGCAGCCTGCTCAGGTTCTGCTGAGGGCCCCCTTTTACGTTGCAGACAGCGATTTTCTCATGTGTCATCACATGATGGGAGGGGCAGGGCAGCTCTCTGGAGTTCCTTTTACAAGGGCACAATGCCATTCTGTGAGGGCTCCCCCCTCATGGCCTAATCACCTCCCAGAGTCTCTACTTCCTCATACCATCACGCTGGGGGTTAGGTTTCAGCATATGAATCACAGGAGAGGCACTGACATTATGACTGCAGTAGGAGATAAGACTTCCAGGAGGTGAACCTTTGGGCCTCCTTCCCAGCATCCATCTCCAACGGGGCATCCCACTTAGCTCACCAACTTAACTCCTGCAAAACGGGGCATGGCCTTTCCCCAGCAGCTCCTCCTCCATTTCCTCAGATGCCCCAAATTAACAAGGTCCTCGAGATTCTTGGAACTGACCACTGGGGTGCATTTTCATCCTCTCCTCTCCTCCCCCCATCCAGGCAGTCACTTGCTCCTGTGGCTAAGCCCTTGCTCCAGCTCAGGAACAGTATTTCTCAACCTTTGCATGTGCTGCAATGCCTTGGAGAGCACTGGAACACCGGTACCTGGTGCCCGGTCTGCGGATTCTGGTTTAGTCAGTGGGGCTGTATAGCTTGGTACTCAGTGTTTTATCCAGGTGACACCAATATGCAGTGTGGGCTCAGAAGCTCAGCACAGAACCAGCCTCTTTCTCTGCACTGATGTGCCTATGTTGAAAGGGTGGCACTTGACCAGCAGAGATCTCACAGACCACCAAGGCTTGTATGAAAGGTCTTTATTGGCAAGACATGCTGCAGAGCAGCACCAAGGAGAGAGAAGAGAGAGAGAGAGAGAGAGATCTCAAAAGAAGAGCGTACCTTTATATAAGTCCAGTACTTAGGGGAAGTCTCAGAATGGTGATGGGACGGTAGAATAGCCAATAGGGAGTTACTGCTCTGGCGGGAAGAGTCGTTAGGGGCAGGCCGTAAGTTTGAAATTTTCAGCAGGTAATTGGGACAAGGAGATGAGGTAAGTTTTGCGACTGGGAGATAAGGAGATGTCTAGTAGGCAACTCCCAGTGCTTGGAAAGGAGCTGTAACTATAAGAGTGAGACAGCTAGTCTTGGTCTATTGGAAGCAGGAAGGAGCTTTCTGGGGCAATTACCTAACATTCCTCCCTTTCTGATATATTAAAAATAGGGGGTTGGCCTTGGGATAGGGGACTTCCAGTTCTGTCTTCTGTAGCTTCTTCCTGCTCAGAGGGGCTCTGTAGTTTCAATTGGCCAACTAGAGGATGACTATGATCTTTTTCGCTGGGAGGATGTGAGTTTTGCTTTTAGACTGCCGTTTTAGCAGTGGTTGTTTAGAAGTGGTGTTCAGGAAAGTCTTGTGGCCTGGAGTAGAGTGTAGCCCATTCACGAAGAACAGTTTCTTTTTGTTGTAGGTTGGGACCTTTATCTGGGGTGTAGGTTTGGAACACCAACTGAGTAGTTACCTGTTGAGACAACTTTGAGAGTTGAGTTTGAATAAAATGAGGTATGCGTGGAGCCACAGCCACCAGCCCAAGGATGACAACTATAGGTGTGAGGAAAGGTCGAAGTGCAACCCAGAGTGGGTTTTGAGTGAACCAAGAGGACAAGTCTGATGATTCTGATTTATGTTGGTTTTTTTTGGAGTTTGAGGCATTCTTGGAGTGATCAGACTTTGTTAATGATGATTTCAGACTCATTGACAAAGAAAAAACATTCCTCTTGGAGTGCCAAACAAAGTCCCCTAGCCTGGTGAGTTGGAAAGTGTGGGAGGCGAGACTTTGTGGGTTGGAGCGCTGGCAGATCTCACAGGATGATGTAAGTTGATTTAGAAATTCTGAATCTGTGAGAGAGGAAAGAAAGCCTTGAGAAATTGTAGTAAAGTCTGAGAATTGGGGTGAAACAACGTGTGGAGATAGATGAGGAGCTCACGAGGGGGAGGTTGATTGGTTTCCTTTACTGTAGCAGCAATAGGAACAGAAAAAAGCAGGAGGTGAGAGGAGCTGTCGGGAGATGAGTGTGGGAGAGCAGCCGCACGTGCTGCACGGTGCGCTGGGTTGTTACCCTTTGATATAGACGAGTGGTTAGATTGATGTGACCGGCAATGGACAATGCCTATAGCCTTAGGCAATTTAGAAGCTTCTAGTAGTTTGATAATAAAGTGAGAGTTAAGAATAGGGCTACCTTTGGTGTTCCATAAGTCTCCCTCTTTTTATATAGTTGCATGGGATAACATGTGGAATACGTAATTAGAATCCGTATAGATAGGGAGAGATTTATCTCGTGCTAGGGTGAAGGCTCTGGTTAGGGCTATTCGTTCTGCTTGTTGGTTAGTGGTGGAAGAGGAAAGAGAGTGTGCCTCCATGATCTCCTTGGAGGACACAATTGCAGAGCCTGCTCTACGAGTTCCCTCATGCATAAAGGAACTGCCATCTGAAAACCAGAGGAGATCAGTATCAGGAAGAGGTCCTTCTTGTATGTTGGAGAGGTAAGGAAGAAGGGTGTCCAGTGTTTGAAGGCAATCGTGAGTAGGTGATGAGTCAGAGGGAGTAGGCAAGAGGGATGCAGGATTTAGTGTGGGACGTGTGTTAAAAGATAATGATGGGTCAGGTACGAGAGAGGTTTGAAGGTTAAGAATGCGGCATGGTGGCAGGGTTTGAAGATTTTTGTAGGTCAAAAGATCAGATAGAGAATGAGGGGATAGGACAATAGTAGGGGAACCGAAAGTGAGTTTCTTGGATTCTTGTATTAAAGTAACTGCGGCTGCCAATGCCTTGAGACAAGGGGCCCAACCTCGAACACTGTGATCTCAATGTTTTGAGAGATAAGCAACTGGAGCAAAGGTGGGGCCTCGCTGATGTCCAGGCACGCAGAGCGCAAACCCACAGATTTCTGTGACATGTAGGAGGAAGTGGTGAGAAAGATTAGGAAGGTGGAGGGCTGGATTTCTAATAAAGCATGCTGTAGAGATTTAAAAGAAGTGGAAATGGAGGTTAGGAGAGGGTCACCTCAAGTAGCATTATATAAAGGAGCAGCTAGGAGAGAAAAGTTGGGAACCCATGCTCTGAGGTATCCAGCTAACCCTAAAAAGGAGAGTTCTTGTTTTGTGGTGGGTAGAGGAAAGTCGCGAAGAAGGTTTTTTCTGTCTATGGTAATAGCTTCGAAGTCTGGGGACAAAAGGACATCAAGGTAAGTGACTTTTTTGGGAATAATTGAACCTTTGAGGGAGAGACCCGATATCCCCTATCTGCAAGGAAATTAAAGAGGGAACAGGCATTTTGCTTAGAGTCATGTAAGGTAGGACTACAGAGCAGGAGGTCATTGACATACTGAACTAAGGTTGAAGGAGAGGGATCATAGGACTGGAGGTCTCGTGATATTGTCTGCCCAAATAAGTGGGGGCTGTCATGAAATCCCTGGGGGAGTACAGTCCGAGTAAGTTGGGAAGAAGTCTGAGAAGTACGGTCGGTCCATGTGAAGGCAAATAGGTTCTGGCAATCAGGGTGTAAGGGAATGGAGAAGGCGGCATCTTTGAGGTCTAGCATTGAGAAATAAGTGGTTTGAGGTGGGATGGTTGATAGGAGGTTGTGTGTGCATTAGGGACTACTGGGTGTATAGGAATGACCGCAGACATTTTTCCCATCTATTGTTTCAGGATCTAAGTTAGTATACTTAATAAAAGCTTTGGGAAGATGTTGGAGGAAAGCTAAAGGATTCTCAGACTTATCTTGTATGACTTCCCGCAATTTATAATTGATAGCCTTTTTGGCAGAAGCTCTAAGACTGCAAAGAAGGCAGGTAATAAAAATGTCTCTACTTCCCCCCCCACCCCCAGCACTATCATTATAATTCCGATCTGGCTGGGAGTTAGGGACCACGGTGTCACCTGTAGGATGCTCATTGTTTGACATATGAAATTGATCTGCTGCCTCTTTCACCCCTCCCACACTCGTTTGCGCTCGTCAGAGGTCAGGGTATTAGTTAAATTAACAAACACATTATGCCAGGTAAGTTCATAGGACATAGTAATAAATTGAAACTCTCAAATAAAATGAGAAGGCTTAGAAGTAAAGAACCTAGTCTAACCTTAAGGTGTGTGAGTTTAGTCATGGGGGAAGGAACATAAATAGAAACTACACCATCGACTCTAGTTACCTTGCGGAGCGGGGCCAGGAAGTGAGAGGGAGCTGAAGGTCTGTCTAATTCTGGAGACTGATGGGAATGGGATTGGGTGAGGAGACCAGAGGGAAGTGAAGGATGAGGATGAAGTAGAATTAGTTTGCAACTTGTTTACATTGCTACACGCTGGCACTGTAGGACCATCATATGGAGGAGGAAAGGGGTAAAGAGGTCCAGAAGTGTTTTTTGGAGTAGCTGGAGGTCGACTGAGAGATGACAGGAGGAACTCTGAGGGCTAGTTGGAGGGGAGGAGTTAGGAATGAGCTCAGATTGGTTGATGGGGAAGTAGGAGGGACAGAGGGTGGAGGCAACTGTGTGGTTGAGGGAGGAGCCGAATATGGTGGAGCTGGGACAGGAACTATTCCTGTTCTCAACTGGTGGCCATTTGCCTGTGTGGCAGAGGTTCATCTGCTGGGTCGAACAGGTCTGGTTCAGGGGAATAGAGAGCAGAAGAGTCCTTTGCTACAAGAATTTTGGAATCACTCGAACATAAATTAGGCTTGGTTCTAAGGTATGAGAAGTCCTGAACATAGGGGACCTTGCTCCATTTGCCAAGGTGCTCACGATAGTTATATAAGTCTCGAATTAAAGAAAAATCAAATGAACCATAGCTTGGTTAGATACTTTGGTTGTCTAGTTTGTAAAATGGACAAACCTGGGTAGAGAATTTAATTAATTTTTTTGGCTTTAAGTCTAATCCTAATTCTACCAGGTGGCGCAATAAGCACCCCAAGGGGGAGTCAGATGGGACAGAATGGCTTGCACTCATGTTGCAGGAATAAAGCGTGAGCAGAATCACGCAAGGACCAGGACAAAGTGCAGACGTCTCCGCTGCTTTGTTGCCGGCCATGAAGACAAGAACACAGTCTAGGACAAACGTCACTGTACCCCAGATCAGTGTCAGACCCTTGGGGCTGAGGAGAGCTTGCGACCTGGCACCAGGAATTTTCGTGTGAGGTGTGGAAGCTCTGGGCTAAGCCACGCAAGGTCAATGGGAATAGTGAACTCAAGCCTCGAGAAACGGTGAACTGCCAGGAATGTAAGCAAACTAGCCCACGATTAGGGAAAATTCGCTCCCATAGGGGTACTCACCAAGTCTGTATGAGGCTGGTATTGAGTGCTGGTTAGAGTGCCTTGGCAGGTGGACACAAGCCGATGGTTTGGTGAGCGCTGGGAGTGCGAGAGGACAGGGAGCCCCCAGGAGCTAAAACCCCGTGGACGGGGTGGAAGCTACCCTTGGGAGCGTTCCCTAATTAGATCGCTCTTGA
Source organism: Nycticebus coucang (assembly GCF_027406575.1). Taxonomy (NCBI): domain Eukaryota; kingdom Metazoa; phylum Chordata; class Mammalia; order Primates; family Lorisidae; genus Nycticebus; species Nycticebus coucang. The sequence goes on along the minus strand of NC_069795.1, from coordinate 6,166,817 downwards.
CCAGCAGAGAGCTCACAGACCACCAAGGCTTGTACGAAAGGTCTTTATTGGTGAGGGGTGCTACAGAGCAGCCCCAAGGAGGAGCGAAAAGAGAGAGAGACAGGGGAGAAAAGAGAGAGAGACCAAAAGAAAAGTGCACCTTTATATAGGTTCTGTCAGGGGAAGTCTCAGAATGGTGATGGGACGGTAGAATAGCCAATAAGGAGTTACTGCTCTGGCGGGAAAAGCCGTTACGGGCAGGCCGTAAGTTTGAAATTTTCAGCGGGTAATTGGGACAAGGAGATGGGGTAAGTTTTGCGACTGGGAGATAAGGAGATGTCTAGTAGGCAACTCCCAGTGCTTGGAAAGGAGCTGTAACTATAAGAGTGAGACAGCTAGTCTTGGTCTGTTAGAAGCAGGAAGGGGCTTTCTGGGGAAGGGGCTTTTCTGGGGCAATAACCTAACATATGTTCCTGGGTCCCCTCCCCCCCACATTCCCTGGGTCTCCCCTTGTGCACTCTCTGCACTCTTGCAGCGGCTTGCCCACTGGTGTGCCCGGGTCCAGTCCTGCTTGCTTGTCAGCTAAGCTCTGGGAGCAGCATAGTGAGTGGCCACGCGGCGTCACAGAAGCCGGCTGCTGGAGGCAAGGGTATCTGGTTTCTGTGGGGGAAATACTCCCACCACGGTTGATTTCGGGTTTCCAACAGAGACATGGCTGCAGGCAGGCTCTGGAAGAGAAGTGCTGCACCAGGAGAGCTGACTGCACCACACTCCTGGAACTCAGCACCCCAAAGAGCAGGCCAGGGCCCTTACGAAAGTCATTTCTTAAGGGTAAGTCTTACAACACAGCTTTAGATGAAAGGCTTTTGATGCCCCCGTGCGCCCACAGCTGGCGTGGAGGAGGCTGATGGTTTGATCACAGTTCAGAGGCTTTCCTTTCTTTTGACCTCCCCCAAAATCTTGGCAAGAGCTCCACGACCTTCCCATTATTTTGCCTTTGTGCAATACAGATGGTGCAACAGATCATCCTCACTCTAATTTATTTTTGGAGAGAATTTAATAGAGCCAATTTTCTTTCTTTTTTTTTTTTTTTTGAGACTGTCTAACTTCGTTGTCCTCTATAGAGTGCTGTGGTGTCACAGCTCACAGCAACCTCAAATTCTTGGGCTCAAGTGATTCTCTTGCCTCAGCTTCCCAAGTAGCTGGGTCTACAGGTGCCCACCAAAATGTCCAGCTATTTTTAGTGACAGGGTCTTGCTCTTGCTCAGGCTGGTCTTGAACTGTGACCTCAAGCAGTCCACCCACCTCGGCCTCCCAGAGTGCTGGGGTTCAGGTGTGAGTCGTTGAACCCAGCCTAGACCCAGTTTCCTGAGAGGTGTGTTTGATTATCAATCTTACTGTGATCTGATGTGTTCAGAATTAAGATATGTTTTTCTACCTTTAATCATTTAGCATAATATTTTCTTTTATATAGAATTCTCTTACCAGGGAGCATCTGAACCAAAAGAGGCCAGCCGATCAGTGTTGGCAGAGATAGACTTTGTGATACTGATGAGGGTGATTTTCTCCTATTCCACCCACTTGCTTGATAATTTACAACAGTGATTTTCAACTGGTGTGCTGCCACACACTGGTGGGCCGAGAGAGGATCTCAGTTATGCCTTGAAAATGTTTAAAGATCATTAATTAAATTACTTTCGAAAGAAGTTCAAAGCCCAGTAAGTATATTCTTTTTTTTTTTGATCAACATAATCTAATTGTGCATGGAACTTTAACTATATGTTCAAGTGTGCCGTGAGATAAAAAAGGTTGAAAAATACTGATTTAGGAACTTGTCTATCCTCCTGGTGGTTGAGCTGCCAAGATCCTGGTTATGCTCACATAAAGTTACAACTTCACTAACTGGGCTTGGGTAACTAGGGAGTTGTTTGTTATGCCTCTCTGTGTTTAGCGCCTGTTTGTTGTTATACTCTGAAGCAGGCGTCCTCAAACTTTTTAAACAGGGGGCCAGTTCACTGTCCCTCAGACCGTTGGAGGGCCGGACTATAGTTAAAAAAGAAAAACTATGAACAAATTCCTATGCACACTGCACATAACTTATTTTGAAGTAAAAAACAAAACGGGATTAAATACAATTACACTGCCTCATGTGGCCCAAAGGGCTGCAGTTTGAGGACGCCTGAAGGAAGGAATAACTTGCTAAGCAAGTTAACAGTGTCATCAAGAGCCTGGGGGAGAATGCTTAAGTGATTAAGAGCTAAAGGCAAATTACAATAGGGTATCATTGACTATTTAAATAAATACTACAAAATCTTTCCTTAGAAACCTTTTTTTAGTCAAATAATCTCAGTTATTTGATATACCTAGAAATCATGAAAAGCTTGCTATGGTTTGAACATGTCCCCCAAAAGTTCATGTGTTGGGAAATTTAAGCCCCAATGCAACAGTGTTGGGAGGTGGGTCACCAAAGAGGTGATCAGGTCACAAGGGCTCTGCTGCATTCCTGGATTAAGTTCCCCCAGAGTGGGTTAGTTATCATGGAAGTGGGTTGTGATAAAAGCCAGTCTGGTCCCCTCTTATTCTCATCCTGTCCCTTACCTGCCACTGCGGGATGACCCTAAGAGGTGTGTTTGATCATCAATCCTACTCTGATCTGATGTGTTCTATCAAGGGACTTCCTGGCCTCCAGATACATAAGCCAGATAAGTTTCTGTTCATTAAAAATTATCAAGTCTCAGCTAGGCACCCGTAGCACAGTGGTTACGGTGACAGCCACATACACCCAGGGTGGTAGGTTCCAGCCTAGCCAGGGCCAGCTAAACAACGACAACTGCAACAAAAAATAGCCAGGGGTTGTTGTGGCACCTGTAGTCCAAGCTATGTGGGAGGATGAGGCAAGAGAATCGCTTTAAGTTCAAGAGGTTGAGGTTGCTGTGAGCTGTGACGGCACAGCGCTCGACTGAGGGCATCATAGTGAGACTCTGTCTCAAGAAAAATAAAGAACAGGTAGAATGCCCTTGGGAGAAAAAAAGTAGTTGTAAGAAAGCTCTGTGTTTCCACAGGCATTCCTACATCTATCTAAGTGGGAGAGACAGGTCTGAAGAGTGTCCCACCAGGTGATGATTTTAAATGGCCCTGTAAGGAAGGGACCGCAGGTGGGAAGGTCAAGTGTCTTCTTTGTTAAGACACAGCTTCCTGGGGTGGGGAACCCGTGTTGTCAAGGCCACATGTAATACGCAAGCGCAGCCTCTCCACCAAGTCCAAACTTCACAGAACAAATCCACATACTGAAAAGACGTTCTGTAAAATGTGGATTCAGTCAAAAGGCCCCACTCAGGGATCCAGAAGGCTATAGGTGGCCCCAAAGTCACAGATTCCCTGGACCCACGTTCAGGATATGTCTTCCACTGGCCGTGAGAGTTTGAGGGAATTATCTAATTTATCAGAACTAGGCAATTTGGGCATTGAGTTTTCGTATCTCCAATATAAGGATGAAATAACAGTACCTATAGGCTGTGAACCATTGAATGAAGTAAACAAATTTAATGGTCAGAAAGTGATTAAAAATGGCTGATGTATAGTGGAAACTCCATAAATATTATATTGGGGGTGGTGAGCCAAAGGATCTTTAGTATTATGTAAAATTAATTTTAAACCATGAGACTGCGTATCCAATTGTTACAAGTATAATTAAAAATAATAATTAAAAACAGATAAAGTAGCAGAGTTAGAAGTGCAGATGATTCTGTCAAGATGTTTAAGGATGAAGAAAGGAGACTTGGGTCTTTCACACTTTTTCACAAGTCCCTGTTGCATGTTGAAGTTCTGAGCTCCAGCTGGTTGAGCAACCTCAACCCTGAAAACTCATTGCTTAAGTGATAATAATGCAAATGGCTAGAAGACAGTGGAATTTACTTTAAAAATCACAGAAGGACGGGTGTCCCTAAGAGAGATTTACCAAGCATAGCTAGAAAGCAATTGAAGCCAATTGTGTTAATTCCTTTCCTAAGTACTCAGTTAAAGGGGAACTGAAGTTTCCTACCAGGAGACAAAAACAAAAACAAAAACACAATTTGCTCACAGTTCCCAGGTTCGGGGATACACTGGCAAGCTAGAGAAGACTTCCCTGGGCTGTAAGTTAATTGTGGCTCACCATGCGCTATGACTTCAAGAGATAAAACTAGGCCTCCAGCAGGCTCTTTGGTCCCTAAACCCTGGGCTGTGGACCGGTCCTGGTCCCTCCCCTGTTAGGAACTGGACCGCACAGCAGGAGGTGAGTGGCAGGGGAGTCAGAGAAGCTCATCTGTCACTGTCTCTCCTCCCCTCCCTTGTTTTCCCACAACTAGACTATCTCATAGTCTGATTCCACTGATTCTGCATCACGGAGATTTGCATAACTATTTCACTATATGCTACAATGTAATAATAATAGAAATAAAGTGCACAATAAATGTAATGTCCCGTAACCACTTCCCAAACCACTCCCATTACCTGTGGCTCAGTGAGCAGGGCGCTGGCCCCATATGCCGAGGGTGGCGGGTTCAAACCCAGCCCCGGCCAAAACTGCAACAACAACAAAAAAATAGCTGGGCATTATGGCGGGCGCCTGTAGTCCCAGCTACTCGGGAGGCTGAGGCAGGAGAATCGCCTAAGCCCAGGAGTTGGAGGTTGCTGTGAGCTGTGTGATGCCACGGCACTCTACCGAGGGCCATAAAGTGAAACTCTGTCTCTACAAAAAAAAAAAAAAAAGAAAAAAAGAAAAATTGTCTTCCATTAAACTGGTCCCAGGTGCCAAAAATGTTGGGGAGTAGCTCAGGCTTGCCTGCAGAGACAGCCTACTGGGCAGGAGGTGGGCTTTGCAGCTAATGTTAAAGTTAGCTGAGCCAGATGTCACCATGAGACATGTCTAGAGTTGTGTTGGAAGAGAGAAAAGGTCCATGTCTCATCTGGTATTTGTGGCCAGATGGAGGTGGAGGTTCTAGGTAAATCTTGAGATATCCATAAAGGAATAATATTAATTAAAATAAACGATATCAAAATGTAGCTGTTATTAAATGTCTGGAGTGTTTTCAGGCTCTGGATGTTGTGAGCACCTGCCTTGGGACAGGAGCTCAGGCTGTGACAGTGGCTCACCCCTGGCGAGCCCTGGCCACCCACTCCCTTCACTGTCTCTTCCATGTACGCCACCTGTAAGCAGGAAGTCACTTCACCAGCCAGAATCTAAAACTAGGAGTTAAAAAAGTGTGCCCCAAATCTCACCGTTAGTAAACGGCAGGGCTCAGACTGGGTTGGAAACCTAGTTTCTTAACCAGCCCTGGAGAAGCCACAGTAGAGGCAGTCACTTCAAGGTGCTAACAGCCCAGAAGCAGACAGGCATCGTGTGTCCTGGAGATGCCAGCCCCGGCGGATGACACCTGAGCTCCAGGCTCTCTGTGTCACGCCGAGATGCTATCTAAGACCTGTAGTGATCGGATGCCACCTCGAGGATGAGGAAGGAGGTAATTAACCCCTGCTGGACTGAGTTTACCCAGAGATAACCAAGTTAACCTAAATTATCAATATTAAATATTCCTTTAGAAGGAGGTGGGGAGAGTTTGAGATAGAAATTAAATTCAGGCATGATACACATATAAAGTAAGGGCTGTCACATCTGTTGCCCACCTGAGTCTTGTAGAATAAGACACAGATCAAGTGCTCGAGCTCTGCGCCGCCACCGTGCGGCTTACTAATTACCATCGAATGCATTGTGGAAGGTTATTATTTCATTGTTTTAGGTGAGATGCTCGGAAAAGTCAAGTAACTTCCTCAAAATTTCACAATTGGTAAATGGGCGAGTCGGTGCTTGTGAGATGCACTTCTTTTCTAAATTTTGAACAACTGAAAAGTCAAAGTGGCGTCAGATCAGCATCAAGCTATTCTCTCGATTCCTTGGGTCGCCTGGTAGAGAGAGTATGTCTTGGGTCTGAATGTAAATCTCGCATCCCTTCATCCACCCCTGGCTCCCAAGTCTAGACTTGGACATTGCCCTAGGTCGGGACCCCCTGGACACAGACTCTGAGGTGGGGATATGCACACAGGTGGTGACCAGGCAAGGCTCTCAGAAACGGTCCCTGGGGAGAAGCCAGCAGGCAGGACTTGACAGAGGGGAACTTGCACTGCAATAGACATGCAACGGGGGCCTCTGCTGATCCCAGGAGAACACTGAAACTTGGGTGGCATATCAGAGATGCCTTGAATTCAGGGTAAGGGAGCCAGACCTTTGAGTCAATGGACATCGGCTACTCTAGGGACAGTGCAACTTTGGGTAAAGGGGTCCCCGTGGCAAAGGACAGACCCAAGGAGAGTTCAGCTGTGAGCCACGGGCAGGAAATACTCCCAGCATCCAGGGGACCGAGCGCCCTGAGCTGGGACAGGAGTGGCCAACACACCACAGCTTCCACTGCAGTCCCCCGCTGCATCCTCTGTGCCACTCAATCAGCGCATGCCATCGGGAGGAGTGCACACGGATGCTTTAAAGGTCTGCTTCCCCTGGGATACAATATTGTATTTGATTTACTAACTTTGCCTGAAAGCAATTTCATAAAATTCTGCTGGGCCTTCCCCACTGTGGTACCTCTTACCCTCTGGGACAAGGGATCCCATGTGGAATGTTAGTTCACTAGCGTGGACATAACTAAGTCCCACAAACTGGGCAGCTTACATAACAGAAAGTATTGTCTCCCAGCCTGGGGGCCAGAAGTCTGAGATCAGGGCCTGGGCAGGGCTGGTTCCTTCCAACGGCTGAGGATCCTGGTGGGTCCCTGGGCTCTTGGCCTTCATCTCACATGGCATTTGCCCTGCCTGTGTGTCTCTGTGTCCAAACTTCTCTATTTTATAAGGACATCAGTTATGTTCATTTGAGACCGCCCTAATGATCTTATCTTAACCAATCACATCTGCAATGATTCTATTTTTAAATAAGTTATTGCTGTGAGATGTGGAAGATCAGGACTTCATTGTGTGATTTTTGCTGGGTGGGTTGGGGACAAAATTCAGCCACAGCAGGTGGGTTCTGCCAATCACCAAGGATGTCTACTCCTCTTGTGTGTGCGCAGGGAGATGGCTGAGTCTGTGAACTTGATGGGCTGGGCCAGGACTCTCCTTCTAATCCAGCCCCAACATGTCCCACTTGACCAAGGACACCATGGTTATAGGTCGAGTCCCCCAGAATCATCGTCACCTGTGCACAGCTGTCCTTCCCTTGGTGATCAGCTGCCCCTTAAGTGGCTGGAGTTCACTTTGGGGATGAATGTCAGATGCGTTACCTGAGGTGTTGTGAGCCCTCCCTCCTGTGAACCTACCTTCTCCTTCGGTCAGTGGGTCAGCCCTGCGAATGTGTTCAGGGACAGAAACTGGGCCTGGGGTTGTGACTTGTTTGGGCTGCTCATCCAGCCTTGATTTGGGTTGATTTTGCAGCTAGGGTGACGCGGGGGTGGCTGCCGTGCGCCTCGCTCCTGGAGTACTGTTGACTCCCGAGCTCTCTGTTGCTCTGGCTGCTGCAGCTGCCCTTCCAGACATACCACCTGTCACCACACCTGCACCCACCCGGCGCAGGGCCACCTGGCCTTGATTGTTTTCAGGTTCCCTCCTCCCTGTGGCTTTCAGGGAGCCCAGTGCTCCATAGCATTTCCTGGGGTCACCTGCCATCAGCATTTCCTGACAGTGCTGGCACCTCTCACATGTGTGAGGTTCCTTATCACTCTATAAACAGAGTGTCCTCGGGTCCCTCCTCAGAACACAGCTGATGCTGGCCACTTCGGGGACTTGGGTGGTGTTTACCTTCTGGCATGCATCCTTCCCTGAGCCTTTTGGTCCTTCCCGCCTCCTGCCACCATGATTCTGGCATTTCCACATTGCTTTGTGGGGTCATTGCTTTCTTTAGGGGTCCAAGTTAGGCACATCTCCTGGAGGCCTGTGGGGTGGTGGGTATGACTCTCGGGAAGGTGTTCCTGTGTCAGTAAACTCTCCCCGATGTAGGAGGCTTCTCCTGGGGAGGACAGGCCTGGCCACCCAGAACTGACAGCGCGTTCTGACGGGGCTGTCAGTCTTCCCTCACCTTCACGTGGGGCAGAACGTGGGAGAGAGGTAGGAAGGAGAGGGGCGCGTCCACTGCACGTGCAGGGGCGGGGTGGGTGGGAGGGCCGCGTTTCTCCTCTCTGGGCAGGTTGGCACACGGGAGAAGGGAGAGTGCTGCTTTTAGTGAAGCCCAGCGGCAGCAGGTCCACGTCCCAACTACCAGCATCCATCCCTACCTCTTGAAGACAGTGCATTTCCTTTTGGAAAAGCATGTGTCCTCCCCGAGCGTGGCCTTTCTGGGGACGTCAAGTGAGGCATTCTGCCCAGCTGTAGCCAAGGCAGGCACATGTTTCAAACAGGACTAAGCAGGCACTTTCCATCTCTATGTGAATCAGATGAAGATCAAAAAAGATGGCGGAAGCACTTTCATTCTATTAAGGTGTCTGACCAGAGAGGCTTGGGGAGTCCCTGCTGCGTGGACACCAGGTTCTCCAGCAGCAGCCAGTGTTGTCCCACGTTTTGCCTGTGATCCAGAGTTAGCCGCTCCTGTTTATAATAGTAAAGGAATCTATGCTGACTGTGAAATCTGTCCTCAGCCTCTGCAGGTCTGCCCTGTGGGCTTAGGGTGCGTGTTGTCTTCTCTTACTGATTCTGAGTGGTTTTGGAGAAAATTACTGCTGATAGAGTGAAGGAAGGGCGTTAGCCAAATTATTTTTTTAAAGAGAGGTACCTTCTGCTTTATGATAGATTTAGATATTAGGCCAGGCTTGGTAGCTCATACCTATAATCTTAGCACTTTTGGAAGCTGAAGTGGGAGATCAGGAGTTCAAAACCAGTCTGGGCAACATAGTGAGACCCCATCTCTGTAAAAAATAGAAAACTTTGCCAGACCTGGGGCCTACTCCTGTAGCCCCAGCTATTCAGGAGAGATGGCTTGAACTCAAGAGTGTGACTCATTGCTGTGAACTAGGCTGATGCCACTGCACCCTCTCTGGGTAACAGAGTGAGACTCTGCTTCAAAAAAATAAAATTTGAGCCTTCATTTGATTATGACAACTCTCCTTCAGGTGTCAATACCAGTTAGCATTGGTATTGATCCCTGAAATTGGTCTGTCTTCCATGTGTTTTCAGTTCTCAGATAACCATTGGGAGCTTATTACTGATTTTCTGGTAATGTTAGTATTTTAATATAACCGTGCATTCCTTTTGCATTCAAATGTACACACATATGATTATCGTATGAAATTTTCTTCTCATTAAACGTTCAAAAGCAAATCGAACTCAGGGTTTGAAAATGCTTCTCCTTTTCTTCTGTTCTGCTGACTGATTTTTTTTTTGAAATGCTTTTTTTTTTTTTTTTTTGAGACAGAGCCTCAAGCTGTCGCCCTGGGTAGAGTGCTGTGGCATCACAGCTCACAGCAACCTCCAACTCCTGGGCTCAAGTGATTCTCTTGCCTCCGCCTCCCAAGTAGCTGGGACCACAGGTGCCCACCACAACACCCAGCTATTTTTTGGTTGCAGTGTCATTGTTGTTTGGCGGGTTCGGGCTGCCTGTAGAGCAGAGCCTTGAAATGCTTTTTAATTGGTTTATCTTATTTATCCGTAGAACTTAAATGACTTACCACTTTTGTTAGTACTCTGGCCTGGAAAAATTTTTATCTCTGATTAGTTTGCTACATGGTACTTGCTGTCTTCTCAGGTGGGTCTTTTTTTTTTTTTCTTGTTAAATCATAGCTGTGTACATTAGTGCAATCGCCTGTACCCATTCTAAGATGCACCATAGATGTGGTCCCACCCATTACCCTCCCTCCACCAAAATCTCAGGTGGGTCTTAATAAAAATCTCCTTGAATGTGTTTTTCATATTGAGGTTAGAATAAGCAAAAATGGAGCTGTGAAAATGTTAGACTTTTATTCTGGTTGAGATTTTTTTCTTCTAAGAAGAGCATTTGATTCTCTCTTTTAGGACAGTTAATATAATCTCTCATGCTGTGAAAGTCTCTTTCTAAATGTAAATACATGCTTTTGTTTCCAGTTGGGCCACATTATATTGACCTCTAGAAAGTTTCAGCCCACGCTATGGAGGTCCACATATTTATTTTCTCTATAATCATCCCAGGCATTCACTCATTCATTCTCCCTTGAGCACCTGTCCAGGATGAGTTGCGTCCTGGATATTGTGGATACATTACAAACAAATAAGAAAAAGCCTCCTGCTTTTGTAGAGTGGAAAGAGTGTTCTGCCTGATGTCAGCCCAGTCGTGAAAGGAGAGAAGCACCATTACATTTGATTCATGAAGAAAAAATGGCTGGAGGATGATCATTCATGGGTTTTATAATTAGCATCATTTACAGTCTTCTTTTTCTGTGTTCCAACTTTAGGGAGAGCATTCACAGAATTACTGAGTCACCAGAACTCACTGAGTAAAATGAAATGTGGATGTGTTATGGGGCTGGGGAGGGAACCAACCCAGGGACGTGACTCCAGTAAAATTTCACGTCTTTCGCCTTCTGTTTACCACCCTGCAGTGCCATCTGGTGGTGAAGATGAAGAAAGACATTTCAACCCAGACTGAAAATTACACAAGTTGAAACATTTTAGTCTTTCTCTCTGAGAGGACCATATCATTTATCCCTCACTCTGGGATAGCTTTGAATATTAAAAGGGAAGCTATCAATAACTTCCCAGGGCAACAAGTGTAAACTAAGATTGTTAAAAGCAAACCTATACTGGATGCAAGAGTGAAAATTATAATATATTGAGCATTTATGATGTTTTACACGCATTTCATAAAACCCACACAACGACCCTGTGGGAGGCAAGTTCAATTATTATCTTCACTTTACTAATGAGGACATGGGGCTTGTAGGGTTTTCAGATAAAATATAAGAACCCAGTTAATTTCAGATAATCGACAAGTAATTTATAGTATAAACATGTTTTAAATATTTGGATAAGTAACAAATAATTTTTTAGTATAAATATGTCTCATTTTTTTGCTGCTTATCTGGGTTTTAAATTTAACTGGAGGGTCTGTTGTTTGTTTTGTTTTTTCCTGTGTCTGTCAACCCTTGCTTAGGAAGTCTGAGTAACTTACCTAAGACCATAGAGATGGCAGAGATGGGAGGGAGGACAGCTGGAGGAGGCTGAGGCTCCTAACAGCTCCGGTCATGTCTGGTGACAAGCACACATTTGGTGAAGAGGCAGAAACTCAGCTGTGTGACTGCACTACTGTTCCAAGTGTGCCTGTGGGAAAGGACTGTAATTAGCAATAGCATGGTTTGTTTTAGGTGAACTTCATAGCATTTTAGGGCAGAAGTTGCTCTTGGGTCAAAAGAGGAACCATACCCAGCTGCTGGAACATGCTGGAAGATTTGTGAAGCTTTTCTCATGGTAAGGTGGACCTGCCACGTGGAGCTTAGGGCACTGTGTGCTGGATGTGAAGGCTGGAGCAGCCCAGTTCTGAATTCCTCCAGTGCTTAATTCCCAAAATGGCATCCCTGAGGAAGGGGACTTTCCTGAAGACCAGTCTGCGAGTCTAAGTCTGAGCCCCTGACTTCTAGAACATGTGTTTTCAGGAACATTTGGTCCACAAACTCTGTTCTGACACCTGCCTTCCTATCATAGAGGGGCCCCAGAAGCCAGTTTTGTACCCTACGCTCTGTGCCCTGGCCAGTGAGAAGAATGTAGGGAGACTTTGGAGTTAGAGTTCAAGGCAAAACTCCAGGCTGCCAATGTCATGACTTTTGGAAATACTCTGAACTGTTTAGAGCCCCAGTTTAGTCTCTATAAAGTGAGTATCCTAGCACCCTCCTCAGCACTGCTGGTGTGACAAAACGAGAGGGCAGGTGCAGGCCCTGCTCAGTGCCCGGCAGAGGACAGCGGGCAAATGTGGAGCTCAGACCATCAGGACAGGCAGGTGGAAGTTCTTCTTTTTCTGGGAAGCCTCCTTTCTGCTCTTAAAGCACTTCAGTTGATTGAATCAAGCCCATCCAGATTATCTAGAAGAATTGCCTCATCTTCAAATTAAATTAACATTAATCACATCTACAAAATACCTTTCCAGCAAAACCAGGGTTCGTATTTTATTGAATAATCGGGAACAATATCCTGGCCGTGCTAACACAGAGACTGACCATCTGCCTGTTGTGAACACTGTTCAACTGTGGATTCTTTTACTAAACATATAAACCAAATAAAAGAATTCCTGTTTTTTTTTTTTTCCTTAGAAAAGGGAATTCTTGAATGAAAGGTCATGCTCACTTTTAAAAATTATGAATTGCATGAGTGAGAGTCAGCAAACCTCTGTAAAAGGCCAGATAGTAAATATTTTCGGCTTTGTGGTCCCTCCCTCTCTGTCATGACTCCTCAGCTCTGCCGCTACAAGACAAGTCAGCCACAGATGGTTTGTGGGTGAGTGGGGGTGGCTGTGTTCCCACAAAGCCTTACCCACAGAAACAGGTGCCCGCCGGCTGTGGCTTGGTTGTAGACCAGTTGTAAAGGGCTGTTTTTAGAGAATGCTAAATGGAAAAGGAAGCTAGCTGGAGAAGCTTCCTGGAGAAAGTCTGGGGGACAGAGCCTAGGAGAGAGCGCTGAGGGCTCAGAGCAGGAGGCTCCAGACAGCCACGTGGAAACTGTGAGGGCCAGGAACTCAGCAACGCTGTGGCCACATGGCAGGTGCGCCTCCTTCTAGGCATGGGGATGTGTCTGCCCCTTAGATGTTGCCCTGTGTTTTGATCTGGACAGTGAAAGATGGGCATAAACAGTGTGTCACTTATAGGAGAAACTATGGCAGGCAGCGCAGGGTGGTCAGTGGTTTTGTCCCAACGCAGCAGTTTTAAGAGGTTTCTATCAACCCGGGTATCTGAGTAAATAAGATGAACAGAATTCCCTTACCCACCTATGTTATGCAAGTAAAAGGTAAACTTCAATTGTGTTAAGCCACCAAGAGCTTGGGGTTGTTTGTTACCATGATGGAACCCAGCCTCGGCTGACTAATGCACCTGATAACAACGCTCTACTAAAACAGCACCCTTGTTTCCATCTGTCTTTATTCCTCTTTGTAACATTTTCCACCACCTGACATATCTTTATTTGTTCGTGTACTGATTGCCTGTCTTCCTAGTAGAATACAGGCTTTCCCACAGCAGGGATGTCTGTGGCAATCATTGCTGCTAAACTCAGTACGTGTTTGTTATGTGACATTACTAGCGTCACTGAAAACATCATCACACAAAGAAGCATTTACACATTCCTCACAAAGCTGTGTGGAGTAGATAGCGTTATTATTCTTATTTTTCCTTATATGAGGGTCATTCGAGAGTTTTAAGATACAGAAAAACCAAGAACCGTAAAAATCTATGCAGGCAGAAACAAATGAAGCCTTTGGCAACATCAGTAAGACAAGCAAGTTGAAACTTGCACAAGTGAAACAGAGAGGACGATGTTGACCGTGTTTTTTGGAAGTGAACTAATAGGCCATAACAGAGTTGCTCTCAAAACTATTGTAGTGGGCTGGGTGCTGTGGCTCACACCTGTAATCCCAGCACTCTGGGAGGCTGATGCAGGTCGATGGCTTGAGCTCAGGAGTTCAAGATCAGCCTGAGCAAGAGGGAGACCCTGCCTCTACTAAAAAATAGAAAAACCAGCCAGGCATTGTGGTGGGCACCTGTAGTCTCAGCAACTTGGGAGGCTGAGGCAAGAGGATCACTCGAGCCCAAGAGTTTGAGGCTGCTGTGAGATAAGATGCCACAGACAGTGAGACTGTGTCTCAAAACAAAACAACAAAAAACTCAAAACAAAAAAACTTTTGTAGTGACCCATGTAGGTGGATTATTCTAATTTTATTTATGAAAAATGTATCAGCTATCAATTGGCATGCCACAGATTGCCATAAAAGAAGATTAAAGCATCACATGTTTATTATCTGTGAATCAGGAACCTGGGCATAGCTGGTTGGTTCTCTGTTCAGGGTCCTCAAGAGACTACAATGGATGTGTGGAAGGCTTCTCTGGAGAAGCATCGACTTCCAAGCTCATGTGTCATTGGTAAGCCTTCAGTCCTCTCAGGCTGTCCGACGGGGGGGACAGCTCCTCACTGGCCGTTGAGTGGATTCTGCCCTCCGTCTCAATTCCTCCCCAGCTGGGCTTCAGCAACATGACTACTTGGGTCAGCATAGCACCTGCTGAGATGGTAGTAGAGAGAGTCTGCTTGGAGGATGAGGTGACAGTCCTGCGTCATCAAGGAAGTGACACGGCCCTTTTGCTGTTATCTATGAGTCAGGAGCAAGGCGGAAGGCCCAGCCATTGGAAGGGAGGTCATTGCACAAGTGAGCATCCCAGGAGTCCAGGACTGCTGAGGCCGCCGGGACTTTGCCTGCTACATGGAACTTGGCACTTAGAGAGGCTGCATAGCAGGTAAGTGGTAAAGACCACACTTCCCCAGCTTACCTCATTGAGCCCCGAAGGAACTAACAGGGATTACGGGCCAAAAAAAGTAGAGTATTTTTCCTACAGCAAGACGCAAATATTACTTTTTTTCCTGTTAGGGCCAGAATCAGGATTCCAGCTGGTATGCATCCTCTTTGCTTTAAAATATAAAATCAGAAATGAGTCTTTAAGAAAGAAATTGGCTGGAATTGTGGAACTAATTACTTGGATATTAAAAAAAAAAACCCTTTCTTAAGGAAATTTAATAAATTCTTATCTCTAGACCAATAATATAAGTTAGTAGAAATATTCCCATTTATTCTTTCTCCAGCCTGAGTACTTTTATTAGGGGCAACAATAGTACATTTCTTGTCTTCCTTTGCAGAAGGTGCAGACATTTGACTAAGTTCCAGCTACCCCATTCTAGGGGCTTCTCTGAGGGGTCTTTACAGCTGAGTGACCAGTTGGTCAGTACATTCTTGGTCCAGCTCCTCCTTCCTGGTCTAGCCACCAGACAGCCAGAGGATGCTGAGAATAAATTTTCATGCTGAGGATGGCAGGAGAGAAAGCTGGAAGGAGCCCAGGCCCAAAGGCCTGTATAGAGGTCTGGGAATGTTTACCTCTGCTCTTCTCAGGACAAGAGAACAATCTGTTATGCACATGAGTCCCTGTTATTTGGGGACTTTCTTTCTTTCTTTCTTTTTTTATTAGGGAATTTCTTATATGCATTTGAATTGTGGCTAAAACTGATCCTGATACAACAGGAAATATTTACAACCCAGATAGCTATACTAATGGACCTACTGGCCATCTTCTGAGGTCTGCAATTGAGACAAGGTGTTGAGTGAACTCACTCGGATTATGCTCTGACCTCTGCTAAATGTACCTGATTTATCCACCACGATGTCCCACTATTCTAAATAAAGAGATCAGGATTAACTTGCCCCCTGGCTTTATTACAGAGCCTGTTCTGGTCATCACCTGCCTGGTAGGTGAAACCATGAAATGTAACATTCTGCTCTTTGTGTGAGTGCCAAGGTGTTCAAACGTATTTTGTATGTTGTTTCAGAAGGTCAGAAACATGGCTAATGTAGGAAATGGTACAGTTCATAAACACTCCTTAGTCAGGTGTCACCAGACTTGTGTGAATGGAAGCAAGATAGTTTTCTTTCTTTGGTATGAAATGATACCCATTGTTCTGCTCACATTGCGGACACACATCACAGACTGGTTTCCAGCACTTGGAAGCAGCAGGATCTCTTTCTTCTCTCAAATGTGCTGGAAAAAAGGGGCTATGGACAGGCTCAAAATGTGGACAAAAATTTAGCTTTTAAAATAGTTCAGCAGATCCAAAAGAAGACAAGTTCTCCTCCTCCAGAGACAAAACAGGGCTTAGTCTGTAAGGCCTAACTTTGGGGCAGGCGACCATTTTTCTGACAGGTGGCTTCTAGGTGTGTTTCTAGGAAACACAAACGCACGCTTTTGATCTTAGTAATTAAGGTTTATTTTACTTTGTATCAGAAGAAAGCATGACGAACTTGTCACGGTCATGATCCTGCGGAGCTTGTTTAGTACAAGGCTGGAGTAGATAACTGAGTTTTAAACAGGAAATCAAGTTAAAGACGACTGTGCACTGTGGCCCCACAAAGGAACGTTCAAGTCCTAACCTTGGCATCTGTGAACGTGGCTTTATTTGGAAATGGGGTCTTTGCAGCTGTACTTAAGGTAGGCTGGGTTAGGGTGGGATCTTAATCCAGACGTCTAAAAAGACGATGTTAAGAGACGTGGGGAGAGGACGTGTGATGACAGGGATGGAGGTCGGAGTCGGCCTCCGACTTCCAGCTTCCAGGACAGCAAGAGAACACATCCCTGCTGCTTAACCCGCCTGGGGAGATGAGCACTCTCCCTCTTTCTCCTCCTTTTCTTGCTTCCTCCGATCACCTCACAGATAAACTGCCTGCTCACTAAGCCTTTTTTTTTCTATCTGGGTCTTCTTTCTTAGAAACCCAAGCAATAGCAACCCTGTACTGGGTAAAGAAGGATACCTAGTGTCTAATGAGACTAGTTTCTGAATCGACCCTTTGCAAAAATTTCAGATTAATATGAGGATACAATTAGGTTACAATGTTTGCATTTGTTAGGTAGTTTAGGTAGAGTCCCTATTATAGTTGAGTCCCACACCCAAAAGGTGTGCCATATGCCCTTACAGTGTGTCCATTAAGTGGGAGTGTGCCCGCCCCCCTCCCTCTACCCCTCTCTCCTCCCATTTGCCCCCTCCCCTCCCCCAACTTGAATTGAATTGCGTTTTTCTCTTATGTGGATGTGTATTAGATTGTCCATTGGCTTCAATTAGTATTGAGTACATTGGATATTCCCATTCTTGTGATACTTTACTAAGACAAATGTGTTTCAATTCCATCCGGATTAATACAAAAGATGGAAAGTCCCCACCTTTTTATGGCTGACTATACACATACCGCAATTTGTTAATCCATTCCTGGGTTGATGGGCATTTAGGCTGTTTTCACATCGTGGCCATTTTAAATTGATCTGTAATAAACGATCTAGAGGAAATGTCCTTGTAGGAAAATTATTTTTTTTCTTCTGGGTAGATGCCTAGTAATGGGATTATGGGATCAAATGGAAGGTCTATTTTGAGTTCTTTGAGGATTCTCCATACTTCTTTCCAAAGAGACTGTTTTCGTGTGCAGTCCACCAACAGTGTAAAAGTTTCCCCTTTTTCCACATCCACGCCAGTATCTGCAGCTTTGGGACTTTGTGATGTGGGCGATTTTCACTTGGATTAAGAGATATTATCTCAGGGTGGTTTTGATTTGCATTTCTCTGATGATTAAGAACAATAAGCATTTTTTCACGTTTCTCAGCCATTCCTCTGTCTTCCTCAGAGGAGGTGCTGTTCATGTCTCTTGCCCAGTGATAGATAGATGGGATTGTTGGCTCTCTTTTGGTTGATTAATTTGAGTTCTCTGTAGATTCCAGTTATCAACCCTTTGTCAGATTTGTAACATGCAAATATTGTTTCCCGGTCTGAAAGTTGTCTATTTGCTTTGGTTGTTGTTTCCTTAGCTGTACAGAAGCTTTTCGGATTAATTAAGTCCCTTTTGTTTATTTTTGTTGTTGTTGTGATTGCCAGTGAAATCTTCATCATAACATCTTTCCCCAGATCGACATCCTTAAGAGTTTTTCCCACACTTTCTTCTAGGATTTTTATCATTTCATGTCTTAGATTTGAATCTTTCATCCATCTTGAGTAAATTTTGTAAGTGGTAAAAGGCACGGGTCCAGTTTCAGTCTTTGACATGTGGTTGTCCAGCTCACCCAGCACCATTTATTGAACAGGGATTCTTTTCCTCACTGTATGCTTTTGTTGGGTTTATCAAAGATCAGATGGCAAGTAGAGACTGGTTTCATCTCTTGGTTTTCTATTCTGTTCTATGTGTCTATGTCTCTGTTTTTGTGCCAATACCCTGCTGTTGTGATCACTGTGGACACTTGTAATATAACCTGAAGTTTGGTAGAGTGATGCCTTGACTTTGTTTTTTGTTGTTTTTTTTTTTTGACTTTGTTTTTATTACTAAGAATTACATTGGCTATACAGGGTTGAATGGACCCGTTTTTGGTGAAACAATTATAATTACACTTGCCATTTGTTGATCCCCATTGTGTGCCTGGTGACACATGATCCTTGTGGCAGATGTCAGTCTCACTGCTTTACACATAAGACACTGAGTCTTAGATTAAGAGACTTGCACATTTTGTGACTGCAGATCTATGTTCTTTCTGATCACCTAGGATCCAAACTTTGCCTAATAATTTCTCAATAGGCATCGACCCATGAATGGACTAGCAAATTGTGGTACATGTATACCATGGAATATTATGCAGCCTTAAAGAAAGATGGAGACTTTACCTCTTTCATGTTTACATGGATGGAGCTGGAACATATTCTCAGCAAAGTATCTCGGGAATGGAAGAAAAAGTATCCAATGTACTCAGCCCTACTATGAAGCTAAATTATAGCTTTCACATGAAGACTATAACCCAACTATAGCACAAGACTATGGGGAAAGGGCCAAGGAAGGGGAAGGGAGGGGGGAGGTTTTGGTGGAGGGAGGGTAATGGGTGGGGCCACATCTATGGTGCATCTTAGAATGGGTACAGGCGATTGCACTAATGTACACAGCTATGATTTAACAATAAAAAAAAAAGAAAAAAAATTTCTCAATAGGTTTCCAGCTTTTATCTGTGCACCCACCTGTGTGGGCTGATATCTAGGTGTGGCGGCTGCGACCGAGGCCAAAAAATCAGTGGCTAAAACAAGACAGAGGTTTATTCCTCTCTGCAGAGAGCATCCCTGCTCTTCAGAGTCCGTGAAGGCTCAGACTCCTTCTGAGGGTGCTGGTTATGGTCACCCCCACTCTGTTTTCCCGTAGAAAGGTGAAGAAGGGAAAGAGAACAGGATTCTCCTTCAGGGCAAGGTCTGTGCACATCCCTCTAATCCAGCGGTTCTCAACCTGTGGGTCACGACCCACAGGAACTGTATTAAAGGGTCATGGCATTAGGAAAGTTGAGAACCACTGCTCTAATCAGAATGTCCCCTGTGGCCACTCTGGGATGCCAGGGAGGGCGGGAGATGCAGTCTGTGCTTTGTGCCCAGGTAGACACGGGGATTCTGGGGCCCAGAATAGGTGAGAGCGGGCATGGCGGCAGGCTGGCAGGTGTTCACGGCACTCTTTGTGTAAGTCACCGCATCAAGCATCATGTGGAATATGAGTTGGGCATATTGTAGTCCCTGAATTCGGAAGGGGAAGACAACAAAGATAGAGAAATCTAAGTTCCCTTAGAACCGACCTGCCCTGGAAGGGTGGAGTGTATGTCCCTCCCAGGAAGTGGTGGACGGACCAATCCCGCTGCTCCAACCCTTTAAATGCCATGGCCCACGTGTAGAATTCCTGTTCTGATTTCTCCCCACCTGCCCTCAGGTGGAATAAAGGCCACACTGACCACACACAACTGGGACTCATTTTCCTTTCCTCTTGCCTTGGAATATTCTTTCATCTTTGGGTCGGTAACCTCTCACTAAGACTTCTCTAAACAACAATCACTGTGTGAAGTTAGTGGGTATCACAACCAACTTAGAGTGGGGATGCTCTTCGCCAACACTGACTTAGCAGAATTGATTACTGAATTAATACTTTAACAGTCATCCATAAGGACTATGAAAACTCACAGAACCAGACAAAAGACCAGCATCATTCACCTAAAATTCTAGAGCTCTTTGAGCAGATTAGGTGGGTGGTTTTAAATTAATAGGAATTGACAGCAAATCGAGGCTGTTAACATAACTTGAGCTCTCAGGTCATTTTTCAAGTGGACTTCCTATGGCTTTTTCTTTCCTGATTAGATTGACCTAGAGTGATGACAAGTGAATTCATGATATTTTTAGCTAATTGCTAATATCTAAGAACAGGCAATTCAGGAATGAAAATGGTTTAAGTAAAGAGTAGTTAGAGAAACATGGGAGTGTGGATTAAAAACTTAGGCAAAAAGTTATTCCTATTTAAAGTGGCTTTTATTTTAACATTAAAGCTCTGAAGGATAAAATATTTATAATTTGTATTGGTGACTGTACCTCTCAAACTATGGATTTCCAGATACGGTCATTTTCTGTGGAGAAAGAAGGGCTAACGTCTTCGCTTGTGCTGTTGTAACAAAGTACCATAAGGAAGGTGGATTAAATAGCAGAGTGGAGGCCAGATATCCAGGGTCGAGGTGCCAGTAGCTGCCATGTCTGGGGAGACTCTCATCTGGCTTGTAGGTGGTCTCCGCTTCCCAGAGTGCTCTTCACATGGCCTTTCCTTAGTGCCTGCATGAGGGGTACAGAGGAGGAGCTAACTCCATCTCTCTCTCTCCCCATTCTTATAAGAACATTAATTCCATGATGTCAAATTTACAAGGGAGTCTGTCTAGATCCAGTTGACTGTCACACAAAGATCCAATTATTGAAACAATGGGATTGCCAAGGAGGAAAGGGAGTTTTTTTAATACGACAGGGATCTTGTTGGGAGAATGGGAGTAGCTGCCTCAAATCCTTCTCTGACTAATGGCTATCATGGGCTTTTTATGGAGTGGCCATGTGCTTTGGGGTGGGTTGAGGGGTATGGTGCATCCCGTCATCAATTCCTTTGTCTTAAAAAATATCCATCATTTCAGGCAATGGTGGATCATAAGCACTCTGGGAGGCTGAGGAGGGAGGATCACTTGAGGAGTTCAAGCCCATGATTTCTGGCAAACAACTCAAAAGGTCAAGTAGTTAGTTAAGGTTATAAAACCATGTAGGAGTCATTGAAATTTGTTCATGGACTGGTTATGATGAAGGCTCCACCCTCATTACCTAACTACCTCTCAAAGGCTCTGTCTCCAAAGATGGTCACACTGGGGGTTAAGCTTTCAACAGAATTTTGGGAGACATGTAGAGACTTGAAAAGTGCTCCCAAAGTGCTTGCGAGCCACCATTGCCTGAAATGATGGAGTTTTTTCAAGATAAAGGAGTTGATGATGCCAGAATGCACCCTACTTCTCAACTGGTCCCCAATGCTTCTTAGTTGTGACAGGGAAGAAATATATATATAAATATATACACACACACATACAGTCCTCACCTGATAAGCCTCTGCTCACCAGCCCTGCTGGTGACAGTGGACCATGCCCTAGCCCTCAGGTCTTGGTTCACACCCAGTAAGCCACTGCTCAAGGGTTCTGTTGGGATCAGGGGACCACACCCTTGCTCTCAGGTCATAGTCCATACCTATCAAGCTTCTGCTCCCAGGCCCAGCAGGGTGTGGGGACCAGCCCTGTCTGTCGAACTCAGTCCACACAGGGCAACCACTCTCCCAGTGTGGGTGCCATCAGAGCCAAGGGTTCTGCACCCCATCCTGCCACACACAGCCCGAACTGAGGGTCAACACTGCCACTGGCCGGGCATACTCATAACCAGGGGACTGCTCCTCCTCCTGCTGAGTGTCCCTTTCTTCCCACACTCTCTTTCTTCCTCATTAGTCACAGATTCCATCCTGATGGTTAGTGGTCCACACTATGCCCAGTTCTCTCAGGACAAGAACAAACACTTTGTGCTATGCAGGGGACAGAACTTCAGACTGCCATGTGAGGTGGACTGGGAGTTTGTACTTGTGGGGGAAAATATCTGTTCAATTTTATGCCTGGCAGGGTGGTGTCTAGGTTCATAAGTGGGATCTCCCTGGAGAAAGAGACCTGGAGTTGGATGGCTCTCTCCAGAGAGGTAAAATGAGAGGTCTTTTGTTCCCTGCTCTTTTGCAGATAGCTTGTGGCAGGCCCCCTACTTGGGGCAGGGGTCTCCTGTCCTCTACTCAGTAGGCTTTGTACCTGTAATTTGTTTTCTTGAATGCTCTTTCTTGGAGTTACAGCTTGCCAAACTTCTTTCTTGGCTTAGCTCCCCATCTTTGGTTTCATAGAGTCTGATTCCATCTAGTTTTTCTTCCTCTGCTAGGAGCCTCTGCTGAGGGTTGCTACCAGTCAGCCATCTTCCCAGAATTCTACTTCTGCCCACATTTGGATTCCCTTTATTTCCTTCTCTTGCCTGATTGTATTGACTAGAACTTCCAGCCCTATGTTGAATAGTAGTGGCAATAGAGGACAACCTTGTCTGCCTCCAGTTCTAAGTGGAAAAGCTTTCAATTTCACTCCATTTAGTATAATATTAGCTGTGGGTGGGTTTGTTATAGATGGCTTTAATCAGTTTAAGAAATGTGCCACCTATGCCTATATTCTTAAGTGTTCTAATTAGAAAAGGGTGGTGAATTTTAACATGCTTTTTCTGCATCTATTGAGAGGATCATATGGTCTTCTGTTGATATAGTGGATTATGTTTAGGGCCTTGGTATGTTAAACCAGACTTGTGTCCCTTGGATGAAAGCTACTTGATTGTGATGAATGGTTTTTTTTTTTTATGTGTAGCTGTAATCTATTGGTTAGGATTTTAATAAGATTTTTTGCCTCTATATTCATTAGTGAATTGGTCTGAAGTTTTCCTTTTTAGTTGGGTCTTTTCCTGGTTTTGGTATCAGGGTAATGTTTGTGTCATAGAGTGTGTTGGGAAATATTCCTTCTTCCTCAATTTTTTGGAATAATTTCTGCAGCATGGGTGTAAGCTCTTCTTTAAAGGTTTGGTAGAGTTCTAATGTGAAGCCATGTGGACCAGGGAATTTAAAAAAAAATATATGTTTGTCATTTATTTATTCTGTTATCAGATGGAAAAAACCTGCCTACAACAACAGTACCATCAGACGTTTTTGAACTTGCTGATTTAGCAGAATTTAATCTTTTGAGTTGACTTTTCTTTTGGCCCTTGCAGTCTTGGTCATTCTGTTTTCTCACATTCACTTAAATTGTTGTAACAACCAATTCCTTCATGAATTATTTTTTAAATAAATAGATAAGAACTCATTAGAAACATTCTGGAATGATACTATTGTGTATTAAAATCTTGTATAGGTTCCTCTCTCTTCATATAATTCCTTCTTGGCCTTTTCTGACCTACCTCTGACACTTTTTTTTTTTTTTTTGATTATTGGGGATTCATTGAGGGTACAAGAAACCAGGTTACACTGATTGCATTTGTTAGGCAAAGTCCCTCTTGCAATCCTGTCTTGCTCCCAAAAGGTGTGGCACACACCTGGCACACACCAAGGACCCACTGCCCTCCCTTCTTCCCTCTCTCTACCCTTCCTTTCCCCACCTCTTAATCCTTCTTTCTCTCTCTGCTCTTTACTTCCCCAACCAGGGCATTTTTTAATTGGGAGTTTTTTTTTTTTTATTATTTCTTTGATCTTAGTTCTTGACATTGGTCTGTTCAAGAGATCTATTTCTTCTTGGTTAAGTCTAGGGAGAAGATGCAATTCCAGGTATTGATCCATGTCCTCAAATTTCTGGGCAAAGAGTTTTCTTATAGTACTCAGAGATGATCTCTTGTACCTCTGTGGCATCTGTTGTTATTTCCCCTTTATCATTTCTGATTGAGGTTATTAGAGATTTTACTTTTCTGTTTCTATTTAATCTGGCCAAAGGTTTATCAATTTTATTTATTTTTTTGAAAAACCAACTTTTTGTTTTGTTAATTTTCTGAATGATTCTTTTGCTTTCAATTTCACTAATCTCTGATTTAATTTTGGTTATTTCTTTTCTTTTGTTGGGTTTGGGATTAGATTGTTCTTTTTTTCCAATTCCATAAGATGTCTCATGAGTTTGTTGATGCACTCTTTCTGTTTTTTGAATATAGGCCTCTAATGCAATAAATTTCCCTCTAAGACTGCTTTTGCTATATTCTACAGATTTTGGTAACTTGTACTTCAATGTTGTTATGTTTGAGGAATTTAACGATTTCCTCTTTTATTTCTTCCTGAATCCAACTGTCATTCAGTATAAGGTTGTTTAATTTCTATGTCTTTGTGTGGGGATGAATGTTTTTGTTGGAGTTGAGTTCCACTTTTATTGCCTGTGGTCTGAAAAAAGAATTTCTTTTAATTTTTATTCTTTTAATTTTGCTGAGGTTTGATTTGTACATACTCCAAAATAGGCTACATCCCAGATACAAATCAAACATTAGCGTTATGAGAAAAATGCATATTCTTTAGCTTTGGGATGGTGTGTTCTCTATGTGTTTATTAATCCTATTTGTTCTAGGGTCACATTTAAGTCCTTTGTATCTTTGTTTAGTTTCTATTTAGAGGACCTGTCCAGTTCTGTCAGGGTGGTGTTTAAATCCCCAGCTATTGTGCTGTTATGGACTATCATATTGCTTAGACCCATCAAGGTCTGCTTCATAAATCTGGGAGCATTTAAGTTGGGTATGTCTTCTTATTGTATTGTTCCTTTGACCAGTATAAAGTGTACATGTTTGTCTTTCTTAACTTTAGTTGCTTTAAATCTGCTTGTGTCTAAAAATACCTCTCCTTTCTTCTAATTTCCATTTGCTTGAAATACTATTACCTTAACCCTGAGACTTGTGGTAGAGTTCTATTCCTCTTATTTTGTGAAAGTGCGTTGTGTAGTTTTATCCTTTGTGCCATTGTGGAAGCTAAGTTTTGGCCTTTAGCTTCTGGGTGTTTACTTAGCTAGTGGTTTATTGTGATGGTCAGTGTTGAGAATAGGCCTAAGTATTGCCTGTAGAGCTGGTCTTGTGGTGGTGAATTTCCTCAGTGCTTGTATATCTGCAAAAGATTTGATTTCTCCATCAATTTTGAAGCTTAGGTTAGCAGAATATAGAATTCTGGGCTGAAAACTATTTTGTTTAAGAATGTTGAAGAGGGATGACCATTCTTTTCTGGCTTGAGAGGTTTTAGTTAAAATGTCTGCTATCATCCTAATGACTCTGCCTCTGTAGGTCACTTGGTGCTTACTCCTGACTGCTTGTAGAATTTTTTCTTTCATCTTGACTTTGGACAGGTTCATTAGAATGTGTCTTGAAGAAGCTCTGAGTTGAGAAGAGCAGGGTTTCAATAAACATCTGAATAGAGTGGGTAGGGATCTTTAAAGTAAAATGTGGGAAGTTTTCATTTATGGTAGTCTCCAGTAGGGCTTCCATTCCTTTGGGACAATCTTCTTCCCCTTCAGGGATACCTATTATTCATATATTTGAACACTTCATGGAGTCTCGTAGTTCTCTACGCAACTATTCTGCTTTCTTTCTCTTCTTTTCTGCCTACCTGGGTTAACTAAAAAAGGGTAAACTACCTTCTTTGCCTACCTGGGTTAACTAAAAAATGTTATCCTCTCACTCTGATGTTCTTTCTTCTCCATGGTCTAATCTATTTTTGATGCTTTCTGTGGCATTTTTACATTCCCTAATTGTCTCCTTCATTTCCTTAAGTTGTAGCACATCCTATTTATATTCTACATGACTCTTGTCCAACTTTTGGTTCTGTCTTTCCATTTTTTCCATCCATTTGTTTTATCATCTTTATTATCCATATTTTAAATTCCCTTTCTGGCAAATTAATTAATTCTTTATAGGTGGAGTCTTCTGCAGCAGCTGCCCCATGGTCCCTTGGGGAAGTTGCTCTGTTTTGGTTTATCATGTTGCCCATATTTTTCTGTTGGTTCCTCCTAAAGTGTTCTTTCTTTTTGTTCACATCCTTGTCCTCTTTCCTTCTCACTTCCTCCTTTGCTTCAAATTACTTTGTCTCAGAGCTTAGGTCAAAAGAAGAGAAGGGTAAAGCACAAGCAGGGAGAAACAAGAGAAAAAGAAAGGAGAAAAAAGAATGAAAGAGAAAAATAAGAAAAAGAAAAAAAGGAAAGGGGGATCAAAGAAAAGAATTGAAGAACAAGAGAGAATGAGGACAGGAAGAGAGAATGAGTGATAGAAGGAATGGTATTGATTGGCACAGCGTTAAATGCACACCTGTCATTCAAGGATTTTGAGGGGCTGGGCTGGGTGGGTTCCTTGATATCAGGAGTTCCTTCCCAGCCTGAGCAAAGCCAAACTCATCCTCTGCCAAAAATAGGAAGAGAAAGAAATGAGCAAAAACGAAACACAGGAAGGAAAAAAAATAAATGAAAATGAAAAAGAATTAGAAAAATTCTACAATGTAGACTTGGCAATACTGTTTTCCCAGATCCAAAGGTATAAAGGCTTCCTAGACTATGATCTCTTGTCCTCCTTGAGCTAGACTACTGCTGTGACCTCCCTGCCAGACCCTAGTCATGCCACCCCAGCACTCAGCAAACAAAGAAAAGATGAAAAGGAAAAGGAAAAAAAATAAAAAGAGAACATATAAAGAAAATTATAATAATATCAAATAAAGGAGAGAGAAGGGAAAAGGAAAATGGAAAGAAAGAAGAAAGACAAAGAAAAAAAGAAGTGATATCTTAGCTGTTGCATAAGTGATTTATGTGGGAAAGATGAGGAAAATAGAAGAGTCCCTGTAAAGTAGAAGAAAGAATGAAGATGACTGAAATAAAAAGCGAGAATAAACGAGCCTAAAGTACCATGACCAAAAATACCCGAGTCCTTGCTCTTGATGAAAGTAAAAATGGAAGTTAAGAATAGAACCAACTGGGCAGTGCCTGTGGCTCAGTGAGTAGGGCACCAACCCCATATACTGAGGGTGGTGGGTTCAAACCCAGCCTTGGCCAAACTGCAACAGCAACAACAACAACAACAAAAATAAATAAATAATAAAGTAGGTAAACCTACAGAGGCAAAAAATATATTTATTAAAAAAAAAAAAAGAATAGAACAAACCAAACAAATTAGCAAAAACAGAACAAAACAAAACAAAAAAAAACTCAAATTGCCAAAAACTGCAGCAACCAGGGCAACTGAGAAAAAAAAAAAAAAAGAATAAAAAAGTGGAAAAAAATAAAAATAAAAATAAAAATATATATTAAAAAGTATATAAATATATTTAGTGGAAGGGATCAACTTTAAAAGGAATATATATGTTGCATTATGTTGCCAGGATACCAGGTGGTGCTGTGGTTTTTTTAGGAGAAGGAGAGCACAGCCAGCAACCTCTGTTCATTCTTATTCCTAACTTAGTTGCCCTGGGTGGTGATGGCCTGATTGTTTCCTTGAGCATTCAGACCCTGGTGGTTTGGGATCTTAAAGCTCTGTAAAATCCTTCGGGGGCGGGTCTCACAGTACCCCCTGGCACCAATTCCCGTGGGATGTGGGAATACCTCAGCCTGACCCAGGAGTGGAGTTCTGATCCCAGCAGGTGGAATTAAGACGGCCATGCTTTAGGCCCCTGCAAAGACCTCATGATCTCTGTGCAATGGCAGCTGATACCTTCTCAGTGTGGCTGCTTTGCCAGCCACCAAACCTATGGCAAATCCGCTCAACTGGCATTCAAATCTGGTTGCTGTATACTATTAGAGTCTACCTGCTCTACCAAGCTTTTCAATCCACATGCAGCTTCCCCCCAAACCAAAAACTCCAGAAAGTTTTCCTGGGGGTCATGATTACTCGCCTAATGAGTCAGATTTCCACTGCTCCAGATCACATACTGTGTCCAGCTCCCTACCTCCTCACTGTACTCCTTGAGCTTTGACTCCGAGTAAGTTCCGGCCCCAGGTATGGCTAGGTTCTTTTCCCCAGTCATACTAGGAGAGCTCAGGTGAATGATCTGAGCTCCACCATCCAGCTCTGTGTATTTCTTTCTTTCTTTTTTTTTTTTTTTTAATGGAGTGGTTGTGGTTTATCAGAGTTCCACCAGAAGAAAGGGAAAATAGCCAGTGAGGTTAGGAGAAATAAGTTTTTTTAGGGTTCACTAAACTGTGAAGTACAGCTGAAGTCATCCAGACAAAGTGGCTTTGGATGGCTAAAAGGGATACAAGTGAGACAAAAATGCCCAGTTACTGTGTAGGAGAAGAAAGAAATAATTTTCCTCTATCTTCTGAAGTTCAGTGCCCGTGGTCTGTGTACTAAATTGGTACACAATTAAGAAGAGAAAAGGGCTTATGTCAGGTGCACATGGGAGCCAAGGAAGCGAGTGAGTGGCCTATGCAGGGCTTGTGTTTCTACATTGGTAGGGGAAGGAAAGAGGGCGGAGTCTCCTAACAGAGGAACACACAGGTTTCTTTAGGAAGGACAAATGGGTTTTTAGCATAACAAGTGGGAAATAAGAGATTTGGTGGTAATGTTGTTTGCCTATCGTGTGAGTGGCCTTTCTGTCTTCCAGGCTGCCATGCTCCTCTGGGGAAGAGACAGGTGGTCTATTCTTATCCTCCTTCCTGGGAGCAGATCTGTCCTGAGGAGGAATTGATGGAGCTTTATTTCCCAGAGGTTTCTGCTTTTAATCACATAAGAGAAGTTCTGAGAAGGCCTTTTTTCCCCCCCTGCTTCTGTTGAATCTTGATTGTTTGAAATTTTAAATAATCTTTGTGCCAAAGTGGCATATTTTGGGTAGTGTATTCTGATCTGCTTCAACTGAAGGAACAAGATTCTTTCCCTGTGCTTCCATTTATTGCTTCTGGGTCTTACTTTATTATTTTCAGACTTTTACATATTGTTCGTAGCAAAGTATCTCAGGAATGGAAGAAAAAGTATCCAATGTACTCAGCCCTACTATGAAGCTAAATTATAGCTTTCACGTGAAGACTATAACCCAACTAAATCACAAGACTATGGGGAAAGGGCCAAGGAAGGGGAAGGGAGGGGGGAGGTTTTGGTGAAGGGAGGGTGATGGGTGGGGCCACATCTATGGTGCATCTTAGAATGGGTACAGGCGATTGCACTAATGTACACAGCTATGATTTAACAATAAAAATAAATAAATAAATAAATATTTTTTTTACTCTGTATTCTAGTGGATGCAAATGTGTCTTTATATTCATGTGAGCTACATCTTCTGTTGTGCCTGTTATGTGCAGGCGCCCTTGACTTTGAGTCCCCTGACAAGATTAATATGCAACAGGGTGGGGTGACAAGCCAGATATTCAAAAAGAACTGTTAAAAAAGCAGACAGTTGAATACAGTGCTAATTAACAGGATGTGGGGAGACAGTTTTTTCCAGAAATAGTCACAGGGCTCTGCAAAGCCAGGTCCCCGCATCCTCCTCTGAGGAGCAAAGGAGAAGAGTCTGGAATCCCCCTCCCTCACAGGCCAGTGTCCACAGGAAACTGCTTCACTGGGAAGGGCTGTCGTGTTCCAGATAACTTCACCCTCAGGACATTTTTCCTTTCTTAAAAGGTCTTGTTCTTGTGGCTATGCAGGTGGCTGGCCGGGAGAAGGAACCGGTTTCTCCAGCCCCCAGGCCTTTGAAGGCAGCTTTCCTGGGCAGGAAACCTCCAGCTGGTGGGAGCCAACGGCAAGGCCAGGGTGGGACTGAGTGGGGTCTGGACTCTGGAGGACTTGAGAGAGGCAGCCAGGAGAAGAGGCTGTGGAGACCCAGCAGGGAAGATGGGCTGGCCGGAGGCCCTTGTGCACCCAGCCTGGGCCTGAACTTCCTGTGTCCGGCTGCTGTGTGGGGCTGGCTGATGATTAACAAGGAAGTCTGCCCTCTGACGCGCTCACACCTTCCTGGAATGTGGGGCCCGTGCCTGTGTGCCTGGCAGAGCCTGTGACCTGATAGAGCCATTCTGTGAGGAACCCCCAGTTCCTGCTTGAGGAGGGTCAGGATCCCTGGTGACCCCACAGAACTTGTCCCCATGTTTGTGGAGAGCGGACGACAGCCAAGAGGGCTTTAGGACACAGACACCTTTGCCGAAGAGGAGATTTACCCATCTGAGGTAGGACAGTTTGGCAGTGTGGCCCTCCTGCGCTGGCATCTGCCTGGTGGGTTTCCTGAAGGGCCCCAGAGCCCCGTGTAGACTGGCAGCTGGTCCCTGCAAAAGGGCTGGGCAGTCACACTCATGACTTTTGTTTCGCAACTTCCAGAGAATTAAAAATTAAAAGAGTGGGCTTCCCGGGGAGTTCAGGATTTTGAGATGGTTTCTCATCAGTTAGTCACTTTCACTGTGAGCTGTCCTCTCCAACGGGCTGAAAGCTGACACTTAGCTGGAATTTGGGGAGTCGGGAGTCAAATGCTGGAAAATTATTGTGACGCAGGACTTATGCTGTCCACCGGACAGACTCTTAAATGCCATTTTCCTGTGATAGAAGGACTTACGGAATGTGGAATCCTCTAAAGTTTCTGGAAGTTCTGAGAAGGTAGGCACTGAGTGTAGGGGCACAGAGCTGTGGGGTTAGATCCCACATATTTAATGCCATTTAATGAGATTGAACTTTTTAAGAAGACTGTAGATTTTCAGTTAAAAGTAGGTAACTCCAGTCTTCTGTAATGAAGTGAAGAAGTTTAATCTCAGGTCCTGCCTACACTGCCCCATAGAGATACTAACAAACCATGTCTGGCATATGCCCTCATTTAATTACAGAAATTTATCTGGTTTCAGTTAATCTTGAAATCAGTTTTGTGATAATGTCCCAACTGCACACATCCCTCAAAGGCCGTCTCCTCCTAAACCCATGTCCCGGTAGCCTCACAACTCAGTTACCGGGCTGTCCAGTGTTCTCATGCCACTTGCCCTGGGGGTTCTGTGGGGCTGTCCTCTCACCCAGCGGTGAAATGAGGAAATGTGTGTGAGGATGGAGGCTGGAGTTAAGCAATCTGTTCTCTGTCTGCGTCTGACTCAACCTGCTCATCAGTGACCAGAACTATTTTATAATGAGCCTTAATCTATTGCTGGAGTTTCCATAACCCTGGGTCTACGTTGTGTGTAATTGCTTTTGGTAAAATGTGTCAACTTTTATAACTAGATAGCTTAATTTTTCCTCCTTTCTCTGCCTTGAGTTGCAGGTGGCTGGTGGAACAATGTACTTGCCAAGTTGTGTCAATTGAACCTTGCAAATTGGTAAATGATTTATTTGGCACTTAATAATTCTGGATCTTGGGTCAATGTTGGAAGGGTGGGACTTCATCTGGGTTGTGTGCAGCTGCTGTATAACTTGCTATTACGGGGACGTATTATAGGGGTTCACTGAGTCTATTTCAGACTATTGCAAGGTGCCGGGTTCCCTGGTGGGATGGTACCACAGCACAGAGATGTCAAACCTTAAGTTACGACATGAGTATAGCTTAGTGCACAGGCTTGCTTTTGCTTTCCAAAGACATCAGAGAAACAAGGAGTGGAAACCCTGTGTTCCTTCTCGAATACTTAGCAACGCTTAACGTCAGTTGTGGGCTGTGGGCCTCAGCGCCTGTTATCCTCCTCGCTGACACTCTGGTTTACTAGGCGACCAGTTGTTTCCCATCTGGGTTTCAGTTCTTGTGTTTCTGCTCCTGGATTGGCTGTGAGCTCTGCCTTCCAGGGCCTGCCAGAGAAGAAGGGAGATCAGAGCCCCGGGTGTATGTTTATCAACACATTATAAAACCTCACTCTGGGGTCTCCGATGGGACATGATACCTCTTATTTCAGAGAAACAGGTAGATCCCCCTTGCTGGGCTGTGGAATCTGCATGGACACCCAAAGCTAAAGTGACCATCAGCCAGGTCACTGGATCCACACATCGGGGGTGTGGAGGAGTGTTTGAAATAAGGAGACCCTTTCTTGAGGCTGAGCAGTGCTGTTTTTGTGGACAGGTCCTAGTCTGTCGCAGAGAGATGATTTAGCTTAAATGTTCCAGTGGGACAAAGCAGTAATGGTCAGTGCCTTGGGTAGGCCTGCCCCAGGGGAGAAGGAAAAGGCCCAAAGCAAAAATGCAGGTCTGGAGGATGAGTGGGTGGCTTATCAGAGGAAAATGGGTCGGAAGGAAGGACCACAAGATGTACAGGGCAGAATCCTCACAGGCTAGGCCTTGCTTGGTCTGCCTTGACCTCCCTGACTCTGCCTTCACCCCCTTCCACCCCCTCACTCTGCCATGGAGCCCTCTCTGTGGTCCCTCAACCTGCCTGGCACCGTCCTACCCCAGGGCCTTTGCACCCGTGGTTTCCTCTGTGGGGAAAACTGTTCCCACAGATGTCTGGTGAGGTGGCTCTGGCCTCACCTCGCCAGGTCCCTTGTGCAGTGTTTTGGGAGCCTGTTTCCTGCCACCCTGTGTAAGATGATAGCCCCCCCGCCCCCATTCTGTTTCTCTGCACACCCACTGCCCCCTTCTAATAGGCTATATAGTTTGTTCATTTTGTTGCCTGTCTTTCCTTTGGAGACTGTGAGTTCAGAAGTGAGCAGGATGGTTTTCTCAGTGATATGTGACTGAAAAAAGTGAGCCCACGCTCTGCACTTCGGTCATAGCTATACCGTAATCTGTATACCCCCAACCCCCATTAAATGTCGGTTACCAGGGCGCCAAATCATTAACCAGTGATTCTTTAACTTGGGCATGCATGCACAGACTCTCCCAGGAGGCTCGTTTAAATACAGATTGCTGGGCCCACCCCCACCACCCAGTCTCTGACTTAGTAGGTCCAAGGTGGGCCCAAGAACGTGCTTTGCTGACATGTTTCTGGGTGAGGCTACAGCACTCATGAGCTGGTAGGGTACGGGAGAGCCCTGCGTGGCAGACACTCCTCGGTGTGGGCTGTTACCTGCTTGCTTTCTTTTCCCAGGGTGAGGAAGACCATGCGGAGATGCAGGGCAGCTGGAGAGCCTTCCTGACCACGCTGGGAGTCCTGGCTGGGCTGGCAGGTAGGGGGCCCCTGAGCTCGGTGGACTGTTCATCTGGGTTTCAGCCCCAGAGGGGCTGCTGGGGCACACAGCTGCCAGAGGGTGCTCCTTAGCCATTTCCACTGCACCCCCTTCCCACAGCGACCTCTTCCATTTCTTCCCTCAGCATCTGGACTCTAGGCGCACTGAATCCCCGCTGTCTTCACAAGGGCTGTCACTGTCTTGGGAGTCAGCCAGGTGTCAGCCGCAGGTTCCTTCCTTCCCAGATGGTCTTGTACCTTTGAAAGGTCCCCTGTCCTGTCTGTGTTCTCACCTCTTCAAATTCTATCAGAGGGGAAAGAACATGAGACTCAGAGCAGGAAGGTCTGAGTTCGGGTCCAAGTTCTACTGCTGTGACTTCAAGAAAGACTCGCCTCAGGCATCAGCTCCTCCCTGAAGCCTGCCAGAGCCTCGCCATTCCCAGGGTAGGAATCCAGGTTCTGTGTGTGGAAAGGATGGGGGCCTGCTTCCTCTGCTGCCTCCCCTTGCTCACCACCCCAGAGCTCTCCCAGGGGCCAGCTGGAATGGGCTCCTGGGTGTGCGAGGCCTGGGTCTCCTGCTCAAACTCTACCTTGTGGAAGATGCGGCGTGCAGGCTGGAGGTCCTTGGCATGACTGGAGTTTGTACAACCAGCTTTTTTTTTTTTTTTAATTCAGAATATTATAGAAGTACAAATATTTGGTTACATGAATTGCCTTTGTACATTTGAGTCAAAATTATAAGGATGCTCATCACCCAGAGAGTGTGCATTAGACCCGTTAAATAGAGTGACTTGACCCCTCCCTGCAGTCCCTGCCGCCTGCTCTGTTGAGTTTAATTCCAGATGTGCACATGAGTGTTGACCAATTAGCTCCAATTTAATATGTGGGTCTCATCTAGATTCCAAGCTTCAGGGGTGTTAGTCCTGTTTTCTCAGCTAGATTATAATCCCACCTTGCATGCTTTGCTGCGGCGGTTTGAAGGCGCTGTGTCAAAGGGTAATACACAGAGAGGGCTCCTGTCATCAAGGTGTAACTCTGTGGATTGTCGGGACTGAGCACATTCACAGACCAGTGTTGACTTGCAAACATTGAATAAGCAGCTCCTTCCAGTTTCTTCCCTCCCTCTTCCAGAGGCACCATCATCCTGACTTCTGACTGCACGAGCAGTTTTGCTTGTTTTGTTCTTAACACACATGTGTGCTATCTTTTGGATGGCTATAGCTCTGGTCTGCATAGCATTAGAAAAAATAAAATGTAATGAAATAGAATAGGAAATAGCAGAGTGTCTGCACTCAGAAAGAACTGTTTTGTGGAATCCTGGCTGGAACATATTTATACATTATGGCATGAGCACCAGGCTGTGGTGTTGAGTTGTGTTTGTGGGCAGAAGAGTTTGGAAGCCTTGTGTTAAAGCAGCACAAAATGTTCAGGGGTGTTTGTTAGACAATTGCAGACTGGAGAGGAAAATAAGGCCCTGCTTGTGCAGAGGTGAGGCCTGACTGGGGTTGACAAACCACCTCAGTGTCTGTCTTAGGCTATGGCACCTTACCAGCCGATTTCAGCCATGGTTATAAAAACCTCTTCCAGAATTTTGGTGGGCAGCTGGTGAACTCTGGGTCTAGTGTTCCTGAGACTTTTATCCCGGGAGGAGCTAAGTCTTTTTTTTTTTTTTTTTTTTTTTGAGACAGAGCCTCAAGCTGTCGCCCTGGGTAGAGTGCCATGGCATCACAGCTCACAGCAACCTCCAACTCCTGGGCTTAAGTGATTCTCTTGCCTTAGCCTCTCAAGTAGCTGGGACAGGCACCTGCCACACCTGGCTATTTTTTTTTTGGTTGTAGTTGTCCTTGTTGTTTGGCAGGCCCAGGAGCTGAATCTTAACTACTGTTTTAAGGGTCGGGAGGATCTGGGTTGAGTCCTGGGAATGGCTGTTCCAGGAGAGGAGAGGATTAAGGACTCATTCTGGAGGTCCCAGGGAGATGGGAGTCTTCCCCAAATTTGTAATGAATTCCATATCCCTGCCATGACTCCTTTTGGGAAGTCCTCTGAGTAGAGCCACCTTCCTTTGCAGACTTGGCTCTGAAAAGCCAAGAGCAACTTCTGTGTGCACCCACAGGGCACGTCCCAGCCCTCCCCTCGCTACCTTGAATAATGGGGTATAAAGAACTCAATGACCTCACTCACTCACCCACTCAGGAAATGTTCACTGATCCCTTCTTATGTACCACTTAGTTGTAGGACCTGGAATGCGTAAAACCAGGCAAAGTCCTTGTGAACACAGAGCTTAGAGCCCAGTAGGGAAAGCAAACATTACATTGCGAGCAAACATAAATAGGAAGCCACACTGTGACAATTGCTTGGCTGCTTTGAGAGTCTGTTCTAGAATACCAGGCCAGATAGGGTGGTCTTGGAAGGCTTCCTGGGGAGAAGGTGAGGGCACGAGCAGCTGAGGTACAAGTGAGACCAGTGCTACAGGTTGGTCAGTGCATGTGCAAAGGTCCTGGGGCCAAAAGGAGTTGTTGAATGTGATAAATTAAAGATAGTTCAGTGACTGAAGGGTGGAGTTTGGGACAAATGGAAGCTAGGGAGAAAGTTGGTGTGGGGCTAAGTTGGAGCTTAAAATATGATATTGTGAAGGATTATCAAATTTTTATACTAAATCACGTTAATCTTTCAAAGTGTGGAGGTGGAAGTGGGGGAGGGGGCCCTTACTTAGCTTTGTGTTTTGAGAAGCTCCCTCTGACAGGTTTGGCTATGGGGGGGGTGTGTGTGTGACACAGTAGGGTGCTGGCTCCTGCCACCATCAGTGGACCTGACGGGCAGCTCAGGGCTCAGGCTGGCTCTGGATCTCCCCTCCGTGTTCCTCTGTGGGTCCCCATGTCTCATGTGTCCTGACTCCCATTGTTTCCTTCTGAAGCTGCGTCACCAAAGCCATTCTCCTCTCTGCCCTCCCTTTATTTCCCTTCACCTTTCTGACTCTCAGTCTACATCTCCAGCCCAGCATTCCCATTCATTATGGATTTCCAAGGAGGGGTAGAGAGAAGGCCAGGGAAGACCCATAGGAGGGCCGTGGAGAAGCAGAGGCAGGTGGACGCGCGTGGCCTGGATGCTAGGGAGCTGAGCGGGCCGTGGCGGAAGACTGACACTTACATACAACGTAGGGCGCACAGGCAGGAGCCGCAGGGCCGGCAGCTGTGCCTCCACGTGGTGGTGTGGGTTCGGAGAGGTGAGGCAGGAGCAAGGGCGTCTTTTCAGTCTGGGTTGGCAGCTGGGTGTTTACTCGAGGTGCCTGGTGGGGCAGGAGAGAAAGCAGGAAGCTAGGGCTAGAGGCCTGGGTTTGGGAGCTGGGGAGAATGGGCCTGAATGAGACTCTTCCAAGTGGATGACCTCCTACAGGGGACTCGCGGGAAAGCAGAGGCTGGGACTGGGTACTGGACAGGGAGGCTCCGGGGCAAGGAGACACTAAGCTCTCCCACTGTCCTGCCCTATCTGCCTCTTTCTCTACAAAGAAAAGGGAGCAAAGCAGATGGAAGGTTTTGAGGCGAGGCAGGCCACTGTGGATAAAGGTCTTATTGACTGGTTTTGTGTATTTGTTCTGCGTGGAGGGCTGGGTCACACACCACCATCGATAAGACACAGCCAGGGAGGAAGGGGGGTTGGGACTCACCTTACCAGAAATACAGCTTCTGAAGCTTGAGGCCTAGCCAGGCCAGCCAGGCCAAGACTGCCAGTAACAGCTGTCAGGGGCTGTGGTGCTTAGTACGGGTGCCTGTTTATCAAAAGGTCAAATCAAACTCAAGGCGTTTCCTTCCTTTGTCCCTTTTCCCACCTCCCCAGGGGCAGAGTAGAGTTGGAGCTTGCTGTCTCTGATAATTCCCTGGTGTCACATGCAGTCTGTGGGGTGTGTCCCGACTGAGCTTGGGGGTGAAATCTCATCATGTCACACAAGCAGTGGAAGGAGCTGGGGTTCCAGACCTTGCTCATTCTGTTGGCTTGGCCCGGGTGGAGGTCCTCAGAGGGCCTGGGGCACACCCACCCTGCACTCCCGGTGCTGTCCTGTGGGTGACCTTGTGACCACCGTGACCCTAGCCAAAGGTGGAGGAGCCGGGTTAGCTCAGGGTGGAGTGGGGAGCGGCTCGTCCTTCTTTCTTTAGGGTATACATAAAGATTTCTTTGTTCTTCTTCTCTTCCTTCTCCTTTTTCTCTTTCTTTCTTTTCTTTTTGAAACAAGGTCTTGCTCTGTCACCCAAGCTGGAGTGCAGCAGCATCATCTTAGCTCACAGCAGCCTCAAACTCCTGTGCTCAAGTGATCCTCCTGCCTCAGCCTCCTGGGTAGCTGGGACTACAGGTGCCTGCCACCATGACCAGCTAGTTTTTCTATTTTTTGTAGAGATGGTGTCTTGCTCTTGCTCACATTGATCCCAAACCCTTGGCCTCAAGCAGTCCTTCCGCCTTGGCTTCCTAGAGGGCTAGGATCACAGGCGTGAGCTGCCATGCCCAGCCTCCTCCTTCTTAACCATGCAATTCAGGGCTCACAGCAAGGGCCAGGCTAGCCTGGTTGCTGCTGCTTCCCTGAGGAGTTGTTCTTCCTCAGACTTTTTTTTTTTTAAATAAATGATCAAAAGAATCTTGGAGCACAGAGACCTACCCTAGGGGTTGGGCAAAGACCTGATCTGAGCCATGTTTTGGAGTCAGTCGTTGTCTCTCTTCCTGTCCTGCTCCGGGACAGCACAGAGAGCAAGAGATCTCTGCTGGACTCTGGGTCAGCCTTAGTGAGTTTCAGCCTTCCTCACTTCTATCTCTTCCAAGCGAAGGCCCCTCCTTGGCGTGGCCAGCTCCCTGCCTTCGTCTGCTGCGGTGGGGGCTGTTCTGTGCCATGGCTCCCTCTCTTCCTTCTGCCTGTACTCCCCATGGGAGGCAGGTGCGTCCCTGCAGTGTTAGTGTGTTACCTTAGTGCAGTTCCTCCCCAGAAAACCTTAGGGCTGGTTTAGAGCTAGCCTTGCCACTCGGTCTTGCAAGATCAGAACAGAAGGGGGCACAACATTTGTTTGGGACAACCAGTGTATATGGCGGGCTCCCTGGCTAGCCACCTGCATCATGAGTAAGGAATGTGGGGCAGTCTCATTGATGGGGCAGTCTTACTGGTGGGCAGTCTTACTGGTAGGGCAGTCTCATTGATGGGGCAGTCTCACTGACAAGGCAGGCTTATTGGTGGGGCAGTCTCATTGATGGGGCAGTCTCACTGACAAGGCAGGCTTATTGGTGGGGCAGTCTCATTGATGGGGCAGTCTCACTGACAAGGCAGGCTTATTGGTGGGGCAGTCTCATTGATGGGGCAGTCTCACTGACAAGGCAGGCTTATTGGTGGGGCAGTCTCATTGATGGGGCAGTCTCACTGATAAGGCAGGCTTATTGGTGGGGCAGTCTCATTGATGGGGCAGTCAAACTGACAAGGCAGGCTTATTGGTGGGGCAGTCTTACTGGTGGGCAGTCTTACTGGTGGGGCAGCCTCACTGACAAGGCAGTCTCATTGATGGGGCAGTCTCACTGACAAGGCAGTCTCATTGATGGGGCAGTCTCACTGACAAGGCAGGCTTATTGGTGGGGCAGTCTTACTGGTGGGCAGTCTTACTGGTGGGCAGTCTTACTGGCAGGGCAGTCTCATTGATGGGGCAGTCTCACTGACAAGGCAGGCTTATTGGTGGGGCAGTCTCATTGATGGGGCAGTCTCACTGACAAGGCAGGCTTATTGGTGGGGCAGTCTCATTGATGGGGCAGTCTCACTGACAAGGCAGGCTTATTGGTGGGGCAGTCTTACTGGTGGGCAGTCTTACTGGTGGGGCAGCCTCACTGACAAGGCAGTCTCGTTGATGGGGCAGTCTCACTGACAAGGCAGTCTCATTGATGGGGCAGTCTCACTGACAAGGCAGGCTTATTGGTGGGGCAGTCTCATTGATGGGGCAGTCTCACTGACAAGGCAGGCTTATTGGTGGGGCAGTCTTACTGGTGGGCAGTCTTACTGGTGGGGCAGCCTCACTGACAAGGCAGTCTCATTGATGGGGCAGTCTCACTGACAAGGCAGTCTCATTGATGGGGCAGTCTCACTGACAAGGCAGGCTTATTGGTGGGGCAGTCTCATTGATGGGGCAGTCTCACTGACAAGGCAGGCTTATTGGTGGGGCAGTCTTACTGGTGGGCAGTCTTACTGGTGCAGCAGTCTTATTGATGGGCAGTCTTACTGGTGGGGCAGTCTGATTGATGGGCAGTCTTACTGGTGGGGCAGTCTTACTGATGAGGCAGTCTTACTGGTGGGCAGTCTTATTGGTGGGACAGACTTACTGGTGGGCAGTCTTATTGATGGGCAGTCTTATTGATGGGCAGTCTTACTGGTGGGCAGTCTTATTGATGGGCAGTCTTACTGGTGGGGCAGTCTGATTGATGGGCAGTCTTACTGGTGGGGCAGTCTTACTGATGAGGCAGTCTTACTGGTGGGCAGTCTTATTGATGGGCAGTCTTACTGGTGGGGCAGTCTGATTGATGGGCAGTCTTATTAGTGGGGCAGTCTCACCAATGGGACAATCTTATTGATGTGGCAGATGTGGTTTAGCAGAAGCCAAGTGTGATCTGTCAGGAGGTCTTCTTGCTAAAAACTCTGAATGAATGACAGCTCAGGGGAAAGAGCATGAAATTCAGAGCTAGAAGGTCTGAGTTTGGGTCCACGCTCCACCACTGACTTCTAGTCCTGGGATGGTGCTAGTCGACTGAGTTGGTTCCTTATGGAGGCTCTGAGGGAGAATCTTTTCTATGTGGCTTCCTTAAGTCAGGCGTTGCAGACAGTCTTGGCTTTTGGACACATTGCTCCAATCTCTGCTTCCACCTTCCTGTGTTGGTCTTGTCTGTGTGCTTCTGGGACTCACATCTGCCTCTGCCTTTCTCTTATGGGGACACCTGTGATTGGGTTTGGGGTCCATCCTAAACCTGGGCTAATTTCATCTTAAGATCCTTAGCTCATTGCATGTGCAAAGACCATATTTTCAAAGGTCACATTCTGAGGATCCGTGGACATGAGCCTTTGGGGAACACTGTTCAACTTGGTACAACCATGGATTCAGGGGAGTGGAAAGGAGGGCCTGGAAGTGGCTTTGTGTGTGTGCCAGAAACTCCTGATCTCCCTGGATACCTGGTGGGAGGAACAGTAAGACACCTGGAGTCTAAGCCACGAGGTGGACACCCCAGGTGTCACCACTGATGAATACAGAAGGGTTGAATTCCACAGTTGGTTCACATAGATGGATTCATTCACCAACTGGAAACACTGCTTTTCTTCCAGCTTCAGGATCCAGTTATCAAATCCTAGAAGGTCCCAAGAATGTAACAGTCCTGCAGGGCTCAGAGGCTCGCTTCAACTGCACTGTCTCCCAGGGCTGGAAGCTCATCATGTGGGCTCTGAATGGCACCGTGGTGCTCAGTGTGACATCCACGGAGTCCATTATCACCGACAACCGCTTCACCTCTGAGACTTACAACGTGGATGGAAACTTTGTCTCTGAGATGGTGATCCACAATGTACAGCTCAACGACTCAGGGCAGGTCAAATGCAGCCTCCAGAACAGTGACCGGGATGAAGCTGCTTTTCTTTCCGTCCAAGGTGTGTATGCAGGTGGATCCACAGTGGAGCACCTGGGGGCCATCAGGTCAGATGTTAGGGGCGGGGAGGGACCTTCTGAAGTCCCCACCATGTACAATGGCACATGGTCGACCTTCAGTTGGTGCTGCACTTCCTAGTATTCTGAACTGATGAAAGCCTTGTGGTCTGTTTACGTACCATCTCTTTCCTCCTTCCCTCCCTTCTCTTTTCTTCCTCTCTTCTTTCATACATAGTCTAGCCTTCAGATGGCAATTGGCTGAGAATTATTCCGAATGGACTAAGGACCAGTGTTTACTATTTTGTTGATTTCTCTCCTTTCTTCCTCATCCCCCTATTTTCTTCCCCTTTCCCTGCTTTGTTCCCCTCTCTTTCCTTCTTTCCTTTCCTCCAATTTGTTAAGACTGTTAGAGATGAATTTTATCACTTCCTCATCTAATCCATTTCTGTATCTATCAGCCTTTCTGAAAATATATCCCGGAATTCCCCTGGGCCGGCTGCAGTCACTTTTCTTTGCTGTAGAGATGGTTGGCAGGCATTGCCCTTTCTCTAGTTTTTCATATACTTGACTGCATTTCTTTGCTTACATCGTTTAACAGCTTTGGAGCATGCTTTGCTTTTTCCTCTTCCCACTGGAATTTCCCCAGTTGATCTCTCTTCCCTGCCGTCAGCTACAGTGCTTATTTTAGTCAAAGGTGTATAGTCACCAAATTCCTCAAGTCATTGAAGTTATTGAGAGACAAGACAAGAAAAAAAACAAAACTTACAGTAATGGATAACTTACTTTTCATTATTAAAGGGAATTTTGAGATGCTTAAGATCATGTTGCATCCCAAAAAATAAGCAAAAGAATGCTTTAGGAGAATTTGGAATAGCCTGATCAAAATTGAATCATTGCTTCAAAGTATTCTTGTATTCTGATGTAGATGTGTCAGAACCAGTAGAATTCCTGATTTCTATGGCAGTATTTCTTACAAGAGAGTACATTATGCCTTT
Organism: Nycticebus coucang; assembly: GCF_027406575.1. Taxonomy (NCBI): domain Eukaryota; kingdom Metazoa; phylum Chordata; class Mammalia; order Primates; family Lorisidae; genus Nycticebus; species Nycticebus coucang. The sequence goes on along the minus strand of NC_069795.1, from coordinate 6,125,538 downwards.
GAAATGATTTCTTCTATGTAGTAGCCATTTATTTACTTGTCTAGAAGAAATTCACAAGGATCCTGTCTGTATTCATGTTGCTGTTAAATCAGATTTGATATCATTTGGTGTAGACATGTCTACCTATTTCTATTTGTATCATATATGTGTATATATATCATAGAAATTTATATATATATTATAAATTTATATATTTCTATATATACTGTAGAAATTGAACTGAACTGGTATGTCTAGTTTTGTGTGGTTTAACTGGGCACCATGATATTTTCCAAATAAGTGATTTTATAAGCCTAACTAAGACTATCGGCCTAGTTTACATGACCAATTTCTTGTTATAATAATTTGTGGTTCAAGGAAAGAACACAGGAAAAGAAATCAAAGATATAAATTCTGTTTTTGACTTTATCAATTATCAGAGAGACTCCTGGGATGGCTCAATTTCTTCATCTTCAAAATGGGGATAAGGTTTCTCTGCCCACCTCACAGGTTTGCTGTGAGGATCAGGTGAAAAACTGAGGATGGTTTGAAGACTCCAAAGTTCTGTTAATTCTGCACATTAAGTTGGGAGCCAGAGTGGTCTGGGGGTTAGTAGTGCAGACTCAGGGGTCTGGTTGCCTGGGTTCATGTTCCTTCTTTACCAGGGTCACTATAAAAGTTTTGAGACAGACTCTGTTATGGTCCATTCTTTCACTTCCAAGAAACACATTTGACAGCGTCCTTTCTGATTCACCTGTGCAGGTTTCAACTTCTCAGCTTGTTGGTGTTAGTGGGAAGGCTTTATTTGTTTCCATCTGTAGGGATTTTACGTTTCTGGATTGTTGTGCCTCTCGAGATTTTCCTAATGACTCACATGTTACAAACTGTGTGACCTTGGCCATATAACTTAATGATTTTGTGTTCTAGTTTCTTCCTCAGGGGGCCATTGTGTCATCAGATGAATAGAACTATGTAAAGCCTTTATAGCAGCTAGCTCATAGCAATCACCATGTGGCCATTTGCTATTATCGACTGTGTTCCCAGTAAAAGCACGCTACGGTGGTAGGCATTTAAGGGTGACTAGAAAAAGAAACAAATAGAATAAGACACAATTTCTGTCCTCAAGAACCTCATAGGAAGAGTGGATAATGCAAGTTGCACAAACAGTCGGGGTGCCACACAGATGACAAATGAGGTTTTATTTTACATATAAGAAAATGGAGGTGCAATGGAGAAGAGGTGATGAAATCAGGAACGCCTAGGGGGATGAATCCACAGAGCATGTGCGTTTGAGATGCGCTTTTGCCCTGCATAGATGGTAGACAAAATGAGGAAGGAAGAGGGCCCCCTTGGGTCAGGGAGACAGGGGTCAGACGCATGGCTTACTGCTGCCTCAGTTAGGACATGCCAAATTCAGACACCCACACGGTTTGTAAGATCTTTTCTCAGAGTCAAAAATCTATGAACTTGTCTGAATACCCCTCCTGTGCATGTTTGTGTATCGGTTTTAATGCAGATGGAATACCAAGTGTCTAGGGAAGTTAAAGACGTCTCTAAGGTCACAAAGAAGGATCCCAGAGGGCTGGGGCAGAATTCAGTCATTTTTCTCTGGTTTCATTGGTCCAAATGGTACTTAATTCCCAGAGGAGCCAATGTTCTCTGAGCAAAAGGGTCTCCCTTAAGGGAAAATGAATCTTGAAAAAGAGGAAATGCCCGTGAATTACCCAATGATTGTTTTTCCCTCCTCCCCTCTGTCAAAAAGAAAAATAAACAGAGGTGACATAACTCCAAACTGAGTCATCCAAAATCTATATAAATATTCTAGCAGTTACTTCAGGGCAAAGTGTTTGTGATGCTACTGGGTAACCTTTGTGAAAGCCCAAGGGGGGAAGTTGCATCTGAATTGTATACAGAAAAAGAAAGTGCTGCACGGGCCTGTGCATTGCCTGACCCACCAACTGATTGCACAGAAACTCCTGACCTCATAGGTTTTGAGGACCACATGGACTTGATTAAGTTTAGGATCTTCTGTTACTAACGGAGGCAATACCATGCCTCCCAGTTCCTGTCATCTTAAACCGCCTCTCCATTGAACAAAACAAAGCAACAAGCAAGCAAAAGAACAATCACAAAACCTTGTAATTTAAGGATCAAATATTCTTTCTGCCCATCTACATTTTACAGTAGCCCTTGACTTAGCAAAAATGCTTTACCTATTTTACGATAATATTCAGGAAAAGAATAACTGGAAATCTAACATTTCAAGAGTAAAAGGATCTTTCAGAGCTGAATGAGGACAGTGTAGTGTGGGGACTCCTGGGCATACCTTATACCCCTCATGGTGGTCATGTGGTCAGACTGTTTTCATAATAAAACTAAGGTGTTAGTTGCCTTTTTTACCCTTGTTCTCACAGGTGTACATGGGAACTTTCCCTTGTACATTGGAAAGGTCTCCATCACTCTGTGGACCAGTCTTTTCCAAATGACAAAAGTATAATGATACAAAAATCATGTGAGAGTAGAAGATCCATTCAAAATAGTGCAATGGATTTTAATGCAATGGAAATAGTGCAATGGATTTTAATGCAATGGAAATAGTGCAATGGATTTTAATGCAACAGAAAATGAAAGTTTCTCCATAAAGTTTCAGACTCCACAACGCACCTACCTTTTGGAAACTATTACTTGTTGAGTTCTGGCATAGTATCCACAGTTATCTGAAAAAACTATTAAATCCTCCTCTCTGTTCCAACTACATATCTGTGTGAATTTAAACTTCCTTTACAATAAATTTCAGGGGTGTCCAACCTGTGGCCCCTGGGTTGCATGCTGATAATTTGAAGACTGTTTTGCTGGTTTTTATGATGTCGATATCACAAAAAGTATGTATGGATATTTTCTTTTACTAATCAGCTTTTGTTTAATGTATGGCCCCAAACAACTCTTATTCTTCCAATGTGCGGCAGAAAAGAAAAAAGGTTGGACACTCCTGCACACCTTTTGAACAAAGCAGTGTATTGCAGCAGATTGAATAAAGCAACAGAAATGAGAATCCAGCCAGACCTTAGAGATTTGCATAGATGTAAAACAACGTTCCTATTTTTATTAATTTTTTTTTTTGTTTAAACATACAATCCTTTTTCATAAAAATATGTTAGTCTAAATCAGGGGTCCTCAAACTGTGGCCTGCGGGCCACATGAGGTGGTGTGATTGTATTTGTTCCTGTTTTGTTTTTTTACTTCAAAATAAGATATGTGCAGTGTGCGTAGGAATTTGTTCATAGTTTTCTTTTTTTTAAACTATAGTCTGGCCCTCCAATGGTCTGAGGGACAGTGAACTGACCCCCTGTTTACAAAGTTTGAGGACACCTGGTCTAAATTAACATGCAATAAATTTTTATTGTTATGCTGAGATATTTTAAAATAATTATTCAATTTTAATTTTGAGTATAATAAATATTGATAGATACAACCCACACAGATGAAAGGTCTTTGGAGTCCTCAGTGTTTTTGAAGAGTTTACTAAAAGGTACTGAAACCAAAATGTTTGAGAACTGCTGATCTGGTCGAATGATCTCACTTGGTAGTTGAAAAACAGAGAACCCTGAAATTTTCATGATTTGTCCAAGTTGATGATAATTTTGTGGCAGAGCCTGGAGTGAGAATAGAGTTTTTGATTCTTTGTCCCGTGTTCTTTCCATTATATTATGTAGAAGTTTTAGCCTGTTTTAATTAGGACATTTATATGTGTATGTGTGTGTGTGTGTGTGTGTGTGTGTGTCTTTTATGGAGGCTGTGTCTTTACTGGGACCAATCAGGTTATGTTAGTAACACCTGCAGAAACAGGTGTGATTTTTATATGGGTTATTTACAATAGGAGCGCTGGCCTAAGCAAGTGGGTTCTTAATAAAAATTAAAAAATAATTTACCAGAGTAAGTTATTCTTGATAGGTGATTGGATTGGTTATTTTTGTAATTAGACTAGAGTTTGATTTAATTTGCATTTAATAACAAGAAATATTTTAAGGCAATATCATAGGAAGTTACGTTCAATAAATATGTGACTTCCAAAAGAAGTAAAATGAATGGGACTGACCAGGAGAGACCTGCTTCCCACTCCGTCCCCCTCACCCTGGGAAGAAGGTGGGGATTGTTTCCCTTTTTGCCTTTGCTGCTAGGACAGCCCCAGACAGTGCTGTAGCTCCACTTCTGTGATTGCGCAGCCTCCTATGACCTATGGGCATCTGTCTTCTCTTTCCCATCTAATTATTTGCCTCCGGTTCCTGATTTTCATTTATTCATTTTATGTTTTCATGTGAGCAACTTTACCTTCTGAGAAGCCAGCAGCTGAAACCTGAGTTAAGGTTCCTGGTGTGGACACAGCCTTTTGGGGTCTGTACGGAAAATAGGTCCAGTGAAATGTGATTGAAGCAAAAATTAAGAAAAAAAGAAAAAAGAAATAGAAAACCCGAGAGGCACTGTCATGTCCTCAGAATGTTTCTTTCTTTTCTTCTTTAGTTATGGGCGAGTTGTCCATTCTTGGTGATAGTCTTGTAGTCATTGAGGACAAACCTTGTAATGTTACTTGCCAAGCACTGGGCTGGACCTTGGTCCCGGAGTTTCACTGGGTGGTCGATGTCCCCGTCAGCCATTCAAGCAGTTATTCTGTTGCGGAGCCCGGGGACCTTCCGAGTGCAGTGAGCGTCCTGGCTCTCACACCACAGGGCAATGGGACTCTAACGTGTGTGGCCACTCTGAGGACCGTGCAGGCCAACAAGTCAGCCACTGTAAACCTTACTGTGGTTCAGCCTCCCCCGGGTAAGTGAAGACTTTCTGCTCTGTACCAAATATATTATTACCTCATGCTCGTATTTTATATGTGATTCTATTTTGCCAATAATGCCTACGAAAATTGTATGGTGACCTTGACTTAAGGTAGGGATGGTAATGAAGGCAAATCACATCTGCTTTTAATTTAATGACCCTAAAAACTCATTTGCTTTTTTTTTTGTAGAGACAGAGTCTCACTCTACCGCCCTCGGGTAGAGTACAGTGGCGTCACACAGCTCACAGCAACTTCTAACTCTTGGGCTTAGGCGATTCTCTTGCCTCAGCCTCCAGAGCACCTGGGACTACAGGCGCCCGCCACAACACCCGGCTATTTTTTTGTTGCAGTTTGGCCAGGGCTAAGTTTGAACCTGCCACCCTCGGCATATGGGGCCAGCGCCCTACTCACTGAGCCACAGGCGCCGCCCTAACTCATCTACTTTTTAAATTCCATCTTAAAGTTTTTCTCTTTTCTAATTACATTTAAAAACCATTTAGAGTCTTGCTGATTATTTATTGTAAATGAGCATCAGATTCAGAGACAAAGAGTAGAATTAAACATTTTCCTCTAGTTCTTACCCTCCCTCCACACCGGTATGAAGCCAGGTCTAATATCTGGGGAAGGAGTGCCGGTCCCATTGGATGTCTTCCAACCCAGTGCCATCACGATCTTCATTTTTTACCTGGAAAATTTATAGGGTATTTCAAACTTTCAAGTCCTTATATGTTTAAATTGACTAAGTGATATAACTTGAAAGTTTAGACCCTCCCCCAAAGACTCTCCTATAGCTCCTGGCATACCAGGAATTATAACTGTGCTTTATGAAAGGTTCACTGAGCCTGTGAGTTCTGAGTTGGCCTGGACAGGGTGGAGTGGGGTGCTGGAAATTTACTTTAGTTTCTTTATTTTACTCAGGAGGAAGGGAGACCTAGGGAAATGGCATAATTCAATCCAAGTCATATAGCTAATGGGATAGATCTGGTTTAAGAGCTTTTGTTTTGGTCTAAACTTTCCCTACTATGAAGTCACCTTTATTTGAGATCTTTCAAAGTTCAGAACAAAGCTACAGCCACAGCTAAATCCTAACAGTAATAATAATGAGCACTTATCATGAATCAGGCACTGCTCTAAGCTCTTCTCAAATATTTGCCAAATCAACCTGCGTGACAGCCCTGTGAATGCGCGCTGCTCTCACTCCTACGTAGAGACGGGGGCAGGGAGAGTGCTGTTTACGTTTTGCCCACATCTGTAGAGTTGGTAAATGGCAGGGGCGCCCCTGGCAGGCTTGCTCTAGAATCCGCCCACCTGTCCACTCTGCCCACTGCTTACATGGCAGGCGTATGGGTGTCCTGCGGCTGCCGTGGCAAAGCGCTACAGACCAGGTGGCTGTAACAAGAAATGCATTGCCTTATAGTTCTGGAGGCTGGAAGTCTGAGATGTGGGCAGGGCTGGTTCCTCCCAGGCTGTGGGGGAGAATCCATTCCATGGCTCTCCCTTTCATTCTGGTGATTTGCTGGCAACCTTCAATGTTGCCTGGGTTGTAGAAACATCACCCTGATCTCTGCCTTTACACGGCAAACTCCTGGTTTTTTCTTTTCGGTAATGATGTGGCAAAAGCTCCAGCCCCGTCGGTGGTTCCCTATGGAAATGGATCTTAGAGATTAGATTTCCTGTACATGTTTTCCTGTTTTCTTTTATAGGGAATGGGAAAAGGAAGGGGCACTTCATTTCCCTTGATCAGGCTAATTCTTCTAGACGAGGACCGGTGCCTTAATTGTGCAGCTGCAGGAGTGAGGGCTGGGAGAGGGAAGGTTGGTGGGCACCCCGAAATGAGTCTGGCTTTAGTGGACTTATTTAGAAAAGGGTAATTTGTTTCTAAATTATTTATCAAGATCAGAACAACTGGTAGCTGGGTACACGTTGTCTGTTTTATGTAAGTTTTGTTAGCTGAAGACCTAGTTGCAGCCTTGGCCCTGGGAGCACGTTGTCTGTTTTATGTAAGTTTTGTTAACTGAAGACCTAGTTGCAGCCTTGGCCGTGGGAGCTGGTGACCAGAGGAAGCTTTAAGGAGCACAGGCCAGGCTTGCAGAGAACCCAGGGTTTAAGGAGCACAGGCCAGGCTTGCAGAGAACCCAGGGTTAATCAGGCTTCTCCGGGAATGGGATACACATCACGGTTGTCCACCCATTTCCTAGAAATGCCAGGAATTTGTTTTCATTTCCACAACAAACCCTGGATGCCCATTAAAGAACAACAGTGGCAGATTAGGAACCCTAATCAGGCCAAGCCAAGAGGTTATATGAAGTACTTACTGGGTCATAGTTCGAAAGGCTTCTTTGAAAAATAAAAGCATATCGAAAGGTCTAATGCTTATCTTCAGATCTGTATTTTTAAAAATCAATTATCTTTTACAAAATTCATAAGTTTTTTATTTCAATAGAATTAGGGGGTATAAGTGGTTTTTGTTACAGAAGTAATAGGAATCTCACACACTGCAGATACAGTTAAAACTGGAGAGGGCTGAGGCTGAGGCCTGTTGGTGCCACCTGCGCCCCTCTGGGCTTTTTGCTTTGTGCCCTTGTCTGTGTCTAGGCTGTGGCATGAGCGAGTGAAGCAGTATTTCTAGGACATCTCAGCACCTCGTAGACTGTAGTGGTTCCTGGTTATCATTTCATTTTTTTCTCAGAAGTGGCAAAGTTTGGGGGGCAGGGATGAACGGTGGAAGGACAGTCCTGCATCTCTGCTTTGGCTCTGATGGTGCAAGTTTGGGCAAGTCACTGGCCTTTGGGCTCAGTTTTCTCTCCTGTAAACTGAGGGGGAGGAGAACAGAGGTTCTCTGCCCTGCTGTGAGTCAGGGTTGCTGGAGGAGCCTTACCACGTGTGCTGATGCTCAGGCCGCAATCCAGAGGTTTTGGTTTCATTGGGCTTTGGGAGCCTGAGAATTGTGATTTTTAAAAAAGGTTACCAAGTTACCTAATGAGCAGCCAAGATGGGGGCTACTGGGCTAAAATCCTCTAAGGCCCTGTTCCATCCAGCCTCATCAGGTGCACTGCCCATGTGGGCGAGGGCATCACATAGCCGGGGTTCTGATCCTGACTTCCCACCTATTAGCTGTGTGACTGTAGGCAAGTTACTTGCCCTCTCTGAGCCTCAGTTTTCTCATCTGCAAAACTGAGATAATGATAATAATAATAATAATAATAATAATAATAATAATAATAATGCCTCCTTTCTAGGGATGTTGTTGATATGAGAGTTGAGTGAATAAAAATGCCTGAAGTACTTAGGACAGTCCCTCCCCCACAGCACATGGGGCAGGAGACAGTCAATTTTATTGATTCAGAAATCTCCTGTATCCCCTCTAGGGGGCAAAGGAGCGTGCTTTGCATGTGCTGGCGGTGAGATTTTGTATTAATACAGTTGGTTTTAAGAGAATCTATGCACCCTTTAAAACTGTGCATTCCTTTGAGAGCATCTGGGAGACACTACTTTCCTTTCCTCCACAGATGGGACAAGGATGACATGAAGCTGAGATTAAGGTGCACAGTCAAGTCGGTGATGAGGCCTAACAAGCACGCAGAGGTGGGAGGAGTCAGGGAGGGAGGCGAGCAGTGTGGAGCCTGGAGATAATCTTCCTCAGCACGGCATGTGGGTTACTCAGGTACAGCACACAGCAGCTCAGCCGTTCACCTGGAGTCTGCACACTCACACCTTCCTCAGGGGGCGAGGCAGGGATCAGCCCCCACCTGCAGACTTTCTGAAAATCTATTTATTTCATACCTGGGCTGTCTTTTTCCCTGATGATTCCACACTGGAGATGAAACGTGGCAGAATTAAAAGACGTGAGTCAGAGAACCTGTGTTTTCTTGTTTTGAGCATCCTAGTGTGGTTAACGGAGCCTCTTTGTCCTGAGGGTCTTCCCTATGTGACGATTGGACTGGGGTGGGATCATGCCGAGAGTCTCCGTTTTCTCTCTGTGTCACAAGTTTTTATTTATCAGTATATGGCTATTATAACTTATTTTTGAGTTTACTGTAAATGCACTCATTAACAAAATTAGCCTGATTCTAAATGAAAATATCCATTATATATATAATATATATATAGGAGATCAGACAATTAAGTTCATGAACTCACCCTAGAAATTGTTGACTATCACTACAGTCACCAGACATTGAAGGGGAATACTTTGACGGTGACAGTACTGATATTCAGCAGTGAGGTATGTAGCACTTTTTCTAGGATGAACTGACAAACTTAATTTTCTGACCATGTACATGTGAGCGTATACATGTATATGTGACATATGATAAATTGAAAATGGTTTTCGAGGTAAGGAAGGTTCATCCGTGTAGCTTCCGCAGTACCTTAAACCTCTCCTGGCTCATCCATCATGATTCAGGCTCCGTTGGAACAGAGACAGACTTCAGCTTAAATCTCCCGAGTGTGCAACTCCCTGGAAGAGGTGCCTTCCGACAGAGCGTGGTCGCAGCACATGGGAATGGAAAGAGGGAGCCTGGTGGCTCCTGATACCAATGGCCTTTTGGGTCAGAGTTTGGGGCTTTTAACCATGCAGGTGTAATTTTGTTGAACTTCGTGGTTAAATTCTTGGGGTGGGGGGAAGAGAGTGTGTAACGCCCCGGTGGCAGAGACTCTCCCATGAGTCAGTCACTGCCCAGCGAGGCGGCCCTCCCTTTCCATTAAACAGGCGCTCCCTCAGGATAAAGCAAGGCTGGATGAGAGGAAAGGTCATTGTATCCAGACCCCAGATGTTGACACGGGTTGGCACACTCATGTTTCTCTCCTGCGGGGGAAGAAAAGGCCCTGCCAGGGAGTGTTTGAGTAAGTCAACAAGCATGTTATCTTATGCCTGTGAGAATTCCAAGCCAGTCCCTTAAGTTCTGAGCCAGACCGTAATCGTTAACCCCAGCTGGGTCCCTTATTACGAAAACTTGTAGTATTTGCAAACTTTGCTTTGCAGAAGGGTCCTTGAAACTGGGTGTGTTATAGAATGACCTTGGCAATGTTGAACTTGGGCTTTGTACCTGACAGCATCATCAGAACTTTCACACAGGCCCCTGAACAGCCTAGTGGGGCAGGAATTGTTACTGGTAAACAACAAAGATGTCAAAGGCAAAGAGCAAGTATACCACAGTTGTGTGGTTTGACAGGCTCCATTAATGTGAAGCTCGAAGCTTCAATGGTGATGTTCAACTCCCAGTTGTGACTGCCACTGTATCATGTGTTCATGAGCATTATGTACAGCTCTGGGCTTCATTATTTTGTTATCAGATCTATAGGGGGGCATCTTGGGCTAGTCTGTAATGTAGGAGTTGCTGGGGCATCTGGGGCCACTCTGTAATACGGGAGTTGCCGGGGCATCTGGGGCCACTCTGTAATGTGGGGGTTGCTTGGGCAGAGTTTGCATTTTGGCTGCACACTGGTCATTCCCAAAGTGTGGGTCATCAACCACCTGCATCAGGGTCCCGTGAGGTGCCATTCCAGACTGTGGCTTCTTGGGGGATTTGCTTTCTCTGGAGAAAGGGGGTATGCTTGCCCTCCTTGAATGGACTGGCTTGTATTCAGGCTCCCAGTCTGTGGCTGGGGAGGGAAGTGTATACACAATCCTGTTTCCTCCACCTTGCCTTTTTTTGGGTCAATCCTTTTCCTGTCTCTGTATTACAGACCTCATCTCAGCAAGAGGTTGACTGCAGTGGAGATAGATGACATTAGGAGAGCAGTTTGGCTTTCCTGCAATCCTGCAAGTCTTCTCTAGACATGTCAGTATGGGGAGAAAGAAGAATTATAGGCCTGGTTCTACAGCATTTGACTGTCTGGTGCATAGATTTCTCCATGAAGAGTTGGAAGGAAACTCATTCCCTTAATTTGTCTCTCCATCCATCATCCATCCATCCATCATTCTTCTATTCCTCCCTCCCTCCATCCATCCGTCTGTCTCTTCACCCATCCATTCATTCCTCCACCCATCAAACATTCATCTACCTATACATCCACTATTTCTTTTATGTTCTAGGTGCTTGGACTATAAGAAAAATAAGACCTAATCCTTGACCTTGAGGGGACTAAGTCCAGCTTAGACAGTAGCAGATATAAGAAGAAATGAAAGTAACATCAGTGGTTTCATAGACATTTGAGATTGGAATGAATGTGAGATGTTACAAAAAAAGAGACTGTCAAAATTATTCAGCATTTCTTAATGCCTTAGAAGGAAATTTCGAAAACCATCTCACATAATGCAGAGAAACTTTGCAGGAGGGCAGAAGACAAACTTACATAATTCTTCAAAGCCTGGAGTTCCCTGAACTTTAGCACTTGTCTGGACCAGGGTCAGGGAGGGTGATGAGTGTAGACACCAGGCCACGAGTGATCATCTCTTACCTTTCTGTAACTTATTCTGAGCATTTATCTCTGATGCAGGAAGAGAAAGCTACAATTTCCAGATCAGTTTTCAAGGGAAATTCTAAGAGCTGTTTTTCAACTCTAGCTTCCGGTTCCAAAGTGGCGGATGGCTGTTGATTTCAAAGCAAACCCTCTGTTCCTTCATAGGAAGTCTGTTAATAATTTTAATATTTTCTAATGACTGGCATCTAATAAAATAGATAGCATTCATTGACATTGCGAGACCACCCAACCATTCAAGGTTGAGTGACAGCCTTTTGTTGAATGGCAGTTCACACTTATGAAGATTGAGTGTTCGTAGTTTGACTTCAGCCTGGTTCAGTGGGGAGATGCTAAGTGCCAGATAAGGGCTCTCTTGGGGACATCAATGTAGCTTAGTGGCTACATTGGCTAGGCAGCACCCTCCAATAAGACTTGCCGTGATGATAGAAATCTTCATCTGTGCTGATCAAGCACTTGAGATCTGTGTAATGCAACTAAGTCACTGAATGCTTAATTGCATGTAATTGTAATTAATTTAAATTTGGTTTATACAATGTGGAGGTTGTACTGGACAGCTCTGGCTAAGGGATGGCAGTAAAAAATCAAAATGGCTTTTTCTTCTCTCTTGCTTTTTCTCCTCACCTGTCTTTCATTTCTTGCTAGCTCTGTCTTACCTCACTTACTACCCCTTTTCTCTCCAACTCCCTGACTATTGGCCGAAATAAGAAGGCAAAGTGGAAGCAAAGTAAGGTGGCTTCCAAGGAGCTGTGGAAAGCAATTACTATATAATTACTATATAATTGCTTTCCACAGAGTTATACTACAATAACTCTGCCGTGGGGTTTGGGTGGGACTACAACGAAAGACACCTCCATAAGTTCCTGTAGGTGTGACCCTCCCTCACTTCATCCTGATTTCCCCTGGGCTCTGGCCCATCTATGCATAGGGACATGGAAACAAGCCCTGAATGTCATTCTTCCCGTCTAGTCTGGCAGTAGCCACCCAGTAAATATTTCTTGAGGGTATCTGAGCATGATAATCACTCCCGCCACTGGCAGCGGCTGTGGCTCAGTGAGTAGGGTGCCGGCCCCATATACCGAGGGTGGCGGGTTCAAACCCGGCCCCGGCCAAACTGCAGTAAAAAAATAGCCGGGCATTGTGGCGGGCGCCTGTAGTCCCAGCTACTTGGGAGGCTGAGTCAAGAGAATCGCCTAAACCCAATAGCTGGAGGTTGCTGTGAGCTGTGATGCCACAGCACTCTACCGAGGGTGACAAAATGAGACTCTGTCTCAAAAAAAAAAAAAAAAAAAAAAAATCACTCCCGCTACTGTGGGAGTTGTCGGCCCTGCCTGGCCTTATCCATCTCTCAGGAATGCTCGTGGTGTTAACAGCTAACACCTGGACTGGGTTACTAAGCGCCTATTTACTGGCAGAAGTAAGTATTATGACGGAAGGTATTGTACAGTTTGAGTAATTAAACACACTGAAGGGAGGTTAGCCAGCGACACTCAGCTGTAGCAGGTAGAGTTGTTATAATATTGTTAGAAAACGTAATGCAATTTACCGGGTGGCAGACCTGTGGTTTAGCTGGTGCCTGTATCACTGACATGTTTTCGTTTTCTCCTTTTGACCACACAGAGAGCATTGATAAGACAGGCACATCGTTGCCCACCTGGGCCATAATTCTTCTCGCAGTATCGTTTTCGTTGCTTTTGATCCTGATAATTGTTCTGATTATAATATTCTGCTGCTGTTGTGTCTCCGGGAGAGAGAGCAAAGGTAATGTTTTGTTCACATAGATTTGTTTTTACTTTTGAACTATTGGTATAAGCAGTTGAAGTTAATGAGCTCATCGGCTCTTTCAAAGGCTATGCTAACTATGCTGAGGGATCACCTCCCACCTGTTAGAAAGGCTGTTGTGAAAAAGAAGAAATACAAGCACCAGTGAGGATGTGGGGGAAAGGGAGCCTTGCACACTGGTGCGGTGAATGTGGAAAACGGCATGAGCTCCCTCAAAAAGTGAAAGCTAGAACTACCACATGACCCAGCACTCTCACTGCTGGGTCTCCTCCAAAGGACATGAGGTCAGTGTGTTCAGGGACGTCTACGTGCCCGTGTCCATTGCAGCCTTATTTACAAGATAAGGAACCAATCCGCATGCCTGTCAACAGCAACGGAAAAGAAAACATGGTGCATATACTCGGTGGGATACTATTCAGCTTTAAACAGGCAGGAAGTCCTTCTTAGACAAGGCAGCATCCGGAAAAATAATTAAAAAAAAGAAGATAGTCCTATCATTCGCGGAAACTTGGATGAAGCAGGAGGACCATCATGCTGAGTGAAATAAGCCAGATGCAGAAGGACAGACACTGAACGAGCTCGCTGTAGGCAGAATTTGAAGATGCCCAACTCACAGAGACAGAGCAAGCCCAGAGGGAAGGTTACGAGGGGCTGGGAGACGTTGCTCCAAGGGAGGAGTAATTTCTGGAGAACTGCCGTGCGGCACAGTGACTATGGTTAATAATGAGGTGTTGCATACTCGAAGATTGCTAAGAGGATAGATCTTTCACTTTTAACTTTATGAACACTGTCACACACGAACACTTTCTGCGTGTGTCCCGGGCACTAATTAACTAATTAGTGCTAATTAACTCTTTCATGTGGAATAGTTCACTAAAGCACATGGTCTAACCTTAACTAGGCTAATGGTCTAGCCTTAGCTCCTCTATGGAGTTTGGTTTTTGACTGGAAGATTAATTTCATGATACGACTTTTATTATTTTTTTTCTTTTTCTCTTTTCTTTTTTGGCTGGGGCCGGGTTTGAACCCGCCACCTCTGGTATGTGGGGCTGACGCCCTACTCCTCTGAGCCACAAGTGCTGCCCACGATACAACTTTTTAAAAGGTTGCAGGCACAGCGTTTTCACACCTGCCTTTCCCGCATGAAGGCCAGCGGGCTGTAGATATCCTTCTGCACTTTGCTTTTTTCATTTACAATATATCCTGGAAATCAATCCATGTCAGTTCACTGAAATTTCCTTCATTCCTTCTTACAACTGTGTAATAATCTGTTGTGCAGAGGTACCATGGTTTATTCATCCATCTTCCAATGCACAATATATGGACATTTAGATCATTTCTAGTATTTTTAATTATAAATGAATAATCTCCTGCATCTGTATGTCCATATTGATGGAGGCATAGCTTTTGGGTACTGTCTTACAAGTGGATTGCTAGATGCAAACATAAGTCCAAATGCAGCTTTGCCAGATATTGGCTGATTTTCCTCCACAAGAGTTGTACCATTTTGTGTGCTTATCAGCAAAGCATGAGAATCCCTGTCTCCCCACAGCCTTGCCAGTCTGGAAGGTAAGTAAATAAGAAATGGTATCTCAGTGCAGTTTGAATGCTATCTTATTATGAGTGAAGTTGAATGAATACCTTTTCCATCTTCATATGATTAAGGACAAGTTTTATATCTTTTTGTGATTTGCTTATTTTTCCTCTTCCCCCCATTTTCCCTCTCCCAGCCCTTGGAGCTCTCTGTGATTTTAAGCGCTCTTTGTCTGGGTGACTGTGGCTCCTTGTTTGGGGTGTATGCTGTACACGTCTTCCCTTGGCTTGTTAGTTGTATTCTGGCTGTGTTTATGGTGATGTTGTAGAATCAAAAATATCTGTGTAGATAATTTTACTAATCTTTTCTTCTATTGTGTCTGGATTTTGGGTGGTAGAAAAATCTTCCCTTACATTGAGTTTCTTTTTCCTTTGGTTTATTTGTCTTTATATCATGGTTCATTCTGATATCTGACATGTGGTATGCATCTAATTTTTCTTTTTTTATTGTTGGGGATTCATTGAGGGTATAATAGACCAGGTGTATGCATCTAATTTTGTCTTTTCCCAAATGACTAGCCAGTTGTCCCAACAGCATTGGTTAAAATTTCCATGTTTGGCCCAGTGATTTTATTTTATTTTTAAATTTTCTTTCTTTCTTTCTTTTTTGGTGGGTACAGAGTCTCACTATGTCACCCTTGGTAGAGTGCCATGGCTTCATAGCTCACAGCAACCTCAAACTCTTGGGCTTAAGCGATTCTCTTGCCTCAGCCTCCCAAGTAGTTCAGACTACAGGGGCCCCCACATCGCCCGGCTATTTTTTGTTGTGGTTGTCCTTCTTGTTTTAGCTGGCCCAGGCTGGGTTTGAACTTGCTGGCCTCGGTATATGTGGCTGGCGCCTTACCTACTGAGTTATGGGTGCCGCCATATTGTTTTTCATGATGAGTATTTTAATTTATATTCCCATCAGTAGTATATAAGAGTTCCCTTTGTTCATAGCCTTGTAATTTTTTGTCTCTTTGATAATAGCTATTCTAACTGGGCTAAGGTGTTCCTCATTGCGGCTTTAATTTTTATTTCCCTGATGATAAGTAACTTTGAGTATTTTTCCTACGTACCTGTTTGCTGTTTGTATGTTTTCTCTTGAGAAATGTATGTTCAGGTCCTTTACCCAACTTGTAATGAAATTATTTTTGCTATTGCATTGAGTTCTTTGTATGGTCTGGATATCAGTCCCTTGTTGAATGAATATGTGAATGTTTAATCCACCCAACAGGTTGTCTCTTCATTTTCTGGATTGTTTCTTTCCTGTGCAGAAGCATTTTAGTTTAATATGGTCCCATTTGTCTATTTTTTCTTGTTGTTGCCTGGGCTTTTGAGCTTTTATCCATAAAATCGTTGCCTAGACTCATATCCGAAAGCCTTTCCCCTCTGTTTTCTTCTAGTAGTTTTATAGTTTGGGGTTTTGTGTTTGAGTCTTTAATTCATTGGGAGTTGGTTTCTGTATATGGTGAGAGGTAGGGTTGAGTTGCTGCTGCACGTGTTTTTCTAGCAGCATAGGAAATAATGCTCCAGTTTTCCTAGCAGCATTTATTAAAGAGAAAAGTCCTTTTCTCAATGTCTTGGCACCTTTAAAAAAACATCAGTTGAATGTAAATATGTGTATTTATTCCTGGGTTGTCTAGTCTGCTTCATAGGTCATATAATTTTATTCCCTGAGAAACAGAAATTGAAAGGTGGCAAACTCCTGTTGACCTAGATTAGATGGAAATTTGTTTTCACCTTGGAATTATCCCACATGCCACTGATGGGCCACTCAAAGGAAATACACTGGATTTTACATGAAAACTACTGAAAAACGTAAATTCTAATTGAGATGTAACTATGAGTTTGTTCAGTGCCTTCAGATTCTTATTTTCCACACCAGCCATTGTAGGACAGCTGGAGAAATTATGGTTATTTGGACATCCTGCTTCCCGTAGGTTTTTGTCTGATATTTACTAGCTTTGTAAAAAGGTTAATTGATGGCAGCTAGGTCACATAGAATGTGTAGGGAGCAAAGTTTAATTTCCTCATTTAAAAAATGGAAATAAATACTACCCTATAGATGGATTGTAAGAATGAAATAAATGGCTACACTGAAAATTTCTGTGATCCATCTTAGATTTTGTCCTTTATTTATCCCTGAGATGAAAAGCGTGTGTAAGAATGAACTGTCCCACCCCACCCTTTTGTAGTAAGTCTAGGTGAGGGTTATAAACAGGGCCTGCCACCACTTACTTACAGTGCACGCTCCATCCCACCAGGTGTGATTCACAGTGGAAATCATACTATACCTTAGATAAGTATAAAGATCAATAAAGGTCTGGATGTCCCCATGAGGATTTTCAATGCTTAAAAATTATTAAACATTAATTTTCCAGAAAGTATTCTCTGGTGCTCTGCTGGTACACCGAGAATTGAGGACCAGCTGAGCACAGCTGGGGTCTTGTGAGGGTGGAAGTCTAGAGGGGGACCTGAGGCCCCTCTCCTGCAGACCGCCCTGTGGGGACATTG
This sequence comes from Nycticebus coucang, assembly GCF_027406575.1. Classification (NCBI taxonomy): domain Eukaryota; kingdom Metazoa; phylum Chordata; class Mammalia; order Primates; family Lorisidae; genus Nycticebus; species Nycticebus coucang. The sequence continues at coordinate 6,108,440 of NC_069795.1, read as the reverse complement.
GAGCCTTTCGCAATCCCCTATTACTCGATAGTCTCTCCCCGTAATTCAAATAAAATTGTTTTCAAGGTTCAGTTTGTGGTGTAAATTAGTAGATGTCATTAGAGCTGAAAATCAGTGAGGAAAATGGATAGTTTTTAGATCTCAGTCTAACTTAATATACAGAAGGCAAGAAATATATAGGAAATAATATACAGGAAAGCAGGGTTGTAAGGAGCAGGGACTTTAGAGATGGGAAGGGAGATGAGGTTTGTGGCTTGTTACTCCCCATCTCCAAATTCCAGACTCCCTCCAATGCATCCATCCATTGGTTAAAAACATTGGTGATTTAATGGCAGCTTTTTTGGGGGGAGAGGGCACAGCTGTACAGATCGACACCATTGGTTCATATTGATTGAAAATATATCTTAGAGTTAAAGAAATGTGGTAAAACTACTATGATGGTGCTTAGTCTGTTAAAAATGTGGTAACAGCAACAGTTACTCTCGTGCTGTTGTAGCAGTTGAATGAGGTAGTACTTTGTACAGAGCCAGTGTGGCGCTGGCCCATGGCAGGTGCTGGCCCCAGCAGGTGCTGAGTAAAGAGCACAGGTGACTGGTAGCTCAAATCACCTTTTCTTGGTGAGTGGAGTTTTTAAATTCTTGCTAATCAAATCAAATGCAATATCCACCAAGTACTTATTGGTACCTACTATATTTCAGGTACCTAGGGATTCTTTATTTTTCTGATAGTTAATAGTGAATTTACTTTCCTCATGCTTGGAAGCTATTTGATAATTTGGTGTGAGGAAACGTAACAACACCTATTAGCTCACAAATGTGCTATCTATTAAAATCAGGGAGTCTATAAAAGTCAATGAGAGTTTATTTTTTAGAATAAACATCCCTATTTTTCTAATGTGATTTCATTCTTTTTTTGCAGAATCTAGTTATCAAAATGAAATAAGGTAAGTTTGAAATCACAACTTTTTTTCTGAAAATAGGTAACTCTGGAAAAACACCTACGCCAATCACAAACTCACAGGGCAGCACGGTGGAAGCGCTGCTCCTGTCTGCCTTGGACTTGTTCTGATTCCCTTAAGGGAAAGGTTTCCTGAATGCTGGGCATTAGCAAGTCTCTCCACAAGAGGGCACTGTGCACCGTACCTGCCGAAACTCCTGCTTCGAGTGGAGGCTGGGGCGGAGCCGAGGCCCTGCCCGGCTTTCTGGGGGCGGAGCTGAGGCTCTAGCCGGCTTTCTGGGGCGGAGCCGAGGCCCTGCCCGGCTTTCTGGGGGCGGAGCCGAGGCTCTATCTGGCTTCCTGGGGGCGGAGCCGAGGCCCCGTCAGGCTTTCTGGGGCGGAGCCGAGGCCCTGCCCGGCTTTCTGGGGGCGGAGCTGAGGCTCTAGCCGGCTTTCTGGGGCGGAGCCGAGGCCCTGCCCGGCTTTCTGGGGGCGGAGCCGAGGCTCTATCTGGCTTCCTGGGGGCGGAGCCGAGGCCCCGTCAGGCTTTCTGGGGCGGAGCCGAGGCCCTGTCCAGCTTTCTGGGGCGGAGAGCAGAAGCCCAGCCGGATTCTTGCGAGGTGCATGGAACTGCCCAGGTGGACAGATGAGGCAGTTTGTTTAACCAAGTGTGTGTGTGGGGCATGATTGAAAAATTCCTCTCCCCTTGGTGTGTGTCACACTTTAGGGGGGCAAGACATGATTGCAAGAGGGACTTTACCTAACAATTGCAATCAGTGTAACCTGGCTTATTGTACCCTCAATGAATCCCCAACAATAAAAAAAAAAAAAAAAGAAAAGAAAAATTCCTCTCCTTCCCGGCTGCCCAGAAGTAGCTACAAGCACTTTTAAGGCAAGCATATCAAGGATTTACAACTGTATCCAGGAACCACTTTCGCCTCTGCGCTGTTTCCAAAGTCACCTGCACTGAGGGGAGTGGTTTGCTGTGTGTGTTGTAACGACCACATCTCAGGAGTTTATTACATCATTTAGATTTTTAAAGTGCTGAGATTTTAAAATGCCTTCTGGCTACAGGGTGTGCGGGATTGTGCATCGCCACCTGTGACAGATACTGTGCGTCCCCCCTGTGACCCTGGTGATCAGGGAGCTTGGAGAGAGGACTCCACAGGGCAGCGGTTTGGAGACGGGCCTCCTGGGCTGCCTGACCAGGGCCAGGGTGGGGGCAGAGAACTGGCCCTGATGTTAGTCCTGGCTTTTCTGATGGTGCTACCAGCAGGATGAAGCCGGCAGTCCTTGGTTCAGTATTATTGACTGTACTGACATCTTTTATTTCTCTGTCCTGGGGCTTAGGTGATTTCAAAGCATAGTAAGGTGATTTTACTTACCTCTTGGAGGTAATGGGTACAGAGAAACACCACCAATGATAAAAACAGCAGGATGACAGCGGGAGCAAAGACAGATAGTGTATCCATTGAGCACCTAATGTGCGTGCTAGGTACTGTTCTAAGCTTTGTGGAGGTTTTTATCCTACTTAATTCTCACAATGATTATATGAGGCTATTTTTCTATTTTGTAGTTGAGGAAACTGAGATACAGAGAGGTTATATAATATTCATGATCTCTCCTACCTGGATAGTAGACAGTTGGAGTGCGACCGGGCAGTCCTGCTTCTGGGCCTGGCCCCAGTCCCTGTGCAGCCTGAGAAAGATGGGGTACCAGCTGGCCAGTCACGTCCCACCTGCCAATCCTTCCCGTGTCTACAGTGTTAACTCCAGCTGTTTGGAGACTTTCCTTCTTCTTCTTCTTCTTTTTTTTTTAAGACAGAGCCTCAAGCTGTTGCCCTGGGTAGAGTGCCGTAGCATCACAGCTCACAGCAATCTCCAACTCCTGGGCTTAAGCAATTCTCTTGCCTCAGCCTCCCAAGTAGCTGGGACTACAGGCACCTGCCACAATGCCCAGATATTTTTTTGTTGTTGTTTGGCAGGCTTGGGCTGGATTTGAACCTGCCAGCTCTGATGTATGTGGCTGGCACCTTAGCCACTTGAGCTATAGGCACCGAGCCTGGAGACTTCTTTTGTATTAAAATAACATACATATTTTTTCTTATAGAATTAGTACATGGTTATTGTAGAAAAATACTAAATATAAAGATAGGTTTAAGAAGGGATTTTTTTTTTTTTTGTAGAGACAGAGTCTCACTTTACTGCCCTCGATAGAGTGCCGTGGCGTCACACGGCTGACAGCAACCTCCAGCTCTTGGATGTTTGTAGGTCATACGTGATTCTCTTGCCTCAGCCTCCCGAGCAGCTGGGATTATAGGCACCCGCCACAACGCCTGGCTATTTTTTTTTTTGGTTGCAGTTTGGCCAGGGCTGGGTTTGAACCCGCCACCCTCGGTATATGGGGCCGGCGCCCTACTCGCTGAGCCACAGGCGCCGCCCTTAAGAAGGGATTTTTAGGGCGGTGCCTGTGGCTCAAAGGAGTAGGGTGCCAGCCCCATATACCAGAGGTGGTGGGTTCAAACCCAGCCCTGGCCAAAAACTTCAAAAAAGAAGGGATTTTAAAATCACCCACAGCTCTATTGTCCTGTAGTAATTACTGCTACCCAAGTATGTGTTATATGCACACCTGTTCATGCATCTACCCACAGAGAAGGACACATCTGCATTTTGTAAAATTTGGGTCATATTCAACATTATTTGATAGCTTGCCCTTTTCACTTGACATTGAGCAGTACCGGAATAGAGTTGGGAAAAGGACTCGTAAAAAGGAGAGGAGGCCAGTCCAGGAATTAGAAATTTTTTTCATTGGTTTGATGAAGTTTTTAATTGAAATGGACTTATAGAAAAGTGGGAAAATCACAAGTGTGCATCCCGATGACTGTTCGCAAAGCGCACAGGCCTGGGCCTGGATGGCTGAGATTCATTAGAGCATCGTCCAAAGATAAGATTCTTCTGATACCTTTTCCCACATCTCTAGAGGTTAGATTCAGACAAACTTCACGCAAGTGGCGTCATCTTGTGTGTACTCACCCACGCCTGCCTTTTTGAACTTCACACGTTAGACCAGTCCATTCTGTGGCAAGTGGGTGGAAGTGGTTTATCGTTACATAATATCACATTCTAGGCATCTATGCAATTCACTTTTCACTTTCATTTTAAATGGATGTTTGGACAGGCTTCAGGTGGGGACCACCGTGGATGCCACTGCTCTGAGCGTTCCCACAGGGAGCATAAGCACTCATGTCCGTTGTCCTGTCGGGCCATACAGCTGCCCTCTGTATGTACAGATTCCACACCTGCTGGTTCAAGCAACCACGGATGGAAAATATTTGGGAAAAAAGCAATAAAAAATACCAATACAACAATAAAAATCATACAAAAAATTACAACTATTTACGTAACATTTGCATTGTATTAAATACGAGTAATTTAGGGATGGTTTAAAGGGTACAGGAGGATGTTTGTAGGTTATATGCAAACACGATGCCATTTTATATCAGGGATTTGAGCATCCACAGATTTTTGTATCCGTGGGGTTTTGGAGCCAACACCCCCCACCCCCAATGCAAAGGGAGACTGTATCTAGTCCTGAAAGCTGGGCCAGCAGATACCCGACTTTAGAGGTTGCCACCATAGTTTTCCAAAGTGGGTGTGCCAGGTCACACTTCCACCAGCAGTGCTTGGAGGCTCTGGCCTGTGCTTGTTTTTACAGGCAGCCTGGAACTCCATGTTAGACACACTGCCCCTTACTTTACCAGTCCCCTAGGGCTGGGCACCTGGGTTCTTTGTAGTTTTTGCTTTTATAAATAGGTCAGGAATTATCTTCTTACAAGTAAATCTTTGCACCTATCCTTGATTATTTTCTTAGAATAAATTCTTAGAAGTCAAGAATGAATATTTATAATTATTTGGCTGTCCATTGCCAAACTTCCTACTGCTAGGAAGCTGTAGCAATTTTTGCTTTATTTCAGCAGTTGGCACACTTTTTCTATAGTGGGCAACATAGTAAATATTTTTAGTTTTGTGGGCCGTGTGGTGTCTGTCACAACTACCCTGCTGTTGTAGCAGTCACAGATACTACCTAAGCAGCAGGCATTCCAGTAAAACTTTGTTTCTGAAAGCAGGTGGTGGTGGATTTGGCTTGTGGGTCACGGTTTGCTCAGCCCTGCTTTATTTAGTCAATGGTTTTTGAGAGTCGAGGGCCCTCTAGGGAGTGGGGTCCGTGGACCTATCATGATAAAGTGCTCTCACTCCCTATAATGGGAACATGTGCCCAGTAGGCCTTTATCCCTGCCACACAGAAGCCAGGGACAGGGCCAACACGTCCAGCACGTTCAGGAGGGGATGGTGGGTGTGTCCACGTGGACCAGGCACCCACTGCCGACTAACATGTGACTTTTAAAATTCTAGGAAATCTGCAACTGTGAAGACAAACACAGGAACCATTGAGACAAAGTTAAAAAGTGGAAATGAAAACTACGGCTACAGTTCCGATGAACGGAAGAACACACGTGAGTACAAGGCGGGAGGTGGAAAGGCCTGGGAATGGCAGTGTGGGTGGAAGGGCCGGCTGCCTGGATGCAGCCGCACACGGGGATAACGTAGTGCTTGGTGGTGATTCGTTTTTGGACAATTTTTAGAACAAGGTGGAATTCCAGAACTAGGAATATTCTAGGAGTAAGTTAGCAGTAAAAATCTACTTTTTTTTTTTTTTTGTCTGAAGCTTAAAATAAAGTCAGGTGGAAATCTGAAAGTTTTAAATCATCATTTTCTCCCCCCCCCAATATTTTCTTTTTATTTAAAGACTTCCACCTTAAAATGTGTGGAAGCATTTTAATACATTGGGGGTAATTTCCTACAAACTCAACTAGATTCAAGTTTAATTGAAAACTCAGCAAGAAATCTGTTCCTCTTCAACTTTTTTTTTGGGGGGGTGGAGGAGCTGGGAGACCAGAGAGTCTTGCTGTGTGTAACGCCTCATTCTCCAGCCTTGAGATGGATGACACAGTCACAGTGGGGAGGGGGCGCCTCTGCAGACAGCATCGCTAGGCAGGAGAGGCGTGGGCTTCCAAGGCTGAGCCCATCACTCCTCCGTAAAGGGAGATCCGGCCCTCACACGCTGCCTGGCAAAACAAGTTCCACGGAAAGATTTTAAGCCAATGAGCTGTTGCTGAGGGGCCTGAAAATGTCTTTTTTCACTAACATTAGGAGCCTATTCTTGGCAGCCCTATTCTCTTGATTATCCCACAACTGCTTTCCGAGTGTTTTCCAAATCATATGCTTCAAGGTTTTAGAAACTCCACAAAGCATGAGCTGTTCCCATAGATAATCTGACCACAGCGTCTCTCCAGGTTTCCCATGTGTGAATATTCATTCGTTAGTATTTTTAGGCATTGACCAAGTATCTTAACCAAAATAATTGTGGCCAAGTCACCCCCTCTCCCCAGTGCTTCTTTTCTTGGTTAGCTATTGAAGCCATGGATTCGTCTTATCTCTGGGTAAACTAATATGTCAAGAAAGGAACTAATTTTGAGTTAGTTTTCTATATTTCCATTTAACTAAAAAAAAAGTTCTAGCTGTATGTAATCTCAAGGGAAGTTTTTTTTCGTTTATTTATGGTTAAGGATTATCTTATGACAGGGATACTACATAAAAACAAAAATGGTTCTTTATGAATCAGGGTTCTTAGACAATGTCACTTGCCTTTTGTCACTTACGACTTGAAAATCATTCCTTTTTGCAGAGATTGCTTCTCCCGCTCCCAAGTCCTATGAAGTCAGCGTTCTGGAGCAAAGTAGCAGAAACCATCATTATCAGGTGATCTGGACTATTTTCTCCTCTTTTTGGAATTTTTTTTTTTTGTCATTTAAAAATCCTTACCTTGACGTAGGTGACTATAAAATGGTGCACATGATATAGCTGTGATGGAGAACATTGCGTTCCCTCCTCTTGTGTCAACTGGGTGGCCTGGAGGGGAGGGACCAACGCCTAGAGAACCCTTGCCCACTGTAGTGGTGGCTCCAGACCAAGACCAGGGCCGTGGAACAGCTCCGTGCTCAGGTTTTGGGGGAATGTGGCTTGACGTGGGACATACCCCAGCTGAGTCCGCGTGAGAGCCAGCAGCCTGTATAATGTGCCATTTTCTCCCTTTGAGCCATGTTCTCCCAGGACTCCGGTCAGCTCTGCCCTCTTGGTTACCCGGCACCACACAGTGTGCGTCTATACTTGGACCCTCGGAGACACTGGCTCATGGAAGGATGCTGGGTCCTGGGTTTGAGGATAAGGACAGAGAAAGTGCGCTTTCCTCTCCACCCAAGATCTGTGTCAGTGAGCTGGAGAGCTAGAAAAGTGCTGTTGGGGGTTAGAATTTTAGGGGAGAGAGGAGGTGTCCCTGGTGATTAAGGAATGTGGCCAGAACCAGCAGGAGGCTGGGAGCTGCCACTAGCTGACCTGGGGGATGTGGTGGGAAGCACATGTTTCAGGGGAAAGAGCAGATGTTTAATGTGGAGCTTGGAGATTTTGAGGTATCTGTTAGACATTTACGTGGAGACGCCTCCCTGCAGGTGCTGTTGGTTGTCACTGAGGCCCTCCTCCCTGACTTCTGCACACTGTTGTCTATACCTCGAGTCTGCTGTGGGCCTCCACATACCACATCTATATCATGAATCACCTAGCACAGTGTTAATTACCAAAACAGGAAACTAGAATTTTTTTTTTTTTTTTTTTATGAGACAGGCTGGAGTATAGTGGTGTCATTATAACTCACTATAACCTCCAACTCCTGGGCTTAAGTGATCCTCCCTCCTTAGCCTCCTGTGTAGCTAGGATTATAGGCACCTGCTAATATGAGTGGCTAATTAAAAAAAAAAAAAAAGTTTTGTACAGAAGGGGTCTTGCTAGGTTGTTCAGGATAGTCTTGAAATCCTGGCCTCTCAAAGTACTGTTGGGATTACAGGCTTGAGCCAGCATGCCTGGCCTGGCCTTTTTAATATTTTAGGAAGGGGTAGAAAACTTCATTAGCTGCTGCACCAGCCACCCTTGACTCTTGTCCCTTCCATGTCCTTTTGGTTAAGGTCCAGAAGGCCATGGAAGGAGCAAAAAGATCTGTGGGGGCGAAAACCTTTCACAAAGCCTTTGTTATGTCCTGTTTCTTCTAGTCCGGCTGTCCCTGGGTAGCTTCAGAAGGCTGGGGAAGCATCATAAGATAGACTGTGGGTTGGAGTTTTGTGTCACAGAAGGCCAGCCACTGTGGCCAGGAGCTCTGAGGATGATGGCTGGCATCGGTCAGGTCCACTGGTGATGCTAGGCTGCAGAAAATGGGTAGAGGCATCAGTTCCCAAGCACTTGGTCCCCTGTGCATTCTGGAACCCCCTCTCCTTATCACCCCCTCTCCCCTCCCAAGTTCTTCCCTGAACATGGTACTTTCTACTCGAGAAATGGGGCAGAGTCCTTGTTCCCACCAGCACCTGGCAGAGATGGGTGATGTGTTTTCTGAATCCTGGATCCTAGTTTTCTTGCTGAACATGGAGCTGGCCATGGTACCTATAAACACCAGGGTGGCCCCTGGGTACCCCACCAGCATACCAGGAATTCTCAGAACAGCAGTATAGCACAAACACATCACGTACTTATTAATTTGGACACTCTTGGGCCTCTTCCAGCTTTCTGGATCAGAATCTCTGGGAGATACGGCCAAATCAGTATTTTTATCATGTCCCCCAGGTGATCTGCTTTGGGCAAAATGTTTCTGTGGTCCAGTATGAAAACACAACAGACACTGTAGTTTTGTTTCTAAGAGAGAGTATTCTCTGCTTTCTGGACATTATCTTACAACTGTGAGTTTGGATTTACTTGTACATCATGTCCCTGTAACACTGATCTTGCTGCCAAGAACAGGGACGAGTCTGAGAGACTCATGGTGGACCTGGGACCAGCACTCAGGGAGAAGCCTTATGGTGGAGCTGGGATCAGGGCTCAGGGAAAGGCCTCATGGTGGAGCTGGAACCAAGGCTCAGGGAAAGGCCTAACAGTGAAGCTGGGACCAGGGCTCAGGGAAAGGCCTCACGATGGAGCTGGGACCAGGGCTCAGGGAAAGGCCTCCCGGTGGAGCTGGGATCAGGGCTCTGGGAAAGGCCTCATGGTGGAGCTGAGACAAGGGCTCAGGGAAAGGCCTACGATGGAGCTGGGACCAGGGCTCCGGGAAAGGCCTAACAGTGAAGCTGGGACCAGGGCTCAGGGAGAGGCTTTACGTGGAGCTGGGGTCAGGGCTCAGAGAGAGGCCTCACAGTGGAGCTGGGACCAGTGCTCAGGGAAAGGCCTCACCGTGGAGCTGGGACCAAGGCTCAGGGAAAGGCCACACTGTGGAGCTGGGACCAGTGCTCAGGGAAAGGCCTCATGGTGGAGCTGGGACCAGGGCTCAGGGAAAGGCCTCACGGTGGAGCTGGGACCAGGGCTCTGGGAGAGGCCTCACAGTGGAGCTGGAGTCAGGACACAGGGAGAGGCCTCCCGGTGGAGCTGGGGTCAGGGCTCAGAGAAAGGCCTCATGGTGGAGCTGGGACCAGTGCTCGGGGAAAGGCCTCATGGTGGAGCTGGGCTGAGGACTCAGGGAAAGGCCTCATGGTGGAGCTGGGATCAGGGCTTAGGGAAAGGCCTTATGGTAGAGCTGGGACCAGTGCTCAGGGAAAGGCCTCACGGTGGAGCTGGGATCAGGGCTCAGGGAAAGGCCTCACGGTGGAGCTGGGATCAGGGCTCAGGGAAAGACCTTATGGTGGAGCTGGGATCAGGGTGCAGGGAAAGGCCTGACAGTGGAGCTGGGATCAGTGCTCAGGGAGAGGCGTCATGGTGGAGCTGGGATCAGGGCTCAGGGAACGACCTTATGGTGGAGCTGGGATCAGGGTGCAGGGAAAGGCCTCACAGTGGAGCTGGGATCAGTGCTCAGGGAGAGGCCTCATGGTGGAGCTGGGACCAGTGCTCAGGGAGAGGCCTCACGGTGGAACTGGGACCAGTGCTCAGGGAAAGACCTCACAGTGGAGCTGGGATCAGGGCTCAGGGAGAGGCCTCACGGTGGAGCTGGGACCAGGGCTCAGGGAAAGGCCTCACGGTGGAGCTGGGACCAGGGCTCAGGGGAAGGCCTCACGGTGGAGCTGGGATCAGGGCTCAGGGAAAGACCTTATGGTGGAGCTGGGATCAGGGTGCAGGGAAAGGCCTGACAGTGGAGCTGGGATCAGTGCTCAGGGAGAGGCCTCACGGTGGAGCTGGGACCAGTGCTCAGGGAGAGGCCTCATGGTGGATCTGGGATCAGTGCTTAGGGAAAGGCCTCACAGTGGAGCTGGGATCAGTGCTTAGGGAAAGGCCTTAACACCACATCTGCATTCATGTAGTGCCACCATGGGACACTTTTTTAAACCTCTCATATTTCAGGGTCCTAGAACACATGGCATTCAACATAGAGGAAGAAATAGGATTTGAGGATGTAGAGACCCCAGAGTATACATTAAATTGTAAGACGTATTAGAAGGAACATAAGAGATGGATTTTCAAAACCGACATATACAAAAATGTGATACTTTTCTTTTCTGATTATTTCTATTATGACTGGATCTTTACTTAGGGTATGCAACACTGATATTATTTTTCTTGTATTGGTGAAATAGAGGTCAGGTGTGATGGCAGGTAGACTACAAACCAAAACATAAAATTAGAAATTCTTACTAAAAATTACAATCAGTTAATGGAAAAAGCAAACTTTAAAAATTTTTAAAAGTAATTTAACCACTATTTATTTATTTGAGATAGAGTGTCACTCTGTTGCCCAGGCTAGAGTGCCATGGCATCATGATAGCTCACAGTAACTGCAAACTCCTGGGTTCAGGTGATCCTCCTGCCTCAGCCTCCCAGAGTGCTGTGACTACAGGCATGAGCCATCGAGACTGGCCAGCTTTTTAATTTTTTATATGAAACCATGAATTTTGCAAATGTTTTGTATCTTGATGAGTATTTAAACAAATAATTCTCCTTTTCCTACCCTCTTCCCACGGCCAAACTCGCTGTCCGTCCCTTTTTCTGGTTATTTTAGGATTCTTCGTCTCTTTATCAGTTTTGGAAGGTGAGCATTTGAATAACTTGAAACCGGGAGAGCCCACCCCCTAATACTCCCCTATTGAAAGGAACAGAAATATACCCTTGATGAGTTTAGAAAACATCAAGACAGTTGTGCAACCCGGCAGTGAAAACAAGAGCAAATAACAGTAAAAATCTCAAGCATTTGCACAGCAGAAGGCATAATTCTTACAGTGCGTTGCTGAAATAGTTCCACCAGCCGTCCAGTTTTCTTTGTGTTACTGGGAGTCAATAAATTAAAACCACGAGCCAGAGTGATTCTATCCTCCAGACTCACGAACATTCCGTTGCCGTGTGAATAATTTATAATGCCCAGTTGCATTATTGAAAATGTTAAATGCAGCTGCTGTGGCCTGGAATCTGAGCTGGCACTCTCAGGACTGGCAGGATGAACATGTCGCACACATTTGAATACGGCAATATTGTCAGAACAGCGCTGGCCGCCTCCAAGGGTTACCCGGCTTGTTCGGGATGAAGTAAGGATTAAGTGTCAGCACTGCTGATGACAGATGGGTGATCTGTCTGGAGCCAGTTCTTTAATTTTGTCCCCTTCCTCTAGAAGGAATGTACGTTATTTTTAAAAGTTTAGAAACATTTATTTTCAATAAAAAATCTAGTTAGTAAAGCAAGACATTCCACAGGGAAATTGAAAACAAAACAGTGAATCTTCTCAGTAATTTGCCTTCATAAAAACAAATATTGGAGTCTTAGAATTTGTGTGCTCTGGAGGCACCGAATGTGGAGAACTTCTGGAGTGAGTGTTATTGGAAATAAAGAAATAGAGAAAGGATATCTTTTTAATATTTTTGCTCCTCTTTGCTCCTTAATTTTATCTTCACTCATGTTAATTTTGTCTAAACTCATGAGTGAAGCAACCTTCTCAAGCCAGCATTTTACAGTGACCTCAACCAATGAAACTGACCTTTTTTCCCCCGCTTTGTTGCCAGGAAGTTGATACGCATCGGCCCAGTCCAGCAAGCCGTCCCCAGGTTTCGTTTAATCTGGCCAGTCCGAAGAAGGTCAGGAATGTAACCCTGGTGTAGTAAAGGCTTCCCTGGGGCTCCGTCTTGCACTTGGCTGGTGATTTACAACACAGGGTGTCGTCATTTCTCTTCGTCCTGGGACTGGGCTCCAGCTTCGCTGACATTACCTGAGGAGTGACGTCAGAGGCATTGGAACTGATATTTTCTGGCAAGAGAGAAGGAATCAATTTCCCCAGATTTCAAAGGAGAAGTGGACTTTTAAGACATTTGCAGGTTTTGGTGAATTTCACAAAGTTACTAAGACTAAGCTGCAAATTTATCACGATGCCGTTTCTCATTACTCAGCACTCCCATTTGCTAATCCTATAAATGGTAGGTAAGTCTACGATCTGCCATGACTTTTAAAATGTTTCTATTATCTCAAATCATATTAAGATGATATTCACGTATGTTTAATATGTAGGGATATTATCGCATATTATCAGTGAAATGAGGGGATAAAACTCATGGTCAATCAGAAATCTACAATTGACTGGCAAATCGGAGGTCCACAGGTTAAAAAGAGATTCAGTTCTAACTCTGATGCACACGTGCCTACGTATCTCTTCCACGGAGACGCTCACTTTCACCTGTTTCCTCGTCAGGCTCGTTCTTGTCTCCTCAAATGAATTAAAGCTGATGATACTTTGTGGGGATGTACCTCATATACCACAAACACCATGGAACGAACTGGAGACGGGCACTGTGTTCTCTAATAAATAAAAAAGAAAACACCAGAAAATGACTATTGCCTTTCTTAGCTCTTCCTGTTCAGACAGCAGTTTAAAGAGTCAAGCATTTCCAAGGAGGACAACAGGAGGCTTCTCCCAAGAACCACACATCCTCATGTCTCTCTTTGCCTCCTAATGTTTGCCCATTTAAAGTTAGTGTCAATGTTCTTTTTTTTTTTTTTGGTTTTTGGTCGGGGCTGGGTTTGAACCCGCCACCTCCAGCATATGGGACTGGCACTCTACTCCTTGAGCCACAGGCGCCGCCCAGTGTCAATGTTCTTATAAAGAATACAATTGCTGACTTCTCCAAATATGTTTTTTTTCCATGTAGATAGATGCTGTTAATTTTGCTGTCCACCCAACCCTTTCATATTTAACCTAGGGGTGGGACTGAGTATTATTATTATTTTTTATTAAGTTCTGAGTATTATTTGACTGAGCTCTGAACTGGTTGGTACAGATTTCTTGAGCCACAGGCACCGCCCGGGTTGGTACAGATTTCTATGCTGAGTAGTAATTACCAAGTGTTTTGAATCCCTCATGCCCAACCATGCTATTGCTAAAGTAGTATTTGACTTTTAAAATGTATCAAGATTTTAGTGAATTCTTTAAAATTACTAAGTAAAAGCTGCAAATTTATCATGATGATGTTTCTCATCCCTCAACACTCCTCCTTGCCAATCTAATGTTTGATAGACAAGTTCCTACTCTACCATGATTTATAAGGTACTTTTAGGATCTGAAACCACATCCTGTCCCTACCCGGGCCTTTTCCTGTGACCCACAGCTGACTCAGGAGTGTTTTCTGGCTCAACCTGGTGGTGGGCATCTGTTTTGACTGGCTGATGCTTGGGCAGTGTCCATTCTGGTTGGTCACTTGGCATGCAGTATCTATTTTGTTTGAGTGGTGTTCATGCCTTAATGATTGTCATATATTTTGAATATTACTACTGTTTAGAGGGTATGAAAAAAAGTTATCTCTTCTTTGTGTCCCTAATGTGAGAAAATTGGCTGCCTGTTTTCTTGGGAGTAGAACTGCAGTGCAAAAAATCAAAGCCTGTAAATATTGCTATGTCACCTTTCCAAGAGTCCTTTCTTATGGAAAAGATTCCCATAAAAGTGCATAAAAATGAGATTTTTGCTTATTGCACTCATTTCTTTATTCCCAGCCTATATATCTCTGTCTCCCCACGACCATCTTGATGGGGACAGGGAGAAGGGCGAGACAAGAGGCTTCAGGAGCCCCTCCAGACGCTGATGCATGAACTCATATTCTTCATTAATAGTTTATTCTCTTCCAACCCATGGAAGCCAGATCCTAAGACAAGGTGAACGTCATGTCATTTACACCTTTTGTAACCTTTACAGCGTCTGGTAAACAGCCAGTGTTCAGTAAGCGTTGACATCACACAGGTCAATATTGAGCAAGGCAGTGTATTGAATGTATGAGTATTTGCTATCAGCCTGCTCTAAAAATATTTTTGTGATTATATCAGGAGTCAAAGGGGTCATATATAGAATATAATTGAAATTTCAGTTTTGATCTCTGAAAGAGCAGGGTCAATGATTGCCGTGCAAGTTTCTCCAACTTAATCGAATCACCCTCAGATATTTTTTCATTTCTCGGACTCTGGGAGGTTTTATATGTCCCTTCTGAGCAGCTTCTTCTTCTACATCTTACTCCAGGAGCAGGCTTCTTAAAGGGGCCCTCCCCCACCCCCGTGAGAGGTGGGTGTGCTATTTGGACAGAACCATCTAGAGCTGTCGTATCCAACGGTGTAGCTACCTGGGGCTATTTAAATCAAATTATTTAAACTAAATAAAATGTGAGAGTCATTTCCTCCGTTGACTGGTCACATTCCAGGTGCTCTGCAGTCACATGTGGCCAGTGGCCACTGGAGTGGACAGTGCAGGCCATGGGTTTCCATTGTTGCCAGAGTCCTTTGGGTGCCGATCTGAGGGTGCTACGTGGAAGTGACCTTTATGAGTCAAGGACAGTCTCTTTTACACAAACACACAATCCCTGTTTTTCCAGCCATTTATCTGTGCAGTCAGCCAGTTTCTATTTAGGAAACCTGCAACCCTCAAGGCAGCTCTCAACTGAAAATGGCGTTTTGCTGATGGGGTGAGTTCTTCCCTCACTTCTGCCCTGTGCAGAGCTGAGGCAGGCTCAGGGGTGGAGGGAGAGGAGACAGTCACAGCAAAACATTGTGGTCAAAAAAGGAAGATGTGGCCAAACAGGTCGCAAATATATTTAAATATACCCCTGATCGCTTCGTGCCATAAAATCCTAGCCAGGAAAACCACACATGTCCTTCCCTGCTGGGTTCGTCGACCTCGGTTGGTCTGCCAGAGTCCAAACTTGCCTCAGGGAGCCAGGATTTCCCCTAGTTTACTTGCTATAGGACCCAGGTGAGAATGCTAACACCTTGAAGCAACAGGAGAGCTCGGATGGAAGCACTTTCTTTGTGTGACCTTGACTTTGGAAAGTTCAACGGCACGCTCCTACAAGTCTGGTGACATGAAAGGTCAGTGGATGCTGCAGAGCAACCTGAGATGCTGTGCTGATGTCCACGCCCCACCATTTAAGAGCTCTCAGTGTCCTTGTGTAAAGATGGAGGATAGGGATCGTCCTCTGTGGAAGACAGGGAACTGGAAGAGCTCAGAGATGAGGGAGCTGGGTGAGAGCAGGACAAGAAGCATGGGCCCATGGGAAGGCAGAATGCGAAGAGGGTGTTAGTGGATGGGGGTCCTGCAGACCTGGGCAGTTCCCATAGGCCTGAGTAGCTGTTACCATCCATCAGATCTGGGGGGAGTAGAGGGACCTGTGTGCAGGAGGGACTTGTAAGGCTGGTGCAGTGGCCTTGGACCTGTGTGCAGGAGGGACTTGTAAGGCTGGTGCAGTGGCCTTGGGCCTGTGTGCAGGAGGGACTTGTAAGGCTGGTGCAGTGGCCTTGGGCCTGTGTGCAGGAGGGACTTGTAAGGCTGGTGCAGTGGCCTTGGGCCTGTGTGCAGGAGGGACTTGTAAGGCTGGTGCAGTGGCCTTGGACCTGTGTGCAGGAGAATCTTGTAAGGCTGCTGCAGTGGCCTTGGACCTGTGTGCAGGAGGGACTTGTAAGGCTGCTGTAGTGGCCTTGGGTGTGAGTCAGAGCCAAGACATGGACACCCTGCAGGGAGGAGGTCAGAGCCATAAGACTCAGCCAGACATTGCTCCTGCCTCCCCTTGACCACACCAGCCAGATGCCCGAGGTCTGGGAGCCCTTTGATGTGACAGGTATGAGTCAGTCCCCTGGGAGGACCGAGCTGGAGGTACAAGGTGGACAGTGGGTGATGTGGCAGTGAGGGGTCAGCCGGGACATTTAGGAAGGAGAAGTTGACAAATAGGGAATGTGTCCATGAAGTCAGAAGGAAAGACATTCTCCCTCCCAGCCTGCACCACTTCCTTGCCATGGTTATGGAGGGAGGGATGGAGCCCTGCCCAGCCCCCTCTCAGGTTCACTGAAAATCACTGCCAAGATGCAGATTAACGGGACACAAGGTGTGTACACAAGACCTTTCAGAATGAGGATCCAAAGATACAGGGGAAGTTGCCCACTTTCATGCTTAAGTTTAACAAAATACAGACGGCCATGTAGAAATGTGATTGGACAAAAGGGGATGATCTGATGCTAATGGACCTAGTAGGGGACCCAACTGGCTAGATTCTCCCCCATTCTGCCTTCACACCCTGGACTGTGTGTCTTGTCCTGTCCTGTCCTTTCTGTGGGACCCAGGACCTTGAAGGAACAGGAGAGCTCGGATGAAAGCACTTCCTTTGCTCTGTGTGACCCTGACCTTGGAAAACTGTCAAGGGCAAACTGTTAATCTGCGGCTGTGTTTTTGCAGATGATAAATATTTCATTCTCACCTAGCACAGCCTGTAAGTCATGCCACGCACAGCGATGGGGAAACTCACTGCAACGCTTGGGAGAGTGCTCTGACCTTGCCGCCCACACCTTGACTAAGTGGGAGTCTGAGGCGGCTGGGTCCCCAGCTGAAAGCAGCCCCGTCATTGCCTTTCCTCTCCCCTGGGAGGGGAGCGTCATCATTTCTAAAAATACAGTGGGATTCTGGACCTGTGGACTGGTGGGCAGATCTGTGGGAGTTATTGGGCGACCTGTGGCATCAGACTGAGACCTCCACACCCTGACTCACAATCACGCCAGGTTGACAGGGAATTGATGGGCCCAGTGAACTCTGTGGGCTGCGCAGCATGGAGTGTATGGATTGTATTTCCCTTCAGGAACCTTGACAACGGGCCATATTTCACAGGGTAACTCAGTTTGGGAACAGCTGGTAAAAGGAAGCTTCCGCTGCATGGATAAAAAGACTGAGGTAGTTCACATCATAGCAAATTACTGTCTAAATAAAAAACTAAGTTTAAAAATTTCAGTTGACTGAGATATCTTTCTCAGAAAGTGTAGATAGCCCTGGGTTAGGTGAAGGGTGTTCAGGCAGCAGGGCCCTGTCACCGCAGCTGGTCATGGGTGAAAATACCCACCCTCCTCACAGCTGGTGTGTGTGTGTGTGTGTGTGTGTGTAGAGTGTGTATGGGTTATGTTTGTGGTGTGTGTGTGTGTGTGGTGTGGTGTGTATATGGTGTGTACGTGTATGTGGTGTATGTGTACGTGTATGATGTCATGGTGTGTATGATGTCATGGCGTGTATGATGTCATGGTGTGCGTGTATAGGGTGCATGTGTATATGTATGATGTCATGGTGTGTATGAAGTCATGGTATACAGGTGTATGATGTGCATGTGTACGTGTATGATGTCATTGTGTGTATGATGTCATGGTGTGCGTGTATGTGGTGCATGTGTACGTGTATGATGTCATGGGGTGTATGATGTCATGGTGTGTATGATGTCATGGCATACGTGTATGATGTCATGGCATACGTGTATGATGTGCATGTGTACGTGTATGATGTCATGGTATATGTGTATGATGTCATGGTGTGTATGATGTCATGGTGTGTATGATGTCATGGTGTGTATGATGTCATAGTATATGAGTATGATGTGCATGTGTACGTGTATGATGTCATGGTATGCGTGTATGTGGTGCATGTGTACGTGTATGATGTCGTGTGTATGATGTCATGGTGTGTATGATGTCATGGTGTGCGTGTATGTGGTGCATGTGTATGTGTATGATGTCATGGTGTGCGTGTATGTGGTGCATGTGTACGTGTATGATGTCGTGTGTAAGATGTCATGGTGTGTATGATGTCATGGTGTGTATGATGTCATGGTGTGCGTGTATGTGGTGCATGTGTATGTGTATGATGTCATGGTGTGTATGATGTCATGGTGTGCATGTATGTGGTGCATGTGTACGTGTATGATGTCATGGGGTGTATGATGTCATGGTGTGTATGATGTCATGGCATAGGTGTATGATGTGCATGTGTACGTGTATGATGTCATGGTATATGTGTATGATGTCATGGTGTGTATGATGTCATGGTGTGTATGAAGTCATAGTATATGAGTATGATGTGCATGTGTACGTGCATGATGTCATGGTATGCGTGTATGTGGTGCATATGTATGTGTATGATGTCATGTGTGTATGCTGTCATGGTGTGTATGATGTCATAGTATATGAGTATGATGTGCATGTGTATGTGTATGATGTCATGGTGTGCGTGTATGTGGTGCATGTGTATGGGTATGATGTCATGGTGTGTATGATGTCATGGTATACGTGTATGATGTGCATGTGTACGTGCATGATGTCATGGTGTGCGTGTATGTGTGTGTGCATACACATGACGTATGTGCATGCATATATGCATCCTATGGTGTGTGCGTTTATGTGTCTGTAGTTTGTGCATCTATGATGTGTGCATGAGTGTGGATTTGTGTGTACATGGCATGTGTGCGTGACGAGCAAGGAAGTGGGGAGACGTCTGTTCTGTGTCTACGGCAGGGGTCAGCAAACTCTCGTCCCTGAGTCGAATCCACCCTGCCACTTGGCAAACTAAGAATGGGTTTTACATTTTTAAATAGCTGAAAACAATGAAAAGAAGAACATTTCCTGATGTGAAATCACATGAAGTTCAGATTTCAGTGCCCCACAAGTGAGGTTTTATGGGGACGCAGCCTATGCGCCTTCACACACAGTCTGTGGCCACCTTCCTGCCACGACGGCAGAGCTGAGTAGTTGTGACAGAGGCCACGTGACCCAGAAGGCCTGAGGTTGGCCTGTCTGCCCTCTGAAGAGAATGTGGCTCTGTGCGGGCCCTTCTCCCAGTGCCCGCTCCCGTATAGCCCTCAAGGGATCCAGTGGAGCTCTTTTGTCTCCACTGCACCAGCAAACCAGGTAAGTCCAGGGCACACGGTTGTGCAGATTGGATCCAAGAACCTGTAGTTTCCACTCTCCCCGCCGGGTGACACCTTCCCCTGGATCTCCATCACCCTTCTGGTAAAACCTAAAATGCTATTGTGTTCTAGAGGGCCCGGGCAGGTCCACCCTAACCCCCCTCTGGCCGCACCTCTCCCTCCCCACACATCACAGTCTGGTCCCTGCAGAGCGGGGTGGGGGGTGGGGGTGAAGGAAGTTCCGTGACTGTGAGAGGAGTTCCTGCAGCAGATGTCTTATTCCACGTCACTTGTGTCATAATGCTTATCTGGCAGGACTCTCACTGATGCCCTCCTGTGTCCTCCCAGCCCCCAGACTGGGTTAGCGCCCCTGTTAACATGCACCATAGATTCTCCTTCAGTCGCTGGTCACTCACAACATATAGTTTGTCTGCATAGTCATTCATCAAATTTCTGCTTTCCCATTAAGTTCTGTAAAGGTGGGCAGCCTCCATATCTGCCTTGTCCCCCATGAGGCCCTGGTGCTGCTTAGGTCAGGGGAGGCACAGTCCATGTGGTCAGTACAGACTTGTCCAGGTTCTCCAAGAAAATGCTTTCCAAGCCTTTCATGATAAATCAACCAGTAATGAAATGGTTTAGATATGTAATTTGAATGAAGTTCACCATCCAAGCCAAATTATCTACCATAACACATTTAATAAACAGTGCTGTGTGCCTGAATTAAATAAAATTGGTTCTCAAAGAGGATATAAACCAGTTAGCATGTGGGCTCATGGAGAGCCTGGACAGCTACCTGGTCCCTCCTGAGTCCTTACAGCTTCCATTGTTAAAAGCTCTGCATTCCCTGACTCATCATGGGAGAGGTAAAATGATCCAAATTAAAATATGTATATATTTGTGTGTGTATATGAGTGTATAAAATATGTGGTAAGTGTTCTAAATTGCTAAGAAGGTTTATGACCAATGTTTGGTTTGTCAAACCTACAATTCTGGGAAGACAATCAAAACTTCGGGTACATTTCTGCTACTAATGCACCATTTGCAGATTTATAGAAGGAGTCCATTCACTGTCACCGCCAGGGCATGTCCTCTGGTTGTATAAGAGTTTTCCCACGCAAGGGTGACATAATGTTATAACAGTAGCCAAAAGATTATTAGGAAACGCGTTTCTGTTGTAGGACACTCCTGGGAAAATCTCCAGAGATGGAGGTACTTGTTTCACTGGACAAGTTGCAATGCAGTGAAATAAGGTGTTACATATGCAATAGCATTGAACAAAGCCAACTGTCTACTGGATTGCTCGGCATTGCAGGTTTCCTAGGTGTGGGGGGTGGTCTTGAGGCTGTGTGATCTATTCCTTCTTGGCCATGGGTTCATCTGGTGTTAGTGAATCCTCTCAGAATATGGAGTCTGAAAAATACTCAAAGACCAGTCTTAGGCTCTTTAATAGCCATGTTATAGAAGCACAAGCCTTTGGGCCTTACAGTGGCAATGCTCTCTGCAGAAGCAGTGGGAGAGTCGCAAATCTGTCCCCTGTCTGGGAAGATAGTGCCATGAAGCAGTAAGTAACCAGCTACAGTGTATGGAAGGCAGGGAACTGTGGCTGGTGACTGATAGCTATAAACAGCTTTCATTACTACTAATAAACTTAAGATATTCAAACTACCATAAACTTAAGATATTCAATGCATCCCCTCATTTAACTAATTTACAGAGATATAGTTCCTATCCTAGCACTAATAACCAATAATTTCAAAATTGTGAATTTTGGGTTTTTAAACCCATTAATAACAATGTAGTCCTTCTGATTCTGACATTTTCTATCTCACTGTTTTTTTCCAGATCATCCCATTTGACACAGGAAACATATACCTAATAAAAATGACTCAAAACCCCCCAAACCTCTAAACCCGAACTCCCCTTAATGTGGCAGAAATTCGTTGCTACCGTCTACGAATATTTTAACATAGAAATTTTGCAAAGTATATTTATATGTATCTTAATACACAAAAGTGTTATTTAAAAAATTGTTACCTGAAGTGATTTGTGTTAGTTTAAAAAGTAGAGAAGGAAATTTCAATAAAAACCATTTTTCTTTCATGTGAGTCAGCAAATACTGTGAGTTAAAATTATATGAAAATTAAAAGTGAATGGTCAGGAGAGATTTACCATAGGTGGATGATTTGACTTCTAAGATAAATCCTTGCTTTACACAAGGATATAGCCGCTCTGGGACTACAGACATATCATGTTGATGAAGGATCCAATTTGTTTCTGAACATTTATTTCGTTATCTTTGATAGAAGCCTCCAAGTCAGGCAATAAACATTTATTGATCTTCCAGACTTTCTTAGGACATAAAGAATAAAATGCTATCCTCATAGAATTTTCAAGTTATTGGTTTGTCAAAGGTTTGTTTTAAGGTTGAATGTTGATTACAGTTTTCCCTGTGGACTTGGGCTAAGAGAACAAGACTTGGATGCTAAAGAGTAGTTAGACAGAGAGAGGCTTTCCAGACAGATTTGCCCCTAGGGGCATGTTTACATTTCAGGAGGACCATGGGCACATTCCTGGGTTCCAGACCCGGACACCTTCTTCTTAGAGACATTTTTTTACACTCCAAATGGTTAAAACCCCAGGATCTGTTCCAGAGAGAGGTTACTCACACTAGGGAGATAAGATTTATTTCTCTTTCTAGAACAAGAAGGAGACCATCTACTGGTCATTTCATGTAACTGCCTAGGTCTAAATTGTCATTGCAGGATGTGGTACATGAGGGTGACGTCTGGTTTGCCTTTCTTTGCACCAACCCAGGGGCAAGTATTGGGCATGGGGAGAAGCGTACGGTTATTACAAGTAAGTGATTATCATTCTGCTCTTGCTTTGGAAACTCAGGTTTAGATTCAAATTGATACGAACAAGTACGTGTATAAATATTCAACGCTTCACTCTACTTCAACACTGCTCCCGGCATTTCTGGTGATTCACCAAGTCAAACCAGCTCCCCCAGGCTTCAGTCCCCTCATTTCCTCACTGCTCAGGTGCAGGTTTTTCTCCTGGCTCCACCTCACCCACGCCCTACTCCTTTGGTCATTTCTTAGACCTCCAAGATTTTAATTCTAAGCATTGTCCTGTTGTTGCCCCTAACATCTCACCCCTCACAGCAATGCTCAGCTCCCAGGCTCTCTTCCTCCCATTCCAATCGGACTTTAATCTTCTGCATTGAAATCACTCTTATCAAAGTCCCCAACCACCTCCATCTTTGTCAAATCCAGTGGAAGATCGGCAGTCCCAATTGTGCCACTAGCAACTTTGATTCTGTGGCTCACTTCCTCCTTGAAATCTCCCGTTTGGTGTGTGTGAGTTGCCGTCCCCCCGTCTGACCTCACCACCTTCTCTCTGATTCTTCCCACCGGCCTCCTCTTCCTGTGACCTCTGCATGTTGGTCCACTCTGGACTGAGTTTTTGATTCTTTTCTCTTCTCTATCTACAATCCCTCCCTAGAGGGTTCCACCATTTCACAGCATTAACAAGTATGCACCTGCTGATAGTTACACTTTTCCCCTTTATCTTAGACCTCCCTACTAAACTCAATACTTTTTATCCAGTTTATGACTTGGTATCTCACTTGGGTGTTGAATAGAGTCCTTGAATCTACATATTAACATGATATTTCTTCCCAAACTGACTGCTCAGAAGATGGCACTGCCAGCATTTAGGTCACCTGGCTTTGGTCCTCTCTGTCACATCTTTTATCCATTGCTTGCTGGATGCACCCTTCTAATATGCCTGGAACCTATCTGTTTGTTACAACTTCTGTTGCAGGCAGGACAGAGGCTCCTCACTGAGGTTCATGCTCTCATCCCAGAGCCTGTGAACATGACCTTACGTGACAAGAGCTGGTGCAGATGTGATTGAAGTTATAGACCATAATCACACATGACTCTTTGAAAGTGAAAGAGAAAGGTGGTAATGTGTTCAGAGAGGTGAAGATGAGAAGGACCAAACAGCTGTTGCTGGCTCTGAAGTCGAGGGAAAGTGGTCACCAAGCCAAGGAGTGTGGCAGCCTCTGAAAGCTGGAAATGGCCCTTGTTTTACAGCTTGTAAGAAAACGGGGACCTTGGTCCTATAGTCACAAGGAACTGAATTCTGACCACAGCTCAAATGAACAAAAACAGGGCCTCCCTCAAGCCTCCAGGAAGAAGGTGACATCTTGATTTCAGCCTCCTGGGACCGTGTGAGGCTGCCGACCTACAGAGCTGTAAGATGACACATCAGGGCTGTTCTGAGGCATTACGTGTGGGGTGACTTGTCACAGCAGCGACAGACAGTTAATTCGACCCCCATCACCGTCATCTCTCTCTGCAGTGGTCTACTGACTGCGTACTTCATAAAACAGCTAAAGTGATAATTTAAAATACAAATCAGATCACACAATTCTCCTTCTCAGAAACCTCCCTAAGTTTCCTGACACACTTAAATAAAACTCAATTTGTTAGCCACGGCCCACAAGTCTCTGCGCCTCTGATGGCTGCGTGTCTGTGTAACTTAAGAGGATCTTGAATTCTTCCGTTCTCCTTCCCTCTTGTTTTACTCCAACCAAAATGATCTTCCAAGCTCACCCCCACCTCAGGGTTCTCGTCCTTGTTGGAAGCCTTCCCTGGAATTCTTGCTCCTTTCTCTTGTATGTACAGCTGCCATCTCACAGCGCTTTAGTTTGTCCACTAGGTGCTCAAACCAAAAAGTTTGATCCCTAACTGTGAAATGTGAAGACAATTCTGTAGTAGTCCTTGATTCTCCGCTTTCTGTCAGTGGCATATCCAAACTTGTCTCCACCTTTGTAATGCATCCCCCCCGAACCCATCCACCTGACTCCTTACCCATCCACGGGGCTCCTCCCTTGATTCATCCACGGGGCTCCTCCCTTGATTCACCCTGCCCTGTCCACACAGCTCCTCTCCCACCGATCCTCACAGCTGCTTTCCCATCCACAGGGCTCCTCCCCGACCCCATCCACACGGCTCCTCCCCCACCCCATTCACATGGCTCCTCCCCCATCCACAGCAGAGCAGGTGGATGTTGAATAGAAGGAAGAGCGATCCATCCATTACCTGCTTAATATAGCCAAGAATAAAACATCAGATCCTGATGCAAAGATTATGAGATCAAGGCTCCAAAACCAACCTGCTCTCCAGCTAGAGAGGTAGTGTTTATTTCCCAGAGAAGATAGGTGTCAAAACCCAACTCACACTTGTGCTGTGATTAGCATCTGATTCTGATCTGCTGACTCAGTAAATGCCCTCAGTAATTTATTGCAGTGTGACCGTTTCTCTCAAGGAAGTCCTTTAAGGTTAAATATTACTATTAAAATAATCCCAATGGGTACTGGTTAAAGTAGAAATATCTGAAACTGGTGACCAACATTGTCAGAGGATTGGGGTTGAGCAGGAGAAAGACCATGGGAGTAATAAGAGGAAGACTGGACATCAATGCTCTTGTTGGGTCATTTGGGTGTTTTTTTTTTTTTTTTTTTTGAGTGCATCTGTACCTTGATCTTCCAGGGAGAAAAAAAATGACAGGACGCCCCACTGATGGAGCTAGCCAAGAGGGCAGTTATATAAGCATACTCAGATACCCACGTGTGCCGAGTTTAATTGTGTCCCCCAAATTCATGTCCATTCAAAACCTGTGGAAATGGCCTTATTTGGAAGTAAGGTCTTTGCAGATGTAATCAAGTTAGGATCAAGTCACTAGGCTGAGCTCTAAATCCTGTCTGACTAGGGCCCTTACAAAGGGGAAATTTGGATGCACACTCACACACACACACACACTCACACTCACACACTGACACTCAAACAGTACCATGTGATGACACACAGAGGCAGATATTCGGGTGACGCATCTGCGAGCCCCAAGGAGCACCCAGGGCTGCTGCAACCACCAGAAGCTGGAAGGGACGGGGGATGGGGAGTGGTACCCTCTCCCAGATGCTTCTGCAAGAGTGTGGCCCCGTCAACACTTTGATCTCAGAGTCGCGGCCTCCAGAAATGTTCCAGTCTACACGTCGGCATTTATAAACCACCCAATTGTGGTGATTTGTTAAGGTGCCCCAGGACACTGATACAAATAATCTAAATAATTGGCCATCACGAGATGCTCACAATGAGCAAGAATTCCCAATAATTTCTTTTTCTTTTGGTGAAATAGGCTTATTTTCATTTCAAAAGCCAGTTTCCAGCAATCTATAAGAAATGACAATGCATTTACACAGTTCTCAAATAAAAATCGAAGCAGAGAATGGCATGAAAATCCTCCCTCCTCCTCTGACCCCATTTCCCCTCTTCACAGGCAACACTTTTTTTATTAGTTTCTTGTGATTCTTAAAAGAGAATTTTGTGCATCTGCAGACAATTCAAGGACACATTCTCTCCCATTTTTTAAACACAAATTATAGCATGCTGTATTCTGCACTCTGCATTGCACCTGGCTTTTTTTCGTACTCAAGTGTATATCCTAGAAAACTTTCCATATGAATATATAAAGAGCATCTTGATTTCATTTTAAAAGCTGCAAAATTTTCCATCGTGCGCTTGGAATGATAATTCATTTAGCTGGTCCTCTGGTGAAGGCCACTTAGATGGCTTGTGCTATTTTGCTATTGTAAACAAAGCCACAACCAATAACTTCATAGATATAGACGCCCCTTGACTTAATGGTAGGGATATAGCCTGATGCACCTATCATGAGTCAAAAAAGTTATAAGTTGAACTGTTGTAAGTCAGGGACTGTCCGTGTGCCATTTTATGTGTTTGTGGTTATACTTTGTGTGTATAGTAAAAATCCGGTGAAAGTGAAATAGAATCCTAAGGGCATGTGCACTTTCTTGTGGTAAAACATACATAAATGAAAATTTCCATTTTGACCATTTTTAAGTGTGCAGTTCAGAGGTATCAAGTGCACTCACGTTGTTGTGCAAACATCACCACCGCCCATCTCCAGGACTATCTCATCTTCCCAAACTGAGACTCTGTATCTGTTCCCCCCTAGCCCCACGTCCTCTCCCCCACACCTGGCACACACAATCTACCGTCTGTCTCTATGAATATGACAACTCTGGGTACCTCGTGTGGTATGTCTGTCTTCTTTCACTTACTATAATGTCTTCCAGATTCATTCATGTTGTGGCCTGTGTCAGAACTTCCTTCTTTTTAAAGGCTGAGTTATAGCCTGTTGTTTGTATAAACACATTTTGTTTATTCATTCACCCAGTGATGAGCATTTGAATTTTTCCATCCTTTGGTTATTATGAATAATGCTGCTATAAACATTAGTGTACAAATATTTGTGCCAGTCCCGGCTTTCAGTTCTTTTGGATTTGTTCCCAGAAGTGGAATTACTGGGTCATACAGTGATTATATGTTTAATTTTTCGAAGAAACACCATCCTGTGTCTGCAGCGGCGGCACCATTTTACACTCTCACCCATGATGGTAGGAGCTCCATTTTCTCCACATCTTTGCCAATACTTCTTATTTTCTGTGGATTCTTTTCTTTTTATTAAATAGCGTGTGAAGTGATATCTTAGTTATCTCAAGCTGCGGTAACAAAACATCATACACTGAGTGACTTAAACAACATAGATTTCTTGTGATTCTGAGACAAGGAAGTTCAGGATCAAGTTGTTGGCATGTTTTGTGGCATCTTCCTGGTATGCAGGAAGCTTCTCTTTGTAACCACACAAGGTGGACAGGAGAGAGAGACAGCAGAGAAAGCAGAAAACTCTTGAGTGTCTCCCTAGAAGGGCACTAATACCATTCGAGAGGGCTCCACCCTCATGACCTTGTTATCCTCCAAAGGTCCTACCTCACAGTACCATCAAGTTGGAGTATTTCAACATACTAATTTTCTGGGGACACAGGCATTTGGTCCTGAATGTATCTACTGGTTTGATTTGTATTTTTCTAATTGTTGGTGATCTTGAGCATCTTTTTATCTACTTGTTGGCTGTGTGTATCTATCTCTTCTTTGGAGAAACAACTGTTCAAATCCTTGGCCTAGCTTTTGATTATGTTGTTTGTTTTCTTGTCATTGAGTTCCCTTTAATTGTTTTTTTAATATATATTTAAAGATGATAGCATTTTTGTGTGATGTTTGCTAAAAAATTTATTATAGGCATTGACTATTTTTCTGCCTTACATTGAACAGAATTTATCTTTCTCTTTCCAACTCAGAGACACCTCAGCCATTTTCCTTTCTTGCAACACTGGAAAACTGAGATAGTGCCTGTGGTTCAAATATCCATCTGTTGCTGTCATTCAGCCCACAGTTTCATCTTTTTGGCATAAAATTTTTCAGTTCATTTACTTAATTAACATTAAGAAATGTTAAGTTAATGTATCAGGCACGGTTCTTGGGCTTAGATATCATCCCTGTCTCTGCAGAATGTGCAGATGGATGAATGACTGCTCACAGGAGAGCGTGGTAAGCGTGGTCTCTCGTAGGAAGGCTTCTTAGGCACAACCAAAATCCGGAATGTCTTGGGCTCTGTTGTGTGAATCAGAGGATGTCGAGAAGAATCACCCTGTGCGGTACTCCTCAGTCAGGATCAGAACAAAGGCCATTTGCAGGGTATTCATCCCAAACTCACAGCCTTGCCACGGACATTCCAACTGCAAAATGGTACAGGCAGAGTGGCCTGAGCATCATGAAGTGAACGTCTCCAAAACAGAGACAAATCAGTCTCATTCTTTGGGGGGGCACTTATTATATGCCCCACACCGTGTGAAGGCAGAGCTAGGAAACGCTCCCCTCACCTCCTTCCAGTCAGCCCTGTGGAAATAATGTTCACGTCTCAGGGAAGGAATGAGAAAAACGTGGCATGTGGCGCCGTGGGAGACATCACTGGCAGATGGTGGCTTCCCCACTTAGCCCAGCAATGGTTTCCTGAAGAGGACACAGTCTTGGCATTGGAGTTCAAACCTGTTTGGTGTTTTGGTTGCAGGGGCTTCTGTGTATAAGAAATTTAGCAGTTTCTATTAATGTCTGATGCTTAGAGGAGAGGAAAATTTGGACAACAGGGAATGAAAGTGGAGAGCCTGTTACTTTCTGGGCCCAGATATTGGTGAGTCAAGGCCACCATCTCTTTTGTCTGTCTTCTTAGTTTATAACTGCTTCCTTTTTTCATATTATGTTTTCAGTGAAAGATTCAAATGTACTTGACCCTGAAAAGACACCATCGTTGGGGGTCAGGCTTTGATTTCATCATGTGTTAACTCATGGGTGTGCCCTGAACCTCTTTATATTCTCAGCTCCTGCCAGAGTCCTTGGGACAGGATAAGGGCTCAGGACCAGCTGGAAAAACAAGTGAATTCACAGAGAGCTGGGGGCTTGATCCCACCCACTTGGTTAAATAAAAGTCCAGGTAGACCGCAGATCCAGCTACCAAGTGATCAAAGCCCAGGTGAGGAGGAAAGCTCTCATGGTGATTGCTATTCGGGAGACATTCATTGATTCATTCAACAAACACCTGTCTTCAGGCAGTCTAAGGTAGGCTCTGGGTGCTGAGTTCCTGGGGCAAATAACACGGTCCCCTCCCCCACAGAACTTCTGTAGAGTGGAGAAGATATGCCTTGGACAAAAAAAATACATCCCTATAACTGCGATAAACATCAGGAAGAACCGTCGGGAAGAGACAGGGCGGAGATTTGTGCTTTCTGTCAGCCCTGCAGTCCCTCAAGGTACTCTGCCCTGACACGCATCTCTGGGGGAAGGAACCCTGAACCCAGTGGTCAGCTGCTCTGGGCAGAACCTGAGGTCTGGGGGAGTCCTTTCTAACATCATTAAAATCTTAGCTGCTGAGGCCATAAACCAAGAATATGCAAGAGGCCCTAAAATTACAATTGATTGTCAGAGCCAGAGAAGTCTCTTACTTTGTAGTTACAAAATTTAGCCTAGCTTCCACTTAATAAAAATGTGCACTCAGACAAGGCTTACTAGTTTCCATTTTCTTCTGAAATGGTTTGCCAATGGCTTAACTTAATCTGAGCCCTCAGAGCTGGGATTGTTAATAATTAAATAAAAATAGAGACTTCATTCTGTTCATTTTAAAGCTTTAATTTTCCCTATTTCATGAAATGAAGGGCTGGATTCCAAATCCTGACCAGACCTTGGAATTCTTATTTTATTTCAGTGGATTCTGTTTTGAGTATTTTCTTCCTCTCAATCTCTCTCCTCTCCTCTGCTTTCTCTGTAAAATATAGAATTTAAACCCTAAAAAATAGAACGTGTCTTCTCTTTACTAATACCCCTCGTGAAGTATCTACTTACCTTTGGGATAAGATGAAGGAAACCATTTTAGAACCATTTCTCCCAATAATGATATTATAAGAAAAAAATGTAAAAAAATGTTTAAATATTTAATTGTTAGTAATTCTCTCTTTACATGAGTATAACATTGATTCCAAAGTGGTCAATATGCAGTCAATTTTCCATTTGCTTTTTTCTGTTCCAGTGTGCCTCTCTATTTTTCCTCCCTGGTAGCTGGTGTCGGCAGCTTACTCATTGCCACATGACTTTGGACAGTTTCTCAGATGCTCGTTTCAGAGCTGTCTCTGCAGCAGAGGGAGAAGGTCCGTGTCCTTGAGATTCTGGGCCATTTCCACAGCCCAGCAGCACGCATTTTTGGTGAAATTTCATGTTTTAGCTTAATGTTTTGCCTGTATCTGTATTCTAAGCATATTCCTACTTGTTTTAATACAAAACATCTACTTTTCCAAAACCTCTGAGTTACAGTGATGGGTACTGTGGCAGGCACACTTTCCCTACAGTAGCGTGTCTGAGGAACATAGGGACATTAGTCCAGAAGAGCAGCTCAGTGAAAAGGGACAGGGCTTAGCATGAGGTTCCGTGAGGGCTCTGCATGAGAGGGCAAGGACCAGAGCGCCAGCCTGCCTTGCTGCTGCAGGAGCCTGGCAACCTGTTACTCTGACTGTGACACTGTGGACCCTAGATTCCACCTCCCTCCACTGGCTCCTCAGGTGTCCTCACAGACCAGTGGATGTGAGTAAATACCTGGGAAAGGAGCCATCTGGGTCTAGCCCTGCTGGGACACCCTCTTTGGGTGCTTCTGAATATAAGTCATCACATGCAACTTTTGAGGTCTTCTTCCACGTCTTAAACGCAGTCTCCTTTCCGAGGTTTCCCTCATCACCCACCCCTTCAAATCCATAGGACAAAGCAAAGCAGAGTGAAAGAAAGACAAGGAATCAGATGGAAAGTGATGGAATGAAAAAAATCATTATTTTGCAGCTTCGCTATGACCAGGTCTGGTGAAAATCACAGATGAACAGGAAAGTCATCCAGGCCCAGTCTCTGTCACCACTCCCTAGGTTATTTATTAATTATGAGGGAAAATGTTCCCTCCCCATGGAGAGGTCCAGGTGACACTTAGCACAGCCATCTGTTGACGTCATGGTTAGTCACTGGAGAAGCTGACATCATGGGCTGCTCGCTCCGATGCCAGGGTAGAGCACAGCAGCAGATATTTAGCATTCTGGCCCAAGGGCCTACCCTGAATCTAACAAAGGGGACGCAATCAGACAAATGTTTTAACAGTTTTAGAACTGTTAGAACAAAGAAACAAAAAAAAAAAAACACAGGTGAAGGCTGTGCTCCCAGGGGAGGAGGAGAACGAAGCCTGAAGCTTGAGTGCGTCACACGAGCCTCGTGCTCTGGGGTTTTGGCATCTCCCAGGACGGGCCTCCCTTACCCGTGCTCCTCACTGGCTGTGAGTGGGTCATTTTGCCACCCTGGGGGGAGGACACCAGCCTGGGATTGTTTTACCTGCAAACCTTCCCCAGTCATAGAGCAATGGCAGTTTCCAGTTCACACTTAGAACGTCTCAGGGTCTCATGCTGAGTCCTAGACACCGCTCTTGGTTTTGTGTTTCCATTTTGATTTTTTGCTTCTACTTGGGGGCATGGACAGAGTCTCCCCTTGCCTCCCACGATGTGCAGTGATGGGGAAGGGGCAGGGGGGGCAATCCCATCTGGCACACTGCTGTCTCTGTCATGAGAGGGCCCGGTGGGTCCTAACTGACTTGATTATTTTAGCTCTACTCTGTATTAATTTTTTTGGACAACACATTTGCATGATTCAAAATTCAAATGATGTAAAAGGCTTCTATGGCTACTTTCCATGTTCTCCTATGTCTCCACCTGGCCCCCAGGTCCATTCTCCACATGTCTCAGCTGCTCAGCCCAGTATGCTGCCCGGGGAACACACCCACCTGGCTTCTCTGGCTCAGTTTAGCCCGTGAGTGATGCTGACAGGGGATTGGGCAGAGTCGAAGGGGGCCTGAGTGCCTCAGAACTCCCCTTCTGCCTTCCTGGAGGTGGGAGGGCCAACGGTCCCCTTTGTCATGGACTCATGTGACTGTTCCTGCCCCTCAGACAGGGGCGGGGCACCGGAGGAAGGGGTGTTGGAAATAGCTTTCGGAGGCTGGGTCCTTGGCTGTTTAACTTCCTCTGTTGCTCCCTTAATCCTGCCTACAGGATCAGGATATAATCTCTACGTCGCACTGGCATTCATGAGCATGACCTCTACATTAAACTCTTCAGTTAAACCCATCTGGGTGTTCAGAGTTTGTTTGCAGGCCCTGAGTGACACATGCCCCATCTGTGCCCTGTGGGTCCCCTTAGGTACGGGTTCTCCTGCACTTACGTGTGCAGTCTCAGGTCCCCTTCCTCAGATAAAAGGGGGCGCGCTTTGCACTGGACCACCTTTCCTGGGGGCAGATTCCTGTCGCTGCAGGAAGATCCCTCCTTCCCTCCTTTTGACAGTTGCACAGAGCTCCGTGTTGTGGATTTACTGTCCTTGGCTCCGTAAGTTCTCTGTCCACGAACACTTTCCCACACCCCGGCCAGATGGGTTTCACTCATGCGCAGGTAGAAATAAGGTGTCAACCCCCCGTAGGGGGAAATGCGTTTAACGTTTTTATCCTTATTGCTGGTGCTTGGGGATCCTCTGCTGGCGTCTGCCCTGGCCCGTTAATATCTTCGACACTGCCAAGAGAGCCCCTTCCTAAAACTCCCCAACCCGACCTGTCCACAGGTGGCAGACATGGTGTCTTTCCCCTCTGATTCCAGCTTCTCCGTTCAGCCAGAGCAGATTCCCGCCTCCCCCAGGCACCAGACTCTGTGCTGCATGGTCAGCTCTGTGTCTTCGTCATGGTGGTCACTGGGTGGCCACTGGGCCTGCAGAACTTCCTTCTCCCCGGGCTTTGTTTGCCCTCATGCTTACCCCCATTCTTCCCGTAGCTCTAGATGACAGAATAATATAACTGGATGCTATGACATATAATAAATGCATTAAAATATCAGCTACCTCTGGGAGACTCTGGGACCCAGCTCACCTGGGCCACCTCCCTGAGCCTCTCAGGCCACTTGGCCTCCCCTCGGCCTTCTGTGCTACGTGACACTTCTCATCCACGCTGGCATTGTCTTCAAAAGCTCACGTGAGCCCCGAAGGGAAACAATCAAGGCTTACTCATGTTTTTTAGCAAGGAGCTGGCACAAAAGTAGGTGTTCTGGGACATTTTGTTGTTGTTGTTGCCTATTTGCCTTTTTTTTTTTAAACAGTGCATTTTCTGTTTCCTGCCTAAGGGCATCTAAACTCTTTAATTCCAGGAGAACAGAGGACGAAGATATGAGCAAAGAACCTAAGTTTAGGAAAAGCACTAAAGCAGGCGTCCTCAAACTTTGTAAATAGGAGGCCAGTTCACTGTCCCTCAGACCGTTGGAGGGCCAGACTATAGTTTAAAAAAAAACAACTATGAACAAATTCCTATGCACACTGCACTTATCTTATTTTGAAGTAAAAAAACAAAACGGGAACAAATACAATCACACCGCCTCATGTGGCCCACGGGGCCGTAGTTTGAGGACCCCTGCACTAAAGGAATATCATGTGGGAAGCTGAAGGCTGAGGAGACCCAACTCTGAGCCCGCCCCATGTGGACGGCGCTGCAGTGCCCGGGCCATTCTGAGTCTGGGTCTCTGTCCAGCTCCCGTCTTTCCACACTGATGAAGTTGCTGCTCACGCCTGCTCCGTGTGTGCGCGCGCGTTGGTGTGTGTCGTCACCTAGAGTGATAGGTTGCGTGCTCCCTGCTCAGCCACTGAGAGGGACAGAATATCTGTGATAGGGTTTTGGTGTCCCCAGATCTACCCCTTAAGGGATTCAGTAGCAGGGGATTTGGGATTCAGAGAGGAAAATAGGTTGGCAGAGTGGCCAGGGAAGGAGCAGGGGAGGAGAGAGAGCAGCCAGTGGCCACTCATCCGGGGCGTCGTCCCATGATTTTAGGGTCTAGCAGCTCAGTTTTAGTGGAAACCAAGGAAACCAAGAACGTGAGGTTTCATATTGAGGATCTGGGGAGGCACGAGAATGTGTTTTGTTAACTGACCTGAGAGAACTTTCTTTCCACTGGCCAGGGGACTTGGCGTTCCATTCGGTAAGGAAAGTAAAAATGTTGAAGAGCTGAGTGCTCGGTGGGTCAGAACGGAGCGAAGTGAGTCGCACTGTTTCATTCAGTCTCCTGCCTGGGACTTATTTTTGTCATTCTGGGACTTTGGTTTACTGGAGATGTTTGCTGTGGGTTTGGGTGGGCTCCCTGACTGGGTCTGCGCTGAGTGTCCACCACCCATCTGGCCAGAGCTTGGTGCTGAGGACAGAGAAGGCAAGTGGCTGCCGTCTTGGGGCTTGCTGTGTGATGGGGAAGGGGGACCTGACAACCCTCTGCTCTCTGGAGCTCCCTTGATTCTCTTATGAGGTTGATATTTCCTGTCCTGGTTGACTGAAGGGAGGGAGAATAGGGCTCAGAGAGGTCACAGAGCCCTCCCCGCCCAAAGTCACGCAGTCCCCAGAGCCCAGGAAGGCCCGTGAGTCTGACTGACCTAGGCCTCTCCCTGTGTGAGGATGGCGTCGAGGTTAGCAGGTGTGAGGGGTACGGCACCAGCAGGTCTGTAATCCTGAAAGAAACCTGGAATCTGGCACTGGCTGGGTGTTCCTCTAAGGGGGCTGTGGTGATGGAGGGGAGGGAGGGACACTTGAGCAGGTTTTGAGGACAGCCGGACAGGCTGAGGGGTGGGCTCCAGGCCAGGGGAGCCACTCACGTCCACAGAGGCTCTAGTCTACGGGGTTGGCATCTCCCTCCCTCGAGAGTGGCTGTCTTTGACAGCATCCATCGGGCTAGCACTGCCCTTTGCTTTTCTGCAGAGGCTGCGTCCTCAGGCCTCAGGGCCCCAAACAGCCCTCAGCTCTGTGACCTCGAACTGTGCCTGGGGCCAATGGAGACGCTAAAAGACCTAGCCGTGCTGGGATCTTTCAAAGGCAAGCAGGAGGTTTTCTTTGCTCTGTTTGACCCAGGTTTAATTTATTCATGGGTGGTGACCTCAGAGCATGTGGCCATCTGGCCAGCTATCTTGGAGCAGTATTTAATCCCAGGTGCTTAGAGTCTTCTGATCTCCCTCTTACTTTCCCTCCTCAGCAGCTGAATAATTCAAGTAAGACTAAGCCCTTCAGTTTTCCCTCCAAGGAAAGGAAAGAAGAGAAGAAAATGACCTTCTGGAAAAAGTGGGAGAATGTCTCAGAAGGAGAATTAGGGAAGGAAAAAGAAAATCACAGGTACAAGTCAAATCTATCCAGTGTAGAACATAAATGTCTTAACATAATAATCAAGTAAATGAGGCGAAAGCTATATTAATTAGTTTAATGTAAGCACGTCAAATTGTATAAAAAACAACACACTGTACCCCACATATGCATAAATGTATTCATGATCTATGTGTATATGACTTAATAAAAAAAAAATCACAAGTATAGAGGACTCATCAAGAGCTGCGGAAAATCACGGTCTGACACCAAGACACTCTGAGACGGGACAGCCGTGAGGTCGTGATGACCAGAGAACGTCTTTCTCCCGTTCCCGGGAACACTTTCCTTTACAAAGCTGTAAAACTTTGTTTGGTGGTGGTGTGTGTGTGTGTGTGTGTGTGAGTGTGAGTGTGTGTGTGTGTGTGAAGATAATTCACCCTGACATACAGATGAGGGGCAAGAGCCATGTCTAGCCCCACTTGGGAGGTGGAGCTCTGGCGGGGACAAGGCAGGGCCAGGCTGCGGGAAGGGAGTCCATGCAGAGCCCAGGTTTCCAAGGGCAGATGAAGTTGTGATGAGCTGCAGGCACCTGCCCTCTCTCTGGGGTCAGATGTCCTGCCTATTACAGATACTCATAATGTGGTCTTTAAATCCACAGGCCTGGCAAACAGGTGTTGGGTGTGGCTCTCCCAGCATCTGAGTTTCCCAAAACCAGCAGAGAAGAGTGGGGGAAGAGGTTGGCTTTTGTCTTCAGCCCTTTTTTAAACTTCAGGAAATAATTACTGAGGTCTTTTAAAAATGCATTAATTCCCTTATGTGAAGAGAGATTGAAATTTGTTAACTGATAATTAATGTCTTTTTTATCTTGTAATTTAAAGTTAACTGCCAGTAGAAAGTTTTCCTCAGCTGTGCCCAGGCAGCTCAAGTACTTGGTGCTTTGCTGGCCTGCTGGGGTTCAAGAGCAGGGCCCCTGGGTGGTACAGGCACACAAGTGACAGGCAAGGGACTTGGCAGCTTGGGATAAAAGTTATTTCTTTTATGTAAAATTCAAGGTAAGGCTGAAACAATTAAAAAAACAAATGGCACCCCAAAGTCACCTGTTTCATCAGTTTCCGGTCCCTGTCTCCACCTCCTGCTGGAAGCTCTGCCTGCTGTTCCTGGGGACCGATGGGTCTTAGCACACAGCTGCTTTCCCCAGTGTCCTTTGTAAGCAGAAGACAGCGTGGCCACAGGCTCAATGCCTCCCTCGGGCTGGTGCCTCCTCTGTGCCCTTCCTACTGCCATTCAGACACCTTTCTTTGAGCCATCACAGATGGTGTTTAATTAAAACTTCCCCGAAGGATACTTCCTTCCCAGTCCTGTATATACCTTAGTGAATGTCATGTGCTACATCCTGTCCAAGCTTGGGGGTTGGGAAACGGTGCTCTTACACAGAAGTGATGTTTATTGTAGTTTGCATACTCCACACTTAGTCAGCGTCCTTGAGGCTTCAGGCACCACTTCCTGGCTCTTCCTGTGTGTTAGGCACCGGGCTCCAGCCCTCAGGTCTTAGTTAGAACCATCCAAAATCGAAGATATGCAACTCCTTGAGTTAAAACCAGACATCACCTATAGTTCTACCTAATAACTGATTTCACTTATTCCTCATAGCAAGTCTATGGGGGAAGTAGCATTTCAATCAGTCCTTGGATGGCAAAAAGCCACAGTGCAGGGAGGGGAGGTATTTGCTGAGGCAGGTGGTCAGCAGGCTGGTGGGGGCAGCTATCTCGTGCTATGTGGCCCATGCCACTTTGTACCTCGCTCTGGCTCTCAAGACCCCCCACCCATGTACTTCAGAGGCTCGCTCTGAAAGTCAGGGCTTCTGAGCAGCCTACTGCAGGTGGAGGGGGCACTTAATGAAGGTGGCTGGTGAGTGTTACAGTGGCGGGGGCTCTTAGCGTGCAGTAGGGGGACCGGGGGTGCCATGCACCATGCAAAGTGAGGGTTGGGCCTGGCTGATGAAAAGTCATTCTGCTCCAAATTTCCTCTTTAGAATTGTGGGCCCACGTGAGCCCTGGGTTTGTCATCACTCAGAGCCTCCAGATCCTTCCCACAGACATGGGAGGTTCCTTCTGTGATTCATTGACTGACTGTCCAACCAGCCCCATTTTGAGGACATGCTGGCCCCACTGGGCTCAGGGCTCGCTCCTGGCAGGGATTCTGTGGTCCCCCAGATGTTGGTCTAGCCATGGGGGCACCTCAGGTGTGGTTGGTCTAGCCATGGGGGGCACCTCACCAAACAGGCTGGTACCTGGAAATTCTGGCCACACGCGCACACAGGTACCTCTGCCCATGGACCTGGGGGCTGTGGGTGGTCATATTCTAACTGCCACATGGTCTGGTGCCCTAAACGGCCAGTTCGCAAAGTAAGCTGGTGGAAGCCAATCGTCTGTACTCCTGGTTTCCTGGGACCTCCGGTTCCAAGCCTGCCACCTGCCTTCCTATCCTTGGCATCCACGAGGCAGCACCCCTCTTTGGCATAAGCCACCTGGAAATTCTGTCTTGGGAAGTTGGAATAAGTGTAAGCAGGAAAGCCCTGTCTGTCCACCCTTGCTTGTGTGTGAGAAGAAAGTGATCCCCACTCCAGACTTCCTTAGAGAGTAAACTTAAACTTTATGCAGGTGTGAAGGTGCTCATCTTAATTTGACGCCGCAGGAGATTCATGCTTTTAGGGTAGAAACATTTAGCTTTCATTGTTCAAGGTGAATTTCACATAATTAAAAAGGCAAATAGCCTGTGAAACTGGAAGCTATTATTAATTAAAAGAATTTCAATAAGAAAATTTCCTTGGTTTCCCAACTTTAAAATTTTTTTTCTTGTGATCCTTCTTTGAAATCAGTCTTTTTATTGGTCTTGAAATTTAACCAATATTCACCTATTTATTATGTATCTAATTTTAATAAAATGGAACCTTATTCCTATAATTGAACTAAATTGAAGTAAGATCATGGGTGCTTTCTGTACCAAATAACTATTGCCTATGAATACTTTTCAATCCTGTATATGTTTTTTTTGGGCAATTAAAACAGCTATTTTCCTTGTGTTCAGATCTCCTTATATTGCAGGTTAATTATCTTCAAGGTTTTATCTTCATAAAAGTCATTGAGTCTTGGAAATAATAGTTTCATCACCCACTAATAGAATTGTACATGAAAAACTTCTTCTTCCAGTGCTGAAAGGAATCACGGCAGCATTAGACATCTATACTACCCTTCTTTGTTTCCATGAGTATTCAGTCCCATTGTTATGAAAAAATAATGTATGTAACTTACTAGAAAAAAGCTAATTGTGCCTCCTGAACAATGGAAATCCAATTATCAACTCATCAAACACTTAGGAAATTTCTTTGAGATACGGAGAGTGTCCTCAAACTTTTTTTGTCAAAGTGACTTTCAAGGTTGAATCATCAACATTCTAGATAACCTTGAGTACTTTCAAACTAAGACTCCATTCCTGCAGAGGGCCCTGCTTTACCCAAGGCCTCTGTCTGAATTATCAGCGTCCGAGTCCACTTTACTCACTTCTTAGTCCTTTGTTTTATACCTCTGGGGACCAAGAGAAGGGTCTGCTCAGGAGAACCGGATGTCTTGTGGTGCAAAGCCTTGGTTGGTGGTGTGGGTGGGTATGAAAGAGAGAGAGAGAGAGAGAGAGAGAGAAATAGAGAGATGAGAGAAAGAGGGAGAGAGAGAGGAGTGAGATGTTAGAGAGGGAGAGAGAGGACAGAGGAGATAGAGGGAGAGAGATGGTGGGAGAGAGAGAAAGATGGAAGGGGGAAAGAGAGAGAGAGTGAGGTAGAGAGACTGGGGAGAGTGGGAGATGGGGACAGAGGGAGAAAGATGGAAGGGGGGAATGAGAGAGAGAGAGGGAGGGAAATTTAAAGATGGCAAGAGCACAGATGTTGAGGGCGCAGCCTTTGTGACGGCCCTGCCCAGAAACCCTGCTTCCTGCGTCTATGCAGACACCTCCACTAGCTGCTGCCATGGCAGCCCTTGCTCTTTCACTTGTGACCTGTGAGACTCAGGCAGTGTGGCTGGCAGATAGTGGTGTCTCCACATGTGTCCACCTGTGAATATGGGACCTTACATGGTGAACAGGGATCTTGCATGTGTAGTGAGGTCAAGAATTTTGAGATGAGATGTATGGGGTTATCTGTGTGGGCCCAGTGAGGGTCCTGAAGACAGAGGAGGGTGAGAGAGCAGAGAAGGAGCTGAGACGGACGGCGGACGGAGGCAGGGTGATGCGGGGCACAGCCTGGAGCTGGGGGTGGATGGGGGCTCCCTGGAGAAGCTGGAGGGGTGGGAACACAGTGCTTTCCTGGAGTGCCGGAAGGACACAGTCCTATGGACCCACTGTGGCGGCTGACATCCAGAGCTACAGGAACGGATTGTCTTGTGTGTAATTTGTTACAGCACCAGTGGGAAACAAATACAGATAGTTCACTAACCCTCAGGTTTCTTTATATTAAAAAATGAGGTTAATTATGCCCAGGCCGTGCTGGGATCAAACGTCATAAGGCATGGGAATGTGCTTTAGAAACTAAAAAGAAAGACAGCTGGCGGCTGAACCCTTCCCAGAGTCATCCTTTTTTGAGGCTGAGGGACCATCCGCTGTAGCTGCAGAGCCAACTCAGAGACGCTGGTCCCCTGATTTCTGGTTTCCATGATGATTTGGGTCCTTTGGTTCAGTGGGACTTACCCTCTTTCCAAAGAGCAGCAGGCAAGGCCTGGGGCAAAGCAGCACAAAGGCTGCAGGGGCCAACAGGGGGCTGCACGGTGGGCGCAGAGTTAGGTGTAGGGTCAGGGTAGGATTGGGATTGGAGCTTCCACCTTCTCTGCTGGCTGTAGCATCAGCTATAGCTCCCTGGTTTGCAAAGCCACTTGCTGTGAGGCTGTGGCGAGATGTGAGCACAGCGGAGGCTGCAGCACGCCCTGCACATCCCTGCTCTAGAGCACAGTCTGTCATTCTCACCGTGGCCCAAGGGTTTAAGCACCCTCCCCCATTCTGCCAGGGTGGAGGCAGTGGTGGGGGTGGGGTGGGGTGAAACAGCACCACCAACTCCCACAGGGGAACAGTGATCCTCTTAGCACATGTCACAGATGCAAAAAGGAAATGTTATCCTTCTAGATGAAAAAAATAAAAAATCCAGAGCCCCCAGGATGGACAATGGAAGAAGAAACAAGCCCTGTTTCCTTTTTCAGAATCTTTCCTTGGGATCTCAGGCCAGACCCCAGCTGCCCGTGTGGGGCTTTGGGCACACTGCTCCCCCTTTGCCATCTGTACATAAAAAAATCCTTTCTCTAATCTCTGCTGCTTTAGCAGGAAATTAATGTTCAGCCTTCAAAAGGCTGGTCCAGACCACAGTGGGAACAAACCCAGACAGACCCAGAGCCCAATATCTGTGTCAGGAGAGAGTATTGGCCGCTGAGTTTGGCAGGACCTGTCCCATCCCCTGTGGGATTCCACCTCATCTAGTCCATCTGCGGCCAATGGCATGAAAAGACAGACACCTCAGCATCCTGTGGCTCAAAAATACAATGTCATGCTCCTTTGCAATGACCAGTTTGGCAGCTTCATCGCTGCTGGCCTCCTGGCTAGAGATGAGGCTCTGTCCACACGCCCTCCAGGAATTCCTGGGAGTCTCTGAAGGTGGCTCTGGTGGCCTGTGGCTGAGCCCATATCTGTGTCTCTTCTTTCCGTCCCCTCTGGCTTGGGTGTCCTCTAATTCACAAATGCTATAGGGAAGCCAAGTGTCACAGTTCACCACTGTTACTACCCACCACAGAAGGCAACGTTCTTGCCAAGGAGATATCCCAGGTGTGCCAGAGCAGCAGCTCCTGATGGTGCCAGCTCCACATGCAGGCAGGAATGGGCCGAGCCACTCACTGCCCCCGGAACCCCAAGGTAGCCCTGCCCGTTACTCCTCATCTAGGATCTCACCAAGGCAGTTCACAGAGAAGACGGTGGTGCTTCAAGAGATGAGGATGGAGTAGGACAAAGACATGCCCCTGACCCAGCTCTAGTCAGGCTCCTTGGGATTCTCTCCTTAATTAGGGCTCAACCTTGGCCCATAAAAACTGCAGACTCTCTGCACAAATGATTCTATCCATCCCTACACTAAGAGATGGAAATAAACACATGCATGGTTTTGAGCAGCTCAAGTCCATGTCCCTGGGATGATCACTCCAGCCCCTTCAATTACCCGCCTGGGAAAGTTCAGGCTGCAAGAAGAGTTTATTGTTTATTCCAACCAAAACCTGGTGATAGGCTGATGGACCTCTGAGTCCCATCTCAGAGCAGGTATTTTAGAAACTTGCAATTGTAAACCCTTTCTCTGTCCCTTTGAGATGGAAACTGTCTTCTCCAGGGTCTGAGAGCCACTCTTGGAAATGCAAACATTCAGGGTGATAAAGTCTGTGAACTTGCCACCATGCACTTAGGATGTCGGCACTGCACAAACAGTGCGGTAAGGTTTCGTACCTTGATATATCAGCATCTCACAGCTGTGTTTGTGTTGATGCGTGGCCGTGTCTTGCTGACTAGTGTTCATTATTGTCTCGTGTTTTGGTGTGCTGTCACGAGAACGTGGGAGCTTGAATTAGAGCAATGAATAAGCATAAACTTTCTTGTTAAACTTGGCAAGAGTGGAAGTGAAATTAGTGACATGTTAGTCCAAGTTTATGTGGATAATGCCATGAAGAAAATGGCAGTTTACAAAGGGATTATATGTTTTTCTGAGGGGAGAGAAAGCATCACTGATGATGGGAGATCAGGACAGTTAGTAACAAGCAGAACTGAGGAACAAATTGCAAAAATTTGTCAAACTGAGTGTCAAAATCATCAACTGACTGGGAGCAGCATAGCAGACCAAGTAAACCTTGATAGAGAAACAGGAAGTCTTAACTGAAAACGTTGGTGTGAGGAGTGTGTAAAAATGGCCCGAAGGAGCTCAGTGATGAACAAAACCAAAGGAGAGTCGATGTTTGCCAAGAGCTTTTGGAGAGGCAAGACGATATTTTGGGCTGTGTTATCATAGTTGATGACTCTTGGGGGTACCAATATGACCCTGAAACAAAGTGTCAAAGTGCACAATGGAAGTCAACCATTTCTCCATGCTGAAGACACTTCCGTCAGTCCAAATCAAGAGTCATCATGATGTTGCTCACCTTTTTTGATATCAGAGATATTATTCTTTATGATTTTACCCCAACTGGACAGTTAACCCAAGCTTACTATTTGGAAGTGCTGAAAAGGCTGTGTGAAAAAGTTAGATGAAAACAACCTGAACTTTTTGCCCACAGCTCATGGCCCTTGCATGACAACAATGCGCCAGCTCACGCGGCATTGTCTGTGATGAGGATTTTAGCCAGTAAACAAATAACTTTAGTAGAATACCCTCCCTACTCACCTGATCTGGTCCCCAGTGATATTTTTCTTTACCCCC
This sequence comes from Nycticebus coucang, assembly GCF_027406575.1. Taxonomy (NCBI): domain Eukaryota; kingdom Metazoa; phylum Chordata; class Mammalia; order Primates; family Lorisidae; genus Nycticebus; species Nycticebus coucang. The sequence goes on along the minus strand of NC_069795.1, from coordinate 6,066,135 downwards.
AAATAAAGGAAATATTGAAAGGAAGACATTTTGATGACATTCAGGACATTAAGGGTAATACCACAACAGCTCTAATGGTCATTCCAGAAAGAGTTCCAGAATTGTTTGAAGGGTGGACTAGTTGCTGGTGTCAATGCATAGCCTCCCAAGGGGAATACCTCAAAGCTGACCGTGATGATATTCAGCAGTGAGGTATGTAGCACTTTTTCTCAGATGAGTTCATAAACTTAGTTGTCAGACTTTGTAACTTCACTCTGGGTCCCAGTCTCTGTGGGAGGTGCGGGCCCGACTTTGGGTGGGCACCTTACTCTAGTTTGCACCCCTGGCCCCTAAGCCCAAAGACACGAGCTATCTGTTTCTCCTCTGGATACAAGCCTGTTAGCAAACCCAGTTTGTCCTGAGCACACGGCCTGAGCCTCCTTGAACCCTTCAGCGCCCTTCCCTCAGCACACTCCAGACTTTGACAGCATAGGTTCTCTTCCTCATTGCAATAGTTGTTACTGAATAAAGTCCATCCTTGCTGGGACTCCGGTCTGGTTCCATTTATGTTTGACAAGATAGTGTAGAAGGCAGGGCAATCTTGCTAGTTTCTGTGACTCCCCCCTGCCCCTGCTAATCTGAGAGGGGCTGGCTTGCACCACCTGCCTCATCTAGTGCCTCTCTCTCCTTGGTCCCTCTTCACTACAGAAAGTCTCACTTCACTTGAAGCTTCAGATTAAAGTCCCTTTGCTTGTGAATAAGCTGAACAACTCTTAGCCACTTTGGGAGAGAGGTAGGGCCTACTGTAGCCAGGCATAGATACCCGCTGGGTCCCATGCTGCGGGGGTGAGAACAGGGAGAGAGAGGCTCCTTCTGTCTGCCCTGGGAATGCATGCTGGATTTCCTGACCTCCTGAGTGAGTGACCCCAGAGCTGTCCCAGCACAATGTGACAAACATACTATTCATTCACCTGGAGAGACAGGGCTTATTCCTTGTCCAGCTGCGGGTGACTCATTCCTAGCAGATGACCCTGGGCCAGCTCTCAGGCCGCCAGTGCCAGTGTCCATGGATCCCCATGCCCCGAGTTCAGCCCAGCTTTCTCTTGTAAGAAGTCTCCATGCCCAGTGGGATGCGCCAGGGTCTCAGAAGTTGCAGCTCCCTCTCTGCAGGGAGAAGCCTCAGGCCCCCTCATCTCCTGCCTCGCCTTGCGGTTTTAAGGGGGTGCTGGCCGTGCTATCTCTCCAAGCCCCTCTCTTCCGCAGCACAGTTTGCTCACTCATGGGCGGGGCTCTTTCCCTCCCCTGCACTCAGTGACTCTTGGGGAGGCCTTTGGATAGTCTCCCTGGCTCTTCCCTTTCCATGTCTCAGCCCCCCTCTCTCATCTGTCTATTCTTGTCCTTGGTCTTCTCAACACATATCTTGTGTGCAGTGGTCTTCCCCAGAGCCTCCCTGTCTGTCCTCTGCGAAGGCTTCTTTTCCCCGAGCATTGAGCCCCCTCCTGTGGCTATGCAGGGATTCCCTGCTATTCAACACTGGGGTCCCCAGTGTCTCTCACCCGCTCCTGTGGGGGTTCTAGCTCCTTATGAAGTCTCGGGTGGTTTTCTATAGAATTAGAGATCCTGGGGTGCCCAAGACCTTGAGGAGTCACAGGCCCTGTGAACCTTATTAAAGGCATTACTATTATTGTCGAGGGACATGTGGTTATGGCAGAGTGGCCAGGGAGCCACTTTAACGTCTTAGGTAGAGATGGTGCTGTGGCTGATATTCTGGCCCTTAGAATATTCAGGCCAGAATAAGGTCACTGAGTAGAATGCTATGAACCAGTGTATTTTGGGTGGTGCTCATGGGCACCTGGTTGCAAAAGCTATTCTTCAGATGAGAAATAAAAATTTTCTTTTTTTTCCCTAGCTAATTTCTGTTCATGATGAAAATGCTCTTAACTTTGGGCATCCAAGTAAGTGATGGCACAGAAGCATTTTTGAGCTTTCTTCCCCTCCGTGCCTTGGTAACGAGGCTGTCGGCTCTGCCACTGCTCTGTGGTGGGAACAGTGCCCCCAGTTTGCAGCCCCTACCTCCTGGCTGCTTAATTAGGGAATAAAATTTTTCTAAAGACTTTTAGTTCCCTGAATTTAATTGACCAAAAATTTTTCTAATTTTATCATATTGGTAATAAATGCTTCAGCATGATTTAGTGTTTGGAATTACTTAAAGCAAGTATTCCTATTAAGTGGAATGAACTTATCACTTTTAAATAATGAAAATGATAGGAATGTTTCTCAGGACATCAATCTCGGATATCATTTTCACTTTTATGTGGAGAGATATTAGCAGAGTTTCACAGCATTTTATTGACTCGTGTGTTCAGCCCCGGGGGGTGGTAACTATTTATAGTTCTTTTGTGAACTATGTAAATGTTGCATAATTTAGGCCACTGGGAGGCGCTGCTGTGAGTGTACAGTTGGCAACTTAACTTTTAGTCCACCCCTTTCTCCAACTTCTACCTCTGAGATACATACACATGCACACCCCCCACATATACACACATGCACCCCCCCACGCACACACATGCACACACATACACATCCCCCACATGTACACCCATGCACACAGATGCACACATGCACACCCCCCACATGCACACACATGCACACATGTACCCCCCCCCCACATGCATGCATGCACACACCCTCACATGCACACATATGCACACGTCTTATGTTGTTTGCCTGGCGTAAACCCTAGTACAGGGAAAGGACTCCACCTTGGAGTATGCAAGAAGTGGTTTCCACCATATTAATATGCCCAAGATGGAAAAAATAACACAATAAAACTTTAATATTTTACAACCATATAAACTATTTTTCTAGGGGGAAAATAGTTGGGTTGTCTGAATTCAGGGAACTGGGAGTTAATATTGTGGACAACAACTGCCAACACCTGTTTCACTGGCACATGTATTGTTCATATCAGATACTTGGGATCCTCATGTGGACATTTCCTGAGATGCAAGACTCATTTCATCTTACGAGTCCTTACGGTTTTTTTCCTGGAAGCTCTTGTGACCATACACTGGCCCTATAGTACTTACGAATCCTACTAATCTCTTTATAGCCACCAACCGGGCATTTCCTCACACCAGTGGGTCCCGGCTTATTGTACATGCTGCCCTGAGCTCAGGAACATAGAGTTTGGAGTCAGATTGCTTGTGTCTAAAACCAAGCCTTTGGCTGGGTGCGGTGGCTCACACCAGTAATTAATCCCAGCACTCTGGAGGCCAACGCGGGTGGATTGCCTGAGCTCAGGAGTTCAAGACCAGCCTGAGAAAGAGCAAGACCCTGATTCTATTAAAAATAAAAAAAAAGCTAGCCATGTGTTGTGGAGGGCGCCTGTATCCCAGCTACTCAGGAAACTGAGGCAGGAGAATGGCTTGAGCTCAGGTGTTGGAGGTTGCTGTGAGCTGTGATGCCATGGTACTCTACCCAGGGTGACAGAGTGAGACTGTCTCAAAAAACAAACCAAACAAACAAACAGAAAAAAAAAAACAAGCCTTCACAGTTACTTATTGGAATTTTGGGCAAAGAACTAAGTTCTCTGAACCACGTGTCCTTTGTCTATAAAAACGAGGTTGGTAAAATTACCTCCCTGGTTTGGTTTGGTGATCACTGAGCAGGATGGGGCACAGAGGAAGCTGCACACATACAACACAGGTGTAGGGGGGGTGGTGGCAGACACCTTACCAGCTTTTGCCCAGACAGAATTTAATATAAAAATTGATAATCATTGAAGGTCATGGAAGAAGCCCAAGTGCCCATTGACCCACAAATGGATTAATAAATTGTGGTATATGTACACCATGGAATATTATGCAGCCTTGAAGAAAGATGGAGACTTCACCTCTTTCATGTTTACATGGATGGAGCTGGAACATATTCTTCTTAGCAAAGTATCTCAGGAATGGAAGAAAAAGTATCCAATGTACTCAGCCCTACTATGAAACTAATTTATGGCTTTCATATGAAAGCTGTAACCCAGTTATAACCTAAGAATATGGGGAAGGGGGAGAGGGAGGGGAGGGAGGGGGGAGGATGGGTGGAGGGAGGGCGATTGGTGGGATTACACCTACAGTGCATCTTACAAGGGTACATGTGAAACTTACAAAATGTAGAATATAAATGTCTTAACACAATAAGAAAATGCCAGGAAGGCTATGTTAACCAGTGTGATGAAAATGTGTCAAACGGTCTATGAAACCAGTGTATGGTGCCCAATGATTGCATTAATGTACACAGCTATGATTTAATAATAAATAAATTAACGAAAAAATTGATAATGAAATATAAAGTTATTGACTAGTTGACCAATGTGGTGAAAAGGGATCTCTAAGGTACCGTAGAGGCAGCAACTTCAGCAAACAGTTACCATCTCTGGGGCTGGGGGGATAGAGAGAGAATTTGATTATTAAATTTGGGAGCTAACAGCAAGGACCTTCAGGAATCGGAGTCCAGACTTCGGAGGTGGCAGTGTGGATTGGCTGGTGCAGATGTCTCCAGGGGGAGAGTCATGAGGCTGGTTCTGCAAATGTTGGAAGAACCATGAACCAGATTCAGTGAGGCGGTGAAGAGGGGCTGCTGTAACAGAATCACACGGAGGACGGCAGGGAGAAGACAGGAGCGAACCTGCCTTTCCTTCCTCCTCCAGGCCTGCAGAGTCCCTACGGAGGCCCCTCCTAGCAGAACCAGGAAGGGAGTGACTGGCCAAGGAGAAGTGCCATTTTCAGAGTCCCAGATCCAGGATCAAAGAGCAAAGAGGTAGAGGAGGGAGGGTCTGCTAATTCTATCGACTCTGCCATTAGTTTCTAGAAAATAAATGGATTGTATTGTTTTGCCCCTCTACTAATTTTTGGATACCAGATGTTGTGAATTTCACATTTTCGGGTGCGAAATTTTATTGTATTCTTTTAAACAGCATTGGAGGATTATTTTTCTGGGGTGCAATTATGTAACCCATGGGTCATTTTGACCGTGTTGAGGCTTGATCATAGGTTTCTTTACAGTGAGTCAAAGCAACCTTTTTCTAGGACTGAGACTTATATGAAGGTGCAGAGGACCTCTACCCAATAATCAAGCATTTGGGGGGTCCCTCCACTTTGGCTGGTGGGTGCATAAATGATTTCCAGCTCTGTGGGGACTCTGGGAATCATTCATGGGGCTTTTCCCCACTGTGGGAATTTTCCTTCACTTTGGTTTCAGGGGGGTTTCTTGCTTAGGTGAGTCTCCATTAAATACCCAAGGGAACCCCTGAAGACCTCTGCATCTCCCCCCTTTCTCCGCAAGACCTTCTCAAAGGTGCTGCCCTCATTACATTTCCCAGATGTGCAGGGTATGCCCACTGAACAAATCCTCTGCTGTCCCTCTGCAGACACAAGGGAGTGTGGCACAATCCCGTGTCAGTGTGTCAGACACTCTTTAATCCCTCAGAAAGGGGCCAGAGGAGGCCAGATAGAGGCCTGTGGATGGGATAGGAAGCTCAGTTAAGGTGAATTATGTCCTCTTCCAGGGAGAAGTCTAATGACTTCAACTTGAAGCCAAATTTGTCTCCTTGAGAGCAGGTGTCACGTCAGGAGCTCTTGCCTTCTGATCTTTCTTCCTGGTGATGGAGGGAAAGGAGGTATTTACCTTCTCAGTGACCCCATACTGTGCACGTTGCTCTGGTCTGGCAGATACCGCTTCTGGCACAGCAGGTGGGGCTGGGTCTCCTGCACAGCGGATGAGGATGGGGCTCCGGCAGAGTGGATGAGGCTGGGGCTCCTGCACAGCGGATGGGGCTGGGGCTCCTGAACAGTGGATGAGACTGGGGCTCCAGCACAGCAGGTGGGACTGGGGCTCCTGCACAGCGGCTGAGGCTGGGGCTCCTGCACAGCAGGTGGGGCTGCGGCTCTGGCACAGCAGGTGGTGCTGGGACTGCTCCATGACTGAGTTTGAACTGCTCTGCTGCCCCCCTCCAGGGTCTGTCTGCTGAATTTAATAAAGATGAGTTGAGGATCATCACACAGCATCATTTAGGTCAGTGGTTCTCAACCTTCCTAATGCCATAGCCCTTTAATACAGTTCCTGTGGGTTGAGAATTGCTGCTTTAGGTATTTAAGGGTGGCACGAACTTTGCCATTCCATTGGACTGTTTTGTAATTATTATTTTGGCCATAACACAGGGGCCCTCTCCACTAAGAGGGTGCTTATGCCCTAGGCCTCGGATCCACTGTGATGGTGCTGACATCTGCCACATATGCCTATTTCCGGAACCTATGCTAGGACCCTCTTTAGACTTGGCCTCTCCACAGCTCCACTTTGCTAGTGGGGCTGGTGCTTTGGGTCCCCTATTTCCGTCTGGACTCTGGACTCAGCAATCTCCAAAATTGTGTGGGTGCTCCGCTTGTCTAGTCCACTGTCACTCAAGTAATTGGCAATGGTCCTTTTGAGGAATAACGGGGAAAATTAATACCTTTCTTGTGGGCACCTGGCTTCCCTGTCAGTCAATTGCTTTTGGATTTGAAAACTGATTCAGCCCTTAGGTGGGGAACAAGGAATCCTGACTCTTTATTGAGATGTCTGTCCTCAGCCTCTTGGTTATCCAGCTTTTTTTTCTTGTATAGATTTATAAATCCTTGTACAGATGTGTTTGCAGAGATTGGGGTTTCTCAGTCTTGGCAGCGTTAACATCTTGAGCTAGATCATCCTTTGCCCTGGGGCTAGTCCTGAATATGATCCAGTGTTTGGCAGCGCCCCTAGTCTCCACACACGAGATGTCAGTAAGACCCTTTCCCTGCTCAGTTTGCAACAACCAAAAAAACTTCCCCCAAGTTGTGACCACCGAAAACATCTCCAGGCCTTGCCAAGGTCCCTTGGGTGGGCGAGTGGGGATCGCTCTGCTTCTCCTTTGAGAAATGTGAGAGCAGACCGAGTGCTCCTCTTCTCAGCTGTCTGTCCCCTCTCTGTGGGGGCTGTGTTCTGTGAGCACCTGCTAACTTAGCGCTGTGTGAGCCAGGCCCACTGCCTGCCTGGGGACGGTGCACCCATCTTGTTTTGATGGTGCATCTTGCCATGTGGCCTAGGGTTAGGGTTAGGGTAGGATCCAGAAGTAAGAGAGGGGTCTGTCCTCAGCCTCTTGGGGTCTCAGAGGGATTTTACTTCTGGATCCTCCCATCCCCAGTGCTACCAGGGAGCCCGGAACTGTACCGGCTTCCCCTCGCGCCAGTCTTGGCCTGCGGAGGATGGATGCCACTGTTCTACACTGCAAAGCTGAGGCCCGGTCATCAGCACCTTCCCTTTGCTCTGGTCCAGGGGATGCGCTCTCAGCCTTTCATCTCCATGTCCACTTTTGCCATTGCAGTCCTGGCACTGCTACGCCTCCGTCAGTGTGGACAGCACTTTCTCCACCCCTCCCAGCAGCAGCTTGCCAGTCGGAGGGTTCCAGCCAGTCAATGTTCTCTTGTTCGACTTAATGCTCACACTTCCTGCCTCCATCGGATGCTCAGAATCCAGCCTTAAATGTTTCCTCCTGGCTCCAGCCAGTGTACATTGGCCAAGTCCCGAGGCTGCCGGGGACTTTGTGCCTCTTTCTTCCCTTATCAGGCTCTGCACTCTCTCTGCCGGCTTGGATGGTGATCTAACTCGTCATGAGTTTGGGGGCCACTAGGGAGCGTGTCCTGGGACAGGCGTGTCCTGGGACAGAAGCTCTGCATCGGCTTCAAGCACCAGGGAGAAGGCCAGCCCTGCAGGAATCAGAGGGAGCTGTGAATCCAGGGCCGTGACGCTCGTCCACCCTGACTCAGGATCCCTTTCCCTCCTTGGCAGAGCACACCTGCCAGTTCTGAGAATTTAGCTTTGTCCAATTAATCCTGGGCCTTTCTCCAGCTTTGTCTGCTTGCAGCCCACAGAAAGCTAGAGTCTTCTTTTTCTTACACACTGCCCAAGAGGTTTCAAACTTAGCCTTGGACTCCTGATTGATCACCCCCAGTCTTACCTCTTTCTGTCTTGCTTTGATTTCCCCAGCAGCAGTTGTCCCTGGCTGTGCCTTTCTAATTGTCCTATGCACACATTCCTCAGAGGTCTGATGTGTGGCCCCCACACCATGCGTTCTTTCCACAATGCACCGTCCCATTTTGTCAGACCAATGTTGCTGTGACACCTGGGTGCTCCTATACTTCATCAGGTCTCTGTGCCACACCTGTGACCACTAGCACTGTACTGTCTGTACTGTCAGCTGTAGGCAGGTACCCCAGCTCTGAGCCCAGGTGAGGTCTGCTTTCTCCTGCTGTGAATGACTGTGCCTGGGGGATGCACCTGGAAGCAGCCTTGGGTGGGGATGAGACCGCAGGGTGGAGCTGAGGGATCACAGCCATGTGGGAGCAAAGGGGCAGGGTGGGGCAGAGGGGGAATTTAGGCTGAACAAAGCCTCCCTCAATCCCCCAGGAAGCCTCAGAGCCGGGATGGATGCTCCCGCGTGGTCATCCCACCTTGGGGTGGGGGCCCAGGCTTTATTGGATGTGGTCCTCTGCACAGCCTGGTGACTTGGGCAAGGCAGCACCCCTGGCCAGAGAACAGTCTCCCTGGGGGTGGGCTGGGAACCGGGTCCATCACATCACAGCGCTCTTGCTGCTGAGAGGAGGAGCACTGTGACCCCAGAGGTGGGGACGTGGGTGGCCCAGTACACTGCCCAGCCGCAGAGACTGTCCACACGTCTCCATTAGGACAGACTGAGGGGGCAGACAGCAGAAACTTAATCTCTCCCAGGTCTGGAGATGGGAAGTCCGAGGTTACGGTGCAGCAGGGCCGGCCCTCTGCCTGGCTGTGTCCTCAGCTCCTCTTCGGACATGGACACCAGTCATGATGGATGGAATCCACCCTGGAGACCTCAGTTACCTGTAACCTCTTCAAAGGCCCTACCTTCAAATGTGCTCAGGTTGGGGTTAGGGCTTGAGCATATGAATGTGGGGGACACAAGTCAGTTCCCAGCATGAGACAAGCAGGTTGGCTCTGCAGGAAGAATCCTTGATCAGGAGCTTTGGAAACAATTCTCGGAGAGCAAATTGGATGAGTTCACCTGTGTGGAAAGTGGGGCCGGGGGAAATAATTAAGGGTTCAACAAAGCACAATCCTGAGATCTGCCAGGCTACGGGAGCCAGGAAGTCCTGTCAGGGGCCCATGAGGCGACCTCGCTCCCGGCCGTGCTCTGCTCACAGGCGCTCTGACCTTTCCAGCAGAGAGCGCAGCTACGGAGGGTGGCGCAGGCTCTGGGTGAGGGAGACAGTTCTGTCTGCAGGACAGGCGTGGGTGCTTAATTGGGCTGAGAGGGACTGCAGGTTGTACAATGACCTTTTCAGCAGGGAACGATTTAAACCTTAAGAATAGCAGCAGCTTCAGGTAAGGCTGTAGCACTTGAAACTGGAAGAGAGCTGGGCAGAAGCCCATGGAACAGTGGCAGGTGGGTCTACTGGCCCACATCTGTCTCTCAGATCAGTCCCTCCCTTCCATTGGCTGGTGCCTCCTGAAGGGAACAGACACTCACCTAGTGTGAGGATGATATGGAAAGCTGCGTGCATAAATCATAAGCTATTTTAGATGGGAAAGAGGGAGAGAGAGGGGGAGAGAGGAGACGGAGGGAGGGAGAGACACAGAGACAGGGAGAGCGATGACCAGAGGGGAAGAGAGATGGAGGGGGAGAGAGAGAGGGAGAGACAGAGAAGGAAAGCCGAGACACAGAGAGAGGGGGACAGAGGGAGAGGAGACAGAAAGAGATACAGAGAGACCGAGGGGCAGAGACACACAGGGAAAGCGTGTGCACACCAGCTGGAGCATACTGAGTTTCCAGTAAACTTCAAGAAATGCAGGAACACCTCAAACGCTCCCCACATGGCAGGAGAGGCGGGGCAGGGAGCCGTGCAGAGCAGCAGCGGCGCCACATCTTTTGCTGAATCTAGATGACCACCTATATCTGTTAATCAGTTTTTCCCTTTAAGAAGACAGTGAGACCCACTCATCCAGGTTTAAAACAGGTTCTTTTTGCAGAATTGTTTTTACCATCTAGAAAGCTGGATTAAAATTTGACAGCATAGAGCTACTTTGAAATACTTTTTTATGTTTTTTCATTTTCAAGAGAGAAAATTGTTACATGTTGGCTGTGGAAAGGGAAACGAATTTTATAGAATGAAAGGGCTTTCTCTCATACAGTGACTTTCACGCTTAGTAACCACAAGGATATTTATTTATTCAGAGGTAGTTCTGGGTGCCAGCTTGGAGGCGGGCGCCCTGCCAGTGGCAGGCGGGTGGCCTGGCCTCTCCCTCTCTCTAGAGGCGTAAAGTGCAGGAAGGAGGGACAAGACTTGAGTGAACAGGCACGCACATGAACGCATCATTTCAACAAACGAATCCTTCAGGAGGGTCGTGGGATTATGTCACACGTCCACTTGGGTGGATACAACCTCACAGCTCAGGGCCACGTCACACCCAGTGGGTTAGCTGTGGGCTAGAATCTGTAAGGGAGATTCAAGTTCAAGGCAGCAGGTAAGGAGCTGGGCCATCAAAGACAGGAGCTCCTGGGTCCACCCATTAGGGTGGGGCATGCTGAGGCCAAGGGCTACATAGATGCCTAGAGTCTCTAGCTGGCATCTGGTTGGGGGCCTGGCCACGAGGCCGGCCCATGCAGTCCCTGTCCATGCTAAAGTAAGACAGTGCCGTGTATGCACGTGGGGTACACCAGGGGCTCTGAGCCTGAAAAAGCAAAGCCAGTGAAACAAAGCAGGAGATGGGTTCTTTAAAAAAACCTCCACAGCCTTGAGACTGTACGGAAATGGTGCACAGGAATAAAGTCTAATGGAGAGCCCTAGGTCCTCAGCATCTGCATTGGTAACCTGAAGCTCACCTGGCTCAACTCTTCCAGCAGGATCATGCTTCCAAGAAAATGAAAATAATATGTCTCTCTTATGTACATTTTTTCATAAGTTATAGAGCCACAATTCTCTATTTTAATTCAGCAAGGCTGAAGTGTTCCCCAAGATCTAATATATGCAGCTGCAGATCCAATTCTCCTGAAGTTCCCTCAAAATTTATTTCCCAGCTCAATCTATTGGGTGTATATATTTTTGCTTAGGGTGGCAGAGACAAGGCCTTAATATATTTCCGTATCACCAGTGGGGAGGGATTGGACACCAAGGGATGTTGAGCCTTTGCCAAGGTCGTACGGAAACTGCTGTTCCTCACACTGAGGACGAAGGTTCTATGAGTGTCTGGTTTGTGGTCCCATCTACTAGGTCAGACTGTGTTCGGTGATCTGAGCAAAGTCTCGTGATGGGTATCTTAGAGATGTTTAACTAAGATGGACATCTGCATGAGAATGGACACACAGACTCTAAACGGAGGCAGTAGGTGAGGAGTGAGTGCCGGGGAGTTCGGAGGGAGTGTGTGCATGCGTTTGTGTGTGCACGTGTGTTTGTGTCCATGTGCGCATGTATGTGTGCTTGTGTGTACATGCCTGTACGTGTGCAGTTGTGCACACATGCATGTCCCTTGTCTGTAGTGATTTCTGAACTTGACTGCTTATCAGAACCACATGGAAAGGTTTCATGGCCACACATTTCCTGTCCTTGGCCCCTGGGGTCCTGAGAAGAGGTCCAGGTGGTCTTTGTAATCCTTGGTCTGGTGCTTGGTCTTGCCAGAGCACCACTATCCCAAGATATCCCTGAGTGCAGGAGCTGTGTCTGAGGCCACCTGTCAGAAGACGACGGAAGGCTTGTTCAGGCCAGAGAGTCGAAGACCCTTGCTGGCAGCACAGCATGCAAACCACACTCAGGGCACCGTGGGGGCCACCAGGAGACCTCACCCTTCATTCTGAGGCTCTTGTGCTCAAAGCCCCATAAGGCAGGTGTCCCCAGGGGCAGGTGTGTTTCTCCCCTTCCTCTGGTCTGTTACAGCCTGTGGTCCTTGCTCTTGACATGGCCCCCACTCTTCCTCTTCCTCCTTCACTTTTAACAACCTGGGGAACCCTGAGGGCACCTGCTCAGCCTTCACAGGTGTGAAGTTGGGGGCCCCAAGGGGAAGGGGAGTGAGAGGGTCAGGAGCAGTCGCCTTTACTGGCTTGCAAGTGACGGTTTGTATACTTGTCACACACACACTGCACATGCACACAACACACACATATGGACAATGTGCATTTCCGTTGCTCTGTGAAATGTGGGTTATTTTATACTGACTCACAAACCAAGCTTCCCACTGGTAAAGGGGCTTGTCTATAAAGTGGCTATCAGTGGAGAGGCTCTGTCTCTCTGCTTTGCACCACTCCTGTCTCTGCTGTGCGGCCAAGGGCTCAGAGCAGGACTCCTGGCCCAGGCCGCTGTGGGCAGCCTGTGTTTGCTGGTGCCTGCATGGGGCCGTGTGGCCCTTCCCTCCTCTCTGAGTGGGATTGAGGAGGGGTTCCAGTGGGGGAAGGCAGTGCAGGGAGAGGGCTGCGGGGCGCTGAGTTGAGGAGAGAAGAGGATCCCTGGGCTGGGACTGGAGGAAGAGGGTATTGGGAAGGCATCCGGGGCACTTGGATCTTCTTGCCAGACTGTAACTCTTGCCCTAGGGGGTAACAAGCTCTTCAGAGTCTCATGAGGTCGGCACTGAGCAAAGGATTGAGCCTCTTCCTGGAAAGGCGGACCAGTCCAAGCAGGGAGGCCTTTGACCATATGGAAACCAGCCAGCCTCCTTTCTGGCTGGGTGGCTGTGACAGAGCCTGTCTTGCTGAAAGGGCGAGACTGCATATCCCTGCACCCGGCTCGGGGTACAAGTGGGCTGACAGGCTAGGGACGGGGGAAAAAGGAGCAGGGACACCAGCTCCTGGGGTCTGGGAGGGACAGAAGTGGGCAGGCAGACCCTGTCCCTCCTCCTCAGAGAGGCAAACCCCTTCCGGTTTAGGTTGGAGAGGGGTTTGTTGGCATGTGTGTAAATCCTGTACCCCTTGGGGAAACGCACGACGGCCTTCCTGTGATGGTTTTTGTCCCTGTGACTTTTCCCTGTGCTTTTCCTTTAACCAGCCGCTTCCTCCGGCCCCTGGCGCAGTCGGGAGCAGGGACCCCGCGCGCTGCGCTTCTGCACCACCAGGTGGCGCCTGGCGCCGTCCGATGCGGCCGGGCGCTCAGACAGGTGAGCGGCTCCCATTGGCTCCCGGGAGGCGTGATGCCACCGGGCAGCTCTTTTTAAGAGGAAAGCCAGGCCCGGAGCAGCAGCGAGTCCCAGCAGTGCTCTCGGTGCTGAGCGGCGGACCCAGCTGTCGAGTTCCAGCCAACATGAGCGAGGTGAGTGCAGCCTCCGCTCACAGAGGCAAACTTGGGAGCGGGGCCGGGGGTCTGGGCTGCACGGGTGGTCTTGGAGCACGTGAAGGGGTCAGGAGTGGTGCTGAAGACTAATCCTGCGATCGTTTGCTTTCAGGACCGAAGCTATTGATATATTGGTTTGAATGGTGAACTTCCCAACTTTTAATATGAGCTTTAGAGAGAGAAAAGGATGCGCTGTTCGTTGCTGATTTAATTGTGCCTTTGAAAAGCGATTTGGGTTTGGACCTCAGAGGAGAAGGCTGATCGCTTTATTCTCTCCCCAAGATTTGTGCTACTTCCCAGCGGGTGTGGCTTTGCGTGTTTCCTTTGGTGGCACCTCTGAGAACGCGAGCGGGCAGGTGACCATCCAGGGAGTGCAGAAAGGGAAGGTCCAGGGGATTGGCGGGGGGTGGGGGGCGTTTCATGGCCCCTGGTGCACAAGCGCCTCCTGTACTAACTACGTCCGAGCTCATCGGAGCCGGGAGAGAAATGCAGACAGATCCGGGACGGTCTGCGCGTGGAAACCGAGGTCTGTAAGTTGGAGGCCGCCTGGGCAGACGAGCAGCCCAATGTCAAATCGAAAGTCGCTTCTCTGAATATGTTCATACAGAATGTTTTGTTGAGGCAAACTGATAGCTCATTTAAAAATTGACTTTTGCTTATTTTTTAAAAGATTCTATTTTCTCCCTCTTGTCTGAGGCAGAGTCGCAGTTGCACCATCCCCTTGTTCAACTCCAAAGCTGAGCCAAATGCACTTTTGTTTCTTCTTGGTTGGCAAATAATTACTTCTAAAGATCTTTTATCTTCTCTCTCTTTTTTTGGACAGATGGGTGATCCTTTTTTGGAAGTCTAGAGTAAAATTAATAATTTAAGAAATAAAATGCCTCCTCACCGCTTTTATCTCTCTGATGGGCAACTTTTGATAAAAATGGGACAGGAAGGGCAGAACACTGTGAAACTTAGGAAGAGGATTTGGGATGGAGCCAAGGGCTTGAGGTGGGAAGAAGGCAAGTGTGGGCGGAAGATGGGAAGTCCCCTGGTGACATCACTGACAAAAACTAAGCACTGATATTTGCCTAAAGGTCTACTCTCAGACACAATGTCCAGCGCCCTCCACACCTGTCACCTCTCTGAGCCTCCCAACAACTCTGTGCATTAGGCTGCATTATTATTCCCAGCTGATAGAGGGGGAACTGAAGCACAGAGCCGTGAACTAATTGGTTCAAGGTCACTAACTCTGGAGCAGCAGAGCCAGGTGGATCTTGACGTCCAAATGTGAATGGGATGTTCTGAACACCTGGTGCCAGAGAGGGGGCTGGTGAGGGCAGTGGGGGGCAGCGAGAAGGAAGCTGGGGCTCTGCTGGTGGGGCAGTGGGGGGCAAGGGGAAGGAAGCTGGGGCTCTGTAGGAGACAGTGGATGAGCACAGGTCTGCACATCTCCCATGCTTGGATGGGGGCTTTCTGCCGGACTCGGCAGACATTTCAGAAGCTGGTATTCGTGTTAGCTTACCTTGCTTGCAACAAGAAGGGATGGCCCTGTAATGGTTTTTACTCATTTACAAAGTAACAGTTTCCTATAGAAGGACTTAGAAACCAGCACAGCCCCTTTCTCGGGTCAAGTTGCCTACCTGGGATCCTGGCCCCAGGACTTCATATCTCATGGAGGCTTCCATCATTCAGTACTCAGGAGCTTTCCAGGCTCAGCTGGGTCAGGTTCACTTAACTGTGTGGGTCTCCAGGGACAGAGTTTGTCCCAGAGCTCACCCATGACTGGGGTCACAGTCTCTGCTGCTGAATGTATAATTAGGGCAGCTGGGCAGTCACTGCCCTGCCCAGCAGGAGCCACCTTTGCAGGTTGCTGCAGGGGCTCTCAGCTTCATTCCTTATCAATGAGCATGAAAGTTGCAGATCCCACTTCATGGGCCCCTCCCTATGGGTGCCTCTCCATGGTCCTCTCCCCCGGCCCCCTCTCTGTGGCCCCCTCCCTATGGGTCCCTCTCCATGGTCCTCTCCCCCGGGGCCCCTCCCTGTGGCCCCCTCCCTATGGGTCCCTCTCCATGGCCCTCTCCCCCGGGGCCCCTCCCTATGGCCCCCTCCCCATGGCTTCCTGCTGCACCTGCCTCCCTCTCCCTTGCTCTCACCACCAACGTGGCCTCCGCTCCTGGCTGATCTCCAAGCTCCTAGTGTGTGCTCCTTGGAGAGCAGGAATTTGTCCTTTGACTAACACTTAAATCTGCTTAAGACATTTAATAAAGTGGAACAGAAGCTCCTTTCTAGGTAGAGAACTGAATTACCCTCTGGTCTTCCCTGAAAGGTTTTCTTTATTTGAATGGATTAAATGTGGCTTCTAGGCTTTTAAAATAACTCTCAAAGTGGAATGGTTTTCAGATGGTCCCTTACTGTGACTAATTACCAAAGAGGGTCAGGGCAATGGGTTTTGTCAGTCTTCCCTCTGACCTTGAGACTCCTTT
Source organism: Nycticebus coucang (assembly GCF_027406575.1). NCBI lineage: Eukaryota > Metazoa > Chordata > Mammalia > Primates > Lorisidae > Nycticebus > Nycticebus coucang. The sequence continues at coordinate 6,050,339 of NC_069795.1, read as the reverse complement.
GGGCGTGGTGGGCAAGTGATTTCTGGGTTGGCCTTCAGGGCTGAGTGCCTGCTGCAGAAACCCCCATGCTCACGAGCTGCTGCTTGGGTGGCACAGGGCCAGGCTGGGCAGAGAAGACTCACTAGGTCAAGTGCTCCTGGGGCTCGGCTCTGCTTTGTACTCTGGGGCCTCCCAACCTTCGGGGGAAGGCCTTGAGCTGGCTTTAAAGCAGGCTGCTTGTATGTCTCCTTCATCCCCTGTAGCAACATTTTTTTTTGGAGGGGGAATGACATGAGTTTAAGGAGCAGCGAGAAAAGTCAAGCCCAAATTTAGGACAATGTGAGAGAGTGGAGGTGGTCTGTGCGGGTGTCTAATTTACATTTCAGTATTAAAGTATGTCAGATGTGCCGGGAGCAATCTATGAGATGAACTGAAAGATAATTTAGCAAGGATCAAAATGCAGGCTTAAGTGTATTAGCTGGATCAGAAATCCTAACCCCCATGGCCCAAGTTTACGAAATGCATTGTGTTCTGTCCCTATTGGCCTCACTCTGCACAAGAAAAAAGACTCCTTTTGTTTAACAGGCCACCTGCAAAAGAGCCCCAGGAACAACGCCAGCCAGGCCCATGGTCTCTTCAGGTGTTTGGTTTTAAATTGTATTTCAAAAGAACTTATTTAGGAGGGCTGGGAGCAAGATTTTAATGCATAAAGGCAAACATCTGGAGGGTTGATTTAAAATAGGACACACACCATTGCCTTGTTTGGGAAGGGTGTGGGGAGATGGTTCCAGTTACCTAAGCCACTGACAGCTATTGCTTAGACTTGAGATCCCTTTGGCAAAAGCTTCCTTCAACCCCAAATCCCACTGTCACAGGCTCTCTTCTTGCTGTAGCTTGGCTGGGGCAGCTCAGTTCCAGCGGTATGGGTCTTTCTCTTGTGTAGCCATTGGCTGCAGCGAGAGGACTATGCTGTCCATGGAACGATTTGAAAAACACCAAGGACATTTCAGGGCAAATCCTTACCACTGAGACAGAAATACTGTCTGTTTAATTTATTATATGGCTCAAAACATGCAATCATCTCTAAGGAAAGTAAAAACAGGGAATGATATGGTTTGGACAAAGGTTTCTGAGGTGAGGCTATCCACACTTAAATCTTGAGGGTGAATTTAAAACAATTTTTGTCAATTGATCAAAAAATATCATGTGACACGGGTTTGGGGCTTACATAGTTTGTCATCATGGTAACCCTGCAGAAAGACAAATGCTAAAATGAAATAGTGCTAAGTTGAGAATGAGTATAGTTTTCTGCTTCCTGTGATGTCAGAGTAAACTGAAACAGATGCTAATGGTGGGTGGTTAGGCTCGTAGGAGCTATATCGTAGACTTGTTGTTAAACGCAGATTCTGAGGGGAATTGCATAATATCTGGATTTTGCAGTTGGCCCCAAAGACCCAGCAACAGGTCAGATGACAATGCAATTTCTTACGTAATTTTAACTTCATTTGGGGGTGTACCTGCAGCAAAGATATGGAAAGATCCAGCAAAAGTCCATTTGGCTCTGGGACCGCATGGTGCCAGTAGTCTGTGCCCTACACAGGGATGTGAAGCTCAGACATCACTCTCACGCTAACCCTCATACTTTCGGATGGGAAATAGACTGAAATTAAGCATAAAAATGTGTTTGCTAGGCTGATGATTGTCATGGATTCCCATAAAATTTGCTTCCCTGATCCTGCATTTCAGTAGCTAACGCTGTGGCATTAATAAGTTTCAGTTTTTCTCTTTTGATTTCTAAGAATGAGAGAATACAAGATGTATTGCTTTTTCAGAAAGAAAATAAATAACTCACAATTGATTTTATTAAAGGTTTAGTGCAGTAGTGAGGTCAAGATGAAAGGAAAACCTGGATTTTTTTTTTATAATGTGAAGACCCCAGAATTTATGTTAAATGCATTTTCTGTATTATTTTGTAAAATTTCAACTTCTGCTCTCAGGGCATCACTAGAGATGCTATCCTAGGTGGGTGATAGGCAATCTTTGTCCATGGTCCTGCTGCTCCGAGTTCACTGGCCATACTGAGCATGAATGATATTATCAGCGCAAGCCTGGGGCTTCCCATTAATTTAGAATGACCTTCCAGAAAGGGCTTCAAACTGGAGGGAAAGAGGGCTTTTAGGGAGGCACGTGGATGGGTTTATTACAGCCAACCGATGTTTAACCACAGCATTACAGGTCATGCTGTTAACGTCTTATGGGTTGCATGTTAGTGATCACAAATACCCACCTTGACAGTGAACTTCCCAACAGGGACAATTTTATGTCATCCACAAGGACTGGATGCTGGTTTGGCACTCAGAAATGTCCAGTTACTGAACGGATCAATACGCTTGGGGGTCTGGATTTGTCAGTTAATGTAACCAGTGGCCCATAGACCTGTGCTGGGAACACAGCTGGAGAGGACACGTCTGTCTTTTTCTCTTTACTCTGCATTTTCAGCCTGTGTTTGCCATTTCCATCCTTTTAAGTGGGAAATGGGTGCATTGTTAGAGACATAAAATGAATGCTCTCATGACAGTGAAAGAAAATGAGAAAAAGTGGGAAGAATCTTAACAGAAAGAACTCTTGACATTTGGGAAAATGTCAGGGAAAAGATAAGAATGGAGCGAGGGCTGTGGAAACCTAATAGCCTCTGTTCCGACGTTGTCTCCATTGAGATTATCTCACTGCAGGTAAGTTCACTGCAATTTGAACACAAGGGACTGTAGTTGGAGAGGCAGAGGCTGTGAATACCTTGAAAAATAGTTTGTGGCTTTGAAATAGAAAACCAACTTGACTGTGGTTAGAGGGGAGTCCAAGTGGGTCAGCTCCCATCTCGGAATCACAGTCACTCCACTTACTTGTAAAGCTTGGCATATTGTTGAAAGCAAAATATATCTAGCATACAAAAAGCAAGTGGCATGTGTAAATCTTTTAATTATCATTCAAAATTATCAATAATATACTCATGCTATTATTAATATTAATTACTATAAATTTTTATGGTAATTTATATTGGAATTTTTCACTATTTTAATTAATTTATATTAGAAATAGGAATATATATGACAATTCATATGCAAAAAGGAACATAATCGGATTTTTCCCCTGGGGAGTTTGAGATTGATTGCACATCCACAGACCTGCACAGTCTGATAGGATCTCAGGCAGACGTGATTTACCATTGTTCTTGCAATCTTTGGAATGAAGTGAGGGACAGACAATGAATAGAGAAAAATCTTCCATTCACTTGGGTATAGGTGGCTTTTGGGTACAGACACGGGAATGCTCTGTACGTCGTTGTTTTGTGCCACAACCAAAACGAGCTTCCCGTACATGCCGGTAGCCCAGTCCTGTAAACCCCACAGCCATTTCTGGGATGTTTTACATGAGCAATTCAGCATGAGTTACACATCTCAGGCATCTCTCTGCTTGTATCTGTCTTGCAAATAGTTCTAAATTTATTCTTCAGAATCTCACTGAATTACCTCTCATTCCATTTCTGAAGGGGAAACGCTTGGCTGTATTTATGACATTGCCCGTAGAAAAATCAATCAGCCACTAAATGCCATTATTTTGTATTTTACTCTTAAGCTGCCATCTCATAAATAAAAGGAAGATAGATGAGACTCAGAAAGCAGGGGGGTAATCGTCTGCTGATGGAGCGTCTAAGGGGAAGGGAGCAAAATGTATGAACCCTTCAAACATTGAACGAGGCAGTTTTCTTCACAAAGGAGCTAGAATGGAGGAGAGGGGAGCCAGGGGAGCCAGGGGAGCCCAGGTCTCTGCCCGGTTTCTGCCAGTTTTAGGGCAGTCTTGGACTTGGACAATACTAGTAGGTTTCTAGTTGTACACACTTTCAACTTCTGCCCAGTAGTTTGAAAGACATGTCTTTTGAAAGTTAAATATTGTTTGCAACTATCTGATAGCTAAAGTGAGATCTGGGCTGGTTTGAGATTATACTATTCCTATGTTACAATCCACATCTATTTATAATGTGGCATGACGCAAGAAATGGTCATCTGTCCTCAAAGCATCACACCTGCAGCTTGGCCAGTAATCTAAGTAAGTGACTAGTTATTTTAATTTTATATAACCCCTGAAAAGGGGACTCCGGAGGTTGACAATACCCATTAACGATTGTCTTAATCAAAGAAGAGTAAAGCTATTATGTCATTAGGAATTGTCAGAAAAATGTCACTTTTTTTTTCTTTAAATTTTGAGCCTGACAAAATGGCTGATTGAACTTAGGGTTTTCTTTTTATAATACCATTTCCTTACCCTTTTTTGATGCCCAGGGCAATCCCTGCTGCCCCGGGTGTTTGCATTACAGCAGCCCTGCCTCGGGCCACATGTGTGGGCGCCGGCCTCCGCAGAGACCTGCCCGTATCTGAGACAGGAGATGGTGTGGAGCCCTGCTCTAAAACTCAACTCACTCTGTGTTTCTATGAGTTTTAGGTGAAATGGCAGCGAGCAAGACTTCAGACCATAATGCTTTAGTAACATCTCTTCAAAACAGCTGAAGGTGATTTGGTCTGATTTTTGTCCCCTTGCCCAGTGAAATCCTTGTCACCTGTTCTCTCCCCTCTTCTGAGTTTTCCACAATTACCTGTCATTTTTCTAATAATAACTGTCTGATTCAGTATTTCAATTTTGGGGGAACTGTCTCCTTAGTCCTCCCTGAGATCCATGCTAGCACAAGAAATGGTGTCCACAATGATCAGACATTAATTGCGGGTCTCAGTGCTCTACAACAGGGGTGCCAGACCTTTTAATAATGTACCCCAATAGAAAAAAGTCAACTGTGTACATACAACAAATTTTTATTTATTTTATATTTATGTCTATGTGCCAGTATGCCAATGTATTAAGAGGAAATGGTTAATGGCAGAGTAGGGAAATCTATGATTCACGCAGTCCTGCTGGTCACTTATTTTGAGCCCAGGTTGATGCTGTGCTTGTTAAGCTTATGCTGGTGGTCACCAAGACATCACAGTCGCTGTGGTTGTTAAACTTATGCTGGTGGTCATGGAGATATCATAGTTGCTGTGGATGTTAAGCTTACGCTGGTAGTCATGGAGACATCACAGTCGCTGTGCTTGTTAAGTGTACACTGGTGGTCAGGAAGACATCACAGTCACTGTGCTTGTTAAGTGTACGCTGGTGGTCAGGAAGACATCACAGTCACTGCTTGTTAAGCTTACGCTGGTGGTCAGGAAGACATCACAGTTGCTGTGGTTGGTAAGCTTACGCTGGTAGTCATGGAGACATCACAGTTGCTGTGCTTGTTAAGTGTACACTGGTGGTCAGGAAGACATCACAGTCACTGTGCTTGTTAAGTGTACGCTGGTGGTCAGGAAGACATCACAGTCGCTGTGGTTGGTAAGCTTACCCTGGTAGTCATGGAGACATCATCACAGTCTCTGTGCTTGTTAAGTGTACACTGGTGGTCAGGAAGACATCACAGTCACTGTGCTTGTTAAGCTTACGCTGGTGGTCAGGAAGACATCACAGTTGCTGTTTGGTAAGCTTATGCTGGTGATCATGAACACATCACAGTCCCAGGAGGACTCTCTGCTCTCCCATCATTTCCTTGTAATTTGTGCTACCTTGTATTAGTATTATTTTCAATCTATGATTTTGCACAGGAATCTTTTTACTGTGGTGAAAACACATACAATTTACCATCTTAACCATTTTTAAACACACAGTTCAGTGGTGTTCAGTATGATGACATTGCTGTAGAACAGATCTCCAGAAGCTTTTTTTCTTGTGAAACTGAAACTCTGTCCACATTAAACAACTACTGCCTGCTCCCCCTTTCCCAGCCCCTGGCAACCACCATTCTGCTCTCTATCTCGATGAATCTGACTGCTTGGGGACTTCCTATGAGTGGAGTTACACAGTATTTGTCTTTCTGTGACTGGCTCCTGTTACTTAGCCTTCCAGGTTCATCGATGCAGTGGGAGGTGAGTATATAGGACATTTAGAAAGTGCAGATCTATTGTGGGAAGATGAGTTTAGTTAAAGGCGGACTGAAAAATCTGTAAATCCTTTTCATGGAGCACCCGGAACCATGATGGAGCACCTAGAACCACGACACAGCACCTAGAACCACGACGCAGCACCTAGAACCACGACGCAGCACCTGGAACCACGACGGAGCACCCCGGACCACGACGGAGCACCCCGGACCACGACGGAGCACCCGGGACCACGACGGAGCACCCGGGACCATAACGGAGCACCTGGAACCATGATGGAGCACCTGGAACCCTGACGCAGCATGCAGGGGTTATCTGGGACTGAGTCAAGAGTGAGGGTGTCTGGGACAGTCGCCGGTTGTGGGACACCTGCTCTTTCCTCTGAACCAAAGGATTATATCAATTTTTAATTGATCTTAGATCCCAAACATATATAAATATACACTCAAAAGTTTTCTTCACCATGTGTGGTTGTGACAGTGAAGCATCTTACAACCCCAGAGGTGCCGTTTGCATGGTGGACTGTGCCGACAGCATCCCCTGGAGCTGTTCTGTGTACAACCTGTGCACCTGAACAGGTGGTCCTGCCCCTCCTGGGGTGTAGTCAGCCTGCTTGAGGACCTGGAGAAAGACTGTCATTTCTCCGGTGCCACTTGGAATCAGAAAAGTGAAGGAGGCCATAGTTGTCATTTCATTCAAAATAGTCATTTTAAAATAGGGGACTTCGTGCCTAAAGAGTGATCTTGTTCACAATCACAGAGCTTTTTGAGGAAAAGCCAGTGAAGGTTTCGCATCCACATTTCCTACTCTATTAAATTTCTCATTTTCTGTCATATTCCGAGTAAAACCCAATTTCTTTTATACCTGTCTGAATTCCATATAGGGCTTGGACCAGGAATATATTAAAAATAACATTATCTGGGATATTTTATTAGTCTTGAGTGAAAAAAAAGAATAACCCAGAAATCTTGACAAAGCCGTTCCTTTCTTCTCCAGATCTTCAACTCTTGTTTCTAGGGACCGACTGTGATTTCCTTGCTGACCCGTCACCCTCTCATCCCAGTTGCACGTGGCGAAGCTGATAAATGTTGATGTTGCCATTACCATGGAATAGTTCATTAAGAGCATTTTTGGCAAAGCCTGGTAGAGTTTCCTTGACTTAGGGGTTGTAACAATTACCTTTATACATTACTTATTCTCCAGGGCTTTGTTTGAAAAAGAAAGAGCATGTTGAACCCCAAAGTATAAAACTCTTGGAAAATGTTTGTCCGGAGAAAGGTGGCGCTTTCTATGGTTAAAATGATTGCATATGTAATTAGTAATCCCATATTTTGTCATTCACATTTCTTTTTGTCTTTTATATCATGGAATTTTATTTTATTTTATTTGATATTTATTTGATCATGAAATTTTAAAAGAGGCCATGTCTTCTATACCCCTTTTTGTCTCCAGAATATATTATTGACTATTTGGGCTCTGTTAACGTATTATATTTTCTTTAAAAGTAAAAAAAATCTCTTCAATACATTGGAAATAGATTTATATGAGGACAGTCAGTTATATTTTTGGAATCGTACACAGGGTTGTAAGCTTTACATGTTCTAATTGTGAGAGACCTGTGATGGCTTTGCCTTCTGCGAGAGCCCCGCGTCTGTCCAGGGTGACGGTGTCGCGCCCGCACCTCACAGCTTCCACTAGCTCTCCTCACCACCGTTAGTATTTTCTTGTCTTTGAAGTTTGCTCCAGGGATGGGCTCATCCTTATATTTATAGCTCTGTTCTCACATATGCATAAGTCCTGTCAAAATATCTAGATAATACAGCGTCACATCTCAAATATTATTTCTGGCGATGTTCTGTACCTCAGAAATGTGGGCTATTTTACCTCTCGTTGAGGATGTCTTGAAATAGATGTAGCAATTTGCTAAGCACCTCCACCAAATACCTCCTTCCAGTTCATAGTTACTTTTCATCTTGATTTAATCTTTCCCATCAATAAAGCGTATTCCTTTCATTTTTTAAAGCACTATTTTATGAATTTCCATGTCATCATTTTTTTGCTGAGTTCTTGGTGAAAGCCAGATTTGTCTGAAATACATATAAGAGTTCCCCCCACAGCTGAATTTTGGATACGAATTTGAATTTTTACATGACAAGAATATAGATGCAGCCTAATGTAACTTCAGCGGCACAAGACGTGGCCTCAGGGACCTCAGCTCTGGCAAGCCAGACCTGGGTGGAAGCGTCCAGAAGAGCTCCAGCAACAGTGAGGCAATTTAAAGACAAGCCACCCTCCTGGGATCCTTCCCTCCTGCCCAGCCCTGCCTCAATCTCTCCTGTGGTGACAGTGGCTCAGAGTTAGGATGTCCATGACAGTCTGTGATGGGGGGGAAGGTGAGACCAGTAACACAATTTGTGGGTCTGGTGAAAAATCAATGCTGTGCCTTTATTAAACTTTACTGAGTATTTTAAGACGGTGAGAGGCGTTAGTTAGACCAAGTGCAGGGCTTTCTAAGTGTGGTCCCGTGCTACTTTGAGAGTTGCACTTCCGTGAGACCAGCCCTGGGTTAAGGTTACTTTGTAGTGAGACCAAGGGGATAGAACTGATGAAACATAATTCCATTATCCATGCTGTGTCTGGTGCCTTATATGTATATAGTTTTTCCCTGTCCAAGCAGAAGCTTTTGAGATGGCCCAAGCCTGACCACAGATGTAGGCAGAGTCAAGAGCTTTTCACCAAATCTGATGGAGACTTCAGGCTGGCTCTGAAGACGCTCACCTAGTGATATGCTTGAATAGGCAATTGTCTAGTTCAAGGGTCAGCTTGGCTGGTACTGAGGACTATTTCAATGATGAAGTAATAAAATTGACTCAAAACCATGTGGAGTGTGTGTGTGTGTGTGTATTTTTTAAAGGCCATAAGAATGATAAACCATTTCTTTGAATTCTCCTGAGTATTGATCATTCAGAGGAAAGCTTCCAGTGGCCAGTTTCGTTCTGAGACTTTTCATGCTATTAAGTCTTCAGTCCTCACTTCTTCCTGAGAGTGTTCAGGGGGATACAGAACACAGATGTAGACTTGTTCAATTAAAGAAACATTTTTTCATACTTTGGGAACAAAAGAGGTCTATATAAATAATGGCTGGATCAATATGTGCAGATAGGAGGCAATTTGGTGTGAACTTTGGCCATTCATAAGTCAGGTCCCCAAAAGACAACCTTTTGAGTAAATTAGAATTCAATTTATGTTCTGGTAAATTAAATTCTTATGGATTTTGGAGAGATTTGAAAGAAAATATGGAGGAAATATCCATTATGAGGGAGGCACAGCCGTTAGACTGAGTTGGTAGGAGAGGTAGCAGTGATGATGGTGGCAGTGACGGTGGTGAGGGTGGAGATGCTGATGGTAATGTCAGTGGTGATGGTGTGTATGATTTTTTTTTTTTAAATGGGGAGAGTGGGATGGCGCCTGTGGCTCAGTGAGTAGGGCTGGCCCCACATGCCAAGGGTGGTGGGTTCAAACCCAGCCCCGGCCAAACTGCAACAGAAAAATAGCCGGGCGTTGTGGCGGGCGCCTGTAGTCCCAGCTGCTCGGGAGGCTGAGGCAAGAGAATCGCTTAAGCCCAAGAGTTAGAGGTTGCTGTGAGCTGTGACGCCACGGCACTCTACCCGAGGGCGGTACAGTGAGACTCTGTCTCTACAACAACAACAACAAAATAAATAAATAAATAAATAAAGGGGAGAGTGTTAGAATTTTCACCTCCCTAGAGAGCAGCTGATGAATGTTCTGTATAACTTTCTACCTTTCTTTTTCTCTGTATCTCATTGCACTTCTTGAGTTGCTTCAGCTGATAGAGGAGAAAACATTTCCTTTCTCCCAAAAGTGTACAACCTCAGTCTTCTACTGTTTTCTGAAGCTTTTTTGGTATTAGTTGAGTGGGGGAACAAACCCAGCTGTTTCTTTATTATGAAAAAAGAAAGTCTCTGGCTTCTGCAGCTTGGAACACCCCCTCGGGGAGGAGCGCGTTAGTCGCACACAGTGGCAAGTCAACATCTGCCTTTCTTCACGAGACGTCCTTACGGAAGAGTGGGCGCTGGTGCTCGTATTCCCCAGGAGTCTGAGAAGCTGCTTAAAGATGTGAAAGGCAGACCAGGACGGGGGAGAGAGTAAATTCTGGAGCAAGGCCCGTTTTTATGGTCTTGGGTCCCTTTTCTCCTCATAGATGCCCGTCACGTGTGTCCACAGATCTGGCGTCAGCAGACTCTGGACACCATGTCATGCCTTATCAGGGTCCTTGACAGTCCTGTGTAATGTATTTATCCCATCTTTTTCCTAAAATGGCCCAATTATTTTCACATGCAGAGTTTTGTGTGTTGTCATTCATTTCCACAATATTGCTCTAAATTAAAGCATGGTCTCCACTCTGCAACCAGGTGAACTGAGGCACACGATGTCAGCATTGTTGGTGGCAAAAGGGGTTGTCAAAGTCAGGTTTTCCTTTAACCTAGCTGATGTTTTCCCCTCTAGACCAGACACTGGTTGGTGTGGCCACTGCTCAGACTTCCAAGTGGGTCTGCCCAGAGTCAAATTCCATCTGACCCTTGCCCCCCAGCAGTCACATCCTTGGACACATGACTAAACCTCTCCGTGTCTCAAGTTTGGTATTGTCCAGTTGGAATAATGGTAGTATCCACCTCACAGGATCATTTCACAGAATTGCTAAGCTGTTGCTATTGCATTGCATTTGCAGACAGTGCCTTGTTGCAAAGAGAGGAAAATGTCTTAGCTAAACTTGGGAATGTCATGTATTCATTCAGCTCTAAATGTGCGCTTCTGTTGGGTAACAACAGATTTGGCTTGTGTTCTTTCTTTTGCACACCTTTTAGTTCACTTAACAAGGACACTGAGTGCAGCACCAGGTTATGACTGTTCAGTGTGTCAGAGCCAGGGAGGCCATGGACGGCTCAGGATGGATGGCTGCTTAGGGTCTGCAGGGCAAGACTCTCTGGCTGTTGGGGTGTTTTCATTCTCTGCTTTTTGGTCATTCTTTTGCTTTATTTGATTACACCTGGCAAGGCATTTGACTAGCTGTGTTGGGGAAGAGATGAGGAATGGAAGACTGGTGTCACTTTGAGAGCAAAGAGAAGATATGTCTGTCTCTGCGGCCAGTTGCCGAAATCTGGGAGGACCACAATGCAGCGTCTCCAGCCTTTGAAGTATAAAAGTCCTTGAAAAATCACATCATTATAGGAAGGACAGGCAAGCTTGGCATTCTCGGAATTATTACATTATGGATTTCCTGTAGTTCTAGAAAACTGGCCCTGCCTGATTTCCCTAATCAGCTGAACAAGGCAGACTTGGCCTTGAACGAGTCAGTTACAGGCACAGCTCAGCTTCTTGTTTTATGTTGACCTTTCCTTGGCAGTTTTCCGGCCTTTATCTAACTCTTGGCATCTGCTTGGTCAGCCATAACTTCTAGGATTGGAAGAGAAAACAAATCTCTTCTGTCTTTCTCTACCCTGCATGGATTGGTACCTTCTGTGTACACTGAGGTTACGATACTGTGACAAGCTTTTGGATATCTGTCCCTTTGTCTGAAAGCCCACTGTTGTCATTTTTCCAATCACAGCAGCTGCTCTGGCTCGCACCTGGCCTTCATGCTCACAGCCTTTATTTTATTTTATTTTGTGGTTTTTGGCTGGGGCCGGGTTTGAACCTATCACCTCTGGTATATGGGGTCGGTGCCCTACTCCTCTGAGCCACATTCTTTATTCTGAGGCTAATCTAAGGCTCTGCCCCAAGTACCAGAGAACAATAAAGGAAATGGGGTGAGTGGAGAAGCATTTCTTTGGGTGCAATTCAGATGCAAAGGGTGGACAGATATCTTTATCCATGCATTGTTCTAGCACCTTCCAGAGCTGTGGGGCTTCCCCTTGCTGAGGGTAGGTCGATTTGGCTGTTGCCAGGATAAACCGGGGTGCCAATTGCCTTGTGCCTTCTTTTTTTTATCATTAAATCATAGCTGTGTACATTTGTGTAATCAAAGGGTACAGTGTGCTGGTTTCATATACAATCTGAAATATTCTCATCAAACTGTTCCATATAGCCTTCATGGCATTTTCTTAGTTATTGTATGTAGGCATTTGTATTCTGCCTTTAGTAAGTTTCGCCTGTACCCATTCTAAGATGCACTGTAGGTGTGGCCCCACTCATTATCCTCCCTCCACCCTAACCTCCCCCCTCCCTTCCCCTTCCTTGGCCCTTTCCTCATAGTCTTGTGCTATAGTTGGGTTATAGTCTTCATGTGAAAGCTATAATTTAGCTTCACAGTAGGGGTGAGTACATTGGATACTTTTTCTTCCATTCCTGAGATACTCTGCTAAGGAGAATATGTTCCAGCCCATCCATGTAAACATGAAAGAGGTAAAGTCTCCATCTTTCTTTAAGGCTGCATAGTATTCCATGGTATACATGTACCACAATTTGCTAGTCCATTCGTGGGTCGATGGGCACGTCTTCCATGACTTAGCAATTATGAATTGGGCTGCAATAAACATTCTGGTACAAATGTTTTTGTTATATTGTGATTTTTGGTCTTCTGGGTATAAACCTAGTAAAGGAATTACAGGATCGAATGGCAGATCTATTTTTAGGTCTCTAAGTAGTCTCTAAACATCCTTCCAGAAGGAACGTATTAGTGTGCATTCCCACCAGCAGTGTAGAAGTGTGCCCTTTTCTCCACATCCACGCCAATATCTCTGGTCTTGGGATTTTGTTATGTGGGCTAATCTTACTGGGGTTAGGTGATATCTCAAAGTAGTTTTGATTTGCATTTCTCTGATGATTAAGGATGATGAGCTTTTTTTCATGTGTTTGTAGATTGTGCACCTGTCTTCTTTAGAGAAGTTTCTCTTCAAGTCCCTTGCCCACCCTGAGATGGGATCACTTGTTCTTTTCTTGCTAATACATTTGAGTTCTCTGTGGATTCTGGTTATTAGACCTTTATCGGAAGTATAACCTGCAAATATTTATTCCCATTCTGAGGGCTGTCTGCTTGCTTTACTTACTATGTTCTTGGCTGTGCAGAAGCTTTTTAGTTTGATCAGGTCCCAGTAGTGTATTTTTGATACTGCTTCAATTGCCTGGGGAGTCCTCATCATAAAACATTCACCCAGGCCAATTCCTTCAAGAGTTTTCCCTGCACTTTCTTCAAGTATTTTTATAGTTTCATGTCTTAAGTTTAAATCCTTTATCCAGTGAGAGTCTATCTTAGTTAATGGTGAAAGGTATGGGTCCAGTTTCAATCTTCTACAGGTTGCCAGCCAGTTCACCCAGCACCATTTGTTAAATAGGGAATCTTTTCCCTACTGAATGTTTTTGATTGGCTTGTCAAAGATCAAATAACGGTAAATAGCTGGATTCATCTCTTGGTTCTCTATTCTGTTCCAGACATCTACTTCTGTTTTTGTGCCAATACCATGCTGTTTTGATCACTATCGATTTATAGTACAGTCTCAGTCTGGTAGTGTGATTCCTCCTGCTGTGTTTTTATTGCTGAGTAATGTTTTGGCTATTTGAGTTTTTTTCTGATTCCATATAAAATGAAATATTTTTTTAAGATCTTTAAAATATGACAATGGAACTTTAATAGGAATTGTATTAAAATTAGATATTGCTTTGGGTAGTATGGACATTTTAACAATGCTGATTCTTCCCAGCCATGAGCATGGTATGTTTTTCCATTTGTTAACATCTTAAGCTATTTCTTTTCTTAAAGTTTCATAGTTCTCTTAGTAGAGATCTTTCACATCCTTTGTTAGATATACTCCCAAAAATTTCATCTTCTTTGGCACTACTGTGAAAGGAATAGAGTCCTGGACTGTTTGTTCGGCTTGGTTATTGTTGGTATATATAAAGTCTACAGATTTATGGGTGTTGATTTTGTAGCCTGAGACATTGCTGTATTCCTTGATCACTTCTAAAAGTTTTGTAGTACGATCCCTAGTGTTTTCCAGATATACGATCATATCATCTGTGAAGAGTGAAAGTTTGATCTCTCCTGATCCTATGTGAATACCCTTGATCGCCTTTTCTTCCCTAATTGCAATGGCTAAAACTTCCATTACAATGTTAAAGAGCAATGGAGATAATGGGCAACCTTGCCTGGTTCCTGATCTAAGTGGAAATGATTTCAATTTAACTCCATTCAGTATGATATTGGCTGTGGGTTTGCTGTAGATGGCCTCTATCAGTTTAAGAAATGTCCCTTCTGTACCAATTTTCTTAAGTGTTCTGATCATGAAGGGATGCTGGATATTATCAAAAGCTTTTTCTGCATCAATTGAAAGAATCATATGGTCCTTATTTTTTAGTTTGTTTACGTGTTGAATTACATTTATAGATTTACGTATATTGAACCAGCCTTGAGACCCTGGGGTAAATCCCACTTGGTCATGGTGTATAATTTTTTTGATGTGTTGTTGGATTCTGTTTGTTAGGATCTTATTGAGTATTTTAGCATCAATATTCATTAGTGATATTGGTCTATAATTTTCTTTTCTTGTTGGGTCTTTCCCTGGTTTGGGGATCAAGGTGATGTTTGCTTCGTAGAATGTGTTGGGTAATATTCCTTCTTTTTCTATATTTTGGAAGAGATTTAGTAGTATAGGTACTAGTTCTTCTTTAAAGGTTTGGTAGAATTCTGACGTACAGCCATCTGCTCCTGGGCTTTTCTTTTTAGGGAAATTTTGTATAGTTGATGCTATTTCAGACCTTGATATAGGCCTGTTCAACATTTCCACTTTGTTCTGGCTAAGTCTTGGTAGGTGGCATACTTCCAGTTATTGGTCGATTTCTTTCAGATTTTCATATCTCTGAGAGTAGAGTTTCTTGTAGTATTCGTTAAGGATTTTTTGAATTTCTGAGGGGTCTTTTGTTATTTCATCTTTACCATTTCTGATTGATGAAATTAGAGATTTTACTCTTTTTTTCCTGGTTAGGTTGGCCAAAGGTTTATCTATTTTATTGATCTTTTCAAAAAACCAGCTTTTGGATTTATTGATCTGTTGTATAATTCTTTTGTTTTCAATTTCATTTAGTTCTGCTCTGATTTTGGTTATTTCTTTTCTTCTGCTGGGTTTGGGGTTGGAGTGTTGTTCCTTCTCCAGTTGCTTGAGATGTCCCATTAAGTTATTAACTTCCTCGCTTTGTTTTCTTGAGGAAGGTTTGCAGTGCTATAAATTTCCCTTTTAGGACTGCCTTTGCGGTATCCCAGAGGTTCTGATAATTCGTGTCTTGCTTGTTGTTTTGTTTAAAAATTTGGTGATTTCCTTCTTAATCTCATCTATAACCCATCTATCCTTCAGCATAAGGTTGTTTAGCTTTCATGTTTTTCTATGGGTATGCAGGTTCCTGTTGTTATTGAGTTCAACTTTTATTCCATGATGGTCGGAAAAGATGCAAGGAATAATTTCTATTTTTTTAAGTTTGTTGAGGTTAGATTGTGGCCTAGGATGTGGTCAATTTTGGAGTATGTTCCGTGGGCAATGAGAAGATGTGTATTCAGTTTTGTTGGGATGAAATGGTCTATAGATGTCTGTTACGTCCAGATGTTGAATGGTTAATTTTAAGTCTAAGATTTCTTTGCTTAGCTTCTTTTTGGAGGATCTATCCAGCACTGCTAAAGGGGTGTTAAAATCTCCAACTACTATGGAACTGGAGGAAATCAAGTTGCTCATGTCTGTTAGCATTTCTCTTATAAATTGAGATGCGTTCTGGTTGGGTGCATAAATATTAATAATTGAAATATCATCACATTGAGTATTACCTTTAACAAATATGATGTGTCCATCCTTATCCTTCCTTATTTTGGTTGGTTTAAAGCCTATTGCATCTGCGAATAGGATTGCAATGCCTAATTTTTTTCTGCTTTCCATTCGCCTGGAGTATAGATGACCATCCCTTCACCTTGAGTCTAAATTTGTCTTTTAATGTAAGATGTGATTCTTGTATGCAGCAGATACCTGGCTTGAGTTTTTGTATCCAGTCAGCCAACCTGTGCCTCTTTAGAGGACCATTTAAACCATTCACATTAATTGAGAATATTGATAAGCCTTTCGACAGTCCAGTGGACATTTTTAATCCTTTTGTGACTATGGAAGTTGGAATTTGATCAAAATTTTCTGGGTGGGTTTACTTTTGTGGAGGAGGATTATGCTGGTCTTTATGGAGGATAGGTCTGAGAATATCCTGGAGAGCTTGTTTAGTTATGGCAAATTTCTTCAACATGTGAATGTCATTGAAGTATTTAATTTCTCCGTTATAAATGAAACTCAGTTTAGCTGGGTACAGGATCCTGGGTTGAAAGTTATTTTGTTTTAGGAGATTAAAAATCAATGACCATTCTCTCCTAGCTTGAAAGTTTCAGCAGAGAGATCTGCAGTTATTCTAATATTCTTGCCCTTGTAGGTGATGTTTTCCTTTTGTCTGGCTGCTTTCAGAATTTTCTCCTTCATTTTAACTTTAGTGAAATTGATTATGATGTGTCTGGGGGATGTCTTATTTGGGTTGAGTCGTGCTGGAGTTCTGAAACTGCTATCTGAATTTCAGAATCTCTTGGCATGTCTGGAAAGTTCTCCTTCATAATCTCATGGAGAAGAGACTCTGTGCCTTGTGAAGCCACTTCCTTGCTTTCAGGGATCCCTATAAGACGAATATTAGTTTTCTTATATCCCAGAGCTCTCTGAGAGAGTGATCTGTTTTTGCCCTCCATTTCTCTTCCTCTTTGAGAGTTTGGGAGTCTTCGAAAGCTTTGTCTTCAATGCCAGAAATCCTTTATTCTGCTTGCTCCATTCTGTTACTGAAGGATTCTACTGTGTTTCTCAGATCTTTGAGGGCTACAACTTCTTGTCTCAATGTGTGAAAATCTTTGGTCATTTGGTCTTTGAATTCATTGAATTCTTGAGATATCTTTTGGGTTACTGCTTGGAATTCTAATTCGATCTTATTTGCTATCAGATTCTGAATTTGATTTCTGACATCTCAGCTATTTGTTTGTGCATGGGATCTTGTGCCGTGTCTGCCCCATTGATCCTTGGGGGAGTTGATCTACTCTGATTATTCATATCGCCAGAGTTTTTCTGTTGATTTCACCTCATGATTGTTTTTCACCGTTGCCTCTGGCTGTCCTCAGAGTTGGGTAGGTGTCTCTCCAAGATTAAACTCCAGCGGGATCATTCTATTGTTGCTGGATCTTTGTAGCGAGTGACCCTGTGTAGTTCTTCTGGGGCTTCCCCAGCCAGGGAGTTCTGGTTGTGGAAGCAGCTCTGGAGTGTGACACACCCAGATCCAGCAATAGGGTGGGAGGTGGTGTGCACGTTCTGGGAGAGCCTGGCACCCGGTGACTTTGGACAGAGAGCCCAAGGCTCCAGCAGTCTTTGGCCAGGAAAAGGGCTCTGCACAGAGGCAGGGAGGGCTCCAGAGGCACACAGCTACCAGAGTTCCTGGCCAGACAAGCAGGCTCGTGTGGAGGCAGGGAGGGTACAGAAGGGAGGATGCAGGGTTGTGCGGCTCCCACAGTTCTGGTCATGGCATGTGGAGGCAGGTGGGTGCGGGTCGGGCGTCACGGCGCAGCTCTTATGGAGGTCCAGGTGGCACCAAGCCCAGGAGTTTGAGGTTGCTATGAGCTGTGATGCCATGGCACTCTACCCAGGGCAATAGCCTGAGGCTCCAGTGTGCCAAAACCAGTCTCACTCTGCCCCTGAGGGTTAAAGCTATAAGGCTGCTCAGTCCCCGACTTTAGTCTGCTCAGTCACTAGGTTACTAGCTCCCGCCCGATCCTTGCTCTGCGACCCTGAGGGCGGAGCTTGCTGGGGCAGTTCTCTTACAATGGCTCCCTGTGGCCCACAGCCGAACACTATTAGCTCTGTTTGGCTCAGCGGCTCAATTTGGGGCCCTAGACAATGCCCAAAGTTCTTTGCACTCCTGCTCAAGCTCTCCCCAAGGCAGTTCAACTGAGTGCCAAGTCCAAAAACACTGAAACAGTTCATAGGTAAGGCCTTTCTGGTTTGCACTTTTACTGCTGCTTGTACTTACAGCTGCCAGCAGGATTAGGTCGATCGAACACACGCAACCACTTGCCAGTTTTCCACTGTTTTTGTCCTCCTCTTGGGGTCTAGAAGTCCCTTGCTGACTCCTTGTATTCTCAAAGGGATCAATATAGGCAGATCCCACCAGCTAGAGATGCCTGGAGTCTTGTCTCCCCAGAATCATCGTGCCCAGTTGCAGGGAAGCTGTTACTCGGCCGCCATCTTGCTCCACTGACTGAAATTATAATCTTGATTGAGTCTATAATTTGGTGTTTAGTCAAGGCCTGTGGTAGCAGATACAATTCGAGCTTCCAGGGCTTTGCCGGGCTTCTCTCAGGAAACTGCTGCAATTCTCCAAGAGTCTTCAAGTTATATTCAAGTTAAAGTCATTTCTTCTATTCTTCTACTAGCATGGTCATCTTTGCTGGTGACCATTATTGATACTTTCTGATTGTGTTTTGAAGAACACACAGATCCTGCAGGAAGAAGCTTGTCCCTGTAAGCCTGTTTCTTCAGAAATGTGTTGCCTTGGAATCAAGCACCACAGTGAATCTAAAAATCTTGAAAGTTTTTGGCTTTCAGAATCTTTCCACAGGACACAGGGAAAAGTATATCCACTCACACGAAGACCAGAAAGTCTATGTGGCCTAAATACTCAGTTCTCAGACCTGCTGCCTTGTAGCCAGGACCATCGGGCACTGCCTGGTCCCTTTGTTCAACCTGAGACCTATGGAGAGCCCACAGGTTGAGTCAGGACACAGATGTGGCAGAAGGGCCGCTGAGCGGGAGCTCTTCCAGCTTCCGTCCGCTTCTACTCGGCTTCCCCTTTGCCCTTCCTTGTGCCCTCCTCCTGTGTCCTCCCTTCTAGAAAAAATAAGCTGGAATTTTTAACAACCTTACAGAATGCATCCACCAGACTCAGAGGCCCAGAGAAATTTCAACCAAAATTAACAACTTAAAAACATAGGTAGAGGGGCGGCACCTGTGGCTCAAAGGAGTAGGCCGCCGGCCCCATGTACTGGAGGTAGCGGGTTCAAACCTGGTGCTGACCCAAACTGCAAACAAACAAACAAAAACAAAATATAGGTTAAGGCTCTGTCCTTTATCAGAAAAATGATCACAAATATTAACATTCTTTCTTGGGATTCTCTTAACAGCCATGTGAGGTACATGTTTTGTTTTATTTTATTTATTTTAGTTCAGTGTAAAAAGGTGAGATGAAGTCCAGATGAAGAAGCTGAGGAGAAAAAGCCTTTATTCCCACTCACTCAGCCATATGTGGGATCTGCGCTTTACCCCTCAGCGCCTCCTCAAACTGCTGAGCACAGCATCTTTCTTTCATTACCCGACTGTCCTGCAAGTTGAACACAGTGGGATAGAAAGAGGCGTGATTCCATCCAAGTCTGTTTTTACCATTCCTTTGCTGTCTGATTTCTTTTAGGAACCAGATTTATGCCATCTGAGCATTTTTACCTTATTTAATTCTTACACCCTGATGAAGTAGATATATTCTTTTTTAAAATTTCAAATGAATAGGAGGATACAAATTTTAAGGTTACATTGTTCTCACTTGCAGGGTGCAGGTCCAGTTGTAAAAGAATATTCTTATTCCCATTTTATAGAAACAGAAACTGAAGCTCAGAGAAGTTAAGTGACCTCCGTAGTGTCACACAACCGCCATGTGACAGGGCTGGGATATCCTGGACAATATGATTCCAGGACACTTTCTCTTAAAGTCAATGATTGAGGTGTAACCTATGTACAGTAAAATTTAATCCTTTTAGTTTTACGGTCAATGGGTATTGACACGTATCCAGTCTTATAATTGAGATCTGGATGGTCCCATCCCCTTGCAAAGTTCCTTTCTGTGCCTGGGAAGTCAGCCCTTACCTAATACCCTTCGCCCTGGAGCCTGCATCCTCACAGCACATTCTAAATTCAGGTAAGCCCCATCACGATTCAAGGCTTTCAATCACCTTGAGAATAGCATGGTCATGGAGGCTTATAAATCAATTAAATCACACAGGGCAATGATTTCCAAATGGTGTTTTATAACAAATAGATGAAATATTAGGAAAGTAACAAGAGGACACAGAGGGGCCCAAGTTCCTGGTCTCTGGAACTTGTTCCAGGATCTCAGACAGCAGGGGGCATTTGGCGAGTAGGAGCGGCTGGCTTTTGCACTGCAGCCTCAGCCCTAAACTTGAATTGGGTTTCTGCCCTGAGACTTCTTAAACTGGTACAACAAATACCCTCTGCTCTGGGGTCTGCTCAACCATGTCCAGCAGACCCAGGTCATGGGGAGGTGACTGTCCACACGGCAGCCAGGAGAGGAGCCTGAGGCCCGGCCAAGCTCTGGCTGCCCCCCTGGGCTGCCCTGCCCACAGCTTGTCCCCTGCCAGGCACTGCCCCCACATAAGCGGCTGGGAGAGGGACACCGCACCAGGCAGCCAGGGAGACCTCTGGCTCAGGATTAGAGAAGGGTTCCAGGGATATGGTTTTAGCAGGACACTTCCCTTGTTTCTAGCCCAGGGATAGTGTTGTGTCTCATGTGGTTTGGGTTCAGGAGAGAATCCAGCCCATGCCCACGGAATTGCACCTGCTATGTGCTCTGGGCTCAGAGGCTGGGGTGCCCTCTCTCTCCTCTGGGTTGAGGGCCAGGGCTGGCCTCAGGGGTGCAGCTTTCTTTTTTGGGTGTCCCTTTATCAGCCGTGTGATAAAGCGCCCTTTATCACATGGCGCTATCTGCATCTCTTAATTGGCTTTCCAGAGCTGCCTTCATAAAGTACCCCAAGCTGGGCAACCGAAACAGCAGAAATATGTTATTTCATAGCTATGGAACCAGAATTTTAAAATGAAGGTGTCTATCTGGTCACGATGGCTCACACCTGTCATCCCAGCACTTTGGGAAGCTCAGGTGGGAAGATGGCTTGAGGCCAGGAGTTTGAGTTGAGACCAGCCTGGGCAACACAGTGAGACTCCATATCTCTACAAAAAAAAAAAAGAGAGAAAATTAAAATGAAGATGTCTGCAGGTTGGGTTCTTGTGAGGCTGTGAGGGAAAGAACAGGTTCAGGCCTTTCTCTTTGGCTTGTAGACAGCAGTTGTCACCCTCTCTTCAAATCGTCTTCCCTCTGTGCAGAGCTTTCTCTGTGTCCAAACTGTTCCTTTTTATAAGAACCCCAGTTGTACTGGAATGGGGCTCCCTAATGAACTCTTCTTAACTTGATTACTTCTGCAAAGACTCCCATCTCCAAAGAAGGTGGCACTCTGAGGGACTAAGGGTTAGGACATTGGATGAATTTTTTGAGGGGAGATTGCAGTCCATTCCATGACACTGTAAAGTTGTAGTGGCCTCTGCCCACTTCAAGGCCATTCCTAACCTTCTACGTTGTTCATTATCAAAGGAACACACACCTGGCTGCAACTCTTTGTTGAGCTGAGTTGAATAAACAAAGCAAAGTGACTTTATTGGCATGTATAAGACAGAGGATATGCAACCCTCCAAGTGAACTCAACAGCATGGGAGGGACATTTCACATCGTCACATCTGAGATGTCAGATTGTACACACGGGTCATTAAATAGCAACTGTTCTTTAAGTTGCAACATACACTTGCTATGAAATTGTGTGCATAGCACATAGCCATTTTTATAAGACCGAAAGTGTATTTATGTTACATCCACACAGGAAAAAGATTTAAAGAGAATATTCTGAAGTATTAACATGGATTAACTTTGATTAGTTGAATGGTAGGTGGCTCATTGCTCTCTTCCCTGTGCATTTATTTTCTAAAATTTTCACAATGATTATATTCTATTTTTGCAAATAGAAAACAGTGTTCTTTAAAATGAAAATTGGTACAAAGAAGGGTTTTTAGGGAAGAAGATACTGATTAAAAATATAATTGTGGCATAAAGTATAAAATGAAATTCAATTAAGTACATCACCGATACCTTCGTGAACGGTTTGCCTGAACTGCAGCGATGCCAATTAATTCTCTTACGGTAAAGGTCAGGATAAAAAGGGTAGGAATAGAAGGTGGCATTTGAGGCAGAATTCCAGCCGTTAGGTCTCTCGTAGGTGAAAGGAGTGTAGAGGAAGGACTGGAAAGGTTAATGCCTTGGAAGATCCCATCACTTTATTTTTAAACCAATTTAAAAAAGAAAAAACCCTTCCAGCTGAAGTTTTCTTTTGACATAAATTTCTACACCTTTAGGGATTAAATTAATGCTCAATTTTTGGAATGTTATTCAGAGAATTATAGATGATTTAAAAATATCAAGTGGCAAGAAATTAAATCTATTTTGGCCTTATCCCAAAATGTTGGCATAAACGTCTCTTCTGCTCTGCAGACAGATTCAGCAGCTTCGATTTGGAAAGTGCCTTTAATGATGTGCCTTTGATGTCCCAGAGAAGCCATTTGCTTAATGATTGTGGTGGCCCGGGAGCAATCAGCGACCTGCTGGCCGCTGGGCTGTTAGCCCATCTCACCGCATGGTTGCTGCGGTTATGTCCCCAGCTTCATTTAAAGACTGATCATCTAAGACACGATCCTTCGTTATTAAGACATTAAATATAAAAACACACCCTTGTTTCTTTATAAACACGGTGATCTAAAGAAGGCACCCAAGAAACTCTGAGGAGGGTTGTGGGATAACGGGGGTCATTCTCCGCTTCCTGTCTCTCCTGTGTGGGGCACTGATTCTGGGAAGAGTGCGCAATATCGGAAATGTCATGGTCCTCAAGTGTGATCTGTGGCAGAGATATGCAGATTTGGGTGATTTTCCTTAGTTGTGACCCATCCAAGAATCCACTTGTCGAGATGCTACCATCTTGGGGGAGCTAGAGATCCCGAAACCATCTGTGAGAATACCAGGATGCCACAGCACGCAAGGAAGACAGCAGCATGGAGGAAAGTAACTTCAGAGGGAATGCATTGCGGAGCAGGTGGCATCAGCAACATTGTCTAATAAGTGTGTGAGAAGGAGATGGAGTTTTCTTTCCTTCTTTTGTGAAATCTCTGCCACCATTTGGCAATCAGGGGCCAACAGAGGCCAGATGTTGGGAACAGAGGGCTAGTGCTAAAGAGCACTTTGGAAGAAATTCTTTCCCTTCTCTGCAACCAGAGAAGCTGTCCACTCGATGTCACTGAGTGGTGACTCTTGTGGAATATGCCGTTATTGGCAGGCAGGTGGGAGGGCCAACCTGCTGGGCCCAGGCCCCTTCTATGCAGCCAGGAGGACTCAGGAGTTATGGCTTCTCTTGCGCTGGGAGGAGCTTGAGACTCCGGCCAGGGATTTCCCCTGAGCTCCACAGCTGATGGGGGAAGCAGAGGCTCCCATCCTCCCTCCAGACCTGCTCACAATGTCAGACCAGGGACCCCCGCCTAGACCCCAACCTCAGGACCCCAACCGTGGGTGGCTCCTCCATTCGTGAGCTGGTCACTTTACTCCCTGCCTGCCCCTTTGGGTTGGGAGCCGACCAAAGTGGGAGCATGTGTCCTTCTCCTTGGGACCCCCAGGCCCAGCTCAGGGTCTGGATTAGTGAAGACAAAAGCAAATGGTCCTGGAGTGTGTCCCATCCTCTGACCATGTCTGGGACATGTCCCATCCTCTGGCCATGTCAGACAGACACCATGGGCATGACCTTCACTGCTGATGGCTTTGCATATTGGTAAATGTACCTCATTTTGATACACTTCTCTGAAAAATGATCTCTTATTTCCTAATCTGGGAGACACTACAGTCCCCCTCACTGGGGAATCACCCCTGAGCGGCAGCAGGGAGAGGCTGGCGCCGGGTCTGGAGGAGCCCGTCTTTTTCTGCCCCACATGGGCTGAGGAGGAATGGCGCAGAACCAGAGGGCCTGCAGGCCCCCGTGTGCCTCGTCCTCTGTGGACCTGGCTGCATGACAACTCTGTCTTTTCTCTAGTGCTGCTAAAGCCAAATTCGTGTATTAAGCTCTTTCCCATCTTTGGTGAGCAAATGGGCAGGTCTTCCAGGGAGATGAGAAAGAGGGGCTGGGGTGTGGGAGCCCTGCGGAATCTGGGAGGACCTGGGTCCTCTGCTTCAGGAGGCTCCTCGTCCCCTAACTCCAAGGAAACTTTGCAGTGGGCACCCTTTAGTCAAGTCACATGGCACCAATGAAATATAAAGTCAAGCTCTTAGACCAAATATAAACTTACCTACTTAAATGCCATAGGTATAGATTCTGAACATAATTCTTGGACTGCCACTTGAACTCCAAATTTAACTAGCTGTAATTCATTTCACATTTCATACTCTTCAACCTCTAGAATGAAAAATAAATGTCTTTTAATGTGGAACTTGCATTTCAACTTCAAGATGGACTTGGCTGAGAGATTTTCCAAACAGGCATGGTCTGTCTGGTATTCTGGTTAGGACTAATAATGAAATGGGTCTTGGTAATTTGGGCTTCCTCCATGACATATAAATAGCATACTGATTTCATGAGTATGGACAGCTAAGTGTGAACCATGGGACCCTCCACGTGATCTCTATTTTAGAGATCACGTAATAACCATAACCCCGTGGTATGAGTTCTGAACACCTACTCATGGCCCAGGAGGTAGAGAAAGGGTTTCAATGGCTGTATTGGAACAATTTTCTCAGCCTCAGAATTGCTGGATTTCTCCATTTTTTCTCTTACTTTAGGGAAACCTGGTGATTTGTATTAGGTTGGACTGCACTGGAGACTGAGCAGAAGGACATATCAGTAATTTCAATCCTATCTTTAATATTTTAACATTTTGTTCATCATGACCTCTTACGTACTTTTGATTTAAAAATATTGTATTAAAATATTATTTATCTTGATCATTGAGTTTCTTAGTGCCCCCTTATGTCATGTTCCCATGGCCAACACCTGTTCACCCTGCCCAGTGGTGGCTATTCCAAGATCACTGTGAGAACAGCCGACTGAGAAGTAAGTGAGTTCCTTATTTTCAAAGGAAGCACTCAAGGACTTTTTAAGAGACAGGTCCTTTGGGTGTTTGAGTGCTTAGTAACGTCCAGGATCCTGGCCCATTTCTATTCCAACCTGCAGTTCAGGCCTCAGTATTAATGGTGTGTGTCTGGCTCCTGTCTGCAGCACAGATGTGGTCAGGACATATTTTTACATCTATCCTAAGATCAAAGCACACAAAGAAATGGATTCAAAGCCAGTTATGTGCCTGGAACTTGGTGTGGTGAAGCATCTGAGGTGAAGGCGACTTGCTTGAAATAAAAAAGTCTCTTAGCCATGTTAATGTGCTGAGTCTGTCTCTGCTCATGGGTCACGCGGCAGACCCTCTCTGAGGACCCTATGAGTGGCCAGCTCAGCCTGGGCTTTATAGACTTCAGGCTGGTACAGAGTGACAGCATGTCGTCCCTGCCCATGCTGAACACCTCCACCCCACCCCTGCCCTAGTGATTCCCCCTCGGCCCCAGGCAGATGGCAGGTGCACAGTCCAAACTGTGGGGACCACTGCTCTGTGGAGCATCTTGGCTCAGTGAGAGATAGGTGCTGATAGATAAGTCATCTGGGGCTCCCGAGGGTCTGTCTTGAGACATAGTTTGCACAGCTCTTGGGGGGCCACCCCGCTGGGTCGGTGTTCATTTGTATCCTGCAATGGCCGGTTTGATGATGAGCCTCACGGAAGCCCGTCTCTGTCCACTTCCATCCTCTCCTCCCCATTCCTGGCATTGACCGCTCTAATAAACTTGTGGCATGATCTGCAGGATTGGCATTTGCCTCAGGCTCTGCTTTCTGGGAACCCAGGCTAATACATATTCTTTGTTATTTTCCTGCAGACCTTGGAGCAATGGTACTGTCAGGAAAGATTACTTCAAAAATTATACCTTTAAATGGTTCTCCTGCCTTTGATTAGATGCTTGGCAAGTCCTAGATTATCAGAAGAAACATTTAAAGGTACAAGGATCTTTCATATACTAATTTGTTATTTAGGTTTCTTTTAATTGGGGTTTTATTAAATTCTGAAATGCGATATTTTTATTAGTGAACATTTCTGAGAAAGGACACCTCCCTTTCTGCGTTCTTGTGTTGTGTCCTTATTGGGCATTTAGCTCATCCTAACAGGGAAATGGGGACGGCATGGAGGAAATATGTCTATTCCAAAGAGCTACGTGGTTTTACGATTTGTGATCATGAAGGTTTTACGATTTTGATCAGCACTGAGTGGGAAATAGCATCCCACTGAGTGGGAAATAGTGTCCCTTGAAAAGGTCCCTGATGACCATAGGGCTGTCACATAAACAGGTTTGAAGACAGAGGCCTGTGTGTCTGAGGACAGGTGCAGAGTTGGCAGCAGGGACACTGATTTCAGGCAGCCGAAGGGGGTGGGGCTTCTTCTCCTAAAAGCTCTAGTGAGGATAGAAGAAAATGCCATTTCTGTAGGGCACAAGGAACATTTCACGAAAGGGAATTCATGAGGGTGCGGCTGGGACCAGAGATGACCAGGAGAGGACCTGAATGAGAACCTCTGTGCCAAATTCCATGACGGGGCAGACTGCAGGACTCATGGGGGGATTCTCCTGGGAGTGGGAAGAGGGGACCTAATGGCTTTGGGTTTGCTGTGGTTCAAATCGATGCTGATTTTTTTGCCATTCTTCCCCCAGAAGAAAAGATAAGCAAAGTCCCTTAAGTTATAACATCTGCTGCTCTTCATGGCCGTGGCCAGTGGCTCACTCTGTAGATCCATCAGAAATCATCCAGACATATCTACTGACAAAATGGTGCTGACAGATAAGTCATCTGGGGTGACCGGTGCGCCGTGTCACTCATAACCTGGCAGGGGAGTGTTTTACATTTGCATTAGCCTGGTGATTGTTGCCAAGATTATTTGGCTGGGGATAACTTGTCCTGCCACCTCCATATCCCAATTTGTTAAGGTATATGGACATCTGGACTGGGTAACATAGTGTGGCATTCATGACACTAACCAGCCATTGCTGGAATTCCTAGGGAAGTGCTCAGAATTCCAGAATCTTCAACACTTTATTTATTAGTCCAGTTCTAATAGATGACACTTCCGAGGGGTGACTACTTCTGTTCAGTGAGCGACATGGGTTCTCAGGACAATGAGTGCATGGCTGGAGCTGGTCTAGGGAGGAGGGAAGTATCAGGCCTCCTCTCGCTCCTGCAGGGAGTGGGGTGGACAGAGAAGGCAGCCTCTTCCCTGAAGTGCTGGCTTCTATCACATCACGGAAAAGAACCTTCCCGTGGTAGCCTTTTAGAGAGTGATGCCCCCCCCCCATGATGTACATCCATGTGCCATGTTATTTGGGTGCTGTGTTATTTAAACACAGTAAAGATCTCACAGCATTTCTGCAGTCGCGCCCTCGGCTGTCGTGTGCCTCTGCTTCTTCCTATAAGCCAGGAGTTCTCAGCACTCTCAGCTGTGGTGCTAATGAGGCCACATCAGGCTCCAAACCTGAATCCTCCTGCTCGTCACTCCCCTGCCTGCTGAGGGGAGCCCTCAGGAGGGTGGCTGCACGCTGGGCACAGTGGCCCAGAGCCAGCTTCTTTGGGCTGAATCTTGGCTCTGCCTCTTCCCAGCTGTGTGGGCTTGAGCAGCTGGGATACAATTGGGAAGTCAAGGCTGATGATGGTGCTGAGGGTGCTGCCAGAACTCAGGAATCAGTGATGCTTGACAGCCTCAGGAGCCTGGCCCCAGCAGTGTGAGCTGTGTTCACACAATCCCCGGCCTGCCCTAGACTCTCCGTAGAACTATAGCCACTGGCCTGGGCGTGGTGATGAAACACCTGCTCCCAGGAACAGGGATGCTCTGGAAGAATTCCCCTGCTGCCCCCCACCTTCCTTTGGAAATGTTGCAAGGTCTCAAAGAACTCTGAAATGAGGTGCTTTCCATGAGTAGTTCTTTTTTTTTTGTTTTTATCAGAATCATTTTTGATACAAGATGCCGCCTTCTGCGACATCAATCAGCTTCATCATGCCTCCATTAAATAAGGCCTGGTATAAAAATCCTGTCTTAGAAAGCCAGAAAAATGATTCCTTTTCTCCCCTGTGTGCACTTCATTTTGGTTTTCCTTTGGTTTCTGAAAAGTGATCTTGTAAGAAACGAGGTATTCATGACAGTTGAAAGGGGTCCGTGTTTAATGCATCTGAAGACAATGGGGCTGGGTGTCACTTACCTTGTTCTTGCGTTGCATTTAATTTGACTTTGTTCTTCTGTAAAACACCATTCCTTTATTCCATGGAGTTTTTTTCCCTGAGCCTTTTATGAATTATGCAGGGAAGGAAAGAAGTTTAAATGTTGGTGAGGTTCAGTCACTTAGATTGGCCCTTGCGTCCCTGACTTGGTCCAGCTCAAGGGTGGTCAGAGTCCCCTCCGGGGCAGCAAATTCAATAGCTTTGTGTTTGAAAAGAGAAGACTTCAAAATAGGGACAGGCAAGAAGAAGGAGGCATTTTTACTCGCAAATTTACTAAATTTAATAAATGTGTTATCTGGTTTAAATCATTTCACATTAACTAGGATGGAGGGTGAGGGGCAGTGATATTAAATGAAAGGCCTGATTTGGCTTCTCTCCTGGGTTCTCATCTGCATAATGCATTGATCATCTGCAGGTTGACTTATTAATGTCAATCTTTACCATTACCTTCTTTGCTTTCTTTAATCAGAGTCTGAAAGCCAGGTTTTTCCAGGTGATCTGTCCACTATTAGTCAAGGGTTGACTTAGGGTCTGGGACTTTTTCATGACAATACTGAACACTAAAGGGACCTGATTATTATTTTTATGATACTGTTCTTGGTCCTAGAACCCAATATCAATTTCAAGGACATTTCTGCCATGGTGGGGGTCATCCACATGGCTTTCTCCTTGTGTGGTGCTCTGCCCCTCTTTCCGGGATCCCATTCAGAGAGTTGTATCACAATAGCAATTCCTGAGGACAAGAAATGGACCAAGCCTCTCCTGAGCTGAGATCATGTAGATCTTGGACAAATCATGCTCCGGCCTGCCTCATTTTCTTCCCCTAAAAGTTGGAGATACTATAAGTATATATTCTGATAAAGACCAGAAAGTTGGATTGACAGAATGTTTCTCTCTCCATGGGTTAGAATAGTTTTAAATGTCACGCTAAGCTTTCAGGAAACATGCATTATGTGCAATGAATTTCACACAGCAACTCAGACCTAACCCCCAGGGAATTGCACCCAAAGGTTCAAGTCTAATCATAGAATTCTTCATACTTCTGGCAATCTGGTAAAATAAAAACTCACAGGATAGGCATAAACAATGACAGAAAAAAAATTCCACAGTAGGAGAACCTCTACCGGCATCAGAGTTGTTTTAGTTAGATTTATTGAGAAAGAAGACCTTGACTAGAATGAAGACATCTCAGTGTAATGGCCATCACTGGCAAAGGACAATTCTGATCTTCTAGTAGTTGATACCAACTCTTGGCTGTTTCCCTGATATTTTTGGTGAGGTTATTATGTTTGATCCGCAGTGGTCTTTGCCCTGGTTTCCTGTGTCACTAGCAAGCTGTGTTAAACTAGTGGATGTGGACAATCTGTGCATCTTCAGTAGGTCCTCACCTCAGTTGAGTTTTCCTGGTCTCACGAGCACAGTGCTTTCACCATCTGAGCTAAAGTAACAACGCCATGAGATGTAGAGACATTGAAAACAATGGAGACAGAAATGATCCCAAATATGCCTGATAATTCTTATTCTTTCTTTCTTTTTTTTTTTTTTATGCCTTTAGCGACAAGGTGCTGGGACAACCAATGGAAAAGACAAGACATCTGGAGAAAATGGTAAGAGGACGTGAGTAGCCCGCTGCTTTCCTCCCCTTGGCTCCCGGCAGGTGTGGCTCACGCCTCCTGTGTCTGTGCTGGCGTTTACAGTGACATTTAGCAATTCACTGTGAGCACCCAGGTCTGGGTTTGCAAAGCAAAGGGAGCCAGCTAAATGCAGTGATGGGAGCAGTTTCCCTCCCAAAGGAGGACTCCCATTTTGGGCAACGTGATAATTATAATGCAAATATAGTTCTCTGCTTTCTTCATTAGAGTTGGTGAGATTCATCCAAGTTGTTGTGAGGATAAAATGAGATCAAATGAGATAAGTGCTTTGAAAACTGTGAAGTGTTCAACTCCTGTACGGAGGTTTTAACATTCCTTTTAGCCCTGGAGAAGCAGGCAGCTCAGTGCCAGGGAAGGCGCCGAGTCAGCGGGTGTGGCCACCGCAAAGCACCGGCTAGTGAGAAGGACAGCTGCGGTGGCCTGCGTCCTGTCTCCTAGCCTCACCCGCAGCCCTGAATCACAGGAACAGTCATCATGTTTTAATGGATCAGGAAACAGGGTTGGTGTGGGGGGGCAGGAAGTGGCCTGGAATGGGAAGAGTATGGTTCCTAAAAAACTAGTGCGGGTTAAACCCCTTTCGCAGTTGTACAATGTGATGAACGACCCCCAGTGCTGTGCACCGGGGCTGTAGGAGAGATTCTGGGTGTTCTCAGTTTATATTAACTCAAAAGGAACTCTCCTTTTGTGGAAAGCTACTCTTGCTTCCAACTGAATGGAATTTATGCTGGTGTCCCCCAGGCTAAATGTGGGTCATGCCAGCCTCAACCACCACCTGCAACAATTCCTTGGGGCCCTGAAAACCACATTTGTATCTCTGTGGTGAGTCTGAGCGGGGGCAGCCAGACTCAAATGCAAGGAGGTTGTGTTGAGTCTCCTACCCATATGGGGCCATCCTGTGTGGCAGGGTCCTTGTGGTGACCCCTGGGGTAAGGGAGTTCATCCTATCAGAAAGTAGATACTGGTGTTCTGCAATGTCCTGATTGGAACAGGTGGGGAGGGCTGAGGAAAGAAGGAAATGGATCTTTCTGGAGCTGGAAGGAGCTTCTTTTGCTGCCCAGGGCTTTCCCGGCCTCCTATTGTAAGTTGGGGTGGCTATGGGGTGTGTTGGTGGTCGGAAAGCAGAAGGAGCAAAGGATGGGGTTTAAAAGGGAGGAGCAAAATTCCAGCAGCTTAAATGAGGAGGGACGACTGCCTGCCATGGGGGTGTCCCCAGTGAAGGGTGCTGTGGACTGCTAATGATTTTCCTGATCTGTACATTCACTGGTGTTCATTTCCACTGACCCTCAGGACCTTAGAATCATAAAATTTTAACAGTTGAAAGTCTCCTCAACCCTCAAACATTTTGCTCTCACAACTCCTTTCCACAATTAGAATTGTTGAAGACCCCACAGAACCTTATGTTGCTTCTGTCCACAGAGGGGAACCACATAGAAATTAAAATGAAGGGATTTTAAAAAAATTTACTTACCAACTCACTAAGAATAAAGTAATAAATCTACACGTTAACATGAGTAACATTTTTTTTTTTTTATGAGCAGTAATGACATTTTTCAAAACAAAAATATTTAGTGAAGAGTGACACTTACGTTTTTGCAAATCTCCCTAATGTCTGGCTTCATGGAGGCCAGCTCAGTTTTCACATCCGCCTCTGCACTCAGTCCGTCGCCGTGTCCCGTGATGTGTGACCTGTGGAAAATTCCACTGTGCTCTTGTGAGGCACAACACTCAGATGATGTCTACAAAGATCAAGCTACAGCAGACCGTGCACAGCTGACCCCCTCCACTGACCACCTCTTTAAGTTGACCCCACATGTACGTATCAGTACAGTGGGCCTGGTTCCTTGTGTTGACCACCTCTGTATGTTGGCCAGCCCTTGGGTGGCCAAGTTACAGAGGTTCTACTGTTGTGTATCTTTTATAATAATTCTATCTTTGATCTTGTGTGCTACCCCAAAAGAGGTAGGTACCTGGTCTGCACCTTGAGAACTATGGCTCTAGTGTGAGTCTCCTGCGGTACCTGAGCAGCCTGGAGCCTGAAGACCCGGTCATGTTGTGGCTGAGCCAGGTCCAGGTCTCAGGAGGTTGGTGCCTCTGTGGCTCAGCCTTGTCCCGGTGTCCTGGAGCCCCTCCAAAGCCTGCTACACGCTCAGTGATTTGCACCAACGGGAATCCTCAGCTATTATAGATGATGCCCCCACCTGACATTTGAAGACATGTGATTTCTTTCATCTGAAAACTGGTGCACACCAGTGGAAACAGTCTTTTATGGAGATATTAATCAAAAATATCTTTATAAAAATATCTTTTATGGAGATATTAAAAAATGGAAAAATTCAAGATGCTATGAATTAGCCTTTTTAGCATATAATTCTAGGTATTAAAAGATATTCATTTCTGAGTGGACAAATGGAAGTAGAAATTATTTGTAGTTATAGAATAATGGCATGGTGTAGATCTAAATTATTAACATGCTATACTTTAATTCAGGTAAAACTGCTTATATATATTTGTATCTGAGGCTTTGTTATAATATTAGGTTTTTGCTTTTGCTTGTAAAAATGAGTGTAGATGAAAGCCAGAACAATCCAGGAAAGATTAGGGTAAAAATTTCTAGAAATAGACAAAAAAGATGTTTTCCTAAAGAATCTAAGTTGCTTACATTCCCAGTATGTGGAGATTATCTTGGAATTTCTGTTTTAACCTAATGTTAAATTTTATTGAAATTCAAATTATTTTACCCTGTCAGAACCGGCCTCTAGGGAGACCTATTATGGTAATATATATTTCCTGTTAACATGAAATGAAGCTGTCTCCATGTGTTGAAGGAGCAAAGAGCCACGAGAATAGAAATTTGAAGTGTAAAATATCAAAATGTTATGAGATTTGGATAGTAGTCAGTCATAAAATGAATGTTCCCTAATTTCATTAGCTGTCCACACAGGCGGAGTGTTCTTATTTCAAACATTATCAATTTAGTTGAAGTCTCCATTTAACATAAAAGCAGTGAAGACCGTGGGAGTGCCTTGAAATTATTTGGATCACAAAAGACACAAGTCAGGTACATTAAAACTTCAGATGGTATTTAAATTCTTGGGTATTCTGCAGTTTTGTTACATTAAATATTATCTTGAGATTGTCATTGGCTGGGAATCAGATTTCTTGCAATTCCAAGATTTATTTTCATTGTTGTCGTCATCATGGTGTTTATTGATGTAAAATGTGACATTTGTACACTCCATACCATCCAGAATGCCCTTGATGTCCTCTTTCTCCAAAGTTACCAACCTCCGTCCACATGACCAAGCAAACCAGATGTCCCTCCTGCCTGCAGATTTTGTGGTCACATCTGTGGTAAAAAAGATAACATTTTTCAAAAATTTTAAGGTTACATATCTTTTAAATTAAACAATGATCAGCATCTGGATGGTTCAGAGATTTTCATTCCCAAGTGAATGAAACCTCCTTTGTTACTCGATTCGATGGGCCAAGGGTTTCATTCGTTTCCTGTAACTATATTTGAATGAAACAAGAGTTTATAGCTCTAATTACAGATCTCCTCATCTGGTTTAGCTGGCTTAATTGAATTCAAACCTGCTTATAAATACAGACTCAACCACCTGAATTGAGATGATTCCCTATAAATTACCAAGTTGGACACAACCAATAGATGTTTTTGTGAAACCGTCATGTTGCTGTGTGTTTGGATCCTTGTGTTCACACTGGTCATCCAGAGAGATGCAAGGAGTTAAATTTCTTGATGACACACGAAAGTAGAAAAATACTGGAAGGAGAGCGGCTGCTGGGAGACTTCCAAACTGCAGGGAAGATTTATGAGTAATAAACCTCCTGACGGAGCTCCCTCTCGGAGCTTGGAGGCTTACCCAAACTGAACTGAATTTCTAAAACTGGAATGGGTTTCTCCTGACTTAGTGAGCTGTGATACATTTGTTTCCAGAAGGCTCTGTCTTTGTAGGTAGGAGGGGTATGAACGTACCTGATTTGAAGAAAAGACTCCCGTCCAATCCAGGTTGTAGCTAAGTGTCCCCAAGGAAAATATCATCCTGAATCGCCTATGACCCTTTCTGCAGACATGGTGCTTGTTTGGGCTGTGAGTAGCCTGGCCCAAGTGTGGGCTCGATCCTTCGGGAGATGTGTGCCTTCTTTCAGAGAGAAGTTGTGGTTTGAGAAGTTTCTAGTAGATGTGGAAATATGCTAGAAGTACTTAAGATTAAGTTTGATTTGATATGATTATATGATTATGAACAGTGAATGAGATAAAATGTCATACTGGGTCCTCTCCTGGTTTAAATAAAACACAAAGCACAGAAGCTGAAGCTGAAGTTCATCTCACCTTTGGATTTTGAGAAAGACATACATGTACACGCACCCAGAGGAGTTCTTACTTTTCTGCTATCAAGTAGAGAGAGTGTGACTGAGAAAGATGCGTATTTATAGACACACAATGGGTATGTACACTGCCATTAAATTGAACATGACATTTCAAATAAAAGATAAAATTCAAATATTCCCAAAGCATTATGACCACTCCTTACCCTGGCCCTTGTTAGCTCTTTATCACCTAGTAGATGTGAAATTTTTATTTTTATTTTTTGGTGTTCTTGATG
The DNA here is from genome assembly GCF_027406575.1 of Nycticebus coucang. NCBI lineage: Eukaryota > Metazoa > Chordata > Mammalia > Primates > Lorisidae > Nycticebus > Nycticebus coucang. The sequence continues at coordinate 6,015,781 of NC_069795.1, read as the reverse complement.
TATGATGATCTTTCAGCACCTGCAGGCTGACTTGGGCAGATTTAGCCTGGGATACATTTAACCTGTGACCTTTGCTTGCTATGGGAGTGACTGGGCACTCACTGTCTCATCTAAGAGAGAAAGTCAGTTTTGGCACATGGCCCGACTTGGCTGATCTCATTCCTGTTCACAGGATCACAGGATGGAAGGTAAGAGGAGGAAATGCGATCTTTAGAAGGGGTTCAGTGGGAGGTGTTCTACACCTGCCTACAGTGGGAGAGCTCTGTACTGCACCTGCCCATGGTGGGATGTAGGTCTGTCCCGAACCTGCTCACAGTGAGGATGTAGGTCTGTCCCGAACCCTGCCCACAACAGGATGCAGCTGAGTCCTACTCCTGACACAGCGAAATGCAGCTCTGTCCTACACCTGCCCACAGTGGGCTGCAGCTGTGTCCTGTACCTGCCCACAGCAGATGCAGCTCTGTCCTGCACCTGTCCACAGTGGGCTGCAGCTCTGTCCTGCACCTGTCCACAGCGGGCTGCAGCTGTGTCCTGCACCTGCCCACAGCAGATGCAGCTCTGTTCTGCTCCTGATATGAGATGTGACCAGGGTCAGCTTTTCAGGGTGGATGTGGGTAAAACTGAGCCAGCTGTGATTCAGTTTTTGCTGTTCCTGTGGGCAGGTATGTCCAGAGTGTGGAATCCAGGTTGATGTGAAACTCTTGCATCCCCAGCAAGCATCAGATATGCCAAGTTGTTATAATCGCATGAGTTTTTTTTAAAAAAGCTTCAGAATAGTAGGGGGTATACGTGTTTCGTTTACATACTTAGTTTTTGTACGGATTGGTCTAAGTTATACCTGTGTCCTTTGGTAGTGTGCACTGTCCCTAGTGGGGAGAGCTTACCTACCCACCTCCTCTCGGCTTGATTTTCACTGAGATTTAAATCTTACCACTTCTCATGGAAATTTCCAGTGCTGAGAAAGGCCTCTTTGCAAATGGCAAAGACAACTTAGAGTACTGGAGCGGTGTGTCAGACACATGTTGGTAGCTGGTTATGGAAAAGCCCCTCCCTAAGGCCATCGGTCTCGGGTGTACAGCACTCCCCAGGCCAGAGAGCTCTAAATCTGTCCTGCTAGTGGAATAAAACCACGAGCTGCGCCAAGCCCGGGATCCCTGCACTGACAGGCTGTGAGCAAGGCTGCGAGTACCAGGGACACGCAGAGCTTTCAAGGTGGAAAACTCGCTGTCTCTGCTCTGCTTCTGGGTCCCTTAGCCTTTTCTCTTCCTTTTCCATATCAGAAGCAACCAGGAAAAAAAAAAAAAAAGAAAACAAAAGCAGCCGAAACTCAGGGGAGGCAGTCCTTTGTGCTTTTGGCTCCCAAAGATCTGTGTTGCAGAAGGAAGCGATGGAAGCACGCACTTGCTTCTGATGGGATCCAGGGGGAAAGAGTGAGAGTGGAATTGCTGATCAAGCCAGGCCGTAAACCATCAGGCAACCCTGGTCCGCGGGTAAGACTGCTGGCCACGCCCGCCGATTCTGCGTGCAGGTTCTTAGTGCTGACGGGAACTCAGGGCCGTCAGTCTAGTTACTAGAGCGGCTCCCCTTGCTCTGCCCTTCAGGTCAAGCCTGATGATAACAGCACTGAGCAGCTAACACCTTGGATGGACGTAAGCTGCTGACCAGCGTCTGCTGTAAGCACACCCGAAGCAGCCTCGTGCCCACCGCTGGCTGTAATTCTTTGCAGCTACATAGATTCGCATGGTTTACAAAGGCTCGCTCTCTCCCCCATGCTGTCTTCCCTTTGATTTTGTGGCAGCCTTGTCAGTAGGTCAGGAGACTGTCTAAGGCAGTTCCTTGGGAAGTTAGGGGATTTCCTCAAAGTCACAGGAGAAGAGGAACGTCTGTGTCACCTGCGCCCTGTCAAACACACCAGGTTGTCTCCATTTTTTTCCCTGAGTTCCCTCTTGACCAGGGTCTAGTCTGTGAACTGGCAACTTTGGTGGGTTGTGGTCTGGGCCCAGGGACACAGTGAGGTTCCCTGGTGTACACGTTGGCCACAGTGGGAACGGCAGTCTCTGCCCTCATCGCCGCAGTTTAGTTAACTGGCCTCTGGCAAATCCATGAAGTCTCAGACTAATGCTACGGACAGACAGGTTAATTTTCAGAGGTAAAATATTAAAGCAATATATTCATTTTTAGGCTTAGCTGTATTAGCTGCTTCTCCCCTTTCTTTGTCCACCTTTTTTCTTTTTTCCTTCCTTTTTTTCTTTTTGAGATTGAAAAATTAGATGACTCCAGACCACCTGAAATAGATTTTTATTCCATGTCATATGGAGAAGACCCATAGGCCTTAGTGAAAACCGAAGTCACAAATTATGCTGCGGAAATTGACCTTTACAATCTTTTTAAGTCCACGAAGCAGCCTTTGGAATCCTGTTCCAATCAAGAGATGGGAGTGTCTCGGTTCTGCTTATCAATTCTTTGTATGGAAATGTTTCTCATGGGCTTAAAACATTTTGCTCTTTTAAGTAAGTGAAGCACTCATAATCTTATTTATAGAATTAATTTGCACAGAAGGCAGTTTTTCAGAGGCAAGAATCAACCTGAATTTCAGCCTGGACTAAATGATAAGGTGGTTTAAATTTGTAGGTTTGGTATTAGTGAGGTTCATCTGGGATTACAAAAGCGTGTAGCAATGCTAATATTCCTCCTTGGGAGGGAATGTTCTCTGTAGATAAAGTCAGCTTTCTTTTGGTCTAGATCTGTCCTCTCATCCACTTTCCACTGGGGCTGAGAGGCCTGGCTGCCCCGGCTTCTCTCCAGGATAGATTCCCTTAGAGCAACCACAAGCTTGCTTCAGAACTGGAGGCTGAAATCCTCAGGGTTGCACAGGGAAGCACTCTGCACCTTGTCTAGGGCATACCTTTGGGGCAAGTGCCTGTTTTGAGTTTATGTAATTCCATCTCACTGATTGATTGGTTTCTTCCAGCATTCTTACTCAGTAACGGGTTGGAGTTTCAGATCAATACTAATTAATTGTGAAGATTTAGCTCTGTTCTGTGAACTATTCAATCAAGAAATGGGTGCTAGTTTGCTCCAAGTACAGTATTTTATTCTTCCCTAAATGAGATTCTCCTTCTTTTTCAGGGAAAGACCAATTTTCATTAACTTCAGGCGAGCTGAGAATAGGTTTGGCTCTGAATCATCTTTTTAAGAGTTACTTTAAAATGTGATTGTGGATTTGTTTGGCCCTGTGCTGAAACCTGGGCTGGCAGACTGGTGGGCGTCACTGCAGCTTTGCCCTGGGGAGTTGGGGGAGCAGAGGCTGGGGGTCATCAAGCCCCAGAGTTTGTCTAAATTAGTTTGTCTAATTACATTCCACCTGGCCCCTGAGCAAGAAGGCAAGAACCCAAAAAACATATTCCTAATAGTCGTCTGTTTGCCACCCCCCTTCCCTTGGACTATCTATGACGGATAGGACCAGCTACATCACTTGTAGGGCCCTATGAAAAAGAAAACACAGGGCCCCTTGTTAAAACATAGTAAGCAGAGTGTTAAACCAAGCTCCTCTGAGTGTGGGGCCCAGTTGCCTGGCCGTGAGGCCAGACTGTGAAGGGTGTCACATAAAAACATTTTTAAAAAGACAAAGATAAAGTATATATATCATCTTATAATATGTTTTCTTTCCAGCATTTCTAAACTCCTATCCTGGTTTAAGCAGATCAATAATCGAGACCTTTTTGATGTTAAATATTAATTTGAATGTAATTAATTTCCCAAATGAGGGGCACAAAACCTCCCTACTATTTTTATTTTTCCTTGCTTTTTCATAGGCGTAGCTAAAATTCCTTGATCACTTTATATGTTGGTTACAATTTTGAATGACCTGTTGTTTGGGATCAGACCTTGTAGTGGATTCAAGGTGGGAGTCTTAAGCTCCCTTCTCTTGCTTCTGGGCAGACTCGGCAACTTTCAGGCTGACAGTGGAGCAGAAGGTAGGCGTGTCAGTGTCTGAGCCAATGGCAGCTTCCATTCCCCTCTGGAAGGCTCCTGGTGGCTGAAGCCAGTTGCCAGGTAACAAGTCGAGGAAGCTTAAGCTAGCCATGTGGAGTAGCCATGTGGAGAGATGCCCACCCAGCCACTGCCTGGGCTCCAGATGTGTGGGTGGGGGATTCTTCAGATGGCTGTAGCCCCAGGACCATCTATTGCAACTGCAGGGGGACTCCTGCAAGAAGTGCTCAGTGGAGGCGCCAACCCGTAGAACTGGGGCAGAGTTCTCGTGTTTCAGCTGTTCAATGTTGGGATAATTTGTTCCTTAGCAATAGTCGGATTGCTCATCTTTGCTAACCCGTATGTTCTCTCCTTACTCCATCCCTCCCTCAGGGACCTCCTGGGGTATTTTCTACTCTTTGCTGATTAGAATATAATCTCTTTAGGCACTTATGGAAACCAACAAAGGGATCTTAAGACACAGCACAGACTCAGAACTTCTTTTCTCTCATTCATTCATTCATTCACTTGCTCGTTCAAGAAACACAGTAGACCCTGCATAGCTGATCACCTCCCTACACTGACCACCTCCTTAAGGTGACCTCATTTCACAGACTGGACATCTGCCACATGAACATACCAGTGTAGCAGGCCTCGTTCCTTATGTTGACCACCTCTGCATGATGACCAGCTTGTGACAGTCTGGTCAACTTACAGAGGTTCTACTATATTCACTAAGCACCTACTATGTGCTAGACACTGTAATCAGAGCTGATGAGTGACTGTTTTAAGACAGCTGTGCTGGGACTGTGGGGTAGGAACACACACGTGTCATTGTGTTCCTGGGAGAGAATCGGGGGCAGCACACGTCAACTGTGCAATTTGAAGAGTGTTTGCTACAAACGGACTATCTGCAAAGGTACACGCAGAGTTAGGGGACTCAGAGGTATACTTTGCATTTGCAACTAATGATGGCAAGGACTGTGGAGAGGAACTCAAGTCCCAGAGAGGGCTTTTTGGAAGGGTCTGCGGCCTTCTGTTGAAGGGCACAAGTTTCAGAGACTTAGAAGATGGCTAAATTTAACAAATAGAAGTGCAGGATGCCCTCTTAAGTTTCAATTTCAGATAAATTAAAAATTAGTCTTAGTAATATCCTATGAAATGTCTGGGATATAATTATACTAAATTTTTTAAAAATATAAAATATGATTTTTGATCTTCTGGATATATGCCCAGTAGAGGGATTACAGGATTGAATGGCAGATCCATTTTTAGATCTCTAAGTGTTCTCCAAACATCTTTCCAAAAGGAATGTATTAATTTGCATTTACCAGCAGTGCAGAAGTGTTCCCTTTTCTCCACATCCACGCCAACATCTCTGGTCTTGAGATTTTGTGATATAGGCTAGTCTCACTGGAGTTAGATGATATCTCAAAGTAGTTTTGATTTGCATTTCTCTGATGATTAAAGATGATGAGCATTTTTTCATATGTCCGAAGGCCGCGCGCCTGTCTTCTTCAGAGAAGTTTCTCATCAAATCCCTTGCCCAGCCTGCGATGGTATCCCTTGTTTTTTTCTTGCTAATGCATTTGAGTTCTCTGTGGATTCTGGTTATTAAACCTTTGTTGGAGACATAACCTGAAAATATCTTCTCCCATTCTGTGGGCTGTTTGCTTGCTTTACTTACTGTGTTCTTGGCTGTGCAGAAGCTAAGATATTTGTACCAGAATGTTTATTGCAGCCCTATTCATAATTGCTAAGTCATGGAAAAAACCCAAGTGCCCATCGATCCACAAATGGATTAATAAATTGTGGTATATGTACACCATGTAATACTATGCAGCCTTGAAGAAAGATGGAGACTTTACCTCTTTCATGTTTACATGGATGGAGCTGGAACATATTCTTCTCAGTAAAGTGTCTCAAGAATGGAAGAAAAAGTATCCAACGTACTCACCCCTACTATGAAACTAATTTAGGGCCTTCACATGAAAGTTATAACCCAGTCACAACCTAAGAATAAGGGAAAGGGGGAAAGGGTGGGGAGGGAGGGGGGAGGTGGGTAGAGGGAGGGGCATTGAAAGGATCACACCTGCGGTGCATCTTACAAGGGTATATGTGAGGCTTGGTAAATGTGGAATGTAAATGTCTTAGCAAAGTAACTAAGAAAATGCCAGGAGGGCTATGTCAACTAATGTGATGAAAATGTGTCAAATGGTCTATGAACCAAGTGTATGTTGCCCCATGATCATATTGATGTACACAGCTATGATTTAATAAAAAAAATAAAATATAAAATATGAATTTAACTAAACATTCCATATTTTATCTGGAAACTCTGGCAGAAAGGAGGCAAGGGAATGATGTACCCAGATCCCTTTCTTATTGCTTCCTGATTACCTCCAGGGCTACCTGTAGGGGCTCCCAGTCCCAACCACAGAACAACGTAGAAAAGGGCAGAGGAGAGTGAACCTGGAGAAGCAGGAGATGGAACATGACCTTGGATCCAGGGCCTTTCTCAGATCTTGCTGGTGCACTTCCCTCCCTGAGCCATGGGCCAGGCCACCGTGTGCCTCCTTAGTCCTCAACAATTAAAAGCACGTAGCCAATTATCCCAAAAGTGATTTCAGCTTCACAAAGACAAAGTAGGAATAGTTTTTGCATATAAACTCTGGGTGGGCTTTAGCAAAAAGAAAAAGAAGGGAAAGTGGTCCATTGATAGCATCCTTTTAACTCTGTAGTGTCATTGGCTGGCTTCATATAGCTAAAGGAAGGAAAGCTGTCAGATCTCCTTTTTAAAGATGACATGTTTGACACTCTTGGAGTGATGAGGCTGTCCCTGTGAAGGTGTCATTAAGAGAGAAAAAGATGCTGGCTGAAGAGGAGGGGAAGGAACAGGAAGGTGGCTGGGGAAAAGAGGGTGAAGGCAGACACAGGGCCATGCACACCCCTGCACAGTCTGAATGAAGCCCTGCCAGATCCCAGGGCACCAGGAAGGTGGGAGGCACAGCAGGTGCAGCTCTCCCCAGAAAGTCAGGTTTGTCAGAGCAGGAGGGAGATGGAGAGCAGCTTCCAGCCTCCTGGGATTTGGGGCCACCAGCAAGCAAACTGGGGTGGGTCAGGAAGGCACATACCTACATATCACAGGCCTCCAAAGAGGCTGCCTTCCTAGGGCCCACTGGGAGCCCCAGACTCTGCTCCTACTGAGTGGAGTCTCTGGATGGTGCCCCCAGGAAAGGTGGGGAGAAGTGTGGGACCACCAGCTGCTGTACGTGCTCCCTGGGAGGCAGGAACAGCTGCTTTAGGTGTGATCTGGCCCTACCTCTAGCACTGAGCTCTCCCTAGCCTGCGGGTTGGGCCGGAGAGGTGTAATCTGCCTGCAGTCCCATGCAGAGGCACTAAGAAACTTGCTTGTCTTTGTTCAGGCCCTTTTGGGATTCTTTGGCTTCAGAACCTTAAATTAAACTTCAAATTTGTGACTGCAAAATCAGCTGCTTAAAAATGTGAAAAATGACCACCTCCTCCTTTAAATCAAGCATACCTTCCTCTTTTAATATTATGCCTCTGCTTCCTAGATGACCAGGAGAATAATTCTTTCCTGCATTATGGGGAAGAAATGAGGGTAGGGGTCCCTCAATGTAAACTGTATTCTGAAAGGATCAAGAAGGAACAAGTATACCCAATGTGGTCACATCATTGAATTTAAAAAGCAATAATTTATAGGCTCACTTTTTCCAGTATTAATTGGAAGGAACATTTATTATTATTATTATCATTACTATTTTTTACAGGCATTGTGGTTTGTTGTTCTGGCCTTTCACTATTCCTTCCCTCTGGGGCAGATCTTTTAACTGCCCCAGCTGAGCACAGCCCTCCTCTCCTTCCTGGTCTGCTGTTTTGCCATTCTGCCATGTCCTTTCCCTCATTTTCATCAAGACCAAGAAGGCAAATTATTTGCATATCATTAAACTTAATTTCATATGACATTAAAAACAATTCTATTTCCCTCGAAAGTTACTTCCCTCTTTCTAATAACTAAATAGCAGGCACTGCCTCTTAGCAACCTGCTGGGATTCCTTGGGTTCTGGTCATAGAGTTCCTGTTTCAGCTGCCACTTCCTTTTTCCTCTTGGGCTCCGGAATTGTGTAGACCAATGATCAGTTGGAATATGTATTGGTTGGATAGACTGAGATGGAGAGCCAGGGAAGGAGGGGGCTGGGGAGACGGTAAGACCCCTATCACCATGTCTGTAGAAACACTCCGTACAGTGGTCTGTGGTGATGAGAAATGGAAGCTTGCAGCAGCTTCTGTGCTTGGCAAGTGATTTCTTTGATGTTTTTAAAGCACAATTCTTCTCTCTCCACCATTCTACTGTAATTGCAAATTGAACCATGCTCTGGCGTTCATTTGGAAAGCAAAGTCTCCTGGGGTATCAGAGCAACGCGTTAGTGTCCAGGCCCAAGGTGAGCCCAGCACGTCCCACTTCAGATTCTTCCTGCTGCAACCTGCGTACCGACTCCAGGTGCGACAGAGCTGACCTTCGTGGGGCAAACTCGTTTCCACAGCATGGCCCTTGCTAATGGTGCTCATCACAGTCAGGCAATGTTTCTGTCTACCTCCAACCTCACTTCGAGTTTCGATGTTTCCAAGCGAACATAAACCTTTTGGCAGTTAGAACTGATATGCACTCACCAAAAATCAATTTCCCACCAATCTATTGAAAAGGGGGGGGGGCAGACTTATAGTATGCTTTAAAAATGGGCTGGCCATCAAAAACAGCCGGTGACGATCTTGGCATAGTTGATAATACATTTGCTAGTTGGGAAATGCTCTCTGAATGTTCTTCTCGGGTAGCTTTGAGCTCAAGAGTTGTTTTATAGAAAGTTCAGAAGGAAATAGAGAAATGTTTGGCCTCAAAGTTTTGTGGGGTCTTTGTGTGGATTAGCTGACATGGTGCTGCCTCTAACATCAGCACTCGGCATCTTAGCTGATCACTTTTAGGTTCGTCTTTACTTGTTAGCTGTTCTCTGACTGCAGGGCCCCCAGCCTGCTCTGCCCGTGGGCCTGCCGGTGAACCTCACCTGCCCCGAGCTCGCTCTTCTGTCTCTGCCCTTCTGTCATCTGCCCTGGTTCACTTGCAGAGAATCGTGTCATCTCTTGGGGTCCCAGTGTCTTCACTGTGGGACCATCCTGCCTTTATGCTCTTTGCTCTCTCTAGCACTTTATGATTCTATGGCTGTCTGTAGGGCGTTTGACTTTTGTTTTTATTTCCTGTGCATGTCAAGGAAATACTGCCTGTAAGTCCAGGGGAGAAATAAGATGGTTTTTCTTGGTGCAGGCAGTGGAGGGGAAGGAAGGTACAGTGGATGGCATCTGAATAGGATTGTCACCAGCTGGGAACACATGATTACAAAGCTATTTTTGTTGAAATAATTATTTCAACCAAATGGTAAAAATGGTAAAATTCAGTCTTTTACATGTATCTGGAAAAACTGAGTTTCAGAGGAGGTGACTATGGAACATGGAAAAAGGGCTGGTTTTCCTGGACATTCCCATTGTGTACATTCTGGTTTGCAAGGAGGCAGCTGGGCCAGTGAGGGAGGGGGCAGGTGAGCACAGGTATAGACAGCAAGGTCTACTTGTTATAGAGACACAGGAGAAATAGGGGACTTCTTTTGGCAGTGACTGGCACACCTGAAATTAAATCGTGACTGCAATCCTGCAAGCAGAAGGCATTTCACCTTTATTTTGCAGCTTGGCAACCATTTCACTCTTGCTCCTAGGCAATGCCACCAGGTGCCCAGCACTTTCCAAAACACACCTAAAGTGGCCTATGTGTATCTTCCCCAGCCCTACGGTAATTGAATATTGAGTTGCAGCTATTCCTTTAAAAATTATTACTTTTTCTATATATAAATTAAGCCTACTGGCACCTTAGATTATGGCCATGTATGGAGAAGTTGCACTGTAATTTTGAAATTATAAACCAGATTAGTTTATGGGAGAATAGGACAGAGCCTTAGCAGACACGAGGGGCTACCTGCAGATAAAATGATTCAGTCTTATTCTGTTCACACATTCAAAGCTTGAACAAAACTTTAAAATCTTGCCAATTACATATCTGAGGTGGAAACAGCCTATTAGGTCACCCAGGCCATTCACAGCGGGTGAAATATAACTCCCTGTGGTGTACTTCCTCAGTTCAGCTTAAAATGACTTTAGTGAAAGGTCAGATGCAACCGCCCCGGGAGATGCTTCCTCTCTCTAAGAGGCTGATGTTTACCTTTTTTTTTTCTTTTTTTTTTTTACATTCTAATGCTCTCTCTAAACTTGTTCCCCCCATTCGGTTTTTTGACATCAGTTTCTGTTAAGACTCCCTTGAGCTACGCCATCACAAATGGATATTTCATCACTGTTCAAATTTTTGCTCTAAACAGAAATATTTCAACTACCTCTATGGATAATTAGAATGCTTCAAGGGATGATAGTTCAATGTTGGTCCTTTGAAAAATTAATTTTTTAAACTATTTCAAGACCGAATAATTTTTAATCATGTTACCTGACACCGGAAAGTTCTATCTTTGGAATTCTTGAAAGAAATATAAATGCTTCACTTTATTTTTGGCCTGTAAGAACTTCTGGGATGAGGAGGCTTCGATGGCACCCGCAGAGGGAAGGGACCGTGCTCTCCTACCACAGAGTTGCATAAATCAGGCCTTGATTCAATGGTCAGGTGAGCAGCACACACCTGAACTCTGCCCAGGTCTTCCTGCACCTGACCTTGTGTGATAAGTCGGGAGCTCTTGAAGTTTTCCATGATCTGAGAAGCACTTCTTCCATTACTTTTTGGGATTAGTTGTCAGAATATTATTATTTGCTGATTAAAACTAAAGCCCAAACTCTATTCTTAATCTTTTTGGGTCCAGGGCATGCTCTGTAGGGCAGCTACCTAGTCCCGAATACCACGTAATTTCATTTTGTCTTGGGTATTTAATTTTATTCTCTTTATATAAATATGATAAAACCTCCATAGCTGACCGCTTCTCTACATCACCACTTCCCCAAGTTCACCTAATTTTCGTAGACGTGTACCATGTGTCCAGCAGGCCAAGTTCCTTATGCTGACCAGTCTGTTACGGTCCCTTGGCTGGTCAGCTTATAGAGGTTCTGCTATATGTGAACCAATCTTCCTGGTAAGAAGGCCCAGAGTTTAAGCTGACCCATCTCTAAGCAGTTATTTCCAACAAATCAGCAATTGCCTCAGTGCCATTAAAAAAAAAACAAAACAGAGTGATGTGTCTTTACTGTGAACATACCATGAGAATGGATGAGGAGGATAGTGGCTGTGGGTCAGGAAACCCGAAGGTGTGCAGTTTAACCACCACACACCGGGAGTTCCTGAGACGCAGTACTCCATAAACATGCGCTGGTAAATACGGCCACATACCTCTAGACAGCATCCCTCCCTGTCTTAGGACATGGTGATGGAGAACACTCCCGCATGTTCAGAACGTTTGGAAGTGTCCTGAAACATGGGAAATCAGAGGTCTACATGGTGACATCCTCTGTTCTGCTGCTGTACACACACTATAGGGAGTAAAACGTGTGATTGGATGGAGAGTCGAGGTGGGTGGCAGTCTGGGTTTGAGATGTTGAACAGTAACGGGCATTCATCAGCTCAGCTGTGGCTGGTCCTGGGATGGACTTGGCCTTAGCCTTGCTTCACAGGCTCCCTTTTAAGGTGCCAAACACAGGTTTGCACCTGACATCAAACTCTGTATACACCAGAGCCATGCACTGAGCGGGGTTGAGCATATGGGGAAGCTGTACAACCCGACAATGTGCAAAGGAAGACACCTGTTGGCTGGGATAGAGGCCCAGAGTCGAGCAGCCAGAGTGGGAAAGGGTCCTGTCCTGTGAGACAGCACAGCCTGGCAGCGTAGTGACAGCCAGGGACAGGAAGGGCACAGCAATGGGGGCCAGGGGAAAGGTGGACACCCACATGCTGCCCGAGAAAGGCATTTTCATCAGGCAGCGCCAGCCACGGAGAACAAAGGGAGGGGAAAAGGCCCAAAGTCCCGACTTCTGACAACAGCTTTGGCCGCTTTCTATAGAGTTTGCGACAAGTTTCCAAGCCACACTGCCTTCCTCTCCACGTTGGTCGCCAAGCCCGGGCTCTTACCAGCCTGCCTTCTGCACCGAGCCCTGGAAGGCACCCCCAGCTCTGCTTCTCCCTTCCTCCCTGAACTCCCCCTGGAGTTACGGGCCGAGGATTAGAGGAGACTCCGTGGGCTCAATCAGGGGTTGCTATTAATTAGGCTAATTGATGTTCCTTTGAGGCTACGTAAAAATGGCCTGTAATTATGATTGAATTTGACTTTTTTTCCTATTTGAAACTGGGAACTTTATGAAATTCCCTATAGTGGTGAAATTTTTTTAGAGTTTAATCCTTTAAAACTGGTAGTTGGGATGTCAGAAGCTGGGGAGAAAAGTGAATGCCAGAAGGCGGTCACCTTAAAAGGGTAATTTGATGGTGAAACCAGCCAATGGAAAAGAAGGGAGAAAACTCCAAATATTGCAATGCTATAAAAGGAAGAAATATTACAATTAGGCCTGGCAGAATGAAGGCATAGGATAAAGCCTGAGTAGGGAAACGCCTTCTGTGGCGTTACATCTGGTCCTGTATTTGGGGGCACTGGAGAAACCACACACTTTTTATTTTTTTTTTTATTTTTTTATTTTTTATTTTTGTAGAGACAGAGTCTTACTGTACCGCCCTCGGGTAGAGTGCCGTGGCGTCACACGGCTCACAGCAACCTCTAACTCTTGGGCTGACGCGATTCTCTTGCCTCAGCCTCCCGAGTAGCTGGGACTACAGGCGCCCGCCACAATGCCCGGCTATTTTTTGGTTGCAGTTTGGCTGGGGCTGGGTTTGAACCCGTCACCCTCGGTATATGGGGCCGGCGCCCTGCTCACTGAGCCACAGGCACCACACGCTTTTTAAAAAATTTCAGAATGCTCTGACGGTACAAATGTTCAGGTTACATTGTTTTCATTTCTAAGGTGAAGTAGTTGAGCCCTTCACCCTTCAATGTGTGCTGAACAGCCTCACATTGTGCACGTCAGGTGGGAGCCCGCCAGTTACCCTCCCCCCTCTCTCCCCACCCCCTCTCTCTCCTCTTCCCTCCCCCTCACTAGACTGTACTTTTGTTCTTTCATGTGGGTGTGTAGTTGTTTATAGATACTGTATTAGTATTGAGTACATTGGATACTTTTCTCCCCCATTCTTGTGTTCTTTACTCAGAACATGTGTTTCCGCTCCATCCAGGTTAATACAAAAGATGTAAAGTCTCCATCTTTTCTTATGGCTGAATGGTATTAATCCCTGGATCGGTTGATGGGCACTTGGGTTGTTTCTGTGACTTGATAATTGTGCACTGGAGAAGCTATACACTCCTAATAGCTGGAAAAGGAAGGGCGTGGAGGTTGGAACAGATGTTCTGCAAGGAGAAGAACACGGGGCAAGAAAGCCTGATGGTGACAGTTGGCAAAGGCCACCATGTTTACAGGGAATATTTCTGTTAAAAGCTGAGGCTTTTAAAGTATATACTGTGAAGAAATGACTAAACCAGAAGCTGGACAGATGGAAGTGGCAGAAGAAAAAGCACTTGGTTCAGGGGGAAAAAATGAACCTGCACATTGCACAGTGACGTGTATCTGAATTTCTATTATTGGCTTGAAATGAAATGTTTCCAGGTGAATTGTGCACTGATTAGCACATATATGAGAGTAGACAGGAGATGGGGCTCAAACCCCCAAATAATAAGAGCTTAAACAATAAAGATGTTTATTTCTCTTTCATATAAAAGGAATCTAGAGGTAGGTAATTGAGGATAGTCAGGGTGCTTTCAAGGAGCAGCGAGCATCTGTGTTACTGTTTTGCCATCCTTGGCATAAGATGTCACCTTAGGGCCCAGTATGGCTGCCTGAGCACCGGCCATTGCACCTACATTTCAACCAGAATAAGGCAGATAGGAACAAAAGGTATCCGTCTACTTCATTTTAAGATTTTTTTGCACTCATATACTCACATGATATTGAATAGAACTTAGTTCTGTGGCCACATTGAATAGTAAAAGAGGCTGGAAACTGGGCAACTGGTGCTCTGCCCCAAATCAGTCATTTTATAAGTAAGGAAAAGTGGATAAACTAAGGCAAACAAGTAGACTGAGCCACAGCACATTTCTGCTCATGGAGTTCCGTGGCATGTGCATGACTGGTCACCTGCCTGGGGGCGTCTCTGAAGTGTTGGATGATTGGTTGTTCTCTCGCTCCATCAGCCTTAAGCAGGTTTTCACTGTCAGGAGGTAGAGGGCAAAGGTGGCTTTTCTGTGGTTTGCAGTTGGGGAAGCTAGCTGCTGATTCTGGGGAAGGACTTTCAGTTCATTCCATGTGCTCAGTGCGAAGGAGGGAAATATTTGGTATGTTTTCCTCACCCCTAGAGGGAATCTCAGTTACCCATTTTCCTTCAAGTTATTCTCCAGTAAGTACTGAACTATCTTCTATGCAAATAAAATGAAAGCTTGTGATTCTGTCCTTAAAAGCACAGAATCATCCCTCTGGTTTATATAATATTCCTCTTCTCCCCCAGCCCCAATATAAACAGGCGGGGCATGACTGTGCTGCAGGCAGTGGGCTTCTAGATTTGGTAGAAAGGGCTTTATTTTAGGGTATCAGTGCCTCGAAGAAGTAATGGAAAGCCGAGAACCTGGCCTGATGATGCCCAGCCAGGAACAATGCATGTGGAAAATAAATGATCATGTGATGGATTATTCTAGCAGAAGCCCCAACTGCTCCTAGTGCTGCTTGGTTCACAGCATCAGGTGGTGGGTGGTGGGATGTCACCACAGCTGCTCCAGAGAAACACCAAACTTCCACTTCGGTGCTCCCCACAGGTGGAATCTTCTTGTGTTTGTCTGGCCCCCCTGGTGCTCACTTCTCCCTTCTCAGATGCTGCCAGTGCACCTGCCTGGCCAGACCTAACCTGGGCTGCAGAATTCTTTGCCCAGAATTTGTGGGGATGAACTTCCTCCAGTCTCTTGGCCTTGGGGTAGACAGAGAAGCTGTAAGGAAAGGGCATTGGGCAGCCAGCTGCCTGAGGCCATGGCAGGCAAACAGCCCCTGCACTGGGGATGGCCCTTTACAGCTTACAAGGTGGGCCATGCAGCGTGCACACTCTCCTCATCCCCCTAAAAGATCTCTAGGCAAAAGCAAGCCTAGGACAAAATTTGAAACTGAGGAAGGCAAATCCGACCAAAGTCAAGAGTTGGGACTTCAATTCAAGCTATCTCTAGTTAGGCTGTTTCTCATCATACCTCACCGATTGTTTTTTTCATGAAAAAGTAGATGTTTTGACTAGTGTTATAAGCTGAATCATGACACCCCACCCCCAAATTTGTATGTTGAAGTCTTAATGATTGTTACTTCAGAATATGATCTTAGAGAGAGGGTCTTTACAGAGGTAATTAAGTTGAAATGAGGTCGTTAGGGTGGTCCCTAATCTAACGTAACTGGTGTCTTTATAAGAAGAGGAGATTAGGACGCAGCCAGGCACAGAGGGCTCACCCTGTGAGCACACGGGGAGCGCATGCTGTCTGCAGGGCAAGGCGAGAGGTCTCAGAGCATCCGCTCCTGCCAACACCTTGACCTTGGGTGTCCAGCTTGCAGAACAGTGAGAGGATATATTTCTGTACTTTTTGTGGACGCCCAAACAAGCTGTTACACCTGGGAATGAATTTTCCTTTCATTAGGCAAGTTACGGTTTGTTCTGTGATAGTCCTGTCTTCGTTTCTTGTCCCCTTCCCTGCCTTTCTGAATTTGGAGAAGGACGTGAGCTCATTGGTGTTATTGTGTGTGGTTGATGCCCGTGGATTTGCGCTCCTTTGTTAGCTGATGCTGCAGAGAGATGGTCATTTTACATAGGCAAGAGTGCATCTAGGTGAGAGTCAGAGAAACAGAATGACAGGGAGTAGACAACTCGGAGGAGCCAGCCGCCAGCCGCCAGCCGTCAGCCGTCGCACGTGGTTGACCAAATTAGGCTTTGCACCAACCAGAGCCCGGTCTGAACAGTGGAAGACTGTGGGTTGCAGAATACCTCTATTTTAGGACAAAAGAGAATTGCTCTCTCTTGGAAAAAGCTGTAAGTACCAAAAAAGGTGCTAGCTTGGTAAAGGGAAAGTCAGAAGAAACGGGAATTGTGTTTTTGTTTGATTTGGACAGCACAATAGATGTGGGAAGTCCCCTTGCCTGGCACGGTTAATGCCTGACCTGGCTCATTCATCTCTGTCTCTTAGCAAAGACCTGGAAAATTGCAATTCTATGCACCAGTGGCCCCTGCTCAATAAATGTGGAGCCAGCGGGCAGGAGCAGGAAGTGGCCCAGACCCCCAGTGCTGGCTGGCTGGGGTCCCCCGCTCCCTGCTGCAGAGGGTCCATGGCTTGGGAGCTCGGGCTGGAGGACACTGTGGTGGTCTGCAGGCCTTGTTTCCAGCCTTTTAAACAACTTACTGTCCTTGTTTTTTTATTGGTGTTTCATAAAATGTGACGCTATATGCCCACATTATTATGCACTAGGTGTATACATTTATTTTTATTATTTTTGTCTCTGGAGGAATTGACGTTTTCCTCAACACTAGATGCTTTATTGGAGGCATGAAGAATAAAAATTCCAATCCTGTCTTGCGTTTCCTACTGTCTCTTTGGTTTGCCTGCTCAGGGGTTAGTGGGGAGGGTCTTTACAAGGGAGCCTATGCCAGCCCTCCTTGGTCAGTAGGTGGCCTTGGTGGTGGGGAGGGCCCCAGTGGTACAAGGGCTGTGTCAGTTAGCTTCATTATATCCAGGGCAGCTCCACCACAGATGGTGATGCCTTTAAAGTACAGCGTTAGACTTTGAAAGAAGGCAGGACATTCTAAGAACCTTGGCATTAATGCCCTATTTGCAAGGCATACTTAAATTAAATGACTGTTATTTCTTTATAGCCTCCTAAACTTTCCGTGCTTTTATAGTACGCTGTGTGCTTCAACTCCTAATGAAGGGAAACTCCTACTCAGGATAATTATATCCCAATTTACTGCTTATGTACCAATTTCTGATCTATAGGATTAGGCCTTAGGAGGTAATTTGTTTCTGTCAAATAAATCTTAACATGTGGAAAGCTATAAATACATAAATGAAAGCCCTTATCTCTTTGTCCGTGGTATGTGTGGTGTGTGTGTGTGTGTTTGTGTGTGTGTATGTGGTGCGTGTGGAGTGTGTGGTGTGTGTCCTGTGATCTGGGTGAGTGGGGTATGATATTTTGTGCTGTGTGTGGGATGTGTGGGGTGTGTGTGATATGGTGCATGTAGTATGTGGTGTGTGTGTGTGGAGTGATGTGTATGTTTTTGTACATGGTGGGATATGCATGTGTGGTGTGCTGCGTGTATGATATGATGTGTGTGTTGTGTGCTGTGTGTATGATATGATATGTGTGGTGTGGTGTGTTGTATGTATGATACGTGTGGTGTGTGCTGTGTGTATGATATGTGTGTGGTGTGCTGTGTGTATGATACAATGTGTGTGGTGTGTGTATGATATGATGTGTGTGGTGTGATATGTGTGTTGTGTATATGATATGTGTGTGGTGTGTGTATGATATGATGTGTGTGGTGTGATATGTGTGTGTTGTGTGTATGATACAATGTGTGCTGTGTGTATGATATGATGTGTGTGCTGTGTGTATGATATGTGTGTGGTGTGTGTATGATATGTGTGTGGTGTGATATATGTGGTGTGTGTATGATATGATGTGTGTGTGTGTATGATATGTGTGTGGTGTGATATGTGTGGTGTGTATGATATGTGTGTGGTGTGTGTATGATATGTGTGCTGTGTGTATGATATGATGTGTGTGGTGTGATATGTGTGTTGTGTGTATGATATGATGTGTGTGGTGTGTGTATGATGTGTGTGGTGTGCTGTGTGTATGATATGATGTGTGTGGTGTGATATGTGTGCTGTGTGTATGATATGTGTGTGGTCTGTGTATGATATGTGTGTGGTGTGTGTATGATACAATGTGTGTGCTGTGATATGTGTGCTGTGTGTATGATATGTGTGTATGATATGTGTGTGGTGTGTGTATGATACGATGTGTGTGCTGTGATATGTGTGCTGTGTGTATGATATGTGTGTGGTGTGATATGTGTGCTGTGTGTATGATATGATGTGTGTGGTGTGATATGTGTGCTGTGTGTATGATATGATGTGTGTGGTGTGATATGTGTGCTGTGTGTATGATATGTGTGTGGTGTGTGTAGGATACAATGTGTGTGGTGTGATATGTATGCTGTGTGTATGATATGATGTGTGTGCTGTGATATGTGTGCTGTGTGTATGATATGTGTGTGCTGTGATATGTGTGCTGTATGTATGATACGATGTGTGTGGTGTGATATGTGTGCTGTGTGTATGATATGTGTGTGGTGTGTGTATGATACGATGTGTGTGGTGTGATATGTGTGCTGTGTGTATGATATGTGTGTGGTGTGTGTATGATACGATGTGTGTGGTGTGATATGTGTGCTGTGTGTATGATATGTGTGTGGTGTGTGTGATATGTGTGTGGTGTGTGTATGATACGATGTGTGTGCTGTGATATGTGTGCTGTGTGTATGATATGTGTGTATGATATGTGTGTGGTGTGTGTATGATACGATGTGTGTGCTGTGATATGTGTGCTGTGTGTATGATATGATGTGTGTGGTGTGATATGTGTGCTGTGTGTATGATATGATGTGTGTGGTGTGATATGTGTGCTGTGTGTATGATATGATGTGTGTGGTGTGATATGTGTGCTGTGTGTATGATATGATGTGTGTGGTGTGATATGTGTGCTGTGTGTATGATATATGTGTGGTGTGTGTATGATACAATGTGTGTGGTGTGATATGTATGCTGTGTGTATGATATGATGTGTGTGCTGTGATATGTGTGTGCTGTGATATGTGTGCTGTGTGTATGATACGATGTGTGTGCTCTGATATGTGTGCTGTGTGTATGATATGTGTGTGCTGTGATATGTGTGCTGTATGTATGATACGATGTGTGTGGTGTGATATGTGTGCTGTGTGTATGATATGTGTGTGGTGTGTGTATGATACAATGTGTGTGGTGTGATATGTGTGCTGTGTGTATGATATGATGTGTGCTGTGTGTATGATATGATGTATGCTGTGTATATGATATGATGTGTGTGGTGTGTGTATGATACGATGTGTGTGGTGTGATATGTGTGCTGTGTGTATGATACGTGTGTGGTGTGATATGTGTGCTGTGTGTATGATACGATGTGTGTGGTGTGATATGTGTGCTGTGTGTATGATATGTGTGCTGTGTGTATGATATGATGTGTGTGCTGTGATGTGTGTTGTGTGTATGATATGATATGTGCTGTGTGTGGTGTTAAAACTAAAAGCTACTGTGCCCATGACGTGTTGGCAGCACCTCCAGGCAGCCACCTTACATCTTCATAAACTTGGATACAATATATTTAAGATTTTCCTTTACCAAGCTCAGGGTTCACATAAAGTATTCATATTTTTGAATTATGCTTTGTTTCAAACTTTTTATCCCGTCTGGGGCTGTGGCAGGATCCATGAATAGCTCTGTTGTGCCCTGGAGACTTCATGTCTAATTTTGGAGGAATTTATGTTAATTATTTGCAGTCTGACACTCAGAGCTGAGTGCGCTGAAGCATAGCTTGTTGGAAAGTGGTTTGTCCATGCCCTGAAGGGCCTTACGCCTCCTCCCTCCTCTGACTGGGTTCGGCCTGGCCTGGGGGAGCGCGGCCTGCTTGTTCTCTGGGTTCCCAGAGGCCCCACCTGACACCCTTAACTCAGGCAGCTCTTGGTTTTTTGAATCTCTGAAATTCCGTTACTTACCTGAGCAGTCACCTTTCTGCTTCTGCGTGCTGTCAGCGCACCATGGCTGCCCTGGGCACCGCAGGCCACTGGCAAGTGAACGCCGCGGTGTGGGTTCTACCGGAGGGCCTGGTTAAACCAGCAGAGTTTGCAGGCTGGTTGACTGTGTTACATGTAAGAGATGTTTTTCCCCAGAGCGACATTGTCTGGTCTGTACAGAAGCTTATCAACTTGTCCTGCATCTCAGAAGCCGCAGGAGGAGCCGTGTCCCCAATCGCAAGCTTGCTGTGCAGGAGGCCTGGATTTCCAGTCAGCTCGTATGTGTGAATGGTCTCGGGAGGGGCCCCTGTGAGACTGGACAATGAAGGCTTCCCGCAGCCCTCACAGATGGGTGCAGAGGGGAGCCAGGCAAAGAATACAAAGCTCCTGTAAATCCTGTAAAACCCCCAAGTTGAGTGAAGCGCTGGATTTTGTCAGCTGAATTACAGGCTGAATTTTGTGCCCACCGCCCCCAGCCTGCCAAATTCATACGTGGAAGTCCTCACCTCCATGCTGTGTTTGGCAACAGCATTGTTAAAGGGATGATTAATGTGACATGAGGCCATTAGGGTGGGTCCTCGTCCAATAGGACTGAGTCCCTACAGGAAGAGGAAATCTGGGCACAGAGAGGCAGCAGGGACGTGTCCTCACATGCAGGATGCCCCGGGGAGAGGACGCTGAAGCCAAGGAAGGCGGCTGCAGGAGAAGCTGACCTGCTGCACCTTGACCTCCACTCCAGCTTCCAGAACTGTGAAAACATGTTTCCGTTATTAAAACCGCCCAGTGTGTGGTATTTTGCGGTGGTGGCCTGAGCGAAGACGGGAAGACCCTTTGGAGAAGCTCCTCCAGCTCTTGACGGTGCTTATTGGAACAGATAGAGGCAAGAGGAATCTCAGTATAGGAAACTATTTCTCTACCCTTTGGATTTGCATGACAATATCAGAGACTTGTAATATTCCTGTGGGATTGTCTTCAACTGGCGGAATTCATTGCTTTTATATTTATGGTTCCCTATCTTAAATTTCCCCATCAAATGATCTGTAAAAGAATATTCACTTAGTATGCGAGGGAGGATCAATTTAATGCTCAATAAAGAGTGATTCTTATTGCAATTCCATCTTTAAGAAGGGCCCCCTGAGCGGTTCTCTTACGACGAAATAAAACACGTGATAGCAGAGGCCACTTTCTGTCTCAGTTTTTGCAAGGGAAAGGCAGGATTTCAGAAGGTGGCATAAGACATATCTATGCCAGAGCAAACCACAGGCTTGAACAGGACCGTGTGGCTTCCTGTTATAGGAAGCTGTGGCAGAATTGAACCAGGCTGTGTCCAAGGTTCAGAAATCAATTCTTCATTGCACTAGGGCCATTGGCAGAGTGGTGTCAGGTCTTGGTATTTTATAAAGTTTCTGCTGGGGGGTGGGGAAGACTCCTTGCTTGGGGCCATTTTGTAGCAGTGCTTGTTGTTGAGAGGGAGAGAGAAATATAATAGATAATAAATGTATCTATTATAAACAATATAATAGATAATAAACAGGTATGTGGATAGCCAGATGGGTGGGTAACACACAGATAACGCAGCAGTTAATGTTGGCTTCCTAGCCTGGTGGAGACCGATTTTCATCTCTTTTGAGATGTGGTCTTCCAGGTGATGGAGTTGGCAGAGTCGGATGAAGTCTAGAGGGCTTTGGGGGCTCCGGGGGTGCCTGGCCCACCCAGGCACACAGGATGTTGCAGTTATGGGGTGTGTTCTGAGCTATTCTGGTGAGGAAGTTGGTTTCCCATCATCCTCTGATAGAGCTGGAGTCTTCATCTTCTTCTAACAGGTCAGCTCACTGGCAGCAGTATTATTATTCTCTTGACTTTGTGGTCAGCATGAGAATTGCAGAATGTCTATGAGGAAGGAAAATGGTAGAGTTCCAGAACTCAGGGCAGACTCAAACAGGAATGCATAGTCCTGGACAGTTTACCAAAGTGTTTTGGTGAAATATTAGTTAAAAGGATAAAGCCTCAGATAAGTTAGATTTAGCAAAGAACGATTTGAGACCTGGGCAGCCCCAAGAACTGGAACGGGTTCTAAGAACTCTGGCCTTTGACATGGGTGGGCAACGTATGGACAGAGATCGGAAGTGAGGCACAGGGCCGGCTGAACTGGCCGCCGAGTTGTCCCTGTTTGAGTCAGGTGCCGCCTGTGGCTGATGGTGGCTGCTGTGCTTGGCAGACACCCAGCTGTCTGTTCCTGGAAGACACCCGTATAGCGCTCCTACCGGTTACTTTTTGTGCTATGTTAGTTGCAGTTCATTAAGAACCTGAGTAAGGGGCCATCCTCAGAGTTAGGGTCAGTGTAACATGCTGCTTGCTCAGAATGACAAAAGCCACCGGTGGGGTGAGGTGGCCAATGTATTCTGTCAGTTCAGGCAGCAGAGCCCTACACAGACATGTCAGGGACAGGACACCCAGCCCAGATGTGAAACTTCAGACATCGTTAAGAACGAACAAGTAGAAATATGTGCGAAATAATTGTACTGGAGCCTGGAAATGACAATGACGCCCGTGTTATTGGTCCCCCTGCTGTCTCCTGGTGTGGTCAGCGCCCTCCTGGCCATGGAAACGGAGCCTCTCTTCTGCATTGTTCCATCTTGAGTGGCTGTGAGTTGTGGGTGCAGGGACTCCAAGGCCGAGGAGCCACGTTACCACACATGCCCCTTTCACCCGCCTTTGCGACTCTGGTCACGTCCTGTCCCATGCACCATGGCCTGCAGTTTAACTTACAACCTCTCATAACAGTGGGAGGTGGGCAGAAGAGGCTTTTCAAAAAGGCATTTTATATCTCCTTTTGTAGATAAGGAACCTGAATAGCTGAGAAGCGGAGACCCTTTCCCAGAGTCACAGAGCAGTGGGAGGTGACCCCCGACCCAGCTCTCAGCTGGACGCCTCAGCCCCACCCCTGTTGTTACCCTGCTTTGTGCGGGGAGGATCTTGGATCTCAGAGTCTGGAGTGGGTCAGCTGAGGACACAGGGCCTGCGTTTTGTCTGTCCCCTGGCCAGGTGTCGGTGGCAGGCACTGCCCTCAACACTGAGAGGCTCTGATACGTACCGGAGGCTCCCTGGCCCGAGAGCCCAAGTCAGTGGGGATAGCTCAGGAACCTGCACCCACCAGGGCTTCTCTGGCTCTGCTGAGCCCCCACAGAGGACTGATGGGTCATGGGCCCTGGGCTGTGGGGCACTTCTGTGCCTTCCTGGTTCCATCCTGCGTCCACTGATGGATATCTTCCCTGGGTCACCTGTGTCTGTGCCACTCCTCTCCCCACCACGCCCTGCAGCTTCCTGAGCCTCTGCCCTGCCACACAGCATCTCCCAGTGTCCTTCTCAGGTGTCACACTTTCCATCTTTTTCATGGTCTCCTTTGTGGACTGTACCCCCTCTGGTTGTCTCCACAGTGGCTTTGCCACAGCAGCCCCGGCCACACTCCTGCAGAGGCCTGTTCAGACTCTGTGGCAAAATAGTGGGGAAATGAGGCAAGGAAAGGTCTCTGAGACTGGTCCCTGCGGAGGGTAAGGTGTGTGTTTAGTCCTCCAGGTGGAAGTAGGTGCACAGTGCCTACCGGGCCAGTCAATCCAGATTGAATGGAGCACCTGCTATGGGCTGGGCCCTGTGCCAGATGCTGAAATCAGGTAGACAAGTCCCTGTCCTGGCAGAGCTCACACGCCAGTGGGGGAGGTGGAGGCCAACCAGGGGAGGACAGAGTGGCAGAGTGACTGTGCCCCGGAGAGCCTAACACAGGCTGCAGGTTTGTATGTCCACAGGGGGACATGTTTGGGGACTCTGCCCTCCTGGAACCCTCCATACTCCCCTGCAGGCCAGGCCCAGGGTTTCCTTTGGCCAGCAGAAATGGCCCTGGTGCTGCCGGCAGCCCCTAGCTCTGCCCTGGAGTGACAGGGCCACTGGGACCCTGTGCCCTCGTTGCTGTCCCTAAGGTCACTCATGTGGGCAATCTTGCAGCCTCCGAGGCTCTGAAGAATGCCCTGGGGGTGGGTGCCTGGCTGTGGTCCTGCCCTACACTCTCCTGTAGGATCTGCTGAGTCTAGGTGTTCAGTGCGGTTCTCCTGGCTTCCAAGGTCACTCAGAGCCATCTCCAGTCCCTCTGAGAACCTGCATGGACCCGGGGCCATGGAATCTGATCAGCTGCCCCTCCTCGTCTGCCTTGCCCCTCCCTGCTGGCTCGACCGAAGGAGCCCTGTGTAATTCCTGTAACAGCGGCAGACCTTCCCCAAGGAGCCCTATGCTCCATAATGTAAAGAGAAAGCCATTCCTTAAATATCAGTGTTTTTCTGTTAAGCACGTAATAAGTTTCAAATGAGGGAAGAATCAACATATCGCTTTTGGCTGAGATTAATGTAAGAGATAATCATACCATTGAGTTTATGAGCCATCCTTATCTCTCTTTACATATTCCCTGAATATACGTAATTTTCTGTGCCTTCATTTATCATTTGTCAAAAACCAATATTGCTGCTTTCTTTCATTATTTTAAAAGGGGAGAGATGAATCAGGCCTTTCAGAAACTTCAGGCCGCAGCAACATTTTAAATCTAAAAGAGAAACCTCCCATTGTGGTTTGAATCTGAGTAGATTTTTCCCTTTTGTAGCCACGATAGTCAGTGCAAGGATTCCTGTGGGAGTAAGAGGATTTGGGCCTGCCAACCACCTACGAGAACTCCAACTCCGAGTGTTGCAGGTGCCATATCACTGCAGGTGTTGGTGGCACTAAAAGGGTGTATTGCTATTAGCACAAGCAGTGGAGTCCTTTGGGTTTGATAGATACTTGGCCCCCAGTTCCAGGCTCATGTGATAAGACCAATTAAACGCATCTACTTGTGTGACACAGGAAACTCTTTCCTGTCCCAATGATCCTTCACCTTAGTGTTCCACCATGAGATCAAAGTGTGGATGGCCACTGGGTGCAGGAACAAACCGTTCTACTTATCCCCTGAGTCATCTGGATTCTCATGGATTAAAAAGAGTGCCCCCAAGTATTCCCTAAACATTGGTGCCCTCAAAATCCCTGCTTATGTGAGCATTGGCAGCAAATCTCAGATAGAAGAAAACAGTTCTTTGATTTAGGTCACGGCCCCATCAGCTCAACAAGGCTTGCAAAGGCAGAGCCAGCATCCCCTCCTCCCAGATGGGGGTGCTATTAGGGGGCTCCAGGCAGAAGCCGCTCAGTCTCTAGGAAAACTGAGAGAAGCTTGCTTAAGGGTTTGCAGAGGGCATGTCACAGGAGCAGGTACACCTGAAATAAATGCTGCTTCTCATCTATCATCCGTCCGTCCATCCATCCATCCATCCATCCATCCATCTGTCAGTCCTTCCATTCATTCATCTGTCAGTCCATCCATCCCTCAATCCTCGGAGGGGGTCAGAGAGAGGAGGGAGGAAGGAAAGGAAGACAAAGCAAGCTGGAGAGAACACGCTGTCTTCCCTCAGGTAACCCCACTCCCTCCCCTCCTCAGCTGGGGCCTGAGCACTATTATGCAGAGTCATTGAGAGAGGACATGGATGGATCACGCTTAGATTGGGGACAGTCAGGAATCGGGCCCCCTCTCTGCTCCCTGGGTGTGGCCTTTTCTCCTGCCCCCAAAGTCCCCTTATTCTCCTTTCCCCAAGCTGGATGTGCCCCTCACACAGCCGCCTCCTCTGCTCCAGCTGCAAGCTCCAGGTAGGTGAGGCTCTTGGCCCAGGTCCCAGGAGAGGTGGGTCCTGTCCCTGGTTCTGGCTTGAGCTAACTCCAGAGCCTTATCTGTCACTTTGCCTGCGGTCAAGGAGTTGATCTCAACTCTGGCTGTACCTAGAGCCATGTTTTATAAAGTGTAGCTGTCAGGACTTCCCCAGGGGTGCCAATTTATCTAACTTGCTCTTACTCTCAGGAACACCCTTCCCACTGGGGCTGTGCAAGGAGGTGGAGGGCCTGTATTTAAAAAAGAAAGAAAAAGAAAAAAGATGCCTTTGATAATTCTGATGTTCGGTCTTTACTAGACTGAAGGATTTTAAGAGCTTTTTCCCTCTGTGACAGGGGCATGTTAGTCATTTATTTGCTTTTACTACTTGGCTGCACGCTGACCACGCTCTGTAAGACAAACGGCACAGTGGGGCGAGCAGCAGGGCCTTTGCTCTGGCTTGCATCCCATTTCAAACGTTATTACAGTGCAAATTACTTAAATCCTTCTGCCTTAGCAAACAAATTGCTAAGCCTACCTTGTAGGAACAAAATGTAAGATTTGTGAAAGCTCAAAGTGTGAAGGGCAGGTGGTGCCGTTTGGTCTTGACGACAGGAAGAACTGCTGCCTGGCCGACCGCAGGGAGCAATCTCGTGGGTGACAGGAACACACAGAAACCCCACCCTTTACCTTGTTAGCCCAGAGCCCTCGTGAGTATCAGCAACTGTTGGATCAATACTGCAGTAATATTTAAATTAGACCTACATGAGATAGCAGGAGAAAGTGACAGCACAGCTAATATCATCTGCAAAAAAATAGATGAAGTGTTGAGATGTGTCCTTGAGTTCCACGTTCCTCTCTAGATGCAGAGTTCAGGCAGCAGAAGGGGGTGGATTCTGAGCTCTGTTGGAATTCTCTACTGGAGTTTACCTTGGCAGTGTGGCCCTCGTCCTGAGGGGGTAGCGACCCCCCGCAATTGAGCGTGCGCACCACCCCTTGGACCACCCAGCTCCACTTACCCAGAGCTGCTGCCTGCTTGCTATTCCCAGCTCAATGATGGCTTTCCCTTTGTGTTTTCCTTGCTACAGATGGGCAGAAGAAAGTTCAAGAAGAGTTTGACATCGACATGGATGCACCAGAGACAGAACGCGCAGCGGTGGCCATTCAGTCTCAGTTCAGAAAATTCCAGAAGAAAAAGGCAGGGTCTCAGTCCTAGTGGGAGAGCCCCTCCTAGCCCTCCTGAAGACAGCAAAGTCAACCATCGTCTGTCAGGAAATTAAAAGAACAGCCTAGAGAGAACTCATCCACACACACAACACACGCACAGCAAACCTATAATGCATGTACAGAAACCTGTGTATTTATTCCCTTGTAGGAGGGTGTAGATGTGAGTAGCTAAACCTCCATGTTTATTTCCATCACCATTCCTCCTGCAACTCACTACTTTCCTTGACGTTGTAATAAAACGGAGTTAAGATGAGCTATTTAAGTGTCTTCCCTTGTGTCTTCCTTTCTATTAATCTGGGAAGTTACCTGGTATTAGAGGTGACTGCAAACTAGAAGTCTGTCTTCCTGAGAGTCAGAGATATAACACGGTGCCTTTTGTTGGGAGCTTTTGTGCTGAGAGCGAGAGATCCATTCTCAGCCGTGTCTTTCGGAGAGTACTAACTGCTGACTGTGGATGCATTATCTTCTTATCGGAGGATTAGAGCCCTGTACCCTGGGGTGCCAAAAAGTCAGAAGTTTCCCTGGGGAATTATGACTGATCCAGGAGAAGGAATGGGGAAGGGTACCTTAGATTTACTCAGCAGAACAATTTCAGATCTCCAAAGGGGACCCCCACCCTGCTGAGGGCCATCGTGAGACCTACCTGCTGTCCCCTGCCCCTGAGCAGCCCCTGGGCCCCCACCTCCTCTGTGCCCCACAATGACTTGCTGCCTTTCGGGGTTACTGCAGCCTGCAGTTTGGAGAAGCTCCCACCCCATCTCTTTCCCTGAAATCCTTGAAGATAAACAGCTCTGCAGGTCCCAGAGTGGTTTTGTAGGCCGTGAGGAGTGGTCCATTGCGTGGAGAGGACCACGCCATTGAGCCAGGGGCCAGGCAGGTGGGTGCCTACCTGGGGGCCGCAGGTGTTGGTACCCTTGACCTCTGAGTCCCACTGAGGCTTTTGTTTGAGCTTTGCTACGTGAGAAGTTGATGTGGAAGCCACATCTCGGCAACATCCCAAGACGCCCTGTGCACCGCGGGCCGTCACATTTCCTTCCTTCACCAGCTCCTTATCAAAGGATCAGGGGGCGGGAGGGAGGAACGTGAAGACTAGTGGGAAAGGAGGAAGGGATTCTGCCGTGGGCGTGAACTGGCGTGTGAGGTGTGAGCAGGCGGGGTGTGTGTGACGCTGTTCCTTTGGGAGGGCTTGGTTTGTTCCATGAGGACACAGAGAAAGATTGGCGTGTTTGGGAGATTTACTGTCCCCACCAAATCCCTCTGAAAATGTGTGCATTGTCTATTGTAAGGAAATCCCTCCTGCCGGGTGACTGTCTGCCCCTGGGAGGAAGAGAAAAAACTGGGTCTGCCGATCCATTTGCAGTGAGCAGAGAGCTACATGGAACCGCTTTGGCCTGAAAGCCAGACAGGGCTCCCAGAGGCTCCCAGGGGTGTGGTCCCTACTGAAAACAGGACCACAGATTGAGGGACACTGCAGGAACATCTTCCTGAGACAGCAAAAATGGCATGAGTTGTGATGTAGTCTTTGGAGTTCCCCAAAGCTACCAAAGTAAGGAGCAGAACAGACACATAGGTCAGATGAATTCTGCCATACCTCATCCTCCAAGCACCCCAGTGTCCCTTTGTCCTCTGAGTAGTTCACATGAAGGAAGTGGGGGCTTCCCATACACTGGGTGTGTTCTGGCCCCCTGGAAGCTCCCTATATACAAATCTACACCATTTCACATAAAGGACTTGAGCAGCCATGGATTTTGGTATTACTGGGGGACCTGAAGCCAGTCCCCCATGGACACCAAGAAATGCCCATACTTTTATTTATTTTTTTTGCAGTTTTTGGTCAGGACTGGGTTTGAACCTGCCACCTCCAGCATATGGGGCCAGTGCCCTACTCCTTTAAGCCACAGGTGCCACCCGAAATGCCTATACTTTTAAAATCTGGGTAGTGAATAGATGGGGGTTATATTTTTCTCTTTACTGAATGTTTGGCCCATTTCCTAAAAATGTTAAAAAGAGAACTATCTGCCCCATTTCTAAATCCATTCAAACTTTATATAGTTTAGAAATCCTTTATTTCTCAGATCAGTCACATGTAGGAATGAGTTATGTGCCTCAGATTCAATTTGAAAGGAATATAATGAATCTGTTGAAATATGTATTTGTAAAAGAAAAAAATAAAGCAAAGCACAATAGCCCACTGGAGGGCTCTTCCCCAAGGGACTGGGAACACTCCTGTCTTCAAAAGCAACAACAGCCCCCTGGGGACAGATGGAGGAGGGTGGAGTGGGGGCTCTGAAATTTGGGGAGGCCCCTCGACGATTGTCACGGGCCTATCTTGTCCCACTCACAGGACTAGGGTCTAACTCGGTACTGTGAGCCACAGGGAGGGGTGAATTTAATTACTCACTTCCCAGGTAGACTCATGAGGACAGCAAAGAGGAGATTTCCAGTGTCCCCCTCTCAGTGTAGGAATCAGGCGTGTTGAGTCTGTGGCCTCAGGGCCAGGAGAATGAGAAGGGCTCATGGCTGTGGATGTGGGAGGGCCTTTCCCTCTCCGGAGGCTGTAGCACTCCCCTGAGAGGAGGAAGGAGTCTGTCAGCATGTGATACAGGGCAGTGGTCCCCAGCCTTTTTGGCACCAGGGACCAGTTTCACAGAAGACAATTTTTCCACAGACTTGGGGTGGAGGAGTGGTTGGGGATGACTCAAGCATTATATCTCCACCTGAGATCACCAGGCATTAGTTCTCATGAGGACACACAACCTGGATCCTTGAATGTGCAGTTTGCAGTAGGGTCTGGGCTCCTATGGGAACTTAATGTCATTACTGACCTGACAGGAGGTGAAGCTCAGGCAGTGATGCAAGTGATGGGGTGCGGCTGTAGACACAGAGGAAGCTTCTCTTGCCCACCTGTCACTCATCTCCTGCTGTGCCACCTGGCCCCTAACAGGCCATGGACCGGTACTGGTCCACACCCGGCAGTTGGTGACTGTGGACCCGGGGTTTTAGCCATTTGGAGCATCACTAACCCAATTTTGGGTCACTCACGTTTATTAAAACCCTACTGTGCAGATGCACTTGGTGCTGTGGCCGCAACGCCAGCCCATCCTGGTCAAGGTGCGGGGGGTGGTGGGAAGAGACGCAGGTGAACAGGCACTAGAATGGACAGAGGAGCAGAGTGGTGTGGAGAGTCCCTCAGCCGTGGACTGAGGGTGGCAGGAGCTCTTGAGTAACAAGGACTGGGGGCCAGGGCCATGTCTGGGCAGGACCCGCCAGTCTCAGAGGCTGGAGGGTCTGCACACCCCAGCCTGAGGATGTGGCTCTGACTCCTGAACTCAGGGAGACTGGGAACTGGATTCCTGTTGGACTTAGAGGATGGGCAAGTGACTACAGAGAGTTACCTTCCTCAACTAGCCACTTTCCTTGACATCAAAGTGACAACAAAATCTACTTGGCAAGGTGGCTAGCAAAACATTAGAAGTTTAAAACGAGGTGAATGCATGGGTGCCCGGCTGACGGTAGCTGCCTAATACATGGAAGCGATATTATTGATAGGCTGGTGTGGTAAAGAGTCACTCACGGCCTCCATTTCCAGCACCCTTTGTCCCAACTCACCCTGAGTCATGGAAATCTCCTTCCTTTGGCTACAGCCAGCTGGACTAGTGGTGGGCACCTGCCCCAGGGGGTGGGCTCAGCCAGGCAGCATCTTTCTCATGAGTCTGAGCTAATCATCATGGGAACTGAGCCAGGACAGGAAGGAGAGGTTAAGTTGAAGCTGAAACTGGTGTTGTGATAAGTTAAAAAAAGTGTTAAAAACCTTTACTTTTGTAAGAAGCTGCAACAGCCCATTTGGAGAGACCTGGCGGAAGAAGCAGGAGAGGATTTGAGACTCAAGATACTTGGGCCCTTGAGAGATGCAGGGTACCCAGGGTTAAGTTAGTCATTTGGTTGCAATGAACAGAAATTCACTCATACTGGCTGAAAAAAAATACAGAATTATTCAGGTCTCACAAACATCCAAGAATAGAGCATCTAAGACACCCAAGAAAGGAACAGAATGCAGGGACAGGCAGGATTACATTGGATTTATAAATAAATCGGGGCACAGTGGGGAAGAATTGACATCTCTATAACATTGTCTTTATAGCATTTATGACAGTAAAGTTGCATAGTTTTCTTTACATAGGTTTTGTACATTTCTTTTTATGTTATTTCTAGATATTTCATAGTTTTTATTCTTCTAAGTAGACTCTCTTCCCAAAGCATTCTCTAGTTGGTTTTGCTGTTATCTAAGTGAGCTCCTGATTAATGTATATTTAACTCTGTAACTATTCTTCTTACTGAACTACATAATACCTGGTCCTTTTTTCAGTTGATTTCCAGGTAGATAGTCTTATCATCTGCAAATAATAATATTTTGTTGACATCGTTTTTGTACAGATTGAGTCAAGTTACCCAGGTACGTGTGACCTTCAGCCAGATGCTGTGCACTGTACCAGATAGGTGTGAATTTCCCCATGCCACCTTCCCTCTCTCCCCTGCTTGATTTTCACTGAGAATCAATGATTTTCACTTCGACAGGTACACTTAAGTGTTGACCAGTTAGTTCCATTTTGGTATTGAGTAGGTGTATTTGTTTCACCATTTTTGTGACTTTTGTCTCTTCTTTTCCACTACTTTAAGTTCCTTTATTTCTGTCTTGCCTTCCTTATAATCCACCCTTGTATATTGAGGGAGGCTTGGGCATTATTTCAGCTGCAAGAGTCACAGTGACAGACCATTTCGTGAGGTGGCCATTTGCACAGATCATCTATTTTGGATTGATTGATTGTTACATCCATATGGTCATCTTTTCTTAAGTCTTGTGGGTCTTTTATTGTACTGAATGCACATAGTTAATACTCCTTGAGTATTAACCTAGATGAATTTGTTTAATTGTAATGAGAGATTGGACAGAAAGAAGGAGTTTAGGGTTAGAGCTTATTTAGGATTTGTTTTGTCACATTAATATTAATGTCATATTTAGAAAACTTCACTTGATTCCAATTCTAATTAGAGATGATTGATGTAGGGCCCCTTGGGTACTCTGCATTGTGCAGTATGTTAGTCACCTGGGGCTTGTGTAACAAAATACCACATCCTGGATGGTTTAGGCAACAGATATTTATTTCTTACAGTTGGACAACCTGAAAAGTCCAAGATGAAGGTGCTGGCAGACTTGCTTCCTGGTGAGAGCTCTCTTCCTGACTTGTAGATGGCCACCTTCTTGCTGTGTCTCATGTGGCAGACAGAGTAGAAACTCTGGTATCTCTTCCTCTTCTCATAAGGGCACTAATCTCATCATGGGGCCCCACCCTCTTGACTTCCTTTAAGCCCAATTACCTTACTAGGGTCCCATCTCCTAACACTATCATCATGGGAGTTAGGGGTTCACCATATGAATTTTGAAGGGACATTCAGTCCATAACATCCAATTTAGCTTTGTGCTTCATTTTCTGTAATTTAATCAGGCTGAATAATAAATTGGATTTTGTTAACTTCCCCACTTTTTTACTACAGGACTTGGATGCTCACTGCCAGGCTCTCTTTCCCAGTGGTTGCTGCCTCAATGTTGGCTCCATGCTCCTTACGGCTGTGATGTGCACCCCGTCAGTACATATTGCCCCTCTGGAAGTTATTGCTCTTCTGTTAACAGTCACTTAGCTGAATACAAATGAAAGGGTATCAGAATGCTGCTGTGCTTTATGTGACCTTACTGGGAGTGAGGCTCTGTAGAGCAAGAATAATGATGAGTTTGGGCCAACCCAGGAATCCTGGGACAGTTGAAAGGCAAGGCTCACTCAGGCTTTATGGCTTGTTTGAAGTGGACTTTTTGCTCTCTGCCATGTAAAACTGATTTGAATATGATAGTCTGAAACCACCAGGAGCTAACCACTCATTGCTTCCAGGTCCCTGTGCTTTGGGGCTTCTCTGGCACCGGAGGGTTTAGAGAGTTGCCATCATATGAACCATGACAGCTCAAAGGATGGAAACATGCTGCTCTGTTAGTACTTCTGAGGATCAACTGGGGTCTCTCTTATAGTCCTCCAACTAAAGATCCCTCCTGCCTACGAAAGGAAGTGCAGGGCTCAGTTTGGATGGTTGTCTTGCTCAAAGCCAGGCTAAACAAGATGAATTCCTGCACAGAAACACCTGGACATGGGTGAAATTGCACAGTATGCAACGAAACTGGAAGATTCCACACTTCCCTACTGTGCTGAGCACCTTACTGATGCCAGCAATGACCTTGGCTGCTCTCTTCCCTCTAGCAGCCATGGTCCCCTGTGCCCAGGCCTTCTGACAAATCACTGAGGTTTAGGAGCCACACTGGGAACAAGTCCTGCCTAAGACAAAGAGCATGTGGCTGTCTCTAACTGCCAACAGGTCCAGAGGCTTAGACAGTGATAACCATAGGAAGAGTGCTAACACCATTCCACACCTGGAGGAAAGCGTGTGGCTGACTCTAACTGCCAACAGGTCCAGAGCCTTAGACAGTGATAACCACAGGAAGAGTGCTAACACCATTCCATACCTGGAGGAAAGCATGTGGCTGACTCTAACTGCCAACAGGTCCAGAGCCTTAGACAATGTTAACCACTGGGAGAATGCTATCATTATTCTATACTTGGATAAGAGCATGTGGCTGACTCTAACTACTGCCAGGTACAGAGGCTTAGAGAGTGTTAACCACAGGGAGAACGCTAACACCATTCCATGCCTGGCTGATTTCCGTGATTATCCCTCTAATTTTGCCACATTGTACCCACTTTTCTCTTTCTAGTACATTCACCTGTTGAAGCCAGAGGAATCTTTAAAAAATGCAAAGGTGATCATATCATATTTCCCATGTCTCCCTGATCCCCAAACTTAAAATCCTTCAGTGGCTTCACTGTGCTCTTAGGATAGAGCCAATTTCCTTCATGTGACCTGTCAGGACCCATACTGCACCATCTCCCCTCAGGTTCTGGATGTTTATTCAGGTATATCCTCCTCTCTCCAGCTTCCACTCAGCCCCTTTGTCTTAGCATTTAGTTAATCCCTATTATCTTTTACTTCTGAGCCAACATGTCACTTTCTGGGGTAGTTGAGGTAAAACTAACTCCTAGAAAAGATAAACAGCCAAATCCTGGTGCCTACATCTGGTGGAGTTTTCTTTCTCACTCACAGCACAGTCTGACACTGGGGTTCTTGAGCCAGTATCTGGTTCTCTATTCTGGTTTCCTTCTGATTCTATACAAGTTACAGAACTATTTTTTCCAGATCTTCAAAGTATGAAGTTGGTAATTTAATGGGAATTGCATTGAATCCGTAGATCTCTTTGGGTACTACAGACATTTTATCAATGTTCATTCTTCTGAACCATGAGCATGGTATGTTCTTACATCAGTTGACATCCTCTGCAATTTCTTTTCTGGGAGTTTCATAGTTCTTTCTTCATATACTTTATTAAATATATTCCAAGATATTTCACTTTCTTTGATGCTACAATGAAGGGTATTATTTCTTTGATTTGATTCTCCACTTGGCTGTTGTTGGCATATAAGAAGACTACTTACATGTGTACACTAATTTTATATCCTAACATATTGCTTTATGCTTTTATCAGTTCCAATAGTCTTTTAGTTGAGTCTTTGGGATTTTTTAGGTAAAATATCATCTCATCCATGAGGAGCAGTAGTTTGATTGCCTCTGCTCCTATTTGCATCTCTGTGATATTCTTCTCTTGAATATCTCTGATTTCTAGAACTATGTTGAATAGTAGTGGTGATAGTGGACAACCCTCTTCTAAGCAGAAATGCTTTTTATTTTTCTCTGTTCAATATAATGTTGGCTATGGGTTTGTTACAGATGGTTTCTACTTGGTCTATAGTGATCAAAATAGGATTGAATTGGGATAAAAAAGAGACAGAAACCTATGGAACAGAAGGGAGAATCTAGAGATGAAACCAGCCTCATATTGCCATCTGATCTTTGACAAAACAAAGGCATACACTGGGTAAAAGATTCCCTATTCAATAAATGGTGCTGGGAGAACTGGTTAGACCAGGGGTCCTCAAACTATGGCCTGCGGGCCACATGCGGCCCGCCGAGGACATTTATCTGGCCTGCCAGGTGTTTTGCTGCCCTCCCTGTCCTGCTTAGCAGCCGACTCATCCCGGCCTGCAGTGCGCATGTGTGGAATGTGTGCCACACTCTCCGACTCCGCTCCTTCTCTCTGTCTCTCCCCACTAGGTGTTTTTGCCATCCTACTTAGCAGCCCACTGGTCCCGGCCCACAGTGTGCATGTGTGGAATGTGCCTCACACTCTCCGACTCTGCTCCTACTCTCTGACTCCGCTCCTTCTCTCTGTCTTGCCCTGCCCCTCCTTTTCTCTGTCTCTTGACTCCTCCTCTCAGGCTCTGAAGTGATCGGAGGAGTCACCAGGTCGCCTGTGCAGAGCCTGCTGCTGCCTGAGGACCATGTAAGAACAAGTTAGGATTTATTTTTTTTTGAAGTTAGGAGGTCTATTTTTTTTTTTTTTTTTTTTTTGCAGTTAGTAGGACCTTTTTTTGTGGCTAAGGGGAGCCTTTTTTCCTGAAGTTAGGAGATCTTTTTTTTTTTTTTTCGCAGATGTGGGCACCGTTTTTTGAAGTTAGGAGAGCCTTTTTTTCTTTAAAGTTGGTTAGTTGGTTGGGAGTGGTTTCTAGGGGGTTGCATCACAGTGATAACACAAATAGTCAGCGCTCAGTGCTAATGCAAATTGTCAGTGCTCAGAGGTAATGCAAATGGTCAGTGCTCAGTGTTATCGCACGGGGGCCCCAAACTGTTAATCTGCCTAGGCCCCCATGGGAACTTAATCTGGCTCTGCAGATAGCCGAGGAGTAGGAAACCCAATTTAATTGACAGTAAGTGCATTTATATTCTGATTGCTATTCAGTTGTGTATGATGTTGTATGTTGTGTGCTGTGTAAGTCCCGGTTCACGCTGTTGCAATCTCTGAGCAGTGCGAGTTAGGCCATACAAGCATATGCATATTAGATTCGGAAGAAAAAAAGCATACATTGGCTTGGCATCTGTGTCTCAAGCAGCTAAGGCGTCAGCCACATACACCTGAGCTGGCAGGTTCGAATCCAACCAGGGCCTGCCAAACAACAGTGACGGCTGCAACCAAAAAATAGCTGGGCATTGTGGCGGGTGCCTGTGGTTCGTGATTCTGCACAACTTCTAATTTTTATTCATGGGACGAATGGCTATTTAAAAGTCACAGAAGAGCTTGCTGCACTGCAGAGCATCAAAGGAACAACTACAGGACAGGATATCTATGAAAAGGTTTGCCAAACTGTGAATGGTTTGGAGCTGAACTGGGCTAAACTAGCCAGTGTGACAACTGATGGTGCTCTAGCATGGTGGGGTCTAAGAAAGGAGTAATTGCTTGCATTAAACAAGAGATGGACCAACATAACTATTCTCATCCAATAGCCATAACTGCCTCATCCACCAACAAGCGCTGTGTAGTAAATCACTGAAGTGGGACTCTGTTATGAAAACTGTGGTATCTTGTGTTAACTTCATTAGAGGTAATGCACTAAATCACAGACAATTTCAGGAATTTCTGTCTGAGCTAAATGTTGCCTGTGAAGATGTTCCGTACCACACAGAAGTCCGTTGGCTGAATCGAGGGAGAGTTTTGAAACATTTCTATGACTGACTTCCACAGATTACAGCTTTTCTGCTTTCAAATAACAAAGAAGTACCAGAGCTCAATGATGCAGAATGGAAATGGCACCTTGCCTTTCTGACAGATATAACAGAGCTACTCAAGAGTTTCAATGTGCAACTTCAAGGAAAGGGGAAGCTCATCTGTGATATGCAATCACATGTGAAAGCATTTGAAATAAAATTAGGCCTCCTCATCAAGCAAGTGAAGGAGGAAAATTTCTGCCATCTCCCCACAACTCAAAGCTGTTAGTGGAAAAACCATTGGTTGCATTCCCAAACAAAACGTGTGGATTCACTGGAAAAGTTGCAAAAGGAGTTCCAATTTAGATTTAAAGAGCTTCATCTCCATGAACAGGACGTACAGCTTTTCCGTAACCCATTTTCTACTGACATTGAAAATGTGGATACTATTTACCAAATGGAACTGGCTGAACTGCAGAATTGTGACTCTCTGAAAGAAACATTCAAGTAAAGCAGCCTTCCTAATTTCCATGCATCTCTCCCCTCTGAGACATACCCTAATCTCAGGGACCATGCACTCAAAATGGCAACCATCTTTGGTAGCACTTAAGCCTGTGAACAGACTTTTTCCAGAATGAAACATCTGAAATCTCCAATCAGATCTAGACTAACTGATGCACATTTGCACCACTTGTTATGACTAGCAGTGACAAATATGGGACTGGACATTGACCATCTCATTAGCCAAAAGCAGGCCCATAGTTTCCACTGAATACTGGATTTAACTTTACTTGTTCTTCATTTTAAATATTGTATTTGTTCCCATTTTGTTCTTTTACTTCAAAATAAGATATGTGCAGTGTACATAGGAATTTGTTCATAGTTTATTTATTTATTTATTTTTCTTTCTTTCTTTTTTTTTTTTTGGCAGTTTTTGGCCAGGGCTGGGTTTGAACCCGCCACCTCTGGCATATGGGGCAGGTGCCCTACTCTGTTAACCCACAGGCGCCACCCCATAGTTTTTTTTTTTTTGTAGAGACAGAGTCTCACTTTATGGCCCTCAGTAGAGTGCTGTGGCCTCACACAGCTCACAGCAACCTCCAACTCCTGGGCTTAAGCGATTCTCTTGCCTCAGCCTCCCGAGTAGCTGGGACTACAGGCGCCCGCCACAACGCCCAGCTATTTTTTGGTTGCAGTTCAGCCGGGGCCGGGTTTGAACCCGCCACCCTCGGTATATGGGGCCGGCGCCTTACCGACTGAGCCACAGGCGCCAATCAGCCCTCCAGCCATCTGAGGGACAGTGAACTGGCCCCCTGTTTAAAAAGTTTGAGGACCCCTGGGTTAGACAGATGTGAAAGACTAAAGTTGGATCTGTGCCTCTCACCACTTATAAGAATTGACTCACAATGGATAAAAGATTTAAATCTAAGACATAAAACTATAAAAACCCTAGAAAAAAATGTGGGGAAAACTGTTAATCTTATTGGCCTAGGGAAAGAATTCACGAAGAAGACCTCACTGGCAATTGCAGCAAAAAAAAAAAAAATAAAAAATGGGACCTGATCAAGTTAAAGAGTTTCTGCACAGTGAAGGACACAATCAATAAAGAAAACAGACAACCTACAGAATGGGAGAAGATGTTAGCAGCCCACCCAACAGAGGGCTGACAACTAGAATCTGCACAGAACTCAAGCAAATCAACAAGGAAAAAAAATCAAACAACCCCATTAAAAATGGGCGAGAGATATGAACAGGAAATCTTCTCAAGAAGATACATGATGGCCAACAAATGCATGAAGAAAATGCTCATCGTTTCTAATCACCAGAGAAAAGCAAATCAAAACCACACTGAGATATCGCCTAACTCCACAGAGAATGGCTCTCATTATAAAGCCCCAAAACAACAGGTGCTGGTGTGGGTGAAGGGAGAAAGGGACAATCATACACTGTTGGTGGGACTGCAGATGGGAACAGCCTCTGTAGAAGGCAGTGTGGAGATTCCTCAAAGACCTAAAAGTAGACTTACCATCAAATTCTGCAGTTTTATGCAGAAGGTATTTATGCAAAGGTAAAAAGGGGATTCTACCATAAATACACTTGCACTTGAATGTTCACAGCAGCACAATTCACAACTGCGAAGATGTGGAAATAACCCAAGTGCCTCTCATCACAGGAATGAATTAATAAATTGTTATATGTACCATAGAATATTGTTCAGCCATAAAAAGATGGAGATTATGTAACTCCTACAACAACCCAGATGAAATCGGAGACCATACTCTTAAGTGAAGTATCACAAGAATGGAAAAACAGCCATTACATGTACCCAGCACTAAACTAGAATGAGTAGATTAATACCTACATGTCACATGAGGGAAAAACTCAGTGAAATGCAAGCAGGGGGAAAGGGGGTGGGGGGAAGGGTTGGGTAAATTGCATGGATTTATAGCACACTACTTGGGTGTGAGACACACCTAAAATGGAACTTTAACCCTACAAACACAAACTGTGGAATATAACTGTTTGTATTCCCACATTAATTGAAATGAAAAAATATTCAAATGCTTTCCAACAAAAAGCAGACACAAAAAATTCTTTAAAAGTTTAGTTAACCTTAAAATTAACAAAATTCTTTACAAGTTTAGTTAACCTTAAAATTAACAAAATTAACAATTTTTTTGAAATTATTAAGTACATAGTAGTTAGATTTCTACAAAATAATGTACATTTTTAAGTCTAATTGAAGTTTCTTGAAATCAGCTTTATTTGATTATAGCTAAATTAATACAGCTTCTAACATGAAAAGCTTCTCCACCCTGCCTTGAAGGAGGGAGGAAGGGGCCCTGAGCCAAAGAATGCAGGTGGCCTCCAGAAACTGAAAAAGGACAAGGTTTTCCTGGAGCCTCCACAAGGGGTACAGTCTGCTAGAACTTTGATTTTACCTTCTAAGACTCATTTTAGATTTCTGGCCCCAGAACTGGAGTGCAGTAAATTTGCACTGTTTGAAGCTACTTGGCTTGTGGCAATCGGTTATAGCAGTGGCAGAAAACTCTGATACAGTGGGGTTTCCTGCACTGTGTCTCTTGCACCTGAACTCTCTGTGTCACCTTGCAGTTTACCTGTTACACGTGTGTTAACCACGAAGGGCCCTGCTCATGGGGAACCCCTTGAGAGGGGACACCACAGTTTTATCCCTCTCCCTAACGACAGCGCTGACACATAACAGGGGCCAGGTAAGTATCTGGATGCAAGTGAGATGACCTTCAGACCACTGTGTTACAAGCCTTGGTCTCTGGGGCCGGAAGCTGCAGCAGTGTGATCACGCCACAGTCTCTCGAGGGTCCCCCTAGGGCAGGGAGGTGCACAGGGCGGAGCCAGCCAGCAGCCTGGTGGCATCAGCAGCTGCGGTGACCTGACATCTGTGGGCGAGCTTTGGAGGCTGACCTCTGGCCAGCGCTGGCTGTCGCCACAGATTTTCTGTGTTCAAGTGCAGCTCAGACTCTTTTGTGTGATTTGTTTACAACCAAGTCAGCAGCCCCTGCAACCCCGGGGCTCTGAACCAGGCCCACACGCACCACATGGCTGCCTTGCAGAGCCGTGGCCAGGCGGGAGTGCTGCGGGCTCTCTGCATTTGTATTCCTACAAAGCCCCCCAGTTCCCTGATTCCCTGCCCTGTCCTCCCCTGTAACTGAGCTCCAAGGAATGGAGCACAAGCAGCTCTGCCCATCTTCCTGGTGCTGAAGGAGCGGTAGGGAGCTAGAATCAGGTGTTTTCTTCCTCTGATAACTGCTGAGGGCCACTCTCCCCTGGCATGTCTTTTTGGTCATAAATCAAAGCTGCGAATACTGAGCTTCCTTAGAGATCTCACCACTCCCACATCTTACAAACAAAGAAAGCAAAGCCCCCAAAACGGAGAGGCTTGTTTACAAATGAAGGGCAGGGCTGGGCACAGCATCCTTAAGGCCAGAATGTCTCCTGATGAAGCTTAACCCACAAAGAGGCTCACATGACCCAGATTCAACCCTCCAGCAGAAGGTCAAGGCTATGCTTCCACTATCCAGGCCTCGAGAGGTCCTGGCTGGGCAGGTCACACAGGCATCTGCTTCAACTCCTTGGGAACAGAGGAAGCAATCAGATAACAGCACATTCCATTGCAATTCCAGTCTAACTTTCAGGAGAGTGGAGGGGAAGGGACATGGCAACCAGGATTAAGCTCAGCAGTCTTTTAACCAGCACCCCGAATAGTAGTGGCTTCAACAAGAGGGTTTGTTTGTCTGACCTGTGACGTTCTGGATGAAGTGTCCAGGGCTGTCATCGGGGACAGAACTTCCACCTCATCTGGCTGTTCTTAGGGCCCTTCTGGCCTAACATGGCCCTCTACAGTGTTTATCTACAGCCTCAGGAAGGGGACAAGGTGACTGACTACTGGGAGGGTGGAGACAGAAGGGCAGTGCAAAGTCTCTGGCACATGGCCCATCTGCAGCGGCCTAAGCTAGGTAGATGGGCCAACTTCCACAGAGGGTTGACACCCACTTCTGCTCCTGTGTGGCCTGGGGATGTGTGTGGCAGCAGGTGTCCGCACCCCTGCCCACACCTTCCCAGCCCTCACCCTTCCACCTAATGCTGGTGCTTCTCCTGATCTGCACACAGGGCAGATGGAAGTCACTGTATTACTCTGCTCAGCACAGCACCTGCAGGATAAATACCCCAGCTCCCAGCCCCAAGGCTGTTCTGTTCTGCCTCCCAGAGTCCCTAGTGAGGGCGAGGCCCAGATCTCACACAGGAACCTGCCGGAGGTACAATTTTCCTGGACTTTGCTTCCTCCTCTGTCTCACACCCCTACTTCCCCAGCCCCCACGCTTCCCCAGATAACCTCCCAAATAAACATTCACACTCAACTTCTGTCTCAAGGTTTGCTACGGGGGAACTCAACCCAGACATATGGCAAAGGAGACGTGTAGGCATTTTTAGCTAAAACTCCAGGTTCCAAGAATTCTGGACCATATGCACCATATGTTTTGTTTACATCATATTTTTCACAATTTCCTTTTATTAAAAAATCAGCCTCTTAGGATCAAAATGGGCAAAATTGACTTAGTTTTTGTCCATCAAGAGTACTTTCTTTTCCTTGGAGGAAAACCTTCCCTGTACGGGAGGGAAAGTGGAGTAGGAGGGCGTGATCCCTTTGCTCCATGCTAGGATTCATCTACGCCTGGAGTCAGGAGGATCAGAGAGCCTTCCCTGGAGGTCCATCCAGTGGGAGATTTAAGGTGTGGATACAGTAGACCCTCCAGAGCTGACCACCTCCTTACATTGACCTCATTTTCACAGGGTGGACGTGCACCACATGTATGTGTCAGCACAGTAGGCCCGGGTCCTTACGTTGTCCACCTCCGTACATTGGGCAATGTGTTACTCCCCTGGGTGGTCACCTTCAGAGGCTCTCCTGTATGTGAGATGGCAGCTCTTGAGAGAAATGCAAGTGTGTCATGGCAGAGATAGCATTTCTGGAAAAATGGATGTGTCCTGGAGAAATGGGAAGGGCTCCAAGAACAGTCTGGCCAGGCTGAACTTCTGGAGGTGTGGGGAAGAAAGGACAGTCCAGAAATGAGGATCTCAATGTCCATAATAGGACCTTGTGTTTCTGTGTCACACCTGCCTACCCCATCACAGGAACTTCAGCCACGAAGCCCTCTTCTGGTTCCTTGGGGACTGTGTGTGAACTTCTCCTTGGGTTTTTCAGGCTGATGGAGCCTGAACTTCAGGTGGCCCAGGGGCTGTTGCTTTCTCTGCTGATTTGTGTGTTAGGTCTTGGTGCTCTGCTGTCTGGGATTGGCTGGCATCTGGGATCAGCTTCTGCCTCTCAGATTAAAGCAGGGCTGTGCTCTCTACCCACTGCCAAGTCCCTCTGTGTCTTTCCACTGTTCCCCTCCTTGTTTTTTGTTAACGCTCTATCTGCCCTTTACCCTCCAGACCGTCTACAAAGCAGTCCTCACTACCCCAGAGCAAGGCCTTGTGCTTGGTCCTGGCTTAGCTGCCTCAAAGCTCTCTGTCCTCCAGACAACTGCTTGCCGGGAGGCTGTGATGCCGTGTGCCAAGACTTCCCTGGCGGACACAGCTTTCAGCAGTCCCGGCGACCGAGAAGCTTGACCCTGCAGTCTGCTCGTAGAAGGGTCTGTCCTTTGGCTACTGCACTGTTCTAGACTGGGAAAGCTGTTCCAGGTGAAATCAGTTCCTTTTTAGTGAGATTTATCATACTGTGGCCTCTCAAAATTTTCCTTGTCTTCTCTTCCTGCAGTTTCTAAGCCCCGGGCTATGATTTCCTAGTTTTCCGAATGGGCAATCTACCAAGCTGAGTTACCTTGCAGATAGATGACATCACCTTCAATTTGCTTTAAGCTGGCTGCCCAGCGGGGATTGGATCGGTCCTGGGGTGCCCCTTGGCTGCCTCTGGTCCGGGACCACACTCATTCTCAACTTGAGGTCTCCCCAGGCATAGGGTCAGTGGCTGTCACGAACTCTGCCACTGTTTTGTTATAGGGTAGGTAATTCCAGTAGGTTGTCGGCGTAAGGTGGGACTACTGGCCCCAGGTCTTGCATCCTGAGTCCACGTCCACTAGAAAGGTCCAGAACGTGCTGCTGCATGGAGGGCGAGGGGCTGGACTGCTCACTGCTCTTCTCCCCACCTTCCCTAGCACTCAGGCTTCTTTTTCTCTCTTTCTCCTCTAGACTCCACTCTAGATTCCTAACAGTAGCAGGTGTGTTGCTCGGGGTGATTGACGCCAGTGGCTGTAACATGCAGCCCCACGTCTCAGTGGTTTAGGTCGCGTGAAGTGTGGTTCTCACTCACAGCAAACCTGACAGCACGGTCCCGCTGTCCCGGGCAGCTCTCTATCTGGCAGTGACTCAGGGCTGCAGGCTCCACCCCCTGGGTAACTTTGCATCTTTGAGTCCTTTGTTTCTGAGAGAAAGAGCCTGGGTGATTTCATGGTATGTCAGTTTCTGAGGGTTTCCATAACAAATGGCCACAAACTAGGAGGTGGAAGCAACAGAAATTCATTATCTCACAGTGGCGGAAGTTTGAAGTCTAAGATCAAGGTGTCAACAAGGTTGGCTTCCTCTGAGGCTCTGAGGGAGAATCTGGTCCCTGACTGTCTTAGCTCCTAGTGGTTACTGGTAATCCTGGGCATTCCTCACCTCATGGATACCCCAGTCTCTGCCCCACCTTCACTGTGACACCTGTCAGTGGATTTAGGGCCCACTCTAAATCCAGGATGAGGTTACCTTCCCAACCTTAACTTATTTACAGCTGAAAAACCCCTTTTCCCAGATGAGGTCCCCTTCACAGGCTCTGGGTTAGGGCTCCGCTATATCTCTTTGGGGGCATCTATTCAACCCACTACATACTATTTGTTTTGTCAGGCCTGGAAGTGGCACATTCATCCCCCACATTCTGTCGGTCCCATCATCTCACACAGTGCAGGGCTGATTTTGAGGGGGGCTGTGAACACAGACTTCCTTTTTGCATGGGGAAATGAACTGGAGGTGTGAGCACCAGTCTCATCTCTGACATGGCAGACAAGGTGTAGGGAGCACGTCCTCTGCATTAGATGCTCTGCCTCGCGTGTGGAAGGTGACCTCACCAGTCCTCACAAGGAGCGTCTGCGGTAGACACTCTCAGCTACCCAGTTTTCAGATAAGTTAACAGAGGCACAGAGTCATCTGACAGATT
Organism: Nycticebus coucang; assembly: GCF_027406575.1. Taxonomy (NCBI): domain Eukaryota; kingdom Metazoa; phylum Chordata; class Mammalia; order Primates; family Lorisidae; genus Nycticebus; species Nycticebus coucang. Next base: position 5,971,450 of record NC_069795.1, on the reverse strand, counting down.
TCCCAAGGTCATTTGGGAACAGTAGAACCACAGTTTCCACTTGAGCAGACTGTTTTCAGAGCCCATGCATTTTGCCCCATAGGATGATGCCTCTCCTTCATGGATTCCTAGCCATTTGTCCTCATGGGACAGTGACAACTGTGCTCAAGCCTGTCCTCAGACTTTTATCTCTTCATCTGGGGCCAAGCCGGCCAGAGCTGAGTGCTCATGGGGGCCGCCTGTCCTCTCCCCCTGGAGAGTGTTTCAGCTTCCTTGTCCCCACTGTGCCTTGTTGAAGAACACATCAGACTCTGAAGACAGAGCCAAAGTTCTCACCTGCTGGCCCAGAAACTGGACGACAGCAATTGACAACAGTGACAATGCAGATGTCCCAAGTTGATGGAAGCAAATGTTGACAAGGGCATCTTCCTGGAGGACAGGCCAGCCAGGTGGAGCCCGAGGTGTGTTCTTCAGCCCACTGTGGGCTTCTAAATGGCAGGATGCTGCACGCCTAGTTCTGGTTCTGCATTTCAGCAGCCCTGGCATCATCTCCATCGAGTTGCAAAACATCAGCTGGAAACGTCAGCTGGCAGCCTGTTTGAAGCAGGTACAAACTACCTTGTCCAAATAGAGCCACACAGCATATTTGGATTCAGGGAGACATCAGGTCCTTGGTGGGTGGGGAGGAAGATACAAGGGTCACTTTCCCACCCCCTGCTACACCTTCTGTTCTGGAAAATTTTCTGCTGGCTTGCAGGAGATGGAAGAGGGAAAAACAAGCTGTGAGATTTTGTTCTTCATTACTGATTATCGATTCAGACCTGTCTTGAACACATACCAGATAAAGTAATAAATATTTTTTGAAATCAATAAAAACCAGGAGAAGAGTGAGGTTGAAGGAAGGGTAAGAAGAAGGGAAAAATAATCAAAGAAAAAAAGAGAGGCTTGAAGGGAAGAGAGAAAAAGAACAAAGTAAGCGGGGGGGGGGAAGAAAATAATTTCCCTCTAGCTTGGTTTTGAAAATGCATTTCCCACCGTAGCCTTGACAAGCACAGAGTTGGGGGATAATCATCTCTGCTGAAAGTGCTGGTCTCTGTCTGCAGATGCAGTGGGTTTTGTTCTGGGAGCTGGAAGCTGTGGCCAGCCTGTGTGGGGCGGGGTGGGCGCCAGCTCACTTGGCACCTGCAGCATCCGAGGCATCATCCTGACTTCCCAGGGACACAGAGTGAAGGACGCAGTCAGAGACGGGAAGTTCTTGGGGGGTCTGCTTCCAGGAGGCAGGATGCCAGGATGTGACCATCTGTCTGCAAGGAGTTTAGTTTTTAACTGAGGTGACAGACATTTCCACTGATGAGGTAAAAGGGGCAAGTTCTTTGAGAGAAAGAGAGATGAAGGATGGAAAGAGCCAGCGCAATTGCAAGTAAAGGAAGGATTGGTGAAGAAACAGACCTGGGATGTGTGGGCTGGGAAGAGCAGACACGGGCACAGAAACACTCCACCAGTCTGGGAAGAGCAGACATGGGCACAGAAACACTCCACCAGTCTGGGAAGAGCAGACACGGGCACAGAAACACTCCACCAGTCTGGAAGAGCCTGGGGAGCTTGGAGTGGTGCGGTGGAGCTGGGCCTGGGCAGAATGTCAGGGCCAGGCCGGCCACAGATGGCCGCCGTGGCGGAGCTGGCTGCCAGCTCTCTAGCCTGTCTGCTCCTCATCTTGGGAGCCCAGCCCAGCAACACTGGCCAGTTTCCTGGCAGTGTGATGTGGCCATGTGAATCCACAGGGCAAGAAGCCACATGGGCCACTTTCAAGTCAGGCTCATGGGAAAAACAAAAGGGCCACGTGCAGCAGTTCACACCTGTAATCCCAGCACTGCTGGGAGCCTGAGACAAGAGTGCTGCTTGAGGCCAGGAGTTGAAGACCAGCCTAGGTAATACGGTGAGACCCTTTCTCAAAAAAAAGAAAAAAAAAAAGCTATCTATGTGTGGCCCTCTGTTCTATTTTCCTCTTGTAGCCGGAATGAAGACACTAGGGAGACTTTGTGTTTTCTTTTCTTTTTCTTTTTTTTGGCCAGGGCCAGGTTTGAACCTGCCACCTCCGGTATATGGGGCTGGCACCCTACTCCTTTGAGCCACAGGCACCATCCTCTTTTTTTTTTAATTAAATCATCTTGGAACTGGTTTAAGATGGTTGCTAGTACCCTGTTTTCCCGAAAGTAAGACAGTGTCTTATATTAAAGTGTGCTCCCAAAGATGCGCTAGGTCTTATTTTCAGGGGACGTCTTATCTTTCCTGTGAGTAGGTCTTATTTTTGGGGAAACAGGGTATGTGAATGTTTGTGCTCCCTTCCCCAAATTACTGCATTGAAGCATAATCTCCATTAGGGGGTGTGATCCTCGGGGTGATTATGTCACTCTTATGAATGGAATTTATGCTCCAGAAAAGAGGCCTGAGAGTATGTCCTCCTTGTCCCTTCCACCCGGTGCAGACACAGTGAGAAGGTGACATCTGTGAACCAGGAAACAGGCCCTCCCAGATATAGAACCTGCTAGCACCTTGATCTTGGACTTCCAGTCTCCAGAACTGTGAGAACAATGCCTTGTTGCAGCAGCCTGACCAGACTGAGGCAATGGCAGTGAACTCCCGTGAAGGTCAGAGAGGCTGTCTGAGGGTCAGGAGCACTTATTTCAGATTTCAAATGAATAATCAATAAACTTCTATTGTGAAATCCCTGAGTTTGGGGGGTTATCTGCTACAGCAGCCAGCAGCTCTCTAACTCATAACTCATACAATTATAAGCAGAAAACGGGGAGTTTATATTTTATCAGCAGGCAGTGGGATCCAGGGAGTCCCCAGCCTCCACCCACTGGGGAGGGGACTGGGTCTGAGACGGCCCCTGTTGTCAGCCATGTCCCACAGATGACACAGACGGATAGTCCCCTGGTTCCTCAGTGGGGAGCTCGGGCCACAAATCCTCCGTCACCCCACTGCCCGGGCGGATGAACTCCCTCTGCTCATTATTTCACAAATCCATGATTTTACCATATGGTAAGTCCCAGTTCTGCCATGTTGAAGGATCAAAGATAAATAAGGCAGAGGTCTTGCTCTTTAAGAAGTTTCTGTCTAGGCTCAGTGCCTGTACCTCATCACCTAGGGTGCCAGCCACCTACACCAGAGCTGGCGGGTTCAAACCCAGCCCAGGCCTGCCAAGCAGCAATGACAACTACAACCAAAGAATAGCTGGGTGTTGTGGCGGGTGCCTGTAGTCCAGCTACTTGGGAGGCTGAGGCAAGAGAATCGCTTAAGCACAAGAGTTTGAGGTTGCTGTGAGCTGTGACTTCACAGCACTTTACCGATGGCGACATAGTGAGACTCTGTCTCAAAAAAAAAGTTTCTGCCTAACAAGGAAGAAAGTCAAGATCACACGAAGGGGTGTCCCTCTGCAGGGTGGACTGTGCTTGTGGGGTAGGGGAGGGGTGAGCCCGCACGCTGTGCTGTCACCTGCTACCGTGCCAGCCGCCACCAGCACTATCGCTCAGCCACTGCCGTTGCATGGACAGGCACCTAGCCCACACGCTGTGCCAGGTATCATCCTGAAGCTCTCACATCTCACCTGGCACTGACCCTGTGGAGTGGACGCTATGATTATCTCAATTTTGAAGATGTATTTAATGCCATTGGTTGTATTCTGGATTTAAGGATTTTAACCTGCCTATGCTTCTGAAGTTCTTTGAAGCCAATTCTTATAGCACCGAGTTGGTGTAATGGATTCAGCTTTGCTTTTAATCCGGTTCACCACGAATCTTGCAGACAGGGCCTGTAAAACAAGCACATTTATCAGCTGAGGGCAGGACTTGCACTAAAGCACTACACAACGTTGTGTGCACGTGTCTTTAGAAAACTCGGGCACCACCAGTACTGCCTTGATAGCTGTTCTTTGCTTTTATGACTCTTATTCTTGATAAAATTATTTAGAAAAATTGAAAGGGACATGTTATTTGAGAAATAAAACGAGAGGCTTCAAGAGCTGAGCCACAGAAGAACAGAAAATTGGTGCAGACGGCTTTCAGAACGCTGTGTTCTGACCTTGAGAGCTGAGTGCACCTCCACCTGCTGTGGCGTCCGTTAATTCTCCCCCCATCTCTGCTGCTGCTGCCTTCCAGTGACCCGCTCCACAGCCACCCTGCGACCGGCATCTCTGGCCTCCCTCTCCTTTGTCTCCCGCTACCCTCCTTTTGCCTTCATTTCCTGTTTCGACTCTGCCTCTAACTCAGCTTAATTTTATCAGAGCGCACGCTCCCCTTCTCTCTTGATGCATTGCCTGTGTTTTGGGTTGTTGTCAAATTTAACTTTTGAAAATGTTATGTGGTTCTACAAAGCCTATGACTTTGTAGTCATGCTCTGCCCCACCTTTTGCACTCCCGTGTCCCGTCTCACCACCCCCTAAATCTCTCACCCATTTCTGCTGTTTCTTTAAGCATTTCCCTCCTTATTTCTAAAACACATCCACGTAGCTCCTTCCTGATGTTTCAGGTGCAGCTGTTGGATGACGACGTCCTAAATAAATGGGGCACGAGCACTCTTCTCCTGATCCTTCCTCCTGCTGTTGTCTCAGGATGATTCCTGGTTTGGTCTTTTGTTATTATGTCAGGTTAATATAGTCCCCAGCTGAGCACAGGACATACTGTCATTGGATTTCCTTTCCTGGAGTTAATAATTGTGCATTTTTTCCTTTGCTCGTTTTTCATGTACTTACCACTATTGTAATGCTGGACTTATGACCAGAAAGGCATTTCTGCTTACTATATTCAAATGCCTCAAGTAAGCTGCAGTTGCTTTCATTCGTTTTTGTGTCAGAGACATAAAAATCTTCATCTTCCTGTGCCCACAGGGTGTCAGCACAGCTTTCATCCTGGAGTGTCCCTTCATTATCTTTTAGGGAGCCACTCAGCCTTCCTCCTGCCTTCCAGTCCTCAAATGTTCCTCTTTCTTGATTACGATTTTCATGTTGATAGAATATGTCTTTGAGATACTACTAAGAAAGGCACCTAGAAAATACTGAACTTTTGCATTTTTGATGATACATTTTTCTTAACTCTTTAATTGAAGGATAGTTTGACTAGGTATAAAATTCTAGGTGGTAAATGATTTTTTTTTTTAGTTTTTTATACTTTATTGATACATAATTTATAAGCCATAAAATGTTCACTCATTAAAAAAGTATACAGTTTTATGATTTTGATAACTACATACAGTTTTATAATCACTATTAGAGTATGGCTCTGTTACCCTAGAATTTCTTCCCTTGCCTTTTCATATTTAAATGTCAGGCAACCCCTGCTCTGATTCATGTCACTATGGTTTTGCCTTTTCCAGAATTTTGTATAAAAGGAATTGTACAGTATTTAGACTTTTGTGTTTATCTCTTCACTTAGTATAATGTTTTTGTGATTCATCCATGTTGTGTGTATTAATTTTTTATTCCTTTTTATAGCTTAGTAGTATTCTCTAGTATAGATAGGCTACAATTTATCCCTTCAGTAACTGATAGACAATTGGTTCATATCAGTTTTAGAATTTTATTAATTATCCCACAACAAATATTTGCATATATATCTTATGTACATATATATTTTTGTTTTATTTCTTTCTGTATGAGAGAGATTGTTGGGTCATATGGCAAGTTCATAAGAAATGGCCAAACTGTTTTCCAAAGTGGCGGTGTCACTGTGCCTTTATACAAGAAATGTATGATATTTCCAGTCATTCCACATCATTGTCAACACTTGGCCATGCTTCTTAAGACTTTGAAGGTGTTCTTTGTTATGTAATAGCCTCCATTATTGCCACAGAGAAATCCAACACTGTTCTGATTTCCAATCCTTTGGGCCCTGGTATCTTTAAGGTTCTTCTCTTTAGTTCCAGTTTGCTGAAAATGTATATTGATTGCATTGAGATAAGTGTATTCCATTCACTTGCACTGGATGCTTAAAAAGAACTTTCCAATTGGAATTTCATGTCTTTCAGTTTCTTAAATTATTTATTTGGTAATTTATTTCCACTTATTTTTCTCTGAACTCACTTTCCAGAAAATCTATTCTTTGGATGTTGGTTACCTAGACTAGTTCTTTCATTTTTCTCTTCCATTTTTCACTTTTCTATCACTTTTTCTAGCTAACTGGAAGATATTTTTCCAATTTTGCTTTTAATAAATCTATTGTATTTTTCATTTTGACCTCATATTTTAGTTTTCCAGGTCATTGTTTTTTGCTTGAATATAATTGCTTATAATCACACTTTATTCTTGTTTTATTAAAACAATACCCACATCTATCAGGATATTAGTTGACCTTTTTCCCCCCAAATATTTTATTCTTCCTGTATCACTTTTTTCTGTATTTCTGTATTTTCTGTATTTTTATTTTAGAATTTGTCTTTTCTTTCATGCTAGGTAGGTGATTCTTCACTGGGAGGGAGTGTGTGTATGTTGACCATTTTATCCTCAAGGGATATTTGGCAATGTCTAGAAATATTTTTGGTTGTCACAATTGGTGGGCGGCTCCTGGCACCTAGTGGGTGGTGGCCAGTGATGTTGCTAAGTGTTCAATACCCACAGAATAGAGCCCCCAAACGGAGGGTTATCTAGTCCAGAATGTGCTGAGGTGGAGAAACCCTGAGCTCCTAGATGCTGTGGTTAAATATCTGCTGATAGCTCATATTTAAAGGTCAGTGCATTAAAAAGTATTTATGTACAAGGCTTGTTGGCTGGAAGGTTCAGGTAGAGAGATTTGGCTGGATCTTTCCATTACTATGTATAGATCACCATTAGGAGATCTTAGAGAAATCTTCGTATTGCTTTTAGAGGGAATATGGGGGGGAGCATTAATACAACTCTGGAAGCCAATGTGCTCCAAACTTAGAAGGAAAAGGGGCCGAGGGGTCTCACCTTAGCGTGTAAACTATTATTGAATTCTTCGGACATCAGCTGTGCCTCAGTTTCAGTCTCTCCAGTGAATAAATGTCAGCTGTATGGCAGGTAAAGAGTAGCTCACAACATAATGACCCTTACATGGACTTTCAATCAGTGCTCCTCATTTGGGGGACACCTGCTCCTTCAGTGCCCCCAGGTTGTAATCCCAGCCCATCCTCTCCACAGCTCACTTCCCCAGGTTGTAATCCCAGCCCATCCTCTCCTCATCTCATTTACCCAGGTTGTAATCCCAGCCCATCCTCTCCACAGCTCACTTCCCTAAGTTGTAATCCCTGTCCATCCTCTCCTCAGATCACTTCCCCTGGTTGTAATCCCAGCCCATTCTCTCCTCAGCTCACTTTCCCAGGTTGTAATCCCAGCCCATCCTCTCCACAGCTCACTTCCCCAGGTTGTAATCCCTGTCCATCCTCTCCACAGCTCACTTCCCCAGGTTGTAATCCCAGCCCATCCTCTCCACAGCTCACTTCCCCAGGTTGTAATCCCTGTCCATCCTCTCCACAGCTCACTTCCCCAGGTTGTAATCCCAGCCCATCCTCTCCTCAGCTCACTTCCCCTGGTTGTAATCCTTGTCCATCCTCTCCTCAGCTCACTTCCCCTGGTTGTAATCCTAGCCCATTCTGTCCTCAGCTCACTTCCCCAGGTTGTAATCCCAGCCCATCCTCTATGCAGCTCACTTCCCCAGGTTGTAATCCCAGCCCATCCTCTCCTCATCTCACTTCCCCAGGTTGTAATCCCAGCCCATCCTCTCCACAGCTCACTTCCCCAAATTGTAATCCCAGCCCATCCTCTCCACAGCTCACTTCCCCAAGTTGTAATCCCTGTCCATCCTCTCCACAGCTCACTTCCCCAGGTTGTAATCCCTGTCCATCCTCTCCAAAGCTCACTTCCCCAGGTTGTAATCCCAGCCCATCTTCTATGCAGCTCACTTCCCCAAGTTGTAATCCCTGTCCATCCTCTCCACAGCTCACTCCTTTCACTCTTGACCCTGCTGGTTTCCCCAGGAGCTGCCACATACCCTCTCCTTCCTCTTCGTGCCCCCATTCTACTGCAAACTGTTCCCCGAGGTCTCAGCATATCATCTTGCCTCTCATTTTACTGAGAAGACTGAGCTGTTCCAACATCAGTAACTGACTTCATCCCTCTTGTGTACATTTCTTAGCCCCATCTCCTTTTTTGCTCATGTTTATGAAGAAACGGGTGCTCCCTTATAATGTCACACTGCTGTCCCGCATGCTGGGTCCCCCCTCCCAGTCCTTCAGGAATGTGCTCCTGGAATTTCCTCTTGTTGGACGTTCAGTGTCCTCCTCACTGCAGTCCCCTCTCTCCCTGTAAAAGTATGCTTGGATCTTCTCTGTCTTTGAAAACAAAATCATCCGATGACCCTGGTATTTCCAAAGACACTTACCCTTCTCCTCTTAGCCAGTTTTCTTTTAAAAAGTTGTCAGTGATTCTTGAGAGCACTTGCCCCACTGGCATGCTTGGTCTACCCTCTCCTCCAGCCCTCCACCCGCCAGGGACCATCACCTGGCTTGAACCTTCTTGGAGATAAGCCCTTGTTTCTCCACTCTGGCTTCTGTTCCTTCTGTCTGATCCTTTATTCTCCCCTGGGTCTTCCACTCGCTGTCACTCCCTAACAGGTGCAGGGTCCCTGCAGGCTCCACACACACTCCCATCTCTCTTCTCTGGGAAAACCTTATAGGCAGACCCAGGGCCTTCATTCACTTTGCCCCAGATCTCCATTGCCAGCTTCCTGGTCTGAAATGCTTAAACTGCTCATAAGGCCACCTGAGGGACAGAGCCCTTTGATTTAGATTCTGAGGATGTACTAGGCATATTTTTATTTTCTGTCTCTGCTATGCTGGCGAGACTGCCTCTCGCAGGGCTAGCTAGCTCCTACAGGTAGCAAACCTGTTTCTCATGCAAACCAACCAATGTGAAGGCTTTATCCCCACCCTCCTTCTTGGTGTGACTCTCAGGCACCAGGCCAGTATCTCCCCTGGCCTGAACTTCCCCAAGCCAGGTACTGAAAAATAGATACCACCTCTGTAGAGGCCAAAATCATTCAAACTATCCAGCCCTAAACGTGCTCAGACTTGTCTCCTCTGCGTCCCGAGTGATCACCCTCATTTTTCCAGCCTCCGAACACTCCCTGGGGCTTCCCCACATGGCCCGGAGTGGCCTCCTCTGCTCCCTTCTCTTGGGAACTGTGAGCAAATACTGGGTGCACCTGAAACATGGGGAAGAGATGGATGTGAAAACGCTGCTGCCATAGCCACACACACACATGCAAGTACACACATTCATGCACACACATGCACGCACATACATACACGCACACGCACGCATGCACGCACACATGCACATACACGCATGCACACACATGCACACACATGCACGCACATACACACACGCACACACACGCATGCACGCACACGCACATATGCATGCACTCACACACATGCACACGCACATGCACGCACACACGCATGCACATACACACACGCACACACATGCACGCACACACATGCACACATACATGCGCACACACATGCACGCACATACATGCACGCATACACATGCACACACACGCATGCACATACATGCACGCACACACATGCACACACACACGCATACACACTCATGCACACACGGCAGATGGCATCCTGGTGGCCCCTGCAGTTCCTTGGTGAGCTGGCTAGCAGGTGTGCACAGCAGCCTCTCCCCTCACCTCAGCGGTGATCCTGCCTTCTTCACTTTGAGTCTCTACTTTGTTCTGTCTTGATCTGGGGACTTTTTTCACCCCTAGACTATTTGCATGCTTTTGTTTGATTACCCTGAAATTAGCCTGTCTGTAGGTGTAGTGCAAGGTAATAGGCCCTTCCATTGTTTTTGCATCAGAAGAAAAGCCCAGTGTCTCTTCTGTGACTTAGAGTTCAAAGGGGCCAGCGAAGCTCTCCTGAGCCCACCTTGCTGGTGTTCATTATGCTGCCCCTGGGTGACGGCTCTTGGCTCAGGCTCTGGGTCCTGGCATCTTATAATCCCCCGAGGAGCTTTTTTATAAACTGCTGGCCTGGGCTCCTCCCCAGACCAATTATGGGGCTTGGGCATCAGTGTTTTTTTTTTTTTTTTTTTTAAAGCTTTTCATGTGATTCAAATGCTGGAGCTGAGAACTGCAGTTCCAGTTGGGTTTTTTCCTCTGTTTTGTTGTTCTTTCTTTGGCTAAGATTAAAATCTCTCTCAGGTGGTTCTCCATCGATAGCATGTGTTAGAATCACCTGGCGGCTTATTAAGGCGACCCCTGAGGCTTGGCCTCAGTGTTACTGATCAGCAGGTCTGAAATGGGGTTCAGACAGTTGCATTCCTAGCAAACACGTGGGGCTGAGGCTGCAGTGCAGGGGACCACACTCACAAACAAGTGCCTAACTCTGCCTAGGGGCGTTAGTCTTCTGGAATTTGCTCCTCAGAGTTAGGGTAAACAACCAAAAGGTATGTCTATCTCCTAATCCCCATAAACCACAAATGTAATCTCGTTTGGAGAAAGAGTCTTGCATCTGCAATTAAGTTAGGGATCTTGAACTCATCCTGGATTAGCCGGGTGGGTTCAAAATCCGATGACAAGTGTTTTTTTTTTTTCTTTTTATTGTTGGGGATTCATTGAGGGTACAATAAGCCAGTTACACTGATTGCAATTGTTAGGTAAAGTTCCTCTTGCAATCATGTCTTGCCCCCATAAAGTGTGACACACACCAAGGCCCCACCCCCCTCCCTCATTCCCTCTTTCTGCTTCCCCCCCATAACCTTAATTGTCATTAATTGTCCTCATATCAAGATTGAGTACATAGGATTCATGCTTCTCCATTCTTGTGATGCTTTAAGAATAATGTCTTCCACTTCCATCCAGGTTAATACGAAGGATGAAAAGTCTCCATTTTTTTAATAGCTGAATAGTATTCCATGGTATACATATATCACAGCTTGTTAATCCATTCCTGGGTTGGTGGGCATTTAGGCTGTTTCCACATTTTGGCGATTGTAAATTGAGCTGCAATAAACAGTCTAGTACAAGTGTCCTTATGATAAAAGGATTTTTTTCCTTCTGGGTAGATGCCCAGTAATGAGATTGCAGGATCAAATGGGAGGTCTAGCTTGAGTGCTTTGAGGTTTCTCCATATTTCCTTCCAGAAAGGTTGTACTAGTTTGCAGTCCCACCAGCAGTGTAAAAGTGTTCCCTTCTGTCCACATCCACGCCAGCATCTGCAGTTTTGAGATTTTGTGATGTGGGCCATTCTCACTGGGGTTAGATGATATCTCAGGGTTCTTTTGATTTGCATTTCTCTAATATATAGAGATGATGAACATATTTTTCATGTGTTTGCTAGCCATTCGTCTGTCATCTTTAGAGAAAGTTCTATTCATGTCCCTTGCCCATTGATATATGGGATTGTTGGCTTTTTCCATGTGGATTAATTTGAGTTCTCTATAGATCCTAGTTATCAAGCTTTTGTCTGATTGAAAATATGCAAATATCCTTTCCCATTGTGTAGGTTGTCTCTTTGCTTTGGTTATTGTCTCCTTAGCTGTACAGAAGCTTTTCAGTTTAATGAAGTCCCATTTGTTTATTTTTGTTGTTGTTGCAATTGCCGTGGCAGTCTTCTTCATGTAGTCTTCCCCCAGGCCAATATCTTCCAGTGTTTTTCCTATGCTTTCTTTGAGGATTTTTATTGTTTCATGCCTTAAATTTAAGTCCTTTATTCATCTTGAATCAATTTTTGTGAGTGGGGAAAGGTGTGGGTCCAGTTTCAGTCTTTTACATGTAGACATCCAGTTCTCCCAACACCATTTATTGAATAGGGAGTCTTTCCCCCAAGATAAGTTCTTGTTTGGTTTATCAAAGATTAGGTGGTTGTAAGATGTTAGTTTCATTTCTTGGTTTTCAATTCGATTCCAAGTGTCTATGTCTCTGTTTTTGTGCCAGTACCATGCTGTCTTGAGCACTATGGCTTTGTAGTACAGACTAAAATCTGGTATGCTGATGCCCCCAGCTTTATTTTTGTTACAAAGAACTGCCTTAGCTATACGGGTTTTTTCCGGTTCCATACAAAATGCAGAATCATTTTTTCCAAATCTTGAAAGTATGATGCTGGTATTTTGATAGGAATGGCATTAAATAGGTAGATTGCTTTGGGAAGTATAGACATTTTAACAATGTTGATTCTTCTAAGCCATGAGCATGGTATGTTCTTCCATTTGTTAATATCCTCTGCTATTTCCTTTCTGAGGATTTCATAGTTTTCTTTATAGAGGTCCTTCACCTCCTTCGTTAGGTATATTCCTAGGTATTTCATTTTCTTTGAGACTATGGTGAAGGGAGTTGTGTCCTTAATTAGCTTCTCATCTTGACTGTTATTGGTGTATACTGACTTGTGGACATTGATTTTATATCCTGAAACATTACTGTATTTTTTGATGACTTCTAGGAGTCTTGTGGTTGAGTCTTTGGGGTTCTCTAAGTATAAGATCATGTCGTCAGCAAAGAGGGAGAGTTTGACCTCCTCTGATCCCATTTGGATTCCCTTTATTTCCTTGTCTTGCCTAATTGTATTGGCTAGAACTTCCAGCACTATGTTGAATAGTAAAGGTGACAGAGGACAACCTTGTCTGGTTCCAGTTCTAAGAGGAAAAGCTTTCAGTTTTACTCCATTCAGTAAAATATTGGCTGTGGGTTTGTCATACATAGCTTCAATCAGTTTTAGAAATGTGCCACCTATGCCTATACTCTTCAGTGTTCTAATTAGAAAAGGATGCTGGATTTTATCAAATGCTTTTTCTGCATCTATTGAGAGGATCATGTGATCTTTATTTTTGCCTCTGTTAATATGGTGGATAACGTTTATGGACTTGCGTATGTTAAACCAGCCTTGCATCCCTGGGATGAAGCCTACTTGATCATGATGAATGACTTTTTTGATGATAAGCTGTAATCTATTGGCTAGGATTTTGTTGAGAATTTTTGCATCTATATTCATGAGTGAGATTGGTCTGAAATTCTCCTTTTTGTTTGGGTCTTTTCCTGGTTTTGGTATCAGGGTGATGTTTGCTTCATAGAATGTGTTGGGGAAGATTCCTTCTTCCTCAGTTTTTTGGAATAATTTCTGCAGTATAGGAATAAGCTCTTCCTTGAAGGTTTGATAGAATTCTGGAGTGAAGCCATCTGGACCAGGGCATTTTTTGGTTGGAAGCTTTTTTATTGTTTCTTTGATCTCAGAGCTTGAAATTGGTCTGTTCAGGAGGTCTATTTCTTCCTGGCTAAGTCTAGGGAGAGGGTGTGATTCCAAATATTGATCCATTTCCTTCATATTGTCAAATTTCTGGGCATAGAGTTTCTGGTAGTATTCAGAGATGATCTCTTGTATCTCTGTGGGATCAGTTGTTATTTCCCCTTTATCGTTTCTGATTGAGGTTACCAGAGATTTTACTTTTCTATTTCTAGTTAGTCTGGCCAATGGTTTATCTATTTTATTTATTTTTTCAAAAAACCAACTCCTTGTTTCATTAATTTTCTGAATGATTCTTTTGTTTTCAATTTCATTGATCTCTGATTTGATTTTGGATATTTCTTTTCTTCTACTGAGTTTAGGCTTAGATTGTTCTTCTTTTTCCTATTCCATAAGATTTCTTGTGAGATTGTTGATGTGCTCTCTTTCTGTTTTTCAAATGTAGGCATCTAAAGCGATGAATTTTCCTCTCAAAACTGCTTTTGCAGTATCCCACAGGTTTTGGTAGCTTGTGTCTTCATTGTTGTTATGCTCAAGGAAGTTAATGATTTCATGTTTTATTTCTTCCTGCACCCATCTGTTATTCAACAGAAGATTGTTTAATTTCCATGCCTTTGGGTGGGGTCGAGCGTTTTTGTTAGAGTTGAGTTCCACCTTTAGTGCCTTATGGTCTGAAAAGATACAAGGTAAAATTTCAATTCTTTTGATTCTGTTGATATTTGTTTTGTGTCCCAGGATATGATCAATTTTGGAGAATGTTCGATGGGGTGATGAGAAGAATGTATATTCTTTATCTTTGGGATGGAGTGTTCTATATGCGTCTATCAAGCATAGTTGTTCTAGGGTCTCATTTAAATCTCTTATATCTTTGTTTAATTTCTGTTTAGAGGATCTGTCCAGCTCTGTAAGAGGAGTGTTAAAGTCCCCTGTTATGATGGTATTATCAGATATCATATTGCTCAGACTGAGTAAGGTCTGCTTCAAGAATCTGGGAGCATTTAAATTGGGTGCATAAATATTTAGAATTGAAATGTCTTCTTGTTGTAGTTTTCCCTTGACCAATATAAAGTGACCATCTTTGTCTTTTTTGACTTTAGTTGCTTTAAATCCACACGTATCTGAAAATAAGATTGCAACTCCTCTTTTCTTCTGAATTCCATTTGCCTGAAAAATTGTCTTCCAACTCTTGACTCGGAGCTTTAATTTGTCTTTTGAAGCCAGGTGTGTTTCTTGCAGACAGCAAATGGATGGCTTGTGTTTTTTAATGCAGTCAGCCAATCTATGTCTCTTCAGTGGGGAATTCAAGCCATTAACATTTATTGAGATAATTGATAAGTGTGGTAGTATTCTATTCGTCTTATTTGGTGAGAGTCCATTGCTTAGTTTTATCTTTTGCATCAGTGTGGAGGTTAGGTTCTGTCCTTTGATTTCTGAGTTCTCACTTTGCTGCTGATCCATTGTGGTGGTCAGTGTGCAGAACAGGTTGAAGTATTTCCTGTAGAGCTGGTCTTGTTGTGGTGAATTTCCTCAATGTTTGTATATCCGTAAATGATTTGATTTCTCCGTCAATTTTGAAGCTTAGCTTAGCAGGGTACAGAATTCTGGGCTGAAAATTGTTCTGTTTAAGTAGAATAAAGGTAGATGACCATTGTCTTCTTGCTTGGAAAGTTTCATTAGAGAAGTCTGCGGTCACTCTGATGGATTTGCCCCTGTAGGTCAACTGGCGCTTACTCCTGGCAGCTTGCAGAATCTTTTCTTTTGTCTTGACTTTGGACAGGTTCATCACAATGTGTCTTGGAGAAGCTTGGTTAGAGTTGAGGCAACCTGGGGTCTGATATCCCTCTGAAAGCAGTGTGTCAGAATCTTTGGTGATGTTTGGGAAATTTTCTTTTATAATATTCTCTAGTATGGCTTCCATTCCTCTGGGGCATTCTTCTTCCCCTTCTGGAATTCCTATAACTCGTATGTTGGAACGCTTCATAAGGTCCCATAATTCTGACAGTGAACGTTCTGCTTTCTCTCTCTTCTTTTCTGCCTCTTTTACTGTCTGAGTTATCTCAAGAACTTTGTCTTCTACCTCTGAAATTCTTTCTTCTGCATGGTCTAACCTGTTGCTGATACTTTCCATTGCATCTTTAAGTTCCCTAATTGACTGTTTCAGTTCCTTCAGGTCTGCTATATCCTTTTTATATTCTTCATATCGTTCATCTCTTATTTGATTCTGTTTTTGGATTTCCTTTTGGTTATTTTCCACTTTATTAGCAGTTTCCTTCATTGTTTATCATTTCTTTCATTGTTTTCAACATGTGTATTCTAAATTCCGTTTCTGTCATTCCTAACATTTCTTTACAGGTGGAATCATCTGCAGTAGCTACCTCATGGTCCCTTGGTGAGGTTGTTCTAGACTGGTTCTTCATGTTGCCTGGAGTTTTCTGCTGATTCTTCCTCATGGGTGATTTCTTTTATCTCTTTCCTTGCCCTAATTTTCCTTTCACTTCCTCTTGCTCTTTAAGTTCTTGTGCCTGTGGACTAAGGGTTACAGGACCAGAAGGGTGAGAAGGTTGAAGAGCAAAAAAGGGATGAAAGAAAGGAGGACTGAGTGATAAGAAAAAAAAGAAAGATAGAGAAAGGAGAGGGGATGGGTATAAGGAATATTGACAAAAAGAAGAGAGGCACAGAAAGAGGGAGACAAGGCAATATAGGTGTACAGTAGGGTACTTTGACACAACCTTAAATAAAACCCACCTTCTGGGGGTGCCCAGTTGGTGGTTCCCTTGAGGTCAGCAGCTCTTTGCTAACCTGATCAGACACAGTATCCCACCTCCACTAAGTAGAGAGGAAAGACAAAAATGCTATAAATCAAACCAAAACAAGCAAACAGAAAACTTTATGGGGATAAAATTGGGTGAAAAACCAAATGATAGCGGTAGAAACACTAGCAAAAATGAAGTTCTAGTTATTAAAAAGGGCAGCAATGGGAAATTATAATTAAACTAGAAAAATTGAGAAAGAAAAAGGGATCTGTATGGAAAAGATTGAAATTAAAAAACAGAACATCAACAACGTCAAAATAAACAAACAAAAAAAAAACAACCAGACCAAAAAAAAAAAAAAATACACAACCAAAAACAAAGCAGTTTGTATATGTTATTGAATATTGTCTGGGCAACACGTGGTCTTCTGGGGTATGAGATGTTAATCACAGTTCTGATACGACTGGAGGCTGCTGATTCCTCAAACCCCAGCAGGTAGACACCCTAAATCTCTCTCCAGCCCACTTAAAAGGCACTTTAAACTTGTAAACTTGCTGAGCAGAAGCTTTCCCAGCTTTCTCACTGGAATCACTGCTGAAGTGGCTATCCACTTACCCAGTGTGCCAAAACCGGTCTCACTCTGCCCCTGAGGGTTAGGGCTGCAAGGCGGCTCAGACCCAACCCTTAGGCTACTTGGTTGCTGGGTTACCAGCTCCCACCCGTTTCTAGCTCTGTGACCCTGAGGGTGGAGCTTGCCGGGGCAGATCACTGACAATGGATCCGTGTGACCCACCGCCAAACACTATTAGCTCCGTCTGGCTCAGTGGCTCAGACTGGGGCCCCAGACAATGGTCAAAGTTCTCCGCACTCCTGCTCAGGCCCTCCCCAAGGCAATTCAACTCAGTGCCAAGTCCAAGGACACCAAAACAGTTCACAGGTAAGGCCTTTCTGGTTTGCAGTCTTGCTGCTACTGAACTTACAGTTGTGGGCGGGTTTAGACGGATTGAACACACGTGACCACTTGCCATTTTTCCACTGTTTTAGTCCTCCTCTTGGGGTCCAGAAGTCTCTCACTGACTCCCTGTATCCTCATAGGAGTGATGATAGGCAGATCCCACCAGCCAGAGATGCCTGGAGTCCTATCTCCCCAGACTCACGGTGCCCAGATGCAAGGAAGCTGTTACTCGGCTGCCATCTTGCTCTGCCTCTCCCCGATGACAAGTGTTTTTATAAGAATGAAGCAGAGGGAGATTGTACAGATGGAAGAGGAAGTGGTGGTGCTACTCCAGGGCAGAGAGCAGAAAGCTGCATCACCAGCTGAGCAATGCTGGGAGCCAGGAGGAGCCCACAGAGGTGAAGGCTCAGTTGTCCCTCCATCCTTTAGACAGGCCGTGGCCTTGCTGTATCTCCGTTTTTGTTTCTTCTCCAGGACTATGAGATAGTCTGTTATAGCAGGTACAGGAAACTAACCACTCCTGTCCTAGAGGGTACAATGGGGATGTTTCCACCTCTTGTGATCAGAAGGGAGTTATTCTGAAAAGACATTGCCTTCACTCAGGCTGGCTGATTGTCTCCTGAGTCTGTACAAGCACTTCCCAGACAGAACTGGCCATCCGTGGAGCACAGCTGATCTGTTGCAAGTGATGAAAATGATCTACAGTAGGTCATTAAGCAGCAAATGATGTAAATAAAAGATCTATTAATATTAAATGTGCTGCTATGTTATGCAGGGTATGGCAAGCTGAGGATCAGCCTGTTGGAAAGGTTCTGGAGTAATTATGCTCTGGGTGCAAAAAGAGACTGAGTGGAGAGTCAAGTGCTGGTGGGCTTTCTGTGCATTGTCACACACTCGAAAGGCTGGGCCACGGCCAAGGCCCACCCTGGCAACTCCAGCTCACTCCGGGGGCCTGTGGCCAAAATACCTGGAAGAAGATGAGCAAAGTGCAAATAAGAAGCTCCACATGGCAGGTTGCCCGCCTACGGCCAGATGTGGGTCTATTTGGGGCCCTGACAGGTGCGCTCTGCTTTCTCCATATCTTCCGGCTGTTCACCTGGCTGCTCCCGCGGGGCTTCTGGCTCCTACTCCTTTGTGGAGGTTTGAGAGGCTTTTCTCCATCCTCATCTTCTGGGCTATTTGCTGGCACGCCGCCACCGTGTGAACCTCTTGTCTGGGTTGCCCATGCTTAGCATGTGCCCAGCACGGGTTGCCTCAGGTCATGCTTCTGGGGCTTTTTAAAACTTCCTTCATCAGATGTCTGATACATCTTTCTCTTTAACACTTTTCTTATTATATGGAGTAAGGTGTATAATGTGATATTTTGATATACGTATATAGTGAAGTGATTGCTACAGTCACATAAATTAACATGTCCATCATCTCACGTAGTTACCTTTCTTTTTTTGTAGTAAGAGTACCGAAAATTTACACTCTCAGCCATTTTTAAGTTTAGAAGATAATATTATTAACTGTAGTCTTCATGTTGTGCACTAGCTCTGTAGACTTACTCACGCAGCTAACTGCAGCTCGCTACCCCTCGACCTAGGTCTCCACCTATGTACCAAGGCCCCAGCCCTGGAACCAGCTTTCGACTATTTCTGTGTATTTGAATCCTCTCCTCTCCTCTCCTCTCCTCTGCTCTCCTCCCCTCCCCTTCCCTCCCCTCCCCTCCCGTCCTCTTCCCTGTCTCTGGTGTTCCTTTCTTTTCTTTTTCTTTCTTTCATTCTATTCTTTTTTTAGATTTCTCATATAAGTGAGACATGCAGCTTTTTCCTTCCTCTGTCTGGCTTATTTCACGTAGCATTCATCCATGTTGTTGCAAAGGGCAGAATATACTACAAATCATTCAAGGCCTCGGCAAGTCTGCTTTTTCTCACTTCCCAACACCCAGGCCAGACATATGCAGTGAGGTCTTACCAGGATGGGATTATTTGTACTGTTTCTCACCATTACAAGCTGCTGCTGAATCTAAATATTAATAAAAACTTTGAATTGAATGGGGCCCTCTGAATGGGTCTCAAAGCAGGCTGAATGTTCTAGAACATGAAACAAGAGGACTCCTGAGAGAGGGCTGTGGAGCCACAGGCTAAGCCCAGCACCTGCACCCTTGCAGACACTCGGTGACTATTTGCTGAATGATGTAGCCAGGGAACCAGCAGGACCAGACACCGTGGAGTAAACAGAACGCATGGGGGTGTTTTTGCATGGTAGACAGAATCCATTTGGGGAAACTCAACCTTTGTGCTCCCTGTTTTCAGATTCAGTTTCTCAGATCAGAGAGGAGAAACTCTAAGTTTAATGTCATGTTCAGCCCAAGACCTGCCTGGGCCAAAGGCCTCCAATGTGTTTGAAATCTGGTGTTCTAGCCAAAAACAAATGTACTTCACTCTCTAGTACTTGCATTGTGCCCACCAGGGAATGAAATCAATCTCTGGGCAAAATGTGCCATGTTTGTTTTGTGATTTTATTTCTTAGTTCTTCACTTGCTAGGTACCTTGAAGTTCAGGGTTCTGCCACACAGCTCTCAAACGTGACTGGCTCATAGAACAATGGTAAGGAATTATGTTAAAACAGTGATTTTTAAAAAGGGAGTATCCAACATAGTTTATAAAGTGTAGAGATGTAAGACCCAACACTTAGGTCTCTCGCCCACCTCTACAGCTAGCTGTGATCTTCAGGATAACTTAAAGCAACCTGTCCCAATGCGATTGGCTACTATAACAGCCTTCATAACCTTTCCCCCCAAAAGGAGAGCTGTTAGTAAGCTAAAATGCATACAGGTTTATCACTGAATCTTTTAATTAGGAAAGGCTAACTTTAAAAAAAAAAACATAGCTATCAAAATGTTGATGATGATTTCTTTGGGATTTATTTATTAATATATTTTTTGCAGATTTTGGCCAGGGCTGGGTTTGAACCCGTACCTCTGGCATATGGGACTGGCACCCTACTCCTTGGAGCCACAGCACCGCCCCTATTTATTAATTTTATTGAGACTTTGCAGTATGGGGAAAAGAGAGTATTGCTAAATATTGTTGAATTATTCTATGCAAAAACTTTAAGTTGGAGAAAGAAGAGTGTCAACAGAAAATAGAAAACCTCCCATCAATAAAAGATAATTTAAATTGTTAAAAATTTTGCGTCAATCGCTTTGATGCAAAAATAGGAAAATGTTTATGTTGTTTCCTCAAAAACTTTAATTGGATTTGTTATGGCCATTTATTACTCAGTCCTGAATCCCAAGTGAGTTTTGTTAAATGAATTTATCATCTTCCTTACCCCAACTTCCCCCCACCAAAACAACCGCAGACCCCAAACAAAACAGTATATTCAAGGAGTAGTCAGGCTTCCTGATGATAAAAACTGTTGTTCTGGGGAATTATTTCTGGAAGCTTATGAATGTCTGTAAAATTTAGAAGCTCAAGCCAATGTCATGTAAATGAAATTAAGCTTATGAAAAATTAGTTTCTTTCTAGTTTTGGTACTCTCAATAAATACTGCAACATAGCTTTTGTTTCTGTTTTTTTCTCCCTTTTTTTTTCTTTCTTTCTTTCTTTCTTTTTTTTTTTTTTTTAACAACTTTTTACCTTGGGAAGTTATGGTACATGGCAGAATAAAACAAAATAGAAATTTTATGTTAAAAATGATACATGAGCCTGCTAACTCTTTTTTTTTGCAGTTTTTTGGCCAGGGCCGGGCTTGAACCCACCATCCCTGGTATATGGGGCCAGTGCTCTACTCCTTAGGCCACAGATGCTGCCCAGAGCCTGCTAACTCTTAATTTTAAATGTAAATGTTGGCTTCTAAAGTATTCAATTTAAAGAAACTTAAAGGTAAGATCTAAGTTTTATGAAAAGAAGTGGTACTTCTAAAGAAGAGTTAAATTTATCTGAGGATAAAGATATTTTTATGAATGTGTGGTTAAATTAGGAAACTCCACTTCTGAGGGGCATTTAATATTTCTTCTGTTAACTGACTTTGAAAGTGACATACTTCCATATGTTCACCGAACACTTCAACCCACGAGATACAGATCACCATTAAGCAAATATGCGACATTTTTAACTGTCACTCAGGGTGGAAGGCGAAGCTTTGGGGGGTCAGTGGCATTGGCTCGGGTGTCCTTGTTGTATTTTCAGAATAATGTTTTCTCTAAGTTGTCCCCCAAATATGCTTCTGTCAGTGCTGATGTTTTATGAATAAGCTGAACAGTCAAGTTCAACTGGATGTTCTTACTTGCTGCTTTTTTTGAAACATGCTGACCTGCTGTTTTTTACCTCAAATTTCAAGAGCCAGGTGAATTCTTTCTTTTTTTCTTTCTTTTAGAGGTTCAAATTCTGTCAGTTTGTACGTTATTTTTAGTTGGGGCTGAAAAAGAAAGTAGGCAGGCATTTATAAAATAGAGTGACTTTTCAAAAAATGTTATTTCTATATTTTTATTTTTAACAGTTTGAATAGAAATTTTATCAGGCTGATTTATGTTCGCATGGAAGCTTACAGAATGAAACTTTCCTTAAATATTAGAATTTGACCAACAATCCCAGAAAATGTTTCATTTTAGCTCAAAGAAGGAGTAATGTTTTGGAAATATAATGGAAAAATACTTGGAAATATAATGGAAAGAGGACGAGTCTGAGTGGGCCCTGCCTCAGACCTCGGGAAGAGAGGGAGCTTGTGGGTTCACAGTTCTTCAACCTCTTTGGCATGAATAATCTTTCATTTCATTCCAGAAACTGTCACTCATGACCTTTTTCTGGATCTTACAATCACCCAGAGCCCTACAAGGAGGGCTCATCTCTCACCTTGGCTACCAACTTGGGTTCATCCTCTTGCTCACTTCCACTGACTATTTTCTTCCTCCTCCATCCAAACCAGTCATCCCACGAGCCTTACTTTCCCAGCCTGTCAGTCTCCTCTCCCCGCCAGCCCAGATCAGACGATCTGCTGTGTCATCTGTCCTTTGACCAGTGTCCTGACGATCACGGTCTCCTTGGATTTCCTTACCTTTCCCCTTGCTTTGCCTGACACTCATTACATGCCCCCAGGCACATGTTTTTCTAGTCTTGCTATTGAGCTTCTATTAAGGGTGTCCAACTTTGTTTCTTATTTGACATACATTGGAAGAATCAGAGTTGTCTGTGGCCACACATTAAAAATGTAAACACTAATGAAGCTGGTGAGCAACAAAAACAGTCTGTGCTTTTTGTGATATCTGACACAACAGGTGAGCCATATAGTCCTCACTGCATGTGCTGTGAGCTGCAGGCTGCACACCCTCAGGGAAGGTACTCCACAATGTTCACTGCTCTCCCCACAAGCTGACCGTACACAGCCTCAGCTGGGGCCTTCTTCCTGTATGGCGTTTCTTACTGTTTTTTTCCTAGCTAATTCCCTAGTGAGTTGCCATGGTGGCCAAGCCAGCCCTTTTCTATTTTCTCCAAGCTTCAAACCTCCTGACCCTTCTCTTGGCCTCTTGTGCCTCAATATCAGAATTCTTTGCAGCCTCTGTTCCCTTTTACCAATATTTCAGAAGATGAAGCATTTCTTTTCCTTTTTTATCCCTGGAAAATTCTCAGCCATTATCTCCCTGAATATTACTTTTGCCCAAATTTCCCTTTTCTTCTTTCTGGGACACGGAACACGTGTGGGTTGCACCTTTTCTGAGGAGGTAATGCGTCCTTTATGCTCCTAATCGTTCTTCCCACTCTCTCTCTCTCTGAAATTTGGGTGGTTTATGTTAACTTTTTTCTCTTTTTTCTTTTTTGAGACAGAGTCTCACTCTTTCACCCAGGGTAGAGGGTCATGGTGTCATTGTTGCTCACAGCAACCTCTAACTACTGGGCTCAAGAATCCTCCTGCCTTAGCCTCCGGAGTAGCTGGGACTATAGATGCCGCCACCATGCACAGATACTTTTTAGAGATGGGGTCTTGCTCTTGCTCAGGCTGGTCTTGAACTCCTGGCTTCAGTAGCCTACACGCTTTGGCCTCCCAGAGTTATATTAAGTTTTATTGCAATTTACTAATACTGTGTTCTGCTATATCTGATCTGCTGGTAAACCTATTCACTATTATCTCTATTGTAAATATTATAATTTTTCAATTCTAGATGTCCCCCATTTGATTATTTGTAAACATAAATTATTTGTCAAAATTCTCTATGTTTTTGTCTATTTTATGATTCTTTCTCTTCATTTAAAGAGAGATATTAATCAAGTTAGAGTAATCATTTGCTATTTCTTCTTCTTTCTTTTTTGTTTTTAGAGACAGAGTCTCACTCTGTCCCCCTCAGTAGAGTGCTGTGACTTCACAGCTCACAGCAATCTCCAGCTCCTGGGCTCAGGCGATTCTCTTGCCTTAGCCTCCCGAGTAGCTAGACGTACAGGCGCCCACCACAATGCCTGGCTATTTTTTGTTACAGTTTGGCCAGGGCCAGGTTTGAACCCACCAAACTTGGTATATGGGGCTGGCACCCTATTCACTGAGCCACAGGCGCCGCCCATCATTTCATTTGCTATTTCTAATGGCGAGCTTATCTGTATTTTTTTCTCCCAATTATTGGTCACATGGCCTCCTGCTTTGTATATCTAAATATTGTCTTCTTCCTATGCAGCAGACACTCCAGTGGCTGTTCTCTGCCAACAAAGAGATTGTTCTTTCCTGTTGTTGTTGGGCAGACAGCATAAGAGATCAATTGCTTGAAAGCAGAGACCCAGCTGCGCTGGATGCTGAGCTGCCGTTTTACCAAGACACAGTTTACATCTGGTTGGAGACTTTTCCAGCCTTCAGAGGTTTTCAGTTCGGCTCTTTAACTTCATACCTATATTAGTTACCTATTTCTGCATGACAAATGACCCCCAGTTTAGAAGCTTAAAACAACAAACACTATCTCATGGTTTCTGTGGGTCAGGAGTTTGAGAGTAGCTTAGATGGGTGATTTTGGCTGGAGGTCTCTGCTGCAGTCAAGGTGGAAATTGGACGGGCTGGAGGGCCTGCTTTGGGATTAGTTCCTTGGCTGCTGGCTGGAGCCTTCTTCCTTTCGTTTCCTTACAATGAAGCCTCTCTGTCAGCTTCTCGCCTGTCCTTATGGCACGGTTGGTGGTTTTCCCCAGCACGAGTGATTCAAGAGAGAGAGCAAGTTGTGATGTCTCCACGACTTAGGCTCAGAGGTCACCCTGAATGATTTCTGCCACATTTTGTGCATCGGAAATAAGTTACTTTGTAGGGTCCACATTCAAGGGGAGGGAAATTAGCTCTATGGAAGGGGAGAGCATCCGAGAATTTGTGAACATATTTTTAAACCATCATACTTTAGTATGTATCTTTCAAAATCTGACAAATGTCTTTAGGGAAGACCTGCCTTGTGTTTGGGATAAATCCCCTGTAAGTTCTATTTTTCAAGTACCAAGAGAATGTAGGAGAATTCCCTTCATTGTTCAGAGATTTTTGCTGAGCTCCCCTACCTCCCAGAAAGTTCCAGAACTCAGCAGATATTCTCAGGCCCTTGTCATTCCCAGTTTGTCACACCAATTGCGTCAGCTGCTAGAAGCTTCACTGGTTCTCTGTCCTCCCAAGAGATGTGCTCTGCTTGTCCTGATCCTTACCCCCCATCCAGAAACAGAAAATTCCTCAGGGGAAAAACGGCTGTCCTGATCAGTTCAAGTCACAATGGTTTTCCCATCTTTGGAATCTTAATCCATCTAGTCCTCACTGTAAGGCTTTATAAATACAATTGTGTAATTTATCCACTTTTTTGTATTTGTTGAAATAGGGGCATTGACCTGCCTTGACTGCTACCTCCCACCCTGACACTGAAGGCTCTCTCACTCCCTTTTTAAAGAGAACGTCTCCATTCCTTGTCTTGTTTCTGAATTCTCTGAGGTCCTGCTCCATAAAGTATATGCTCCCTGTCTTGAATATTTCCTTCTTTAGCTTGCAAACAACTTTTTGCCTTTTCTCTCCTACACACATTTAAAAACATTCTGAGCCTCCTTACACCTCCCTTCCCTTTGGTGTTTGGAATGTTCCCCTTGCCTTTGCCCCACTCCCTGCTCGGCTCCTTCACACTTCTCACTCTCCCCAAGGGCCTCAAAGTGACCTCTCAGTGGCAAAATCCAGAGGCTTCTTCTGTTTGCCTCACACCCAAACATCTAGCTGCTTTGACTATTAGAACCTCTCTCCCTGATACATGTGGATTTAAAGCAACTAAAGTCAAAAAAGACAAAGATGGTCACTTTATATTGGTCAAGGGAAAAATACAACAAGAAGACATTTCAATTCTAAATATTTATGCACCCAATTTAAATGCTCCCAGATTCTTGAAATAGACCTTACTCAGTCTGAGCAATATGATATCTGATAATACCATCATAACAGGGGACTTTAACACTCCTCTTACAGAGCTGGACAGATCCTCTAAACAGAAATTAAACAAAGATATAAGAGATTTAAATGAGACCCTAGAACAACTGTGCTTGATAGACGCATATAGAACACTCCATCCCAAAGATAAAGAATATACATTCTTCTCATCACCCCATGGAACATTCTCCAAAATTGATCATATCCTGGGACACAAAACAAATATCAACAGAATCAAAAGAATTGAAATTTTACCTTGTATCTTCTCAGACCATAAGGCACTAAAGGTGGAACTCAACTCTTACAAAAACGCTCAACCCCACCCAAAGGCATGGAAATTAAACAATCTTCTGTTGAATAACAGATGGGTGCAGGAAGAAATAAAACATGAAATCATTAACTTCCTTGAGCATAACAACAATGAAGACACAAGCTACCAAAACCTGTGGGATACTGCAAAAGCAGTTTTGAGAGGAAAATTCATCACTTTAGATGCCTACATTCGAAAAACAGAAAGAGAGCACAGCAACAATCTCACAAGAGATCTTATGGAATTGGAAAAAGAAGAACAATCTAAGCCTAAACTCAGTAGAAGAAAAGAAATATCCAAAATCAAATGAGAGCTCAATGAAATTGAAAACAAAAGAATCATTCAGAAAATTAATGAAACAAGGAGTTGGTTTTTTGAAAAAATAAATAAAATAGATAAACCATTGGCCAGACTAACGAGGAATAGAAAAGTAAAATCTCTGGTAACCTCAATCAGAAATGATAAAGGGGAAATAACAACTGATCCCACAGAGATACAAGAGATCATCTCTGAATACTACCAGAAACTCTATGCCCAGAAATTTGACAATGTGAAGGAAATGGATCAATATTTGGAATCACACCCTCTCCCTAGACTCAGCCAGGAAGAAATAGAGCTCCTGAACAGACCAATTTCAAGCACTGAGATCAAAGAAACAATAAAAAATCTTCCAACCAAAAAATGCCCTGGTCCAGATGGCTTCACTCCAGAATTCTACCAAACCTTCAAGGAAGAGCTTATTTCTATACTGCAGAAATTATTCCAAAAAATTGAGGAAGAAGGAATCTTCCCCAACACATTCTATGAAGCAAACATCACCCTGATATCAAAACCAGGAAAAGACCCAAACAAAAAGGAGAATTTCAGACCAATCTCACTCATGAATATAGATGCAAAAATTCTCAACAAAATCCTAGCCAATAGATTACAGCTTATCATCAAAAAAGTCATTCATCATGATCAAGTAGGCTTCATCCCAGGGATGCAAGGCTGGTTTAACATACGCAAGTCCATAAACGTTATCCACCATATTAACAGAGGCAAAAATAAAGATCACATGATCCTCTCAATAGATGCAGAAAAAGCATTTGATAAAATCCAGCATCCTTTTCTAATTAGAACACTGAAGAGTATAGGCATAGGTGGCACATTTCTAAAACTGATTGAAGCTATGTATGACAAACCCACAGCCAATATTTTACTGAATGGAGTAAAACTGAAAGCTTTTCCTCTTAGAACTGGAACCAGACAAGGTTGTCCTCTGTCACCTTTACTATTCAACATAGTGCTGGAAGTTCTAGCCAATACAATTAGGCAAGACAAGGAAATAAAGGGAATCCAAATGGGATCAGAGGAGGTCAAACTCTCCCTCTTTGCTGACGACATGATCTTATACTTAGAGAACCCCAAAGACTCAACCACAAGACTCCTAGAAGTCATGAAAAAATACAGTAATGTTTCAGGATATAAAATCAATGTCCACAAGTCAGTATACACCAATAACAGTCAAGATGAGAAGCTAATTAAGGACACAACTCCCTTCACCATAGTCTCAAAGAAAATGAAATACCTAGGAATATACCTAACGAAGGAGGTGAAGGACCTCTATAAAGAAAACTATGAAATCCTCAGAAAGGAAATAGCAGAGGATATTAACAAATGGAAGAACATACCATGCTCATGGCTTAGAAGAATCAACATTGTTAAAATGTCTATACTTCCCAAAGCAATCTACCTATTCAATGCCATTCCTATCAAAATACCTACATCATACTTTCAAGATTTGGAAAAAATGATTCTGCATTTTGTATGGAACTGGAAAAAACCCCATATAGCTAAGGCAGTTCTTTGTAACAAAAATAAAGCTGGGGGCATCAGCATACCAGATTTTAATCTGTACTACAAAGCCATAGTGCTCAAGACAACATGGTACTGGCATAAAAACAGAGACATAGACACTTGGAATAGAATTGAAAACCAAGAAATGAAACTAACATTTTACAACCACCTAATCTTCGATAAACCAAACAAGAACATACATTGGGGGAAAGACTCCCTATTCAATAAATGGTGTTGGGAGAACTGGATGTCTACATGTAAAAGACTGAAACTGGACCCACACCTTTCCCCACTCACAGAAATTGATTCAAGATGGATAAAGGACTTAAATTTAAGGCATGAAACAATAAAAATCCTCAAAGAAAGCATAGGAAAAACACTGGAAGATATTGGCCTGGGGAAAGACTTCATGAAGAAGACTGCCATGGCAATTGCAACAACAACAAAAATAAACAAATGGGACTTCATTAAACTGAAAAGCTTCTGTACAGCTAAGGAGACAATAACCAAAGCAAAGAGACAACCTACACCTTGGGAAAGGATATTTGCATATTTTCAATCAGACAAAAGCTTGATAACTAGGATCTATAGAGAACTCAAATTAATCCACATGAAAAAAGCCAACAATCCCATATATCAATGGGCAAGAGACATGAATAGAACTTTCTCTAAAGATGACAGATGAATGGCTAAGAAACACATGAAAAAATGTTCATCATCTCTATATATTAGAGAAATGCAAATCAAAACAACCCTGAGATATCATCTAACCCCAGTGAGAATGGCCCACATCACAAAATCTCAAAACTGCAGATGCTGGCGTGGATGTGGAGAGAAGGGAACACTTTTACACTGCTTGTGGGACTGCAAACTAGTACAACCTTTCTGGAAGGAAGTATGGAGAAACCTCAAAGCACTCAAGCTAGACCTCCCATTTGATCCTGCAATCCCATTACTGGGCATCTACCCAGAAGGAAAAAAATCCTTTTATCATAAGGACACTTGTACTAGACTGTTTATTGCAGCTCAATTTACAATCGCCAAAATGTGGAAAGAGCCTAAATACCCACCAACCCAGGAATGGATTAACAAGCTGTGGTATATGTATACCATGGAATACTATTCAGCCATTAAAAAAAATGGAGACTTTACACCCTTCGTATTAACCGGATGGAAGTGGAAGACATTAATCTTAGTAAAGCATCACAAGAATGGAGAAGCATGAATCCTATGTACTCAATTTTGATATGAGGACAATTAATGACAATTAAGGTTGGGGGGGAAGCAGAAAGAGGGATGGAGGGAGGGGGTGGGGCCTTGGTATGTGTCACACTTTATGGGGGCAGGACATGATTGCAAGAGGGACTTTACCTAACAATTGCAATCAGTGTAACCTGGCTTATTGTACCCTCAATGAATCCCCAACAATAAAAAAAAAAAAAAAAAGAACCTCTCTCTCTTTCCTCCCTTTGGTCTTTTCTTTGGTATTTCTCCTGAGGTGCCCTCCCGCCCCCATCTTTCCCCACTTGCTCTGCTCTTTTCTCTTGTTACTGGAAATTCTCTCCTAATTTCATCACCACCCAGGGCTTCCAGGCCCACGTCTCTCATCCGTAGTCTCTTGCTTTTCCCTTAACAACAAACTGGATTTCAGGTGTTCATCAGAGACGTCTGTATAATTGGCTCATTACTACCCTGAGCACGATGTTCCGAGCTGAAATTCTCATTTCTGTGGCCTCCATTCATTCCCCGAGACCCAAGTTGTGCTGTTGTTCTTGCACCTGGTATCCTCCCCACCCTCGGGCTGCCTCTTTCTCTGAGCTCCTGTGTATCTTCACGGTGACATTAGTCATCTGATGTCGCATTTGCTGTCTCAGCCAGGAGAGATTCTACTCTCTGAGGGACATTTGACAATGTATGGAGACATTGTCTGTTGTGATGATTTGGGGACAGTCACTGGCACCTGGTACAGGCCAAGGATGCCACACCACCCGTTGCCAAGAACAACTCTGTCCCCAATGTCAGGAGTGCTGAGGTGGAGAAGTGGCACCGGCCTGTGCGCCTCTCGGCAGGTGGCAGCTGGTTTCCTCATCTGTGTCCTTGGATGCTTGGCAGGACACAGATGAGGAAACATGCATTCCGTAAGTGTCAGGAAGAGAACTCGTGGCGTGCCTCCTTCTGCCGCCTCACCTGCCTCTTAGAGTCTGTGCTGTGTCACTTCCTTTCTATTTATAATTCTTTATAATCCAGCGCAGATGCTGGCCTCTCTCTGAGCTCTTCCGGGATTCCCCCAGAGTTCCCATCTCCCTCTTCTGAGTTCCCCAGCCATTTGCTCACAGAGTTCGTTACTGCTTCTGGAGTAATGTGGGTATTTCCATCCACAGCCACTTCTCCAAGAATTCATAAGTCCCCCGGGGCACTGTTGGCCAAATGCTCTTCTTTGAATGCTTCTCAGGGCCGGTCTGTGCCTCCAGATTGTACTTATTTCATTATTAATCAATTGGCTTCTGTTACCAAACGGTCCTCAGTCTTCTCTCAATTTGGAGTACTTTCCAGACAATCTCCCCTAAAATGATGCAGAACCCAGTGGAGTAGTCAGACCTCCTCTCTGATGTTTCGTATATGATGTTAAAAGCCCAACTGAGACTGTCTGGTGGGCCAGTAACATCCTATAATTTCGTTAAACAGATTTCAACAAAATGGCTTCCAGAAGCCTCTAGTGCAATGACACATCGTGGCATGGGTGCATATTAATGCAGACGTGATGGACAGTTTTACGTCGATTTGTAAGTATTAGTATATGTGTAAAAAAAGAAATCAAACATATTGCTAAATAGCCACATTCGGCTCAAAGTACATACCCAAACCATGATAAACAAGTTCGGAAGTCTGGCCATTTATTTGAGAAATACTCGGAGCTGGCATTAGAGTGGGAAACAAAAAAACCTTCTTTCTTTTCAATGTTGGCAAATCGTTATTCTTTGAGAATAGATTTTAATTTTCGACGTTTTCCAAGATCATTCGGACTTTAGAATAATGAGTAAAGAGGATTAGTCTAGGTGTCCCCTGCTAGTTCAAGACAGGGTTTAAATAAACAATTAAGCCTGTGGATTTTTTTTATTACTTACAAAGAAGTTAAAAAAGCCATTTCAAACTGGCCTCCTATGTTTCGGCATCACTGACACAACTTTTGGAGTCAAACTCATTTTGATACATAAATTCCATCCTTGTCTCATTTCTGGTTCACATCTTATTTTGAAAGTACACGTATAAATCCCCTTCTGGAGAAGGCAATGGTTCCCACTCTACTAGCAAAGACTACAGTACACTGAAGACTTGGGGAAAAAGCACATTCTGCATCCTTCTTGTACTTGACCTCCTAAGGATTTCTGTTGCTCTAAAGGACAGGTCTCTTTGCCGCCTCTGGCTAGGAATCATCCAGGCATTTTAGATTAGGTTTGCTGTGCTCTCAACACAAGCATATCATCGGGGAGCTAAATTACGTTTAGAAGCTGCATTTTTGTTTTAATGATATATTGTTGATTGACTTTGCACTCAATTTAATAGAGTAATCATCTTGTTCCCGAGTGGCTGTGGTAGGCGAGGTGCCCAAGGCCATGGGCCAGAATCAAGATCCCGAGCAAGAAAGTCATCCAGCTCTTTATGGGAGAAGACACAGATAAGAGCTCCACACCCTCCACCCCCACCAGCTGTGTGAACTCATTTTTATTTGAATTCCAAAACTAATTAACTGACTTTTCCAAAAGAACTATTCCAGTTTATGCAAACTGATTTGTATCATGGACGAAATAGATGGTGCTTGTTTGTTTTTCTGCGGGAGAAGGGTGAGGGAGTCGACCAGGAATTGAGCACAAGTCTTTTGACCCAGGTCTTCTGCCCCTTTATTCCAAGAGTGTTTTTCAAGCTCAGTATTGTGTAGTCTCCTCTGAAATGGAAAAAGCCTTTTTATGGACTCCCGAGAGAAACACTGGAGTTAAGTGCGGTCATTTTGGGGGATCGCCTGGGTTAACGGCATCACAAATCCAGAGGCAAACACAAGCATCCCCCATTCAGAATAGGCTCTGGCTTAAAAGGTTATCATCAAAGCAAAGCTACACATTTTAAATATACATATTATGTGTATTATAGACTGAGGGATCCCTGCAACCATGTGGACTCTAGATTAAAACACAATGACTTAGCACAAAGAGTATGTTATAATGTTTGGTGTGAAGGTGGCCAACTTGCCGCTCAGTACCTGCAGGAAGGATGGATCTCAGTCCTGAAACCAACAACCAATAAGCAGCCTGGTTCTCACGTGTGTGCCCCAAGCTCCCAGCTGATGGTGCACATTGGTCCACATAGACACAGCCAATGCAGGGTTTCTTCTGGCACTTCGGGGATTCTTTTTTTTTTTCCTTGCTATAGTGCTGCATAGATTCGAGGGTGGTTGTTTAGAAAGTGTCACATCCTGGGTGGGAAGGGACCTCTTGTCCTTGTGTGTCATGTTCTGTCGTCGTGAGCTTCTGAGACATCCATGTCCCCACTGGCTGAGGTGGCATTGGTCCTCCCAGATCTTTTCTGCTCTGTCCTGAGCTGGAGCCCTTGGCAGAGCTGCTCCCCTTTCCCTTCAGCATGCACTGAGAGGTTCTCAGCCAGGAAGGGATACTTTCTGGGCTGCCGAGAACTGCTTGGGGTCATCTTGGCTGTCACTTCTGCTCTCCTGCATCACACCACCCAGGGTGGCTGGAAAGCAGGGAATTAGGGCACAAGTCCCCCCTGCTCTTGGACCCCCCAAACTCCTGCAGGTGGGGAGGAGGATCTATCCTTTCCCCTTAATGTGAGTCAGGGTTCTCCAGAGAGGCAGAGCCGACAGGATCTATCATCTGTGCCTGGTCACGACTGCATCTGTGTTACCGTTTCTGCCTCTTTCTGAGTCTCTTTCTATCTCTACCTGTGTGTGTCTGTATGTACAGACAGATACATACAGAGGGGTTTATTTTAAGGAGTTGGCTTGTGTGATGGTGGGGACTGGCAGGCCAGAAGTTCAGGTGAGGGCTGACCTTGCAGTCTAGCAACTGGTTTCCTTGGGGCAGCAGGCTGGACGCTCAGGCAGAATCTCCATGTTGCAATCTTGAGAATTCCTTCTTCTCTGGGAAACTTCAGTCTTTTCTCTTAATGGTCTCACTGTTTGGAGGAGGCCTGCCCACATTATGGAGAGTAATCTGACTTACTCAAAATATACTGGTTTAAATGTTGAGCACATCTACGAGATACCTACACAGTGACATCTGGGATGGTATTTTAACCAGGCAACTGGAAACCATGGCCCAGCCAAGAGGACACTTCACTTTAACCATCTCACCCCTCCCTGCATGACTCGGAACCAGCCTGGGGGGAGGGTCCCCTCTCAGGACACCCACAGACCCCTGACAGTCAGGCCTCCTTTCTTGCACTCCTTCACCCTAGGCTGGGGATGTTCAAACATTCATCCCTGGAGCAGGAAAACCTGGCTCTTGTGTTCTTGCAAATCTATTGTTTAGGGTATAAAGCATATGTCCCCTGGCCCTTCTGGGGAAACTCTGGGTTCTCTGGTGAGTTTTGAAGGTTATTTG
Organism: Nycticebus coucang; assembly: GCF_027406575.1. Classification (NCBI taxonomy): domain Eukaryota; kingdom Metazoa; phylum Chordata; class Mammalia; order Primates; family Lorisidae; genus Nycticebus; species Nycticebus coucang. The sequence continues at coordinate 5,938,339 of NC_069795.1, read as the reverse complement.
TAAACTCAGAAGCTGAGGCCTGATGCCCTTGGTTGTTTACATCAACCTTTCTCCAGGAGGGGCCCTGCAGTGCCTTAGCTGTGCCTGATGTGGGGGAGCTCCCAGGGTCCCAGAAAAGTCACTGGGAATGAAATGGTGAAGCTGGTTCATGCCCTGTGATGGCTGCACTTCTATGGCGTCCCTGAGCTCACCTGTGCGCTGTGCTGACCAGCACCAGCACCTCCTCCGTCATCACCCCTGCAATGCATGTAACTTGGGTAGTTCAGTTCATAAACAGCAGAAATTAATTTCTGACAGTTGTGGAGGCAGGGAAGTCTGGGTTCACAGGTAGATCCTTCTCACTGTGTCCTCACAGGTGTCTCTCTACGCCTACTTTATAAGGGAGCTAAGCCCAACACAGCATGACCCATTCCCCTCCAGGTGGCTGCACCTCCAAATCCCCTGAGCATTAGATTTCAGCATATGTCTCTGGGAAGGGGTATAGACGTTCAGTAAATTGCAGTCCCTGGGTCAGTGTACCACACAGTTAGCTTTCAGTAAAAAAAGTTGAATGGATGGCTTAGCACCCATAGCTCAGTGAGTAGGGCAACCAGCCACATACACCAAAGGTGGCAGGTTTGAGCCTGGCCCAGGCCTGCTAAACAACAATGACAAATGCAACCAAAAAATAGCCAGGTGTTGTGGCAGGTGCCTGTAGTCCCAGCTACTTGGGAGACTGAGGCAAGAGAATCACTTAAGCCCAAAAGTTTGAGGTTGCTGTGAGCTGTGATGACACAACACTCTACTGAGGGCAACATAGTGAGACTCTGTCTCCAAAAAAAAAAATGTTGAATGGAACTAAATGAAACTTCCAACTTCTCCTCAAATCCGACAGCTCTCTAAAATGGAGAGAGACTATCCCAGGCATTAATGTCTTCAAATAAGAACAGAAATGTCTTGGTGATCTGCCTGGCACTGTTCTTTACATTTATGAAGGCCTAGAGCTTAATAAATTTGCACCTGTCTGTTCATAAACCCTTCTCTGAGGTTTGATCATAAAACCAAAACCCATTTATTTTGTCACGTAGATCAATTATTATAATTATGTTTTGAAAAATTAGACTTGTGGAGGCCAGATGTAGAATTAGAGATAGTCTTTTGTGTCCTTGGATGAGCTTCTAGTCTGTCTGTGAAATACAGACAGTAGACCCTCCATAGCGGACCCCCTCCCTGCACCGACCACCTCCTTGACTTGACCTAATTTCCATAGACTGGACATATATCACATCTACATGCCAGCACAGCAGGCCTAGTTCCTCAAGTTGACCACCTCTGTATGTTGACCAGCTTCTTATACTTCCTGGGGTGGTCAACTTACAGAGGATCTATTGTGTTTTAATTGCTGACTAGGACCTATATGAACCCCAGGCTCTTTGTTTGGAGACATATCATCTTGAATAACTAGCATAGAGGGGGCTCGCAATAGTATTTGTTGAATGAATGAGTATGTTAGCAATATGTAATATTAAATGTAAAATAGTCACCGTGCCACAGGAAGGACACTGTCCATGTGTCTTAAACCGCTTGATTTTTTTGGCCTGGATATTACCATATCTATCTGATTCCTGATCTTGACAACCATTTAGTGGGTGAGCATGTTGTCTGAAGCTCTAGGGGGATGCAGAAGCCACCTGTGCCCACTGAAACAGAGAGGAGTACGCTGGAAGGTTCCAGAACTGAAGGGATTGTTGGAGCCAAGGGCCCACCTGTCTGGACCTTGTTGTTGGTGCTGTGGCTGTGTGGCTGCTGACACACCCCGGGCTCTAGTGGCCCCCTGAACGTGTGCCTCCGTGTGGCAGGCGTAGTGAGCAACTTTCTCCACCATCCCCGCATCCTTGGGTCGCCCTCCTGACTGCGAAGCCCTGGCTAGGAGCTTCTCGATGGCTGAGTTGAAGTCCCAGGCCCACAGGGAGCAGTCAGGGTTGCATGGCCACTGTACCCCCTGCTGTGGGTCACTCACTAGGGGGACTCTGGTCAGAGTGAGCACAGTGCTTTTCATTGTGATGTAACTGAGTTATGAACAAATGCAGTTCCAGGAAAGAAGTCAGCATAACCCCATGGTGAGCACAATTGTATTACATGACCCGTACATGGAACCCTCCTCACTCAGAGTTGGGCTTGCGATAGGAACTTGACAAATACTGGTTATTATCACCAATATTATTATTTTAGTATCATTATTATTAATAGCATGGAATTAGCCTGATTTTTAAAAATAATGGGCAATGACAAACTGTTCATGGGTTGGCCCTCAGTAATGTCTCAAAGCAGGGGAGTCCAGCCTGGACAGCACCCTGTCACCCTGCCTCCTTCTCTGCCCCACTTTCTTTCCCATGTCACCTGTTGTCTCCCAGGGTCACAGGGTTTGTTTTTTGCTGACGATCGGCTAATGTTCTCTAAAGTAGTTAAGGTTGAGAGTGGTTTCAATGCCAGCTCTACATAGCTGTTTGTGTTTATACCATTTATGCCCACCCACAAAGACCCTAAAGTTTGCAAGACTGAATGAATCTTTAATGGTGACACCTAACTCTGGTAGGAATAATGAGCTTTAATTAAATAAATACTTCCATGTTGAACATTGAACGAAATGCTTCAAATGCATCATTTCCTAGGTATTAGCACATTTAATGCACATAACTCTTTGACATAGTTACTCTTATCATCATTCCAATTTTCAGATGGGAAAATTGAGACTTGGAGTTGAGACTTGACCCCAGTGCTGAGTGACTCTATGGCTCACGGTGGGTGCTGAGATCCCACTACCCCACTTTAGCCCAGGGGTCCTCAAACTACGGCCCGCGGGCCACATGAGGTGGTGTGAATTTTATTTGTTCCCGTTTTGTTTTTTACTTCAAAATAAGATATGTGCAGTGTGCATAGGAATTTGTTCATAGTTTTTTTTTTTTTTTTTAAACTATAGTCTGGCCCTGCAACGGTCTGAGGGACAGTGAATTGGCCCCCTGTTGAAAAAGTTTGAGGACGCCTGCTTTAGCCTTTTACGCAGAGATCTTTGCTGTAGACGGGCACATATTCCCGGCTCTGGCTCCTGACACTGCTGTCTGCCAAATGATAATGAAAATAACTCAGGAACATGGAGGAACCCTGATCATCTAAAGTGCTCTGAGGTCATTGAGGCCAAAGACTAATTTTGTTTTTTTTTTAAATTTTGTTATGGGTGGTGCCTGTGGCTCAAAGGAGTAGGGCACCGGCCCCATATACTGAAGGTGGCGGGTTCAAACCCCACTCCAGCCAAAAACTGCAAAAAAAAAAAAATTTTTTTTTTGTTATTTGCTAATATTCAGCATGTGGCTAATTGAGTTGAATGAGTCTGCACTAGTCCTAACTGCGGCACATGGGGACAATCCCAGTGGCTATAAAAAGGGTCCTATGCCCAACATGCCCAGAGTGTAGGAGCTGGAAGAATCTGGTTTCAAAGCCTGCCTCCCCAACTGAGCAAATAAATCAACATCTCTAAGTGTCATTGTTCCTTCCTCAGATTAGGGGAAAATAGCATCTGTCTCCTGGGTTTGCAGCAAGGTTTGGAAAGTATGCAGGGACAAGTCCCCGGCACATAGCAGGCCCTCCAAAACCAGTTGCCGTGAGGCTTGGGAGAGGAGGAAACCTAAGTGTGTTTTCCTGCCTGTAATCAAAGATGGCAGCATTTTACTGATTGCGCTTGAAAATAATTTAGGGGAGGGTACTCACCAAGTCACTGTCATCGATTGGCCATTTATAGTTTTGTTCACTATCTATTCTGGATGGCTTCATTTAAAAGACACCCAACATGCATCCTTTGAAAGATAAATCACGGAAATGATGACCTCTGTGTTCTAAAACAGCTTTTATCTGGTGTGAACAAAATATTTGAAACACTGAGAGAGCCTTTTAAGTGAAGACCTTTGTTGCGAAGGGCATCATCAGGGCTGATTACCTTTTAATTAATGGGCACCAAGCTCCTCTGAAAAATCAAGTTCAGAGTTACAGTAATTTGTCAAACGAAGCTTTACTTAAAGAGTTGGAAGCCATGATTTCTTTCTTTCTAATAGCAACAGGGCGGTTTTAAGTTTCTTTTTAACAAAGTATTTGCCTTGTCTTTTAAGGCCTCTCCAACCTCAGCATCTCTGAGGCTTTGACACAGAAGTTACTTCTCTGCGAGTCAGGGCCTCTGCCCTGGGAAACAGATTAACCTTTGAGATACACAAAGGTTTACAAAGACTTCCCAGAGATTCAGGAGGATAGCACTGGGCTTGCCCTTGCCGGTTCCTGAAAATCCATGTTACTGTTGAGTCTCGTGCTGTCTTCATGGAATGAGAGGGCGAGGATGAGAGAATGCTTGCCCTTCGGCCTCCCCAAGGTGAGCAGAGGATCAGTTAGCACGTGTGGATCTGCAGGGGGTTCACCGGACTCTAAGTGGACTCCACTCCCTGCTCCGACTTGGCAGGCTCGCGCCTGGCACACATGCTTCAGTCCTCGACTTCCGGGGGCATCCCATCTCCTCCCGACCCCTGCCCGAGAGCTTATATCCAAGTATTTGTTTTGATGCAGGGTCGCTATCCTTTCAACCACCGACATCTATGCAAATATTCAGATTTGTTTTTGTTTATAGTATGCATTTTTATCCAAGAGCATGTTGGGCCATGTAGAACGTCTAGAATGTTTCATTTACTCATGTGTCTGTTGCCATCTCAGTTTACTGGGAGTCAGAATACACCAGGCAGATGGCGTGAGGTTCAACCCACCATCCCACATCTGGCCAAAGGCATGGGCTGAGGAACCTTCCCGGTTTATGGCCACCTCTGGCCTGGAGCCATCAGCCCTTTTAACAAGCCCAGACACCTGCACTACTTTTCCCGCCTCAGGGCAGCCCCTCACAGTGGGATAGGAGCTGCTCTTGGTGCCTGCCCACCCAACCTCTCCTGACCCAAATGCCTTCCCTGGGGTCCTATAGCTGCTTGAAACCTCCCACAGTTGACTTCAGACTGAGGGAAACCAGGCTACAGAGAGCAGCCCAGCATATTTTTGGCTCAAGGAGTTAAAAGCCACGAAGTGCTGATTTTTAATTTTTTTTTTTTTTACGTTTTGCCAGAAGCACATAACTGCCTCTTTAAATTATTTCAGCTACCTTCCCTTGATGGTCTGTGGATAAACAAAAATGCCTGCTGAAATGAATTTGTAGGGTAGTTTCATAAAAAAGAGGCAGCCGCACGCTGGAGATCTGTATTCTAGAGTGTCTAATTAGGGAACCTAACAAACAACCCGGCCACATCTCCCAGGGAGCCGCAGCTGCTCTCCGGCCTCAGCTGCGCATTAAAGATGCATGGCCGTGTGAGTCACTTGGCAGTGCAACAGCCGGGAGGCGCTCGGCTCTTGGGGAAGATAGAAGGCACATTTAGGGTTTAAAATAATTTGCTCCGTGAAGAGAGAAAGAGCGTGTGTGCATGGTGTGGGTGCGTTTGTATGTGTGGTACCGAAAAGGTCAGCAGGGACCTGTGCTGACGCCACTGCCTCCTTGTCAGGCCCCTGCGCTCTACCTTGAACTCTGAGTCTCCCCTACAGATGTCTAAACGGAGTCTCATGCCCGTAGCTTCTGGATTTCTTGCTAGCTGCCATGTTTAAAAATTAATATACTCAGCTTTTAACAGTTTCGGATACCACATTTTAACATGAAGCTTTTGAAAATGAAAAAACCTTCAAGACCCACAAAGCTTCATGCCAAGAGATGGTGCATGGGCTTCCTAGGGAGTTTATGGGGAGATGGTGGTAGTCGTCCTCACCCCGTGCTTGAGTTTCCTGGGGCTGCCATACAAATTATCACCAATTGGGTAGCTGAAAACAACACAGATTTATTCTCATAATTCTGGAGGCCAGAAGTCCCAAATCAAGGTGTTGGCAGGGCTGTGCTCCTGCTGGACTCTTTGGGAGGGTCTGTACCTGCCTGTCTGCTTGCCGGGTCACTGTGGTCCTTAGTGCTCTTGTTTGCAGCCACAGCATCCCGACTCCTGCCTCTCCATTCACATGTCTTCTCTTCAGCCTTTGTCTCAGATGGCCCTAAGCTTTTCTCTGGTGAAGAAAGGTGTCATTGGATTTAGGGCCCACCTGGGTAATCCAGGAAGACACTATCTGAAGATGTTTATCTTAATTATGTCTGCAAAGATCCTTTCCCCAAATCAAGTCCCACTCACAGGCTCCAAGTGGACATAGCTTTTGAGGGAGGACACCACTCAACCCATTGCTCCCCTCAAACCACAACACATGGCAGAGAAAGGCCACTGCATTGCTGTAACTCAGTTTCCAGGAGATACTTTTGTAGACAGTCAAAGCGTCACTGTAGGGGTCAGCCTAACCCCTTTCCCCTCCCCATGATGATCCTTTGAAGTTTCCTGTGTGGTGGCTAGACGAGGGCCCTTTGCATAGCTCTGGGATTTTTCCACATTTGCCTGTAAAAATTGAGACTTGAGGGTAAATCCTGGAATTTGGCAGCACTTATCAATTTCACTCTTAGGGGATCTTTAAAGGAAAAAATCCAAAAGAGTTGATGGAGGAAGATCTGTGTGGTCAGAAATGACATCTTAACTCCTCAAAGCACAGTACGTAGACCTCTCTCTGCAGGCCACTGGGAGGGCCAGTGGGGGACTGACCAGGAGATGAGAGCAGTGGCTACAGTGCAGAGGACCAGGTTGGGAGAGGTGCAGGAAATGTGCAGCAGACTCAGTATGGCGGAACACAGGGCTGGGCCACCACTGCAGACACAGAGGCTGGAACAGAGCACAGCGATGAGGGAAACCTGTGCTTGTTGGTACTGCCTTCCAGAATTTTCCCACTACCACAAGTCACTAAGGATGGTGGCCCAGCTGGAAATCACATCAGTCTTCTGTGGTCCTAGGATTCTGACTGGGGATCTTCAGTTGGAACCTGGGCATGGGGGAGGGGTGGGTACAATCTGACATCAAGGTCTGTATACGCAAGGTATGTATTACCAGTTACCACCTTGCTTACCACGTTTCTCACCAGGGCAGAGCTCTGGGAGGTCAGGGGCCTAGTCTATTCTGCTCAGTGTGGGATTCCTGTCTCTATTCCTGGTGTCTGGCAGGGAGCAGGTGCTCAGTGAATCCGTGACGAGTGAAGGAATGGATGGCGACTGGCAGGCTTGTGCGTTCTATTAAAAAGTGAATCTTTGATCATTCTCTGACTCTTACTGCCTTGCTGCCTCCAGGGCTTTAATTGCTTCCTACTCTCCCTGTTGGTGAGGGAGGGATTCCCACCTTAGGGTTGTGGATATGGCTGAAGACACAATGCCTGGCCCTGGAAAGCTGAGATTGACAGCCACCTCTATCAGTCACATACACTCACAGCCCAGGGTAGGAGGACACTGTGCCATGAGGGAACACTCAAGGACACAGTGAGTGACTATGGGCCGTGGGAGGCTGGCATTTTAGGAATGAGAAGGGTGCACTGTCTTCTGGTTCCTGTGGGATGATGTGACTAGCTCATCTAATTCCACTGGTGGGCAAGGATCTGAACCTCGCTGCTCAGGGATGAGCAGGCTCTGTGCTGGTCCCAGGAACCTTATCTGCAGGGGCAGAGTAGGGAGGGCCACTGAGGCCCTTTCAGTTTTGCTTAAGAAAGCACATAATATTTGGCTTTAATTTAAACCTCAGACTGTATCTAGTTATAAGAGCAGGCTCCAGAGTCAGTCTTGATGGAGTCAAATGACCTGCTCACTTGTATGTCCTGAAGTTCTGTAGCCACCCTCTGCTTCTCTACCTGTGAAAGAAGGATGACAATAGCATCCATTTCAGAAGATGTTATCAGGACTACAACTCTCCTGGGATGAACGAAGCTCCCAATCAACGCTGGTTATCATAAGAACAGATGTAGAAGCAGGTAGATGCACATTGGAAGCTGTCTCTGCCACTAGGTAGATTTCACTTCTCTGAGCTTCAGTTTCTCCATCTGTAAGGTGGGACGATTGGACAAAGCAAGGCTATCAGGGGGGCAATGGACATGAAACACTTAGCACAGTGCCCGGCCCCTGTGAAGGTATCCACTCACGTCCACACGAGTCGTTCCATTCCTGATAGAAATGCTCCCCACTTACCGAGTGCCTACTTCATGCTGGACACTGACCAGGTGCTGGAGCAGGAGGCTTAGGCTCTGGCAGGGTGCAGGTTGGAGACTCAGCATAGGTCAGAGCACAAAGGATGTTGTAGGCTGCAGAGAAGAATTGGAAATATATCCCGGTCCAGTGGTTGTCAGTCTGGATTCTGGAGTTATGGGATGGGAAAAGGATGCAGAAATTACTGGGGAAGGGAGGTCAAAATTCAAATGAACCATAGAGATTCCCTACCACTGGAAAACATGCACATCCTTCCTCTCCTCCCCAAGGCTCTGGCCTCGGCTTGGTGAGAGTCTCTGCTGTGGGTGTGTCCCTTAGGTGTCTTGGGACACACATAGTGTGGAGAGCTATGGTATGGAGGGACACGGAGCCACTTGAGGGTCGGAGTGGGGAGGGTTGGGCAGGGTTTGGGTGGCATGAGTGCTGGGAACAGGCTGCCCTGCTGGAAAAAGATTGCAGCTGAGCAGGACCAGAGAGAGGGATCAAGGATGAGAGAGATGATGTGATCACATTAGGGAGGGATGTCATGGGTATGGCTGCCAAGGAGAGAATGAGACAGACTGCAGGGCCAGCCTCTTCCCAACCAAGGGTTCCACCGATGTGAATACAAGTGCAGACACTTTTGCTCCTATCTGGGAGAATGTCACTTCTAGTACTTGTGAAATAGGAGTTGCTTCTGTGAGTAATTTTGTGAAAACAAGGCTAAGTCAAAATACATAGTTTTTCACTGAAAGTTATGGAAGATGGAAAGGGACTTCAATCCACCACCGTAGGCAAGGGTCAGAGTATAGGCAAGAGGGCCGAGGGTAGGGGCTGCAGTGTGGAAGCATGAAGGTTAAACATGAGGGTTTGAGAGATGCCTATTCCACCGTCATCAAGGAAATATTCCAAAGTATCTCAAATATGCATGTCATTTACTGTCATTGGAGCAATGGAGCCGCACAGAGGTTAGCAACTGTGCCCCAACATCAGAAGTCCTGGAGCAATTGGGCAGGGCATCAGACACAGGAATTAATTGTTGTAGAAGAGCTGTATAAAGCAAAATCAGGTTCAAAGCAGCCATGGGACCTGGGCAAGATAGAGCGCTTAAGAATTCCCTACCAAGCAAGAGAAAATAGATGGAGACAAATGTCCTTATAAAAGACATTGCTGAGTTAAAATGTCTCAATGCCATTGACAATGGGAAGTTTTGTTGTTTTGTATCTGTGAATATAAATATATTTACATCTACTTTCCTTTGTGAACCATAATTTCAGATTCTACACTCACATTCTACAGTCCATGGGTCTGAATCTGAAGTAGTGGTGTTGGGAATTCTGTAGCATTTTGGAGGCCAGCTGCATGGAACATAGTGATGTACCTTGTGGCGTGGACAGGGAGGTGGCTGTGGCAGAAGTCAGGGCTGGGGAGGGAAGGCTGGCTGCAAGGGGAGTTGGCAGGGGCAGGTTTGAGGCTCCCCACTGGACCTCAGGCAGATTTGGACAACTCCAAGCTGGAGATGTCTAGTAGGTGGGGGAAGCTCTCTCAACAAAACCTCTAGGCTCATGTTACCCATGCAGTTCTGGGTTAGGTGTTCACTCACCTGAGCCATCTTCCCTAGTGAGAAACAACCAAATAACCATTCAATAATATCATTATTGTTTTCTTTTTTTTCAGGACGGTGAACTATACCTATATTTGCCAACAAAAAAGACCCTTGTCTTTGAGGTCAGAGTGGCTGGAGTTGTAACAACAGTTGGGTCATTTCCTTGAGCTGGGGAAAGTCACTTGTCTTAGCCTCAGTTTCTCATCTGTGACATGTGGATTGTGTCTACAACACGGATGAAATGTTGGGAAATAGCTTGATGTACCAGGCATTCTACAACAGAAATGGTCATGTGATTCCTTTGCAATATTTCAGCATAAAACATCTATATTTCTCTTTTTCAGAAAATGAGTTTATTTGCATGTAGTTTAGAGGATGAAAGGCTTCTGGAGCTGGGGAAGCAGGTGCCATGGGCACATCGTAAATTGTAATGGTGTGCTCCATTGGAAAAGGAGTTGTAGGCACCGTTCTTTTCGTCATAATCATGCATACCTCCCTGATTGCTTGTGCATACAGACTAATGTCTCATACATTCTATTGGTCCACACCTTGGCCATAAAGGATGAGGCAAGTTCTCCTTACAGGGTCTAGGGGAGACATGCCTTGAGGCTGACCCATGTGCGTTGTCTGGTGGCCTTGGCCCCTCTTCTTTCTTCTTATTTTTCCTAGTCAGGCTCCTCTGAGAACAAAATAACCAGATTACATTAGCCAGAGGGAAGATGAAAAGAAATGAGAGGTTATGTCTCATAGCTCACTTGGGAAATCTATGTCCTTTCTCCAGGGGTTTCCAAGTTTAATTTTTTTTATTCAATCTTTTTACATTCTGAACCCGCTGGCAGGCAATGAATCTCTTTTAAGACTGCTGCAGCACAGAGCTTCTGTTGGCAGAAATAATGTTTCAGAGCTATAAAAATCTTGGCGGAGTCTGAGAAACATCCTGGTGGTCCCAGCCCATCTCCAAGTGACCACTCTATTAAATCCCAGGAAACAAACAGTTTGGTCCATTGACTGCTATCATAAAGTTGAAATTTATCGTACAGTTCAGAAGTCTAACGATACTGGGAAATCAAGAAGAAATAGAGATGAAATTCCCAGCTCTGCGGGATAACTCTTCCAGTAAATAGATATAATCCTGTCTCTTATTTTGTGCTCAAAAGACTTTGAAGATCTAGAAGTTTCTGTTATTGATGCTACTTACAAGAAGCTGGTTCCAAAATTATCAAGCGTTTTGTGGAACAAATGGAGTTTTAATGGCCTGTGGTGCCATTTGAATATTCATGCTAGTATGTATTTTCCATTTAGAAAATTAACTACGTAGTAACCAAGAATTAATCCTGATGGCTGGCCATTGTTACAGGCAACTAATTTATGTTGATTCTTCACTAGGAAAAGCGTGTCATTGCCACATCCATTAAGGAAATCAAAGAAAGCTCTCTCTCCCCCTTCAACTCCCTTATACCTGATGAGCATTCAAATGCCCTCCAGATGTGTTTGCCAGTTATTACATTAACAATAGGGAAAGCTTAGAATAAGTGTAAAGAGTTGAATACTTATAGCACCTTTAACTAGGTCCTTCAATTAAGAATGAGGCCTTGCAGATGTCACAGTAAATCTCTTAGGGCCACTATTCTGTAGATCAGAATGGTTGTTGTTGGGGTCTATTAAGTCTGTAAACATCAAAACTGACCCATGAGGGGGACAGACAGCCTTACTTTTTGTGCACTAGGATCAGGCAATAACCAGCATTCTCAGGGGGTAAAAGGACAGCCCATTTCTTTTCTAGCCTTTAATCAACACCATAAGAGACTTCTCATGACCTCACACTCTTCTCTTAACATCCACACGTTATATACTCACAGTCTGTCCTTACAGAGCCTGTCTGAAAAGAGTGATTTTTCTGAGAGTTTCTCTACTTTTTTCCCCTAAGTGTTACAATCTTAAATAATACCACCTTGACTGAAAGTCAGGATACTGGAACTTAAAACATCATTCCTTCCCTTAATAATTTATACTTTTTTTTTTTTTGTAGAGACAGAGTCTCACTTTATGGCCCTCGGTAGAGTGCCGTGGCCTCACACAGCTCACAGCAACCTCTAACTCCTGGGCTTCAGCGATTCTCTTGCCTCAGCCTCTCGAGTAGCTGGGACTACAGGCACCCGCCACAACGCCCGGCTATTTTTTGGTTGCAGTTTGGCTGGGGCCGGGTTTGAACCCGCCACCCTCGGTATATGGGGCCAGCGCCTTACCAACTGAGCCACAGGCACCGCCCAATACATTTTTTTTTTTTTAAAGAATAGCTACTTGGGGAGCTGAGGTGGGAGGACTGCTTGAGTCTAGGAGTTTGTGTATAGCCTGGACCATGTAGTGAGGCTCTGTCTTTAAAAAAATTAAGATAAATACAAATGGATCTATGACATGTGTCAGGAAGTCTTTTATGCTAGGGATCATGGGCATTAAGACAGGCTTAAAACAGCATTCCTCTTCTCAAGGACAGACGGCCACTCGCTGCTCACCGTTGTTTGAGGAGCCACGACAGACTCACAGGCTACATTGGTGGGGGAGGGGTTTTCCTAAATCTCAGATTCAGACGCAGGGTCTGAATCACACTGCCCATCCCTGTCTGTGTCTGTCATTAATCCTGCCACATTCTCCGCCACGTTCTTCTGTGTGACCTTGGTGATGTGTGCTTCTGCAAAGAGTGGTCAGCAATTGTCTCCAGACCTTCTGCAAGTTTCAACGCAGTGCTTACCAGAATGGGACATGGGAAGAATTCTCAGTGATGCTTAATCAGGCTGAGGATGAAACAAGCCAAGAGAACGATGAAGGCAGTAGCCTGGCATTGGAAACTCACTAAATTCTCCACAAAAAACACCCAGAGCAACTGGGATAACAAAACTAAAACCCACATACACCAGCTACCACGAGACTTGGTGAGAAGGAGCCCCACAGATGCCAACATCTAAGACAGGAGAAGCCCCAGTCACCAGATGCCACCACCTCACGCCTTCTGCTCTTCACATCCAGCCATCTCCTTCCTTCCTTCCCTCTCTTCCTCCCTCCTGTTCTCCCTTCCTTCCCCTTTGTTCTCTGAAACTGAGGGAGTAAGAGAAACTGACAGGTATTGGGCCACTACTCTCTGCCCACCAGTGGTGCCCACCGGAAACTCTCAAATCTGACGATGGGATTTTCCAGAATCCCTGTGGTTTCATCTAACTTTGTTCTTTTCCATAAAGCCAATTTGTTGAACGCAATAACTAAGTGTTATTTTTTTTTGGTATGCTTGTAAAACTTCTCATACATAAATTCATAAGTCATAAAAATAATCTTACTTCTAAATGCATAGCATGATTTTGGTTTGGGAAATACAGTTTTACACAAAGGGACAAATTTAAATTGAACAGCTGGAGAAACAAGTTAGAAAAAAAAAATCCAGCTTCTAAATAAAATAGAAGGATTTGACGGTGAATTGTACTCAATGAAATTCAAAATGACTGCAAATGGGCTTTTGTCATGTTGGCTTGTGTTCTAAGACCTCACCCTACTGGGATTAAAATCTCAGTGCTCCAGGGCTGGGTCTAGTTCTCTGGTGGTGGTGGTGGTGGTGGTGGTGGGGCTTCTCCTTTGCTCTGCTGGCTCCGTTCCCCTGGCCTGTGGATGGCAGATGGCCTCCCAGGTGCTGTCCCCAGCCTGCTGTGCTCTTATTACCCCACTTCCCTGGGTGATGTCTTCACCAGCTTATTCAGAAATGTGCCAGAGACTCCCAACTTCACTTCTCTGGCCCTGCCTATTGTCTGGAGATGCATACCCACGCTTCCAAACGCCTGTAGGACACCACCATGGAGACTGGAACTTGACATCCTGGTCTAGAGGCATTTAATGAGATCCAGGGTGGCCACAGAGAGCCCAAGGTTCCCAGGAAGGTTTACGCAATAGTGAGTATGTGTGTGTGTGTGTGTGTGTGGGGGGGGGGGGCAGGCCTGCATGGGGAGCACACACGTGCACAGTGCACTTTTCTGGGGGAGTATTCAGGTTTTATCAGATTTGTAGAGTGGTCTTCAGCGCTCCCCTCCTCAGGTGGCAGCTAACGCTGGACAAGGGCTAGCCGTGTGGCACTGGACCCTGCACTTTACCGGGGCTCTTTCCTCACCACAGTCATCTCCTGAGGTCTGCGCCGTTGGTGTTCAGCTCTCACTTTGGAAAGTGGAGAACCGGAGGCACAGTGAGACCGGTAAGTTCCAGGTTATACTTAATAGATGCTAGAGACAAGACTCAAACTCGGTCTTTCAGATGCTAAAACTCAAGTTTTTAGTCCGGGACTATTTCTGTCTCCAAGGTAAGAATCCCTGCTCCTAATCCATGTTCTCTGTGATACTGTGTCACTGTGACCTACCCAGGCTCCCCCCCAACTCAGCTGTGGGTTTGGATGATTTTTGTAGTTTTATTTCACTCTGTCTCCCAGACGTTTCCCCAGCCTCTCCTCCAGTCAAGCCCAAAGGATGATGTTCACACAGCTGTGGTGGCTCAGCTGTCTCCAGACTGGGCCGTCACCAGCTGGCCTCCTGTTCCTACCCCCTCCTGCTGCCCACAGGGCCTCTAGGTGTCTGTGGGGCAGTAGGGCTCTGCTCAGCCCCTTCTGTGGGACCATGAGGTAGAGTTCAGCCCTTCAGTGAGGTGTCAACGTTACTGCAAGGTCAGGGTCCCTCTGACCTTCTCAGACACAGCTCTCAAGGGCTCCTTTGTAGACACTGCATGCACCACACACACCACCAGCACATGATATACACTACCACACCATACACACTCCACACCACACACACACACACACACACACACCACATGATACACACTACCACACCATACACAGCACACACCACACACACGCCACATGATACACACTACCACACCATACACACCACAAACACACCCCCCCCACACCACCACCACATGATACACACTACCACGCCATACACACTCCACACCACACACACACACACACACACACACCACATGATACACACTACCACGCCATACACACCCTACACCACACACGCACACCACACCACCACACCCTACACATACACCACCACACGATACACACCACACACACACATCCCACACCACCACACCATACACACCTCCCACACATACACACACACAGACACATACATGCACCTCAACCCCCCTACCATGCCATACACACCACACGCACACATACACCGCACACACACCACCATATGATACACACCACCTACATACCTCACACCACCATGCCATACATACCACACATACACACACCAAACACACCCCACACCACCATGCCATACACACCACAGACACACACCAAACACACCCCACACCACCACGCCATACACACCACACACACACACACACACCCCTCTGTGGGGGAACCTGTGCTATTCTCCTTTACGTAAGGACACCAAGTCATATTGGAATACAGTCTATCCCAATGACCCCTCTTTAACTTGATTATCACTGCCAAGACCCTGTCCCCAGATCACGTCACATTCTGAGGGACCAGGAGGTAGAATCCCAGCACACCTTTTCTGGGGGACATGTCCAACCCATCACAGCTTCTGATCATTCACTTAATTGAGTAAAAAGTGCTGAACATTTGGTAGGTACTTAAATTTCTTGATCAGAAAGGGCATCTCAAACTCATAGTAGAAATTTGAATTATTTTGGTATTTCCTTTAGTCCTGCTTTATTGGGCAACCGTGATGTCCTTGAAGAGATCCATGAATGATAAATGCTCCTCCCTTCCTTATTTTACTTTATGGATAACTGTTTGGCCTTAAACAGACCCATAAGAGAATGAGTGCCACTTCCAAGCACTAAAGGGGCAGAGGTCTCCATTCCACCCATTCTGAGATCCAGAATCTTGTTAGGGTGGGGACTCATGGTGTAAGTGGAAGAACTCTTGATACAAAGATTATTTATAAAAAGAAGTAAATTTATTTTCTTGTGGGAGGATAAAGAGAGAGAGAAAGAGAGAGAGAAAGGGAATTAAAGAAAGTAGGGAAAAGAGAGAGAAAGGTTAGGGTGTGGCACCTAAAAGAGAGAAAAGGGAAGCACTTATGGGGAAGACAAGTGGCTTGGAGTTTTTATGGGGGGTTGTAAAGGGGCAAAGAAAAATTTACTGTTGTAGACTGATTAGCTGGAGATAACTGTGAGATGCTACAGTGTTCTTTTTTTTCTCCTCCTGGAGACTGGCTTATCAATTTAGTCTGGCTAGACTAATCTGGTAAATGTAAAGGAGGAGGATTTGCATTTTTTGACTGCTCACCTCTTTTAAAATGCTTTGAAAACAATTTCCATGGGTGGTTAATTTCCAAAGACAGTGAATTAAGATCTTTGCAGTTAAGTTGGAGACAGTGAGTTAATTTTCTCTGTTAGATAGTTTATTAGCAAGGCCATCCTATCATTCGCTCTTTCTTTGGTTAGAATTAACATTCTTCTGAATAAATCCAGAAACTGGGGGATTTGAATGGAATTCTGATGGGAGTTTTCTGGGAACATTTTTCTGTTGACTTCGGCTTGTAGAGATGTCACTACCTAACAGTCCATTTGAGAATCATTAAAGGTGAGGGATTGAAAACAGATGGTTTTAAAAGTGAGAGAAGAGGCAAGAGGGGGTTTTCTTGGAGAGTGAAACAGGGTTTGAATTTGGTTTTGTATGAATATTATTAAATAGCAGAGAATGTAGGGTCTGAAAACGAATACCAAAAGCAGAGCTTTGGGGGTCTTAAGAGGGGTGTTAGTCAAGACAACTAAGGCCACATATAGAAGAGTTCACAGTTCTGAGAAGTTGGAGGGCCTCTTGGACAGTAGGAAAATAGAGATGTTATAGAACATCTTCAGTGGGGGATATGAAAAGTAGGGTTATTATTAGAGTTGCCAGTGTGGGTAAAAGACAGACTGGCCTGGTATGTAAGCTGGGTTGTGGTGATATTCACAGAACAAGAGAAGCGTAAAGAGGAGGACAAGGGCCACAAGAAGACATATATATTACAGCATATTAATAAAACTCAGAGTTTGAGGGCTTTTGTTGGGGGAATTGTAGTCTGGTACATGTATTGGTGATGAGATGGCAGGTGTAGGTTACTGGATTTCTGGGGAGTTCATGGTGGGTGGAGGAAGGTTTCTCTGGAGAATCAGTAGATTTGAGTTGGGAGAAATGGATCCAGGATACAATCTCCAGAAGCTTAGTTGCAGTGGAAGTAGTAAGAATTATTTGAAAAGTACTTTTTTACAAAGGTTGGGAGGGCCAAGTTTATCCTGGGAGATCTTTAAATAAAATACAGTCTCTGGGCTGTACATGTTGTGGTCTCTTTAAATTAAGAGGCTGAGGTTGAGGAAGGTGGGCATCCATGTTCTCCCTAAGAAGTTGCTGAGTGAGCTCTACTGTTGGCAGGTAAGTGCTGAGTTGGGGTGGGAACTCTGAAGGTAAAAAAGGATAAGAGAACAGAACACCCCTACCTAAGTTCAAAGGCTAATAAACTTAGGCACCCTATGGGAGATGTGGAGTCTGAAAAGAGCACAGGGAAGGGGATCTATCCAGCTTTGTCACAGTTCTAGAAAAGTTTTATGAGCTATTGTTTAAGAGCTGAATGAGTCTTTTCTTTTCTTTTTCTTTTTTCTTTTTTTTTTTTTTTTTGCAGTTTTTGGCTGGGGCCAGGTTTGAATCCACCACCTCTGGTATATGGGGCCGGCGCCCTATTCCTTTGAGCCACAGGCACTGCCCAAGTCTTTTCTATTTTTTTTTTTTTTTTTTTGCAGAGGATTGGGGGTGATAGGCTGAGTATAACTTATAAGAGATTTGTAAGACTTTCCAGACCTGTTGAGCAGTTGGCTAAAGAAATGAAGCTTTGTCTAAAAGATGGTTAATCAGTAACAAACCACTAGCTGTACACCCAGACTCAAGTAATTTGTTATGTAAATTGAGTACTTGTAGGTTTGTCTTGTGTAGCCTTAGGCCTCCTAATGAGTTACAAAGGATTCTAAATTAGTAAAGAGGCTAATGGCTAATGGCTTCCAACAGTCTTGAAAGAAAGAGGGCTTGATGTTCATCCTGGCTCTGAGTAATTTATGATATTCTCTGCCCCAGCTTCCACTGAGGAACTGGCGCATGGGTGCTGGTGCTGGCCAGGGTGAGTGTGGCAGGGTGAGAGTGGTAGAGGTGGAGAAGGAGAAGGAGGAGGGATGGGGAAGCTGAAAAAGAAACATCATTTGTAAACTGAAGATTGTGGAAGGGCTGTGGGGGTAAGCAGTTACATGTGGCAGGTAGAATGAAGATCAAGAAGTCTAACAAGTTCAAAGAAAGCCTAAAGGTAAAGACTACTTGCCAAGCTAGTAGCAATACAGATTGAGTGGCAGAATAGTATTATGATTAAAAGATCCATTCTTGGGCCAAAATTTCTGGTCATTTCATTCATATTGTGGCCAGGCTATATTGTAATAGAACACTAAATATTTGAGATTGAGGTTAGGTAAGTCTCAAAGTTCTTAAATTTTTAAGGATACAGTCCAATGGGGAGTCCTTGGGTGGGGCTGACTGAATGTTACCTATGAGGACAACTAAGAGAAAGAAAAGGACTTTTTTAGGGATGGTCACATGTCAGTAGAAATAAAGGTCTGAAGCATGGGATTCCTGACTCAGTCAACCTTCAGAGTTTTGATCAAACATCAGGCATCCTTGACTCCGAGTCAGACTGAAACCTGGAGATCTGGCCAGAAAATGGGCATCCTGAGTTCTGACCCAGATAGAGACCTAGAGAGTTTTTCCTAAAGCCAGGTATTCCTAGGTTTGGAGAGAAGTCTGATGGGGGCAGTTAGGAGTCACCCCTGGGGCAAGAGTGGTAAGTGTCCCTCCAATGGGTAGACCCAGTGCGAGTTTTTCTTCTAGCCCAAACTTAGACAAAAGCTGTCACTTTTAACCTTGAGCAGATGACTCCTTCTAGAGCCCAAAAGACTCACTGAATTCTGAATGAGGGCACCAAGAAAGATGTCCTGGGAGTGTGTAGCAGAGAAGGGAGTAGTCTTGAGGTAGAGGTAGAAAAGTGAATTTTTCAAGACAGAGGTAGGAGAGTGAAGTCCCTGGAACTACAGGCACCTGCCATAACGCCCGGCTATTTTTTTGTTGCAGTTTGGCTGGGGCCGGGTTCAAACCCGCCACCCTCAGTATATGGGGCCAGTGCCCTACTCACTGAGCCACAGGCGCCACCCTGGATTGCTTTTTATTACTGATTTTTTTTTTTTTCTGAGAGAATTTTATAAGGTTTCCATGAAGCCATTCTTGTTGAGGTCTACAAGCTTATATCCATCCTTCACTTGGGTTTGAAGATGGGAACAAGGATGTGATTTCCTGGTGAACCCTCCTTGGACTGGGGAAGCCGGGAGCCCTGCCTCTGATGAATCTGGCATGGAGAACAACGGTAGCACCTTAAACATGGGGGACAAAGAGGAGTACTTAGAAGAGGAAGCAGAAGGTGCATCAGCCTTTTTAAGAGAGATTAATCAACATAAGACTCAAGGTGAAAAGAATAGAAAAAGTCAAAACATTTTTAAAAATCTTCATGAAACTAGAAGCATTTGGGCAAAGCATGTCTTTTGTAAATTGCTCATTTGGGCCTAAACCCAAGTTCATCTTTCAGCTGAAAATATCAACTTCAATAGTTACTTGAAAGTTATGAAACATTAACAGCGAAACTTTGACTAAAATTAGCCATTGCTCACCACTGTGAGAGAACCTCCCTCTTAACTGGCACTCTGAAGGATCTTTAAAGTTTACAGCATCAAATTTGCTTTCATCCTAATGAGAAACCTTAAAAAACTGTCCAAAAAATAACTATAAGAAGAAAAAAGACTTTATTGCCTCACAAGGCTGTGTCTGTGAATAGGCTTTTCTGCAAAGAAACAGCTGATCATCCTGTTTCCAGAATCCATGAGCCCTGCTTCTGTGAAACTTTTGTCAGAGTATAGATTCCTTCCTCAAGAAAATTGGTATGAAGTCCCTTCTGTTAACCCTGGGGCTCTCTGTTAAACATGCGTCGCTATTTCTCGTTTGTTGGCAGCTGATTGTCTTTGAGGTTGAGGAGACCCCCATGAGCTTGTGATTGGACCTACAGTCCAATCTGATCCAGATCCTGGGAATGCTCCCCCATTAAACAACACCTTGCTGTCCTCACAGGGCCCTACAGTGCAACTCTTGATTTTCCATAAATTCCAGAGCATAACTTATCTGCTCAAGGTACAGGCTGAGTGCACAATTAACTCTGGGATATCAGCTGTGGTTGGGAATCCAAGCCACGGAGGCGTGACTCTCCCTGCCACTCGTGAGCCTACTGGAGAAGTTACGACTCTGGTTCTCTGCCTCCATTTTAGTATCTGCAAAATAAAGATTGTTATCCCATAAGGTTGCTGGGAGGGTTATGAAGGAGATCAGGAAATTTCATGTCAAAATACAACTCCTTGGTATAAAGAGTATTTGAATTACATGTCCTTGGAGATCAAAAAGCCCCGACAGGGGCTCTCCTTCTATCTGGATAAATCCAGACTGACAGATCAAAAGAACAACGAACGTCCCTTCCTCTCCCTGTTATCTCAATATATTGAAGGAAAGAAGATCAAGAATCTAGTCAGGTCTAGCCCAAATCATTTAAAACACAACACCTGTTTCTGAGGGTAATTTCTAAGTCCACCTGTGTCCCTTACCCACTCATCCTCCCAAGTTCTATTTATCTTCCTTAGCAACAGTTTATTGCCCCCAAGCAGAGTCACCCACCTCCTCATATCACCTCGCTCCTCTGAAAGGCATGTATAAAAATATCTGGGTCCCACTGGGATACTGAGTAGTCACTCTGTGATTCTCCCCATGTGCACGGTTAATAACTCCTTCTCTTATTAATCTGCCTGAGTTGTGAGTTGATCTTTCAGGGGACTCTCAGGGGCCTCCCCTCACCTCTACACTTACATCAGATAATGCCTGGGCAGGGCTTTCTGGGCACCTGGCATGTGACAGGAACCCATTCTGCAGTGGCTGACTCACCACCCTCTTCACACCCCACACTTTGCTCATACCCTCTCCTGTACCAGGCATTGGGCTAGATCTCACAGATGCTTAGATGAGCGATGAGCCTCTTGGTCCCGGGAGTTTGGTCTGTGAGAGGAGACACAGTAGGTAAGTTATGGGGGTTCAGGGCACCCCTGGCTGTGATGGAGGTTGCCAGGGTGTTTGGGAGCATCTTCCCTAGGCGTGGGCACAGAGCGTGACCCCTCAAGGGCTCTGAAGGCTGGGTAAGAGTTGGGCTTGGAAAAGGGTCCCCATGATGGCATGAGCTTGAGCAGGAACTGTGAGGCCTGGAGAAGCATGGAGAGTCCTGGAGTTACTGGAGCAAGGTGAGCTCAGGGACTGTGTGGTCAGCAGAGCCAAATCAGAGGGACCTTGGGTGTCATGTCCAGGGACAATAGGAAGTCAACAAAAACTGTTTAGTGGAAGGAGGAGTTCCTTGATCAGATATCTGTTTCTGGAGGATGGGTTTCCAGAAATGTGGAGGAGCAGATGTGGGTATGGAGTGCAAGGGGCTGGAGGAGCAATAGTCAGTGAGAGTTTGTGCCCCTGGCTGGGGCAGTGGCCGCAGGGATGGGCAGGAAGTGCAGGGCGGAGAAGGTGGCAGGCAGAGTCGACAGCCCTGGCTGCCCCTGGATGGGAGCTGCAGCGTCTGGAGGAGAGAAAGGCGGCAGTCACAAGTTAGAACTTGCCAGGTGGTACCAGGTGAAGCCCACTCCTACCTGTGACAGGGATTAGAAGCAAGAGCATCCTGACATGGAGATGAGGGGTTCTGGGTGCTCATAATTCCGGTTTCTGCTTTTTTTTTAGCCAGTGACTTTGGGTGAGTGACAATCTGCACGTCTCAGATTCCTCATGTGTAAAATGGGGGTAGAAACCCCTTCCTCGGGGGCCTTCATGTGCATCAAACTAGGGAGTGTACACACAGAACACAGCCCCAACACATGGAAAGTGTCGCCAGAGGCGTTTGGGCCTGTAGGTTTAGAGGGGCCAGTCAATAACGACAGCACAGAGCCTGGAGGTTTTATCAATTGCGGTTGTAGTCCCTGTAAAAACGGGCCCTTTCCTTCACTCACAGAGGAGATTTAAATGGGTCCAAAGTGGGTTCCCATCCTGTCCAAGCCACAGAACCAGTGCTCATGAAAGTCACCCAGATGAGGCACCGGTTCATCCCCTCAGGCAGCTGAGAGCAGGGCGGAGGCCTGGGTGCCATGAGAAGATTGAATTTGACTCTTAGCATCACTGCCTCATCCTCTGATGTCAGCTCAGGCTAGTTTCCTACCTTCCCCAAGTTTCTTTACCCGGAAAAGGGGGGTCATAATGCTTTCTGGGCTCCCAGGAGGATTAGAGGTGACGCAGACACCTTCAAGATAAGACTTGGCACTCAGTGGCGTAGGGATCGTTATGAGGGGGGAGGAAATGGAATCACAAGTGGTTGTTATGTGGCCCAAAGTGAAAGGCACGTTAGAGAAGGCTAAGACGTCCTGGAAGCTCAGAGATCATTGTCAGCCTTCTCCTGGAGGAAATGGCACTTTCCTGGGCCTGGAAGAATGGTGGTGGCTTCACCAGTTGACTTGTTAAGCTGAGATGACATCAGCTAGAAACCCACTCCCTGCAGCAGGTGGGCTAGGTGGGCACAGGGCATTTGCAGGAGGAGAAGCAGCAGCCATGTTCCCGCAGCCCTTGGCCAGTGCACAGGTTTGGGAACTGTCACTGCCTGTGTTCTTTGTCCTCACCTTCTGGCTCACCTGGGTGGCTTAACTGCCAGTCCACTGAGTGCCCCCTCTGCCTCTCCAAATCCTGGGCCAGGGCAGGCTCAGCTTCACCACCAGGAAGGCCAGATTCTCCTGCAGACACCCCAGCCCCCGTCACTGAAGTTATGTGTACCTTTGCATCTGGGGAAACCTAGGAAGGACTCCAATGGCCCAACTATGAGTTGCCTGCTCTATGACGCTCTGATGGGGAGGGTCCCCTGACTGAACCACTCTGCTTACTGCTGAGCCCAGGTGCAGGGCCTGCCCAGGGCTGGTAGCTGGATTTCCTTCCCAGCTATTGCACCAGTTGCATCCTCCCATTCCAGCCAGAGTCACCACACCCTCTGGATACCACAGAGCCTGTCTCTCTCAGCCCCGCCTATTTGCTCTGCTCCTGAGTGCAATCCCCATGTGCCCCAGGCCGGGAACCTGTGTGTGGCTGTCAATCTCACTGTCCAGTGTTGGCGGGACCCCCTCCTGCACCAACAAGGTGAAGAGGAGGTGCTCAAAACAGACACCCACTGGGCTCCAGTCTGCTCCTGGGTGCCTATTCCTGCTTGTGGGAGCCACTTGTCCTCACTCTCCCCTGTTTCAAATTCATCCCCCTTCCCCACAGCCTCCCTGTGGACCTCAGACACCAAATAAAAGAAATGGCCTTGAGGAGACTGCTTAAATGGTTTCTGTAGTGGTGGGGTCAGATTGCTCTCATCCCATCATAAAGGATCAAGTCCCACATCACCAGAGATTTATTACAGGACTCTGACCCCACACAAATGTGGAAGCTGGTTAAATGGCCTCTCTCTCTGTCTCTCATTCTCTATGAGAATTCCCTCCGTATCTCTCTTGATGGTTTCATTTCTCAGCTCTAACCATGAATATTACAGACTCTTAACAGTGCTTTTCAACCTTTTTTAAAAATCTCATGGCATACTCGAACCTATAGTTAAACTTCCACGGCACACTTAAATTATGTTGAACAAAAAAGAGTAAAAAAAGAATATACTTACTGTGCTTTGAACTTTTTTTGAAAATAATTTAATTAATGGTCTTTAAAATTTTTTGCAGGACATCTAAGAGCCTTGTCAGGGCACCCCGGTTGAAAATCTCTGCTCTAATAGGTACCAACAGGCTGAAGGGGTCACAGGCTCTGAAAACGGTGAATGTATCAAGGAAAAGGCCTATGTCTGTGATGGGCATGGATTTCCTCTATGCCCCTTTTCAGCGAGGAGCAGAAATATGATGTCCCTGATTCACTGTGAGCACATTAACAATCGAGCTTCCGACCCCCACTCCTTCACTTCAAAGGGCACGTGGCCCTTCCAGGGACTGACTCGGCAGCGTCTCAGCCAGGAAGATCGGCTGTTCCTTGGCCCCTGTCAGCAAGTCCTCCTGGCCTCCTCTGCACAGTGTGCTCCCGGGGCCAGGCTGGCCCGTCCCCCGCCCGGGGATAGCGTCCCTTCCCCTCCACTGTGTGCTGTCTGGCTCAGCCCTTCTGTGTGCGGTGGGGTGGTGGCCCTCTGTGAGCCCTGGGGCCTGGCCTCTGCCTCCTGACAGATGCCCATTTCTCCTCGTCTGGGTGCCCCGGGCTCCTAACTTTCAGATTAGGTTGATGGTTCCTTCTGAAAAACCCCATGCTCATTAATTCTTTTCCTTATCCCTCTCTCTTTGGACCTAAAGGGAGTATTTTTCTTCAGGAGAAGCAAGTAGTATAAAACCCTTTTCATCTTTTTCGTGGACTATAGCTTCAAAGACAAATTCCAGACGTTAAGAACTTGGCCTCTTTTTCTTTCTGGATGACCTGAAGGCTCTGCTGTGGAGCAACAGCAGCCTGGACTTTCTCTGGCTGGTGGGGGATGTGTGGGCCCCACTCACAGGGTCCTCTGTACCCCAGGTGGAGGATGAAGGGGGTGCAGGGCCTGGGGCTGGGGTCGGGACTCAGGGAGGAGGCAGTAGACTCATCCAGAACCTTCCTCACAGAGGCTGGGGTGACGGCCTCAGGAAGGGCCATTTGATCTGACATTTGAGAGATGTTTGGTGACCTTCAAGAGAGCACTTTTGGGAGAATTCCAGGAAGAAAACAAGCTTGTAAAGGGTAAGAAGGTCAGTAAGGATCGGCAATATGGGCAAAGCGAGTGTTAGTCACTTACTGCTATGAGATCTTAGCAAATAAAGGGGAGCAGATGATGGAAATGTTGGGGTTTGCAGGGGACAATATTCATGTCCAAGCAGGGCAGAGGGGAAGATGTTTTCAGGATGAGGGAGACTTAGGTATTATTGTTGACAGAGGAGAAAGAGCTAGGACAAAGGCAGAGATTAAATATGTACAGTGAAAAAGTTCAGTGTTTGGAAATGGAAAACCTTTGGAATCTTGGCTATGCTTTGCTGCTGTGGTGACCTTGGGAAAGATTCTAAACCTCTCTGGGCTGCACTTTCTTCATTTGTATCACTTCTGAGGATGGCAAGTGTGTGTCAAGGCTTGTTTTTTTTTTTTGTAGAGACAGAGTCTCATTTATGGCCCTCGGTAGAGTGCTGTGGCATCACACAGCTCACAGCAACCTCCAACTCCTGGGCTCAAGTGATTCTCTTGCCTCAGCCTCTCGAGTAGCTGGGACTACAGGCGCCTGCCACAACGCCCGGCTATTTTTTGGTTTGCAGTTCAGCCGGGGCCGGGTTTGAACCCGCCACCCTCGGTAAATGGGGCTGGCGCCTTACCGACTGAGCCACAGGCGCCGCCCTTCAAGGCTTGTTTTGAAATGTTCTGCTATTAATTTAAATGAACTTTACATAATCTGCCACTACTTTTATCAACAGGGGCTCTGTGCAGGGCGTGCACTGTGTCAGGCCTTGTTCTCCCCATTTCACGTGTGCGAGCTCCCAAGCGGCATGCAGTTGGCATTGCTTACTCACCCGGTTCTCAAAACAACACTGTGAGGCCAACACCCGTATTATCCCCATTCTACAAATAAGGGAAGCCAAGCACAGAGAAGTTAAGTAACTTTCCCGAGAACACAGAGCTAGCATTGGCAGAGAGCCTGGCTTGATAATCTGTGCTTTTAACTGCTGTACAGCACTTCTAGGTGCTGAATGAGCTTTCAGGCTAAAAACTGATTGTGGATTGATAGGCTGAACAGAGAAAGATGATGGAAAATTGGTGGAAGATAACCACAAGGAAGGAATGAAAGCATTGGATGAACAGACCAAGTGGAAGAGTTGACCTGGGAAGGACAAGACCACGAGAAGAAGTGGAGCCCCCAGGTGATGGTAAAGCTATTTGAGCGCCTAGATCCAGCCACTCCTGAAGCTGGTAAGATCTAGTCCCAGACCTTGGTTAAGCCAACAAATTTCTTCTCTTGCTTAAACCCAGATGGGCTGGCTGTTTACCCTTTTGTATCTGAAAGATGGTTCACTACTATGTTCTTCTATCTTAGAGAGTTGACAGCGGAGAGCAGCGGTGGCTGCACTTCATGGTAGGCCCAGCCCCTGTCTGCCTGTTCACGTTCGTCTCCTAGGGCTGCCAGAGCGTGTCACATCCAGTAGGTGGCTTAAAACAACAGACATTTATTCACTGACAGTTTTGGAGGCCAGAAGTATGAAATCAAGGTGCCAGCAGGGCCATGACCCCTCCCAAGGCTCTTGGGGAAAGAATTCCTTGCCTCTGCAAGCTCCGATGTCACCAGCCAACCTTGGCATTCCTTGGCTTGTGCATGAGTCAGGCACTCCAGTCTTGCCTCCGGTCACGTGGCCGTCTTTGCTGTGTGTCTTTCTGTGTCTTCTCTTTTCTCGTAAAGGCTCCCGTGTTATTGAGGGAGCCCCACCCTCATGGACTACAGCCTCATCTTATTATTATTATTATTATTTTTTCCCCAGTTTTCTTTTCATTCTTTTTTTAATTAAATCATTGCTGTGTACATTAATGCAACCATGGGGCACCAGACCGTTTGACACATCTTCATCACACTGGTTAACATAGCCTTCCTGGCATTTTCTTAGTTATTGTGTCATATGACCTCTGTGAAGAGCTGACTTCCAATTACGGTCACATTCAGCTCTGCCTAACTGGAGTTAGGGCTTCAACATACTTTTTGGGGGCCACTCTGAGCTGTTTCAGGTGACTGCAGATGACAGAGGATCACTTTGCTATTTTGTCTCGTCCCCTCACTGACTATCCCCTGGCGTTCAGCTTTCCATCCTCCTCATCCCCCTGGCCTCCCCCCCACCTGTCCATTGGTATTCAGCTTTCCGTCCCCTTCATCTTCTTGTTCCCCCACCGACTGTTTCCTGGGGTTCAGCTTTCCATCTCTCAGCTCTCAAGGGACAAGATGATAATGTCTAGAACAGCGACCACATTTTTGATTTTTGAGTTCAAAAGCAAGCTCTTGAAATCCACTGTGAAGATAACAGTTTGAAAAGCAAAGGATTTTTGATGGATAGGAGCTGGACTTTGTTGAGAGACTAAAGGATTTGTGGGTTCCGTCTAGAAAGCTGGAGAGAGCTGAGCATAGAGAGCATGAAATCAGCCAGAGAGCCGGGGGGCAGGAGAGACTGTGATGCAAGAGCCACCTCCAACCACCTGCAAAGGAAAATAGGAGCTGAGGGCAAAGCGCTCAGAAGGCCATGAGGGCAGAGCTGGGCTGCCGCAGGTGTCACGGAGGGCCCCCCACATTCCGCCTCTTCCCCAAGTGAAGACTCTGAAGAGGAAGAATCAGGCTGGGCGTGTGGTCACGCCTGTGATCCCAGCACTGTGGGAGGCTGAGGTGGGAGGATTGCTTGAGCTCAGACCCTGTCTCTACTAAAAACAAAAAAAGAGAAGAAAAATTAGCTGTGCGTTGTGGCAGGCACCTGTATTCCAGCTACTTGGGAGGCTGAGGCAGGAAGATCACCTGAACCCAGGAGTCTGAGGTTGCTGTGAGCTAGGCTGATGCCACAACACTCTAGCCTGGGCAATAGAGTGAGACTTAGTCTCCAAAAAAAAAAAAAAAAAAAAAAGAGGAAGAATCATGCAGGGAGCTTTGAGGAACCCTGCCAAGTTGCTTGAAAACAGCAAGTCTTTTAGAATGGAGCCAGGGCACGTGGCCCTGGGGCAGCAGAGGAGCAAGGCTGGGGAGGCATCTGGCTGGAGGCCCAAAGCTGGTCTCAGTGAGGAGCAAGCCTCCGAGTGGACCCGGCAACTGGAAGTTCAGAGCAGGATGCAGAGACCAGGGCAAGGTCTGGACTTCAGCAATGGCTGTCAGCCTTGAATTCCCAAGGACTGTGGAGTGGCTTCACTGAGACGGGGGCAGCAGCCAGGGCAGGGGGCACC
Organism: Nycticebus coucang; assembly: GCF_027406575.1. Classification (NCBI taxonomy): domain Eukaryota; kingdom Metazoa; phylum Chordata; class Mammalia; order Primates; family Lorisidae; genus Nycticebus; species Nycticebus coucang. The sequence continues at coordinate 5,910,460 of NC_069795.1, read as the reverse complement.
CTCCTCCCGGCCACCTCCCTGAAGCACGTCTAAGTCCTCCCTTTTCCTCCTCCCCCAGATCTTAGATGGCTCCCAGACAGGGAGAAGAGAAGGGGCAGGAGGGAATCGAACCTGCCCCAGCTGGCCTCTGCAGAGACTTCCTGGAAGGGTCGCTTGCAAGTGGGGCGCTGCTGGGTGCACTTCCACATACTGCGGGGCGCCAGCCAGGTGGCTCCCTGTATTTACTCAGGTATTTCTCAGTATAATTTGGCTATTAAAAAAGGCATGACTTCTGAGATACCAAAACTTGCTTTTATGACTTCTATGAAGTCTCATAAATAAGAAATAAATGAGAATACGCAGTAAGATGGCAGTGATGACTTTGTAAAATTTTAAACCTGTTTCTTTCTTGAGGGGTGACAAGGACAGTTTCCTGTGACGCTGAGCACGCAGCACTGTGGTTTGCACATTGGCAGTAGAAATCCTTTAGGATGGGCCTTCATGAGCTGCTTCTCATCTACTTCCTTCCTCCTCTTCCTGAAATACATGTCAAATCTTTAACTTTATGAACCCAACTGGCTCAAAGGAGCAGAAGACATGATACGAAATGGGCAAGAAACTGCCTGATCAAACATTGGAAACGAGTAAACACAAACAGAAGCTCTTGGGCTGGGGATTGATTTCTGTATCGTTGGGCGTTCGCCCAGTTCAAAGTACTGTGGGAGGGTTTGCTTTGTGATGATAAGTAACAGACACAGGAACATGGACGACCTCGGGAGCTATTCCGTGAAGTCTCAAGGGTGACTGATGAGAAGACCCTGGTGCGGTGAGCATCTCAGGTCTCAGCGTGATTTCCTCTGTACCTATCATGAGAAGGTTCCAAAGAAGCACATTCTTCCGAGTTTATTATTTTTAGTCCACAGACTAGCTCCTACTAACTTTGTGTGATGTGCCATTTATTTCTGGCCCTCATTTGAAATATTGGGCTCAGTTCCAGTCAACAAGTTCTTGCCCCAGCTGTTAGAAAAAACAGTGGACTCCTTTTGGCAGAGGCTGGGAGGACGGATCAGCCACAGGAAGAGGAACACAAAGAAACCTTAAAAGGAGGCCAACTCCAACTTCTGGAAATGTGTGAAAGGCCTATATATATCTTGTCTTCTATCTTTGAAAGCCTTAGTGCTAGTCCAAATGTAAATCCCCATTAGGTTATAAACCAGGAAAAGATTTTGTCATCAAAGACAGTGCTAAAATTAGAAGCTTCCTGGCTGGGCCACTCTCGTGGTGGAGGAAACCAAATGATTTTTCTTCCTTGGCTTCACAATCCTGGCTGATTCACCTTCCCCTCAGACCCATCAGTCCAGATGTCCTTTGCTGAGTACCTACTGTGTCTGTGGCCTGTCAACTCTTCATGTGTGGGAGGGTCTGAGGGGGAGATTTAATCCCAGCATGTGGCTCCCACACCTGTTTTGGGAGCCATCAGTCTCCTTGGCCACACACCTGGGGCGTGGACTCCAGGGATTCCCAGGGATTCCCCATGTTCCTTTGAAAGTACATCAGAGAATTTTTCACTTCCAGAAGATTGGATTTTACACTCTCTCATTTACTTTTGACCAAGATTAACTCGCACCATATATTGAGAAGCTCAGACAGTATTCCATAAGCATCTCCCCAGAGTGATTTTAATTGGGGAAAAATAACAAATGCATTCGTTCACCCACTTACTTATTTATGGCCAAATATTTACTGAACACCTGGTACACACAGGCACCAGGAGGGTGCAGGGGTAGAATGAAAAACAAGGAGCTGCTTTAGGTAGAATCTCCCAGAATGGGACCTGCAATGGGCATTTACATACAGTGGTATATTGAAGGGCTACCAAGGGAAACCAGAAACAGGGTGTGGGGGGGCAGGGTTGGAAGAGAAAAGAAGCAAGGATGGGATACCTGGTGAAGTTCTAGCTGTGGGCTGATCCCAGTATTGTGCTGAGTGTAAATTTCAGCTGAGATTCTGTTCCCTCCCAGAGCTGGGAAGCTTCCACATGCCCGCACTGGCCAGTCTCTGGCTAAGACTTCTCCAGCAGGACGGGACCTTTAAGGCATTTTGGCTCCCTGTGCTTATAGAAATGCAATTTCAGTAGCTCAAGGGCAGTCCACTGAGGGAAGTCGCAGGAAAAGCACCCAGAGGCTGGGATACAGGCACCTGCAAAGAGAGGCAGGGGTCTGGAGGGTCTGGTGAGGGGCGAGCCCACTGCAGCACCCTCCTCACTCCAGGTTGGTCCTCTCCCCTCTCACAGTGAGTTCACTTCATGCTGCCGCAGCTTCTTTAAGGTCATGCTTGATTTTGATTTTTGTGGATAACTCTGTAAAAGGAGAGTTAGTGGGGGAAAATACAGCCTCTGCTGCTGCAGTTGGTCCAGAGGCAGGATCTGATATTTGGCACCTCTTTCCTCCAGCAGATGTTCTAGGGTCTCTCAACCACAGGAGAGCATTCCTGCCTGCCTGGGTGGCTTGTCCGATGAGATCCCATGTTGGCACAGCCGTCATTGTACCAGCCCTTACATGTTGTGTGGGGTGGAATGACCCACGCTGATCCTGGTCACAGTGGATCGCCAGACCTTCCTGGCTGAGAGATGGAGAATAAGGGATGCCTAAGAATTTGTCCTGCTGTTGGGCAAAGGGGTGTGGATTCCACACGCCTGACCGTCAGGGGCTGAGGTCCCTTTACCCAGGGTACATCAACTTCCAGGACTTCCCGCTCTTCTCACCTGTCAACAGCAGGGCTCTGGCAGCTCGAGGGAATTCTTTTAAAGAGAAAACCATGTATATATCATTGGAAGCAAAGGGTCCCCGAAGCCAGGGGATGAACACAGAGGAGCAGTCACAGCTCTGAGGACAGTGCCCCCTTCACTCATGCTGCTCACAGCCTGCGGGGAGAGGCAGACCAGGTGCTGATTCAGAGCACAGGTGCCACGACAGAGGCCAGGCCGGCGGCTCCAGGTCACTGAGCCAAGGTTGTGATCCGAGGCTTAAGAGTGTGAGGAGCGAAAGGGATGATTAGCTCATAGGCGTTAACCTCTGAGCTGATTTCAGAAAGAGGGGTGAGAATCATCCAGACAAGTGGGCTGGGGGGATGATGCTCCAGGAGGAGGGACTGCCACATGCAGGGTCTTCAGGGCAGGGGAGGCAACATGATACAAGTGTGGAGGACGGTAAAAAATACTGAGTGTGTGAGTGTGAGAGAGAAAGAGAGAGGAGGAGAGAGAAGGAACGGGGAAGAGAAGATGGGGCGGATAAAAGGGAGTTGGCGGAGATGAAGGGTGCTCTAGGCAGATGAGACCAGACAAGCCACGGCCTGCTGAAGGGCTAAGGTGCAATCTGGAGGTGTGAAGACTTCCTCAGGGAGTCACCGCAGTCATCCCTGTGAGCAGGGACACAGACCAGAGCAACGGTGACGAGAATAAGGAGCAGACGGGAACGTCTAAGAGATCCAGAGACAGAGAGAGTGAATTTAGGGGTGAAGGAGGCTCTGGATGGGAAGGCAAATCTCCCCTGTGGGCTCAGGGCTCAGGGCCCCGGAGCAGGGGGCCAGCCGTGCACATAGGTTGGGGTTGAAGTTTGCAGGGTCAGCCAAGGATAGGTCCAGGAGGCTGCTGGAAGGAGTACAGGCTGGAAATACAAACTTAGAAATCATCAAAATAGAGATGGTAAATAAAGCTGTGGCTGAAGACGAGACACTAGAATCAGCCAGCGGGAGGAGTGAGCAGGCCTGAACCTGTCGCTGTGGAGAATGAGGACCCTGCCCATGAAACTGAGAGGAATCAGCCCAGGAAACAAAAGGACGAGGAATCAGAAACCAGGAAGAAGACAATTCTCCACTGCTGAGCACGGGTTAACAAGATGACGCTTCCAAGGGGCCCAGGGTCCTGCCACAAGGAAGGCACCTGTGCCCGGAGGCAGCAGGGCGGGGAGGGGACCTGGAGGAGGACAGGCGGTGAGCACGCGGGTCTGCAGGGTGCATTTCTTCAGGAGCTGCTCCATGAGGGAAGGCGCTGGCGTGCGAACATCTGTCCCCTCCAAAGCTCAGGTTGAAATGTAATCCCCAAGGTGGCAGTATTGAGAGGTGGGGAATTAAAGATTAGGTGATTAATCCGTGATGGATTATTCATGGATTAAGGCCTTAGTGGGTGATTACAGCAGTGGGACTGGTGAGCGAGCCCCCTTGCCCATGAGCCCTCCCCTCCTGGGAACTCTGCAGAGTCCCCCCTAGCAGGAAGGTGCTCACCAGAAGTGCCCTCTCAACCCTGGACTTCTCAGACCCCATCAAGTGAGTAGTGAATTCCTTCCCTTTATAGTCTGCTTACTGTTATAAGCAACAGTAAGCAGACTATAACAGAAGGAGAAACAGAGGACAGTGTCTGGAGGGTGAAGGAAGAGACAGCTTTTCACTGACGGGCAAAACTTGAGTGTATATACATGTGAGTGCGAGAGGAGAGTCAGGAGTGAGGGCAGGAGAGAGGCTGGGGTCCCGAGCGCAGGTGCAGGGGTGAGCCGTGGACAGGAGAGGGGTGCTTTCCCCCTGCACTGGCTGCAGGGCCTCAGGAAGATGAGGCTCAGAGGAGTTTGAGGGAGCGGAACAAAGAGAGACACTCCTCTTCGGTAGCTTTTGATTTCCTGGTTATCTGTCTGCTGAGAGTGAGGAAAGAGATGGGATGGGAGTTTGGGGAGGGGCCTGAAGGGTTTGCCTGCTGGAATCAGATGATGGCTGCAGAACCCCAGCTCCGCCCTGGTAGTCTGGTTCTCATTTCCAAGTATGAGATGTGTCATGCGTCTGCCACCCTCTGTGCCGAGGCAGGAGCGGTGGCCTTGGGGAGATGGAGTTGACTGGGAGTTGCCCAACACGGACAGGCCACCAGACTTCAACCCCAATCACTTCTCTGCCGACTCTCACACAGGGGTAAACGGCATAAACTCACAAACCTGCCAAATGGGGTGTTCAGGCAAGTTTTTATTTAGAAGGGCCCAAGGAAGGTCGGGTTTTCAACATGGGTGTGCAAGATTTTATGCAGCACTCAGTAAAGGCTCTGATATGTGAAATCTGAACCCCATCAGGTGTTTTTCTACCTGGCTTTCCCCTCCAGGGTAAAGAACAAATGCACAACGATTAGCTAATAAAATTAGGACTTTATTAAAACAATTAAAAGCTGTCTTATGCATGGACAGTTAGAGTATCCTTCTTACACACGTCAGCATGCCTACATTCACACCGCCAGCACTGGTTTTTAAAGTTACCATTTTGGGGGGATGCCTGTGCTCAGTGCTTGGGGTGCAAAAAAAGAAATAAACAAAAATGCAGCCTTGACCTCTCCTCCCTCTGCAATTTTCACACTTTTGAAGAGCTCAAATATTTACCCAGAGAGACTGAACTGAGAAGGGCCATCTCTTTGTTGAGACAGAAGGGCCACAGACACCTTCCATTCCCATCAAGTCCAACCAATGTCCAAGCCAGATGCTCTTGTCCGAGATTGTGGGGTTCACTTGGAGATCAGGTGTCAGGGTGGAGGCTCTCGGTGCTGTGTTCTTGCTGTGGTGCTCATGTGCCTCACTAATACCAAATCCTCCTGTAACTTGACATAATTAAACAAACCTGATTTTCACAGTCTCTAGAATGGGCACATGGAACAGGTCAACCAACCCATCTGAGGAATGGTCTTTGAAAGGGAGGAACACAAGTTGGCTCCGTAAGACGAGAAGGCTCCTTTTCTGGTTACAATTCTTGGAGGCATCTTCGTCATCCCTGGCTCCCCGCAAAGATCTTGCACTCACTCTTACAAGATACCAAGGCTTAATTCTTGCTACAGAAGTGGACAGACTGCTGTCCACTCACATGAGGACCAGAACAGAGCTTTAGAAAAGAATCAGCTGGAGAAGGTAAACAGACGTTACAACAAGACAGGAACGTTTTCTTGTCACAGGGCTAAACAGAGGAACCGCTGCAGCACCAGCTCTCACTACATCAAAACAAATTCAGTTCTCACATTTGCATCTTTCCTTGGCTGGACTATACTGTCAGGGGCAGAGTGTGTCCCTGGAGATGGCCACCAGTCACCTCCCTGGGCCGTAGCAGAGCCACCTCTCACCTGGGATGGGGGAAGAGATGGTGGGGGGCTGTTGGCGAGCTGTGGGGGACCACTGGGTTTGTGTTTGACTGGGAGTGGGCAGCGATTGTGGAGGGTTGTGCTCCTGCCCAGGGCCAGGGTCCTGGTTTGATATTTACCAGGGAGCTGAATTCCTGAGCAGGATACCACACCATCATCTCTCCAGCTGAGAAATTGCACTTTTATGAAACGTTCAGAATTTTAGATTTATAAATAGGAAGCATGTTTTTAATAGACTGCTAAAACATTTCCCCATAGAGCAGCAAGGGGAGGTGTCCTCTGTTTAGTGAGGTCCTCAGCCCTCAGGGGGAGCTCAGAAGATGAAAGATTGAGGCAAACGCTGGGTTAATCCTTGGAGACTATAATCCCTGTCCTCATGTCCAGCATGGTGGGAAAAGCCACCTCTGCTTTCACTGTGCTGCCTGGGTGGACATGGTGTCCCACTGGCTCCTAAGGATATTTGTGGGCGTCCCCCAACATCCCCTCCCCCATGAGAATTTATGCCCTGGGTGGTTTCTTTCCATGAAAGACTATCTTGAGACAGAATGCAGCCGTTTCTGAGATACCCAGTGCTAGAGATAGTAAACACTGTCTTCTCCCCTTACATTTGGTTTGAAGTTTCTGGGACACCAAGGGCTTTCTGGCTTTGCCAAGCTTCTTGTCTTGGGAGATGAAACAAGCTCTCCTTGCCATGTGCTCAAACGCACTTTATCCAAGTTTTAAATTTTAAATTTTTCTTCCTTCCTGAAAGTGAGAGATTGAGGAAAGAGAAAGAAAAAACAATAACATTCCACTGATCTGCAGAAACCTTGTGAGTGGTGCACGCTCGAAAGTCTAAGCTGTAATTAGTCCTTCGTTGGGGGGGCTGGGGCTGCCCTCATCTAGTGTGTGATCCTCGGGGACTTAGAAAGTCACATTTTTACCCAACTTGTAAGTCTCCAATTGGCCTGTGACAGTTTTATGGATGCTGGCAGAAGACAGGGGACTCCTGAGTCAGGGGCAGGGCAGCACTGCTCACATCACAGCACTGGTGTGGTCCCATCAGGTCCCCTGCCCCCAGGCCCCATGGGGTGGGCCGCACTGCAGAGCAGTCCAGGTGGGTGCTGTGTACAAAGGGGGTTGGTGTCACGGCAGAGGAGCTCTAGGCTCAGGGAACCCCCAACTTCTGCTTCCCTGGAAAACAAATCCTTAAAGAAAACATACTTTCACCTGGCACTGTCCTAGGAATTTGGGACACAAGGAAACAAAACAAGGTCTGTCCCCGTGAGGCTGGCATGCTGGAGAGGGAAGAGAGGCTTTACACACGGTCCATCGTAAGTAAGTGAATTACAGAGCAGTTAGGAGACGATGAGGGCGTGGAAAAGAGCTAGAGGGGGCCCAGGGAGCAGGGTTGCTGGCTGTGGGGATTGGGATATTAAATAGGAGGCCCTGGCGGCCTCATAGTGAAGATGAGATTGGGCTGAAGATGGTAGGAGCTGATGGAGCCCCGGGACCACCCAGATGTCAGGGACCAGTGAGGGTGTGAAGGAAGACCCCTGGTGGCTAACACCTAGGAAAATTTTAAAGGAGGCTGTTGGTAAACCTGCCCAAACTTCACCTCAGAGAAAGACTGTTTTTATTATCTGTGTCGGTAAACACATCTGCCTGTTGTCCAGCAGGGAGGCACCATATCCACCTCCCAATACTATTTGCTAGGCAAACATCCTTGACAAAACTGTATAGACAGGAAGGCTCAGAAGACACCCACAAACGCAGGTGGCACACAGGGACTTGTCCTCCAACAGTGATGTTCCCTCCTGAGCACGTGGGTGACCCACGTTAGGCTCAGGTCTGTCCAGTCTTCAGTCCCAGCTTGATGGGGTTGAGGGGCTCAGCTGGGGTCCTGTCTGCAGTTGCCACCCAACCCTACTGCAGACCTGGCCTGGCTCATTGGGTGGGCTGTTCGGGCTCCGCCACCAGGATTCTTCTTCTCAAGCAAACAAACATACCATAGTGAACAGAAGGCTTGTCCCCAGACCTGAAGGTTCCTCCCTGACATGCACCCTTGCTGGGATTACAGCAGCTTGGTTTTCAAGAGCTGCACCAAATCTTTCCTTCACTCAGACTCACTCCTTCTCCTCTGTTTGATGGGTCATTTGGACCAATGGGTGGAGAAGCGACGTGGGGCTCAGGAGCCCTTTGAGGTTAAGGAGTGGCTGTTTGGCCCTTCCAGGTGCTCTTCAGAGAGCTGAGATACGGCTGGGCCACGTTCTTTAGAGTTACAATAGACTTTAAAATGTGAACATACTGTTAGGGCTCTTTGAACCTTTCTAGGGCAGGTGGCCTGTAACAACCTAGTCCTGGGGTTTCTCAAGGCCCCTAGTCCTGGGGTACCATTGCTGTAAAGTGACTGACAGGCTTCTAGAGCTTCTCTGGAAGGCCTCTGTATGCCCTCAAAACCACCTGAAACTTTGGGTGTATGGGTGACTGGGGGATCATGACACCAGATCTGCGGGACTGTAACTGAGTGGTGTCAGCTGCTTATTTTAAGAGCAATTTAAGCAGTGGTGTGTTTTCTGTATCCTAAGATAGTATCAGGAGTTCCTATAGCAAGGGCGCAAAGCTGATGGGTGGAGTTAGAGATTACTCAGTTGAGCTGGAGACCAGTTTCGTGTTCTAATGTCTCAACTTTTCCACCCTCTTCTCTTCTTGGGTAGCCAGGGTAGATGTGGGTGTGAGGAAAGCCGGCCTGGGAGGTTGTGAATTAAACAGAAGCAGCAGCCCCTGGGGATGGCCTGAGTGTCCAGTGCCACGTGGCTTGCTGTCTGCAAGACCCTGCTCACTTCAGAAGGGTGGGTGGTTTCCGGCTGCCAGCTGGGTGGCTGCTGAGGAGGAAACCCAGTTCATAAAGGACTTACCTGTGTTTCCACATTCTACGGGGAGGTATTCTGTTCCAGGATGATCTCCTCCAAAACTAATAGGGTGATCTCCTCCAAAACAAATCAGAGTTGAGATAGACGGAGGTCCAGAGGAAATTAATTACTATCACAGTCAGCCCTGGTCTTCTCGGTACAGCACCCCTTTAACGTGCAGTATCAGGCCCCTATCTCAGAGATAAAGGGATAAACTTTCTCCCACAAAGCTTGCATGTTGAACTCATGATAATGAGCATTTCTAAGGCAGAAGTTTAGAAAGCAACTCATTCCAGACACAGACACGATGTAGAAATTTTTATTTTTGTACAGCTCAAGAGAAAAATTTTGAAAAGGTCAACTTCTAAGTTTGAGGGATAAGTTTTAGAATGATGAAAGATAGAGCTTTAGTTCTTTTCTCCTGGAAGAAAGTAGCATTTTATTTCTTTTGCAGAAAATAACAGCAGTCTGTGAGTATGCAAACATATCCTCATGGAGTAAATTCTGAAACCATGATAAGAAAAAATGCCCAGCTCACACTTGTGGGTGGTCTTCTATTAGAGCCAGCTGGGCGTGGTCTTCATGTGGTCCTGGACTCCCTCCGTGTCACTGAATCTAAGTAGGAAAATGGGCCTGCCTGGAAAATAATTAGAAGGAAGAGAAAATGGAAAAGAAGGAGCCAAGGAGGGAAGGAAGCACAGACATTTCTGAATATGCTCTGAGCTGGTGATAACTACACCAGTCTACACTGGTGGATGTTTAGTTGAGTTTTCTGGTCAATGCAGACATTCTGACAGGAAGATCTGGTTATTCTTCCCAGGTAGGGACAGGAGCCTGAAATGGAACTAAGACCAAAGAAGGACTACTTGATTTTTGGAAAGTCAATCGTGGGCCAGACATGGCTAATAATCACTGCACTCCAGGAGGCAGAGGCAGAAGGATCTTTTGAGCCCAGAATTCTAGACCAGCTTAAGCAAGAGCAAGAGTCCATCTCTACTAAAGATAGAAAAATTAGCTGGGCATTGTGGCAGGAGCCTGTCATCCCAGCTAAGTGGGAGGCTGGGGCAAGAGGATCACTTGAGCCCAAGAGTTGGAGGTTACTGTGACCTGGGCTGACACCACTGTACTCTACGTGGGGCAACAGAGTGAGACTATATTTCAAAATAAATAAATAAATAAAGGAAAAGAAAGTGCATGTGTAAGGGTCATGGGATGAATAATGCAGTTCATGCTTACGAATTAAGTTTTCTCTGAGTATGAGCCTCGTAGTAAATAATTTAAGGTGAGAGGAAGAAAAAGAAAAACTTAGCAGAGAAATGGCACTTAATACCGACTAGCTTTCCTGTGGGCATACAGGAGTGAACTGGAGACAACGCATATTAAAGTGGCTTGTTGTAAATTTGGAAGCCAGTCATAATGGAGATGGAATAAGTCACAGAGGGTAGGACACAGGGTCTTCCTCCTTCTCATACGAGCCAGGGCTCGCTGTGAGAAGGTCCTGGTCAGGTCACTGTTTCCTGTGAAGGGCCCGGTGGTATTTCAGGCTTTCTGAGCCACGCTGTTTCTGTTACAGCCACTCACCTCTGCCACTGTGCATGAAAGCAGCCATAGACAATAGCAAATAGTGCCTGCAGCCTTGTTCCAATAAAACTTTATTTACAAAAAACACCAAGAGGCTGGGTTTGGCCCACAGGTCATAGTCTGCTGATCCCTGGGCAATGGCAGGCAAGGGGCAGAGCCTCGGGAGGGGCCTTAGAAAACTTGGGCCAGCCCTGCTGTGTAAGGAGATGAGCCTGCATTTTGCAATCTCTGGCCTGAGGGCTGACACTGTACACTGACTCACTCCAGTGATGCCTGAGGAATTCTGGGTCTTCTCTGCTTTATTGCGCGGGGCTGTGGATTCAGGCCTGGTGTTTCCAGAAATGTTGGTAGGAAAGATGACCAAGCATTCGGTAGAAGACGAGAGAAGTAGACATGGAAAATAAAGGCAGACGACCTTTTCTTTTTTATTTAGCTTAGACAAAATGCAAAGAGTGTCTCATTAAATTAAAAAATAAACAAAAAAGAAAACCAAATTGATTCCCCCCACCCCTTCACTGACGGCACTCATCCTAATTAACAACAAAAGAAGACCAAATTGAGGACCCAGTTTCTAATGGGAAAGAAAGGTGTGCGAGTGGTGACTGAAGTTTCCCCCGCCCCCAAATCAATGTTCCTTTTCAACTCACAAATAGGCTAATTTCCCCCACCCCATTTTCTTTCTTGACTCTTGTGTGACAGAACTTCCAGTCAGAAGGTTTAATTAGTCCCCCATGCACTTTGTAGAAAATCAGTAAAAATGCAATAGCCTGTGAGGATCATAAAACTGGACTTCTTTCCCAAAAAATCAGATGCCCAGGCAGATGGAGCTCACACTCAGACAGAAAAAAAGCAGGAGAGTCTTTGCACTGTCTGTGGTTTCAGTATTTTCTCTTTTTTTTTTTTAATATATTTTGGCAATTTTCTTTAATTATAAATATTGGAATTCCGTAAAAAAAAGGTAGCTTTGATTGAATTGTTTAAATTGTATTTACAACCGCGGTCCAGTCGTGCTGTCTGTTATACCAGGGTGTACGATTTCGCGTAGGGGTTGTTTCCTTTCAAATGGCCCCGAGAGTCGAGCAGGGATTCCTGGGAGCTGCTCATTTTAGCTGCCTGTCCCAGCTCCGCCCCCTCGCGCTGAGGTAATGTGGCCACGGCCCCCGGCTGCCTGGACTGTCCTTCTCTGGTGGAGGAGGTGGAAGAGGAGGCTTCCATTGGGATGGGCTCAAGGACCGTGGGACGCTTCAGGGTCCGACTTTTCTGAGGTTCCAAGCACGCCTGTCCTAGACTCAGGTCCCTGCTGGTGCCCGGACCACCTCGATTTAATAAGAAGTCCATTCTAAGGTATGGAGGCAAGTGTATGAGGTCACCTGGAAACAAACACAGAGCATTAGTCGGCTTCTTCATTTGGCAAACACACCCCAGATGGAGATGCCACTGTGCACAGGTGACGTCTTGTGACACCTGGACAGAGCCCACTTCCAAGACAGCTAGAATTGTCCTTACTCCACTGGGCAGAGGAAGAGCTCACTTCCCCACTATGCATTCACATAGGCTCTTACCAGACCCAGAGAAACGGAGGTAACTAGAGTCTTTGAAACATCATAATTGAAAGCTAAATACATCAAAGGCAACAACAGTGTCCACTGGATACAGACTGTGATAGACTGAACCCAGCATGCCACTGGGAGGACTGGGGAGCACGGGGCTTGAGGAGTGAGCAGGGATGCTGAAGAAGTATTGTGGAAAGCTGGCTCTGTATGGCGACTCTGCAGAGCCGTGTAACCTTGGCCAGCCCCTCGGTTATGGGTTTCTGTGGTGGAAAACACCAGAGCGTGCGGCCTCATCACCAGGCCTTGCCCGCCCACCATCCTTCTCGTCTCTTGTGTGCTGCTGCACATGGAGGGGACAGCAGCTCAGAAGAGCTGTGCATAGCGTATTAGTGCTTCCACTTCCTTGTCAACGCCCCTCACCTTGGCCGCTCGGTGCCTTCAAGAGCACCTGCTGCAGGGGAATGACTGGCTGGTGGTCTCCAGCTGAGTCCCCAAACGCCAAGGCTACCTTTTCTCTGGGCTGCTACAAGCCAGTGACAGGCCTGACGGGGCTCTCTTGGAGACCAGTCCTGCCAACCTGACAGGCGACTTGTGCTCAGGGATTCTCCACTGGTCATGCCTCAGCGGCACCTGCATCACGGCCCCTGGACTCCCCCTGACTCCTCCCGTTCCTCTCTCTTTATTCTTCGCAAGATTTTCCCCAAGAAATCCCTCATGTCGCTGAACCATCTTGACACCCACTTCTTGGAAAACCTGACCTGACACAGAGTCCACCAGTACCTATTGGAACGGTTCTCTTGAACATCACCCGTGACCTCGCCTTGCTGAAGTGTATGATTTCTTCTTGGTCCTCTTGCTACTTGTCTTATTAAGACATTTGACGCTACTGATATTTTCGTTCTTGGAGCTCGGGGCTGCCATGGCCCTGAGGTCTCCCAGGCTCTCCCTGTGCCCCTCCCTGCCACGTCTCGCTTCCCATGGCTGGATTCCTTTGTCTCTCTGTCCCTTAACTATGGAGTTTCCCTGGCGGCCTGCTCTCTGCTCTGTCTCTGAGGGCCAGGCTGATTGTCGGGTCTTTATGAGTAGCTCTTACATTTACCTTTGCCATTTTGCTCTCCTCCTCGAGCTCTAGACTTCTAGCATCTAGAATTTCCGATGCTTCACTAGGAATTTCCACAGAATTGTCCATCTGTCCTGAATTTTAAATGCCACAGTCTATAAACTTGGTTCATGAAAGCTGGCCCCCACTCCTACCCTCACCCCCACATGGTGCTTTCTCCTGCGGGCTTAATCTCGAATAACATTGGGACGTCCTTCCATCCTTGAAACCTCAGATTCCTCACTGACACCTTCCTTCCCGGGTTAATTCTACTTGCCAAATATCTCTTGGACTTGTCTTTAGTCCTATCTTCATGGCCCTGGTTCACAGCTTCAATGCATCTGGTTGCTCCCCCTGAAATGCTTGAGTATAATTAGGACCCAGCCACTAGACACACTTTGCAACCAACACTGACCAGCTTGGGCTGGCCCGATCCTGCACCCGAGTTTCTGTTCTGTCCCTATAGCCAGTGCACATTCTCCCGCCCAGCATGTCACCTTGCTCACTTTAAGACATACCCTTACGGGGTGCTGATGCAGCACTCTGGGATACACACAGGGGCAGCTCCCTTGCCGTCCTGGGATCTGAGGGACCCACCAGCTGGGCACGTCTGTGACTCATGACATCACCAGCTGAGAAGCTTTGGTTGGAGACTGGGCTGGGACATGCAGCCCTGGGCCGGAAGCCTGGGGAGGAGGAGGTGCAGGGAGAGAGATGTGATGAAGGTCTGAGCTCAGGGGCAGCTGGAGGATGAAAGAAAGGAAAGGAACTTGTGAGATCTGAAGGAGGCCCGAGGAAGGTCCTTCAGAACTGATGACCAGAGGAAGTGGTGAAACCGAGGGAGGAACTCCTTCCAAGTTCTAAACTCAGGAAACTGGGGGGACAGAGGATTGTTAGCTGTGAAAGGATGGATAGAGGAAAAGTCACATTTTGATGGCAAAAGATGAATGAAGGGTTTGGTTCAGATGTGTTGAGTCTGATGCGGGAGGGGACATACCAAGGAGATGGCTAGGAGATGCGGCTAGCAGCTGCACGGTGACCTTAACACATCTCTCTAGCATGACACAGCGTCCGCTCCCTGAATCTAAGACAACGGAAAATTCTTGTTTATTTTGCCTCAAAATATTCCCTACTTTCTTTATTTCTTATAAGCTCACGGTAGCCAACCGAGCCTCCCTAGTCCAGGCCTTTTGTGTCCTTGGACTTCAAAGGTGCAGAGTGGGGTCTGCAAGACCACTTGCATCACGGGAGGGCTGCCATTACCCAGCTGCCGTGCCATGGAAGTGAGGGGTGAGTAAACACCAGGACCTCAGTAAACACCTTAAGTTTACCCACTGAAAGAGAATAGCCTGTGTAATGGGAGGGACGGACTCCTCGAGGGTATAGGACACTAGAAACAAAACCAAGACAAACACTGAGAACAGATCTTCTATAATGTAAATGAGTGAGAATTTTCAAAATGCTATTGCTTTCCTTCACATGTTTTCCTGAGGACAAGAGGAACCATGACCTTGTTGGGAAGTTCACCAAGTGATTTCCATGTCCCTGTATGATTACACTGCCATGCTGCTGGGTATTATTTATAATCCAAAAATCCACTTAGCGTTTTCTCATTGGCTTTTTCAGGATGTCTTTATTCTATTAAGTGATGCTGGGTAATTATAGGATTTCATTAACAACTATAGCAGGTAATTCACCGAAATGACCTGGTGACACATTGGGCTTGGCTCACTGAAATAAAAAGCTGTCTAATTCAACATTGGCTTCACAAGGCCACCTGGATCAGAGGAGAACCCAACAATAAAAACCTAGAGATAAATTGGCCATAAAACTCTTATAGAAAGAAATGACATAATTTGGCATTCTTGTGAAAAGAATGGCATCTGGTCTTTGGCTTAGAAAAAATGATGGCGCAAGGCCTGCCATCGGACTCCAATGTTGGAGGGTCAGGAACATCTTGCCATGCCAGCTTTGTTGCTGAAAGATACAGGCATTTAATTTTTAAAACTTTAGGAAACTCAATGGCCTTGGAAATTCTTTATATCCATTGATGGCAGTGGATCCTTTCTTCAGGCTTCCCTCAGCAGGGGTTACCTCTTCATGACAAATAAATGTCATGAACACGTTAGCAGAGCTGTCATTAAGAAATAAAAAGGAGAGTAAGCCACATTATACTGGGTTGTAAAAGCACATTTAATGAGAAAAAAAAGCTGAAGGTAATCAATTCAGCACATTGTACCTCATAAATGCATTATTCTACATAGTTATAATAAAGAAAAAAATAAAAAAAATTTAATGTACTCAAAGGAACAAACTTAGTGAAATAAGAAAAAAAAAAGAAATAAAATGGAAAATTCTTTTGCAACACGAAGGTCATGTTGCATGTGGATCAATACATGCCGACTGGCCAATTTTGAAATTTGTGGCTTTTTATTAATCTATATCTAATTTCCTAAAAGTGATTATCCGTCATTATTTCTGAGTACAGTAAATTATAATACTTTGCTTTTCCACTTATTTAGATGACTATTATTATTTTTATCATTTTCAAATATCTAAGAATATGTGAAGGACATTTACTTCATGGCTCAGTGCCGTAGCCCAGTGGTTAGGGGTCCAGTCACATACACTGGGGCTGGTGGGTTCAAACCTGGGCTGGGTCTGCTGAAAACAACAATGACAACCACAACAAAAAAATAGCTGGGCGTTATGGTGAGTGACTGTGGTACTAGCTACTTGGGAGGCTGAGGCAAGAGAATTCCTTAAGCCCAAGAATTTGAGGTTTCTGTGAGCTGTGATGCCACAACACTCTACTGAGGGCAACATAGTGAGACTCTGTCTCAAAAAACAAAAAACAAACAAACCCCCCCCCCAAAAGTGTAGGTCAAGAATGCCTCTTGTTGTTTCTGAGACCCAACTCAATCATGAATTCTTGACATATTTGTAATGTGTTAGAACAGATTTGGGGACAAATCTCTGTTCCAGCTACTTCCCAGTGAAGGTACAGGGCTTATTAAACCTCTACAAGGCAATAGCATCTTGGTCCTGACTGGATCACAGAACACTCTGGTCTTAGGCTGGACAGAACTAATGTACTGAAATAAAAACACCAGGCTCACAATTCGCCCTGCCTGCAGGACTCCCACTCTGGATTCGTGAGTGACCCAGAGGTTCAAGTAGCTGCAAAAGGTTGGTGAGAAAGGCGAATCCTTCATAATGGTCAGGTCACATCTTTACAAACTTACTGGGGATCTGCCAAGTGGCTCTGAGCACCTGCTGTCTCTGAATGATCCAGCTGTTCGGGCAAAGCTTGTGAAGTTGTACGGTGCTTAGTTAGCCCTGGAGGAAGGTGTATGTTTCCCGATCAGCTGGAGTGGCCCTGTTGATTGTGTGCACGCTGCTACGCTGCAAATGAGTGCTGTGTGGTTCACGCTCAGTGGGAAGGGAGCCCCAGAGTGATCAGGGTGAGCTTTATCTACCACAGGCACTTCGTGTCCACCAAATTCCCAGCCCACATGTGAGTCCAACCACCCGCCCAGAAGCTGGATTCTCTAACTGTCCATTTCCTGTGTTCCTCAGAGGCCCACAGGTGCCAGCACAACTTGTGCAATGGCTGCTCCAGGGAGAGAGGGGGACGTGGGAGATGGTGTGGACTCAGGATGCTGGTGTGGCAGCTTCCCTCACAGCCCCTTCCTCACCCTGCACTTGCCTGTGTCACACTGGACCCGGACCCCGACTGCAGTGAGGAATAGAGGTCAGGATGCCATTGGCTGCGTGGATCTGCCCAGTATAGATCTGAGCTCAGTGTCCTCCATAAAACGGAAAAAAACAGCAGAATCTACCACAAAGGGATGTGGTGAAGTTTAAATCGAATTAACACATGTAAAGCTTAGGGAATCTGCCCCATGGACAGCAGGGCCTGTTCAGTTTGGTCTAGCCGTCCCCAGCTGACCCGTCCCTGGCATGGAGCAATACGCCCCATGACTGACCAGCCAAGACCCTGTTGAGTCTCCCGTGCACTTGAAAGTAGCAGTGACCTAGGAGAAGTCTGAACTCAGAGTCACCCTGTTGGGTCACCATGCCATGGGTGCTTAGCTCCAGCAGGCACACCCGCCCTTGGCATCCTGTGCGTTTTAAATCCATCACTGCCACATACACCAGTTTAACAAAATGCCTCCTCTTACCACTCTGTTTTCAGTAAGGCCAGCTGTGCTGGGATTCAGGCACTGGGATTCTCCTCCCGGCTGCTTCCTCCTCACAGTTCCCCACATTTCCCTCCTTCCTTTCCCGTCTTCCTTCCTTCTCTCTCTCCTGTTCCTCTCTCCTTTCTCTGTCTCTCTTTTTTCCTTGTTTCCTTGATTTCCCCCTTCTGTTTCACTCCCTGTGTTCTGCAGCTTTTATCCACGAAACCAAAGGCACAGAGAGGCAGAAACACAGGTAGGAGAGGGATAGGGAGACAGCTGAGTGTGAGACAGGAAGCAGGGCACAAACCCTGAGAAAAATGTGTGTGAGAGAGAGAGGGAGAGAAAGAGGAAAATCAGACAGGAAAAGCCACAGTCTCAGCCCCGCTGACAGCAGGAGGGCCTGGCCCCGACCCTGTTCACCTCCCCCCACCCTGCTCACCCACCTGTGTCACTCCCAGCTGCTCCCCAGTTGGCTGAACCCCGTCCATGCCTCTTTCCCAAACCCAGCCTGAATACAGGGGCCAGTGGAGTCCCATCGGGCCTTTGGGACATGGCCTACCTACTGGCTTTTGGGCAGTTTCTGTGCCTTTGTGGGCCTGTGTGCTCAGCCCTGGAGGCCCAAGGCTATCCGGTCAGAGGCACATAGGGAGGGCAAGGGCAGCAGGAGGTGTGCACACTGTGGGGAGAGCAGAGCTCCGAGCTCTGAGGGTTGAGATGCTGGGGCAGGCAGGAGTGTGTGTAGGCTGGGATGGATGCAGTGGGAGGACAGACGAGATGAAAGAGAGGATCAGAGAGATGGACACACATACACACACACAGACACATACTCATGTACACAGACACATACAGACACAGACACACATATACACACACAGACACATGTACACATACACACATATACACAAGTACACATACAGACACATACACACACAGAGACACATACACACATGTACACATACACACATATACACACAGACACATACACACGCAGACACACACATACATGTACACACATATACACATGTACACATACACCCATATACACAGACATATACACACACACATACACACATGTACACATACACCCATATACAGACACATACACACACATACACACATGTACACATATACACACGTACACATACACACAGACACACACACATACACATACAGACACATCCACACATATACACACGTAAACATACACACATAGACACATACAGACACATGCACACACATGCACACATACATGTACACATGCACACATATACACACATACACACATGTACACATACGCCCATATACAGACACATACACACACATACACACATGTACACATACACACATGTACACATATACCCATATACACATACACACATGTACACATATACACATGTACACACACACACAGACATATACACATACAGACACATACGCACATATACACACGTACATATATGCACAGACACATACACATATATACACATGTAAACATACACAGACACATACACCCATATACACACACATGCACAGAGCAGCAGGAGGAAGGAAACTGGCAGTGCGGATTCTGGGAGAGAGGAAAACTAGACACAGAGAAACAGAGAACAGCAGATGGAAAGGAGGACCAGGACCTGAGCCCCATGGGACAGTTGTTAAGAGTGGCCGAGAGGGAAAGACTCAGACAGGAGGGCGCCAGGAGAAGGCTCGCGTGTCAGCGATGATGAAACAGCCCTTGAGGAACACTACAGGCTCATGTGTCCAACGATGGCCTGTCCTCCCGGGGCACCCGATTCCCAGTGGCATGAACACCAAGCTGTACCCACCACTGGTCTGCTGGGGGAGTCGGGGGTGCTGGGCCTGGGCTCTGACTGCTGCCTGGAGGGGTGAGCCGACTGGCCACTGTGGCGATGCTGCCCTTCTTCCTGGACACAAATGCTTCATTCTCATCCTCTGGCCACTGCCCTCCAGGGACCTGCAGTGCCACTGTCTCTGAAAGTTCTGATTTCTCCCCTTCCCTAAGCCCTCTGCATACTGACATCATTGACACCCCCTCACCCCTGGTCCTGAGCCAGTGCAGAGTCTCCTGTAGTCCCCACGGCCCCTGCAGTTCATGCTCAGAGTTGGCCACTCCCTCTGAAAGGGCACACACAGTCTCTGCTGGCCTGACGGTGTCAAAACTGCTGGATTAAACCTGCTTCATTTTAGCTAAAAAGCAGAAAAGCAAGGAGATTCTTGCTCTCTCCTTTCTCAATATATTCAGATGCACACACAAAGTCAGAATGTCTTTCAGCTTTGGAAGAAGGATGGCAAGATCAATATTGAAACAGAACAAGAATGAGTCGATTCAGAAAATCTATAATGGGTGTGCATCCATTAATCTGGCCTCAGAGAGCTCCTGGCAGTCGCTGGGTGAGACATTGAAGGCCAGGCTGGTGTTCTCCACCAAGGGTGATCTTGCCCTTTAGGGGGGACATGTGGTGACGCCTGAGGACATTTTTGGTTGTCGCAGTTGTGGGGGGACTGTGATGCCTCTGAGCACCCCACCCTGCCCAGTGCAGCCCCACCACAGAGCACTTCCTGTCTTAACTGTGACGGGTGCCACCGCAGAGAAGCTCTAGTTCAGATGATCTACGTTCATAATTCCCAGTGGAGCCTCATTTCACTTTAATTTTGCTCAGAAAACATTGTATTCCATCAGGATGAGGAACTGTACTCCTCAGCCTCAGTGTACTCGTCAATAGAAAGGAGCTATGGGCTCCTTTCCTCATGAAAGAAAACAAGACATGGTCCAAAGGAGCCGGGTCGGAAGGTGAGAACCCCAAGTCTCTCTCGTGACCCTGAGGTGGTGGGAGCTGATCTCAGTGGAAAGAGCGCTAGACAGAGAGCTCAGAGCTCCACCCCGAAATCCTGCCTCTGCCTCCAGATCATTCTGGGACCCTTCTGAGCATTCTTGCTCTCATCATTACTCAGAGGAAAGGGAACCATCCTTTCTAAGGACATCTGTAAGCTTACAAGAGCCTTTCTTATGCTCTGAGTTGTGTCACCTGTGACAATGGGTGAAGTACATCTGTACTGGGAATTTGGGGACAATTGTGGAACAGATGAATGTATTTCTGGGGGCCAAATTCTGAGGCACTTTGCAACAGCCTTCTTCCTCTTCCTGTGTCAAACTTTTGTTAGAACCTGTGAAAACACGCATATGTTTTCCCAAGTTTGCATGGAGTGAAAGTGAATCGCAGCCCTTAGGGCCTTGAATCTCCTTGGAGACACATAAAAAAGAACTTTCAGACTTTCATCAATTTCTAACAAGGTTTGACACCTCTGCTTGGATGGAGCTGGATATTGATGCAGAAGTAAGAAGGAAAGATGCTTACTTTGAATTCTAGCAATTTCAGTAAAACCCAGAGAGATCAGACTTGCAACAGCCCTACAACGTCAAAAGGTGAGCGCCCACAGGGAGCACAGCGTCTGTCCACGCCAAGGGGGAGGGGATCTAACACTTCTGTAGTTTAATATTAATGTGGCAGGGTGGTAAGGAAAGCTAGTAAATGAATCTCTCTTGGTAAATGAATCTTCACTCCCAAATGGCAACCAGGAAAAACCCTACATAAATAATGCAAGATTGATATCAGAGGCCCACGGACTTGGATTCTATTATCATTCTTGGCTTGTGCTTAGGTGGCTTCATGCATTTTTTTTTTCCTTTTAGAGACAGTGTCTCACTTTGTCATCCTCGGTAGAGTGTTGTGGCATCACAGCTCACAGCAACCTCCAGCTCTTGGGCTTAGGCGATTCTCTTGCTTCAGCCTCCTGAGTAGCTGGGACCACAGGCGCCCACCACAATGCCCGGCTAGGCTTCATGCATTTTAAAGAGCTCATCGATATTGTGATTCTCCTCCTTGCTGGTGAACTTTAAAAACCACACTGAGGTATGAAGTAGGGCTTTGAGTTCGTTACAGTTCATGAGTCTTCTGAAAGAAAGTATTTCTGAATAAAAGCAAGATTGGAAAAATCTTCCTTGAGTTTTAGACAAGCTTGGAGCTTGTTAGCAGGATTTGGGAGTGCCCACTGGGCTAGATCCATTGGGGACAAAGAGAGATCCAGTTCCCCCACCAGCCTCAGGAGGAAACACACATCAGGGACCATTCCAGGCAGAGCCCTGGCTGGGGGCTGGTCCTTGCTCCCTCCCAATAGCCCTGTAGTCAACCCAAGGAAGGGGCTGCATTCACGGAAAGTGAGAGAATTCCAGGCAGAGGAAACGCACATGTGAGAAGCTGGAGGAGACCAGGGGGCTGGAAGCTGAAACCAGAGGCGAAGGTTGGTGGGGAGAGGGCTGATCCCTCCGAGTCTTGTAGGTCTCTACCCTGAGAGCACTGGGGAGCAATGCAGGGGGCTAAACCGGAGAAGGCCCACTTGACTCTGTCAGTCAAGGTGATGGCTCAGCTCTTCCTAGTTGGGGACACAGGAAGCCTTAGAACTTGGATCCGCAGAGTCTCTGCAGGACCACACAGGAAGACGAGGGTCTTTGCTGTCTTCTTCTTATCATTTTGAACAGTTGCTGGACCTTCACGTTGCCTTAGTTTATCACGACACCTCACTGGCTGTGTGTATGTGTGAGTGTTGTGGGGAGGATGCCTGTCTTCCCTCTGTCTGTGTGTGGAGGGTACCTATCTTCCTTGGTGTGTGTGTGTGTGTATGTGGAGTGCCTGTAACTCTGTGTGTGTGGAGGGTGCCTGTCTTCTGTGTGTGTGTGTGTGTGTGTGTAGGGTGCCTGTCTTCTGTGTGTGTGTGTGTGTGGTGGGTGCCTGTATTTTATGTGTGTGTCTGTGTGTGTATGTGTGTGTTTGGAGGGTGCCTGTATTTTGTGTGTGTGTGGAGGGTGCCTGTATTTTTTTTGTGTGTGTGTGTGGTGGGTGCCTGTATTTCGTGTGCGTGTGTGTGTGGAGGGTGCCTGTCTTCTCTGTGTGTGTGTTTGGAGGGTGCCTGTATTTTTTTTGTGTGTGTGGAGGGTACCTGTATTTTGTGTGTGTGGTGGGTGCCTGTATTTTGTGTGTGTGTGTGTTTGGAGGGTGCCTGTATTTTGTGTGTGTGTTTGGAGGGTGCCTGTATTTTGTGTGTGTGTTTGGAGGGTGCCTGTATTTTGTGTGTGTGTGTGTAGGGTGCCTGTATTTTGTGTGTGTGTATGTGTGGAGGGTGACTGTATTTTGTGTGTGTGGTGGGTGCCTGTATTATGTGTGCGTTTGTGTGTGTGTATGTGTGTGTTTGGAGGGTGCCTGTCTTCTCTGTGTGTGTGTTTGGAGGGTGCCTGCATTTTGTGTGTGTGTGTGGAGGGTGCCTGTCTTCTCTGTGTGTGTGTGTGGAGGGTGCCTGTATTTCGTGTGTGTGTGTGGAGGGTACCTGTATTTTGTGTGTGTGTGTGTGGTGGGTGCCTGTATTTTGTGTGTGTGTGTGGTGGGTGCCTGTATTTTGTGTGTGTGTGTGGTGGGTGCCTGTATTTTGTGTGTGTGTGTGTGTGTATGTGTGTGGTGGAGGGTGCCTGTCTTCTCTGTGTGTGTTTGGAGGGTGCCTGCATTTTGTGTGTGTGTGTGGAGGGTGCCTGTCTTCTCTGTGTGTGTGTGGAGGGTGCCTGTATTTTGTGTGTGTGTGTGGAGGGTACCTGTATTTTGTGTGTGTGTGTGCCTGTATTTTGTGTGTGTGTGGTGGGTGCCTGTATTTTGTGTGTGTGTGTGTGTGTGTGGTGGGTGCCTGTATTTTGTGTGCATTTGTGTGTGTGTATGTGTGTGTGTGGAGGGTGCCTGTCTTCTCTGTGTGTGTGTTTGGAGGGTGCCTGCATTTTGTGTGTGTGTGTGGAGGGTGCCTGTCTTCTCTGTGTGTGTGTGTGTGTGGAGGGTGCCTGTATTTTGTGTGTGTGTGTGTGGAGGGTGCCTGCATTTTGTGTGTGTGTGTGGAGGGTGCCTGTCTTCTCTGTGTGTGTGTGTGGAGGGTGCCTGTATTTTGTGTGTGTGTGTGGAGGGTGCCTGTCTTCTCTGTGTGTGTGTGTGGAGGGTGCCTGTATTTTGTGTGTGTGTGTGTGGAGGGTGCCTGCATTTTGTGTGTGTGTGTGTGGAGGGTCCCTGTATTTTGTGTGTGTGGTGGGTGCCTGTATTTTGTGTGCGTTTGTGTGTGTGTATGTGTGTCTGTGGAGCGTGCCTGTCTTCTCTGTGTGTGTGTTTGGAGGGTGCCTGCATTTTGTGTGTGTGTGTGGAAGGTGCCTGTATTTTGTGTGTGTGTGGAGGGTGCCTGTATTTTGTGTGTGTGTGTGTGTGGAGGGTGCCTGTATTTTGTGTGTGTGTGTGTGGAGGGTGCCTGTATTTTGTGTGTGTGTGTGTGGAGGGTGCCTGTATTTTGTGTGTGTGTGTGTGTGGAGGGTACCCCTCTTCTCTGAGCTGGGCACTGTATTGTTTCCTGATTTCTTGGACCCTTTCAAGACTTACCTATTTTGCATTTTCAAGATGCTTTGCCCAGTGTCCTCGATATTACACATTATTGTGATAAACTAATGAGACTGTGGGTGTTAATATATGAAGACTTTGGTATCTTAGGATAAGACTCAGTAGCTTTTGCACAGAAGATATTTTATGTGTGTGGGTTGAATGTGTGAGCCTGATACATTAGTATTTAACAGGGCCTGTCTGGAGATGCGGTGGGCTCTCGGTTCCTGTCGTGGGCATTGTTGCTTATCATCTGCAGTACTGGAATCTGGAAGCTTCCTTCTGATCACCAGCAGGGCACAGGTGTCCCTCCTGCCTCCATGTCACTGGTCTATCAGGGTTTGGGCCTCCTGCTGTCCCATCCCCTCCTGAGGGACTGACACAGCCTGGGGACTTCCCAATGATTAGAACAGTGAGCCAGGGGCTCAGGAGTCAGAGAAGAATCACCTAAAACAACAGAACACGTGCTTGGGGATGAGAGGGCGCAGATGCCAGCCTGAATAACAACAGCAGCAGCTACTAGAGGCCAGGCAGAGCAGGCAGCAAGGGTGGAGGCCGTGGGTGGCTGCAGGAGGTGATTTCTGAACCCAGTGGGAAGAGAAGTAGATGGGGGTGGCTGTGGCTGCAAAAGACCCAATAGACGTGTTCAGCTTTTATTTCAGGCTTCGAGTGTGCCAAGTGTGGGGTCACTGAGGACAAGTCCCACCATCACTTTACCTGTTCCAGAGATACCCACTGAGAACTGACTGAATTATAGGCGTGCCCTTCCGCAGCTGACACTGCACACCTGTACAGCATGTGGGCCCACCGAGAGCTCAGCTGGTCTAGCAGGAGCTGGCGAGCACATCCAGATACTAAGGTGTGTGGAGGGAGCCCCGGAGTGGTGCGTGCAGGCGTTGCCTGTTGCCCAGGGCTCTTCTGACTGAGGGTTCTCTGGGTGTACTTGAGCTTGCAGCTGCTCGGCAGTTCAGAGGGAGCTGCTGCCTAGTGTGGACACTGAGCTCGTTCCTGCCTCTGGCCTTGACCTTTGCTATTCTCTCTGCCTGCGCCGCCCCAGCAGGATCTTTGTGGGCTGTCACACCCTTCACGTCCCTTAGCATCTTAGGGGCCTTCCAGGGCCCTCCTTTCTAACACACCTCCTGGTCTAGATTTTATCCCCTCCCTTGAATTACTTCTGTCCCCGGCACTTAGCATGATCTGAAACGGCACTGTGTTCACTTGGTCATTGTCCAGCTCCTTCCCAGGGATGAATGAAAGCTCCTTCAAGGGGGGGGTCTCCGTGGGTTGTGTCCACCGCTGCACCCACAGCTCCCCCAAGGGGCCAGTTATTCAGCGGGCACTTGGTAAATGTCTACCAAAGGAAGACAGGGAAACAGGAGGCTGGGAGGGGAGGAGCAGGGATTTCTCCAGCAGGGTGGAGCCCAGAGTGAGGCAGTGTGAACGTGTGCAGCTGTGTGTGCACCCACATGTGGGCCCTTCCGTCCATGTGGGCCCTTCCGTCCATACACGAGTACATGTGTCCATGCAGGTGTGCGCATGTGTTTACCCACGTGCTATAATGTGTACATGTGTGCCCACATGCACGTGTGTAGGAGACCCTGTCCAGAGCCCTTAGAATAACACCCGTGATAGAAATTTCAGAACTGAATGTTAGTGATATGCAAAAGAGAGGAGGGGAATGTAAACCTCAAGGCTTGGTCCCTGCTGCCCCGGCTGCCCCAGACAAAGGAGGAAGAGGGGAGGGAGAATGATGGCTCAAGAGGAAGGATGTAAAACCTTGGCTTTGAGCTGGGAGCAGCTGTCTGAACCACTATTCCTGCCAGGGGCAGAGCTCAAGACCCCAGTTGGGGAGAGAGACCCAGGTATGTGAATTTGAGAGTGGGGGTGATTTGACACTCAAGATTTTTGGAACCTAATTTCGATTCAAGAGCCAACATGAGAGCCACATAGACTTCAGAGAGGTCAAACAGCATGATCATAACGACAGCTGAGAGCAAGGAAGCCTCAGTCAGAAGAGCGGAGACCTAAAGCGAGGTCTGCTTTAGGTCGGACTTCCCTCCGACGGGCCCATTCAGGGGGGCTCTGGGCCTCTCTGCCGTCTGGGGCTCCACCTCTAATTCTCCGTTCTCGTTGATTAAACACACTCAGGAGAGGGCGATGTACCAGATGAATGGCTCCTAAAATTAAAATCCCACAGCTGCTTCAAATAACTGGTTATTCAGTGAATAAGGCAGTGCCTATGGCTCAAGGAGTAGGGCGCTGGCCCCATATACTGGGGGTGGCGGGTTCAAACCCAGCCCTGGACAAAAATTGCAAAATAAATAAATAAATGAATAATAATACTTAAAAAAGAAAAAAAAAAAACAAGTCAGCACGAGCCAGTGAGTGACCATTTCTAGCTGGGAAACCATAAATGCATTCATCAAAAGAGGGCTGAGGGGCTCCAGTTTAAGGGTGGGCCCCAGACACAGCTCCGGAGGGGCTGACAGATCGTCCTGCCTGCAGCCAGGTTTTCTTAGCATAGTTGAAGCTTAAACTGGTTTAAGTAGCTTCATGCAAGGGCATCTCTTAATTGCCTGGAATAAACCTCATGAATAAAGAAGCAGCGGTGACCCAAGAAAATTAGAAACTCGCTCAAAATGCCACCCGAAACCAAGAATGGGTATTGGAAGCCGCCTTGACCCAGGGGGAAAAAAGCTGTTAAACTTTCTAGCTATTTCTCAGCAGAATAGAGAGTTGTGTTTGGTTTTGTTTGTTTTGGTTTTTTAGAGATGGGAGAGCTCATTGTTTATTGAAGACAAAAGGATCACGTGACCAGTATTTTATATTATGTACAAGTTTTAAAAATTTAGCAAGTTCAAAACCCAGGTGTTATTGAAACTCTAAAGGTAGATTCTGATGCCTGCCTTGTGTACGGCCACACACAAACACACAATTCACAGGAGCACCCCTTTATCTGTTGATGAGATTTCCTTTTGATTTGTTAAGGGCAAGAATTGAGAAAAAATCACTTTGTTTAAAGGAAAACTTGAAAATGGAGGAGACCTAAATGTTCTCTTGTATGTGAATAATCATTTCTAACAATTGAAATATCACTATTATAACCAGTTGGTCAATCTCGTGATTATCACACTGTAGCATACGTATTCACGCAATCACGTTTCTGAAGCATTTACTATGTGCCAGATACAGTGCTAGGTGCACACATAATTCATCAATTCATTTAAAAATATTTCTTGAACACTAACTACATGCCTACCAAGTATTTGCTAGACACTGGCAAAGAAATATGAAGATAAATAAGGTATGTTTTCTATTTTTCTGGAGCTACAATCTGGCCAAGTTCAGGCAATTTTGTCCTGATTTGTAGAGAATTTTAAAGTTTGGGCTCATAACTACTGGTAAGGAAGGCAGAAAGAAGAAAAATAAGTAGAGAGAAAAAGAAGAACTAATGACAAGTAGAAAGATATCCAGAGATTTGGGAGACCTATGAGCACAGATGGCGGACGCCGTCTGGAGCCAAGCGGGCACATAGGTAAAGAATGTGATTTCAAAGCACAGGGCTGGGTGTGGGGGCTCACGCCTGCCATCCCAGTATCTTGGGAGGCCAAAGAGTTTGCGACCAGCCCAGGCAACTTAGTGAGGCCCCTGTCTCTACCAAACAAAAGAAAACAAAAGAAAAACATAGCCAGCAGCCTCGCTCACAGAGTGAGACCCCAATTTAAAATAATAAATGAATGAATGCATGAACAAATAAATAAATAAGTAAAATAAATTTAAAAAAATTGAAAAGCACAGCTCAAGTTGCTGTTAGATTTGACACAGGCTCTAGTGAGCAGAATAATAAATTGCAACCGTGTGTTTTGTGCCCAATTTTAAATTCGGTTGCATTATAAAGGAGCATCAGAAAGGCTTCCAAAGGCTGAAATATTTCTTTATAGCCTAGCAAATGTTCAATAATGACATGGCCATCTAGGGCAGATAAAACAATGTTTGTAGATATTAGAATTGGCTTCCTGCAATGGCATTGATTTAAGAAATTATTAGGACAACAGGAACGGAGTGGTCATCTTTCAGGGGTTCAAATGGATCCAGGTGACAACTCTAGGAGCAAAGTCCAAACTTTAAAAAAGTACTAATGCAACGATATGAACATCTTGCCATCAGAAAGAAGCTTCAAACCTTTAATTATTTAACGGCCAGCACAAAGAGGACAGTCACTTAGCCTAGAAGCTCATTTATGCTTTAAATCACATGTGAAGGGGAAATGCTGACCGTGTCCTCCTAGGTAGGAGCACAAAGTACGAAGCTGGTGACACGGGACTGAGGCGGCTGCCTTCCACTGGAGGAAATTAAAAGCAGGAAGGCAGGGGACGGCGGCAGCACAACTGGAGTCCCCGTGGGGTTCTGATAACCACACCCTGGAGACAAGGACAGAAAGGACTCATCCCGCTGGAACTTTCTCTGCAGCCCCCTCGCCTGCCTCAGCCCCGTTCTGCCACGTCCACCCCACGCAACCCTGCTAGGCGGTACCACTGCTATAGCTCCTGATGCAGCAGCTGAAGCCCAGCCAAGTTAGATAATGTGCCACCACCCTCAGCATCTCCTGTCTGTCCTCTTTAACCTTCAAGCTGAACAGCCACCAAAAGCCACAGCAGTTACCCTGCCTTTTTCTTCATTTGCCTTGCAAATAAATGCCAATTACACCAAAAAACCCCCACAAAAGTTGAAATAAAACACCCACAAATAACAGCTCATCCTTCCCTCTGAAGAGTGAAACAGAAAGAAAATAAATGAAGCCGTCATTCTATATTACAGGCTGGCATGCATCTTGAGTCAGTTTGGAAGATTATTTGCTAGATAGACAATTCTTATTTTATATATTTTTATGCATTTATAAGGCTCGTTTCACCTGGGCCTTCTGCCATAAAACCCCAAGAGAATGGCTGCAGTTAAAAAATGAAGATAAAGTTTTGAAATGGGATCAATACCATGGTTCAGAAAAATGGGTAAAATGAGAAATAAAATGGAATGCAGTGAGATTGGACAAGTCAGTCCCCAAGGGGAAGTCCTCAGGCAGCTATTTCAGGGTGAAAAGGGAAAAGCAAAAGCAATCCTTCCAATGAACTACGACTGACGGCCAGACCCTGGGTCCAGCCTGAAGATGTATTTCATTTGCCCTGTACAAAGGCTTCCAAATACCTGAGCCCACACTTAGAAACCTGAGTTTCCATATAAAACCAAAATTTCTGCCTTCTTTTAAAACTGGCCTATACTAGGCCCCTGTTTCCACTTGAGATGAGGGGGAATGAAGCCTTTTCCCATCGACATCTCTGGGCTCTGCCACTGCCCACACCTCTGTCACCCCAGGACCTGCTTCCTGAAGTCTTCACTCATTGTCCACCAGGCCCTGCAGACCTGAGAACCCGCAGTCTCATTCACAAGTTGAAGCCCAAATGACCAGCTCACCTAACAGTAGCCAGCTCCTGACCTGCATGTGTCCACGTCCCAAACACTGGCTACTGGTAAGATACCTCTCCTTTCAAAAGCCCTTGGCGTAGCAATTTAAAAATACAACCGGCACATTTTTGCCACTCATCAGTGTGTGCAGGGTCTCCTTCTCTTGAATCTGGGCTCCCTGGACATGGTGACTGCTTATGCAACCGAACATGGCAGAAAAGATGCTGTATCACTTCAAGGCCCCACCTGAAGAAACTGCCAGTTTCCATAGACGGTGTCTTGGGGGACTGAGCCACCACGCTGTGAGGAGGCTCAAGCCACCTTGTGGAGGGGGCTACACAGAGCGGACACAGCCACATCCCTAAGCGAGTCTCCCACTTGTTATCCCCAGTAGGCCCTAAGTTTCAGATTCATGAACAAAATGAGTGACTGCTCTTGTTTTAAGACAATGAGCTTTTGGAAGGTTTGTTATGTAATCAGTAAATACAACCCACTCAGTCTGAACACCCAGAAGGGCTTTCATAGCACACAAGTGTGAATGGGGAGGGCACAGGTGGTCCCTGGTGAGGGTCCCCAGGCTGCCCCGCTCACCTGGCCGATGTGCCTTTGGAACTGCCATGTTCATCACTCGCCCTCCATCCTGAGGCTTGGGGGGAGATGCAGTGAACCTGCAGATCCCCGATTCTGAAGGGGTGCTGGAGGTCAGACTGTCCGTGTACTCGTTTGTCCCTGCCGTCAATTGCTCGGACGACGTGTCTGAGATGAAGCACTCCGTGATGGTGAACTTGGCGTGCCTCAGCTGCTCTTCCATCTTGGCGTGCTCATAGGCCCTGGCCAGTTCTTCGTAAGTGGATGAGGCACTTTCTGTGGAGACCATGCTGCTTCTCGCTCGATCTACACCATGAGAAGGAAGAACAGAGGTGACGAGTCAGCTCATCAGTTTGGACCAGCTGGATGACCCTTTCTGGCTTGTGGCTATTTCCTCCAGAACCCTGTGGGATCTGGCGGGAGTGCTGGCTTTTTGTCCGAGGCCTCCGCACCTGCTGCTCTGCAGTCAGCTTCAGAAGCCTCAGCAAAGTCAGCTCAGTCAGACTTGTTGCAACTGACTCAATGTAATCAGATGTCCTTAGCCTGACATAAATAAGTAATGTATCTTCCTTAAAAAATTCTGCTTTTAGTAAAAACGGTTGGGGATGTGATACAAATGAGCTGCAGGTCCCTAGCTCTGCTCTGAACTGCAAAGTAGCCTGAGCCACGGCCACTCTCTAGTCGGTGTGAATGATCTGAGTTCCACCATCCAGCTCCTCCAAGCCCGGCTTGGGAAGGAAACTGTGATGATGCTTAGAGAGAAAGCTGTGAGCTGCTGTGGAAGTCAGCTAGCCACGAGGCAGAATGGTCCCTGACCCCTGTGCCTCACTCTTTGAAGTTGCCACCCTTTCTGGGGATGAGTAAACAGCCAGGACAAAAACTGGGGCCAGCATGCCTTTGAACTGGGCCACATCATCTTGGCCAGAGAAAGCTCTGCATTTTAAACCCACTAGAAAGTTCTGAAGTCACCTCTATGGCATTCTGAGACTCTACTCTTAGAAATAACAGCCACAAAAATAAACCCTCAGGGTGATGCTCTGCCTTTGGAATACCGTTTTTGAAGTGTATCATCAAGAACAAAAGAAAAATGAGTATTAAAATTTCCTACAGCTATTAGGTTCAGATATAATTTCTTTTCAAAATTTAAAGGGGGGGGTGAGGTGTTTGACACCCCAGTGCTAGTCTCAGGGCTTATCTTCTCTGTGCAGTGAAATCGTGGTGGTTGATGGCACAGCCTAGATGACTTACCTTATAATCAACCCCTGTTTAATTGTCAAGTGGATCAGCCCATGTTCCCTATAGAGGGTGCTGTGACCTCGTCATGCAACTTTAAGTACAGTGTCTTAATCCTGGAGAGGGTGGAGGTAAGACGCCCTCACAGCGTAATCAGCACTTACTGCCACTGTGTGGGTGAAAATGTAAAAATATCTCTATTTCTCCCACTGGGGTAGGGCCTGAGAGGAGAGAGAGCAGCCCAGGTCTGAGGTTCAAGATACCTGCAGGTAGACGCATTTTGGTTTCGCTTTGCAGAGTTCACTGGGCCCTGTACGAGGTGAAGGCTCTAGGATTATGTTTAAGAATTTGAAGGGGCCATCTCAAAGAGAGGCGGTGGAGGAAAGGAAGCCCTCTCTCCCCTCCTCCCAGGGCCATGGGGCCAGGGAGCTGTGGGCACGGGCCAGGCTGGGGCCATGCAGGTCCCCGGGGGCTGAGGCAGGAACGTGCGTGCAAGACCTTACCTGTGTCCTGTGAGGGGCTGACGCTGTAGCTGTCGCTCTCCTTGTCTACCGACCCGGCTGCTCTGGGCGTGGGCAGCCTCCAGTCTGTGGTGAGCGTGTGCGCTGAGATGGTGGGGTGGGGTCTGTTGAGTGTCCACTGGCTGGCATAGCGGTTTCGCGTCGTGGGCCCCGCCTTTGCATTCCTCCTGGTGGTGGGATCTGTGGACAGCCAAGACTCACGTCTGTCTTTGTCTCCAGAGCAGTGTGGCTGGTGGGGAGCAGGCATTCAGGGCAGCGCAGCCCACTGAGCCCTACAGCCCCCACCCCTCAGCCCTCCTTGACTTTCCCTCTACCATATGTCCCGAAAACCTTCATCTGACACTTCAGCATTTAAACCATCATGTAGGAGAAAGAACACTGTATTTGGATTCAGAAGTCATAGATCAGAGCCTTGCTCTTGGCACTTAATAATTTTGAGACCTCATTTAAACTTGCTGTGAATGACTATCTCCTGCAAAACAAGAGTGCTCTCCCAGGTGTGTCCTCAACGCATCTTCCTAAAAGTCTTCCTTTAAGAGTTGCTGTGAATGATCACATTTCCCTGCAAGGTCTATTCACGTCCCAACCCCAGTAGCTCAGAATGTGATCTTACTTGGAAGTTGGATCATTGTCAATGGAGTTAGTTAAGACGAGGTCACACTGGAATAGGGTGGGCCCTGCTGGGGGGCTGTGGAAAGCCACAGGATGATGGCGGCAGGGACCAGAAGTGTTACAGCTGCAAGCAAATAAGTTTCAGCTCTGCGAAGCCTGAAGCCCAGCAGTTTCCAATACTTTGTCACAGCAGCTTTAGGAAGCGAGTGCAGGTTTCTCCTGCATCACTGTAAGCGCATACTCACTGTTCCAATTCTGACTGCTGGAGTCACGGGGCTAGAAGCTCAGAGAGCAGAGGGACCCTAGTCTTTTGTGCCCTCTGGGAGCACTTTGCATGTGGTAGTGCGCCTCTGCAATGGAAGTGCGGGAGCTTTAACAGAGATGCCTGGATTGGGTAATATGCAGAACAAAGGGTAAGCTGATGCCAGATGAGTTTTACTTTCTCCAGATCTGGAGCCAAAGGCAGCAAGGCGGCCCAGTGGACCAAGGCTGCAGCTCAGCACTTTGGAGACCTAAGAGGAAGGATGCTCTACCCGCAAAGGATGTGGGACACTGGAACGGGCCCCAACATCACCTCTTCTGGAACTCTGTGGAAAAGGGGATGGCCTCAGTTCCCTGGAATGATTTTTCTGGGGTTTTAGCCTAAAGGTAACCTACTAGATGGGTCCTTGCCACCTTTGAATTCTCTGCTTCTCAAAGATGAATTTTATGCAGTTATCTTTCAAAAGGGTCTGGCCACTTCTAAACACAGCAGTCTCTATTCACCACTTGTGATGTTTCCAAGCAGCCGATCCCAGAGCGCCAGCCCGCGACCTTATTACAAGCCTGGGTGGCGCTCCAGGGCGGGGCTCCTGGTTTTCCTCTGTGGATCCTTCTGCAAAGCCTATAGTAATCCCTGGCATGCACAGAGAAGCGGCACAGAGATGAGGTTGTAGAAAGGAAACACAGGCCTTCTGCCTTTCAGCCCAGATAGCGCCAGTTACTCACCCCCTTGGCTTCATCCCGGGCATGCAGGTTTTCTAGTGCAGCGTCTGCGTGAATTCCATGTTGGAACACGAGAAGCTGACACTGGGAAGGGATGAACTGTCTTTCTTTCTAAATAGAATTTTTTTCCTTGCAAGGTTCTAGTTACTGTACTTTGAACCAAATCCATCATTCTATGATGCTGGAGAGGATTGTTAAGGTTGCAGTCAAACAGACATCTTGTAAGATTTCCTGGGTCATCACAATACTCAGCCTCCTTGCGCATTCTCTGGGGCATCCAGTTGAAGGCCCATTTCATCCCTTCCTTGCAAAAGTCCACAGAATACTTCACTGGAAGATTTGGGTTTTCTTTTTGCCTTGATTAGAATGTAAATGAGCCATGCCCAGCTCTCTACATAACAGGGTGTGAATGATAATCATGCAGCTTTTCTGAAACGCTAGGAGAGAGGTCCTCAAAGAGACAGGAAAACAGTATGACAGGCAGGAGGCGAAATGTCTTCCAGGCACTATCGACTTTGGTAAGTGGAGCTCGTTATTTAAATGCTAATGAATCTTTTCTAAGAAATTATCCAAACCCTTACATAAGTTTCAAGGGTTCTCATTTTTATCCTTCTTTAAGTTTCTTGCCAAGGTAACGATGGATGGCTCTGAGCATGTTTGCCCCTGGTGTGGATATCTGGGGTAGAGGAGCCCTGCTAGTCACATTTCAGGAATACGATTATTTCCTTAAATACCCCAGACTCTCACCTTGCAGCCTCCCCTGAGCTCCACCCCCTCTGGTAGTGGAGCAGAGATCTTCACTTCCCACCTCTCTCCCAGGTGAGACCACCCTATTTGGAAAATTCCCTGGGGAAAGTTGCATGTGTCGGTCTACATTCAAAGCCTGAACTCGTCTCAAGTTAATTTTGTTCATTATCTCTTTTTCGTTTCCAGATGAGGACAGTTTTACCAGTGGCCTGATAATGTTGAAAATATAGGTCATGATATCAGTTTCCTGAACCACAGCCTGCAGGCCTGCTCTGCACTAAACAGGCACTTGCAGTTAAAATTGTCTCAGTATATAGAATGCTGGGGTACTTGACACACTTCTTTAAGAATCAGGTTTTTGGAGCCATTGTTTTGTACCTGAGCTGAACTCTGTTCTAGGATGGCTCCTGAGATAGCAGCTAAAATGAAATTTCTGCTTGGATTCCACTGGGTAGGCTACTTGTGTAACTCACTACCAGCGGTCCTCAACCCGTGGGTCGCTATCCCATTGTAACAATGAAAACACATCCTGCATATCAGATATTTACATTACGATTCATAACAGTAGCAAAATTATACTTGTGAAGTAGCAATGAAAATAATTTTGTGGTTGGGGGTCACCACAACTGAGGAACTGTATTAAAGGGTCGCAGCATTAGGAAGGTTGAAAACCCCTGCACTAGCCCATCTACTAAGCAAATTAATGCTGGGATTTACGGCCCCTGCACAGAAAGGGTTTTGTGGGGCTTGTCCACATTCTAATACAAATAAACTTCATGATCAAGCATCATGCTTGCTAACGGCTGATCCATTAGAGGGTAAGTGATATAAATAGTTCTTGGCCTCTCAACACGGGGTCTGGGCTCGAATTAAGCTTCTGCCTATTGAACCAAATTATTTTAATTATCCTGAATTTGGGATAAGAAAGGATTTTGTGGATAATGCAGTTGCAAAACATGTCATGTGCGCTGTGATCACGATGTTCATCTGCTCTCCTCTCTGCTGCTGGTTCCCAAACCTCACAGATGCTGAGGGCTCGGCTCTGCAAGAAGAATTTGCCAGTTGTCCCACACGGAGGATGCAACTGACAGATCTGAACATTCCCCATTTAACCACCAAGTACCACATACTGATGCTGGATGCAGCCCTTCTACACCAGCCAGTTTCTCCCAGGACTCTCTCTAGAACCATTCTGGGTGACAGAGTGTGTAGCTTTTTTGTTGTTGTTGTTAATTTTTTTGCGAAGTCTCAACAATAAAGATTCAATCTATGTTGTAAGCTCTTGTTATTTAATGCACACAGGTGTGAAGTCTACCCTTAGTTCCGACATACCCTTTTCATAGCATCGGCTCTGGCTCAGGCACCACAGAGTAGCTGAGGGTGACAGCTTTGGCCCTAGTTGCCTGGTCTGGAGGCCTGTTCTGCTCCCTGCTTGCTGGCTGTGTAACTGGCCAAGCGATCTCATTGGATGTGCCTAATTCCCTGCTCCCTGAGACTGAGTGGCATCACCACTCACTCAAAGCTGTTGTGAGATTAAGGTGCTGCAGCATCTGGGCATGTGGGAAGGGTTCAGTAAACCATGGTTTGCCCTGCTGTGGTTCCTGCACAGCACACAGCTGGCCAGGCATGAAGAAGCACACCTGATTTTATGGTGAAGACGGAGGCGGGAGATTTAGTGCAGTGGTTCTCAACCTTCCTGATGCTGAGAACCTTTAATAAGTCCAAAGGGTTCAAGACCCACAGGTTGAGAACCGCTGATTTAGTGGGTCGATCAGGAAGGCTGTAGATTCAATTTGGAGGGTTTAACAGAAAAATACCTATTAAAAATCATAAAACTAGATGATAGAGAATGTTTGTTATGAAGAAAGGAACTGAATCGTAGAGGTGCTAAGAAGGGGAGCTGTGTCCTATTCATTTCCCAGCTCAGCACTACGTATATCACGAGTGCTTGGTAAATGCCCTCTCCATGAATGAATCAGGTAAATAAGACAAAAAAATTTCAAGCCTAATACTTAATATTTCATATGTCTTCATACCTTTTGCAAGCAGAATAGCTGGCTCGAGCCCTCCTAGCTAATGGTCCTGTTGGTCAGCCCCTGCAGGGCGTCCGGCAGGGACTATGCAGGTGTTGAAAGAGACACCTCTGGCGGGGGAGGGCACCTGAGTGCCCAGATGGCCAGGGATCTCCAGAGACAGAGGCCAGAGTGGAATGAACCAATTGTCCACATCCTGTTTAAACTATTCAACATTCTTTCTTTTCTATTCCCATTGCTCAGCTGTATGATTTGATAGCTGATCAGTATTTATTTACTGAATGCCTACTGTGTGTCAGACACTTGGGCTTGCATTGAGGATAAGGACATAAAGGGAGTCCTGGTTTTCAAGTGCCATCACAACCTGCAGGACAGACAGAGAAGTAAACACAACCCCAGACACAGCCCAGGGTGTGTTTTCACACACTGACACAGACAAATGGCAAACTGTTGTGATTTCTCCCATCCTCACAAGAATTTGTTGCAACTCTTTGGCAAATTAATGAAATGCTTACAAACATAACTTCTATATCATAGTCACACAGTCATTTTAATGTATAAACAACATATTTTAGATGTTCTTCTTAAAAATAAAGAATTCCTGCAGTGACAACAGTTCTAACATATCAAATAGAATAATAAAGTCTTTTGTAGTTGAGAAAATAGAGAATGTGGATGAATCTCTGCAAATCTGCCACACTGCAGAGAGAAGGACCTGGTCCCTGGGAGGGCGCTAACACGGTGTAACACCTGGATGGAGAGGAAGCTCTGGGCACCAGAAGTGAGTAGGGGACCGGGCTTCAGAAAGTTCATGGGTTCCAGCCTTCTGAAGCTGCCATGGGGCCAGTCCTCCACCGCTTCTGATTCTAAATCAGAAAGGGAATGCTGTCAGTCCCTCACACTGTGGTACCAGAGAAATATTTAATTAAAGAACCATCCTGTGGAGGTTTTACCAATACGGATTGTCCTGCAGATGCCAGATGAAGAACCTGATGAGAGCCAGAGACTGATGCAGCGAGAAGCTGTGCCTGAGAGTAGCGCACATTAGACAGTGGAGTTCATCACAAAGGAAAGAAACCTTGTTCTTGAAGCTGTCATGGTGCCGTGTGACCATCCGGCTACCCCCAGGAGAGCCTCCCATCACTCTCAGAATGACGTGCACACGTGTGATGCAGGCTCTTGAGGCCCTACACGGAGGGAACAGCTGTGTCTCTGTCTGGGCCCTGAGCACTTTCCCGCCTCTCCACCCCAACACCCAGGGAACCTTGGGAGCGTTTTGCTTCTGTCCCTCTCCCCTCTACCTGGAAGGCTGGCTCCTGCGGTGGCCGTGGTCTTGGTCCACGCCTGTCTCTCAATGGATGTCTTCCCAAATGACTCAGATCTATGGCAGCCCCCCCTTACACCCCCGATACCCCGCTGATTCGCCGTCACTTCATTCTGTTCTACTTCTATCTAATATTTATGGAGAGATGAAAAATACTTCAGTCCTCTGTTCGAAGTCCACCTTTCCCTGTTAGAATGAGATGAACATCTTTCTGCATCTTACGCATGATGGATTCTGACCACAGAGCACTGAGCCACATGTGCAAAGAAAGCCTTTCCCAGCCGCCCTTCCAAGTGGACACCAGAGACACACACGCCTGTCCCTCCCATATGCCTCCTGCCTGCCACTCACCAACCACTGGCTTACAGTCCCTGCTGTGACTCTGTTGATATGTTAGGTGTCATCAAATCAACTTCCCATCTTTCTGGGGCTCACTGTCCTGCTGGAAGTTTATCCATGCTCTGGCTTTCCTGCCTATCCTCCTGTCCGGCCAGTCCTCCTTGCTGCCTGTGCTCCTGTCCTAACTGCTTACGACCGGCCTCTGTGTATTTCTCTGCTGCTTGCTGATCACTGGCCGGGGACTGGAAGGGCATGTTGATTTTTACTGAGCAGAAAGAAATGACTTGGCGGGAGAAATTCTGCCTGGCTGTCTCACATATCCTCCTGCATCCACGGGATACATAACTGACCTTTGGGGAAGTGCTTCTCAGAGAGGAGTGCAAACAACCAGCATCACAATCATCCAGGATATCTGTTACAATGGAGATTCCTGGGCCAGAATCTCTGGGGTGGCGCCCTGGAATGAGTTTTTATTTTTTAGAGACAGAGTTTTACTTTGTCACCTCGGTAGACTGACGTGATGTCACAGCTCATAGCAACCTCCAGCTCTTAGGCTCAGGTGATTCTCCTGCCTCAGCTTCCCGAGTAATTGGGACCCCATGCACCTGCCACAATGCATTGCTATTTTTTGTTGCAGTTTGGCTGGGGATGGGCTTGAACCTGCCACCCCTGGTATATGGGGCTGGTGCCCTACTCATTGAGCCACAGGTGCCAACTGGAATGAGTATTTTAAGCAGGGAGCCTGGATGATCAGGTGCACACAAATGGCTACATATGCTGTGTGGGCGCCTGACCTACTGTCTGTCTTCCTCCTGCCCTCCTGTTACTGTCTTCAACAACGTCCGTGTTGACTGGGCCAAAGACATGTTGCTAAAGATTCACCCATCCAAAAGTCAAATCCCTTCAGAGTCTGTATGACCTTATCCTGATGGAACAGCAAAAAGTGGCTCAGAAACCCATCTGAGCAGGGTCCTGAAGTGGCTGGAAGCTAGACCAGGCAGGTCCTAACAGATGTCAAAGCACAGGGATCATTTTCTAAGAGCCCATCTCAGCCACAGCCCTTTGCAGAGCTAATTCTCACTCATGCCCTGTTCATGTGCTTAGAATGTTTCATCATATCTATCTTAGAATAGTACGTTATCACTGGGTAAGTAGATAGCTACTTCAGCAGTGACCCTAGTGATAAGCGCTTTCCTGGGAAAGCTTCTGCTTAGCCAAGTTTAGAAGTTTAAAGTGCCTTTTAAGAGGGCTGAGGAGAGATTTAAGGTCTCCACCCTGTGGGGTTTGAGAAATCAGCAGAGGCCTCCAGTTGTATCAGCATTGTAATTAACATCTCATACCCCAGAAGACCAACTGTTGCCCAGACAGTATTCAGCAAGATATATATACTGCTTTGTTTTGTTGTTGTTGTTGTTGTTTTGTTTTTTAATTTCAACCTTTTCCCTATAGATTATTCTTTTCCTTTTCCCTTTCTTTTCTTTCCCTATTTTTCTAGTTTAAATACAACTTCCCATTGTTTCTTTTCTCAATAATTAGAACTTCATTTTTGCTAGTGTTTCTACCCCTATTATTTGTTTTTCCCCCAATTTTATCCTCTAAAGTTTTTGGTTTGCCTGTTTTGGTTTGATTTATAGCATTTTTGTCTTTCCTCTCTACTTGGTAAAGGTGGGGTACTGTGTCTGATCAGGCTAGCAAAGAGCTGCTGACCTCAAGGAAACCACCCAACCCAGCACCCCCAGAGCTTGGGTTTTTTTTTAAAGTTGGGTCAGAGTACCCTACTGTACACCTATATTGCTCTGTCTCCCTCTTTCTGTGCCTCTCTTCTTTTTGTCAATATGCCCTTTTACCCACCCCCTATCCTTTCTCTTTCTATCTTTCTTTCTTTCGTTCTTTCTTTCTTTCTTTTCTTTCTTTCTTTTATGCCCCTCACTCTTCAACCTTCTCATCCTTCTGGTCCTATACCAAAAGCACTCATTGAAACCCTAGTCCATAGGTATGGCAACATAAAGAGCAAGAGGAAGTGAAAGGAAAATTAGGGCAAGAAAACAGATAAAAGAAATCACTCATGAAGAAGAATCAGCAGAAAACTCCTGGCAACATGAAGAACCAGTCCAGAACAACCCCGCCAAGGGACCATGAGGTAGCTACTGCAGAGGATTCCACCTATAAAGAAATGTTAGGAATGACAGAAAGGGAATTTAGAATACACATGATGAAAACAATGAAGGAGATGATGGAAACAATGAAGGAAACTGCTGATAAAGTGGAAAATAACCAAAGGGAAATCCAAAAACAGAATCAAATAAGAGATGAATGATATGAAGAATATAGAAAGAATATAGCAGAGCTGAAGGAACTGAAGCAGTCAATTAGGGAACTTAAAGATGCAATAGAAAGTATCAGCAACAGATTAGACCATGCATAAGAAAGAATTTCAGAGGTAGAGGACAAAGTTTTTGAGATAACTCAGATAGTTAAAGAGGCAGAAGAGAGAGAAAGAAGAACGTTCACTGACAGAATTATGGGACTTTATGAAGTGTTCAAACATACAAGTTATAGGAATCCCAGAAGGGGAAGAAGAATGCCCCAGGGGAATGGAAGCCATACTAGAGAATATTATAAATGAAAATTTCCCAAGTATCACCAAAGATTCTGACACACTCCTTTCAGAGGGATATCAGGTCGCCTCAACTCTAATCGAGCTTCTCCAAGACACACTGTGATGAACCTGTCAAAGTCAAGACAAAAGAAAAGATTCTGCAAGCTGCCAGGAGTAAGCGCCAGTTGACCTACAGGGACAAATCCATCAGGGTGACTGCAGACTTCTCTAATGAAACTTTCCAAGCAAGAAGACAATGGTCATCTACCTTTAATCTACTTAAACAGAACAATATCCAACCCAGAATTCTATATCTTGCTAAGCTAAGCTTCAAAATTGACAGAGAAATCAAATCATTTACTGATATACAAACATTGAGGAAATTTGCCACAACAAGACCAGCTCTACAGGAAATACTTCAACCTGTTCTACACACTGACCATCACAATGGATCAGCAGCCAAGTAAGAACACAGCAATTAAAGGACAGAACCTAACTTCCACACTGATGCAAAAGATAAAACTAAGCAATGGACTCTCACAAAATAAGATGAATAGAATCTAACCACACTTATCAATTATCTCAATAAATGTTAATGGCTTGAATTCCCCACTGAAGAGGCATAGATTGGCTGACTAGATTAAAAAATACAAGCCATCCATTTTCTGTCTGCAGGAAACACACCTAGCTTCAAAAAACAAATTAAAACTCTGAGTCAAGGGTTGGAAGACAATTTTTAAGGCAAATGGAATTCAGAAGAAAAGAGGAGTTGCAATCTTATTTTCAGATACATGTGGATTTAAAGCAACTAAAGTAAAAAAAGGACAAAGATGGTCACTTTATATTGGTCAAGGGAAAAATACAACAAGAAGATGTTTCAGTTCTAAATATGTATGCACCCAATTTAAATGCTCCCAGATTCTTGAAACAGACCTTACTCAGTCTGAGCAATATAATATCTGATAATACCATAATAACAGGGGACTTTAACACTGTTCTTACAGAGCTAGACAGAAATTAAACAAAGATATAAGAGATTTAAATGAGACCATAGAACAACTGTGCTCAATAGATGTACATAGAACACTCCATCCCAAAGATAAGGAATATACATTCTTTTCATCATCCCATGGAACTTTCTCCAAAATTGATCATATCCAAGGACACAAAACAAATATCAACAAAATAAAAAGAATTGAAATTTTACCTTGTATCTTCTCAGACCATAAGGCACTAAAGGTGGAACTCAACTCTAACAAAAACATTCAACTCCACACAAAGGCATGGAAATTAAACAAACTTCTGTTGAATGGCAGATGGGTGCAGGACGAAATAAAACAGGACATCATTAACTTCCTTGAACATAACAACAATGAAGACACAAGTTACCAAAACCTGTGGGATACTGCAAAAGCAGTTTTGAGAGGAAAATTTATCGCTTTAGATGCCTACATTTGAAAAACAAAAAGCGCATCAACAATCTCACAAGCCATCTTATGGAATTGGAAAAAGAAGAACAATCTAAGCCTAAACTCAGTAGAAGAAAAGAAATATCCAAAATCAAATCAGAGATCAATGAAATTGAAAACAAAAGAATCATTCAGAAAATTAATGAAACAAGGAGTTGGTTTTTTGAAAAAATAAATAAAATAGATAAACCATTGGCCAGACTAACGAGAAATAGAAAAGTAAAATCTCTAGTAACCTCAATCAGAAATGATAAAGGGGAAATAACAACTGATGCCACAGAGATACAAGAGATCATCTCTGAATACTGTAAGGAACTCTTTGCCCAGAAATTTGACAATGTGAAGGAAATGGATCAATATTTGGAATCACACCCTCTCCCTAGACTCAGCCAGGAAGAAATAGAGCTCCTGAACAAATCAATTTCAAGCACTGAGATTAAAGAAACAATAAAAAAGCTTCCAACAAAAAATGCCGTGGTCCAGATGGCTTCACACCAGAATTCTATCAAACCTTCAAGGAAGAGCTTATTCCTGTACTGCAGAAATTATTCCAAAAAATTGAGGAGGAAGGAATCTTCCCCCAACATGTTCTATGAAGCAAACATCACCCTGATACCAAAACCAGGAAAAATACCCAACTAAAAAGGAGAATTTCAGACCAATCTCACTCATGAATATAGATGCAAAAATTCTCAACAAAATCCTAGCCAATAGATTACAGCTTATCATCAAAAAAGTTATACATCATGATCAAGTAGGTTTCATCCCAGGGATGCAAGGCTGGTTTAACATACACAAGTTCATAAACGTTATCCACCATATTAACAGAGGCAAAAATAAAGACCATATGATCCTCTCAATAGATGCAGAAAAAGCATTCGATAAAATCCAGCATCCTTCTCTAATTAGAACACTGAAGAGTCTAGGCATAGGCGGCACATTTCTAAAACTGATTGAAGCTATCTATGACAAAGCCACAGCTAATATTTTACTGAATGGAGTAAAACTGAAAGCTTTTCCTCTTAGAACTGGAACCAGACAAGGTTGTCCTCTGTCACCTTTACTATTCAACATAGTGCTGGAAGTTCTAGCCAATACAATTAGACAAGACAAGGAAATAAAGGGAATCCAAATGGGATCAGAGGAGGTCAAACTCTCCCTCTTTGCTGATGACATGATTTTATACTTAGAGAATCCCAAAGACTCAACCACAAGACTCCTGGAAGTCATCAAAATATACAGTAATGTTTCAGGATATATAAAATCAATGGCCACAAGTCAGGAGCCTTTGTATACATCAATAACAGTCAAGATGAGAAGCTAATTAAGGACATAACTTCATCATAGTTTCAAAGAAAATGAAATACCTAGGAATATACCTAACAAAGGAGGTGAAGGACCTCTATAAAGAAAATTATGAAATCTTCAGAAAGGAAATAGCAAAGGATATTAACAAATGGAAGAACATATCATGCTCATGGCTGGGAAGAATTAATATTGTTAAAATGTCTATACTTCCCAAAGCAATCTACCTATTCAATGCCATTCCTATCAAAATACCAACATTGTACTTTCAAGATTTGGAAAAAATGATTCTACGTTTTGTATGGAACCAGAAAAAGTCCTGTATAGCTAAGGCAGTTCTTAGTAATAAAAATAAAGCTGGGGGCATCACTATACCAGATTTTAGGCTGTACTACAAAGCCATAGTGGTCAAGACAGCATGGTACTGGCACAAAAATAGAGACAGACATTTGGAATTGAATAGAAAACCAGGAAGTGAAATTAACATCTTACAACCACCTAATCTTTGATAAACCAAACAAGAACATACCTTGGGGGAAAGACTCCCTATTCAATAAATGGTGTTGTGAGAACTGGATATCCACACATAAAAGACTGAAACTGGACCCACACCTTTCTCCACTCACAAACATTGATTCAAGACGATTAAAGGACTTAAATTTAAGGCATGAAACAATAAAAATCCTCAAAGAAAGCATAGGAAAAACACTGGAAGATATTGGCCTGGGGAAAGACTTCATGAAGAAGACTGCCATGGCAATTGCAAAAACAACAAAAATAAACAAATGGGACTGAAAAGCTTCTGTATAGCTAAGGAGACAACCACCAAAGCAACGAGACAACCTACACAATGGGAAAGGATATTTGCATATTTTGAATCAGACAAAAGCTTGATAACTAGGATCTATAGAGAACTCAAATTAATCCACATGAAAAAAGCCAACAATTCCATATATCAATGGGCAAGAGACATGAATAGAACCTTCTCTAAAGAAGACAGACGAATGGCTAACAAACATAGGAAAAAATGCTCATCATCCCTATCTATTAGAGAAATGCAAATCAAAACCACCCAGAGAT
Source organism: Nycticebus coucang (assembly GCF_027406575.1). Classification (NCBI taxonomy): domain Eukaryota; kingdom Metazoa; phylum Chordata; class Mammalia; order Primates; family Lorisidae; genus Nycticebus; species Nycticebus coucang. The sequence goes on along the minus strand of NC_069795.1, from coordinate 5,866,255 downwards.
ACCACCTAACCCCAGTGAGAATGGCCCACATCACAAAATCTCAAAACTGTAGATGCTGGCGTGGATCTGGAGAGAAGGGAACACTTTTATACTGCTCGTGGGACTGCAAACTAGTACAACCCTTTTGGAAGGAAGTATGGAGAAACCTCAAAGCACTCAAGCTAGACCTCCCATTTGATCCTGCAATCCCATTACTGGGCATTTACCCAGAAGGAAAAATTCCTCTTATCATAAGGACATTTGCATTAGACTGTTTATTGCAGCTCAATTTACAATCGCCAAAATGTGGAAACAGCCTAAATGCCCACCAACCCAGGAATGGATTAACAAGCTGTGGTATATGTACACCATGGAAACTATTCAGCTATTAAAAAAAATGGAGACTTTACATCCTTCGTATTACCTGGATGGAAGTGGAAGACATTATTCTTAGTAAAGCATCACAAGAATGGAGAAGCATGAATCCTATGTACTCAATTTTGATTATGAGGACAATTAATGACAATTAAGGTCACGGTGGGGGATGGGGAAGGGGAGAGCAGAGAGAGGGAAGGAGGGAGGGGTGGGGACTTTGGTGTGCCACACCTTTTGGGGGCAAGACGCGATTTCAAGAGGGACATTTCCTAACAAATGCAATCAGTGTAACTTGGTTTATTGTACCCTCAATGAATCCCCAACAATAATAATAATAAAAAAGAATGGTGTGTTATTATTAGGAACATAAAACATTATAATGTTAAAAATTTGTCTTCATAAATTCTAGCTTGTCATCAAGGAGGAAGGAGGTGAGGTTAGTAAATAGGAAGAAGTCAAAACATTCTTTAGCATGTTTTAAAAGCATTTTCCAGGCCTTTTTGCCTACTTGCCGTGACAACGGGGTCCGTTCCCTGCCTATGGCAAATGCACCTTGCTGTATAAACCTGTATCTTGCTCTGTAAGCCTATCTTTTTCTTCCTCAATAAACTTTGTTTTATGCTTGCCTTAAATTGTTTTTAAATGAATTTTAATACTTGTTAAAATTATTTTCTGTATGTTACAATGTCATTTAGTAAGCAACCAGTTTGTTTCAGGAAGCCCATTGTATTACACAGTGAGCTTCACAAGCTAGAATTTATGAAGACAAATTTTTAACATTTTAATGTTTATGTTCCTAATGATAACACACTATTCTAAGAACCTGAATTTTTGCAAAGAAAGTCAGTAGAGGTTCGATAGCTAGACATCAAAGCTTCCAAAACGATAATAATCAGGGTATCAATTTCTCACTCTTTAAAGAGATTTAGGAATAATTTCAATTATGGAAAACAAGAATGTCTAATTATTAAGCTCTACACAGATACTGAGGGATTTAACTTCATCGCAGTAATTAATTTCCATGTATTATGCATGCAAATAGATTAATACACAAATTAATCTAGACTAATATTTGCATATTAATATTTGCAAAAATAATCTCCAGATTAGATGGACTATAATTAATCTCTAGATTAATATTTACATATTAATATTTGTAAAAAATAATCTCCAGATTAGCTGGAACTATAATTTTTCTCAAATAGTGTGTTCAAGGGGAAAATCATAAACTTTGAGCACAGGCAGACCTACAGCTGACTCTTGGTTTCACTGCTTACATATATGTACATCTTTGGGCTGCTTCCCTGACCTTTCTGAGACTCAGTTTCACATCTTTAAAACATATCTACTTTATGAACACACATCGTATTGGGTCGTTGCAAAGAATATATATAGGACGTGGTCTTTCTGCTTCAGTACTGGCACACATGAGGCACACACTAATGTTAAATACCTTCTCCTTTTCCTATGTTACCCACATTAAAAAAAAAATAAAATTGACTTGAAATTCCTAGCACTTTTCATAATACGCCAATACCAAGAGTTATTGACTTCACCTGACATAATTTTAATCGCAGCTAAGATCAGACAATAAAAACTCATCATCCCAATTACAAACATTATAGTACCTATTTGTTTCTTAGGCACAGGCCTGAAAAGCCCCTCATTTTTGTTTGACAGAGACAGAATGTTAATATGTCTTTGGCATTGATAACACCCACACATTTTAAATGTTGACCACTCACTTGTTCCCGGCCGAGCATCTGAAACATCCACTAAGGGCCCAGTGGCCTGAGACACAGATTGGTAATGGACCGTGTGGGTCACTGTCAGGGACTTTTGCTTCGCTGCCTCTCCAAAGTCAGCATCCGTTAACAGGACCGTGGAGCGGTCATCTGCAGAACAGGCAGACACAGAACAAACACGATTATCCCCTTTGAGTTACTGCTCATGACAACAGCAGTAAGGGCCTCCTTGAAAGCAACAAAGATGACTCCAAGTTCAAGGCTGCCTCAGTGTTACCCTAGAGTGTGAGAAACAGAGGCCGATGCGTAGTGTGGACGTCTGGAGCATGGGCTGGGAATGGTGGTGGACGTGAAGAGAAGGCACTCTGCTCTCTGGGCTCGGTCTCTTGTCATTAAGCAAACATTGATCTGAGGAGCCTTCTTGTGGTACTGCCCTTTAATAGAGCTTTGGATTTATGTGTTTGTCAAAAGCTCATCTGAGACATAGTCACCCCTCAGTGACAAGGCTGCCAATCAAAATGGGTCCCTGTTTGCAGCTGTGGGATGACGCCACTGCAGAGAGCTCCATACTGGGCTGGGCTCTCATTCTGAACTTGGCACATGTTTGGAGGGAACAAAAATAACGGAAGAGAAAAGCCCATTTTCCAGTACCAATTCCTCTCTGAGTGTTCCTTTTCTTCCCAGCTCTCACGAGCTCCCATCTCTCTCTGGAGCATCTCTCAATTGACTTCTCCTAAGATGACCCCCCTGTCAGATTTCCAAGGCCTGAGTAGGGCAGGCCCCTGAAGGTGGGAGAGGCGGGAGTCTGGGTTCAGGTGGAGTCTGAGCATTTTCGTGCTGGGGGAAGGAGCAGCTGCTTGAGCAATGCCATTATTTGGCTGTCAGGATTTTCTTTTTTTTTGATGTTCTACAAATTTGTTTTTATTTATTTATTTTTTTATTGTTAAATCATAGCTGTGTACATTAGTGCAATCAAGAGGTACATGTGCTGGTTTCATATACAATCTGAAACATTCTCATCAAACTGTTCACCGTAGCCTTCATGGCATTTTCTTAGTTATTGTATGTAGACATTTGTATTCTGCCTTTAGTGAGTTTCGCCTGTACCCATTCTAAGATGCACCGTACGGTGCTGTCAGGATTTTCATTACTTTGTTGTGATACTTTTCAGTTTTGTCAGAGCTTTTTGACTCCAAAGGAAACTTTGGTTAGCATACACGGGGTTTTCCTAAATTTACAAGGACTGCAGCCAGATTGCTGTCCCCTGTGTGTATCAGCCAGCAGGACCATGCTACAGCCTGCCCTGACCCCACCACAGGGATGTGAAAGTCGTAAACAGCCGGTGAGGCTGCTGTTCCCAAAAAAGGCTCTGAACAGAATGAACCCTACACAATCCAATTACTCAAGCTCTGGCAGAAAGGAAAGCCTCTTGAAGTCAGAATAAAATTTCTTGGCAGAGAAATAGGGAGATGGCTGCCAAGATGTCTGCCAGCCTCCCAGAGCCCAGCATGGGCTGCAGTGCAGGTTGGCACCACGGTGGGCACTGGGGCTTGGCTTGGAGGTCCAGCCCTTCAGCCGTCACTTGACCCCTTAGAGAGGGTCTTCCTCTCTACAGTTTCTTGTGATGGACCAGGGGCCGCACGTCCACACTTGTCTTTCACTAATAACGTGGGTGCGCTGCAGTTTCTAGAAGGCAGTCCCGCGAGAGCGCACCAGCTGACCTGAGGGCCGGGTTATGCACTTTCTCTGGGAAATTCAGCTGTCAGCTGGTGAGGGGAGCCCTTCATTCTGGCTGAGATTAATGGCCCTCTAATATTGGATTCTTATAGTCAGAGCCCAGAGTGTTTCAAAGCACTACAGTTCAGCTTCCCCAATAATTAGAAAATGCCATTAAGCAACTGTCAGGAGTCACCAGGGGGTAAATCACTCTTGGTGGGGGATGGTCCTGCATGGACTGTGGTGCATTTGCCACTGACAGTCATTGTTCTGTACAGAAATGACTGACAGGCTTTCTCTGGTCTTAAGCCAGCAAGGACCAGGTCCTGGCAGCACCACTCACAGATTCCATCCAAGTGTCTATTTTAAGAGCTTTCTATAGAATTATGAGAAAATCTAATGAATGGAATTTATTTATTTTTTTAAAGAGAATTTTATTTTATTTGAATTAATTAATTAATTAATTAATTAAAATTTTGAGACAGACTCTCACTATGTTGCCCCCAGTAGAGTGCTGTAGCATCACAGCTCGCAACAACCTCAAACTCTTGGGCTTAAGCCATTCTCTTGCCTCAGCCTCCCAAGTAGCTGGGACTACAGGCGCTTGCCACAATGCCCAGCTATTTTTTGGTTGCAGTTGTCATTGTCGTTTAGCTGGCCCAGCCTGGGCTCGAACCCGCCAGGCTCGGTGCATGTGGCTGGTGCTGTAACTACTGTGCTATAGGCGTCGCACCTAATGAATGGCATGTCGCAAATATGGTAACTATGTTATGGTGGGACCATCGTGGTTCCAATGTTACCTCCACAAATTACCTGACCTCTACATCTCAGTGGCCAAAGTAACAAACTTGTCACATGTTGCTTAGAAGGGTTAAATTAAATCACAAGCTCAAAGCTTTGGCTTATAACAGCACACGGTTAAAGGAATTCCATTTTGATTTTTGAGCTTATGTTTCAATGCCCAATCTACTGAGCGAAATAAAGGATTCCAGGCCTACCTCTGAATATGAAAAGGTATTCAAAAGAGCTAGTTAATGAAATCCTGTGCATTTGAGGGCAGGCTGTGCCTTCTCACACAATGTGGGTGCTAAGTATTGAACTGAAATCAGTAGATTGGGGGGACATTGGACTTGATCAGCCTTTCCCTAGGTGCTTCTATGCTTGTACCAAATGTGAACCCACCAGGGCAGCCCAGGCTTTAGAATTTAGGATCCATAAGGCTAAGTCGTCTCCACTGGCAGGTGGAGCAGGAGAGGAGGAGGCCCTCTGCCCAGATGGCCTCTTGCTCCCAGCAGAAGGGGGCTGGGGTGTGTGGTGGAGTCAGGGGTTTTATCCAGACCACCGGAAAGGGGTTGCCCAGGACAGGATGGGGTCAGCAAACACCTTCCAAAACAAAAATAGAGAACTTTGAAAAGAGGCAGCTCAAGAACCTACTACAGAGTATGTTTCCACAGATACTGGAAAGTTCAGGGTACTTTTGAGGCAAGGCATTCTTGGAAGTAGCCTGCTGGTGTGGAAGCAGGTGGCGATGGGGGGTGATGGCATGGCAGTGAAGCAGGTGGCCGGATGGGACCCTGGCTCTGCTCCTGTCTGTGTGACCTTGGCAAGCTACACAAATCTCTCTACATCTCAGTTACAAAAATAGTCCCTTTTTCATATGTTAAATAAAATAATGCACACGAAAGTGCTTGTGAAAGCGTGCGGCATTTTGAGAGCTATGGAGAAATGTTAGCTATTATTCTGCTTATTATTGCAATGAAAACATAAAGTCTCTGTTTCTGGAATAGATGTGGAACAGGGCCTTTGAGTGAGAAGAGCCTGGCTGGAGTCAAGTCCCCTGGGTTCTGGGTGAATGAGCCACAAAATCTCTCAAGGGCTTCTCTAAAACAGTGAAACCAGTGCGCTGGGTGTTTCCCCAAGTGCTATGAAGGACAGGTTCCCAGGATGTTTATGTGGTGCCAGGATGGAGGGAGGATGCTCTGTACAATGGCATCTGGTTAAGGCTGGCTTAAGCAGAGTTGTGAGGAGAGCAGAGAGTAGATTTTCAACCTGTGCAGCCCTCTGGGTTTCTGAGCATTTGTCACAGATGTTATCTTTGCAGGGGCATCAACAAGCCTCCCCAGAAAAGACTCAAAGTGGCTTAGAGTTGGGGACCTCCTGTCCCAGATGACCGCCAAGCTGTATGTAAGTGAAACCTGTAATAAGTACATTTTCAAGTACTTATTATTCTCCACAATAGCAGCTCTCTGCCTTCTAACTTCTGTACTCACATAGCACTCGAGACAATTGCCCGTGCAGTATTTCCCACGCCCTAGGGCTGGGGCTGAGAAGGCACGTCCATGGAAGCCACATTGCACTGTGTAGCAAGGGGCACCTTACCGATGGTCTCCATGGTGTCTCTCTCTTCGATCAGAAGCTGAGCTCTCGGGATGTCGATGTGCATCCTCAGGGTCTGTTGCTGCTTGCTCAAGGTGTCTGAAGTCCGAGTATTCTTACTGGGGATGAGATCGGGGACCCGTTAACAAACACAGCTCAATGCGACCTTGTGCCAACTTCCTTTATCCTCTAATAGTACAAATTCCTGGGGACGAGGGCAAGGGGAAGGTACATGATACGAAATTTTTTTTCTTTAATTCAAATGCTATTTATTAATATTATATTTCATCAGAATGGGGAGGTTAAGAAAATACAAATTATTAATGGCGATTGATTCCATACCAGTAGAACCTTTAAAAGTGCCCCATTTCTTGTGTTAAAGCTGGATGGAACAAATGAAAAGTGATTTCAAAACCAGCAATATTTTTATTTGTCGATGGGAGACACTGCAAGCCATGACAGGAAGAAATCAGAGGCGCCGGCTGTTCATTGGATGGGGTTTTACTAATGGATTTGCATTTATATCTGGTGCTGTTTTATTTTTGTTTCAGTAACAAATCACAGACCTTGTTAGCTTCCCTGACATTAATTTTGTTTTCTTAACTGGTAGTGCATTTCAGAAAAGGAAAAACAAAAGCAATTACTGTAATAATTTTATCTCAAAATTTGTGTACCAGAAAATTGCTCTTAGAGTGAGCTGTTCTCTCAATGTAAATGAAAATAGGTAGTAAACCGCATGGAATAATCATATCCAGTTATAGCCTGCAGTAAAAGCAAAATCTCCACAGTGCACAAAAATCTTAAAAGTCAATAAAAGCCTCAATTAGCAATCCATGTTAGAAGGAGAGTTGTTCAGTATTTACAGAATTATAAGAGCTTACTAAATGTTAAAAGGACGTTGACAGAAACATCCTCTTGGAAGCAGCCGTCAGATATTTTAATCAATGACATAATCTATGGCGTCTATAAATCCAGCTCAACAATTGTCCACATCTGCATTTTTTTTTTTAGAGAAAACATTTTAATAAAACTTTATAATTTGACTCACAGTTCCTTGAGTCATTAGTGCTCACTCTTAGATAAACGAGATTGGTGAGTATCAGTTAATAACCCGAACACTTGTGGGGCCTTTTTACCTCACTGAAAGCTGATTAGATTTTTTTTTTGTTTTTTATTAAATCATAGCTGTGTACATTAATGCGATCATGGGGCACCATACACTGGTTTTATAGACCATTTGACATTTTCATCACACTGGTTAACATAGCCTTCCTGGCATTTTCTTAGTTATTGTGTTAAGACATTTACATTCTACATTTACTAAGTTTCACATGTACCCTTGTAAGATGCACCGCAGGTGTAATCCCACCAATCACCCTCCCTCCACCATCCTCCCCCTCCCTCCCCTCCCTCTCCCCTTCCCCATATTCTTAGGTTATAACTGGGTTTTGAGGAAGATTTCTGGAGCCTAGTTCACTCCATGATGGTTGACTTCTGTGTTAGTTACTTCTGACAGAGAACAAGAAAGGGCGTATGCATGCTACGTCTGAGATACTTCCCCTCCAGCCCAGCATTCCCACGGAGCCCCAGCCGCTGCCCTGCAGCTCTGTCTTTGTCAACGAGGACTTGTTCACCCAGTCTCAGACTCAACAATACTAAGGACAAGTTCACTCAAGTATTTCTAGATGTCTGCCTAGGGAAGCCCGGGCTTGCTCTTCATTTGAACATAACGAACACATCCTATGAAAAAGACGACTTCTGAGAGGTGCAACATTTCCTGCTTAGAAGTTCACCTTGAACCAGATTTCTTGCTCTGCAGACAAGTAACTGGGTTATGGACCTAGATCATGCTAATTACGCAGAATCCCAATTCAAACGTTTTGGCCTGATTTTTTTCCCACAGGGTCTCCATACTTGCTCAAATTACTAACTTAACTAACTTATTTTGTTTGTGGTGAAAAACAAAAAGAAAAGAGAAGAATGCAAAAATTCAAATACTCATGTAAAAGGAAGACCATTTGGGGGGCTCAGGGGTCTGCATTGACGTCATTTATGATGAGTTGCATTTCCACAAAAACATATGGGGAACTACTCCTCTGTGAATATCTGAAAGATCTGTTTAGAAACTTCACTAGGGACTTGGGCTTGTCCCTGCACCAAAAATAGAAGTGTGAGCTAGTTCTCCTGCTCGTCATGAATAGTTATGAGGCAGCCAGCGGCTGCTCCATTAAATAGCAATGAGCACCAAGTGCTGGCTACACTTCAACAACATTGAGGGGTCTGCTTGCAGGCCGCTGCAGGAAGCAAGGTAAATGCTGCCCGCTGACCACTGCAACTGGCTCCGCATTCACACTACGACGAAACCTTGCCACCTGGTACAATCAAAGCTGGAGGTGCCTTTCTCCTGCTCCTTGAAAGATCACAGGAAAACGGCCTAATATATCTTGAGGTTCAAGGGCTCATTTTTCTTCCCTCCCATCACATTTGTTGTTCTGTTTACTTAGAACATCCTCCCCCACTGTTCCCTAAAGCCCCGTGGCGGGTCCTGTCCTTCTGGCCAGGCCAAACTCAGATCCACCCTTCAATGGAGCCAGGTCACGCCTGTCCCCATTCTGCGCTAATTTTTCCTCCTTGGCACTTAATTATTCTTTAGCATATATTGAATCCATTAGACGCATTTGGTGCTGAATCTTATTCACTGTCTATCTTTCTCACTGGAACATACACTCCACAGGGGCTTTCTTCATCTGTTCTGCTTCTGGTATGTCCATAGAACAGCATGAGACCACAGTTGGTGCTCACTAAATACAGTATTTGTTAAATGAATCATGTTATTTGGGAGGTAAGATGTGAGCTGAGTGGCATGTCCTGAAAGGCTTTGCTTCGGGACAGTGGTATCCTTCTCATTCTAAAAGGGTGGAGGTCCAAAATAAGCTGTTTCATTATATTAATATTTGCTGCCATAGTTGATAATAGATTGTTATATACACGTGCTCTGAGCCAAAAGGCCGAGAAACAATGATTGATTGTTACATAAAGGATGATTCTCTGTTATTAGAATAGCAGTAGACATTCTAAAAAGTTGTTTGAAGAAACCTCATTTGTGACCCTGAAAAAGAGTCTGAATGTTTCACTGTGGAAGCAAAATTGCATCTTTTGTATAGTATAGGATCATGCTAAATATATTAGTTATTAGTAAAATGTAATCTTGGACCATCCACTTGCCATCTGCTTGTCTGATTAAAATAGAGGAAGGGAGAGTGGAGGGTAGTTTACAAGGCAGAGAGTTTCCCAGCTCAGCCACTCGCATCACTGCAACTCTTCAAATCTTAATATTACCTTAATGTTTGTGGGGGAAAGAAACCAACAGTCCCTTTACCCCCAGACACCATACAGAACCTTCCTTAGTGTAGAATAACAGTCAGACTGTTAGGAACATAGCTTGTTCTAACACTCAAGTGAATATGTTTTATTATGTGTATTTAAAAAATGTGAAGAAGAAAACAGGAGTCTTAGAATTGACAAAATTTAGCTTAAAGGCAGAACCCTGGCCTTGTAACATCTGCTTTAAATGAATGATTTTAAAATAGCATTTTGTTACTTTTTAGTATCCTTAAGAAAGGTGTGCCTAAATTTGCAAGCCAGAAATCTTACTGGCCAAAACCCAAAGATGTTCCAATTGAAATTAATTTTTAAAAAATCTGCCTTTAATTTCTCATTAAAAAAAAAAGAACATTATAAAAGCCAAAGCAACTTCTCCATTTGAATCGTTCTCTGCTTAAAACCAGCTCTCTTACTAATTCCTAATTCTTGGACCTTAAACAAGTGTTGGTTAGACTTTTAGAGCAAGCCACTCTCACCTCTTATGAGGCTAGTATGACATTTTAAAATAACAAGCTTGTCTTGACATATAAGAACAATCATTCTATCTGGGAGTGGTGATGCAGGCTCTCTCCTCTCTGGGGCCATCTGCTTCCATGAGGGGTGGATATCACATGAAGCATAGTGATGGGACGGGGTCCAGTGACGGGTCCTCTGGGGCCCAGGCCGTCTGTGTCCTGTGGTCCCAGGGGCCTTCCTGGCCTGGAACGGCTAATCCTGCCGCAATGTGCTGATACTTCTTGGTGGAACACGGTTGGAAAATAAATGTTACTTCCACCTCGATCGATCACAGAACAATAAAGATAGGAACAGTTTTGATTTTCTTTCCTTTTCTTTGATTAAGGAAACAGTTCTGGAGGTCACATGGAACTCAGAACACAGGCTTGTGGTCCCATGTCCCCCTCATGTTACCAGACCACCAATTCCCAGGTTTCCAGAGAAAACAGAGCTGAGATCAGGGGCAGCAATTCAATATCCTTTTCTACGCCAATGGACATGACTTGCCTGGACCCCTGGGCACACTGGAAATACGGTCGATTCTGAATCGACCAGATGGTTGTTTGACCCATTCGTCTGCCAGAATGAGATTCAGTTGAACTTTCCTGAGTTGAATTAATCCCATACAAACCCACCTATTCGAGGAGCATGGGAACGCTCTTCCTTCTCAATCACCTTCACCTTTTGAAGGGAAAGCATATTCACTGTTTTAAGTGGTAGTGATTGCTGGTTTAACTGTTCCTGATTGGCAACTGTCAACCTCAAAGAGCAGGACTGACTCTGGCTCCCATCAATAGATGATGCTCAGGGGCAGCGATTGCTCTGGAGTAGAGGGTGCTTTCTAAGGCTTGGCTCAGGGGCTGATGAGGAGTAGGGACGCATTCTGGGATGTCAGGAGAAAGGGAAAGGGACTCATCCTCACTGAATAAATGCTGAGCACATTGGGAAAACTTACCCAAGGGTCTTGGCCTTGGGGCGAAGGTGTGGTAGGTGAGGAGGGGCAGGCAAGGTGGGAGGGAGTTCAGACTGGGGAGGGAGGGCTGGAGCAAAGCAGGGGGGCTTGCAAGCTCCCTGGTGTGGGGCTGCAGGAGCCCTGCTGGGTTACAAACTGGTGAAGTGGAACCAGGATGGGCAGGGGCCAGGCGCTGCTATGGTGAGCAAAAGTCATCCCCAGTCTCAAGGGGCCCTGTGTATGTCTCCAGCACTGCTGGGACACAGCTGTGGCCAGCTCCTTTCCAAGAGAAGTTGCAAAGCTAAATTTTTGTGAAATTGCCTCATTTGTAAGGTGATTAACTAATTCATGTTTTTAAAGCCTATGCAACAGGACCCAAGTGGCTCTTTCTTTTTTTCCAGTGAGGTATAAGCCTTTAATAAATTTAAAAGAACTGAAATAATATAAACTATGCCTTTTGGTCATAACAAAATTAAGGTAGAAATCAACAGAAAGAGAAAAGGAAAAAGTCAAAATACATGGAAATTATACAAAACACTTTGACCACATAATTTATTGGTCAAAGGGTAAGTTTCAAGTAGAAGTAAATTTTTAATTGAACAAAATGAAAATATAACATATCAAAATATATGGTGCTTAGAGGGAAAATTTACATTAAATGTTTATACCATCACTGCTATCAGGGTGATGCTGGCCTCGAAATAAGCTGGAATATTTTCCCTCTCCTCAAAGAGATTGTCTTAAATTGGTGTCATTTCTTCTTTAAATGTTAAGAATTTAAGAAAGTGAAACGAACTGGGTCTGGATATTCCTTTTTCAGAAGGTTTTTAAACTATAAATCCAGTTTTATGAACAGTTATAGGACTATTCAGATTATCTATTTCATCTGAGGTAAGTTTTGGTTAAGTTTAGGTTTTGAGGAATTGGAGCTGTAAGAAGTTCTTGATGAAGTCTCAAGTTTAGTTACTTCATTCTCATCAGCACCTTCAGCAACCCGGGCTCCGACAACACGCAAAGTCCACATCTTGCCTGGTTTCCTGATCGTGGCAGATGGTACCAACCTTCATCCAGCCACTCACGCCAAGTACATTCCACACTCACCTTGATCCCACCCTATCACTCACTGTTGTACCTGTGATCAACAATGTCTTAAAATACAGGCTGGCTGGACAGAGACAGCTGGGGGAATGGAATGCACCTGCCAGGGATATTTGGTGTCTGCATTGCGCTTCAGGATGTTGGGGGATGTGGAACGCAGGCCCTTTGTGAATAACACAGGAGGGCTAATTTTGAGTGTACAGATTGGGGAGGAAGGGCCTGCCGGCTGTGGTGAGATGGTCCCAGGAAGAGACCCATCCTCTTCCTCTCTCACACAAATCATCCTAAAATGACAGTGTCAAGTTCTCTGCCAGAGCCCTGACATTTTCCTTACTTATTTTTCACTTTTCATTTGATCATTACACTATGAAAGGCTTAAAATACAAACATAAGGATGAGGTAACATGACAGTCAATTAATCCATACGTGTAAATGCTTAATGTCAGACTGGTCTGGCTCTGCAGAGCAAGGAGGTTGGATGGCACAGGCATAAAGAAGCCACGTGTTTGGAGAGGAGACTGAGTGGAAAATGGTGTTTGGGGACACAGAAGGGACATACATCCTTCTCATCACATCCTTGCCTCTTACAGACCCAGTGACGTGCAAAGGTGGAGTTGTGAAGGGGCCTGTTGTCTTCTGTGGTTGTGAATATTCTCTTACTTATTCAAATGCCGTCACCCACTCATCTTCACAAGGAACACCTTGCAGGGTCCTCCTAATGGTGTGACGGGACCCCCAGGCAGTGCTGTGGGACTGGACAGGAGGCAGCCCATGGTGCCTGAGGAGCACAGCTTGTTTCCTTCTGTGGTTTTCTTTTAACTTGGCTACCCGTTGGAAGGCAGGCCCCACCTCACAAAGAGTATGTTTGGCTGGAAACAAAACTAAACCTGCTTACTTATAACGTGTCTCTCTCTTCCTGGGTTAAAGGAAACATACCCCTGGTTGAGCTCAGCCAATGAACCATCTACCGACGGCACATCTGAAAATACAAGCGCATCGTTCAGTGCCTACATCTATAATGGGGCAGCACGTGGCTACTTTGGAATGCAAATGGAAATTGCCAGAGAGAAAGAAGTGTTATCAGTCACAGAATGTCATCTTTAAAAATCAAAGAAACTACCAGGCAAGTTCACAATTGTTCTTTTACACATGATAGCTCGGTGTTCGCTCTTGTTCTTACCTCATGAGCATTTCAGCTAAACTCTTCGCATCTGGGGAAAGAAAGTTCATATTAGTACATGATAAATAACTCATTAACATCCACTCAGGCGTTTATGACAAAGATTCTTCAGTTAGATGACAACAGCCACTTTCAATTTTGATACCCAGACCACCACTAATAACCTAGAGGTTTATGGATTCCTTGTTTCTTCTACATGGGACTGTTTTTATATCTCCTTTTTAAATTACAAAAGATATCAGAACTTTTCTGTGGACATGAAATTCTCAGACCTTTATTAAAGATTTATTACAATTGATTTGTTAGTCACTTCTAGAACCTGATTTTATTTTCAGCAGTCTGAAAAGTGAACATTTTGAAAGTAAGTCATTTATGTCCTGCAACCTGCTCTTTTTTGTCATCGAGATATCAGAAATAAAAAGCTTACGACACTGGAAATGACTTACAAATGGCGTTACTATAGATCTCTGAGTACCGCAGGCTGATCGCTGCTTCTGGAAACTTAGTGTGTGTTTCAAATTCACAAATAAAATTGTAGTTTTTCTCTGAGGACATCGTTTACCAAGACCTGATTACTACTCCGGACAGAAGAACTCCTGCCTAAAAATGTTATAGAAAAAAAAAATCTACTTTTTTGGTGGCATTGTTTTGTAATTCTCATTTTCCTTAAAATATAATTTATTCTTTTCACACATTTTGTCCTGGAAAATGATTTTTTCCCTCTAGAACATGAAAGCCTTCTTTTTTTCCTTTTCATTGCTAAAAAGTCATGTTCATACGTATACAGTGCAGTGAACGGAGCTTTCTGGAAATGGCCTCAGCTAACCGCAGGACAGGCTCTGTAGTGACGACACACGTATGCTGGGGCATTTCCAGCTCCCTCTTTTGGGGGCTGACATTTAAATGTGGTCAATTTAGGCTGGGGAGCAGCTTCCTGTTACTGAGCAATGTGAGTGGTCACAGAAAAACCACCGGGGCTAGTGCCCCTTGAACCCAAGCTCAGTTCCTCAAGCCCGCTATGCCTGATCCCATGGCAAGCCCCCAATGGGGCCAGGCTCTGTGCACAGATGGGTTCAGTCTGGCCCACAGAATGGTCCTGTCTGCCCCATCCATGTGCAAATTGACAAGAGCAAAGCGGCACCAACTTCCAGCTCATGTCTGTACGTTTATCCTCAAAGACACAGCGAATAGAACACGTTTCCTGTGTCCCTGAGGGATTCGACAGTCACAGAGACCATCGATCTATATCCAACACCAGAAGCTTGGAATTAATCAGCTCCGTGTAACAAGCCAGCGGTGGCTGGTACAATACTCTAAACGAGAAGGGACAAACCCCAGGGGTTAAACATCTCACACTGACAGGGCTTCCTCACCCTCGGCTCGCGTCAGAACCCACTGCCTGCCTTACTTCGCCCATCTTGATCCGCCTTTTCCTGTGCTTGTTGCTACCAACAACTGAGGAACTGCAGGGCACCAAGCCGCCCACAGCCGGCCGCACAGCTCTGTGCAGACTCCCCGGGACTGTCACCAGCAGGTGTCTTCCCGGATTTCAGGCTCCCCAGAGGCTTGGGCGCCCAGAGCCACTTCAGACAACACTTCCTGGTACTTATCACTTCCTGGCCCTTCCCTTCTCTTTCAGTCTTAGCTCCTATGTCTTCCTTCTGATTTTGTCTGAAAATTTGAGAAAAATTGTATTAACAGGAATTCACTTCTTCTGTGAGTTCACCTTTGCACCAGCTGAGAAGCTGGGGTTTGGATGTGCAGGTGACAGCTGGGCGTGAGCGTGGAGCGGGTGGGTGACGGTTGAACACTCACTAGAAGTTTGGACTGTGCCCATGACAGTAGAACTGCTGTCCTAGGCCCCTTCCATATTAGCCTCTGCCAGGGAATTAGTGTGTCCATTTTAGAAACATAGCCATTGAGACCCAGAAACATCCAGCCCGTGGTTGCAGCCACATGGGCGTGCATAGCCCAACCCTTCACCACTCTCCTCAAGGCTCTTTATGCACAGAGAGGGCCAGAAGTCGCCTCCTCAGGGACGCCCAGGGACCCACAGTGGGTGCCGGGTGCCTGGGAGAGGTGATCTGAGGACAGCATCGTCTGAAAAGAGACACAAGACTGACCCTGCCATGAAGGCGTGTGGGGTGGGGGAGCTCAGACAGGATGTGCAGGCACCCACACAGGGCATCCATGTGCACTGGAATCGGGCGGCTCAGGAGGGAGCCAGCAGGTCAGTGCAGCTGGACAGGAAAGTCGCCAGGGTGGTGGCCCAGAAGATGGGGACATCTGGACACTTAAGAGCTAAGTAGATGTGACTTTTTATTTCTGGTCATGCTCTGAAAGCTTTTCCCTGGGCTAAGGGGAGGGGAGAAAGAGGAGCGCAGAGGTGAGGGGGTCCTTGGTAGCACCCATCAGGAGTGCTCAGGGTGGGCCTGAGGATGGGCACTTCATGACAGCTTCTTACAGGGCTCCAGGTGAGAGGCTGTGAGGGCTGGATTAGAGACTGGGAGCGTGAGGGTGACATTATAATGTGAGAAGGGTTGGGGGACAGGGAGTCCAGGAAATGGGCCTGGGATGTACAGAACGGGGGTGTCTGGTGGCACAAATAACAGGAATAGTAGTCTGGGAGGACACGGAAGCACGTTTGGGGAGAGCTGAGGTGTCTGGACTTTCAGTGATCTGTTCAGAGGCAGAGTGGGAATCATATTTGGGAGAGACACCAGGGCTGACACAGGCCTGGGCACACTGGGAGAGTGTAAAGAGGGGACAGCCAGATCGCACCCAGACACGCTTTTGTTTAGGGGTGGGAAGATGAGCTGGGACAAATTTAAGAAAAATTTTAAAGTCCTGGAGCCACAGAATCTTAAGCATAGTGAAGATGTTTCAGCTCAGCCTCCCGTGAATGCTGGAATCCCTTCTGCGGCGTCTCAGAGACACGTGAACTTGGGCTTTGTCTGCCCGGATCCAGAGCTGCGGCCCCCGGCCACTTCCCACGGTGTGGACACCAAGGGTGCACCTCCTCCCCCTCCGACACTGACCGGCCTTCAAGTCTGTGGGTCTCCCCATAACACGTCCCTGTGGGACTTTTGCTTTTTTTCCTCTCTCCTCAGTCCAAATCCATTAACTAGTCAACATCCCCCTCCCTGGTCTGGCCGAGCCCAGTCTCAGCTCGCTGAGTGATACCCACACTGGAGGAAGGGTGACAGATCTGAAACCCTCTTACGGAGTCACACCCGTACTTGGAGACCATCCAAAGGACTACACTACAACAGCGTTCGCCAGCACAGAGCCCGGCCTCCCGTGCAGGACCTAGCTGCCTTCCGGCTTTCCTGTCTCTCCCATGTGGCCTCTAAGCCTCTCTCGAGTATCCTGCACTTGCCACTTTCTGCAGAGACTGCATAGTTTTGCTCCCACGGGGCCCTTCACTGTGCCTGGCCCTGCATCTTGGCCCCTGCGCTGCTCCAGTGTGGCCCACCCAGCCGGCACTGTGCCGACGGCTCCAGGAGGCCTCTCTCATGGCCCCTTGGTTTTTATCTCCAGGCAAAGCCCAGTCCCTGGCACACAGTGAAGCCCCGCAAAGATTTCCTGAGGACACATGCAGTTGTGAGAAGCCCCTTCCTCCTCCTGTGTCGGAATCCTCCGACCACCTTCTGCCTGTACACGATGACAGCACCGCCCCGAGTCGCATTCCCACGTGGCTGCCACCCCCTTGCTTGGCCTCAGCTTCCTCTTTTCCAGGTTAAATTCTCCTCATGTGGCATTATTTCTAGGTAATTCCCTATTTGGGACTATCTTCTAGGAGAGGACGTGGTTTCTTATCTCTCTATTAACTGGGGCTGAGTGCAGAAGCTGCTAATGTGATTCTCTCCCAGTGCACCAGTGAGAGGTTGGTGCCCGTCAGAAGTCACATGTCACAGATGAATTTCTACAACTTACATAGAAGACTTCACAGCTACCCCTATTGCATTTTATCTTCTGGGTTCCAGCCTTTCAAAATCTCTTAAAATGTGGATTCTTTCCTCCAGTTCACTAGTTTTCCCACCTGGATGTATGTCACCTCCAAGCTCCCATCAGCCTGCCAGTGGTAGCCTGGCATACTCCCATCATTCAGCCCTGTCACAATGCAAATGGGATCCCCAGGCCTCTCATTGCTCACAAACTGTCCTTTCTGTAACCTAAACTAATTAATTTCAATCTGCAATGTTTAGGATCTATGCTTTTGGAAATGGGTGCAGAGTACGGATGCTCGACTTTCCATGGGGTTACATCCCCATAAACCAAACAAAAGTTGAATGTCTTACAAGCTGAAAATGCACTTCACACACCCAACCTGCCAGACATCATAGCCGAGCCTCACCTATTTTAAGTATGCTCAGAAAGAAGCACAATGTAGCACAGTAGTTTGGCAAAATTATCTCACACAAAGTCTACTTTATGATAAACTGTCAAATATCTCATGCAAGCTTATCACGTATCACATAACAACAGCCTGGGAGAAAAATCAAAATGCAAAATTCAAAGGCTGGCTTATATGGAATGTTGAAAAAAATCTTAAGTTGAACCATTGTATAAGTCTGGGACTATCTGTATAATCACTTTGTAATATGTCTAATTTGCCTTTGATTGTTCAAAGATTATTCACAAAAGTCCTGGGCTTACATCTGAAAAAAAAATTATTTGGGTTCCTAAGTTGTTCTCCTTCGGAGTCTTGGGACTGGAACCCCACAACCCTTTTCTGATCTTTCCAGACATGGTAGTGATGAGGCTCTTTCCCTTCTGGGAATCAGCATTTCTTGGTGCCTGCATTATGCTACTTATGCTTTGGAATATGTGTAATAGTCCTTTGCCACCATTGTTTGCAAAAAGCAACGTCTCCCTGGCTTTCGTGAGGCTGAGGGGGTTCTGGAAACATAAATCAATTTAAACTATCTGCTCTTATTTTTCAAACATCCTGAGTTTGACTCCTCCTTCCCATTTATTTCTTCTTTGTTTACCTTCCTTTCTCCCTCCCTCCCCTCTCCGTTACCTTTTTTTTTTGAGACAGTCTCACTTTTTCACCCTTGGGTAGAGTGCCATGACATCATAGCTCACAGCAACCTCATATTCTTGGTCTTAAGCGATTCTCTTGCCTCAGCCTCCCAAGTACCTGAAACTACAGGTGCCCACCACAACGCCGGCTATTTTGTTGTTGCAGTTGTCACTGTTGTTTTAGCAGGCCTGGGCCAGGTTTGAACCCACCAGCCTGGGTGCATGTGGCCGGCGCGCTACCCCCTGAGCTACGGGCTCCACCCCTTTTTATAATTCTTCGTCCTCATCTTCTGGTTGGGACAGCACTTTTCCTGGCACCCATCAGGTGAAGCAGATGTGGAGCTGCTCTCCCTTCCACCTGCCAAATGTCCCCATGAGAACATTTTCCCAAGCCGCGTTCTCCTTGCCCAAACACAAAACGTTGCCTGTCACATTTTTTTTTTTTCATAGATTCAAGAGCAGTCTTAAAGTTTGTGACATCTTTCTAAAGCCCCTTGCTGCTCCCAGGTGTCCGTCCTGGGCTCTGCATTCTTCCTTAAATCTGCTGGGTTGGGAAATGAAGGAAGCTGCTACTGGGCTGATCTAGTGATATGGAAATGAGGAAAGACAGCATTTGCTAATGCTCTGCATGCTGCAAAAAGGGCAAAGTGATGGCTGGAAGGAGAATGTGGTGATCATCTGTCTTCAGTGGGCAGTAGGGCTGGGACAGAGCATTTGGGAGTGGGGAGCGGTAATGTAGGTGGGCAGAGACTACTGTTTCAGGTCTTCAGTGGGGAAAAGAATTAGAGAACAGTAGGTACGCACAGGCAAGCCAGAAGGAAGGGGCAGGGGGAGGGGTGGTGAATATTGAAATAGAAAATGAATAAACCGAGTTTTGATGGACAAAGAATCATAAAGTAGCTATGGATAATATGTTAATACATCTTTTCATCCCATGTTTAATTGCTAAACCTTTTAAAGCAGTTGTTCTCAACCTTCCTAATGACATGAGCCTTTTATACAGTTCCTGTGGGTCGTGACTCACAGGTTGAGAACCACCGTTTTAAAGCTTGCTTCATGCTGATGGGATGGCCTGTGTCCTAATTGCATATTCCAAAGCCTGCAGAAGTGTCCTGGAAAGAGGACCGTGATCTTGGCTCCAGTCTGACTCTGCCCCAACTCACGTGATTTTAGACAAGGAGCTCAGTTACAGAGCCTTTCGGACCTTCAGTTTTCATGTCGGCAACATGTGGCCTTATGATGCCAAGTTCATACTCGACCTTTCTGCACAGCTATTGAGAAACTTAAATAAGACAGTGTAGAGTAAAGTGTTATGGAACAGGAAGAGGAGCAGAAAAAAAAAAAGTTGGTCCTCTGTAGATTAATACATGGTTCAATCAACTCTTGGGAAAGGCTGCTCCGGTTGGGTTAGGAGGACAACAGGTTGGTCTCGCCCTCTGCCTGTGTTCTTTCTGTGGACTGTTGCTCTCCTCTTGTGCTTGCCCATAGCACGAAGGTCCACATCAGCAAGGCAGTGCGTGCCGCACAATGGCACAGCGAGTCACTGGGCACTGCAGCTCTGCAAGTTCTGAGAGTCTGAATTGCCTTGATTTCACATGGGCAAAAGTTTCTTTTAAAAAGGAGTTTTAAAAAGGAGAGTCTTAGTTATAGCCACATGACTGTTTCTATGTCTGAATCTCTAGTTAGACGCAGTGGAATATGCTTCGTTGGCAGCTCCACTGGGCAGTCACTTGCCCACATCAACAAAAAAGACCATTTCGGGGGTGGCAGGCTTGACCTTGCTTCCCATCCAACGAGAGCTTTTATGTGCAGGCTCCCTCACGCAGTCTCTGCTTTTCTGCAGAATTGAAATAGATCTCATAAAGTAGCTATTTCTGTGAGCACTACACACCTGCATTTAAGTTTCTACAAGTTCCCAAATAGGACATCTGAGCGTCAGCAGGCTCAAATGAAGCTGATTGGCAAACCGTGGCAATATGTACATTCGAAAAGAGAAAGCCACATGCGTGTGACCTGAGAGAACTGTGAGTGCAAGCCAGGACCAAACACGCAGGCGAGGTGAGGGTCCAGGGCCGGGGCGGCACCGCGACTCCCTCCAGCCTCCCCTCCTTGCCCCAGCTCCCCCGGCAGCTCTTGACCTACGCCTGCCCTGGATTCCTTCACCCCCCCCTTCTCAGGTTCAGAAACATTTTTCTACTTAGTTCTACCACAAGAAATCTGGAGTTTTTTTTTTTGGCCAGGGCTGGGTTTGAACCCGCCACCTCTGGTATACGGGGCCGGCGCCCTACTCCTTTGAGCCACAGGCGCCGCCCAGAAATTTGGAGTTTTAAAAGAATAATTTTACTAAGAAACTAAAGCAGAAAGAAAGAGGGAAAAAAAGAGAGAGAGAGAAAGGGAGATAAAAGGGAGAGAAGGGAAGGAAGGAAAGAAGGCAGAAAGACAAAGCACTGAAGTAAAGCCTTTCAGAGGACCGGCTCGCAGAGCCTCCTCCACCACGGCCTGGGCCTCTCTCAGCTTGGCAGACGAAACTGTAGGGTGCATACGTCCGGTTTCTCCACTAAGGAACAAGACATTGATGAGGGCTCTACCCCTTAGTGCTGGGACATCTTCACTTCCTTGAGGCTGCCTCAAGGGTAAGTGTCATCAGGCTCTTAGATGTACATTGCTGCTTAGGTAAGTGAAGTTCAAGTTAGTTTTTGGTTTTACAAATGAGGAAAGCTCTGGGCTGGTTTGCAGAACAGCTAAATGGCAGGTTGGAACTTAAGCTGGTGATGACTCCTCACTGCTCACCCCTTGCAGGGCACCCACCTAGTGCCACAAGCCCAGATTCCCTCTGGGAATGGTCTTCTGGAGTTGATCAGTTGTATAATATTAATCCATTTAGAAGCATATTTAAAGTAACAAATACATTTCTGATCAAGGGAAGAGGGGCATTTTGTCACAGAATCGTGGTCGTATTTTGTATTACCCATTGATTTTTATCTCTGGCTTATTTAAAGTCTGGAACTTGGGGCTGGCACCGCCCATACTGAGTGGTACCATCAGAGGCTTGAACCTTCTTGAGTGAACTCATACTGAAGGAGGAGGCTTGTAGACACACTGGAGCTGATCACTTGATATGGGAACCATATTTTTATAAGATGGGGGCTTCTGGGCTCAGGCAGTGACTTGCCCTGTAGCCTTGAACTTCAAAAGATCTAGAATTTGGGTGGAAATGAGGGCATCTCTAAAAGCAAAATGCTTTTCAACTCCTGGATAAGGTTGTAGATTAAAAAAAAAAAATAGCACTTGCAGGCAATTTAGAGTTTATGAGGTCACTATGCTCTAAAATTAGTAAAGTACTTAGGAAGTAGGAATATAGGTTGGCTCAACTGCTTGAGTCCCATTTTCTTTTCTTTCTTTACGTTTTTTTTTTTAACATAAAAGAACATTACATTGTATTCACCCAGCTAGGATGCCCATCTATACAGTAAAATATCCTCTGCTTATAAACATTTTAGTAGTTTCTAGCAATCAATCAAGGTCAATCATATGAGGCTGACCTTATACAATCGTCCTAAAAACACCTTTTAGGGACCCCTACAATATTTTCTTATAATTCAAATTTTCTTCTTTCCATGTTTGATCCTGATAGGTGTTTGCTCAGGCAACATTGACACATTACTGGCAATATGGTCCTTGTCTTGGACAATCCAAATGTTGTGTGCCGAGGTTCTCCTTGTAAAGACTGCAAATGCATTTGAACTTCTAACACAGGCACAGAATCCCCACCCTGTGTGGGTCAGGCTGTAACTGGGTGATGCTGCCCACGAACTCTGGGACATGGAATAGACAAGAACCTTTAAATTCCGGGGCTGTAGTTCCCCTCCGTGAGTTGGAAGTATTTTATGTCATTAATGAACATTTCAGGGCTAAAGACAAAGACCCTTCTGGGCAAGGCCTGGCCTTTCCTTCATCCCCCTTTCCAGCCTCTGCCGCTGATTCTCTCCTTGTAGGACCACACTTCACACAGCTGCAGACAGATGAGTCTGCCCTTTGTGACCCTTGGCCCAGGGCCACTGCAGTGTCACCCTTTATAATTATGAAACAGGGTCTTAGAGATCTGTTTTCTTCCCTGGACCTAGCCAAGCCCTGGTGATAGAACAGAAATGGTTAATAATAAGCAAATGGTACTTTTGTTTTAAAAAGAAAACCTGGCCCATGGTAATCTACAATGCTTTGTTGAATCAAATTTATTTCAGTATGTCCGCATTGAGACTTGCCCTCAGGAAGAGGCATGACTTAACCCCCTTTGCATTCTTGTCGTCCTCTTTTCCGACTCTTGATGCACGCAGCCTTTATTGTGCACCTACACAATGCTCGGTGCACGGCAAGCTGCCTCTCTGGACTTCTCTGCTCCTAGCATCTCATGTGAGTGCTTCTTTTCTTTGCCACAGCACTTATTTTCTTCCTGCTGAAACCCTGTGTTGGCTCTACCCTTTCTCTGGCACAGAGAAAACAAAACACTTCTGGGACTGAAAGACCAGGTGCTTTCATGTGACGTATCACCTTTTTATCAAGCCCATCTATAGGACACTCACGTCTACAAGTGGAGATGCCAATGATTAAAATGCCAGTCCCTGGATGTCTCTTGGGCATAGCCCATGCTAAGCAAGCAACTAAATTACATGGAACTTCTGAGACTGAAAATAGAAGATGCTTGTGTCTTCCATCATTCTAAAGGAATCAGTAAGAGTCAGCAGCATCCTTAGCTAGGAATGCTCTTGGTAAGGAAAGGAAGCTTCCACTGCTTACGGTATGAGTAGGAAAAATGAAATGATATCTGGGGAGGAAGAGCAAGCAACAGGAGCCAGGTGAAAAAAGAAAGACAAATTTGGCAGAATGGGTAGACTGCTGGGAAGAACTGCCCGGAATGCTTAACCCATTTGCTGCCAAACTTTTGTAATGAAATAGAAATCATTAAGAAGAAAACTTAAAATCTTTAGTTTTAAGAGATGTTATATGGACAATCAAAGCCTTCTAAATGAAACTAGGTACATATAGTTGTCCAGATGTAATAAGGACACACCCTCTCGGCACCTCAGTAACAACTTCCCTTGACTCTGCTACCCCTGAGGAAGGATGGTGGTATTTCAGAGCGCACGTGGAGGGCACTCAACACAGTCCACTTCAGGCTGAACGTCTCTGCATGTCGGGCAGCGTGGTGCTCTGCAGGACTATTTTATTCAGCACTGAGGTAGCCCCCCTTTTTCTCTGCACTTGGGATCAATCCACCCTTGTTTTGTACTTATATAGAATTTGTTCAAAGCCCTATTTTAGCATTCACGGCATTTTTTTATTTTTGTCGTCGTTTTACCGGTAGGTAGCTGTTTATGGGCCGACTGCCTACCTGAAACCTAAAGTTTAGAAAACATCTTTTCATCTTTGAATATCAAACACCTCATTTGGCACTTAGGATATAGATATTCAATCAAGTAATGTCAGCAAAATTAAAAGATAATTGGTGAGCATCCTTGAGAAAGAATATATCAACGGGACTGATGGTTCATATGAATTATTGGGCTGCAGGAGATTTAGATAAATGGAATATTGATTATACATGGATGTAGCATACAGATGGAGGGCAATGAACTTCAAATATTTTAATCTGTTTGCAGAGTGAAAGCAAATTGATAGTAAAATGTGTTGGAGCCCCATAAGAAGGACTGCTTTAGATAACTAAAGATGGGGAATCCCACCACATCCACTGCTCTAACTGGAATACGGTCAAGTAGAGTATTTACAGAAGAGGTCAAGTTTTTCCAAATAGATCAGTGAAGTTTGGGCATATCGATACTCCATACAGTAGTGACATTAAAATGCAAGTACCTTGTATAATATACCCACTTTATAAAAAAAAAGTGTGTTAGTTATATTCTCGGCAAAGGGCAAAGGGCTCTGGCACATTTTTCCTGCACAGTTTCATGTTTAGAAGTCCTTGTTCACACATTGCGGAGAAGGGCCAGGGAAGGCTGCTGACCAGAGCCTGGGAATAGCCTCACCTTGCAGAGTGACACAGACCTGGACATTATACTCCTGGTGTCTGTTAACAGTGGATTTCATGTGGCCTGGGTTCACCATCTTCCATTACTTTTTTTCTTAGTTAGACTGAAACTCTTACACTGGGCTTCAGGTCACATTTCTTATTTGGGAAGCGTGTGTTATCTGCCTCTCAAAGCTTTACCAGGACCGTAAGCCCTCAATTTCCGCTTCCTGGCAATGAAAGAACTCTCATTCCCAGGGCAGATCTGACAGGTCTTTTCAGAGGAAGCCATCATTGGTAGCTTTGCTGGAATCACTGGAAATGAATGAGAGTGGGGCTGAAAAACCCATGTGAAATTACTTTTGGGTTGCCTACAGACAGCTAGGATTTAGGGACATCTGAGGGGTTGGCTTTCCTTCTACATCTGATTGATGGAGATGGGAAGGTTCTGCTGCTCTCCCCTGAGACTCTACCAGCCACTGAAGGACCACCAGGGACTCAGGCGGGGACTGTCTGGCTGGGGACCGTAGCAGGAGGCTGTGAACGGCTGGTCATGACCTACCTCTCAGCCTCTTCAGCCTCTGCTCCCGCCGCCGCCTCCGCAGGACCAGCAGGAGCACGGACAGCAGCGAGACCCCCACCAGGACGCAGGAGATGGTCACCAGCATCTTGAACCCCTCGTTGGTCGTCAGCCCTTCTTCGCTTTGGACGACTGACTTAATGAGTGGAGGAATTGTACCTGAAAGCAGGTACAATTAGATATTAGAAGACTATTAATGAAGATGGCATGGTGGCATTTTTAAGGATGACACTTACAACATAGTGCCCGTGAACTGAGGGTGCTGGAGGTGATGAGGAATGGATCTCTAGATTCTTGCTGATTTATTTTCTTGTTCATTCCCTCCCTTTGCCCTAACTTCCAATTTCCTCTACAGCATGGTACACCCTTGAAAGAGGTACATTCATTTTGCAATGTACTGCTGGGTGCGGGCACTTCAGAGCATGAAGCCCAGGCTCACTGCTCACAGAAGCCATATGCATCACCGGGAATTAAGTGGCTCCTCACTGTCACCACAGTACAATTGATAGAGACTATTTGAAAAATTGCACATCCAAAAAGGAACAATGTGTTTGGCAAATGGACAGAAGCGAGTCTGCAAGGGGAGCGCACCAGAGAGACTGCCTTAAAGAAGGTTACAACCCTTTTTACTTGGTTATCTAATTGCCTCTTGTCATAGGCGTAAGACCAAATCGACT
This sequence comes from Nycticebus coucang, assembly GCF_027406575.1. NCBI lineage: Eukaryota > Metazoa > Chordata > Mammalia > Primates > Lorisidae > Nycticebus > Nycticebus coucang. The sequence continues at coordinate 5,840,648 of NC_069795.1, read as the reverse complement.
TTAGAAGAGCTACAGACAACTATTCAGAGGGGACCAGTCTAGGTCTCTAAGGCAAACTACTTATCGACAGGGCACTGTTGCACATTGTCATGAAATCCAGATTATTTAGAATCACAAAGAAATACTGAAGGAAAATGAAGTCTGAACTATTTTAAGCTGCCTTCTATCAGATGCTGAGTACAATGGGTGCAGAGATTTCAACACATCCATTTTTTAAGGGGCAAGTATCTTGTCATCCTCCATTATGTAAGAGGCTCCATCCCACCATTTTTCCATGTAAAACAAGGGCCAGAAAGTCAGTGCTTTAGGAAAAAGAATGCAGAAAGAATGCAATTTCCCCCTGAGCAAAAATGATCTTCATCTTGCATTTAGTAAGTGGAGCAGGGGTAACAGAATCCCGAGTCCCTATCATCTCTGCTAAAGTCCAAAAGAACATGGTATTGTTTCAAATGTACAGTGTTTTTGCTGAAAACCCAAGTCTCAAAATGCTCGGGCACCCAGGTACAAGGCAGTGAAGGGGTGCCCCTGAGGAGGGCGCCACAAAACCAGGACAAGCACAGGCCTGGGCCGAGCTGCGAGGCTCAGGCATGGCAGGGGGCAGGGGCAGGAAAGGAAAAACTGGTGCCCAGTGGTGCAAGTGTGAGGCTACTGGCTGTGCTTGTTCACTCCAAAAAAAAAAAAAAAAAAAAAAAAAATCCTTTAGGCAGAGGTGACAAAAAACATTAAAGCTATCTGTCCATGAGATTGGTTCAAAGAAATCTGTAATCCCCCTCAAGGAGAGTGTAAATAGGCGTTCCTATTTCTTAGGGTCATAACATCATTTAAGATTTCAGAAGTTTAAATGTAGCTCATCACAGTTTGTGAGCCTGGGTAAGGTGAGAACATTATATAGTTTTTAGAGGACAAACTTTGAAATCTGCACAACACTTTGTAAGTTAGAATCACAGTTTCAAATGCTATACACAAGCAGTTTCTAATTAAATTATTAGCTGTGAGCACTTGAATCCAAGCACTCTGTCATCCGCACGTGTCCTAGAGGAGCTGTGGGTCAGCGTGTGCACATCAGAAGTCAGCCATCTGAAGTAAGAAATACACTTACTACCCAAATGCCTGCATGTTGACGGAGGACTCTGTCTGGTGAGTGTCAAAGTCCTTATTTTGCAAGGCCAGATAATGCCATGATTTTCAGGAGAGAAACCAGGTGAGAACTGCTGTTCTGCCTGGGGTGATGCTCTGTGATGGGAATACCTTTGAATGAAATCACTCAGAACTGACACTAAAAATTAGAGGAAGGGGCCCAAGGAAAGCATTGCCCTTGAGAAGAAAAGTCCAGGGTGAACAGACTCTCCCAGGGCCTCAGACTGGGGTGTCCGACACCAGCAGGGCCTCCCGCTAAGGACCTCCCTACGGTCCAGGACATGGGCTGCATGTGCCCACAGGAGCCCAGGTTCCGGGGGCAGGAGGACTTTGGGGGAGAAATGGGTGGGGACAGGAGATTCAGAGCTGGGTCCGCACCACGTGCCAGGGAAGGAAGAGCAGCTCTGGGCCCTCTGGGATAGTTGAGGAGACCAACCAACCGAGGGTCCCAGCCAACAACATCCCAAGCTCCTTCTGGTCATTTCCAAGGGCCTTAGTTTCATGGCCACTCCTTCTGTAGGGTGGTGTAAACCACGCTCCTGCAGGGCTTTATGGAGGGAGGTGGAGGATAACTAGATACACGCCCTTTAGAGGAAGTGCCTGCCAGGGCTTTAATGAGGGGACTCCAGATGCTCCTGGCAGAAGAGGAAACCCTTTCTTCCCCGGGGTAATGGCGAATGAGGAATTTGGGTATTTCATGACCAACCCACTCAATACTGTGGTCCAGCCAGACACTGGGGAGTGGACAGAGGGCTCGGAGGGGAGCTACATCAGAGCCCCAAACATCCCCAGGAACTGCTGTCGGTTTCCCCAGGCAAGTAGAGCTCAGAGCTCAATCACTGCTACTGTGACAGGAAAATCACTGCAAAGTACAGAAATCTGCACCAATATGCTGCCACTGGTGCTTTCTAAAGTCCTCTCACTCGCTAAATCTCACAGACACATTCCCTTTCAGGAGTCTGGGGCTGGGCATTTCCTCAGATATCGACCGATGGCTCTGGATACTAGAAAAAAGGATGAAAGTTGAAATCATTTATTTTTGGTCTCACGAATGTGAAGAGACACCTTGCCTAGTTTTTGGAAGGCACACGCATGCTGCAAGTGCGTGTGTGTGTGTGTGTGTGGGGCACACACTGATGTCTTGCTGTTTTCCCATTTTCACCTGTGCCCTGCTTCTGCACAGAGACTAACACATGTTCCTCTGCCTCAGAAAATTGTTTTTGCACTTGTGGTTCAAGGGCTTAATGAGTGCAAAAAAGAAAGTTGTTAGGTGGATTGGGATGGAAGGGAAAGGGTGGGAGACAGCAAAAACAATGTTAGCTGTCGGTCACGGACAAAGGCACAGAATCACGTGGTTGAGACTCCTTTTGGAGAAGCATTCCTACACCAAGACTCCTGGGACATTCCCTTTGGCCTTCTGCCCCTTATCTTGGACACACAGCCGTGGTCATCTGGAGATAGTGATTGAGGGAGCCTCATAGAAAACCAAGTGAATGGCACTCAGACCTAACTGGTGGTGAGGGCACTAAGTGGGGAAGGCACAGGGACCCAGACAGAAGGGTCCAGCTTACTGCCATCGTAGTTGAGTGTGGCGAAGGTGGCCTGCTTCTCGGCACAGCCGGCGCTGTTGCACACTCGCATCTGCAGCTCGTACCACGTGGCTTCCTGCAGGTCATACAGGATGTACGACTTGGACAGTGAGGTCCGCTGAGCCGTGGTCCAGACCGTGGTCCCGAAGGGCCGGTACTCCAGCGTGAAGGAGGTGATGGGGCAGCCGCCGTCATTCCAGCCGATGAGGTTCAGCCTCACACGCGTGGTGTTGATGCTGGCGAACAGCTCCTGCTCCTTGGAGAACTGGGGCTCTGTGGGGAGTGCACACGGGTGAGTTAACAGGGCACGTGACGGAGCCACAGAGCCCTCCCACATCTCCCTCAGCCGCCTTCTCCACTAGGCCAGAGCACCCTCTAACTCTGGTCACAGGCTGCGTGAGATCCTCTGTTGTAAATAGGGGCTGTCCAGACTAACAGGCTTTCTCCGGCCATAATGACCTGGGTGCGGGAGGGGAGACAGGTGGGCGGAGGTTACTATTCTGTATCTTAGACTCGCCAGAATAGCAGTGCTGTCTCACGCATGGGTTTCCTGTGCAGTTTATTGTAAGGTTCAGGCCTGTTTTCACTCTCACATGGATGGACTTGCCTCCCAAGAGGACAGTTGAATTTGGAGGTGGTGACAGCTGCCCCTCAATAGACAATAGACACCTGGTCTTGGAGCCAAGGCACCTATTGGGTGGATTTCTGCATAATTCACTTCCACATCATCTGAACACTTAACGCTTGTTTTCCAAAACCCAGGCAGTGGGCTGGAATAACACCGTTAGCCTAGATCTCTGGCTCTTCTGCTGTCTGAGCCCACGCACCTAACAGGTTCCAGACGGGGGGACACACCCACCTCCTTACTACACAGAGATCTGCAGGTCTCCCTCTTTCTGGAGTTCCTAGACCACAAATTTCTCTTCTGAATATCATTTCCCTGAGGTGTATTGCCTTGAACACCCATGCTCTGGAGGCAACCCCAAGTCTCACTGAAGCGTTAACCGACTTGCCCTACTCATTCCCCACCTGAGAGGTGGGGACAATGAGCCAACAAAAGATTATAGGAAAATGGGTGCCAGGAAGGACAAATGTCACCATCGCCGGCTGCCCACCATGGGCACGTTCTTTGTTCCAACACCCTTGATTTTCATAGGACACTCTTCATTTTTATATTGCAAATGAAAAACACAAACACGAGAAGCAGAGCACGTGGGAAGGCCCAGCCACCTCCCTCGTTGCACTGCAGCACCGGGGAACCCATTTTAGGAAAAACACATTTCACATACAGGAGCAAGCGGAGGACGATGTGACAGAGTTTATTCCAGCAGGTTTGGAATTTCTGATGATGATCCCCACTTCTTGCTGGAAGACAGAGCGTGCAGACGCGCGGGGAGGTACACCTACCTTTCCCTAACGTCTTTGCTTCTATGATCTCACTTATGCGCCCCGGTCCCACTCCGTTTTGGGCGGTGAGAGTGAACTTGTACCACGTCCCGCATTTCAGGTTTTCTAAGCGGTAGGAACGCTCGCTGGGGCTGATGGGGAAGCTCCCCCACTGCTCACTGTTGTCCTCGGAGTACTGCAGTATGTACCCTGCAGAGGGGGGGACAGTCTGGTGAGCACGGCTGGAGGCTGCATTTTGTACTGGTAAAGGGACTTCTCAGAGTTGGAACAGCTTCAGAAGGGAGCATTTTATCTCTTCCCGATTCTAGGAAATTTAACCCAGCCTGGGAGAAGTGCAGTGATGTATTCACCAGTGAGGTACTAGGCCCACAGTGGACATCATTAGCGCGGCGGTACCCGTGGGTAGTGTGGTGCACACAAAGCCACTTTTCTGCTCTTTCCCTCTTAAAAGCCATATTGGGGGGCGGCGCCTGTGGCTCAAAGGAGTAGGGCGCTGGCCCCATATGCCGGAGGTGTGGAGGTGGCAGGTTAAAACCCAGCCATGGCCAAAAAAAAAAAAAAAAAAAAAAAAAACGCAAAAATGCCATATTGGGCAGCAGGGAGTGAAGACTAAGCTGCTCAATAAATATCTTCCCTTTGGAGCACCCATGCCTGAATCCTTGCATGTGGACATAGGCTGAAACTAGAGAACCAAAGTCCTGGGAAAGGGAGATATTGATGTGGGGGTAGGAATCTCCTCAACCAGCGTCTGGCAGGTACTGCGGCTGACTGTCCACAGATGTGAAGGCAGTGGCTCCAAGTCCTAAGCCAGGCCAAAGTCTTAAAGAAACCTCCTCCCTCCTCTGGAAATGCTCTCCAACAATTATTCCTAGACAGGACCCAGATTACCTCTACTTTCACCACTAACAACAACTACTTTCACAACAACCAATAACAACTATGAATCGCGATTGCCATCCTGTGAAATGGCCAGAGGGGCCAGGGAGGGGTCGCGATTCCCCCAGGAAGATTCTGCCCCCGCCAGCACCTGAAGCCCAGGCTCTCACCCCTGATCACATTCTTCTTCATCCCTTCCATCCCTATTATCTGCAGCTGCATTTCTGGGGCCAAAGGTGTCAACTCTGAGTATACAGTGTCTTTGTGCCAGCGACTGGAATCTTCCATCCTGCCCTGTGGAGCTCCAAGGCACAGCCCATCCTGCAAACCACAGCACCTCCTTACCCTGAGCCAGCAGGGTTAAGTGTCCTCCAACCCCCTGCCTGGAGAGCCCTCATCTCGGGCTGCTCCAGGGTCAGGGTCTTCCTTAAGCCCCTTGCATGGAGATTCCTCATCCTGGACTCCTCCATAGTCAGGGTCTTCCTTATCCCCTTGCGTGGAGATCCCTCATCCTGGACTCCTCCATGGTCAGGGTCTTCCTTACCCTCCTGCATGGAGATCCCTCATCTCGAGCTCCACCATGGTCAGGGTCTTCCTTACCCCTTTGCATGGAGATTCCTCATTCTGGAATCCTCCATGGTCAGGGTCTTCCTTACCCCTTTGCATGGAGATCCCTCATCTCGGGGTCCTCCATGGTCAGGGTCTTCCTTACCCCTTTGCATGGAGATCCCTCATCTCGAGCTCCACCATGGTCAGGGTCTTCCTTACCCCTTTGCATGGAGATTCCTCATTCTGGAATCCTCCATGGTCAGGGTCTTCCTTACCCCTTTGCATGGAGATCCCTCATCTCGGGGTCCTCCATGGTCAGGGTCTTCCTTACCCCTTTGCATGGAGATCCCTCATCTCGGGGTCCTCCATGGTCAGGGTCTTCCTTACCCCTTTGCATGGAGATCCCTCATCTCGGGGTCCTCCATGGTCAGGGTCTTCCTTACCCCTTTGCATGGAGATCCCTCATCTCGGGGTCCTCCATGGTCAGGGTCTTCCTTACCTCTTTGCATGGAGATCCCTCATCTCGGGGTCCTCCATGGTCAGGGTCTTCCTTACTCCTTTTGTCCCCCCCCACCGGCCCTCTGCAGCTGTGGGATCCTTCCTTCTTCCTAAGCCTCACTCCTCCCCTTTGAGTTCCTCATCTGAGCTTGTCAGAGCTCCTTTAAGACCTGGAAGGTTATACCTGTGTGCCCTGAGATGCCCTGTCATAGCTGACCTACATTGCAGCTGTAGGAGATGCAGCATGTGATGGAGACTTCACTGCTCTCCCATTTCCACCACCTGAGCCCTTGATGATGGGCCCATGTGGTTCCCTGTTCCCTGGTATCTTCCTCAGTGACATCAGAGTCCATCGGTGTGGACACACCAGACGTACTGCACCTCTCAATGCTGATGGCTTTGGTCCTTACTCTATTGAGGGATGTCTTGGTTACCTTTGTCTTGGATACTCTGACACTCTTCTTGTTCTATCTGCCTCCCCAACACACCAATGCTTGCGAAGCCCAAACCTCATTTCATTTGAGCCTAGAGCCCCTGAACCTTCCCTGGGCCCTCCATTTTTTCCTATAAGAAGTTTCTCTGACCAGCCTAGACCATTTCAGCAGGAGCCTTGTTTCCCTCACTTTTTGAGCTTGTAGCCACACTTCTCTTGCCAGTCACCAGCGTTACAACCTGTGATCCACTTTTCTCCTTGGCTGTCCTGCATCATTTAAGAAAGTCACTAAATTGTGGTGATTGCGGCTACTACAATGTTTGCTACTTATCTGCAGCTGGGTCCTCCCTGCTGCTTGGCAATGACTTTGTTCTTCTATTAATGACTCCCTGTGCATTTCTCAAGGCAGCTGTTACAAACCCATCCCACGCTTCTCAAACCCACAAACACATTCTCATCCCAAATCATCCAACTACTTTCAAAAAATAGCCTCACCTCTCCCTTTCCTATAAAAAAGAAAAATACTCCCTTCACCCAGTGGAATGACAAATTTTCAACAGCTTGCTCTTAGAGGGAAAAAGAAAAAACGAACCCTTATTTGTAGCATTTCTGATTTCTGTTGCAGGTGACTATTCCCAGTGTGGCTATGGCCATTGGATGCAAAGCAGGGAAGAGGCGGGGCAGCTTGGTCTCAGGAGCTGGAAGGAGCTGGCTCCATCACACACCAGCTTCACCCTACCGTGGTCATGCATTTCCAGTTGACTTTTCACCCTTCCTCTTCCTCTCAGAAGAAAGGATCTTCTCTGCCTTCCCATGTCTAGGCCCCACATCTTCTGCCACCAGCTTGGGGCCTCTTTTGTGACTCAACCCCTCCTTCCTGTGTGTCTTCTGCCCCTTCCTCTGATCAACTCCCTTTCCTTGGTCTACAAATTGCCCAGAATGGGGTCTGCCAGCTCCACTTCTGCTAGAATGATCATGCTATTTCATTTCTTTGGTATAAATGTCATTTATAGTTATCTACCATTCACTAATTGCAAAGGCTTTGTGCAAAGAGATCATTTCCCATCTAAACTGTAGCTTATTTCCTTCAGAACAGTTAGGGTGGTTACTTCAATGAATGATACAGTGTTGACAGAACAGAGAAGAAACAGTATTCAGAATTTCAGAGAAGAGATTACCAAATGTCTTTTTTCTTTCCTTTTTGCATTTGTTAATATTCCAGTGAGACGTGATGTACCAGAATAATTTGTGAATGAGATTCTTTGGATGAATGACTTGGGTTTCAACAAACACCCTAAAAATAGATATATGGTTTCTTGCTTAGGTAATGTAGAAATTAATTATACGATGTATTTTTTTGGAGAATAAACTAGCACACACCAGTTATTTGATGGACAAGGATCACTTGTGGCCTCTGGACAGTACAGTTATTCAACTGTTGTGCAGAACCTATATCTTATTACCTCTGATAGAACTGCCCCCATTGTCTCCAGGGAGCCAGGAGAGGGTGATGGAGGAAGAGGTGGTTTTGGATACTGTGAGTCGAGGCTGATCTGGGGGCACTAGATAGGAAACAGTTTTAGAAAACAAGAATTAGTTTTTCACATCTTTAATCTTATTTAACAGTCATTTACCAAATCATTTTTTTCACAGCCATTTATTAAATAAGTGTTTTAGGTTGCCAAAATATGCAATTCACTTCTGTCAAAATGTCTGTTGAGTTGATATCCCAGGCTAGAGACAGAACAGAGTGAATCTATTATTTACAGGAAATTCAACCACATTTCTACTTGGATTCATCTCTAACTCATTTCTTCCAGAATTCCTTGAATTCTGAGTTATTCATCACTAATTGAAATCGTCCTTAAACTTGCTCAGGGTACATTCATTATTTTACTCTGAATTTCAGCCACGAAATTCAAGTGAAAAAGATCAAAAGTGTCACTTAGCTGTTCTGTTTGTCTCAGGGATGGGAAAGGGGAAGGGAAAGAAGCAGGTAGTATGATCAAGAATTGCAGAAATGTCCACGATCTCAGCTGCCTTCCCAAGATGAAGCTCTGAACGGCACAAGTGTGTGCGGAGCTGCAGCACATTAACTCAATGCTCCTGCCAGGTCTGCAGAATTCACGTTGGTGCCAACAATGTATACACATTGTAAGAAAGGAAAACACTACTAAAAGTGTAAGACTCGTTATATCCCAATATTGTGTGTTATCTAGTACCTTGTACCTCTTGTAATTGCAAAAGTCAAATGTAACTTGAGTATTATAATTTTAATACATTTTTTCCTTTCTTAAAATGTGTATATATATTATTTGGCACCCTCTGTACTCCATATTTTTAAATAATGGGCCTCAGTATAATTTTTGATGGGTTCTGAGAAAAGAAACACTAAACGTCAGAACCAGGTATTCCAAATTATACAGAAAGCTTCTTATAAAATGTCCTTCTCTTTTCCTCTGAGAGAAGTCTGATATATTGACCCAAAGGCCTGAAAAATTGACCCATCTCTTTAAAGTCATAACATGGTGACTCTCTTTCAAAATGCCCTGGAATTTTCCTGACTTCAATTAACTTGAAATTCAAGATCAAAATTCAAAATTCAATTTTGTGGATATTAAAAAAAAAAAAAATATATATATATATAGTCCTACTTCTCCCCTTCCATCTTGCTAAGGACAGCATCGATTTCATTTTTGTTTGCTGTAATGTATTAACATAACAATACCTAGATCCAAAGAAGTATATACTTTGACTTTTCTACCAATGGGCTATCACTGTGCATGTAAAACTTGCTCAGCAGCTATTTGGGATTTTACACATAGTTTTAATATGATAATATGATAATGTGTTGAAGTTGCTGTGCACATTGGTGAATGATATAAAGAAAAACATCCAATACCTTATATGAAATACACAGCTAAATATTATAGCAATTTACTTAAAATTTCAGTGAGTGTTGTTTTTTTATATATGTCGCATCCAAAAACTGAGTTAATTAGCAGACATAAAAGATCACAATTCAGACATATTTTTTGTTTGTGTTTTCTGGGTTATACTTACACATAGGTAAATAGTGCAATTAGGAGAACTTAAGAAGGATTTTTTTTTAGAGTTGCACACATAAAAAAACCAGACGAGGCACTTTACATGCAGAAATGTTGCATCCCAATAGTATCCTCTTGGATTGGGAGTGATTTTTGGTTTGTCCACTTATATTTTCCAAAATAATTTTTTTTTGTTAACATGAAAAGAGGATTTAGCTGTTTATAAGGGCTGGTTTTTAAATCTATTCAATTTTACTCTTTGCGTATACAGTATACATGCAGAAGACATTAAAATGAGTCCTCCAATTCTGTACCTTGTACTTGTAAGTTCAAAATGATTTCGTCGGACCCCCAGTTGTTATTGGCGATGCAGCTATAATAGCCGGAGTCCTCTGCCTTCACCGTGCGGATGATGAAGCTCCCGTTGCTAAAGACGCTCCGCCGCCCATCAATCGTCACGAGGCTGGGTGTCCCGTTACTGCCTCACAGGAAGAAAAATGCACAGATTAAAGAAATTACAATGCAAATTAGCTGAGGCTGGAGAAAAGCATAAAGACTCTGAAGCAAACGACACATTTGGAAGCTTAGTATTTCTTGTATCGTGAAAGAATCAGACGATGATTATCTGAGGAAAACAGCAATAGCTGAGTATCAGAGTGTTGTCATTGTAAAAAACAAAAAACAACGCACTATGCTGAAGGTTAGGTCTGTGTCAAGGGCCTGGATTCTGGCTGAGTCCATGGGCTCCTTCACGTGCCAGTGCCTGGCAGGGGGATTCGCTCTTCTCTCCACCCTATTGGCCTGGCGACTTCTGCTTTTCGGCAATTCTAGGAATTCCTTCTGTGGACAGCAATGCCAGTTTGACTAAATCATTTATGGGAAATTCAGTCTTGGAATTTCTTACAGATTCACCTAAAGTCAGAGTTCTTGATTGTGTCATAAAAAATGAAAGGTGTTATTAGGAAAGTGATGAACTGACCCCAGTGTAGAAAGAATTCCCCAGGCATCATAACCATGGCCATGGAAGCAGATGGTTCAGTCATCTGAGGTCATTCTCACATGAGGCAGAGTGCCACCTCGACCTTGAGAGCCAACTTGACCTTGGGAGCTTACGTATTTCCTTTGGATTAACTTTAAATGCAATGAGAAAATGGGACTGAGCCCGTGATTTCATAGTGTATGTATTTTAAGTGCTTTTGTTTGAAAGTAGGCACACTTCTGAATCCATTATACCATATCTCTATGCTCATAAATGAATTTTCAACCCTTTATTTTTATCCTAATTTCTTCTTCTGAATAGAGATGAAGCACTTTAAAAAGTTACGTGGACAGAATACAACGCAGCCTCTTGCTCCCTTACATGTGGGCGCCTATTATTTTAATAATTACTATGGAGTATGAAGAACTAGATTTGATATTAGCAAAGTCCTAATGTCTTCTATTTCTTAAGGCTATTTCTCCAAGTATTTGAGTCAGGGTTAGGTGGCTCATTACTAGTGAAGGAGAACAGATAGCTGTTAAGTCTCACCATAATCTCGGGTACATTCATCTCCGTTATACAATTTCCCTGATAAGGGGCAACAGACTTTCACAATGATTAATGAGTTGGTTAGACTATTTTCCTTGCAAGCACTCTCTTATGAATTCAAAGTTTCTGAATGTATGTAGAGGACTGATTCAGTAGATCTGACCCTTCCGTGCTAAAGATGAGGTTCCTCTCCTAGCTTCACCACAAAAAAAATTGGTAGTTTTCCTTGAGCTTTCACTAATATAGATACAAAATTAGAAGACCACCGGACCCAAAGCAAGTGGTCAGATATGATCTCTTAAAGTCTCACTGGAGGCCTACAGTGGGTTACTGGTTACCTGTCTTTCATCCATTTCACTGCAGGGGAAGGGTCTCCAACAGCTTTACAAGGCAAGACAATGTCCTTCATCCATGGGGTGGTCACCGTCCCGCTGAAAGTCAGGATTCGCGCAGGAGCTGAAGGACCGAACGGAGCAGAAGCCCATTTATTCCCCAGACTCGTCTACACAGAGGCCAAGGTGACCTTCCCAACAGAGCAACACCCCAAACAGAAAGAGAAGCCGATTACCACGACAACCATGATCTACTCTGTGCTGTCAGGACTGTGAGTGATTTTCCCTCTAAGAACATACAACGAGTGGAAAATCCCCACCACAGCACTTTTTTCTTTTATTGGCTAAACATGAGGAGTTCAAATTAAATATTTGCAGCTTCATAAGCCAAAGTAGCTCCAAGCTGTGTTTTCTATGAGCCCAATTATTTCTCAAAGCACTTTATGAAGCAATTTATCTCAACACCAAAACTGCACATTAACATATACTTTTAATATCGGAGAGAGCAGGAGACAATGGAAAACAGAAAGTCCCCAAAGACAGGAGGTAAACCTGAAACAGCTTCCATTCATCAGTTTTGTGGCACTTCCCTGATTTTGTTATATCGACTTGATCTTCAGTGCACACAATAGGGGACATGAAAGTTTTCAGAGTGGCCTCTCTTAAAGAACAAACATTTTGCCTGGGACAGTGATTCAGATGCCCCACCGGGGCGTCGGGCGCTGGTGCAGCCCCAGGGTGGCAGGAAGTCCCAGGAGGTGGAGAGGAGAGAGCCCGGGGCAGACCTGCTCGATGAGGAGCTTCCTGGAAGACCAGCACAGCTGCAGCGACAGGTTCCTGGCACTACCTCCAGTGAGTCACAAATGCCGGCAGGAACACCAAACACAAGCCCTCCAGAGGAAGACAGTCAGCCTGATCTTTGACATATGTGGGACCACTTTCTGGGATGTGAACTGGAGCCAGAAGCTGCACTCCTCCTTCGTTTTAGCTGACAAACTTCAGACAGTGTCACAGGGACTGGAGACATCCAGGGGAAACATGCACTCCCTCTGTGACCTCAGCCAGGCGAGACTCACAGACACAGGACACTGCAGTGAAGCGGCCCTTGATCTGATCTTGGACCCATTAAAAATGGGACCAGCATTGGGATCCCTGTGCCATTTTGGGCTTGAAGGCTTGCATTAACAAAGGGTGGTTGGAGAAGGCTCCCCCAGAAAGGTCCATGAGGTTCCCTGGAGAGGTGAGATGCCCAGAACCAAGTCACTACGGAGCCACCCTTCGTGCTGACTTCGGTCACTAAGATTGGCAAGACCAGGTCCTCCGAGTGTTGATCCCAGCACCGGGGTCCAGAGTGGAGAGGAAGAGGAAGTTCCAGAGGGCTCCACAGTGGATTTTGTCTTTTGTGCAGTAAACAGTGCAATAAAGCCTGTGTTTGAAGTGACTCCCCCGTGGAGGTGGAGTAGTCCAGGGTAGGGTCCTAGCATAGGGTCCACCTTACCAGTCGCTGCCTTTTCTGATTTCACATCAGGATAACTAAAGATTTCAGTCAGATAGCTGCAGGTGTCTGGAACTGGCAGCTTTTAATGTTTTCTTGTTCACGTTTCTGAGGTCTTTAGCAGTAAAGTGGGGGCGCTTAAGGGACTTCACAACTACCCACTTTAAGGGTAGCTGAAAGAAATACATTTTGCAGCAAAACTCAGGCCACACATATTTTGGGCTGTTTGTATGAGCGAAAACAAAACTGTACGGGTGAATACTTGACCTGGTGCTTCTGCTGTTTTCCAGCTTGTTTCTCGTGTGGTCTATTTGGTTCTATTCTATTTTATTCCATTGTAGCTCTTTCCCCTTCAACTAATTCCAAGACTTACAAATGACTTCCCATCAGCAATATCCACAATACAGCCTACAGCTACTTCATCTTCAAGCCCAACACAGCCTGTGTCCACAACTAGATGCCCATTTGAGGAATTTGAACTGTAAAAGGGTCTAGTTGGAAATTCCGTGACCGAGCAAAGCAACACACCAGACCCGTGGTTCTCCAGCTGAGCAGGCAGGAGAATCTTGCCTTTTTAAAAAGATTAAAAATCTTTTTAAAAAGGCAAGATTCCCACACTGGCCTTGTTGATTCAGCAGGCCTCTGGTGGGCTCAGGGAGTTGGTCTTGCGACACACCTAGTCCACCTGCAACCCAGACTTGCCTCAGATTCTAGGCCTGTCGCCAGTCACGTGGCCGCACTCTTTGGGGATCCCCTGCCTTGGACCCTCCATGGAAGTAGAGTCCTCTTTTGCAACCTAAGTTTGCAGTTTGGACTTTGATACCTGGCAACAGAGATGCCACCGCCTGGTTCTGCCTCCATCTCCCAGCAGCCATGACTGTCCATGCCACCCAGTGGCACCCCGCACCTGTAGGCTGGCGAGTCCAGGGCTTCTGGGCAGGGGCTGCCAGGCTGAGTCTTTGCTCCCTGCTGAGGTGTTCTGTACTTCAGCCCCTTTCCAGAAAGCCAGCCTGGATCTACCCTGCCCTTGGGTGAAGCTCCCTGGCACATGAGAAGCTGAGTGTGTTTCTGGAGGTGTGACAGGGCATCTGGGGACCACTGGGCACTCCCAACCATCAGCCTCAGCTATATGCACAGCTCTCCCTGCCAGGCCTGGAATAGAAAAGTGACTCACTGGTGAGTGCTAATGGGGGGCAGCGTCCTGTACCTTGGATGGCAGCAAATACCAGAGGAATGAAAAGAATACTCTGTGCCTATAAGTGCATGTTAAAGACCAGCCTGATGTCTAAATGTGAAGATATTACATTAACTTCAAGGACTTTTTATTCATTGCTTGACTCTAAATTTCCACTTTCACTTAGAGACCATGTTTATAGAATTCTATCACAAATGGATTCTGAATTATTTTCTTATATTTGTACAGTTCCAAATTCCATAGACTATAGACATAGACATTTCTCTATAAGAAGTATGATGCCTGATTCTAATGAAAGTAGAACTTCCTTTGGAAAATGCTAAGTAGTAATTTTTGCCTACTCCAAGGGGTGGGTGACAACTCCTTTTCCTAATTTTCCCAAAGCCACTTTAGTTGTGAAACTACTTTCCTTAGTTCTGTTCTCCTCCAGAGGAGTTCCTTTTTTTCCTGATTGCGGAAAAGCTCAGGGTCTGCTAGCAGCAACCCAACTTTTTGAAATGAAATGTGATGATCTGGTTTACTTAATTTTTAGGGCAGTGTAACTTTTATCTGAGATAGAACAGAGACTTAAAAATAGTCAAATTATGATGGGAAATGAGGTCCTTACTGCTACAGCGCACCTTTAGCTAAGGGCTCTACCGTGATGATTTCACTGCTGTTGCCTCTTCCAGCTGAAGTCACAGCCACCACCCAGACGCTGTACTGACGATTCCGACTCAGGTTAGGAATTCTGTAGGAAAATGAGTCAGGGGAGGCTTCAAATTCGCTGATCACCTGTGAAAGGAGACATAAATGTTCCCACATTCAAAGAAGCCTATGGCACAAAAGTATTTTCTAAAGGCTTTGTTATCAACATATCACCTACCATCACAAACAAAAGTCACAACTCACCTCCCTCTAGGAGGCTGGCTTTGCAATATGAAATATAAAGAGTAAGTTTAGGTGACCAAAAAGTTTGCAGTTTTCCCTGCAGCAGTTTTGATGGCTGCCTATAAGTAATTCAACTCTTTCAATTATAGACCAGGGCACTTCTGGTTCTGGCTAAGATGGCATAACAAGAGCTAGATTTTTCTTTCTACCCGAAACAACTGAGAACACACAAAATATATGAAACAAGGGTTCAAGGGCATTGTGCATCAGGTAACAAATGATAGTGATCTCTGAAAGATGGGAAGAAATGAGGTAAGCCCCCAAACTGCTGGGTTGTTGCATTTTTGAAAGAGTTTTCAGGCATGGCACAGGGAAGGGAACCCAGGAGGATCCCAGCAGCCTTCCTCAGTTGAAAAGACGGCACTTTTCTCCACATCCATGCCAACATCTGTTGTTTTGGGATTTTGTGATGTGGGCTGCTCTTACTGGAGTTAGATGGTATCTCAGAGTAGTTTTGGTTTGCATTTCTGTGATGATTAAAGATGATGAGCATTTAATTGGCATAAATGTATTTAGGATCTATGTACAAAAGATTTAATTAAAAAAAGAAAAGAAAAAAAGACTGCACTGAGGAACTCAGAGGAAGCTACAGTTCACAGAGAAGAGTATTGGAAGGAAGAGAGCAACACACAGGGAGAACTCTGGAGATACCAAGAGGGTTCCGTGTGGGTATTCAGCTGAGCAGATCTGTGCACGCACGTGAGGGAACTACCCAAAGCTGGGGAAAAAACCAGCTGAAATAACTGGAGGTCACAATGCCCAACACTCACACCAGGCTAACAGGGCTCATTTCCACCAGCTAGATTGGAAAACATCAAGATTGGGTCACTGGTAGAGTATCTTTAAGGCGGCAAACAATTCACCCTAAAGTGAATACCAATCTAGCTCTGCCTACTGATTCTTAGCAGCAAGATTTAGAAGATTCAATTATTATTAAGTACCTTAACTGCCTCCTAGAATAAAAGTCAAGAATATTTATAGGAATTAACATCTAGTTAATATCTAGATGTTAATATCTAAACATTAATCTAATATCTAATATCTAAACATTAACATCTAGTTTTCCAAAGGGTGAAGTTTACAATATTTGACATATAATAAAAAATTTCCAAATATGAACAACCCAAATATCTTTCAGCTGATCAAATGAATGAACGGAATGTGTCCATGTAATGGAGTGCTATTTAATATTAGAAAAGAATGAAATACTAATAAATGCTACAAATTCTACAAATCTTGAAAACATCATGTCAAGTAAAAGGAACCGATGAGAAGAGACCACAAATTTATGATTCCTTTTGTATGAAATATCCAGAAGAGGAAAATTTACAGCAACATAAATTATACTAATGGTTTTCAGGGAAGGAGAAAATTGCCAGTGGCTGCTAATGTGTATGAAGTTTCTTTTCAAAAGATGATGATGTTCTAAATTAGATAGTGGTAAGGGTGGAGTGATTCTGTGAATATAGCACAAGGCGATGAATGGTATAATTTGAAAGCATGCATTTTATGGTATGTAAATTACATCTCAATAAAGTTGTTATAAAAAATTTCAGGAATGCAAAAAAACAAACCCTGAAAACTATGACTTATAAAGAAGAAATAATTTAATCAATGAAAATCGACCCAACTAAGAATAAATATTGTTAGAAAGAAGATTCATGAATTTGAGTACATATTAATAGATGAAACACAGAAAGAAAAGAGATTACAAATTAAGAGGGCAGTAATAAGCTATGGGAAAATATCAAGCAGCCTAAGATACATCTTAGGGGTCACTAAAGAAGAAGGTGAGGACAGAAAAAATGTTTAAAGAAATAGTGGCTGAAAAGTTCCAAGTATGACAAAAATACAAACCCATATAGCCAGGCATCTCAACGAACACCAGTCACAAGAATAAGAATAAAGCAACACTATGGTATCTTATAATCAAATTGCGCAAAACTAGTGATAGAAAATCTTAAAAGCAGTCAGAGAAAATATGGTTATGTGGGGAGAACATGGGGAAGGATGGCAGCACTTTTTATTTCAAAACCAATTAAAATAAGACGACAGAGGGAAAAAATCAACCTACAATACTATACTCAACAAACATACTCAAAATGAAAGTGAAATAAATGATTTTTCATATATTTAAAAAGCTGAACAAAATTAATCACTGGCAGATCCATACAAGAGTGGATGTTAAAGGAAGTTCTTCAGGAGGAAGGAAAATGATACCAGATAGAAACAGAAACGTACCCAAAGAAATGAAAAAAAAAGTAATTACATATGTAAGTAGATATGATTTTTCCTATTTAAGTCTTATTAAAATATAATTGATAGTTAAAAATACTAACAACGGGGTGGTGCCTGTGGCTCAAAGGAGTAGGGCACTGGCCCCATATGCCGGAGGTGGTGGGTTAAACCCAGCTCCAGCCAAAAACTGCAAAAAAAAAAATACTAACAATGTAATGTGGGCTTTTGACATGCATGAAGGTAAAATGTGTGACAATAGCACAAAGTTTAGGAAGGAAATAAATGGAAGTTTACTGCTGTAAAGTTCTTATACACTATACGCAACATGTATATTATCACTTGGAAGTAGACGATGGTAGGAGACTATGTATTCTATGACTCCTAAAGAAATTCCTGAAGTTACAAAATACAATGCAAAATAAAGCTAATTAATCACTAAGATACATAAAATGGAATTATAAAGAAATGTAGTTACTCCCAAGAAGGCAGGAGAAGACTAACAAGGGGAACAAACAGAACGGTAAGACCCACATAGCACAATCATAAAGTTAAATTTAACCATACCAATAATTATTTCAAATTCAAATGGTATAATTGAAGGTAAAGATTGTCAGACATAATATAAAAGCAATACCTAACTATATGCTACCTACATGAATTTCAAATATTTCAAGTATAAAATCACAAATAAAAAAAATAAAAGAATGGAAAAGATATCCCATGGTAACACTAAATAAAAGAATATGGGGTGGCTATAATTATATCAGAAAAAAATAGATTTAGATTAAGAAAAGAATGTTACTGATGATAAAGAAAGTAATTCATAATGATAACAGGGGTCAATTTATCAAGAGGTCATAACAATTTTAAACATATTTGCCTAATAACAAAGCTTCAAAACGTATGAAACAAAACTGATGTAACTTTAAGGAGACATAGACCAAAACATTTTTCAATTGTTCCTTAAAAAGCCATGTGAAATCAGTCGAGCTTGTATTGGATCCGTTTAACAGATGAGGAAACTGAGGTTCCGAGAAGGTCACAATGCTAGACAAGGGCACAGCAATGGCTCAAGCTCAGTGCCCTGGTCACAAGTCCAGTTTTCTAACACTTCATTCAAAAGTTTTGAGACAGACTGTGTTATGGTCCATTATTTCGCTTCCAAGAAACATAGTCAGTCAAGGACTTTTTAACTCGCTTGGCTTATCAGTGTTGCTTCATTTGTTTCTGTCCACGTGTAGTTTATGTTTCTTTATTTTTGTGTATCTCAAAACTTTTGTAATGATCCACATGTGAGCAACCAAAAACAAGAAGGACTTGCTTTACCCCCTTCCAGCTATCAAGAAAACATGTTGCTAAGGGGACTGCACACGTTGCAACACCAGCTCTGCAACTGCACAGGGGATTCAAATATGAACTATGCCTCTTAATGGTCATAAATTCCCATCATTCTTCAGCAAAAAATAATGCCCGAGAATTGCCTGTTGTCAAATATTTAACTCAGAGAACAGCATCAGACACTAAAGGAGCCCCCCTTGGACAGCTTCCTCACATGAATCTGTACCCTGCTTCCCCCAGGTCCCTGCCCCCAACACTTCTGTCCTGTCTGCAGAGTATTACAGGAAAACTAGTCTCTCCAGAAGTTCAGAGGAAATTTGGCTTATTTCCTGGCAAGCCAAAGAGATAATACCGAGACAGTATGTGCTTGTATTGTGTAATGCTCCAAGGCTATGTTGTTGCCAAATTAATTTTACAAAGCTTAATGATGTGCAAATTATAACAATTGCTCTTATTGAACAGTAAGCATCAACAAAGCATTAAAATACATTTATAAAATAAGGATTTTCTGTTTGGAGCACATAGCTTTCAGTTAAAACTCAATTCTCATCCTGTCTATGAGGTACATTTGGTCCTAGATTACCTCCAAAATACGCATTTTATTTAATTTTTGCCTGCAACGTGAAGCACAGCTAAATTATTTGGAGCCACTGAACAGCTTGACTGTTATGTTCCATCCTAATCTACAGCAAAATGTCATTCTAACTGAATGAATTTTCATAAATATATATTTTTTACTTCAGTTCTTGGCTAATCTATATAAATGATGAAACTAATATTGTTGAATAAGAAATCATATTTTTATTCTCAATATGCGTATATACTGGTAACAAAAGATAAATATGGGTCACATTTGAGTACTTCTTGTAATTGCAAAAGTCAAAAGTGACTTGAGTATTACAATTTTAATACAGGCTTTTCCTTTCTTAAAATGTGTGTATACTTTTTTGGCACCCTCCGCATCTCTCTCTTTTTTTTTGGAATAGAGTTAATGTCCATGTAACTGGATAATAAAGGAGACTTTTCCTGTTCTCTTGAAGTTTTAGCAATGATCTTAAAGTACGAGAATAGCCTCAAAGATGGTGGTACCTTTTTTTCTAACAAGAGCTATGCAGGACTTACTGGTTCTGATGTCCGACCAATCAGCCATTTCTGGGCTCTGAAAGAAGCTAGTCAGTAAAGATGTTCTGTTAAGGGACGGCTGTAGGCTTTCCCACCTATGAGTGGGTGAGAGCTATGAACTCCACGGGAACCACGGAGAACCTGGAGTCTGAGAGACTTATGGCTTGGTAAGTGAGTCACACCTGAGAAGGGGACAGGCTCTCCACATCGCGGAGGCTTGCTCTGCTCACAGTGGGAGAGAAGGCTCTACTGGACCAGCTGCCACCTCCAGACTTAGGTGGGGGAAGGATGCTTACTGGTGGACCCTAGATGGGGGAGCAAGACTGGATGTCTTAAGAAGGAGGTCCGCAGGCACGCAATGCCTCTGATAGAGGGACGCAGTGCAAATTACACAGTATATGGTAAACAGAATCCCTTAGCTGTAGATGGTGCATAATTCAACCATCGTTAGCCATTTTAAGAGGAAGTGGTGGGCAAGGCTGATAACAAGAACAAAATGGGGAAAAAAATGATCAGAAGCTCATTCAGGATAGTGACACAAATCTATTTGATGAAAACCTCTCCTTAATGCTCAACCAAAATGCTTGTTCTGAGAAGAAAGGACGATGCATATTGTTTCCTTATGAAACATTTTCCTCCATTTTTAGTGAGTTATGATAGCAGTGACTATATTTCCATTTCATTAGTTTTATTTTTATTGGATACCAGACTTTGCAACACAGTAATCCCACATTATGTGAGCTGACTTGCTGGCTTCTACTTGGATTTAACCGTGTCGCTCTCTCTTTGAAATACAGGGAGTGTTCAACAAGAAGGGATCATTTTCACTTCCAGATCTCTCCTGTTACTTCAGTTAGGTTATTATTTCAAAGACTTTGAATCATTAAGAAAAGGCACGAAGTCGGACTTCCCCATGAAGAGCAACAGAATGAAACGGTGAAGCATGAAGCAGGCGAGCTCATGATGGAGGTTCTGAGGGATTGAGGAACCAAACGGCTCCAGGGGGAGGAGAGAAAGATATATTTCTCGATATTTGACTATTTAAGGATAGAAATACTTCATTTTCTTCAGGTAGATCTTCAGTTCTCTGGTCTCATCTTCTTCAGAACTGACATAGATATTAGTTACCCCGGATTTTATTATGTGTAAAGTGTGAGACCATTTTGAGCAGAGAACTATAATTGGGCTAAACATTTGTTTTAAGAGAAGACTTAAGAGTTATCTCATGACGTGTGGAAATACAGAAACAGTCGATGTTACGAAAGCTCCGGGCAAGGCATGGACTTGACCGTGCTTCACTCTTACAGAGGATTCTGTTCCATGGCTGATTTATTTTTTATTTTTTATTATTAAATCATAGCTGTGTACATTAATGAGATCATGGGGGCACCATACACTGGTTTTATAAACAGTTTGACACATTTTCATCACACTGGTTAACATAGCCTTCCTGTCATTTTCTTATTTATTGCGTTAAGACATTTATATTCTACATTTACTAAGTTTCACAGGTACCCTTGTAAGATGCACCACAGGTATAATCCATGGCTGATTTTTAAGTCTGCCTATTTCAATGCATCCAGATTGATGGAGCAGTTGAGCCTTTCTGGAGTGGGCAGCAATCCACCCCACACCTACACCAATTCCTGTGTGCCATCTGAGAACAAATCCTGCTCTTTCCCTGAAAAGTGTTTGAGCATGTTGACTCTATCAGAATCCAGAGTTAACCTAACATGAAGTATTGTTAATTACTCACTTCTCAGCTGGACTGGTTCTAAGCAGCAATCAAGTCACTTCTTAGTCCATCAGAGAAGATGGTGAGAACACAGGGCTCCTCTGGGGGATGTTACAAAACAGGGATGGTCCACAGCATTCTTGGGGGAAGACTCTGATAGTCTGTCTGAGAACACATGCTTAAAATATAAAGTATGCATGTATCTTATCTAACAAACCGTCACAGATGTTGTATTGCAAATGGAATGCTCACAGTTTTTACTGCGGGATGTGGCTTGGCAGTCATTCGAACACCACCGTACGGGAAGTAAGGATGCCCATGGGTGAGGGGTTGATGGTGAGAGTTGTAGGACCCCAGAGCCCAGCCATGACAAATTACTGGACTACAATTCTCTCCCTTGGGCTGAGGTAAAAAGCAAGATCTATTCAAAAGCTCTTAGCATAGGTTTAGCATAGAAGGAGGGGATTGGAGCTTTTTACCATTAGGGGTCATACATGCTTTTCGTTGTTTTGCCTTTTCATTCACTCTTACCATTATGTACGAGCTCATATATAATTGCTGACTTTGAATTCATGGTCTTTTACTGAGTTCAGTTCCAGGATGTCCATTATAAGGTAAGTGCTGCCTATGAGGAAGAAGAGGGCTTGGCAAACAGAAGATTCATTTAAAATGAGGCACAGGAAGATTCTGACCAATTTCTATGAAAGTCTAGACATAAAATCATTTTCATTCCCTTTCTAAAACTGTCACTGCCATAGTGGAGGATGTGAATTAGTATTTGCAAAGCGCCTAGGAAAATAAATGGAAAATTCATATATTTGATTTTTAAAATATTTATAGCAAGGTTCTACAAGACTTCCGACTTGTTTGCCTTCCCCAAACTGTATCCAGAGTGGAAAATGAAGCTAATGGCATAAATCTCCTGACACCAAGCCAGACCGCTTACATTTCAAGTGCCCTGCCTTTGAAATGCGTGTTACTGCTTCAGGTCCTCTGGATGGGGTCAGGTTTCTGGGGAGCTCAACAGTATTCTGGCCAAAAGAGGGCTTGCTAGATAGTCTGTCTGCTCCTGGGGTTTCTACCTTCCAAACCTACCTTCATCTCAAAATTATGCTTGCCTTGTGGCATCAATATTTTTCCTTTTATATTTACGACATTTTTTATTAGCAGATAAGATATAATTAGCCATGATGAGCCACTTTAAATGCTCTTTGACAATTTCTATAAAACTCAATGTTTACCCAAATGATGGCCAAATTCATTTCTAAATCCCTCATATTACATAGCTCAATAGCTGACCTTGAATAGCCTTGGAGAGCTTTCTGGAGTCCCCTTCTTGGGGCTGTATGCGAGTGTGCTTTTCACTTATTCTCTTTCATGCCCCTGGCCAATTCTCCACCATGGTCTTGCTGGGGCTTGCTGTCTGTCTGAGTGTCAGGCTCTCCTAAGAGAGAACCTGCCTCACCCTCCCACCTCCTAGTCTACTAAGTTGCCCAAGGAGCCTAGCTCGGAGCATTGCCCTCGTAGGCACCCACTAACCAGAGGGATGGACTGAAGAAATTCCTGTTGTACTAGTGAGTTCAATAATGACCTAGAAATGATCTGCATACAATGGAAAATAATGAGCAACGACTAGGAAGTCACAGCCTGTTCAGATCAGATTATTCAGCCTGTCTGATATAAAAAGAATTCTACTTTTAAAATTTTCAATTAACTTTTTAATGAAAAACTAATTCTATCAAGGAAATATGGTGTTTTAAAAAGCCCTGCTATCAAATTACTAATAAGCAGTTCTTAAAAAACTTGAATGCTCTGATTTCATAGATCAAATGTTCACAGCAGTGACAAAAAAAAAAAAAAAAAGCCCTCCTCCAAAGCAGAATAAACAAAACTGAGAGCTCTTTTAATTATAGGGTAATGACGCTTTCAGAATACATAAAATCTCTTTCCTGTTAGTGGCAGAGAAATGGCCTGGATTCCATTAAGTATAGCAGTTGGCTGGATCGATTTAAGATTTTAAAAATTCGTATGTGTAATGCATTTTGATCCAATTTTCATTTTATTTCACAATTTCCATCTCTAGCAGAAGATACTATAATGGCACAAAGATCTTCCCACAGGCCTAGGTGGGAGAGGCCGACATTGGCAGGAAGGGTGACACATTAGAGCTATTTGCTCTGTCCCAGCCATTTTTGGTGTTTTTGTCTACACTTTACTGGTTATCACAGCTGACATTTTACATGCAATTACTAACTACTTTTTAAGAAGCCTTTCAAATATAAAATATTGTATTTCTTTGGGCCTTCCAAATATAAACATTATTATTATAATGTTTTGCAAGTATATTAAAGTTGATATCTAGAAAAGGCATGGAAGAAACTAATTTTTCAGTGCTGGTGTGTAGAACAGGCACCGTCCAATTAACCATCAGAGAGGTATTATGGCCACCTCGTGTTTTCCAGGCTCTTTCCCACAAGACATAACCTCCCTTTACTGGGCCTCACTCCTTGTCCATGTCACTCTGCCTGCCGTGCAGATGACCAGTGTGCATTATTAATTTAACTTGATTGCTGTCATCTATTCAACAAGTTCTGCACAAGAGAACTAATTTAGCATCACATAGCTTCTCACACATAAGGAGTTTAGTGAAAAAGACTACTCCTAGTAATAAAAATAATGTGTGCAGAGTACATGGTATTGGAACAATAGATATTGCCTCTGGTCTTAATTGAAAAATAATTTAAAGCCAATTTATTTTCCTGAAATGCTATAACATGTCTGTATCAGGCCAAGTCAAAAAGAGAAAATGCTTTCCAAAGCTGGGGTCTTTCATAGGCTCCCTAAACCAACTAATCAACAAGGCACTTTAGCAAAGCTCTGGGGAGACTAAGAAGGTCAGAGGTTGTGGGAGGGGAGGCTGACTAGGAGGAGCACAGCAGGCCCTTAGAGCAGGGAACTGTTCTGTGTGACGCGACAGTGGTGGGCCCAGTTCCCATACATGTGTCCATATCCATAGGATGTATAGTACCAACAGAGACCCTACTGTAAACTGTGGCTGCTGGGTGACAGTGACGTGTCAATACAGGTCCATCAACTGTAACAAATGTACCCTCGGGTGGGAGCTCTTGCTAATGGGGGAAGCTGTGCGTGTGTGGGGTCAGAGGGTACTTGGGAAATCTCTGTACCTTCTGCTCAATTTTGCTGTGAACCTAAGAAAATAAAGCCTATTAGTGTTAAAAGGTGTTTAACTCCGCGCGGTGGCTCACGCCTGTAATCCCAGCACTGTGGGAGGCTGAGGAGGGAGAATTGCTTGAGCTCAGGAGTTCGAGACTCGCCTGAGCGACAGTGAGACCCCAACTCGTGAAAAAAATGGAAAAACCCAGCCAGGCGCTGCGGCGAGCGCCTGTAATCCCAGCGGCTTCCTGAGGCTGAGGCAGCGGGGTGCCCGCAGCCCGAGTCTGAGGTTGTGGTGAGCTACCACGCCCACTGCACTCTGCTCAGGGGCATAGGGTGGGACCCTGTCTCAAAAAAAAAAAAAAAAAAGGTGTTAAACTCATGGTTACTCAGAGGCTGTAAGCAGCAATGGAGAAGTACGTTCAGGGAGGTGCATCTGAATGAATGCCACCTTAAAGCCAGGGCGCACATTGGGCGCACATTGGCAGCTCCTTTGCCAATCAGGCCTGTAATTTTGTGAGAGGGGCCCCAGGAGAAATTCCCAGGGTGGTTTCTGTACAAAAAACAATCAAACTCCACTGGAATATAGGCTGTTTCCTTTGTTCTATAAATTATGAGATTGGGCTGAGCTTTCCCTACACTTAGAGGACAGGTCATCTGCATTTAAACCAATTGTAGCAACTAATGTCTCCATGTGGCGAAAATGGTCATTCATTCACTGGGTGTTACATGAAGCCATTTAGTTGCTATAATTGGTCAAAATGCAGATGACCTGTATTCCAAGAACACTTTTTATTTTTTATTTTTATTTTTTTACCACGTGCAGTGGCTCTCACCTCAAATCCCAGCACTTTGGGAGGTTGAGGTATGAGGATCATTTGAGGCCAGGAATTGGAGAGCAGCCTGGGGAGCATGGGGAGACTCTGTCACTACTAAGAAACATTAGTAGGGGGTTGCGGCCATGGGCCTGTAGCCCCAGCCCCTCAGAGGCTGAGGTGGGGCGTGTGCTGGAGCTCAGCAGACAGAGGCTGCAGTGAGCTGTGATCATGCCCTACTCGTCCCAGTCTCACGAGACTGCCTGCCTAATTAGGCAGATAAACTGCCAATAAGCAGAGAAAACTAGTACAGGTTGAACAGAAAGATCAAGCAGTTATTAGCTAGTTCACCAAGCACAGGTTAAAAGGGAAAGAAGACCATTTTTTTATTATTAAATCATAGCTCTGTACATTAATGTGATCATGGGGCACCATACAATACACTGGTTTTATAGACCGTTTGACACATTTTCAACACTCTGGTTAACATAGTCTTCCTGGCATTTTCTTAGTTATTATGTTAAGATATTTACACTCTACACTTACTAAGTTTCACTAATCACACCAATCACCCTCCCTCCTCCCACCTCTCTCCCCTCCCTTTAACCCTTCCCCATATTCTTAGGTTATAACTGGGTTATAGCTTTCATATAAAGCCATAAATTAGTTTCATAGCAGGGCTGGATACTTTTTCTTGCATTCTTGTGATACCTTACTAAGAAGAATATGTTCTAGCTCCATCCATGTAAACATGAAAGAGGTAAAGTCTCCATCTTTCTTTAAGGCTGTATAATATTCCATGGTGTACATATACCACAATTTATTAATCCATTCGTGGATCGATGGGCACTTGGGCTTTTTCCATGACTTAGCAATTATGAATTGGGCTGCAATAAACATTCTGGTACAAATATCTTTGTTATAATGTGATTTTTGGTCTTCTGGGTATATACCTAGTAGGGGAATTATAGGATTGAATGGCAGATCTATTTTTAGATCTCGAAGTGTTCTCCAAACATCTTTCCAAAAGGAATGTATTAATTTGCATTCCCACCAGCAGTGTAGAAGTGTTCCCTTTTCTCCACATCCACGCCAACATCTCTGGTCTTGGGATTTTGTGATATGGGCTAATCTTACTGGAGTTAGATGATATCTCAAAGTAGTTTTGATTTGCATTTCTCTGATGATTAAAGATGATGAGCATTTTTTCATATGTCTGTAGGCCGTGGGCCTGTCTTCTTCAGAGAAGTTTCTCTTCAAGTCCCTTGCCCAGCCTGTGATGGGATCCCTTGTTCTTTTCTTGCTTATACGTTTGAGTTCTCTGTGGATTCTGGTTATTAAAACTTTGTCAGAGACAGAACCTGCAAATATCTTCTCCCATTCTGAGGGCTGTTTCCTTGCTTTACTTACTGTATTCTTGGCTGTGCAGAAGCTGTTTAGTTTGATCAGGTCCCAGTAGTGTATTTTTGAAGCTGCTTCAATTGCCCGGGGGGTCCTCCTCATAAAATACTTGCCCAGACCGATTTCTTCAAGGGTTTTCCCTGCACTCTCTTCTAGTATTTTTATAGTTTCATGTCTTAAGTTTAAATATTTAATCCAGTGAGAGTCTATCTTAGTTAATGGTGAAAGGTGTGGGTCCAGTTTCAGTCTTCTACAGGTTGCCATCCAGTTCACCCAGCACCATTTGTTAAATAGGGAATCTTTTCCTCACTGAATGTTTTTAATTGGCTTGTTAAAGATCAAATAATGGTTAAGTAGCTGGATTCATCTCTTGGTTCTCTATTCTGTTCCAGACATCTACTTCTCTGTTTTTGTGCCAGTACCATGCTATTTTGATCACTATTGATTTATAGTATAGTCTGAGGTTTGGTAGCGTGACTCCTCCTGCTTTGTTTTTATTTCTGAGTAATGTCTTGGCTATTCGAGGTGTTTTCTGATTCCATATAAAACGAAGTATTGTTTTTTCAAGATCTTTAAAGTATAACAGTGGAGCTTTAATAGGGATTACATTGAAATTATATATTTCTTTGGGTAGTATGGACATTTTAACAATGTTGATTCTTCCCAGCCATGAGCATGGCATGTTTTTCCATTTGTTAATATTATTAGCTATTTCTTTTCTTAGAGGTTCATTGTTCTCTTTATAGAGATTTTTCACGTCTTTTGTTAGGTAAATTCCCAAATATTTCATCTTCTTTGGCACTACTGTGAATGGGATAGAGTCCTTAACTGCTTTTTCAACTTGACTGTTGTTGGTGTATATAAAGGCTACCGATTTATGAATGTTGATTTTGTAACCTGAGATGCTGCTGTATTCCTTGATCACTTCTAAGAGTTTTGTAGTAGAATCCCTAGTGTTTTCCAGATATACAATCATATCATCTGCGAAGAGCGAAAGTTTGATCTCTTCTGACCCTATATGGACACCCTTGATCGCCTTTTCTTCCCTAATGGCAGTGGCTAAAACTTCCGTTACAATGTTAAAAAGCAATGGAGACAATGGGCAGCCTTGTCTGGTTCCTGATCTGAGTGGAAATGATTCCAATTTAACTCCATTCAATATGATATTGGCTGTGGGTTTCCTGTAGATGGTCTCTATCAGTTTAAGAAAAGTCCCTTCTATACCGATTTTCTTAAATGTTCTGATCATGAAGGGATGCTGGATATTATCAAAAGCTTTTTCTGCATCAATTGAGAGAATCATATGGTCTTTGTTTTTTAATTTGTTTATGTGCTGGATTACATTTATAGATTTACGTATATTGAACCAGCCTTGAGACCCTGGGATAAAACTGACTTGGTCATGATGTATAATTTGTTTGATGTGTTGCTGGATTCTGTTTGTTAGGATCTTGTTGAATATTTTTGCATCTATATTCATTAGTGATATTGGTCTATAATTTTCTTTTCTTGTTGGGTCTTTCCCTGGTTTGGGGATCAGGGTGATGTTTGCTTCATAGAACGTGTTGGGTAGTCTTCCTTCTTTTTCTACCTTTTGGAACAGGTTAAGTAATATAGGTACTGATTCCTCTTTAAAGGTTTGGCAGAATTCTGACGTGAAGCCATCTGGTCCTGGGCTTTTCTTTTTAGGGAGGTTTTGTATGGTTGATGCTATTTCCGAACTTGATATGGGTCTGTTCAACATTTCCACTTGATTCTGGCTAAGTCTTGGAAGGTGATGTGCTTCCAAGTATTGGTCAATTTCCTTCAGATTTTTTCATATTTCTGAGAATAAAGTTTCTTGTAATATTCATTAAGATTTTTTGAATTTCTGAGGAGTCTGTTGTTATTTCGTCTTTGTTGTTTCTGATTGATGATATTAGAGATTTTACTCTTTTTTTCCTGGTTAGGTTGGCCAAGGGTTTATCTATTTTATTGACCTTTTTAAAAAACCAACTTTTTGATTTATTGATCTGTTGTATAATTCTTTTATTTCCAATTTCATTTAATTCTGCTCTAATATTGGTTATTTCTTTTCTTCTACTGGGTTTGGGGTTGGAATGTTCTTCCTTTTCCAGTTGCTTGAGATGTCCCATTAAGTTGTTAACTTTCTCTCTTTCCATTTTCTTGAGGAAGGCTCGCAGTGCTATAAATTTCCCTCTTAGGATTGCCTTTGCAGTATTCCAGAGGTTCTGATCATTCATGTATTCATTGTCGTTTTGTTCCAAAAATTTGGCAGTTGTCTTCTTAATCTCATCTCTGACCCAGCTATCATTCAGCATAAGGTTATTTAATTTCCATGTTTTTGTATGAGTATGCAGATTCCTGTTGTTACTGAGTTCAACTTTTATTCCATGGTGGTCCGAGAAGATGCAAGGAATAATTTCTATTTCTTTAAATTTACTGAGGTTAGACTTGTGACCTAAGATTTGATTGATTTTGGAGCATGTTCCATGGGCTGATGAGAAGTATGTGTATTCAGTTTTGTTGGGATGAAATGTTCTGTAGATGTCTGCTAAATCCAAATGTGGGATGGTTAGGTTTAAATCTAAAATTTCTTTGCTCAGCTTCTTATTGGAGGATCTATCCAACACAGCCAAAGGAGTGTTGATACCCCCAACTATTATGGAGCTTGAGGAAATCAAGTTGCTCATGTCTGTTAGAGTTTCTCTTATAAATTGAGGTGCATTCTGGTTGGGTGCAAAGATATTAATAATTGAAATCTCATCATATTGAGTATTACCCTTAACAAATATGAAGTGACCATTCTTATCCTCCTTACTTTTGTTGGTTTAAAGCCTTTTGTATCTACAAATAGAATTGTAATACCTACTTATTTCTGATTGACATTTGCCTGATATATGGACGACCATCCTTTCACCCTGAGTCTATATTTATCTTTTAAGGTAAGATGTGACTCTTGTATGCAGCAAATATCTGGCCTTAGTTTTTGTATCCAGTCAGCTAACCTGTGCCTCTTTAGAGGTCAGTATAAGCCATTCACATTACTGGAGAATATTGATAAGTCTGGTAAAATTTTGGGTATTGAGTTTTTCGAAAGTCCAGTGGACATTTTTAATCCTTTTGCCACTGTGGAAGTTGGAGTTTGATCAAACGTTTCTGAGTGAGTTTCCTTTTGTGGTAGAGGATTGGGGTGTTCATTATGGAGGATAAGTCTGAGAATATCCTGAAGAGCTGGTTTGGTTATGGCAAATTTCTTCAACATATGAATGTCATTGAAGTATTTAATTTCTCCATCATAAATGAAACTCAGTTTAGCTGGATACAAGATCCTGGGTTGAAAGTTATTTTGCTTTAGGAGATTAAAAGTCGATGACCACCCTCTTCTGGCTTGAAAAGTTTCAGCAGAGAGATCTGCAGTCATTCTAATATTCGTTCCTTTGTAGGTAATGGATTTCTTATGTCTGGCTGATTTCAGAATTTTCTCCTTCATATTAACTTTAGTGAAGTTAATTATGATATGCCTGGGGGATGTCTTATTGGGATTGAGTCGTGCTGGGGTTCTGAAACTGTCTGCTATCTGAATTTCAGAATCTCTTGGCATGTCTGGAAAATTCTCTTTCATAATTTCATGCCTTGCGAGTCCACTTTATCACTTTCAGGGATTCCAATGAGGTGGATATTAGCCTTCTTCAAATTATCCCAGAGCTGTCTGAGAGGATGATCTGTTTTTGCTCTCCATTTCTCTTCTGCTTTGAGAGTTTGGGAATGCACAAAGGCTTTGTCTTCAATGTCAGAAAGCCTTTCTTCTGCTTGGTCCACTCTGTTACTGAGGGATTCTACTGTATTTTTCAGATCTTTGAGGGCTGCAAATTCTTGCTTCAGTGTGTCAAAATCTTTGGTGGTTTTATCTTTAGGTTAAATTCTTGAGACAACTTTTGAATTTTACCTCGAATTTCTAATTCCGACTTTTGAATTGCTCCTCGAATTTCTAATTCCAAATTTTCCTCCATTCTATTTATCTTGTTTGCAATCCAAATTCTGAATTCGATTTCTGACATCTTGGCCAGCTGTTTATGAAGGGGATCTTCAGTTACATCTGCCATATCTTTCCTTGGGGGGTTGATCTATTCTGGTTATTCATGTTGCCAGAGTTTTTCCGCTGATTCCGCCCCATGATTGTTTTACACCATTTGATTTTTCCCCTGGAGCTTTGTTGAGGACCTGTACAGTGCTATGGCCTGAGAAACTGGGGCCCTGTTTGGTGTGGTGGTGCTAAGTGGTTCTGTCTTATTTTCAGCTGGTCTCTGTTCGACCCTAGTGAAACAGTTACTCTGGGTTGAAGTCTCAGCTGTGGAGAAATACCAGCAATTAAGTCACCCCACCACCCACAATTGGAAAAGGAAAATCAAACCTTCCTACAACCACACACCCAGGGCACCACCTGAATAGTCCTCGGGCGATTGGCTCAGTTAAAAAAGTCCAAATCAATTGTTTCAGTCAGCACCTGTCTCAGGTGGGAGTGTTTAAAAGGTCTCTGGCAACTGGATCGAGGGGTCTGGTGACTGCTGAGATATGGCTTGCTCCGGTGCTCCATGGACTCAGGAGGACACACCCAGCAATTA
The DNA here is from genome assembly GCF_027406575.1 of Nycticebus coucang. NCBI lineage: Eukaryota > Metazoa > Chordata > Mammalia > Primates > Lorisidae > Nycticebus > Nycticebus coucang. The sequence continues at coordinate 5,809,184 of NC_069795.1, read as the reverse complement.
GATCAGTCTGGGAAGGTTGATGCCTCCTTCCCCACCTTGCACCTCTGTCACACCCAGTCACTGATAGCCCCGCAGGGATGTGACCCAGTTGCCTGTTGTGAACAGATACTCCAGGGGTTTGCACCTGCCTGAATCACAAGGAAATCTATTTCTGCTCAGCCAGGCTGCTGTGCTCTGCCTCTATCTAGCAGGGGGGAGGTGAGGCCTGACAACCTTGGGCGCTTGATGGAGACTGAGGGTGTTCACTCAGTTGCAGCTGCGCCCCTGATTGATGTTACTGACAGAACAGAACAGAACAACTTTGTGGGAATTTGTTTCTGTTCCTGCTAAATTCCCCTGCAGAAGAGAAGCTGTTTTGAGTTCCCAGAGCCTGCGCCTCAGGCCCTGTCTTTGCTCCTGCAGGTTTGTATTTGGTTAGCTGTCAGTTCTAGCCACCCGTCTCCCTTTGTCTATAGGATGACGATCCCCTGAAGGCCAGGTGCGTCTTAGGCTCAGTAAAGTGGTCCTCTGGGTCAGCCCCACCCTGGAAACTTCCCAGCTCTGCTCGTGCATTTCTAGTCCTGGCGCTCCACCCAGGCCGGTACTGCCTCAGGTAAACCCTTTACTCATGGGGCCTGAGTTTTCATCCCAGATCTGTTCCGTGGTGGTTGCCACCTGAGTAGATGCCCGGCCTCCTCTGGTTGCCCAGGAAGACAGGGGGTGTGGCTTCAGAATATCGGGAAGTGTGCCTATTTTTGCCAAAAGAGCCTGATGCTCTGTGCCTCATGGCACCGCTGCTCCGGTGTGGTTCCCTCTCAGCCAACCATCCTCTCCTCACTCCCATGCTGCAGAGTCAGCACTGACCAGCTGCAGTTTAGGCCCTGTCCACACCCCTCGAGAAATCACCCAAGAATCTGGACTCCTGGGGGACAGGCCTCCAGACCTCAGAGTGAGAGTGGAGGGGAGTGCTGGGAGCTCAGAGTTGCAGGTAGAGAATATATACAGTTTTATGCCTGGCAGGAGAATGCCGTGGCACCCTAGTAGGGGAGATAAGTCCAGTTTTTAGAAGGTCTCTCTCATGGAGTGTAGTGGGAGGACCTTTGAATTCTGCTCATTTGTTTGTGGGGCACTCCGAGCTGTTCTCATTGGGGAGGGGACTCCCATCCATTTGTTGATGGATTTTGTACCTTTTGTTTGTATCCTTGGGGTCGCAGCTCGCCTCAGTGGGGTTGATGTGCGTTCTTCAACCTTCTCTCTTGGTGCAGCTCTAATCCGACAGGTTAGTTGCTACGTTTCTGTCCTTTCACTCTCCTTCTGGACGGGAGCCTCTGTGGAAAGCTGGCTTCAGTCAGCCATCTTGTCTCCGCCCCCCCCCCAAGAAGACCATTTTTTAAGGTATAAAGATAAGATGACATAGACTTCTACTCTACTCTCTCAAAGAATACAAGTCTAATAAATGGATGAAAATAGTGGCATGAAAAATGTAAAGTTTTAGAACTATGTTCCATTAGATCTGGCCATGAAATGCAAAGGTGTTTCCAAGGATGTTTCAAGAATATACTTCCCCCAAAGTTTTATAAAACTAGAATAGATTTTCATATGTCTAGGGTGTCTTGCCTCAGAGAAACTTTTCTAGGCTTCTTCCAGCCATATAACTCTCTGACAAGACGCTGAGGGCTGGAGTAGAGCATGGTTGATCCCCAGGGCAGAGAGCCTAGCAGAGGCCCACCATAAGGAAGGATTCCATAGGAGCTCGTGAATGTGGTTAATTACACACATGTAAATGCAACACCATTGTCTATTCCTAAGCCAACTTGTATCTTTATAATTTTCCGATTTGACATTATTAAGAAAAAAGAGATCCACCTTTAGGCCATTTAGATACAATTATGAAAAAACGATTTCCATGTTAATGATTTAAAAGCACAGATATCTGATCTAAATCCTTCTGGGATATAAAACATCCCAAAGTATATAACACACTTTCTTGACTTATTAAGAAGCGGCTTCATTACACAATTTCACCTCCTTGGGATGGCTCACAGGTATAACCCATAAAATTTAATTCAGCACACTTGCTGGATGGCCACTATTTCATCCTGACACCTGGTTTCTGAAGGCCTAGAAGGGACAAGCCATGGTTCTTGCCCTGTGGAATCTGATAGGCTGCAGTGAGGCCAGACTATGCCCACGTCTAACAGTTATGACAAAGTGGGGTTGAACATCAGCGATGGGGACCCATGGTGGGATGCAGCTGGTTTCCTAGGGAAGGCACTGGGCCATCAGGAGGAAAAGCCTGGACTCTGGGCTTAGCCCCCTGTGGGCTGCAGATCCCCATACCCCCTGCTGGGTGACCCTGGCCAGACTTAACAGCCTCCACTTGAGTATCAGCAAAGTGGAGGTGACAACAATCATACCTCCTGCCTCCAGAGTCAGCAGAATTAACAGATACAAAACAGTATTTTTTGAAATATGGCTCACAGAAGTGATTTAGCGGAATGTGACAGTCATTAAAAAAGGTGAAATAAAGTACAATAGAAAAAATCCATGGACAGGAAGTAGGAGAAAGCAGGATGTGTATGTGGTGAGTTTTGCTTCAGTTCTGCTGGGTGTGAGCACTGGATTGTGACTATTAACAGCAGGTGTCTCCTATCACAGGCCATGATAAAGCAATTTCAAAACCATATGCAGTTAGTGGCTGTGCTAGAACATAGCCAGCCCTCAGGAATAGCAGAATAACAATATAGCATTTTTGAAAGCTGTAGGTTGAGCCTTAAAGAGTAAACATTTCCATATGAGAAGATGAGAGGAAAAGTGAAGAGCACAAACGCATGTACACACATGCACACACACGTACACAGCATGTACACACATGCACACACACGTACACACAGGCACACATGCGCACATGTGGACACACAGGCGCACACACATGCACACAGGCACACAAGCACACAAATGTACACACAGGTGCACACAGGCACACACATGCACATACACGTACACACAGGCACACACGTGCCACACATGCACACACAGGCCCACACAGGCATGCATGCACACATGTGCACACACAGATGCACACATATGCACACACAGGTGCACACATGCACACACATGCGCACACACGGACACACATATGGTGTGGCCTAGATATTAGATGGAAGATTAGTGGAATATCAAAGTGGGTTTATGTAAAAAGTGGAAGTCATCCCAGAAATTCATACAACTGAATAAGATGTTCAGATTCTGAACAGTTGGGACAGGGCTGTGGACGTGGGACAGGCAGTGAGCCTGGTAGTAGGAAGGCGTCTCAACTTTGGATAGGGGTAAGGACCTAAGCCCAGGCAAAGGCATTTGGGGTGAACAGAGAGAAGAGGATTACGAAGACACTGACAGAGAGGGTCCTCATGACAGGGTGTCACTTTGCAGGTCCCTCTAATCAAAATATTGCCCCTGATTTTCCAGGCATAGTCACCTCCTCCTTCCAGCCAGGGCTATGAATGTGTCCTGAGAAACTGTCCCTGGCCTGTTTTAGCAATGCCCCAGCCCAGCACCCCTGTGTCCTGTGCCACTGCACAGAAGGGTGGCGACTGGTGGCATTTTCTGCCCTTCCTTGAATTTTGGGCGCATGTCCGGATTGTACGTCCTGGTTCCTTGGTGGCCGAGTGAAGCCATGTGAGAAATTTGGCCAGTGATTCGTGCTGGAGCACTGGATGCCTACTTCAGACCCTTTGGGAGTTTCTTTCCTTCTTTTATAAAACCCACCTGGGCCCTTCTGGAGTGAATATACCATGAGGCCAGAGCCACCACCCAATGGGCAAGAACATGGAAGAAAAGCAAAACCGACTGCCGGTGTGATTCGCAGAGGTTTGGACATGATTGTCACGCAGTGTAACTCTGCTTCCTGTGGTTGATGGACCTTAGGACGGGGCTCAGCACGTGGTGCACAGCAGTGCTCTGCATGTACGTGTGGAGTGCAGGACACCTGACGTGGTGACCAGTAAGACAGCAGGTGGAGAGGAGGAGAGGAACCGTAGGCACCTCTGAGGCAGATGACTGAAAAGCAAGAGCGAGGGGAGGCAAGACAGCAGTAGGTTCTGGGAGCGCTGAGAGTGAGGGGCTCGGGGGATGCGGCTGGTAGGAAGGTGGGATACAGGAGCGCTCGCTCAGTTTTCCGGCTGTCAGAGCTACAGGTAAACAAGCTGAACTCCTTAACTTTGGAAGACAGTTCAGTTAAAAGAATAGATTCAGTGACCTGTGGAGACAGTAGAAAATTTGAAAAGAGGATAAAGGAAGAGCCTTGGGAAATGCTGGTGAGGAACAGAAACAAAGGGCAGAGAACAGGAGGATCGTGCAAAACAAGAAAGGGAGGATTTAAAAAGCCAATATCTGTGTGACAGTGTGCTGTGGAAAAAGCTAGATAAAATAGGGTGAGCACTGGGAAGAGGAGATGGAGTGTCCCAGCCATGAGGCCCACAGTGACCTCACTGCTGAACATCAATGTAAATGCAGACGCTCAACTTAGGTGCAACGTGGCAGATTCCACATTAGAGCACTTTTTTGCTTCTTGAGCTTCCTGAATGCTTCTGGTGCTCTGAACCCACCTTGGCCCAGCTTTATTAGAGGTGGTCTGGGCCAGGCTGTGGGCAAACATGTGCCTGCTGCCATGGACGTTTCCTGCCTCCCAGGAGACTTGTTTAATTCTAAGGTGTGGGCCACACTGTGGAGAGGCGAGTTGCCTGAAGCCATCTTCGTGGGTGAGCAGAGTTCTGATGTTCACTCGTGTGCTCACTCTGCAATGTTTACTGAGCACCTACTGTGTGCAAACACTGGATAACATGAGGATTGCTGCTTACTGATACGATTTTTTTTCATTAATGAGTAGTCTGCACTACCCAGTTTTACATCTCTAAGCTCTGTGCCAATCAACTTAGCATTGTGAAATAGACGATTCCTGTAACCCGGTGCTTATTCAAGCTGCATGTAGTTACACATATAAAATTGTCCACAGGATGCTTTTATGTAAGAAGAACTGTTAGGAAGAAAATGAAGCTTTGCTTCCTTCTGCCTAGAACCTTAACAGGTTACCTCATTTCTTTGGATTTCCATTGCTTATAATAGTTTGTGAACTAATAGCTCAAATCATTATGCATTAACATTAGTAACCAGAACCCATAATTTATGTGGATGAGATTCTGTATCAAGTGAAGTTTGAGATTTTGCTCTGTGGGTCTATGATTGGGAGGGGGGATCTCATTGCATTTGCTGGACCCTCGAGGTGAGATTAGTGTTTGCTCAACACCATTTTTAGACAAACCCTCTTTAGATTCATTTTCAGTTAATCTAACTTGTTGTCTGTCCACATGCAAGGTTTCAAATTCTAATGCCTTTTGCTAAGCTCAACTGAAATAACATCAGGAGATTAAAGCCTATTATTAGACAATATATTTCACATGTTAGAGAAAAAAGCTTTTGTTTTTTACCAAGGTCCTTTTCCAAGGAAGGGGGAGGAATTGGGGATCTCGAGAGTAACCTGACATCGGTGAGGTTAGCTGAGGGAGTCCTGTAAAAAAGATCAAATATCAGGGCATATTGTGTCCTGATTTATCCTCCCATGTTCTACATTCAACTATGAAGTCATTTCAAAGGAAAAAAAAAATCCGGTTAATGACCAAGGAGAATGCGCAGAGCTGCTACTGCCCTCTGGTGTTCATTCTGACACATGGCAGGGATGCAGAAACCCCAAAGAGGGTGAGGCTTGTGGATTTAGATGTGAAAGAAATCTTCCTTTCCAGTAATTTGTAGTTTCTTGTTAATTCCATTATTAAAACAGAATAATATATGGGATTTACGTGTATTCACCTCTGAAGAGGAATATAATAATTTTCTCTGATCTTGACTAGTAATGGTATCATTTCACGTAAAAAATAGGTCTCAGGGTCTTAAACGGTGTCCACGTAGATGAACAGGAATCTGGCTACAGAGACGGGATAACACTGATTCTAGAACTTCACCTAGAGGACAGCTCTGGGGATCTGGACACTCCTTGCAAACCTAATTAATACATGGCAGACCCGGAAGGCCACAGGCATCTGGGACTCTCCTATTTCTGCATCTGCAGTGTTTCCTCACCTGGCCTGAAGGAGACTCAGAATCACCCTGACCCAGCCTCTGCTGCGTCCCACCTTTTCTGGTTGATTTTCTCTCATTTCTGCCGTTCTGGAAAGGGTGCTTGCTGTTGAGAAGGTCCCAGCAGCTCAAATCCCGTTCTGGGTGGGAAGAGGCAGCACAAATCCCTGGGAAAGCATTTCTGCCCCCTTTCCAGCCCCTTGGTTATTTTTCAGTCTCCTTTTTTCATGCAACTCTTAGGCTGAGCGGAAAGACCTAACACTGCCCCTGAATAGGGCAACTCCAAACGGGGGTCTTCTCACGTGGGCATCAGGCACTGAGGACTCACTTCAAATAAGCCAGTCGGGAGCTTCTGTCTAGACACAAAGACCAGCTCGGGAAGGTGGGGCGAGACCAGCCGCCGTGCTCTCTGTTTCCCTGCTAGTCACCTTCCAGCTTGTTAGAGTCAAAAGGACCCGTGTGCACGCCGCAGCAAAGACGTGAATGAATAAAGGAATGAAAATAAAGAAGCACTTCAAATTTCGATGGAAAAGGAATACTCTTAATCTCAGCAATAATTCTGTCTCTCTTGAGTAAATGCAGGGACATGTCAGGGCTAATGAGAAAGTCGAAAACTGCAAGAGGGGTCCTCTGACAACCGCTGGATATTTTTTCTCCGAGTCTACACTGCTTTGCATCTCTGGGCTTTGATGGTAAGATTCAGAAAGTGGGAATTAACAGCGTATCTGAAACCAAATCAGGAACCCACCACCACATATATTCTAGAACCCAACTCTGACCAAGAGAAGACAGCTGAGTTTCACGGCTGAGGGCTGGGCCCACATGGCCACACACAGCCCTCGCCCTGGCTCCCACCACTCACCCTCCCTGTTGGGGCACACAGGTCCCAGGGGTCCCCCCAGACTCTGGACTAGGAGAAACAGATCACTTTAATAACAAGATTAATTAATAAATTAATTTGGAAATATTGTTCAGCTTTTAAAAGGAAGGGCATTCTGACACATACCACAATGTGTGATTCCACTTACATGGGGCCCCCAGAGTAGCCAGGTTCACGGAGACAGAATGGTGGTTGCCGGGGGCGGGGTGGGGGGGAAGAAGGGACGGGAATTAGTGTCTAATGAGGACAGAGTTTCAGTTTCGTAAAGAGTTCTGAGGACAGATGGTTTCACCACAACGTGAATGTACTTGATGCCACTGAACTGGGCTTTTAAAAATAGTTAAGCTGGTAAGTTTTATGTTATTCATCTTTTACAACAGATGCAGAGTTAGTCTGTATAAGTACTCCCCTGTTCCCGAGCGATCGGGTGTGGCAACCCCTATGCCCGACGCCAGGAAATGCAAAGGTCATTCAGACCCAGCTCCCTCCTCAGAAACTGTCATAAAGTTTGTACAAAGACATGGTCAATTTTGATATGTCATTGTAACACTTTCTTTTCTCTAATAATTCCCTTTGTGATATGTTTATCTGGTTTCAGAAACAATGTAACTTTATAATTATTATTCAGCAGGAATAACGTGAGGCTGATAAATACCACACTTTGAAATAGTGAGGACTCCAACATTTAATTCCTTTACAATGACTAGGCTGAGGACTGCAACTGTGAGGGTCACAGATCTGCATTAAAGCTCCTCATTTCTCACAAAAAACAGGAGTTTGCCTGCTGCTGTTGCTGGTGTGGGATGGGTGGGTGTGCAGAGGAGGGAACTGGGGCGGGAGAGGAGGGAGTGAGGGCGACTGCCTTTCACTGACGAGACGAACAGGAAAGTCAATCCATGTTGTCCACCAGCTACCAATTAAGGCACAATTAAAGGCTCTGGGCTGGGATTTGGATAAGCCTGCTGGCAGTTTAGTGGGAGCACTCCAATAACAGTTCCCTGCTAATGATTCGAGGAGTGTATTTTCAAAGGGGTGTTAACTTGGACTTGGCTTTGTATGGAGAGATAACAAAAGAAAACAAAACCTCTGGAAAAACCCGAGTGGGTGGGAAACAGGCACAGAGCTGTCCCGGGGAGCACCTGCAGCTGGTTTCTGGAGAGCGAGTGAGGCACTTGGTTATTTCCCGACTTACTGTGGGGTAGGGGTGGGAGCAGAACACTGTGTACTTCCGGATGACGCCGTTCAGCTTGAGGGGGGGCAGCCAGGACACGAAGACCATGGAGGCAGAGGCTGCGGCCGCCTTGACGCCCGCGGGAGGACCTGGAACTAGAAGAGCCGGGCGTTTAGTCACAAACGGGGCCTCCGCATGGCGTGCTCCCAGCACCACCCAGCCCCTCTCGCTGGCAGCTCTGCAAGGAGCAGCCTTCTGGGCAGCTGTGTCCCCCCAAATCTGTGCGTCTGGGTCCTTCCCTCAGCACCTCAGAATGTGACCTTGTTTGGAGACGGGAGCTTTACAGGGGAGCATCAAGTGAAAATGAGGTCCTTAGGGCAGGCCCCAACCCAGGAAGACTGGTATCCTAATAACAAGGGGCAACTGGGACACAGGGGCAGAGATGCAGGGAGGGAGGACGGATGACATGAAGAGGTGGAGGGAAGATGCCCAGAACACACCCTGCCCACTAAGCTCTCAGGAGGAACTGGCCCGGCAGACACCCCGACCTGGGGCTTCTGGCCTTCCAGTCTGTGGCACCTTGTCACGGTGGCCCTAAGAAATGGCACGCTCAGGTCCAGTCCCTGTTTTCCTGGGAGCTTCCCCAAGCCATCTGAGTGACCTCCTGCATCTGAGTGTCTGGAGAATTTCCCTTCTGAATCACTCTGATTTCTGCTGCAGGTTTTGGCTTTGAACAAACAGGGGCTGCCCCCCACCCCTGCCTCCTGAGTTAGAGAGGCAGGAGGGTGAACTTCCACAGCCTCTCCCAGGCACACCGTACTGCTGCCCTTTTGGCTCAGAGAGGTATGGAAATAGAGTGAGCGTGGAGTTTTGTGTCAAGGCCTGACGGTCCGTGTGTGACAAACTCCTCTCTGTGAATCACCTAAGCAGGCAGAACACCATGGTGACGATAGCAAGCATCATTTGAGAGTGAGAGCGAATCCATGTCCCCCCCGCACATGTTACTGTTTTCGGGTTAAAGATGGTGGGTGGAGGAAAGGTGGGGGGGACCCAAGAGGGGAAAGAACATCAAATCTGTCACTGGGCGAAGGCTCGGGGTTCTTGCTCTGGTCCTCGCTGGTCTACCTGTCCCCATTGAGGACGGCTCCCACCTTGAGGGTGCCCTTGAAATCTAGACCAGTGTAAGTCCCTGTGAGCCCCTGAAGCCATCTGATGACAATGTAACTGCTCAGTGAACACCTTTGGAGTGGAATGTGTATCTCATAATTGTCACCTTGACCCTCCAAAGTCTGAACAACAAGGCCAGCAAACCTGCTGAGAACTAGCTTGGGTTAGACACAGTCACCATTTGAAATATTAGGCCTTGGAAAATCTTTCTGACAACAGAAAGGGTCAAAAAGGGATAAAGCCCGCATCAATAAATCTCTCGGGAACAAAGCTGTGTTGTCTCGGGCATCTGTGCTTAGGTTTCCTGCAGGCGAGAGCACCAGCCAAGGCCCCACCACCTGTCAGAGCCACGAGGGCTCCTCTGAACACCAAGGGCAGAGTGAGCATCAGCGGGACACTTGCTCCCTAACAGACATCCCAGAGCCTGTGCAGAAACATCCCCTCCAGCCAGCCTCTGTTCAGGACACCCGGTAGCCCTGCAATGACCAGTTGAGTGGCTGCTAAAGAGGAGTCGTCGTGTTTGTTTTCAACCTCTCTGTGACAATTATTTCTTTTTTGGTAATGTTGGAAGTTAATTTTTGATGTAAACCAATGAAATATGAGTGCAAAAGAAAACCTCTTTCCATGACAAGTACTGGAACGTCTTTGGAAAGCCTTCAAGAAAGAAAAAGAAGGAAAGAAGGAAGGAAGGGAGGGATGGAGGGCAGGCGAGATGGAGAGAGGCAGGGAGGGAGGGAGGAGAGACAGAGAAAGGGCGGGAGGAAGGCTGGTTCACCTACTTTTGGTCAAGACTGCAAGAAGAATGGGACACGTGGAACAAATCCACACAGTCTTGATTCATATTAGCAAACACATTATTGGCAAAAGTTTTTACTCTACTGTCGAGAAATGTGGGTTAGGAATTGCAGATGATCTAAGATACAGTTCATGGAATAAAAGATGGTATAGAGCTCTAATCTCTTCACTCAGAACTCAAAGGAATGATCCTCGATTATTTGATTAGAGAATGGTTAGAGAACAAATACCTATTTGTATGTCTGAAGTTAAAATGCAGTGTTTAAGGTATGCCTTGGCACTGGGAAGTTCAGTGCTTCCTCGCGTAATTGTCCCTCTGACATGTGTGTCCCATGAGGTCAAGGAGCTTTCACTGCACTGTCCAAACGCCCACCTGCTTCTCACACACAGACTTACTATCTAACATGTGCAATCTTTCTTGATTGCTAGAATTTTGTATAATAGAAACTGAGGGATATGCTGGAAAAGTTTTCTGGGTTATTGAACCTATCATTTCCTATCTAGAACTTAAAATGTTAGATCGGGTTTGGATATAACCATCATGGTCAAAGATCTGAGCCCCGAAGCCTCACCACTGGCTGTTTCCAGCTCAACCTCTTTGTTCTGCGTCGTGGGCAAGTTAACTAACTTCTCTCATAACTCTTAATGTCTTCATCAATGAAGCCAGAACAATAGTTGTACTTACTTACGAGTTTTATTGTTGGGATTATAGGAGATGATTGATGAAGTAATTTACTTGGGGTTCTGTATACAGTAATTCTGCAAGCCTGCCACGCCACCGTCCTCTCTGCCTTGTCCTCAGTGACGGGCTAGTATCTGGAACGTTCTGATATTCAGTACAGATTTTCCCAATGGGTAGAAAATGGTTTCAATAGCTGCAGCATGGTAGGCAGAATTCTAAGATGGTTCCGAGATCCTCACCCTCTGGTGTACACACCTGTGTAATTCCTCCTGGTGGGTGGGCAGTGCCTGTCACTATGATGGGTGGATCATTCCTCACTGTCAGGTCATGTGATGTGGCAAAGTTGAAGGGGTTCTACAGATACAATTAAAGTCCTAGTCACTGGACTTTAAGTTAATGTCTGGGTGGACTGGATTTAATGGGATGAAACCCTTAAGGGATCTGGAGGTCAGAGAGGGATTGGAAGCCATGGGGACACACTGCTTGGCCACAATGGGGAGGAGTTGCATGACAGTGACTGTGGGCAGCCCCCGGGAGCTGATTACCCCAGCCCTGCCACCACAGAAGCAATCATATCTATCACCAGGGGGCTTGGGTGAAGACCCCAATCCCAGACAGAACCACAGCCCCAGCCTGTTCCCCAGTTTCACCTGCGGGGTCCTGGGTCTGACAAGGTAACACACTTGTATTGTTGTAAGGGCTGCGGTTGTGGTGATTTGTTACATAGCATAGAAAATGAGTACAGGACGGTAAGGCCTCTCATGACTATCTTAAAGTAAAACATGAAAGTCAGTGTTGGAAACGGTACATGTGGCTTGCAGTCTGACAGCCGGACAGACATCTGGCACAGCCTCACCCAGCCCTGCGGCAGCTCCGTGCTTTTATCACCAGGTTTCTGCTCTGAGTAATGAGCCCTGGCAGGGCCTGTGCACACATGTGGTCTGCCAGGGAGCCATGTCCATCTGCAGTGGCTTCTTCACAGATGCCATTATCCTGGAGGGGTGTCCACACTCACACCTGCCACCTCCCCACACAGTGCACACACATCCCATTTCTCATCCGTGGCCACAAGACTCTGATAGTTTTGGCTATGTTCTCACAAGAGCAGTGGTTTTCAAATATTCTTTTAAATACCCGATCCCTTCACCAAAACATCATGGTGGAAAACCAGTATATAACACCTGTGGAAGTGCAGCGGTTCTTAAGGTGGTGCTGGGGGTGAGGAAGGAGCCATCCACTGCACCCCTCACTGACCACGGGCACCTCTGAGCCCTGCCCAGGATCCCTTGGGCATAGTAGGAGCCTACTTTGAGAACCACTGCTGTAGTGGGATTTTTGGAAGCCACTGGTAGGCTCTCTTCCAGGACAGTCTGGTCTGTGAGGTCATTCCTGTTACTACTGTGTGGGGAAGGATCCCATAGGCTGTACGAGCCTGGGGTCCAAAGCAGTATTGGTGGGCCGGCCTCCCAGGTATACGGTGGCTTGGGTTCCTATGAAGGGCAGCTCTGCTAATGGTTATGTAAACACACACACACACACACACACACACACACACACACACGCAATCCACACCTTTAAGGCCTACCAAGGTGTGGTCTGTCCCATAATTACCCAAGCTCTCACACACAGGCACAGGCTGTCCATGCCTTCAAGGGTGTGTGTGGTTGAAGCTGTGGGTGGCCAGAGGACTCAGAAGTATCCTGGTACCTGTTTACTTTTTGCTCCCTCCCAGCTCTACTTTCAGAGAGTTTGCCAAAGAGATCGTTGCTGATGGTGCAGAGAGCAGAGGTCACAGTTTACACCTCTGCTGCCTCCTCACACTGCCTTCAGAGCCAGGTGCTTTAAGAATGGACTCAGAAAATTTTTGAACTCTAACATGGCTGTCTCTGTTCATACATATACATTATTGGCTTTTGCATAAGGGATCCAGGCTGAAAGTAGCTTATGCCTGCAGAGTGAAAGTAACAATCGGAAACTTAATAGATTGCATTCTGTTGGAGTTCTCCTTCCCTACAGATTTGCTCAGCATATGATATCAGTGGATAAAATGATATTAGGATTTCACACATATTTTAGAAGTCAAAATTAGTTGTCTTGTGCTCAGAAACAGAAAGCCAGATCGCCAGATCATCTTTTGTGTTCTTGCTGTGATAACAGAGCTACAAGTTCTCATTGACCGAGTTTGGGGAGAGAATCTGGAACTCCAGCAATTCTCACAGCCCCTGAGCATATGGGTGTGGATTTGAGACCAGATTTATGGGACTGGGACTATGTCTGTGGATCCAGGAATGTGACCACAGACCCGAGAGGCTGTCCATGAGCCCGAGAACCCTTAGCAGAGGCTGAGAAACTACTCAAAGAGCAAGAGACCTGGTCTCTAAGCAAATATTTCTATGGCAAATAATCCCTTGTGAAAGTGAACTTTTTAGGAGTTTACAAAATTTTCCCTTTTAGGATGATCGGTAACCTAATAACACCATTTAAACCTTCAGGTCCTTGGGTTAGAAAGACTAGACGTGTCCAGCAAAGTGGACTGAGTTGAATTTTGCTGTTAACATGTTACTTTGCTGGTGAGAACATTAGTCATCACCAGGACTCCAACCAAATAGCAACTCATAGAGAAAACTCAGTAAACGTTGGCAGTCAGCATTTTACTAAAAAATCTATCTATACTTCTATAATTTAATTGAAATTGGCGGTGTAATCCAAACTTCAAAATGACAAACTTTCTAGACCCTGTAAGCAGGGTCTGATTAAGCATTTCTTCTCTGATGATTAGCCGGCCCTCTTCTTTTGACCAGACCCTAAAAAAAATTGCATTCAACTCTGTAAACTGCTCCAATGCCTATTTCTATTAGAGCCTGCAAAAGTGGCTGGCATGGCTCCTCACCATTTCTAAACTCATTAACTTTTCATGTGAATCTAGGAAATAAATTCATTGATACACCAATTTTTCTCTTCTTTTACTTAATCATTGCTCCACCTCGTTTCGAAAATACTGATTCGTTCTAAATAAATATTGACCCTCAGGTCTGCACAGTCTTTGTTCCATGCCACCAGCCTGAGTAGAATTCATCACCTCGTCCCTGGGGTGAGTGTGTCCCAAGGAAGGGTCTGTCACAATCAAGGGCAGGGGTACTCAAACTTTTTAAACAGGGGGCCAATTCACTGTCCCTCAGACTGTTGGAGGACTGGACTATAGTTAAAAGAAAAAAACTATGAACAAATTCCTATGCACACTGCACATATCTTATTTTGAAGTAAAAAAACAAAACAGGAACAAATACAATCACACCACCTCATGTGGCCCATGGGCCGCAGTTTGAGGACCCCTGATCAGGGGCATCTCCATATACTGTCAGTACTGGATTCAAAAGCAGAGAATATTTCACTGAAAAATTAGGCTTTGGGCTTCGGGGTCAAGACATTGACTTAGAAGAACTCCATGGTTTCTAATACTGGAGAATTAATTAAAAATTGATCCCAAGTCACCTTGTTGAGTCTCTGCACATCCTCTGAAGAAGTGCAGATGTGAAAATTTTTGTTGCTGATCAATTTGCTCTTTAAATAATAATTCCAGTGACATTTGCCTTATTGCTTAGCAAGGCAAAAGAATATTCCTCCCCCGCTCTGAAGGAGTGGGGGAGAGCAAGTACTCGAACACGAGTGTCAGGTGGCAGCCCGCCCTGTGTCAGGCTGGGTGTCGTCACATGCCACTTCAATTTTTACACACCGATTGCATGCAGTCTGATTGTCACAGTAACTTAGAAGAACAGGACAGTCCTGTTCTGAGATTAGGTAAGGTGGCCAAAGTCCCACGGTGACGGGGCTAAATAATCCAATTTCTTTGGACAGAACTGGCTGATACCTGCAATTCCCAGGAAGAACTACCTGTGTGTTCTAGAAAAAATGAAAGTGAGCCAGGATGGATTTGTTTGCAGACACTACAACGCTAAAGAGCTACACAGATGGTGAAAATGTCACGTGAGGGTGGATGGGTGGGATGGCTGACCAGGGGGAGAGTGGAGTGAGGGGTAGAGCTGGGGCAAGCTCTGATTCGGGGGCAGAAGGGCTGACGGGTCTCTCCTGGCCTCTGAGCAGTGTCTGCAGCTTTGCTTCCACAGGACAGATGTGGGAGGGAACGGCATACTGTGGCTGTGGGGGAGACAGTATAGACATCACCTCACTGATATCTGGGAGTTAATGAGCGGTGGGTAAGAGCGCTCCCATCCTATGCTGCCCTGTGTCCTGGGGAACAGAGCCCCTGCAGATTGCAGAGGCGAGTCAGCCCGGCACTTGGGGGTACTGGTGTCTAGTCTACCCCCCCACCCCCGTTGCTGTGCTGGAATATGTTAGGATGGTTCCACAGAGGTATTAAGTTGATCTCAGTTGCTCCTTCTATTCGTAAGGTGGAGGCTGCTTTTCCTACTTTTCCCTACTACTGCTATACTATTTATTATACCTTCAACTATTCTTCAAATAGGCTTAGATAAAGTCTCTCAGAGTTTCCCTTACAAGAATACAGAAACATGGCTGGATGGTTTTGTAGGTTTGGGTAATAGCTACACAACCAAATGCAAATTATATGGAATGAGAATCGATGGTCTGAACCAGCAGCAGTGACTTGAGATTTTACTGAATTATCACGAATTCTTGTAAGAATTTTTAGAAAATTAACACAAAGCTCTCAAATCAAGGATTTATTCTAATGTGATTCAATTGGCATAGAATAACAGGACTCAGACCGGCACATGATTTTCAAGTGGGAGGATGGATTTAATCCGAGCTCGCACTAACAGCCA
Organism: Nycticebus coucang; assembly: GCF_027406575.1. Lineage (NCBI taxonomy): Eukaryota > Metazoa > Chordata > Mammalia > Primates > Lorisidae > Nycticebus > Nycticebus coucang. The sequence continues at coordinate 5,793,576 of NC_069795.1, read as the reverse complement.
GCTAAAGAGCAACGAAAATTATCCCAGCAGAATACAAAACAGGTAGCCATGCTCTCTGGGATAAAAAGGCACTTTTGATTAAATCAATACTTGATTTCCCCCAAAAACATCAAAGGGAAAAAGAAAGAAAAGAATTATAGGGGACAAGAAAAGCAATGAATTGGACACACAAATGGAGGCAACGCGAAGTCAATGGGCAGGACTGCATGGGAATATTCTGGGAGCGCAGCGAGGGTTTGCAGCGCAAAGCCACCACAGCCCTGAGCTTTAGACAGGACGGCCGTCTAAAGGAGCCTCTCTGACCGGGGCTCTCCAGCAGCTGGATGAGCCTGAGGATGTGGGCATCCTGTGTGCCCGGGTGTCAAGGCAGGAGCAGAGCTTCCCACCTGCCACCCGCCCGCCCCGTTTCTCACCATCCTCTTTGGTCCGGGTGAAGATCTGCTCGCTCCTGACGCCGTCCCCTGCACGGGTGAAGGCCAGCACCTGGATGCTGTAGTTGGTGTATTTTTCCAGTCCATCCAGTTCCAGAGAAGGCTGCGTAGTGGTGACGTTTTTAATCTCGCCCAGCTCTGGGGGATGAGAACAAGAAAACACGATCTGGTCACTGAGCCTGCCGCTGCTCGCGTCCCCACTCTGTCCCAGCTGGCTGGCATGGAGCCTGCCATCATCTGCCGGACACTGGGGTCACTGGAGGGACAGTGCACAGTCATTGTGAGATACCGACACTATTCGGCCATTTGGAAAAAAATCATTCACAACTGACTTCCCCAGAACATCACACAGAGCAAATCTTTCCAAGTTATGTGTTATAGACTCAAGACCAAAGCCGCGGCCACCCCTCAGGGAACCTTCCTCACACCCCACTGTGTGCTCGGGACCATGCGCTGCCCGCTCTGTAGACATTCTAACTATCACTACAAAGCTTCTGGAGGTCGAGGTTTGTTTTTTTTAAACAAACTGTAATGTACTTGTATTTTTAAATACCTAACTTAGTCTCAAATATCTGAGCTAAGATCTACCCTCTCAGCAGATTTCAAGTACAGAAAACAGTATTGTTAACTATAGTTATGCGGTGTGCATTAGACCTTTAGAACTTATTCTTCTTGAATAACTGAAACTTTGTATCCTGGGGTGGTGGGGGGATGGTAACTACGAGATATAAGGGACATGCTACGAAGGATGCGTCTGTCCAAACAAGCTGTTCACGTTACATAGTCAAATATACACAAGTTTAATTTGTCAATTTTTCCTCAATAAAGCCAAAAATGAAACACTTAAAGTAGAAAAAACCCCTCATCTGTGTCCCGCTGAGTGGCTCAGCAGATCCCTCTCTTTACCTGGAGTGAACTCCTCTCGGCGTCACCACTGAAGTGACATGCCGATGTGTCAGAAACCAGCTAAAAATGCTCCGCTTTCTGGAGTGGGATCAGCTAATGATATTCAAAGATGGAACATTATGCACTCTCATCCTTGGCATATTATACATGGCAATTTGAGAAACCTACAAATGATGTGTTAAGTACCGCCATGGGTGTTTGGCTCATGGGTTCAGAATGAGTCACCTGCAGAGCCAGAGAGGAAGGGCTGTCAGCCTGGGGGGAAGGGCTGGTAGCTGAGACGCTGGTCACCCCAAGAGACCACCAATATGTGAGGCCGAGGTCTGGGGGGGCGTCCTACTGGGCAGCCAACTGTAGTACCGGCCACCTACTGAGCAGCCGACTGTAGTACCGGCCACCTCTGGAACATTCAGACAGCAGTTGGAGCTGTCGGTCTCTCCCTCCCTGCTTTTTCGCCTTAGCAAAGGTACCTGCCATGCCAGTCTTTGCAGATGTAGAAACTTTTACATTGTATCAGTTAGAGAATTAAGTTTGTTGAATACATCCTCACTGTTGAGGACCACTCTGGTCGCCTTCAAAGCACTCCCCGTGGGAAGCTGTGCATCCATGCCAGTGCCCAGTCCCCTCTTCAAAGTAATTCTGAAACCCTTTTTTGGAATGGCCGTCAGAGCTGTCATCATGTGAGGTCTGACAATTAAGTTAATAAACGCATCCTAGAAAAAGTGCTTTGAAAAAGTGGACTAGGCAACGGCATTGGTACGTAGCTTCCGAAGAAGAGTACTTCGAAGGTGACTGTAGTTCATTCAGCAATGACGTCTATGGCACTTTTTCTAGGGTGAGTTTGCAAACTTCATTGTCCAACCTCATATATTAAAGATCACACACACACAATCAGGGAAAATGCAGCTGAGGGCGGGGGCCCCACAGAAGCTCTGTGCCTGGAGCTTGCCTGAGGTCTGCTTCCTCATCTGCAGGATCAGCAGATGCAGAAGTAACACAAAAATGATGCAAAAAGCCAGATAGAAACCATGCGCTCCTTTTGCCATTCTGTATAGCTCTTTTTTCCCCCTCTCTGGCTTAAACATAGATTTCTGTCATCTAACTTGGGCTGTTTAAATATGCATGTACACACATGAGTTCAAGTGCAGGCTTCCATCGAATTCATGAGTAGAATACAAGGAAATTAATACACGCATATAAAGTACACGTAGAAATCATATTCTTTCTATTATCATTTTTTAAACAAAATAGTTTTATGAGTTTACTTATTAAACTAAGGATCTTAGTTTCATTCTCAAAGGATCTTAAGGCAGGAAAAAAAGGTGGAAATAAGTTCTGAAGTGACCCTCAACCACCCCCCACACTCCTGAGCTCCTAAACGTTGCTTCATTTAGAGTCTATCATTTTTTGTCATGAAGAGAGAAGAGATGAAAATTAGCTAAGATTCAGACGAAAATGGTGACTTTTCAAACTGTACTATTTTCATAGCAATCTCAAATGAACTGTTTCTGTCATGCCTTAAAAATTATTTAACTTTCTGATTATGATAAAATACTCAGAAATTTTAGCAAAGTATTTTATATTTAACCTGCCCTATCAAACATACTAACTAGATTTATTTTATCTGATCATGTTAGCAACAAACTACTCCCTTATACCTATTATTAGAAGTATTGGGGTCAGATGCTAATCACAGCAGCAGTGAGAACCTCTGTATCTATGTGGGGGGGCTGTGTATGGTGTGATGTGGTTGTGTGTATGTGTGTGCAGAGCATGGGGTGTTTTTCCACGGTTTAGCTGGTGGAGTTATTCACACAGTTACTGTATGTTCAATGTCTATGAAAATCAACGCTTGCAAGGCACAGCCTGAGGAGTCTGAGGAAAGGCCCCCAGTAACTGCATGACATGACCTGCTAATTCACAGTGAGGAGTCCGTGGAAAGGCCCCCAGTAACTGCATGACGTGACCTGCTAATTCACAGTGAGGAGTCCGTGGAAAGGCCCCCAGTAACTGCATGACATGACCTGCTAATTCACAGTGAGGAGTCCGTGGAAAGGCCCCCAGTAACTGCATGACATGACCTGCTAATTCACAGTGAGGAGTCCGTGGAAAGGCCCCCAGTAACTGCATGACGTGACCTGCTAATTTGCAAATGCCCCTCCCAGGTCCTCCCTACCTGCTCATATGCAGTTTATGTTTCTGAGGGTTTCTTGCTTTTCCTTTGGAAATTAAGTGTAGAACTAATCACATCACTTTGATCTTAATTCCACGAAGTAAAGGTATCTTCAGAAGAACGATATGGACTTCTAAGCATACTTTACTTAAAGAATTACATGTTTTTGATCCTTAAAAGTATAAAGCCAAACCATCCATTGTAGAACTAAGATGCTAACAGTCAATGTTAGTAAATATTAGGGATATTTGAAACCATGGGTGTTATGAATGAAAAGTCACCACTGGCTTCTGGAAATATTGCCAACAAGAACAATAAAAGAAACAATTTTAGTGTAATGCTGCCTTTACGTGAGTGTGCTAGGGTATTTATTTAAGATAAGGAGTAGAAATCAGAACAGTGTATGTAATGATATCCTATGGTATTTTGTCAATAAAATACACGGCTTTTGCAAATTTCCATTATTCAACACCCTGAAATTTTTAAAAAAGCTTTTCTTTGGAGGAGGAGGGGTGAAGTTGGTATAGGATCATCTGCTTAACCCTGAACCTCCACGGGGCTGTGTGTTGCTGGAATTGTGGCTCCAGGTCCATCAGCATCTTCGCGTTCCCGGCTCTGGGGTCTGCAACGGGGCAGATGAGGCATCATTGGTGTCTCCCATGAGGTCCACACAGAGCAGGTGCCCAGCTAACCTGTCTACTCCAAGACCAAGTCCTACATTTTTCTAAAATGTCTCTCAGGGTGCTGTTTGAGGTATTACAGTCAGTGTGGAGAGGATTCCCCAACAGGTCTACTTAGAGATAGAAATAGCTAAGGCTCAAACACCTGCATTTTCTTATAGGAGATGCTTGTTTGGCTAATGTGTCTTTGTTCCTTTATTCTGGCACCAGGAACGGCATCTCCTGCAGCCTTTGAGACCCATGTGTTCTGTTTACCTGTATGGGGACAGGGGCCTGGATGGGAGAACAGACCTAGGAGACCCTGAGCAGGGAGGGGATAGGTTCTCTTGGCTGTATTCACCCTAACTCAGGGCTGAGCACCCATGAAGGACCACACCCAGTCATAAAGGCTAAAAAAAGTCCTGGACAAAAGGGACAGTCCAGTCCAGGAGTGGGGGCCCAGAAGTCATCTGGGAATGGTGATCAGGGGAGAATGAAGGCATGGGCCACCTAAGCCCAGGGACAGAGACAGGGACTGGGTGCAGGGAGGCCTTTCCTGGGACAGGCTGCACTCAGGTGTGCGTCAGACACAGCATCCTCAGCCGGTCTGCAGCATCCATCACCAGAAGGCAGGGCACCAGCGTGGGCCCCGAGGGGACTTCAGCCCCAATTCTGCCACCACCAAAGCAGTTCTCTTATTCAAAGTCTTGTGCCAAATGAATAGGAAAATTTTATCCTACAACTTGAGAGAGAGAGAGAGAGAAATAAGAGAAAGAAACAAGAGAAAGACCAAGAAAGAGAAGGAAGAGGAGAAGGGGAAGAAGAGGAGAAAAAAAGAGAAGACAAAACCAGCGGGCTGGGCGGGACCCGTAGCTCAGTGGTTAGGGCACTGGCCACATATACACCCAGGCTGGCGGGTTCAAACCCAGCCTGGGCCTGTTAACCAACAATGACAACTGCAACAAAAAAATAGCCGGGCGCTGTGGCGGGCACCTGTAGTCCCAGCTACTTGGGAGGCTGAGATAAGAGAATCGCTTAAGCCCAAGAGTTTGAGGTTGCTGTGAGCTGGGACTGTACAGCACTCTACCAAGGGCAACATAGTGAGACTTTGTCTTAAGACAAACAAACAAACAACCCCAAGCCAACCATAAAGAACAAAAACAAAACAAAAAAACCAAGGGTTCTGGATTTAGGTCCCTCCTGGCGAGCACTCCTGTTCCTGGGGGCGTTCTGGCATGCTTCCCGAGCCCTTATATATAGTTCAACTACAGGAACTTGAAAGTTTCCTGCTGAGTTCTATTTAGAGAATAGGAAGAAGCCAGAATTTTGGGATACATGTTACATAGAATACTCCAGATAGAGATCAAGGTTTCAGTGCTACCTGCAGAACCCCGACAGAGATGCTCATAGCTAGGAAAATACACCCATGTCTACCATTCCCAAGCGCCACTCCCTCCCTGCGCTTCACATTGAGTTTTGAAGCTATGGGATGTTTTAAATAGCTTTATATACCTGTTCAAATCTGGATGAGAGAACAGAAAAGGGGGAAATGTCCATTGAGAAAGAGGTGCCCACTAGACCCTGCACCTTGTACATTAGGAAGTAGGTCTGCAAATTCCACCGTGCATCCTTTCAGGAAAACTCAATGCGTTTGTTTAATCCTCTTACCTCCGTCCATGAGGTTAGCCCAATAAATGACTCTGAAACCTTGGAGAATTCCATTCAAGGCTTCCTTGGAAAGGGTGGACCAGGATATTGATATGCTTTCTGGTGATGTTGCGATGGCTTGAACATTTTCAGGGGGATAACTGGGCACTGAAATTAAATAATTAGAATCTGTAATTACTGCCAGTGGTTTTATCAGCAAAGCAATACTGAGAAAACAACATAGTTTAATATTTTAATGTGTAATCAAAATCCAAATCTAAAAATCTCAATCTCCAAAATAAAATTTAAAAAGCTACTTCCCTATACAAATATTATAATTCAGTAAAATATGATAAGTTTATGCATATGTCCTATAGGATACCATAGTCTCTCTTTTCAACTTAACGGCCACATTTCAAGGGAGGCTGTCTAGACTTCCTTTGAGTACACTTCTCATTTTATTGCCTGAGTAGAAGACATTGCTTGTCTGATTTACGTTCCCATTACTCTTGCATGTTACTTCTTTAAGTTACATTTACTTTATATGGGACAGTCCCTTGTATTTAATAGTATCTGGCATTGAAAATGAAAGCTCGACTATGGGAAGTGCTACAAAGCAGAAAGGTGATCAAAGCTTGTTCATGGCCTCATCTTCGCCAGCCTTCCTTTCAGTTCTATGACATGTTGTCAGAAGTAAGAGAGACTATGGGTTAAGAAATAGGTTAGAAAAATATTTGAAGTGTTCTTAACACTGAGCTGGGGCAGGCCTTGAACGTTGAAGCTCCGTGAGGGTGCAAAATAGTGGCTGAAACTTATATCTCAATTAAAAAGTGGATAGTGAAGCAAAAACCAAAGATACATTTATTTATTATTACAAGGATTATTTATTTAGATAGAGAAAAAGTCCCTAGTGTTCAAGACTTCTTTCTCTGTTGAAATTGTCAGACATCACAGGCGCAAGTTACACTTTGCTCCTCAACTCTGGATCCAGGGGCACAAGAGGTAATCACAGTAAAAGCTCGCAGCCTTTAAGTCTACCACTTGTGATTACAATTAACCCCATATCTCATCTCTCCATCTAAAACACGTCTCTAGACGTGTTCTATCTCTAGTTTTACTGGAAATTTGAACTTCTAGGGTTATTTTCAGTGCTAAGGTGGAAGGCTGAATTAACTCGTCACAGTCGCTAGGGGGCGCGCGATCACTGTGAGATCTGCCCCGAGAATCGGAGAATTTGTTCTCTCTGGTCTCAGAACGCTTGAAGATAGGAAGCAATAGGAGGGAAGAAAGGAAAAGGAAAAACGCAAAAGGAAAGGGATCTTAACATTGATTTGGGAGAAATTCTTATCATTGGGATTTCTGCATTCTAGTTAGACTTCTGCAGTAGTAGGGGCAGCCTTGGTTTTACTGGGGAAAAGCCCAATTCTTGTGCAGGAAATGAACCAAGACGGTTCTGGGCACGCACTGGAGCTTTGCAGCAGAACGCGGAGGAGGTCACCGGGACCGGCTCCCGGACCTGAGCCCTGCACAGCCGGTGGACCCGGCCGGTGGGGGTGAGGGGGGGGGGCCCGCGGGGGACCAGAGCGCGCAGAGGAGGTCACTGGGTCCGGATGCTCCACCCGAGCCCTGCAGAGCCGGCGGGACCCGGCAGGGGGAGCCCGCGGGGCACCAGAGCGCTGGGGGAGGTCACTGGGTCCGGATGCTCCACCCGAGCCCTGCAGAGCCGGCGGGGACCCGGCAGGGGGAGCCCGCGGGGCACCAGAGCGCTGGGGGAGGTCACTGGGACGGGATCCCCCACCCGAGCCCTGCAGAGCCGGCGGGACCCTGCAGGGGGAGCCCGCGGGGCATCGGAGCGCTGGGGGAGGTCACTGGGACGGGATCCTCCACCCGAGCCCTGCAGAGCCGGCGGGACCCGGCAGGGGGAGCCCGCGGGGCACAGGAGCGCCGGGGAGGTCACCGGGACTGGATCCCCCCACCCGAGCCCGGAGCCCTGCAGAACCCGCGGCCCCGCGCGAGCGCCGAGGCTGAACCCACCGTCCTCGAGGGTGGTGGTGATGATCTCCTGAGAAGAGGGCCCCGTGCCTGCCCGGTTGCAGGCCTGCACCACCAGGCCGTACTGCGTGAACTTGCTGAGGTTGTCCAGGGTGTAGACCTCGCTGTCCCCGGTGGTGTCGATGCTGATGATGTTGAACTGGAAGTTCCCCCCGGTGCTGTACTCTCGGTAACCTATTTGGTAGCCACGGATAATTCCATTTTGCAGATGTTTCTTGGGAGCCTAAATTCAAAAGAAAAGAACACACTCCAGAAGTCTTGGGGTAGGACAAGGGTCAAAGAGACACCCATAGCCGCTGAGGGAAATGGAAACCGGGCAGCGATCACTGCGGTGGGGCAGGCGCCACGGGGCCGCGGGTGGGCTGGACACCTTGGCCCTCTGGCCGGCGCTGAGACTACACTCTGGGGACGCCTGTTTCACACAGGAGGTCACCAGAGTCTCAGCGGGCCCTCATGCTTCCTTGGACTTGTCCAGCTGATGAGAACGTTTCAGAAGATGCCACCGTCATAACATCTCCAGATACCCTAATGGTCAGCCGTGACACTGACCTTCTTGCCGTCACCCAGCAGTACCCACTGAACTTCCCTGGTGTGTGCCAGGCATTGTTCTGGACACTGGGGGAACAGAATAGGGTTTAAAAATGAAACAAAGCACAATGAAAGAATCCCTGCCCTCATGGGACTTGCGTTCTAAGGGACTATCCCAGGACAATGGGGCTTCCGAGTTGAAAGCTGGCATGTGAAGGGGAGTCCACTGGAAGGGAAAGTCAGCCTCTTTCAGTAAGCTTCCACCTGACTCATCTCCGAATGATGTTCCAGGTGATTAAAAGGAGAAAGGGAGAGGCTGGACCTAGCTCTGCTCTGCTGCTGTCTGAAAAGTTCCATGCCAAAGGCAGTGTGGTTTGAGCTAACGTGCAGAGCTTCAGTGTGGTAGAGGAAGGACATGCAGGTGGTACTCTAGTGATAATGGTCTTGTGGACTTTAAATTAGTCAAAGGGTCTGTGTGTTCACAAACTGGGGATCCAGCTCTCCCAGGATTATGAAAAGCTTTCTCTGTCCTGCAAGCATTTACAGTCCTCCTAGAAAGAGAAAGTAAACATTTAGGCTATGGAGAGCTTAGGCTATGGGACTGGGGTGAAGACCAGCCTGGGGCCTCAGGAAGGGGGACGGAGTGGTCTGAAGTGGTGAGAAGCAGCAGAGCCCAGGTGGGCTGCCAGGACCACCAGGCTCAGGGAAGGAGGTGCGATGGTGGATGGGCCTGCAGGGGGCACCCTGGCTGCCAGCAGACTAAGGAGAAAAGGAAGGAGTGGAGCCCCCAAACCCAGCAAAATGTAAGCCTTATAAGGAGAAGTCAGAAAGAGATTTTAAGCAGATAAGCAGCATTGATGAATTCAGCAAATACAGTAAAACCTTTGTTTAAGTTGACCACCCAAGGGACTGTAACTAATTGGCCAACATACAGAGGTGATGGACAGAAGGCACCAGGCCTGCTGTACTGATATCTGGTCTGTGAGAATTAGGCCAACTTATGGAGGTGGTCAGTGTAGGGATGGTCAGCTCAGGAGGTCCCACTGTGTTTATGGATCACCTCGAGTTAACCCGCCAGTGGGATCAGATGCATCCAGCTGTCGTTAGGAGTTAGTATGAGTTAACACGAGAACAGTAAAATCACATTTCTTTTTAAAAGCAAGTTTTTTTTTTTTATGGTTTTCTTGGACTCTAGTTGCTTTTCCCAACAAACAATCTGATTTAGCACGTTCACATTTGTGTTGCTTATAGAAATCAATGAAACAGTCATGTAAGCCATTTATTTTTTTAGTCAAGTTGGCTCAGAGCTAAGCCCTAAATTAACTGTTCACGCCTTTCTTCCTGAAAAACAATGTCTGTGGCTCCCTGTGTCCAGACCTGGGCACCCATATGTGATGCCTTTTGTATTGTAGATGGTGGCTTTCACTTTGTTTTGAAATAGACCTAAAGATTTTAGATTTTGAGAATTCAATGACTATATGTGAAAGTGGTTTTATAGCAACCACTGAATTGCGTTGAAATCATCTAATTAATTGATAAACTAATTTTCTCTGCCAAAATCATGTATAAATTAAATTTAACAACAAAGATGTATTGGTAAAAAAATTTGCATGGTGTTTTAATCTTATATGTAGTGACATAAATATAAATAGTAACTTTTTAAAAATTAGGTTTGCATCTATTAAACATCCCAATTGTTCAGCTGGCTCCCTGTGAGGCTTCCAGTCTCCCTGGGAGCCATGGTAAAGTCAGACTCTCAGTTTGGGGCTGTGTGAGGGAGGGGAAGACGGAGGTGTAGAGAGTGAGCCAGATGCCTGCAGCAAAGTATTTTCACAGAGCAACCAATTTAGCTAAATCCTCTCCAAGTGTAAAGGTACAGGCTTGCTGACATCTACTTTTTTGGGGGAGGGGAGAGGATAATGTGGTTGTACAGATTGGAGATGGAGAAATCGTCCCCTTTTTTCTCTCCACGGGTAAAAACACATTCTAATTAGCTTAAGTATAATAGATGACACAGGTGTTCTTGTTCAGTTTAGTCTCCATAATTTGTTAGTAATAAACATAAAATTATTCACATTTTTTAGAGAAACTAAATTTTAGTCTTGGTAGTCATAAAATGAAGGTTATGTTTCCTTATTTGATACCTCTGCAAAATATATTACAAAAAAATTATCTCAAGTTATGATAAAAGTACACAAGCGCTACTCCCGTGCAACCCTGTGCGTCTTGTTTCACAGTTGATTTCTCTAAAGTCAATGAACTTCCCCCCACATAGTTGTGTTCATAGGCTGTGCAATTTGGTGCCTGAGTTTTTTTCATTTAATATACTAGCATATTCCCATGTTTATAGCCTTTAAGAATCATATTTCATCACATTGCTGTTTTGTTTTATTTTATAATTTTTCTTTTCTTTTTTTTTTTTTTTTTTTTTGAGACAGAGTCTCACTATGTCTCCCTGGGTAGAGTGCTGTGGTGTCACAGGTCACAGCAACCTCCAACTCTTGGGCTTAAGAGATTCTCTTACCTCAGCCTCTCAAGTAGCTGGGACTACAGGCGCCCACCACAATGCCCGGATATTTTTTGGTTGTAGTTGTCATTGTTGTTTGGCAGGCCTGGGCTGGATTCCAATCTGCCAGCTCCAATGTATGTGGCTGGCGCCCTAGCCACTAAGCTACAGGTGCCAGGCCTATTTTATAATTTTTCATTGTCAGGATGTTGTTTCCTAAATTATTTACTACTATAAATGCTGTGTTAAGCACCTTTGCAATACAGTTTCTCTGTTTCTAAATTTATTTATTGGATCCAAGTCCCCAAAGAGTTGGATTTATTTTTAAAAGTTCATGTTTCGATTGGCTGTTAAGGGGACAGGAAATTTTGGTTATGATTCACTGTAATGTGGTGGCCTAAGGGGCTAATATTCATCGCAGAGAATAGACAAGTGAGCTCTCTGCTATTTTTCTTAATATTCCAAATTTGAAGAGAACTATGTGGACTAGACTTATGAGTTATTTGACGGTGGTGGTGTTTTTGTATCTTTTCAGGGTGATAATATAATCCATAGTTATCATGCAGAATATGCTGTTGCAGCTGTGGAAGAAGTAAGAGCTATTTCTTATCAGTGGGACACAGGTTTTGGTTTACTTGGCCTTCAGGTCCCCAACATGAGGTTTTAGATTAATCTTAACAGGTCATGGGGGAGGGTGGAAGTGACAGCCAATGGTCACTGTGAGGTCACCATAAACATTTCCCTCACAGGTTTCTGTGAGGTGTGAGGGAAATGTTTATGGTGACGGGATGGTGGTACATCTCTGTGAATATGTGGAGTACCATTGAATTGCACAATTAAAACAGTGAATGTTAAGGTATGTTAACTGTATCTCACTACAGCTATGTTTAAAAGTTAGTATGCTATCTCAGCTCTACGCTATATCTATATCTATTACTACACTAGCTCCCATCCCCCACCAGATGACCATCACCACTGATCAACATTCACCACTTCTACCACCACCTGCGCACTGTCACCATCCCCACTGTCCACACGAGCAGCGCCCCTCTATGTTCCCCCGACAGCCAATACCACTGTCATCACTACTACCTTCACCGCCTCCATCCCCACTGCCAACACCAGAAGCGCCCCTCCATGTCACCATGACGGCCAAGGCCACCGTCATCACTACTACCTAATTCACCTCCATCCCCACTGCCAACACCAGCAGCGCCCCTCTATGCCCCCACGATGGCCAATACCACTATCATCACTATTACCATCTCCACCTCCATCCCCACTGCCAACACCAGAAGTGCCCCTCCATGTCCCCATGATGGCCAAGACTACCGTCATCACTACTACCATCTCCACCTCCATCCCCACTGCCAACACCAGAAGCGCCACTCCATGTCCCCATGATGGCCAAGACCACCATCATCACCACTACCTTCTCCACCTCCATCCTCACTGCCAACACCAGAAGCGCCACTCCATGTCCCCATGATGGCCAAGACCACCATCATCACCACTACCTTCTCCACCTCCATCCTCACTGCCAACACCAGAAGCGCCACTCCATGTCCCCATGATGGCCAAGACCACCATCATCACCACTACCTTCTCCACCTCCATCCTCACTGCCAACACCAGAAGTGCTGCTCCATGTCCCCATGATGGCCAAGACCACCGTCATCACTACTACCTTCTCCACTTCCATCCCCACTGCCAACACCAGAAGCGCCTCTCTATGTCCCCACGACGGCCAAGACCACCATCATCACTACTACCTTCTCTACCTCCATCCCCACTGCCAACACCAGAAGCGCCCCTCCATGTCCCCATGACGGCCAAGACCACCGTCATCACTACTACCATCTCCACCTCCATCCCCACTGCCAACACCAGAAGCGCCACTCCATGTCCCCATGATGGCCAAGACCACCATCATCACTACTACCTTCTCCACCTCCATCCCCACTGCCAACACCAGAAGCGCCGCTCCATGTCCCCATGATGGCCAAGACCACCATCATCACCACTACCTTCTCCACCTCCATCCTCACTGCCAACACCAGAAGTGCTGCTCCATGTCCCCATGATGGCCAAGACCACCGTCATCACTACTACCTTCTCCACTTCCATCCCCACTGCCAACACCAGAAGCGCCTCTCTATGTCCCCACGACGGCCAAGACCACCATCATCACTACTACCTTCTCTACCTCCATCCCCACTGCCAACACCAGAAGCGCCCCTCCATGTCCCCATGACGGCCAAGACCACCGTCATCACTACTACCATCTCCACCTCCATCCCCACTGCCAACACCAGAAGCGCCACTCCATGTCCCCATGATGGCCAAGACCACCGTCATCACCACTACCTTCTCCACCTCCATCCTCACTGCCAACACCAGCAGTGCCCCTCCATGTCCCCATGATGGCCAAGACCACCGTCATCACTGCTACCTTCTCCACCTCCATCCCCACTGCCAACACCAGCAGGGCCCTTCTATGTCCCCACGATGGCCAAGACCACCGTCATCACTGCTACCTTCTCCACCTCCATCCCCACTGCCAACACCAGCAGGGCCCTTCTATGTCCCCACGATGGCCAAGACCACCGTCATCACTACTACCTTCTCCACCTCCATCCCCACTGCCAACACCAGCAGGGCCCTTCTATGTCCCCACGATGGCCAAGACCACCGTCATCACCACTACCTTCTCCACCTCCATCCCCTCTGCCAACACCAGAAGCACCACTCCATGTCCCCATGATGGCCAAGACCACCGTCATCACTACTACCTTCTCCACCTCCATCCCCTCTGCCAACACCAGCAGTGCCGCTCCATGTCCCCATGATGGCCAAGACCACCATCATCACTACTACCTTCTCCACCTCCATCCTCACTGCCAACACCAGAAGCGCCCCTCCATGTCCCCATGATGGCCAAGACCACTGTCATCACTGCTACCTTCTCCACCTCCATTGTCCCCACCTTCATCGCTGCCAACACCACTGTGACTACCATCACCACCACCCAAAGCAGCTACGCCATGTCATCACCAACCTCACTACCGTCAGTGCCAGCATCACTGCCATGACCATCACATTACAGCCACCTGTCACTCCCACCACCTTTGCCATTGCATTTGTCACTGCCCCACCAGCAAATCACTGCCATGATCTCCTGTTTCCCCACCCAGATATCACCACCACCATCACTGTCACCACAAATACTCCCACCTCCAAAGTCAACCTTGCTGCCACCACAGTCCCCCATCATTGCCATCATCTCTACCACCCGACCACCTACGTTTCCAATTGTTGCATGAGGTGCTTTATACATATTATTCCATCGGCTTTCCCAATAATTCCCAAAAGTCTCATTATCCTTTTTACAGATGAGGAAATTCTAACTCAGGATATGCTACCAAGTGTATTTAGTTTGAACCACTCACAGAGCCTCAGATGACTTTTTGTGCTTTTGCAAAGCTTGTGCATTCAGTTTGTTAAGTTATAATCAACAAAGCATTTCTCATTATAGAGAAATTCAATAGGTCACACAAAGAGAAAATATTCAATTGCATAAAAGCAAGCAAAAAATTCTCCATCTGTCCAGCAAAACTTAAATTCTTTTATTAATTTGTAAGAGAATAATCATATTGAAATTTAGAGATGTGTTTAAATTAAAGAAATCCTTGAGGACATTTTTAAAAATAAGGTCTCTGAAATAAACCCACAAAGGCAGGGGTTTTGCCCATGAGGTGTAGTGACTCTTAGGGGCTGTGACACAGAAGGCCCTCCCTGAGTTACGAACGTGATCTATTGTGGGTGGGGTACATAGGAGTGGAGACCCTGTCAGCCATGTGTCCAGCAGTGGGCTCCATGTCATCCCCAGACAAGATAGTGCATAAAGCCTTTACTTGAAAATTTTTTTAGTTGAGGCTTTCAAGATGGTTTTCTTAGAGCATGTGTCTGTCTACTTGGAATAAAGGGAGAAGGCTGGCCGGGGCACATAGGAAAGACCTCCTTGTGGAGAAGATAGTTTTAGAACATTGTCCTGCCGCTATTAATTAGCACTGAAGAACAACTGATCAAATGGGTGGGAGTAATGATTTATTCACTTTCATGTAACTAAGGGAGTAGGATTAATGGGGGGCTAAGAAGAAAGGAAAAAGAAGAAATTAGGTAAGGATCGTGAAACATATTTTGAATCTGGGTTGCACAGTATTGGAGAAGGCAAATTTCCTAAGAAGCCTCTCTGGCCATGCCCTGTCTTCCCAGCTGTCAGCCGTGCCTGCTGTGAAATCTGGTCTCTGCGGTTGTCTATTTAAAGTAATGGCTCCTGGACCTTCCTTGCTGGCCCGAGTTTCTCTGTGATTACCTAGAAAAGAGTGGGGGTCCCACCCCTCTTACATCTTCCCACCTTTGAAAGTCCCTGTTAAAGAATGTTCTTCCTGCTTTCAATTCACAGCCCTTTTCTTGTTCTCTGCATGGCCACCCAGTGTCCAGCTTGCCAGGAGCCCTCTCCCCCTGGTTCTCCATCGGCACACACACATCACCACTGAACAGGAGAACTGATCACTCTGCCCCTTCTGGTGGTCACCATTCCATAGTAAATGTCTGGTTTTCAAAACACGACTGCCAACTCTAGCACGCAAGCATTCCCATAGACATGACATTTCACCCATTTTCCCCCCCTGACCAAATCAGAACTTCAACACAGAGGACATCTCAGAATATGTTTTTGTAGATGGAGAAGAGGATGGTTTTAAACACACGTGAGGCGCAGCAGAAGAGCTGGGCAATCCCACCTGTTGACTGGAGGCAGCTAAAAGCCTTCAGCATTCTTCAGAATCCTGGATTTGAAGAACCCCACCTTTCTCAGGCAGGTACAGGTTTTTTTTTTTTTTTTTTTGGCCGGGGCTGGGTTTGAACCCACCACCTCCGGCATATGGGACCGGTGCCCTACTCCTTGAACCACAGGTGTGGTCAGCCTGGCTAAGGGGCAGATGGAAAGGGTGTGGAGTGAGCAGAGATGCCTGGGCCGCAGACCGAGGACTTGGCTGCTGTAGAGAGGCTGGTTCAGCCACAGCCGAGGGGCACCCAGCAGCCAGCTCAGCAGCCAGGACCGTGGACTGGGGGCAGGGCTGGCTTCCTGGCTTCCATGCTCCCCTGGGCTTGCAGGCCCACACAGTAACCTGATGATGGTCACTGAGGCAGGACTTGGAGGGGTCCAGCCCATTCCCCAGGCCCTATCAAGGCTGAAAGAGCTTCTGAGGAGCCAATTTAGATGGATGTCATCATTCATTTTTTTTTCTTTAAAAAAAAAAAAAAAAGAATTCTAGAGTTTGTTCACTTATTCACCTGGCTGGTGAGTGACAGGTCTTTACAATAAGGACAGAACTGCAGATACATACTCTCATGTGGTGCTTAGTCCATGTCAGATGGATTAAAAGAGCACTTTGGAAAGTGAGTTTAGGGACTCAAACAAATAAACAGCAACAACAGTGCGAAGGGCCCCCTTTAACGTTCAAACATCGAAACTGAGCCCCTGTCCATGGGGGAGCGTCCCCTCTGCGCTGCCTTTTACAGTGTCCTCTCTGCCTTTTCTCAAGCCCTCGGAGCGCAGTGCGTTATGAGCGGGCTGTGCCTCTCCTTGGCAGGCTGCTGGCGTGAAGACCGGTCTTCCCACATCAGATTTTGCTCTTCCCTCCCCTGCCTTGGGACCCGCCAACGATTCTGGCATGTCTCTCATTTCTGTGTCTGCCTTGTTTTCCCTCCTGAATCTTCCTAAACCGCCTCCTTCACCCCCAGGTGTCCTTTCTCCAGCCTCCAAATCCCTCCCCTCCCCCACCCGCTGTAAGAAACCTTCTCTTTTGATCTCCATGACAACAGTAGCACCGTGTCCATTTATTGGCATGGCTTGCCAGTGACTGTACTTCACGTGTCCTCTGCATCAGCCTGCTGCAAGCTGCCTGTGGCAGATTCACCACCCTTTAAAGAGACTGTAAAACAGCCGTGTACAAATGCCCCCGACACCTTTCAGGATGTGAATAATTAGATCAGGCATCTCTTCTGCAGAAAGCCACCAGCTCCATCCTGTTCCTGCCATCACCCCACGCAGGGAAATGGACACTGTTGGCCACGCAGGGTTCACCTGTTGACTGGAGGCAGCTAAAATCCTTCACTGCAGAATCCTGAAGAGCCCCGCCTTTCTCAGGCATGTTCAGTGCAAGCAGTCCTGGAGTTACCAACATCCAACTGACCACGACTCTCACCTATGAACAGAGGCTATTACCGGTAACAGAGTAAATGTACCTGTTCCCACTTAAGAACAAACCTGCAGAATCCATCTTATTTGTAACCTGGGGACTGCCTATAATTCAGTTCAATAATGAACTGAAAAATTTCCTTTAGATTTCCCCCAGTTCACTTACAGTGTAACCTGTCCTCACCCCCTAAGTCACAGGGGAGGCAGGTTGACTTTTTCATTTTTATGCATTTTGTCCAGCTCCCCGGCCTGCTCTCCCAGGTAAGCTCACTCAGTGAGTGGGAGCTTTGCATTCAACAAGTGCTGACTGGGTACCATTCTACACACAGCTCTGAACGCCGGTGACACCCACAAATTAACTGGGGATCAGAATAGAGTGTGGTGCTTGCAAGGCTGAAGGTTTGCCCAGGAAACTGTGGAGGGGCCAAGGGGGCAACGTTAAGGATTGCTGAAGAAGGGGGCACTTCACCTGAGCCTACAGGTGACCAGACATTACTGTGGTCACACACACTTGCACCCAGGGGAGGGAAACTCAGGAACTGAGCTTGACCCTGGGGTGAGGAATTCATGGTGATCATGAGGGTGGGGGATGGTGCAAGGACCTATGAAGCTAGGGAGGTAACTCAAGTGACAGAGCCCATGGAATTGTAGGTTATGGTTCTGAGTGCCAGCAGTCCCAGCATCGCCTGGGAAGCTGAGAGAAGGACTGAGGAGCCACTCAGACTTCCTGAGTCAGAAATAAACATGAGGGGTGGGGTGCAAGGATCTGTGTTTTAATAAGCCCTCCTGGGGATGCTGGAGCTCCCTCAAGTCTGAGAACCTTGTTGTTGTCACTGGGGAGTTACTAAATGAATTAGAATTGTCCTCACTTGGGAAGGACTAGCTATTAATAGTTAAAAAGCAGTGATTGAATTTCCCCACCATTCAGGTCAACCATTTGCCTGGTGTCTTCATCTGCAGAGTGAAAACAATGAGTGCAAATAAAACTGAAAGACTCTTGGTCCTACGAGTGTCCTGAAAACTTGCCTTGAAGTCAGAGGTATGGGTGCAGGTGAACACATGGGCCGTCTTGATGGATGGAGGGTGGATTTTGAGGGAGCAACGTCAGAGAGGGGAAAGCTCTTATTGCATCACCTCAAGGGTGTTTTCATTCACGTTTTGAGCCTCAGAGTTGCACTGCACTAAATACCATTTCTGTATCTGGTATGGCCATGTGATGCCCTCCTCCAAAGTGAGGGTCAGTCTTGAGCTAGGAAAGAATGAGGTGTCCATAATTACATGAAATAAAAAATGCACACATGATCTGACAAAGAGTGCTTGGAACCAAGGTGCTATTCAGTTCAGGTTTGAGACATAAATGATGAATGGCAGATTTATTTTAAATAGGCACAGTCTTGAGAGGCCAGAAACGTCACCTTGTGGCCTGGAGCCACCACATCTAATCAGACTTGGTGGTGGAGGAGGAAATGGTAGCCAGGGCTGCACGTGGACTTTCCCTGTAACTGCATAAATGCAGCATGTTAGGAACGGGCTCATAATGTTATGGCGTGAAATTGAGATTAATGCTATAAAACAGGACTCTGTTTACCCCCGTCTAAAGTGTAGGATGGCTCCATTCTATTCACGTAGCACGCAAATACGGCAGGCAGCTGCGCCTGCAGGGCCCTTGCCTTTGAACCTGGCTGTTCTTCATCCATCACAGCCTGCTGACCACATTTGGCATTTCTTAGGGTCCACAGAGGCCTGTCCAGCGCTTTGTGCTGATAATCCCACAAAGGAATCCAGGCTTTGCTTTCATGCAAATGAGCCCTAAGAACTGGTCTCTAGGAATGTCCCCACGTGACTTCAGAGCCTGCCTCTCCCCGAGCCCTCCCAAGGTTCCATTACCCACTCAGGTCGCTCAAGAGGAACAGGTGGCTGTTGCTGCAGCTCAGGGATATGAGGTGACTTCTCAGAAAGCCAACAGGCCGGCTCAGTGTCCCTGAGCCTGGGGTGGAGCCGGGGAGAAATGACGGGAGCGTCAGGTGCCTGGGCAGGGATAGAGTAAAAGGTCTTTGGGGGGACTTCCCTGAGCCACCAGGGGGTAGCCATGGCCCAGCCAGGAAAGAGTCCACGTGGGACGTGTGAGGTTCTGGGAGACTGGGGTATCTCAGACAACAAGATTCAGAGGGGAAGCCGGGATGCCAGGAGGGGGTGTATGCCAGTCTGTGAGTGGAAAGCTGGGCTTCGACTGGTTAGTGTAGCCAAATGATCCCAAAGGGCTTGGCCTCACCAGGCCTAGGGAAGCTCCCCTATGGGGTGGCAGAGATGAGGGAGTGAAGGGGGCCCCGACCCAGACCTAGTAAGCAAGGGCAAGAGGCAGGGATAAGGCATGGCCCAGGTCAAGCAAATGCTCAGACCAGGTTTTGCCAGCAGGGAAGAGAGACTATCTGATACCAGAAGCTTTTCATGAGAACCATGGGAGGGACAGATCCTGGTCAGCACACCTGAGTAGAGAGGCCAGGTGGGGCAGAACTGAGTGCGGAGAAGGAGGCCTCACCTCTACCCTCAGCTCGCAGGACTATCAGGCCTCCACAATCCGATGGGGCCTGGGTGTCCAAGAGGGGGAGGGAAAGGAAGGGAGATGAAGCAGAATGTTCCTGGGGACCAAGCAGTTACCAGAGCAGTTTCCACCGGTGCAGGGCAGGCGTGGAAGCCACAGGACTGGGGCACCCACACAGGGCAGCTTCTGTCTTTTCAGAAGCTTTAAGTTGAAACTATCTTCATCTTTTCCCCATGCTTGTTAGCAATGAAAAAGCCTAGAAAACGAAGAGAATCCCAAAGCAATGTGGGAGGGGAGGGTGAGTGAGCAGACACCCGGAGTCCAGGGATCCACAGGGTGTGGCTGAGCAGTGGCCCCTGGCTAGAAAGGCCACAGGGACAGGGATGGCACAGCCCGGAGGTAGATGGAGGTGACAGCAGTTAAACTAGAGAGGGAGAGATAGACAGAAAGGGGCTTGTAGGGGAAGAATCTGTGTCAGTCATGTGAAGGCTTGTCACAGCTTTTGTGACCTGCTAAGTAGGGTCTGTCCAGAAGAATCAAAAAAGGTCCACATGTTAGAGGGGACATGCCCCTTGAAAGGCTGGTTTCAACGTCACAGCCCTAAAGAGTTTCTGACTGTTTCAAATCTATGTCAAAAGAGCTGATGAGCAGGAAGCCACTGGTGACATATTTCAAGGGATCATCCCGGCCAGGGAATCAGTGTTGACAAACCCTCATCTCTGGGCTGAGTCTGTTCGGCCACTGGTTCTCCTATGGGTCTTAGCTGAGAATTGTTTGTTGTCATCGCTTACATTTTTAAGCAGTTGAAATGTCAAAAGAGGAAGAGTATTTTATGATGTGAAAATTACATGCACTCCGCATCTCAGCATCCCACGTAAAGTTCGCTGGAGCCCAGACACGCTCCTTTATTTCCATGTCCAGAGCAGCTGCTTCCCCGCTGCAGTAGCAGGGTGGGGTGGTTAAGACGGAGGCTGCTGCATGGCCCCAAAAAGCCTAAAATGTTCTCTCTCAGGCCCTTCATGGAAACGGGCTGCAGACCCTGCAGGACAGAGCTGTGGGCAGAGTCAGTGTGTAAGGCAGAAGGGCCTGGGCATGCAGGGCCTGGGAGGAAGAAGTGGGGAGGACAGGTGTGGGAGGGGGCAGGTGTGGGGGAGGACCGGTGTGGGAGGGGGCAGGTGTGGGGGAGGACCGGTGTGGGGGAGGACAGGTGTGGGAGGGGGCAGGTGTGGGGGAGGACCGGTGTGGGGGAGGACAGGTGTGGGAGGGGGCAGGTGTGGGGGAGGACCGGTGTGGGGGAGGACAGGTGTGGGAGGGGGCAGGTGTGGGGGAGGACCGGTGTGGGGGAGGACAGGTGTGGGAGGGGGCAGGTGTGGGGGAGGACCGGTGTGGGAGGGGGCAGGTGTGGGGGAGGACCGGTGTGGGGGAGGACAGGTGTGGGAGGGGGCAGGTGTGGGGGAGGACCGGTGTGGGGGAGGACAGGTGTGGGAGGGGGCAGGTGTGGGGGAGGACCGGTGTGGGGGAGGACAGGTGTGGGAGGGGGCAGGTGTGGGGGAGGACCGGTGTGGGGGAGGACAGGTGTGGGAGGGGGCAGGTGTGGGGGAGGACTGGTGTGGGGGAGGACAGGTGTGGGAGGGGGCAGGTGTGGGGGAGGACCGGTGTGGGGGAGGACAGGTGTGGGAGGGGGTAGGTGTGGGGGAGGTCCGGTGTGGGAGGGGGCAGGTGTGGGGGAAGACAGGTGTGGGAAGGGGCAGGTGTGGGGGAGGACAGGTGTGGGAGGGGGCAGGTGTGGTAGAGGACAGGTGTGGGAGGGGGCAGGTGTGGGGAAGGACAGGTGTGGGATGGGGCAGGTATGAGAAGTGGGAGGACATGTGTGGGGAGGGGGGACAACAGGTGGGGGGAGGGGAACAGGTACCACCAAGAAGGGAGGGTCAGAGAAGTATCGGGTGTGGCCTGGTGTGTGACAGAGTCGGTTACTCTCCCGTCCTTTCTGTGATGGCAAAGTCTTCTCCATGTTCTATCAGAATCTGACCAGTAATGTTTATATCAATATGGGGCCTCTGAACCGGGTGTGGTGGCTCACTTTGTAATCCCAGCACTCTGGGAGGCTGAGGTGTGTGGATTACTTGAGCTCAAGAGTTGGAGACCAGCCCGAGCAAGAGCAAGACCCTGTCTCTATTAAAAACAGAAAAATTACCTGGGTGTTGTGGTGGGTGTCTGTAGACCCAGCTACTCTGGTGGCTGAGGGAAGAGAATCACTCGAGTGATTCAAAAGTTTGAAGTTGCTGTGAGCTGTGACACTACGGCACTCTACCCAGGGAGACAGAGTAAGACTGTTTCCCCCCCACCCCCAAAATGGCCTCTCTGGTTAAGGATGTCTCAGTCATGGTATAAGAGAAGGAAGGCATTCCTTCTGTATGACTATTTACCTTGTCTGTTATCTATACTTGGATAGTGAAAGGCTTTCGCCTCGACTACAAGAATTTTAGGCATCAAAACACACGAATAAATGTTCTTGGGGAGAACATTAAAAAAGATATCTGATAGGTTACTCTATCTGGCCTTTCACGAACACACAAGAAGCACTCAGATAAGGGGATCGGACTGGATGCTGTGCTTTTTGAAGGGGGGAAGCACCCGACATGTGCCCAGATGCAGGGAGGCTCTGCGCAGACACGAGGTCTTCCCTGAACCAATCTTTCTCTGAGAATTCTGGCTTCTCAAACTCACTAAGTACCTGCCACCTGAGTTCTTTTGCTTTTTACAGAACAACAAACACCATTTCCAACTTTAGATTGTTACCTGCAGGTAAAACAAGAACAATATACTTAAAAGAGGCAACATTATTTCCTATTCATCTGTAGTTACTCAAAAGCTCAAAGAACTATCATTTTCAATCTTACGTTAAATTTTTCAAAAGAAGAGTCCATTCTATTCCAGAAATTGAAAGAATTTAAATTAGCTTCCAAAGTTTTTAATACAAAGAGGAGTCTGGCTTTAAAATAATTACAGGTTATCTTGCATTACAGTTAGTTACATCTTAGTGTATTAACTTCAATGTATTTGAATCAGTGAAATAAATCTAAAAGCATCTATTATATTTTTCTGTCCTGTCTCATGTCACTTTAAGAATAGGCTATGAATTTAGGTAGATGTACTAGCCGATTAATCCATGCTATCACAGCTACAGGTGAGCCTTCCTTAGACCTGGGCTAACTTTGCCCAGCTTAATTTCAAATGATAAAAGTAATGTTGAGTTTCTCCCTGGCCTTAGGCGGCATGTCCCTGACACAGCAGGTGTCCCTGGATGTCTTTGCAATTCTGACTGGATATGTTTTCCTTTGACTTTTCATTCTGACATCAGTTCCCAGTTACCAATTTATCAACCTTATTTCTCTGAAAAAGGGGGGAACCGTCATCAGCCGGATGGCTGAATACTGCTAAGAAAATGGAGCACATTAAATCATGTATATCCGTCTATTTGCTCACTGGATGGAGGCCACCAGCTCATTTATAAGATGCACAAAGCCATATTCACTTTAACTTGGTCTTCCTGTTTGTTCACTGTCAAAAGTGGACTCAGTAATTGATAAGACCCAATAAAATTATCTAGGCAGTTTTCTGAATACTTTTATTACTACCCATTCATCTATTATTATTTTAAATAAAACTTCCCATTTTTTTTTGTTAGGAAAATTTCAAGTTTTTACACTTACATGGCAGTGCTGTTCAGAGCCATTGGGGTGGTGGCACTCAGGGGAGGGATCAAAACTGAGTTCATTATACCAGGGTGGGCCCACATTCATTATCGTCTGTGATTATCAAGTCAGGGCTGTAAGTTGAGTAGGGGAGAGGATATGTCCCTAGAATGCACCGCTCCTTATTAGTCTATGGCATAAGAAAGGGGACACTCAAATCAAAACTAGAGAAAAGGGTTCTCGTTTCAACAATGACAGTGTTAGGCACAGAGATAAGAGGAGGATCTGATGTTCCTGAGTCTGATCCAATACTTTTTATACCGAATTCTTACCATATACAATTCACCGTTGCAGGTGAGTTTCACTTACTCCAGTCCTAATTTATGCATAATATGATTAAAGACTGTCAAATTACATCTTTACAAGCACTCTCAGTTTTCACGGTGAGACTACATATTCCTACATATATGCAGCTGTACGGTTTCATAGTTAAAATTATGCATAGTGTACTTGATAGACAACTTAAGTCATTTTCTATATAATTCTGACCATAGGCAATTTGTGTACTAATGTCTCAACTTTAGGTAGGCCCTAATCAAATGTAAAACGTAGTGTTTATGTACTAAGAAAAAAGACAGCCCTAAGGCTGCTCATCAGTAAATGTCCCAACTGCTTTTTTCAGTTGCAACCTTGTGGCTCCAACCCATTCCTCTTATTTGCATTTCTGATAGCACGTTCTCTAAATCAAGGCAAAAAATACAATCCTTGCCTTCTAACTTGTTGTAACCCAACAATTTACAACCTAACTGGTATCAAATGGACAAAGGAAAGAGCCTACACTTGGATTTCCTGTTTCCACCTAAAGATTTCCCTAAATGATTTCCAGTTTGAATATCACAGATGGTCTTGATTCTAATTCTTGGTCCAAGTTCAAATCATGTTCAATCAGGGTGAATCACTTGGACAGGTACAGCCTTTTCAGAGGGTTTTGAACCAAGAAATGCTTCTCCTGCTAAGAGTCCCAGACAACATCTCTCCCCAGACCTGAATTCCACACTGTTGGAGGTTGAGCAGCCCTCAGAAACGTGGCCATCACCTTGCATTGCATTTGAAGCTGGGAACCAAGAGAGCTGCCTGCTTCATTGGGAGTCCTGGGGGACCCTCTTTGCAGGGAGGCTTGTGGCTGTTCACTGGGACAGAGAACCAGAGGCCTTGAAGAAGGCCAATCATGTCCTAGCTACTCGGGAGGCTGAGGCAAAAGAATCGCCTAAGCCCAAGAGCTGGAGGTTGCTGTGAGCTGTGACCCCATGGCACTCTACTAAGGGTGACAACGTGAGACTCTGTCTCAAAAAAAAAAAGAAAGAAAGAAAAAGAAGGCCAATCACGTGAGTTAACAGAGAAGGATAATCCAATGGATAGATGGAGAGACCCAGAATGCATTCCAATTGGTGCAAATAAACAATCAGTGGTTTCACTATAGGGATATGTACATTTTGTGTATTATATGTATACACAAAACTAAGATGTGAACTTAGTAACCTAGGCCTTTCTAAGGAGTCCAGGGTTTTTCAAGAGTAAAGGCACCATCTCGTGATATGAACCTTTCAATGTAAATGGGAGCAATGGCAAATGGTTCAGGCATGTGTTTAATAAACGTTTACTGCACTCCTACTGAGGGTATAAGAACACACCCCCTCAGCCCTCAGGGGCCCACAGTCTAGGCAACTCTAGGATGTGAGAGAGAACAGTCTTGTTCTATGTGGATGACCAAGAGACTTTAAAATTAGTTCTTTTTTTTTTTTTTCTTTTCTTCTTATAAGGAAAAGAGGTTAGACTTGTTAATATGAGAAGGGCCAACGGCTCCTTAAGTGTTGGTCAGACATGTTGGTCTTCAGGAATTTAAATAAGACTACTATAAAACTAACACTAGAGCCAATGGATTAGTTCACAAAAGCAAATGCAAACCTTTGTACATTTTCATAGCCTGAAGATTAAGGTGACAGCTTAAAAAATAAGTAAAATTTATTTCAAGGCAATCCTTTGGAATTGCAACTGATAGAAGAAAAAAAGGTATTTACTCACTACTCGAGCTTCTCTGAAATTAAGTTTATGATTTGGAAAAAAATGGCAGTAGGTCAAAATGTAAAGTGTTTTGTATGTGTCTTCTCTAACTTTCACAGGGGTGGTGTAATTGATAACATGAGGTTGGAAGGAACAGCAAAAGGCATTAACATTTCCTGATCGAGCCCCACGGTGCAGACGCTGCAGCCTGGCGTTTCGTCTTCACTAACTTGTTGACGGCTTAGAACTGAGGAAGCAGAATCAGACGGCCTGGGTGACAGTCTTCAATCCGACTGTCACCATCCTGAGATCTTGGGCAAGGTCCTCTAAGTTTGGGATCTTGCTTGGCACAAAACTGGGTGCTCCCATGCCCTTATCAATTGAGATAATCTGTGCAAAATTTCACACAGTGCTTGGCAGACAGCACATGCTCCAGAGGACGGCTGCTAGGGAATGCCAGTGCTGGAAGGTGCTTTTAGACATGTCCGGCTGTTTCCCGGACATACGGGATTTAAATGTGGGAGTCCAGGGCAGCCTGCAGTTCATTAAACCATTACCATGGAGGCCACTGGCAATATAGCGATTTTGTCTCTAAATAATGGACTGAGCCATTTCCCCATTGTAAGCACTCCCTCTCTGAAACATAATAACTTGTAATGATACCTCGATTAGCTGGAATTATTAGGGATTGCAAAGATGTGCTACTCTGGCTAACAGGATTCTTGAGATTACTGAAATTTAATTAAATCCCTAAATATTTATCTTTACTATTTTATGGAAACAATCCCTCTCTTTTGTAATTCTAAATGAGAATTCTGTTCATTCTAAACAAAATTTCTCAGCCAGGTGGTAAGATACTGAGGGGCAAGAAGGTGGGGAAATCATTCTCAAGATTTTTATTCTGAGTCATTGAAC
The DNA here is from genome assembly GCF_027406575.1 of Nycticebus coucang. NCBI lineage: Eukaryota > Metazoa > Chordata > Mammalia > Primates > Lorisidae > Nycticebus > Nycticebus coucang. The sequence continues at coordinate 5,767,196 of NC_069795.1, read as the reverse complement.
GGATCACTGTGCTCAGCACAGCAATATTCAAGCAATCGAAAGTTTCATATTTTGGAGACAGCATCTCCACAAAGATTTCTCATTTAAAGCAAAAACAAAGCAAAACCAAAAAATTTATATCAATAGGACGTATCTCCGCCTTACATTATTTTCTCTGGATAAATGTTTCGAGATGTCTATAATAATAAATATTTTAAATAATTTTTTTATTTTATGAGTGACTGTAACAATCACATATACAAACACAGTCAATAACTAGAATCAAATTGTCCTTAATTTGTATTAAAAGGGGATCAGTTGATTCTGAAACTGAGTAGAAGAGGCTGTTAAGAGTCACGTTAACAGAGAGAAGTAAATTGGAATTTTTTGAAAATTCAAGGAATTCTTCAGTTCTGTGATTTTCAGGTACTTCGTTAAATATATGCTATGGACAATCTAGAGTTCTAAATATTCCTTCTGATTTCAAATCAGAAACAAAACATGCCCCGAATTAAATTGTTTTTGCTTATGCAAACTGTTCGTTTTACAAAGTAAGTGAGCTCAGAGCTAAAAAATGAAATTGTATTGTCATTTACATTATTTTTATTTGCTTTAGAGCCACTTGCATGGTCTGTTGAGTTCCTGTGAAGGCATTATCACCTTAGCATCTTATTTAACTCTGAGTATGGAGAAGTACTTAACAGCCTTTCCTGAGCCTTCACCCTCCACAATACAGACCTCAAATCTGGCTCTGGCTTTTGGACTTCTTCCCACGTACAACACTTGTCTGTGATGGGCAGAGGCCCTGGTTTCCTATTAAACTCACCGTCCATTTATTGGGCTATTTCTGCCCTTGACTTCTAAATAAATTCTAGTAGAAACTTATATGTAAAGTAGTTGGTCTGGCTGGTACACTGAGCATGGATCACATCTTTGGGTGTCTAGGCTACCGCTGTACTCTGGGGTATTTCACTGTATCTTAAGACCATGCTGTTTGGTGACCCTGCTAGCTGAGATGCCCGATGCTTCCAAGGCTCTTGTGATAGGGAGCACTGGTTGCCCCCTCATTCTCGAGTCATGTACACACTCACTCCTTCTTCACTGCTTCATCATTCAACTATTCATGCAACATGTGCAAAGCTGGATAAGACCCTATCCCTGCCTTTAAGGTGCTTGTGGAACAGCAGCAGAGATATATGCCTGTGAACCAGGCTATAGTGACCATGTGATGGGAACCCCACTGAGCCTTGTTAGGTGGGACAGTTGACAGACATGGGCAGGGTGGCTGCTGGACACTATTTTAGACTGGCTTGAGTCAGGCTGGCCTGAGTGGTCATGCTGAGTTAGGGCTGGTTGAGACCTTGCAGGTGGGGAACCTGGCAGGTGAGGGACCTTGCATGTGGACTGCCTTTCAACGTCCTAGGGACTTTCTGACAAGGACAGACAGTTATGGTCATACCGATTTGGGTTGTTTCAAGAACAGCCTGGTAGGACCCTAGGAAGGGAGTTCTCATGGAAGAACAGATGATAAGTCCCCAAGGACTGGCCAGATGTTTGGTCTGCAACAGAAGTTCTGACCAGTCAGAAAGAGGAAGAGAAATGTCAAAGTAGAGATATTGTCAGGGCCTCAGTAGAGAGTCTTCAGAACACATGCACAGTTGAGATCATATGTCCCTAAAGGAACTAGCCTCATTGGCACAGTAAAAATCACACCCATAGGCGCCTTGAAAGTTTACAAATACCATGGCAACCCCCAGAAATTGTTTTATAACGATAGAAAAGGGGAGGGTTCCCAATTCCAGGAATTCTCCACCTTTTTCTAAGAAAAAACATAAATATTCCACCCCCCACTTAATATAAAATAAGGAAGTCATCATAAAAGAAGAAATCTTGTTAAACTTAGTGTCTGTCCACTGACGGGGGCTGACTTGCTCCTTCTCAGGAATGTACTACGCTTTGATCCTTAATAAAACTTCGGCACTATGTCAGCTCACCTGTTTGCTTTGCTCATTCACTCCACTGACTTGACACCAGTGGTGATTCTTTGGTACTGGGAACAAGAACCAGGGAACATGGGCACCTGCCATCTAGTTCCCCCAACACCATCACCAAGAGCAACAGGTAACACAGAGGATAAACTAATAACTCCACTTTGGAGCTTTACCCATCTGCATGGGGAGAACCACACACAACCCAAGCCTTGAATAAGCAGGATTGGGCAGGAGAGGTGGCCATGAGAGGGAAGGTGCCACCTGTGGGCCATTGATGGGCAGGAGTCCCTGGGGCAGGTGGAGGCCGTGCACAAGGGTCAGCCCCATGAAGGGTGACCTTGAGTGAACTGCAGGATTGAGCTGTATTCATCTGGCCATGGGCAGCCATGAAAGAAATAACTAAAATAAAATGGGAAAGTTGTTTATTTTGTTCAATGAAGGTGTTGTTACAGAATTAAACAGATTATTTGTTTAAAAATCAAACAAATAATTAACCAAATTTAGTATCTATCCCCAATATTAAAGGAAGACCATGAAGGTGCCCCTTACCTTTACGAGGTTTCTCACCAGAACCCCAGAGCTCTTCTCTACCCCAGCTTTTCTGCCTACTATTCTGATATTCCACCCTGGTAGGGTTAGGGCACCCTCTTGGGGGCTAATGCTATTTCTCTGTCTTTTCTTATCTCCTTTCTTTCCCTTTCTTCAGTAGTCTCCTTATAGGAAATGTACATTCTGAGCTTTAATACCATAAAACAGAGGCAGGCTGTGCGCAATGTACTGGTCTTTACATATAGTATAGATCAGCGGTTCTCAACTTGTGGGTCGCGACCCACAGGAACTGTACTAAAGGGCTGTGGCATTAGGAAGGTTGAGAACCACTGCTCTAGATAGTGCACAATAGCATACATTTTGATTGAATCAGTGACACACTTTAAAAGCTCATTATACAAATCCACCAATGTTCAATGGTGCGCTGGGGATGGGGTGGTCCTTACCTCATTAGTCTAAGTTAGATACAGACATGCCCACCTGCTGACAGGCCGCACTACAGGGCCCGCCACATGGAGACAGATGATACCCCTCCATCAACAATACACCACAATCCGTTCACAATCTAATGAAAGCCAGGCTTCCTCTTAATAACCCACACATGCTCATCCTTTCAGCACTAAGAAGAAATTTAACTGCAATTTACTGACATTTGCTGGTGCTTTCTACAAAGGGACCAAGGACACAATGCCTTTCAAAGCCTCAGAAGTTTCCATTTTTACTTCTCAGAGCTAGGTACTCTGTGGACAGACACCTCTATCATGCAAGACCCAAAGAGCATTTGAGGCCACAATAATACCTGGTCTTTTTTAGTGGCAAAACAGAAGAGAATGTGTCAGGCTAGTGAGTAAAACTTCAGAGAGTCTTTAATTCCAGACAGAGTGAGTCAGCATTCCGTTTGTAGGATGGTGTGAGTGCATGTGGGGTTGAGGCTTGCTGAGCACCTTTTTTATACGGTGTATGTGATGCTCGCGGGTGGTGGCTATGCTGACAAAGACATCTCAGCCCACGCTCCTCAGCCTGCACTGTCTGCAGCTGAACTGGCCAGTCAAGCTGCCCGCCAGAAACACAACTCATTGGCTGGGGTTGAAAAAAGCTGACACAAAGGGGCTTGCTGCATTAATGTGTGTTAATACCAAAGGTGGTCTCCGCCCCGACGATGACAATCCATTTTTGTCACAGATGCTGGTCATTTTATGGAAGAGCCAATACTAGAAGGAAAACAACAAGCCAACCAACAGCAAACAGGTGCAGCAGCTACCAAGGTGCGTCATGCCAAGACCTCGCTGCTGCTTTCTGCTCTAAGTAAGGACACACACAAAAAAAAAGGGCGAGGAAAGAAGTAAAAATTAAGTTGCACATAATGAGTGAAATCTAGAAGTAGAGCAGGAAAGGAAAGCTTACAGAATTCGTGATCTGATAACAATGCTCTAGGTCAACTGAAATTTGGCGAAGCTGGTTACTTCCGAGAGCTCATTCAAGAAGGTGACTAATTCCCCCGGTGGTTTCACCTACCAGGACAGTGCCAGGCTACTGACTAGAAGGTCTTGGGATTGTTGTGCCCCAAAGTGCTGGTGTGTGACAAGACCGTACCAGAATCAACACTGCTTCCTTCATGGAGAAAGTTTGCTATGGAAACCATGACAGCTGAGCTAAACAACGTGCTCAATCCAGCCTCTCTGGAAGGAAGTATGGAGAATCCTCAAAGAACTCCAAGTAGGCCTTCCATCTGATCCTGCAATCCTACTACTAGGCATCTACCCAGAAAAAAAAAAATCACTTTATCATAAAGACATCTGCACTAGACTGTTTATTGCAGCTCAGTTTACAATGACCAAGATGTAGAATCAACCTAAATGCTCACCAACCTAGGAATGGTCTAACAAACTGTGGTGTATGTATACCATGGAATACTTTCAGCCATAAAAGGATAGAGGCTTTACATCTTTTATATTCCCCTGGATGAAGTTGAAACTCATTATTCTGAGTAGTACAAAGGAAAAGCAGGTATCCAATGTAGTCAAGACTAATATGAAGCTAGTGGATGATGTACTACACAACCACACCAGAGAAAAAACCAATTGAATTCAAGATGGGGGGAGGGGGAAGGAGGGCGGGGGATGGGTGTGTTCCCACTAATGGACACAATGTAAGGGTATATGGCACACCTCCTGGGTGTGGGACACGACTATAAGATGGACTCTACCTAACATTTACAAACATTGTGACCGAATTGTTCGTACCCTCAAATTAATATGAAATAAAAAATAAAATAAATAAAAAAATATATATAAAAACATGGTTAGCAGTGCAGTTGTTTACACTATGGGTCAAGCTTTCTTTCCCTCCCAGCCTCTGGCAGCCAACCTGAGCCAGCCAGCAGCAGCTCAGCTCCCAGGGCCACACTATGGGCAGCTCCACCTGGGAGATGGCCTGTCCCATAGCCCATTTCAGCCTTGAGGAAACTATGGGTCTTGGTTGAGGACATGGCTGCTTAGTGGCCAGCCAGGACTTCTCTGCTTTCTGCCTACTTTCTTGGATACCACACCATGCTTTGCCACTTAGAAAAAGGAAGTGGGGGAATTTTGCTGGGATGAAGTTAGAAAGTACAGTCAGAAACACCAGTGTCACAATTTGTGAGGTGACCAATGCTTAGGACTTTGACTAAGATTCAAAGAAAGAAACAAGATACATAATTTTACTCTCTGTGGATAGAGAATTTTCTGTAAAAGTATTTAAGGTGTGAATAGAAATACTGACTTTTAAGGAATGGGCTTTTAATATAATTTTGAAAAATAAAATTTTCTTGAAATGTTAGCTACTTAGAATCACAACACTTAACCTGGGTGAAGGGCTCACCCTGTGGGGAGATGCCAGGAAAACACGTGTTTGCTGTTTACCTTCCAGGTGACCCGGATGCTCTGTGACGAGATGGGCTCCAGGTGAACTTCCTGAGGTGGCCCGTCGGGAGCTGTGAGGACCAAAAAACCCACAGGCAGGTTAGAAACACATTCCAGAGTAGAATGAACCCTCCAGGCCATGCATGGGCCCCAGGGTCAGCCCAGCGCAGGTCGTCTGTGGCGGTGGCCACGACCAGTTCTGCAGAGGTGCTCTGTGCAAAGTTTGCCCTGTGTTTACTTGTTCTTTGGAGAATGAATGTTGGGGACCTGCCATTATATTCTCTCTCACCACGTCTTTGAAAACTTTATTAATCAACCCTGACTTTGAGCAACATAAGGGGACAATAGAAAGTTGTCAAACAAAATTTCTTTCATAAAACTCATCTCTGGTGGGTGTTGGAGATCTTTCTCCTCCCTTCAGAAGCTTTATTCAGAGATGAAATATTGGGGATACTCAAGTTGCTCAGCTACTTGGGCCAAAAATAGTCAGGATTGGTCTGCCTTTGGGTCTCCTTGATTGCTTTGTTCTCCATACTTTCCAGTTTAAAATCCTTGGGAATAAGGGCTCTGGCCACAGGCAGCAGAAGCAAAGCTGAGGGAGAGCAAAGCAGGCAGCTCACACCGGCCCACCAGCAACAGCTGTGCAAGTGTCAGGGTGTTGCTCAGAGACACTTCCAGATACACCCTGTTTAGAAGTGATTCAAGTGCGTTAGCAAGGTGCTACCTAGGGCGGCGCCTGCGGCTCAGTGGGTAGGGTGCTGGCCCCATATACCGAGGGTGGCGGGTTCAAACCCAGCCCCGGTCAAACTGCAACAAAAAAATAGCCGGGCGTTGTGGCAGGTGCCTGTAGTCCCAGCTACTCAGGAGGCTGAGGCAAGAGAATCACCTAAGCCCAAGAGCTGGAGGTTGCTGTGAGCAGTGATGCCACGGCACTCTACTCCGGGCGATAAAGTGAGACTCTGTCTCTACAGAAAAAGAAAAAAAGAAATGTGCTACCTAGTAGCTGCAAGGTGTGGAGTTGAGAGAGATAAAATTATTTGCCTACCAAGAGTTCAGAACGTACGTAGAGCAATCAGAGGCACTTGCTGGGGGCCAGACAGTAAGACAGGCCGGCAGGTACTAAGCAAGTAATCACAAGGGAGTGGGCAGAGGGGACCCCTTTGGATTAAAACACGCTTGGGATTGGCGATTTTGAGATCACTGCTGAACAACAAAAGCATCATTCAGATTCTGTGGTCATTTGCAGAAGGGCGACTAGCGCATGGCAGATAAGAAAATCTAAGTAGTGGATGGCTGCAAGCCATTTGGGAGAGTTGGGAAGTCAGAGGAAAGGTAGGGGTACCTTAAAGAGAAAGGGCAGACTGGGGGAGGGCGCCGCCAACAGGAAGCTGCTTTCTTTTCTTTCAGAGGAAGAGGAACATTTGAGTTAAGCTCAATGTTTCTGCAGAACCGAAAGACACTTGACCCCTGGGCAATCCCAGCCTGCGGCCTGGAGCTTTCTTCTTCCCCAGTCAGCATTTCCTGCCCGTGACTGCAGATACCCCCTGACTGCAGGCACCCCATGGCAGGGCTTGGGACCCTGGCCTCACTGTGCTGTGCACACATTTGCTTGTCCCTGGTCACCCAATAGATAGGGCGTGAGGAATTGAGCCCAGAGTAAGTCCTGCCTTTGAAAGGGCAAAGCAACTTAAGGATGCTGGAACCCTGAGCAGGTCCCTCTCCTTGGTAGGTCTCTGGGACAGAAGGTTCTCTGGGGGTACTGCACCCTCTCGGATTGGTTAATTCTAGAAGTGAAAAGGCTCTGGTAGCACTGAAGTTAATGTCCCGAACAAGCCGAGGCAGAGGCTGGCAGCCCGCTAACTGTGATAATCATTGGTAAAGTTCTGAATCTAATTTCTGCTCAGAGGGTCTGGTCCTTTGTGCAGGAAACTTTTTATATCTGATCCAATAAAAACCCATGGAACAGATCTCTCTCTGTCACACTGATAATTCTGAAGTCACTGAGAAGCACACATTTCCTCCATAAAAATCCTTCTTGAAAAATTATTTTGAGGTCTGACAGCTATACTCGTTCTTGGTTATTTGAATTTAATTGTGTTAACTGAATTCAACATGAAATCAGTTGGTTGGGAGTTAGAGGCCTTGCTGGGGCACTGCCTTGTCCTGAATCCCTTAGGTGTGTCTGGGTTGGGGCCTTGCGACTCTCTCAGGAAGACTGCAAACGATAGTCACAGACTTTATTTTCTTGTTGAGATCTATTAACAATGAAAACAAAGGCACTAGTGTAGTGTTTACAAAAATGCCCTTGATTCTATCAGAAAACTTAAAGTCCATGATGTAATCATGAATTGACAGCAATTGACAATGCTTTTCCTGTCTGGTCTGATATTTTCTGAACGTCTTCAATGAAGTGAAAAGAAGGGAACAGTTCCTACTTCTGGGACAGATCTATCATTTTTAAGAACCTAACACCTTTATTACTTAGCCTACCAATACTTTGGGGGTTTGTTAGTAATTCATGTACTGGCCTATTTCCTAAAGTGAGTGCATTTTATTCTTTAAAAATAGTGATAGAAACAGTCCAATTGAACCAAAATAATATCATTTATACACACACACATTAGAGCTGAGTCTGGTATAATTAGGGAAGTTTTTCTGTTTGCTTGTTTTTTACAAAGGGCACTCAGTTTTCTAGCATAAGTTTCTAAAGCTTAATAAGAAAAATGTTTTAGATTATTTTAAAAATTACTCTTCTTTCAGGATTTGGTGCTTTCTGTACAGTTCATGATCTGAAATATTTTCATAGGTTCTGATCTCACTTTAGCTGATTTCTTGAAAATTACAATCTGAGGGAGAGTGAATTCCCAGTGCAAAAAATAGAGAGGGTCCGTAATGAAGAGGTCTAGAGGGAGGGATTAACAATGAAAATATGTTACCAAAATAAATGATCTCTGTGCTTCTATAGAAATCAAGTCTGTCCGGTCTGTGACATGGTAATACGTAAAGACTACGTTTACGGTTTCTAATATTTTGGCAAGGTAAAAGGCAAGGCGAGATTTACTAATTCTGTTGGGCTGAAAACCCAGCCATGACAGACAGGCTGCAAACCCCTGGATCTCTGTCCCCGCGTCCCTCTCCCGGGCCCTCATGGGCTGGGGCTGCCTTGCATCCACTGCTCTGGTTCCTGCCTGCCAGCCCCCTGCTGCCCACACAACCCCTCTGCCCCGGAGACTCAAGCCTTCATGCTCCATTCTGCTCTCAAAGAGGCCTCTCCCTCCCCATCTGTCAACATCTGGGCTCTGACCAGGGTCTGGGGCCTTCCTTGCTTACTGAACTGGGTGGAATCACCTCCATGGGAATCACACCCACATTTCCATCTCTGGTTTCCTTATCGGGGGATTTACTGAGGGCCTATGATATGCCGCCAGGTCTGAAACTGGGCAAAGACTGAGGTTACAAAAATGGAAGGAATAAACAGGTAAAAAAATGAAGCAGGGAGGTGCTCCTGTGGGGTGGCCCCCACCACGTGCTCGTCCCACACAGACGTGGGGTGGGTGAGAGGCAGGCTCTGTGTCGGGCAAAAGGGACTGAACTAGTGTTCAGTAAAAATCAAAATAAAATGTTCTTTGTTTCTATACTGTTTGAGTCAAAGTTGTAAGTGTGCCCTTCACCCAGGTAGAGTGCACTGTGTGTATACCATAGGTGTGAACCTGTGTACCCTTTGCTAATCTGAAATGAAAAATTAAATTCTGAAATTAAAAAATTCAAAGTAAAACAAAGAGTAGCTGAATTCATTTCACAACTATTAAATAAATATATAGGTCATTCATTTAAACTATTTACTTAATTAGGCAACTCTTCCTGCTCTGGTGGGAGAGGGTTGAAAAATAGACCACAGGCAGGGTCAACCAAAATCTTATATGGTGTACCGGGTGGTGACCCACGTGCTAGAGGAGGGTGTCAGGAGAGGGGACCAACTGTGCCAGAGTCGGCAGCCGGTCGAATTTTAACAAGGGAGCCAGGATACGATTGTTGAGAAGGTGATATTTGAGCACGGACTTGAAAATTCTAACAGAGGAGAGTGAAAAACATTCCAGACCATTTCAGAACAATTCCAGAACATTCCAGGAAAACTGTTCAGCATATACTTAGTGTTCATGAGAAACAGTAGAGAGACTGATGATTTCTTTAGGTTTAATTTCTAAAATTTCTTCAAAAGGGAAGGCAGAGGAAAATGACAACCACCTGCAAAGCAGACGGCTTCTAGCCATGCCGGTCTGGCTCGCTGGGTGGACACCGTGCCCTTGACACCCTTATTTCAGGCCACACTCTGGCCTGACATGGGCCACTGTCCCTGTGTTGGTGTCCCACATTTATGCCTTTTATTCCTTCAGCCCTCATTTCAGCCTCTCCCCATTGGCTCCAGCTCAGCACACTGGAATTTTCTAGCAGATCAGAGCTGCTGCTCTGGAACATGATGGCAGAGGGTATGAGGATGTGACTCAGTGCTGGACCCATGAGAGACCCAAGGACTCCATGTCAGAGCCCTTTGGAGGATTCCAAGGACTCCATGTCAGAGCCCTTTGGAGGATGTGACTCAGTGCTGGACCCTTGGGAGACCCAAGGACTCCATGTCAGAGCCCTTCGGAGGATTCTAAGGACTCCATGTCAGAGCCCTTCGGAGGATGTGACTCAGTGCTGGACCCTTGGGAGACCCAAGGACTCCATGTCAGAGCCCTTCAGAGGACGTGACTCAGTGCTGGATCCTTGGGTGACCCAAGGACTCCATGTCAGAGCCCTTCAGAGGATGTGACTCAGTGCTGGACCTCTGGGAAACCCAGGGACTCCAATAGTGCAGAACTTCCATTCTCTAATGGTCTATGAAAATTCCGTGGTGTTTCAATGAGCTCCCCCATAGCTGAACTTGCACATTCCATGCACAGGTTCATAATGCAAACAGTGAAGGATCAGCTGCCCTAAGTGTGGTCACATGGCACTAAGTGACATACGACTTTCAGGGGCAGCTGCTAATGGGGAAGTTGGTTTGCGGGAAGGGCCAGCTGTGCACGGCACATGGCTGATCCATGTCAAGGAGACCCAGCAAGTCAGATGCACTCTGGTCCATTAAAAGCTGACCCTGCCAGCTCTGACTGTCTCACTTACTCTCTTGACTTCTCCTTTTTAGGGGGGCACTAAGGCTTGTTGACAGGACTCGAGAGGAGCGTGATCCTTGTTTCATGGCTGTTCTCTGGGGTCAAGTGCATTAAATTGGTCTAATAATGCATTTGTGCACTTTCATATGAAAGTAAACTTCGTCTTGCAGCATTGGAATCATGCTACTTTCCAACAGTAGGGAGGGATGTTATATATACCTGGCAGCGATTCCTTCTTTACTATGCTCTGAGATGGGGACAGCGGGATCTGGAACTCAGATTCAGGGAGTAGCAGGACTTACTCAGAGATCCAGACCCTCTTCTGTGAAGGCACAGACAGTGACTAGTGTGGGCTCTGCCAGCCACACCTAGATCTCTGCTGCCTGTTCTTCTTTGTAAGAAGCAAAAACTATTCTGAGTCTGAGGTGTGTAGTGGAGATGTGGTCCACAGGTTGTAGACGGCCACCAGCTAAGTGAAAAAAGCTGGAGTGAGGCTCGCTGTCGGGGAGACGGCCAGCCTGAGGGTGCACGGGGCGCCCAGCACATGCTCCACCCAGCTCAGTGCTGCCAAGGGCAAACTCAAGAACAACTCAAAATTTAGTTAATCTGAAATTTCCAGATTTCGAAAAATGAAACCTAATTCAAAAGTTTTACACAACACTAGGTAGACCCCAACCGAACACACTCAAGGGCCTATAGGCTGTGGGCTACGGCTCATGACCTGAGGCAGGGGCGCCTCCGTGGGCGGCCGCTGGAGCTCTGAGGGAGCATCTCCCTGTCTCCCTTCTCTTCCCCTCAGCCTTCAGGGGCCGCCCTTTCACTTCTCTCTGTTTCTGTATGAAGCCCTCTTCTTAGCCCTTCTAGGCTTCTAAAATGAAGTGCAGTAAACTGGGAGTCTCATAAACAGCACAGATTTATTCCTAAAGTCTGGGAGGTCCCAGAGCCAGGTGCCAGCAGACCTGGTGTCTGGAGGGCTGCCCCCAGGGCATTGTCTTCACCATGACAGTCCACCTTCCTGACCCTATAACCACCTCCAGCCCCATCTCTTCATATTTGCTGGGAATTAGTCTTGAACATACAGTATTAATTTGGGGAGCACAAACATTTGGACCCTTCAAAATTTCAGTGTGGGTTTAATTCACCATATACAGAGGGAGCCAAAAAAATGTATATACATTTTTTAAGAAAGGAAAAAACTATTAAATTTGTAATTCTCAAGTCACATTTGACTCCTGCAATTATAAGAGTCACTCAGTGTGACTTGGATTCATCTTTTGTCACTGGTATATATTGAGCATTACAGTTTTTTCCATTCTTAAAACGCGTATACATTTTTTGAGTGCCTTCTGTACTTTTTCAACACATGAACACACACACACTCTGTGTTCCCTGTAAGACCCATGCTAGGCAGCCCTTTGAGCTGTGTTTTTAAATACTCATTTCGCACAGACTATGGGGGCCACACACAGCACAGGAGCATCTCTCAGATGCTCAGCCAGGTGGATAAGGAGAGATGTCCTCAGGTGCCCAAGATATAGGCACTACATTATGGTAAAAGTGAGTGGGTTAATGCCTTCCAGAAGCTTCCATACGAAGACCCTCACTGCTTGAGAGATGACCTCTTATTTGGGAGGAAAGGGAGCTGTAAGGGTGGGAAAAGGTCCCCACAAGACGGCTACAGTCCTGAAACGACCTGCTTCTGGGCACAGCGTAGGCAGCCATTCTCGGGAGGGTGCTTTTGCCAGGGCAGGTGCACTGAGCTGTGGGCAGCTCACATGCAAGGACTTTTTTACTTCAGTCATGCAGACCTGCGCACCCAGACACGCTCTATTTGGAGTGCTCCTTTGCTCAGGTCTGTCCCTTCCACTCGCTTCCCCTTGGCTCATGGAAATACTGGAGGAGAGAGGTCTGTGGGGCTGCCCCGGCCAGCACCCAGGGGAATCCCAAAGGCCTGCCCAGGAGCCCTGGGAGTGGCGTCCACACCTGTCTGCTGAGACACAGGCAGCTGCCCTGCAAGACAGCGGGCAGTGGACGGGGCTGGTCAGATGGCCGCCGGCGGGGAGAGAGAGGCTGCCATGGCAACTGCCCGCCGCAGCAGAGGTCACAGAGGGACGGGAATGAAAGACGACAGCAGCCGCATTGATGATGGCCGTCAGGAGGGCAGCTGCGCTGTGCACCACCAGAAAGACACAGCCGCCCTGAGGGGCTGTCAGGCTGGGGCGGGGCAGGGGGCAAAGGATGACATTTGGAGTTGAAGAATGGGGACAGCTCATTCTCCCTAAGTGTTCAGCATCACAAAACACCAGGAAGTTAGTAGGTTGCTGAAATAAATAATTCACTACCATTCTATTTTTGTAGGAGCATATTAACATTCATTCTCCACTTGTTTCTGAGAAATGCTAAGTTCTTTTAAAGCTGGGATTTTTGTTTTCAATGATCAAACATGTGTAGGTAAGGAGGGCGGATAAGGGCATCATCTTCTGTCCATTTTGCGGATGAGAGATCGCACAGAGTATCCAGGCATCAGCAGGGCTCACGCGCATACACCTGAGCACAAAGGCGTTTTCAAACCATGCTTGAAAACAATTTTCAACAATGGGTGTCTTCCCGCCCAGAACAGGCTCTCCTGGTGGTTCAGGAAGAATCACACATTTTAACCTCTTCCTGGGAGGGCAACATTAACTGCCCACATCAAAGGCGTTAAAATGTTGGCATTTAATTTGTTCCAGCCATCCTGCTTCTTGGAATTTAACACAAGAAAATGATCTTGGAAACTGCAAAAGACATGTGTGTGCCACCAGGATGTTGGTCATTACGGGGGTGCTTATAATAACAAAAACTTGAAAACACCCAACATCTGTAGCAATGTAGGAGTTGTTATGTAAATGGCGGGAAATATCATTATAAATTGTAGAAAAGTACTTAAGAGATATACGGAGGGTTCTAAAAAATTGTATACATGTTTAAAGAATGGAAAAAACTGTTAAAATTGTAGTACTCACTAAATACTGATAATAGATGAACACACGTCCCATTGAGCTCTCTTATAATTGCAGAAGTCAAACATGATTTGAGTATTACAAATTAACGCAGTTTTTTCCTTTCTTGAAATGTGTGTACATTTGTTGCACCTTCTGTATAAGTTCAGTGTCTATTTAGAACGCTGTTAATGAGGGAACAGAGAGAGGTGGTGGGAAGGACATCCAGAACAACTTGTGTTGGAAGTTGGAGCAAACCTCCAACCTCTACGCTTCCAACTGCGCCCCAGGAGGGAGGGCTGATTAGCGCTGACTGTAGGCAGAAGGAAAGACTGGTTTTGGAGCTGGACACTCCTTTTTCTCCAATACATGAGTCAGGTATTGGCTCCTTACCTTTCTCCTCAGAAAACGGAAGGGCAGTGGCTTCCCCTCCTGCCCTGAGGTGGGCTGACCATCAGCTCAGTCCCCTGCAAACCAGTTAATTTCACCCCCAGCAAACACCGATGGACCTCAGCGTCAGGAGGGGTGTGCACACTAGTGCGCGTGTGTGTGCATGCATGTGTGTAGGTGAGGAAACAGGCTGCAAAGTGCCTTAGTAGCTTCTATCAACATGCCCTAGGTGGGAGGGTCGTACAGTGTTTGCCTTCTTCAAAATACCTATCTCTAGCTTGGGATTTTCAACACTGACTATAAAAATCTTTGCAATAGGAAAAGGAGAAATAATGTTTGCTTAAAAATACTGAGGTTTCTAGTCAATAAAATCAACTGTACCACACCCCCAGAACAGGTGCCTGCTGCTTCCCAGTTAAGTGTCCCTGTCCCTCCATTCCTCCCACACTGGACTACACAGGGTCTTAGGCAAGGAATGCCACTCACGGTTCTCCCCTCAAACTGGATTTCAGGAGTCCAAACAAAGGACTTGGGAAACGGCGTGATTCTTTGAATCTCACCAGATTGTTAGCCTCATATGTCTTTCTTTTAAGTCTTGGCTCTGAGAACCTTGAACTAAATTCTATTTGAAGGGCACTGCCTTCAAAGTAAGATGCTGGGCGCTGTCTGCATTTTTTTCTAGGGCATGGAACTATGGAGAGCTCGCATCAAAGACCTCCACCCAGCGTGGGCAAAGGTCTGCTTCTGCATTTAACCATCTGAGGCTCAGGAGTTAGCTCCCGGCTCCTGCGGAGCAAGGCCCGGCGGGCGCCACGCACCTGCCTCGTCGGCGGTGACGGTGAGCTCGTTGCTGGGCTGGCTCTTGCCGATGCGGTTCTTGGCGTACATGCGGATGCTGTAGGTGGAGGAAGGGTGGATATCAATGATGGTGGCCGAGTTCAGCTGAGGGGAAACATCTTTGGTTCTCTGAGCAGAATCCCAGGAGTCTTTTGGGTTTTGTTTTTTTCAAAAAAGAAGAGATAGAGACGTGAGTTTTTTTCTCTGCCTTTGAAAGCTCACAAGTAGGAATTCAAAACAAAAACAAAACAAAAAAAGAAAGGAAGAAGGAGAGAAAGGAAAATGACACCCCAAGTGATTTCTTTATGTCCTGTTCTCAGTTTCCTGGCAGAGGTGGCAGTCAGAGGGGACCCGATCTCCCACGCACGTCACCCACACTGTGGGGACAATCGGTGGGAGGCCAGCAGAGTTCAGGGAGGGGCACTGGCCCCTGGAGGAGGGGGAGAAATGCCAGTGGGGGAAGCTCAGGCCAGTGGAGTGGAAAATGACCACGGGTAAGCACTTAGTGTGCAGGTCAGTATAGCCAACTGGGGTTCAGACGCTCTTACTTCTCAGCCCCTAAAAGTGCTTGGTTCTAAAAGGTTGGCAAAACCTCAAGCCATATCAGATCCTTTCTCTCTTATATACAAACTGGCAAAACTAAGATCATCCCACACAAACCACCTCCATTTCCAACATAAACCCTGCTACCCAAAACATCTCTCAGTTCCACTTTTTGCAATCAATTGGTCTCCAATTGTTTGTTGTAGAGATTATTTTCAACCACAGCAGCTGCCTAGTGTGAAGCATTACCATGGACTCTGATAGTTTGTAGCTGGTGATTTTAGGGCTTTGACCAAGAACGGCAGTGAATGGTTCTTATATCAAGACCCTGGGCAGTTGTTGACGGCGGGGGTAGGGGTGGTGTTCAAGAGCTGGTGCTGTGGGTGAAAGAACCAAGAAGCTCCCAAGACAGTGGACAGAGGAGCTGCTCACGTGTCCCCACACCACCCCAGGGTGCTCGTCACACTGGTGAGTCTTTCAGGGGTTATCTACATTTTCACTGGAGTTTAAACTCCACGAGGGCAGAGGCCACACTCTCCATATTCAATTTTAGATCCCTTTGCCAGCATAGTGCCTGGCTCACAGTTCACAAATAATAAATGTATGTCTGACAGATGAATAAATAAATGCAAAAGACTTCTGAGTTTTGGGAATGGGGCCGATCACCTTGTCACACTAACGATGAGTTGTGGCAGTTGAAGGGGCTGCTCTGCCCAGAGGTTAACATAAACGCAAGCAATTCTCTGGACTCGAAGGAAGGAAAACGGGGCTTAGAGATGCTTCTGACTGCTCTGAGGTCTCCTCCAGGAATGTGGGCTAATAGAAGCTGATGACTGATCTCGCAGTTAGAAGGAAAGCAGCCTCTGAGCCAGCAAGATTGGAGGTAGAAGAGCAGCCCAGAAAGAGAGGATTTGGCAAAAATTCAAACAAGGAAGTAGGAGAAGCCTGTGACTAAACAGAGGACAGACGAGGGGAGATTTCACTCGGTGGGATGATACAAAGGAGCCTTGTCCACAAAGAGAAAGCTGAGCCTTCTAGAGAAGATGCCCAGGACGAGGGAGGCAGGTGCAGAGAAATGTGCTAACTAACTAGTCTCAGGAGGAAGCAGACACTTGCAGGAGCTGATGGGTTGATGGCTCTGTTCAGGCAACACAGAAGTTTCTGGAACTGACGGGGCCAAAGCAGGCATAGCCATCTTCAGTAGAGCTTTGTCTGGGAGTGGCTGACAGCCTCAAGAGACAGCTGACCGCCTTCTCCTGGCACCAGCCCAGCCATGTGAGGGGTCAAGGCAGGCAGGGGACAGCTCTCAGCTTGCCAGGCCCTGGGGGGGTTCCTTTAGCCCAGCCCACATCTTGGAAACTAATCTTCTTTTTAAACAATCTTCCATTATGATTTCTGGACCATCCTTGATGCTACGTTTGCTCTCTGTCTCTGGTAACCACTACCCACTCCCACCACTGGGCCAGGAGACCATTTATAAACCCTGCTTCCTGCGTGCAGCCTGACCAGATGGCCCTGTCCTGCATTTGCAGGTGCCTGGATCTCAGAGCACACATTTCTGTTTGTGACTTGCTCCTACGAGGTTTCTTTATTTTGTCAATGGTGCACTCTACTTGGTGACATTTATTTTTCATTTTTCAGTTTCATCCTGCATAAAGGCACTGTGCTAGGCATTTTAAAACATGACTTCTGCAGTCCCCACACCTGTAAGAACACTGGGAACACCTTGTGTCTTTCTGACAACTGTGCTTTGAGACCTACTAAATCAGACTCAGGGGACTAGTGCCCAGAAACCTGTGCTTTATAAAAATCTCACTGTCTGGGTCATTCTGATGTGTAGTTTGGACAGGCTGTTTTATTTGATTAAATTGTTACAACATTTTACCAAGGACAGGATCCTTATTTTCTTTGTGAAGGTCAAGAAACTCAGGCCTTGTTACATAGCTGGTAAAAGCAGGGATGAGGTTTGACCTGAACTGAGTTATCCCCAAGGTCAAAGTCATTTTCCTGTAGCTTATGACCCATACATACTCCCCAAGGACACCTAATGAGACTGGCTTTCAACATTTCTAGACACCTGCTGAAAATCTCATGTGCTGAATAAAAGACCTTAAGACGAGTTCTTGACTTGGTTATAGATGAGGAAGAGAATGCCCAGTTTGGAGCGATGCGAGAGAAAGTAGCTTTGGCCAAGCAGCGCCAGAGCATCCGTGAGTCTGCAGAAGGGAAGCCTAAGAGGGCTGCATAGGGCCAGAGTGCAGCCTGGTTTAGAAAGGAGTTGTCAGAAGCATCCATGGGACATGCAGGCAGGATTTTACATCATGCCTATGGAGATGGTGGCATAAAACCAGGGTGAGAAGCTCAGAGTCTCATCCTGCCTCTGCAAGTCCAAACAACCTTCTCCCTGTGGAGAAGACTGGGGAGCTCACATGAGCCATGTGGTTGTACTGGGTGCTCACAGGGAGCCTACTTTGGGGCCATTCCCTGAGTCTAGAGGATGGCAGATCATCCAGGATGGACTTGATATGAAGAAGTGCTATTACAGGCCCTAAGACCAGAAAGAGTGAGGGCAACTGAAAGTTAGGGAGGCAGAATCACACAACAGGCTCATCTAGGGCCACCCTGGCCCTCAAACTGCTTTGCTCTAGGGCTGTGTGAACACCTTCCCCACACCATTGGACCTGTCTCTGATTGAAGGAGCACAGGAAGGATGGGAAAGGCACTCCTTACCCCTAACTGCACCCCGCTCTATAGATATGGAACTTTCTTGCTTTGATTATGAAGAGTCTGATTAATTTGTACATTTAAAGATGCTGTCCATGATAAAGATGATTCTTAGATTCAATCGCATGCAATGTAGATACAACAAACATTTACAGCACACTCTTCATATACCAGGCTATGTGCAGAGCACTGGGGATCCAAGGACACCCCAGTCAGAGTCACCGCCTTGGAGGAGCTTATGGAAGAGTGGGACTCAGATGGTGAACAAGCAGTTCCACTAACCCTGATGGCTTCAGAGGCATTTTACTCAGGAGCATTTTCATGCAATCTGAGCAACACTGAAAACTACCACTTACTAGATATTGACTATGTGCTGGATAACAAGTCAAGGGTTTCAAAAACATTCTTTTCTTATACAGTATTCACAAAATACCTGCTGAGTGCCCACCATGTCCAGCACCGTGCTAGGTGATGGAGAAACGGGTTGGGTGAAAGTAGGCCCCCTAAGCACAGGGAACCCTGAGGAGCTCCCAGGCCAGAGGAGGTGACATGCATTATTCAGTATGTTCATCAAGGTACATGTCACCATGACATGTACGTGATTACACGCATGAGACCTGTGTGAGCACACAAGAAGTGGGACTAGAGAAGGCATAATGACACGGTCCCCGGAAGGGGGCTCCTCCCAGCCAAGGGCGTCCCGTGGAGCCTGAGGGCTCCTTGCTGGTCACTGTCCCCTGAGCTTGGTGTGGTGGTACCCAATTCACAGACGGGACCAACCAGAGGGAGGTAAGCAGCAAAGGTGCAGAGCTGGTCAGACATGGGCCCAGCTGCTGATCCAGCACGGGCTGGATCCCAACGCCCTGCTGAGCCTGAGACGTTCACCAGTATCTGTCAGGGACTGATCCTCACGGAAGACAGTGGGAGCCTGAGATGCCCCACCATGAGAGGCCACCTGAGCCCTCCAGCGCCGACAGCAAGGGGGGCCTGAGCGCTCAGCACTACCTCTGGGTTCCAGACCAGTCTCTGCTTGAATGTCCTGCCTCACCTGAGAAGTCTCTTCTTTCCTTCAAGACTAGCACCTCAGAACTTTCAGTTCTGTTTCTTTAAAACAAAGGGGAGTTTATCCTCTTCTGCTCTGGCCCTTGGGAAGCTGTTTGTCCTGGTCCCTGAGAGGCCCCCTGTTTTGCACACCACTGTCTTGGGCTTACACACTCAGGTCACTGTGTACAGTCCCTGAACCCTGGGAGCTGGCAACAGTGTGACTCAGGGTGCCACTGCCCTGGGGGGCTTTCCTCGGGCCCAGGTAGGCACCAGCTCACCACTGCCCTGAGGGGCTTTCCTCGGGCCCAGGTAGGCACCAGCTCACCACTGCCCTGAGGGGCTTTCCTCGGGCCTGGGTAGGCACCAGCTCACCACTGCCCTGAGGGGCTTTCCTCGGGCCTGGGTAGGCACCAGCTTACCACTGCCCTGAGGGGCTTTCCTCGGGCCTGGGTAGGCACCAGCTCCCTGGGGTCTCCAGGCGCCACTCACACGAGTGACCTGAAGTGCTGCACGTTCTCTTACAAGCATTTTGTAACCCAGCAAGTTTCAGATAGTGTTTCTTAGGAACAGTTCTCGTGATTTGCTTCATCTCCTTTTTAGTCTCCAAATTCTACTTTGGAGTCTCTGAATCCCTTCAGAGCCGCCTTTGGGTCTCCCTGCACCCCCACCTCACACAGCCCTCGGGCTGCGTCCCCGCCAGCCCTGCTGAAACACCTCCCCGCTTCCCGCCTGCCTTTCCAGCTGCCTCGAGCTTGCGTTCTGACTACAGCGTCAGTGCAAGGGATGCCAAGTCAGTCCCAAGTGTGCAATCTGAAACAATGTAAGGTGCCCAGGAAGTGGAAAACAGGGCCACTTTTGTGGCTTCTAAAACTTTTTATTAACCCTTCCCATGCTGATGGTGCTCAAATCTCTCGTATCGTTTGAGTCATGGTAAACATTCTGACTAGGGGCCACATTCTGACTAAATAAGTCCCAAAAGATTGGGATTCCACTGGCCCAATGCATCATAATGTTCAAAATGGCCCCAGCATTGTCCTTTGAAGGTCATCAAAGTGCATAACTGCAGTGGCCCTGACAGCAGGGACAGTTTTATTTATGAGCTCTGGGCTACAACAGTGTCACTGGTGGCCCCTGGACATTTCCAGAAGGGTCTGCAGGGTGAGTTCTCTTTTTTCTATACAAGGACCACTGCACAGCTCGCCCTGCAGAGGTAAGCAGGGAGGCACAGCCGCACCTTGGCACTTGGGACACAGGACAGGGGTTCCTGCCCTGGAGCAGTTGCCCAACAGGGGAAATGGGAACTAAAAGTACAGGTGAGAGAAGGTGACAGTGGGCCCCTGGGTGTGCCCGCAGGCTGCCCGTGTGCTAATGTCATGTGCTAATGGGTGGCTGCAATGCCAAAGAGGCCAGTGGGAAGTGTGACTGTGGTCTGGGCTGGCTCCAAACAAAAGGCCAGACTGCAAGGCCTCAGGGGGAAGCCTGGACACTTTATGTGAGGAGGAGGGAGACTGCGGGGGGGCAGAGCGCCCTCCAAGCTTCCCTGAGTTGAGGTGCGTTCTTACGGGTTAAATAAAAGGAAAAGAAAGGCAGCTTTTTGAAGTGAAAATAGAGCTGGAGAAAATAAAGAACTCACCTGATTTATTTTTGCATTCAATATCGTAGCCTGTGATAGGGCTGTTTCCGTCAAAGCCCATGGTCCACCTGAGCGTGATGGTGCGGGCTTTGACATCTTTGATCTCGATCTCGGGAGGGTCAGGGGGCTCTGTACCATCAACAGAAAGACCCAGGTTAGTTCAAACAGGGGTCAGTGGAAAGCAGTGGTAGAAATGCTGAGTATGATTCCGAAACGCTCTGTTAGCATTAGACAAGGACAGATGCTTTTTACTTGGAAGCACTTTTTTTTTTTTCCTAATCCCATTTTATGGATGAGAATTTCCACTTTCCCAGGATGCCCAGCCTTCATAGCGCTCACAGAACTGGGCCAACCCTGAAGGATAAAAATGTCACTATTCAACTTTGGATCTCAAATTCAAACATTCTTTGGTCCCAAATATTAAACTTCCCTCTTTCTGATTGTCTAGTATTTGGATTCTAAAATTGAACAAAGAATGCACAAGCTGTACTTCCAGGCCTGCAGCGTGGCCGCCAGCAGCTGGTCATCTGGCTTCATTCCTCCCAGGGCTTTGTGCCCTGCTGGGGGCTGCATTTTGACATAGCCCAGCTCGACATAATACCGCTTGGTGCTGACTTCATTCATGTCAAATTTGTCGGGAATTAGGAAGTGTTTCATGGAAAGCTGAGTCCACGTGGAGGCCTGAGGCGGGGCGACAGACCCTTGCTGTCCCCAGACAGCTGTGTGTTCTCCCTGGTGCCGTCTCTGTCCTACCTTGCACTGTGAGCTGAATTATTCCACGGTCCTCCCCATAGGAATTGATAGCATGGCAGGAGAAGAAACCGGAATCTTCTCTCACAGTCGGCAAAATCTATGTGTAAAGCAGAAAGAAATTCTCCTTATTCAGTAGCCGAAATGGCTTTGGCTATAAAACTCTCCCCCTCCGCTTTCTTTTCTTCTGCCATAGTCAACGTGCACAGGCACACACACAAACCCAAAAACACACCCACGGCCACGCACATATCCTCTGAGGGCAAAGTTATTTCAGCACAATTGAACTGTGCAAATGGACGGGCCCCTTGCACGTCGCCCACGTCAGGCGCAGCTCCTGCATCTGGGTGTGGAATTCATGTAGGTTGGCATGGTCAGGTTATATATAGTCCACGTGGACATCTTTTTTATGATCTGCCTTTAGAGCATCTTACAGAAATAGATCTGTAAATACTGCAGTCAGGGCCTGGGGCTAACGACACCCTCAGCTCTGCTCTAGAGGGATCCCAGAATTGGACGCTTGGGAGAGAACTAATGTGATGTTTCTCTGCCATGTGAGTGCTACAGCATCCCCCTCCATCTCTGTAATAAATGCATTGCTCAGTTAGCTGCCCATAGTGCTAAAATAGCATAAGAGAATACAACTTTCCTGCCCTGTCCACCTTTTGTGATCCTGTATTAAGGACAGGTTTTTCCAAGGGACGTTTCCAAAGAAGCATAATATTTTTTATTATGATATAATTTGCCCCCAAACCCGTCCCATTTTTCTTTTTACAGGAAGTTAAAACATGTGCACAGCATAGGCTGTCATTCCTCCAGGATTAACTGTCATTAAAAAGCCCTATTTGTCACTTTTTTTTATTGCAGTTGGTTTCCTGCTGTGTTCATAATAAGTCTCCTCTTAATAACACTTATAACAAAGCACTATTTTTGAAGACTACTCAGTAATCTCACTGTATGAAATGGCAGAGAAATGATGCTTCGTAAATAAGTCCCAAAAGATTATTTGCTATTAACCCCCTGCATGCACCCACGCGTGTGAAAGTACAGACTTCTTGTTCCAAGAAGCTGTGGGCGTCCACTGTGTCGCCTCGGTCATGGTTTTACCTGCAGCGTGGAGAGCACCTCCTCTCCCACCTCCTTGGTGGATACCATGTACCGGGCCATCTCGGGGTTAATGATGCGGTCCTCCTTCTCCCAGCGCACAATGATGGGCTTCTCCCCGTGGGCCATGCAGCTCATCTCCTTCTTCTGACCCTGGGTGGCCAGGGTGGTATTTGGGTAGGACGTTATCATTGCAGGAACTGAAAAACCAAAAGGGCCACACCTTGTTCAGCAAAGCAGCACTCTTGATCTTCCCCAGAGTAACACACAGGCAAGTTGTACTCAAAGGGGTGTTTCTTTGAAATAAAATTTACTTGAGAAACTGCTCAGAAAGAATCATGAACAAAGTAAAAGGAGCCTGGGGCAGAGACTGCCGTGCGGGGTTCCCAGGGTGCTGTTCTCTCCCCATCCCACTGAGGGCAGACTGGAGCACAGGCCATGGACTGTGTCCCTTAGGACAGGAAAATGATTTTACTGGCTGATTAGTCTAGAAAGGAGGCTTAGCATTAAGAATTACACTCTTCCTTCTGAAATCACCCGTATTTTTATCAGTTCCAACGACAATGAAACATTCATCATTAGTCAGCTTAGTGGGCCCCTTAAGTGCTGCTGATGGATCCTTATGATCATTTCCCAACATCCACATCTCCCACAGTTGTTATGAACTTTGCCGTCCTTTACTGGTCACTTGGAGACCTCAACCCTGTCCTTCTTCAGTAACTTATGGCAGAGAATCTCTTTATTTGTAAAACTTCTCAAGTTCCCTTTCTTCACCTCAAAATTAATATGTGTATTTTGGAAATGGATAAGGTTCCAGTACAATTCTACAAAGTTCCTAGAAATTTTGAAAACCATACAATAAACACTTTTTTTTGAAAAATTTTTTAATTTATTTATTTTTATTGTTAAATCATAGCTGTGTACATTAGTGCAATCAAGGGATACAATGTGCGGGTTTCATATACAATCTGAAATATTCTCATCAGACTGTTCAACGTAGCCTTCATGGCATTTTCTTAGTTACTGTATGTAGACATTTGTATTCTGCGTTTAGTAAGTTTTGCCTGTACCCATTCTAAGATGCACCGTAGATGAGGCCCCACCCATTACCCTCCCTCCACCAACACCTCCCCCCTCCCTTCCCCTTAATAAACACTTTTTAAAATGCACACTAAGCTTACAAGAAATTGAGAAAATAACCGGGGACCAAAACCAGAAGAGGATCTTGAAAAGCCAGAATTAACATGACCTTGGTACTGTGACTATCAGAGGGGCAGGCATCCAAAGCCAGACTCTTCCATGGGCTCGCCTTGGAGAGAAAGGACATAACAAAAAGTAAAAATAAAAATCCACAAACAGCAAATCAAGAAGCAAACTTCCCTAGCTTGTGTCATGAATGTATATATATAAAAAAAAAATACCTCCTCTGAGAATTTGTAGTTGGCTTGACTACACAGGTTTGGAGTCAAATTTATGCTAAAGAACCAGCATGAGGGTCGTCTTTGCTCAATGGTGTTTACCCAGATTAAACTGCTGAAGATGAGCTTACAAACCAAAACTATAAAACACATGAGATAACAATCCACCCTGACTAAGAATCGACCTCCGAAGGGCTTCAGATGATAGAACTATTAGACACAGACTGCAAAATAACTATGCACAAAATGTTTCAAGATATTTTAAAAAGATAAATGAACAATGTATTATCAAAAAGTACTAGGAAAATCTGAAAAAATGAGCAAAACAAATCCAGATTTGTACCTGCTTTTTACCTCCTTTCTGCAATTGCAGGAAGAAAGGTCCTCCCTCATTTCGGAAGTCTAGCTAACCTTGTGCCCACAACTGTCTGTCTCCGAGGCTCTCCAGTGCTCCCCGGGACCTGACCATGGACACACTGTGGGTTCCTCTGGGATGGGCACAGATCGATCACATCAGGTCTTCCCTCACGGCTTACCAGAGAGGTTTGAGACTACATCCCGAAGTCAAAGAGCTCCCAGTTCTACAGCCTGAACACCCACATGAGAACCTGCACTTGGGGGTTTCTTCAGTCAGCAGCACGGACTGTGCAGCAAGATGTGGCAGAGGCAAATTGGTGACCAGGAAGAGAGGAGGTAGGAGTCTCGCATTTCAAAGAGAGTCGTCCACAACTGTTGAAAGGTTCCTCTTCCAGGATTTCTGAGAAGCAGCTGATGTTTGGCCTGGTTGGGTGTCTAGGTCATGGGGATGGAGCCTTCATGAATGGCTTGGTGGCCTCCCTGTCACATCACTGAGTTCTCACTCCTTTGGTTCACTCGAGAGCTGGTTGTTTCACAGAGTGGCACCCATTCCACTGTCTCCAGGTGACACCCCCTCTTCACTTTCCACCCTGAGTGGAAGCTCCCTGGAGCCCCTACCCCCGGGAGCAGATGCTGGTGCTGTCCTCATGCAGTCAGCAGAACTGCGAGCCTGATAAACTTCTTTACTTTACCAACTACCCAGCCTCAGGTATTTCTTTATAGCAGGGAAAAATAGACAAATAGCATCAAAACTGGCTCTATCCTCCCCAGCCTTTAGTTCTGAGTTCTCCCTTCCCCTAGCCCATAAAGAAAAATGTTCAAATTTTCAGGAATATCTTTATTGAGGTATTACATACATACTATAAAATCCACCTGATTTAAGTGTACAGTCCAGTTGTACACCTAATATTATATTAACTTTCTGGGATGGCTGTAAGGAATTACCAGAATCTGGGTGGCTTACAGAAACAGAATTTTCTTCTCTCACAGTTCTGGAGGCCAGAAGTCCAAAGTCAAGGTGCTGGCAGAGCCACGTTCCCTTCAAAGGCTCCAGGGGAGTCCCCTTTACTGTCTCTTCCAGCCTCTGGTGGTTCCAGACACTTCTTGACTTGGCAGCACAATTTCCCCTCTCCCTTTATCTTCACCTGGCATTCCTTCTTGAGATGTCCGTCTTCACAGGGACTTCTTATCAGGATGGCGGTCACTGGCTTTGGAAGCTACACTATTGTAGTATGACACCATCTTGACTAATATTTGCAAAGACCCTTTTTATTTCACACAAAGCCATATCCAAAGGTTTTATTGGGGCACTATTCAACACAGACATACAAACATACTATTACAAGCTGAACACGAGTACATGGTGTTGTATGATCACTACACCAAATCTCACAGCATTGACAGAAGCCCAGCAGATTCTTCCTGCCCATGGATGCTCACTTCCCTTTCCCAAGTCAAGTCGTAGGCAGTCACTTGTCCATTTTTGGTCCCCATATCACCTTTTCTGGACATCTCCTATGAATGGGCTCAGAGGGTGTGCTCTTGGCATCTAGCTTCCTGGACTTCTTTTTCAGTAAGCCCCGTGTTTTGAAGGTCCACCCATATCATAGTGTGTCTTGGTGCTTTGTTCCTTTATACGCTGAGTGACATTCTGTGGCATGCATACAGAACATGCTGTTCATCCACTCACCCCCTGACACGCCTTGGGGTTGCTCCCACTTTTTGGCTATTCTGAATGATTCTGCTGAAAGCATCTGTGTGTAAGTTTTCATGTTGACAATGTTTTCATTTCATATGTCTCATTTTAGATTCCTAAAAGTGGGCCCACTGAGTCATATGGCGGTTCTGTGTGTAACATCTTGAGAAACTGCCACTTTTCACCAAATGGCAGCACTATTTTTTATTCTCTAGGTAAGAAACTGAGAAGAGAAGGAGAGGAGGAGAGAGATTAGATGTGCTCTTAACTCTGTGAAGGTTCAGTGTGTGTGGTGGGGAAACAAGAATGTTTCCCTTCCACCATCTGATGGGACATGCAGACAGTAGTTATTAGGTCACCTGCCCAGGGTGAGATGGCATCTTCCTTCCCAGCTGGAGGCTCCTAGGCTCACCAAGGTGCTGCCACCGCAGAGGAGCTGAGGATGGTGTCTTCTCTACTAGTGAAGCTTTCTGTTTCATCACACAGGCACACATCAAGATGTTTTCTCATAAGGGCTGATAGCTAACTCATGATAACTAAAGATCTCAAAGCCCACTATAGCACAAGACTATGAGGAAAGGGCCAAGGAAGGGGAAGGGAGGGGGGAGGTTAGGGTGGAGGGAGGGTAATGGGTGGGGCCACACCTACGGTGCATCTTAGAATGGGTACAGGTGAAACTTACTAAAGGCAGAATACAAATGTCTACATACAATAACTAAGAAAATGCCATGAAGGCTACGGTGAACAGTTTGATGAGAATGTTTCAGATTGTATATGAAACCAGCACATTGTACCCCTTGATTGCACTAATGTACACAGCTATGTTTTAACAATAAAAAAAAAAAAATCTCAAAGCCAACAAAAGTGACCTGAGGTTCAGCCTTAGCCACATACACTGCAGTTGGCATGTTTGAACCCGGCCTGGCCTGCCAAACAACAATGACAACTACAACCAAAAAATAGCTCGGCATTGTGGCGAGTGCCTGTAGTCCCAGCTACTTGGGAGGCTGAGGCAAGAGAATCGCTTAAGCCCAAGTTGGAGGTTGCTTTGAGCTGTGATGCTACGGCACTCTACTGAGGGCCATAAAGTGAGACTTTGTCTCAAAAAAAAAAAAACAAAAAAAAGTGACCTGAAATGCAAAACTGTAAATAAATCTACCATAGACCCCCAAAGAAGAAAACATTTAGTCCTCAATCTTCTCCCCAAAGCTGGGGGACACAGAGTGGGCAGCCCCATGTAGGAGTTAGATTTGACAGGTGGTCCTCCCTGATTCCTGATGAAACGCCCCTGTGCTTAGAACTAAAGACAGAGACTATGGAGGCCAAACTGTGCTCTGGAAACCGCCCAGCTCGGTGCCCCGCCATCCACATGCCCGGCTGCGGTCTGCATTTCTTACCCTGCGCCTTTGTGACAAGGAAAAGAAATCCACAAGATGGTGAGGAGTGAAATAGACACAAGTCTCCTGCAGGACCTGCAAGTGTGAGCTCCTCCCAAGTCCCTGGGATGCTCACTTCCTACGCTCCAGTGACAGTGAGCCAAGTCTGAGGTCAGGGCTGCTGCCACCTGCAGAGCTCCTGGGCAGGACCACAGGGTGCTGTGAAGGCTGGTGGGGCCCAGAACGTGATTCCCCAGTACTGAGAAAATGACCAACTGGAAGAACTGTCCACAAACTGTCATGCTCCTGTGAGAACTTGTTTTCTCCTCTTTTCTTTCTTTTTAAAATTATATTGCGTTCTATATGGGAGAAATAATCCCAATTAAACATAGACCTCTGGTCTGCTTATGATTTGCCCATTTTGCTCTGAAAAAAATGTTCCTCATTTTTAATCCCATTTCTCCTTTGAAAGAGAGCCCCACCAAATGGGCATTTTAGCACTGTTTTAACAAAAGGACTGATTATTGTGGCTTCTTTGCAATGCTAATGTTTGAAGGCTCGACCTTTTCACTTGTCACAGTTGGGGTGCTCAGAGGTGACAATATGTCAGTATGGCAGCCCCTTTCTGCAAGGATATCTGAAGCATAACCAGTGGACAATGGATGAATGGACGAATGGACAGGGTAATTTAACAGGGACGCTGCCGTGAGAGGCTGCGGGCAAACCCTGTAGTAGGGTGGAAGGAAACCCACACCCAGGAGGGCTCTGCCTTGAGAACGTGCTATGTGCTTCTCCCACAAAGTCACACACTAAGGAAGGTGCTGTTTTATATCATGGTGTACCGGTCTATAAATTTCCCTCATAAACTATGATCTCACCTAACAGCACCTGTATGGCTAAGGAAATCTGCACTCTCAGGACATCGGGAGCATCCTCTGACCGACTTTCTTGCGGCATAAAGCAGCAGCTGAGTGGAGCGGTCGCCAGCACCAGCCAGGGGAGCTCGCTGTGCACACCCTGCCCGGCTCTGCAGCTTGTGGTGCCACTGTTGAACCTGAAATTGGCAAGTGGGAGTATTTACACCCCTGAAATTGGCAAAGACTAGAAATCGGGGCTTTCTCCACAGCTGACTGTTGAACACTTACAAGACCACTATTTAGGAGAGTGTTTCCCTATATTAATAATTTGAAAGGCTGTTCCCATCACACCAGAGACTGAAAAATTGGAGCGTTTAACTCAAGAACAGTAACTTATTTTAGAAACAACCTTAAAATATGAGCAACTTATTACTATATGTTTTCACAAGTAATTCATCAATAAGTTGATACATACGTTAATTGTTTTTTGAGACAGAGTCTCCCTCTGCTGCCCTCGGTAGAGCGCTGTGAAGTCATAGCTCACAGCAACCTCAAACTTCTGGGCTCAAGTAATCCTCTTGTCTCAGCCTCCCAAGTAGCTGGGACTTCAGGTACCCACCACAGCACCTGGCTACTTTTCTATTTTTTTCCTTTTAGAAGAGACAGGGTCTCACCGTTGCTCAGGCTGGTCTCAAACTCCAGAGCTCAAGCAATCCTCCTATCTTGGCTCGCCCAGATGCTAGTATTATAGACATGGGCCACTGTGCCTGGCCCATACACTGTTTTTTTTTTTTTTAACACAAGGACACAGAAAGAATGGAAATTTATGTTAATAAATCAATGATATTAAAGATTAGTTCCAATGTTTACTCATCAAGTCTTTTAATGACTCTAATACAAAATTCATCCTAACATAAAAAAAAAATCCTAACATGTTTTTAGTTGCTTTTTAGTTCATTTGTTCTGTCTCAGCTCCCTGAAAATAACATTGAGAAAGTGCCACACAGCCTGGACAACCCCTAACTGATAAGATTTCTGCCACGATCTGTTCAATCCTTCATGTTACAGGGAAGGAAAGCGGAAGCCAGAAAAGAGCAGGTGTCGAAGGCCCAGAAGCAAGAGTTGGGCAGAAACCCCCGCTACATTCCTCAGTGAGGACCGTGACGTGGGGAGTTGCCAACTCTCCGGACAGTCTGGCACTTCCCGTGCTGTAGGATGGACAGCCCTGTGTGCTGGAGACTCGCTCAGTCCCCCCGCTCAGTCAGACCACAGGTGGCAGAGGACGGTGCGAGGCCAAGAATGAGGAAGCCCAAAGCTGGCCCAATGCCTCCAATGGGAAACTGAGGCAGGAGGTACTGGGGTTCCCAGGTGAGAGATCAGGGCATCTCAGATGCTTAGAGAACGGACATAGTTTTTAAACTACTTCTTCAACTATTTTTTTTCTTTTTCATCACCCACCAAGATTTTATTTGAACAAATTTCATTCACACAAAAAGCTAAATAGCTCCCTGCAGCCTTTGGCGGCTTCCACCTGAATGTTGTCCTTTTCTAGGAACACCTGCTGTGATCCTGGTGGTGGTAATTACAGCTAACATGTATCCTGCCTTAGGTACTATAGTAGATTTTAATCTTTACAGCAACCCTAGGAGGTAGGTGCTAGGGTTACCTTGATTTTATGAATGTGTAAAACAAGGCACAGAGAGGCTAAGTGACTTGTTCAAGGTCACACAGGTGGTAAGTGGTGGAGCCAGAGTTTGAGCCAATGCTTTTTCCACCTGTGTATGAATTCGCAGGAAACACAGCAAATACAGCCTGGCCTATTTTTGTGTATCAAGTGGCGTCAACTCTCTGCCTTCTTTTGTATCATGCTTCTTTAATTCTGTCATTTTTACATGGTACCTGCAACATACATATATTGCCTGCCTTTTAATTGCTGGACAATATTTCTTTGCATGAATATTCCTTTGTTTATTTGGAAGGGTTCAGATTTTGACTATTGAAAACAAGGCAACTAAGAAGAGTTTGGTGTGTGAACCCTGGTCACTGACACCTGGGTTCTCCAGAGCACACGTGGAGAAGCGGAATTTTCAGGATGGCGTATGTACATCTTTAAATGTCTGAGACTACTCCAGACGGCTTTCACAAGTGGTTGTGCACAATTACAGTCTTACCGGAAACTTCATTATTAATTTGTTTGGTATAGCCATTCTTCGAAAGCAGTCCCCAGACCAGTAGAATAGGCATCACCTGGGAAGTTGCTATACACACAAATTCTGGGGCCCTACAATTTGTTTAAAGGAGACCCCGAGGGGATTCTGGTGCACGCTGAAGAGCAAGAGCGCTGCTTCAGACCCGTTCTTCACGCCATCTCACCTCCACCTGTCACTCAGAGCCTGAGTCTCTCTGTCTTGTGTGGGTTTTGTAAGAAGAGCTCAGGATTTGGAATCACGAGAGCTGACTCTGAGCTTTCTCATTCTGCAAATTTAACAATCTATAAAATTATGTAACCCAATGCCTGGATTCCACGATTAACATTGTTTTCTGCATGGATCTAAATCAAAGTTTATTTTCATTCTTCTCAGTAAATCAAACTTTACTGAAAACATAATTTTCATTATTCTATTTTAAATTCATCTTAGGTAAAAACATACATCAGTGTCAGAGAGTCTCAAAGTCTCTGGGCCCCAGCCCTGTCCCTGAATTCTGCAGTCCAGGGTGGAGACCTACTGGAGCCTCCTGTCCCAGGGAAAGGACCTGCTATACTCTGCTCTGCAGATGTGACTCAGGGTCTCATGACCCTTGGGTTAGAGCAGTGCCCCTTCTCCTGTATCACATCAAAGGATGAGGCCAGAAAGCGACCTGGCTCCAACTCTGAGTAGCTGTGAGGACAGGGCCCTCAGCTGCCCTAGGCCTTGAAGTCTCACCAGGCTCACAGGACAGCTGAACAGGTGCAGGTCCCCTCAGCCTGGGCTGTGGCTCAGAACCACCTATGGGGTTTTAGAATAGACTCACACCCACTGAGTCAGAGGTTCAAGGGCAGGGCTTTTGCATGGATTCATTTAAGTTTCCTAAATGGTCTAATACATGTGGTGGATGGAAGCAACTCAGCAGATGAGCGTCAAGGCTTTCCTTCTCCTGCGGCCTCTCTTTCCTCCTCTCCCCCTCTCTCTCCACACACCCCGTGTCATGATCGCTTCTATTTCTCTGTTTCATGTCTCTCTCCCTTCTGCATGGGAATACTGACCAGGCAGTGTCTGCTCTCCTGGGTCCCCGACCTGGCCCTGTGATTTGGGGTACTCCTGCCCCACTAGCTGCAGCATCTTCCCTGACCAGACTGACTTTCTGTAGCCCAGCCAGTGTGGGGACATCGAGTCAGCCTTCTCCCAGTTGGAGGGGTACCCCCAGTCACCCAGAGGCTCACCCGCTAAGTTGCCCTCTGCAAGGTCTGTGGTGCTGCTGCCCCTCTGCCCCATGCAGGAGTATTACGGGGGCCACCCTGTGCCTGGTCTTCTCATACCCACCAGGAGGGGTGGTGGGCACAGGCACTGCTGGGTGGGAGCCGGAAAAAGGCAGCCTGGGCCCCGGGTGGGAGAGTGCACAGCCCAGCATCATCCTGGGGAGATGGTAGAGGTGGGAGTTCCTGGGGCTCTGGCTTCATCCACTGGCCCCTCTGACTTCACTTGCAAAACACAATTTCAGAAAAAAAAGTAGTAAGAATTTGACGACGGTGACCATCGTCAAACCCCAGTGGAGGGTCTTGTGGGATGGCACTGGTCTCATCACCAGGATGGTGTCCCTGAGAGGGAGGCAGCCTGGTGACCCTGAGCTGGGAGAGACATCTCTTAGGGGGGACAGAGACATGACAAGCCCAGTCTGGACAGTGGAGCAGGGAGCTGGCTTCCCTCTGTCTGCTGCATCATGGAGGCTGCGTGCCTACATAGAGGTGGACCGTGGGCAGGGAAGGGGCTGATCTCCTTTCTGTCTGCACATCCCAGCAGTCAGCCAGCCAGCCTTCCCTGTCACTGTCCTGTGGTCCCTGTTCCTCCATCACCCAGCAGCCACTGAGGAACGCACAGAAACACTGTGCCTCCCAGGCAGCTTCCTTTTCTTTTTTTGGTAAAATACACATGGCATAAAGTTTGCCATTGTAATCACTTTACGTAGCACCAAGGACACTCACATCACTGCGCAGGGCTTACCACACTTCATCCGGAAACATTTTTCATCTTCTCAAACAGAAGCTTGGTACCTCTTGAGCAAAAACTCCCACTCTCTGCTTTTCCCAGCCCTCCAGGTCCTGGAGCCACCATCCTACTTCCTGTCTCTGTGGATCTGACTACCCGAGGGACTTCACGTAAGTGGAGCTGTGCAGTATTTGGCCTTTTGTGACTGGTCTATTTCACTCATCATAACCTCCACAAGGTTCATCCATGTCGTAGCCTGTGTCAGAATTCCCTTCCTTTTGAAGGCTGGATAATATTCCATGGTACGCACACACCACCCTGTCTCTGTCCACTCGTCCGTGATGGAGACTTGGGCTGCTTTCCCTTTTGGTTATTGTGAATAATGGTGTACAAAATACCGTTATTTTAAAAAATCTGCAGAACTTTGCTAGGGAAAATGGATGGCGATTCTTGGCCTGTTTCTTTTCGAGCATTTCAAAGGCCGAGCAGCATTTTCCCTGTCTGTGGTCTCTGCCTCTTATTTTCATGTCTGTTTCCTCATCTGTCAGAACAGTGAGACCCGCAGCCTCCTGAACCTGTGAAGAGGATTAATGTAATTACGCCATGAAGCCCACGGAGGCCGGTACAGGAAAAGCCCCACAGGAATGCCAAGTGCTACTATTATTGCGGCAGAACCAAAAATTCCTCTTGTCCAAACATTTATTGTTATAAAAGTTTTAGCAAGTGAGGTTGCCTACTGGGCAGCTCTAATCTCTGTAAAGAAAATGATTTCTCCAGCCAGGAATTAATAAAATCTTAGCACATTCTAAAATATCTCCTCGGCTGGGTTCTTATGCTTACATAATGAAGTTACTTTGATTATAACCATTAATCAAGTTCATGTTTCCAAGCTAGAGTGGGATATATTTGATATTAAGCTTTAACAAGAATGGAGACACCTCCACTCCTGGCAACTCTGCCAGGGCTTCCCGACGGGATCCAGCGTGTCGGGAGAGACCGGGACGTTTAGGGTTCATACTGTATTCTCTCTGAAGTTGTTTCAAGTCACATTATTGGAAGAAAGTTGATTTATTGTGCAAGAGAAGTATGAATATTAAGTGAGAGAGATTAAAAACAGTATTTTCCTCCAATTTACAGACAGAGAGGCAGATCATTTCTTCCCATTTTTTCTGTCTCGTCATGTACAAAGATGCTGTATTTCATGTAATAAGAAAACTTCCTAACAATTATGTAGAAAAGAAGAAAATAGGAAAGAGACTTTGATTTCCTGCCAACCATGATAGTAAAAACAAAATGAAACACTGCAAGAAAATAGACTGTGTCATCATGAAAAATTGGGTGTGATCCAAGATATTAATTAGAAGAGATAAATTATGAGCTACGTGTTAGCCCGACCCCCAGGTGATCCCGGCAATCCTGTCTCCTAGAATGCAACATTTTACCAATTAAGGGGTCTGCATGACCTACCCACTACAGAGGAAATGGTTTTATGTCACTGGCACTCTGACATTAGATTATACAAGACTGAGGCGTCTATCTGGGGTGCACCAACTCTCTCTCTCTCTGATGCCCAGTCACTCCAGAGAAGCCTTTCACAATTTCACGAGGATACCCAAAGGGCCGACGGAGATGACCATGAGAAACACAAGCGTCAAGCCAGTAGACTGCCGGCAACCCTGTGCAGGAGCTTGGGAGTGAGCCCCCCTCTCCTGCCCATGGCCACCTCTGCCTCACAAAGCATGCAGTTTCAATGGCAACAAAACCAGCCGCACCCAAGTGGCCTGAGGGTGGACGCATGGAGCAGTGAGGCCCAGAGCCATGTCCTCACTTTTGAGCAGCTGTCTTACATCTGGCCACTTTTCGTGGAGAAACAGAGAGATGTATCATCCTCCTCATTAATACCTGCTGGGGTGGCGACTTCCACCGCAGTTTGTCTGTATCACCAGCTCCTGTGGTCCTAGAAGCTATGCCTCCCCCCTCTCCCTGCAGCCTTTGGCGGCTTCCACCTGAATGTTGTCCTTTTCTAGGAACACCTGCTGTGATCCTGGTGGTGGTAATTACAGCTAACATGTATCCTGCCTTAGGTACTATAGTAGATTTTAATCTTTACAGCAAC
This sequence comes from Nycticebus coucang, assembly GCF_027406575.1. Lineage (NCBI taxonomy): Eukaryota > Metazoa > Chordata > Mammalia > Primates > Lorisidae > Nycticebus > Nycticebus coucang. The sequence goes on along the minus strand of NC_069795.1, from coordinate 5,732,617 downwards.
CCTAGGAGGTAGGTGCTAGGGTTACCTTGATTTTATGAATGTGTAAAACAAGGCACAGAGAGGCTAAGTGACTTGTTCAAGGTCACACAGGTGGTAAGTGGTGGAGCCAGAGTTTGAGCCAATGCTTTTTCCACCTGTGTATGAATTCGCAGGAAACACAGCAAATACAGCCTGGCCTATTTTTGTGTATCAAGTGGCGTCAACTCTCTGCCTTCTTTTGTATCATGCTTCTTTAATTCTGTCATTTTTACATGGTACCTGCAACATACATATATTGCCTGCCTTTTAATTGCTGGACAATATTTCTTTGCATGAATATTCCTTTGTTTATTTGGAAGGGTTCAGATTTTGACTATTGAAAACAAGGCAACTAAGAAGAGTTTGGTGTGTGAACCCTGGTCACTGACGCCTGGGTTCTCCAGAGCACACGTGGAGAAGCGGAATTTTCAGGATGGCGTATGTACATCTTTAAATGTCTGAGACTACTCCAGACGGCTTTCACAAGTGGTTGTGCACAATTACAGTCTTACCGGAAACTTCATTATTAATTTGTTTGGTATAGCCATTCTTCGAAAGCAGTCCCCAGACCAGTAGAATAGGCATCACCTGGGAAGTTGCTATACACACAAATTCTGGGGCCCTACAATTTGTTTAAAGGAGACCCCGAGGGGATTCTGGTGCACGCTGAAGAGCAAGAGCGCTGCTTCAGACCCGTTCTTCACGCCATCTCACCTCCACCTGTCACTCAGAGCCTGAGTCTCTCTGTCTTGTGTGGGTTTTGTAAGAAGAGCTCAGGATTTGGAATCACGAGAGCTGACTCTGAGCTTTCTCATTCTGCAAATTTAACAATCTATAAAATTTTGTTGGTATCGGTGTTCTGAATCTGATTCCTCATCTGTCCAGTGGGCACCTTGGTGATGCCTACTTGAATACACGCATGAAGAAGCTAAAAATCAAGTACATGCAAAGTCCTTTGTGAACTAGAAATTGTTTAAAATGGTAATTATTTTTTTCTAGCAAATATCTGCATCCATGGCTTGGTTTCCCAACTTCATTCTACACCCCACCATGGCTAAAGAGCTGCTCATATATACGTGTATATGCAAGGACTGTGAGAAAAGAACCAGAAACAGTGTTAAGGTGCCGGGGTATTGATGATTTTAAAGGTCTAAATACGGAGTGTGGTTTTTATAAAGCTTGAACATGCTTAAAAGTAAGTTTCATTTTCGAAGGTTCTAAATGAAATGTTAATGAATTTAGTACCTAACGTGATGGTTGCATGCATCACAACCTCTAGAGAATTGACAACACAGCTAAAAGGAAGAAAGGGAAAAGGGGATGTTTAAATACTAATTGCTGTTAACTGATGATGAAGGATGGGGAGAGGATATATTTACTTTTCAAGAGGGTTTTGGTGTTTTCAAAGCGATTACTGCTACAGATTGATAGACGGGCCCTTGTGTGTGTACACAGGTGTGCATGAGGATGCCTGTGTGAGCACGTACACATTGTGTGTGTGTGCGTTCTGTGAATGAGTGCATGTGTAAGTGTGCACCGTGTGTGTGAATGTATGCTTGTGTGTGTGTGTGTGTGAGTGTTGGCAGCACCAAGGGCAATTCCTGGGTCCCTGAAGCATTTGAATTATTTTAAAATCTTCCTCCTAAGTGTTATAGCTGACATGTGGTGTATTTTTATGATGTTTAGTAGAAAATATACAATTGTACATTTCTCTCTCAATTAGACCTTTCTTAGAAAGGAAAATACCAATATTCTCTGATGGTCTCTATAATCTTGCCCCATTTTCACAGGTTTGCTGAAGGGTTTAACTCAGGGAGGCTGGGAGGTAGGAAATAAGACCGGTGGTTTGTAGACCGAAAAGCACCTTTTCTACCTTTAGAAACACCCCTTGCCTTATACCTCTCCCCTGGAAGCCAGAACTGGCACTTTCCTTTCAGATTCAGAGTGGAAGAAATTCTTGTCACGTCCTGAGTTGCCGCATAAATGATGCAAAGGGCTGGAGGTCGCCTCCCAGCTTTTGAGTAAATACCAGGAGACGCCAGGGTGTGTGTGCTTGTGTGGGTACACACACACTCACACACACAAAAGCCCTGCGCTCCTTGCTTTGTGACGTGGCTTATGAGCCCTGTATCCAGGACTGAAATCAGTAAACAGATGCAAGATGCACTTGCGGGAGTATTTTCAGGGTAACTGTCGGCAGGGAGGCATCTCCTCAGTGGCTTCTGTTCATGTCAGTTGCTACATCTTTCAAAAGGAAGATGTAGCAAGGAGCAAGGATTTGTTGGCAAACAGCTCCGTTAATCAGGAGGTATTTTATGACTGAGCGGCTCTCAGGGGTTTTTAGTTCAGAGGCTTGTGAAGTGACATGTGTACCGGGCCCTCCCAGGGGAGGCGGGAGGCCGCTAATTGAGGGATTGACAGCTCTAAATGAAGCAGAAACCTGCTAGGAAGATTCAGTTCCAAGGAAAACAAGCACCGCCAAATAGCGCCAGCCAGGGCCCTGTGGTTTCCATTCACTGCCCCTGTAAGGGAGCCCTCCGAGGAGACCAGGGTCTCACGGCATCAGGTGATGTACTAAATGGCCACAAAACATGACCTGGGAAGGCAGTAACACAGCCATTATCAATACCCCGATTCTTTGTCTTTATGGAGGGATAATTACATTGAACATTTCCCCTTACACACCTAGGACAGGAATTATTTAAACATGTTTCAAAATATTCAAGGACATTAAATAATGTTTAATAGCATCGCCTAGTTTCTCTTTTTTGTTTTCGTTTTTTGAGACAGAGTCTCACTATGTCGCCCTTGATAGAGTGCTGTGGCATCACAGCTCACAGCAACCTCAAACTCTTGGGTTTAAGCAAGTCTCTTGCCTTAGCTCCCAAGTAGTTGGGACTACAGGTGCCCGCTAAGCCTGGCTATTTTTTTTTTTTTGTTGTTGTTGTTGTTATCATTGCTGTTTAGCAGGCCTGGGCCGGGTTCAAACCCGCCAGCCCTGGTGTATGTGGCCAGTGCCCCAACCACTGAGCAACGGGCGCTGAGCAGGCATCACTTAGTTTCTTACAAAGGACAACTGTAGCATTGTTCTCTCCATCCCTTTTGGAGAAGATTTATGTGACAGGCACGGGAGGTTGACCTCGTCTGACATTTTGTATTCAACGTGGAAGCATCTTGCCCATAGTTGGCACTGGCAGCTGTGCCTGCTTCCTTGGATGCCCAAAGGGGAGGGAATCGTGAGCTCTAGAACCATGTTTGGCCTGTGCTCTAACCTGACCCCTTTTCCTGTGCTCCATCTAGTTCTAAGAATGAGTGATATCAATGCACACAGGTCACTACAGCTTGAACACAAGAGTAAGTCTGTGTCGGGCCTGGGTGGACAGCAAATAGAATGCCGTCATCTGAGCAGGCATGCCCCTGAGGACCGGGATGGGGTCGGGAACTTTGTAGGGGAAAAGCATATGAGGTCAGGGGTCACAGAAGCAGCTCTGCCTGGGGCGGCCAGAGCAGAGGTCCTCAGAGTCACCTGGGGGCCCACTAAAGCACAGATGGCTGGTTCCTACCTGAGTGGCTGATCCACTGGATCTAGGGAGGGGCCCAAGAGTTTGTATATCTGACAAGCTCCAAGGACACGGTGGGGCTACTGGTCTAGGGACCACCTGTTTGAGGCCCCCTGGCACAGAAGAATGGGCGACTCCAGCAATCGTATCTCCTGAGCCATTTCCACATGGCTATTTGGATGCATTGTTTCAAAGAAATTTAAACGCTGCTTTTATTTTTAAAAATTCAAATATGTGTAACAAATACTCCTAGCCCTTGCTTTCTCCCTAAGAGTCACAAAAAATATTCAAAAGAAATTGAGGAGAATGTTTTCAGAAAAAGAAAGGCATTGTGTGAGTGATACCCAGGACAGGAGCTATAAAGTGAAGCTCTGCAGATTTGACAACATATCCTTGAAAAAATTCTGTATGGCAATAAACAAGCAAAACAAAATTAAAGGAAAAATGAAAAACTGGAAAAAATATTGTAACACGACAAATAAAGGCTATTATGCTTTAACGGGAATTTATAAATGTTAAGAAAAGAAAACATCTCAGAAATGAATGAGAAAGAATAGGGAGAGGTCAATCTAAAAAAGAAATAGAAATTTCAATAATGAAATACTAGGACACTCAACTTCTTTTGTTATGAAATAAAATGTTCACTTTGCCTGCCCTTGCAGAGCAGACTAAATACTGGGAGTGTCCCGCTGGGGAGAGCTGAGGACGCTGGCACTCAAGTCCTGCAGATGGAAATGGTCTGCACAGCCTTCTGTGAAGCCAGTTTGGCCACATGAAAACAACAATGTTGCACATGCTGACATTATTGACATATTGACATCTTCTGACTCCGCGGTTACTAAGAAACGGATCAGCTATTTGCACACAATGGATCAGCTATTGGCACACAGCTTATGGGTCAGTGGGCTCAGTGCAAGCTTATTGAGAGCAGGAATCTTCAAGCACAACATGAATATTCAAACATTCAATAAGTATTTACATATCTACGAAAGGAATAATATTCAGCCATTAAAAACACTGGACAGTATATTTAAGGTTTCATAAAGATACTTACATTAGTTTTCTAGGGCTGCCATAACAAAATACTACAGACTGGGGAGCTATTCAACAGGAATTTATCATCTAAGTTATGTAAGCCAGAAGTTCAAGGTCACGGTGTGGATAGGACAGCTTATTCTGCGGCCTCTCTCCTTGGCTTGCCCACACTGTCTTCTTCTCCCTGTGTTCTCCCTGCGTTTTCCTCTGTGTGTGTCTGAGTCTCAATTTCCTTGTAAGGACTTCAGTCAGATTAGACTAGGACCCCACCATTATGGCCAATGTGACCTTAAATACTTCTTTAAGCTATGTCTCCAAATGCAGCCACACTGGGAGTTAGAGCTTCCACATACGAATGGGGAGGGGGTACAAAATTCAGCCCGCAGTAATGTCAGTAATATATTATCAATTAAATAAAAAGGCCTACACAGCATTATGATTCTTTTTATTCAGTATGTTTATAAATTTCTCTCTCCCTCAGCCCTTCTTTATATGTATAAATAAATCTCTATCTATATAGAGAAATACTTATAATCTTTTAAAAGATAGTAAAGATGTTAATGGAGGCCAAGTAATGGGTAATATTAACTTCCTGCTTTATTTCTTTCTGATATATCTGAATCTCATGCAATAAATAACTATCATCTTCATAAAGCAGAAAAACAAAACTACTTTGTTTCTGACAAAATAAGATAAGGCAATGGCTGGAGGAATAAATTCCTATTAACAAATCTTCCTGATTCAAATTTGAGCAGCATCATGTCTACCTACAAAAGTTCGTGGAAATGCCTTTCAGCCCTGACTGAAGACTCATAGAGGCTACATTTCTGGGCTAAATCAGGCCACAGTTCCATCGTGGAAGCAAATGGCAGAAAACGTTAAAAAGTTTTCTGCCAGGTACGTAGCATCATGAGTTGAGCCGTTGCTTTCAGAGACATTTTTCCCAAAGATTTTAAAGTGCTGCATACCCTCCTGTTCCGACAGGGCAGGGCTTCTCATCCTGCAGGGAACAGCTGCGGTGAGAAGCAGCACTTCCTGTCCAGCCCACTCATGAAGGACCGTTAGAGGAAGGCGAGGACAGGCAGGAAGACTTCCTGGCATGACTGTTCTCTGCAGGATGGTGCAGCTCAGCCCCACGTGACACTGCCCTGGGTGCCACGGTGGAATAAGGGAAGGCAGCTGCATCATGACGTCTGTTCCACGCCGTCCTCTTCTGGCCCCTTCATTAAAAATCTAACACGTAGTGTGTTTAATTTGCATTTCCCTGGTAAGTCATCTTGTTGAGAATTCCTTCATAGTTTTCTAGCCATTGCCTGTCTTCTTTAGAGAAAATTCTGCTCCTGTCTTTAGAGAAAATTCTGCTCCTGTCTTTGCCCACTTTTGGATGGGGTTACTTGGGCGGGGGGATTGTTGATTTCTTTGAGTTCCTTGTAATTCTGGATATTAATTCTTAGCCAGATATAAAGTCTGTAGGCTGCTTACTTTTTTGAAGCAACTGCCTTTCTTGTGCAGAAAATTTTTAGTTTAAGTACAGTCCGATTTATTTATTTTTATTATTGCTGTGTTTGCTTTGGGGGTCTTACCCATACATTCTTTGTTCTAGCAGAGTTGTTCCTACATTTTCTTCTAGCGTTTTTATGGCTTTAGGTAGTACAACTACTAAGGAAAGCGGTATGGAGATTCGCCAAAGAACTAAAAGCATGCCTGGCATTCAATCCGGCAATCCCACTGCTCGGTATCTACTCACAGGAAAAGGGGTCGTGGTGTAATAAGACACCTGCACCCATATGTTCATGCAGCACAGTTCACAATTGCAAAGATGGGAGACCAACCTAAGTGCCAATCAGTGCAGAATACGAAGAGTATAATTGTCTTACCACAACAAATAAGTAAGTGAGGTGATGGATGTGTTCCTCGGTTTGATGTAAGCATTTCACATTGTATATCACATCAGTACACCGAACCCCACAAATGCATCAATATATACAGTTATGATTTAATAAAAAGGGCGCCTGTGGCTCAGTGAGTAGGGCGCCGGCCCCATATGCTGAGGGTGGCGGGTTCAAACCCAGCCCCGGCCAAATTGCAACAAAAAAAAAAGCCGGGCGTTGTGGCAGGTGCCTGTAGTCCCAGCTGCTCGGGAGGCTGAGGCAAGAGAATCGCATAAGCCCAAGAGTTAGAGGTTGCTGTGAGCTGTGTGATGCCACGGCACTCTACCTGAGGGTGGTATGTGAGACTCTGTCTGTACAAAAAAAAAAAAAAAAATGAATTAAAAAATAGAAAATGTGGCACGCACCCACATACCCCCTGGAGTACTACTCAGCCATCAAAAGAAGTGAAATAACGTCTTTCACAGCAGCTTGTATGGGACTGGGGCCCATTATCCTAAGTGAAGTATTTCAAGAACAGACAAACAAATGCCACATGTTTCCACTTTGATAAGTAAGAGCTAAACATGGTCATAAAGTGATGCAATGGACATTGAAAGCTAAGGAGAAGGTAGGGGTGATGGCTAGAAATCTGCTTGTTACATGTAGTATGTGCTATTTGGGTAACCGCTGTACTGGAAGCTCTGACTTCAGCAGGATACGGTCTACCCATTTTTTAAAAAAACACTTGTACCTCCTAAATTTTTTTAAATAATAATTTAAATAAAAACCCTAAAACAGTTGACCCTATCCTCAAGGAATACCTAAAGCCTTTTGATGGTGAATGAAACATTCCTCGGCCTCCAACTAAGGGAAAAGGCCTCAAGAAAAGGTGTGAGCCATTGTGATCTCTTTTTGGAAGCCCTAAGAGCAGGAAGCTGGCAGCTAAGTGAGGGGCACTATTTTCAGAACTTGCAATCAGGATTAATTGTAGGGGTGAGGTCCTGGGGCTTCAGAGAGGCTGCAGGGAGCCACGTGGAAAATGAGCGATTTTCCCCTCTTCTTCTGACAGGGACCTTCCCTGCTGTTTGCCATGGGCAACAGTGGGAGGCAGGAGGTTGCTGAGGCATCAGCGGAGCAGGGTCAGAGGCATGCAGGGTATGGGGCCAACCCAGGTGCTGTCTAGCATAGTGACAGGCTTGGAACAAGATGCCAAGAAGAGGAAGAAAGTGGGTGCAGCGGGGAGAGTACCCTGGCTGATCTGATGTGCTTGAGGTGTTCCCACGATTCTCATAAGCCCTGACCACCCTCTCCTGATCTGTGGGCTCCCATCACTAGAAGTCGGCCTCACGTTCCCCTCTGGAAGGCTCGCCATCCTCTCATGTCACCATGGGCAAAACAGAATGTAGCACCTTTCCCCCCAACTCTCTCCCTCTCCCTGTTCCTGTGTCCTGGGCTCAACCTTGGATGGATTCCAGGTCTGCGAGCCAGTGAGTGACACAGTCAGTCAAAGTTCATTGCATTGTTCACATCAGCCTGTCCCCTTTCGTCCCACACCTGGCACCTCAGTGCCAGTCTTCACAGGACGTCCAGGCTGGGCTGTGCTCCTTCCCTCCTGTCCCACCCCGCTTCCTCTGCTCCAGCTTATCCCATGTCCCAGACCCTATCCCCTGCCAGATGCAGCTTCCACACGCGCTCCTGCAGGCCTGAGGTTCTCTCATTTTTATTTGTGATGGCTTCTTACTAGCTACAAGTTAAACTCAATTCCCACAGTTTAAGATTGAGGACATTTTCTCATCTTGCTGCAACCTGTCTCCTGCTAACTCTGTCTGCATGCAGGCATCTCGCCACAGCCCCTGGATGCACTTGGCATGTTCTGTCACCTCCCCTACCCCAATCCCATATCTGTGGTCTGGGAACACGATTTTCCCTTCTCTGGGCTGGCTAGCTGGCACAGTCTTGACTTTATACGCATCCTCTCTATTTCTCCACTCCAAAGTGTAACTTGACCTTCCATATCAAGGTCAAGTTCTGTCTCCTCCAGGAAGCCCTCCCTGACAGCACCTTTCCAAGGTGAGTTCTCTTCTCTGAACTTACACGACATTTTAACGTACAGGTCAGATTTGCTGCACATATGAATCTTATTGACATTCCTTTATAAAGAAACTAAAATTTTGAAATACAGACTCACTGGAAGTTGGGAAAGTGGCAGAGCCCCTCACTGGCATGGCTCCCACATGGAGATTTTCTGTAGCTGCAGGACGATCTCACAGCCAGGAAACTAACACCAGAACATTCCTAGCTGACATCATCAGCCAGACTCTGCGCCTTCTCCGGGTCTAGCCTGCGTTCATCAGTATGTCTGTGCGTCTGTGCAGCTGTTTGTCTGAGTGTCTGGCTCCATTGCACTTTGTCCCATCACCTACACAGTGTACCTGCCCCTCAGGCCAGTGCAGAACGGCTGCACCTGTACAGAAGACGTCCCTGTCCCCCCTGTCCCACCCGCTCCTATCTGCACCCTGCTCTCCTTGTCCCAGTCACTTACCCTCTAATTCTGCCGTTTGGTCATTTGTGAGTGTTTTATAAAATAAATATGACCTTCTTGACTGTACATAATGCCTTTTGGGTCCATCCAGGGTACAGTGTCAGCAATAGCTCATTGCTTTTTATTGCCAGGTAGTCCCAGGCCAACTTGAGGACAGCAGTGATCTTTGAACCATTTCCCTGTTGAAGAGCATTTGGGTTTCTCAAAGAATTTGGCTATTATCGATAAAGCCAACATATCGATAAAGCCAACATATCGATAAAGTAACATTCCTGTACAGAGTTTTTTGGTGAATATTAATTGTTATTTCTCTGGGATAAATGCCCACGAGTATGACTGCTGGACCATGTGGTAAGTGCATGCTGAGTTTTACCTAGGTCACTATGAAAGTTTTGAGACAGACTGTGCTATGGTCCATTATTTCACCTCCAAGAAACACAGGCGACAGCATCCTCTCTGATTCATCTGGGCAATTTTCAACCTGCTCAGCTTATCAGTGTTGCTGGGAGGGCCTCATCTGTTTCTGTCCACGCAGATTTTACTTTTCTGTAATTTTGAGTATGTCAAAACTTTTGTAATGACCCACATATAAGAAACTGCCAAACGGTTTTCCAGAGAGTCTGCACCACCTTACCACCCACCAGCAGTGGGAGTGGGATCCAGTTTTGCCACATCTTTGCTAGCGCGTGGCGTTATAATTGCTTTTCCTTCTTACTTGTGCCATTCTCACTAAATGTGTAGCAAGGCAGCGTATTTTCAAGGTGTTCAGACCTATCCAGCTATGAATCAGGGGGTGGGCTGCATGCCCTGCAGGCAGGGGCACGTCCCGTACACAGACGATGGTGGGTAGGCCTGTGGGTGCTGACCACACACTGCAGCCAGCTGCATTTTCCCTGGAAGTGACGTCATACTTTCCAACCCATATTTTGCCCACTAGGCATTTTCATCTACTTCTCATTCTTTCCCTCCCTCATTCCCTGTCAGATTCCTGAGGTCTAACATTAGGTCTTAACTGTGTACACCCAGACTGCTGTCCCGCAGTAGCTACCACACAAGTGTGTGCATGTGTCTTTAGTTGTGGGAGACTGGAATTCTGAAACTTATTTTTTTGAAATAAGAAATAAATTGAAATTGAAATTGAAATTGAAATAAATTCTGAAACTGCAAAGGAGGAAGGGCGTTCAAGGCAGACAGGACCACAGAGGCAGAACCCCGCATGGCTCGTGGGGCTCCTGTGGGGCCTCCCTGCAGCTCTCCCGCATGGGGCCTGCTGAGCGGGGGCAGCAGTGAGGCCGTGATGCTCGGGCTGAACGTGACCCAGGGATGCTACTTCGAGCTCTAAGCAGAAGTCAGGCAGCCCAGTTTTCATACGTCGTAGTCAAAGAATGTAGCCTGCAGATTTCTTTAGTTTGAAATGGAATTTGTCTTTGTCTTTGATATTCTGCTAGTCTTTTAAGTTTCCTAATTAAACGCCTGCAGCTCTGTGTGTCCTTCTTTCATTTTAGTCTTCTCCATCTGCTGAAGGCTGAGCGGCATGGGCCGAAAGCCCCCAGCCTCTGTCTCTCTCTCTCTCCTTGCACTCGAGCAGACTTGTTTTTGGGGATACAATGGCCAGTGTAGGAGGTCTCCTCCCGTCTGTCTCTCTGGACTACATAGGACCATCTTCTCTGTTTAGGTAACACTTTCTCCCTGGAATTCCATCTTGCTTGAAATAAAAACTGTGTCCCCTTGGTGTGTGAGTTGTGCATTTCTTGGGCACATCTTCGCTCCCCTTCTCTGAGAAGCAATGCCTTCTGCCAGAGGTGGATTCTCTGAGGAGAAGGCGCTACTCTTTGGAGGCTTCCGGGTACCGAGGCTGTTCTGAGTTCTTTATAGGACAGAAGGCCTTCTTCTCTGCATCATGGGTACAGAGCAATGGTCTTGCACCATGAAATCTTACAGAGATTCACTGAAATAGCTTGCTTTTGTTTTTAATTTTTTTCTTGCAGAACAATTCCAACTGCAGGCGATTTCCATTGCAGCCCTTGGAGCACTGATCCAGCAAATACGGGGCTCAGTTCTCAGTCTCCATTTGATCATGGCTTTATTTCCCTGTCAAAATAACCTGCCTGCCCTTTCCCCCCAATGGCACAGGGTTTTCTCAGCCTGGGTTTCAGACACCCAGTGGGACTGTGCGAGCAGACTGCCATGCATTTCAATCCCAGCAGCTGATAACACAGGTCAGGCTGAGGCTTGTGCTGCTGGAGTAGTGGATGGCATTGGCATGGGGTTTGGGCAGACGAGGTGCCTGTGCCCTGCTCAGCAGCCTCCCCACAGACCGGCAGAGTGGTGGCCTCCTGGAGGCTACTAGGGTGGGAATGGGGGCCTACACTTACCAGTAACAACACAAATATACACCCAATTTGCTGTGTTTTTATATCAAATACTTTTACAGGTGTGCTTATATTTATTAGGAAATATTTCCTTCACATACAAAGAAATGTCCCTGGTTCTAATTCCCTATTTTTTTTTTTTTTTTAATTTTTGAGACAAAGTCTCACCCTGTTGCCCAGACAAGAGTGCTGTGACATCAGCCTAGCTCACAGCAACCTGAAACTGCTTGGTTCCAAAAATCTTCCTTCCTCAGTCTCCTGAGTAGATGGGACCACAGGTGCCTGCCACAATGCCCAACTATTTTTTTCTTTTAGAGATGGGGTCTTGCTATTGCTCAGGCTGGTCTCAAATTCCTGAGCTAAAGTGACACACTCACATTGGCCTGCCAGAGTGCTGGGATTACAGGCGTGAGCCACTGTGTCCCTGGCCCTCATGATGACTATCACCACCATGCTACATCAGGTGACCCCTGCTTTGACTTCCCTCCGTGTGGTCCGGAGCTTCACTCACTGCTGTCTGCTCCTGGCGTGGCTTCTCTAACCTGCGTGCTCCTCAGGGGTGGGCTGGTGCTCTATTCTGGGGCAACCAGCTGTTTCAGTGTGCACCTGGCTTACCCACGCAGAGGTGAACTGTGGGTGGGAACCAAGAGGGCCACCCACCCCTTGGCAGTACCCGAGGTTCATGGTAGCTCAGCTAGGGCTGGGCATGTGATGACCCCGTGTCACATGCTGACACTAGCACCCACACCTTGTCTCTTTAGAACACACTTTCACACTTCTACAATAGTCTTCCCTAAAACTGCATCTCAGCTCCTGTACTCTCCCCTCAACAGTTAAAGCTTCCTTCCTTCTTCTTGTCTTCCACATTCAAAAGTGAAACTGCACACAAATACGTTAAATGCAATGTATATATCTAACAGTCTAATGGGAAGTGGATCTTCCTATTTCTTTAGCTTCTCATCTATAACAGAACACCAATGACAGCCCCAGCAATCACAGGGCTGAGGCAGCAGGGATTCACAGCCAGGGCTCCCTGGGTTCTCAGGTGGTCACAGGTGCAGCTCAGGAGACTCATCTGTGACTTATGTGTGTAGGTGGTTTCCATGGCAACAACCTTCTGACGCTCAAAGAAACCCAAGACTCCCAATTTCTAAATCTTCACTAGAAGGGCACAGACGGGTCTCTGAGCAGCAGGATTTGGCTGTGACTTGACTGAGGACTTCAAGGAAGCTGGAGAAGGAAGAGCTCAATCTGGGAGTGGGGGGCTGAAGTCAGAGAAGCAAAGGAGAAAGGGCAGACGTCGGCGAGGGAAGGACTTCCCATGTCCTGTCCAGAACAGAGGCTGTCCAGGCCAGGCAGTGCCATGCTGCCAAGCTCTGGTTGGCAGAGCAAAGCGTCCCCCGTGGGAACAGGCAGCTGCCAGTGTGGGCAGTGCCGGCTGCTCCCAGGAGGGCTCCTGCAGCCCTCCGTCCTGATGCCAGCCCACCCAGCCCTCTGGGGGTGGTCCTGGGGCTTCCCACGTGGATCTGTCTACTGAGAGGGAAGAAGAGACACACTTCCCGTCCAGCAGCTCCCCTGGAATGTCTGGTTGGCTTGAGGACAAATCCACTGCCAAGGCACAGCACTGCTCCTGAGCGGAGAAGCACGGACTGTGGGGTCTCAGCAGAACACTGACTGGTCCCTGCACATCCTCCTGGGAGCGGGTGAGAGCAACGACCCTTGACCCTCCTGGGAATGACACTTCTCTAGGAAGTTCCACCAGTGTTTGATGACAAGCTATTGCTGCTCATAGACCTGACGTGCCTGCGGATAACGTAATAAATATTGCTGGACACTTTGGAAAACATAAACGAGGATGCCACGTTGAAAGGACTGTCTCTGAACAGCATCCTAAAGGCCAATCAGTCCCGTCTGTTTCCCCAAGGAATCTAATGAAGTCAAATTGCTCATATTATCAACACAATACCAGAGGGACGAGATACGGAACTCTAAAACAAGGCTTGGAAAAGCCCTAATCCTCACAGCATTTGTGCTGAGTACTTGGGGTGCCATCCTTGCTGGGAAATGGCTTTGAGACAGCAGCTGCTGGGTTTCATCACCACACTGTAACCCCAGCAGGGCAACCTTCCCGGTGACACGATGGCACATCCCTCTGCACATTTTAGGCTGCTTTCTACCTGGTCTCCCGTCATGCTCACCCCCAGAACACACACCTGTTTGTGAGGCCTCTGTTACGTACGTGACGCTGAGGAATTTATGTGCTTGGCAATAAAGTGATTCTTTCTAAGGGTTGATATTTTCCATTTTAATTTCCATCCTTGTGGTGGGTTGAATTGTGGTTCCTGAAAGATGTATCAAATCCTGACCCCTGGAATCTCAGAATGTGACCTTATTTGGAAGTGTGGTCTTTATCCCATCTTCACCCTTCTGAAGGGAAGACAGCAGGACCCCTCTGAAGATGTGATTAAAGTAAGGATCGGGGCTAGGAGTGGAGCCTCAAACCTGTAATACTAGCACTCTGGGAGGCTGAGGTAAGAGGATTGCTCAAGCTCAAGAGTTCAAGACCAGCCTGAGCAAGAGTGAGACCCTATATCTACAAAAAATAAAATAAATAAATAAATAAAAGCAAATTAGCCTGGCATAGTGGCTCAACACCTATAGACCCAGCTACTTAGGAGGCTGAGGCAGGAGGATCACCTAAGCCCAGGAGTGTGAGGTTGCACTGAGCTATGATGATGCCACTGAACTTTAGCCAAGGTGACAGAGTCAGATCTTGTCTCACAAAAAAAGAAAAATAAATAAATACAGGTAAGATCAAGATGGGAAGGTATTGGATTAGGGTGGGGCCCAAATCCAATGAGGAGTGACTTTATATGACACAGAGGAGAAGGGTACGCGGAGTCTCGGGAAGCTGGGTGAAGATGGAGCCAGATGGGGGGTGACGCAGCCACTAGCGGAGGAACATCTGGGATCACCAGCCGCCACCAGAAGTGGGAGACAGGGCACAGTCTCCTCCCTCAGGGCCTCAGGAGCCGTCACCCTGGTGACTCCTGGAGCACAGATTTGTGGCCTCTAGAGTCACAGGAGAATGAATTTCTGCTGTTCTAAACCACCCGGCTGTGATAAGTTATTATGGCAGGCCTAGGACATGCCACCTTCCAAATAATGTAAATAATATAGAAAACATCACTTTGTGAAACTTACACTAATGATTTGGTGTTTTTTACTTTATATATTATGTGTTTGGCTTTGTTTTGTGTATGAAGGTTTCTAGGGCGTGTTTTCCCACCCAGGGACATGGCAAGATGTGGTGACACTGCGCAGAGCTGTGGTGTCACTGTGGTGCACACGGGGCTCTATGTCACACGCCAGTGGCAGGAGGACAACGCAGTTCACAGAGACAAACAGCTGCAGAACAGCTTTGAGGCTGCCGCCAAAAGGGATGTTAGGAAGTCTTGTTTCCACCAAGCTAATCCCTCACGCTTCTGCATGTGTCTGGTCTCTCTACATGGTACTGGCATGAGGCTACTCAAGGGTCACAGGAAAGCCCCATTTAACCGACTGAGGTCTTGTTTGGGTTCCCTGCAAGAGACATCTAAGGTGGTCACTGCAGATTACTTCTAGAAGCCGGAGGCACCGCCAGCTTTCTGGTTTAGGGGAGGAGGGAGGCGAAGCCAGAACACAAAGGGCTAAGGGCAACAGAGATGAACAGGCTCCCTCTCCATGAAAGCAAGCTCCCCGAGGCGGCCCCGCGGCCCTGTGATCCCGGCTGGTGCCTGTGGGAACTTTCTGATGTCCCCTGCAGGGCGTGAGAAGGCTGGCTTCAGGACCGAGGCCCCTCCCCTGAAGATGGAAGCCTGGGTCCGTCTGCGTGAGCACTGCCTCTGTATGGTACCCCGAGGCCCTTAGCCTCGGCCGCTCAAAGCCCCGTAGGCGTAGGGTACTGGAAGATAAGCATGCTCCAGCCAACTCTGAGGTGAGGGGTCCCACTCTCTTCCCTTCAGAAGGGTAGAGATGCCCCTCTCTTTTCCTTTTGTTAACAACATGGATATTCTTTGTTCAAGACCACCTAGGGAAGGACTCAGTCATATAAATGCATTTTGTGCTGATGCTCCTTCTATAGAACAAGTGATAGGGAAGAAACCGTCCGTGCTGCTGGGAGGGCTTCGCTTGTTTCTGTCCGTGTGGATTTTACATTTCTTGATTTTTGTGAATCTTAAAATTTCTATAATGACCCACATATATGCAATAGTTTCTTCTGGCCTGCTTTCAAAAGCATGGCCTGTTTTTAATGAAATTTATCTGAAATCAATTGCTTCCTAAAAAGCTTTTTAAAGCTTTTGAGGACAAGGTCTACCTATTTTAGAATCCTGATGTGATTCAGAGACATATACATGGATATCTATAGTCAATACCTTCCAGAAATATATGATCAGTTACAAAACCAAAGTGAGAACTGCCAGGGGTTGAAAAATGCCAGTGCATTGTTTAAACTGGATTTATGCAACCACAAGCGCAGTCACTGGAATAGTTCGTCACAGGAGAGCAGGTTTTGCACCTGGCAGACAGGTGCACGCTCTGGGCAGCACGGGTAACGCCCCGCGGACAAGGAGAAGGCCACCCCGACAGGAGCCCTGGAGGAGAAGGCAGCAGTTACCTGAACCTCTCCTTTGGAGCTGCCACCCTGTTAGAACGTGACAGCACACAGGGGCCACCAAGGCAAAGATGAACGGCAAGCGTCATTGCCTGGATGAGATTTTGATGTCATTTGCCTTATTTTTCAAAGTTAGTCACCATAAGTGGAAAACAAAGTTCACTGGGTCCAAAAGATGGAACACAGTTTAAGGTCCTGCTCTCAGGCTGGAGCAGGATGCGGTATGAAGCTTTCTCTCATCTCTCTCTACTACCGCCTGACTTCCTGAAAGGGAGCCCTGTGCACCCCTTCTCAAAAATGCCACGATGAATATTTTCATCATTTCAGAATTACTTCATATTTCATGCCTCAGAAAAGCATGCATATTTCTTCATATTTTATTAGCAGGAAGCAGGCATCGGGAAAACGTGACCACTCGTACATACTTGAGGAAGCCCACATGTGTGGCCAGCCACCGTCTGTCTCCACAAACTAACCTTGGGCAGCTAATTCCAAACACAGCCAAGTTAAGAATCAGAAGAGCTTCACTCAAAGTGAATATGCCTATCTGAGTTAATAAGTGAAATGTAAAAGAAAAGTACTGACTGGAATGCACAGCAAAATACCTACTGCACTCATGATTCTGTCCCTTCTGAAAACACTGTATATTTGTAAGAATAACCTGAGCCTGGTTTTGAGGTTAAGACATTTGGTATTCAAGAGAGAAATGACCTTGAGATACCATCTAACTCCAGTAAGATTAGCCCACATCACAAAATCCCAAAACTATAGATGTTGGCGTGGGTGTGGAGAAAAGGGAACACTTCTGCACTGCTGGTGGGAATGCAAACTAATACGTTCCTTCTGGAAAGATGTTTGGAGATCTCTTAGGGATCTAAAAATAGACCTGCCATTCCACCCTTCAATTCCTCTACTAGGTATATATCCAGAAGACCAAAAATCACTTTATAACAAAGATATTTGCACGAGAATGTTTACTGCAGCCCAATTCATAATGGCTAAGTCATGGAAGAAGCCCAAGTGCCCGCCCATCAACCCACAAATGGATTAATAAATTGTGGTATATGTACACCATGGAATATTATGCAGCCTTAAAGAAAGATGGAGACTTTACCTCTTTCATGTTTACATGGATGGAGCTGGAACACATTCTTCTTAGTAAAGTATCCCAAGAATGGAAGAAAAAGTATCCAATGTACTCGGCCCTACTATGAAACCAATATATAAGCAAATACACTTCCATACGTAAGCTAGAACCCACTACAACCCAAGATGAAGCAGAAAGAGAAGGAGGAGGGAAAGGGAGGGAGAGGATGGCTGGAGGGAGGGCAGTTGGTTAGACCACACCTATGGTGCATTTTACAAGGGCACATGTCAAATCTACTAAGCCTGGAGTATAAATGTCTTAACACAATAATTAAGAAAGTGCAGCGAAGGCTATGTTAACCAGTTTGTTGTAAGTATTTCAAATTGTATATAAAATTGCACATTGTACCCTACAAATGCATTATTGTATACATCTATGATTGAATTAAAAAAGGGAGAAATGAGCACTTTTGACATTTTAATTAAAATTGTTTTCCTCCATAAATAAATTATAAAGGTTTTTGACACTATAAGGCTACGCTGTGATAAACTTCAATACTTTGTAATCTTTATGTTTTAAAACGTCATTATTTAGCTGGGCATTGTGGTGGGTGCCTGTGGTTCCAGCTACTTGAGAGGCTGAGGCAGGAGAGTCGCTTGAGTCCAGGAGTTGGAGGTTGCTGTGAGCTGTGACGCCACAGCACTCTACCCAGGGTGACAGCTTGAGACTCTGTCTCCAAAAAAAAAAAGAAAGAAAGAAAGAAAATGTTGTTATTTTTGTGCCGTGCAGTGAGAAGGTGTACTTGAGTAGCCTGGGACCTACAAGAGACTCCCTGTGAGAGTCACAGCTCAGCTGTGAAGGAGGAAACAGGTGAGGGACCCACGTCCTTCCCTCACACGCACAGCATGAGCTGGAGGGAATGCAGCCGCCTTCACCCACTGTCTCCCCCACCCCAGCCCTCACCCCCAACCCCAGAGGGCCACCCACCCTTCCGCACCCCTCTCTGTTGTGTTCACTAGACCACAGTCTGGACAAGCCTACTTCTACAGCTTGTTTTCTGAGGACTTTTAATTTCATTCACCTTGGAACAGTCCTAGGAGGTACGTTGCATTATCTCTGTTTCACAGATACAGACACTTGAGGCTCAGAGACACTCAGGCACTGGCATGAATCATAAAACTGGCAGGAAGAAAAGCCAGGACTTAAAAGCATTGCTATCCCATTGTATTATCTCTGTTAGTTATTACGCAAACGCTATGCAACCTCATGAGTCTCACATGAATAGGAGATGAGTCCCTTCCCAAACAACAGTACCTGGCCACCCAAGCTACCAGTGCCCTACACAGGGGGCACAGCAAGGGGACACCTGGTGGGATTCCTCAGACTCGAGGTCTGTAGAACAGGAGAAATAGATGTGTAAATCTATCTATCTATCTATCTATCTATCTATCTATCTATCTATCTATCTATCTATCTATTATACACACACATACGGAATAATCACTGGGATCTTCTCTCCCAGCTGTTCCCAGGCGTGGTGTGTAAACGCCTTGGGTCCTGAGAATTTGTCAGGGGCTCTGTGTGATCATTACTATTGTCAGAATAATTGTAAGAAATTATTTCCCTTTGTAAACTGATACTAAAAAGCAATAGCAGGTGAACGCGCTGAGGCCTTGGCCGTCCTGTGGCCCTTGTCTTCACAGCCATCACCCCCAGCAGAAACATGTGCACAGGCGTGCCGGCTTCACTTGCGCATGTCCTGACAAGGCAGTACACACCTTCTCTTTTCTTCCATCGTGCTCCTGAGGACGTGTCTCTGGAACATTCTATGTGAATGAGAGGCAAAAGCCTGTAAGGCCCCCCTGTACTGGTGCTCAGGGAGAAGCCCTGGGGTGGGACTGAGTTTCAGCCCACAAAAAATGGGACAGGTTTTTACTTGACAGAAAACTGACAAACTATTTTTTGTCTGGGTATTTGATGAACATTTTCTCTAAGGGAATGCAGTCAGTCCATCACATCAGGAGAAACAACTAACTGCACAGTGTTTGTTGCCAATGATAAAATTCAAGTTTTCAAGACATGATTAGATTTTGGAAAACTTGCTTTCTCCACCACACGCTTAACAAGACTTTTTGAATGACATTAGTGGTGATATTAAAAAAATGTGTTTTTAAAAAAACATTGTATAAATGAATATTTATATAATGTTTGGGATATCTACATAACTCAGAGAATTGGTATTTTCCAAAAACCAATGCATGGTGTTACAAAGTCCTGCACATGTCAAAAGTCCACTCCTGTGCCATCGAGTAGAAACGGATGCCAATGGTCACCGCTGGTTCTACGCACGTACCTGCCGACTAACCTTTAAAAGCCACCACTTGCCAAATGGTGTAGCATGAAAGGGAAGGGTCACAGCGGTCTGCAAAGGCCTCCCTTTCCCACCTGTAGCTCTATGTGAACTGAATTTGTTTCCTATACTTGAAGCAAAATGACACCCCCCCAACAACTGAGTGTAGAAGCAGGTACTTTGTCCAGCACAAGCCAGACATTCAAGGTATTCAAAGATGTAAAATAAAGCCTCCCCCTTTTAATAAATTTTTTTTGGAAAATCTAGTTATTTTTTCATTAAAAAAGTATATTTATGATAACATGTCATAGGCTTTTATCATCCATTAAATAGGAAAAAATCTTCACTGTAATTTCTAATAGATACAACCCACATAAATAAAAGGTCTTATGGGTACTCAATAATTCTCATATAATTGAGATTTATGTATTAGTTAGAAATCTATACCAATATTCATTAAAGGCTTCAAATCTAATGGAAGTTTCCTAGGATGAAGGCCAATCCCTCCAATAAACGTGAATCCCCGGGCATGTCCTTTGCTCAAGGCTGTTTTACCCTGATACCTTCTCTCTGGCACCCCCTCTCCTGGGTGTCAGGTGGAGCCCGCCTCTCCCTTCCCCACATTGAGACCCCTAAATGGCGGAAGCCCTGAGGGGCGGCCTGCCGGGAGCCCCTGTTCCTGATGTGGGGGCAGGAGGAAGGTACAGAATGTGTTTTGCCTCCCGAGATTCACGGTCAGAGGAGCCTCCTGAAGAGCCCAGGGTTGCACTGTCCTGAGCCCCAGGTGACATGCTGTGACCCCAGCTCAGCACTGGAGCCTGACAGCTCACCCGACCTGCCACTGTGGCCACTTTCCTTCCAGCTGCTCCTGTCCTATGGGAAAAGCCATTTTCAGCTCTTGAAAACATCCCTAACTTTCTTGTGTCATGGCCTGGGGGCTTCATAAACACTGGTAAAAAATAGCTCAAAGAGATAGCACATCCATTCTCAGAACCAGAAAAGCATCTTCAACCAAAAATGAAGTTACTTCTTTGCAGTCATATCACACTTATACATTATAATGAGAAACACACTTGCCCAGACACAGCCATGTATCTCTCTAAATGAATTTTCTGTTTATCTCTGAAGCCATCGAGAGTGGTTGTTACTATGATCTAACAAAATGCCTAGGCAGGTTTCTCAATGTGAATTTTTTTAAAGTTACAGAATTGAAAAAAGGTTACTCTCATTCACTTAGGAAAATCAGAAGTGTGTCTGAGTGTGAGAACGCCATCTTTATAAACACATTTAAGGGGCTCTCCAAAACAGGTGGGACTCAGAAAATCCTCACCTTCCCACCTGTTCAGACGTGCCAGCAGGAGGGTTGCCTCTGCCAGGGAGGATGAGGGTGAAGGGTCCACCCCTACTCTCACATGCCGAGGGGCCCTGGGAACCTCACCACCATTTCCTGGAGTTCAGTAAGTTCAAGAACAAGTGACGTCAGTAGGGAGCAAAGAGATTCCTCAAAGTAACCCACAGAGTCATCACAACGTCTGCACTAGGGGATAGGGAACATACCTGGGTAAGTACAAATAAGATGGGGGATTTTTTTTTTAATTGAAAAAGAACTCTTTAAATACCCCATAATCAGTGTATTCTGCTCCCCAATGGACTATCTCTGAGGCATGACTTAACACTAACACTGTTTCCAACAAGATTTGGTTAAATTACAAATGAAAATAATTCTGGTGACAATGGATACATTGTGAAATGTCTCTGGCAGTTTTGTACTAAGGCAACTGTTTAAAGGGATGTTAAGAAAAGGAGAGGAAGACATTTGATCCTCTGAAAACAATTACAGTTACCTTGCAAGAATCTTTTTATCTTTACAACATTTCATCAGAAACATGTGGTGTTGAGATAGAGACCAAGGCGGGGGAAGTGGGGAGAGTCCCCATGGTGGGGAAAGGTCACTTGGGAAGTCCGGCTTATCTACAACATGGCTAAAGAGGAATTTGTTTGCACAAATTAACACTGATGGGTAAACAGTCCCAGAACAGTAACTGGCAATAAGTGATGTATTTAAAGTATTTAAAGGTTTTATGATAGTTGTAAATATAAAAATTGGCTTTTGTAATTTCTAAAATGAGTATCAGAGATATTGCATCTTCTAAAATAACACCCATTAGGGCAAACATCTTGAAGGCTGTATCTTGCATTTTATATTTCTATGCCAGAGGATTTCCAAATTAAAAATGACACTAAAAAAAAGTCTCCCTCAGAGGATGGTTGATGGAACCAACCATGCAGATGCACGCTCAGCTGTTGGCAGAGGTTGGCGTCTGTTGCGTAGCCAGAGAAAATAGCCAACGAATGCCAGTTGACATCCTCAAAAGAAAAGATGGTAAGTCAACGTTTCTTATCCTCAGTTGAATTATCTGTCACCTAGATAGTCAATTCTAAATGCAGGTGACTCTAGGTACTCAAGCTAAACACAAGTGAGCTTGAAGTAGAGACTAACTCTCTTAAGGAGGGCTGTGCTGCTGTGACATGATGGCCAGTGACATGGCCCTTCGTGTGCACGCCGCATGGTCAGGCTGTTTACTGGTAAACACTGAAAAATCCCAGTTGAACAGGGTGAGAACAGGCCAGACGCACGAGAGACATTCTCATTCTCAGACTAAGAGTCTCCTTCCAACAATGCCTACAAATGATTAATGACCACACACGTACGTGGTCACTTCCCTCCTGTTTACTGCCTTTGTTTCTATTTGCAGCACCTGCCAGGACCACTAACCCTTGACTGTCATTTAGAGTCTGTGCACTGTCCTGTGGACCAGGTCCAAGGCACAGGCCTTGGGTTTGAAGTTCATTGCTATCCTGGGTGCTTCCCCAGCTGCCTTGGGCACAGCCTCTCAAGACCTCTTGGCCACACTCATTTTTACTCCCCAGTATTCTATAAGTTGCCATTTTTCCACCCTTGACCTTTAGGTCTCCTATAATCTCAAAATGTCTAAAATCCTGCCTGATGTGAAAGAAGCCCGAGTGTTTTCTCTTCCACCTCTCTCTGTGCATGGACTCAACCGTCAGCCCCCTGGTCCCTCAGCTACATGGCCGCGCCATCAACCCTGAGATACAGCAGACCTTGGAGACGGGAGTCTCTGCAGCCCAGGAGCCCAGGCACTTCTTCCTTCCCCAGCCCTTCCTCTGTCCCCCTGGGGCCCACGTAATCTTCATGGGGACTGAAGAGGGAGGACAAAGATGACGGCCCCATTCCTTGACCCTCTGAGGCTTAGTTTGTGCTGACTGAGGGCAGCAGGCAGAGGGCAGAGAGAGTCCTCCTCTTGCCCAGCACCTTGGAAGCAGAGGGGTGGCTGCTCCATTGTTCACAGAGACCTTGGCGCCACCTCTCCACTGACGTGTTCTGACACCAAAAGGCGATGATTCCAA
Organism: Nycticebus coucang; assembly: GCF_027406575.1. Classification (NCBI taxonomy): domain Eukaryota; kingdom Metazoa; phylum Chordata; class Mammalia; order Primates; family Lorisidae; genus Nycticebus; species Nycticebus coucang. The sequence goes on along the minus strand of NC_069795.1, from coordinate 5,709,699 downwards.
CACAGCAGCCGCCCTTCTTCTATGGGTTTGATGGTAAGTCCCCACGTGTAAATAGCACTTACTTACCAAGAGCTTTACATGCACTAACTCTTTCACAGCAACCTGTCAATCCTATAAGATAAGTTGTTTATAATCCCTGCCGTACTCCTGGGAAACAGTGGGAGGGATAAAGTTAGTAATGCCAGAGCCAGGACACAAAGCCCAGGCCCCTGAGCCAGTGTTCTTGACCTTTCTTTAAATGTAGCTACCTCTGAAATAAGGTAGGTAAGATGTAAAGAAGGTTGAAGGTCGATGGCCATCCTTTTCTAGCTTGGATGGAGTATGAAATACATTCTTCTTTGTAAAGCATTGTAAGAATGGAAAAATAAATACCCAATGGAGTCCATACTAATATGAAATCAATATATAAATAATTACATGGCCATAAGAACAGTAAAACACTGGGGGTAGAGGGAAGTGGAGAGGGTGGGGGAGCACGGACGGCAGAAAGAGGGAGGACAGGAGGCGGCTCTCACCTAATGTGCACATTGTTAGAGTGTGTAACCCGCCCCTGGGTGAGGGGCTCTCACCTAATGTGCACATTGTGAGAGTGTGTAACACGCCCCTGGGTGAGGAGCTCTCACTAATGTGCACATTGTGAGAGTGTGTAACACGCCCCTGGGTGAGGGGCTCTCACCTAATGTGCACATTGTGAGAGTGTGTAACACGCCCCTGGGTGAGGGGCTCTCACCTAATGTGTACATTATGAGTGTAACACGCCCCTGGATGAGGGGCTCTCACCTAATGTGCACATTGTGAGAGTGTGTAACACGCCCCTGGGTGAGGGGCTCTCACCTAATGTCCACATTGTGAGAGTGTGTAACACGCCCCTGGGTGAGGGGCTCTAACCTAATGTGCACATTGTGAGAGTATGTAACACGCCCCTGGGTGAGGGGCTCTCACCTAATGTGCACATTGTGGGAGTGTGTAACATGCCCCTGGGTGAGGGGCTCTCACTAATGTGCACATTGTGAGAGTATGTAACACGCCCCTGGGTGAGGGGCTCTCACCTAATGTGCACATTGTGGGAGTGTGTAACATGCCCCTGGGTGAGGGGCTCTCACCTAATGTGTACATTATGAGTGTAACATGCCCCTGGGTGAGGGGCTCTCACCTAATGTGCACATTGTGAGAGTGTGTAACACGCCCCTGGGTGAGGGGCTCTCACCTAATGTGCACATTGTGAGAGTGTGTAACACGCCTCTTGGTGAGGGGCTCTCACCTAATGTGCACATTATGAGTGTAACACGCCCCTGAGTGAAGGGCTCTTACCTAATGTGCACATTACGAGTGTAACACACCCCTCGGTGAGGGGCTCTCACCTAATGTGTACATTATGAGTGTAACATGCCCCTGAGTGAGGGGCTCTTACCTAATGTGCACATTATGAGTGTAACACGCCCCTGGGTGAGGGGCTCTTACCTAATGTGCACATTGTGAGTGTAACACGCCCCTGGGTGAGGGGCTCTTACCTAATGTGCACATTGTGAGAGTGTGTAACACACCCCTGGGTGAGGGGCTCTCTACAAAGGGAACTTTACCCTGGAAGTGAGAACAATGTAACCTAAAAATTGCGTCCTCATATTAATTCGAATAAAGTTTAAAAAAGGATTACAAGAAAAAAACCTCAAATAGCAAATACATTGCTCAGAAATAAGAACAAATCAGGAGGTATCACATTACCAGACTTTAGGCTATACTATAAATCTATAGTGATCAAACCAGCATGGTACTGGCACAAAAACAGAGAGGTAGATTTATGGAACAGAATAGAGAACCAAGAGATGAGCCCAGCTGCTTACTGTTATTTGATCTTCAACAAGCCTATCAAAAATACTCAGTGGGGGAAAGACTCCCTATTTAACAAATGGTGCTGGGTGAACTGGATGGCAACCCGTAGAAGACTGAAACTGGACCCACACTTTTCACCATTAACAAAAAATGGTTCTCACTAGATAAAAGATTTAAACTTAAGACATGAAACTATAAAAATACTAGAAGAGAGTGCAGGGAAAACACTTGAAGAAATTGGCCTGGGAGAATATTTTATGAGGAGGACCCCCTGGGCAATTGAAGCAACACCAAAAATTCATTACTGGGATCTGATCAAACTACAAAGCATTTGTACAGCCAAGAGCACAGTAAGTAAAGCAAACAGACAACCTTCAGAATGGGAGAAGATTTTTGCAGGTTATTCTTCTGACAAAGGTCTGATAACTAGAATCTACAGAGAACTCAAACTAATCAATAAGGAAAGAATAAATAACCCCATTTCTATGTGGGCAAGAGACCTGAACATAAACTTCTCTGATGAAGACAGGTGCATGGCCTACAAACACATGAAAAAATGCTCATCAACCTTAATCATCAGAGGAATGCAAATCAAAACCACTTTGAGATATCATCTAACTCCAGTAAGATTAGCCCACATCACAAAAATCCCTAAACTACAGATGTTGGTGTGGATGTGGAGAGAAGGGAACGCTCTACACTGCTGGTGGGAATGCAAGCTAATACGACCTTTTTGGAAAGAAGTTTGGAGAACACTCAAGGAACTAAAAGTAGACCTACCATTCAATCCTGCAATTCCTCTACTAGGTATATACCCAGATGATCAAAAATTATTGTACAACAAAGACATTTGCACCAGAATGTTTCTTGCAGCCCAATTCATAATAGCCAAAACATGGAATCAGCCCAAGTGCACATCGACCCATGACTGGATTACCAAATCGCAGTATATGTACACCATGGAATACTGTGCAGCCATAAAAAAGATGGAGACTTCACATCTTTTATGTTTACCTGGATGGAGCTGGAACATATTCTTCTTAGTAAAGTATCTCAAGAATGGAAAACAAGTATCCAATGTACTCAATACTACTATGAAATCAATATATAATCACCTACACACTCATATGAATGGCAAAACATAACTGTAGTCCAGAAAGTAGAAGGGAAGAGGAGAGAGAGGGGAGGGGAGGGGGGGATCTGAGAGGAGGGAGGGCATTTGGGGTATCTCACCTAATGTGCATGATGCAAAGTACATTTCAAAACTATTAAGAAATGAGTATAATTGTGATGGATGTGTTACTGAGTTCAATGTAAGCATTTCACATCGTATATTGAAGCAGTACCCTGAACCCCATAAATGCATCAATGTACAAAGTTATGATTTAATAAAATAATTAATAATAAAGGATTACAGGTAAGATGCGCAGGGAATTGGTGGACAGAGATACATGCACATGTGGAACACACTAGTTCCTGGGTACTTAATTGTCTGTAAATCAGTGGGTTCTCCTGTTGTCTTGGGTTGAAACAGATATTTCTCCTCTGAGCACTGAGTTGTAACAGCCCAGTTCCCTGCCTTGCATTTCTTTAGGGATCCATCTTTTACCGCAGAGAGAGATATCAAGAAGCAGAAAAGATTTGATACTAAAATAATCTAGATTATTCTATTTGGTTATGAAATGAAGGAAAGATAGATACGGACAAGAGCTAGTTGAGGCGGCCTGGAGGAGGCCAAGTGTCTCAGACGCGCGCAGCCCTCCAAAGACCTCGCTGGGCTGGGTTATGACAGATGAGCCCACCGTCACATTGTCACCTTTAGATCCCTCCTTGAAGTACAGTGATGTGTCTGACTTACCTATCCTAAAGTCAATTTGCCGTTTATGTTTGTTGGGGTGCAGTTAGAGGTGAAGGGCAGTCTGCAGCAGGCGATTAAACAAGATTATACAAACGGCTCCAGGACCTCAAACAATAAGAAAAGGAGCGATTAAACACAGCGACAGGAAGTTGAGCCTTTCCCTACACAAAGCACAGGCACTAGTGTGAGGAGGGTGACAGGTGTCACCTTACACTCAGGCTGCGCTGGGGTGTCACCCTCACCCAGTGGGCTTTTCAGAGTTTCAGAGAAGATAATGGAAAACCATGATGTGGGGAGCAGTCTGCACCCCAAAGCTGCAGCCCCCACCTCCATCATGAAAATAACCAACCTGTATTAAACAGCATGGCCCCTACTCAGGGGCACTCGCAGCCCTCCTGCCCTGAATGTGCGCTGGCTTTGTAGACCTACTTTTGCTTGATTTAATGGGTTTGTGGCTTGCGCATGCAGGTAAAGGCTGCAGAGCTCAGTGTCCAATGAAAATCTTGGCCCCTTTGTTCAAAAACTCAAGAATTCCAAGATTGTGGCCGAGGTGCACAAACTCAGGAGAGAACTTCCTGAGTGCGTCTGGGGAAGAAAGGATAAGGTAAAGAGAGCGTGGGGAATCCTCCCCGGCAGCCACGACTACTTGCCGTCACATTAACTCCCTGCTAGTGTCACCAAGAGGCCTGCCAGGACAGGGTCGGGTAGCTCCCCACTCCCATCCCTGATGCTCATTTTAGTCCTGCAGTCCCAGAGAAGCAGGAGGAAGCGCACCTTGCTGTGGACGCGGAAGGTTCCCCTCCTCACGTTTACACACCACACGGGAGCCGCTGCTCCTGAGCTGCCACTGCTGTGTGGAAACTGACCCTTCTCTTGCAGGGAGCTAATATCCCACATCATTCATCATGCCACTCCAGCCAAACTGTTATTAAAATTCACAACTGTGCTGTAGCAGACTATTCTCTGTTTAATCACTTTCTCAAGTCCCTAGGCCTGCTTTGCATTTTGTTTTTTATGATGCAGATCTAAGAGGTCTCTGAGATAAATTCCAAAGGAGTGCGGGGAGGGGGCAGAATGGAAGCTGTTGCCAGCGGGCTGTGCCAAAGCCAGGCAGACTCTTGTACCGTCCACCAAAGCCAGGCAGACTCTTGTACCGTCCACCCTGGAAGAGCCAGCGGCTAGTCCACAGCCCTGCCCAGGTGGTGCTGGTGATGGGGGGTGGGGGGGTAAGACAGAAAACCCCAGAAAGTTTCCCAAGTGCAGTTGTAACAGACCTCATTTTTCTCCAGAAGCCAGAGGTGGGATGGATGGAAAGAGTGTGTGAAGAGCAAGAAAGCTCTGTGCTGCTCCCAGGTGCGTAAATCTGGAATCTGTACTGGCAATTAGCTCACCAGACAGGCTCCCTTCCTCGGCTCACAGCCTGGGGAGCCCGCCATGCACCAGGATGCACAGGAAGGAAAGCCGAGAGGGCAGACAGACAGAGACACTCCTCCTCTCCACCAACTGCCTCGAGCCTGCTCACTTCCATGTGGCCACCGTGTTGTTCCAGTGACAGCTCGGCTGCCGCAGAGTAGCCGTGAGAGAGAAAATCAACAAAGGATTGCCCTTCTGTGGGGTGTACTGGTGCCTGTGTCCTGTGTCCTGTCGGGGGAATGACACGAAGGGGGATTAAAGAGTAAGTCTGCGAAGCTGTGCAGACAGTCTGCAGAGGTGGCAGCAGCCCCCTGAGTGGGCGGCCTCATCAGGACTGGAGAATCTGTCATCCTGACCGGTGAGTCCCCGTGTTTGGGAACTTTTTCATGTTTCAGGACTTGCCCAGCTCCTCTCTGGTGTGTGAGACACAAGCAGAGCTGACAGCATGGCCCAGCCGGTCCACAGCGTGCAGGAGATCGGCATGAAGGTCCCAGGGCCAGGGTGGCCTCTGAAGACACCCCCAGCTGTACCTCTCCCACGGGGAGGCCTGCCCCAGAGCAAGCTGGGGCATTCTCCAGGCGTCTCGGTTCCCAGAGTCTCTGCTGTTCTTCCTCTCAGGGTTGGTGCTGCAGGGAGGCCAGCTAGGTGGGTGAAGCTCATAACTTCAAGGGGAACAAGCTTCTTTCCCTTGGTCCCAGGAGACAAGTGAGGAGGGCAGTGCACACGAGCCTCTCTGAGCTGTGGGTCTTGCCCCTCTGGGTGGTCGCGTGGGCTTTAGTGCTTCTCATTATTCTGAACCTGGGCTGACTGAGGAAGCTTTCATACTTAATCTAGCCAGAAGGAGGAAGGGGGGAGGCTAGAGAACAGTCTGAGGTCTGGCGGATCCAGGCTCCTGTTCCTTAAAGTCATGTAGAAGCATGTCCACAGGGACTGGAGAGCACGGTGAGACTCCACACCCACTTCCCAAACCGCCGATGAGAAGCAGAGGCCCCGGGAGGAGCCTGGGTGAAGGTGGACGTGCCCTGCTCAGGATACTGTGGACGAGACGCAGCTAACAGTGATGATGACCAACTGCATGCTTCTCTGAAAGCACAGCTAGAAAACCAGGCCACGTCCACAGCGTGTGGACTGAGAGGAAAGGGCTGTGTCTTAGCGTTTACTGTTCGCAGAGTTCCCAGAATATAAGACTTTCAAAACCAAGAGAGTCCCAGGAAAACTGGGACAGTTGGTCACCTAGACACAGCCTTGGTGCAAGTCAGTTTCATCACCTGAAACATGACAGATAGAGTTACCCCCATGGCAGTGTTACCAGGTGTACATATTAGCACAGAAATACACTAGACCTTGGGGATTGTCAAGAGCAAACAGGACTAGCCTGGAAGCAACGTCACAATGTATCCGAAGAGGCTGTTCGAGAAGGCAGCTGTCCCCTCCTTGGAAGTGTGCTGTTACTGGTGGCAGGGTCAAATGTGAGCTGTCTGTGCAATCTGAGATGCTGGGATTTAAGCTTTAGGGAGCACAGATCTGAGGTAGTTATGCCTCAGGGGGGAAATTCTGGGGTTCCTTGTAGCCAGAGAGAAGGGAAGCATCTCCAGCACTGTAGCGGGATGAGGGAGGTGGGTGTGTGGCCCCGGCTGCCCACCAGGAAGAGGCCTCAGGGGATTCTGTGTGCGAGCCAGACCTCTTGACCCTGTGCCCAGGGAGGGAGGCCCCAGGCTGACGCACATCTGGGTTCTGGGGGGAGCTGTTTTAAAGGAAGTAGAGGTCCTTCTGTTGACTTCCAGGCTGCAGAATACCATGACCTTGAGCTGTTTTTGCAGATTCTTCTCACAGTGACCTTGACTTTATGACCTTGGCCTTCAAACAGAAGACTGTGTGTACTTGCCTGGGTTTGGCAACAGCAAACCTCAGAAGGTTTGGGGAGTCATCGATTGTGCTGTAAGCTTAATTTACCGCAGCATGGGAGACCTCAACACTCTTCCTGTGGTCTGTGATGTTGCTGAAAAGTTCCCACAGTGGTAAGAGACTTGGGTGTTTTAAGGAACAGTCGAGGACACAGGGTAAAGGGAGATGAGGGCTACTGCCTCTCACGATGTGTCTGAGCAGGAAGGGAGGACTCAAGAAAGAAAAGGATATGCCACTACCAGGTCAATTAGATACAAATTTCAATTTAGCCTGATGCATCTTCTGTGGTTTATTTACAATTGTTTTAAAATTTCACGCATGCAGTGAACATTTGAGACAGCCTGCCTGCTAATGTAATCCAAACATGGCCATTTTAGCTTCCTTTGGGAAGAAGTCAACCTGGTATTTCTGAGTCCCCACATGGCCTGCTACAGCCTCCTTTTTTCTCTGCAGCTGATTTGTGAAAGGGCAGCACTTACATCAAAATGCTCCTGAGGTGGCAGTGACGGCTTGGTGACAGCTACTGTGCAGCACTGGGTCAGGACTGACGGTCCCAGCTTCACTGCTAATGAGAACATCTGAGAGATTCCGGACACGGCCATGGAGGTGGCCGGAAGTAATTAAGTGCTGCTTGAGGATGAAGGGCAGTATTGGCACATTTGAGCCTTGAACAGGAAGAGAGTGCTTGGGCTGTGTCACCTGTGTCTCACAGACCCTGTTCTTGCCATCCTTCCCTGCTTATCAGGCCGGTTCCAGGGACTAGCTCCGTCTCCCTCCGGGATGTCCTGCAGGCAGCGGAGGCCTTTCTGCAGGCTCTGGGCTCCCTCACTCCTCACTCTGCAGCCTGCTGCCTCCCGTCTGTCATCAGTGAGATGTGGGGTGGGAAGCTCCACTGCTCATGCAGCTGGGAGACTGCAAGGTACCAGCAGGCAAAATGGGCCACCCAGGGCTGGGCTAGGAAACCACCAGGAAGCCAAGTAACAGAGCTTGTGGACCCCTAAAAAGCACACAGCACGGAATACCAGATGACATAGAAAAATCGACACATAGAGATCAGAATAAAGGGCAGGTTATTAGGCAGCACATTCATATGTTTCTAGTTATAGAATGCATAAGCACAAATTAGCAGGAGAAAAAAATTGACCACAAAGAGATTTACCAATATGCTCATAAACTTTATGTGGAGGAACGTTTTTCTCACTCTCTTGATGTTTCTTTCTACATGCACTAGCCCTGCTGGTGCAACACTCCTGTATCTTCCCGTCCCCCTCATTTCAACCCAGGGGAGACAGAATGACTTATCCCTGACAGTGAGTTTGGAAGGAGGGACCAGACATACACAGCTCTGCCCTTCCCTGCCAGTCCCTAGGAAACACCTGGTAGAGGGCAGACTCAAAGATGGCCCTCCAGGACCCTGTCCCCTAGCATTTATGCCCCTGTGGAATCTTTTCCTCTTGAGTGTAGGACCTCTGACTTGCTTCTGACCAATAAAATATAACAAAGATGATGGGATTTCACTTCCATGATTCAGTTTTATGGAACTGTTATGTTTCATGTTGCAACTCTCTCTGTTGCTTCTTCAACTTGCATATTTCGCGGGGCAGGGAGCTAACTACAGATACACTCACAAGGCAAGGAACTGGGGAGGCCCTCTGGCCCTCTGGCCCTCTGGCAAGGAACTGGGGAGGCCCTCTGGCCAACAGCCAGGTAGGAACTGAGTCTTCAGTCCAACATTCCACAAGGAACGGACTTTTGCCACCAGCTACACAAACCTGGAAGCAGATCCTTCCCTACTTGAGCCTTCAGATGAGACGACAGCCTTGGTGGACGCTTTGGTTGTACCTGGTATGAACCTTGAAGCAGAGAGCCCAGGCACACTGCCTGGACTCCCAGCCCACCTTAACTGTGAGATAGTGAGTGCGTGCTGCCTTGAACTTCTAAGTCTGTGAAAGTCTGTTACAAAGCCAAAATAATTGAATCATACTTTCATACCATTATGTTGCATGGGCAGCTGAGGCTTTGGCAGCATCCTGGGGCAGCCAGCAGTCCAGTGGTGCTCAGGCCTGTCCAGACTTGTCTGTTGGGGTCTTAGCCCAGGTTATGTGGCTCCTTTTCAAGCAGCATTGTCCCACATGAACTTGTTGGTGACATTTGAGAGTTAATCTTTGTACTCCGTGTCTCCCTCATATTTTCCAGATTTTAGGCAGGTGAAAATGAAAGAGACATACTTCTGTTAGGTGTCTCTTAGAACACTACCTTTGAGTGTTGACACTGGGGGAGATTTTTCTTCCTTTTCACTTAACATTTCATTTTTTTTTTTTTTTTTGCACTTTTTGGCCAGGACTGGGTTTGAACCCACCACCTCCAGCATAGGGGGCTGGCACCCTACTCCTTTGAACCACAGGCGCCACCCTTAACATTTCATTTTTAAAGATATGGCTACATGTGTAATTATTATAACCAGGAAAAAATTTTTTACTAAGATGAGCCAGTGAGGTGACCAAGTAAATGCAGTGGGTGTTGAGAAGCTCTCTTACTATTGCCCTAGATTTGGGTCCTATGAGAATGGTCCTTGAACTTTTTAAAGAGTCAATGGGAGCAGATTTCCATTTAGGGTTTGTATTTTCTTTTTTTTTTTTAGTTTTAAATTATTGCTTTTATTTTATTTTTTTTTTAATTTTTTTATTAAATCATAACTGTATACAATGATATGATTATGGGGCATCATACACTCACTTCATAAACCATTTGACACATTTTTATCACAGTGGTTAACATAGCCTTTCCGGCGTTATCTCAGTTACTGTGCCAAAACATTTACATTCTACATTTACCAAGTTTCGCAAATACCCCTGTAATATGCACCACAGGTGTGATCCCACCGATTCCCCTCCCTCTACCCACCCCCCCTCCCCTTTCCCACTTCCCCCTATTGTTAAGTTGTAGCTGGGTTATAGCTTTCATGTGAGAGTCCCAAATTAGTTTCATAGTAGGGCTGTGTACATTGGGTATTTTTTCTTCCATTCTTGGGATACTTTACTAAGAAGAATATGTTCCAGCTCCATCCATGTAAACATGAAAGAGGTAAAGTCTCCATCTTTCTTTAAGGCTGCATAGTATTCCATGGTATACATATACCACAATTTATTAATCCATTCGTGGATCCATGGGCACTTGGGCTTTTTCTATGACTTAGCTATTATGAATTGGGCTGCAATAAACATTCTGGTACAAATATCTTTGTTATGTTGTGATTTTTGGTCTTCTGGGTATATGCCCAGCAGAGGAATTACAGGATTGAATGGCAGATCTATTTTTAGATCTCTGAGTGTTCTCCATATATCTTTCCAAAAGGAATGTATTAATTTGCATTCCCACCAGCAGTGCAGAAGTGTTCCCTTTTCTCCACATCCACGCCAACATCTCTGGTCTTGAGATTTTGTGATATAGGCTAGTCTCATTGGAGTTAGATGATATCTCAAAGTAGTTTTGATTTGCATTTCTCTGATGATTAAAGATGATGAGCATTTTTTTCATATGTCTGAAGGCCGTGCGCCTGTCTTCTTCAGAGAAGTTTCTCTTCAAATCCCTTGCCCAGCCTGCGATGGGATCCCTTGTTTTTTTCTTGCTGATGCGTTTGAGTTCTCTGTGGATTCTGGTTATTAAACCTTTGTCAGAGATATACCCTGCAAATATCTTCTCCCATTCTGAGGGCTGTCTGCTTGCTCTGCTTACTGTGTTCTTAGCTGTGCAGAAGCTTTTTAGTTTGATCAAGTCCCAGTAGTGTATTTTCGAAGCTGCTTCAATTGCCCGGGGGGTTCTCCTCATGAAATACTCACCCAGACCAATTTCTTCAAGGGTTTTCCCTGCATTCTCCTCTAGTATTTTTATAGTTTCATGTCTTAAGTTTAAATCTTTAATCCAATGAGAGTCTATCTTAGTTAATGGTGAAAGGTGTGGGTCCAATTTCAGTCTTCTGCAGGTTGCCAACCAGTTCACCCAGCACCATTTGTTAAATAGGGAATCTTTTCCCCACTGAATGTTTTTAATTGGCTTGTCAAAAATCAAATAGCGGTAAGTAGCTGGATTCATCTCTTGGTTCTCTATTCTATTCCAGATATCTACTTCTCTGTTTTTGTGCCAATACCATGCTGTTTTGATCACTATCGATTTGTAGTAAAGTCTGAGGTCTGGTAGTGTGATTCCTCCTGTTTTGTTTTTATTTCTGAGTAATGTCTTGGCTATTCGAGGTTTTTTCTGATTCCATATAAAACGAAGTAATGTTTTTTCAAGATCTTTAAAATATGACAGTGGAGCTTTAATAGGGAGTGCGTTGAAATTATATATTGCTTTGGGTAGTATGGACATTTTGATAATGTTGATTCTTCCTAGCCATGAGCATGGTATGTTTTTCCATTTGTTAACATTTTCAGCTATTTCTTTTCTTAGAGTTTCATAGTTCTCTTTATAGAGATCTTTTACGTCTTTTGTTAGGTAAATTCCCAAATATTTCATCTTCTTTGGCACTACTGTGAATGGGATAGAGTCCTTAACTGCTTTTTCAATTTGACTGTTGTTGGTGTATATAAAGGCTACCGATTTATGAATGTTGATTTTGTAACCTGAGACGCTGCTGTATTCCTTGATCGCTTCTAGGAGTTTTGTAGTAGAGTCCCTAGTGTTTTCCAGATACACAATCATATCATCTGCGAAGAGCGAGAGTTTGATCTCTTCTGACCCTATATGGATACCCTTGATCGCCTTTTCTTCCCTAATTGCGGTGGCTAAAACTTCCATTACAATGTTGAAAAGCAATGGAGACAATGGGCAGCCTTGTCTGGTTCCTGATCTGAGTGGAAATGATTCCAATTTAACTCCATTCAATATGATATTGGCTGTGGGTTTGCTGTAGATGGCCTCTATCAGTTTAAGAAAAGTCCCTTCTAGACCAATTTTCTTGAGTGTTCTGATCATGAAGGGATGCTGGATATTATCAAAAGCTTTTTCTGCATCAATTGAGAGAATCATATGGTCTTTGTTTTTTAATTTGTTTATGTGCTGAATTACATTTATAGATTTACGTATATTGAACCAGCCTTGAGACCCTGGGATAAAACCAACTTGGTCATGATGTATAATTTGTTTGATGTGTTGCTGGATTCTGTTTGTTAGGATCTTGTTGAATATTTTTGCATCTATATTCATTAGTGATATTGGTCTATAATTTTCCTTTCTTGTTGGGTCTTTTCCTGGTTTGGGGATCAGGGTGATATTTGCTTCATAGAACGTGTTGGGTAGTCTTCCTTCTTTTTCTACATTTTGGAACAGGTTGAGTAATATAGGTACTAATTCCTCTTTAAAGGTTTGGTAGAATTCTGACGTGAAACCATCTGGTCCCGGGCTTTTCTTTTTAGGGAGGTTTTGTATAGTTGATGCTATTTCTGAACTTGATATGGGTCTGTTCAACATTTCCACTTGATTCTGGTTAAGTCTTGGAAGGTGGCGTGCTTCCAAGTATCGGTCTATTTCCTTCAGATTTTCATATTTCTGAGAATAAAGTTTCTTGTAATATTCATTAAGGATTTTTTGGATTTCTGATGAGTCTGTGGTTATTTCGTCTTTGTTGTTTCTGATTGATGATATTAGAGATTTTACTCTTTTTTGCCTGATTAGGTTGGCCAGAGGTTTATCTATTTCATTGACCTTTTCAAAAAACCAGCTTTTTGATTTATTGATCTGTTGTATTATTCTTTTGTTTTCAATTTCATTTAATTCTGCTCTAATTTTGGTTATTTCTTTTCTTCTACTGGGTTTGGGGTTGGAATGTTCTTCCTTTTCCAGTTGCGTGAGATGTCCCATTAAGTTGTTAACTTCCTCTCTTTCCGTTCTCTTGAGGAAGGCTTGCAGTGCTATAAATTTCCCTCTTAGAACTGCCTTTGCAGTGTCCCAGAGGTTCTGATAGCTTGTGTCTTCATTGTCATTTTGTTCCAAAAAATTGGTGATTTCTTTCTTAATCTCATCTCTGACCCAGCTATCACTCAGCATAAGGTTATTTAACTTCCATGTTTTTGTATGGGTATGCAGATTCCTGTTGTTACTCAATTCAAGTTTTATTCCATGATGGTCCGAGAAGATGCAAGGAATAATTTCTATTCCTTTAAATTTACTTAGGTTAGACTTGTGACCTAAAATGTGATCAATTTTGGAGTAAGTTCTGTGGGCTGATGAGAAGTATGTGTATTCAGTTTTGTTGGGATGAAATGTTCTGTAGATGTCTGCTAAATCTAAATATTGGATGGTTAGGTTTAAATCTAAGATTTCTTTGCTCAGCTTCTTTCTGGAGGATCGATCCAACACTGCCAAGGGATAGGGTTTGTATTTTCTTCCAATCATCACCCCAGTCCCCCCTCCTTCCCAGTGCATATAACAAAGCCGTTTATGCTAATGAGGTGACTCCCAATGGACCCACCAGACAACTCCCAGGAAGGAGCCAGCATGGCCGGGAGACCATGCCTGTGATTACAGCCTTGGGACATTCAGCCCCCAACCATGTCCTCTAATCTCTGAGGGAAGAGAGGGGGATGGAAGTTGAGCTCAGTTATATGCCAATGGTGGAAACAATTGTGTCTCAGTTAAAGAGCTGAGATAAAAATGTGAACGATGAGGCTCACAGAGCTGCTGGGAAGATGAGCAGCTGGGAGGACCCAAGGGTGACACACCCCAACACCATAAGGACAGAAGCTCCCAGGCTCAGGACCCTTCAGAACCTTGACATGTAACCTACACATTGGCGTGTTCATTTGCATCGTTTAGAATCAAACAGTCCTTGTGAAGTGGAGCAGTTTCCTGCTTCTGGGAGATGTTCTAGCACGTCATCAAGCTTGAGCCAATGAGAGGCCTTGACTTTGTAGCTGGCCAGGTGGAAGTGTAGGCAGCCTGGGGACCCCACTCGCTGCTGGTGTCTGGAGTAACGTCAGTGGTGTTGGGATGCTGCCCTTTAACTCGTGGGATCTGACGTTAACTGCACCTCCTTAATGTATTGAAAGGAAGTGACGCCCAGCTGGGGTCAGAGACTGGTGCAGGGATGCAGCTATTTGCCACACAGAGACCTGTGATGGTCAGTAAGTAGTACCGAAACAGCCACAGCCAAGAAAAAGGAAAGATCCTTGTTCCTTGGTATCTCCTCGTACCACATCACCTCAATACAACAGGAGAAAATCACCCAGAGTGAAGAGACCGGGTGCTGAAAGCAGGGGCAGGTGGAGCATCACAGCATGAGCTGCTGTGGCTGTGACGCTGGGCGGAAGGAAGGAGAAAGCTCAGAGCCCAGCTAAAGAGAGCCATGCGAGCAAACTAAAGTCAGGTTGCTGTGCCCCTCCTTCCCCTAACAGCAGCTTTTTCAATAATGGTGATGCATAAACAATGCATCCTTGTCAGTATTAAGTGTATTTAAGATGTGTAATCACTTTCTAATCATTCAAAACATATGTCACACCTGCCTCCAGAAAAGTTGAGGCACATCCCACGGTGTAACACACAGAATCAAGGAACTGGCAAGAGCGGGTGGGGGTAAAACCCAGGCCCCAGCCGCAGCTCAAGGTGAGTCTGAAGGGCCACTCAGGCTTCAGGGTCCTCTGGACGGGCTGAGGCCCTGCCCGCACCTGCTCCCAGCTTCTCTTGCTGCTGCGTCCTCCCACCCACACACGCGCTGACCCCAGCGCCCTCGGCAGGCTTCCTGCACACAGACTTACCCTGGAGTCCACGGCTACAGAGGCATCCTCAGACGACTACTCAGCCTCCTCAGAGGACACATTTTTAACTGGACATTAACTCATCTGTTTTTATAATGAGCACCGGACCCTGGTCCCCTCATCACTGTATCTCTAGGCCCCCGCGTGGAAAGTCGTATACGTAAGGTTTTCAACATATGATTATGGAATAAACAGGTAAATAAAGGCTGGTGGATCTTACTGACGAGATAATGCAGCCTCTTTGGTTTTTCCCTCAGTTTTCCTTGATTGACATCCACTCACTTGCCCCCTGAGCACCGGCTCTGTGCACTGGCATGTACGTGCTGGACATCGTCAGCCCAATAATGACAACTCAGACACCTCTGTCTGTGATTGTCGTGTGACTCACAAAGCCAGGTTCCATTCTGCAGTTCACCATTAGGATGTGAAACAGTGTTGTGAATAATCTAAGCGTACGGCTGTCTCCAGTGAATTCGCAAGGGACTCAAAGGCAAAGACATTCACAGTCCTGCTCAGAGCAGGGACAGCAGGCAGAATAGTGGTGTCCCAAAGATGTCCACAAAGGGAATTTGCAGATGAAGGTTGCTAATCAATTGACCTTATAATGGGGAGAATGTCCTACACTGTCTGGACGGGTCCAGTGACACCACATGGGTTCTTAGAAGCAGAATAAGAAAGCATAAGAGTCAGTCCACTGAACGTGGCAGAGTCAGGAGAAAAGAGCTAGGAGGAGAGTGAGAAGCCTCCCTCTGCAGTTGCTAATTCCAAGATGCACTACGTGATTATACCCAAGGAACAGAAGAAGGCCTCTAGGACCTCAGGGTGACCTGAGCTAACTGCAGGCAGACAAACAAGGACGTTGACTTTCCCACCACGGGGAGCAGCATTCTGCTGACAATTGGTGAGAGCTGTGCAGGGAATTCTCCCCCAGCTCCTCCAGGAACAGGAGCACAGTCAGGACACCCACTTTCAGATTCCTAATGCAGGAAGCTGAGAAACCAGCCTCCCCAGCTGGCGTTCCGTAAAACTGGGAGATGATGACAGGGCGCTTTCGTAGTCATTAAGTTCATAGCAGTTTGTCACTGCAGCCAGAGGAGACCAATACAGTGAGTGTCTAAAGAATGTTTCTGGTTTGAATTTTTAAAATGGAGCACCCCAAAGTGAAAGGCAGCGCCCCCTGATGCACTCGCAGAGAGGACACTCCCAGGACCTCATCTATTGAGTTCCACTCACACTATGGATAATAGTCTACTTTACCCAAAGTCCATAGATTTAAATGTTAATCACATCTAAGAAATATCGAAACAGCCACAGCCAGGCTAGTGTTTGAGTACGATGCCTAGCCAAATTTGACATATAAATTAACCATCACAAATCCATCTCTTATCACCTTGGCATCGATATACATCTCCAGAAGCCATACTTAGTCTCCAAATAGAGACAATTACAAAGTCAAACATCCACTTACTATGATACAACTAACCCGCCCACAACTAAGAACACATTGTTCCTATCTATACAAGAGATTGCAAAGTCCTTCATGATGTTTGATCTTCCCCTTACTGTCATATAACTTAAACATGGTCATGTAAAGTCAATGCATCATATGTTACACGAAAAGGGAGTAATAGAAGGAACAAAACAAGGGAAGAATCGTTCCCCAGTCTCTGTAGGGGATTGGTTCCTAGACCCACTCCACCCAGCCCAGGATACCAAAATCCTCAACTGCTCAAATCCCTTACAGAAAACTATACAATATTTTCATATAACCTATGCACAGATTTTTGTACACTTTAAATCATCTCTAGATTATTTATATTACCAAATACAATGTAAATGCTATGTACATGGTTGCTGTATTATAAAATTTGCATTATTTTTATTGTTGCATCGTTACTTTTTTATTTTTCTCCAAATATTTTTTATTTTCAATTGGTTAAATCTAACTATGTTGAGCCTGTAGATAGGAGGGCTGACTGTATTTGCTGAACACACATAAAATGCCAAACCCACTGCCTGGCACCTGCCTCTCCCTGGGGCTGTACTATTTGCATATGAGTCATCCCCAGCTTCTTACAGTGATCACCTGGGGGAACAGGATAGAATGAGAAGAATGGATTAATTTAGAATTATTATAATCCAAATTTTTACCGTTGTAGAAATAATTGTACAGTGGCACAAAGGAAAGTCTTAATGGAGGTCTTGGAAAGTGATCTTAGAGACAATTTAGGGCTTCCAGACAGTTTTTTAAATGGTTACCCCTGTCTTTTTTCCTGTCTTAAATTCATGGCCAACCGTGAGTTGGCTGCATGGCGTGATGACAATGACAACAATCAGGCATTGTGTTGTATTGATACAGTTTGTGGCCATGGAATGCCCCCTTTCTCCTCATTCGTTTCACCGAGGAATGTCCCTTCCCCTTCCTGCGTTATTAACAGAACAGGCTTTAAGCAAGAGCACTCTTCTCCCCTCTCCCATTTTCCATGAATGGCTTCAGACTCAGAATTGCGTAGCACTGTCTGACCCTGTTCTGTTTTCATCTTCGAGCGATGGCCCATTCTGAATCACATCTATAAATGAGCCACAGAAGCTTTGGCATTTGACCTTCATCTCCAGGAGGAAGCATTGTTCTCTAGTAACATTCAGCAGTGCAGTATGGGGACAGTGGGAAGTGATGAAAACCTAAGACGTGTCTTCCTAAACTTCCCCCGAAGGTCATCTACAGTCTGACATCAGCTTTTCTGCTCTTTCCTTCCTGCATTCCTTCTGCTACAAAGACTGACAGGGAACCCACTCCCTACAGGGCTCGGAAACATTATTTCAAGGGGCATGAACACAAGCAAATGTTTCCAAGCTGAATGCCCAGTAAGATACTGGCTGCAAAAATGATGCCAAACCATACAGTGAAATATGTTGTCCCCATTCAAAAGAACCAAATGAAGGCATGTGTATTTATCAGGGAGACAAATATGATGTGCTGCCAACTAAAAAAGCAAATGAATACCAAGAGATGCTGTGTGATTTCATATTTTTAAAGAAAAAATTGATGAACATAGATATGCCCATCAGGAAAAAGCAAAAATGAAAAGGCTAGTAACTCACCCAGAGTGCAACACGAAGTCCTCACTGGCCGGCAAGGACTGTTTCCTCCTTGTTGGACTCTGCTCTGTCTACCCCTGCAGCAACCACTGATGGAACACCTCATTTCTTCCTGTTTCAGGGCCTTTGCACTAGCTGTGCCATCTTCCTGAACTGCCATGGCATCCTCGCCTCAATTAACAATACACACTCCTCTCTAAACTGAAAAATTAGGAAGAGGAAACCAGACAGGGACTTCCCAGGATGGCCAGATCCCACAGCACCACCCAGGGATGAGAATCTGGCCTCAGCAGCAGAGAAGTGATGCCACTTGGCCCACATGGTAAAGGTTCTTACCATTTCTTTCGAGCGGTGACTAAACCCAGGTAACTTGTTTTGCTTATGTATCTTCAGACAGAGGAGGTCCATATTTGCCTGTGTGTATATGGCCTATACTCCTCCACCATGGACCCTAATGAGCAGCTAAATGGATTAAATCAGAAAGGGGGGGGTATCTAAACTGAGGTTCTAGGATTAATTGACTTAAGGGTGTGGGAAACTGGTATATTCTAAGATCTACTGTCTCCATCCCTATCTCCACCTTCCTGCCTCAGCCTTGGCTGAAATGCAAAGAGCAGATTGCTGGTCACTGGCCTGGTGTCCGCAGCACCTGCCATGACCTACTACTGCATTAACAACATTCATCAGCGACTCTGCCCTGAGGCTACTGTCTTGGGATGTGTCCTAACATGAGCAGTTCTGATCATCCCTGTAGAGGGTCACATCTGGGAGTCCTCAAGAGAAAAGTGAGCATCAAGGCCCAGGTACCTGCCCTCTACTAAGAACAAATCATCAGAGGGAAATCTCGAAGCATCGCCTGCCCATGAGCTTATCTCCCCGCACCTGCTCACAAGGTCCATGGAATGGACTCAGGAGTTTGTGTCAGCTGAGCCTGCAATAAAACTGGCCTCATGGCCCTTGAGGACTCCATTTATGTGTAACTACCCCCTTTAAGTTAAAGACAAATAAAGCTATGTGTTGTCTTCTGAATCATTTTCAAGATGAATTGTGTTAAAATCCATGCTGTGGTAACAATGAAACTAGAGTGAGGAAAGCGGCTTCTGACATCCCTTACTCTTGCCTGGCCTTGCTGAATGTAAGTGATTTAACAAACCCCTACCCCAGACAAGATCACTGCAACCAAGACCAATCAAGACAAAAACAAGACCTCTCAATTACCATGTCTTACCACAGACAATAGCATCAACTTTGTCCAAAGAAACCACAAACATTTCCAGACACCTGCTCCCCTGGCCAACATAAGTGATCACCATTTCCTCATCCCCAATCCAGCTTAAGCCTGGCCTCATTCCTTCACTTTGTGGATAAAATTTATTAAGATACCTGCTATGGTTTGAATGTTGCCCCTTCTGAAACTCATGTTGAAATGTAATCCCCACTGTAACAGTACTGAGAGGCTGGGAAATCCAACTATGGTATGTGAGAGGTGGGACTTTGGGGGAAATAATTGGTTTAAATCAGCCTATCCCCTTATCTTGTGAAGTTCTGTGCTGAGAATGTGCAGAGTCTCCACCGGCAAGAAGGACCTCGCCTCATGCAACTGCTCAACTTTAGGCTGCCCGCGACTCAGGCAGAAATAAACCACTTTTCTTTATAAATCACCCAGTCTCAGGTTACAGCAGTCTTCAGTTACAGCAGTAGGAAATAAACCAAGACAATACCCAGTCACAGATTACTCCCACTTTTCGACAGCATCCACTCCAGGGCCAGGCTCTGCTTCCTCGAACCTTCCCCAAGTCACCTCACATTATGTCCAAGTGTATAATACTTTCTTTCTCACACCTTCTGGAAGTACCACACTGCTATTTATGTTGTGTGTCCCAATTCACAACAAGAAACAACCCAACTTCCTACCCTACAAGTACATGGCTGGTGGGCATTGACACAAATCAGGTAGGAAGGCAGTGATTTGAGAATTCCAGCTCTGAGCTTGGTAGACCGTGTCTGCCACTCAGTAGGAACTCAGCAAATGTCCCCGAATGAATGAAAGAACCTGGCAACCCCTGTTGAAACTGATCTGCACATATCTTGGAGTCTTCTTGCTGATGGTAATCTCACCATTAGGCTATTAATGTTCTAAAAACATCCAAATATAATTCAGAGTCAAGTAGTACTAAACCATTAGGAGCTTAGGCTTAGATTATACAAATACAAGGGAAAGGCAAAATATACATATTTTTAAATGACATACAAAGTTAGAAATTTTGTGGGAAAAAAATAATAAAATATATCTAAAGTCCCAAGTGGAGAAAACCGTACCTCTTCATTTAGGGACATAGAAGAAGACTGAGGGAAATGGAGAAAAGTTTTCTGAATGCGATGGCTCAAAACTATAAAGAGCAGAGTCACCCATCCCAATTTATTCTATTCATTAAATTAAATTTTAGTCACCACCCCAATAACTGTTTTTGAAATAGACAAAATCATGTTTATCTGGATGCACAAAACATGTGAGCAGAGATAGAAGAATTTTAAATCACAGTAAAGGGGAAAGCTGGAGGGAGAGGAAGATCTTTTCCTATCAAAATTTTAATATATTATACAGATACAATTAATTAAACCATAAACATATGGAAAATTTTTAAAAATATTTTTGTAAGGATATACATAAGCACTCAGTGAGTGCAGCAGCCTCCACTGATTAAGAGCCCATCTTTATTCTTTGGCAGACACCCCACTGTTAGAATATTCTGTCCTCTGTAAATCCTATGAAAATCTTTGTGTACATAAACTCATAAATGTAAAGGAAATGAAAAAAAAATCCTGAAAACACACAACCTCTCAAGATTCAAACAGGAAGATGTAGAGCTCAACAGAACAACAGTGAGCAGTGAGGTGGAGGCAGTAACAAAACAGCTTCCAACAACACGAAGCCCTGGGCCAGGTGGACTCACAGCAGATTTTACTAGGCCTACAAAGAATATCTGGTCATCACAATGAAAAAATTATTCCATAACATCAAGAAGGAGGTAATCCTCCCCAGCTCATTCTACAAAGCCAGCATCACCTTGATACTAAACTCAGGAAAGGACATAACCAAAAAGAGAAAATTACAGACCAACATGAATATAGATGTAAAAATCATTAATAAAAAACTAGCGAACCAAATTCAACAGCATATCAAAATAAATAAATGAATAAATAAATAATCAAACCACCATGACCATGTGGGGTTCATCCCAGGGATGCAGGGATGATTCAACATGTATGAATAAATAAATGTGATTCATCACATGAATAGCAGTGAACATAAAGACCATGTGATCATCTCAGCAGATGGAGAAAAAGCATTCACCAAATTTCAGCACCCTTTCATAATACAAACCTTCGACAAACCAGGCATAGAAGGAATGTATCTCAAAATTATTAAAGTCATGTTTGTCAGACCCACAGCCCACATCATACTTAATGGGGAGAAGTCAAAAGCATTCCCACTAGGACTCTGAGTAAGTCAAGGCTGTCCGTCATCACCACTGCTATGCAACATGGTGCTGAAAGTTCTACCCAGAGCAATTAGGAAAGAGAAAGAGAAAGAGATGAAACGTATCTAAATTGGGGAAAAGAAAGTCAACCTATCACTTCTTGCTGATGATATTATATCATATTTAGAAAACTCAAAGATTCCACCAAGAGACTCCTAGAACTGAAGAAAATTCAGCAAAGTCTCAGGTTACAAAATCAATGTACACAAATCAGTAACAACATTTCTATACACCAATATCAATCAAGCTGAGAGCTAAATCAATGACTCAATATCATTCACAATATTGACACAGAAAATAAAATACCTAGGAATCTACTTAACTGAGGAGGTGAAAGATCCCTACAAAGAGAACTATGCAACACCAAGGGGAGAAATTAGAGAGAACACAAAAAAATGGAAAAAAAAAATCATGCTCATGGATTGGTAAATTCAACATTTTAAAATGTCCATACTATCAAAAGTGATTTACAGATTAAATGGAATATCCATCAAAATACCAATCTTTATATTAACCTGGATGGAAGTGGAACCCGTTACTCTTAATAAAGCATCACAAGAATGGAGGGGCACCAATCCTATGTCCTCAGTTCTCATATGAGGACAATGAATGACTTAGTACATGATGGGTGGTGGGGGAAGAGGAGAGCAGAGAGAGGGAAGGAGGGAAGGAAGGTGTGACACACCTTTAGGGGGCAAGACACAATTGTCAGAGGGACTTTACCTAACATATGCAATCAGCGTAACCTGGTTTCTTCAATGAAAACCCAACAACAAAAAAATACCAATCTCATATTTTACAAGCCTAAAAAAAATAATTCTATGCTTTTTATGGAACCCAAAAGGAGCCTGAATAGCCAAAGAAATCTTAGACAAAAACATTATCAGACTTCAAACTACAGGGATACAGTAACCAAAGCATCATGGACGGAGACATAGACCAATGGAACAGAACAGAGAACCCAGCTATAAAGCCTTTCAGATATGGCCAATTGATCTTTGAAAAGGCAGACAACAACCACCGGGGAAAGAAGCCCCGTTCAGCAAGTGGTGCCGGGGAGTTAAACAGCCACATGCAGAAGAATGAAACAGGATGCATTCATCTTACCACTCACAGAAATTAATCAAAGATGGACTAAAAACTTAAATGCAAAGCATGAAACTCTAAGAACTCCAGAAGAAAATGTACAAACAACTCTTCTAAATATCAGCCTAGGCAAAGAATTTTTGACTAACACCTCAATGGTCATTACAGCAACATCAAAAATAAACGTATCTTGATTAAATTAAAAGGCTTCTGCATGGCTAAGGAGATATTGATAAAGCAAATAGACTACAGAATGGATGAAAATATTCACAATCTGTGGATCCAATAAGTGGATAATAAGGATCTACAAAAAACTCAAGCAAATGAGCAAGGAAAAAAAAAAACATTAAAAAGTAGGCAAAAGACATGAACAGATTTTCAAAAGAAGATAGACATGTAGGCAATAAGCATATGAAAAATGCTGAACACCACTCATCACCGGAGAAATGCAGATCAAAATCACAATGAGATACACCTCACTCCTGTTAGAATGTCCCCAAACAATAGACCCGGGCATAGATAGAGAAAGGAACACTTCGATGCTATTGGTGAGACTGCAAATTAATAGCAACCTCTATGGGAAATAGTATGGAGATTCTTCAAAGATCTCAAAGTAGACCTATCTTTTGATCCAGTAATCCCACCAGTGGGCATTTACTCAAAGAAAAAGAAGTCATTTTATCAAAAAGAAACCCACACTTGAATGTATATTACACCATAATTCACAATTGCAAAGACGTAGGATCAACCCAAGTGCCCATCAATTCATGCGTGGATTAACAACATGTGACTTATGTATACTATGGAGCATGACTCAGCCATACAGAAGGATGAATTAATGCCTTTTACAGCAATTTGCATGGAACTGTAGACTATTATCCTAAGTTGAGTATCTAAAGAATGAGAAAACAAACACCACCTGTACTTGCTCTTAGAGTGGGACTAATCAACGAACACACATGTGGACAGAGGAAGTAAAAACTCCGTGGAAATCAGGAGGGGTGGTGGGGTGGGGAAGGGATCATGACAACCCACCTATCAGGTACTGTGAACACTTTCTAGGTGATTGGACTCTTATAGCCCTCACTCAAGCATTACAAAAGCAATCCATGTAGGGTGGCACCTGTGACTTAAAGGAGTAGGGTGCCAGCCCCATATGCCGGAGGTGGAGGGTTCAAACCCAGCCCCACCCAAAAACTGCAAAAAAAAGAGCAATCCATGTAACCAAAAACATTTCCACTCCCGTAACATGTATATTTTCTTGAGAGAGTCTCTCACTCTGTTTCCCTGGGTAGAGCACCACGCGTCATAGCTCACAGCAACCTCAAACTCAGGCTGAAGCAATCCTCTTCTTTCAGCTTCCCAAGTAGCTCGGACTACAGGCACTTGCCATATGCCCGGCTCTTTTTAGAGATGGGATCTCACTTTAGCTCAGGCTGGTCTTGAACTCCTGAGCTCCTTGGCCTCCCAGAGTGCTAGGATTACAGGCATGAGACATCACACCCAATCCACTCCTATAATATTTTGAAATAAAAAAAAGAATGCAAAAAAATGTTCTATCACTTGCAACTCTAGAAAGTCTGCACAATTAGTTCCATTTTTCAGATGAGGAACATGAGGTTAGAAAGGTACAAAAACCTTGCCCAAGTTTATAGAAGTAATAAGGAGTGTAACCAGATTATCTAACTTTAGAGTCCAAACAGTTATCTAACAACTGTTACACAGCCCCCATTACAAGTTGCTAAATGATCTGGAACATATTTTTATAATACCTCTATTAAGGTATAATTCACATAGCATAAAATTTGTGTTTTCAAGCATGCACCTCAGTATCTCAGCAGTGTTTAGAATAGTAACTGAATCGTGCAGCTCTTAGCACAATGTAATTCCAGAGTATCCCGTCACCCGAATGGAACCTTGTGTACACTGGCATCACTCATCCTCACCGCCTCCCCCCAGGCCCCAGTGAACACTTCCTTACTTCCCATTTCCATGAATCTGCCTGGCTTGGACATTTCATATAAATGGAATCACAAAATACTGTAGCATGTGACACTATCGCATTTTTATACAGTTGAATAATATTCCATTCTGTAATAATGGTATTTTATTCATCTCCTCACTAGTCAATGAGGACTCAGGTTGTTACCACTTTTTAGGTATCACAGATAGTTCTGCTACAAATATTTATGTAAAATTTTCCGTGTGGACGTATTTCTCCTAGGTATATATCTAGGAATGGAATTGCTGGGTCGTGCGGCAAATCTACGTTTAACTTTTGAGCAACTGCAAAGCTGCTGTTGTTCAAAGTGGCTGCAGCATTTCATATTCCTATCTGCAGCGTATGAGGGTTGAATTTCTTCTTATCCTTACCAACAACTGTCCTTTTTAATTGTAGCCATCTTACTGATTGTGAAGTGGTTATCTCACTTTCATGTGCGTTTTCCCAACAAGAAATGATGTTGAACATTTTCTCATGTGTTTAGTGACTATTTTGATATCTTCTTTGAATAAATGTCTTCTCAAATTCCTTGTCCATTTTAAAATTATGTTTCTATTTTTATTGTTGAGTTGTAAGAATTTTGGATGTAAGTCTATCAGATATATCATTTATAATATTTTTTCCCATTCTCCAGATTGTCTTTTCAACTTCTTGGTGCACAAAATGTTTTAATATTTTTAAAATTCAAATTACGTATTTTTCTTTTTGTTGCTTGTGCTTTTGATATCATAGCTAGGAAATCACTGCCCAACTCATGGATACAAACATTTACTCCAACATTTTCTTCTAAGGGTCTTATGGTTTTAGCTCAGATTTGAGTCTGTGATTTGAATTAATTTTTGTATACCTGTATGGTGTGAGGATGGACCCAACTTCCTTCCTTTGTTCTGGGAAATTTACATTTTTATGTTTATTCATTTAAACTTTTTAAAAGTATACTAAGGTGATTAGGGAATTAAGTAACCAAGGCACAGAGAAGTTACGTCACTTACATGAGGCATTACACTATGGTAGAGCTAACCGAGCCATTTTCCTTGAGAATCTATTCTCTAAAATATTTTTCCTTAAAACGAAATTGACATCTCAAAAAAGTAAGGACAGCTGAGGCTGTTTCAAAGATATTCGAACAACTGGACCAACCATTTGTGCAAGAGATAACAGATCTTACTCAGTTTCCATCACAATAAGTTTATCAAATACTGAACGATTAAATGACAAATATAGAATATTAATATTCTTGGGATAGAGAATAACCTTCTAAGCATGGTACAAAAATGGAAAAAATTCTAAAGAAAAGTTGCTGTATTTCGCAACATACATTTTTTAGACCCGTAGACCAAAACGTGGTAAAATAGAATTAATTTGTTTTCAGACTTGCAGTGATGGCCGAGAGCTTGGATTAGGGGAACCTTTCTAAGCATAGTAATGTATCAATTAATGGTGGAAACATGTGCTGAGAAATGTTGTGTAAACAGCCTGGAGGGCGTGTACACAAACACAGGCTGCACGGGCCAGCCAACGGCTCCAGGGCCACTGTCCAGCATGCTTCTGTACTGAACACAGCAGGCAATGGTGGCACAGTGGCAGTTGTCTGTGCGTCTAAACATGTCTAAACGCAGGAAACTAAAGACCTGGTATACAAGTCAGTGTGGGGCACTTACCAGGAATGGAGCCCGCAGGACTGGACGCCGCTCTGCATGAGTGAGTGGTGAGTGGAGGTGAAGGCCTCGGGCCTTCCTGCACACTCACTACTGCAGATGTACAAACACTGTACTCTTACGCTACAACAAATTTATAAGAAAATGTTTTTCTTCCTTCAATCATAAATTAACCTCAGCTTACTGTAACTTTTACAGTTTATAAACTTTTTCATTTCTTAAACTTTTTGACTCTTTTACAATAGTCATTAGCTTAAAACAAAAACATATTTTACAGCTATGAAAAAATATTTGCTTTCTTTAAATCCTTATTCCATAACGTTTTTTCTATTACATTTTTTTTTTTCTCATTTAAAACTCTTTTGAAGAAACCTCAGACACAAGCACACACATTGGCCTCAGCCAATCCCTGGCACTGTCTTCCCCCTCCACATCCTGTCCCCCTGGACGGTCTTCAGGGCAGTGACAGGCACGGAGCTGTCTCTCCTCTCCCGTCACAAGGCCTTCTGCTGGAAGACCTGAAGGACCTAGCAGAGGCTGCTTTACAGCCAACTTCTTTTTTTTTTTTTGATAAGTGGAAGGATTACAGGCTGAAATAAGAATATAACATATAAAATACGGTAAATAAATAAGCTCGTATCATAGTCATTTATTATTATATGGTGTCCCCAGAGTTGCCCCTAAAGCCACTATGCACAGGGAAAATGGAAACTGCAGTTAAATGGGCCTTTAGAAAATGTTCATTATAAAATTTTACACAAAGGTGGCCAACACATAGAGAACACGTTGTAAAATTCTGTAACGAATATTTTGTAAATAAAAGTACATTTACCTATAATTCCCCACTTTCCCTATATATGGAGACCTCAGAGGCCCCTTTGGGGTATCTGTCTTCTCAAGCATTACATGCTATATGTGAGTACATGTGCTCGGCTCCCGCAAGCAGGTGGTGCAGCAGGTTTATTACATTGGCGTCACCACAAACAAGTTGGGGCTGCAGTATGCTGTGACCTTAGGATGGCTATGTCACCCAGCCATGGGAACTTTGCTGCTCCATTACTATCTGACAGAATCACTGTTGTATGTGGCCCACGTCTGACCCAAATGTCCCTGTGCATTTCATTACATTATGAATTGTGATTTGGCACCCGTAGCACAGTGGTTATGGTGCTGGCCACATGCACCCAGGTTGGTGGGTTTGAACACAGCCTGGGCCAGCGAAGCAACAACGAAAACTGCAGCAAAAAAATAGCCAGGTGCTGTGGCAGGCGCCTGTAGTCCCAGCTACTTGGGAAGCTGAGGAAAGAGAATCGCTTAAGCCCAGGAGTTGGAGGTTGCTGTGAGCTGTGATGCTATAGCACTCTACTGAGGGCAACATAGTGAGACTCTATCTCAAAAAAAAGAAAGAAAAGATAACATGAATTGTATGCATGTATACACACATACATATACACACACACACAAACACACACACACACATAAATGCACATTCCCAGCAGGTGGTCTCTTTGCTGCCCCCAGACGTAACCTGGCACTTGCCACTCCACTGTCCAGAACGCTCTCCACAGACACCTGCACACTCCTCGCTTCTCTGTGCTCTGCTGGGTGTTATGTGACATCCCATCTTTGTGTCCTCCTCCTCAGGGAACAGTAGTGTGCTAACATTTGGTCTTGTTCTGCAAATGCAGGGTCTAGAACAGCCCTTGAACTAGGGGTGCTCAGGGAGTCCTATGGAAGGGCAAGGGCACAGGTCTGAGCCAGGCCTGCCGGGAGACGCGGAGGGCGCTCCATGGGCAGCGAGGCGGTGACTTCATGCCTAAGGACCAGAGGGAAGGTAGGCACATCAGCGGAGGACAGCGTGGAGGGTGACAGCTGACCCAGGAACACTGAGGCCATCACCCACGGGAGAAGGCTGAGGAAAAGGAAGGACCCTAAATCATCAGAGAAACCTTGAAATAGCTGAGATTTCCCCAAACTGAAAAAAATAACTTTTCATCTGCTGGGTAGAAAGGAGCTTCAAAACAGAAAGAAGAAGAAAGAAGCTGAGACAAGTGGAAAATTAACACTTTTCCCTGGAGAAGTACTGGCCCCAGTAGTGTTTTTTAAAGGCTGTTTGTATTTGCCATTCTCCCTCCGTCAGGTACAGGCCTTCCTCCTTCAAGCCACCAAATGCACCTGAGGTCCAAGTATTGCCCTCAGCTGTCCCCCACAGTCCTGTCCTTCTCCCACCCCAAAGCACCCTGCACTACAATTTCTATAGTTTCTCAACTCAGGGGAAACTCCTCCTTCCCTCAGAGCTGTTTATTTCAGCCTGAAGTCCAGTGGGAGCAGAAGGAATTCAGTTCCTTGCATTGGTGATGATGCAGTCCAGATGCCTCCAGCTGCATGGGAGGGAGCCTGACCACATAGGCTTGGACAGCAAAGGCACTGAACAGGCCATCTCACTGGACTGCAGCTTCAGAAGAGGCTTCCAGAGGGCCACAGCAGGCACACCCCTTTCCTACTTTGATTTCTTAATCTACCATCCTCTCTGCACTGGTTTTATCTGGGAAATGACACATAAATAGTTACCACAGACCAGGTGTCAGTGCCAGGCATTGTAGGGTCAAGAATTAAATAAGATGAACCTCTTTTGCAGAGGCTCCTATGAAGAAGAAGAAGACCTGCTCCAGAAATTTCTTAGAAGATCTATTCTTATATTTCATTGCCCCAAACCTGGCTGCCTATCCTTAAACCAAAGGTAATGGGCTGCCTTGGATGAGTCCAGACTCGGGCTCGTACTCAGGTGTGTCTGACGTGTAGCCTGCGGGCCACAAGTGGATTGTTTGAGGCCTGCTTTGCTCATCCGTGGTGTCATACATCATGGAAAGTATGCATGGATCTTTTCTTGGATCATCAGCTTTTGTTAGAATTTACATATTTCATGTGTGGCAGAAAAAATAAGTTTGGACACCCCTGAATGGATTAGGATTGACCTGCTTAAGGGGGTGATCTTGTTTGTGGTCCCCCTCAAATGCAAGACTGCAGGAGAACGCTGCTATCCTGGAGCCTATCCGTGTCAGGGGGGCCGCCAGAACAATGTACACAAACCAGGGAGCTCACCACAATAAAACATTCCTCTGGCGCAGTTCTGGGGTCTGCCGCGGTCCCTCTGAGGCTTCTAGGGGAGCACCCTCCTCTCCTCACCCAGCGTCTCGGGCGTAACTCCAGTCTCTGTCCCCGTCCTCCCCTGGACATATCCCCTCCTTTGTGTTTGCATCCACATTTCCCGTTTTTACAGACACCAGCCACAGGAGTAGGGGCCCAGCCTCCTGTAAAACCTTATGGTAACAACTAGTGACATCTGAAAGGATGCCATTCCCAAACACGGCCACAAAGTGAGGTGCTGGGGGTTAGAAACTCAACATATAAATCCGTCATGTGGGGCTGCAATTCCATCCTCAACACTGAGGCATGGAGAATTCAAATGGAGCGGCAACAAACAGCCTCTTGCTGTATTAACCTTCCCATTTTACAAATTCCTTAAATGCAATTTCATAATGTTATGGCTGCAAACTTTCCTTTCCTTTCCTCCATGAGAGCAAAACAAAGGACAAACAAGCCTGCATCTTTGTTCTTAAAATAAAGGGCAGCCGGTCAAAGCGGCCATGGGGAACCTGGGAAATGGCCTCAGGGACAGACTGAGGCCAGCACAGCGGCTCTGGGGGGCAGCGTGGAGCTGCGCCGCCTCCTAGAGGTAGCACAGAGCCACTGCAGGGACGAGAAAAAGATTTTACTTGAGCTAGTAGCTGTTAGGACAAGATCTGTGGTCTTGGTGGCAGAGGTGAGGGCGGAAAGTAACCGAGTTTGATGGGAATACCCAGGGAGACATGAAGACCCTGTGAGGGGAAGGAGAGGGGCTTTAGTGTGTCAAGCCCAACATCCTGGCCCTGGCAATGAGTGGCCTGAGGCTGCTGTGTGATGCAGCAACATGACATATTATGGACACTGGAGACTCAGACCAGGGTAGGGAGGAAGGAGGGCGTTAAAAAGTCACCTCCTGGGCACAATGTGCACTATTGTATAGTGGTGAAGTCCAGCCGTCAGCACTATACAATTCATCATGTAAACAAAACCCTCCTGTGCCTTATATCAGTGAATTTTAAAAAGGTTGAGTCACACTGTGGAGATCAGCCCAGAAATAGCCAGGACCCCGAGGACCCCGAGATTGAAAGCTGAGTGAGCTGGTGCATGCACACATGTGCCCGTGTGTGTGCACAGAGATCTGATGACATGACGACCCACAGACCTGCCGGCTGGAGTGCCAGAGATGGGGCTGCAGGACCTCAGCAGGACTGGAGCCCATGGGCTGGCACTGGGAGCCAGGGGTTCATTAGATTCCAAGAGCAACTGACTCTCCGGGGAAGCGCCTGCCCCTGATTGATAAGCGATGCTCTTTTCAGCTGCGTGCAGGGATCAGAAAGAACCTATGTGGAGCAGCAGACAAAAGGAGAGCTGCTTGTTGTCCTGAGCTGCAGATCCAGGCTGCTGTCGGTGCACCCAGAAACACGCACTCCCCATTAGCCAGTGCAGAAAGCCGGGGGGCTGGGTGCAACTTGGGCACCTGGACAAACAGGTCCAATGGATGTCGGATTCCTGCTTCCTTAGCATAAAATGCCCCATTTCCCAGACATCAAACGGTCCCTGCTGTGGGGGAAGAGGCCCATCCTAAGGTGTGGTGTGGCTTCTCCAGCCCTGGAGACTAAATTCGATGGTGAGCAGCGCCTGCTCCCTGCCTTTTCTGCCAAGGCTCTAGGCATCATCTAATGCTCAATCCCTATCCCTGGGACAGCTTTTGGTAATAGATAAACTTGAATTGAGAAGACAGTGTGGACTCAAGGGCAGGAACACCACCCTAGCTGGAAGGATCTGCACAGATTACCATGTGCGGGTTGCTGCAGTCCCTGACGGCCCCGTGTTTGCACGTTTCTGTCTGCAGCTCCTCATGACCGTGTGTGCTGAGGAGTTTCTGTTAGAATGCTTTGTTGGGGGTGGGGGTGGGGGGTTGAAAGCAGTGAGAATGCTTCCCAGACAGGAGACTCAGCCCCAGTGGGGTCCTAGTGTCCCTCTGTGAGCCCCACCAGCAGGTTCTGTCAGGAGAACTCGGGCCTTTAAAACATGTTTCAAACCCAGCACTAACAATCCTGGGAGTCCAGTTTCCCCGGCCAAGTAGCTTAGCCTCCCGACAACATGGGGTTGGAGAGCAAATTCTCTCCTATTGAATTTAGAAATACACATTTGCAGCCCATTTTTTAATGACTTCTAGAATAGGAAGTATACTTACTATGTTGATTTAAAGCAGTGGAATTTCCTTTGTATCTAAATTTTCCTTTCATTTTAAAATTCCCCCACTTCACTGAATATTTCTAAAATACCAGGGTTAGGGAGCAAATACTGGCTACCAGGGCTTCCCAACGCACCCCTCCAGGGCCGGGCTCCGGATCAACACTGCATGAGGTTGAGGATACCGCCCTGCGGGTCTTGGAAGTCCTGATTCTTCCTTCTTCCTATCCTGCGGCCTTCTGAGTTTCTTTCTAAGAACTTTCTGGAAATGCTCCTGTTCACAGCATCGATATGTTTTCTCAACAGAATCCTGTACTATCCATACGTGTTGGAGCCCAGGCAGAGGCCTTCACACTTCCCAGTATCTCACGTGAGTTCTAAGACAACCCTGTGAAGGTGCCATAGCTGTTTCTATTTTACAGGCCCAGAGAGATGAAGCAATTTATTCAAAGTCACATAATTTAGAAGCAGTGGATTTGGAAAAAGAGCCCAGGGTACGATCCCAGAGCTTCTCCATCACCCCCTGGAGTCCTCATTCCCCTCCACCCCTCCTCACCCATCTCCTGTTGTCCGTGATCCCCTTCCCCAACTCTGAAGCAGAAATAGAAGATTCCTTTCATTTTCCCCCAACAGAATTTTCTTTTGGCTGTTACTCCTTAAAAGTCATCAAAATAGGCCTGGCACCTGTAACACAGTGGTTATGGCACCGGCCACATGCACTGAGGCTGGCGGGGTTGAGCCCAGCCCAGGCCAACCGCCACCGCCCCCCACCCCCCAAAAATAGCCAGGCATTGTGGTGGGTACCTGTAGTCCCAGCTACTCAGGAGGCTGAGGCAAGAGAATCACTTAAGCCTAGGAGTTTGAGGTTGCTGTGAGCTGAGATGCCACAGCACTCTACTGATGGTAACAAAGTGAGACACTGTCTCAAAAAAAAAAAAGTCATGAAAATAGTGGTTGCCCCTTCCAAGTAGACTTCTTATCATTTTTGCGTAATAAAGCTCAGCAATATGGAGAAACCCTTCCGTGTGTAAATGAGCATTGTCATCCGTTTGCAGGAAAGGGGAGAGTCTTTGCCCCTTTTCTCTGCAATGTTTTCCCAGGGATTGGCTGGGTGTGGGGCTGGTTGCTGTCACTGTGTTCCTGAACAGGTGACTCCAGTTCATCCTGTGCTATGCTCTGTGTGAGAGAGACTGAGTACACGTGATTGTTAGGACCATGTTAAGACATTAAAGTAAAGGACAGCCAGCAGACGATGGCTCTTTCTCTTCTTGACGCTGCCTCGAAAGCATGTGGGTTTGATGGACACGTTGTTCGTGCACGTATGTGTGTCTACATTTCCATGTATCCTTTCTATTTTATCTAGAAAGAAAAAGAAAATCGTGCCTGATGTAAGCCTGTAAACACTAGATAAGGCAGAGCCTGAGAGCTCCCTTGCCGTGTGCCCGGCACAGTTGGTTACATGTGCACAGACCGGGGACTGCCGGGTGGAGTGTGGAGGGCAGCTCTGAGCAGAAGCCCCCATGGAGACCAAGCCAACACCCCCCGCTCCGGGGCCCTCCTGTTTTCTCTGTAAAACTGCTTCCCTCCAAGCGGCGGGGTTTCTTCTGCCGTGGGCACAACTGCAGGCGTCTGGCCTCGCACACTCAGGAGTCTGCTCGCACCGAAGCACGAAGGGCAGCAGAGCGGCCCCGCATTGAGGTCATTTGAGCAACAGACACTTTCACTATATACCAGGCATCCTCAAACTTTTTAAACAGGGGGCCAATTCACTGTCCCTCAGACCATTGGAGGGCCGGACTATAGTTTTTTTAAAAAAACTGTGAACAAATTCCTATGCACACTGCACATATCTTATTTTGAAGTAAAAAACAAAATGAGAACAAAAACAATTCACACCGCCTGCATGTGGCCTGCGGGCCGCAGTTTGAGGACATCTGCTATATACACTCCGTCCTCACACTTCTATGCCTCTTCCTTATTTTTTAGTTTGTAGTAAAATAGTCCGATTTTAGTGGAATAGTACAATTTTGAAGAATTTAAAGAACCAGAAGCTTGAAGCTGAAACGGTTTGTAAAACCAGCCATGGATTATTAAGAACTGCTAAAATCAACTTATTAAAGACATCTCTCCCCCAATAGTTTGCAGTGGTTTGGGAATCTAGGAATCATTTCTCCTGGAAGTATGTTCCTTTTAAATGTTTCCCTCCTGACCTCCTTCAAGCACTCACAGTGTTCAGAGAGCTGCTTCCCACCTTGGATCTTTCAGTTTCTTGTGTCTGCTCTCTCTGCTTCCTCTCCCTGGAACACCTATTCCTCACCTAACAATCCCACTTGGTATTGTTTAAGACCAACATCAGATGCTACAGATTTTACTTTATAGTTTATTAGTTGGCTCGGACAGCTATAGCAAATTACCATAAACTGGTGGCTAATCAGCAACAGACATTTATTTTTCATAGATCTGGGCCTAAAAGTCCAAACTCAAGGTACCAGCACAGTGAGGTTCTGGTGAGGGCCTTCTCCCTGACTGTAGACTGCAACCACCTTCCCATGCATCCTCACAGCTTGGGAAGAGGGTGTGAATGCTCTCTGGAGGTTCCTTTCATAACGGGACTAGTGTCATCTCTGAGGGCGCCATGCTTGGTGATCAAGTGTGATCTTGATGCTTGGTTAATCACCTTCCAAAGGCCCCAGCTCCGAACACCATCACCCTGGGAGCTAGGATTTCAACCTGTGAACTTTGAGGGGTACAGACCTTCCATCCCCCGCACACGGTCACTGATGCTACCAGTTGAGGCAGACGGCCCTCATCTGCACTCTGTGTGCTGCGCTCTGTCCCACCACATGTATCTCTACACAGAAGTTGCACACATGTGCCCACTAGTGCCCAGAGAAAGAGCTCCCATGGGGCAGGGGCCAGGTCATCTCAGCTCTGCCCCCAGGCCCCACTGCTAGCACCTGGTGCCAAGGTATGCAGAGAGGGGCTGTGGGAAGGTCCTTGATTTCTGCATTTCAGAATGCTACACATTCTTGATGACTTTTTTCCATGCACTTTTCTTACCCACAGAGGTGAAAGTTCCCCCTCCTCTGGAAATCAGATACAGTGAGTGGGACTCCTCACTTTGGGTCATAATTAGTAGCCTCTGTCTTCTTCCTTCTTATCATCCTTTCCAAAAAATAAGCGCTTTCATTCACAAGGGTAAGATCCACGCTTGATTGCATTTACCACCTTGATAGGCCTTGTATATGTCAGGTCCCAGGTAAGTATTTGTGGAATAGAAAAATGTCTTATAAATTTAAAATGTATGGCCTAAAAAAATGGCTCGCACCTGGAACCCTAGCATTTTGGGAGGCTGAAAAGGGAAGATCACTGGAGGCCAGGAGTTTGAGACTAGCCTGGGCAACATAGCAAGATCCTATCTCTCAAAAAAAAAAAAAAAAAATTCAGAAGTTAGCCAGCCCTGGCTGTGGAGCCTCTAGTCTCAGCTATTAGGGACGCTAAGGCAGAAGGATCTTTTGAGCCCAAGAGTTCAAGGCTGGAGTGAGCTGTGATCACACCTCTATACTTTACCATGGGTAACAGAGCAAAATCCTATCTTAAAATGAAATAAAATAAAATAAATTAAATTAAAACAACTGCAAAATATATTTCTTTTGTTGGGGAAGGACAAACCCACTTTAGTCAACGCTGGTCCTCAGCATTTAGATTTCCTTACTATTGTATTAAATATTACCATTTTAGCTTTGGATTTAAATGATACCACCATTTGCCATCAGATTTTTTGCAAATTGGTTCCTCAAAAGCATGTATTTTGAAGCCAAAAGTTGTGTACTGAATATGTGCAAAACATATAATCTATTTTTCAGTAACATAGTTTAGCAAATAAATACTTTAATATTTTTATTGTTCTGTTGGAAATAATTACCTGTTAGTAATAAAGTGTTAGTGAATTATGATGCATAATAGTCTGTGTAGCTAGCCTTTAAATACCACACACACAGAAACACAAACCCACACATACAAACATCTACACCTCACTTAAATTCACCGTTAAATCCACTCCTCCAAATGAATGATATAGTGAAAGTCTGCCCAGACCATTACTAGCATAATTAAAATTAAGCACAGAGGAAGTCTTCACAATGCCTCATCATTAGGAAGAAATCACAGTATTTCCAACCGAAAATTACATAAATGGATATGAGCCATTCATTGTAAACTAGACACACTGCCATTTGTTAATACGCAGGATTCAATTCAGTAAGAGTTGGTTCACTTTATGTCCTTAGGAGGAAAAACATTTTCTTGTAAGGGACATTTTCTTATAACCTGGACCAGCACTGTAGAGACCTAAGCCTGGTGCTATGCGTTTCTGTCTCAGAGTTGTTTCCTTTTCGTAATAAGGTTTCTAATGATTTGCTTTTACCAGACCCTTCAAAGGACATCTATAGACAAGCCAGCTTCCAATTAATAAAATGCTTAAAGAATGCAAAGATGCTTTTGTAAAGAACACATTTGAGACCATGTATTGGCTTTTCAAAACCCAGCAAACTCAATAGGGCATAAATGTGGGTGCTAAAGGCAGAGTCCTGCTCATCTGCTGGGGTCCCCAGAGCCAAGGGCTGTGAGAATGGTGAGGAGAAAACAATGCGGCTCCATGCTCTAGGCACAAAGGCCCTGGGCACACTGTTGACAGATGGCTGGACTTTTACCATGGACTTGTACTCTTCGACCATGTTTCTGGAAGAGCGAAACTTGAAAAGCCAGCCATGGCAAACCACTGGTCTTGTTTTGCTTTGTCCCCTCACCCCCCAACACGTGTGCATGGAGACAGTGGCAAAATCTAAGCCCCCAAAGACTTAGGTAAAACGAAGCAAATGCAAGCATTTCTTCTTCCTTACTTTTAACCGTGAGGTACATGGACTTGCTGACGTCTGCGCCCACATCGTTGCTGACCTTGCAGAGATAGTAGCCACTGTCTTCTTCCACCACGTGCTTGATCAGTAGCGACCCATTGCTGAGCACCTGGATCCGGCCATTCAGGGCAATTGGCTGGAACTGGGGGACCCCAGCACCTGGGACAGAGCAAAGGAGGAGAGGAATGGTGAAGCAAATGTGAATAAAAATGGAGAAGTGACGAGCTCAAGTTCAGCAGACTGATGAAGAGAAGCAAGGGGTGCTTAACACACATCACACAGGGCAGTCAGGACATGGCAGGCTCTCTTTCTTTCCTCCAACCCTGACATTCTTATTTAGGGAAAGACACATTTATTTATAATAACAGTATCTCAAACTGTGAGATAAAAAGTAGGAGAGCTTACAGTTTCTACATAAAAAGCCAAATTTGATAAGTGTTAAGTAGCTGATAAATTATTCAAAGGAATCAAGTAGAACATCCACAAAAGCAGACATCTTTCTTGGTATGAAACAGACTCCTTGCATCCCAGGCACTCGGCGTGAATGTAAACAAGGAGTCTCCGGGGACACGGCACTGCACACATCTGAAGCTACAAAGAGAAGGGCAGTGTGACGATTTCTCTTCTAAGTGTGCTCACATTCCAGTCAAGGTAGGGACAGATGTTTTTCAAAAGAAGATGTACAAACTGTCTAACAAACATATGAAAAAATGTTCAAGAACACTAAAGGGTGGTTTCAATAATGCATATTGAAACCTACAATGAGACATCACCTTACCCCCTGTCAGAATGGCAGTTAAAAAGCAAAAAAACAATAACTGGTGGCACAGATGTGGTAAAAGGGAAACACTTGCACTGATGGTGGGAATGTGACTTAGTACAATCTCTATAGAAAAGAGTATGGAGATTTCTCAAAGAGCTAAAAGTAAACCTGCCATTTGATCCAGCAGTCCCACTACCGGGTATCTAGCCAAAGGAAAAGAAGTCATTATATCAAAAGACCTAAGAACTTATATGTGTACCACAATGTAATTCACAACTGCAAAGATACACGCTCAGTCTAAGTGCCTATCAACTCATGAGTGGTTAAAGAAAATGTGTCTCATGCATATATACAGTGGAGTACTACTCAGCCATAAAAAGATGAAATAATGCTTTTGTAGACATTTCAGTGGATGAAATATTATATCCATTATTTCAGTGGATGGAACTGAAGGCCATTATCCATTTCAACAGACAGAATTGGAGGCCACTAAGTGAAGTATCCCAGGAACGGAAAGACAAATACTGCATGTTCCAGCTTATAAGTGGGACCTAGACAATAGGTATACATGGCCATATACAGTGACATCGTGGACAATGGATACTTGGAAGTGGGGAGGGCGGGAAGAGAGTGAAGAATGTGAAATTCCTTATCGGGTACAATGTACACTATTTGGGTGACAGGGGTACTAAAAGACCTGATTTAATCACTGTATAATTCATCCATGTAACAAAAAAATCAGGTGTACCCCCTAAATCTATTAAGATAAAAAATAAAATAAAAACACATGTTAACCAGTAAAAAAGGAAAGAACAACACAATAGGTAGACTTCTAGCTGGATTGATCAGGAAGGAAAGAGAGAAGGTATGAATCATGAGTATCAATTACACAAGAGGCTATTACAGCCCTTAGCTGAATTTTTCAAGGATAATAGAAAAATATTAAGAATAATTTTGTGCCAATAAATTTGATGCCTTGGATTAAATAGATAAATGTATTGGAAAAAAACAAAGGATACTCAAGAAAAAAATAGATAACCTCAATAGGTATCTTATATAAGGTTATAAATAACCTTATATTTACTAAATACATCAAATTTGTGATTGAAAACCTCCCACAAAGAGTATTCAAAGTTCAAAAAGCTTCACTAATAAATTCTGTCCAACATTTAAGAAATAATATAAATTTACACAAACCCTTTCAGAAATTATAAGAAAATGAAAACTTTATGACTAATTTTATGAGGTTAGCATCATCCTTATCCAAAAATCAGACCAAGACCTTATAGAACAGAGAACTACAGACCAATATCTAGAGACCAATGAACATAGATGTAAAAATCCTTAATTAAGAATTATCAAATTAGGTTTATCAAGATATAAAAAAAGTAATATATTATGACCAAATGAAGTTTGCTCCAGGAATGCAAGGTTGGTTTAAATTCAAAAATTAGGCAATGAACTTCATGGTATCAAATGACCAAAAAGACAAATGATCTGATCACTTCAGTGGGTATGGAAAAAAAAAAAATCGCTTCACGGAATTCAAAATCCATTCATAATAAAATCTCATAGAAAACTAGGCACAGAGTTAAATAAGATGAAAAAC
Organism: Nycticebus coucang; assembly: GCF_027406575.1. Classification (NCBI taxonomy): domain Eukaryota; kingdom Metazoa; phylum Chordata; class Mammalia; order Primates; family Lorisidae; genus Nycticebus; species Nycticebus coucang. The sequence goes on along the minus strand of NC_069795.1, from coordinate 5,670,945 downwards.
TTCTACAACTAATAAACAGCTAACCTCATACTTCATTGTGAAAGACTGAATTATTTTTCACCAAAGATCAAGTAAGAGACACAGATATCTGGTCTTACCCTTTTTATTTATTATTGTTCTGGAGATTCTAACAAGAACAAGAACATTAGAAAAGGAAATAAAATTAATATAGACTGATAAAGAAGAATATAATTATCTTTACTCACAGATGGCAATTTTCTACATAGATAACCAGAAAGAGTCAACAAAAAGTTCCCATGCTATAAAGTGAGTTTAGTAAAGTCATGTGATCCAGCATCAATATTTAAAAATCAAAGGCAATTTTATTTATATATACTGATAACAAGTAATTAAAAATTGAAATTAAAAAGATAATACATTTGCGCCTGTAGTCCCAGCTGCTCGGGAGGCTGAGGCAAGAGAATCGCGTAAGCCCAAGAGTTAGAGGTTGCTGTGAGCCGTGTGACGCGGCACTCTACCTGAGGGGGGTACAGTGAGACTCTGTCTCTACAAAAAAAAAAAAAAAAAGATAATACATTTGCATCAAAATGTGAAATATTTAGAAACAAATCTAACAAAATATTTGCTAGACTGGCCCACTGAAAATTATAAAAGTTCTTAAGACCTAAATATGTGGAGAGTTATGGTTTGTTCATGGATAGAAATATTGAACATTTTCAGGCATAAATTGCCAACCTTATTCTATAAAGAGCCAGATAGTAAATATGTTAGTAGGCCACACAGGTGCTGTTAAAACGACTCACGTCTGCCACTGACTCATGAAGCAGCCATAGGAAATACATAAATAGAGTGGGAAGATTGTATTTCAAAAAATTTATTTACAAAACATGTTGTGGGCAGTATATAAACTTTGGCCCGTAGTTATCTGATACCTGGTTTAAAGGTAAGAGGACTAAAAATATAAGATAATTGTAAAGTTGGAAGAGGGGGCATACACCTGCAACACTCACACCTTTGAATTAGCTCGTCATGTGAAAGTTCACAGAAGATTTTAACAAATGCTTGATAATGGAAGAATGTCAGTAAATGAGTGATTCTGAAAAACATAATTGGTGAAAGTCTCATAATTGCAAAACATGAGACTTTTGGATTAGAGAATGTGTGAATTTTTTATTAACAAAATACAAACAGTAAAAAAGTAAATTCCTTTTTATTTTTCTCACCCCGAGATTCCAATCCCACCAACTGAAAGGATGATAGCCTTCCTATCATTTTTCTAAGTACACATAAGCAGTCCCCTCTGTTTTAACACGAATAGGGTTTAGTGTTTTTGCTGAGCACCCACACCGTGGGAAGAACTGGGCAAATAGCTATGAGTGAAAGGACTACGACCTCCAGTCCTCTCCCTCTGTGTCCTCACTCTGCTGCCATGCCATGAGCTGTCAGTGGAGGGTTGCCACGGGAAGGAACTGAGGGTGGACTCCCATTTGTACTCCTTGAGAAACTAAATCCTGTCAACAATCACACGAGTGGGCTTGTGAGTCTGGGACAAGACCCTCCTCTGTTAAACTCTGATGTGGCCAACACCTTGACTGCTCAGGAGAGACCCTGAGCCAGAGGACTCTGCTAAGCCACAGCTGCATTTTTGACCCCCAGGAATATTACTTTAAGCCAGTAAGTGTGGGGCAATTTGTTGCACAGCCAACAGATTACTAATACACTGTGAAAAACAGGTAAGTTAGACACACGTTTTCAGTTCCTTACCTGAAGAATGGAGATAATACTGTAGAACCACCTTCATAAAGTGTGGAAGTTCGTAAACTGTGGTGTGGCTCAGAGTGAACATATGATATTGTTGTTTTTTAAAATTCTGTTTTTCATTATCTAATCATTTTATGATGATGTGACTTTGTGTCTCTCCCACTCTACAAGAAGAGCAATTCAAGTTGCAGTGAATCACCCCACTTGTTCATCAGTCCATCAGCAGAGAAAGAGACACAGTGGTAGGCAATCTGTGGGTCTAATTCTTGGGAAGAACTCTCAACCAAAGGTTATGCATATTTATGGTGCCCCATGATCCCATTAATGTACACAGCTATGATTTAATAAAAAAAAAGGAAAAAAAAATCCACAGACAAGATTTTAAAACTCAAAAAAAAAAAAATCTTAAAACAGTTTGTTGCTAAATTGCTTGCTGAAATTGTACCAATTTTATCTGCATCATTGCTGACTAGGGGTTAATTTTTCCCTCACACATGTACCCTATTAATCTCTATTCTTCATCAATACAATACACCATATGTTATTATTTTAAATTGTATCTTTTTGCTGATTCGTATTTTCTGTTTGTTTTGTTTTTGCTTGTAAATAATGTTGAGCATCTTTTCATGACTGTACTGGCCATTTGTACTTGTCCATTGGTAAACACCCCACTTACATACCTTGCCTATTTTTCTACTGAGCATATTGTCTTTTTATTCTTTATTTTCCAAAGTGCTTTGGGTTTTAAGAATGTGTCTCGGGGGGAGGAGACAAGATGGCTGACTGAAGCCAGCTTTCCACAGAGGCTCCTGTCCAGTAGGAGAGTTAAAGGACAAAAATTCAGCAAGTAACCTGGTGGATTTGAGCTGCACTAAGAGAGAAGGTTGAAGAACGCACATCAACCCCACTGAGGTGAACTGCGACCACAAGGATACAAACAAAAGGTACAAAATCCATCACCAAGCGGATGGGAGTCCCCTCCCCCATGAGAACGGCTCAGAGTGCCCCACAAACAATCGGGCAGATTTCAAAGGTCCTCCCACTACTCTAAAAACTGGAGACCCTCTAAAAACTGGACCTACCTCCCCTACTAGGGTGCCACGGTGTCCTCCTGCCAGGCATAAAACTGTATAAACTGTATATAGTCTCTACCTGGAATTCTGAGCTCCCAGCGCTCCCCTTTACTCACACTGAGGTCTGGAGGCCAGTCCCGGTTGGCAGAGAGGGGACTGCACCGGAGTGGTAGTTCCCTGAGGCACAGTGCGACAGCTGTCTTTTGGTGACAATATGGCCAGGCATAAAACTGCGTAAAGCTGTGTGTGTTCTCTGCTCACAACCCCAGGCTCCCAGAGCTCCCTGCACTCCCCTCTGCTCTCGCTCCAAGGTCTGGAGGCCTGTCCCCCAGGGGTCCAGACACTTGGGTGATTGCTTGAGGGGTGTAGACAGTGCTGGGCTGCAGCTGGTCAGTGCAGACTCTGGGGTACGGGAGCAGAGAGAGGATGGCTGGCTGGAAGGGAGCTACACCGGAGCAGCGGTTGCCTGAGCCATAAAACAGCAGCCCTCTTTTGCTAGCAATACGGCTTACTACCGAATATTCTGAAGTCACATCCCCTGTCTCTCTGGGCAACCAGAGACTCTGAGTATAGGATTTGCCTAGGCTACTCCAACTTGCAAACCGGGGAAACTCCCAGGGCGGGGCTGACCCAGAGGTCCGCTTTACTAAACCTAAGACGCACCTGGCCCTCAGGGGATCGTCAGCCTATAGACAATACAAGAACAAAGACAAGCTGATTTGGAACTCAATTCAGCTTCTCTTCTGCAGGGGAAACGCAGAGTTGGTCTGTTCTGTTCTGTCAGTAACATTAATCAGGGGCAAGACTGGACTTGAGTGAAAACCCCCCAACCTTCATCAAGCATCCGAGGTTGTCAGGGCTCACCTCCTCCTGCTAGAAAGAGGCAGAGCGCAGTGGCCTGGCAGACTTCCTTGTGATTCAGGCAGGTGCAAACCCCTGGAGTACCGATTCACTACAGGCAACTGGGTCAGCCAACTGCAGGGCTATCAGTGACTGGGTGTGACAGCAGTGCAAGGTGGGGAGGAGGCATCAACTTTCCCAGACTGATCTATTGGCTGGGTGGCTCCTCCTGACTCCATGCAGCACTGGAGCAAGCCACAACAGAGTAGTCACCAGACCCCTGTGATCCAGTTCCCAGAGACCTCTTAAACTCTCTCACCTGAGACAGGTGCAGACTGAGACAATTGATTTGGACTTTTTGAACTGAACCAATCGCCTTAGGACAAATCAGGTGGTGCCCTGGGTGCACAGTGGTAGGAAGGTTTGATTTATCTTTTCCAATTTTTTGCCAGTGGGAGGTGGGGTGACTTAATTGCTGATATTTCTCCACAGCTGAGACTTCAATCCAGAGTATCTGTTTCACTAGGGTGGAACAGAAACCACCTGAAAACAAGACAGAATCACTTAGCCCCACCACACCAGACAGGGCCCCAGTTTCTCAGGCCACAACACTATACAGGCCCTCGAAAAAGCCCCAGGGGAAAAAATCAGAGGAAGTAAAACAACCATGGGGTGGAATCAGTGGAAAAACTCTGGTAACATGAATAACCAGAATAGATCAACCCCCCCAAGGAAAGATATGGCAGATGCAATTGAAGATCCCATTCATAAACAACTGGCTGAGATGTCAGAAATCGAATTCAGAATTTGGATTGCAGACAAGATTAACAAAGTGGAATTAGGAATTCAAGGAGAAATTTAAAAGTTGTATCAAGAATTTAATGAATTTAAAGACAAAACCACCAAAGACTTAGACACACTGAAGCAAGAATTTGCAGCCCTCAAAGATATGAAAAATACAGTAGAATCCCTCAGCAACAGAATGGAGCAAGCAGAAGAAAGGATTTCTGACATCGAAGATAAAGCCTTTGAATGCTCCCAAACTCTCAAAGAGGAAGAGAAATGGAGAGCAAAAATGGATCATTCTCTCAGAGAGCTCTGGGATAATTTGAAGAAGGTGAATATCCGAATCATAGGAGTTCCAGAAACAGATGAAGTGGCCTTGCTGGGCACAGAGGCCCTTCTGCATGAAATTATGAAAGAGAATTTTCCAGACATGCCTAGACATTCTGAAATTCAGATAGCGGACAGCTTCAGAACCCCAGCATGACTCAACCCCAATAAGATATCCCCCAGGCATATCATAATTAACTTCACTAAAGTTAATATGAAGGAGAAAATCCTCAAAGCTGCCAGGAGAAAGAAAACCATTACCTTCAAAGGGAAGAATATTAGAATGACTGCAGATCTCTCTGCTGAAAATTTTCAAGCGAGAAAAGGGTGGTCACTGACTTTTAATCTCCTAAAGCAAAATAACTTTCAACCCCGGATCTTGTATCCAGCTAAACTGAGTTTCATTTATGATGGAGAAATTAAATACTTTAATGACATTCATATGTTGAAGAAATTTGCCATAACCAAACCAGCTCTTCAGGATATTCTCAGACCTATCCTCCATAATGACCAACCCAATCCTATACCACAAAAGTAAACTCACTCAGAAACTTCGGATCAAACTCCAATTTCCACACTGGTGAAAGGATTAAAAATGCCCACTGGACTTTTGAAAAACTCGATACCCAAAACTTCACCAGACTTATCAATATTCTCCATTAATGTGAACGGCTTAAACTGTCCTCTAAAGAAGCATAGGTTAGCTGATTGGATACAAAAATTCAGGCCAGATATCTGTTGCATACAAGAGTCACATCTTAACTTAAAAGACAAATACAGACTCAGGGTGAAAGGATGGTCATCTATATTTCTGGCAAATGGTAATCAGAAAAAAGCAGGTGTTGCAATTTTATTTGCAGGTACAATAGGCTTTAAACCAACAAAAGTAAGGAAGGACAAGAATGGTCACTTCATATTTGTTAAGGGTAATACTCAATATGATGAGATCTCAATTTTTAATATCTATGCACCCAACCAGAATGCACCTCAATTTATAAGAGAAACTCTAACAGACATGAGCAACTTGATTTCCTATAGCTCCATAATAGTCGGAGATTTCAACACTCCTTTGGCAGTGTTGGATCGATCCTCCAACAAGAAGCTGAGCAAAGAAATCTTAGATTTAAACCTAACCATCCAACACCTGGATTTAGCAGACATATACAGAACATTTCATCCCAACAAAACTGAATACACATATTTCTCATCAGCCCATGGAACTTACTCCAAAATCGATCACATCTTAGGTCACAAGTCTAACCTCAGTAAATTTAAAGGAATAGAAATTATTCCATGCATCTTCTCGGACCACCATGGAATAAAACTTGAGCTGAGTAACAACAGGAATCTGCCTACTCATACAAAAACATGCAAGTTAAATAACCTTATGCTGAATGATAGCTGGGTCAGAGATAAGATTAAGAAAGAAATTGCCAACTTTTTGGAACAAAACAACAGTGAAGACACGAACTATCAGAACCTCTGGGACACTGCAGAGGCAGTTCTAAGAGGGAAATTTATAGCACTGCAAGCCTTCCTCAAGACAATGGAAATAGAGAAGTTAACAACTTAATGGAACATCTCAAGCAACTAGAAAAGGAAGAACATTCCAACCCCAAACCCAGTAGAAGAAAAGAAATAACCAAAATTAGAGCAGAATTAAATGAAATTGAAAACAAAAGAATAATACAACAGATCAATAAATCAAAAAGCTGGTTTTTTGAAAAGGTCAATAAAATAGATAAACCTTTGGCCAACCTAATCAGGAAAAAAAGAGTAAAATCTCTCATCTCATCAATCAGAAACAACAAAGACGAAATAACAACAGACTCCTCAGAAAGCCAAAAAATCCTTAATGAATATTACAAGAAACTGTATTCTCAGAAATATGAAAATCTGAAGGAAATTGACCGATACTTGGAAGCACGTCACCTTCCAAGACTTAGCCAGAATCAAGTGGAAATGTTGAACAAGCCAACATCAAGTTCTGAAATAGCATCAACTATACAAAACCTCCCTAAAAAGAAAAGCCCGGGACCAGATGGTTTCACGTCAGAATTCTACCAAACTTTTAAAGAGGAATTAGTACCTATATTACTCAACCTTTTCCAAAAGGTAGAAAAAGAAGGAAGACTACCTAACACGTTCTATGAAGCAAACATCACCCTGATCCCCAAACCAGGAAAAGACCCAATGAGAAAAGAAAATTATAGACCAATATCACTAATGAATATAGATGCAAAAATATTCAACAAGATCCTTACAAACAGAATCCAGCAACACATCAAACAAATTATACATCATGACCAAGTCAGTTTTATCCCAGGGTCTCAAGGCTGGTTCAATATATGTAAATCTATAAATGTAATCCAGCACATAAACAAATTAAAAAACAAAGACCATATGATTCTCTCAATTGATGCAGAAAAAGCTTTTGATAATATCCAGCATCCCTTCATGATCAGAACACTTAAGAAAATCGGTATAGAAGGGACATTTCTTAAACTGATAGAGACCATCTACAGCAAACCCACAGCCAATATCATATTGAATGGAGTTAAATTGGAATCATTTCCACTCAGATCAGGAACCAGCCAAGGTTGCCCATTGTCTCCATTGCTTTTTAACATTGTAATGGAAGTTTTAGCCACCACAATGAGGGAAGAAAAGGTGATCAAGGGTATCCACATAGGGTCAGAAGAGATCAAACTTTCTCTCTTCGCAGATGATATGATTGTATATCTGGAAAACACTAGGGACTCTACTACAAAACTCTTAGAAGTGATCAAGGAATACAGCAGCATCTCAGGTTACAAAATCAACATTCATAAATTGGTAGCCTTTATATATACCAACAATAGTCAAGCTGAAAAAACCCTATCCCATTCACAGTAGTGCCAAAGAAGATGAAATATTTGGGAATTTATCTAACAAGGGACGTGAAAGATCTCTACAAACAGAACTATGAAACTCTAAGAAAAGAAATAGCTAAAAATATTAACAAATGGAAAAACATACCATGCTCGTGGCTGGGAAGAATCAACATTGTTAAAATGTCCATACTACCCAAAGCAATATATAATTTCAATGTAATCCCTATTAAAGCTCCACTGTTATACTTTAAAGATCTTGAAAAAACAATACTTCGTTTTATATGGAATCAGAAAAAACCTCGAATAGTGAAGACATTACTCAGAAATAAAAACAAAGCAGGAGGAATCACGCTACCAGACCTCAGACTATACCACAAATCAATAGTGATCAAAACAGCATGGCATTGGCACAAAAACAGAGAAGTAGATGTCTGGAACAGAATAGAGAACCAAGAGATGAACCCAGCTACTTACCGTTATTTAATCTTTGATAAGCCAATTAAAAACATTCAGTGGGGAAAAGATTCCCTATTTAACAAATGGTGCTGGGTGAACTGGCTGGCAACCTGTAGAAGACTGAAACTGGACCCACACCTTTCACCATTAACTAAGATAGACTCTCACTGGATCAAAGATTTAAACTTAAGACATGAAACTATAAAGATACTAGAGGAGAGTGCAGGGAAAACCCTTGAAGAAATTGGTCTGGGCGAGTATTTTATGAGGAGGACCCCCCGGGCAATTGAAGCAGCTTCAAAAATACACTACTGGGACCTGATCAAACTAAAAAGCTTCTGCACAGCCAAGAACACAGTAAGTAAAGCAAGCAAGCAGCCCTCAGAATGGCAGAAGATATTTGCAGGTTATGTCTACGACAAAGGTTTAATAACCAGAATCCACAGAGAACTCAAATTCATTAGCAAGAATAGAACAAGGGATCCCATCGCAGGCTGGGCAAGGGATTTGAAGAGAAACTTCTTTGAAGAAGACAGGCGCGCGGCCTTTAGACATATGAAAAAATGCTCATCATCTTTAATCATCAGAGAAATGCAAATCAAAACTACTTTGAGATACCATCTAACTCCAGTGAGACTAGCATATATCACAAAATCCCAGGACCAGAGATGTTGGTGCGGATGTGGAGAAAAGGGAACACTTTTGCACTGCTGGTGGGAATGCAAATTAATACATTCCTTTTGGAAAGAGATATGGAGAACACTTAGAGAACTAAAAATAGATCTGCTATTCAATCCTGTAATCCCTCTACTGGGCATATACCCAGAAGACCAAAAATCACATCATAACAAAGATGTTTGTACCAGAATGTTTATTGCAGCCCAATTCATAATTGCTAAGTCATGGAAGAAGCCCAGTGCCCATCGATCCATGAATGGATTAATAAATTGTGGTATATGTACACCATGGAATATTATGCAGCCTTAAAGAAGGATGGAGACTTTACGTCTTTCATATTTACATGGATGGAGCTGGAACATATTCTTCTTAGTAAAGTATCTCAAGAATGGAAGAAAAAGTACCCAATGTACTCAGCCCTACTATGAAACTAATTTATGGTTTTCACATGAAAGCTATAACACAGTTACAACCTAAGAATGGGGGAAGGGGGAAAGGGAGGGGAGGGAGTGGGGAGGTGAGCAGAGGGAAGGGGTTTGGTGGGATTACACCAGCAGTGCATCTTACAAGGGTATATGTGAAACTTGGTAAACAGTCTGTGAAGCTAGTGAATGATGCCCCATGAATATATCAATGTACACAGCTATGATTTAATGAAAAGAAAAAATAAAAAGAATGTGTTCCTATGCTCCTAATTCATAAAACTCTTTTTGGAGGGTTCTTACTATTTTAATCATAGTTGGATATTGGGTATTGTCAGCTACATCGTCATCATCCACTGAGCCGTCACATGTCTTTTTTCTAAATGAATTGCATTTGTAAAGAATTTGGTTTTGTAAATTGTAAGATAACTTCTTATGTATTTGTTAGTATAAAGATAAAGGACTTTATGGAAACATAAAAATCAAGAAAAAAAGCCTTCAATTTGTATTTAAATACTCAAATTTGATACACATTTTGAAAATTTATACTGCGTATTGATGGGTTTCTCAAAGTGCACTGTAAATTGGGGCAAAAGATCCAGTCCCATGAATATGAGCACCAACTAAAAATTTAATCAAATATAGGATTTAAAAAATACAGCCATAAAACAGAAAATAGGAACATCTCAAATTATGTAATAGTGTTTTCAAAAAGATCCAAAAAATCTAATAAAATGCTGGTATGGTTTGAGAAAGTTATACAATTGGGCAGTGCCTGTGGCTCAATGAGTAGGGCGCCGGCCCCATATCCTGAGGATTGCAGGTTCGAACTGGCCTGGACCAAACTGCAACCAAAAAATAGCTGGGCGTTGTGGCGGGCGCCTATAGTCCCAGCTCCTCGGGAGGCTGAGGCAAGAGCATCGCCTAAGCCCAGGAGTTGGAGGTTGCTGTGATGCCACGGCACTCTACCCAGGATGATAAAGTGAGACTCTGTCTCTAAGAAAAATAAAAAAGAAGAAAAGAAAGGAGAAAGTTATAGAATTGTTCACATCAACGATACAATTTTTTTCCTTTCCTTAAAGAATTTTCATCAACAAAATACTTGTCACAGTTGAAACATTAAAGGATTACAACATAAATCGTCACTACATATCTAAGTTGTATCAATTAAATAGCAGAAAAAGATGACTTGTTAATTCTTGTTTGGAACAAGATAAGCCCCTTCATTACTGAAAGGTTTTTATGGAGACAGAAATAAAGTATTAAGTGAATTTAAAAAACATTAAATCTTTTTTTCATCATAGAAATGAACCTACGTTGAAGGGTTACTGCATATAAGGATCTAATCATGCTTCCTAAATGGAAAAATAGTGAACACTGTGCCAACCAATCCGTCTCTTGTGAGGACTACAGCTCTGAGGGTCAGCACTCATTTAACTCGAGGGAACAAACTTCACCGTGGTTTGGTAGAATTATTGGTCATCTACTTTAGATTCATCATTATTCTAAAGAGTAACATTTAACCAGTGCATCAATGTGCAAAATCCTGTAATCTTCTTAGCACAAGGTAAGCACTTTGGGTAATTAGCTAGAAAACACAATACAGCAACCAGCAGTCATTAATTAAAAAGCTGCCAATTTTCTTTGGCTAGCTGGGGTCAAGTGGGAACAATTTTTATGCTCCATTACATGAAAATGAACTGCTGAAGGGCTAAGCAAGGCACATACTGAATTATAGGTTATGTTAACAGTGGATGACCTTTCTTATTTATTGAAAAGATATGCCTAGCTGTGTTCCTAGGGACTGAGGGTGTGGGGACAGGGAGAAAAGAACAGCTGAGTGTCATCAAGTGAGCCTACTTTGAAGGCAGCAGCCAGTTAGAAATGGCAGAACCTCTATAACTGACCACCTCCTTATGTTGACCGAATTTTCAGACGTGTCAGTACAGCAGGCCTCGTTCCTCACGCTGACCGCCTCCGTGTATTGGCCAGTTTGTTGCACTCCCTCGAGTGGTCAACTTACAGAGGCTCGACTGTAACTGTTTTATCTGTTTTATCTTTTCTTCCACCCACACGCCTTTGCTGGTCCAGTAGAGAGGGAAATTGCCTAAGAATCAAAAGGGCGTGTTCAAATGCCCTCTGAAACTTCAATGTGCCTTGGAGCAAGAGGCTTATTTTGTCTCCATCCTTAATTTAAATCATAGACAAAATGAGGAGAAAAATCAATTTACATATGATTTAGGATTGTCATTCACATCAAGGGAAACTAGAGTACGTGAACACCAGTATAGAAGTCTACACGTAAGGACCACAAGAAGTTGGCCAGTGAGCACGTTGAGAGAGTCCCCTCACAGGGAGGAAGAAGATTCATTTGAAGAACAACAAAGTTGAGGAAAGGGGAGCTCCTTTGCCCTTCCAGGCTGCATCCAAGAGGTAAGGCTGTGAGCCATTCTTTCTCCTTACCAAGGCACCAAGAACACTATCCCTTTCTTCCTTATGAAGAAAGTGGGGTTTTCCTGAAGAATACATTTGTTTTCCTTCTTCGGGGAGAGGGTTCTCCTTCTCTGAGAACAGTTGTGGGTTGCGGGGAGTCAGTAGGCACCAACATCGAGGCGGAGATGTGAAGAGACAACACTGGTGAGGGCAGCAGCAGGTGTACCTGAGAAAGGGCTGGCAGCTAGACACGGGCTCTGGCTCCGTGGAGGTGGACGAGGGCTCGGATGTCCTGTCACAGAGAAGAATCCAGAAGGGGATGGGGCACAGTCCTGAGACAATGGTCTGGTTCCAGGATGGAAAGCTATCCCGAAAAAAGTTTCTGTCGCTGGACAGCAAGTGCCTCTAATATCTGTGTCATGCAAATCTTGTATCAGATGTTCGTATCAATCCTTAGTCCTGGCACTTCCTTCCCACTGTGCCCTACATTGCAGGGGCTGGAACCCTGCAAACTACATTTCCCAGCTCACTGGTTTATATGCTACCAGTGAGAGGCACCTAAACACCATCTGGAAGGTGTAAGGAGGGAGAAGCCATTACTTTCCTTCAGAAGAAGCAAACTGGTACATAGGCAGATGCCCAGGTTTGCAGCTGCCTTTGGGAGGATTTCTACAAATTACTGCTTTGTTGCTACAGGTCATTGTCACCACTGATGAGGGTACTTTATCACGGTTCCTACACTTCCCAAGTACCTAAACGGCTTCTGAGTTTATCCCGTCCTTCCAAAATTTTGCTTGCATCTATTTCCCTGTATTAAATAAAACACCACACTCTGAGATACCACCCGGGTTACTTCTTCTGTAAATTTGCACATGGTTATGTTCACTTTGCACCCCAATTATCTCCCATTAATCCCTTCATTTCTGTGTTGAAGAATCCGGTCCATTGAAAACAAGGTCACTTTCATAGACTAGCTTTGAGTCTGCTCAGGAGTTGTTACGACTTGGCAGTCTGCTGGGTTAGCACGTTTACGTCATCACTGCAACTGTACCTCATATGCAAGAGTCTCTTCCTATCAGCAAGATGGAGCATTGTGCCTTCATTTATCAGAAAAATTGAACCATGAACTGACCATAATCAGCACTTGCCAAAGGGTCGTGTGAAACCAGAGGGCACTGAGGAGGCTCAGTCATGCCAATGCCCCCAGGGCTTTGCACTGGGCCTGCAAGGCGCCCTGCAGCTGTGGCCACCATCCAAGGTCTCCAGCCACCTCCTCCCGGAGCAAGGGCTCCCCAAACGTTTGCCCTCACTGTGGCTTCCTCCATCCAGAAGACTGTCCTGGGGAAAGGGATGAGAGGGAGGGAAGATGGAGAGTGGAAGAATGAAGGCGGGGTGAGCTGGGTGTGGAGAGCAGCAGCTTCCCTGAGAGAGGGGCCTATGGAGGCTCCACAGCAGCTCCCGGGCTGCCGAGACTGCTCAGCTCAGCACAGCCGTGGAAGGCAGAAGGTTTTCATCTCCAACAAGATGTTTTTATACTATCAAAGGAAGAAAAGAAAACATTACCTTGAACGTTCCTCTTCTCTGTCCTGCTTACAGCCTTTCCTCCACAACTCCTATTGCTTAGTGAGGACCACTGTCCTACTCAGGGAACATGCACGCAGAACTTGGGGATCCATGCTGGATAGTGAACTTGGGTTTATTTTTACCACCCTTTGCCCCAGGGAAAGGTTACTTTTTTCGCTGTCACGTATTATTTGAATTCTCTCCTTGTATTCATGCAGGAGTCACATCTTATCACATACTTAGGTTCCAGAGATAACAAGGAGAGCTAGATAAGAGCATAGGCCTAGAGATCAGGACCAGAATGGTACCCAGGTGCGGAGCCTGGGTCACACTGGTGCAGAGCCTGGGTCACACTGGAGGGGAGCCTGGGTCACACTGGTGCACTGGTGCAGAGCCTGGGTCAAACTGGTGCACTGGTGTGGAGCCTGGGTCAAACTGGTGCACTGGTGCGGGGCCTGGGTCACACTGGTGCACTGGTGCGGGGCCTGGGTTACACTGGTGCACTGGTGCGGGGCCTGGGTCACCCTGGTGCACTGGTGCCAGGAAGACCTAAGGAGATCTCTGCTGTTCCAGTAAACCCCTGGCATGGAAGAGCTCTAACCCACAAGGCTGGAAAAGCAGGACAAATGGAGAGTTTGGCAGCAGACATGGCCAGAGCATCAAGTGGTGTGTAGATGGACAGGCAGGAAGGGACATGGCAGACGGGCAGCAGCTTCCTCAGTGAAGTTTGAGGTCAGAGGTTCGATTCTGGTGCTCCCTGCTAGGAAGAGTGAGGCAGGCCAGGCATGGAGGGACTGCTCCCAGGGAGATGGCCAGAGCAAGGCATGAGGACAATCAGGGATCCAATCTCTAGAACTGGGTGTGAAGGGGACACTCGCTCTGAGCCACGGCTGTGGGGCTCGCATTCAAGGTCAGATAGCAACTGTCTGGAAGGGTTGAGGAATGAGGCTAAAATCTTGGACAATAGAAAACACTTGGGCCTAAGGCTGGGAGCACAGTCCAGCGTGCAGCCCTTTGTAGGTGCTGAAGAATGGAGAGAATAAGAACTCCCTAGACTGGGGATCCCTCTCCTTAGTGGGAAAAGAAAGAGATGTAGACACGAGGGGACCAGGGACCACAGAGACTGGCTCTCGAGGCAGCACTTGTCCACCCAGAAAACCAAGGAAGATCAGAAGGAATGGGAGGCAGTGGCTTGTAAGGATTCATTCACCCCCACAGACCAATAGACAGACAGCAATACCATTACTAATGTCACCAAGAAAGCTTGGATACATGGAGAGACTGTCCACGGTGCTGGCTGGGAACGGTCAATATTCAGATGAAGCTAATGTTCTTCATGTTAACCTTTAAATTCACAATACTCCTAGTTTTCCAGAATAATTCTTTGGGAACTTGATAAAATTTTCCTAACCTTCATCTAGAAGAAATGAGTAAATAAAAGTCAACTTAAGAAAGCAAAGACTATTTGGAACAGAAAAATAATCAGGGGAGAACTGTCATACCAAATATTAAAATATATGCATTATTAGGAGACAGAGATAATCCATCAGTGGAACAGAGGGAGGGCTAAAAAGCAGAGTCCAGGATTCATGTTTTTTCCCCAGACTTTGAAGCATTTCAAGTCAGTGGGAAAAGGTTGGGCTACTCAATAAACAGTTTTAAGACAATCAGCTACCCATGTGAGTTGATGGGAATGACAGTAATGATAATAACAGCTAATAGGCATTGACTAATTGCTAAGTGCCTGGAACCATAATAAATGCTTTTTATGAATCATACTAAATCATCACAATAATCCCCTTATTTTATCTGTTTCACATGCAAGAAATCTGTGGTTCACATAGGGCAAATAATTTGTGTATAGCGACAAGTGCTGTGGTTAGGTTTGAACTCATAGCTTAGTCTCTAATTGATGGTTTGACTAGTCCTGTTAGATTCCTACTGTACTTTTATTTTCTAAAATAAAGCTCAAATGCAACGAAACTTTCTACATAAACAACAGGATTTCAGATTTGAAGATGGAAGCATAGACCAGCGCTTCTTTTTGTCAACCCAAGAGCTACACAAAAGCAAGTGGGGAAAGGCCTGGAAAACGTAAACTCCATTTTCTTTTTCCTTTTTTATTAAGTCATTTATACATAGATCATAAATACATTTATGCCATTATGGGATTCGATGCATTGATTATTTGTACAAATTGGAGTGCTTACATCCTACTAATCAACATAGCCTTCACTTCATTCACCAATTACAGCATTAAGACATTTGTGTTCTACACCTGATAGATCCAACTTGTACTTGCAATATGCTCCATAGGTGTGGTCCCCCTACTAACCCTCCCTCTATCAACCCACCTACCTCCCCTCCTCTCTCCCTCCCCTCCCTCCTTCATCCTAGGCTATAGTTGTGTTTCATTCTTCATATGCAAGTGTGAATGATTCTAAATTGGTTTCACAGTAGTACTGAGTACATTGGATATATATTTTTTCCATTCCATGCTTTGCTAAGAAGAATATTTTCCAGCTCCATCCATGTAAACATAAAAGAAGTAAAGTCTCTATTTTTTTCTTTTTTTGTAGAGACAGAGTCTCACTTTATGGCCCTCAGTAGAGTGCCGTGGCCTGACACAGCTCACAGCAACCTCCAACTCCTGGGCTTAGGCGATTCTCCTGCCTCAGCCTCCCGAGTAGCTGGGACTACAGGCGCCCGCCACAACGCCTGGCTATTTTTTTTTTTTTTTTGGTTGCAGTTTGGCCGGGGCCGGGCCTGAACCCACCATCCTCGGTATATGGGGCCGGCTCCCCACCGATTGAGCCACAGGCGCCGCCCTAAAGTCTCTATTTTTTTAATGCTGCATAGTATTCCATGGTATACATATACCACAATTTGAAGAACACTCAGGGATCTAAATGTAGACCTGTCATTTGATCCTGCAATTCCTCTTCTAGGGGTATATCCAAAGGACCAAAAATAATTTGGCAATAAAGATATTTGCATCAGACTGTTCATTGCAGCTCAATTCATAATTGCCAAGCCATGGAAGAAGCCCAAGTGCCCATCCACCCACGAATGGATTAGTAACTCCATTTTCTATGAAACTAGAAAGCAGCTCAAGTTCCAACTACAAAGTAGGTAAATGAGCACCCAACAGTGTCTACAGAGCAGAGGTGCGGGCAGAAAGCCACGCAATAGGCCCAATGCTGTGCATCTCGGCAAACACCAGCAATGCGGTGGCATGTGAGGCGTGAACTTCCATCAGGAGAGGCAGAGTGCACTGGCAGGGCTGCCCCAGATCTGGTCCAGCTGAGAATCAGAGAGGTAGGATTATAAGAGGAATCAGACACTTGCACCAAGCAATCTCCTTCAGGGGCCACGTGAGTATAACAGTTTCCTCTTATCCATGGTTTCAGTTACCTGTGGTCACCATGGCTGTATAATGGTGAGTATAGTACCATAAGGAATTTGGACATGGGTGGGGGTGGGGGGGAGAGAGCGTGAACAAGCACATTCATGTCCATAAATTTTATTACAGCTTATTGTTAATATTTGCTGTGTCCTTTTAGTTGTTAGCCTCTTCCAGTACTTAATTTATAAATTAAACTTTATCATAGGCAAGTATGTATCAGAAAAGACACACCCTATGGAGGCCTTGGTACTATTGAAGGTTTCAGGAATCCATGGGGGTCTTGGAATGCACTCCCAGAGAGAAGGGAACCACCGTATCAAAAGGAAGCCAGCACGTAGCCAGACACCAGGAGAAAAATGGAAGAAAGAAATCGAGCAAGAAACGGGGTGATGAAAATCTCACCAGAAAGTGTCGCCATGATTTGGATGAAAACTGTGAACTAAATAGCCACGTACAGGAGTGAAATGCAAGCTGGCAGAGCTGGAGAAAGAAGGGGGAAAATCTGACACCATGACAGGGGAGGCGGGATTGGGGAGGGCCCAAGGGAGGACAGACTTCACGGGGGGAGACACTCGGGGATAGAAATCGGAAAATATCAAACATGTTAAACTGGAAACAAATGCGTTAAAAAACCGGAGAGGAAAATGACTGCTTTGGAAGGTAAACGATGAGTCTACGGAGCACGGAAGAAGGAAAGAAAACTGCAAGAGGACAAATGCTTAGAGGTACACGTCATCAAAAAAAGAAAACGATGACTCCAGCTACACGTTCCATAGGCAAATGACATCTAAGGGAGACTGGCCCCAAATCCACGACAGGAAAATCCAGACTGTACAGTTACCAGACGTCACGTCAGCTCTTTGGTGCACACAAGCAAAAAGATTAAGTTCCTTCCACAGGGAAATCAGATGGCCTGTGTTCCTCTGAGGAAGTAGTGTGTCGAAGAGCAAGAATGGAACCTTGTCAACAGGGAAGGGCTCGGCATGTCTACGGCCAAGGACTCGTGGTGAGTGCAGTCACCCAGCGCGGGACGGGGGCAAACATGGAACCTGGGCGTGTGTGGCAGGCTAGAATGCGGGTCTGAGCGCTGACATGGGGGTAATGTTTATTTTTAAAAATTAGGATATTTAGAAAACATATCGTAACGTACACTGGAAAGTGGCTGTTGTGTCCATAGAGAGAGGGTGCTGTCCAGACTCAGATCTGCCCTCCTGGAGTTGCCCCATCTCAGGCAACACACCTGCATTCTCCTCACTGGCCAGGGCTCCTCCCTTTCTCTCACATCCTCAGCCAGTCCATCAGCCGGGGACATTCACAGTCCAGCCATGTGTCCCCCTCTGCTGCCCTCACCTGGCCTCAGCCACGTCCTGTCCAGGGCCTCCTGAGAGGTGGCCAACTACAATCACTGCCTCCTCACAGTCTGCTTTTATTTTTTATTTATTTATTTTTTTTTTTATTTCTAAACATTTTTCTCTTTTTTTTTTTTTTTTTTTTATTGTTGGGGATTCATTGAGGGTACAATAAGCCAGTTACACTGATTGCAATTGTTAGGTAAAGTCCCTCTTGCAATCATGTCTTGCCCCCATAAAATGTGACACACACTAAGGCCCCACCCTCCTCCCTCCATCCCTCTTTCTGCTTCCCCCCCCATAACCTTAATTGTCATTAATTGTCCTCATATCAAGATTGAGTACATAGGATTCATGCTTCTCCATTTTTGTGATGCTTTACTAAGAATAATGTCTTCCACTTCCATCCAGGTTAATACGAAGGATGTAAAGTCTCCATTTTTTTTAATGGCTGAATAGTATTCCATGGTATACATATACCACAGCTTGTTAATCCATTCCTGGGTTGGTGGGCATTTAGGCTGTTTCCACATTTTGGCAATGGTAAATTGAGCTGCAATAAACAGTCTAGTACAAGTGTCCTTATGATAAAAGGATTTTTTTCCTTCTGGGTAGATGCCCAGTAATGGGATTGCAGGATCAAATGGGAGGTCTAGCTTGAGTGCTTTGAGGTTTCTCCATACTTCCTTCCAGAAAGGTTGTACTAGTTTGCAGTCCCACCAGCAGTGTAAAAGTGATCCCTTCTCTCCACATCCACGCCAGCATCTGCAGTTTTGAGATTTTGTGATGTGGGCCATTCTCACTGGGGTTAGATGATATCTCAGGGTTGTTTTGATTTGCATTTCTCTAATATATAGAGATGATGAACATTTTTTCATGTGTTTGTTAGCCATTCGTCTGTCGTCTTTAGAGAAAGTTCTATTCATGTCTCTTGCCCATTGATATAAGGGATTGTTGGCTTTTTTCATGTGGATTAATTTGAGTTCTCTATAGATCCTGGTTATCAAGCTTTTGTCTGATTGAAAATATGCAAATATCCTTTCCCATTGTGTAGGTTGTCTCTTTGCTTTGGTTATTGTCTCCTTAGCTGTACAGAAGCTTTTCAGTTTAATGAAGTCCCATTTGTTTATTTTTGTTGTTGTTGCCATTGTCATGGCAGTCTTCTTCATGAAGTCTTCCCCCAGGCCAATATCTTCCAGTGTTTTTCCTATGCTTTCTTTGAGGATTTTCATTGTTTCATGCCTTAAATTTAAGTCCTTTATCCATCTTGAATCAATTTTTGTGAGTGGGGAAAGGTGTGGGTCCAGTTTCAGTCTTTTACATGTAGACATCCAGTTCTCCCAACACCATTTATTGAATAGGGAGTCTTTCCCCCAAGGTAAGTTCTTGTTTGGTTTATCAAAGATTAGGTGGTTGTAAGATGTTAGTTTCATTTCTTGGTGTTCAATTCGATTCCAAGTGTCTATGTCTCTGTTTTTGTGCCAGTACCATGCTGTCTTGAGCACTATGGCTTTGTAGTACAGACTAAAATTTGGTATGCTGATGCCCCCAGCTTTATTTTTGTTACTAAGAACTGCCTTAGCTATACGGGGTTTTTTCCGGTTCCATACAAAACGCAGAATCATTTTTTCCAAATCTTGAAAGTACGATGTAGGTATTTTGATAGGAATGGCATTGAATAGGTAGATTGCTTTGGGAAGTATAGACATTTTAACAATGTTGATTCTTCCCATCCATGAGCATGGTATGTTCTTCCATTTGTTAATATCCTCTGCTATTTCCTTTCTGAGGATTTCATAGTTTTCTTTATAGAGGTCCTTCACCTCCTTCGTTAGGTATATTCCTAGGTATTTCATTTTCTTTGAAACTATGGTGAAGGGAGTTGTGTCCTTAATTAGTTTCTCATCTTGACTGTTATTGGTGTATACAAAGGCTACTGACTTGTGGACATTGATTTTATATCCTGAAACTTTACTGTATTTTCTGATGACTTCTAGGAGTCTTGTGGTTGACTCTTTGGGGTTCTCCACAGTCTGCTTTTAATACAGCCACCCCCACCTGGGTGATCCTTAAAATGTGCTGGGCAGATGACAGCACCTCTGTGGATCACTCCCAGAGCTCCTGACTCTGGCTTCATCTCTGGGCAGCAGAGGGAGAGCGCTCTACCATCACAACTCCCGATGTCTGCTCCCCATCAGGGCAGATCCTTGTTTGTGTAGTGATTGATGAGGACCCAGTCCAGGACCTCTGGGGCTTTCTTTCACTCCCTCTGTCCCACCTGTGTCCATTCTAGGCACAAACCCACCTTGCCCCTGGGTTGGGCACTAGTTGGTCCCTTGACCTTCAGCTCTTGCCCCTTGGATAGGCTGTGGCTTTGCTCAACAGCACCTCCGGCTGGGAAATGCTGACATGCTATTTTAAACACAAACTGCTCCCACTGTGCCACCCCACCCCTTATCCCCACTGCTAGGTGCTCTGATTCTTATCCTAGGACTTTCCCATGACCTCCAAAATTTTCCTGAAGGTCAGGGAATCTGGATAGTCGGAGAGAGGAAAGGGTGCCAGGGCAAGCCAGGGGCTGGTGCCTTATCTATCTTCTGGCCTTGGCAGCCCCTCTTGGCTTCTCAGAAGCTAACAAAGAGATGGCCCCAGTCCTTAGAACAGCAACTGAGACCAGTTTCCCTCCACTATAAATGATGCACATGTAGAGAAAAGCATTTCACTGAAGGGAGGCTAACAACAGGATGAAGCCATAATTTTTAAATAAACAAGAGGCTTAATTTGTTCATGTGAAAGAAAAATCCCCAGAAGACTGAATTGAATGTCTTAGACTTTAGGTATCTAGACTCAAGGTCAAACATGCAATAACCTTATTTTTCAGCAAAGAAGGTTTCATCTCTGGAGTAGCCAACCTCAACTACTCTGATGCACTGTGGGACTCTGCAGCACCAGGACGAAGTTGTTGCATCTCTCTCGAAAACAACACCAGTCTGGGTAATCTACACCTCTGTCATGCACAAGGGAGGTGCATTTATACTCTTAGTGACTATTTTGATGACAGGAAGCACAGTGCCTTAGCAGGGCTAAAGTTTTCCTTAAGAAACATCCTTATTATTTTCATAATAATAATAATATCAATATCCTTCTATTAGATTGGGAAAATATTTTTTAAGTGAGCATAATATCTAGTATTATTTGGTCATAAGAAACAGGCACTTCTGAGGATGCACAAAGGAAAGGAACTCCAAGAAATGATTAGTGCACCCCAAAGCCGTACAAACCACCACGCTGGGAGCCAGCAACTTTCCATATGTAGATTTATTCACAAGGAAAGCAGGCACGTATACAAAGGCAAAGGTGATAGAAGTCATGATACTTTCCAAGAGCAAAACATTACAGAAAACCCTAAAAGACAGCATTCAACAATAATGGTGGAGATAACTAGTCACCCTGACTTAGTAAAATCACACACATTGAATTTGCCCTGGCTTGCAGACCCCTGAAAGCTAGGGTGACCCCGAAAGTGATCCAGGGAGATGTTAGCAGAACCCATCTGTGACAAAATCCTGGAAAGACCCCCAGGGGCAAGGAGCTGACTCTGGTGGGAGAGGGGATCCTCTCCCTTCATTCTTCTTCCTCCACAGAAATGTGAAAGTAGTTTACTCCTGGGGCTCACTGGGCTTCTGTTGAGGAGGAGAGACTCCTGCTAAGAGCGGCAGAACTCTACTCAACATATGAAGTTTGGGTCCTTGTTGGCTTAGGAGAGCTGACTACGTAGCCCTGCACTGCCTACTCCTAAATCCTCTCAGGAGGAGATAAACCCTGTGAATTTAGTGGCTGAACTCAGTCTTAACTAAGACAACAGATAGTTCAAGGGACTTGTTACTGTATTAATATAAACTCAAAAGACACTTTAACAAGTTGTATTTAACAAGTTAACATATTGTTAACTGAAGAAAGAAGATTATAAGCCAAAAACAATCATATGGTCGAAAACGTTTTGAATTCATTTATGTAAAGATGGGAAGACAATTGCTTGGAGACAGGCCCAAAAGGCTCGACAAAAAACGTGTGCAGGAGTAGCTAACTTTGGTCATCGTCGAGTGTCAGTATTGGGGGGAATTTAACTTTAAAAAAATTTGTTTTTGCAATTTCTAATTTTGCCTTTAATGAAAGATTTGATACTGCACATGAAATTTAAAAGTAAAAAAGCTCCTATCACTTAATATGCAAATCAGTGATAAGAAGGAATAAGATGTCAGTAACATCTAGACAGATGAAGGGCTACTTAACCTTCATAAAAACACTCTAGCAAATAAAGAATAGAGGTAAGTGTGTAAGTAAAACGAATAAGAAATGTCCCAAAGGAGAAGAAGTGATTGGTAAACATAAGATGAAACCTTTTAATCATTAGTGATCTGAATATGCAAATTAAAAGAGCAAGCCTTTTTCACTCATCAAGCTATAAAGATTATAAAGAAGGATCTGGTTGGCCAGAATGCAGGGCCATACATGCATCCTCACACAGCTGGGGGTCAAACCTCACAGGTTTGCAGTGGCTACTAAGCAGACCATGGTTCTCCTTCACCATTTGTCCTTCACCATTACAGACCAAGAGCCTTACATGGCCTCACACCATTTCACTTCTAGGACTTTGCGAAAACCCAATTACACATGTGTGCATTGTATTTACACATAGTAATGTACTTTGCGCACTATTTACCATAGCAAAAAACTGGAAACAACTTAAGGGCTAGACAGAGGGAACATCTGTACAATAGCAAGCATAATTTTAAGGAAAAAAATGTCATGGAAATGTCCACAATATTAAATATGATCATTGATATAAACTAATTAAATGTATTGTTTATCTGGTGTCTGTGTAATAATGCAACATGGAACTTCAAATATGAGCTGAAATAAAACGTTAAGGGGCAGATACTCTTGAATGACAGGCTTTTATTTTTGAAGGAAGTGCTTCCCAGTGGACCTGGATGTGCTGTGCAATAGGGAAGCTGCCTCAGGGGATTTTTAATCATTCAATTGTTCTCCGCATCAAAAAAGGTGTCTGGCACCTTCTTCTCCCCTCTTTTTCTTCTTTCTCAAAAAATAGAAGGGTTGTGGCAAGTGCACCATTTGTTTTCCTTTGATTGTTATTTTTAAACTGAGAAAATGCAACATATTATTTAAAAAATATATGCAGACTACAAACCACAAGAGGCAAACAAATAAACAAACCCACAACTAGAGATAAGTGTACAAATAACATAAATAAGGAGTCTCCTCAAAGAGAAATAGAAACTATACTTTGGTCTTAGATGGTTGGAAAGAAGCCCATGATTGACTGCTTGATTGATCTCACTAGTACATATCTGGCTCTCAAATGTTTGATAAATAAATTATTGATTTCAGATGCCTGCATGAGAAAAGAAAGAGACCTTCCAATGTGTTTGCTAACACAGTTAAGGAATCTTTCTGAAGAAGCCGATATAATGAACATAAATTATTTTTCCAGGGACTAAAATGATTTCACCACTAGGCTCTGTTATAAGCTTCCACTTATATAATGTCTACAGCGATACCTGAAAAACAGGAAGCATGCTTAGGAGGGAGGAGGGACACTGAACACTCACCTAGGACGCTGGATGTGTTTGTTTTTAAAACAGCACAAGGGGATAATATGTAATATGTATATTCTACAGTAACCAGGGAAATAGAATAATTGATGATTTATTTTTTAACTCTTTAAAACCATTTAATCTCATATATATATAAATACTGGGAAAATAATCCTTCAAGTAGAAGTAATTCTGATAATTTAAACTTGCATCTCCACTTCCCCAGGTTTGCAGTGGCTACTAGGCAGACCGTGGTTATCTAACACAGGAGGGGAGGTTCAGTACTCTGCTAAATGGTGAAGTAAGCTGGGTGGATAACCTGACTCCCTTTCCTGGTCCTTCCTAGGCATATTGTGCAAGAAAAGACACTTTGTTGGTCTAAATAAAAATACCTGGGTGGGTGACTATGAGTGTCTGTGAGACAATGACAGGCTTGGTGGAGACAGGGACATATATTTACTGCAAGGAACATCTCCAGAAAGACAGGACACACCCATGCAATCCTTCACAACATGACTCACGCTGGGCAGCTAGCGAGCAAATCAAGTAGCGTCATATTAATGTCATACCTTTAGAGAATTTCCACACGATGGTTGGTACAGGATAACCCTCAGCTGAGCAATTGAGGATGACAGCTTTGCCATAAATCCCATCCTGGTCCCGTGGCTGAACCACAAACTTTGGAGGAACTGAAAAGATAAATGTCACCAGTAATTCAGACGTGACCAAACTGAAGAAGGGCATGACTTTAAGAAATTGAATCATTCTAATGAACACACGATGAATCCTTCATATGTGTAGGAAAGTAAAAAATAAAAACAACATTATTTGTGGTTTGGGACAAATTAGGGGAGTAATCTCAGTGATAGGTTTTTTTTTAATTTTTATTAATGAGGTATTTATTGTTATCTCAGAATGGTACAGGGGTGCATTTTTGGTTACACACATTACTTTTGTATGGTCTGAGTCAAGGTTACAATTATGTCTCAGGCAGTGTGCTCCCTGCCCACCAGGTATGAACTAACCTACCCCTTCTCCCCACCTCCACTGGCTTGATTTCCGCTGAATTTTACTACCATATGTATGCATGTGTGTTGGTATTTTAGTTCCCCTTTAAATGTGAGCACCTGTGGTGTTTGTTTTTCTATTCTTTTGATACTTCACTTAGAAAAATGGTCTGCAGTTTCTCCCAGATTGTTACAAAGATCTTAGTTCACCATTATCTCTTTCCCAGCTGAGCGACACTCCATGGTATACACATTTTATTAATCCACTGGTGTCTTGGTGGGCACTATGGTTGTCTCCACATCTTTGCAATCATGACTTGTGCTGCTATAAATATCAGAATGCAAGTATCTTTTTTACAGAATAGCTTTTTCTTCCTTAAGGTAAATACGGAGCAGTGGGATTGCTGGATTAAATGGTACATCTTTTGGTTCTTTGACGTATCTTCCTGTAACTTTCCAGACCCTTTGTAGTAGAAACAAGTACTTTGCATCAGGAAAACTGATTTCTTAAGAGTGGGAATTTGATTAAACCAAACGAATGTGTTTCAATTCGTGTTATCAAAGATCTTCAGGATTTAATTCCACAGAGAATAGAAATAGAACTATTTCTGGGGCACACGCACAGCTGGGGCATACACACGGCTTCTGTGGCTGGGAGTGGCTCTGGTGCAGGGTTCTCCATTCCGGGCTGAAAGGGGGAAGCCCCCATTTCCTAGGCCTGGTCAATTTCACATAAGTTTCTTAGGTTTGGGAAATTTCCTGAAGGGAACGCACTGACTTTTCACCCAGTAAAAGGGCCTGTAACCATTCGTCCACACATTCGCTAACTCTGCCCCCTGGAAGGGCCTATACCCATTCATTTGTCAGGCTACATATATACCCCTAAGGATACAGGTGGAGGAGCGGGTTTTTCCACCTTGGATTTATCACTCTGCCAGAAGCTCTGGTGCTTTTTCTGTATTCTTTTCTGTAACATAAATCCTGTCTTACCACTAATCTGTGGTCCATGGATTCATTCTTTGAATCCCTGAGACCAAGGACCTACTGAAGAAGAAATTCCAGTAACAGAACAAATAAAATACATATTTGCCCCTCAAATATCAATTATCATGGACGAGTGTTCTTCTTGGTGCCAAATGTTCAGAGCATTTGTTGTTGACTTTTCCCCTAAAAGGCAATGAAGGTAGAGTTGATAGACACTCCCTAAAGATGAAGGTAGAGTTGATAGACACTTCCTGAAAGCAATAATGAACACATCCTGGGATCCAGCTTTCTCCAGAAATCTTATGAGGACACGCAGACTGTTATTCTTGATGTCAGTGCCATTCTGGGACAAAGGGGGACTGTGAAAGTCCAGTTGTAGTGAACTACCATTTGGGCTTTATAGTGAGCTTATAAAATAATAAAATAAGAGACTAAGTAACTGCTCATCTGGTGAATGCTGTGAGGTGCTGCAAAGTCCATCCCTACCCCAAACATGTACACGCACTTTGCTTAGAACATATCACCCAAGAGAAAGCAAATACTCTGAGGCAAGCTACTATGGTTTTTAAGAGTCTTTGAGTCTCTTTAAGAGAAGACACAAAGTTTTTGGGAACGCTAACGTCTGCAGGTATTGTAATCCACAAATCTTTCCCAGCAAGTCGAGGATTCATTGCTGCATGTACCTCCGATGAGACAGTCATAGGTTATGTGAGGGGAGGTGAATTACGTCCACACGCAGTAAACACTGAGCACATGAGTGTTCTTCCTCTCCTCCTCAATTCCTGGTACGGCTAATCTTGTCTGCCTGTGATACCTGGTATTCTCCATTTTGAGACAGAAACAGATGGGCAGGAATTCTAGTCACCACATGTGATAGACCAAGGGGAAGGGCAGATCCAAGTTTGGCAGGAGCTTAGATGCATGTTAGGGTGATGTGAGCCAAGGGAAGGTCATTGTAGTCGGAAAATAACCAAGGAGGAGGGAACAATATCAAATACAGCAGCAGCCAGCAATAGAACTCAAGGCCGTGTTTCTGCCGATGAGATTGGTTTTAACGTTTGAGCCTGGGTTTTTTTGTAGGAAGCATTACATGTGGAGATGCAACAGAAGGTGATGGCCACCAGCCAGGAACCATGAGCTGACACGGCGGTGTGGTCTCCAGCTCTGCTACTCCACATTGGGTAATTTTATGCAAATTATCAAATGTCTCTTGGCCTTAATTTCCTTTCCTCCAAATTTTGGAAAATTGCAGTAACCATTTTAAAGGATTGTTACAAAGATTAAATGAAGTAAGATTAGAGAATTTCTCAGGACAGCAGATGAAGTTATTAAGCCTTGTAAGAAGGTTGGTTGATTTATGTTTAGCTTTGACATATTCTTAATGAACAAAGTACCCAACTTACAAATGAAATAAATAATTTACAGAGCCAACAGGTCTTTGATTAACAGTTAGTAAATAATTTTACTTCATGTAGATGATATTTTGTGATAAAAATCTTCAATAAACTATGAATATATTTAACATTATAATAATGAACGATTGTCTCATGGTAAAGAAATTACATGGGTATTTCTAGGAAAAACAATAGAGATTATATAGACTAACATTTTCCATTAGAGGTGAGCAGTCAACCTTCAGGATAGATTGCAAAATTTAAGATATAATACAAGAAAATCATTCTTTCCAGGGTGGAACGCAAATCTATGGTCATCACATTTATACTTGACTGGGCTCAAATTCTACTAAGAGCAAGAAATCTCTTGTCATACAGTTAGGTTAGCTAAACTCTTGTGTTTTCTCCAGAAGAAAGGCTAATTGTAATTGATCCATGAGCACTGCCCCTCAATTTGGTTCTAATCCAATGAAATCTTATTTTAACATGGATCAGAGAGGTTTATATGGGAAATTACCATTAACATAGGGGAAGTACAAGGTAATTACAGATGAAAATGGACCTTATATTAGTAGAGTAACTCTACTATATTGCTGTTGAAAATTGTTTCAGAAACTGGCAGGAGTACCTAGTGGACTCCCCATGTCCAGCCTTTTGCTCTCAGACTAAAATTCTCTCCTCAAATACTTCCATTGATCCACATTCACACAAAAACCTAATAAAGACACTTCAGAAATAAGGGAGATTTTTAATTTTTAGGGCACAGAAACTAATTAATAGCTCAGTATTTTACCTCAAGTTCATATATTATGTAACTTGACATATAGGCACATTTTCTTGAGAAAAATTCTATATATTACTAAGTGCATGAATAAGACAAATCATATATACTTCCTTTAAACATCGATAGAAGATTGTCATGAATTTAAATATTCAGTACCTTACTGGTTTCTTATCATGCACTAACAAATATGTAGGCCCCTTCCATGAAAGTGAACTTGTGAGTTACAGTAAGAATTCTGGGCCTATAGTCATCCAGGTGTTCACAGTAGGCAGACCAGACCCCCACATCATACACCTGTCAGGATGTGTCCCACTGGAGTTTTACGTGGAAAGAGTAGAGAGGAATCCCAGATTTTTTTTTTTTTAAGAGACAAAGAATCTGGCTCTGTCACCTCAAACTCCTGAGGTCAAGTGATCTTCCTGCCTCAGGCTCCTGCTGAGAGAACAGGTATGCGCCACAACACTGGGCTAAGTCTCTCAATAATTTTTCTTTGCCCACTCAGAGCCTAATGTGAAGATAAATGATATATGATCCCTAGGGGTTTTGCAACACTTTAAGATGGGAGCAGCACAGCTAAGATTCAAACTCCAGAGCAGGACGAGTGTCTGAGTGAGGGCTAAATGTTTAAAAGGCAGCTAACGTCATCCATTCTTATCTGCTCTAAGCACCTAGAATGGCCAAGATCTCCAGGGACAATGGAGTTCCCATTTTTTTTTTTTTAAGTAAACAGCTGTTTAATAAAAGACATGAAGATCTTTTCTAAAGAAATATTTCCTGACCCAAATGTTTTGTTCTACAAAATAGTAGCCCAGGGAACTATTCTAAGAAAAGCAGGAGTTCCCCCAAGGAATTGCATAGTATAAAAGTGAACATTTAGTGAGTGCCTGGTGTGTTTCAGAGACTCTTAAGTCCACTGCCTTTTTCCCCTCCCAGTATTCTTCTCAAGATGATTTTTGTTTTACTTGCTGATTGAAGAGACTATTCTCCACTGTTACCCACTCCTGCTTCTCAGGGTTTCAACCTCAATCTTGACATCTCATTAACACACCTCCTGAGCTATTCTGCCCACTCTCATCATGATGATTGTCTTTCCCTCTTTATGTATCAATCACCATATCCCACTGGTCACTAGATATTTCAAAGACACCTCAAACTCAACCCTCTAAAATGGTACCTATTCCTATGACCACCATCCGTCAAGGTACTCAAGAAAGAAAACCGTGAATTATCTTTCACATTCCCCTCTGTTATCTCCTGTATCAGGTACTGATTATTCCACGAATATGTATCAAGCATCTTCAAATTCATTTCACCTCCACTGTCACTGCCTAGTCACAAAGCAGTCCAGGTGTGTGGTGAAGCGCCACAGCCCCTCTGTGCATGTGGTTTCAGCACTGCCCGGCCGGACAGCTCCACTCACTTTACCAGGATACTGCACTGAGGGCAGGACTCTCTCCACTTTCTCGGGCCTTCTCTGAATCATGAACCTTTAAAACTCATCCTCACTGGCACCACTCTGACATGTGGAAAACAGCTGTCCATCCGTGAATGACAGGAATCATGGTGTGACGTTCTGCCTCTCTCTCTTCCAATCCAGTGGAGCAATTCTGAGGTGTGTCCCATTCTGGGCCTCAAGCATTTGAGAGCATCATAATCACCTGCAGAGCTGATTACAGTACATATTGCTGAAGCCTGTGCCCAGAAACTATGGCACAGTAGGCCAGGCAGGCAGACCAGTTAGACCATCTACCTTGCTAATGAGCTCCTAGGTGGTGCTCAGAATGCTGATCCAGAGACACACTTTGAGAACCACTGTTCTGCCTGATTCCTCGGAGTGTTCCCCGTAAGAAAGAGCTCCAGGAGCACACAGCAATAGCCTGCTCATTAAAACAACGTTTATTGATTTTTTTATCTCCCTTTCTGATCTCATTATTTCCCACAGTCTTACTCTGGGACCCAGGAATTATATCCCAAACAAACCATCTGCAGATAATTCTGTGCCTGACACTCTGCTTTCAAGGCAACTCAATCTAGGACAAAGCCAATGTTATCTTTAACCTGAATTTCTCAGACAGCCTCTAACTGGTCTACCTGCTACCAGCTGTCCCACTTGAGTGCACTCTCCGCACAGTGGGCTAAAGGGTCCTTCCACGACACAAATCAGATGATCTGACACCCCTGCTTAAAATCATCTCATACTCCATTGCCCCTTGGTACAATCCAGACTCCTACAATATTGTAAAAGTTCTTCATTACTTTAGTCCTTGGTCTCCTATTTCAGTTCTTGACAATCCCCTTTAGCAGGCTTTGCTCCAGCCATTCTAAAACTCCGTCTATTCCTCAGTCTTGAGACTATTCTTGCTGTTGGACCTTCATACATCCTTCTGCAACTCTTCATTTAATGAATTCCTACTCATTTAAATTTACATCTCAGCCCACAGCTCTGTTAGTCTGGGACACCTTTTCTGATGGTGCAAACGAGATTGGGTCCTTCTACAAATGCTTAGTTGCTCTATCATAGCCTTTCCCACACATGCTTAGTACTGTTTGTTTAATTTCCTGTCCCCCACATGGGGCTGTACACCTGTGAGAGTAAGAACCATTTCTTTCTCGCAGACTATTGTATCCCCAGCATGTAGCATAGGACTGAAGCATACAAAATACTCTGCAACTATATGTGGAATGCATGAATGAGTAAATAGATATTACCATTTCAGTTTTGTAGACCAGGGAAATGGAGCAAGGCCAAGTTAATAACTTAGATCAGGGTGACCCCAAAGCCCAAGGTCTTTGAGGAGGAAGGACCCAACAGAAGTGCCATATGAGGAAGAGCAGAAAAGAGCCCCCTAGGGAGATTCTGGCTACTAAGACACAGAACACAAGGTGGATGGATGTGGCGCCTTTGGGATTGCTAAAATTTGGGCCAACACTTATGTTACAACAGGCCCTAAAGGTTTTGAATACTCTTATGGTGTCTGGGTGTATAATTTCCCACAGTAGCTGGTTTCCATTCTTTTAAACTACATTTTGAGTTCTTTTTGTTCGTATAACACATTATTTGCTACATTGTAGTGAGCACGATGGCCAATATCCTTGGTTTTCCAATAGAGTGATTTTTTAGTGGGGATGAGGAGTGATTAAAGAGTAGGAGAAAAAGTTTCCCCAAGAGGCAATGTAGGCTATTCTTGCCTACAAGTCTCTGAATCACAATTATATCCAAATATCCAATTATTTGTCTCTCCCCAAATAGTAATTTGATATATATTCTAAAATGCCAAAATCCTGTCAAGGGATCCACACAGGCTGACAGTATCTGAAGTTTCAAAAGGATTCCTATGAAGACATTTTTTCTTAATGGGGCCCCAAATGAGAATTGTTTACAATATAGTGCTTTTCGGCTTGATCTGTTTATTGGGGTTGGGGAGGAATTATTTTTGTTGTTTTGTTATAATAAAACAGTTAACATCGCCAGCTGCCTGAGCACATAACGAGACAGCCTGAGGTTTCAGACTTTGAAGCCAGGCATTGACTTCTCCTCCGTAGCTACGAAAGTCCTGGCGGCATCTTCTTTCAAAATAAGGCTGTTTTGTCTACATGGAAAAGCTGTTGTTGTGTGCAGCCACCTTCATCTACGATCTCAGCTAACTCTTCTGGGTGACTTGCTGCAGCTTCTGCAATAGCACCCGTTGCTTCACCTTGCATTTTTATCCTATGGAGATGGCTTGTTTCCTTAAACTCTCAAACCAACCTCTGCTAACTTTCAGCGTTTCTTCTGTAGCTTCCCCCACCTCTCTCAGCCTTCACACAATTGAAGAGACTCAGGGCTTTGCTCTGGGTTATGCTCTGGCTTAAAGGAATGTTGTGGCTGGTTTGTTCTATCCAGACTGTTAAAACTTTCTCTTTCTCTGCATCAACAATAAAGTTTTTTTTTTTCTTTTTGCTTTCTTATCATTCATGTGTTCACCGAGATGTGTCTTACTTTTCTTCAAAAAGTTTTCCTTTACATTCACAACTTGGCTAACTGCTGCAGAAGGCCTAGCTTTTAGTCCATCCCAGCTTTTGACATGCCACCATGCTTAATCATTTCTAGCTTTCACTTAAACTAAGAGACATGTGACTCTTCTTTTCCCTTGAAGCCTTAGAGGTCACTGTAGGGTTAAGAACTGGCTTAATTTCAATATTGTTTTTTCTCAGGGAATAGGGAAGCTGGGGAAAAGGAGGAGAGAAGAGGAGATGGCCTGTCGGTGGATGGGTCAGGACACACACGTTTATGGATTAAGTTCAGTATCCTGTTTGGGCACAGGTCACAGTGCCCCCAAACAATTACAGTGGTAACATCAAAGATCACTGAGCACAGATCACCATAACAGACATGATAATGATGACAAGTTTGAAATATGGAAAGAATAACTGAACTGTGACACTTGGACATGAAGTGGGCATCTATTGTTGGAAAAATGGCCTCAAAAGACTCATTTAATGCAGGGATGTCTCAACCCTTCAATTAAAAAAAAAAGCCACAATATCTGGGAAGTTCAATACAGCAAAGCATAATAAAGTGAGTTCTGCCCATATCTGACTGTGTCCACTGCATTTAGCATGTGCTGTCTTCCCCTTGAGTGTAGAACGTTGACTGTGCATCCAATTAATTTACTTGTGGGGAAAGTTCCTTCTACCAAGAATCCCTTTATGCTTATTAAGGGATGGTCCGGAGCAGCCCTTATTCCAGCCAGCACGTGATCTTTCTGAGATGTCAGCTGAATTCCCCATGCCTTCTCCATCCTGGCTAGTCAGAGCACCACCATTTCCGAGCACCGTCCCACACAGTCTCACCCGTGCACATGAAGCGCAACGCTGAGCTAGACACATGGGAAGCCCTGTATGGATTTCTAGAGAGCTTATAACAGCTCCCTGAGCACCAGGACCTTACCCTGCAATATCCAGAACCTCAGTAGCTTTAAATTCCTGTCTTATTTTCTGTATCCAGCAAGAGCCCAGCTATTGACTGGTCTCTGCTCCTCTCTGCCATAGTTGGAAAGTACCCCAAGCAGAGATCCACAGTGAACTTGGGGCTCACCTTGTGGGCTTCCCCTTTTCTTGAGGATCACAGCCCTGGGCTGCCTGTTCCACTGCCTGAATAGTTTTTACATATTTTAGTACAATTTGTAGTTGTTTATGGTAGGAGGATAAATCCAATACCTGTTACTCTGTGATGGTCCCATTTGATAGATAAATGTTTTGTTTGTCAATACAGTTATTTGAGCCCAGATATGCCCTCTCTGAAACTTCCAATCATTTCTGTTGGTTCTCCCTTTTGGAACCCACACCATGGTTGCCATCGTATTACTTCGAATACATAACACTGGCACAGAGAACCCAATTCCCACTCACTGACAGAGACTTTGATCTTGTAATTTCTGCCTCTTTATCTTGCCACACAATGTTTTCCTCTCCTCTGGCCTATCCCCAGAAGCACACAAGGACACACAAGCACGCTGTTAAGTATCCAGTCTTAAAACAACACTTCCCCTTGTCCCACGAACATTTCCAACTTCCTCTCCATTTTTTCTGTCTCCTGTCATAGCAAAATTCCTAAAAATACGAAAATGGTAGTATTTTCTTGAGTTCTTACACATTCACCTCCTTATTTTCTTAAGCTCCTTGATTCAAGCTGCTGCAGCCACACTGTCCTTCATGGTCACAGACAACATCCACCTTTGCAGAACCGTGAACAAGTCTGAGTTTCCTCTTCCCCTCCTTCTGGCTTTGATTTCTGTCACTCCTCCTTTTGATGCATCTCCTATTTTGCTTCCAGAGTCCCACAGTCCCGTGGACCTCCTTCAACTTGACCAGCGGCTCCTCTTCACTTCCTACCTCCTTTGCTGACTCCCGGTGTCCAATTCTGGAACCTTCCACGTTGGGTGCCTTGGGGCTGTACGGTCTTGTCTCCTTGGTCCTCATTCACCTTGTTAGAGGCAGAACACGATTCTTTACAGACGCTGCTCTCTCCTTTGCTGTATTTGCTCTGTGAGTGCACTCTGGTCGTCTCACCTCCAAGGCTTACTGTGAGTCAGCTGCTTCGCCTGCCCTCGGCCACGGCAGTTGGATCTTGCCTGGACTTCCAAAAAAGCCTCTTAACCACTCTCCTTGCTTTTGGCCCAGACCATTCTTTCCCCAGATGAAAATGTGATAATTAAAAAGATAAATCTGGCTGTGTCACTGCCTTGGTTATAGTCTACAATGTCTTCTCTTTTCATTTAGAACAACAACAACAAAAAATTCCGCCTTCTAAAATCGCTGCATATTCAAATTATCTAGTGGGCTGGGACTCAAACTTGGCTGTATATTAGAATCCAGTAGGGGATTTCACAAATGATGGATGCCTGGGTCCCACCTTCAAGAGTGGATATTTAATTGGTAGGGGCTAACAGCCTGGACATCGGGACAAGTTTAAAGTTCCACATGCAATTTGAATGTGCACCAAAGTTTCAGAACCACCAAACAGTGATTTTTGATTAAGAAAAAAGAATTCCCCAGGAATCTGGAGGATGGATCTGCTCCCAGAAGTAATGGCTTATTAGGTCTGGTTTGGGACTGGAACCGTGTATCTGTGTTTTCGTAAATCTCCCAGGAGATCCCACGGTGCAGTCGAGGTTGAGGACACCTGGCCCTTGCCTGCTTCTCCGACATGCTGATCTGTTTGTGAAGCCTGCCACCTTCCTTGGGGCTATATAACCTACCTGGTTAAGCTTTTTAAACATATTTGAAGAATAATCACATGAACCCATTAATCATATAGTGATTAGCTACATTACCATGAATAGCTGGGCTCAATTTCAGTCCAGCTGACCTTTGCCTTTGTCAAAAATGTCTGGTTGCATTTTCTGCAAGGGCAAGTGAAATGAAGGACACCCACATGCATTTTATCAGACACTTCCACTCCCTGACCTGGTTCCGTCAGAGCAGATTACACAGAAGACAGGCTGATGTACCATTTGGCCCTTCACAAACCACTGTAAGAGTCAATTCTACATATAAGAAAACGCTTGGGAAACAGATACTAGATTGGCTCCCATTTTTATTTATCTTCAAAAAAATCAGGAAAAACCCCCCTAAACATCTCAATTCTTATACCCAAAAGTGCAAGGCAGAAAGAACAAATGTCATGAGTATCTTTAGTTTGTGTCTAATTGAGGATATATTTATTTTCTTAATCATTTGCTCAGGTAATTATTTTTTCCCAGAAGTATGAAGGTGATTTCTTCATATGACTTCTAAGTCATATCATGTTCTTTTGTTGGCAATTGGATAGAAAGTGAATTCCTTTCCAGCCAGAAAGGAAGGAGAGGTGACAAGGGCACAAGCACCAGGGACTGGGGTGGGACCTGGGCCATCTGTCTATTGTTAGGACAGAGTGGACACGTCTCCTCCTAATGACGACTCTCAGCCAACAGTGTTTAGGAATTTTAAATGCAAATAATCAAATCAATATAAATCTTTTATTTCATACAGTTACTTTTGCAATGTGCTGGAAGGTATCCTGGTAGACAAATGCATGCTGCTCTTGGGGGTCATGAAACCACAGAGAACCCACATTTTCCAGACTTCAGAGAGCGCCAGCTGCTCAGTTCACTGATGGACATTGGGAATTTTGATCTGAGATTGGTGACTTGAATAACCCCTGGATATAAGACCAATGCTCACATTTTAGATGTAATGAGACCACTGCCAATGTTTTCGACAAGTTGGACTACTCTATTTAAAATTTCTCTGTAAATAATACCATACTCTGCTTAGTTTAAGGACTGTTGCAACAGCTTCTCTATCAAAACAATAGTAGATTTCGCCTGGGTGCCCATAGCACAGTGGTTAAGGCGCCAGTCACATACACCGAGGCTGGAGGGCTCCAACCTGGCCCTGGCCAGCTAAACAATGACAACCGCAACAAAAAATAGCCAGGCATTGTGGTGGGTGCCTGTAGTCCCAGCTACTCAGGGCAGGCTGAGGCAAGAGAATCATTTAAGCCCAAGAGTTGGAGAGTTGGAAGTTACTGTGAGCTGTGACGCCACAGCACTTTACCATGGGCGACATAGTGAGACTCTGTCTAAAAAAAAAAAAAAAATATATATATATATATATATAGTAGATTTAATGCCAAATAAGAGAGATAAGCAAAGAAAACCATATTTCTAAAACTGAAACAAAAATTTCAAAATCTACTACCCTGTTTCCCCGAAAATAAGACATCCTCCGAAAATAAGACCTACTTACAGGAAAGATAAGATGCCCCCTGAAAATAAGACCTAGCACATCTTTGGGAGCACACCTTAAAATAAGACACTGTCTTATTTTCGGGGAAACAGAGTATTTTTAATTCACTATTTTTATATTAAAATATTTAATACCTTAGCAATAATAATATTCTATAACCAAACCTTTATTTTTTTATATGAATGTTCCCAATTCCATCTTTCTTTTTATTCCAGTACAGCTTATCCCACACGGAGAGTAAACTAAGGTATTTTTGAGGTTTTTTGTTTTGGGGGATTCTAGTGAGGAAAATACACTTTACTAGCTATTTACATAACTCTCGGTATTAGTTATCAGATTTTCCAAAATGAATAGTTTAATTGAAAACATGCTTCTGACCAACTTTATCCCCCCCAAAAGGAATACACAGAATTTGAAAGATTTGTTTTTCTAGTGCCATGCGAGGGATCTCATCATTAACTTCATAAATTAAGTCAATTATTTTGTAACTCAGGTATTTCACTTTTTTTTTTTTAGAAAAACTGTGATATGCAGCTTTGACAAATATTTTATTTTTAAAAGCCATTCACCTAAGTGATAAGAAGTGTTGCACAAAGGGCTGCATAAATTCTTCGGTTCCCCCAAACAGTGGGCATGTATGCATAAGTCCTACTTTATGAATTCAGTCCTATGGCTCCCACTTTTCATTCACATATTTCTTAGCTGCTAATCATTTGAACTATCATCTTTTTTGGTAAATAAAACCTGGCCTTGGAGTTCAGGGGAATTCAAGTTTGGTTCCCATAGCGGTGTTTTTTTAGTGAGGTAAGAGTGCATTTCTGTGTTGAGCGTGATGTTGTCAAAGCCACATGGCACACCTCCCTCTGCTCACCTCTCACAATCAGCTGGCTTTGGTGCTCCACGGCCGCTGCCTCATTCCGGGCGATGCAGGTGTAATTGCCATTGTGCACCAGGGACAGGTTGGAAATCCTCAAGGAGCTGGTGAAGTCAATGTTGTCGATGGTCACCCCCAGGCTCCCTGGGATCGGCCGGCCGTCCTTCTGCCAGGTGATGGTGATGGGCAAGTCCCCCGAGACCACCACACACGGGATGAAGACCCGCTGCCCAATGGAGAATCTCGGAAACTCAAAAGGTTGGATAAAAGGCGGGACTGAAAGGAGAAAAGAAAAACAAAAGTAACAGAGGAAGGATAACAAACCACATGCGCAGGCTGCATTTGCTTTCCGTGAACCCTTTTACACAAAATTGCAAGACTAATACTATAATTGATATAGCACGTACATACAGAGCTGCAGAGGATTTCAGAGTATGCTCCTGTTATTTGAATTTTCTCATTATTCTAAGTGAAAGGCACAGTTTGATTTATACTTCAGCAAATATACTTAACCTAATTTAGTTCAATACATTTTTTTAATTCAATAATCATTTTTGAATGAAAACATTTCAGACTCTGGGCTCTAAAATGCAAATACTGTGAAAGAGAGATTTGGACTTGGTTTTCCCTTCAAAGTTTCCAAAATGATGTGTTCAAGAGGAATTTCTTTCTGGTTTTGCTATTATAGCACTACAATTACTGTTTCTCTTTCCAGAGATACCGTCCTCCCAAATATGCGTACAGTAATCCTGTTTTTTTTGTTTTTTTGAGACAGAGACTCAAGCTGTCAGCCTGGGTAGAGTGCCATGGCATCACAGCTCACAGCAACCTCCAACTCCCGGGCTCAAGTGATTCTCTTGCCTCAGCCTCCCAAGTAGCTGGGACTATAGGCACCCGCCACAACGCCTGGCTATTTTTTTTTGGTTGCAGTCTTCATTGTTGTTTGGCGGGCCTGGGCTGGATTCGAACCCTCCAGCTCAGGTGTATGTGGCTGGCGCCTTAGCCGCTTGAGCCACAGGCGCTGAGCCGAGTAAGCCTGTTACAGAAGATATTCTTGTTGTTAAAATTCTTTTTATGCCCAGTTAATTAAAACTGTTAATTGTAAATCTTATTTTATGTTAGAATAATTGCATCTTAATTTCACATTTTTCATCTTATGTATCTGTGTGGCTTTGCATTATGAATTGACCCGTGGAAGTCATCTGAGTTAGCGAGAGCAGCTGCTAATGAAAACAAGGTTATAGCCTTCAGCCCGGTCAGCTGTGCACACAGCCAGCTCGGGTCGGGAGGCTCTTTCTTTTTTGGGGGGTGGGGCTCTTTCTTGGTTTGATTTCTCTGATAAAAATTCTTATTTGCCCTTCTTGATTAGAAGCACTGTTCCTTGGTGACTTCCTAGAAGATTTCATAGGGAGTTACCAGCCTAAAATGGTTAAAATGGAGCCAGGGGAGCCAACTTGGATTTCTATCTCAGTTTCTTATAAGTTACAGGACTTGGCTAAGTTGTTAATATGCTCTGTCTGCCTTGGGGGGCAGTTATTTACAGCTTCACTTTGCAGATGAGAAAAGTGATACACAAAGATGTTACTTTTCTCTTGTCTTAGAACTAGGGTATTGTTCTATGAGGGCTTAAATCAAGTCTATCTAGCTATCATCAAAACCTATATTATTAGTCTTTGTTAGGTTTATTTGCATAACTTTTTTTAAAGAAGAAAGTTTCTTTTATGCAGTGGCTTGGAAATTATTAAAGGTATAAACTAAGATGATTAAGCATACAATAACCTAATATAAACCAATTATTATATTAGGTAATTTTGCAGAATGAATTTCTTAAGTAGCAGAGTTTATTAATCAATTGTGGTTCATTTCAATTATGAACTTAGGAGAGATGTAAGGGATCCCACTGAGAAATTTGAATGAAAAAACATTTGTTCATTTATTCATTAATTCAAACAAGTGATGTTTTCTGAGCACACGACATGTGCTCGGCAGCATTGTACGTGCCAGGCATGCAGCAATGAACTTGGTGTACCCATCTTCACCCAGCACACTTTCATGTACAGTCACAGGCAGCAACAAAGCATGGCCATGGCTATTCTCTTACTCAATATTATTGCTATTACCACTCTATGCCTTTAAAAACAGTTGGGAGCAAGAGCTCAGAACTGCAAATACATTCAGAGTTAGAAGAATTATTACACAGGCAGCTCAAGTTAGATCTTGCCAGAAAAATTAAGAAACAAACAAATATATAAAAATGGCTGAAGATACAAAGTGCCACACGCGATATCATAATTGCTCTGGGTTCTCAATGTAAAGTGAGAGCTCTGTGTTTGAAATGAGTTGATCTGCTGGTAAGAGAGAAAGCTCTCAGGACGCGGCTGTACCTGGAGCTGGTGGACAGAATCGGGTCAGACTAATGTGTGATTGTTTACAGTTGGAATTTGCTGGCAAAGTGCCACATTGTACCAAATATAACTATGTGTCTTTAAGTCTGGCCTCGAGTGGCATAAATGTCAACTATATATGTAAATATTATTTACAACTAATAAATTATCATGTTTTGTTATTAAATATAGTTATGTCTCCTCTTTTTTGTTCCTTGGACATAAAGCCCTGGATGTCAGCATACTCAGACCATCCCGGCACTTCTACTGGCTTGGTGCTTGTTATCAAAATTGCAGTCAGTTTTCTTATTTCTAAAATAAGAACTTTGGAGCCTGACTACCTGGTTTCCAGTCCAGTGAGCTGTTTGTTACTTCGTCCTTCTCTGGGCTTGGGTTTCTTTATTTATAAAACAAAGAGTGCTGTCTTGAGCTCTGAATGAGCTGGAGGTTCAGCACACGTCTGAAACAATTTTTTACCATTAGTTCTATTTCACAAGCCTTTAAAATGAGACCAAGTTAAAATGAAAGGCTATGAGGCTCCTTTTCTCCATCAGTTACAATAAGGGGAAGAAACATGTAAGACTATGACTAGTTTTCACCAAATAGAGAAAGGTTAGAGATAGAGCTGTTAGACCTAGTTGTCAAATAAGAAAACAAAATAGGGTGTAGCCTTTCAAAAATTGCTAAATGTAAGAATGTCCCCTTATAGCATGAGACAGCATGTTTTTCAAGAACAGAGCCAAGAAGTAGCTATAGAAGAAGAGTCAGCATTAAAAGCAAAATAAAACACAAAACCCTCTGTCTTCCAGAATTCTGGAAATAGTTGTAACTCACTGTTTTCCAGTGTCCCAAGGAATGTCATCAGAGTTACTTTTGTCATGAAGCAACACTGCTGAAAATCAAGACGCTGCCTCCCAAGTGCTGAAAGCCAGCATCAGTGCTAATGCACCAGATCTCACACACGTCACTCAGAGGATAATTCCCTGCTTGAACACCATGTTTTAAATCATTGCCATTCCTTGGTCTAAACCATATCCTGAGAGTTCAGGCAGACTGACAAGGGCTTAGTAAGAAATTGAGGCTAGCAAGCTAAGGAAAGGCAAGAAGCAAAGAGCAAACTGCAAAGAACAGACACAAAATGCAACACACATAGCAGGTGGGGGAGGACACAAAATGCAACACACACAGGAGGTGGGGGAGGACACAAAATGCAACACACATAGCAGGTGGGGGAAGACACAAAATGCAACACACACAGCAGGGGGAGGGGGAGGACACAAAATGCAACACACATAGCAGGGGGAGGGGGAGGACACAAAATGCAACACACATAGCAGGTGGGGGAAGACACAAAATGCAACACACACAGCAGGGGGAGGGGGAGGACACAAAATGCAACACACATAGCAGGGGGAGGGGGAGGACACAAAATGCAACACACACAGCAGGTGGAGGAAGACACAAAATGCAACACACATAGCAGGTGGAGGAAGACACAAAATGCAACACACATAGCAGGTGGAGGAGGAGGACACAAAATGCAACACACACAGGAGGTGGAGGGGGGAAGGACACAAAATGCAAGACACACAGCAGGTGGGGGAAGACACAAAATGCAACACACACAGCAGGGGGAGGGGGAGGACACAAAATGCAACACACATAGCAGGGGGAGGGGGAGGACACAAAATGCAACACACAGTAGGTGAAGGGGGAGGACACAAAATGCAACACACAGCAGGTGGAGGGGGAGGACACAAAATGCAACACACACAGCAGGGGGAGGGGGAGGACACAAAATGCAACACACAGCAGGTGGAGGGGGAGGACACAAAATGCAACATACATAGCAGGTGGAGGGGGAGGACACAAAATGCAACACACAGCAGGTGGAGGGGGAGGACGCAAAATGCAACACACATAGCAGGTGGAGGGGAAGGACACAAAATGCAACACACAGCAGGTGGAGGGGGAGGACACAAAATGCAACATACATAGCAGGTGGAGGGGGAGGACACAAAATGCAACACACAGCAGGTGGAGGGGGAGGACACAAAATGCAACATACATAGCAGGTGGAGGGGGAGGACACAAAATGCAACACACAGCAGGTGGAGGGGGAGGACACAAAATGCAACACACAGCAGGTGGAAGGGGAGGACACAAAATGCAACATACATAGCAGGTGGAGGGGGAGGACACAAAATGCAACACACAGCAGGGGGAGGGGGAGGACACAAAATGCAACATACATAGCAGGTGGAGG
Source organism: Nycticebus coucang (assembly GCF_027406575.1). NCBI lineage: Eukaryota > Metazoa > Chordata > Mammalia > Primates > Lorisidae > Nycticebus > Nycticebus coucang. The sequence continues at coordinate 5,629,435 of NC_069795.1, read as the reverse complement.
GGGAGGACATAAAATGCAACACACAGCAGGTGGAGGGGGAGGACACAAAATGCAACACACATAGCAGGTGGAGGGGGAGGACACAAAATGCAACACACACAGCAGGTGGAGGGGGGAAGGACACAAAATGCAACACACACAGCAGGTGGAGGGGGACACAAAATGCAACACACACAGCAGGTGAAGGGGGGAGGACACAAAATGCAAGACACACAGCAGGTGGAGGGGGAGGACACAAAATGCAACACACACAGCAGGTGGAGGGGGAGGACACAAAATGCAACACACAGCAGGTGGAGGGGGAGGACACAAAATGCAACATACATAGCAGGTGGAGTGGGAGGACACAAAATGCAACATACATACATAGCAGGTGGAGGGGGAGGACACAAAATGCAACACACAGCAGGTGGAGGGGGAGGACACAAAATGCAACATACATAGCAGGTGGAGGGGGAGGACACAAAATGCAACACACAGCAGGTGGAGGGGGAGGACACAAAATGCAACACACAGCAGGTGGAGGGGGAGGACACAAAATGCAACACACAGCAGGTGGAAGGGGAGGACACAAAATGCAACACAGCAGGTGGAGGGGGAGGACACAAAATGCAACACACATAGCAGGTGGAAGGGGAGGACACAAAGTGCAACACAGCAGGTGGAGGGGAAGGATACTAAATGCAACACACACAGCAGGCAGGGTAGGGGGACACAAAATGCAACACACACAGCAGGTGGGGGGAGGACACAAAATGCAACACACATAGCAGGTGGAGGGGGAGGACACAAAATGCAACACACACAGCAGGTGGAGGGGGAGGACACAAAATGCAACACACATAGCAGGTGGAGGGGGAGGACACAAAATGCAACACACATAGCAGGTGGAGGGGGAGGACACAAAATGCAACACACACAGCAGGTGGAGGGGGGAAGGACACAAAATGCAACACACACAGCAGGTGGAGGGGGGAAGGACACAAAATGCAACACACACAGCAGGTGGAGGGGGACACAAAATGCAACACACACAGCAGGTGAAGGGGGGAGGACACAAAATGCAAGACACACAGCAGGTGGAGGGGGAGGACACAAAATGCAACACACACAGCAGGGGGAGGGGGAGGACACAAAATGCAACACACAGCCGGTGGAGGGGTAGGACACAAAATGCAACATACATAGCAGGTGGAGTGAGTGGGAGGACACAAAATGCAACATACATAGCAGGTGGAGGGGGAGGACACAAAATGCAACACACAGCAGGTGGAGGGGGAGGACACAAAATGCAACACACAGCAGGTGGAGGGGGAGGACACAAAATGCAACATACATAGCAGGTGGAGGGGGAGGACACAAAATGCAACACACAGCAGGTGGAGGGGGAGGACACAAAATGCAACACACAGCAGGTGGAGGGAGAGGACACAAAATGCAACACACAGCAGGTGGAGGGGGAGGACACAAAATGCAACACACAGCAGGTGGAGGGGGAGGACACAAAATGCAACACACAGCAGGTGGAAGGGGAGGACACAAAATGCAACACAGCAGGTGGAGGGGGAGGACACAAAATGCAACACACAGCAGGTGGAGGGGGAGGACACAAAATGCAACACACAGCAGGTGGAAGGGGAGGACACAAAATGCAACACAGCAGGTGGAGGGGGAGGACACAAAATGCAACACACATAGCAGGTGGAAGGGGAGGACACAAAGTGCAACACAGCAGGTGGAGGGGAAGGACACTAAATGCAACACACACAGCAGGCAGGGTAGGGGGACACAAAATGCAACACACACAGCAGGTGGGGGGAGGACACAAAATGCAACACACACAGCAGGGGGAGGGGAAGGACACTAAATGCAACACACACAGCAGGTGAAGGGGAGGACACAAAATGCAACACACACAGCAGGCAGGGTAGGGGGACACAAAATGCAACACACAGCAGGGGGAGGGGGAGGACACAAAATGCAACACACAGCAGGTGGAGGGGGAGGACACAAAATGCAACATACATAGTAGGTGGAGGGGGAGGACACAAAATGCAACATACATAGCAGGTGGAGGGGGAGAAAACAAAATGCAACACACACAGCAGGTGGAGGGAGAGGACACAAAATGCAACACACACAGCAGGTGGAAGGGGAGGACACAAAATGCAACACAGCAGGTGGAGGGGAAGGACACTAAATGCAACACACACAGCAGGCAGGGTAGGGGGACACAAAATGCAACACACAGCAGGGGGAGGGGAAGGACACTAAATGCAACACACAGCAGGGGTGGGGAAGGACACAAAATGCAATACACACAGCAGGGGTGGGGAGGACACAAAATGCAACACACACAGTAGGGATGTGGAAGACATAAAATGCAACACACACAGCAGGGGTGGGGAGGACACAAAATGCAACACACACAGCAGGGGTGGGGAGGACACAAATTGCAACACACACAGCAGGGGTGGGGAAGACATAAAATGCAACACACACAGCAGGGGTGGGGAGGACACAAATTGCAACACACACAGCAGGGGTGGGGAAGACATAAAATGCAACACACACAGCAGCCAGGGGGAGGGGGAGGACACAAAATGTAACACAGCAGGCAGGCACTTGGTGCTGGGGCACCCCGCCCTTCACAGGCAACTTTTTTTCTAATTAACACAAAATCACAGCACTTAATGAAAATAGTGAGGATAAGCTATGATTACCATTTAAATGGAAAAAGGTATATTCAAAATATTTAAAACCATATTTACAAAATAGTTTAAATTAAGTTTATAAAAAAAGGTTTTAGTGAGAGGAAGTCCTTTTCCCAGAAGGTCAAAATCAGGTTTTACTGTGTCATCATCAGTGTGAATTAACCCCACCAGACTCTTGCCAGCCACAGACCTTTCACTGCGTAGGGTCATTCTCTGGCAGCAGCTGTCAGTCATCAGTCTGCTGCATAAAAATGCTTACAAGTCTTAAAGGGTTAAAAATGTTATATTTTACATTCGTAAGACATAAAATCAGAGACAGAAAGTAAATCAAGTGATTAAATTCTTCTCATTTGGGGAAGCCTGTTTGAAACTCATTACTTTATGTGGTTGGGCATATCACCTCAATAAGGTAAATTCCCTAAATCTCACTGACAGTGAAAGCTTTTATATCACTGGAGCGAAATTCCGAAAATGACATGACCTTTCTACAAGAAGTATGTAAATATCTGCTAAATGTCACTTATTACCAGACTGTGTGTGGTGGGCCCTTCTTTGAGGCAGCCGAGAGCCACGGAATACTGCCAAACGTCACTTTAGACTCCTGTCCTTTCTAAGTCCGTAACAAGAGCGTACAATCAGGCTAATGTACTTCTGTGTCTTATCCCTCAAAACCTAATAGTACGCAACACATTCTTCTTTCTCAGGGAGACTGTTTGAAAATGTTTCCCCTAGAGGGGTACGATGAGTCGCTAACATCGCAGGTTGGGTTCTGTTCATTCTTGGGAAATGAGTAATGCTCTCTTGATCTGGTTCTTTAACTCTGATCCTATTTCTTCGTGTGTAAAATGGTGACAGTGAAACGCAGCAGCTCCTGAGAGTGTTGGCAGAGAGCTTTCCCTAACACACCCAGCATGAAGTCCTAGGCAGTAAATCAAGGACACTCAACCCACATCCTTCCATCTCCCTCCCCACCCGCCATCCTCTTTGTTGGTCCCAAGGCCCATAATTCACTGGAAGAGCAAAGCTGTCACATGGATATTGAGCTATCAAAGGCTCTATTTTCATTGCCACATGTAATTTAGATTTTGTCATCTCATTTCCAGAGGTGGTTTAACTCCACAAGTCCCTGTACAATTCTTAGGGTGACTGCTTTTGGGCTCGGCCAGCACAAAAAGCCCTTGAGTCAGTCTCCTAAGATCCAGTAATGGACATTCCCATCTTCCCAGACCCTTTCCTCACCCACCTCCTTTTCTCTAATAAGATCTTTCTTCCCATCCCATAAAAGGTTTTCCTACAAATCTTACTTGTGTCATGAAGTCTCCAAAAATTGCATCTCTTAATGCCACTCATTATAAGAAAGTGAGTCCCATGACTGGTCTCTGAGAGTTTAGTCCCAATTACACACCCATCTCAGGTGCCATAGCCACCTGGAACATGCCTGTGACTTGCATAACCACAGAGGCACACACTGTCCACTTACATGGAAGCAGTGATTCCAAACGGGGGATAAGTATCTGGGATTGCTGAGTCCAAATCTCATCACTTCAGAGTCTTCCCACTCACAAGACTGGTTATTTGTCCAACTATGTTACTTCCCAACATGCTTTAGCTTTCCCTAACTGGGGGTACTGATCTAGTGTGACGGAGTTCTCCACCCTGCACACACAACACAATTAAACTACGGCTCCGCCCACTCCTGCAGCTCAGAACTCTACTGTGGAATATATCACATTTATGACTATGTACACATCCATTTCCTAAGTAGAGTGACCCAGGAGGCTAGGAGATGTGTTGAGTTTATTGTTTTTATTCCCGCAAATAGTGCCTTCTATATCTTTATCACATAATGATTTTTTTAAAAATACCTTTAAAGTGTAAACATATAATGAGCTTTAGACAACCTGGCAAATTAAGCATCAGCATGATTAAGCATGATTTGACAGGGAAGCTAATGTGGACACCTAGAGGATGTAATAATGCCGACACGGCAGGGACATGCCAGGACTTCTAAACAGTGGTTCCATGGAGCCAACCTTCCCCCTTCTGGGAAAGTTGGGGGGAACAGAGTCAACATCTGGCATGGTTTATTCAGGCACTTGTGCCAACTCTGAATTGCCAGGTGAGTAGCTTCCCTGAGATTGGTGACTTCCAACCAGCAGCAGCCACAGCAGCTTCTGCCATCACGTGAATTAGGCTGCCAATCCTGGGTCTTGCACCTGCTCTAGGAGGAAGGGCAGGAGGCCAGGATCTGGGGGTGTGATGAGGGAGTAACAGGACATTGTTGGAGCCAAAAGGCACTGAAGGACACCAGAGGCTATCCTGTGCTCACAGAGACGTGGTCTCCCTAAGCACCCCACCCCTTCTGGACCTCTCACTCTTAGCTCCCCTTGAGGTTAAGCACGAACCGATGTTAACTGACATCTAGTCAATGACCTGGGGAAAGGCAAGGGGGAACCAGCAAGGAACTCTCTGGTCCTCCCTGGAAGGACAGGGAGGACAACACATTGTCTTTGCAGTGTGGTGAGGTGACTTTTAGCATCTATCTTTAAGGTTTCCATAAAGAATTGTGGCTTGGGGGCAGCGCCTGTGGCTCAAGGAGTAGAGCGCTTGTCCCATATGCCGGAGGTGGCGGGTTCAAACCCAGCCCTGGCCAAAAACCACACACACACACACAAAAAAAGAATTGTGGCTTGGGCATATTTGTAATAGCCCAAACCATGCAAAATTATTTGCTGTAGTTGTCACTGTTGTTTGGTAGGTCCAGGCTGGGTTTGAACCGCCAGCCCCAGTGCACGTGGCTGATACCCTAGCCACTAAGCTACAGGTGCTGAGCAAAAATTATTTGTATATATGTTAAAAAGAAAACCTGTTTTCTCTAAATATAGATTTGAAATACCGCATTTGAAAGTTTGTGGTTGAGGTTTTTTTGGCAGGAGGGATGTATTTAGAAAAATTTGTGTTTTTAGAATTATTTAAAGTTTACTCAAATGAAAGTATGCCTCCTTTAAGGCAGAAATTCTGAAAACAGTAGCCGGCATTTGCAGTGTTTACTTGGCTCTGGCTTCATTGTAAGTTACAAAGAAACATTTTTCTCCATAAACAGAAAAAAATAAATAAATAAAAACTAGACCAATTCTCCCATATTTTTCTGAGTTTCAGAGTTCAAGTTTACTTGGAGAACTATTTAAGATTAAAGGCAAACAAAAAGGGGTGGCTAATATTCCTGTGTGTATGTGAGTGTCCATATTGCATTTTTCTTCTTTATTCCTCTGCTGGTGGACAATCGTTTTCATGTCTTAGCCATTGTGAGTGATGTTTCAATGAACACGCAAGTGCAGATGTGACTTCAACATACAGATTTAATTTCTTTTGCATATATACCCAGTCATGGGATTGCTGGATCACATGGTAGTTCTATTTTTATTTTTTTTATGAACTCCTCACTGTGCTCCATAATGGCGGCACCCATGTTCATTCCCAACCACAGTGTGCAGCTTCCCTTTCCCCACAGCTTCACGGACACTTGTTAACCTTTTGACAGCACAATCCTGGAGACAGAATTTCACAATTCTCACTGAGGATGAGCACCAAAGCCCATGATCTCAGCATATTTGACCTACTAGAACAGTGGTTCTCAACCTTCCTAATGCCACGACCCTTTAATACACTTCCTCATGTTGTGATGACCCCCAACCATAAAATTATTTTTGTTGCTACTTCATAACTGTAATTTTGCTACTTTTATGAATCGTAATGTAAATATCTAATGTGCAGGATGGTCTTAGAGAGCCCTGTGAAAGGGTCGTTCGACCCCCAAAGGGGTCATGACCCATAAGTTGAAAACCACTGTACTAGAACATTATCTCTGCCATGGATACTGCTGTGATAAACTCTTTTACTCAGATTATATCATCATTTTAAATAAGAGATTAAACTATTTTATTTTCTGGTGCTATTTCATAAAACATAACTGAATTAGTACCCTCAGTTTACTCAATAAAGATTCCAACATGCCAGTGTAGTGTTAGTTATTTCAATTATTGGAACCACATTACACAATAGGTGTATGATAAATGTGATTTAAAATCACTACTAAATTAATTAAATGAACCAGTCATATAGTCTCAAAAATAATAAATTTTGTCACTATCTCTGCTCACTTATATTTATTTTAAACATCTATAACTTAGACAAAAACTTTCTAAGTGTCTATAAGAGTTCACTGATCTCATGGCAAAGGATAACAAGGCTGGATATTTCATTAGAAGTATCATACACAAATTAGACTGAAAACCTTAAATAAATAGTTCAGTAATTTAAATGGAAAGACGAGCCCCTTCCTAATCATGTTCTAATTGAGCACCATTCCCAGCGCCCTGGCCCGGCCATGCTGCCTGCTTCTCTGCCCTTTGGATCCAGGGGTCAGCCTAATGGCATCAATTCTTTAATCTCAGTTTTTAGCCCCAAACTCCTCAAGTTTCACGCACACTTGGTAGCCGGCAAATATCTCCATTTGGATATCCCCAAAACATCTTAAATCCCACACCAAACATACCACATTCCCTCTTCCTCTAAGCTTCATCTTCAATTCTCTGTTCCTGGCAACGCAGCAAAACCTCCCAGCTGCGGGAGGCTCAGAGTAATGAAAGAGCTCCTGGTTGTACATTTCTCTTTGTCTCCAGTCACGGGCAGTGGGTTGATACGTCCTATCGACTCCGCGTCTCCGCGTGTCCGGTGTCCAGTTTGCTCTTTCCAGGTGTCCTCCCGTTGCCGTCCATTGCAGCTTTTTCAGTAGTGTCCTGGTCAGTCTTCCTGTGTGCCTTTGTCCCTCTTCCTGCCCTGCAGTCCCTCTGATGTACCTCAACCCGGTTAATTTTCTAAATCACCGTGATGCGTGTGTCCTTCTGTTTCTGTGGCTCCACCACCTGTAGGATTATGTGGGAGGTGCCAGACTCTACCAGGTCTCATGTCCGTCTCTGTGCAGACTCAGGCCTCGGCCCCGCTCTGTCCCTGTGTTCTGTGCTGGCCCTGCTGTCAACCCCACCCTCTTGTGACGGGAAAGCTCAGCTCTGCCGCTCTCTGCGTTAGGAGGCCCTTCCAGGATCCAGCCCTGTTGAGAGACTCAACAGTTTCTTCTGGACATTCTTTTCTGACTCCCAACTTTTCACTTCACCCCAGGCCCAGAATTGGCTCCATCCGACCCTGTGTCCACTCTCTATGCTTCTAAGACTCCTGCGGCACATCTTTTTGACGGCGTTGTGTTGAGATTCAAGGCCTTCCTTATTTGTCCCACACTGTTTTGCCACAACTGGTCATAATGGTTTCTGTTTCTGACCCTTTGCAGCTCCTCTCTCAAGACATTTGTGACCTCCCCTGCCATACACTGTGGTTGTTTGTCTGTAGGTCCTTCCCCCGTCCCCACACTCTTGTTGGTAGTGGCCATCCTATTATCTCTTGATCTCATTAACAGCAGATGTACAAAGATAACCTGAACAAAACTAAAGAGATCTGTTGAGTGACAGCAGTTGATGTACAGGGAGATGCACGCCGGATTCTTGAAAAGACCTGTTACTCTTGGTTCACGTCACGGGCACCCTCTTCATTGTCAGCTACTTCAGATATTGTCTCAGTTGCGGGGATTCACGTCACCCCAGGACAGCACGGTTTTGAGTGCCCCACAGCCAAGGCCTGACTGAGGAGGGCAACTATGCCCCAAACCAGGACACCTTGGAAAGTCTACTCCAGCTGCAGAGCGCCCTGGTGAGTCAGATGAGGCTGTCCCTGGCCTGCACCTTCCTTCACCCGATTCTTCTTCCTTCCGGACCTTCACAGGGGGCAACTGGCTGGCACTCTGCGTCACACGTCCTGCACACTTGCTACAGTCTGGCCTCTGCTCCCCAAAGAACCTGACTGCAATAGTGGGCTGCATCAAAGTCAAAGTGTCATGCACCACTGGGAACAAAAACAGGCCCATTTGTAACCAGGCCTCCTATCTTCCCTCCATCCACCTGTCACTTCTGCTCATTTTATATTATGACTAAGGGAGGATTGTCATGTGTGCTGGGGGCTCTCTCAGTAAGAGCCCTTTACACAAACGAACAGTACCTTGCTATTTTCCTGCAAAATAGAAAAGGAAAGGTAGAAGCAAGGTAAAAAATCGTTTGAAAATTTGATTTTAAGAGTTCTGCTCATTACCTAAAAAACAAACAAACAAACAAAAACCCTGTGTGTGTTGTGTTTGGTTGTTTTTACTCATCAGGCTGCTACAAATTTAGCCAGTTCTCAGAGCTAGAATGTTGTCTTCACAGCTGGTGTTTGGACTAAGTCAGGGATGAGAGTAACGAACTCTTTCATGATGACTTTCAAACAAGGTCGTTCTTGTACAGGATGCTTGTTTGGGACAGCCAGATTGTGGGAAGGGCTATAGAGCCATCACTGAGACAACATAAGGAGGTAGGTAAGAGAAATAATTTTTTTTTTTTGCCAAAGATTACTTAAAATTATCAAGTAAGTCTATGGGTGAAAAGAAAAAAAAAACAATTAAAATGTTTTAGGGAAAACAAAATCATCTTCAGGGCACAATACAGAATTGTTTTCTTGAGCAGAAAAGATGCTAGTTAGACAGAACAAAGAGAAAAGATGAACTACTTGGAATTTGGAGATTTTAAAGAATAGAACCAGCTCTGAGGAGCATGACGGTATTTCCTTAACTGCCTATAATAGCCTGAGCCAGACACTTGACGGGGGATAGGATGGAAGAAACTGGATGGTTCTTGCAGGGATCCTAATCTTTAGCCAGACAAAATGTTTCTTTAAGGTTTTTTTTTTAAGGAAGATATTTTAAAACCATAATCGCATTACACTGAAATAAATAGAGTTTCTTCACCACTTAAAAATGATGAATGATTTCACAACTCATGACAACTACTGTATTTAAACTGAAGTCGCGCTGGTATGAGTAGGATGGCGGGTTGGGCTTCCTGAGTGAAGGCAGGGATATGTCTGCACAGAAGACTCTGTGATTAAACCAAGGAGCTGTTCTGAGTTACCAAGCTGTGTCTTCATTATTAAAAGAAAAATCCATTTGAACCATCCTGGCATCAAGAAAATGAAACCTAGCTCATGTGGTCATTATCCAGCTGGAGAAAAGTCTCATCCAGGTGGGTTGCAGCTCTTTCATTTTTGTTTATATGTAAGTTGATAGAAAAGAAAGCAAGCCGTGTGACGCCAGTCAGAGGCAATGACAGCTAGGCTCAATGACAGGGAGAAACAAGATTCATAAAGTCACTGGTGTGCATTTTAAAATTCAGTTTCTTTCTCCAATTACCTTCTTTATAAGAATTATTTGTGATGGCGTATTATTTACCTGAGAAGTATTTTCTGTCGCCTTGACTTTAAAAAGGTCATCTCTCTTCAGAAGCTTGGTTATTAATCATAACTGTCTTGAAGTGACCGTATTTCTTAAGGACTCAAATATGTCGTAGTGAAAAGAAGCGTATAAAAAGGTAGCCATAATGTTTCAACAAAGCTTATGTCAGCTAAGTGATGTGGACAAGTTTCAGGACACTGAATTAGTAACACAATGAAGGAATGATATTTTAAAATAACTGAAAATCGATCAGTAAGAGATGTGTCCCTCTACAGCCCACCCACACAATACTCACGTCAACATAAATCTGTGTAAAACTAATTCCACGGACCACTCTCGACTTTTGCAGGCCAGCTGCTGTGTGTCCCTGAACAAGTCTCCATACAACTCTGAGTCTCAATTTTTTCACAAGGATTCAGACAAGATAATTTTCAGCATTGACACATTCTGATTCCTTAAGTGAAAGATTCAGAGTGAAATCTTCCAGGTATTTTTGTTAATTGTAGACAATTTGAAAAATTCTGTTCAGCAAAAGCGATGTATTTTGTTCCCAAGCCTAGATCATAAGAAGTAACTAGCTCTTTCTTGAATAAAGTAGCCAATTCTTTGACCTAATTGAACTTTGCACAATGAAATCCATATCCATGGATATGTAATTCCAGCACATTTATGACCATTTAGAACAGCGGTTCTCAACCTGTGGGTCACGACCCCTTTGGGGGGTCACCTGCATATCAGATATTTACATTATGATTCATAACAGTAGCAAAATTATAGTTATGAAGTAGCAACGAAAATAATTTTATGGTTGGGGGTCACCACAACGTGAGGAAGTGTATTAAAAGGGTTGCGGCATTAGGAAGGTTGAGAACCACGGATTTAGAATAAATGGAATTTATGGTAATCATCACTGTCAGTATTTCAGAGAGTCTAGTGTGAACTAAGAGAGACCAGGAAATAGATAATAGGAAATAATTTGGGTAGAATAACTATTGATGTAAGATTAATTAAAATAAATATATGTTTAATGTGACTCAAAAGTCTCTCACACACAGGATTAAAAGTTGGGTTTGAATAACATCACAAAATAAAAGATTGCAGGAGAGTAGGAGTTAAAGAAATGGGGGGAGGCACCCAGGAAGTGTGAGATAAAAATGCCAAGAAGAGTAATCTGTCAATCATATAATTCGTAGAAGAAAAAAATCAGAGTTCACAGCAGAAAAATGCAAACAGTATATTTCTTAATATTAACAACCTTTTCATAATTGATCAATGAAAAGCATAAAAAACAAGCAAAGCTAGAGATGAACAATATCATTGTTCAGTTTAACCTAATGCATAGATAAATGTGTGCTCAACAACTACAAGGAGAAAACAAACCTTATTTTTAAAAATAGGTGAAGCATCCAGAGAGAAAAATTTAATCCATTTCACAGAACTAATTGCCTCTGACAAAGCCATCATGGTATTTCAGGATATGAAGAGTAGAGGAAAACATGGGTCATTTAAAAAAGAATATTGGGAAACTGACTCAGCATAGATAAAAAAGTCTGGACCCGGCCTTTACAATGTTTATGAAGCTCAATGTGGCTTGAAGACTTAAGTGTAGACACTAGAAATAAAGATACAGAGCAAATACAGAAAACAGGTGGGATGATCTTCATGAATTCTGTAACTTCTAACACCAGATTCCAGTGAAGACAGAGACAAGAGACAGTCTTGGAAAAGATAGTCAAAGCCATGCCTAGTCAGAAGGACTTCCTGCTCACACTGCAGAGCTGCAGTGCAGCTGGGAGAACAAGGCTGATGGCCAATGGGCAAAGAAAACGGGTAGCTGGGTGCCCAGAGGTCTAGTGAGTGGAAGGAGTCATTTGACTCTAGTGAGGGGAGAAAAACAAACTAAAATGAAGTCTACTTCACATCAGCCAGATTTGCAACACTCAGAAACAGAGATAGAAGCAACTATTGACTAGGAGGAGGAGAAAAGGGACCTCTCATTCATAGTTGATGGCAGCACGCACCATTAGGAATTTTGCAGAGTAGCTGCGCAATTATTAATGAAGTTCAGTTAAATTCTATGACCTGATAATTGTATTACTGGCCCCATGCTACTATTAAAAACATAAAAAAAAGAAAAACATTACACATGTACTCATTTACGGGATATTCATAGTAGTATATGTACAGAGTCAGAGAGTTGGGGAAAAACCTATATATACCTATACAGACACACACGCATATATAAACCTATATATATATATAAACACACATACATAAATCTATGTATGTATATATACACATGTATATAAACCTATGTGTACATATGTCAACCTTCGTGTAAATATATGCACATGTGCCTGTATAAACCTATGTATACACATATATACACACATACATATAGAGAGAGAGGCCATTAGAAAGATCTAAAATAGATACATTAAATAGACTTGAAATAAATACATTAAGTAGATTAAATATATAAATTTATTAAGTAGATTTAAATAAATATATTAAGCACTCATATGTATAGAATGATCCCCAAATTGGTGGATGGTCAAAAAAAGAGACAAATCAAAATAAAACAAAATAGGGAGCTTAGCACGCACTGATGACAGTGGTGTGGTATAGCCCAAACGCTGACAAAACAGAACAAAGTCCCGGCTGATGGATGGATGGCAGCGTTAGGAATTTTTGTTGGTGAGCCCAGCACCATGACTCAACAGCAGGACAAGAGTCCCAACAGAGAAGTCTAGTCCTCCAGATGGAGGTGGCACTCTCATTTCCCTCTTTTATAAATCTGAAAGTGCCAGAGGGCTGAGTTCTTGGAGAGTAAACAGACACGTCAGTGTGTCCTTACAAAGGAAGTGCCCGCTGACCCCTGCTGCATACAAAGTAGTTGAATAAATAGGTTGTTAGCAGGGAAGACAGGGGCGCCCTGTTCTGCATGGTTGGTAGCTTTACAAGAAGAGAAGGGAGCTGTTCAGTGTTGCCCTAAAGGGAATAATGGAACCAGGAAGAAGGGAAGAGCCAGCAAACACAATTTGTACCGGACGGGAGGAGGAACTATCGGAGCGTCACAGCCGTGCAGATACTGGAAGGGCTTACGCTGCACAGACTGAGCAGACAGAGCCTAGAGAAACACGGGGTAGGTCCAGGCACATGCTGAGTATCCCATGGAGGCTGCTCTGGGTGAACTCCAAGTTCATTTATAGTCCTAAGACTCCGTAATTGTAATATCTACTTACTCATCTATAAGCACATATATAATGTATATAGATAATTTTTTCTATCTAGATGTATATGAATACAATGTATATAAATATATGTATATTTAACACATGTGTCTTATATTTATATGTAATATAGATGTACCTTTATAAATATAATACATATAAATGTATGCATGTGTGCAATTCTGTTGAAGTTATGTATTTGGTTAAAGAAAAGGTGTCTGTACACAACAGAGCACTACTTAGCCTTAAAAAAAAAAGGGGTGGTGCCTGTGGCTCAAGGAGTAGGGCGCTGGTCCCATATGCCGCAGGTGGCGGGTTCAAACCCAGCCCCGGCCAAAAACCACAAAAAAAATAATTAAAAAAATTAAAAAAAAATTAAAAAAATAATAAAAAAAGAATCTATTAAAAAAAAAAAGAAAGGAAATCCTGTCATTTGCAACAATAAGATGAACTTGTAGGACATTATATTAAGTAAAAGAATCCAGGTACAGAAAGATAACATGATCTCACTTATTCACAGAATCTTTAAAAAAAGTTGATCTCACAGAAGGAATGGTGGTTATCAGGGGCTGTGGTGTTTGAGGAGACATTGGTCTCGGGACACAAAGTGTGAGTTAGACAGAAGGAAACAGTTCAAGAGATTTATTGCACAACATGGCAACTATAGTTAATAGTATATTGTATTCTTGAGAACTGCTAAAAAAGTGAAGGCAAAGTTTTTTCTCCCCACAAAAATGATAATTGTATGAAGAATGCATATGTCAATTAGCCAGATTTAGCCATCCCATAATGTACACACCGTATGTTTCTGTGGGCAATGCTCTTCCATGGAAAATGGACTCCCGTGTTTTTGGCCAAAAAAATGAAGTAAATTTTTCATTTCAATTTCTTAAATCAAATTTTTATTTGTTTATATTTTTGTGTTTTATATTGTAAAGAAATTTTAGCATTTATTTTTACCATATTAGGGTACAAGAAATTTTATGTAAAATAAAGAAGGCCCAAAGTGCCTCTCGCAGCTCCGTTGCCACACTCCGTGGTGGAGTTAATCAACGTTAGCTTGAAGCTTGCAGTGTATGAAAACCATTTTGATGTTTTCCAGTGGATTTTCCAATGGATATTTTTAAAATATCAGCTAGATTGCTGGTACTTTCCTACTGTGCATGCAAAGAGACCCGTCACTCTTTGATGAAAATAAATTTGTCGTAAATTCATCCCAAATTCAATGAAACTAATCATTGTATTCTGGGGTATTATTTTACATACAGATATCATTATTACTTCCTAAAGTTACACTTCTAATGCATAAACATAACTAAATGAATTAAAAATATTTATATACATTTGGAATTAGCAATACCCTATGTATAATATGCATTCTTTTTATTTTCCCCTCAAAAATTTGGGCAAAACAATGCACATACTTCAAAACTTCATATTGGACACAGTAAGTACAATTTGCTCTATCAATGTAAAAAAATTACATATACACAGCATTCTTCTGTATCACAAAAAAATCCTATATGTGGTCTCTTTTTTTCCCCTCTAGCTAAGGTGAAATAATTTGAAATATTATTTTAAAATATTTAATAAAGGGTTTTTACTAAGGTACCTGCTCCCTTTTCTAGAACCCAAGAGTTATAAGTCTTTCTACTTCCAGGAAAAACATGTCTGAAGGAAAGAAAACCCATGAGCTGAGCTCCGAGCTCAGTCCCGACATCCCACATCACTTCTGTAGACACTCAAGAGCATAAACCTGCAGGTCTGTGGAGCAAAGGCATTTGCTGAGGAAGGCTTAGGCATGAATGCTTTCCTGGGGAGTCGGGAAAGGAGAGACAGCGAAAGCTCCCACTTCCTTAGCCTTCTTTCCTTACATTAGGGTCTTAAATTAAAAAGAATTTAAGTTCCCATTTGAAATCATAAGTTACCATGAACAAATTACGTATGTAATGTATTACTGTTACATTCTCCCCTGGGTCTATTTTTTCTTATTTATAATGGAAACTCTGCATTCCCTAAGTAGTTGTTGAAAAATAAACATTTGGCAAAAACCTGTAATGTATGGCCACACACAAACAACACCAGCAAATAGGAGCCTAAATTAAACATCATTCATCTTTAATGAGGGACTGAAAGAGAAAAGAACCATGAAATGTGCACTTTCTATGACCAGTGTTGTAAATAACTCCAGTAACTAGAGAGACAGCAGGAGAGAATGGACCAAGGTGACGGATAAGGACAGAAAGGTTCGTCCCCCCTTACAGAGCTGCCCAGTGGAGGGCGATGGTGCTCTGGATGGAACGATAAACGAACGAATGTCAGAAAATGGGAGTGTGGGCACTGCCAAGGTGCTAGCAGGTGCAAAGCTGTCTGTCCACCCAGGCCAGAAGACATTAGTCATCAGAAGCCCTTGAAGAATGATGTCCTTAGACGGCTCATCCTGCGTCTCACACAGAGACGGAAGAACAGACCCACTCTCAGCGCTGTTTAAATTTAGCATCCGTTTCCTGGCTGTGCCAACAGCGGTGCAGCCAGGCAGTCACAGTGACAGAGGAGGGACGGCACAGGACAAAAAGCCGCAGTGGAGGCAGGATTTTTATGTCAGAACGTGCAGAACAGTGTCCCAGTAGAGCTCCAGAACACAGTGTGCAAAAGGCCACTGTCCAGAAGCTGGATACCCGGCAGTGACACCTAAGTTCCCCTTCTCCCAGAAGGAGGGCCGGGAGAAGAGCCGTTTTAAATGAGAGCAGGGAAGTGCTTTGAATGTAGAAGTGGAATGAAGCGCGAAAGAGTGACCGCTCAGGGTGGCTGTCTGCGTTTCCAGCACTGTCATCTGATCTCACAAGTGGCCCACGTCAATCTACAAACCTATAAAATGCCATTCCAAAACCTGATGGGTCTGAGACTCGTCCACTTACAGTTTCAACTGTTGCTGTTAAGTTAGCTGGCTCCCCAAATCTACATTCAAAATTCCCATAGTCTGAATCCAGAATGGTGATCCACAGACACTTTCTAGCAAACCCACCTCCCTGCGGCTCCCTCCGGGCCACTGACATTTCAGAACACACGCTCAGGCTCTCCATCATCCCAACCAGAACCTCTGGAATCCTCTTTTGGGTCCTACCCACCGTCCTTCACCAAATCCAAGGCCTTCCTCTTATCTCTCCAATTCAATGCATTCTTTCTCTTAAGTTGGTCCCTTCATATTTTTTTCCCTACTTTTTAAATAGCCTCCCTTTTCGATTTTTAAATAGCTTTCTTCCTGGGTTCTTCATCTTCATTCTTCACTCCCACCCTGGCTTCCCATTGCAACATGAGCTTCTTGTCTTTTGGAATCCAAAGATCTGCATTTGAGCCTTGAGCACATTACCGGATGGAGAGAATTATACTGTACAAGTCTCCTCTCTCCTGTCCTCTCTGTCTCTGATTGTGCTTTATCTACATTACATTGTGCTTTATCTACATTACATCTGAGTCACTGTGGAGCATTAATTAAGGTGACACATACGAAAGTGTTTTGTAAACTATGATGTTTTATATAAATATAAATAGAAGCTGACATTTTTATCTAGCGGCCAATTAACTTTCCTGCAAGTGTTGGTCCCCAGCAATGAAAACACTCAATTAGGCACCTTTCAAGTTCAATGTGGCACCCAAAAGGGGAAAGGCAAAGCTTTGGAATGTGTTAGATATAAAACTGCTTCTTACAGAAATGAAGTGAAAGAAGGGATCTCACTGTTACTTCTGCCTCTATGTTTGGAGGCAGCAAAATTGCAGTTGTAGATAGTTAAATACATTTGAGAACTGCTTAAGTGTCAGCCACCACTGATGATAAGCTCGTTATTTACACCAGTCTTTGTTTTATTTTTTCAAGTTTTCCCAGAATATGCTACAAAATAAGCAGAGGTCATGATTATTACCAAAAAAGACATGATGGAAAAACAGCATTGCTTCCGATTGTCACCTGAACACACACACACCCACTTCACTAGGATATTCAGTGTGAAAGGAGAACCTCCTGGAAACTAGATTTAAAGACTTGTTTTTCAGTTTGCTGCATTATTGCTGGGATTGAGTGAGTTCATTTCTACTTACATTTAATTTACTGCATTAAACATTACTGCTTTTATGGGGCACAATGTGCTGATTTTATATACAATTTGGAATGCTTGCATCAAACTGGTTAACACAGCCTTCACCTCACTTATTAAGTCGTTGTGTTAAGTCATTTATACTCTACTTAGCCAACTTATGAGGCATCAGGTTGCTCTTTTACAATTGCCCAGATAAAATATTCCTGTGGCCTAACAGGAAAGGTAATGGGGCAGCGTGCAGATGACCAAGATAAGAAGGACTGTTTTCCAATCCTGGTCTACAAGATTGAAATGAGTCAAAATGCCACTTTTTCTCTTACAATTCCATTGGTTCCTTCATCCTCTTTCCTAATATCGCATGATTAAAAATAGTAAAGGTTATTCATTTTTACAACGTCTTTAAGAACTATGGTCCTGGCCACTGGGGTATGATTTCACTTACATAGTACATTTGAAAATATTTTAAAATCCACATTTAAGTGTTCAGAAGTCAAGTTGGTTAAGACCTTTCTGAGTAAAGGCTAAAATTATTAATGGTATATAATTATTACTATGTATTGAAAGTTAGAAATTGTTTTAAATAAGAAATACAAGTGGTATCTTAAACTGAATTACTGAAAATATCTTTGCTCAGATGCCATCCATGTGAACATGGGAAAGATGCCCCGCACAGCATATAGAAAGAAGATGCCAGGAAGGCCGTGTTAACCAGTGTGATGAAAATGTGTCAGACGGTCTATAAAACCACTGTATGGTGCCCCATGATGGCATTAATGTACACAGTTACGATTTAATAATCAAAAAAAGAATGGAAGAAAAATATCCAATGTACTCAGTACTATTATGAAACCAATTCACAATCACTCACACTTTCATATGAAGATTAGATCACAACTATGGCCCAAGATGAAGGAGGGACGAGAGAAGATGGGGAGGGGGGAGGTCAGATCGAGGGAGGGTGAATGGTAAGATCACACCTATGGTGTATAATGCAAGGGTACATGTCAGGTCTATTAAGTACAGAGTATAAATGTCTTAATACTTAAGTAAATGAGATGAGGTATATATTAACCAGTGTGATGTAAGCATTCCAAATTCTATAAGAAATCAGCACATTGTACCCCCTAAATGAATTAATGTATACATGATCTATGTGTTGATGATTTAATAAAATAAATGAAATGTAAAAAAAAAAAAAAGAAATTCAGAATGTAAAATTTTGCAGTAGGTAAGTCCTAGACAGGCTTAAGCAGAATTATCCTTCCACCCAAGTTGCCCTGCTGGAGCGAAAGCAATGATGGCGGAGACTTCTGGGGCTTAGCACAATTGTGGCAATGCCACCAAAATGTGTCACTCACTACCACACACCTGCCTTATCTGTCTTTAGGACAGATTCATTAAAAACACTTGGTGAAGCAACAGAAACAATAACTTTTGATTACATCTTGACTCTCAGGCTCATGTCATTTTTAATGTTTTATGTTCTGTGTAATAACAAGGGAAGAATACATATGGTGTTTCTGCTGCTTAGTGAGCAGAAAGTTTGTCCTAAAGGAAAACATTTGTGAGCTCATTTGAGATACAAGCTCAGCTAGTTGCTTTTCTCATGGAATTCCATTTCTTTTTTCAAACACCGGCTACCTAACAGCTGACTATAGTTACTCGGACTTGTCTATTTGGTAAACATTTTCTTGAAAGAAAGAGAAATGAACCCATTACTCTCAATATCACAACTAACAGTGTTTGTTGCAAATAATAAAATTCAAACTTTCAAGCCAAGAATATAATTTTAGAGGACTGACATCTGTCACCACAAGTTTGACAGCTTACCAATACTTGAAGGCTTTTCTGATAAGATCATGGTGACATTAACAAACATGATATTTTGATACTGTATAATAAATTGTGTCAACATTTGGAAGACCCACTTAACACAGCACACCAACAATTTGCAAACCATCAATTTATCCTGTTACAAAATCATGTGTGGCTAAAGTTTTCATTCAAAAGGCATGTTAGACCAATGAACTTTAAGAGAGCAGAGTATAAAAAATGTATCGATATGGCATCTGATTCTCCATCCCATTTATTGCAACTATTAAACTACTGCCATGTTTTAAATCTATGCATAACATCAAATACTATTAGGGTGGGGGGGCTACTTTTGCTTTATTCACTTGTTTTTTATTTGTTCATTTTTTGCCTGTCCTAACTGAAAAAGAGAGCTCTTGGAGGGAAACGATTTGTCCACCTTTATCACCGTGTTTCTCGGTGCCTAGTGTGACACCTGCATGGAGCAGGTGTCCAGTCAATGATGGCTGAGCAATAAATACAAGCATGAGATGAACCTTCATGCTGTGGCTACCAGCCTGGCTTGTCAAGAGTTTGTAATGATTGGAGAAAATGTTTAAGATGCATGGTTAAAAAAAAAAGATTCAAAATTATTCAAAATGAGGCAAATGTACCTAACATATAATACATCTAAAACATAACACATGACTTCATATACATACATGTTGTGTGTGTGTGTGTATATGTTTGTAGGTATTCCTAAAATAGTCACACTAACAGGGTTTGGGGAGGGGGAAAGTTGAGAAAGACCCCAGGAAACCTATGCAACTTTGTCACCAGGACAACAAAAGGCTATTTTAATACCTGGGAGAACAATGTGGGTGGCTTGGATAGGCATTTCCGCATGTCTAGACATGGCCTCCATAGATTTTGGAAATTGTTTTATAACATATCAGATTTATTTTTATGATCTACTTCAAGTAGATTACTTATGTAATTAAACTTTTTTACTTTATATTCAGCTGAGGAAACTGACTTGGGGAATGGAAGAAATGGGTTCTCAGCATCCACCACTATAAAGCTGCATGTCCCTGGGAGGTTCTTGTCACTTTATTGGTCTTTACTGGTTAAAGAAAAAATTAGGGTTGAATCGCAGCATCTCCAAAGATCATCCTGATTCATGACAATCTACATCCTGATATAAAGGATAATGTAATCAGGGAAACTTTCCACGACACCCTTTGAATATATACTTCCTATATCTACTCCAGCTAAGAAGCTTGTTTGAAATCCTCATCCATTAACCGAGAACTTCTTCTAGTTGGGTTCTAAAAGAATTCACTTTTAGGAGGTTTTAGATAAAGAATTGTGTTTTATGATTATCTGATGTATAACTAGATTACCAAGCCAACGATGGGTTTCCTTTTTCTATGGGGATGTTAATAACACATGTCCTCTGGAAAACCAAACTCAAACTTTACATGGAGGGAAAATTATATCATGTATCGGTCTTGTAAGATTCAGTAGTAAAGAGGACACCTACTGTAACATGTCATTCTTTAGTCTTTATGCTGTTACTCTAAACATGCAGATTGTTAGGTTACTCTAGACCTAGTGAGACGGAGAGAGGGGGATGGGACACCCCTGCCCTCTCCTGAACCCAGTTCCTGTAACAGGACACAGGGCACAGGGCACAGGGAAGAAATGGAGAAATGGGATAAGAACTTATTGAGCTTCTATTATAAAAAGTTGTTACTTATCTGCTAATCGCAAATACACAGTCTACTTTTGTGAAGGTTGGTTACATCAACAAGGAGGCTGCGACCTCCTGATAAATTTTTTTTTTTTAAATCTTGCAGCTGCATAATTGCTAACTGCCATATCAGCTTCTGTGAACTGACCGGATAGAATGGGTTGCCTGCTTGCTTGCATCAGCTCATGTAGTCCACCCTGTAGATACCTTGAAAATGTTTAGATCCAGGATGATCCCTCGGTCCTTTTCTAAGACTATAGAGTCAGCTGCCGGCCGGCTAATAAAAGACTCCATTTGGACACTTTAATGTGGCCATGTGATCTTTTCTCACCCCACAACACTAGCTGCTGGTCTAGTGAAAGAGTTGGGCTCCGGAGTGAGCTGGGTGGGGATGGGGAGAATGTGGTTTACCTTTCACTGTCACGTGGACACTCTGGCTGGTGGAGAGTTGTGGTTGAACCAGCACATTGCACGTGTATTCCCCCTCATCAACTTCCTTCTGTACATCAGAGAGTTTGAGAGTTCCGTTGTTTTCAAATGCCACTTGGCGGTGGTTAAAAGGAAGCAGATTAGAGTTCTTGTACCATTTGATGGAGTAATATGGATAGCCAATCACTCGACAGTGAATGTACGTGTCCCGTCCTGCTATTGCTGTGATATTTTTCATTGGTCGAATGCTTGCAGGCCCTGCAGAGACACAAAGAAACTCTTGAAAATAATTTAAGTGTACATCTCATGTGGGGAAATGGGTACACTTTCCCTTGAGTTATAATATGTAGATTATTTTCATGTAAGCATATCTTTTTCAGTTAAATAAATATTTTTGTATGTGGTATTTTTCCCTAAGAAGGTTTTTCTTTTCTTTTCTTATTCTGAGAATGACTTTGATGAGTGTTAAACACTTTATCAGCTACTTCTATTAAAATGTGAATTACAAGGTAAAAGGCAATCTGATCAATAGAAGTAATTAGTCTGTACTGAACAATCGCACTCTTCTGGTGGAAACACTGGTAGTGATTGATCGATGGTTCAACTCTCTGTAAAATGATGAAGATGGAAGTTATGTCACTCTGCACCATGGATGTAAGTTTAATACCATGTACAGGAGGTTTACCGTGAACATAGTGAGACGGAACAGAAGGGAACAGAAAGGGTGCTGCACAAACCAGAAAGGAAAGACGGAAAAAAGGGAACAAGCTGACTAAAGAAACCCAAACGTCATTTCCAACATCAACCCAATCAGTGCCATTCCTGAGTAGGAAGGAAAGGGTAGGAAATGGGAAGCGACAGTTAATCCGTTTTGGCATTCCAAGACTCAGCTCGCTGCATCCAGAAACCTTCTTCTCCACTACAATGAGTTATGTGTGTTTTTTTGAGGAGCTGATTTGACAAGCACCTCTTACGTTTATTCGAGCCTGGTACAGGACGACTCCTGCCGAGTTGTTGGCCGTGCAGCGGTAGACTCCCCCGTCCCGCACCTGGGAGCTGGAGATGTTCAGGTAGCTGACCACGTTCCCCTCCGACGTGATCATCTGGCTGATGCGGTGGCTGCCACCCTTAAGGATGGGGTCGTCATCCAGCGTCCATGTGATGGTGGGCAGAGGTGTCCCCTTCACATTGCACATAAGGGAAACTGGCTCTGCCGGACTCACCACCTTTTCACTGAAGGCAGAAATAATTTTGGGAGTTCCATCTGCAGGAAAACAAATTATGGAAGGAAGTGGCACATACAGATAATTGAACAACTGCCAAATACACTTATTCAGTGGTTAGGAGGCAGGTGTAGTGATTTTACATGTTGCCTAAAAAGGGCCGGTGTTATTGATAAACTGAAATCCCTAATTAGAATGAAATTTCACTATTTTCAAAACTGGTAAGCATAGTATTAGCAAACTTCTATAAATTACTCTAATATTTCCTGGTTGTCTTAACAAGATCAATGGTAATGCAACCCAGATGACCAGGATAAACAATGAAAGCTCCCTGAAAATCTCTAGTTTAAAACTGGTATATCCCCACTCAAAGTTAGAGAGGAAATACCACTGCCCCCCAAAATTTACAGTCATTTTAGCTTTTTACTTCTCTCAAGTTATTTAGAGATTTTTCACCAGAGAATTGTTGTAGGAACAAAGGAAACTACTGGCAGACTCATTATCTCACACTCATTATTTTCTCATAGGAAATAATCTTTTATAGTTTTAATTACAAATGGTAATTGCATGTAAATTTCTATGAAGTCTCTAAGAATGGGTAGAAGCTAAATAAACTTTATATTAAGTATCATGTGTTAAATGTCTCTAAAGATATCTTAAGTAGGGTGGTCATATAATTTAACATCCAATCTGGGACAACTTTCAGAGTGACATGGGTACTACTAATCATTATCCCAAAAGATCGGGTACGCCCCAGGACTGTCACAGCAAACTAGAATCGTAATCCTAGAGTAGGTTCCATAGGAATTTCTAATATGTTTAGGAAAAATCAAATTTTCCATTCCATTATTTTTCTGTCATATAAATGGACTGTTTTCCTCTTATTATATTGTAATGTTAGTAATAACCACACATGCATGTTTTTTAAAATATGTGTTTCTGTTAAAAAAGAAACGTATTAAAGGATGTATGCATATTAAAGGAAATATATGAAAATCGAAAGAAGAAAAGTCACCAATAGACCAAGCAGCCTTGGGCATACAAATCAACATTGTGACATATTTTTTCTAGGCATAAGTGGGTCATTTTGACATAATTGTGACTGTGTGCAACAGGATTTCTGTGCCTGGTAATCAACCTTGCTGGAGGGGATATGTTTTGCTGCCAAGAGAATTTTTGTGCTCCCTTAAGGATTTGTCCCATCATGATTAATAGATCCAATGTTTCTTTAGTTTTTAATTTTGATTATAAAAGTAATATATCTTAGTTGAAAAACAGCAAAGTGTAGATTACATAAAGGGGGAGGAATTGAGGCTAGCTTGCCATTCTGCCAGGGCAAGATAACTGTTAATAGTTCTAAATACCCCTGTGGGACAGTGTCACTGTGGCCTCCTTCTGTGACCGGGAAGGCCAGCCGTGTGGGCCTCATGGTGGGCCTCAGGGCTGAGCTGCTGCCCTTCCCCACATTCCTCTCCCATCTATTCCCAAATTTCAGAATCTCACTTCTTCACCCCAACTTGTATTTTAGGTGGTCAAAGATGCCCAAATATGATTTTTCCCCCAGATGCATTGATAAGAAGCATACCACCATGTCCTTGGATTGCAAACATTTGTCTTTTACTTTCAGTGGAAAAAGAACCTTAAAATATTAAAATGAAAAATCCGTGCTTTTGCCTGTAAGACTCTGCAGACATGACCTCATCACACTCTGCATTTAAATTTACAGAGAGGTAAGATGTCATTATGACTGTTATTCGTTGTACATAATTCGTGTTGAATGACTGGGGGGATTGAGATTATTTTTATTCATCTTCTAATTTTTGCTGGGTGTGGTTAGCTGCAAATTTCTTTGCACTGGTTTTACAGTAAGCATTGCAAACTCAGGTGTTTTTATCTGGTTAGGAAATTTAGCCATACTTTACTCATAATTTCTTTTAAAGAGTGAAATGTATAGATCTCAGGAATACAGTTGAGTTTTGCTAAATATATACACACCTGTATATACACCAAAATGATGGAGATATAAAACATTTCTACCACAAGAATCCCTAAGGCCTCCTTCCAATCAATCTCCATCCACCAAAGCCAACTACTCTTCTGATTTCTATGGCCATGTGTTAATTTTGCCTGTTCTTGAACTTTAAATAAATGTAATAGAGGAAAATACATGTGTTCTATCATCACACAGTGCACACTTAATATAATTGTAAAATGCGATTTTGGAGCAGGATTATAATCTAATTCACAATCCATATTGAAATTCTGTCAATTGACCAATCATGTCCCTTCATTCCAGTCCAATCAGTATGACACATCATTTCACCATATCATTTCATTATCTTTTCATCTGGAATAATCTTCATTCTCTTTTGTGTTTCTTGAGTTTGATTTTTTTTGAAGAGTAATTTTGTAGCCAGTTGCTCAAATTGGGTTTGTTTCACATTTCCTCATGATTAACTGTTGGCTATTAACAGTTTTGCCAGAAATACCATGGAAATAATGTTGTTTTGCTTCTTGGTAATCTGTGTATTTCCTTATACACAGGAACATTGTCTGCTCAAACTTTTGTCCATTTTTTTTATTAGACTGTTTGCCTTTTTTCATTGATCTGTAGAGTGTTTATGTGTACAGAATATGAGAGAACTTATAGAGCATGTGTGCCAGTGTCCTGTGATGGTCCTGTATAGTATTTGCCAGAATTCCCATATCATCTGTCAGACACGTATATAGTAGACAGGAAACATCTGTGTGTGCAAAAATGATTTTCCTCCAGTCTGTGCTTGCCTTTTCATTTTCTTAATAACATCTTCATTGTTGACATTTAGTGTTTTCTGTGTCCTAAGAAATCTTTATCTTCCTCCAAGTCATGAAGAATTTTTCTATTTTCTTTTAGAGATTTTACATTTTAAAATTTCACATTCAGGTCTGCGTACGGTATGAGGTGTGAGATGGGGATCAGTATTCCTTTTTTTTTTTTTTTTTTTGCCATGCATTTATTGAGTTGTTGCAGGGCTGTTTGTTGCAAAGACTTTCCTTTACCTATTGAATATTCTGAGCCCTTTTGAAAATCAATTCATCACGTACGTACGTGTGGGCATATTTCTGGGCCATCTACCATGTGCCACTGAGCAATATCTTGATCTTGTTTGTAGCTTTCTAATAAGTCTTCAAACCTAGTAGAATGAGTCCTTCAAATTTGAGTCCTTCAAATTTACTCCTATTTTCAAGACTTTCTGAGTGGTTCTCAGTCCTTTTCTTTTTGCATGTTAGGTTAACTTAGACTATAAGATTTTCATTATTCCATATACATTTTAAAATCAACCTACAGACACTATGAGTTTTTGAAATTACATTCATCATCTTAGAGAAAATTGTTAACTTAAAGATACTTTGAACATGCTATATCATTGAACATGCTATATCATTCTAACTTTTAAGGTTATTTCAATTTCATATCAGCAGAGTTCTGTAGTTTTACATGTTAAAATCTTTCACACCTGTGTGAAATTTGTTCCTAAGTATCTTATGTTTTATACTATTATAAAAGAAAATTTCAAAATATTATGTTTCAATTATTTGTTCCTATTAGAAATGAAATTACCTTTTATAGATTTTTTTTTTGTATCCAATGACTTTCTAAATCCAGTTATAGTCACGGGAGTTGCTTTTTAGTTTTCTGTACTTGTAAACAATAATGCCTCTGATGAAAGACAGCCCAGATTTGTCCTTTCTGAATTGCATGCATTTTGTTTCCTATTCCTGCCTGACTAGAATGCTGGTATAATGTCTAAGAGAGGTGGTGGGTCTAGACACACTTGCCTCGGTCTTAATTTTAAATGAAAAACATTTAGTGCTTAGCCATTCAGTATTATTTTAGCTACAAATTATTGATGGATTATTGTGGTGGGTGTCTCAGCTACTTAGGAAGGCAGGAGGATTTATTAGCTCAAACCCCTTATTAGTGCAAACCCCCTACATTCCCAGCTTGCTGAGTTTCTAAATTCTGAATAGATGTTGAATTTTGTTAAATGATTATTTCTTGTATGTACTGAGATGCATTTTTTTTTATCTTTTATTCTATCAATACAATGATGTACATAATTGTATTTTTAATGTTTTGGCAATCATGCATTTATAGGATAAACCTCAACCAATGTGTATACGTATGTGTATATGTTTGTGTGTATACACGTGCTTCCAACCACATCCACTAAAAGTCAAAAGTGTAGTACTTGTGTGACATGAAAGAACCTTACAACAAATAATTTTAAACAATTGAAACTACATTCTGCTCTTTATGATATTACATCTTATTTATATTATAACCTCCATAATAGAGTGTGGTAATTTTATAATACTACAATTCATCAACTGTTGTTTAAACAAAGTAAAAGAGAACATATAATTTTGCTAAATTGTTACTAATGCGTTTGCCATTTCTCATGCTCTTTACTCCCATTTTATGTCATTTTCTTCACCTTCCTGCCATGCTTGTTATGTATTGATTATGTATTGTGTATCATGTATTAATGTGAAGGGCTCACTCTGCCACCCTGGCTAGAGTGCCGTGGCATCAGCCCAGCTCTCAGCAACCTCCAACTCTGGGTTCAAGCAATCCTCCTGCCTTCCCAAGTAGCTAAGACACCTGCCACAATGTCCGGCTAGTTTTTCTATTTTTTTGCAGTTTTTGACCCAGGCTGGGTTTGAACCCACCACCTCTAGTATATGGGGCTGGCGCCCTACTCCTTGGAGCCACAGGAACCACCTCAGTTTTTCTATTTTTAGTAGAGATGGGGTCTTGCTCTTGCTCAGGCTGGTCTCAAACTCCTGAGCACAAACGGTCCTTCCACCTTGGCCTCCCAGAATGTTGGGATCACAGGCGTGAGCCACTGCTCCCGGCCTCAGGCAGGTCTTCCACATCACATTCTTTCATTCTTGGTTTATTGAAAATACTTTTATTTGGCTTTAATTTCTATAGACTATTTTTTTTTCTATAGACATTTAGAATTGTCTATAGACATTATTGTTTTTGTTTGTTTTTTATTTTCAACAGTTTAAAGATGCTGGTTGCCTCATTGTCTTCTGTTCTCCAAAGTATCTGATAACAAGGCATACCCCGTCTGTGTTACTATCCCATTATAGAATCTTTTCTTCCTTTAGAATTTACAAGATTTTTCCCACCATCATTGGTGTTCAGCAGTGTGACTCTGATGTGTTCACATGTAAATTTCTTGCTATTTATTTTTGGAGTTTGCTGAGTTTCTTGCATTTGTAACTTTATTTTTTATATCAAATTTTAAAATATTAAGGTTATTTTCTCTTTAACTCTTTGTTTCTTCCCCATTTCTGTCTCCTATATTTCGAGGCCTCCAATCCGATGTATGTCAGGCCTTCTGATCATGTCCCACTTATCAGTGAGACTCTAACCACTTTATTTGCTACCTTCTTTCTCTCCACGCTTCCGACTAGATAATTTCTTTTAATCTATCTTCACACTCACTGATCCTTTCTTCCTTCTTCTCTAATCTTCCATTAGAGCAAATGGTGGGAAATGTTCATTTCTATCGATTCCTTTCTATAGTTCCCGTTTCTCTGTTGTGTATTCCCATACGTTCACTCATTGTGTCCATGTTTTCCTTTAAGTTATTGAACACATTATAAATAGCAGCTTTGAAGTCCTTGTCTATGAATGCTAACATCTGGGTCCTCTTGTGTTCTGTCTCTATCACCTGCTTTGTCTTTTGTCTTTTGTTCACAGCATCCTCTTTTTTTATGTCTAGTCATTTTATTGTAGACTTGGAATGTCCCCCACATTTTTGCAGTTCAAGTGTCAATCAAGTTTTCCATGGACATTTATTTATAGGGGATTTTTAGGGAATCTTTACTGTTAGTCCTTCTTTCCTTGAATTTTTGCTCCACTCTCTCACTTTGCAGGTGTTTTGGGAGATATGACCTCTGACCTCTGATGCTTCAATCATATAAGGCTGCAGCTTTCTGCTTTTCTTTTAGTTTTTTCCCATTCCACTGTAAGGACTGGGGAGTGTCCTCAGCAGAAAAGTTGTATCAATGTAGATGTCATTCTTTCAAGGGTCAAATCCTTTCTGTCTACTTTTGTTGTCTATCCTTTGTCTACATATAGTTTTGCTTTTTCCAAAGTTGATAATTTTTACCAGCTTGGGAGTTAGTCTAATATATGTTATTTTACCATTTCTAGAACAAAGAGACTGTGATTATTCTTATTTATTATTTCATTCCAGTTTTTATGGTTTTATCCCGAACCTTTAATTATTAGATTCCATTCTTTTAACCTCATAAGAAATACTCCCAGATTTTCTATTGTATCAGTGTTTGTTTCTAGTTCATAGTATTGTGAATTTTTTATAATTTTATTTTAATCTATAGTTATTTGAGTGAGGATAATGGAAGGTTCTTTCTGGAGGACACTAGCTAGATGGCATTTTAAAGCAGGTACTAGATACATCTTTGTAATTCTATTTCTGCTCTCTTTTGCTACATTAGCACTGTCATGTCTCAGAAGAGAAAAAAAATAAAGTGAAGCTTCTTGTCCTGAATGGAAACTGACATGCAACAAATAAATCCGTGAGTATGTTCGGCGTGTTCCCCTGCCCCCCTTTTTTATTCAAGTGACAGGCTTCTTTGGAGATGAAAGTGGACATTATTTTCCCAGGGAGACCTGAGTGTCTTTGAAATCTTTCTTGCTGTCACTGATAACCTGAACTTTTTCGACATCATTATGGATTATCAATATACTCTTTATGATTTTTTAGTCACATGAGATGGTTGCCGAGGTAACTTGGCCTAGCCAGGTAATCTTTCCTTTTCCCACAAAGAATCTAAAAATAGTGATCATGTAAGGACTAGAGGGTGCATCATCATCAGCAAACCAACTCTGTTCCAATTGATTACTTTCTGCACTTAATTATTCTGGAGAGCACAGTATCAGGCATTAACATGAGTACCATGCCTTCAGGTAATTTCCCCTCTGCTTGAAAAAAAACCCTCACTGTCTGCAATGAAATGCTTGAATCAAAATAGAAATCTTATTGCTAGAACTGCTACTGCTTATAAATTAGCTAAGGTTAAAAAATAACAGAAATATAATCTTAATATCAAGACATAGTTAAACTTATTTTCATATATTAATGAAATTTATTTGTTCTCCCTTTAGGCTATATGAAAATTATTTTTGATTGCTTGGTAACAGATTCATTAAAAATTATATATAAAAATATAATTTACAAAAAGATACACAAACCACGCAGATGGAAGCTAGTATAATTATCTGGTAATAAAATATATATATGTCTTACTTAAATGTTACCTGTGATAGCTTCTTTCCCTGGCTGACTGATAAGTTTGCAGATGTTAGTATGCAGTAAACAGTTAAGAAAGCAAACAGTATAATATATCTAAAACCTGTTATAATATTATACCATAAAGTAATTCTTCACAAAAACCATTCACTTCCATCTGTAATTGTTTGGACCCAACTAGCGACAGGTGTGTCAACCACAAGGCATTTTTCACACCCCCCAAGCACTAGGTTGAAATTTCCCTTTGTACTTTGCCTATAAAGTTGTATTTCTCCACTGGTGGCTATTCCCCCACCCAGAGAACACCTGGTAATGTGTGAAGACATTTTTGGTTGTCACACCTGGGACAGGGCTGATACTAGCTGTGTCTAGTGCATAGAGGCCAGAGATGTCACTGAACACCCAACTGTACATAAAACAGCCCCCAAACAAGGCATTACTAAAAAACCCTGGTCTAGAACTTAGTGAACTGTCACCAAAACCAAAAGTTTTGAGTTTCTGAGCTTTATATCTTAAAAAGAAACTTTAAACACATGAGTGGGCAATGCTTATGTTACTTCTAATATAACATAATTTCATTCTCATCAGAACTTTCTCTCTTATTTGGATAGAGCTACGAGCTGTTGAGAGAAAGATCTTAGACCCGAATTATCGTTCCCACTTCACTCTTTATTCTTCTTTTCTGAGTGCTCTGGGTTTGGGTTCTTTTTCAGCCGTACCCTCTAATGAGGCCCACTGACCTTCGAGGACCACCTGCACATAGTCTTGAGCAGACAGCTTATCCTTGCGCACAAAGCACTGGTATGCGCCCCCGTCACTTTTGACCATGTGATCCATTATAAGGTTTTCGTGGTTGATCCCTGTGATCCTCACATTTTTTCCAGGGCTGAGGATTTCACCATTTCGGTACCAGGAGAGTTCCTGGTCCTCAGATCCTGTTACACTGCAGGACAGGGAAACCTGGCTTCCCACGCTGCTCTTAACTTTCCGGGGACTGATGGTGGCTTTCAGTGGCTCTGGAGATTTTGGTAAGAAAAAAGAAAGGTAAAAATAACACTAGATTTTGTTTCAACAATACACTGGATTTTAGACAGGGCAAATATCCACTGCAAGCATACTCCACACAGCCATCATTTTCTTTGAGAACATCCTCTTTATAGGATTTTTATTTCTGGATTTTTCTATCCACTAATGACAATAAGAAATGCAATATGCTGTTTATCAATAGGGACATAAGTATTTGAATATATAAATCCTAATTTGCTTTGTCCCAAGGTAGCATGGACAGGTTTGCTCTGGGCTCTTTACACACACACACACACACAAACTCATATGCTGCCTGCAGTTTAACTAGGGCCAATACCACAGAATTTTGAAAAAGTGGGTTGATATTAGAGTTTGTGACCATGAAACAGTTTTTCTTTAAAATGAGGCTAACGGATGTGGACAGGGATGAAACTCCCATACTGACTTCCTGTGTTTTCAATTCAACAAACCTAATTCAATGTAGAAAAGCTTTACATCTACCATGTGCCATGGATGGGCATAAATGCACAGATGAAACAAAAATGAATGTTTGTGTTCAATTAGCCTGGGCATAAAATTATCAGGTACCTTTCATACATCATTTAAGTAAATCTTCTCATCATCCTGTAAATTTTGCATATCTCCATTTTACAGAAGAGGAAATGCTTATTAAGAGAGGCTTAATAAGTTAACAAAGTTAAGTAAATCCACTCAATAGTTAAATGGCTCAAAACAAACAAAAAACAAAACAGAACAGTTTTTTACTACAGTTGTTCCTGATGCATCTCACCACACTGTGAAGTGTTTGGTTCTGAGGAGCTCAGTCTTCGGCATTCCTCAAATACACACATGGCTACAGAGACCAAGCAGAGGGACACAGGGGCCCTCGGAGACACATCATCTGAGTATCGACAGAGAGCAGGAAAAGCCTCGGATATCCAGGACGGGAAGAACTGAAGCCAACTGGAGTGGAAAGTGGCCACCGTGGAGAGTGGGGACCACCCGGATGAAGGCCTGGTGCACGGGGGTGTCTGAGGAAGAGTGTCAGGTTCAGTCTGGATGCAACAGAGAGTCCCCGAAGGGAATTGTGAGAGACAAGTGACGAACGAGACATGATTGCTGAGGACAGGAAGATTCGGGAATTAAAGTAGAGACAACTTAAAGGAAGTAAGTATTCAAGAATTTTAGCAAGTGAGTACCATCATCAAACAGATTTTTAAGAGAACAGATTGATTATGTGACATTTGACAAATTAGAGCAGGGGAAACCGGTAAACAAAGGCGTCATAATGTCTAATGTAGTACTAATTCTCCTCCAGGACAGGGTAGCTGAGAAACTCTGTGAAATCCTATCTCTAGGACATTCCATGGAAAGGAAAGGCTTAAAGAGGACCCAACATTGAAAGTTTGTGTTTGGGGAAAGAGAGAAAGAAGAGCCATTTGGAAGGAAGAGATAGGGCGAGTTCTCTCAGAATCCTGCATTGCTCTCTTGAAGTGCCAGCCAGCTACACTGACGTAAAACTGGGAGACGGGCTCGTCTGACACTCACACAGGAAGCTGAGGCTAAACAGATTCAGAACTTATCTTCAGAGGTGAGGAATTTGAAGTCACATTGATGAAAGAGAGAGTCCAAGGAAATAAAAGGCTTGCTTGAGGAGAAGAGGGTTCTGAATTTAGAACCCAAGAGACTATATTCCACCTGTTGAAGAGGGACAGAAAGGAAAAAATGGTTCTCTTCTGCAGTCAGATATTCAAGAAGCATTTGGGAACTCTCTTCAATGTGAAAGATTGCAGTTATGAAAACAAGCACAGTCAGAATTAAGACTTTTCCACAAATCACTTTTAAAACGTAGTTCTTGATAAATGACTTGAGAGACACTCCAAAAGTGGAAGAGACAGGTGGGGAGGAAGGAGCACATCCCTGGGGATGGGGAAATGCACTAGATGAAGAAAGACACGGAACTTTTAGACAGCCAAGTATTGAAAAGCTACCTTTCCATGTGAATGGAGGAACGTAAATCATGTGACTTGCGATCAGGAAAGGAATGGGTTTGTATAGGGATTAGGAAGAAGTCAGATTTAGCAAGAGTAGGTTTTTATCAAAGCAAAGCCATGGGAAATAGGCCCAGAAGGGTTTGCTTGAATGCCTTTTCTACTGTACACCTAATTCAATAGAAACTAGGGAGCCGTGCAGGGTGTTTTAACACAGAAGAGATTTGGAGCTGTGCAATGCTGGGTAATTTCATCCACGTGATTCTTCAACTACAGAAGTATAACTGTGCAGACATTGTCTTCTATCACCTTTCTAATCCCAGCCTAAGCCTGTCCAAATTATGTTTGCAGGTCATGGTATATGTGACTTGAGCATGGAATTTCTGGGCAGCTTATTCCTGATGGTCACTTGAGTATTTAAATGTATTTTGTTGGGCGGGTACTGTGCTAGGATGGTCTACGCTGAGGTGGACACTGAAAAGAGTTCCATAAATAGGACTAGGGGAAAGAAAAACACAAGAAGAAAACACAAGCATTTTTAGTGTGAGATCTCTGAGGTTTAGTTTGTTCAGTTTGGCTCATCAAATAAAAAATATCCACTAAAAACTAAAAGACACTTTATGTTGCCAACTAAGACATCCTGTCTGACCATGGCACTGCCCCCAATGCTGGCCACGTGACTTGCGTAATCTTTGACACGGTTTCTGCATGAGTAAAACTGAGGTGTTTGACTAGAGTGTGCCCTGTGCAATCTCACCCTTCCTTCCTCAGAGTCTGCCTTCAGCATCCTTCTCAACACATCGCTCATGGCAACTGAAAATGAAATATATTCAGCATACTTGGACTAAACAAATAACCTAAAATACTGAGCCCAAGTCTGTTATTTGAGTAACTTGGAGTCCTATATTTCTACTGAGAAGAGCCTCATTTAGAAATTTAAAGTAGAAATGATCTGGAAACAGATCAAGGACAACCACTTTGATTGGCTACCATCCCTTGTGCTGAAAGAATAATCCTGTCTTCTCCTTCTATTTATCAAGAGTCTGGGCCTTCGGAATTCATCAGCTAGGTAACATTATCTTGAAAATGATCTTGGAATTGTAGCAGTCTTGTGGCCTACTGGAAATCTCAGAAGATTGAGGATCAGACAGACTTGAATTCAAATTCCACACTTAATACCCTCCAGTTGTGTGACCTTGGGAAAATGACGCATCAATTTCCTCCACTGCAAAATGGGACCACTATTGACCTCAGTCAGACTACCGAGAGAATTCACGGAAGGCTACAGAGATAGGCTGGAGATTCGCTTACAACAGGAGCTCCATCGATGGAAGCCAACACCACCTCTGCAGGTTACCGTCCACTTACGTTTCACGTACAGGCGGCCTATCACCTTAGCAGTTCCGTAGCGGTTGGACACTTCACACACGTAGTTGCCTGAGTCCGAGGGGCGCGTGTTCTCAATGAGCAGCCCCGTCACGGTCTTCTGGAACCTCCCTGAAAGTTCCAGGGGCATGTTGTCCTTCAGCCAGCGGTAATCTGGCTCGGGGTGCCCGAGCGCTTTACAGGGCAGCTCCACGCGCTGTCCTGCCATGGCTTTACGATGGTCGAACCCATCCAGGATGGACGGGGCTGAGTTCGCTGGGTCTGTAGTAGAAAGAAAAACTCTTAGAGGTGGTGAACAAGAACTTGCAGTGAGCATATAGAATTGCATGGCTTCATTAATAATGCAAATCCCATACATCAGACCAACTACTGATACAGGTCTGTAAGATTTTATTTTATTTTATTTTGCAATTTATTATAATAAAAATAATATTACTTAATAATAATAAAATATTATTGTTATTTTTTTAGACAGTCTCAAGATGTCACCCTGAGTAGAGTGCCGTGACATCATAGCTCACAGCAACCTCGAACTCTTGGGCTCAAGCCCTCCTCTTGCCTCAGATTTTCTATTTTTAGTAGAGACGGGGTCTCGCTCTTCCTCAGACTGGTCTCGAACCTGTGAGCTCAAGCAATCCACCTGCCTCGGCCTCTCAGAGTACTAGGATTACAGGTGTGAGCCACCGTGTCCAGCCAGGTCTGTAAGATTTTAAAAGTGAACAGAAAAAATTGCCCTATTCTTACAAATTAGTTTTGCCCAGAACCTGTAAAAGGTTCAACAAATGCTGCTCAGAGCTGCAGCTTGTCCTTCTTCACTCAGTAACTGAAAAATCCAGAGTTGGCAGTTCTACAAGAGTGGTCAGTGCAGGCCAAGAACTGAATTGTCTTTTTATAAATAGGAACATCAGTCTTCTCCCTTCAAAAGAGCAGTAAGTTGGGCATTGGTGGCTCACCCCTGTAATCCCAGCACTTTGGGTAGCCCAGGAAGGAGGATCAGATGAGGCCAGAGATTTAAGACGGGCCTGGGCCACACAGTTAGACTCTTTCCCAACAAAAAAAATTTTTTTTTTTTTTTTTTAGAGACAGAGTCTCACTTTGTCACCCTCGGTAGAGCGCTGTGGCATCACAGCTCACAGCAACCTCCAGCTCCTGGGCTTAGGTGATTCTCTTGCCTCAGCCTCCCAAATAGCTGGGACTATAGGTGCCCATCACAATGCCAGCTATTTTTGTTGTTGTTGCTGTAGTTTGGCTGGGGCTGGGTTCAAACCTGCAACCTTTAGTATATGAGGCCAGCGCCCTCCTCACTGAGCCACAGGCACTGCCCTCTACAAAACGTTTTTAAAAATAGCAAAGTGTGGTGGCACGTGTCTATAGTCCCACCTATTTGGGAGGCTGAGGAAGGAAGAATGAACAAGCCTGGCAGTTCAAGGCTTCAATGAGCTATGATTCTGCCACTGAACTCCAGCCTGGGAAATAGTGAAAAGGGGAAAGATGTTAAGTTAGCGGTTCTCAACCTTCCTATGCCACAATATATTTTCATTGTTAAAAAGGGGTTGTGACCCACAGGTTGACAATGGCTGTCTTAAGTGATCTCATTTGCACACACACAAATAGTAATGATGTAAGGTGAAGAATATGTTATTTAGCTTGATTGTAGAAGTCTTTACAATATCAGTGTATTATAAATATAACACACACACACATATATATATAGCTCTAACTTTGGACAGCATAAATATATACAACTTTTATTTGTCATGTATCCTCAATAAAACTGGAGAAAAAAAACTCTAGCTAATGAGATATAAGAGGTGAAAATGTGTGGATTTGTAGAAAATTTTTCTCAAAGGCAATTTAGCTGGCAGAGGTGTCCTTCCACATTTTCTCTTTCCTCTTTTTCATCACCTAGAACATGGATGTAAAGGCCGGAGCACCAGCAACCACCTTGGACTATGAAATCACATTGAGAATAGACTCACACATGAGGATACTGGGTCAGAAAGATAAAATCCTGCTTCCTGGAAGCCTTGGAGCTGCCAAAGCAGCCTCTGGACTTTTTCATGTGTGTGAGAAGTAAACCTCTATGTTTACAAACAAACAAACAAACCAAACATGTTTTAAAAACATTTCTTCGTAAGAGGGACTTTACCTAACAAATGCAATCAGTGTAACCTGGTTTCTTGTACCCTCAATGAATCCCCCAACAATAAATTAAAAAAAAGAAAAACATCTCTTTAAAAGATTGTGGTTCCATAAGGAGCCACTGGGGGCAGTCAATAGGCGCCAATGAAACACCCAGTTGAACTCTACTGGGCTTTGCATTTCCTCTGTGAGCATCCGAGACAGAAATTCATAACTGGCTGCTCTTCTCACTTCACTGGAGTCTCATAAGAACCAGGCAAAAGTGATAAGATGAGGGAAGAATATGAACAGAGGTCATCCGGTTACCTTGATATACCATAGCCATAGATAACTGTTACTTTCTTTAATCCCCAGGTAACAGAACAAAGAGTTGGTGCCCAGTTACTGCTACATAGACCGGAGGGGTTCTTATTGCTTTTTAACATTATGCAATGTATGTGAAATGTGTGAACACGTATGTACACAAAAACACATGGACTCAAACGCATGTGGATGTATACATGCATAAAATCATAATAAACTCCAGGGTCTTATAGTATTTAATGGTCATCAATCACATGCAATCATAATGTTTGCTGCTCAGGTCAGCCCTTCTGGCTGAAGAGGGTCTCGTCACGTGGACCCTCATGTCATTTTGAAAGACCTCATTAATGTTTCAGAGCCAGACCTTTCCTGCCCCAGAACTATCAAACCTACAGTTCTCAGGAGCTGTGGTTCCTGTTAGTGGGAATGACTCTGAAAGTGGACGACATGGTAGGTGCTGGAGGCATCTGTGGGGGTGTTTGCTCCTTGCTTCTGGGACTTTTCAATGAAAAGAGCTTAGAAGTGTGTGTGTGCGCGCACGCGTGTATGAACTGATAATTTCCGTTGAATTTGACATTTCAAGGAATTTACTTAAATTTGTACCTTTTATACTCATGTCTTTTCTCACACTGAAAATCTTGGTTCCAAATAAAAATGAAATACACACAATTATTTTCCCTCTATCCTGCTATATATTCCGTATATGTTTTAAAAATTATTATTTTTAAAATAAGTCAACCCAATAAATTTTAAAATGTAAAGCCATATTTGTCTTTAGAATATGTTCATCATATGCAAAAACTATGTCTTTAAGTAATTTGAAAGATGTCCTTTGTTTGATTATATAACAACTTTGCATGTATTTAGATTCATTTATTTCAGTGTATTTCCAATTTTTAAATTACTTTTTGAATTCTATATTTTGAAATATGAAACACTTGCATAATTTTGAAGTTGACACTGTATGACAAGCTATCTTCAAAAATGTCTTATTCCCAACCACTCTTTTTCCCTGGAGGTATAAACCATTTGATGAGGTATTAGTTTGCCTTTCCAGTATTTTTTCACCATTATAGGTAGATCTGTACATCTGTAACACCTCTATTTTCCCTACTTCTAAGACACACACTGGACATACAGACGCCAGCCTGCACCTCCTTTCTTCACCCAGCGATGCAGCCCAGAGGTTTCTTCACTAAAGTAATCTGCATCACCCCATTCTTTCTGTGCTCGTGTGCTGCTACACTCAGCACCACGTGGTAAGTTCTTTAATTAGCCCCTATTGATGGATGGTGAGGTAGTTTCTAAGATTTTGCTGGTGTAAGTAATTCTGTGATTAGTAACTCTATGTGAAAGGCACGATTTTGACAATCTTATCATTGGAAAAACTTCCTAGACTTCCTAAGCAATAGTGCTAACTAACGGCAAGTTCTTCTGCGGGGCATGGGAGTTGTATCCTTTTTAAAGTCCTCAGAAAGACTGATCAAGAAATGAGGGAGGAAGTGAGAAAGCAAAAATAACCAAAGTCGGGAATGTAAATGCGCTATCATCACAGAGTAGGAATCTGAGGTCATCACCATCTACTGTTCAGTCCTACAGGACGTCTGGCTCTGACTCCTTCCCTGGCCACTGCCCTTTGACACCCCAGCCCAGACCATGTACAGGTCTCTGGGCCTCACTCTGATGGACTGAGGGAGACTCCCGTTTTTATCATCCTGATCATTTTAAAAGAGCTGCCCACCTGCTCAGCCTGTTGGCTGCCCTCCTGGAAAAGCCACCCTAGATGCCAGACTCACTTCTTTCTTCCAGAATTTTATCCTATAACTTTTCACATTAGCTCTGGATGACATCACGCAGATGATTTTTACATCCACCTTTGACTAGCCTCTACCATCCTCAGAGGAAGAATAACTGGCTCAAAGACCTAGTCCTGGTCTAGAAGTCAACAGCATTTTAAAAAACAGGTTAAGTTCGTCTATTTCACTGAGTTTAAGAAGAAAACTTGTTTGAGATGACTTTTTTAGGACATATTCTGGGATTATTGTTTTAAATACTTGCTTTGCTCTGCTGTTCGGTTTTCTTTCTAAGGGAATCTATTATAGTTAACAGGTGTTTCATCATCTTTGTCAGACATCAATATATTTTCCCACTAATCTTTATACATCTGTTTGTTGGATTTTATGCATGTGTTTTCTTACTGTTCCTTATTTCCCATTTCCATTTCTGTTGTGTTTATTTTCTGATTGGTTCCATCTTATTTTATAATTCTTCATTTTTATAATTCATTCCTAAATTACACCGATTTTTGCTTCACAGACTTGTCGTTCAGTCATTTTACTCAGGAACTATTTTATTTCTGACTTATATTGCTATTTCAAAGCTTTAATAATTTTCACACAATAAATTACATTGTTCATTAGATTTTTGTCTTTCTTTGAGTTACTTTTTCTTATTTTATTTCAGGTTAGTCTGGGAGTACATACAATTAGGTCACATTGTCTGTGTTTGTAAGGTAAAGTCCAAAGGCCAGGTTGTAGCTGTGTCTTTCAATGTGCAACACATTTTTGGTTCCTTTCCATCCTTTTCCTTGTGATACATTTGTGTAGGATAAATCATTTTCCTTTCAGCTCCGCTTACCATGAGCGGGAGCGTCTTAGTTACTGAGGAGAGGCTTCTGCAGGAGAGGATAGCATGAGTCTGCCCTTCCTGCCTCTCTCTGGATACGACCCTGACGGACTCAGAGCTGTGCTGGTTGGAGACAGTCTCCACCTTCAGGTACGTTCCCCTGCAAGCACCCCGGTCCCTCTCAGGCCATCCTCTCCGTTTCCCTGCTGCATTTTTCTTCTGTAGTATTTCACAGGGTGGAATCCCTGGGGCCTCCCATGTGGCCTGAGCCTTCTCCTCCGTTACCTTGGATGCCGCTCATCTCAGTTATTTGTAAACCCAGCAGTTTCCCTCAGGGAATGTCTCTGTCCTTTTGAAAGGAGTATTTGCTGAATGCTTCTGAGATGTTCAAGAACTTTGACCACTACCAACCTGCACCATCATTACTAATGGCACTCACGGCCTTTCTGTGCACATCCTGCTTCAAAGCTCACGTGGTTCCATCCAAGTGTGGAGTATTTTGAGACTTGTTTTCCCAGGCTCCACCTGAGGGCTGCTCCTCTGCTTTTGGAGATGAGCATTCACTGGCCGTCTCGTAGCTCCACCAGCCGCCTTTAAAGTTGCCTTTCCGCCCCCTCCACTTCTGGTGTGCAGCTGCTGTCCCCACAGCCCTCCTGCTGGTGCCTGTAGTCTGTGCCCTCTCCCCAGAGTTTCGGGAGCCTCCATCACCGAGCTCTGCTGAAGGCATCATTCACACCCATCCCTCTG
Organism: Nycticebus coucang; assembly: GCF_027406575.1. NCBI lineage: Eukaryota > Metazoa > Chordata > Mammalia > Primates > Lorisidae > Nycticebus > Nycticebus coucang. The sequence continues at coordinate 5,589,275 of NC_069795.1, read as the reverse complement.
CTGTGCATTTCATCTGGTTTAGTCTCAGGAGTGTCTGGGTCGCTTGCTACAAACATGTCCCCCCAAGACCCAAACTCCCTGTGCCCATTTTTAAACAAATTTAAATCCAATTTAAAATAAAACTGATTTCTAATTTTCTTCAAAACTCGGAATTTGCAAATAGCATTCTGTACTTCATGTCTATGTTCTGATCTTTTAACATTGAGTTGCTCCCTCAACTGCTTTATTAAAATCTCTGTGAAAAAAATCATGAATTATTTGCCCCATAGGGTAGACTCCCAATAACACGGGACTCTGCAACCCCACGCCCTGTCCTGTAACTGTCACCTTCCTTGCCTTCACCTTCATCTCCACATGTCCAGTCTTACTCTCTGATGTCCCTTCCTCTGGCATCCAGCATCTGAGATCATTTTGCTCGGTTATGCTGTGACGCTCCTCACTTCTCTTCTCCAGCGCTCACTAGGAAATCCCAGGGACGCCTGTGGCTTCTGCAGCGACCATCTCACTCCATTACGCTGTGATGCTCCTCCCTTCTCTCTTCCCCAGTGCTCACTAGGAAATCCCAGGGACGCCTGTGGCTTCTGCAGTGACCTTCTCACTCCATTACGCTGTGACGCTCCTCCCTTCTCTCTTCCCCAGCGCTCACTAGGAAATCCCAGGGACGCCTGTGGCTTCCACGGTGACCAAGCGCTCATGAGTGCTGCTGCCAGTTTTTGAAATATCAGTGAATGACCCCCAAACAAATAAACACACATACGCACACCTTTGGGATTAAAAAGTAAACTTGCCTTTCCAACCCTGAGAGCTAAATTTGGAAAATCACTACTTTCTGACTTAGAGTGGATATAAATAAGATCAGCTAAAAGAGAAAGGCGGGCTCCCAGCTCCACACTCTGTAAGTCAGCTTTTGGATAGAGGGAGAAGTGCTTATTAACTAGTTTTGCTAACCCCAGATGAATCTCATATCACAATCAGTTCCCCCTCCCTCAATCCTTCTCCTTTCCTCAAAACTAGTAAGTCCCTAGCCATTGGACATAAGACATTTTCTTGGATATTGTGCCATTATCAAAGCTGCCATGGACTGAGGCGACAGATGTTATTCACTTTCTAATTCACTTGCCCTGACAAGACATAATAGCTTATACAAGAAGGGATACATCAGGGTACACTTGAAAAGCAACCGGTAAAGAAAAAAAAATTGGGTGTTCAAAGGGAAATTAATTAATTCTGCCTTATATTTGTACTGCACCTTGAAAAACTAAGCACGAGACTGGCCACTTTAAGGCTGTGCATGGGGAAGAGGAGAATCAGGATGTCATATTATCAAAGGCCATAAAGGGGCATTCAGTGGCTGTGTCTTTAATCACTCCAATGTTCAATAACCTTCCATTGCTTCTTTCCATAAACATCACTACAAATAAAATAAGATGCTCCCCAAACCACCTTTGGCCAGTTCCATCTCACTATTATAACTGTACAGAGTATGTCTCAGGTGCAATGATTTTACATTCTTAAGAGACAAAGGCAAAGGGAGGGTATTTTGCACTTGATTTTCTCATGCCAGCCTGGGATTTCACAGTTTTCCACCATTCCCGAAGTGCCAGCGCACCTCATGGGGACGGATGGCTTATTGGGTTGACAGACATGAAGTGACTACACGTGGAATATCTGTACTGGCATTAATTGTGATGTGAAAGACATTTTAAATTGCTAAAATATTTTGGAAAAAAAAAAAAAAAAGAAGGCCACATATGGGAGTGCATTTCCCAGTTATGATGGAGTCATCTCAGGACATCGGCAGAAGAGCAGCAGAGGTGGCCGGCGTGGACCTAAATGGAGGGGATACCTGATACGAAGAGTCTGGCGCTGTTGCTCTGCCTGGTCTCGCCAGTGTATCTGTGGCGCGTGATACAGCGGTAGTTATACAATCCGTCTTCATTCTGTACATCTTTAATATACAAGGCTCCCGTGGATGTGATGAGAAATCTAGATCCTAAAACAAAGGAAAGCAACTTATTGGTTAAAATAGAACAGAAGCAACCCAACCACATAGACAAAGTCCTTGAATGCTGCTTATTCACCAGAAGACATCTCATGGAAAGGCTAAAAAAGGAAAGGGGTGTTAAGGGTTCAGGCTATTTTAACTTTTCAGTTGCCTAAATTAAGAGTTGTTAGTATGTTATACAATAAAAATATGCTCAGCAAGTCTAATATCATACATTCATTTTTTAGGTCATCTATTTATCTTACAGCAACCGAGCTGCCATATAATTAGTATGTAGCTAAAGTAGAAGATTTTCTTGGACCCTGGCCTTTTTCTTAGAATGTGATAAGTTAAGGGAGTATTAACTTTGTTGCATATTTCTACCTCATGAAAGTATAAAGTTTTGTCTCAGTTTGAAGTAATAATACAAACACTAAAATATTAGACTGTAAATCAATAAAATATTCCACAAACTTTCCCGGAAAGATTATCTTGTGTCTTCATAATAAAAACAATCAATATTTGTCACTATATTCTAAAACAAAGATTGATTCTTCCCACATTCAGTGTTTCAGAATACTCTACTATTTTTTGATCACTAATTTTTTGTTTTGTCACTGCTGTTTATATTTACTTTATTGACTTTCCACCTTTGTTTTCACTTGATTTTTTTTTTTTTATTGTTGGGGATTCATTGAGGGTACAATAAGCCAGGTTACACTGATTGCAATTGTTAGGCAAAGTTCCTCTTGCAATCATGTCTTGCCCCCATAAAGTGTGACACACATCCTCATATCACTGACAATAACTATTTTCACCTCAGGGAGAAAATACTTCACTCAGCCATCCCTTTTCCAGGTCAGCACATGACACAGGATGCTATTGGTGACCTGTGGTTTTGTGCCTGTACCCTTTAGTTTATAGAAAGACTCAACACTGGGATCAAATATCAGTGTTAGTTTAAGAGGGATGAAGACTTTTTCCTTTGAAAATATAACTTTTAAAGATAATTGTCACTGTTTAATGACAACTGGGTGGCAAAACAAATAGAAGCTTCAAAGTAGAGCTTAACGTGAGTCCTTGCACCTGCACCGGGTGAAGTCCATGAACTTCCTGTCATTCCCAGACTCCTCCATAAACCATTTCAGCATGTGATGCGATTTCACATGAAAGACTGTGATTTTTTCTTGCTGGGAAAAGACTAAAACATAGAAAAAAAAAACTTCTTGTGTTGTTTATCTTAGGTGCCATTAAAACTTCCTTTGGTTCATTTTAATCAAAATTGCCAAGAGTCATGACATCAGCTGTTTTGAGCTTTAAATATTTAAGTTGTAAACATAATTTCTTGGACATTTTCTGCAAGGACTATAGTTTATTCATAGGTCGATTGGGGAGATAAATTAAAAATAGTTTATGATTTCTTTTTTTTTTTTTGAGAGACTGAGTCTTACTACATTGCCCTCAGTAGAGGGCTGTGACATCACAGCTCACAGCAACCTCCAACTCTTGGGCTTACGCGATTCTCTTGCCTCAGCCTCCCAAGTAGCTGAGACTACAGGCGCCCACCACAAGGCCCGGCTATTTTTGTTGTTGTTGTTTTTGTTGTTATTATTGTTGTTGTCACTGTTGCTTAGCAGGCTGTGGATGGGTTTGAACCCACCAGCCCTGGTGCATCTGGCTGGCACCCTAACCACTGAGCTACGAGCACCAAGCCAAGGTTTATGATTTCTTATGGAGATAAGAGCAATTAAAAAAAAAAAACACTGATGTGAAAAAGACCATAAAAAAATAGAGTAAACATGGACTTAATGTAAGTTTTTCAAAAGAGCACAAATGATTTTTGAAAACAGTATAAAATATCTTTAGTATTTAAATTAGCTTTCAAAACAATTCCATGTAGATAATTTTACTAGTTACTACTATTAAATAATAGTAGTAATAATTTAATAGCTACTACTATTAAATAATTAATAAATAATACTACAAATAGTCTAAATATTAGAAAAGCTGAAATAATCCTCTAATACTGTATATTCTAGATAATTCTGCTTTATCCTCCCCCCAAAAGGAGGTAACTAAAAATACCTTTCAATCCTTGTCATGTGTCATCACACTCAAGCATTTACCAATATACATTGTGTTTAATGGAAACCTTGTTTCCCTTTCAATATATTTTGCATACTTACATAATGCTTTGATAATGAATTCCTTTGAAGTACAGCATGATAGACAGAAAGGAAGGCCCCCCAAAAGATAATGTATGTAATTCACGTAATTCATATCACCTTCCTAGCATGGTGTATTTTCATTAGAATTGACAGGCCATCAGGGCTGGCAAATGTCATAGAAAGCATTTTTTGAGCCATTCTTCAGAAGGGTTGAAATGCACACAGGCAGCAGCCTGCACTTGTCCCCCGCTGATTCCCGAGAGGGCTCTGTTCTCCAGGCACATTAGTTTAATCATCCACTTTGCTCCTGTAACATCTAACTTTTTTATTTACTCATGTACTTAGCGTGCTAACTAAGATTCCTTTAAGACAGTGGTTTTCAACCTGTGGGTCACAACCCATAGGAACTGTATTAAAGGGCCATGGCTTTGGGAAGGTTGAGAACCACTGCTTAAGACATGCCATTTAAATATTTTTTGAGACGTTAATAGGAATGGAGACATTGATATTGGCTGAGTTTCGGTATTAAATTTGACCTATCTCTGCCTATCTCTTTATTTCTCATTGAAAGCCATCTTGAAATTGATCCATGTCTTAAGAAAAGAACAAAAAGTTGAGGAGTAGACACTTTTAATTATGAAGTGGGGACAAGAAAGGCCAGGGTCCTTGGGCATCACCTCAATTCTGCAGCTCTGTGGGACTCTCCGAGGACAATGACAGCACAACATAGTTATAGTAACAAGGAATCATTTTAATTCCCCCCAACTGACCGCTGCACCTCTCTTCCTGCCTTATATCACAAGAGGTTTTTGCGTCACATGGAGTAAATGGGTTGTTTGCACTCTTTAATGGGATTAAAGAATGTGCTTCTATTAAAATAGGCTAATGTTTAATAGCCTATTGGTTTATTGGTATGAATAAAATGCAAACACACCCATGTCCTCTGTCTCTTCTGGCCTCTCTCCATGACCCTTTGCTGATTTCTCTCTTAGCGTGTACAGACACACACACACACACACACACACACCTTGACAACCCAGAATTGCCTGGTAACAAAGAACTGTACAAAGCCAAAATGTTATGAGTAACTTTACTTTTCTTAGAAAACTATGAGTATTTTATTTTTATTTTGAGTGCCCTGGCATCATAGCTCATAGCAGCCTCAAGTGGACTCAAGCAATCCTCCTGCTTCAGCCTCCCAAGGAGCTGGGACTCCAGGCATCCTGCATCAACACCCAGCTGGTTTTTCTATTTCTAGTAGAGATAGGGTCTCACTCTTGTTCTGAGTGGTCTCATACTCCTGAGCTCAAGCAATCCACCTGCATCGGCCTCCCAGAGTGCTGGGATCACAGGCTTGAGTCACCATGCTCTGCCATGATCAGTATTTTTGATGGAAATATTTCTAAAATATAATTCATACTTTTTCTCATATTAAACACACTGCAAATCATAGTTAATGGAACAACAATGAATGACTTTTGAATTTAGGGTCATTGCTGTGGACATGAGTTACTGAGCTATGCTGCTCAGGTATTAGACAGATGCACAGAACCTGTCTTGACTTCTCAGGATGCACGGAATGTTCCTGGACTGCCAGGTGTCTACAGCCCTGACCTGACTTTAATAGTCTGTCTGCTTCCCCCTTTACTACTTGGCTATTGGCTGTTACTTCTTTTTATTATCAATATTTTTGTTTTAAAAGTGTCCTTTTGTTGCCAATGCACTTACAGGATGATGCTTTCAGTATGCTGCAAGTTAGAACACAGCCCTACTAAAGCAGTTAGGACTTTGTGTAAACCAAGAGTAAATAGATTATGAGAAACTGCTGGTGCGGCTCTCAGTGTCAGCTAACATGAGCTTACATCTTAGTGACACTAAATTAAATCCACTGCTTGCTACAGGAATAACACATTTTTGGGTTTACTGAATGATTGCATCGAAGGTAGAGATTAAAACAGCAACAGTTCTAAAGTCCTATTGGTTGAACTAATTAGTTGAAGCAAAAAGCCTGCCCTTAACCATATACTGGAGGTGGTGGGTTCAAACCCGGCACTGGCCAAAAACTACACACACACACTGAAGCCTGCACTTAAGATCTGAGCTGCAGAAAGCAGAAACACACGACCTCCAGAAAGGGGCATATCAGAGGTGATGATGGGAGGTGCACCTGCTACGGGTGGGCAGGAAATAGAGCTGAGTGGTTCATCTGTTCATTGGGCCAGCGGTGTCCTGGGGTCCAGAAATACGAAAGGTAGTGAGACAGCCAGGTCTTCAGGGAGCTTGTGATACAAACAGATTGGAGTCCCAGGGTTTGAGATGTACAATCAAAGTGAGAAAAAAGGATGGCAGGGAAGAATCTGGAGCATGGTCAGGGAAGCAACATTATCCTCACGTCACCTGGACGGAAGGGGCTACCAATACCCACGGAGGAAAGCTGTTATTTATCCCTAAACGTGTATTTATCCCTTTGTAAATAATTAGCTTTATGTATTAAAGTCTTAATTATTAATTTGCTTGCTCAATGTACTCAGCTTTTTCACTATTCTTATAAAGAAGTAAATGAAACAATCTTTTCCTGCTCCCAGGTGGAGCAAGCGCGCCCACTTTGAGAGATTCCTCAGTGTAAAAGGCAAAACTCGGGCTTTGGGAGCCAGCGGATCTGAACTACAAAACCATCATCATCACTTTTCAGCAGTGTGGGCTCAGTGTAGTCATTCAATTTTCTAAACTTTGGTTTATTCATCTAGGACAGATAGATGGTGAATAATATTTTCTTTTTTCTAATGTTGAAGTGGACATTAATGCAGGGCTGTCATCTAACATACGGTCACACACTTTACTGCCTGGCAGCATCACCACAGCCAATGATGAGTTATTGTACATTTCCAAATAACTCTGAGAGTAAATTGCAAATATCTTATCATGTAAAAGGATTAATTGAAGTGATGGAAATTCTAATTAGCTTGATGTAATCATTTCACATTTTTCATATATATCCATCAAATCTATACATTGTGCCCTATACACATAAACAATTACAATTTGTCACTTAAAAATAATATTAATGAAAAATAAATAAAAACTAAAAGTTAACGTAGTATTATTTATTCTGCTAGTCTGGTTAATCTACTGATGTAACACTGCCTACCTCTGCCAGACAGGAAGAGCCCCCTGACATATATACAGTAGGGCTCACGTTTATTACATTACTTATAACAGGTAACTTCCTGTAGGAGAGAAAGTATTGATACCAGAGTTTCAGGATTCGCAGACTGAATCCATGGACCCGGGATTAGTGGTAAGACAGGATTTATTCACAGAAACAAAGAATACAAAAATCAAAGCTCTTGGCAGACAGAACCCAGGTCAGGGAGCAGGCTCTCTCGTTCCCCCTCCCTGTCTGTCTCCGGGCTTTCTGCTCAGGGGTATATACAGTCGCAGAAGATTGTTTCGCAGAACTCAATGTTTACTTTTAGCAGGGAGGTCTTTTAAAGTTACAGTCAGAGTTCTCAAAAACTTCCTGTTTAGGGTTTACACTCACTTCTTTTTTTTTTTTTTATTTCTTTTTATTTTTTTATTGAGAACTCTGTTTTTCAAGAGCATTTACCATCTGTCTCACTTCATATTCACATCAACACTCTGGGTAAATTTTGATCTGCACCACTGTCTTTGATCAAGGTCTTCCAGAAAGTTCCTTTTAAGTTCATGAAGCAGAAGTTAAATTTAATATTGGATTAACATGTATTTTTCATCGAGAAGTTATGCAACTATATGCAATCATGTCCTTGAAAATATGGTTGCGCATGTATTTACATATATTTCACATGATTAATATAGGTGTCCATTTTTAGACATTTTATAAACTAATGTTACTACTATAATTTCTCAGCGCTTCTTCTTTGAATCTTCTCTGCATATTGGAGAGGGTCCTTGCAGGCTGGTTTGGGTTGACACAAATCACCTATACCAGAAATTCTCAACCTCTCACCATCAGATATACATGTGACAAATGTATTCATGTGTGATACACCCCCACGATATATCCAGAATTATATGCATGTGACAAATGTATTCATGTGTGATACACCCCCACGATATATCCAGAATTCTGTGCAACTCTAGGGTCTTGACCTATAATGGTAAACGTTTAATTTTCCACCTTAGAAAATATGCTGAAAAGAAAACTGTTTATGTAAATATCATTATTCTAATTATTTTTTTAAAAATAAACCATGGGTAAACTTTGGTGCTTTAAAAAAAAAATAAAATAAAGTTACAGTCAGCCTACCTTTTAGCAGCAGGGGGCCGCCTTGGAAACTTACATGAAATTGACCAACCTTAGAAAAGGTGGGGTTTTCCCTTCAGCCAGAGGTGAGCAGGAAGGGGAAACTAACAAGATACACCATGGGTCCTTGGAGGCCTCCCGGAGTCCCATCAGATCAAATCACTTACAATCACCTGTGATGGTTTGGGCTGTGAACACGTCTCCAAAAGCCTCTCCCTCTGCCACGGTGGCCTTCCAGCTGCCCTTCTTATGACTGCTCTACCGGGAACCCCTGAGCCAGGGAGGCTGGCTCCTTCTCATCACCCTGGCCTTAGCTCTTAAGTCCATTTTCCAGCAGCACAGTCCACATTAGCAGCATTCACGGTCACTCATTATCAGAGACCAGGTTTGATTACATCTCCATGTTATCTCGAGCTCATCTATGAGATGGATTTAACATTTCTCTCTCCCAACTACAACAGCAAGAACTTGTTTTGTCTTGTTCAACTTTCCATCTCCATTACATGGAACAGTACTTGGCTACGCTATCCAAAAACATTTGCGAAATGCATCAGTTGATGGAACCATTTATCATTGCTTGTATTCAAAACATCCCTTCCTAGTTCTGGGTAAAAAGAAAACTAAAATACCTCTTTATACATTTGAACATTATATTTCCTCATGTAGAATATGCAAAAAAGATTTTCCCCTTACAGAAATGACTATAATATGTTCTTATATGAAAATGAGAATATTTTAAGATTTTGATGTTAATGATTCTCTCATTATGCTCTCTGGCATTTTTCTGTGTCTGTGTGTGTGGCCAGGCTGTTAGATCTTCGATTGAGGCAGCACTATTTTTAGGAAGATTTTCAAAGCATATTTGATGTTTCACTTAGTCAGAAATATATCTCAGGGTTTTTGTGTGTTTGTTTTGCTTTTGCTCCTGCAATCTATCTGAACCGAGTTAATAGCAATTAAAAGAACAGATGGTTCTGCTAATAAGATGCCAACTGGTCACACAGCACAATGAAACTTTTATCAGCTGTGCCTGCCACCTCCAACTGACAGCCATACTGTGGAGTAAAACTGAGCTTCCTCCAAAGCAGTTTTTATAACAGTTCCCGAAAAATCAGAGGAACATAAAACTGAAATCTAAGTTCTAAGTATACAGCATGAGAAATATGAGCCTCTTTGATTTAACTAAAATGGAAGTGGAAATAGGACAAAATGCAGGTCACTGATGACATTAAAGGTATAGATGTCTCTTAATTAAGATGTGGGTTAGAAAGGAATTTAACTCACAGTTGATTCTGAGGCACATTCTAGTCTGTGATATGAGGGGCGGGTGCGTGACCAGAGGCGGGCATGAGGGAGCTACAGGTATTTCTTGAGCAGGTGAAGGGCCAGGTAAGTTACTGTTTAAAGAAAATCTGTGTATGTTGAAAGCTGCATATAAAAGAAGAGCCCCTGACAGAGAAGACATCGCAGCTGAGGTCTGAATTTCCCTCACCCCCCAGACCTGTATGCTGAATTCCTAATCCCCAGGACCGCAGGGTGAGACCTTCTATGGAAGTAGCATCACTGCAGACATGACAAGGTAGGACACGGTCATATTGGGGTAGTGTGGGCCCCTAATCTAATGTGACCAGTGTCCTTATACAAACAGGGAATTTGAACAGAGACTGCCAGGTGTTAAGACTAATCCTAACCAGAGCCAGCAGGTCCTGGGAGCTTAGTAGGGGCCACCACTGCTCTCAGCATTATTTATGTTCTGACCCATTTAGTAGTGACAAGGACCCCATGAGGGAGATACTGTTACTTCCCTTTTTCAAACGAGAAAAATCAAGAAACAGAGAGGTTAAGTGACTCGCCCCTGCTCATACAACTACAAGTGGCTGAGCCAGGATCATACCTGGCACGCCGGCTCATGCCCTCACCTGGCATGCTCCCGGCTCTGCGTTGTGGTCCCAGTGAGAGGCAACGAGGCCTGGGCAAGTCGAGGCAGAAGGCTGGGGCAGCAAGGTGAGCACAGGAACACTTAAACTAAGGGCTCAGCAGAACTGGGCTGAGGAAGGGGAAGAGCATGCCAAGGGTTCTGTCTGGCACCAGTGCAAACGGCTCACCTGATAGGCAGGCCAAGTCGCTTACGGTCAGCAGCTACAGCCAGGCTGCAGACGGAGCTTTTGGGGTCCAGCTATACAAGTAGAAAGGAGCCCTTTATGAAAACTGAAGTTCAGGAGCCCCCCAGGAAGAGGGCCAATGACAGACCCAGCAGAGGAGAGAGAGGAGAGATAAAGGACCCAATACACTCAACACACCGTGGTGGGAAGAAAGCCGGCAGGGGAGGGGAGGGGGGCAGTGAGGACAGCGGAAACAGCCTCTGCTCTGGGTGCTGCTGTTGGCACATGCTTGAGGACAAGAAGCCTCAGTTTTCTCATCTGTACAATGGGGCAATATCACCGGCTTGGGAACATTGTGATATTAAATAAGTGCCTGGCAGAGAAAGGCACCCAGGAATAGCTGCAATCTTCATGAAAATAGCCCCCTTACCAGATCTATAAAAATATCAACTATCTAGCTACAAAGAGCTAAATGTCTATAAAATGAACTTAAAGAATTCCAAATCTTTACTAAAGGATGTAATAGGAGACCTGAATCAATGAAGAGGCATAGCAAATTCTAGGGTTAGATGACCAGATACTGCAATAGTATTTTCAATTTTTCATAGTTAATGAACTACATGTTAATTAATTGCTGAACCCACTTTATTCAGAACTTGACCAAATCAATAAAAATTAAAATGTTATTTTCATCCAGGAGACTAGAAGAAAATCAAATATTTGATAATAACAAAAGGATATGGGGAAATAAACTCTCATGTGTGTAAATTAGAAAAGCCCTTTAGTTTGGGGGTGACGAGTAGCTAGTGTATTTCAAGGGTGAGAATCAGCTTGCCACTTTGAAGACTCTATCCTAGGGAAATACGCAGGTACACACATGGATATTTGGCCCCAAAATGCACTGATTCATTGCTTGAAAAATGAAAAATTATAAATAAATCTGAATCGAAGGATAAGTAAGTACATCACTTAGGGTATATCCATACTCAGCAGTCATTTAAAAGACAGCAAGGCATATCTGTACATACTCCAGGAAAGATCCCCAGAACATAATCCAAAATGGTTATAGAGCAGTTTCTACTGTTGTGTAACAAAGGCAATGGAATATATGTGAACACATCTGTGTCTGCACATGAATGGGGACTGTTTCAGCAGGTGCGCACCAGCACCTTAGCTGTGGTTGCCTCTGAGTTCATGAGTTGATCAGGGCAAGGAGAGAAGGAATTACATGTTTCATTTCATACCACCATATATCTTTTTAAAAATACCATACTAGTGCACTACTTGTGTAGTTAAAGTTTATTTTGAAAAAGGGGTGGGTAGTGTGTCTCTAGACACAACAGGAATAAACCAAACCCACTTATGCTGCACAGTGTGGGAAGAGAGAGATCTAGGGAAACACTCGTCTTGGGAGTGGATGTGCCAAAGGGGCCTCTCTATTTCGCTTGCCTTCCAGGCTGCTTGCTACCTGGACCTACCTAAAAGCAGAAAGGGAAACTGTCAACATTTTCCCTGGTTTTGGTAATCCCTACCCTCTAAATAACTGACATGGTGGTCGAATCTGTCAGGTATGAGACCTCCCCATCTTCCTGAAATATGTGGGTAACTCAGGATTTCACACACAATTGCATTCTGCCAAGTTGGTTTATATGCTGTTAATACTTAAGTAACAGCGGCCCCTCCAAGGACAAGGCCATCTTCTTGTTTGCCCCACTTACTGGCTGTTTGCACATTGCTAAATGAAATGGTTGTTTGGATATTGGAGATATTTGAGTTTTTCCTGAAAACAAGATCAGTAAAATTAAGGCATTGAATTAAGGGGGGGGGGAGCGTCACTGTGTCTCTCTACCTAATCTTTGTTGGTACCTATTATGTTTATGAACATGTCATCAAGAAATCCAAGGAACACTCAAGCCCCAGTGTGGATCTTAAACTGCCTACGAGAAATCAGGTGGCCAGGAACAACGACAACGTCACCTTGGTAGACAGGGGATGAGGAGTAAGCTAGAAAATCTGTCTGTGCCTCAGAATTCAGTAGGGATGGGGCATCTATATGTTTAAATTTTCTCAGAGCAATTTCACTAAGACATTTCTCTTATGTAAATAAAATTCTCTCAGTGAAATTCTCCCGCAGTTAAATGAGGCGCAATTACACGCTGAGACTTGAAGCCATGCTGCAGTCTGACGGTATACCTAATTACCCCATTTAGTTTGTTAATGATCAGATCTTTGGGGGTGCAGATATTCAAGTCTATCATTAGTCTTTGCTCTAGTTAGGATTCCAGTTATTTACAAGAATAAATCCTTAGAAAGAATAGAATTTGATTTTTAAAAGAAATTTTAAGATTTTTTTTTTGAAGAACCAAAGAAGCTGATAAAACTTAGAAATTCTATTTATTTATGTATATAATAAACAAGCTAGGTTTGACTACTGATATCTGGAAGGAAATATTTCAGCTGCGGACAGAGATAAAAGGAGTGCATTGACAAAGAAAGGGAACCAAAGGCCACGATAGTGCACTTAGCTGGAGAAATGCAGGTTGAACCTCCATACGGGGAGGGGGAGGGGCGAGCGTGGGGGTGTCTGGGGAGGCTGCATTTCAGGTGTGGCTCAGAGGGCAAGACGACGAGGCATTATCCATGACACAGTGTGCACACGTCTCGAGGTGACATGCCCAAGGACCGAAACAGGATTCACAGCACGTAGAATGGGCCTGGATGCTGGGACGAGGACACAGTGGCTCTGATGTCTTGGGGAGGGCCCTGAGTGGTGGAGAAGCAGCCTGGGGGGCAGCACTGGCTGTCCACATGTGACCTGTTTTGGACTTTGGGGAATTCAAAGCTTAATAAAAAAGAAAGAAAGAAAGAAATAGCATCTTATAGAGATATGGAGAAAGTAAGAAAAGGAGTGTCACCAGAGGTGCTTATTGTCAGGTCGACTGATATTTAGAAAACTCTGTCGACATCATCTCCCGTCCAGTGAGATTTCTGCACTTTGAGGCTAAAAGAGAATGTGGATTTCACGCTGACCGTCAGCTCCAGTGGTGGCGGCGGAATATCACCTCGATGAAAAGGCCACGTTTTCAAACAGGAAAATAAATGTGCAGGGAGCTGAGAACAGAGCATTTCGATCCCCAGTATCTGTGAGTACCCGGTCTAACTACGTTAAGAACACACGGAATCGAAGACCCTGGACGTACTGGTGAAACACAGTGAAAATGAGCTGCAAATCTGTCTGCCTGTTGCAGGCATAAGGGAAGGAGTTTAGAATAACAGGAACCACAATAATGAAAACAGACGCTATGCTGGGCCCCTGGATATTTTGGGGAACAGTTTTTCACAGTGTGGTTCACCTACTGATGGGTTGTGAAATCAACTTCATGGATTGTAACTTTATTTCTAAATAATAAAATAGAAAAGCAAAAATGGTATCAATGTGCATCACACTGTAGTGATAAGCATTCTGCAGTTTTATGACCCACCATATGTGCGTGCGTCACACAGTTAAGCACATACGTGTGTGCATTACTGAGTCCCAAAATAAAAAGGCATTTTTTTTGGCTATGTATTTCTTACTTTAAGTCAGAGTAAAAAGTGTTTGAAGAGCCTCACTCTACATCCTAGACATCAAGTTGTCCTTTTTTTCTGACTGGGATTTGGCGTCACAAGTCTAGTTGCCCCTCAGCATAGCAGTTGGTATATGTGGGATTCTTTTTTTTTTTTTTTTTAAGTTTTTTTCTTTTTTCTTTTTAATTATTATTTTTTTTATTGTTGCACTTTGGCCGGGGTTGGGTTTGAACTCACCACCCTCAGTATATGGAGCCAGCACCCTACTCACTGAGCCACAGGCACCACCCATATGTGAGATTCTTAAAGTTCCCTCCTTAAATATGCAGATTAGCAAGTCGGTAAGTCCCCAGACTTGGCTGCATTTATAATGGGAACAGCAGTAAAAGCAACTGATGTTTTAAAAAATGTAACATCATTTAAACATCCTGGATTATGGTTGCTTCCTGGTGGCACATGCCGATACCTAAAAAAATCATAATGCCCTTACAAGCCGTCCACACAAACATATATACGAATGTATATCCTTACAAAAATACTCAAGGGCGTAAACCAGGTCAGATATGGCTCCCAGTGTCACCCGTGCCCCCGACCCCCGCCACCTCAGGAGAAGCTTTGAGATTGGTTTCCAAGTGACAGAGCCTGCTGGTCTGACAGTGAGACATTCCCTGCCTGAATTTCCCAGCTCTAGTTCACCTGAGAGCCACTGTCTATCAGTACCGTCTGTAAGGGAGGAGCACCAGTAAAATCCTGTAGCATCTGTACCCCACATGCAGACCTAGTAATTGGAGGGGGGAAGAGGTAACCTGAAAGGCTAATTCCTAGTACAGGGAAAGAAAATAATACCATAAGGCAAAAGTCTAACCATTGCAAAGCAGAGTTAAACATGCCAGGTGGACGCACTGCGTAAAGAAAGGTGCTGCGTAAAGAAAGCTCGAAACAGTCTATCTAATTCATCTGAATTAGAGTGAGTGGGAACCACTGTTACGTGGCTGATAAGATGCTACAGAGAAATGACATTCAAACCCACAGAGAATTTTTTCCCTCTGTAAGTCTGTTCAATCCTTGTGATTCTTTCAAAGGGAAATCCTTGGGAGGTGCCATTCACCCCCCAGCCCCCCGCCTATGTGGGGCTACTGAAACTCTCAGCAAGTCGTCGTGGAAGTAAGATATCCCTGCTACCTTTGTAATGCTTGTTAATCTCTCTGTTTTTTAAAATTTTGTCAAAGGAAAAGTAAAGTACTGGCTTAGAGTCTTTGGAAGGAAATTATATCTGGTTAGAACTGAATAATGCTATTTAGCTTTCCCTGGATTTGCATAGATAAACACGGATATGGTAGAAAGTCCGTAGATGACCACCTCCCTTCCTCGGCCACCTCCTTAAGATGACCTTACTTCACAGACCAGACTTGCACCACACATACGTCCAGCACAGTAGGTCGCGATCCTTAAGCTAACCACCTCCATACGTTGACCAGTGACAGTCCCTTGGATGGCCAACTTAAAGACGTTCTGCTGTCCATGGCTAGTTATACTGGTTTTCCATTTAAAGATATCAATGCAAATTTTCTTTATAATTACACACTGCCTTACGTAAGCAGAGTTATTTACAAGACAAAGTGGTAGGGCGGATAGAACTCAGTGACTGCAGATATCATGAATGAGCAGAATTGGACTCGTATTTTACTCATGATGCTTCCTGGAAGAGATTAGTCACATACCGTTTCCATGTTAGCAAGGAAAGAAGAAACTACTCGGGAGGACAAGGGAACGAACTGGCCTGTCATCCGCGTGGGGATGGCTGGGTCGGAGACACTCCTGGGAGGACCTCCGCGTGCTGCACAGCTCACGTGGTGAATGTGACATGTGGTTCTGGGAGGCCCGGGATTGTCAGGACAGTGCTAGAAGGTGCTCATTTTCAGACTGCGAGGCAAAAGGTAAACCCAAAGGAAGCAGAAGTCATGTGGGGGTGGTTAACCAGGAATGTTGAGAGCAGAGAGGGCACATGCTAATGATATTGTCACGGGGTCAGCTGTGGTGGCTCAGGACTATCATCCCAGGACTCTGGGAAGCCAAGGTGGGAAGATCGCTTGAGGTCAAGAACTCAGGACCAGCCTGGGAAACATATCAAGAGCCTATCTCTACAAAAATTAAAAAACAAACAAACAAAAATGCTCGGTATGGTGGTGTGTGCCTATGGTCCCAGCTACCCTGGCGGTTGAGTCTCTAGTGAGCTACAATTGTGGCACTCCACTCCAACCCAGGTGACGGAGTGAGACCCAGTCTCTAAAATAACCAAAACAAACAGATAAAACAACTGGAAAACAAAGATGATGGCCCACTGATGGGGAAGCCAGCCAGGCAGCATGAGACTGGGGAAGAAAGAGGGACTGGGAGAGAGGGATGTGCTCAGCTTTGCCACAAGGGACTTTTCAGGTTAATGATGGGCCAGTCCTTCAGGGAAGTTCTGGCCTCATAATGATCTCCATTCTTCCATCTTGCCCCCTCCCTTCTTGCCATCTGCCATGTATTTATTTAATTGAAAAAGTACCAACCATCCACCCACTCATAAATAATCACCCAAGTACCTGTCTCTCAGGATTGATCATTGTTAACATTGAGTGTTATTTGCCTTAGATATTTCTAATGAAAGAAATACAATTATAGATCGACCGCCATCATGAATGACACAGTAACTACCCGGACCAGGAAGTTCATGACTAACCGACTACTTCAGAGGAAACAAATGGTCATTGATGTCCTTCACCCTGGGAAGGCAACAGTACCAAAGACAGAAATTAGAGAAAAACTAGCCAAAATGTACAAGACCACACCTGATGTCATCTTCGTATTTGGATTCAGAACTCACTTTGGTGGTGGGAAGACAAGGGGCTTTGGCATGATTTACAATTCTTTGGATTATGCAAAGAAAAATGAACCCAAACATAGAGAAAAAGACATCAAGAAAGCAGTGAAAGGAACGCAGGAACAGAATGAAGAAAGTCAGGGGGACTGCAAAGGCTAATGTCGGTGCTGGCAAAAAGGCGAAGGACTAAAGACTCTACAGTGATGTTATCTGCAGCCATTGTATAGATGTTTTCACAAGGGGATTAATAAAGACTTTTCATGTGAAAAATAAAAAAGAAATACAATTATATTTTAAAAAGTTTTTTTCTTTTTTCTCCCTCTCCTATCTTTTTCTCTTAAAAGCCACTATGATCAGTAAGTGAGTGCATATTCCAAGTTTCCATTTTTTATTCCACTACACACACATATAAATGACCATGACCTATATATAACACTGTTCCGCACTTTCTTTTTTCAATTTATATAGCTTTCTATTTATCATGGAAAAAACTCACTTTTTCTACCCACTATGTTTTCTTATGATTTCTCTATGTTGATCTAGAGAAACCCAGTTCATTCATTTTAATGACAATATGGCATTGTGTTCTGTTAATGTAACACATCCTCCCTGCAATGGGAACTCCATCAAGTTTTTCATGGCTATCTCCCCAGCCCCTACGACAGTGTGAAATGGATACAAAGTAGTTGCTCATTAAATGTTGGTCAAGAGAATGACTCCCTGAATCTGCTCTTTCCACTACAGATGGGCATTAGGACTGATGCCAAATTTCCACATCCTTTTACAAGATTTCCTGGGGATACCTCTGACCATTTTACTAATGCACCTATCTAGAAATGTGTTTATTGGTCTGACAGTGTTGTGTTTTAAGTTTTACTGGATCCTCTGAAATGCTGAATGACTTTTCAGTGGCTGGGGGTGGTTGAATGGCAGACCACCCCACCAGTTGCTGGTCTGGCTGGTGGGTGGTTCTCAGATGACCAGTGAAGATGGATCCCCTTTCACAACTCTGTGCAATGCTTCTCTTTTCTTCAAAACATGATAGACATTTTTCAACTGATAAACTTCTGTCAGAAAGAAGTAGTTGAATAATTCCAAGTAATGGAATGATGCTGAGTATGAAAGAAAAAACTAAACAGATCCCCAGCTTGGGACATGAAGCATCTTTGATGGTATCGGCCTTGTTGCTTTAAAGCACAGGCATTTTCTGTGCGAGGTTTTAAGTGTCAGCACTAAGCTGCAGGTGGATATCTCCCTGTGCCCGGGTTAACATTAACATACACAACTGCACTCGGGCAACATCGTGCTCTGTTAATTACACATTCTGCAAATTTAATAGCCTGAATGCTCCATTTTTATTTCATTTTGCCTTGGCCCAGCTCAAATAAAGCATTTGAAAAAGAATAAACACTTGACTTAAGTATTTATTTTCCATTCCAAAGTAACTTTTGACGGATTCTGCAAAGTTAAAAGGAAAAGACTCAGAACAGTAAATCTCTTCACAGATTTTTCAGTTTCAGAGACTCCAGCTGAAGGTTAATTGTAGAAGAAAAACAAGGCTGTTTCTGAGCCTTCCTGAGCAGGTGACTGAACACCCTTTCCTGCAGAGGACGGTCCCTGGTGGTGAGGACCTGCCACTCATGCCAGCCACCGCTCCAGGACAAGGCACAGCCCGCAGGTCACACTGAGGCCCTGAGACTTGGTCCAGGGGCTCCACTGCACTTAGCATGGGCAAGCAGGACAAAGCTCCCAGGAATGAAACACTGAATTCCTATGAGCTTGCACTGCCTTAGTGTCCCCTCGTTAATGGCATATGATTTTTGTTTTATTCATCCATTCATCCCTATGTTTACTCCTAGACTTTGATAGAAACTGATCATCAGCAAAATTCTGTATTTTTAGTGGTACCGTGTCAAATTACTTTGACATTACCGTGTCAAAGGGAGCAGTGATTTCTTCCCTTGAACTCCACATGTATGCATTAGTATTTTTAAATTTCATTTTTGCCCTAAAGCTATCTAATGATTTTTTTTAAGAATATTGAGATAAAATTACTCCTAGGATTAAATTTTAGTCATTTTGTCATGAAATGTAATGTCATGGTTTACAATAATATAAAAACTGTGTATATATAAAACATTTTCCTCATTTTTTCCAAATAGTTTAATATAGCCAATGAATCTAAAGTAAGCTGTAGCAGCTTCCATTTCTGACTATGTAAAAAACTAATTGTTATGAAATCTAGAAATGCTATATAAATATATTAAATAAAACATCCATTTAAATGAACAGCAGAGTTCTCAAGTAAGAAAAATCCTTAGGGCTCTATAAATGAAGAAGGACTCAAACAACGAAGAGCAGAGATCTTACAAGAACAGAGATCTTATTGATGCAATGGGTGCCCTGGGACGTATGCTCTCCCTAGAAAACAAGTTTTAACAGAAATGAGGAAGACAGCTTTTAGTCCTAATCAAGTAGAGGAGAACACTTTAGAAGGCTAAAACTTTGCTGAAAGATTAGACCTGAAAAAAAAAATACCTTAGCAAATATCCTTGTCTTTCTAGGCTGGGCTTTATGTACGGATATTGTCTAACCACAGCCTTGGTCTTTCTTAGATTTGGGTTTTGAGTTTATACCACCTGAAGGGGCCAAGAAACCTCACTCTAGAAATTAACACACAGTGACTCAATTTCCAAGAGCCTCTGTAAGAACCAAAGACCTGTCTTCCCTGGAGGAATGAGCCCGGAGGGATAT
Source organism: Nycticebus coucang (assembly GCF_027406575.1). Taxonomy (NCBI): domain Eukaryota; kingdom Metazoa; phylum Chordata; class Mammalia; order Primates; family Lorisidae; genus Nycticebus; species Nycticebus coucang. The sequence goes on along the minus strand of NC_069795.1, from coordinate 5,569,549 downwards.
CTGCAGATAAAACTGGACTCTTCTGTTCTAATCTTAGCCATCAATTCAAGCTCACAGAACATATTAGGGGACAATTTATCACAAAAAAAAAAAAGAGTAAGAAGAAGGAATAGAAACTTCATTCAGATAATGAAATATCTAGATATTGGTCAACAATAAGTATTTAAACTGTTTACAAAACTATAAAATTGAATAAAAATAAGAGAAAAGAACAGATTGCACCATAAAAGACCAATAGATAGATAAATCAGATAAGGAATAAAATAAAATGTGCAGATAAAGAATAAAGCCCTTGATACAACAGATTAGATACAGTTAAGAAAAATTAGTAAACAAGAAAATAAATCTAAAGAAATTACTCAGAATACTTCCTAGAAAGAAAAAAAAATAACATAAAAGAGAAGTTAAGAGACATGAAGGAGAGATGGAGATCTACTTGACTAATTACAGCGTTAGAAAAAGAAAATAGGAAAAAATGATAGAGAAGTAACATTTAGAGGAAAAATCTGAAAAGTTCTCAGAACTGGTAAGACCTGGAAGAGTCTGACATTAACAGATTTCCCCCTGAACTATCTAAGGTGGTTCCAGAGGGAAATTGTAGTCCCAAGAATAAAATGAAAAAAAGAAATGGTGAACTAAGAAATTAGTACACATGAGTAACCCTAAACAAAAACTGACTATACAGAGGAATGATAATAATAATAATGGATGCAACAGATATAAACAACCAGATGGACATAAAACACTAGACAACAATGGCCGTTCGGACGGGGGGAGGTCTCAGGAGGTGAGGTATTGTGAAGCCCTGTTACTCCACACAAGGAAGGTCAGCGGCATTACCTTTGTACCTAAAGGAAAACGATCTCTTTGGTACTTTCATGTTACTGATCCACAAATTCCATTTCACCCACTTCTTAACCTGGCATGCCTCTGTATGCATTTTGAGAACCAGAGCTGTGTTTTACACTTTACATGAGTCTCTCAGGGTCATTACTTTGTATAGTCTGTATAGCAAAACCATGAGAATTAAAGCTGCTTTGAGACATTACTCCTCCACTGATTAACCAGGCTCCGTGGGCTGAACATACTGAAGCACTGTCAGCTTTCCATCTCAATAAGAGAACCCAATCCTACTAGAATCTATTGCAAGGCTTTCGAATGCATGGGAAGTACTGGGGGTAGGGGGGTAGTATGCATTCACTGCTCTGGGGATGGGGGGATGGATTCACTGCTCTGGGGATGGGGGGATGGATTCACTGCTCTGGGGATGGGGGGATGGATTCACTGCTCTGGGGATGGGGGGATGGATTCACTGCTCTGGGGGTGGGGGGATGGATTCACTGCTCTGGGGATGGGGGGATGGATTCACTGCTCTGGGGATGGGGGGATGGATTCACTGCTCTGGGGATGGGGGGATGGATTCACTGTTCTGGGGGTAGGGGGATGGATTCACTGCTCTGGGGATGGGGGGATGGATTCACTGCTCTGGGGGTGAGGGGATAGATTCACTGCTCTGGGGGTGAGGGGATAGATTCACTGCTCTGGGAGTGGGGGTTTGGATTCACTGCTCTGGGGGTGAGGGAGTAGATTCCCTGCTCTGGGAGTAGGGGTTTGGATTCACTGTTCTGGGGGTGGGGGGCTGGATTCACTGCTCTGAGGGTGGGGGAATGGATTCACTGCTCTGGGGATGGGGGGATGGATTCACTGCTCTGAGGGTGGGGGGATGGATTCACTGCTCTGAGGGTGGGGGAATGGATTCACTGCTCTGGGGATGGGGGGATGAATTCACTGTTCTGAGGGTGGGGGGATGGATTCACTGCTCTGGGAGAGGGGGGATGGATTCATTGCTCTGGGGATGTGGGGATAGATTCACTGTTCTGGGGGTAGGGGGATGGATTCACTGCTCTGAGGGTGGTATGGATTCACTGCTCTGGGGGTCGGGGGATAGATTCACTGCTCTGGGGGTTGTATGGATTCACTGCTCTGGGGGTGGAGGGATGGATTCATTCCTCTGGGGGTGGGGGATGGATTCACTGCTCTGGGAGTCGGAGGTGGATTCACTGCTCTGGGAGTGGGGGGTGGATTCACTGCTCTGGGGGTGGGGGGTGGATTCACTGCTCTGGGGGTGGGGGGTGGATTCACTTGTCTGGGGTAAAACAATCTTGCTCTTTTTGTCATTCCCTATATTTTATGTCCATATTTTCCCACATGGTAATAGTTTACAAACTCCATGTAAAACATGCTCATTTTGTATTGGTTTGTATTAGCAATTCTCACAGTAAATACGGTGCACAGTATCACCACCCTGTTCTATTTAGAAATCGGCACAATATAATGCGTTAAATTTACTATTTCCTTCTATGTACTTCAACATGCATTTAATAAAAGTAGGATATTTCTGCATAAAAGATGAATAGAAATACTCAGCGTTTTAAGATAATTTGCTCTCTTCCTGTGAGAGTACAAAAGGGTTTTCTCGTCAATGCACATTTTACTCTTTTTGATATCCTGTGATAAATTATTCTCCTGTCGTGCTGAGAAAGCTTCACTTACCATTGGAACAGAGACATAATAAAGTCATTATAAATGTGTAGCATTGAAACGAACCTTCTCCCATTTCTTGATATTAAATTTTAATTAGAGAACATCCTTTTAAATAACCAATATTTTATGGAGACACATAGCAAAAGTGAGGACCAACCACGAAAATCTAATATGATAAAAAAGTCATAAGATTAGTCAAAGACTAGTGGGCACCACTTATTTTTGGTACACTCAAATGATACCCACTGTATTTAAAAAATACAATGGATTACATAAAATGTATGCCAACTTACCATGACAGATATTTCTTTTTACCATTAATACTGTCCAGGTATATTTAAAAATTTCTTTGCTACGTCCCCCAAATCATTTTAACCATAGGAATCAAGTTGACTGAGAATATTACCATCTAAACCACAAATTGCAACATAGGAAGTGGATTGATCTCCCTCAGAGAGGAGTGATAAAGTACACCCTTGATTCTTGTTCTAAAAAGAAGACAGCCTTTTGCCATCACTGAATGGATAAGTACTCTCCACGTATTTTCTTCATGAACATTGGCCGACTTTGTTGACTGTACCATTTCCTATGGAATGGCCACCATACATGTTATCCTAATGCTCATGTATCATGTACAAGAAGACTCGAGAAACGTGTTGAGGATGTAAAATGGACAGAGCAGGTGTGTACATGAAAGAATGAGAAGCAATGGGAATGAACGTGTCTCAAGAGGAGGACAAAGCCTGTGCCAGAGCTGGAAGTCTGGGCGGTCCTTCCCTAGACATCATCACATCACACGTCATTGAAAATAAATCTCCCTGGCCACCTGCTGTTCACGTGACCACCCCGTCCCTTTCAGAATCTCCTGGAAAGGGAGCTGCAGGCACTGGTGAGAGCTGAGGTTGCAGGGGCTCCATTTTGCTTAATCAAGTCCCTTCGCCTTCTCCTGGTGTGGCGGCCTTCAGACCTGTTCAGCAGGTGGGTGGCCCTAATCTTAACATTCAGTCAAAAGCTAAATTACTACACAGGAGTGAAAATCTTGGAGTCTATCAGTCAGTTGTTAGACAGCAGTACTGTCCCCTGGATCTGCAGTAGCCAACTCAGAGATGACAGTCTCCCCTTCCAAACTGACAGGCACAAGAGGAAGTGAAAATTCTCTCCCTTGAAAATTCTGGGAGAGAAGCTGGGCTCTGTCTCCACGTGACCACGCCCCCTCCGCTCTGTCTCCATGTGGCCTCGCCCCCTCTGCTCTTTGTCTCCACGTGACCACGCCCCTCTGCTCTGTCTCCATGTGGCCACGCCCCCCTGCTCTGCCTCCACGTGACCACACCCCTCTGCTCTGTCTTCACGTGACCACGCCCCTCTGCTCTGTCTCCATGTGACCACGCCCCTCCGCTCTGTCTCCATGTGGCCTCGCCCCCTCTGCTCTTTGTCTCCACGTGACCACACCCCTCTGCTGTCTCCACGTGACCACGCCCCTCTGCTCTGTCTCCATGTGGCCACGCCCCCTCTGCTCTTTGTCTTCACATGGCCACGCCCCCTCTGCTCTTTGTCTTCCTGTGGCCGTGTGCCTCTGTGTCTCTGACTCGACGTGGCTGTGTTCTCCCTGCGTCTGTCTCTGTTTAAATTTCCCTCTTCATAGAAAGACATCGGCCACATTGGATGAAGGGTCCCCCCATTCCAGTATGACTCTGACTTTAATTATAACACATCCGCGATGGCCCGATTTCCAAATGAGGTCACATCCTGAGCTACTCACTTGCTAGGGCTTCACTATACCTTTTGGGGGGACACAAGCCTATCCTAGCATCTCCAAGCACCCCATTCCCTTGCTTATTTCAGGTAGCTTAAAATAAGGGTGAGAAAACTGTACTTAACAATTTTTTTTTTTTTTGCAAATGTGAAGTGTACAGGGAGACTTTATAAAGAGAATAGCTTTATTATGGAAAATATTTCAAAGTATATATATTGGATGATACAGATTTCATGAAATCCTCATGCTTCTGAACACAGTTTCTGGAGCTCCACCTGCACCAATGATCATAAATACAGCTGTGAGCTGTGAGCTACTGTCTCACCAGGGGCCAACCTCGTGGATATTAGAATGAGCAACAATGTATGTTGTAGTCATTCCTATAGACTTTGAACAAGAAGCCAATTCTATATTTAAAAATCTATGAATGCATAAATACAAAATACAGAATCTTGAGGGGGACTAAATTCTATGTAATTTACTCATGCCCTCTTTGTGGTTAAGAATGCCTTGCAAACACAAACTATGCAGCCTAATCATATGTACCCTTATGTTAATTCAAGATAGATACATTTTTTAAAAATTTAACACATACTCAGATATGCAGTTGACCCTTGAACGACACAAGTTGGACTTACATGCTGACTTTCTTCTACTCTGCCACTTCTGAGACACAAGACCAAGTTCCCCGCACCCCTGCCTGGCCCGGCCTGCTCAGTCTGCAGACTAATATGAGGACCTTTATGATGACCCACTTCCTCTTGATGTGTAGGAAATATATGTTCTATTCAAACAAACAAACAAATAAAAAACAAACAAACAAACCAAAAGTCCAAAAATATTTTCTTTCTACAAATACTCAGGTATAGCACTTTTCATTGTTTTTATTAGAATTTTCTTGTTGCAAAAACTGGAAGAATTGCTAACGCTGAAGTGTCACTTGGAGTGTGGTATGCTGATACAATTCGCATGTACAGGGGCTAGACTGAGACTATGGGTCGTGTCAGATGAAAGGAAGTTGGACTAACCCCTCTAGTCTTCCCAGAGAGAACGCGCCTCCCCCGGGGGGTAGCAGGTGTGCAAAGCAGAGCGGAGTCTGGGCTGTGGCACCAACACGCACTAAGCAGCGTCTGAGGCTGAGTCTTCATGAGGGAGCTGCCTTCACCACACTTCAGAAGGACTTCCTTATTCCCACATTGTCCCTATGGCTATTCTATAATATCCTTGTCAAACATTTAACACACTTTTAAAATCTCACCCTGAAACATTGGCTGCATGAGAGGAATTCATGAATTTTAACCCTTAACTACCTGAATATATAATCTTATTAATACTGTAATAAATTAATGCTTATAATTGGTGTTTTATATACTTATCAAGACTCTAAAAGTTATTCATTATCATAATCCTGGTTAAAGAGGAATATTTGATAAATATTTGAAAAACTAAACACCAATAAAAGAATCCTTAGATGATAAGGTTGGAGGCTTATTTCTAAAGTGAAATATATTTTAAGATAGTTATAGGATAAAAGTGGATTAGAAAATGGTACTCCTTTAAAGCATGAAGTTTCAACTATTTTCTAAGAAAACAGTAAACCATAGAAAACAACGATCAGATGAATTTATTATGAATGTCACTCTAGGTCACAAACAAGGGTGAACACAAGTTCTTGTAACCCTGGAATTCCAGGGGAGGCAAAGTGTTGGGTATCCAGGACTTGGCAGAAACAGAAGTCACTACGTGCAGGAAAGCGTGGTCTCTGGGCCAGCACCAAGCTTCCTCCCTTTATCCTGCCAAACCCTACCAGACACAGTCGAAGACATGCTTCCCATTAAGAACCAAAGAGCAGTATCAGAGTGCATGTAACCTAAGAAGGAATGTTTACAAACATGGTGCAGGTGGAAGGACAAAGTAATCACATACCCACTAAGCATTTCCAGAAGCTTCTGTTCTCAACACAGCACAGACCTTAGGTGGGGCACATGGTCCATTTTTAATAATGAAAACTATTTTAAAGGGTAAACACTCAAAAGAGATAATACAACTTACAACTCAACCCAAAAGACAAGCATCAAAAAAGGACCATGAGCTGATAAATGTGTCAAGAATTATTACTGTGACGTTAGACACCACTCAAGCTTTGCTTCCTTGATATCAGATGTGAGACCACTGCACACCACTCCACACGTGCATCTCCCTAATACCAACTTCAGACTGAGACCATGAAGTGTTCTTGAATCTAAAGAGTGCAAAAACTTAAATGCATCCTGATTTCCCAATCTTGCCCACTTCTGAAAGCCACATCCAGCAAATATGGTTCCCATCCCTTTACTCAAGAAGCTCAGGAGACCCAGGTGCACAGCCTCTGATGCGGGGCAGAAACTCAGTCCACGCTAATTCTAGCAAAAGGGAATAAATGGATGAATCCTCATCAAGATTTAAACATAAAAGTACATGTTCCCAGCTCTCAGGAGCTTATATTACATAGAAGGAGAAAATACAAAGTTACTTTGTGACAGTCACTTTATACAATTGATATGTTTATAAGCATACATTAAAAAAAATTAAAGTGTATAAGAAATCCATATTTTCATTTTACAAGACTATTTGAATTACATTTTTCCTGACTACAAATGTAGGTACAGGGTAAAAAACTCTGAAAAAGAAACTATAAAGAATAAAATATTAATTCCCTATAATTTCACTACCAAAGGTAAATAGCTGACCTCTATAGCTGACCATTACTCACATTTTTACACATTTCCTTCTATACTCTTTTCTACATGAATTTGCATATTTATTTTTATAATTGAGAGATTACATTATTATTTAAATAGTTTTGCATGCTGTTCATTTTACTTGATAATTTTATTGGATGTGTAAGCTCAGTGGATATTGTATGAATGATGCTAAATTATGAGTGGCCTCCTTGTCATTTGAATGTTTCAACACATCTCTTTAATGCTGTATAACAAACCACTGGGTGGATATATAATAATTGAATTAATTGTTCTACTCATGAGTTCTCCTAATATTTCACTATTATATTTAAAATGACACTTTCTATGTAGATCTTTATTTGCATTTCTGATTATTTGCTTAACCTAGTTCCCTAAAGTTTCTAGGGTCAAACTTATACTGTTTTTTTTTTTTTTTTTTTATGAAAGACATCAAATTGATGAATCGTTCAGATAGCTGAGGAATATATTCTACAACATAGTTGTTGAGTGTTTAATGCAATAACAATCTGTTCAGGGTCTAAACACAGGGGGAATCCACACTCTCCCCTTTGCCCAGAATGTTTATGAACATGAGCAGAAGCAGGGAGGAGCAATGATCTTTATTGATTTCTGTGGTCCGGGCATTGTGCAGGTTACTTTATTTAACACCGGTCCCCACCCCCTCATTTTCCCACGAGCTGGATGAGAAATCTGAGCTTTGGCAAGGTCGTATAATCTGGGGACTCAGGCCACACATCCCCAGGCTTGCCTGACTCCAGTGCCACCCTCTTTCCTCTGCATGGGACCAGATGGCTGTTATACAGCCTGGATGGAAAAGGATTGGGGTAGGAACTGCACTGGGCGTCAGCTCTCAGCTCTCTGTGCTTCGGCCTGGGTCTGGACACCCGCAAAGCCCCGGCAGCAAGGGTGTCTGGGAGGTAGGTGTTTGCTTCCTGGAGTCTTCAACCCAGGCTTGCAAACCAGAGAGAAATGGGATCGCCACTTTGAGTAACCAAACCCTATGCAAAAGAAATGTTCACAGAAGAGTGATGACACTGGGTAGGACCAAGCCCTTGTCGCCTTCTGCGAGGAGAGAGGATGGGAGGGACTCTGTCTTGGGATAAATTTTTGAAAAAACAGTTGAATTTCACTAAGAGGACAGGAGAGAAGAGGATTTCTGACACCAACACTGTAGGCCTAAAGGCATACAAGTTCAGACTAGGCTCCGTTTGTGTGTAATTTGGGAAGATGGGGAAGGCAAAGTTTGGAATAGAAAGATAGTCTTAGAAAGGGGAGGGGTTTAAAAACTGATGAATTCCAAGATCTTGAATGCATATGAAATATTTTCCAAGAGGACTCTAAAGAAATTTTAAAAGAAAGCTAAAGTGGAATTAGGTGATTTTTTTTAACATGGTTATTTGAGTAATCAAACAATGCCCATTTTTATAACTGATACAGATATAGTGACTCCTGTTAATTTGCCAAACATTTGCAAGACTTTTATGAAAGCTCCACTAAGAAACGATAATATATTATATTTGAATTCCCTCCTCCCTTTCTTTTCTTAGCTGGTTCCAAAAATAATGTGCTGTGCCTCTGTATTTTTAACTTGAGAAGAGGCTATTCTGGGGTATTCTTTTTTTATTTTATTTTTATTTTAATGAAAGAAAATGAAAGTCAAATTTGAAGACGAGAAATTTCTGTCTTCAAAGGTCAGGTCTGTTTTTACTTTCCGTCTGGATTTTTTTAGATCCAAAATTTCATTGTCTTTGGGAACAATTTGTAAATTCACTCTTTGGGGAACATTGGAATTGGTTCCAATTGGCTTAAGAATACAATCTGGAGATTGGTGCTTAGGCTCCACAATAGCCTTTGGGAGGAATTTGTCTTTGCTTTCTTTGAAACGTTGAGACATTTCTACTGGTTTTATTTTCTCTTCGTATTAATGAACATAACATGGACATGAAAGCAATTTTATAAAAACAATCAGTCTCCATGGACAAAATCTCTTAAACATTCTTTGTGTTTGCAGTTCATTTTAAAATTATTTTCTTTGGTTTTTGCTGTAGGGCCCTTTTGGAGAGTGTGGGGAGACCCTGGCATTTACAGCGCGATTGGGCGGCCTGATAGTGCATTTGCCTTATGGAAAGCCCCCAAGTTACGCCCTGCCACGGCCCTCACACCCCATCAACCATCAATTTGGAATGTCAAACCCCATTACCAGCTCTCTCTCCTAAGCCCCTTCTAAGCCATTAGAGGGAGGGAAGCTGCCCCGTTGTGTCCTTGGACATGGAGCCATGCCCCGCAGAGGTCTCCCGCTCTGGGGCGACCCACGGAGCAGCGCGGACAGCATCCGCTCCCTTCACCAAGGACATTCACAAGTTTACATTTTAACTTAATAGACAGAGTCTGTTGACCTAGACTTCATTGCCTCCACATCTCCCCAGAAAAACTCTAAACGAAATTCCAAAATATATACACCGTTCACAAACCTGTGCTAAAAAGATGTTTAAATGTGATGCAATAGGACGACAAAATTTCACTGACTATCGACCATACAGATAGGAGATGAAGGGGATTCTCCACAATCCTGCCAAACTTCCAGAAAAAGTCTAACCTTGGGAATTAGAGACATTTAATTAGATCAGATCTAGTGTTCATTAACACCCACTGTAACAAGGAGGGCTTCCGGGAGCAAAGGCGGGCTGGTGGGCCGGGGAGTTTCAGCCGGGCGTGAGGGCGCCCTCAGGCGGGCAGCGGCGCGCATGGCAGCTACCGCGCGGCAGGTGCATCGGCTCCAGCCCAGGGCTCGCTGCGGAAGGCCACGCTCCGGCCCAGGACTACGCTGGTGAGTGACGGGCCCCAAGAGGCCGCTGCTGCTGCTACCGCTAGCGCTGTTAGCACTGCTAGCACGGCTACTACCACTGGGGTTAGTTACTACTCACCATCATCATTACCACTTATACCACTGCTCCCTCTACTATTACCACTACTATTACTAGTGCTGGTGCGGTTACTGCTGCCACTGTCATCACTAGTACTGCTATTACCATCACTGTCACCCTGCTGCTACTGTCCCCATTCAACTGTCAGCAGCGCTGCAACCCCAGCATCTTCGCCCTCTGGGCATTCACTTACTCTTAGGTGACATGTTGCTTTGATTCAGACATTTTAAGAAGTGACCCAGCTTTAATGGGTTCTTCAGTGCCTCAGGGGAAAGTACACGTTTATTCTGAAGGTCAAGGTCATTTGAAGCTTGACACTGTTGCAAATCCTAATTACAGCCTGCGCCCTTTCACAATTCACCCCAAATGGTTCCCGACGCACCTGCAGCTCCCCCTCCCCTAATGAGCAGTGAGCTCATTCTCACTGCTCATTTCCTTTCCCTAAAATGTCCAAATACTCCCATTTCCCCAACCCATGTGTAAAATGGTAAATAACTTGATCGCAATCACACAGCCAAAAGTCGGTTGGAGCTGGACCTCAAGTAAGTCTCCAGAGTCTGTGCTCTGCGTCCCCCACGAGGCTAGGGCTCTTCTAAGGGAAGGTGGTTTTCTGTCCTTGGATCTCCCATACAAGCCCTTATTCAGCCAACCAGAAGTTTGGGTTTCTGTTTTAAGACTGAGGCACGCCTAGCTCCTAAACAGGTTTGAAACTCTTTATGGAACCCACCTACTTAAACTGGACGGTCAGGATTGCTGTTTATTCCTGTGTACCTGCTGGCTGACTTTATAAAAGTCTTTATATTTCACTGTGTTTGAGAAATGGGATATTTACAGAGAAGGTCCATTGAAATCCTGAGCTTGCTCATACTGAATCTCTTGAGGGTTTCAAGACTTCTATTAGCCTACTTGCCTGCCCAGAATTGTACTCAACCAATAGCTGTCACTGTTCTTTTAGAAGCTGTTTACTTCTTTATTCATTTTTATTTAACAAGCATTTACATAGATGTAGTAGTGACAAGCGTGTTCTCAGTTCCTTACAAACGCTGACCCACATAAACCTCTGACAGTGGCAGGTAAAATGATGGGATCCATTCTTTTTGTTTGTGTCTGAAGAGGCTTGTGAAACTAAGTAACAATGTCTGCTACTGTTGCTTTTCTTTTCTTGTCTCTGAATTTCCCTGTTCTGGGGAACATACTTCTAAATTTTATGAAGATATGAATGGATACTTCCAGGGGAAGTTTACTAGATAAAAACAGTCACAAGTGAGCCTGATGACGAGGGCATCAGTGATGAGTGTTGGATGTGTCTGTGAACATTTTTCAAGCAATTAGCAGTTAAGTTTTAAGTGCTCAGAACATTTGACTAATAAAAATGTGAGAAAATGACATGAAATCCAGGCATATCTGTCTTTATAATATACATCATCACGACCACATCCTGGCTCCAACATATTGAACTACTCCACCAGCCATGTGCCAAGTGACTTTCACAAATGGTCCACTTCAATTCCCTTATTAAGCAAGTGAAAAACTTCTGAGATAGATGCCCATTTCTCTTGTTGACACTGTCATACTTCACACCTGTATCTTATACCTTACTCATATTTTACAAATGCAAGTTCATCATACATCCTTTAACAACCATCTCACTGAGGATTAATTTCAGAGAGATTTGTCTATGGCAAAATCAAAACACCGCTGCAAAGCACATTACCTTAGCACAATATTCTGGAAATGTGTGTAAATAGCAAAATGAAAGAGTTAAGACACCAGATTCATCATAATTTTTCCGAGTCTGTGAATTAAGAGAAGGTGGGACAGCTGTTAAAGATTTTAGAGGGAATTTGTGACATCAGAGTAAAATTTTGTAAATGAGCTCCCAAGACCCAGTCTCTTAATGAGTCAGAAACAGCTGTGTGCTCACACGGCCTCTTGAGGACAGAGACTAAATGTTGGGCACGAGGCTAAGATGGTTTCCTTGGAAACACAGTGCTTCTTCAATACAGCACAGGGCCCGCAAAATGTCATAGATTTTCCAGGTACCTGCTGTGTTTCTCTAGAAATATGCTCTATGAACTGTGCTTAATTTCAACAAAAAAATCTAAGAGAATCATTCAAGTTTTAGATATCCTCTTCAGAAAGTCCTACCATTGTTTAAATGCCACTTAACAACAGCATCCATCATATACCAGGCGCTATGCCAGAGGTCGGAAAGCCAATAGTGGATGGAGGCAGGCAGGGCTCCTCTCTTGTTGCGGTTCACCATGCTTTAACCATCTGGAAAGTCTTTTCCAGCAGCACTCCTGACACTGTTTGCTTTGTGCTCACTTCCACTTTGTTTCAGTTCCTGGATCATCTTTCCTAGCACGTGAGATTCATGATGTCCACACGCATACCCAGTGCACCCAGTCACACTTCATTTATGTGGCACATTAAAGTCATCGAACGGGGTGCTATTTCAGCCCTGCCTATTGTTTGGAACAAGGGGACTTTGCACCCTGCCTCACAGTGGCCCTTCAGAAGCACAGGAGGAAGACAGCAACGTTCCTCCCTCACGGAGATCGAAGGACGTGGTATGGGAGAACAGAACAAAATCTTAGCTGCATTTGAAAAAAAATTTTTTCATGCATACACACTATAGTCATAGATCTAGAAGATCTAGGACCTAGGAAATATAAAAAGAGCTATTGTGGTGACAGCAAGGTTGTAATTTGATTCAACGGAAAATATGCTTTATTAAAGTTGAGCTATTCAGTTGCCTTCAGTGACTAGCCAGCTCCTATCTATAGGAGGTGAAAACACCCAAGTGAACAGGTCAGAGCCCAGGTCTACCTCCCAGGAACTGAGACTTTGGTAGAGGAGATAGTCTACTAAAAAGATGATTTTTGTACTGAGTGATGTCAAATTCTCTGAAAGTACAGAGCATAGGTAGATGCTAAGAGAATGGACCATTTACCCATTTAACTTGGATCATAAGAGCCATCTTACCATCTTATCCTTCTGAGACTGCATGAACAGAAACTTCATGTGCAATTAACTACATTAAAGTATTTTAAACTGCACATGAACTTTACGTCCACCTTCTATATATATGTGTGTGGGGTGTGTGTGTGTGTGAGTGTGTGAGATTCATGTGTAAATTTAGAAGCTATGATATTTATCAAGACCTAACATCATAATCACTGGTGTCATCCTGGGGTAAGCATTAGTGATACATGCTCAAAATGGACCCCAGTAAAAAAGCTTCACGTATTGGAATACACAAAGATTTTTAAAAGAAGACCCCAAAAGCACAGGCGACAAAAGCAAACATACACAAATGGGATTATATAAAATTAAAAATCTTCTGTACATCCAAGGAAACAGCCAACGGAATGAAGAGACAACCCAGCAAACGGAAGATGTCTGCAGATCACAGGGCTGACAAAGGGATGCGTATCCCAAATACACAAGCAACCCAAACAACTCAGTACCAAGAAAACAAACAACCTAATTAAAAATGGTCAAAAATCCTGAATAGACATTTTACAAAAGAAGACACGCAGATGGCCAACAGGTACAGAATAAAAAGCTCTAAATTAATATTCAGAGGCATGCAAATTAAAACCACAATGAGCTATGGTCTCATACCTGTTAGAATGGCAAGTATTAATGAAACGGATGCCGACCAGAGCTGGCGAAGATGTAAAAGCAAGGTGCCCCCTGCACTCTTGGTGGGAATGTACATTAGCACAGTCATTATGGAAAACAGCATGGAATCTCCTCGGAAAACTAAAAGTAGGACTGCCATAGTGTCCAGCAGTCCCACAAGTGGATCCAAATGAAATGACATCAGCGAGTTAAAGAGCTGACTGCACCTCTTCCACGATCACGGCAGCACTGTCCACCCCAGCCAAGACGTGGAGTCAGCCCCAGTGTCCATGAAAGGACACACAAATAATGAAACTGTGGCACACACACAATGCAATGTCACTCAAACCTAAAAAGCAATAAAATCCTGGCATTTGCAACAACATGGGTGAACCTGAGAGGCATTATACTAAATAAAATACGGCAGACAGAGAAAGATGAATATTGCATTATCTATCTCAGTCATGTGGAATCTAGAAAGTCAAATTCATAGAAGCAAAGAGTAGAATGGTTATTACCTGCAGCTGAAGGGAAGGAGACTGGGGGAATAAACTTGAGAGATGAATTGTCCAATGTAGTGGCCATGATTAACGACAATGTTTTGTATACTTGAAAGTCACTAAGAGTAGATTTTAAGTGTTTTCATCACAAATATGATAAGATGTGAGGTCATGTATTTCTAATTAGGTTGATTCCACATATATTTCAGAACAGGATACTATACAGCATAAATATATATAATGTTTATTTGTCCATTAAAACATATATGTAAAAATCAGGTCTCTTGGTGTCAACAGTCCATCTGGGATGCTACTTAGCCCTGAATCCTAAATTCAAGGGGCAGGGTCTCTTTCCCCCTCTGCTTGTATCTGGATGATCTGTGACTTGCTCTAAGCCATGGGTCAGATGGACAGGACACTAAAAAACAAGCTGGAATTTAAGATAACCTAGTAAGACAGAACGTGGATAGGATTAAAACAATACAGTGAGGGAACACTGAGGTTTTAGAGACTGAAAAGCTATTTATGAATAATGGGAAAGGAAATTCTGGATTTGAGCTGTTCAGAGGGAAAAACTCTGAGGCTAAGAGTGGGGGATGACAGAGGGATAGCCGGGCATCATGTTCAGGTTTGGGACGCATTTAATGAGTGACACTGACTTGGAAAAAGACCTTATACTTCTGGCACAACACGGATATTCACCAGTCTTAAGTTGGTATTAGTTCTTGTAGGAGGTTTTTTTGATCCTAAGATTTAAGTATACCCTTCATGGAGGCCTGCACCCTGCTTTGCATTTTCCCTCCCTGAGCCTGTTTATTCATACTGAGAGCTGGTTCAGAACCACCATCTGTAACACGACCAGAGTGATGTGTCCTGGAAGTGCTCACTCACGTGTGTGGCAGTCACTGTAGGTCTAGTGATGTCAACCATAATTTTAAATGACATAACTCATGTTCTCAGCTGTTGTGGCTCTGGTGAGTGAAGCACTTATTCTCTAAAAAATAGCAATTTCAGAACAGTCCATTTTCACTGAGTTATGAATGGGATTAGAATATTACCCTCTGACCTATTAAGGTGTTTAGGTGATGTGTGGTTATATTTCCTCTAAGAAATAACCAAATATTTCTTTGAATAACAGTGCTATGGCCCAGTATTAAGGCTGATAGGACAAACAAACAAACAAAAAACACAGGTTAAATCTAAAGAGTAGCTTAAATACTTCAGGGTGCATTTTAAAAACTGCCTCCAAATGTCTGGTCATAAATAATTTCACAGTAAATACTGGCAATACTTTTAGTTCCTATGTACTGAGAGCTTGACTATTAAATTGTGTCATGAGAATATTATTTGTATTTCTTAATACAAATATGTTAAATTTACATAATAATCACTTCCACATTCAGCTTTGATTGATGAACAAAGTCTATATTTACTCTCTCATCTTAAACAACTTAAGTAATTGACAAAATATATGAAATAGTGATTTATAGATCTGGTAAACAGACAGTGAATCCTGAATAAGGAAAATAAACAAGGTCATGTCTTTGTTTTCCCTAGCCTGGAGAGAGGTTTCCCAGCCACCGTGAAGGGAGAAATGACCCAACCAGCCTGATGGTCTCTCCTCTGAGTTGAGAACAGAGATTCAAGTTCAAGGAGACAAGCAGCTAGAATTCATAGAGAAAAATACTAGAAGAAGATGCTGTAGTGAGAGAAGGACAGATCTTGAACTATGCACAGGGGCCTCCAAGTCTTTTATTGAGCACTATTTGGCCAAGCTGGGGCAAGAACAAGTGGAAAGGGGCAGGCAGAGAGCTGTGGGTGGCTTCTGTTCCCACCAGGCAGCGGAGGAATCAAGTGGGGGCCAGAGAGATGTGTTTATATTGGCTTATTAAATGAGCCAAATTACCTGCAGGTTGGAACTGCACAAACAAGAACCCCATGAACTCAAATAACTCAACTGTACCCCAGTAAAGAGTCCAACAATATTAAGAGAAAACTGAAAACTTCAGTACCCAACCACATAAAATCAAAATGTCTGGCATCCAATGAAAACATTACTAAATATGTCAAGCCCTGTGTATGTGTGTGTGCATACACGCACATATATTTGCATATATGCATGTATGTATATATGCATACTTATTTGCATATATATGTATATGTATGTGTGGGTATATATACAGAAATATCAGTCCACAGAAACAGTCCAAGAGAAATAAATAAATGACATAGATAATAGAATTAACAGACAAGGAAATTAAAAAAAATCTATATATGTGCTATTTATTCGGGAAGATAGAGAAAAGGATGAGGTTAGAAGAAAGAAATAGAAGATACAAATTCTACCCAAGTAAACTTTCAGGATATGAGACAGTCAATATCTAAAATAAAGAAGTATAACTAGATGGGATTATTAGCAGATTGGGCAATGTAGGAAAAGGCACTGGCATTCTCAAAAACAACAATAAAAACTGTACAAAAGGGGGGCAGCGCTTGTAGCTCAGGGATAGGGCACTGGCTCCGTATACCAAGGGTGGTGGGTTTGAACCCAGCCCCTGCCAAACTGCAACAGGAAAATAGTCAGGCGATGTGGCAGGCGCCTGTAGTCCCAGCTACTTGGGAGGCTGAGGGCAAGAGAATCACCTAAGCTCAGGAGCTGGAGGTTGCTGTGAGCTGTGTGACACCACGGCACTCTACCAAGGGTGATAAAGTGAGACTCTGTCTCTAAAAAACCCCCCAAACAACAACAACAAAAACTATACAAAATGAAATATAAATAGAAAAGAAACAAACAAACGAGGAATCAGTGACCTGAGGTGTCATACTAAGAAGGGGAGAGTTCATGCAGTTGGAGACATAGGAGACGTAGGACTCCTTTAGAGGAAAGCAGAGATGGAACAGAAAAGAAAAATATTTGAAGAAAACCTATTTGAAAGGGAAGTATTAAAAGAAATCATTCCCAATTTAATGAAACTATAAAGCCACAGATCCAGGAAGTACAATTAATGTAAGACACGTGAGGACGGCAGCCCCAGGACAGACCACTACAGCGTTGCTGAGACGGCATGTTAAGGGGGCAGGAGAGAGAGGGACAGAGAGAGATAGCCAGTGTACAGGACTCCTTCCTCTGTACCAACACTAAACTGAAAAACGACCCATGCAAGCAAGCCAAAAGTCAGACAAAAATAATTCTACACATGCACTACCTGGTTTTAACACTGTATGAAGGAAAAAGGTAGTGGATAGGGCAGAAAAGACAGTGTTGCACTGGCTATGCCATCCCTCACCCAGTCCCTCACAGAACCCCACCCACTCGCTGAGTAGAGAGAGGATCTGTGTGCCGGGGCAGGGAGAGCAAAGCAACTGTGGGGCTCTGCATTGAAACTCAGGGCCACCCTGGCACAGGGGAACAGCACAGGACAAAATTATGCTGGTGTCTGTGCAGGGATAATTTAGATCAGGCAGGATGGGAATCCTTTGCCCTAGAGTCATACAAAAAGCAACCTGTCAAAGTAAAGCCCAGTACTCAATCAAAGGCTTTACTGTAGAATTCTACCAAGCATTCAAAGAAGAACTAACATTATATCAATCCTACTTAAACTATTCCAAAAATTTGAGGATAAAGGAACATTCTACAAGGTCTATATCACCTTGACACCGAAACCACATAAAAACACAACAAAAAATTAAACTATAGGCTAGTATCTCTGGTGAATTTAGACACAGAAATCCTCAACAAAATTCTAGCAAACTGAATTCAGTAACACATTAAAAATGTTATTCATTATGATCAAACAGAATTCACTCAGGGATGCAAGGATGGTTCAACATACCCAAATCAATCAATGTGATACACCCTACAACCAGAACAAAGGACAAAATCTATATGATCATTTAACTTGGGCTGAAAAAGCATTCAATACAATTTAACATCTCTTTATGATAAAAAAACTCACCTCAAACCTGGGTGTAGAAGGAACTTACCTCAAAAGAACAAAAGCCATATGAGACATTTCATGTCATACTCAATGGGGAGAATATTCAAAGTCTTTCATTTAAAATCTGGAACAACATAAGGATGCCCACTTCCACCATTGTTATTCAATAAAGTACTGGAATCAGAAAAGAGAAATAAGTAAAGGGCATCCAAGTTGGAAAAGAAGAAATCAAATTATCTCTGTCTGCAGACAATATATGTAGAAAAACCTAAAGACTCTACCAAAAACCCCTGCTAGGACTGATAAACAAGTTCAGTAAAGTTGCAGGATACAAAATCAACATCCAAAAATTAGTAGCATTGCTATAGGCCAAGAATAATGAATCTGAAAAGGAAACCAAGAAAATCCCATTTATAATAACTACTAATTGCAAATGAAATAAAATACCCAGGAATAACCTTAACCAAAGAAGTAAAAGTCCTATGTAGTGAAAACTCTGAAACATTGATTAAAGAAGTTGAAGAGAACATAAAAAAAAGTGTAAAGCTAATCCATACTCAGATTGGGAGAATCAATATTGTTAAAATGTCCATACTACCCAAAGCCACCTATAGATTCAATGCAGTCCCCATGAAAACACCAATGACATTCCTTGAAGAAATAGAAAAAAAAATAATTCTAAAGTATATATAGAACCACAAAAAATGCAGAATAAAGAAAGCCATTCTAAGCAAAAAGAACAAAAATGGAGGAGTCTCATTATTTGACTTCAAATTATACTACAGAGCTGCAGTAAACAAAACAGCATGGCACTGACACAAAATGAGACACATAGACCAGTGGAACAGAATAGAGAACCCAGAAATAAGTCTACACATATACTGAACTTATCTTTGACAAAGTGTCCAAAACACACAGTGTGAAAGGACAGTCCCTTCAATAAATGGTGCTGGGAAAACTGGATATCCACATGCAGGAGAATGAAACTAGACCCTTGTCTCTCTCCTTATATAAAAATGAAATCAAAATAGATTACAGACTTAAATCTAAGACTGAAACTATGAAACTACTAGAAGAAATTGTTGGGGAAATTGCTTTAGGACAGTGGTCCGGGCAAGGACTTCTTGAGTAATACTCCAAAAACACAGGCAACCAAAGTGAAATTGGATAAATGGGATTGTGTTAAGGTAAAAAACTTCTGCACAGCAAAGGAAACAATCGATAAAATGAAGAGACAAGCCACGGAATCAGAGAAAATATTTGCAAACTACTCATCTGACAAGGGATTAATAACCAGAACACATAAGGAGCTCTAACAATTCAACAGGAAATAACATTAAATAGTCTGATTAAAAATAGCAAAGAATCTGAATAGACATTTCTCAAAAGAAGGCATATAAATGGCCAACAGGTATATAGAAATACATTCAACATTATTGGTCATCAGAGAAATTCTAATCAAAACTTCAATGAAATATATCATCCTGGTTAAAATGGCTTTTATCAAAAATACAGGCAGTAACAAATGCTGGTGAGGATGTGCAGAAAGGGGAACCCTGGGGCGCTGCTGGTGGAAATGTGAATTAGTGCAGTCACTACGGAGAACAGTATGGAGATTTCTCAAAAAACTGAAAATAAACTTCCACATGACCCAGTAATCCCATTGCTAAGTATAGATCCAAAAGAAGGGAATTTGGTGTATTGAAAAGATCTCTCTGCACTCCTGTGTCTCCTGTGGTGCTATTCACCATTACCAAGACTTGAGGTCAACCTAAGCGTCCATCCCATCCACAAAAATGGGTAAAGAAGTTGTGAAACGCACACAATGGAATATTATATAGCCACAACAGGAATGCAATTCTGCCCTTTGAAACATGGATGGAACTTTATGTCACATGAAATAAGACAACAGCAGAAAGACAAATCTCGTATGTTCTTACTCGTATGTGGGAAATAAATATTAAGAACAATTGTCTCGTGGAGACAGAGAGCAGGATGATGGTTCCCAGAGGCTGGGAAGGGTGGTGGGGTAAGTGGGGAGAGTAAATGGGTTAATGGGTGCAAAAATAGTTAGATAATTTCACATAAATAGTATAAACAATATTTGATAGTACAACAAATGACTACAATTGACAATAAGCTAGGGTATATATATATATATTTTGAGACAGAGTCTTATTATTTGCCCCCAGCTAGAGTGCCATGGCATCATTTTTGCTCACAGCAATCTCAAACTTGTGGGTTTAAGTGATCCTCTCACCTCAGCTAACCGAGAAGTGAGACCTCAGGCATATGTCATTGCATTCAGCTACTTTTTCTAGTTTTAGTAGAGACAGTGCCTTTCTCTTGCTCAGGCTGGTCCTCAAACTCCTGGGATCAAGTGATTGTCCTACCTCAGCCTCCCAGAGTGCTGGAATTATAGGTGTGAGCCACCGTACCCAGCTTAGGGTATTCTTTTAATTTAAACTAAAAGAGCGAAATTAGATGTTACTAACCCAAAGAAATGATAAATGCCTGAGGTGATAGATACCCCAGTTACCCAGATTTGATTAATTTACATTATATCAAACTCTTACATGTACCTTAAAAAGATATACAACTACCATGTAACGATAAGAATTAAAAATTTTAAACTAAAAATACTTAAAGAACCAGAGCTTAAAAGTTAATTCCAAAGTTAAAGGACTTAGACTGCTTGGTTTCAAGATTCATTATAGAGTTACATAAGTAAGACAGTATATTATTGGCATAAAAATAAAGAGATAGACCAAACGAACTGAATAGAGTCTAAAATACGTGATCAATTGATTTCCAGCCAGTGTGTCTAGGTACTTCAATGAGAGAGGGGGATTTTTTGAAAAGTACTGATGGATTATATAAATATCTATATGAGAAAAACTAAGATGTCCATATGACAAAAATGGACCTCAATTATTATCTATGTCTTACTTTCAAAATTGAATTAAATTAACGTGTGGTGTGATGAAGATGGCATTAATCAACTGAATGCTACTCAAACCATATAAAGCATTTAACTTGCATTAGATCATAGACCTAAATGTGAGAGCTGAAAACACGGCATTACTAGGAGAAAACATGGAAGAAAACTGCAGTGACCTTTGGCTGAGCAAAGATATTTTACCTAGAACACAAATTATTTGAATCCTAACAGTATTTTTAAAACGTATTTCTTCACAACTAAAAACATTTGCTCTTCCAAAAGGACTATTACGAAAATAAAATGTCCAGCTACAAAATAAGAGAAAAATACTCCCAAAGCGTATTTATGATAAGAGTATTTGTATCTAGAATTTATAAAACATCTCAGAACTCAACCATAAGACAAATGTCCCAATAAAAATGTCTAAAATATTCAAACAGATAATTAAATAAGATATATAAATGGCAAAAGAGCACATTAATATGCTTGATATCACTACTAGAGAAATGCAAAATAAAACCACAATCAGTGGTACCTCCTAGATTAGCTAAAGTTGAAATGTATTGATAAGGAAATGAAACACCTGTACTTTTCATATACAGAGCGTTCACAAAATTTGTGTGCAATTTCCTATGTTAAACGATTTTAAATTGTACACGCATTTTATGACCACCCTGTATTATGTCTGGGGATGCAAAATGTTCATAAATCGTTCACACTTTTTACTTGAGATGCATTCTGATATTGCTAATCCACCTTTTTGTTCATCTTTTTCTTTAATGTTGGTTTTACGCTATTAAATTTATTTCATCACATGACAATGAGTGCAACCTGCAATCTGAAATGTGCTTTTCCAGTTAGATATTGACATATGGGCACGTCTTGAAAATCACAGATTATTAATATCAAAGTATGGAGAAGGTGTCACTTGCCAACATGAAGCTGCGGAGTGTTCTGGTAAAGCCTCGGGCAAGTCACCAGGCCTAAGCTGAAGAGCTTTATCGAGACATGGGACAGAGGAAGGAAGACATATGCAACGATTCCAGCTTTATTAGGCATAGAGATATTCACAAGCAACTAAGGGAAAACTTTCTCACCATTGGTAAAATATAACACATCCATAGTTACATACAGCAGGATTCCTAACGTGTGCCTAAGGGGTGATTCAGCAAAGGCAGAGGAAGGAACCCAAAAGAAAAATAACTGGAATCTGATCTGGAAGTTTCGCATTGTGAGGCACTTGACCAAACTTATTTATTAATATCAAAGCTAAAGAGTATCATCCAAATGAGACAGGTTTTCCATTCAAATATTGCAATATGATTAAATGAGTGAGGTAAGGTTTTATAACAGTTATTATATATAAAAAAAAGAAAAGACAGATGGAACTTAACTGGCTCAAGCTCTACTACGAAGCACCAGTGTAACACAGCGGAATATTAAAGGGTACTGTCTTCTTTGGTTTCTTTAATAGAACTCTCAGAAAGGTGGTATGCTACGATGTTCAACCTACAAATGGAGCTAATGCTAAGTTCTAGATATATTTGAAAAGGAAATGGATCTATGGTGGAGAAATCAAAGAAGAACTGCCCACGTCTGGGGTGTCACTGTAATCTTACTGAGGAAGAGGCCAAATGTTTGCAAAGAGAACAACGTAGCTGGGTGCTTTGATTAAGAGACCGGGTGATAGCAACACATAACAGAAGTCTGGAATCCCGAAAGGACAAGGGAACTTGCCTAGGACTGGATGAGGGAGTAATCTGATCTGCACAACTGCACAACTGTCTCTGTCCCTGGAACAGAGATCTCACACCCTGCCAAGGTAGTCCCGGCAAGGCCTCATTTGGGCATGCTCTCCAGTGAGCAGGTGAGACCCACCCGGGTGGACTTCCCACCACCTTTCAGCCACTCGCTCTCTCTAAACTCTCCCACCCCCTGGCACAAGCCCTGCGCACCTCCGTGCCCTCCCAGGAGAGCACAACCATGTTCTGCACCACTGTTGTATCTGCTCTAGAAGTCCTGCCTTGGAGCAGTGCTGGGCATTTGAACCACTCTCTCTTTCTGGATTTTGTACATTTGATTTAACTCTTTGATTCTTATGTATTCTTTTTTTTTTTTTTTTTCCCTTGCCAAACCTCAGGTTTTATTTTTTTTTATTTTTTTTTTTTTTTATTGTTGGGGATTCATTGAGGGTACAATAAGTCAGTTACACTGATTGCAATTGTTAGGTAAAGTCCCTCTTGCAATCATGTCTTGCCCCCATAAAGTGTGACACACACTAAGGCCCCACCCTCCTCCCTCCATCCCTCTTTCTGCTTCCCCCCCCATAAACTTAATTGTCATTAATTGTCCTCATATCAAGATTGAGTACATAGGATTCATGCTTCTCCATTCTTGTGATGCTTTACTAAGAATAATGTCTTCCACTTCCATCCAGGTTAATACGAAGGATGTAAAGTCTCCATTTTTTTTAATAGCTGAATAGTATTCCATGGTATACATATACCACAGCTTGTTAATCCATTCCTGGGTTGGTGGGCATTTAGGCTGTTTCCACATTTTGGCAATGGTAAATTGAGCTGCCATAAACAGTCTAGTACAAGTGTCCTTATGATAAAAGGATTTTTTTCCTTCTGGGTAGATGCCCAGTAATGGGATTGCAGGATCGAATGGGAGGTCTAGGTTGAGTGCTTTGAGGTTTCTCCATACTTCCTTCCAGAAAGGTTGTACTAGTTTGCAGTCCCACCAGCAGTGTAAAAGTGTTCCCTTCTCTCCACATCCACGCCAGCATCTGCAGTTTTGAGATTTTGTGATGTGGGCCATTCTCACTGGGGTTAGATGATATCTCAGGGTTGTTTTGATTTGCATTTCTCTAATATATAGAGATGATGAACATTTTTTCATATGTTTGTTAGCCATTCGTCTGTCATCTTTAGAGAAAGTTCTATTCATGTCTCTTGCCCATTGATATAAGGGATTGTTGGCTTTTTTCATGTGGATTAATTTGAGTTCTCTATAGATCCTGGTTATCAAGCTTTTGTCTGATTGAAAATATGCAAATATCCTTTCCCATTGTGTAGGTTGTCTCTTTGCTTTGGTTATTGTGTCCTTAGCTGTACAGAAGCTTTTCAGTTTAATGAAGTCCCATTTGTTTATTTTTGATGTTGTTGCAATTGCCATGGCAGTCTTCTTCATGAAGTCTTCCCCCAGGCCAATATCTTCCAGTGTTTTTCCTATGCTTTCTTTGAGGATTTTTATTGTTTCATGCCTTAAATTTAAGTCCTTTATCCATCTTGAATCAATTTTTGTGAGTGGGGAAAGGTGTGGGTCCAGTTTCAGTCTTTTACATGTAGACATCCAGTTCTCCCAACACCATTTATTGAATAGGGAGTCTTTCCCCCAAGGTAAGTTCTTGTTTGGTTTATCAAAGATTAGGTGGTTGTAAGATGTTAGTTTCATTTCTTGGTGTTCAATTCGATTCCAAGTGTCTATGTCTCTGTTTTTGTGCCAGTACCATGCTGTCTTGAGCACTATGGCTTTGTAGTACAGACTAAAATCTGGTATGCTGACGCCCCCAGCTTTATTTTTGTTACTAAGAACTGCCTTAGCTATACGGGGTTTTTTCCGGTTCCATACAAAACACAGAATCATTTTTTCCAAATCTTGAAAGTACGATGTAGGTACTTTGATAGGAATGGCATTGAATAGGTAGATAGCTTTGGGAAGTATAGACATTTTAACAATGTTGATTCTTCCCATCCATGAGCATGGTATGTTCTTCCATTTGTTAATATCCTCTGCTATTTCCTTTCTGAGGATTTCATAGTTTTCTTTATAGAGGTCCTTCACCTCCTTCGTTAGGTATATTCCTAGGTATTTCATTTTCTTTGAAACTATGGTGAAGGGAGTTGTGTCCTTAATTAGCTTCTCATCTTGACTGTTATTGGTGTATACAAAGGCTACTGACTTGTGGACATTGATTTTATATCCTGAAACATTACTGTATTTTTTGATGACTTCTAGGAGTCTTGTGGTTGAGTCTTTGGGGTTCTCTAAGTATAAGATCATGTCGTCAGCAAAGAGGGAGAGTTTGACCTCCTCTGCTCCCATTTGGATTCCCTTTATTTCCTTGTCTTGCCTAATTGTATTGGCTAGAACTTCCAGCACTACGTTGAATAGTAAAGGTGACAGAGGACAACCTTGTCTGGTTCCAGTTCTAAGAGGAAAAGCTTTCAGTTTTACTCCATTCAGTAAAATATTGGCTGTGGGTTTGTCATAGATAGCTTCAATCAGTTTTAGAAATGTGCCACCTATGCCTATACTCTTCAGAGTTCTAATTAGAAAAGGATGCTGGATTTTATCAAATGCTTTTTCTGCATCTATTGAGAGGATCATGTGATCTTTATTTTTGCCTCTGTTAATATGGTGGATAACGTTTATAGACTTGCGTATGTTAAACCAGCCTTGCATCCCTGGGATGAAGCCTACTTGATCATGATGAATGACTTTTTTGATGATAAGCTGTAATCTATTGGCTAGGATTTTGTTGAGAATTTTTGCGTCTATGTTCATGAGTGAGATTGGTCTGAAATTCTCCTTTTTGTTTGGGTCTTTTCCTGGTTTTGGTATCAGGGTGATGTTTGCTTCATAGAATGTGTTGGGGAAGATTCCTTCTTCCTCAATTTTTTGGAATAATTTCTGCAGTACAGGAATAAGCTCTTCCTTGAAGGTTTGATAGAATTCTGGAGTGAAGCCATCTGGACCAGGGCATTTTTTAGTTGGAAGCTTTTTTATTGTTTCTTTGATCTCAGTGCTTGAAATTGGTCTGTTCAGGAGGTCTATTTCTTCCTGGCTAAGTCTAGGGAGAGGGTGTGATTCCAGATATTGATCCATTTCCTTTACATTGTCAAATTTCTGGGCATAGAGTTTCTGGTAGTATTCAGAGATGATCTCTTGTATCTCTGTGGGATCAGTTGTTATTTCCCCTTTATCGTTTCTGATTGAGGTTATTAGAGATTTTACTTTTCTATTTCTAGTTAGTCTGGCTAATGGTTTATCTATTTTATTTATTTTTTCAAAAAACCAACTCCTTGTTTCATTAATTTTCTGAATGATTCTTTTGTTTTCAATTTCATTGATCTCTGATTTGATTTTGGATATTTCTTTTCTTCTACTGAGTTTAGGCTTAGATTGTTCTTCTTTTTCCAATTCCATAAGATCTCTTGTGAGATTGTTGATGTGCTCTCTTTCTGTTTTTCGAATGTAGGCATCTAAAGCGATGAATTTTCCTCTCAAAACTGCTTTTGCAGTATCCCACAGGTTTTGGTAGCTTGTGTCTTCATTGTTGTTATGCTCAAGGAAGTTAATGATTTCCTGTTTTATTTCCTCCTTCACCCATCTGTTATTCAACAGAAGATTGTTTAATTTCCATGCCTTTGGGTGGGCTTGAGCATTTTTGTTAGAGTTGAGTTCCACCTTTAGTGCCTTATGGTCTGAAAAGATACAAGGTAAAATTTCAATTCTTCTGATTCTGTTGATATTTGTTTTGTGTCCCAGGATATGATCAATTTTGGAGAATGTTCCATGGGGTGATGAGAAGAATGTATATTCTTTATCTTTGGGGTGGAGTGTTCTATATGCATCTATCAAGCATAGTTGTTCTAGGGTCTCATTTAAATCTCTTACATCTTTGTTTAATTTCTGTTTAGAGGATCTGTCCAGCTCTGTAAGAGGTGTGTTAAAGTCCCCTGTTATGATGGTATTATCAGATATCATATTGCTCAGACTGAGTAAGGTCTGCTTCAGGAATCTGGGAGCATTTAAATTGGGTGCATAAATATTTAGAATTGAAATGTCTTCTTGTTGTAGTTTTCCCTTGACCAATATAAAGTGACCATCTTTGTCTTTTTTGACTTTAGTTGCTTTAAATCCACATGTATCTGAAAATAAGATTGCAACTCCTCTTTTCTTCTGAATTCCGTTTGCCTGAAAAATTGTCTTCCAACCCTTGACTCGGAGCTTTAATTTGTCTTTTGAGGCCAGGTGTGTTTCTTGCAGACAGCAAATGGATGGCTTGTGTTTTTTAATCCAGTCAGCCAATCTATGTCTCTTCAGTGGGGAATTCAAGCCATTAACATTTATTGAGATAATTGATAAGTGTGGTAGTATTCTATTCGTCTTATTTGGTGAGAGTCCATTGCTTAATTTTATCTTTTGCATCAGTGTGGAGGTTAGGTTTTGTCCTTTGATTTCTGAGTTCTTACTTTGCTGCTGATCCATTGTGGTGGTCAGTGTGCAGAACAGGTTGAAGTATTTCCTGTAGAGCTGGTCTTGTTGTGGCGAATTTCCTCAATGTTTGTATATCCGTAAATGATTTGATTTCTCCGTCAATTCTGAAGCTTAGCTTAGCAGGGTACAGAATTCTGGGCTGAAAATTGTTCTGTTTAAGTAGATTAAAGGTAGATGACCATTGTCTTCTTGCTTGGAAAGTTTCATTAGAGAAGTCTGCGGTAATTCTGATGGATTTGCCCCTGTAGGTCAACTGGCGCTTACTCCTGGCAGCTTGCAGAATCTTTTCTTTTGTCTTGACTTTGGACAGGTTCATCACAATGTGTCTTGGAGAAGCTCGGTTAGAGTTGAGGCGACCTGGGGTCCGATATCCCTCTGAAAGCAGTGTGTCAGACTCTTTGGTGATGTTTGGGAAATTTTCTTTTATAATATTCTCTAGTATGGCTTCCATTCCTCTGGGGCATTCTTCTTCCCCTTCTGGAATTCCTATAACTCGTATGTTGGAACGCTTCATAAAGTCCCATAATTCTGACAGTGAACGTTCTGCTTTCTCTCTCTTCTTTTCTGCCTCTTTTACTGTCTGAGTTATCTCAAGAACTTTGTCTTCTACCTCTGAAATTCTTTCTTCTGCATGGTCTAACCTGTTGCTGATACTTTCCATTGTGTCTTTAAGTTCCCTAATTGACTGTTTCAGTTCCTTCAGGTCTGCTATATCCTTTTTATATTCTTCATATCGTTCATCTCTTATTTGATTCTGTTTTTGGATTTCCTTTTGGTTATTTTCCACTTTATTAGCAATTTCCTTCATTGTTTCCATCATTTCTTTCATTGTTTTCAACATGTGTATTCTAAATTCCCTTTCTGTCATTCCTAACATTTCTATACTGGTGGAATCATCTGCAGTAGCTACCTCATGGTCCCTTGGTGGGGTTGTTCTAGACTGGTTCTTCATGTTGCCTGGAGTTTTCTGCTGATTCTTCCTCATGAGTGATTTCTTTTATCTGTTTCCTTGCCCTAATTTTCCTTTCACTTCCTCTTGCTCTTTAAGTTCTTATGCCTGTGGACTAAGGGTTATAGGACCAGAAGGGTGAGAAGGTTGAAGAGCAAAAAAAGGGGATGAAAGAAAGGAGGACCGAGTGATAAGAAAAAAAGAAAGATAGAGAAAGGAGAGGGGGTGGGTATAAGGAATATTGACAAAAAGAAGAGAGGCACAGAAAGAGGGAGACAGGGCAATATAGGTGTACAGTAGGGTACTTTGACACAACCTTAAAAAAACCCCACCTTCTGGGGGTGCCCAGTTGCGTGGTTCCCTTGAGGTCAGCAGCTCTTTGCTAACCTGATCAGACACAGTACCCCACCTCCACCAAGTAGAGAGGAAAGACAAAAATGCTATAAATCAAACCAAAAGAAGCAAACAGAAAACTTTACGGGGATAAAATTGGGTGAAAAACCAAATTATATCGGTAGAAACACTAGCAAAAATGAAGTTGAAGTTATTAAAAAAGGCAGCAATGGGAAATTATAATTAAACTAGGAAAATTGAGAAAGAAAAAGGGATAGTTGTGGGCGGGTTTAGACGGATTGAACACACGCGACCACTTGCCGGCTTTCCACTGTTTTAGTCCTCCTCTTGGGGTCCAGAAGTCTCTCGCTGACTCCCTGTATTTTCATAGGAGTGATGATAGGCAGTTCCCACCAGCCAGAGATGCCTGGAGTCCTATCTCCCCGATTCTTATGTATTCTTAAAGGCTCAGCTTTTGCCCACCTCTCCGTTCCTTTTGTTGTCTTTCTGGCCACCCAGGCTCAGCTGGTTTCTTCCCTCTCTGAACACCTTGGTCTCCCTGTTTTGTACCAATCTCCTGACCCACTGAGTTCAGCCAAGACTTACATCATTTGTCTGCAGTTTATCAACAAAGGAGGAGAAAGCCTTGCAATTATTTGTAGAGATATCCTCAACAGTGTCCCATGCCTGGTAGATTCTTGGTGCTTAATAGATGCTTGTTGAATTCTTCTTATAAACAAAATGGGCATTCCTCTTGACGTCTCTTGCACAAATGTTGTTTTGCCAGAATAAGCAAAGGGTGTGGACACAGGACTGAAACACTCATTCTATTTCAAGATATTTATCCAGTCTCTGCCATCAGTTTGAAAAAGAAGTCAACTATTTGCAAAGAAAATTATAAGGATTGATATTAAATTCAGTTGAGTTGTAAGAATTAATTAAATAAAAATAACAAAGATACTATATTGAAAAAATTATATTTCATAACCATCTCCAGGAGTGGTATTATACTACTCTCTAGTGGCTGCATTACAGAACACAATAAATGTAGAGTTTTCGTTGGAAAAAGAAATGTAAATGACAGTTGCAATTTCATTCTTTGGCTCAGTGCCTATAGCTCAGCAGCTAGAGTGCCAGCCACATACACGGGAGCTAGTGGGTTAGAACCCAGTCCGGACCTGCCAAACAACAATAACTATAACCAAAAAATAGCCGGGTGTTGTGGTGGGCGCCTGTGGTTCCAGCTACTTGGGAGGCTGAGGCAAGAGGATCGCTTACGCCCAAGAGTTTGAGGTTGTTGTGAGCTGTGATGCCACAGCACCCTACCCAGGGTGACATAATGAGGCTCCGTCTCAAAAAAAAGATTTCATTCTTTAATGCACTTTTAATGGACAGCATCCAAGAACCTCTCATCTAACCAGCTGTCATTGCATGTACAAATAAAAGGACTCTGGAATGCTTAGTCCCCATTAAGATTTCATCACCTGGAAAGGTGGCACTGGTCTGACTTGGTTGAGGTATCCAATTAAATCTACAAATTTGAAGCCCATATTTTCATTTCCTGTATGACAGTTCAAAATTGAATAGCAAATCTCCTCTTAAGAGCATTGTAACCTGTAATCCCACTACTAGGTATCTCCTGAGAAGAAAAAATCATTTTACCAAAAGGACATTACACTAGATTGTTTATGGCAGCTCAGTTCACCATCACCAAGACAAGGAATCAACCCCAGTGCCCGTCTGCACATGAATGCATTAATAAACTGTGGTATTTGTACGTGCCATGGAATAACATTCAGCCTTAAAAGAGATGGAGCTTTTATATCTTTTGTATGAACCCAGATGGAGTTGGAGAACAGTCTACCAAGTAAAGTATCACCAGAATAAAGAAGCAAAAATCCAATGGACTTAGTATTAATATAAAACCAGTAGATGAACAAATACACGGCCTCACAAGAGAAAAACACAAACTCAAGTGGGGAGGGGATGGGTGTTCTCTCACCCAACAGGCACAGTGTCAGGATAGCTGGCTCACCTCCTGGGTAAGGGGCACAACTATAGCTTGGATTCTACCTAACAAATGCAAACAATGTAACTTAATCATATCTGCCCTCATATTAATCTGAAATAAACATCATAATCGAATATTTTTTAAAAGAGCATTGTAAATTTGTAAAAGTTGAGTGAATATTTTTATTTCATGTTTACTTTTTTGTTTGTTTTTTTTTTAAATCTATCATCCATTTAATTAGGTTCTTTTTATTTTTCATTGCCAGCATATGACATTTAATACAGATTTTATCCCTTTTGATCAAAAGTCATTGTCGAGATTTACAAAACATAAAAACAAGGTAATCTTTCAGTAATAAATATAAATATTTTGCCAAGAAATGGTGAATTTCTGAGTACAACAAAATACATTAGAATCAATTTCAGAAACACGACCACAAATTAATAATTGTGTCTAATGTAAAACTGGATTTGACGTGAAGAAAAATAAAGAGATA
This sequence comes from Nycticebus coucang, assembly GCF_027406575.1. NCBI lineage: Eukaryota > Metazoa > Chordata > Mammalia > Primates > Lorisidae > Nycticebus > Nycticebus coucang. The sequence goes on along the minus strand of NC_069795.1, from coordinate 5,538,498 downwards.
TATAGAGCCATGTGAAAGTTCATATGCAACAGTAAATAATTATTTTATCTGAATGCTATGGTGTAAAATTTAGCTATAATAACCATGTATTTCTGGTGTGGCTCTAGGTATACAAGGGATATTTAATTCAGTTTACTCAGCAAGTAATAATCATTGTTCTTAAATGAATATTAGACATAAGAAAGATACACAGATTTTTTTTTTTTGTAGTAAAATCCCTTCCACATAACTAAGTCGCTTAAAGTAATGGACATGGGTAACCACAATAACAAAATATTAAAAACTTTGTTCATATTCCTTTCTAAGGAGAATACCTGGCTATCACATCCCCACGCAAGAGTGAGAAAAGTGAGGCTCCAAAGGATCAAAGCCCTGAATTACTAGAATTACTCAGTGCGTTAACGGCTCAGGCAAACTCAAACCTAGACGCCCTGCTTGAGCACCCTCGCTCTTCCATCTGTGCAAAGATCCTGGATAAAGGCAGATTGGAGAACGTCCTAGGGAGTAACCATTGAAGGACTCAGAGGAGCTTAGGGAGAGTAAAGACCTTCATGGTTAAAGGAGATTGGAGATCAAATGAGTTGGGCAGATTTTAATGCCTTCTACCTCAGATGTCGACAAACCGGTTTGGGAAGACAAAAAAGTAAGGCTAGCAGAGGAAAGGAGTTGTATAAGCTCCTCTCAAATTTTTCACAGTGCCTGAGCAAAAAGCCTCATGTTTTAATCCACTGATCAGTTTTTTTTTCTTAGACAGAGTCTCACTATGTCACCCCAAGTAGAGTGCCGTGGCATCACAGCTCACAGCAATCTCAAACTCTTGGGCTTAAGCGATTCTCTTGCCTCAGCCTCCCAAGTAGCTGGGACTACAGGTGCCTGCCACAATGCCTGGGTATTTTCTTTGATTCAAGCCCAATATGAAGATGCTCAAACAAACTCTGATATTTGTAAATCCAATTCTTAAAGTTCTATATTGGGCACAGGAGTATTTTAGAACATTCCAGGCAAGATGTTTGGGTGAGGTAGGGATATGGCTACAAGAACATGGGCTTGATTGCCGGCCAAGGCAAGCCCTCTCCTGCTCAAGACTGTCAGTACTGAAGGACAGGAATAAGAATGTTTTAGCAAACAGTATAAACAAATAAAGGTTTTAGTAAAAACTCTAATTGTTCTTCCCAACATACATAAAAAAGGCATTGTACATGCGAAGCTACAAACTTGGTAAGGATGAAAAAAACATGATTGCTGAACTGAAAATTATAAGTATAAAATTCTAGTCAAACTTGGAAACCACATGGGTTCATTTTCATGCAGCACATGTATCCCTGAGAAAAATGTGTGGTAAAACTGCAGCAAAATGTGTTGAACTAATCTGTGGCTTGGTGAACCCACTGGTGCCCTGCTGAATATCTCACAAGCTTGGACATTCCAGTTTAAGTGGCATACATATGGGGGAAAAGATGATGGGTAGAAAAATACAGGGTTTGGGAGCCACAGAAAGCAGAGGAAGTTCTAGGTCTCGCACATAGGATCTGAGGCCATCGTGATTATAGCAATGGTCATTTCTAAAGAAAGGCACTAAGCGCTTGACATAAATGGTTTCCAGTCCCCCAAACAAACTTCTGAGGTAGGTATTATGACCCTCATGTTACAGATAAACTGAGGCTCCAAAATTTTCAGTATCGTTTATGGGGTCACAGATCAAATAAGTCGCCCTCTGAGGATTTAAGCCAGATTTTCCTCATTTCATCTTCTTACCACAGCCTCTGCCAGCCTCAGTTCTCGCTTTCACAAAACAGGTCATAATACTTCCTTGCAGGGTTCTTGTCATGAGTATACTTAATAATTAAGATATCTTATACAATTCCTGGTACACAGTAAAACCAGCACAAATTCTAAGTCCCCTTCCTTTTAAAAAAGGATCTTAAGAACAAGGCAGATTTAATAAACAAAAACTCTTTTACATAGCTATGTTATAAAAATTACAGAGTCTTAGACCGGGCGTGGTGGCTCGTGCCTGTGGTTCTAGCGTTCTGGGAGGCTGAGGCAGATGGATTGCTTGGGCTCACGGGTTGGAGACTAGCCTGGGCAGGGTGAGGCCCCACCTCTAAAAATAGCCGGGCATTGTGGTGGGTGCCTATAGTCCCAGCTACTCAGGAGGCTGAGGCAAGAGAATCACTTAAGGCTCAGCACTCACAGTACAGTGGTTATGGTACTGGCCACATACACGGAGGCTGGTAGGTTCAAACCCAGCCTGGGCCAGCTGAACAACAATAACAACTGCAGCAAAAAATAGCCGGGCGTTGTGGCGGGCGCCTGTGGTTCCGGCTGCTTGGGAGGCTGAGGCAGGAGAATCACTTAGGCCCAGGGGTTTGAGGTTGCTGTGAGCTGTGACATCACAGCACTATACTGAGGGTGACATAATGGGACTCTGTCTCAAAAAAAAAAAAAATAGTAATAATCTCTTGGGCCCAGGAGTTTAAGGCTGCTGTGAGCTGTGATGCTACAGCAATCTACTAAGGGTGACAAAGTGAAACTGCCTCAGAAAAGAAAAAAAAAAAAAAGAGAGTCTTTGGTAAAACTGAACAGAAGGAACAACTCATCTAAAACAGGGTCAGCAAATTATAGGTCAGCTGCCTGTCTTTGTAAATAAAGTTTTATTCAACATAATTATGCTCATTCAAAAAAAATTATAAGTAGAAAATGCGATATTGCATAAACACATAAATCACTAATGTAACAATTATCTAAGAATTAGAAATGAATAGCCAACCTACTTATGCCAGAAACTCCAGTAATTGAGAACACACAAAAAAGGAAATAATCAAGGAAAAAGTAAAGAAAAAAAAGTATTCAAAAGTTCACAAAATTCTGTACTTTGAGATAGAAAGAGCTCATGAACAATCAGGAATTTTATCGAAAGGAGAAGAATTCTTTTTTTTTTCATTTATTTATTTTTTATTATTAAATTATAGTTGTGTACATTAATGCAATCATGGGGCACCATACACTGGTTTTATAGACCATTTGACGTATTTTCGTCACACTGGTTAACATCGAATTCTTAAACATATACTGAAGACATTTTGCAATATAAGGGTAAAGAAAGTCCTTAACTATACAGGCTAATAAAACAGATAATTTATAAATGAAAAAAGCTGGTTTTAACATCCAAAGACAATGAAACAGAAAATACATCTCTCTTAGCCGGGCGTTGTGGCGGGCGCCTGTAGTCCCAGCTGCTCGGGAGGCTGAGGTAAGAGAATCGCGTTAAGCCCAAGAGTTAGAGGTTGCTGTGAGCCGTGTGACGCCACGGCACTCTACCCAAGGGCGGTACAGTGAGACTCTGTCTCTACAAAAAAACCAAAAAAACAAAAAAAAAAACAAAAAAAAAATACATCTCTCTGAGAAAACTTCTATACCCAGCCATTTAATCTTTCGTATTCAAAGGCAAAGAAAAAGAGTCATCTACGTTCAAGGCCTCACCAGCTATACCACTCTCATACTTTTCTCAGAAAAAATTGCCCAAATATATCTTCCAGTCTATCAAAAGATGAAATAAAGAACCCAAAAATGTATTATATGACTTAAAAGAAACTCTGCTAAATATAAATTATGCCAATATATCAAAAATATGCTCATAAAACTCGATGAAATCAATTCTGTCATCATCAGTATTATCAGTGTGAAAAGTTCTACATTGTAGTTATTGAAACAGAGAACTGGCTAGAAAAGAATACAAAATTAAAATCACATTAAATTACCTACTTTATCCCTAAGAAACACACAGATACTTTTTTATTTTTAGCTTTTATAACTAGAAAGATGTGTACGTGTATATATGTATATATGTGTATTTATACACACACATAGATGTACATGTGTGTTTGTGTATGTATATAGGAATATAAATATGAGTAACATTATCATAAATACTGAATGCATGTCTTTGAAATCTGTACTGAAAAAGTGGTTATGAAAACAGAGTTATTTAGACAAAGTTAAAGAAAAAACATATTAAGGGAATGAAAATGAAAAAAAAAACAAAAACAGCACAATGTGAAATACAGAAAAGCAGACCCGTTGTAATGGCTTCAGACTTCAACAACTCATATTTTTTAAGAATATTGAAAACTTTAATGAATTTATCATAATGTAGCAATTGACAAAATAAGCTGGGCAAGCAATTATGTATCAACAATCTCAATTCTCATGCTTAAGTCTATATATGTATATGTATTTATATACATATGTGTGTATGTATGTGCATGTGTGTATATGTGTATGTGTGTGTATGTGTGTATATGTATATGTGTGTGTATGTGCATGTGTGTATGTGTGTATATGTGTATGTATGTGTATGTGTATGTGTGTGTATGTGTGTATATGTGTATGTGTGTGCATGTGCATGTGTGTATATGTGTATGTGTGTGTATGTGTGTATATGTATATGTGTGTATGTGTGTATATGTGTATGTGTATGTGTGTGTATGTGTGTGTATGTGTGTATATGTGTATGTGTGTGCATGTGCATGTGTGTATATGTGTATGTGTGTGTATGTGCATGTGTGTTTATGTGTATGTGTGTGTATGAATATACAAGACTAAAAAGGAAAACAGGTCAACATGAGTGTGGACTTCATGGCTTACAAAATCTGTGATTTAGGGTTCTGTGTTTCCTTTGCCTCAAATCCATCTCTAAAGCTTCTAAGTTCAATACAATTGATAATCAAGAAAATCAGCTATTTTTAAGAGAAATTCTGAGAATAACAGAATTAAGTTGAACTTTATGGACCACGCAGTCCTCTCGAGCAGGAGGACTGGAGAGCAGGGGGTCAGGAGAACAGACAAAGTGTACGGCACGGACCAAGTATCGACACTGTTACAGTTGAATAGCATCCCCTCAAATGCACATGCTCCTGCTCTAGCCTCCCAGACCTCAGAATGTGACCTTATTTGCGAACACTGTCCTTGCAGATGAATCCAGTGTGACTGGTGTCCTTTAAAACAGGGGTACTTAGGATACAGACACACGCTCATCTCAGGTGAAGTGGAGGAGAGACTGGAGTGATGCTTCCACAAGCCAAGCAACACCACAGATTGCCAGCAACTGCCAGAAGCTTGGACAGAGGTGTGCAGCAGAGCCCTCAGAGGGAGCCATCCCTGCCGCCCCCATCCTCTCAGACTGCCAGTCCAGAGCTGGTAGACAAGGCACTCTGACATGCAAGCCATTTGGTGTGTGGGGTTTGCAACACGAGTCCTAGAAAATGAGAAGGAAAAAGCCTAGGAACAGCCACACCCTCGGGCATTCATCTTGAAAATGTCATTTAACCTAATATGCTAACCTGACCATTGTTCCAGCTATAGGGAAGATAGAGCAAGTTGTGTACATTCAGGCCTTGATGACCACAGAGAGGGGCTGGCACCGCCACTGCCCACAGCCTGGGCTCAGCACCGCACCTTCCCCACCCGCTGCTCTTCACGTCATCTGGCCTCACGGCGTCCCTGGTATTGGAACCTGAACATGCCACCAAAACTGATGAGATGGAGGCGAGAATCAGGCAGACAGTCCCCGTCCTCTCTTATCAGAGGGAAGATGGGCCTTGATCACCTTCCGTCGCAGGTAAGGCGAACCCAGCCTGCTCAGAGAGTGGAGCACAAGTTCATTCTGCAAACTTCCGGTGGTCTCAGCATGTTCCTCTCATGCAGAATTAGAACACACATGTGCTTATGGCATTGGTGTGGGACCTCTAAAATATCTCTCTGGGCTGGAAAAGTTTTGGATTTCAAATAGATCTGCCCTCACAGAGGCTGCCAACACTGTGATTTGAAGGATACCATGAAAAATAATCTCACCTCAGAACCTTCCCTCCCCTGCCTCTCACAGTCTTCGAATTTTCATCTGGGGTCCTATCTTTGGGTGTCAGAAACGATCAACTTAAACCATTACCAGTCACTGCTTCAGCTGAATTAACACCTGGGAGGGAGAAATCCAAACAGGGAGGGAAAATGAAAAGTCTGTGGATTCTAAAGATCAATGTCTCCGCAGTTCTGCCAGTGACACGGGCTCCTTGGGAGAGGACACTTATCCTTTCCTGGGCCCCCTGCGGGAGGGGAGGCTTATCAGAGTTCTGCAGAGCTGCCTCATTGCCAACTTCACAAATGTCACACAGGGACGTGGTTTCCCTGCCTGAGAACAACTGTGAACGAGAAGGCTCTGAGCCTGAAACACACATGGAAGAGAGAGGAAAGAAGATTCTACTAAATACAGAGAGTGCCTGTCCACACCATCACTGTCTTTCTCTTTCTATAGGCTTAGACAAGAAATGACAATCATGGGCCTGCCCACTGACACCTGCGCTGTTCACACCCATGGCAGACATTACTAATCAAATGCTGCACTACTTTCTGGTGAGCCCAGATAAGGCCTTCAAATGCTCCCCAGCTCTGCATTCCCGCCAGCTGCTCTCAATCAGATGGAGCTGGTGTTCAAAATGTACATTTTCAGTCTTGGCCTCCACGGTACAGGCCCTCAAGGTTCACAGGATGAGGTGACATATTTGGATAGTTTAATCTCATTTGTATAGTTAGACAGCCTTATTTTAAAAGTGGGTATGTAATGTCTAAATTTAAAAAATATATTATTTTTCAGGATTTTCAATAACAACTTGCAGAAGCCACATTTTTAGTTTTTTCACCAAACGAGGCAGCCACAAAACCAAAACCTCCTTGCTACAGCTTTTCCCAATAGGTGAAGGTCTTGCAGAGAAAATATATATTCAAATATACCATCCATATAATATGTAATAAACCTCAATAAAATGTGCCTCTATTGACAGAGGATACTGTTAGCTAACAAGGTCTTTTACTAAGTAATTATAACAACACGATTTTATCAGTAAAGGTTAAGTATCTTTATCTGAGAAGAATCTGATGAAATTAGTTCTGATGTAATAAGTACCATTTGTCACTATTAGAGCAAGAGGTGTTGACAGGCTTGGATGTCTCCCTGGTAACCTGAGTGTTCCATTTCTTTTTTTCTATAACCTTAGACACTGAAAAGGCATAAAAGTCCAGAGGGCATAAAAGGTATTGCCTGGATAATTTATTTACCCTCTTCTGACTTTGCCAGGCAGTGGGATATGGGAGCATCTGGAAACATTTTACAGTAAAAGAGTATCCACTTCCAATTTTGACTCTACTGATGAGCATTATGAACAGAAATATTGTATGCAGGTTTTCATTAACAAGACAGTTACATTTTTTTCTTTTTGTGAGACAGAGTTTCACTTTGTTGCTTTGGTAGAGTGCTGTGGTGTCATAGCTCATAGCAACCTCAAACTCTTGGGCTCCAGTGATTCTCTTGCCTCAGCCTCCTAAGTAGCTGGGACTACAGGTGCCCACCACAACACTGAACTAGTTTTTAGAGACAGGGGTCGCACTCTTGTTCAGGCTGGTCTTGAATGCCTGAGCTCAAGCAATCCACCCTCCTTGGCCTCCCAGCAAGCTAGGATTATAGGTGTGAGCCACTGCACCTGGCTGACAATTACTAATGTTTAGCTGACTCATTCTCCAGAGAGAGAGAGATTGATTTAGAACAAACCTCACCTAATGTGTATAATGCAATGATACATTTCAAACCTATTAAGAATAGAGTATGAATATCTTACCACAACAAATAAGTGAGGAAATGGTTATGTTAATCAGTTAGATGTAACATTCCACAGTGTATATCAAATCAGCACACTGAACCCCACAAATGCATTAGTGTACACAGTTATGATTTAATAAAGAAAAAATAGAATATATAAGTAGGGTTAAAGTAAATTAAATGACGATGAGGCTTGAAGAATCTCTGAGCAAAAAAAAAAGTTAGTTTTCATAAGAGACTTTAACCTTGCTAGATTCACAGACATGCACAAAGATTCATGAGCTATTTCTTATCGATGCCTACACTAAGGAAAGAACGGAACTTCAGCTCAACCAATCAGAAGCAGAAAATTCATGACGGACTCCTAACCTCCAATACTGTACCTCAAAATGTGACCTTGCTTGGTCATAAGGCAAACAAATTTATAACTATATAACCAGAGACCTTTGGATGGGCCACACCACATGAGGCGACTGTGCAGCTGTAGCCAATCAAATATTTTCTTGCTTTACTTCTCTATTTGTGCTGTAAAGGCCTCCCTCCTGTTGGGTTTCCTCAACCACTTCTGGCTTGCCCCTGATGGATTTATGACCTCTCGTTTGGGCAAATCAACTCTTTATAATTGTACTGTGCTTCAGTTTACATTTTAACCATTGAAAATAGATCATTCCTTTTCCTAAATTTACAACGATAAACATCCCCAAGCATGTTCCACAAAAATTAAGCACTTTTTAATGACGAGCCAGCTATAGCCACACCTCAGGTAAGGACATCTGTGGCGCAGGCCGTCCCGTGGGGCCACACCTGCAGCTATACTTGGTGTGACAGGAAACACAATGAGAACCCAGCTAGTGCAAGAGCACCAGGGTTTGCCCCTTACCGATGACCCATCTTCAGACTCAGAATCAGCTGCCGCTCCGTTTCCTGCCTGGATCACATCTGGACGTGTTCGGAAGGCCTCTGTGTGGGCCATACTCAGTAGTAAAATGAAATTAATAATGGCGTTTTGATAAATGTTCCTGTGATCAATTTTAGTGGGCAGAGACCCAAAGGTGGAGGCTGCGGGGAGGGAGAAAGGTGCTAGATAAATTCTCAGGAAATATTGCAAAACAGTTTTATATTTCATTTTTGCTCTATTGTCCTGTCTTTTATAAATAGCTAATATTGGTTTTATTTTAATAAATAAACTAACATGAAAAATTGTGGCTTATTTCTAAAAAAAACATGTTGGTAAAAAGAGAACTGTTCTATTTTTAAATTTGGTATACATGGATAACAGGTTTGGAACATTCTTAATTTGCAGATACTCTCTAGCAGTACAACATAGCTTGTATTTTTTAAAGCTATGCTGTACTGCTGGAGAGTATCTGCAAATTATATATTGTTTTTATTTAGGACTTAAGGGTTGAATTCTTTCCAGAATTCATGGCAAAGTCTTAGCCTTCTGTCCCTCAAAATGGAACTTTATTTGGAAATAAGGTCTTTAAAGAGGTAACCAAATTTTAAAGGAGGTGATTAGGGCAGGTGCTCATTTTTATGAGTTTTGTCCTCACATAAAGGAGAAATCTGGAGACAGACACAGACACTTATAGAAGGAAAATGAGGTAAAAACACATGGAGAAACCAGACAGGTGGATGGAGTGACACACCCCTGGAGCCGTCAGGGAGACTATGGCCCTGCCAACACCTTAACTGTGCGTTCCAGCCTCTAGAACCATGAGAGAATAAGCTGCTCTTGTTTGAAGCCAGCCACTTTGTGGTAATTTGTTAGCCCCAGGAAACACACACAATTTACATTGGATTAAAGATTTTAAAAACATATTCCCAGAACATAATGGCAGCCAAGGCTTCAACGGTGACACCATCCTACCATGTAGTCAATGACAGGACCAAGATTTGGGTTACTTAAAAGAATTTTAGGGTCAAAAAGTTAACACCATAGCTGAGATTAAGATTCTCTTTTCCTAAATTTCTTGTTCATTTCATGAATTTACAAAGTAATTACAGCATTTTCTATCTGACTTAATTCTAATGTATAATTACTTCAAATCTTATATCCTAATCAACCTTAATGTACACACACACACACACACAGAGCACACACATATGTAAATGTGCATGTATACACAAACACATAATCATATATCCATCTCTGCACTCATGTTTATATAGAAAGAGTCTAAGCGGTTCTCAACCTGTGGGTTGTGACCCCTTTGTTACAATGAAAATACATTCTGCATATCAGATATTTACATTATGATTCATAACAGTAGCAAAATTACCGTGATGAAGTAGCAACGAAAATCATTTTATGGTTGGGGGTCACCACAACATGAGGAACTGTATTAAAAGGTCGTGGCATTAGGAAGGTTGAGAACCACTGCTCTAAGACAAGTGAGAACTAAATGGGAAGGCATTTACATCACATTTACATGTCATATGCAAAAGTACCAGCGCCTTCTGGAGCAAAGGTCTGTATTTATTATTGTCAATATCATGACACTTCTTTTCCATACAGTGGCCTAATACATACACACAGACACACATACCACGTCATGGGACTTCTTCACTTAGGAGAATAAGATACAATAAATCTGAAGCCTCAGCAGTGCAGAAACCTTGCCTGGTGGTGCTTTCCCAGGATCCCGTTACCCCCGGCAGCCTGGTGATTTTGACCTTGACCACATGGCTATTGAGCACACACCAGAACCTGGCAAAAAGACAAAATCTTTGCTCTAAGGGGGCTTCAAATTGTATCCAAATTTTAGATGTTGTTACGTGGCATCAGAGGGACACTCCTTATTTTCAAACAAAACTGGAGATTTGAAAATTTCTGCAAAGTATGATTTAAATGTTGTACTTATGGACTTTGGAGAGGCAGTATTGCATCAGAGTTTTAAATGCAAACTCAGGACTCTCGTAGCTTAGGTTCCTGCCTGGAGCCTGCCATGTATAGTTTCAAGAGTTGCCAAACACCCCTGCACCTCAGGTCCTGGTGATGTTTATGAGAGGGTCCATGAGTTAAAGTGAGCACAGCACTGGACTTTCTGCCCAGCACACAGCAAGTGTTCAGTACACTCTGGCTGTTATTAAATACCACAGGACATGGTACTTAATTCAGATATTTGATAAACCCTTTCTAGACTTTGCACTGGGCACTGTTCTGGATGCTGAGATGCAAAAGATAATAAGGCATGACTTCTCTGTCATCATATCACCCCCTAAGAATTAAATTTACTAAGACCCAGTTAAGAATGATCAAGAAAACAGCCTTCATGGCAACTCAAATAAAAGGCTTTAAGACCTTGTGCAGAACATAAATGAACAAAAATTAACTTTTTCTAATGCCCAACTGTCCAATAGTTTAAAGAATATCTTCACACACAGGGGTGGGGATGGTCACTGCAGGCCATCTCTTACCACTCAGTATCCACGTAACCAACCAGCTCTCTGTATGCACATCGAAGGAGACTTCACCTTTGCGGCTTCACGTACAACCTAGCTCGGTGCTATTTTAGGTACAGTTTTAGGAAGACAAAGTTTTCTAAAAGTTGATGCAGCAGTTGTGCAGAGCATTTTCAGGCCTCCGCCTCTACCACTGGACTCCTGTCTGCATCCTGGACAGGATGTCACCAAGTCCACTCTCTTAATGACAGTCACATTGTCCCTCTTGTTAATTCTTTTTTCCTGGCTGTGAAAGGCAGCATTTCTAGTATAACTGCTATACATTTTGTATTGGTCTCAAGTTATCAGTGAACTACAGGTACAACAAAAATCAGTCACAGTACTGCTTCACTAATTCATCCATCAAAAATACAATGAGCACCGACAGGTGGCAGATGCCACCATGCCAGGGCTGCACGTGACTCCTGAAAAGGTTCCGAGTCTGGGTGGCTACAGGCTGCCCCTTCTGCCTAGACCAGCCCCATCTGCCACCCCTGCAAAGGACTGTTTCTCTTAAAGTATTTGCCTACAAATTAATTATCAGTGAGGGAAAGTAAAGATTATAGAGGACTGGATGTGGTCACACTGTTGGCTGGTGGCAGAGGCAGGATTTATTTTTCCTACATTCTAGGAAGTGGTTAGCAAAGGACCTGATAATATATATGAGGTAGAAGAGATCATCTGAGGTGGAAAATAATCACCTGAAATGGAGAGTGTGTTCTGAGGTGGATGATGTCACCTGAGGTAGATGATGTCATTGAGCCAGATGATGTCACCATAGGTAGATAATGTTATTGAGATGGACAATGTCACCTGATGTAGATGATGCCATTGAGGTGGATGATGTCACCAGAGGCAGATGACATCACTGAAGATAGATTATGTCATCCAAGGTGGATGACATTACCTAAGGTAGATGATATCATCTGAACTGGATGATGTCATTGAGGTGGATCATGCCACCTGAGGTAGATGATGTCATTGAGGTAGATGATGTCATTGTGGTGGTTAATGTCATGAGGTAGATGATGTCACCTGAGGTTCACCTGGGAAGGGCCAGAGATTTTCAGGGTGCTTTGGATTCCGGACTCCTATTCTCTTCCAACTGGGTCTTTTATTCTAGTCAGCGCCCTTAGTAGATGGTCCTAATGTCTAGGTTCTCAGACTATTGAACAGCAACTTCCCAATTCCATAAACTTTACCAGCTGCTTCATCACTATGTTCCTTTTCAATCTCTGCCCTTTCAGCTAGTGCAGCTAGAGTGTGTGAACGAACAACTCAGAGGCAGAGAGTCAACATGCCCAGGACTGAGATGGATGTTAAAAATGGTGAGCCCAGGTTTGAGACCAACCTGAGCAAGAGTGAGACCTCATCTCTAAAAATAGCCGGATGTTGTGGCGGATGCCTGTGGTCCCAGCTACTTGGGAGGCTGAGGCAAGAGGATCACTTGAGCCCAAGAGTTTGAGGTTGCTGTGAGCTGTGACACCATGGCACTCTACCAGGGCCAACAAAGGGAGACTCAGTCTCAAAAAAAATAAATAAATAAATAAAAAAGATTATTATTAAAGATTTAAACTCCTGAGCAGCACCTGTGGCTCAAAGGAGTAGGGCACCAGCCCCATATGCTGGAGGTGATGGGTTCAAACCCAGCCCCCAAAAAAACTGAAAAAAAAAAAAAAAAAAGATTTAAACTCCTGCCCTTTTTCCATCCTCTGTAGGTCCTCCCAGGCCTTTGCTACCTGACCTTCATTGGGCATCCTGGGAACTTGAGTGCCTTTCATTTGATCTCTATTTTTATTTATTTTGTTTTTAAGGTTTTTTTTTTTTTTTTGAGACAGAGTCTCATTCTACCTACACCCTCGGAAAAGTCTCGTGGTGTCACAGCTCACAGCAACCTCCAAATCCTTGGGCTTAGGCTATTCTCTTGCCCCAGCCTCCTAAGTGGCTGGGACTGCAGGCGCCCGCCACAACGCCCAGCTATTATTTTTAAGCTTATTTTAAAAATATTTCAAATACAGACAACAGTTGCAAGAATAGTACAGTGAAAAAAATATTAAAAGCTCAATGAAAAAAATAAATAAATAAAAATGGTGAGCCATTAGCAAATGTGAAGCAGCATATCAATTTTCCCATGTCCTGGAGTTAAACAAAACAGATTGTTTGAATTTAGTCTTGAAATCAAATGGCTGAAGTCACAATCTCTCTGAACTCTGAAGTGGCTGCTCAGCAGGGAGTGCCGGGGCCTGCAGGGGCTGTTCCTCATAATGACACATTGTGCTGGGAAAACAATGTGAGCAATTTGCCTAATCAGGCCATCAAGTGGAAGTAATTAAACAAAATACCACAGCAGCACCTCAATTATAATTACAAAAAGCAATTCTGATATGCCCTGTGTGGAAGAAGTGAAAGGGTTTTTGAATTTGTATAACTATTTTTTATTCTCAATAAACTTATATTAATAATGAGGAATGCACTGTGTCACAAGCAATACCTGATTCAACACTCTATCGAGATATCAGGGAGAGTGTGCAACTCCCCATATTATCTGTAAGACCTACTGCAGCTATCAGTGATCAGAACACTTCTGCAGAGCTTTGAAAAGTAGCCACAATTTTGCTTCTTTGCAGATTGGGAATGTTGGTAATGAAGAGTTTGACCCTATGATGACCTGACTCCTCAGAACTACATTTCCCCCACAATGCTCTAGAAAGCTTCCAGTAATGGAATGGGTTGGTGGTACCAAATGTCAAGGGCGCAGATCAGAGCTCTTGCTTAGGCAGGAGAATCACTATTTTCTGGTCCTAAGGTTTAGTGGCTGTGGTGAGAGGTGGTGTGGGACACTGGTAGCCATACACCTTCAGCTGCAGAGCTGAATCACTTTGGCTGAAAGGAACGTCTCATAAGCTGACAATATCCTGTTCAAAAACGGCTGGAGTTGAAATGTAATCTAGCTGCTAAATGATTTGTATAATCCTTTCAGACTTTCAAATCCACTCAGATTTGTTTGATTTTGTTGGGATTATGCAACAAACAAAACCACACATTTTATAGTTTTACATTTTATACTTAAGTCTGTGGTCCAATTCTGAGCTAAGTTTTATATAAGATCTGAGGTTGAGGTTTGTTTTGTTGCTGATGGATAGACAATTGCCCCTATGTCATTTGTTAAAAGTAAGACTATGGCTCCTCCATTGGGTTGTCTTTGTACCTTTGTCAAAAGTCAGGTGGGCATATTTGGGTTTTCTGTTCTGTCCATTGATCTATGTGCCTGTCCCTCTGCCTGTACAGACTGTCCCCGACGCAGGATGCTTCAGCTTATGATTCTCTACAATGGTGCGAAGGGTACACATTCAGTAGAAATAGTGCATTGAATTCTGAAGTTTGATCTTTTCCCAAACTAGCAATATATGGTGTGATACCCTTGATGGTGAATAGCAGCAGGAAGCCATGGCTCCCCGTCAGCCACATCATCAGGGCTAACAAGCAGGCAAATAACGTGTCACTCAACACACTGTCATGAAACAGATTGTGTTAGAAGATTTAGCTCAACTTCAGGCTAAAGCGTTCTGAGCTTGTTTAAGGTAGGCGAGGCTGAGCTATGACGTTTGGTAGGTTAAGTATATTAAATGCACTTCAACTTGAGATGTTTTCAATTTGTGATGGGTTTATCAGGACATAATGCCATCAGTAGTCAAGGAGATCTGTATTGTGGATTCTTTTCAATGCGCTCTTGTTCCCATTTAAAGTGCTCCTGTATCAAGTATGGTGATGCATTTTTTCATCTAAAAATAGTCTTATAAATTAGAAATTGTTTAAAGATTAATTTAGGAAAATTTACCCTTCAAATGCTTAGTTTATACAAATTATACTTAAATAGTATTCTCTGGTTTAAGTGCCCCATTTTAGTCTAGAAAAGAACCTAGAACTCTGCCGTCAAAAGGAGGCTGAGCTGAGTTCTGTGTGCCCGAGCATGTGGCAGCTTTGGCTCATGCTGGCATCGAGTGTGTGCACATGCATTTAGATGAGGGAACCTGGGGCACATTTTCAACAATCAAGATAGATTCTTAACTCTCCACTGAGTGTGTCTCCCACTGTCCTAGATGGCAGGACACAGACAACGGTGGGCTCACCAGACATGGTGTCTGGCGGACTGCCAGCTCTGTGGGGCATGCTGAGGAGTGTCAGGCAGCTACAAAATGCCCGGGACCCAGTGAAAAATACAAATTCACATCCTCCTGCTGAAAAAAATGACTAAGACGTTCAACACAACAGGAGCAGAATGTTAAGCCAAGAGCTGGGTCCCTAAAAGCAGGGCCCTGAGTGACTGCCCCAGCTGTGCATACATACAGCAGGCCCTGAAGGGTGTTCCTTGCCCTAACAAGGTATAGAATTTAGGTTTCATTACCTCAGTACCCTCCAGTGTGTTTAATAAGCTATTATAAATTCTGAGTTTCCAGGAGGGGACCACACTGCTTTCCCAAACCCGGAGGCTCTGTGTGTGTGTTGTGTGTGTGTCAGGACTGCACTTTGGAAACGGTGTGTCACATTCTTTGCAGAAGAACCCTGCACCTATAATAAGATATAGACAGGAACTGAATCACATTTGGCTGAAAAGTTAGGGATTTATTTTCAGAATTCCTGAAGTGGGTCAAGTCGGGAATGTGGAATTAAATAGCTCTCGTAAGGAGTGGTGTGCAGGCATCTTCCTTCGGAAGGGCAAAGACAGGCTCTGCGGCCTGTTCACTGTATGGGTCATGTTCAGAACCATTGTATGGGTCATGTTCAGAACCATTGTACAGGTCACGTTCACTGTAAGGGTTATGTTCAGCACCATTGTATGGGTCATGTTCAGGACCATCGTATGGATCATGTTCACTGTATGGGTCATGTTCAGGACCATTCCCAAGCCAGGGAAAGCCTATGGTGGAAACTTCCACTCTGAGAATCATGAGAGGTTCAAGACCTGAAGTCGGGGCTGCACCGGCATGTACACAGTGTTGGAGGTGACACTGACCACAACAGTAGTTAGCCAAAGTGATCAAGCACCCACCACGGACAGGCGTGATGCTCCTGAGGCGCATGCTCAGAATGGCAGGGAGGATCCTGTGAAGCAAGCCCAGGACTATCTCCACCCTGCAGGTGATTGAGGTAGAGAGAAGCTAAGTAATTTGCTCCAGTTCACAGGGTCCAGGCCCCCTGAGACAAACCTCTTAGACTTAACCTACACCAATATGCAGAACTCATGTTCTCATGGGTCTCAGTCTGACCCTCTGCCCTGCCCAACATTGACCCTGAAGGTTCCATCTGTGCTTCTCTCTTGGTGTTGATGCCAGCACCTGCTTAAAATGAAACCTTCGGCCGCAGTACCCGGCACAGGACTAGGAGCTGGGGACACAGGGTCTGTATAATCTGTGTTCTGCCACAGAGTGACCATGAGACCCTGGAGAAGCCACTTGTCATTGAGCTTTAAGTGAGAAGGACATGATAATGTTTGAGGTCCTTTTCAACCCTAAGATCCTATAATCTCATTTAATTATCAAACTCAAAGAAATATAGCTGTAGATTTGTCCAAAGCAAAACTAATCTAGAATATAAATTCTTTGAAGGCAAAGGACGTTTTACATTTATCTTAGTATTCTGAATATCTAGAATAGTTCCTGACACACAGCAGGCTCACCAACATCTGCTGAAGGATTGAATGGTGAGTGAGGGAGTTAAGTAACTGAGAAGGTGCAGTTATCCAATGCGGAGTCTGCAGACACTGGACACTTCTATATGCCTCACAAATCATGGCTCTGAATGGAATCTTGTGATTATAGCATGGCCTTGGCCAAGCTCAAGGTCAAAGGTCTTATTGGCGGTTAGCTGTTGGTCCTCCCATGGCTGTAACAGACACTCACCAACACGATCTTCACAGTGCCTCTGGGTGAAGCCTTTCGTATAAGCCTGGGAAAAAGCATTCATTTGGCTTCATTTAACGTCAACAGAAAGAATGAGGCCGACTGAGATGATGTAATTCTGCTCTCTGAAGTTGGTGTGTCTGTTCTGGTACCTTTTGAAAAGTAGCGGACCTTATCTCATGGGGCGAGATCTCACAGACTTCATGGTTTCCAGCCCTGCACACTCCAGTGGGTGCTGAGCGCCCTGCAAATATCCACATCGTAGATTCATATACTTTTATGATTTTTTTTTTCTGGAAGGTGGCAATAGTGTGGCATGTTTTAAAAAGGTGGTATATTCCAATAATTTTTCAACAGACAGAAATGATGTATCCTGAAACATGACACTCTTTTTGGTTGCATGGAGCTGTCACATGGGCAACAGCCCTGTTTATCACCCTGTTAGCTATGTGCATTCGGCAACTTACTGAGCCTCTCTGGGCCTTAGTTTGTTAGTATGGGGACATTACTATTACCTTTTCCATCACACAGGGCAGGACTAGTTGCACCGTGGAGGTCTGAACAGAGAGAATTCAGGACCAGCTGCTTAGTAGGCTCGTCCTGGGAACCTCGGACAGGTGTGGCTGGGGTCTGAGCACCCTGCGTACAGGAGAGCCACTAGCCATCCCAACCCAACATTTCCCTCGGTGCCCTGTCCTGACGCTGTGAGCCTCAGTGTGAATTAGGCAGAATCAATGTCCTCAGCAATTAGCTTCCTCAGGTGGCTGAGTCTTATCTTAAATCCTCCAAGGTCTCGATGAGTCAGGATGAAAGTTAAGAGAAGGGGGGAATCCTGGAAGTTGGAGCCAGTATGGCTGTCTGCCCTCTCCACAGCCCTGGTCTTGGAGGCACTTTTGATAATATACAAGATCAGGCAACAAGATCCACGAACTGAGAAAAAGTGCTACAGACCTCATTGCACTTCAAAGGACTTTTTCTAGGATGAGTTTGCAAACTTAATTGTCAGACTTACGATGCCAGCTCTGATGGCCATTCCAGAAAAAGAGTTCCAAAATTGCTTTGAACAGCGGACTAGGTGCTGGCCTCAGTGCACAGCCTTCCGAGGGGAGGACTTCGAAGGTGACTGTAGTGATAGTTAACGATGAGGTATGTGGTACTATTTCTAGGAAGAGTTAGTGAACTTAATTGTATAACCTCATATACTTGTTCTCTTTGACATTGTGGGTCCCTGAAAATGCCACCTGGTTGCCAAGCTTAAAGTTTAGAAAAGCCAGGTGGGATGAATATATCTATATAATGTCTTGTTTAAGGAAAACCACATGGGATATGGAGAAAAAAAGTATTTTGTAACTGGAAAGCAACCTGGAGTCTTCTGACATAACTATCTGTAGTGACACAAATCTGCCATGTTAATGACATCAGTGACCATGATGAGATAGCTTTTGGGTGATGGGCCCTCAAGACGCCAATCTTTTGAACTTGGACGCACAATTCAACTCATGACAGTTCTCCAGGAAGACAGGTGGAAGGAGACAGTGTAGGAGAGCAGCAAATAGCAAATGTTAAAGGCTCTGAGGTCCAAAAGGCCCAGGACTGAGGCTTGGCTGGCGTCACTTTGAGCCACTTAACTTCTTGCGCTTCTGGGCTACCCCCTATGGTAGGGACTGCACATAAAGTGGTGGAGAGGATCAAATGAGTTGATGTGTGTAAATTCTGTTTGAACAGCACTTAGATTGTGTGTTAGCCATTCCCATTATTAACAGAGTTATTGTTGCTGTTGTAGACTGTACCACCAGGAGCCTAGAGAACACGCTTCTGAGTGACGTTAGGCAGATGTGGCGTCACTACCGGAAGAAGGCCGGGAACCCACTTAGTCTCTGCTTCACTCCACCCTGAGCTCACCCAGTTGGATCTTCAGTTCCTACCACTCTGAGGGCAAGAACTGGTAAACCAGGGAGAATACACCTGACCCTGGAGGAGAAGGGAGTGCTAAGGAGATCCAACCTAGACCACTGAGCCCAGGTTCTGAGGAGGAGGCAGCCTAGGGCCATCCTTCTTGAGAGTCACCAGGGAAAGCATGACCCAGAAGGTCACAGCTCAGTGTTCGTTTGCTCCTGTACTCCTCCCCACCCTGACCTGCAGTCCTCCTGCCAGTCCCTCTGGGTGTCTGGCTCCCTGGGGCTGAGTTGGACACAGAGCCTTGACTGTACTTGAGCTGTCATGTGCCTCTAACAAGCAGGATTATCAGCTGTGACTTACTATCCAAGATAAAGACATTTGTCATTTTTCTTTTCAATTTTGTTTTGGTAACAAAGACAACAGATGCCAAATGTTTCACAATATGGAGAAGGGTTAAATAAAGAACAGCAGATCCCTCATGGCAAATGTATGGAACCATTCACAACACAGCACACTTCAGAGAGCCACCGCCCCCCTGCAGCCCCCGCCCCCAAGCATCATTTTGTGAAAATCCTCAGTAAACTTCTGGCTCCAAAACAGATCTGTTTCCCACTGTTGCCAAAATTATATTAATGGAATTTAGGATAAAATTTAGACTCTTTGACTTGTGCTGCCGAGACTCTGGTAAACCTTGGGTCTGTCTCTCTGGTTCTTTCTTAGCTCACGGGGCTTATTTCCAAACAAGGTATGACAATTAAGTTCATAAACTCATCCAGAAAAAAAGTGCTATACACCTCACTGCTGAACACCACCGTGGTCACCTTCTAAGTACTGTCCTTGGGAAGCTGTGCACCTACATCAGTGCCTAGCCTACCCTTCAAAGCAATTCTGGAACTTTTTCTGGAAACACTGTCATATGCCAACATGAACAAAGCTGTGAGACACTTACACACCAAGGTCTTGACCTTAATGAGCCTCCGGCATAAGTGCACGGTGGCAAGTTCATGAGCTTAACTGTCAGACTCTGCGTCTTCTCTCACCTACACACATCTCCTGCTTCTCACTCTCTCACCGGCTGACCACATGTTGGAAGGATCCTGTGCTCCCGATCTCTGCAACACGTGAGGCCTGAGACTGAATCGTTTTTGAGTTCTCTGACAATCCTTCTCAATTTTCTCCTCATGCTATGACCCTAACGTTTTCTTTCAACTCATCCTATTTGTTTTTCTTTCCTAATACTTGTTACAATTTTAATTATGCACTTATTTGTCTAACATTCCTCTTTTCTTCTAGACTGTGGGTTCAGAGGGTAGAGGTTATGAACAAAACTGAATGATTCACCTACATCAGGGAGGAAGTATTGAAAGGGACCAAAAAATATTTCCTTAAAGAGTCACTCATTATAAAAGATGTACTTGTTAATTCAGAAAACAATTGATAATAAAATTATAAAATGTTACCTATGGCACAATTCCCTTCAAATAAATAAATATCTCCATGTGTACAACATATACTTACAAATATATATATAGAAAAAAGTGTGGAGGCAGAGATTAAAATGGTCATCGTACTCATCTTAGTGTGGTGGCATCAGAGTGATTTTATTTCATAAAGTTTCTAACCTCTATCTGCTACATTTTTAATAAGAAGCATTTACTACTAATGTATTCAATATTTTATAAAAAGAATAAAATACAGTTTGAACCCCCTGAGTTAATTTTGATTAATGTCTAGACTCTCCAACTGGAACATGTACACCCTGAGGAAAGAAATCATGCGTGAGGTATCTACAAGCCCATCCCTCCTCCCCAGGACGTGAGTTTGTGTGTGAGCACAAAACAAAAGCACCTAAAATTGCAAAGGAAAGAGTATCAATTTTCTCCTAATAAACTATTAGCTAGTGAAATGCCAAGACGCAGAGATCAGCAGGTTTCTTAGTTACCCGCTTCTTCCTAGGGTTTGCTCGTACCTGCGGGTACAGCGTGAGGACAACAGGAATCTGTGTAGTGGCAGGAGGGGTGGGGGCCCTCGGAGTCCTAGATAATTTATGTATTTGACGTCCTCATCTTCTTTTGCCCACCAGAAATGCTAACTCATCCCAAAATAAAAATTTTAGACAAGGTTTTAATTAAAACGTGTATTGCCATGGGCACATATCCACAGTGTTCGCTATCGGCCGTGCCATTTGTGCTGCAAAAGAGTATCTGTAAGGCGCTGAAATCCTTTCTTTCTGTATTTGGCAGAACGGTAACATCCCCTAATTAAGAAGAATGCTCAGATAGCTCCACTGTTCGTTACAGTGCTGAGACTGCTGACGGGGCGTGGGAGCCCACGCCTGGTTATCGGCATTCCCATTGTGCCCCTGCCGGGGTGCCAGACCCCCAGGGACCACTGCTGATGACTGGTCACTTCATCATCGAAATAGATCCAGATTTATATCATCACTTGTTATGTCCAAAAAGGTGTGGCATTATTTTTAAAAAGTAAACTCACATTAGCAACCTATACGTTTTCTTTTGGGTAATTCCACTGAGTTCAAGACAAAAGAAAGCCAATGTCCTCATACCAAAGACTCCCACATGTATGAGTACTACCTTCTCCGGCTTGATCTCAGCCCTGCTGCTCTAGCAGTTCAGGAGACTCCTCTGTGAAATATTTTACAGCTCTAATTACCTCACTAGACTCCCAGGGTCTCCATCGTGTTCACACTGCCATTCTCTTCATGAAGTTGACAAACAGGTATCTGTGTCAAGCTCCCTGGCTGTGGACCTAATATTTTCACTGAAAGTTTAGAAGAAGTACATGAAGGAAAAACATGTATAAACTTTGACCTTACGCAAATCAGTTAGTTTCTTAAGACAAGAAATCGTGTATAGTATTAGAGAAACGTTGCTGTGTGTCCTTTTCTTTCCTTCCCCCTTATGGTTGTAGTATCAATAGGGGCTATTCTTTTCTTTCTAAACTTGGATATATTCCAAAACATGCTCACGGGAGCATCAGTACCTAGAATGGGAGACTCAGGATACTAGATTGTGGTCAGTGTATCACTGCTCCCGTCTTTGCCAGCCCCCACCCCCACCAACCCCAGGGCAAGCGATGTGAACTTGTCAGGGCTTCAGGACTTCAGATGCCCCCGCTCTGTCTGTGTCCGGTGACTGGCGGGAGGACACCATGGGAGGCTGGGGTAGGGTCCCACAGGCGGGGTCTCCCTCCAGTACAAGCTGGGCTGCCAGTCAATACTGGAGACATGGTGTCTGCCTTTATGGGGTTTAGCATTGAATCAGGGACACGGAATATAAATATGTGATCCTATAACTTATTACAAAACTGAAGACCAGGATACTGGCAAGGGAGAAGGATGAGTTAGAGTTGTCAGAGAAGGATTTACCTCTGAGACCCAGTGACTGAATGAGGAGTTGCTTACACAGAGAGAGGCTGGAGTGGGGAGAGATGGAGCCTCAGATGACTGTGAACCAAGGATGAAGAGTTTGGAGTCCTGAAAGCAGCCAGTGTGGCTGAAACCAAGGGAACAAGGGGTGGGGTGATGGGGACACTGCAGACAGCCAGGCCAAATTGCAGGGCGTGGTGGATTCAGTGAGGAATCCTGGTTTATCCCTAAACAGAGGAGGTGCCCCATATGATTTGCTGTCATTTCCAAAGGGAAATTAATAACGAGACAAAATAGAGTGACCTGGAGGACACGCCAAGAAATCAGGTCAGATGGAGGGAACCGATCTCTGCAATCATTCCTGAAGTCACCTCTGATGCAGGTTACCACTGTGTCCCCGCATGGAACACCGATCATTTTGCAGACTTTGTGGGGGGACAATTCTTTCCAGTTCTGCCCTTTTAGCAGGGCATTTGTGGGATGGTGATGAGAGATGGTGGGACCTCTGTGCTTCGTGAGGGCTGACTCAGTCATAGGAAGGGTGAGGCAAAGTCATCGTTTATGTGAATTCAGGATCTCACCGCATTTCAGAGAATGGTGCACAGTTGGCAGCCAGCTCATGCTGAAGTGATATACCTGCTTTTCTGCTCCACATCCTTGTCAGTCAAAGTAACACTGGACTCTGCTAAGGCCACATTCCAGGATTCAATGAGAAGTCACAGTCCTAAGGGCCCGAGGGCAAGGAACATCAGCCCATCTCAGATGTCCTCAGTGGAAATCTCAGGCACAACCTGGGATCCTCCCAGTTCATCTTCTGGTACACACCCTGGGCCCCTGTGCAAAGCAGCAAAGGGCCTCCTGAGGTAGAGAGGAGATTTTCTCAGCCAGCATTTCTAGGGAGAAGCAGCGAAGGCAGCACAGAAAGGAAACGCACTTAGTGGGTGGTTTACAATGGTCAGGGTGGACTCCGGCCCAGTCACAAAGTGAATTTCATTTAAAAGTTATTCCTGGCAATGCCAGGATAGGGGTCTCCTTTCAAAGGAAATAATTCAACTGACTATCACTAAATAAATAATGTTTGTTTCCAGCATAAAGTCAAACAGCAGTGTGTTCCTTAAGAAACCAAGAAGTCTTTTATTGGAAGTAGTATTTAAAAATGAAAATATAAATCCTTACAGCTTTTAAAATCCTGCTGGGAAAACCCCAGCGACAGCGCCAGTGCCTAAATGCAGCAAAGGTGGTACTGAGCATGTGCAAACAGAGACAGGACTAAGTGATGCTGAAGGTCCAGTGTCCCCTCATCCGTCTGGTAGGTGGCCTGTCCATCCAGGTGTCCTCCTGGCCTGTCACCTCCCTGTGCTCCTGTGTGGTGTTTAATCCCTCATGCTCTGGCAGAAATGGGGCAGGGTGCTGATGAGATCCCTTCTTAGCAAAATGAGCACTCACACAGGGACCCTGTAATGACCATTTCTTCCTCAGGAGGGGGAATTTGCTCATTAGGCTAAGATCAGGCATGCAGGTGAATGGAACTACTCCTGACAATGACCAGAGTCTCATACCCACACAGGAGCTGCCTCATAAGGTGGGGGAGATCCCTGTGTTACCAACACAATATCTGAAACTGACAATTTCCTTCCAAAAGCCCTCTTTCCCATTTTGGGTTCTAAAAGGTCTAGGATAAATGAAGACCAAGAACAATCTAAGATATATTTCATCGCATTTTCCATAGACCTCTGAAATACTTACTCTTTACTTACTGGGTACATTTATAGTTCTATGTGCTTTATGGTTTAAAAATAATTAACCACCTCTACCAAGGCTTAAGTGGATAAGTGACCTATGATTAGAAAATACTACTCAAATTGGCAAAAAAGTATTTGAGACATTCCAGAACCACCAAGAAGACTGATTCAAATTAACACAGAGAAATGCTATAGCTAATTTTCCTTTTCCTTGTTTTTCAAATAAAAAACATATTCATGATACAACATACCTCCTTACTGTGGTTATAAAAATTCTGAATATAATACATTAGTATATTCAGCAGCATTCGTCACTTTTGAAAGAATAACCACAATTCTGTTGATATTAAATTTTTCCCCCTAAATTAGACAACTTATTTGTGATAGATATTCTACAAAATATAGCTATATAACAAGAAGGCGTGTGATGCTTATATGAACCAACCTCAAACTTACTTGGAATTTTTGAGGGTACAAAAGGTTAGCGCTCTATTCTGTATGTGATTGTTTTAATCTTCAAAACTCATTTGCTTTGCCAGAGAGCATTTTTGATCAATTAAGAGTTTTGTCCCTACAACTGTTAGAATATTGACTTAATACAATTAAGCATTTCTTGCATATCTCAAAATACAATAAGAAGGCCAATTTCCGTCAACAGTTGTATCAATAGGGAAATCAACCATGCTATGTAATTTGTTAATTCTTATTAACAGAATTCTGTGACTGGACTACAGTATGCCCAGATAGCTGGTAAAACCTTTTTTCAGTACATGTCTGGGAAGATGTTGTTAGAAGAGGTTAGCATTTAAATCAATAGACTCATAGAGAAGATGGCTTTCCCCACCGTGGGCTGGCATGGTCCAATCTGTTGTAGGACTGAATAAAATTAAAAAGTGGAGGAAGGGCAAATTCATTCTGCCTTCCTAAGCTGGGAAATCTACTTCCTCCTGCTCTTGGATATTGGAGCTCCTAGTCTCAGATCTTTGGAAGCCAAGATTTTTATAGCAGTAGCTACCAGGTCTCAGGCATTCAAATTTAGACTGGGTTGGCTCTTGTGGTTCTCAAACCTTGGAACTCAGGCTGAGTTATACCATTGGCCTGCCTGGTTCTCCAGCTTGCAGAAAACAGATCATGGGTCTGCTTGGCTTCCAGAATCATGTGAGTCAACACTCAGAATTAATCTATTTATCTATTATCTATCTATCTATCTATCTATCTATCTATCTATCTATCTATCTATCTATCTATCTATCTATCTATGTATCTATCTATCTATCATTTATCTATCATATCTTTTTTTGGTTTTCTCTAGAGAACCTTAACTAATACACTCTGTAAGAATGAACCCTGTTTCTCCTGTTCTTAGGGGCAAATTCTCACCAAAAGCAAGTCTACAATATAATGCTTACAGTTTTGTCTCAGAGTAGAGGGGGAGAAAGCTAAATCTTACATCTTCATTGGTTTTCTACTACTGCTGTTAACAAATTGCAACAAACTTAGTGGCTTGAAGCAACACAAATTGATATCTTACTCTTTTGGTGCTTAGGAGTTGTACTTAAATCTCACTGGGTTAAAAGTGGGATAGGCAAGGCTGCATTTATTCTGGAGTTTTTTAAAAAAATTTTTTTGCCTTTTTCAGCTTCTAGAGCCTGCCACAATTTCTTGGTTTGTGGCCCCTTCCTCCATCTTTAAATTCAGCATAATGGCCTGTGTCTAGTCATTTTCTGTAGTTAAGTCTTCCTCTGATCACACCTGGAAAAGGCTTTCTGCTTTTTCAGATTCATGTGACTTGACTGAGCCCACCTTGATAATCTAGGATAATCTATCTAAAGATCACTTAAACACATCTGCAACCTTACTTTGCCATGGACCACCAAAGTCACACATTTTGACAAATAGGATGTGGCATCTTTGGGAGGCAGGTTATCACAATATCTTTGTATACATAATTACTTTTCCAAAACACTCCCCACCTATACGAACTAGGTGTCCCACGATGTCAAGTTGTAAATGCGTTATACTTATCTGTATTCTCATATTCTCAGAAATTAAAGATAAAAAAGGAAAACATTAACTTACCACATTCACTTTTGAGAAATCAAAATAAAGTTGCACCTGCCATAGATTTTCATGTATGGCTAAAATAAGTGATTTCACAAGCCATCTGTGATGCATTCTCTAATGCTCTATTTTGAACAGTAATCAAACAAATACTTTAAAAGCTAATATTACCACATCATATAAACTTGTGCCTATGTTTTCTAATGGCAGTTTTTCTTGAAGGCACAAAGGCATGAAAACTTCTGAGATAAAGTAATCAGCAGAGCCAACATCTATGTATATCTTTTCTACTCGACCTTCATCAAAGTTCCTTTGATAAAATAAAATGTTTTAAATGTCTTAATAAATATTAAAATTGCTTTTCCTAGTAGGAATTTTCACAGTTACAAACTTGACTCAAATCTATTTTTTTTAATTTATTTTTATTGTTAAGTCATAGCTATTTTTAATTAACTTTATGACTCATAAGAGTTTTAAATATGTGTATAATAGCTAAATCTGCAATACCCAAACCAATTAAAATATTTCTTCAAAGGCAAAAATAAAATAAAATATATTGTCTGATTTTATTTAGTTTCCTTTAAGTAAGTTCTGACTTTGGGTATACAAGATAACTAATGAAACATTTAATAATATTTCTGAATACACATTAACATAGATGTTGCCATGCATGGAAAAGTCCTAGGCAACCATATAGGAAAAGGCTAACAAGAAGATTCCTTTTTGGATTATTTTTTTTTTTACACCATGTTGTTATTATACCCTTATAATCCAACCAAACCAAACAAGATAATATAAAATAATATGTGTGAGGATTCCTGCTTGATTTGCTCACTATGAAAACCAGCAGAGCAAACCATTCTCGGCTTCCTGAAGAGGCTGTCAAGTCCTTATTTTTTAATAGACCCCAAATATCTTTGATGCACCATCATTTGCCTTCAAATTCTTTCCAGAATTTTACAGATTCATTCACAACTATATGATGATACTCAGTACTTTGTTTTTGCTAATACAATAAATGTTGTTTAATCAGAAATATGAAATTAATTGCTTTGGGAAAAAATATTCCCAGGTATAAAGCTCTGGGTTTAATATTCCATGTGGCTTTCATGGATAATGACTTCCAAGTGTTTGACTAATTGCCTGTATTTTTATCTAGGCTTTAATTCAGAAATGAAATTTGCTTGCAAATGTTTAAGGTTTTTGTCTTCCATAGGGATTAAGTTTATTAAAGTCATCAGGGCTTGCATGGTCTATGTTATATACAATTTTTATCAAATATATTGATACTTTACTGAAGACAAGTTCTGTTGTCCTTGTTGCCTTTTAATTATGGGCATGATTATAACTCTGAAAAGAAATGTTTAGGAGGTTTCTTACTAAGGAATTCATATGGAAAATTTCTAGCAATGATTAAATGCTGCTCATTTTTTTCTTTTCTTTCTTTGTACCATAATATTATAATTGTATTTTCTAAATGTGTGAATTTTCTGTGAGTCATCTGCCCTCCTGCTCAAGATCTGTGTACCATTGGTGGCTGTTCGCAAGTCATCTCTGGGCACTCAGCCTCATTTTCCGAAGGCTCTGTTCACCTGGAACTTGAATCTCCTGTGGATGGCTGAGGCTAAATCATTCAGACTCCAAAGGATCATGATGTGAGAGGTCCAGCTCCGGGGTTTATGAAGAAAGCAAATGGAATTCTAATGAAAGGGCAACATTTGCCATTATACCCCCATTCCTCACCATGGAGTCTACCTGCTTAGACATCCTTTCTCTTTGAAAGAAACGTAAATCTTTACAAAAAGATATTTGGGGCTGCTTTAATGGTTATGAAAGGTAAAAGACTCTGGGAGGTGAAGGAATTTCCACATCAAATGCATGAGATAATGGAGCATTTCTTGCTTTTGTATCCATGTGGTGTATTTAGACACATGAGATGTGTGTGCAGCTCATA
Source organism: Nycticebus coucang (assembly GCF_027406575.1). NCBI lineage: Eukaryota > Metazoa > Chordata > Mammalia > Primates > Lorisidae > Nycticebus > Nycticebus coucang. The sequence goes on along the minus strand of NC_069795.1, from coordinate 5,510,462 downwards.
TCACATTAAGTCTGTACCAGGTATATACAATTGTCAGAATAAATTACAGTAAAATTGCTTTCTCAATGGCATCACACATCAGTGTGGCAAAACACAATAATGAGAGTAACTTAGCTACAACTGTTTCCAGAACATGTGGTGGATGGTGTGCGAGTGCTCAAATAAATCACCACAGTTAGAATTTCAGGGTAGCTACAAGATGTGTGCATCTCAGAAAGTATTTGTAAGACAAATTCAGTACATGGGAAAGAATTGCCACTTCCCTGTGGATTATAGTGGTCATAGGGCAAGGTCCCTCAGTGGGTCACTGTCACTGCTGAGAGGTTCCAATTCATCCCCTCCCTGAGATGCTGAAGTACTGATTGGTCCCTCAACCAGGCAAACTTTAAGAATAAAGTTTATTTTTGACTGTTACACATAAAATAAAAATGATTAAAATATGGAGAAAATGTATCTAATGAAAGTTACAGACTGTATATGTATACGTATATATATGTCTTTGTATATCTCAAAAATTTTGTAATGACCCCCATATATATGTATATGTGTGTATATATAGGTGTGTGTGTATATATATATACATACACACACGTATACTTGCACACACACACACACATACTTGGGTAGGCACACATACCAAGAAAAAGAGGTCTCCTGGAGATATTCTGAAAAATACTCTGTAAACACATCAGTCTAACTTGTGAAATATTTATTATTAAAAAAACTTATTTCTGAATAATTATTACCTTACACAAGCTTATTTGGAAAATGTGTGCATATAGACATGAATAAGTTTAAGGTATTTAGTGAAATCAAGAAATTAAATGGTGATATCACATGTAGTTCTTATTTTATCATGTAAACATTTATATATTGAAAGATTAATTCCAATACTTATTCTATTAATATTATACAAAGTATGAACTGCATTAGCTAGATATTAGTAGAAAGCACACTTTTACGTTATTTACATAAAGCATGGAACCTGGCCTTCATGCTCTAGTAAACAGGACCATGCTTCCAAGTGGGCTTCCATGTGCATAAGGGGTCTCTACCCAAAGAGCAGAAGAAACTGGAAATGTCAAGATTTTTGTTTGTTTCTTTCTTTTTTATAATGCATGATGCAAGCAATTCTCTGTCGAAGTCCAGTATTTAGTGCTGCAGCTGCAGGGAAGAGCTGATCTAGGATCCCTGCCAACTGTTATCTTCTGTAATAGAAAATGGAGAAAATCTGCAAAATTCTGGCTGGAGCTGAAATTAGTAGTTTATGCTTCAGTTGTTGAATTAGACATAATTAGATAATTCCATATTGAATTCAGAATGACATTTAAAATAAGTTCTGGTATTTCCAATCTTTCCCTTCCTGCTGCTGGACAGGAACATGGCTGCCTCTCTGCGTCCTGAACTTCAAAGGCTGTGTGTGTGGGGAGGTGTGGAACGGGAGGTCACACAAGTGATAGTGTGTGTTTGTGTATACCACTGCACAAAATAAAGCTTACTGAGCTCATGGAATTAGTATGTGATGAATCTACTCCCTATTTCCTTTGGAACGTGTTCTCTCCTGAGAAGATAAGGATGGGTAGAATTGCTGTAAGGCAAGGCACATTGCCATATTGCCTTTCTGTGACATGAAATTCCAAGGCCTGTCACACTAGGAAAGGTCATACTGACAGGCTGACAGCTGCAGTTCTCACAGATTCTCTCCTGTGACTGGCAAATGACATTACATTCTCAATGCACAAATGCCTACAAAAACAAAATGTGTGTTTTCCTTGCATTTTCAGAAACACTTCAGAAACCCTTTATCAGCCTTCTTTGGAGACAGCTGCTATGGTCCTGACCTAGCACTATATGATGAAAATTTACCATTGATGTGAACATTGGTTAGAACTAATGTCAATAAATATTTAATGATGATGAGTGGTCAATAAAAGTAGAACATCAAAAAATGCTACAACTCTTTTTTAAAGAATAAACAATATTTAGTTAAGAAACATTTACACAGCAACTTAAAATGCTTGAAGCACCGAGGTTGTAGAGAGCAAATAGTCTTCATCCTCCTATCAATATATTTGAACTGAGAAGATCAGAGACAAACTGAACACTTGCTAACAAGGCTGAAAAGGAAGTAAGAGACTTGGTCCTGGACTTAGCAAAGGCATTCATTATACGTAAGTACAGCAGGGGGAGACAAGTCCTTGCTGGGACTATTGGTGTCACATGAAAGCCACTCTACTCTCCAGCAGGGCCCCGAGGTGGGAACCAGGTTCATAAGTGCACCCCAAGTCCCACTTAGGATAGAAAAAATTGCATACTAATGAGCAAAGATGCAGACTAAAACAGAAAAAAGATACATATGAACCAATTAGCCAGTCTATCGCCATGGCAAAGTCTGCTCATGATAAATAAGGGCAATTTCCTATTTTCTCTAATCTATCTCAAATGTCAAAACTCTCACCACATTTGAGGATCTGTTTTTTTATGTTTAGGTTCTATTTCCAGTTATGAAAGATGTTATAATGAAACAGTGAGGGTGTCAGAAACCCACTTCCATCCTGTATTGGCCTGTGACTTTGGCCATGTCCTGTGATCTACCTGAATTTCTTTAGTTCATCTGTGAAGTGAAGATAACAATACGTGCTTGGAGGAATTGTCAAAAGGATGAAACGAAACTATGTACATGGATGTCTTCTGTCAAGACTACTCTGAAGCACTTGATTTTCAATTATCTAATTTTTCCACATTTATAACCGTAAGAATAAACTATAAAAATAAATACAACAACTTAAAGGCTCTCTATAAAACTTTTAGGAGCCCTACTAGAAATAAGATGAAGGATGGCCATGCAAATACTTCTCATGTGTATAACAGTTTGCACACAGAAGGGACCACCATCAGCCTCACAGCATAGACAATTCAACTTTGGGAAGAACTAAGAGATTTTAATGAATTCAAATTGCCTTCCAAAAGCAGAAGAAATCAAATGAAAATGTGGGAAGTTACCATGAAAAGATACCTCTAAGACCTCGGGCAGAGGTATCCTCTCAAAGTGGGGGTACTTAATAACAGGAAAAAAATGACTAGTAGGGCTTAGTTAATCACAAACTCTGGTGATATACTTGTGAACTAATGTCACAGAATATAAGGAATCTATTCTGAATCTATCCTGATCCCCTCAGGAAATGGGTGGAGGAGGGACTGTCAGAATTATAAGCAGCCCAGGACCAGCTTACCTCTCTCGGCTGGACAAAAGTGAAGGCAAAACAACTTACAGAAATATAACCTTATTTCAGAGGGTATGTCACAATATACCGAGATTACTTCCTACTAATCTGGTTATGCTTTCACCCCCAGAATAAACCTTTTCAATCATCTTATCTATGAAGGCATTCCATTAAAAGGCAAAAAATGAATAAAAAGCCCCCAGCATGGGATTTATATAAATACAATATAAGACAAGGTTAGGAAAAGCACATGGAAAAACACGAAACAAAAACACTCAACCAGAATGAGCAGTTGTTGAGCCAATGAATTACTTAAACACAGCAGATGGCCATGAATGAAACAATCAAATAGTTCAAAGGAGAAGGAAAGGATGAAATACAGAAAAGAAGACAGAACCATGAGCTGTCAGAGCACTCCACCAAACAGAGGGGACTTACAAAATAAAGCAGAACCGACCGCCACACTGAGATCAACCCAAAGTAAGTAAACACTGTCCAGAATGGGAAAACTGGACTAAGTATCCAAGGAAGAAAGAGAAGTCAAGGAGATGCAAAATCTGCATTAAGTGTTGGGCCTGGAAAAGAGAAGTAAATAAATGAACTAAAAAGTATTAAAGGTATTATTTTTAAAACAATACAGAAGTACAAGAAGACCTGAATATACAGATAAAAATGGCCACAGAGTTTAAGAATAGTTGGTATAAAAAAGTTAAGGATATGAAGGAGACAATCAGGGGATGTAAAAATTCAGTGGAAAGTATCAAAAATAGGTTAGACAATGGAAAACAAAGAACTTCAGAGCTAGAGGATAAAGTTTTCAAGGTAACACTGGTAGTCAAAGAGCAGAAAAGAAGAGAAAGAAAGCAGAACACTTATTTAGAGAACTCTGAGGCTCAACGAAGCATTCAAATATATGAATAATAGGGATTCCTGAATGGAGGGGTAGAGGGGGAATTGTTCCAAAGGAATTGAAGCCCTGTCAGAGACCATAATAAATGAAAATTCCCAAGTTCCACTAAAGATCTTGATACTCCTTTAAGATGGGTATCAAACTCCAGGTCATCTTGACTCAAACAGAGCTTCTCCAAGAGACATTATAATGAACCTGTCCAAAATCAAGATGAAAGAAGAAATTCTACAAGCAGCCAGGAGTAAATGCCAGGTGACCTATAGAGGCAGAGCCATTAGGATAACAGCAGACTTTTAAACTGAAACCTTCCAAGCCAGAAGAGAATGGTCATTGTACTTCAACATTCTTAAACAAACAATTTTCAGCCCAGAATTTTGTATCCTGCTAAACTAAGCTTCAAAACTGATGGAGAAATCAAATCTTTTGTGGATATACAAACACTGAGGAAATTTACCACAACAAGACCAGTTCTACAGGCAATACTTAGACTTATTCTCAACACAGATCATCACAATAGATCACCAGCTAAGTAAACATCCAGAACTTAAAGGTTAAAACTTGGCTTCCACAATGGCACAAAGGGCAAAACTACACAACAGACTGTCACAAAATAAGATGAATAGAACTCCACCACACTTATCAATTCTCACAATAAATGTCAATGGATTGAATTCACCACTGAAGAGGCACAGGCTAACTGGTTAGCTAAGAAAGCATAACCCATACATATGCTGTCTCCAGGAAACATGCCTGGCCTTAAAAGACAAAGCAAGACTCAGGGTTAAGGGATGGAAATCAGAAGAAAGGAGGGGTTGCAATCTTATTTTCAAATACAAGTGGATTTAAAGCAACTAAAGTTAAGAAAGACAAAGTTGGATACTTTATACTGATCAAAGGAAAAATACAATTAAATATTGTATTTTTCAATTTTCAATATTTATACACCCAACTTAAATGCTCCAAGATTTATGAAGCAGACCTTGATGTGTCTGAGCAACATGATATCCCATAACAGCATAATACCCAGGGACTTTAACATCCCCTCACAGAATAGGACAGATGCTCTAAACAGAAACTAAACAAAGATACAAAAGACGTAAATGTGACCCTATAACAAATGGGATTAATAGACATATATAGAATACATCATCCCAAAGCTAAAGAATATACATTTTTTTCATCAGCCTATGGTATGTATTCCAAAATAGACCACATCCTGGGATACAAATCTCAGCAAAATTAAATGAATAGAAATTATACCTTGTATTGTATCTTCTCAGACCATAAGGCAATAAAGGTAGAACTCAACTCCAACAAAAACATTCATCCCCACACAAAGGCTTGGAAATTAAACAACCTTATGCTGAATGATAGTTGGGTTCAGGAAGAGATAAAAGAGGAAATTGGTAAATTTCTAAAACATAACTACATTTGAAAAACAGTAAGAGAGAGCATCAACAAATTCATGAACCATCTAATGGAATTGGAAAAAAAAAGAACAATCTAACTCTAAACCTACCAGAAGAAAAGAAATATCCAAAATTAAATTGCAGATTAATGAAATTGAAAACAAAAAAAAATCATTCGGAAAATTAATGAAACAAAAAGTTAGCTTTTTGAAAAAGTACATAAAATCAATAAACCTTTGGCTAGATTAATTAGAAATAGACAAGTATGGGCGGCGCCTGTGGCTCAGTCAGTAGGGCGCCGGCCCCATATGCCGAGGGTGGCGGGTTCAAGCCTGGCCCCAGCCAAACTGCAAAACCAAAAAATAGCCGGGCGTTGTGGCGGGCGCCTGTAGTCCCAGCTACTTGGGAGGCTGAGGCAAGAGAATCGCTTAAGCCCAGGAGCTGGAGGTTGCTGTGAGCTGTGTGAGGCCACGGCACTCTACTGAGGGCCATAAAGTGAGACTCTGTCTCTACAAAAAAAAAAAAAAAAAAAAAATAGACAAGTAAAATCTCTGATAACCTCAATCACAATCCATAAAGGGGAAATAACAACAGATGCCACACAGATATAAGAAATCATCTCAGAGTACTACAAGAAATTCTATGCCTAGAATTTAACAATGTAGAGAAAAGGGATCAAGGCCTGGAATCACACCCTCTCCCTAGACTTAATCCAGAAGCAATAGATCTTTTGAACAGACCAATTACAAGAACTTGGATTGAAGAAACAAACAAACAAAAAAAAACCTCCCAACAAAAAAAAAAAATGCCTTGGTTCAGATGGTTTCATACCATAATTCTATAAAACCTTCAAAGAAGTGCTTATACCTATACTTATTTCAAAAAATTGAGAAGGAAGGAATATGCCCCCAACACATTCTATGAAAGCAAACATCACCCTCATCAAAACCAGGAAAAGACCCGACTAAAAAGGAGAACTTCAGACCAATGTCACTAATGAATATAGATGCAAAAATTCTCAATAAAATCCTAGCAATAGATTACAGCTGCACATTAAAAAAAAATTCATCATGATCAGGTAGGTTTCTTTCCAGGGACGCAAGGCTGGTTTAACATACGCAAGTCTATAAATGTAACTCACCATGTCAACAGAAGCGATAACAAAGACCATTACCATTATCTTAATAGATACAGAAAAAGCATTGATAAAGTTCAGCATTATTTTCTAATTAGAACACTTAAGAATATAGGCATAGGTGCATATTTCTTAAACTAATTAAAGTCATCTACAACAAACCCACACCTAATATTATATTGAATGGAGTAAAACTGAAAGCTTTTCCATTTAGACAGACAAGGCTGTCCTCTATTGCCACTACTATTCAATATAGCGCTGGAAGTTCTAGCCAATACAATCAGGCAAGAGAAGGAAATATAGGGCATCCAAATGGGAGCAAAGGAGGTCAAACTTTCCCTCTTTATTGACAATATGATCTTATACTTAGAGAACCCCAAAGACTCAATCCCAAGATTCCTGGAAGTGATCAAAAAATACAGCAATGTCTCAGGATATAGAATCAATGTCCACAAATCAGTAACTCTTGTATATCCCAATAACACCCAAGAAGAGAAGCTAATCAAACACACAATTCCCTTCATAGTATCTCTAAAAAAACAAAAAAAAAAAAAAGGAAATATGTAAGAATATACCCAACAAAAGAAAATGCCTGGGAAGAATAAAAATTGTGAAAATGTCTATATTACCCAAAACAATCTACAGATTCAATGCAATCCCCATTAAAATACCATCATCATACCTTCAACACTTGAAAAATTTGATTCTTTGTTCTGTATGGAGCCAGAAAAAAAAAATGTAGCCAAGGTGATTCTTAGTAATCAAAATAAAGCTGGGGATATCACCTACCAGACTTTAGGCTATACTACAAGGCTATGGTGATCAAAATAGCATGGTATTAGCACAAAAACAGAGACATTGACATTTGGAACCAAATAGAAAATCATGAGATGAAACTAACATCTTACAGACACCTGATATTTGATAAACCAAACAAGAACATACACTGGGGGAAAGCACCCTTATTTAATAAGTGGTATTGGGAGAACTGGATAACCACGTATAAAAGACTGAAACTGGACTCACACTTCTCACCACTTACAGAAGTTGACTCAAGATGGATAAAAGAATTAAATCTAAAGCATGAAATAATATAAATCCTTAAAGAAAGTGTGGAGAAAACACTTGAAGATATCAGCCTGGGGAAAGATTTTATGAAGAAGACTTCCATGGCAATTGCAACAACAAAAATAAACAAATGGGACTTCATTAAACTGAAAAGCTTCTGTACAGCTAAAGAATCAACAGCCAAAGCAAATAGACAACCTTTGGAATGGGAAAATATATTTGCATATTATGAATCAGGCAAAAGCTTGATAACTAGGATTTATGGAGAACTCAAATTAATCAACAACAACAAAAAAGACCCAACAATTCCATATATCACCAGGCAAAAGACATGTATATAACCTTCTTTAAGGAAAACAGACAAATGGCTAACAAACATATGAAAAAAAATGCTCATCATTTCTAATCATCAGAGAAATGCAAATCAAAACTACCCTGAGATATCACCTAACCTCAATGAGAATGGCCTACATCACAGTTTCGAAGCTGCAGATGCTGGCTTGGGTGTGGAGAGAAGGGAACACTTTTATATTGCTGGTGGGACTGCAAACTAATACAACCTTTTGAGAAGGAAGTATGGAGGATCCTTAAAGAACTCAAATTAGAACTCCAATTTCATCCTTCCATCCCATTACTAGGCATCTACTCAGAAGAAAAAAATCCTTTCATCATAAGGACATTTGCACTACACTGTTTATCGCAGCTCAATTTACAATTGCCAAAACATGGGAATGCTAAACTAAATGCTCACCAACCCAGTAATGGATTAACAAGCTATGGTATATGTATACCATGAAATACTATTAGCCACTAAAAAAAGATGGAGACTTTATATCTTTCGTATTAACCTGGATGAGGGTGGAACACCTTCTTCTTAGTAAAGCATCACAAGAATAGAGAAGCAAGAATCCAATGTCCTCAATTCTAATATTAAGGCAGTAGATGAGCTAATACAAGGGGTGGGGTAGGAGAATGAGGGAGAGGGGAGAGGGGAGGTGGGAAGGGCATGGCGGTCACGGTGTATGGCACAGCTCTTGGGGGCAGGACATAGTTACAAGAGGGACTTTATCTAACAAATGCAGTCAGTGTAACCTAATTCTTTGTACCCTCAGTGAATCCCAAATAATAAAAAGAATGTGAGTAAAGAAGGCAGAAATTGATCTTTCAGATATTTAAACATATTTTCAGGCTGTGGCATGGATGTGTAAGTAGACAGAAGAATAGGACAGGAACAAGAGAACAGAAAGTAAACATACATTTCTACTCTGTTAGAAAAGCGGTGCTCTAGCAGTAGGGAAAAAAAGATAAAACAAACAAAAGAAAAAAATGGTTATTTAATAAATGGTGTTGAGGCAACAGAAAATTATGGAAGAAATTTAAATTGCATTCTTACCTAACTTATCAAGTCAAAACAAGTTCTAGAGATGTAAACAACACAAATAAAAGAATGTAATTATTTAAGGAAAATTTGGAAACTTTATTTTATATAGTCTAAGAGAGGAAAGGTCTTTCAAGGTATTATACAAAACCAGGATTCCATAAACAAGTTAGCAATTCAACATAAAAAAAAAATTTCTGCATGGCAAAATCAAAAAGTAAACAAAGTAAGAAAAAGTTGTGTAATTCATACCAAAGAAAGGAGATCTTTCCTTAAACTGTGATTAAATCCTATTAATTAATCATTAAAGGAAAAAAATCAACCACCCAAGAAAGATGAAGGACATAATTTGGCAGTTAATTAAAAAGGAACTATGATTGCTAAGGAGTGTATGAAAAGATGATGGATTCCTTTGTAACAAGAGAGATGCAAATAAAAAAATATGAGATGCTGTTTTCAGCTATCAGACTGGCAGAAATAAAAAATGCCTGGTGACAGAGTCCTCATGGGAATACACATTCTCTTCTAGTGCTGACAGAAATGAGAATGGAGAAACAAATCGGGCACCATCTATCAAACTTCAGAAATGTATGTATTCAACAAGTTCACTTCTAGGAGCTTATATAAGCTCCAGATACACAGGAATACATGCAAACTTATTTATATTATAAGACTATTAGTTATACCCCTGTTTGTAAATGCAAAACCACCAAATGTTCAGAGAGGACTGGGGAAGTAAACTGAAGCATATTTGTAAAATAGACATGATGCAGCCGTCGAGATGAGTGAGGAATGAACGTGAGTGAAGTATTATTCGGGTAGGTGTAATATTCTACCATTTGTGCAAATAAAGATCTATCTGCATATGCTTGTACAAACATAGAATAGGTTTGAAAACACCCAGTGCAGCGTTCCCCTGCGAAGTGAGAAACTGGTGACTCTGGGCAGAAACTCAGTAAATTGAAAGATGATGGCAATTTTAACAATGAGATTTTCTACATCCCTTTGGCAGGATCTGGCACTCGTAAGTATGCGTTATTAGTTACCCACGTGTGTAACCCCATCTTAACACTGTGAAACAGCTACTTTAATTCCCTGGGTTCTAGCAGGTTCCAGGTCAGCGGCTCTGAGTCAGAGAGCTGGTCCCTTACCCAAGCGCTCTGCCTCTGGAATCTGACGTGACGGGTAGAATCTTCTCCATACTGCCTTGTGACTATGTGGGGTTTCAGGGCAAAAGGCAGCAAAGGTTGCCCATGAACTGACCTTAAAGTGCCTGATCATCCTGCATTATCCAGGCAAGTCCACTGTAATTATTAGAGTCCTTGAAAGTGGATGTAGTGTCAGAGTGAATGATGTAACCTGAGAACGACCTGACCAGCCCTTGCTGATTCTGAAGACAGAGGGGCCTGGGAGCTGCCATACCCTACCAAGCCCGCAGAACCCTGCTAGTTCCTCCAGAAGGGAACGCAGCCCTGCCAACACTTCGTTTCAGACTAGGGAGGCCATTTAGCCCAATGGACTTCAAACCTCCACATTTGCAACAGATCGGCTTGAAGCTCATCTGTTAAAGCAGCAGCGGGAATTAAGAGATGATGTCCACCGGAAGATAAAAAGGTGGTAAGAAGCCAATAGGAGTCTAAGTCTGTGTCTTTCCTCTTGGGACCTCTTCCCACAAGTGTATGTACCATTGCACATGTGGAATATACGAGCTCCCAGCCACCCACCTGCATCTAGGAACCCAAGGGCTTCCATGGGAGCCTAATACAGCAGTTCTCACAGGGTGGTCCTTAGACCAGGAGCAGCAGTGTCACCTGAGAATGGGTTAGAAAACCGAACTCTTGGGCCTCCTCTTCTGGTATTTGGAAGCAGAAACTTAGACCAGTGGCCAACACTGCCTTAACAAGTGATTCTGGAGTGAAGCATGTTTGAGAACCACTGGCTTAAGTCTGCAGTGGTGTCCAACCTATGCTGATTTTGCAACAATTTTTTTTTTCTTACCTGTAGTATTGGATATCATGAAAAACATGCACTTTTTTTTTTTTTTTGGCTTATTAGCTTTTGTCAGTATTTGTGAATCTACTATGTGGCCCAAGGCAACTCTTATTCTTCCAATATGTGACAGAAAAGAAAAAAAGTTGGACACCTGTGACTGAGCAGGAGCTCCCAAATCTCAATGCATGTTAGAATCACTTGGAGATCATTAAAAATTCTGACACCCAATTACACCCCAGACTCACCAAATTAGAAGTTTAGGTGGGGGAGGCAGGTGTCAGCAGAGGTGATCCCCAGTTGAACCACATGATGGTAGTTGGAAAGCACTAGTTTAGAGCAGGTTGCAAAGGACACATGCAGAGATCGCCTGGGGCTGATTAAAACAGGGATTCCTGGGCCCCACTTTCAGGTGCCCTGACTTGATTGGTTGGTTACAGCCTGAGCAGCTACAGTCCTAACAGTTCCTAGGTGGCTTTCCTGTGCCACCGAGGCAAAGGCCACAGCAGAGCTCCCTCCAGCCACACCTGATGGGGTTAGATGCTGCAAGGTAGATGTTTGGAACAGGAGGAGAGACCATTTCTCTACTTGTTTCTGAAAGGTCATTATCAGTCACTTTGCAAATATAAAGGGGCACACTGAACACATTTCTTGTTCCAAATAGCTCAAAATGTAATATTGTCAAGATTTCCTTTAATTTATCATTACAATTATTGCCACTGTCTCCTCTTCAGCATACTTTCTGCTATGACAATTGCAGGTTGAACCATCTGAAATTGCTTAATTAGCCCACATTTGACATTCCAAACAGTAATTTCATGTCATTTGGCCCAATAGGCGAGCACAGTAACACACTTCCCTAGAATACCAAAAAGATGACACTAATTGAAAAGCTCATTATTGTACACATACTTGATAATGGCCCGCAAGCAAGGAGTTATCTGGGAATTTACAAAAGCACTTTTCAAAAAAAAGAAAAAAAGTGCTGAAGGCTCAGTTTACCTAAAACCACATGCGGAGAGCAGAACACCCAGTGACCTGGTGCTCCCCTGTTCCCATCAACCTGTTGGGGTCACAAGCCTTGCTGCTCACACAGAGAACAGCCCCATACTGCACGGAACATCTGCTCATCTCCCCTCACTCTGGCCTTTGTGTTCTCTGAGAGTCTTCTCGGGTCAGCAGCCCAGGCTCTGATCATCTCCGCCTCCTCCAGGTCTTAACTGAAACTTGGGGGTTCCCCTGCAAACGCATTCTCACACCATCCCTTGCGACACAGGCTGCTGCTCTCTCTGACATCCCTCAGGACCAGATGGAGGGAGGGCTCCAGGCCTGGTACCCAGCCCTCTTTCCAGATCCACACCCAGCCACCTGCAGGTGTAGACCTTGCCCCTCCGTGGTGGGTACCAGGAGGTTGCCCCACCCCGACATCTGCTACTTGCTCTGCAGTGTCTCCTGTGCACGAGCTCTGGGGTTTGTCGTTTCATTCCAACTCTTACCCTGCAGCCATTGGCGTCACCTCACGCTTAACAAGAAAACAACTTGGAAGGTGGCGGGGCCTCCTGGAATCTCTTGTCTTGGCTTCCGTGACAACACTCTTCTCCTCCTCACCCGACACAATGCCCACTCTCCCCAGTAATCTTGACAGTTCCCAAGACCTTCCCACCCCTCTCTGGATCCCTCCCACATTTCTATCTCCCAAGTCTCTCTTTGGAACTCTGAAGTCCTATACCCAATTGGTTCCCTAACACCTCCACCCGGGCTCCCCATGTGTCTTTCAGGTGCCAGGACTGGTCCCGGTACATCCATGGTGACAAGTAAGTAAATCCCTGCCAGTGGGAATCTTACCTTTCAGGTGGGGAAAGAGACTGACAAGCAATGATAAAGCAACAAACTGTGTTTCATGATAGAAAATGATAAGTACTGTGGGGAAAAATAGAAAGCAGGGTTGGAGAACGGTGGAAATCCTTCCTTCACTTAAATGGACTGTGTCCAAGCCTGAGCTCTTGGTCTATAAGCCCCTTCCTCTGCACCTCCCCATGTGCACACAGCACTTTCTGAGCACCGTCCATGCCAGAAGAAAATGGGGACTCGTCCGTGATTGTTCAGTTTTCCTCACCCACTTCAAGCCTTCATCCTACTTCCCAAAATACATTCCTCTTTCACCCACTGCTCCTCGTCTTCCAACATGGCACCCTGTTCAACGGCAAGTTTTCTTGAACACCCTGCTTCCTTTCCTGTCCCTTTGCTAATTCATTCTCCACCAGAACCACCTTTTAACATATAAATAGGATTATGTCTCCCTGGCCCAAAAATGCACTGGAGGCTTCTTCTCTCTGCACCTAAAATGAAGGCCAAATTCCCTTCGTGCTCACAGAAGATCCTGTGAGACCTGCCCCAGTCTGCCTCTCCCGCATCCTTCCACATCAGCGTGCCCTTCACACGCCTGGCTTTGGAGGTCCTGTCTGAAACACAGGCAGCGCTTTCCCCTCTCCCCCCAATGCTCTGCTCCTGGTTCTTCACAGAGATGGAACCTCCTCACCCTTCAGGTCCTGGCTCACATGTCTTCAGAGAGCCCTGCTTTAAACACAGGGTGTAAAACTGTGTATGAAAATCCACCTTCGATGATGAGTGAACTAGAGCACCAAATAGGTTTAGTCACCTGCTCCAATGGACACAGATCAACCCTGAAACTGCGTCCCATCAAACAAGTTCACTCACTCCATCGCTTCTAGAGAATAAAATCATGTCCTGTCTTCAAATGCAACCGCAGCCCCACTCTTGAGATACTTGAGAAAAGAACAATGACCCCTGGTTCTGACAACCTGTTTGACTATAAGCATGTTTTTCAGCAAGATTGTCAAATTCTAACTTGTTTGTTTTTTAAAGCACAGAAATAAAAGAGGAGCATACCCTTGCCGTTTTGGGTGATGGAATCATGCCTGAAAAACCTCAAAAAGAATATGAAATATGCAGATGTGGTCAGAAGGAGCGCCGTATAAATGGAACTGTTGTTGAGAAGGAAATGCCAGCATCCCACAGGCATATGTGCAGTCCCATCTGTGATTCTAAATTCACCGCTCAGGAACAACAGGACCTGCTGAAGACCAGGAGCCTCCTCTGCCTTTAACCTTTCATAAAAACACAACACACGGCCTGGATATATCTACCCCTCTTGGAATTTGAGACAATGACATTTACCCCTATTTGGACCCAAGGCCTCTCATGCTGACTCCACTTTTCATTTTTTTTTTTTTTTTATAGAGACAGAGTCTCACCTTATCATGCTCGATAGAGTGCCGTGGCGTCACACAGCTCACAGCAACCTCCAAATCCTTGGGCTTAGGTGATTCTCTTGACTCAGCCTCCCAAGTAGCTGGGACTACAGGTGCCCGCCACAATGCCCAGCTATTTTTTTGTTGCAGTTTGGCCGGGGCTGGGTTTGAACCCGCCACCCTGGACATATGGGGCCGGCGCCCTACCTGCTGAGCCACAGGTGCTTTAATTTAAATAAATAGACAGGCTCCAGTGCTATCAGCAGCTCCCACGTGATGGACGATCATTGACTCACATAGTCCTATGGTGGCTCTTACACCAACTCTAAGAGCCTGACTCTTCTCCATGGAAATTCTGACAAGTAGGTTTCCACCCTCTGCTTGACTACTCATACGGTGGGGAACTCACTACCTGACAAGGCATTCCATCCTATTTTTTTAAGCGATTGTTTTTTAATAATAATTTCTTTCTTAATGCACTTGAAGTGTTTGTTTTATTCCTCAACTTCTATTTCTCCTTTCATTGGCCAGGGAAGGAATATAATCCTATTACAGAGAGGTCCCTCCTGACCTTTGAAGATAGCTGGTGCGTCCCTCCCACGTTTCTCCAATTACCATCCCCTCACTTCATCTAGGGCAAAGGGTTACACATTACTGTGGGACGATGTCAGAGGGCTTCTGAATTGTGAAGCGGGGACAGCAAGGTTCCAAGGGTACCATGGCTCCTCTTTGACCTCACATGTGGCCTTGATTCTGTTGATTTTCAAGAATACGTACAAGAACTTGGGTAAGCTTGGCTGACCAGCACTTCCAAAATTCATGACTTTTATTATGCGGTTATATTTAAAATTTTTTTTATTTATTTAACTTTGTTCATCTGTGGATTCTTTTTTTAAAGGCTATATTTTCAGAATATTTAAAATAACTAGAACTTGAGACTCCAGAATACAAGCCAAAGGAGAAATACACTCATCTGTATCTAAAGGTATTTTGGCCACCAGAGGGCTCCCATATTTTAGTCATTAGTACCTTGCCTGCATTAAAAACATTAAGGGGATTTATAGAAACAACAATCACATTTAAATATAACCTGTTTCTGATGAAAGGCTATATCAGAAACTTTTTAAAAAATGATTTAAGGTTTGTATTTCTTTTTTTTTTTTTTTTTTGGCCGGGGCTGGGTTTGAACCAGCCACCTCCGGCATATGGGACCTGCGCCCTACTCCTTGAGCCACAGGCGCCACCCAAGGTTTGTATTTCTTAATCATAATACATCATCTTCTCAAAAACACACTATATCTACACACACAGTGATTTAATCCATAAAATAATTATTTAATTACTCTTTATAAATTTATTTAAATTTTTATGATTTGCTTTTTGATTTGCTTGATTTGCAGAAATTGTCCAACGACTATGTGAAAGAGCAAATGATGTTTTCAGAAATATACACCTTTCTGAAGGTTTGTATTTAGAAGTATGAATCATGGAATTAATTTTCCCATCAAATGGAAAATGATTTGAAAAAGAGATAATACTCAATGTTGGGAAGACTAAGAGAAAAATCAACTTTTGTACATACTTGCTAGATATAAAATTTGGTGATTTGGTATACTTTAGAGGGTAATTTGTTAACTTATGACATACAGTAAAATGTGCATGAATTTTTCATAAGCAGAAACTTGTCCAGGGACTGATTAATGGGAAATACGCAAATGTTGGAATTTTTGTCAGTGAAAATAGAGGAAAGTGGCTTAAAATTTCACCAATAAGAAACTAGTTCATGCACTTTCATAACAGAGAGGAGAGAGAAGAGAGAAAAGAGGAAGAGGATGAGAAGGGGGAAGAGAAGAGCAATACCACTTCAGAGACATGGAACATCTCACAGGGTCTCTGTGAGATGCCCTTGAAGTCAAGCTCTACCCTCTGAAGTCAGGAAGCAGATGAAAGGCCAGCGGTATGTGCTCATGGGGCTGGAGAGGAAAGCTAGCCGAGAGAACATTTTCTTTCCTTCTTGAACACAGAGCACAGAACCCTGGAACAGACACTGGTGAAGTGCGAGTGAGGCAGAGGCCAGACCAGGAGGTGGTCTGAAGATCCCTGGTGCTCACACTCAGCCTGCAGACTCAGGTCACCATCGCTGTCTCAGAAGCATCCGAGGGGTCTAAACGGTTTATTCTCCACATAAACAGAAACAGAGCTTTGGGGTATTGTATCAAGGTAGACATTTCTAAAAGTTAATGTGAAGGCAAGAGGCAAAAGTTGAAAAAGATTTCTGGAAGGTGAAAAAAGACAAGATTTGCACAGTAAAAGAATAAAGATTCAAACAATTATTCATTCTGTCTAGGAGGTAAGTATCTCAACAATGGACGTGCCAACAGGAGAGAAGGGTAGAAACAGCGGGAAGAGAACTACTCGAGAAGTAACACAGGGACATCTCCCCACCCTGACGGCACTTATGTTCTCAGAGCCCATGGGTGACCGGCAGGTGACGCAGCCCTGGAGCCAGACACATTCTCATAAGAGTGTCTCAGGGACAAAGAGAAAGGCCACAATGCTTCTAAAACACAAAAAGAGAAAGTGAATTTATACACAAAGATCAGGAATCAGAACTGCAGCAACTTTGGAAACTAAAAGACAGCCGAGAAATGATTTCTTCTGAAATTACAGTAGAACCTCCATAGCTGACCACCTCCCTAAGTAGACCTAATTTTCATGGATCAGACATGCACCACTCCATATGATGGCCACCTAGTTATAGTCCCTGGGGTGGTCAACTTTCAGAGGTTCTACTGTGCTTTTAGTTTCTAAGAGAAGACATTCTTTTTTGCAAACATTAAAAATGCACTTCTCAAGCACCCTTCCTCAGAAATGACGGGATGGAGGCCGTGCCCCTCTGAAAGGAGAAAGAAAAAGATAACAGGAAGATACAGGGTTCAGGAAGTAGGAAACCCCACGTAGGGGAGTGGTGAAACGAATGCTTAGGGGGCAAAGGGCAGGGGTGTGCAGGGGTATACGGGGGGCGGGGGGGAGGCAGCCCGTTCAGATTGGAGGCCGGCCGAGGGGCTCTAGGGGTTCTCTGCAGAATCAACAAACTTGCCAACAAAGCTGGCCACGTGGAGAATCGCCCTGTGCCATGGAGTACAGACATCTTTGACGTTGAAAACATGAAGAACAAAATGTAATCATAGTGCACAACTTAGTTCAGCACTTAATAATATTTACATAGTTATAATGTATTTGACTAAAATTTTAAGAAATAACTGGGAGGAGGGTGGCGCCTGTGGCTCAAAGGAATAGGGCGCTGGCCCCATATGCCGGAGGTGGCGGGTTCAAACCTGGCCTTGGCCAGAAACTGCAAAAAAAAAGAAAGGAAAAAATACTGGGAGGATGGGGATATGGACAAAGTGACCTCAATCTCTGATCTCTCCTAATAGAAAGCCAATAGATAGATGAATAACATTTAGAAAAATTGAATACCAAAAGGAATAGTAAAAAAATGGTGAAAGTAAAAATAAATACCAAAAGAAATAGTAAAAAAAAAAAAGCTGATGAAAGTGACCACTTCTAGAGAGGAAAGTGGGAAATGTGTTCTCTCTTTTGTTGTAAAAAGCTCTTCATAATCACACAACATTAAAATTATTTGTATGCAGTATCTCACTAAAAAATATAGCAACGAGGCATATATGCTCAGGGAAGTGTTTTAACAGATTCAGAGGAAAAAAGTTTGAGAATAATATGACTCCATATAATGTCACAGGAAAATAAATGGATAAATCTATGCCAACATATTTAAAACGTTCATCTCCAGAGTATAGATTTATAGAGGTCTCTCACTTTGTAATAATCATTCCTCTTTTCAGAACATTTTATAGTGTATCTGCTTGCAAACTCCACAATGGTATAATTAGTGCAAATATTATAATTAATATAAAATAATTAAATTAACACATTTGATTCATTTCAGGTTTGGGCGCAGAAGGAAAAGTTTTGTAATTTAATATGGCACAAAGAGCTTTTACACCAATGAGCCTTCCGGAACTGTGACTAAGACCAGGCCATTCATTTCATGCGTCTGTCTTAAGGTACGAAGCCAAGAAAACAGGAGGTCCAATAGCCTTGAATCCCCAATTCACATCAACGAGATGGGGCAGGTTTAAAATGACGTCACAGCAAAGCTGCTGGTACCACCTGGTACCTCCGTCTCTGATCAAGGTTTGCTTGTGAAGGGTGCCAGAGCTCAAGTGTTTAATTTAAACCATCTCATCTCCAGTGGACACCACTCACCTGCATTTTGAGGCAACAGTAAAGTTACTCTCACAAAACTCAGAGTGGTTTTCTATTAATATTATTCATTAAGGCTAAGAAAGAATCTTTCATCAGTAGTCTTGGAATGCTACACATATAAGAAAAAATACTAGAAATTATTTTTGTTTTGTCTAGCAACTTTATTTTCCTTATGGGCATTTTGGTTTTCCTTCCCTGAACTCTGGGTACCATATTTGATTTTTTCTAGCCATTTCTTTTCTGGTATTTTCTCCCTTTAATGTATCACAGGAGGCGGGGGTTAACTGGTGAAGACCCACCAATGGCAACTGTCTTTGTTAGAGGCATAGCATAGCTCAACTGACGTGAACGTTGAGGCATGGGTAGCAGATCATTCCATCAGCATGAGCTCTTTACTTCTAAAGTCCCGAGCAAACATGCAGAGCAGCAGTCTGCCCACAGGCCAGAGGGCCAGCTCACACCCCCGCTGAGGAACCACTGCACACCAGCAAGCAGGGATGCTGCCCTAATGAGGGAGAGGCCTTTGGGGCCACCCCTTCATTTCCCAGGAGGACCTATGCTACAGCTGCTTCCAGTCAGGCACCAGCAGAATGGGTTCTAGCTCTGAGATCTCAGGTGCAGTGGTTTTAACCCAGGTTTTTAGAACATGGTCAGCAGCTAATCATACACAGAGTGGTGCCAGGGTCCTGGTTCTGCTCCAAGCACACGGCAGGCACCCAGCCATGTCCTCCACAATGACCTGATGAGCTGTCTACTATTTTTTCTTGTTTTATTGATGGAGAAACTGAGGCAAGACAGTATAAACCGCCATCCCGGGACGCACATCTGAGAAGTTCTGCAGCCAGCATCACTCCCGGGCAACGCGGCTGCAGCCCCCTCAGAGGATCCACCTGATGTTCTGACTTAGAAGAAGCCGAGGCTCCATCTCTGCACTGGCAGTGAAAACTCAGAGGAGTAAAGAGATGTCCTGGAGACTGTGTGACTTGTCAGGTGACAAAGCTGAGCAGAGCTCTGTCACCCTGAGTCTCTTTATGGAAGTTTCAGTTTTATTACATCACACAGATGTGTCAACGGGCTGCACATGTGTCTGAGCATAAATACAGGGAACGCAGACACTTTATCCTTCACTTCCTAAATTCAGAACCCAAGATTACCTCACCCTGCAAAGCATATGTTCCGGAGGAGAACATTGAATCCTATTCTGAATTCACTAACAGCTATTTAAAGCAATCCTGAAGTGTACAACATTTTTTTTTTTTTACTAAAGAAAACCTTTGGGAAATAATCATCTTTTAATCTATCAATGTATAAGTTCTAATTTTCATAACTTTGCTTTAAGTACAGACACACCTGCACCTTTTTGCATTGAATATATAGTGTCCTAAGTGAAAAAAAGACAGTAAAACTTCATTTTGAAATAATTTCATTGTGCGTTTTAATTACCACAATCACTCAGAAGGAGCTTAGAGATGTAATGAGACATTGCAGACAGTTCCAGACTCAACATGGGGACGGACAGTTGATCTGGCTTTTGTCATTTGTGTGGGTGTGTTTTCATTGGAAGGGGGTGGCTTATTTAAAATTTTTGTGTCAAAAAAAAATTTTTTTTTTTAAAGAAGTGCCTATATTCATTTTTCGGAAGAATCACCTTACATGTCTCCCATTCTGTCCCCTTCTAGGATACTAAACTTCCCACACAGGCAGAAGCTGAGCGCCAGCTAACGCATGTCACTGTAGGGGAACAATGAGGAGAGAACATGTGGCCTCTCCCTGCTCATCAGCACAGATGCAGCACGCGGTGTTTCTGCTGCTAGGGTCATGCGATGGGTCAGTCCTCTCAGCAGGCCACAAAGTATTTCCCTGGCTAATAAGACGGTCCAGATGGGGCACTAGTTTATTGGAGCAGAAGCATCACTGTTGTTCTGGGGGAATAAGGAGGCAGTTCACCAAACCAGCAGAGACCTTGCTAACAAGCTGCCCTGGTGACTCAGTTTACCCACTGGTAAGAACCTCCATCCCGGGTAATGGTTCTTTACTCGGCCATCAGACTGAAATAGAAAAACAGAATGCCCACAGGCCTAGAAGGCAAGTAGTTTGGGATGTATAGGTGGTTACAGTTACTTACACCAAATGTGCAAATTGAATATATTAATGCAAATACTGGGGTTCACTACAAAGCTCACTGGGGCTCCCCCACTATAACAGGCAGTAACTGAATGGAAGGAGGGTGAATGAGAAGCCATTGTAACAAAGACACAGGCCGGCCCACAGGCAGCCGTGCTTCCCAGCATGGTAGAAGGTGCACCCTCCTTAGGCAGCGCCCAGGTGCCAACCCTGGTGTTATGATCCCAAATGAGGGATCAGGCAGCCGCCGTCTGTCACACAGATCATGTTGCTTCTGTGTGACACAAAATGTGCAGATACAACTATTTTTGGATTTCCTTACAGGCTAAATTGTGTCCCTCCACACCTCACATTGAAGTTCTAACTCCCAGGAGCTCAGGAGGCCACTGCACTTGGAAGGAGGTCCTTGAAGGAGGTGATTAAGGTGAGCTGAGGTCACCAGGGTGGGCGCGAGTACAGTGGGACGGGTGTCATACTAAGTAGGTGTCTACCAGCAGAGGTGTCACAGGAGAGGAGATGAGGACACAGCAGACACGGAGGGGTGAACCTGAGGACATGGAGAAGATAGCCACCCACAAGCCGAGGAGCAGAGACATTGACCTTGGACCTACTGCCTACAGAACTGTAAAAAAATACGTCTGTGGTCTAAGGCCCCTCAGTCTGCGGCATTTTGTTACTGCAGCCCTAACAGACTAGCAGAGATGAGTATCAGAGCTCACACGTGTGTGTACACACACCACACACATGTACGCGTGCACACACATTTATGAATGAACACACACACGCACACACAGAGTCCTAGAAGATTCCAGAAAATGGTACAAGAACCCCATCATCATACTCCTTGCCGCATGTAATATTTCATCCTATTATTTTCTCACTCTTGTTAAATAAACAACACTTTTCTGCATCCCTCCAGAGTCTCAACAAGAATTATAAACAAACACATAAAATATAGCTAAAAATGGAGCAGCAGCCAGGGGAGCTGCCGCCCCACCCTCAACCCTCCTTCCACCCAGAGCCCCGGCAGCCCCCGGGGCTCCGGCAGGGCAGAGTTTGAAAAATGCCGCTTCCATCCTGGCGCCTCACAAAGATCTAATATGTCAGCAAATTACCTCAGGTTTGCACATTATCATTAATCACGGGCGTCACCGGGGACGGCAGCCTTCCCCCAGACATCATGAATAATGATAACCTCGAGGCGGGGCAGGCAGACTGTGCACGCTTTGCCTGGGAGCCAGGCCCAGGTCCATTAGAGACGAGGGGAAAGCTGCTCTTGACATGTCCTCTGAGGGTTCCTGGGACGAGACCAGCCAGGAAGCCAGGCCTGCCGGATACCCAGCAGGGTGGGTCCAAAGAACCTGGTCTAGTGACCTTCAATAGAGTTCTGTGACCCTCATGGGCATCTGCAGACTGGCAACTCTATAGAGGCAAACAAAAGCCCATCACCCCAAACAACCAGTGGGGACTCTAACTGTTGCCTCACCTACCCTGGATTGTAAAGAGTATCTAAGGCTTCCAGAAGTTTCTGCAGCAGTAATGGGCTCCACACCCCTCCTTCAGCCTGGCATGCACAGTTAATGACAAGCTCTCATTTCTTTCCTTCTGAAGGTGCATTAGCACTTTAGTCAGCTCTCCTGGGTCACTGGTGGGGTCATCCTGGGTGTCAGCCTTCAGAATCAGCTTCTGGTCGGCCTCTATATACAGGTTGGTGCCCTCAGAAGGACACAAGGGTGATGGAAAACTCCAAGGCCACACGCAGCCAGTGAGATTTCTTCTCACATAAAATCATACTCAGATGTGCAGAGAGGCTTCTCCCCACAGCAGACGGGGCCTCCTTTGTCACCACTGTGGATCTGAGTCCCAGGCTGCTCTGTCACCTCACCCCAGCCTAGGTATGATTTGAGAAACACCCTCCTCAGTGGCGTGATCAACATGCTCACTAATGACAAGTGTGACCTTTGCACACGAAACACTCAGCCTACTCAATTTCAATTTCATGTCTTTGTCCTATCTTAGTTGGTTTTTGGTTTCATTCCTGGTTCTGCAGGGTATTCAAGCTACGTGTCCTGTTACTGTTAACATTGCTTATCCAATCCCATCTTTGTGTGACTGTTTCTTCACTCCGCCGCTGGATCAGAAGGGCCCATGCTTGAAACCTCCTTGCATTCTATTGCAGTGTCCCCTGTAAAGTCACTTAGTCAAGGTATAGTGATAATTTTAGGGAAGCCACACAGCATAAGGAAGAGCCGCTGACTCTGAGTTTGAACTAAAACACAGCCATTCATTACTGATATGAACTTGGACCATTTCTTAGCTCGCCTGAGCCCCAGTTTAGAGGCTATTGAACATTGAGTTGTTATGAGGTTCAACTATTTAGATAACAGTAATTATTTGTATAATGCATGCAAAATGCACAGCTAGGTGCCTGGCACATAGTAATCAATCATAATAATACTGATAATGATCACAAATATTTGATAACATGTACATTTGAAACAGAGTTGGTCACAACTTTGCCAGCTAAATGTCTGTGGTATTAATTAAGCTTTTGAGTGTGTGTAAGGTGGTCTAATCAATATGACCCAAGAAACATGTCTGTGCAATTTGACCAACAAATGGGAAGAAAAAGACACCAGGGAAGCTCAGAGAGAGAGGCAGGAAGGTTCGCTCCC
This sequence comes from Nycticebus coucang, assembly GCF_027406575.1. Lineage (NCBI taxonomy): Eukaryota > Metazoa > Chordata > Mammalia > Primates > Lorisidae > Nycticebus > Nycticebus coucang. The sequence continues at coordinate 5,486,991 of NC_069795.1, read as the reverse complement.
TCTTTTAGTCCTGTGAACACAGTTTTGCAAACCAATATCTGATAAAAAATAATATTAATTTTGAATTTGAAGTACAAAGTAACATATCTTTATTGCACAAAAAATTGGGATATTTGGAAGAGTCCAAAGAAGTAGACAGAAATTCTCGTGCTTCTTACAGTGTTTTTAATGAAGACTGAAGCTGGTTCACATGCATTTAGGGTCCCAAGGTGGAAAGGCATAAAATGTGTTGAATGCATCAAGAAATTTTCAAAATGTTTCTGTTTAACCCTCATCCACACAATACTCACAAGTTAAGGGAAGTAGAAAAATAATCCTTTTTCACTGGAGTGAAGGAAATAAAATCAGTTCTCTATTTGACATAGAAAACCAGAACCTGATCTAATAAAAGATAAGAATAAAAAACAGAAATGGGAAAAAGGAGATACCACACTTAACAGGAGAAAGAAACAAATTAAAAGAGAGGATAAGGGCTAAAACCACAGGATTTATCTGCTAGGCTTTTCTCTGTGAGACTCATGCAGTTTCTCCCATGTTCAGCCCCGAAGTTCCTAAGGAAGGTTCCCTTCCCTTGATACTCATGACCCACCTATGATTATTTCCACCACGAGTACTTACATCCTCTCCAATTAACCTGCCCACCAGAGGAGCATTCAGGACTTAGTAAGTTTCACTTTTTTATGCTTTGGAAGGAAATGATAAAACCATTCCTCCTTGGTGCACTCAACTGCATAGCACTCTCAATACTGAGGAGCAGGCTTCTGAGTGCAAATTTATAATTATTTTAGGATATTATCAAAAGTATATACTTAATTTAAAACATCCCCCCATATTCCAATTAAATTGTTAAAATCTATATCGGTATTTTAAAAGATAAAGATGATACATTCTATCCATTGACGTTTTTGGCTTTACTTTTCAAAGTACTTTATTAGTAAAGTGTGATATATCTAGAGAGGAGGACGTTCTGGTGAACAGCCCAGTTGAATTTTTAATAACTGACCCCACCCATGTAACCAACATTTAGGTCTAGCTCCCACGTCCTGTTCCTCTGTAGTCATCAGTCACTGTCCAACGTCAGCACCGCTGTCCTGTCAGGACAGAGGCCGCAGGTCAGCGCTGCCTGTCTGGGGCTGCACGTGGGCAGACCACAGTGTGCTCCCCGCTGCTGCCTCGCTCAGCATTGCCTTCGGGAGGTTACGCCGTGTGGTCGTACGCACTTACAGGCAGTTTATTCTCATTTCTGAGTACTGCTAGGTTGTGTGAACGTCATTCATCTATCCATTAGCTGTCTGGGGGAATTTAGATGGTTTCTGGTTTGAAGAGTGCCGCTGTCTGCCTCTACGTCCCTGTGAGACTGTGGTCCCTGAGGTACCTGGGCACAGGTAAATGTCTGTGTTGGAGACATGTTTGGGAGTGGATTGGTTTTGTCACAGGGCAGGCATAGGGCCAGCTTTCTAAGAGAAGACTGCTAGTTTTCCAGAGTGGCAGCAGTTGCCTTACTTTTTTTTTTTTATTATTTCAGGTTAATGTGAGGGTACAGATGACTAGGTTACAATATTTGCATTTGTTAGGTACAGTCTCTCATGTAGGGGTGTCCTGCACCCAAAAGGTATGCTATGTACCGTTACACAAAAGAGCAAATTATAAAAATATTACATGATACTAAAAATGTAGCTCCTTCCTTATTACATATAATTTTCAAAATATACAGAAAATATCCTAAAAATCAGTTGTTGGCCAATAGGGGAAATTTGTAATTTTGGGAGTTGAACTGAGGTTTTGAACAAAGAATTGGTAACATAAATCCAACAATAATGATTACCACTGATATTACCACTGCTGCCCCAACCACAGCAGTGCAGTGCAGGAGCTTCCCTCCCCCACGGGGACGTTCCCAGATACCCAAGGGACGCCTGAAACTGTGGGCAGGACCAGCTCCCAAATACACTGCTTTTCCCCATGCTGATAACATGGGGAACATTTGGCAGTTGAATTTAGCAGTAAATGGCCTTTCTAATGGCAGTTGAATTTAGCAGTAAATGGCCTTTGGGGAGGTCTTCTGATTCAAGGCGACTTCCTGTCCCTGAGTAAAGAATGTTATCTGAGTTCCTCAAATTGTTGACACACTGATTATCACAAGACCTCGGACATTGGAAAGGAACCTCATGTCTTTCTGAATTGTGAAGATGAGCTGCTTTGATTCCAATCTCCCTACGTATGTAGACATTTAGCCTATAGCTGCAGTCTGCAGCCCGTACCCGCGGTAGCGCCCTCCCCACAACTCGCATCTCTGGATTCTGTCCCCTTCCTCTAAACATTCCCGTTTAGATCCTTATTGTCTTTCTGGGCTGATCCTCACATTTTGGCTTCCAGGAAATCTTTATCAAATCATTTCTGCCCCAATAGCCTTAATTTCATTTAACACACACCTATGGTAAAGTTCGGTTTATAAATTAGGCACAGTAAGAGATTAACAATAGTAATAATAAAGCAGAACAATTATAACGTATACTGTAATGAAAGTTATGTGAATGTTCTCTTTCTCTTTCTCAGTATCTTATTGTACAAAACTCACTTACTTGGGACCAGGGTTGACTACGGATAACTGAAACCACAGAAAGGGAGGGTGGAACCACTGTACTAACCGAACCCCACTCACAGGCCAGGTGCTGCGCTAAGTTCCTTGTGGCAATAAGGCATTGAGTTCTCCCAGAAATGCTGTACATTCTGGTACAGGGTATTGTCCCCGGGTCCACAGGATGAAACCACAGACAACTGCTATCAGCAATTTGTCCAAGGTCACAAAGCTGCTCACCCAGGGGTGCTGTACCTCCGTTCCACCTCTGACCACCCTATAACCCCAGGGCTCCAGTCCACGTGGGGATGTGCACAGTGGCTACCTGCCTTTAGTCCTTCTGGAAATATTGCACATGGGATCTCTGCATGGGTTGTCCTAAGATTTGCTTTCTCTCTTAGCAGGTGAAATGTGTATTCTAGTCGTGCAAAGCAACAATCTGTAAATATTTGGATCTTATTTTCCCACACACATGCACAGTACCCACCCCCACATAGAGCTAATGGCTTTTTGTACCAGGTAAGTGGCAGCAACATGCATGAGCTGTAACGAAAATGAATGAATGAAGTGAGACTTTCTTTATCGTATTGTTTAACTAAAAGAAATTAAATGTCTGTGATAGTATTTGAACCCCAGACTTAGCTGACACAGGAAGTGCCTGCACATCCACAGACTGAAGAAAGTCAGCTTGAATGTGTGGTTTCTGTGTCACTCCTGTACCATTTTATAACCACTGTCATGCTATTTGTTGTCATTGTCATGCTATCTGTGTATTGGGGGGAATATATGATAAAATGGAAAGAACTGTTTTTAAATCTTGAGTTTAAGTCTTGACCTTACCATTCCTGAATGAGCAAATTATTTATTCTTACTGAATCATAGGAGCAATAAAACTTAAGAAGGAAGGAAGGGAGGAAGGGAGGGAAGAAGGAAGGAAGGAAGGAAGGGGAGAGAGAGAGAGAGAGAGAGAAGGAAGGAAGGAAGGAGAGAGAGAGAGAGAAGGAAGGAAGGAAGGAAGGAAGGAAGGAGAGAGAGAGAGAGAGAGAGAGAGAGAGAGAAAGAAAGAGAGAGAGAGAAAGGAAGAAAAGAAAAGAAATGACTCAGATGAACAAATGAAAGTAAGGTGCATTTTTCTGAGTTCTGACCTACAGGCTGCTGCAGCCTCCCAGCTGGATGTATTTCTTTGTACCCCGGCTCACTCAGGCTTCTCTTAGAAAAGGGAATCCTCTGTCTGTCTAGATGTAGCTCTACCCATAAGAGTCAAAGTGTAACTAACTCATGAGACAAAGCGGCTCCCAGAGCTTCTGGGAATATCGATCCTCTCAATGGGAATATCAATCCTCTCCCCCGCCCCAGTGTCCCTCCCTTGAAAAATCTGAAGTTGATGTGAATAAGTAACGAAAGCTTGCTCATTGTCTCACACACATTAAGTCAAATTCTATGCATAACAAATTGAAGCTATTGTTTAGAAATATCATGTACTTTGTTTTCTAAATACACAAGACATTGTTAAGAGGAATTTCAAAATCTTTTACACATGACTTATCTCTCACATACATTCCATATTAAAACATGCCTTAACACACTTCACTGTTTACATGTTGTGGTTTTGATGGCAGAAGTCTGGCCTGGTTGTTGCTGGAAGGCGTCAGTGTAGGATCCATAGCCAGACTCTGTCACTAGTAAACCATGATATGCCACATCATTTGGAGTACAGAAAGTTCAATTGACAGTGTACTGAAGTCTGTACATTAAGAAGGCCATTATCACTTTCACATTGGATTCCACATAACTGGACAGTAAGGATGATCTTGGCTCAAGGACAAAGACACTCTAGATGTTAATATTTATATATTTTTTCTCCAATGCAATCAGAAAATACTTGAGTCAACCTACCAAAATTAACTGATTTGGAAAAGAATTAATGTATACTGACCAAGGAAAAAACCCAACTATTTTAAAACTATTAAATTCACTTTCAACTCCCCCAATGGAAGTTCCCCACAAGCCACTTACTGTAGAAGGCTCATAAGAGCAATGGAAGAAAGTATTAGTAGGAAGGACAAAAAATATGCAACAATGCTACAAATGTGTGATTTTCCTCTTCTGTTTTTTATAATGTACAATAAAGTTAGAACCACATATAGTTATGCAAACAATACATTATGACAATTAAATTTCTCATCCTAACTCAAATGCAGAGCCCAGTTAGTTCCTTACAATCCAGATTTTGTCTCTCCCTGACAAACTAGAGGCAGACAGGACCAGCATCAGCTTCCCTCGGAGGGAGAAGGCAGCTAAGTGGGGTGCGGAGCAATTTCATGAACCCACAGCAAATGAACAGCAAAGCAAGAACGGGAACCCACGGCAGTGGCTTCAGATACAGAGTTGATCCGGCCACCCAAGGAGGCCATGTGTTGTTCCCACGACAGCAGAAATCTCAGAAGGTGCTGAAGTCGCTGTAATTACTACGATAGCAACACCATTCCTGTGGGAAGAACAACATTGGTCTGTGTGCTAAGCACTTTTTATAACAGATATTTAACTTCATGCCCTTATAGCTGTAGAACAGTGTAAGTAACTTGGGCGGGTTCTCTGTGAACGAATTTAAAACACATGCTTAACACCCAGAACAATAAAACAAATCATTGCTTTCATCACGTTGTCTAGATAATTTACCCTTGATGTTCCTCTCCAGCCCTTTCTAGGCTCAATTCAGTTTTATTTTTATTTCATTTTTAACAAAGAGAATTTCTCAGAAATTTTACTCACTACAACATGAGCATTATTTAAAACCATTTCATGATTTTGAAACTGGACTACAGAAATTAGCTTTTAGAGTCATGATCAGAGAAATGACTACATTTTCCCACTCTCTGGAGCCCAATTAGAGCAAAGGGTAACATGTTTTCCCAGGGGTTAGGTCCTGATGGTGGAGGGGAATGAATGCTTTGATGCTAGAATTTTTAATTCCTATTATTTATATTATATCGGAGGCCCCTATGCTTATTTCTTTTTTCCCAGAGAATTTCAGCAAGACAATTTAGAACTCTTAGCACTCTGCCTCAACACTTTTAGAGGTGTAAAATAGGGAAGGTGGCGGAGGTGGCAGGATGGCTTACTTCCAGTAGATGTGTGCTTGAAAATGAGGTGAGAAGACCCAGAATGTGATCAGGGGACTAATGACACACAGCCCGCCTAGCTGTGAAGACTAATGAAGGTGGGGTTGCAATGCACACACAATGAATGTTAATTAGTTTTAAAAATATATCTGCCTTGCTTTTTATATATTGATCAACTGTGTCAAAGAAAGACATTTCATAAAATTTGATAACTTAGCTGTAACTAATTTTTTTAAGTAACACATGATTCTTAATTTCAAGAAGATTCAAAACACAAGGGAACATAGTTCAGTGAAAAGTTAAGCACATGTGCATACACAGATAAGCAAAAATTCTGAATATTTTGAGTTACTTATAAATTAGCAATATTCATTTTAAAAAATTCAAAAATGTTTCAACTACTCTGAGATTTTATTTTAACAAAATGTTTAATTTATTTGAATGGTAAGAAAGAAAGAATCGCCATTCATTGGCCATCTATTATGACTCTGTAGAGACAGAAGTTAATGAAGAAAAACTTAGAGTAATGCCGACACTTCCCGTCCCTAGCAATACCGAGGACCCCTGCTCATGATACTGCAAACGATTGTGTCCCATAGAGAATACAAATCTCTGTAGATCACACTCTCAGCTGAACCAGGTGCGACATCTTAGTGATTCCCTTAACTATTAATGAATTAAAGTAAATCTTTGATTCAAAGTTCATTTTATCTTCTTTTCTTTCTTTTTTTCCTTCCTCCCTTTCTTTTCTTTCTTTCATTCTGGATATATTGAAGTAACACCTTTCTCTTTTCTTCCATTCTTGAGATACTTTACTGAGAAGAATATGTTCCAGCTCCATCCATGTAAACATGAAAGAGGTAAAGTCTCCATCTTTCTTTAAAGCTGCGTAATAGTCCATGGTGTACATATACCACAATTTATTGATCCATTCGTGGATCGATGGGCATGTAGGCTTTTTCCATGACTTAGCAATTGTGAATTGGGCTGCAATAAATATTCTGGTACAAATATCTTTGTTATAATGTGATTTTTAGTCTTCTGGGTGTATACCTAGTAGAGGAATTATAGGATTGAATGGCAGATCTATTTTTAGATCTCTAAGTGTTCTCCAAACATCTTTTAAAAAGCAAAAGAGGAAGAAAGAAGAAGGAAAGAAAGAAGGAACTAAGAAAGAAAGAAAGATTAACTTGCTGATCAGAAAAAAGCTGTTTTAATCCCTCTTTCCCCCATGTAATAAAAAGTCCATTATGAAAAAACAAAACAAAAACAAAAACAAAGTTCACTTTATATTTGCGTGAGACTCATGGTTTTATCTGCTAACCAAATCTCTGAGTAGTGTTCACAGCTGGATTCTTGCTCTGGTTTCCTGTTGTCCGTTCTCCGTCTTGTGGGATAGCAGCACGGAACCCGACCCTCTCTCCTTCATTCCGCAAAGCACTATGACATGTGACTGCCTTAAGGCAGTTGGGGGATGTATGAGAAAAATCGCCAGACAGCACAAACATGGCAAAATCCCCAAATCCATGGTAGATACTATCATCCAGAAGTTGTCTGTCCCTGTGACTGTGACTATTTCAGTGGCTGCCACCATCCCAGACCCCTCTTCCGGCCCTGTCTGAGGGTCGCCTTCCGTCCTCCTCCATCTTCAGTCATTTGCACATCCTGGAAACTTCCTTCAGCAGCTTTTAGGAACCTTTCCCAAGTTTTGTTCCTTTGTTAATGTGAGGAATTTAACAACCAGGTCTCCGTTCTGTCCACCCACGTGAACCCCTGGCCTTACTGACAGCACCGAGGGGCCTTCTTATGCAAAAATTTCTGAAATTCCTTTGGCATTCACCCTCCAAACAAACAGAAACAGCCACGCTATGACATTATCCAATATTAAATTGTTGTTCCACACAGAAAGCCAATCGTCCTTAAGTCATTACATGTATAATTTTCATTAAGTGTTGAAGCTACCTACAGTAGATAAATGAATGTATTCAGATTTAAACACTTTTACATTATCAAATAAATTATATAATTAAACCTAACATTTAGGTTTAATTATTCAGATATTATTTACTGTATATAGTATTTATATTTATTATTTAATCTTAAAATATTTTAAACACATATTTTAATATAAAAATAAAATATAAATTTATTCATTGTATATGTCATATTGTTATGTATTCATGTACATACACATACATATACACTCACCTTTGGCACACGTACACACAGTCTGAAATTTGCCTTTCGAGTACTAACATTAGTTTACACTATTGCTACTATTGAATAGCTTTTGAACAGGAGCCTCATTCAAACCTGTTGCATTTCTTCTCGCTTTGCTTGAATATAAAAGTTTTAAGGCAGCTTATATATGTATGTCCTATAAACTCAGCATAGCACAAATTCAATGAAACACAACCTGAGATGTAGCTAATCTTACAAACACCAGGAGATCCTACCCCTTCCTAGAAGTGAGCCACAGATGCTGACGGTAAGGGAAGACCGCAAGCCACTTATTAACTAGGACTTAATCTTTCTTTTTTTTTTTTTTTGTAGAGACAGAGTCTCACTTTATGGCCCTCGGTAGAGTGCCGTGGCGTCACACAGCTCACAGCAACCTCCAACTCCTGGGCTTAAGCGATTCTCTTGCCTCAGCCTCCCGAGTAGCTGGGACTACAGGCGCCCGCCACAACGCCCGGCTGTTTTTTGGTTGCAGTTTGGTCAGGGCCGGGTTTGAACCCACCACCCTCGGTATATGGGGCCGGCGCCTTACTGACTGAGCCACAGGCACCACCCCAGGACTTAATCTTTCTAATCAACTAGCCTCTTTTATACTGTGCCATCCTTCCATCGCCCTCTGAATGACTTTCACTGTAGGCTCTTGGTGCTGGCTGGGCCTTTCCTCACTTCTTCAGGTGACCCCGAATGTCCATCCTAGATACTGGACCATTATAAACTCAGACCGGCACAGGGTAATTACATATAACCCTTAAGTAAAACAGGAAGGAGGGAGGGAGGGAGGGAGGGAAGAACAAGGAAGGAGGGAGGGAGGGAATAAATGACCTCGGAGTCCGCATGGAGCACGCAGGACCCGCGGACGATGCTGTACACTTCAGCACTTCAGGTTTTAGCCCGGAAACACACACAGCCTTGCCTTTTGACCCAGAACTCAACCTTATTTCAGTGTGAAAACTAACTGGAATCTGCGGAGTGACCCGCTATTCCAGGACGCGGTGCAGGGCTTCCTCCCGGCGCCCCAGGCCTTGAATGTCTCCAGCCTGCAGCCCTTGGGAGAGGTCTTCGTTTAACAGCCACCTCATTCCTGAGGACAGATTTGAGACAACACTGGCTCTAACATCTCACCTGGACATGGCGAAGAAGCTGTATGGAGAAATTTAACTACAGCAGGTGGAAGTTCCTAGTACCCAATAGGACGAGGGTCAGTTAATTTTCTTGCTTTGCTTTATTCTTACCTCTACACTCTGTCACTGTCCTCCAAAAGTTTCTTTGTCATGAGTAATATAAAACAAGCCAGCACGGACTCTGCTAACACAGGATTCCTGGTCATTGGGAAGTTTTGCTGACTGTTATTACTGTAAATGTGTTTTTTTAGCTTTCTCTAAAATTTGCCAAACTTTGGCAAAAGAACCATATGAACTAATTAAAACAGATTTGAGGTCATGTTTTAAACTACAGATGACAAAGATGGGCTTCATATTCCTTTTTTGTAGCTTGGGGAAGCAAGGAAGTTAAACATGCAAGTTTACCAGCTTATAAAATCTGCGAGTCTCTGCTCCTATTTTTTTACATGTTGTAAAATTTCTAAGTGCTTGTTCTTATCACAAAAGAAAGTATAATTTTAATGTCTAAAAGTGTTAACTATGCGCACTTCAAATGTCATTTTCTCTTCAAGAATAAATATTTCCTAGCAAAAATCTATTTCCCCTGTGACAGTTAATATTGTAAAACTCTGGGGAATTGCTGCTAATTGCTTCTCTTTTCTCATATTGTGTATCTTCCTGGTTGGCAACAAATCTTGTTCATTCTAGCTGCAAAACAGAACCAGAAAGTGGTCCCTGAGGCTCACACCCCCGGGGGCTGTGCTTGTGCTGTGGGCTGCCACGGGGACTGTAGCACCCACCAATGTCTTTGCTCAACTCAGCAATCACTGCCGATCTGGGAATAGAAGTCGTGTCCTCAGCTCAGAGACCTGAAGAACTCCCCACACCATTCAGAGGCATCACAGGGGCTGGGGTACTGGGAGAGCTGCCCCCCAATCTTCCCTCACCTCTGCCATCCCCATTCACTCAACCCGGCCCACTGGCGTTCGTGCTGCTTCTGGAACATGCCAGCCCATTCCTGGCCTAAGGCCTTTGCTGGGCTTTCCTCTCTGCCTGCAAAGCTCTTCCTGAGGGCATTGCTCTGGCTACTTCTGTCACTCTGAGCATTCCCTCAAATGCCACCTGCCCAGCGTACTGTTCCTGGGTGCTGCCACCCCCCACTATCACTCCCAATCCTTCTTCCCCCTGCTGTTCTGCGTCCTTCATCCATGGTACACGTCACTTTCACACACACTATGTAATTTACACATTTATTAGGTCTAATGTAGCCCCCTTCTTCCCCACCAACAGAAGTCCCAGGAGGGAAGTTTCTTGCCTTCTGTGTTCACTACAGGATCTCAGACACCCAGAATAGTGGCCAGAATGTACTAAGCCGTCAGTAAATATCTTTTAAATAAATCAAGTCATTTTTCCCCATTGCTTTTTAGGAATGCTATTCCAGAGCTTCAGAGACTTTGATAAATTCTGCTTTATGATTTCTAGAGCATTAGGTATATGTCATACCTAATGAGGATGAGTTCCACGTAAGACATTGTCTTGCTTTGTATCTGTTTGAATGTAGGTCCGAAAAGGCCAATTATATAAAAACAAGGAAAAGGAAATACTCTAGCAGAAGGCTCACCTCCCACCTTCATCCCGCACCCAGCAGGTGGCTCTCACCTTCTCTGACCCCCTACCTTTGATGGAGTATCTTCTACTGACAGGGTGCGTCTTTCCTTCCAGCCCTGCCACAAGAGATCACAAAAGTCCCCTTTACCACCATGTAGGGTAGGAAATCCCACACCTGCGCAGTACAGGGTTCTCCCAGCAGCTGGTTTTAGCGTGCTGAGCAGAGACTTCTCAGATCACAGAGACACAGCAAAGAGGCATAAACGAGAGGGCTGCAGCCAGGAAGTCTAGACCTCAGGGCAGTCATCCCCTTCCCGTGAGAGCACACCAGGAACGGCTTAAACGTGTGTTCCTAACTCATCACACTCCAACAGGCAATTAGATAATTTCTTCTCTATGACTGAATGAACATAAACAATTATGTTCTACAAGTTTACTGAAATTAGCACTTGTTATATATTTTATTCTTCCCTCAACAAAAATTCATGGCATACTTGTGTTCTAAGGAAATCATATCTGAAGTTAATTAGCATGGCATGCCTGAATGAGATGGGAAAAGGGACTCCCTGGTGCTTTTCCTCCACCAGGATAGTAACATGAATGACTTCCACACTCAAAAACACCTTCACACAGGCTAAGGAAGCCAGGTGAGATTTATAGCTCTGTAGGGTAGTACAGAAATAAGAAAAGATGCATTACCTTCTGGAGCAATGGCAGTTCGGCAATACCTGTGCCACAGCTCCCATCTCCAACCCCAGCCAGCAGAGCAAGAGAGAGACCCCTCTACATGGGAAAAGGAGTGAAAGTGAGGTGGGTCTCTGCCTCAAACCCAGACACCAGGTCTACCTAAGCAAAGCCCTGTGCTGGGAGGGCGCCCATGGCCCCAGACTCCAGACAGCCGCCAGTGGTGACAAGCTGCATCCTGCACAACATACCTCAAGGAACTAGAAAAAGAAGAACAAACCAAGCCCCAAGTTAGTAGAAGGAAGGAATAATGGCCACAGTAGAACTGACTGAAATAGAAACTAGCATAACAACAAAAAGGATTAACAAAACTCAGAGTTAGTTTTTTGAAAAGATAAACAAAATTAACAATCTTTTAGCTAGACTAAGAAACAAAAGAAACGGGTATAAAGAAAAAGATTCAATGAAATAAAATTGAAACGAAAGGGGAGACATTACAACAGATACAAGAGAAATGCAAAGGGTCATGAAAACTACTATTACACACCAACCAATTGGATAACCTACAAGAAACAGATGAATTTCTAGGCACATACAACTTTCCAAGACTGAATTATGAAGAAGTAAAAAATCTGAACAGATCAACAATGAGTTATGAGATTGAATCAGTAGTGAACAGACTTCCACCAAAGACACGCCCAGAACCTGATGGCTTCAGTGATAACCTCTACCAAACATTAAAGAATTAATACAAATTCTTCCCCAAGTCTCACAAAAAAATAAAAAGGATCAAAAACTTTCAACTCATTTCATAAGACCAGCATTATCCTGATATCAAAGCCAATAAAAGTGCTCCAAGAAAAGATCATTGCAGGCCAAAATCCCTGATGAACATAATATAAAGATCCTCCATGAAATACCAGCAAACCAAATTTAACATCACATTAAAAAGATCATTCACCCTGACCAATTGACTTATCCCTGGGGTGGGAGGATGGCTCAACATAGGCAAATCAATAAATGTGATAAATCACATTAACAGAAGGAAGGAAAAAACATGATCATCTCAACAGTTATAGAAAATGCTTTCAACAAAATTCAAAATTCTTTCATGATGAAACTCTCAACAAATTAGATATTGAAGGAATGTCCCTAACTCAGCAGAGGACATAAATGACATACTTATAGCTGGTATAACACACAATGATGGAAAATTAAAAGCTTCTCCTCTAAGGTCAGGAACAAAACAAGGTTTCTGACTCCAGACACGTCTACTCAACACAGCACTGGAAACACAGTGTTGGAAGTCACAGCCAGATAATTAGGCAAGAGAAAGAAACTTAAAAGCATCCATGTTGGAAAGACAGAAGTTAAATTTTTCCTGTTTGCAGATGACATAATCTCAGATACAGAAAATCCTGAAACGATTACAACTGATAAAAATATTTAATAAAATTGCAGGATACCAAATAAACATATAAAAACAATAGCATTTCTGTACACTAACAATGAACTATCTAAAAAGAACTATTCAAAAAAGTAATCAACATTTAGAAGCAAATTATTATTTATGAAAATTAGTCAATTAAAACATAGATATGTGGTCTACACATAATTATCAAGTACATGTAAATGTACACAACTCACACGGTCTTATTATAGTTATTAATACTCTTAAGAACCTCTGGTGGGAAATGATACCTACTTTTATGATAACCACCTTATAAAGTTGTTTGTGTTATCAGTTGTATTAGAAGAAATAAAACTGAATTATCTTTAGGAAAAAAAAAGAACCAAGAATATGATCCCCTTTACAATAGCTATAAAAATAATCATAAAAACCTAGAAGTAAGTTTAACCAAGGAGGTGAAAGATCTATACACTGAAAACTATAAGACACTGATAAAATAAATTAATGCGAATAAATGGAAAAATATCCTGTGTTCCTGGTTTGAAACAATATTGCTAATATGTCCATACCTCCCAAAATGATCTACAGATTTAATGTGATACCTGTCAAAATGGCATATTTCACAGAAATAGAAAAAATAATTCTAATATTTGTATGTAGGGAACCCTACGAGACCCCAAATAGGCAAAGAAATCTTAAGCAAAGAGAACGAAGCTAGAGGCATCACACTACTGGACTTCAGAGTATGCTGCATAGCTATGTGACTCAAACATCACACTGCTGGCATAAAAATAGACACAAACATCCATGCAACAGGATAGAGAGCCAGGATACAGGGACACATTTACTGCTGATTGATATTCAACACAGAGGCCAAGAATACCCTGGGAAAAAGATAATGCTTAATACACAGAGCTGGGAAACTGAAGAGCCACCATGCAGAAGAATGACTTCTGACCCTTATCACACTCCATATGCTAAATTCAACTCAAAAGGGATTAAACACTAAAATATGAAACCTGAAAATAGAAAACTTTCTCATGAATGAAAATATAGAAGAAAGCTCCATGACACTGGTCTGGGCAAAGGAGATATTTTGGATATGACTCTCATAGCACCGGCAACAAACACAACATAGACATCTGGATTACATCAAACCAAAACTCTCCTACACACCCAGACAACAGAGTGAAGAGACATCCCACAGCATAGAACAATGTATTTTCAAAATGTATATTTTGTAAGGCGTTAATACCCAAACTAGGTAAGTCATTCAAACAATTCAATAGCAAGAAAGCAAATAAGCTAGCTTGAAAAGGGATCTGAATAGGCATTTCTCAAAGGAAGAGATCCAAATGGCCAGTAGGCATATGAAACAAACATGTTTAACATCACTGACCATCAGGGAAATGGAAATCAAACCCCAGTGAGATATCGCCTCACTCCAGCTAGAAGCACTATTACCAAATAACAAGAGTTTGTGAGGATGTGGAGACGAGGCAACACTAGCACAGTTTGGTGGGAATGTAAATTGAGACAGTCATGATAGAAAATGGTTAAGCAGGTTAGTCAGAAAATTAAACATAGACATATGAAAAACTGCTCATCATCTTTAATCATCAGAGAAATGCAAATCAAAACTACTTTGAGATATCATCTAACTCCAGTAAGATTAGCCCATATCACAAAATCCCAAGACCAGAGATGTTGGTGTGGATGTGGAGAAAAGGGAACACTTCTACACTGCTGGTGGGAATGCAAATTAATACATTCCTTTTGGAAAGATGTTTGGAGAACACTTAGAGATCTAAAAATAGATCTGCCATTCAATCCTATAATTCCTCTACTAGGCATATATATACCCAGAAGGCCAAAAATCACATCAAAACAAAGATATTTGTACCAGAATGTTTATTGCAGCCCAATTCATAATTGCTAAGTCATGGAAAAAGCCCAAGTGCCCACTGATCTACAAATGGATTAATAAATGGTGGTATATGTACACCATGGAATATTATGCAGCCTTAAAGAAAGATGGAGACTTTACCTCTTTCATGTTTACATGGATGGAGCTGGAACATATTCTTCTTAGTAAAGTATCTCAAGAATGGAAGAAAAAGTATCCAATGTCCTCAGCCCTACTATGAAACTAATTTATGGCTTTCACATGAAAGCTATAACCCAGTTACAACCTAAGAATATTGGGAAGGGGGGGGAAGGGGGCAGAGGGAGGGTGATTGGTGGGATTACACCTGTGGTGCATCTTACAAGGGTACATGTGAAACTTTGTAAATGTAGAATGTAAATGTCTTAACACAATAACTAAGAAAAAGCCAGGAAGGCTATGTTAACCAGTGTGATGAAAATGTGTCAAACGGTCTATGAAACCAGTGTATGGTGCCCCATGATTGCATTAATGTACATAGCTATGATTTAATAAATAAAAAAAAAAAGAAAATTAAACATAGAGCCACCACATTACCCTGCAATCCCACTGCTGGGTATGCATCTGAAGCATGTGAAATGTGTATGTGGAAGCAATATCTGCACACTCATGTTCATTGCAGCACTGATCACAGTAGCCAAGATATGGATTCACCCTAACTATCAACAGATGACTATGCTCAGGAAATGTGGGATGTACACACAGTAGGACACTAGTCAGTCTTACAGTAGAAGGAAAACCTGTCAGTTGTACCAGGGATGACCTTGGAGGGCAGAATGTTAAGTAAAATAAACCAGATGCAAAATGACAGAGACTGCACCATCACACCTGGGAATGTGAAGAGGCACAGAGGCAGGGAGCTGACTGGTGGGGCCAGGGGCTGTGAACAGGCTGGGGAGATGATGGTCAAAGGAGACAAAATCCCACTTCGATCAAAAGAATATACTCTTTTCTTAATAGTTTTGAAACGTACCATTGCATCATGGACCTATGATGGATTTGCTACTTAGTTCAATGTAAGAATTTCACATCGTATATCGAAGCAGTACCCTGAACCCCATAAATGCATCAATGTACAAAGTTATGATTTAATAAAAAATAATTTAAAAAATAAAAGAATAATTTCAAGAGATCTATTGTAAAACATGATGACTATAACTAATAATAATATTATATGCCTGAAAATTCCTAAGAAGGTAAACTTGAACTGTCACACCATGAAAGAGAAGTCTCTGGAGTAATGCTTGTGTTAATTAGCTCAATTTAACCATTCTCCAGTGGATACATATCTTAAAACATCCTGTATACAATTACCATAAACAAGTCAATTTGAAAAATGCATAAAAATAAATTTCATTAGGATATTTGGTTTCTGTAAAGTTTGGCCTATGTAGAGTTTGTATCACAAGTGGAAGCTGATTTCTGACTTGGATTTCCACTTAACAATGGGATCTGTTGAATAACGTGGCTTTTCAAACCATTGAAATTGTGAAATGTGAAGTATAGGCAGTCCTTGGGTTATGAACAAGATAGGTTTTAAGTTGAATTTGTAGATAAGGGGGAACAGGTGCATTTACCTATCACCTATCAGCAGCTGTTTACTGCAAGTTGTACATCAGTTGGATGTTTGTAACTTGGGGACTTATTGTAATAGCCTCTATTTGTAAGTGTGCATTGTATGAAAGTCAGATGTTTATAGCTTGGACACTGCCCATGGTAGAAGGGGAGCACCCCTGCTGTGCAATCCAGCACAGTCACAAAGTTTGGCACATGGCTGGTTGTGTAATATCAGGCTAAGAGTATAGATTCTGGCATCATACAGATCTGGGTTTCAAGGTCTGCCCAAGTCTTAACCTTGCTTAGAGTTAGTTTTACCATCCGTAAAATGGAAATAACTCCTGCCTCATTGGGCTGGTAAGCTCAGCAGTGCACCTGCTTCGCAGTGGGAGTTGAGTAAATGCCTGTTGTTATCAGGAGTGCCCACTGTCATTAGCAGAGTGAGCTTGAAAAGCTAGCTATTTTTCAGCAAGCTTCAGTTTAATTATCTAAAAATGGTACTACGACAACCTTCTGTGCAAGCACGCAGTGAGGATTAAACAAAGCGATATATACGAGAGCCAAACACACTGACCAGGCCAAGGGAGAGGCTTTGTGGGCTTCCCTTTCCTCGACAGATAGACATTTTGGACACAACTTCCCTAAGACTGGGGAAAATACGGATTGACTTCTATGGATCTATAAACTAGTGAGATTATTGAGAAACAGCTGTCTGGCATTGTTTGGAACTAACATGTATGATATATCTATCACTGATACATGAGAAAATGTGGCAAATATTAAAAGGAGGGTAAAGAAACACTTCGTAATTCTCAGACAGAATTGTGGAATCCACAGAATTTTCCAACGCCAAGAGAATAGACTAAAATGCAAGAGAATTTCTCCTTACAGCAACGTGATACAGAATCCATTCTTGATCAAGTTAGAAAGTGGGAGGTTTAAATAGCAGAATGTAAGATGAGTAAAATGCCTGAAAAAATGAAAATAAAGCACATTGTTCTTATGGTATTAAATGAAATTACCTAAATTTACCTAAGCTGGAAAACAGACTAAACTGAAATACGTATATACGTGCTTACCGAACCTAACGGATTGAGGAGGTGACTACTGTGTTTGTTTATGTGGCCATGTGGCTTGATGGGAGTGTCAGGAGCAGACAGGCAGGAGGAACTCTAGCTCAGCAATATGAGTGACTCAGGCCCCGTGGTGATTCATCAGACCTAAACGTTTCCGGCCAGCCTATCTCCTCCATGGGTTTCTCTCTGCCTCTTCGATCATTATACCTGACTCTCAGATTAAAACAAACAAAAACCCAAAACTCTACTACATCTGGGATGAAAACAGGCAGACCCTTCCGACTTGTGCCAATCTGTAGATGAAAGACCCCAGTTCTTATATAAGAATCCACCTGGTGGCAAAGCGTTTGTCTTGTTAAACTGTGGGACAGGTATGTGCCAACCATGTATTTACTCTAACTGTGGGTATGGTATATCGCCAGCTGGCTTTGCAAGTGGCTGGCAGTTAGGGAGTTCACTTCCTCATTATCAAAATGAAGACCTTGCCTTCCTTTCTTATTTTAAAATTATAGAAAATCAAATCGTGTTTAAGTTGGGTGCTATCACCACTGAAGTCGAGTATCTAGCTATGTTGATGAGTAGCCAGTCCATTTAATCTTTTTTGTTCATTGATTTCACCCTTAATGCATCGTATTAATATCACCCCTTTAGAGGTTCACTCTTCTTGTTCTCTAGCACAAACCACTGCATTATTCGAAGCTGACGGAGCTTTCCTCCCTCTGTTGGAAAGGGTATCTGACATCTGCTGAGCCCTTTACACCCCGCCCCATAGTTCACGTGCACCAGATGCCAAACTGTTCTGAGATCAGATGCCACCTTTGAGTCTACTTAGAGATGCACCAATAATTCCTGATGCCCATAGAATTTACAAAAAAAATTTAGAATTTACAAAAAAAGATCTGATACATATTACTATATCTTAATTAGTCTTCACAGTAGACCCTGACAGACTATTTTTCAATTTTGCAGATGAGGAAATTTGCCATGTTGGGAGGAGTTTAAGCGGAGCTGAGGGCGCCGCCCAACTCTATTATGAGGCTGGCGTGGTGGCTCTGGTTTTAAGGGACTTGGTCAGAAATTACTTTAGTGAGAAGGCAGTGGTGTGTGACATGGAATCTAATTTGAGGCCTTTTTTTCCCTCACCAGCATCAGCTCTTGTATATAAAATGTCAGGATCCCTTAAACAACTTTCCATAATCAAAGTGTGCTACTTGGGAGCTGCCCAGAAGATAATTATGACACATATTTTCATATAGTCCAGTGAAATAGTTTCAATGAGCATTTTGACGTCATGTTAATTCATTCTAGACATGTACATTCTGGTATCATTGGGGATAAAGGTATCTGGGGACTCATGCACAGAGTTGCAGTCTGGTCTCTAATAAGACCCATCTGTAGAGAGCTCTGGGATCCCCAGAGGGCTGGAAGGGACCACAGACAACACAGCCCCATGATTCTCAAATGGAGTCCAAGGATTAGCGTTTGTGATGATGTGTCACCAAACAGGAATCTGTGGTATATGCATTGTTCATATTACAAACACTGTAATGTTAAGCAATTTCTAATATTATTTTATATTAAACCAAACTCATGTAATGTGGCAAAGAATAAAAACTCCACATAGATTTTGCAGGTATAACACAGGTTTAGCAGATTGTGTAAGCAGGGAATTTAAGGTTATGTTGTCCTTAGGGGCAGGTAAGCGAAAAAAATGGAAAAAACTTCAATCTGTTCGATTTGCAAGTGGGTAAAGCTTGAGGCCCAGGCAAGTTCAGTGACAGAATTAGCTGACGCCCCAGACAGCCCTGACTCCCGTGCTTTATACAAGATGGTATGCCTGGTGTCTGAAATGAAGATGCACATCGGGTGAGTCTGGCTGGAGCGTGTGCAAGGAGGTGTTCCTTACTGGGCACACCATACAAACTCCCCACAGCGAGGGCTTAGACAGCAGTTGGGTCCGAGTCCAAGATGGAAGTATCAGCACAGCCACGCTTCCTGTGTAGGTGCCGACAGGCTCTGTTCCAGGCCTCTCTCCTGCCTTCTGGGTGTGCTTGGCTGGCAACAGCATGTCTCCAGTCTTCACATGGCAGTGTATGTGTGAGTGAGTGTATGTGCACGCATTGTGAGCGAGTGTGTGTGTGTGTGTGCCTGCACCCACATACATATCTGCACCTCAACACCCCTTTTTCACAAGGACACCAGTTATACTTAAACAGGGGTTTACCCCTCTCCAGCAAGACCTCATCTTGACTAACCACATCAGCAACAACCTTACATCCAAATAAATTCACATTCTGAGCTATTTCGGGTTAGGACTTGAACATATATCAATTTTTGGTGGGACAAAATTTAGCCCATAACAAAGGTCAAGTCCACGTTGGCCTAGATTCGATGAACCAAGTAGTTCTGAGAAACGGTAGCCTGTGTCAAAGACCAAGATGGGCCTACATGGTGTCCATCTCTTAGGCCTCTGTAAGCTTAAAATTAATAACTTACCACATCTTCAAAACTCACAGCCACCATGTGGTGGTCTAAGATTTCCAGTCTGGCAACTGATCTGTCAAATACTAAAGAGTCTGTAATTGTTGAAATTTGCCAGTCACAGGTTAAGATAAATAGGAACAAAAGTAATTGAGGTTTGATCGAGCTGCCCCTAAGAGAGCAGGAATCCATTTTCCGGTGCTTTTTGAGAGACATGAATATTTTTAAGTGATAACCAATACCTGGGAATACTCAGTCACTCATGAGTTAACTTATCGCTGATTTTAGGGTTCATGAGTTTGAGAGACTTTCATTTTATGTGCATTCTGGCTGAAGGGGGTCTGGTAATTCCATGTAAGTGAGCTCTGGGACCTGACCCGCAGGAGGTAGCTAGATGCTGCTGTCCCTGTCTGGCTACAGTGATATTTCAGTTTCTAATCACATCTACCCATGCAAGTAGCACATGACACCCCACCCACGGCCTGCAGTAACCACCTTCCCACACTGGGGTAATGAGGTTTATCTAAGAATTACTATTTTTGAATCTATCACAGACCTTTTCTCCTTTTATTGAAAGTAGATGTTTATGATGAGCAGACTATTAAAAATACTGTGTCTTCTTCCAAGTACTATTACAACATTTTCCCTCACAATTAGCATGCCAGCAAGAAATATGAGTTGTCATTTTTAAGGCAATCACTTGTACCAATTAGATGCCAACTCAGTCATCATATTTCTATGGTCTGTGCAAAGGAAACTTGGAAAAATTATCTCTTTAATCATAATGTCACATTGGAGCCTTTCAATGAACAAAGACCCAACAATGACTCATCATTCTGAGTGAAAAAGACCCTTTGACTCACAAAAGTTTTAATCACAGATAAACTCCAAAATTTCACCTAACTTTTTAGGTGAAAAGTGTGTGGGCTAGAAGACAATAGTCAGACTGCATGTCCTATCAAGGAATTCCCTGAGAGTGGAAGAAGTCCTGTGTCCTAACATCCTAAGACCACAGAGATATTAGCCCTTCACAACGCTAGACCCAGAGAGAAAGAGTATTCAAGATTAACAAAAAAAGGATAATTAGTTTAAAATGAGATGCATTTGTTTTCAAATTATATAGAATTTTAAAAAGATTGATACTGAGGACTATGTGTGTGTTCCTTTTACTTCTTAATATACACAGAGGCTTAATTTAAAATGAAAACACTAGAAAAGGACAAAGTAGAAAAAAATCATTAACTGCTGATACTAGAAATTGTTATTTATACTCAGAGAACTGAATGTACAACTGCCTACACTGGTCTTAACCTCAGTCTGGAGTATGTTCCCCCCAGGAATGGTTCTGCTTGGAAAATGAGGTTCGAGTACAGTGTGTGGTGCAGCTGTGACTGGCAACCCTCGAAGTTCCTCCCAGCCGCAATGGTCTTCTGACGCTGCTTTTGAACTACGTGCATATTGATGGCTTTAGAAAACTCCTCATCTCTCATACATCTGAGCCAGGAACTCTTAATCTGGGGCCCATGTCTTTTTATGCATGAAGTTGAGTGCAGGAAAATTCCTGTTTTTCATTAACCTCTAGCTGAAATGTACCATTTAAAAAAAATTATTACTATGGGTCACTAATGTAGTAGTAACATCCTCAATGAAAATTACCAGTATTTTCGTATCACATTTCAGACACAGCAGTTCTCTCTCCATTTTATTTACACGAATAAGGTCTTTAAATTTGCTACAGGTAGATACAAATCTAGCTTGCCATTTAATATATTAGTAAGAACATATGCACCTTGGATTTTGTATTAATTTCTACACTAATTTGTAATCATATTGCACTAGTTTATTGCCACTTTAACAAATTACCGTAACCTGATGCATAAAACAACACAGATGGATTATCTACTGCTCTGGAGACGGTAAATCCAAAAGGACCTTAGCGGGCTAAAACCAAGGTGCTGGCAGGGCTGCCTTCCTCCTGGGCGCTCTGGAGGAGACCATTCCACTACTTTCTCCCTGTTCTAGAGACCACCCACATTCCTTGCCTCCTGGCCTCTTCACTCTTCAGAACCAGCAAGGGCCAACTGAGTCTTTCTTCCTCAGCAACACCCTGACACAAACTGTTCTGCTTTCCTCTTCTGCTTTTAAGGACCCTGGTGATGATACTAGGCCCACCCAGATAACCCACAATAATCTGCCCATGCCAAGGACAGCCAATTAGCAAACTTACTTCTATCTCCACCTCAATTCCCGTTTGCCAAGTAATATAGCACATTCACAGTTCCGGGGGCTGGGGGTTAGGACACAGACATCGCTGGGAGTCATAATTTTCCATAAGATACATATATATTTATACAAATTCAACAAATTATTTCCTTGATAACACTGCATATTAATATTTTGCGCATTTAAAACACTGTTCCAAGGAAGCTTCCACAGCCTCCAGCAGACTGCCAGAGAGCTCTCTGGCACACACCCCAGTGGAGGAACCTGGATTGGAGATGACGGTGAATGAAGCTGGCAGTGTGGCCTTAGCGTCCCTTTGAGGAGGCATCGGCCACATAGACCCTGGCATGTCCTCCTTCATCTCTACTTTCCAACAACCATGCACACTAGAAAGATTTATTATACAATTCTTATCGATGAAGAAACCAGGCCTCAGAGAGTGATTTGCCCAAGGCACACTGCTGCCAAGTCATGGAGCTCCTGTCTCAGGAGGAAGCTCCATGGCTGCAGGTCCCTGTGTGTCCCAGTGTGCATTCACTCACCACCTGACATGCTTCACTCAGAGAAAATTCGCTCTGTGCTAGTGTTGGCCCACAGTGACTACTTCGTATACTACTAATGCATTTGACCAGACTAGGAAAGTGCCTTTGAAAAGTAAACTCTGGTCTCTTCCATCCTCAG
This sequence comes from Nycticebus coucang, assembly GCF_027406575.1. Taxonomy (NCBI): domain Eukaryota; kingdom Metazoa; phylum Chordata; class Mammalia; order Primates; family Lorisidae; genus Nycticebus; species Nycticebus coucang. The sequence continues at coordinate 5,464,287 of NC_069795.1, read as the reverse complement.
CTTTCCTGCATTATAAGGAAGCCCTCAGCAACAGGTATGGACACCCAGCTTGTGAGCATTTCTGCTGACTGTTGTGGCCCAGTGAGCTTGTGGACAGGTGCTTTTGAGGAGCTGCGGGAGGGATGTCAGTGACACCATCCACATCCATGACTTTGTAGGTTGATTTTTATTTTTATTTTTTCCTGTTGTTTCTTGAATTTTTTTTTTTTTCAGCTGGATAGTATCATCACCATGTAACTTGGAGCCCTATTTGACTGAAATTTAGCTCTGAATTCAACGTCGACCGATCACCATTGTGGGCTGGTCACCATTGCAGCTTATCACTGCTGCTGGCTCAGCCATGTGGAACCTGCCTGCCAGGCTTTTGAAGGAAAGCCTATTGGATAATTCAAAAGAGTTTCAGAGTTACAGTTAGCAGCCCTTGAAAGTGTCTGGAACGACCAGACAGCAGGACACAGGTATCTCATCCTGACTTGTAGTGCTACCTGACCAGCTCCAGAAATGACCAGACCAGGGCTCACAACAGTAAGGGAGGGGGAGAAACAGAGGGAGGATGGGTGCATCACCCCGTGACACCAAGAACAGGGATGCTGGTCACCTCCTTGCCCATGTGGGCTCCAGCACAGAGATGAGTTATCGTGATGGCTCCAGAACTGAGGTGATGGTATCATGATGGCCTCAGGACACAGCTGGGTCCAGGACTTTCAGCCCTGCCTCCACATGCCCCACTCCTCTAAGTCAAGCCTTCTCCCTACTGCAGCCCTTCCCCAGATGAGCAGTCGCCCTCTCACTGAGAACAGAGCTGTGAGGAGTGCTGTGGTTTGTGGGCATACACTAGGAGACACAGGATCAAAGCAAGGTTTCAACTGTCAGGGAGCTAAATAGCAACAGCAGAATCCAAAGGCAAAAACTAGACAAGTTACGGGGGAGACTCAAATAACACACGATGTCAAGTGTTCCCAGCTATGCAACCTCGCTACCCACACTCTGTCCCATGTGAACTTGGGACCCCCCTAGGAACTGCTCAATACAGAGGCCCTGAGTAGTTACCTATAAGCAGATTTTATTTTCTTCTTCATTTGCTTTGTAGTTTATAAACTATCCAAAGGAAACATGCATCATTTTATTATCAGAAAGAAAACTTCAACTTTATTGTTTTAAAAATAAGATATGTGGGGGGGGGGGCGCCTGTGGCTCAAAGGGGTAGGGCACCAGCCCCATATGCTGGAAGTGGCAGGTTCAAACCCAGCTTCAGCCAAAAACTGCAAAAAAAAAAAAAATAATAATAATATACAGAGGAAGTTGTATATCAGGCCAGCTCTCCTGTCTTTTGCTGAGGGGAGAAACTGAGGACTACTTTTTGTGGGTCCCTGGTGCCATGTTACTTCGAAGATCCAAAGGAAGGCTGAGAGCCCACTAGTTGAAAAGGAAGATTCTGTTAATGATTTGGTTTTACGGTTGTAACTGTGTCCTACGGCCTGGTGGTTACTTTACTGGTAGTTGCAAATAATGGAAAAGTCTTGAGATGACCTTGAGAGGGATGAGTTAGAAGAACAGGTGGGAATGTATGTGTTATTTTCAATGAGTTTATTTGTTATTTGATAACGAAAGGAAAGTCTAGAGATGCTTGCAATTTAGTCACACCATTCTGAGAAAAAAGTGGTACATTCTAAGAGAAATCCTATTTTCTTAGTTTTCTCGGGCTGTTTATAATGGCTTGTTGCTTGCTTAGTCTGCCTGGTGGAATTTCTGAGAACACCTCTAAAAGGCCAGTGCCAGAAAGGGTTTTCTCCACTCGGTGAACACTTGAAGTCCCTTAATTTGAAGTCCCCACCTGTTCACACGGACTCTTATGTTGCTAAGGAACACACTGTTGCTAAGGTATGGGGTGGCTGTCAGAACCTTTTGGCTTCAGATATGCCGATTAAAATGCTCTTTGGGGAATCTCAGCTCATCACCAAGCATGACTTGGGGAGTTGTTTAATGATCATGATATGCCGGTATTCCTCATTTAAAATCCCACTACAGCCCTGTCCTTATCCAGTCCCTCTGCAGGTGGTGATAACGTCTTCGACTTTTAACACTTCACGAATAAATCTATTAATCGAAGTATGTGTCCCTAAGAGACAAGCAAAGTAGTTTTGTTTGGCTCCTTTTCCTTCAGGAAGAGGTTCAGAATGACACAGAGAACTACAAAACCCCGACAGTACATAAAGTTGCTGTTGCGAAGGAAAACTTGAATACTCTTCAACCAACTCATGCTTCTTTTGAGATTGTGAAAGGTTTACCAGAGAAGTGTTGTAATGCAATACACTGCATTTCAAAAATATGTAACCCAATTCATAAGCTGCCCCATTAATCTCAAAGATAAATAAGCACTGTCAAGGCTTAGTTACCAGCTGATCTCAGCCGCCAAGCTGTAACGACACCCATCACATCTGGTTTGGAGACAAACAATCAGGAATGAATATTCCAGCTAATTAAATCCTCCATTTGAAGGATTGGTGCCATTTTCTGGAACCTGCTATTGCCTGGGACTTCCAAGACAAACATGAAAAATGCCAGCAGGGGGCTGACCCACCGACATCACGGAGGGACGATGAAAAGAAGCCAGGGTTGTTTCTACCACTTGTTTTCCCTTTCTGGTTTAATCAGAAATACCAAACGGCTCACACAAAGTCTGTTTCACTCAAATGTAAGGTGGAAAATGGTATCTGATACTCAATTACCTACTGAAGGCAGCGGGTTGGCAAGAGTTGGTAGCCCATTCCACGACTCTGACACCCCACTGCGTCTTCTCATTAAAATGTCAAATCTGTATACCATATATGGCCAATGAAAATTTGGACATGTGATGAAGATGTAAATGTTTCAAGATTATATAAAGCAGAGAGTCAGAAATAGTAGCTGAGTTAGAGTCAGAGAATTCTGGACTTACACGGTGTATCCAGGGAAAGTGTTTTCAAAACTGCTATATGGGAAACGCCAGATTGATGGTTACAAAGGGAAAGATACGTATTTTGTCTTCTTTTGTCACTAAAATGTCGATCCCACTTAGAATATAGAAAATATTGTTCTGGTGGTGACCAAAAGAGGAAAAATATATTTTGCCCTATTGTTATTAAAACATGAAACACAAATGCGAAGCCTGTTATCAGAGAAGTTACCCTCTGATTTGAAGATAAGATTTTTCTGTGTTAAAGTAACATCAACAATTATTCGATATAAAGATCTGATTTCAGGAAATCATCCTATATGTCATTAAAACAACATAGGTTTTCTATTTGACTTCTGGCTAAACACGAGAGCATTCTCCTATTTACACACACAATATTTACATACATAAGGCCATCTTTACACAGCAGCTAAATGGCCCACTCTGCCGTATATTTCACATTTGCTGATATGACTCGCACTTACAGGAGGCTGTGGACGTGGCCTGTGGACAGACTCTTAGCAGCGACCTTCCCTGTAACCCCGGCCTCCTCCTCCTCCTCTCACCTCTGTGCACCCTTTTCCCGACCTGCTCTCCAAAAGCGCTGGTTTATGGGCATATATAATCCAGAACCACAGGCATTTGCTACGTGTACTTGTGGAAAAATGGGTAGAGTTGAATCTTTTCTTAATCCTGAAGTGGAACAACCCTGCAGAGAGAGCACATGGCTGCCGAGAAGGGTGTGAAGTGTGGGGCTCAGAGTGTTCCACGTTAGCAGTTTCATTATTGATTTATTTCGGTTCTGACCCACACTGTCAGGCAGGGAAGAGGCTGTGACCTGTGGGAAGTTACCATTCTGAGTCATTCTCCTTGTGAAAGCAGACCACCACTGCTTTTTTAACTTTTGGAAAAAACCTTCAATAAATCAATAATGAAATTACAAAAATGAAATATGCTGAGATTCACACTGGATCCATACTTTAAATAACAATTAAAATACTGTTTCTTAACCAAAAAGAGAAGCTAAAAGATCCAAAAAGTCTATTTTAGATTATTAAAATAACTCAACTCAATCTTAAAATTTAAATGCAAACTAGTACTGGTAAAAAAAAAATTCAAGGATAGGTTAATTTAAACCAAATTAGAATATGCTAGCTAAGTACTTTGGCATTTAAACATGCAGAAAAACGTTTGATAGACCAATGGCAAATGCTGCATTTCTAAGTAAAATTTTGGTTACTGGATGGTGCCTGGGGCTCCAAGGAGTAGGGCACCAGCCCCATGTGCCAGAGGTGGCGGGTTCAAACCCAGCCCCAGCCAAAAACTGCAAAAAAAAAAAAAAATTGTGGTTACTAAGAATTAAGAATTTTGTGACATGGCCTAGATACAGGTAAGCTGCCTAATAATGTCCAGGTAGGCTCAGCCCACCACAAATATGCAGAGGGTTCAAATTCATGACAAGACCAGACACAGATGTGGACCCAGTCAGTGAGTGGCAATGCAATATAGTAGCTAAAATTCTATGAAAGTCTATAAAAGAACTGACATAGAATCACACCACAAAAATAGAAATAAGGCCCAGCACAACGTCTTCACAATCTGTGAAGTTAGACAAATTTTATACATGCACTGTGAAGCCAAAGACACTAGAAAAAAAAAGCATATTTTATAAGCAATGCTGGAAATATTTTTTCTTTTCGGAAAGAATCCAGAACTTCCCTTCCCCTACCCCTACCACCAGGTGCTCTAAAATGAGTAACGATAAGCATTATGGAATCAGTAATTAATATGACTAAGTTCAATATAGAAATAAACTCTGTATGGGCTCTGCTTCCAAAAACAGCGATCCAACGGAGGGGAGAATTTATCAGTCTTAACAGAGCTTATCGTTTTGTGACATTATTCTAGCTGCTTAGATACGTGTAGGAATCATCACTACCTTATAATAAAAACTCCTCTTATGAATTGATATACAGCTTAATGTTTAATAAGTTACTCAAAATACTAGTATTATCCATCAAAATTAAGGCCATTGAGGTAGAAATAGTTTGATATGGGTTATTAGAAGCCAAATGGGAGGATCAACCTGGGAAGTCACACTAGCACAGCGGGGCACATCCCAGAGTCTGCTACAGACAGAGAGGCTTTCAGGGGAAGGTCGAGAACAGTGGTTCTCAACCTTCCTAATGCCATAGCCTTTTAATATAGTTCCTGTGGGTCGCAACCCACAGGTTGAGAACTGCTGGTTTGGCAGAAGGAAGGAGACTCTACATATCAGAGTTGTCCTTTTTAATCAGTATTTAAGGGTACACGATAGAGGTTACAACCATTGGCTATAGATTGCAACATACAGCCTAAAATGTCTGCTAGCAAGACAATCTATGAAATTTCATGATTCAGAATAAATCTGGGTCCTTATCCGTGTTGGTAGGATATGCACTAATCAATATGTCAACTATCTGAGGAACTCCCCGTCGAATTCTCTACTCAGGGACAGGATGCTGTTGAGAAGCACAGGACCTAATTAATTTGAAAGCCTGCCAAACATGACCTGTAGGTTATCACTATTGTGGTTATTTACATATATTTTAATGGAATAAAAGCAAGAAATATATTCTTAAGAAATAATGTTTTGTTTGTTGTAAAATTAGCAAATTCCACAAAATTCCTCTCTTTAAAAAAATGTATGTTTTCCTATTACATACATATTAGTTAATAATAAAGGTTACATTTATTTGTAATGATAAAATTCTACCAATGTGTATGATTCTTCTCATGGTGTATTACGGCTCTGTAGTTCATAAAGTGTTTTCACATGTTCTCGATTACTGTTGAAGAAAGGGAGGAGAGTAAAACACCTGTTCTACTATCCCTATTTGACAGATAAAGAAACAGAAATTTCCTAACAGCCCTGAAGACAACGTAACTGATTTAAAAAGTGACATTAAAAATATACTCACATGTAGCTATAATTTCAACTATCCAGCATTCAGCTTAATGTTAAGTTATTCATTAATTTTTTGTTAGCGTAATAATACAAGAAAGCTCCTATTGAAAAAGAAATATAAGTTCAGTATGTGCTACTGAACAACAAAAATAGTCAAAATGAATATGATCTTGATTGAGCAACTTTACCACTTTTTCAAAGGAAAGGTTTCCTTAGCTAAAAATACGGAAAGGATTGAATTAGAATCAGGTTGCTAATGTCTCTTCTGACATTTCACGAGTTCAATGAAGAATGTTGTGATTCTTCATTGAATAAAGTTACTACCCTGCACTCCAGTAAAAGCAGCACGGTGCCCCTCTCCCCATACACATCTTGTCCTTTCATCAACCAAAAACAGTATTAGACTTGAGGTTTTGCTTCTGGGAAGAAGACTTGCCTTAGAAAGAAGCTCTCTCAAATGAGAACAGGGGAACTGGTTGCACAGCTTTGCAGGAATAGGGTGTCTGTGTGTTTGGAGAAGAAAATCGACCCAACAGCCATCTTCCTTTTCCAATTACGCATGAGTCAATGATGATAAATTGGCAGAAATTCATTTGGCCATCCTACACTGAATGAACCCTGTTTTTGCTCACTCACAAAAGTGGCTCAGTCTATCTTTTTTCGTATCTATCACTCATTCCCCAAGTAGTGACTTTACGCCTCCTCTGCGGCATCACCCCCCTGCACACTGGAAATACAACAGCAGGTCAACAGGATGACCACTGTCCTACGGAATCTCTTGGGAAATCGTAGGGAATCTCGGGGATCCTGTGATGTTCCGCCCTCTAAACCGAGACACATGAATGCGAGGGTGAAAACGCAGCGGTCCTGGCAGCCAGTGGGAGACACGTGAGAGGACAGAGCTGAGGCTGCCATGCGTCCTTGGTCACATTACCCCATTGCCAAGGGCAAGTGGAGGTCAGAATATTCTTAGGGAAGTATTGTGACTGTGTGGTTAGTCTGTGACAGAAAGTCTTCATTTGCCAGTCTGTTCCTTTGTACATAGTTTTTAAATTTTACTGTGCATTTTATTTACATATATATATATTTTTGAGACAGTCTTGCTATGCTGTCCAGGTGGGAGTGAGAGAATCACAGCTCACAGCAACCACCAACTCCTGGGCTCCAGGACCCTCCCACCTCAGCCTCCAGAGTAGCTCTGACTACAGGGTCCCTCCACAGTGGGAATAATTTTCCCTATTTTTCTAAAAACTTGACTAATTTTTTCTATTTTTGGTGGAGACAGAGGGTCTCAATCTTGCTTAGGCCGATCTCCAACTCCTGACTTTAAGCAATTCTCCTGCCTCACCCTCTCAGAGTGGTAGGAATATAGGTGTGAACCACCACGCCCAGCTGAATTTTATCTTTTTATAGTGAATTTATACCATTTATACATAGGAATCACGCATCTTTAGAGTAACAGCGCTCAGCTCCCTGCTCACCCCGGCGGGAGGCTCCTTAGACCCATTGACAGCACAGCTGCGTCCCTGGTGGCCACTCTCAGAACTTCAAGGAAGGGACCACGGGAAATTCCCAGTGGCCGCAGCACCTGTCCATTTCCAGTATTTCTCGCCAACAAAACGCAGTGACGCGTCCACGGAGCTCTCAGGCTTCTCTTGTTTACTCTTTTATGACTACCCCTTTCTTTTCTTTTTCCTCTTGATCCTACTGTTTGTCTTTCTGATATTCTCCTGACCTTAAATTTCACCCTGCACAGACAAGCGTGATTCAGACCAAAGGACGCGGATCACGGCAGGAGGCAGAGGTGGCTCCTCAGGTCACACGTCCCATCAGGACATGGCCTTCGCCTCTGGACTCCAAGGTGGGTGCGTCCGGTGTCCTGTGACAGGACAGGAGGGACGTTTGCACCCCAACTCACATGCACAGGTGTTGTCATAGGCGTACAGCCCGGCAGGTCAGAGCGCAGGGTTAGAGATTCGGTCACTTGGGGGACAAACAAAAGCCGAAGAACAAAGCCACGCACCAGAGTGTTGAAGAAAATGGAGAAAATGAAAGAAAAATAATGTATTTAGAGTAGAATGAAAAATCAAAAGCTGTATATAATGATGAAGAAAACATGAGTATAGTCAAAACTAGTCAAAATATCCCTCCAGGATCCAGATCACAGATGGAGACTGGGAGGATAAAGGCTTTTCATTAACTCCCCGGGCTTTGGCCTCAAACTAGTAGGTAAACGGTCCAGGGGGAGAGAGTGGGTGTGGCATTTGTGAGGAAGTGGGAGACAGTCATCCACTGGGCGTGAACTAGGAGGCGTGTATCTTTCTTCAAAATGTGCTAAAATTAAAAAATCCTCCTGAAATAATAATTTAAGAGAAACAATGGCCACTATAAAGGAAACTCCACGTTAATACTGCAGACTGTACTCCTCTCCAATGAATTGTATTTGAGCTGTTGGCACGGCCTTCCCGCTCTGCTCACGATTCCTGAACCCCCTTCAGTCACTTGGGGGACAAACAAAAGCCAAAGAACAAAGCCACGCACCAGAGTGTTGAAGAAAATGGAGAAAATGAAAGAAAAATAATGTATTTAGTGAGCCGGGAACTGTGCAGTCACCATGGCTTCATCTTCATCTTCATCAACTAAACAAGGCTGTCTTAGTAATTTTACCACATCATACACCTCTTAAAATGTGGTTGGCTCCCTATTAGGGCTCTGGATTAGCAAGAAAATTCCCCAGGATCCCCCTCAACACATCATAAAGGAAGAGCCAATCTCTTTATTCAAAATGAACTCCAGCATCTTTGTTTTCCTTTGACATAACACCAAGAGATATTTCCACAACCAACCAACAGACAGCCCAGGTTGCATCAATACATATTCTAATGTTCTGTGGCAACATGTAAGGTATAAATAAAAATAATGTGGACACTCATTTAAATAGGATTTTTTGTTGTTGTTTACGGGGCGTAATAATAGATTGCTTCTCTTGTACTAGTAAGTGTGGAATAAATGCATAATGTGTATTAAATAGTCATAGTTATTGGTACAGGTTTATCTGCAGAACTTAGCAAGCCTCCTGCATCATTTTCCAAAGAGCAAGAAGGGCCCTACTGGGATTTAGAATGCAAAGATGAGAGTGGACCAGCTGGTCATTCCAGCCCCACATGGTGGCAAGGATGTGGTCTTGGAAGAGGAAGAAGAGAAGAAAATACTATTTCAAGGAGAAAGAGCAGTGTGCAGAATTTATTTTTATTTTTCCTTAAAGAATGAATTCTCAGTTTTTACTAAGCTCTCAGACTTTAAGACATATAAGTTCAAACTTCTCTGGTTTTCAGGGCATAATAGAAATCACTGCTATTCTGAAATCGAAAGTAGCCTTTCTTACTGTGCTACCTTTTACAATGGTACCATTTCCGAAACTGTAGTTTCTTCACTTTGTATCTGAAATATTTAAAAATTATCATTTCATCCAAAGCTATAGCTTGCATTATTTTTTACCTTACTAATTTGGAAAAAATACAAACTAAGCAGCAACAGTTACAACAATAGTACGATGCCCTGTGCAGACCTGCCACTGAGACTTGCCACGTGGTGACAAGTCCTCACATTTTCTCCATCACTTTCCCTTTTCCTCACTCTGATAAAAACAATAAATATCATTACTGCTCTTGCCGTTGCATATGTGATGACTCTTCATCCCTCAATACTTCAAAATTATCTTCTGAGAACAAGGACCGCCTTTCCTACAACCGTGCAATAATTAGCAGTTCTAGAAGATGGAAGTTTCAGTGGGAATAGAATTGATTTTAAGAAGGTAAATGTCCATGGTAATGTTGTAAAACCCCAACTGTAGGTGAGAAACAGTTTTCCCTAATCATAAACAGCTTGCCTGACTGTCACTTCAAGGAACAAAGCAAAAGGAACTTTCATGAGGGCAAGGGTGTGTCTCCCTTATTCTAGGTGCCCTGGCCCTCCCGGGAGAGCCTTACACTAGTACACATGCCGACAGTGTTTCCTGGTTTCAAACATTCCTCAAACAACATTAGTGACTATTAAGTACCTTCTGTATCTACCGCAATATATGAAGCTATTCTCCGCTGTGCTTCATGTCAGTAAGGTTGCTAGGATCCATGCATTTGGGAACGTGCTATATTTTTAAGAGATTACACCGAAGTATTTCTTCATAGATAATCTTCAAATATTAACCAAATTCTTGATTTATTTTGAAACACACTTGGTATGTGTACCACCGATTTGGATTTTAATACCCAGGAGTAACATCCAATGATAAGGTGGTTAAAATTTTAGGTTGATTGAAGGATCATTTAATAATGGTATCCTTTTACCTCCCCCACTGCAAAAAAAAAAAAAAAGGAAAATCTTTCAAAAGAAAATCAAGTGTCTCCAAGCTGACCTCTATTAAAATTAATTTTTTAATAACTGCTTGGTTTTATCACTACTTCCCCAAATGCTAATTAATTCTAACTCTAAACTATGTAATTATACTACTTCTGCTGAAATACAAATTATCTGGTGCCCCTGGGGTGAACAAGTTAGAATATATTTCATGTTCATTCAACAGAGGAAAATGCATCGTTTCCCAGACCACGGAAACAATGTCGCGGCCTCTCAGGCTCCCCTCCCCCCACACCGGGCAGTTCCTGTTTTTTCCTCTTTAGCTGCAAGACAGGAAGGGAGTTGACAGCCGGCATCCAGTCAGTTTAATGCCTCGCTCTGTGGGGTTGGGAGCAGTGGCATGCCAAGTTATTTTTGGCCAGGCACTGCAACACCCAGGCCTTCAGGAGCCTTCATTTAGTCAGCGGCCTAAGTGGCAGCCGATGTACCTGCAGAATGTGAATTGACGTTGCCATGGAGATAGAACAACTCTTCCCGGCTCTGTCAGAATCCATCTCTATCTGTGACTAGGCAGGGGTCAGAAAGAAAAGAAACACAAGTGCCAGGGAGAAAATTCGAGAAGGGAAGGATTCTGCAGTGCCCTGCAGGGCTGGAGTCATTCGATGGGCTGTTTTCATACACATTATTATATTTCAAATCCAAATCTCCTCTTTTCATTTTTTTCATTAGACAGTAGCAAGTCCAGGTATATGTGCTATTTTCTTCTAGAAGCCAAAGCCACCCTTTGCAGGATGGCCATGTGACATTTTTAGGGTCTCCATTTTCTCGGGGGTCACAGGAGACTGGCCCAGAAGATCTCTGAGCCCTCCTGACGTTTCCAGGGTGCTATTGAACATTCTGCTTTCAGTCATTATATATATCAGCCCATTCTACCTGCAAGTTGACTAAAAACGTCAACACAGGACTATGCTTGCAATAAAAACAAATACAACTCCTTCCTCCTTCGGGATGTGGCTCTATGGGGTTGCTGTGGGTGTCCCTGACTCTCGAGACAGCAGGAGGAAGGTGAGGGGCCGCTGTCCAGGGTGGCCAGGGCCTGGCTTCCTCTGTCTTGTCATTGCTTTGCCTACTTTGCTTACTTCAGATCTTGCATCTATGAGAACAGCCTCCCAGACCACCTTGCCCACATTTTCAATAAGGCTTTGCCCTTATATACAAATATTCACCACCTAACACGTCTCTGAGATTTTACTTCATTGAATTTTAGGAAGAAAATCTGTCTATCCCTGTATAGTCACGAGTCACTGAATGACAAAATATGTCCAGAGAAAGCCTGACTAGGCAATTTCATCCTGCACACGTGCTGGAGTTCACGTCCCCAAACCTGGAGGGCCACCTGGGCTCCCAGGCCACCAACCCAGACAGCAGGTGACTACAACACAGTGCTGAGAACTTCTGTATCCAAACATACCTAAATGTAGAAAAGGTACAGCAAAGATATAACATTATAACCTTACAGACCACCCTCATATGGTGGTCTGCTGTTTCCTGAGATGCCACGCAGAGCGTGACTACATTTATGAATTTGGTAACTCAAAAAAAAAAAAGTCCAGATAGCCCTTTATTTTTCTCTTCCTAGATGTGTGTATGTCTATACAGTTTTATATGTCAGCCCAACTCAGCTGCAGTACCCAGTTACCTAGTCAAACACTCATCTGGGTATTGCTGTGAAGGCACTCTGTAGATAATGTTAACATCAGCATTCGCGACTTTACACAGAGGAGGTCATCCTGCCTTGTGTAGGTTGGCCATGTCCAGCCAGGTGAAGGCCCTCAGAGTGGAAAGTGAGTGCTAAGTTCAGAATTCATGTTGAAATACTCCACCTCCCCCAGCAATGTGATGGTTTAGGACGTGGGGACTTTGGGAAGTGATTAGGCCATCGGGGAAGAGCCTCAGGAATGGGATTAATGCCCTCTCAAAAGATGGTCTGGAGAGACGCCTTGCTCATTCAGCCATCTGAGGACACAGCCAGAAGGAGCCACTTGGGAACCAGGAATGGGTCCTCACCAGATACTGAATTTGCTGCTGCCTAAGCTTGAACTTCCCAGCCTCCAGAACTGTAATAAATAAATTTCTGTTGTTTATAAACCACCCAGTTTAGGGTATTGTGCTACAGCAGCTGGAGTGGACTAGGCCACCCAGGGGAGAAAAAATTCCAACTCAAGAGTATAATATGGAAATCTTTCCTAAGCTTCTAGCCCCTGCACCTGCTCTGAAGAGTCCTGACAGGCAAGTGCCACAATCGTGTGAACCACTTCCTTAGACTCAGTCTCTCTCTCTCTCCCTCACTCTTTCTCTCTCCCCACTTTTCCTCTCTTGCTTTCTCTGTATGTGTTTATATACACACACATCTGTGTGTATCCTATCGGTTCCAGGTAACTTACATCACCAGGGTAACTTAAATCAGATCACAAAACACATGACTTGCCTTATTGCATAGTTCTAGACCTCTACATCCATAGCTCCTGCCTCATAATGTAAGGAAATACTTTGGCTATTCCAGATCTTGCATCTATTAGAAGGATTTAGCAACTCTAAATCAATATGTTTCCTCAATAACATTTATTTATTTTCCCTAAAATTTATTTATTTATTTATTTTCCCTAAAATTTCCTTAGATTTACTTGCAATACAGGAATAAATTCTGGGAGCCATAAACCTTACAAACTTGAAGGGAATTTGGTGGGATACTCAAATGCCCACATGCAGGAGGCACACAAGTCAGTCGCTCTACCTTCCTTCAAATACTCCCTTTCTTCAAGACACAGTGATTCTCCACGATAATTACATCAAGTTGCTGGGAGGGGCAAGACCAAGTGCGATGCTACTATGTTCCAGAAAGTATGTTTTTCATGAAAGTCTTTGACAATCAAAGATTGCTGTGAACAATTTAAATGCATCAAATATTTTTGTATAATACTTGCATAGGTTCTTGAATAAAAAACAAAAAACACGACCACTGAAGTGAGGATGAACAAGACCTAGTGAAATACAGTGTGCATGTTCCAGGATTGCAGATAATCATATCTGAGTTAGCACGTGACAACTGAGCTTAAATAGGCCTTTGGTGCTTTGCCTAAAGTATCATATGTACCCCTTAAAAATGTACAAATTTTATAATTAGTTAAAAAATAGATTCCAATAGACATTAATAGAATTTCAATCTACTGAACGAGATTTCTCTCTCAGTGGTTTTTAGTAATTCCACAGTCCCGACCAGGGAGAAGAATGGTTCTCAATGAGGACATTTCAAAGGACATTTGGTAACACCTGGACACTTTCCTCATTGTCATGGCTGGGGGTGAGAGCATGCGGGGTACTAACTTCTAGCAGGTGGAGGCCAGGGATAATGCCACACAGCGGATGTCTACCTCTTTGGACACACATCCACTCATTGGACAGCTGTGTCACATGGGAGCTCTATTTTAAATGTTTTGAGGAATTCTGTGCTATTTTCCATAATGGCCATATGGATTTGTATTCTCACCAACAAGGGTTCCCCTTTCCCCACTTTCTCACCACACTTGTTATCTTTTATCTTTTTGATAAAAGCCTCCCTCTAACTGCAGTGAGGTGACATCTCATTGTGGTTTTGATTTGTGTTTCTCTGATAATTAGTGATGTTGAACATTTTTTCACATATCTATTGGCCATTTGTACCCCTTCTTTTACAAAACGTTCATTACATTTTTTCCCATTTTATTCCATCTGATTATTTGGGGTGTTTTGCTGTTGAGTTGTTTGAGTTCCTTATATATTCTGAATAGTAAGGCCTTGAATACCACATGTTCTCATTCATGTGCAGGAAGACCAAATAGAACAGTGGATACCAGACACTCGGAAGGCCAGGGAGGGGTGGGTCACCAGGTACAAAGTTACAGTTAGAAGGAAGACTAAATCCTGTCATTCTACTGTACCACAGGGTGACTACAGCCACTAACGAGGCATTGTAGAGCTCAGAGTAGTGGGAAGAGACGACGTTGTGTGTTCCCACCACAGGGAAATAATAAATGGTTGAGGTGATGAATATGCTAATTACCCCACTTTGATCATTACACAATGTATACAGTAACCAAAGCATCACATTGTAACCCATAAATATGTACGATTACTATGTATGCATCCATTAAACTTTTAAAAAATTAAATGAATAGCACAGCTGCCCTTAACCCTCCCCCCTCCAGAACAAAGAATTATCTTGCCCCCAATGTCAATGTGCTGAGGCTGGGAAATACTACTGTAGAACCAAGCTAGGCATGAAATGTGTGTTTCCCATCGGTATGTGCTCTATTAAGAGAGCGAGAAAACTCTCCACTAAGGCAAGGGCAGCATCCAGGAGTCAGTAGACAGAAAGCTGGTACACAGGCAGAGTAAAGCGGCCCACTGCTGTCCTTGGGGGAAGGACTGAGCACCCAGAGCCCATCTCAGCTCTGTCGTCACAGGCAAAGCAAATCAACAAGAAAGGATCACTGCGATGCAATTCGTTCCACTTGATTACAGCTCGTTTTGCTCAACAGGAAAGTCAGATTTGATGTTCATGATCATCAAGCACAAATCCTACAAAAAGCATTTAATAAGATTGCAATGTATTTTTAAATACCTTCATTAATTTGATTTTTCCCCCTTTAAAACAATACATTTTGATAGCTAAATCTAAGTCATGTTATCTCTTTGGGCTTCATTTCCTCAGTTTTAAAGCTAGAAAGTTCTGTTTGTGGAGGCTTGTTCCCACCGGCATTGGTGAACCTTTTGCTGATACATAGCAAACATTTTCCCTAGAAAAAGAAACAGAATTCGCCCTCTGTGGTCAGTCAGGAGTAAAACAAGCTATGCGGTAAGAAGTTATCAAATCTCTGTCTCCAAAGGAGATTTGGTTAAGAGTTGGCAGGATTCAGATGCCAAAATTTGGAAGTGGGGCATGGCCTGATCCTCTTTCTCCATCATGAACCCCATCAACTCTATGTTGCCACCGTGACACCCAGAGCTGAAAGTGGTCTGGTACTCAGGGTTGGGAGGGCAGAAGCAAAGTATAATTGTTCCATAAGTGTAATGCTGATGAGCCAACAACACAGTAACATTCAAAAACGATGAATGCCAAACGGTGAGTAAATTGCTGGTTTCCTGTATAAATTACATACAGAACAAAGAGCTCTCAACTAGGGGTCAAGAGACTAGGACTCTGATGAAGGCTTTTCACTTATCAATTGTAGTGACTTTGTGTTTGTAGTGACTTTGTGTGTTTCCTAAGTTGTTAATGCTTACAGACACCAAAAAGTTTATAACTTTAAAAATACATACTTTCTAATCAACGAATGGCATCTGAAGAACTTCTCGAATGAAGATGTGAGCTTGACTTGATGAAAGGAATCTATTTTAAAATGGTCTTGTAAACCATTTTAAAATAAATTGTGGCTGTCAGTTTGAGTCCATAAGAAAGTTAGGTCATAAGCAACTCAGAATTTTCATAATGGCCAGGCATGGTGGTTCATGCCTGTAATCACAGCACTCTTAGAGGCTGAGGGAGATGGACTGTTTGAGCCCAAGAGTGTGAGAGCAACCTAAGCAAGGTGAGACTTTGTCTCTAAAAAAATAGCCAAGCCTCATTGCAGGCACCTGTAGTCCCAGCTACCTGGGAGAATGAAGCAAGAGAATCACTTGAACCCAAGAGTTTGAAGTTGCTGTGAGCTGTGACACCATGGCACTCTACCACGGACAAGAAAGTGAGAATTTTTCTCAAAAAAAAAGATACTTTTCATGCAAAAACATTATTTAAAATTTTTTTAAATTTTCATTTTCCCAATAAAATTGCATATAAAAATCTAAAATTTGGAAAAGTAACAGAGATATTCCAAAACTTTTACTGTTAGTTAATGGGAGAACACCACATGGAGATTCTTCTCCTTTGTTTCTTATTTCCATGATTTTATTTCTAAACTTGTCCACTGATTTTATTTCAGATACACTAATGCACAGAAGTAACATACTTATTTGTAAAGTAATGGAATCTCTTTCTCCCTTTTGTTTTCTTTTTTTCATTTTTTTTTTGCTTGATAAAGGAATTGAAAATACTAGATTATTTTAAAATTTGAATAACAGAAAAAGTTGTATTCCATCTGATCTTAAGTGACTGCACGCACATGGACATTTTACTTACAGCTGGGATTTTTCAGCACCTTCTGGGTGGCCCTGTGTTAACAACCAGTGCAAACACTTGGTACACAACATGTCAGCTGAACACAGACTCTGGACTAGTAAAATAATTCTTTTTCTTCTTCTTTTTTTTTTTCTTGCTTAGGTTTTCTGTTTAAGGGTAACTTATTAGACTCAGAGAAAGCTTTTTATAAAAATTAGAGAAAGGTTAATTTTTTTTTTTTTAGGAAATGCACTATTTAAAATTTCACATAAGAAGGTTAAGTACAAAATTTCTAATTCACATGATATTTATACCAGTAATATGCTAGGGAGATCTCGGAAAAGTTTATTACAACTTTATAAATATGCATGTTCGTATTTCTTATGTTTTTAGATACTGTTGAGCTTCAAAAGTAGATTTTTATTGCGGTGTATTTATTTCATGGCAAGTACATACAGATAGTTTAACATTAAATTATACTCAGGAATAAAATCTAAATTCAAGATTCATGCAGTTTCCAGGTTTTGGAACACAGAACATTCCTTCCTCTTTCTGTCTAGCTGAGGGCAAGGGTGCAAATAAACTCAGGCTGCTCGGCCAGGCGAGTGTGTGTCCAGTGTGTGGGGGCAGCATGCTGGGCTGGGACCACCAGGGAGACTCAGGGAGCTATGGTCCAATCAGACCGAACTCCGGACATGTGTGTGTTAAAAAAAAGAAATCATTTAATTTGACTGAATTTACAAATTTGATGGAAAAATATTTCACTTGTTGCTGGTCAGCAGGATCAAGGAAGCTGAGTGAAGAGACTCTGGGGGGCCTGAGATCGTTTCAGGACTCCATGAACACAATCAATGTCCTGGCTCAACAGCGATCAGCTATGCTCACCTCATGCCGGTGCCTGGACCACGAGTGTATGAACCTGCGTAAGAAAACATTTCTTCTGCCATATACACACAGACATGCCATATTTTAAATATTGTAAAACCAGCTTAAAAATTGGTTCTTTCTGTAGTTTCATAATTATAGATCTGAACCCATGTACAAGCAATGCTGAAGGACATGAATCCACTGTCTCTCCACTTCTGCATTTGTTGTCTGTCCATCCATCTCTTTCTCCCTCCACCCGGGTTTTATAATAAAGCTCTAAGACCTGCTCGGGTCGGGGGAGCGTGCCACTCATCCTAATAGCCCTGCTGCCTAGATGGCAGCTTCTTCAATGGGGTTCCCTGAAATTACTTCTTTGAATTGTTTTAAATAAATCTCCTATTACTGATACATTACAAGGGTGGTCTTATTTTAAAATGGTTCCATATTTAAAACCTTCCTTGAGTGAATTAGCATCTGTTTTATTCCTATGGAAGATTAGAAACTTACAAAATAGAAGGTAAAAACTGAATACCATCTCTCTGTATTAAAACTCAAAATTTAAACAGGCAACCATATGTGTTTTATCCACTGAAATTAGGATATTCCCAAGTTATAGAATGTGAACTTTTTTTATGAAAATTGACTTTTATAACTAGAATAGAAAATTTGACCCCAGGTGCCAAAATCAATTCAGATTCCTTCTGACATTTTCTAACCTTAGAATTTCTCTAAGAGTAAAGTAGTTGTATAAAGATTATATTCTTAGATATTAATTACTTCGAATAGTTTCCACAGGGGGAAAAAAGTAAATGTCATTTGTGACAGTTCAGAATAACGGCAGGGCTTTACTTCCTCTTCCATGGAGGTGAGAAGAGAAAATACAAAATTGGACTAGAAAACGAGCACATCTCCTTGGTAGCTGAACACTGAAGCTGGGGCCCCTGCAGGCAGCTCCTCAGAGCTCGCATGTCATTCCTCGAGGTCATGACATTTACATTGGGTGTCACTTTCATGCACGTATTTCACGAACTCCTGCCTTGAACAACACTCTTTTCATTTGAAGGGTGTTCATCTTTCTTGCCATCCGAGAGAACAGCATAAGAATGATAGTTTTTTTAATTTATCTATCATAATACTCAAAATGTTTCCTGCATTACTCATTTTTACTTTATCTATTATTTGTTAATCCTCTGATGTAGAATAATGTATAAAATGATGTCAAATCATGGGGGGTCAAAATGATCTCTCCCACATCACCTCCAACATGTTCACTGCATCTCTGCAGTTACACAGAATCATGGAGGAGAGGATAAGAAAAAGAAAGAAGCTGGGTGGCGCCTGTGGCTCAAAGGGGTAGGGCGCTGGTCCCATATGCCAGAGGTGGTGGGTTCAATCCCAGCCCTGGCCAAAAACCACAAAAAAAAAAAAAAAAGAAAAGAAAAGAAAGAATCTGAGTTTGGGAGGAGAGGATGGACTCCTGTGATGGACATATCTGGGTTGGACTCAGTTCCCCAAGAGGTGGCCAGAGTTAAGAGTGTCGCCTTTGATACCAAGCCACTGGGTGTTCACGCTGGTCAGCTACACAATCCTATCTGACCGGCACATCTACCTCCATTCCCTATTCCCAGTTATCCCCATTCCTAAAATGAATACAATGAAACTCCCTATCTTAAAGGTTTTGGGGGGGATTAAATCAGATAATATATATAATAGGTTTAGAACAGTGCTTTATGCAGACTAAGCAATAAACACATACTGTTCACTTTTTCCTTGTTATAACACGCAAGAACTTGGGCAAATATCTTCCACAGACACACGTCCTTATGCACCAAGTCAGGCCAACACAGGAGTAAGGATGCTGTTTAAACATGACAGAGCGCTGGGCTCCCAGCCGACGGCCAGGCTGTGCCTCGGCAAGCATTCTCCTTTCTGACTCTCACACTGCAGTTACGAATCAGGATACGAGGTTTATGATGTTTGATTGAGTTAAAAAGTAAATTATCAGCGTCATTAACACCATAGAAACTAAAAATCTTTAGATATGACAATATATTTTTCAAAAATGTATGTATCTCATTTTTAAGGCACATTAGGTATGCAGCGGGCACTGTTCTGAGTGCAGAGGAGACAGGGATGGATAAGAGCCAGTCCTTGTCTTGAGAAGCTCAAAGCCCAGTGGGAAAGACAGGCTAATGGTCAGTGGCTGTGACAGCAGAGGGACCAGCAGCAGGTGCCAGGAGAACTTCCAGCACAGGGCCTGACTGGGCCTGAGATGGTGAGAAAGACGCCCACGTCAGCTAACCTGTTGCACTTGAAAGTATTCAGAGCAGGACTTTTTCTCCCTACAAAGTCAACCTGGATCATGAAGCTTTGGAAGAAAAGTATCTACCTGGTGGAGAAGTATTCCTGGGCAAGAAGCTAGAGGCAAGTGGTGTGGCCAACTCTCAAGACAAATATGGCGGCCCCCACATCCACGTCCTCCTCAGCCGCCTCACAGCGTAGCTCTGGTTGATGCATCAAGCCCCTGATTTGCTCATGTGTCTAACATGTGGCCAGCCAAGTGACGGAGAAACAGTGGGAGTGGATTAGCCTGCCTGGCTTCATTGACTGAGAAGGCAGAAGCTGATTCCCCGGAAGCTGACCGGGACACTATTAGGGCCAAATTCTGAGTCTTCTCAAATTTATATATTGAAGTCCAGTACCTCAGAACGCGACTTTATTTAGAGAGAGGGTCTCTATAGAGGTTATGTTAAACCTTTTAAGATCCGAGACCACTAGATTATAATCAAGTTCAGAATAACATTTATCACCTAAATTTTGGTAAGGATATACTATCATGGATGCCACAAAAATAATGCTTCTAAATGAGTAAGGAAGACAGAGAGAATTTCAGTAATGATTTCAGAACTTGATGTAAAAATATACCAATTTAATAAACAAGTCCAGGGGTGACAGCTGTGGTGGCTGGAGGCATAATATGTCTTCCTGTGTCCCCCACCCAGGACGGTCTCACTCATCACATGTCTCTTGATCAATGCTCATGAGATTTCAAAACACTCAACTTATTCC
The DNA here is from genome assembly GCF_027406575.1 of Nycticebus coucang. Classification (NCBI taxonomy): domain Eukaryota; kingdom Metazoa; phylum Chordata; class Mammalia; order Primates; family Lorisidae; genus Nycticebus; species Nycticebus coucang. The sequence goes on along the minus strand of NC_069795.1, from coordinate 5,443,920 downwards.
AACATTTTGGATGAAAAGTTGGGGTATTTTCTGTTCCCATTTTAGGTGTCAGTCTCCAGTTTCATGGTTTGAGAAATAGCTGTTACTTTCCACGGTTTTCCAGAACTTTCTCCCTGTGCCACAGTAATACCCATAAAAGTCTTTTAGCATTGAACACTTGAACTATCTATTATTTAACAACTTATCAAACTCTCTTTTCACTGAACAAAGCTCCTGAAAGCCTATTGAAAACGCATCTCTAGTTAACATTGTTTATTCGGTGTGTGTTGAAAAGGGAGAGGGGAAATGAGAGAGGGTGAGGGAGGGAACAGGCAGATTCCACGGTGTATGTCACGGACTGTCCCTGCCTCTACTCTCCTAAACATAGCCAGCCTGGACAGCACTTTTGAGAAAATAGACTCAGAAAACTAAAATGGTTGTTTTATTTGTGATATCTAACTTCACAAAATAAAATGAATAGAAGAGAATGCTACTTCTCATGGGTTGACTTGGGTCCTGCCCCCACTCTGTGCTGAACTTTGTATGTTCAATTCCTGCTCCCCAGTACTTCAGTCCTTATTCAGAAATGGGATTGTCGCAGATGTAATTAGATAAAACCACACTGAAGTAGGATGGGTTCCTAATCCAACATGCCCAGCGTCCTTATGAAAAGGGGAAAATTGGACACAAGCTGGACACAGGAGGGGAGAATGCGTGTGACATGGCGATGAGCACCAGAGACTGGGATGATGGACGCTTCTACAGATCAGTGAAAACCAAAGTCAGCCAGCAAGCCACCCAGAGCTGTGAGGGCCCTGGAGCTGTGTCCCCCTCACAGCTTCAGAAGGAACCCAGCCCACCAGCACCTCCATCTCAGAATTCTGGCCTCTGATTGGGAGAAGATAAATTTCCACTGTTTGGTGTATTTTGTTACAGCAGTGCTGACAAACTAAGGCAAGACCCAAGCACCTTTTATATTAGATGGAGCAGTCCCCCCCTTCTTTCCACCAGGCTCTGTAGGGCCCTGAAGGGACACAGGTGGGATTCACTTTTGGATCTTAGAGCATGCTCAGCACATGCTAAATGGTGGGTGAGCAGAGGGTTCCTGAGGAAGGGGATGCAGGGAGGGGTGGACGTGGCTGGCAGAGCAGGAGCCACCCTGCTGGATAAAAGTCTTCTGGACAGTTAAGTAATTTGGGGTGATCCCTCCACCCTTCATCGCTCACTCCTGAGAGGACTTCTGTTTTCTCACGGACAGGCAGAGTGTTCAATAGAGACATAAGGCTTCAGTGCTCCTTTCTTTCCAGGGGAGAGAGGAGTTAGGGTCCTTACTGAGTCCACACAAACCACAGCAGGAGCTGCGTGCAGGGATCAACACACCAGGATTGCTCCATCAGTCCCGCTTTAGGCTTCAACCAAAATGCGCCCCCTTCTCAAGCATTCTCCTTTTTGTAACAACCAGAAAACTGTAAAATGTCCAAATTTTAAATTATCATTCAGAAATATTCCGTCATTCAAAAACAATTCTAATTTCTCTGTTTTGGTGCTAAGTAGACTTTGGCCCTAAACTAAAAAGAGAACAATTCCGAAGCATGAAATCAGCGTTTGCTTTGATCCTGTGTTTACTATCTGTGCTTGCTGTCCTATGAACTGTGGAGCAATGGTTTTATTTTATTTTTCTGTTTTGCTTTTTTCTCCAAATGTGGACCTCAGGCCATGATTTGCTGTTCAGATCATCAGGGATATTGTTTCCAAATCTGATCTTATGGATGATGGGAATGGGGAGGAGGGAGAATGGAGTGATGGGGGTCTGCACTTAAATTTGATGTTTGTACACAGTGAAGGTCAAGATCTATTCCTCTGGGTCAGTGAAGGTCAAGATCTATTCCTCTGGGTCTGTCTTTCTTATACAAGGCCAAGTAGCAGAGGCTGAAGACAGCATTAAGGTAAACCATAAACTAAAGAGAAGATTGGTCTTGCTTCAGGATTTGGGACTCAGGAGGAACTTCCCTGGTCATCAAGTGAGTGTTGAAGGAAGCCCTGCATAACTCAGAGAAAATTTAGGGATCTCTGACAACCGAGAGGGCATGGCCAGGATGGGCAGCTGGAGAGCCCCCAGAGCAGACTCACTAGGGCAGCGCCGAGATTCTTCCTCTTAGGAATCTGAGATGTCAAGTGAGATTTTATTTGAGAAGAAGACTTTATACCTTAAAAACAGGCCCGAAAGTCTACAATCATAAAAATAAAACAAATAGAATCAGCAAGATGAAACATGGTGAAAATCTCCTGAATTAGGGACAGAGCTGGGGCAGGACTGTGCTTTCCAGCCTGTGTATCTCTGCTTTCCATGAGATGAGAAAGGATATGGGATGTGTCAATGGGGTGGGTGGGTGGGTGGGGGACAACTATTTTTGAGATTTTTGAAACAGGAACATTTAAGTATCTACATTTAGATTAAGACATAATCTCTATCAGTAGCTATAACCCAGAACATTCCTGGTGTGTCTCATTTTATCTAATGGTTTTATTAAATCATTTTTCCATTTATTCACAAATATGCTTATGTACCTATATTTTCCTAGGTGCCATGGGAAAACACGATGAAAACACACTGTCTTTTGCTCCCAGCACTATGGTTTTATTATAGAGAGTTTCTTACAAATGTTTTTATATTGAGTTGATTATGCACTTGTGGGGGGGGGGGCTTTTCATATAGGAGCCCTGTTCGATGTTCTTACTAGAATTCATAGGTTCTTAACAAATATTGACTAATTATCAGGTGTCATTCTCATGGCTGCTCCTCCTGCATTTGATGTCCCCTTCAGATACACAACCACAACGGAGAAAACAAAATCTCTCCATTAATTCAGTCACTAAACATCAATTAAGGTCCATCGGGATTCTCAAGAAGGCAAAGTACAGATCAAACAATTCCTCTAAGAAGCCTCCATTGATTTTCCAGATAGAACCAATTTCTCTCTTCCCCAGTCCCCCAGGACCCAGAGATTCTATTTCTCACACAGCGCAATCTTCCTTCCATCAGTATTAATTACCCACTTACCCATTTCCAGGTCCCACCACCTCCCTCCCCACACTGAACTGAGAGCTTCCAGAGGACGAGAACCAGCTTTTGTTTTCTTTTTGTGTTCTAATATTATTAAATACGGACTTCATTCCTCCAGATATGTGAAGCTTGGTAAAGGATACAACAAATAAAAGTTTCTAGGAAATTTTAAGTGCCTTAAAAATGTATGTAAGTAAAAGATTGATAATAAACATTTACAGAAGGAAATACTCTACTCTGCTTCTCGTTAGCTTTGAGTCAAAGTGGCCTAGAAAAGCTGCCCTCCTTTCTTCACTTCCCTGATCTGTGTTTAGCCTCACAACTCCACAGACAAATAGTCAAACAACTAACCACCAAGAGGCAATATTTTATTAATATCAACAAAAATCACATTTAAGAAATTATTTGTTTATTTTTAGAAACGCTGTCTCATTACATTGCTCAGATTGGTCTTGAACTTCTGGGTTCAAGTGATCTTCCTGCCTTAGGCTCCAGAGTAGCTAGGATTATAGACACATAATAAAAGATTAAATGTTATAAATGAAACTTAAAAAGTGCTAGAAAAAGTCCAGTTGCATATCAATATAATATTGATCCAAGGGAGGTCTTTTTACACATCCACCTATTAATGGATGTCATTATTTTTGTAGGCCATTGTTATTTTTATTTTTGTTTATCTATTTTTTACTTTTTAGAGAAAGAATATGTAAAGCTTTTCAATAAAAGAAAAGGCAATTCACATTATTACAATATAACTAGCCCAGACGTTTCTGCAGTGGAGCCTATCTCAATACTTACTTTATGCAGCCTTTAGTAACAGGCTACATTTAAACGCTCCTTTGAAATGAGACCCATGGAGATGGTCAGTTTATTCATTAAATAAAGTACATGCTAATAAGCACCAGGAAAGACTTTGTGAATATGCAAGAATAAACTGCAAAACTTACATTCAGTATTTTAAGAGCAAAATCGTAACTGTAACTCTCTTCAAAAATTTTTGGCTATCCCTTTTTTTGTGATTTAGTTAACTTTATAAATTGAAAGCTATTTTCCAGCTAATGAAAGGAATAGAGGTCTTTCACAGAGATAAAATTTTTATAAATGCTGACTATGTTATATACATATATGTGTGTGTGCATGTACATGTAAATATAGGTAATGCATAGAAGGACCCAAATCCAGCCTTTTACAAGTTGTGATGTTATTAACTATATTAAGATGGGCTTTAATAAATTAAACAGTAAGATTGTACTTAAGGAAGAATTATTTTTCCAGTATAGTAACATTCAGAAAGAGTTGGACAAAATACATCCAAATTCGGCAACATCTGCTGCTCTGAGAGTAACAGCAAGCGGGTGTTTAGGGTCAATTTAAATTTAAATTTGGTTTGCATCAGGTACATGTTGCAATAGAAAGCAATAGTGTTTGGTTAATAATCTTAAAGCATGCCCCTGAAGTCCGAGGGAATCATTTTTGGAGTAACTTTGTACCCAGGATGCTCAAAACTAACATCATCTGTATAGACCAGTAGCTGGAAGCAAAGATTGAGCCAAGCAGAGCACACAAAGCAAAGCAGAGAGAAGGGAGGGGCTCAATGTGTTCACAAGGTCAACCTCTTTTCTGAAAGCAGGTGGTATTTTTACTGCACTTCTTCCTGAGACCATCTATGTGTTGTCTAATTGACTAACAAATTTATACTTGATTATTCAAAATATATATGATGTTGCAAAAAATACACATTTAATATCAAAAAAGGAAAGTTAAATACTCTTTGTAGAAATCGTTAGAAATGATCTGTTCAACATGGATTTGAAGCTGTAATAAGAGAAAAAAAAATTAGGATTAAGAACATCACAAGGAACCCATTGTCTACTACCAAATGCTACAGAAATCAGACCAGTAGTTTTCAAACTGTGCTCGTTGCTGTGGACTGAAAGTTGATTCCCCTCAAAATGTATATGTGGAAATCCTAAACCATCATGTAAAGGAGTTAGGAGAGGGGGCCTTTGGAAGGTGATTAGGTCATGAGGGTGGAGCCCTTAGGACTTGGATTAGTGCCATTGTAATGGAACAGGAGAGCACGCTTTCTCTCTCTCTGCTCCCTGACACATGAGGATACAATGAGAAAGCTCCTGTCTGAAAACCAAGAAGAGAGGTCTCACCAGGTGGCTGAAGTGCTGGAAACCTGATATCAGATGTCCAGCTCCCCAAACCATGAGAAATAACTGTCTGTTGTTTATACGCCGTCCAGTCTACGGCATGGTGTTTGTTACAGCAGCCCACATGGACTCAGACACTCATTTTGCCAACAAGGAAACAAAGACTCAGAGAAAGCAAGTTGCTTAAAAGATCCAGTTATTATATACTGACATCGCAACTAGACTCCAGGTCTTCCCAGCCTAGCATTATATCATTATACATGAATTACAGGGCTCATCTCTACCCAGAAATGATCCCAGAAAAAAGCTCTGAATAAATGTCTTCTTTTGAATCACAGGACCTTGCCTGCATCTGTGCAGTGCTGCAGGTCACATATGTGATACATCCCTTGCTGGACTGTAAACTCCCCAAGATCCTTATCTGACTTATTTTTAAAGGTAGACAATAATTCAAATAAAATGAGCTTGGCTCATTTTACAAAAGAATATGGAATACATAACTTCTTGCATGCAAAATATGACTATTTAAAATATAATAGAACCTCTGTAAGTTGACCACCCAAGGGACTATAACTGGTCAGCATGCAGAGGTGGTCACCACAAGGAACCAGGCCTGCTGTACTGGTGCGTACACATGGCGCATGGCTGGTCTATGAAAGGGAGATCATCTTCAGGAGGTCCTCAGTGTAGGGAGGGGACAGAGATGGAAGTTCCACTGTATTGGATGTGATAAAGATGAGACGAATGAGAATTTCTTCCTCTGCAGCACGTGTCCAAATGACCTAAATGTTGAAAACTGGCACTTGTATACCCAACACCTCAAATGCCCAAATATCCTGCCACTCCCCAAATTCCACCACTGAGAAGTACTAACTTGTATCACTTTAGAGGGGCAAGAATATCATCAAGCAGACAGGCTCAATTTCCCTGGTAGATTTGGGGTAGGGACAAGAATTGCCAAAATGGCCACTTGGCACCACCATTTACAGGCAGGTAGCGGTTAGCTGAGTCAGACAGAGTCACAGAGCCCTGGCCTCATGACCCAGAACCAGAATCCAGGGCAGGCAGATACCACCACAGGGAGCCTTGCAGGAGCACATTAGCAGAGTGTCACACCTCTATTCAGACTCCAGTGGAAGGGGTGCAGCTGTGAGTCAGGGGAGACAGGATGCAGGTACCCAAAATCTACCAGGGAAACTGAGCCTGTCTTCTTGGCATTATTCTTGCCCCTCTAAAGTGATACAAGTTAGTACTTCTCAGGTGGGTCTGGTCACCTTTTTTATTTTTGAAAATGCTCCATAGAAATCAAGTGCCAGGCCAAGCTCCTGGTGAGTGTGAGCTGTGGTTAACAAAGCACGAGGACACAAGAGGCCGTGGTGCTGCCCTGGGGAAACTTTCCATGGCGTCCTCAGGAGCTTCCCAGTGGGGGAGGTGGGCAGTGCATGGTGGTTGCATGGCTGGGGAACACCCAGAGGAACTGAGCAGACTTGGGGTACAGGAGGGAACAGGGTGGGCCTTGGATGGGGTGGGGGCTGTCAGGTCAAGGCCATTTCTGTGGGCACACAGGCCCCAGAATCAGCCCTATCCTGGCTCCTTCCCTGACTTAGGCAGTCAGAGTCCTCTGAGCCTCCTCAGGTCTGTCATCTGTAAAACGGGAGTGAGCACTCTGGCCTCGCTTGAGCTTCGGAGCTCGGGACCAGCCTGAGCAGGCATGAGACCCTCTCACTACTAAAAAACAGAAAAATTAGCCAAGTGTCATGGCAGGCACCTGTGGTCCCAGCTACTCAGGAGGCTGAGGCAAGAGGATCACTTGAGCCCAATAGTTTGAGGTTGCTGTGAGTGATGATGATGCCACAGCCCTCTACCAAGGACAAGCAAACAAAAAATGGGAATGAAAGGGACTCACCTTCAAGGCTTCTAGAAACTGAATAAGCAGCCCTTGATCATGGAACGTACCAAGAAGTATGTGGGGGGGGGGGCTACTAAATGACAGGAAAGTCGCCTGGGGGGTATTTGGTATATTGGAATCGCTGGATGGACAGCAGCTGCACTACACTGAATAGTGTCACCCCCTAAACTCCCCAAGTTCACTGGAACCTCAGAATGGGACCTTATTTAGAAATAAGGTTTTTGCAGATGTCATTATTTAGGGGTCTCGAGATGAGATGACCCAGGGTTTAGGGTGGGCCCTAAATCCAGGTACAGGGTCTTCATAGGAAAAGGAGGAGACAGAGACACATAGAGAAGGCCATGGAGGAGGGGAGCCCTCCCAGAAGCCAAGGGGTGCCAGGGATGGAGGCAGCATGGCTCTGTAGACATCTCAATTTTGAACTTGTAGCCTCTAGAACTGACAAATCAATTCTGCTGTTTTAAGCCACTCAGTTTGTGCCGCTGTGTTAGTCCGGCACTAGGAAACTGCTACAGTGGCCATTACTGTTGTTGTAGTTACAAATTTATCAGCTGAACTTTTCCAAATGAGAATTATCTTTCAATCTGCATTTGATAGTCAAATTATAAATTTTTCCTCCAAATAAGATGCAGGTATCTTTTTTTGTAATCAAAGAAGACTGGGCCCTGGATTCACTTTTGTTTAAGCAGCCAACAGAAAGGTGAAGCAGGGTCTGCAATTCACAATGGAAGAGACTGTTTTCTGTGTTCCTGTGACATCCACGTGGTGAAACCCCAGCCCCTTGCAGGTGGTAGGAGAGGGAGGTAGGGCCTGTGAGAGGTGGTCAGGTCCTGACGGTGGAGCCCTCAGAAATGAGATTGAAGCCCTTAAAAAAGACCCAGATCAGGAGACCACGGAGGCTGCTGGAGTCCGGCTGGTGCGCAGGGTTTCCTAGGACCAGTATGTACCTTGGGACCGCCACTGTCCAGTCAGGGTGTATCAGCCAATGCACTGGGGTGATTCCGGCCAGGAGCAAACTGCAGATGGCAAATGCACCATGAGCATTGGGGCCCACAGGTCTGGGTTCCAGTGACAGTCAGTTCCCTGCATCTTGACCTTGGGCACATCTCCTAGACTCCTCTGAGACTTAGATTCCACATGAGGGTCGTGGAGTGATCATTCTTACACCACAGGGGGCAGCTTCCCCTGAGCTGGGCTCTCAGCACACAGGGTTAATGAATAAGCTTGGCTCCCTCCCTAGTCTATACCTCGGCCCTGTGGCCTTGGGTTTGCTGGTCATTTACCCTGTGGGGCCTTTCCAGGAGACGGTCATGGAGATACTGGCTTTTCTTCAGTGGCCAGGCTGCAGGGGTCCTGGGGGGTACTTTGCAGAGGCTGCCCGCCAGTTCTGGGAGCATTTCTCCGTGAGGATCCATGTCTGCACCACACAAATTCCTGTCACACTAAGCAAAGCCACCACGTGCAGCCCAATGCAGCAAGCTGTTGGGCCGGGGAGAATCTGTGCCACCCTCTGTCCCCAGCCCCACCTGTTCTGGAGGGGATGGCCGCAGGCAGACCTATCCTCCCTCTCCTCCAGGTGAAGGCTTCTGGGGCCCCTCTTCACTCTGTACCCCATGGCACAGCCTTCATTCTTCCTGCTCAAGCACCTGCTGTTAGAAAAAAGATGACCGCAGGAAAAGCAGTGGCAGTCTGCCATCAAATCAACCCGAAGAGCCACCCTGCACCCACACCTGCATTCTGGAAGGGCCCAAAAATGAATTTCTCGAAAGCTAAGCATAGATATTTCCTGTTCATGTTCCTGGGCCCAGTGGGCCCGTCAGGCCACATGAAAATCAACCCCCTCAAAGTTAAAAATTTAATGCACTGTTTACATAGCAGAACTAAAGGGGTTTACATAATTAATAGAACACAGAAAATACAGTCATAACAAAACAATACATTTCCGGGGGAAAAAAAAGGGTCACAGGAGGAAATGGTGCCCTTCCAAATTGCCCTTCACAAGGAGAAAGAGATCAGCAGAGCTGGAAGGGAGGTGATGGAACCCAGCACGGAGACCCAGCTCCCCATGTGCCACCAGCTCTGGGCAGGGGGAGGAGGAGGACTGGTGTACAGCTGCTCACTTCTTCAGCCATGCTTCCACACACTTCGGACCGCCTCAAACCATTCCAGCAAACTCACAAGGTCTTGGCCATGGACCCTGGAACAATGGAATGCCCTTGCCCGGAAAGGCAGGGACAGGCTGCAGGACAAGGCAGTGCTTCCAGGCAGACACTGCACAGTGTCCCAGCCCTGGGTCAGGGAGGACTTCCTCAGCGTGTCATCAGAAGGGGTGCCCGCAGAGGCAGCCTGGCATATGGTGTCTCCAATTTTTTAATGACAAGCGGCATGTTCACAGAGCGGCAGAGGAGCAGGGAGAGAGCCGGTTGGTTAATCACTGCACCCTCAGGCAGAATCATATTGCTTTATGCAGATGAGTTCCTAACAGTTTCTTCAATTTGGCTGTTAGATAGAGAAGTGCCAGCTCCTCACACTGTGTCAACAGCCACCGGAGGGCCCACCACTTTACAAGGCAAGTGCATTACTATTTAAAGACCAGCTTTCAGCTAAACATCACTGCTGCCTTCGAGTTTAATTACCGCCCTCCCCATGGGGCCCAATGAGCCATCCACTCCTCCCAAGAGGGTTTTGCTTGGTGATGATCTTTAACTAAGTAAGTAAATGCTAAACCAGCTCATCTTAAAGCGCTCACATCTGATTTCCTGCTCTGCTGCAAGACTGGAGGAAACTGGTAATGGGCTGTGAGCAATTGAGGATCCCAGGGTAATTAATTTCCAATTGAACATAGACTAGTAGAATAGATATATAGTATAGAAATATATTAAATTTGTATTTCCTCTTCTAAATGATCAGAGAAAGTGCTCACCAGCAGAAGTGGGCTCCTGAAACCATCTCCACTTTGATTAAAGCAGCATTTAATTCTGATGCCTTCTGCTATTACCACATGTCTCATTTGCAGGGTGCAGGGCTGGGCAGCCTCTCCACTTCCTAAACAATGATCATTCAACTAGCCATTTCTTCTAAAGTCCCATTAAATAGGCATGACTTTGGTATATAAAATTGTCTTTTGGGAGACAAATTAACATATGAAAGATGGTCACATTGAAAGTTGTCCAAAGAATTAAAAATCTAATGCATTTTTCTAAAAGCAAAGAAAGAGGCCAAATAAAGCATACCATGTTTTGAAAGAATACAAAAAAATTATTTTAAAGATGGACACATTCAATTTATAAGTAAAATAAGCTTGGCAGAACATTCCCAAGGTATTGACTGAGCTCCAAATAGACAAGGTATTAAATTTTCCTTCTAGAAACGGCTGCAGGGCGGCGCCTGTGGCTCAAAGGCGTAGGGTGCCGGCCCCATATGCCGGAGGTGGTGGGTTCAAACCCAACCCCGGCCAAATACTGCAAAAAAAAAAAAAAGAAAGAAAAGAAACCCCTGCAGATTCTTCAGTTGCTTACTCTGAGATTTAAAAAATGCAGCCAGGTGTGTGAGGTTCCCCCTACCTGTGCTAAGGAGAAGGACAGGGGAAAAGGGTAAGTCGTGGTCATGATGCGACCACTGTTTGCCCTGCCCCTGGGGACTTCCACCTCTCAGTCAGCCATTTTAGAATGTGTCACTGGGCGGCGCCGGTGGCTCAGTGAGTAGGGTGCTGGCCCCATATGCCGAGGGTGGCAGGTTCAAACCCAGTCCCCGGCCAAACCGCAACAAAAAAATAGCTGGGCGTTGTGGCGGGCGCCTGTAGTCCCAGCTGCTCGGGAGGCTGAGGCAAGAGAATCGCGTAAGCCCAAGAGTTAGAGGTTGCTGTGAGCCGTGTGACACCACGGCACTCTACCCGAGGGCAGTACAGTGAGACTCTGTCTCTACAAAAAAAAAAAAAAAGAATGTGTCACTAAAAACTCATGAAACTTCCCACAGTCATTGTGAATCCATTTGCACACAACATTACCTTTCCACCAAAACTGCCACCAAGTGTCCCAGTGCTCGCCATTGTCCCTCAGGACAGTCCCTTCATCCCATTCAAGACGATGTTCCCGACAACCACATTATGGGCTTGGTAAGGGGTTTTGAAGACTACTCCTGGCTGTTAAAAGGAAAACTTCAGAGAAATTGAATTCATGAGTGTTTGACTGAGCAAAGTGATTCATGAAAGAGATGGCTCCCTGAACCAGAACAGGTTCAGAGCCACTCCAGAGTTGCCACATGGCTGGAGAACATTTATGGACAGAAAGATAAAAGCAACAATGTACAGGAGACAGGGAAGTGAGGCACAGGACAGCTGGGTGGGCTGCAGCTGGCTCTGCTCATTTGAACAGCTTTGAGCAGCGGGCCGCTGAGACTCCAGTACATGTTGCAAGGGTAGGTCACAGTCTGTTTATGCATGCAGTTAGGTGACAATTCACGACATATGGAGAAACCTTTAGGCCAAATGTAAAATATGAAAGGAGGCAGTTTTAAACTAAGCTTAATTTAATGTGGCCAAGAAACATGGTTGCTACAACCAAACCACTAAGGATTCCTGGGAGGATCTGTCCAGGCCAAGCAGGTCAGGGAATGGGTGGCAGGTGGGCAGGTGGGCAGGTGGGTGACATGGCACAGAGGCATCATCTAGACTGCATAATCATCCAAGCCTCAGTTTCCCTACTCTGGGTTTCTCAGATAAGAGGGGAAGTGCTGAGTGTCCCTAGAGCAGGAGCACCATGCCAAGGCTTCATCCAGCAGCCACACTTCTGAGACAGGGTGCTTCTAAAGATGTTTACTTTGATGGACTTGTTCAACACCTGGAGGTGAGGTCAAAGTTGGCTGCTCCAAGGGGAGGAGAGTGTTCTCCCAGCTCCCAGCCTAAAAGGTTAATGTCCCAGGAACACACAAACACCTGGCCAGCCTTCACCAGCAAGGGCCACATGGGTCATCAGCCTGACAAAGTGTACTGCAGCTAGGGAGTGGGATTCAGAAGTGCCGAAGCTCCTCTTTCTGAAAGGGAGCTAGCTGGGGTTGCCCTGACAGCCTGTGATCCCATCTTTCCCTCCACATCCATGAGACTCCCTGAGAAGGTGTGGAGGATGTCAGTCAGGCCAAGTCACGGCAAAAGAAACGCCATCCACTATTTTAACAGAGAGAATTTAATGTGAACAGTTGTTAACTTGACAGTGGAGAAAGAAAAAAGCAAAGAAAAAGATGCTGAGGCTTCAGAGCTGATAACTGCAGGGCTGGTAGTTTCAGAGAGTTGGTAATTCCAAGGGAACGAGGGGACATTATTAGAACCTGGAGGCCTGGGGGTATGGGGGTAGGGCCCACAGAGCTGGACTCTGACCCATGAGAGATGTGCAAGACTCCAACCTCAGGATCCTGGAGAAGGGATCTGCACTCTCAGATCCACTAAACTTGTATTTCTGAGGAAGTGGGACTCAGCTAATTCTGTCACTGTGGAAACCACAACCCTGAAAACTGATGCTGCTGGGGCAGAGGGCTTGGCTTAGTGCTTCTGAGAGCCAGGGGCTAGCAGATGGCAACCAAACCCAGTCTCCCTCCTGCAGCCTCCCAGCTGACCCCAGAGGCTCCAGCTGGCATAGCCTGGTGGAGTGGGTGATTGAGAAAAGGTCTTCAGAGTCCCCAGCCTCAGTTATCATAGTGCAGATATAATAATAATTATAATCTGAAATAATAATCAGAGCGACATAGCGTTCTGACTATCAACGTGCCTGTGTATTATTTTTTATTTATTTATTTTTTTATTGCTGTTGACCCAATTCCCACAGGTTTGGCAGCTGAAATGAAATAGCACCCACTGAGTAGCTGACAGTTCTGTACCTCACAGGTCTACCTCGGTGAGACTGGGCTCTCTGTTCAGGATGCCACAGGCTGGGTTCTCATTGGAAGGCTCTGGAGAATCTCTACCTCCAGCCTCATTCTTGTTGGGTGGAATTCAGGACTAGGCCTGAGGTCTCATTTCCTGCCTGACTGTCATTTGGAGGCTACTATCTCCTCCTGGGAAGCCACCTACAATCCTTGCCACATATCCTCTTCCTCTCCATTTCTTTGACCTGCAGCCCCAGATTTAAAGATCTTGTGTAGGTCAGGCCCACCCTAGAATCTCTCTATCTTAAGGTCACATCTGCAAAATCTCTTGTGTATGCAATGTAACACAATCCTGGGAATGGGATGTGCACACGTTCACAGGCCCCTCCACACTAAAGGGAAGGGGAGGATATCAAGGCAAGGGTATTTGGAGGTCATCTTAAAATTATTTCTCCCACAACCAGCATGTAGGAAATGCCTTCTGCTCTTTATAAGTAGAAGAACAGAGTAAAAATTAATAGGGAATTTTGCTGGGCATGCCATGCAGGCTCAAGTTCAGTTTTGGTAAATATTAGACCTAAATTCTTAGAAGAGGGGAACTCAGATCAAAGCTTCCACCTTCTGAAATATTCTGAATAACGAAATCAACGGTGGTGCAAGGGAAGCATCATATCCCTATGTTGTAGGTTCCCCACAAGCTCAGCAGAGTCCGGGACATAATACACTCATGGCACATGTGGGCAAGAGAAAAACAGGCCACATTCATTCTTCTTGGAATGTGAGAAGTGCTTTGGCTGGAATGACAATGCCTCCTCCGAAATTCATATTGGAACTGAACCCCCAGTGGAGCAGTATTAAGAGGCAGGCATTTGAGTGGTGATGGAGTCATAGGGAGCCACCCTCATGAATAGATCTGTGCCCTTATAAAAGGGTTAGAAGTTGGTGGGTGTGTTCTCTTGCCCTTATATCCCTTCCACTATGTGAAGACACAGCCACAAGGTGCCATCCTGGATGCAAAGAGGAGCCCTTTGCAGACAACAAATCCAGCAAGGTCTTTATATTAGACATCCTGGCCTCCAGAACCATGAGAAATATATTTCTATTTTGTGAACTAAAATAAAATTATAAGCCCCCCCACCAACTAAATACACCCCCTCTTGGCCAAGGGGACCCCCAGAAATGGGGGTCCCTAAAGACCCTAAAGATGACTTGCTAGCCCTGAGAATGGAGTTTAGACGTACCTCATCATCCCCCCTTCCCTTCCTAGAGACGTCCTTTGTATCTCATTAATAGGCCAAGGGCATGCCAGGTGAGGCTTAAAACACTCCTGCAGGTCCTCAGTTTACTTAATTGTCTGGTGCTCGTCTCTGATTAACAGACTTCCTTAAAACATTCCAAGACCTTAGCTTCATTTCTTTAGCCAATTACAAATCAAAGACTCTTTAATCCCACCTTTAATGTGCAATTCCTCACTTCAAGACGTCCTGCCTTTGGGGGCCAAACCAATGGGCCACTCCTATGCCTTGACTTATGACTTTACACCCAATACCTGCCTGCCTGAAATGTATTGAATCAAATTATGACTCAACCACAGGGAATCCACTTACTCAAGGCTTCTTGGTGTGGCTCTCCAGGGCAAGGCAGCACATATTTAACTCAGAACCTCTTTAAATCATTTTATAGTTTGGGATCTTTTCTATGATAATTGTTTACAAACTGCCCAGTCTCCAGTATTTCCTTACGGCAGTCCAGATGAAGAAACACTGGCACTCCCAAAGTGGAGACATCCCCAGGAAAGTGGAAGTTCCAAAAAGAAAGAGCATTTCTTTCCACCTTCCCAGATCCGCCCGGTGGATTCTTCCAATCCGCAATGACAGAGTCAGGAAGAGACTCTCTACATGTCTCAACTCTGATTAAATGGCAAACTCGCAGCTCCTAGAAATAGTGATTTGTTAGGAGCACCTGAAGGTCTCCCTATTGTTCCCAATGCAAGCAGCATACGGAATCTGCTGCATGACTGTCCTAAAGTTCCCTGCACATTAGAAATATTTCTACCTCCTTCTACAACCAAATATTCTATCTCAGTGATTCCACCTGGGGGCTGCTGCCAAAGATTAACTGCATCATCTGCTTTCCATCTGAGCCCCATCTCAGACTACATTTAACACAGGCGAGACGAAATCTGTAGAAAACTCTGTCTTATTCACACACACACAATCTTTATGTGCTTTCACTTTTTTTACCCACCTTTATGAACAAATTTCACCATGATTTAAGCCAGACAAATAGTTTTGAGACTATTATATGTAATGCTTTTAAAAAGCTTTCTTTTCATCCAACATAATAATGGACATTATTTTCTATGCTTAAGGATGGGATGTATTGCAGCAATTGTATTTTTTAAAAAAATTACAGATTGTCTGGAAACAGCTTTCTAATTTTTTTAGACTAGGATTAGGATGTAAATCCAACCCGGAAATTGAACCATCATCACTAAGCGTCTTTGTTTATCTGATCACTGCTCAAACCATCTGCACTTAATTGTAAAATGACAAATCACTTAATAGTCAGCTAGGATAAAGGACAAAGCCTCTTAGGAACAGTTTCTATCAGTGGAATTTAAAAATAAAAGAGGAAACAGCACATGCCACGTTTGTTCTGAGATTTTAGAAGGCCTCCAAGTGGGTTTGTTCATACACTTGCAGGTTGCTGATATGCAGGTCCTGGGGGGGGTCACGCTTACATCTCAGAAGGGGCAGGTGCACCATCTGAGGATCAACTCCTCCCTTCTGAGGGTTTCTGGTGACTTCTAGAAACAGCCTCAATAACAACACCTCATTCAAATCAGCCTTTCATATAGTGGAGCCTGTGGTGCTAGACTGGAAATAGACTAGGGCTCTGCACTCTGCAGAGCAAGACTCTAGGAGGCATCCCTTATTCTGGGTAACAGGACTCCAGAAGGGACTTACATTCCAGCAAATAACATAAGAAAATGCACACATTCCTTGACTCTTCGCAAACAAATAACATTTTTTATATGTCCATCATTAAATCAAATACATGTTTAACTCTTTTCTAACTAACCCTTCCTCTCCCAACCAAAAACTGTGGTAAGATACATGTATCTAAATGCTTCTCATTCTTAACTTTCAACATAACACACCAGCTAGCCCTCAAAAGTAAGGGATTGCGAAGACTTGCCAGCAATTCCTGCTTCAATTCTCAAACCCATGTCAACCTGCAACTTTTCTTCTATTTATTTTAACATTTTAAGGTAGAGTCATAGTATCACTGAAACATGGTAATGAAAAATGGACAGTTCTTGAGAGATCACCTAGCTGGATTCCCTCATTTAACATACAACAAAGCTGAGGCCCAGTAGGCCGCCTGAGTGGACCAAGAAGTCAACTCGGGCTCCCAAAGGGTTCCCTGAACCGCCCCTGCCAGGGCGAGTAGCAAAGCCAAGTTGAGGAGGAAACAAAAAAAACCCAAATCTCCAATTAGGGTGTTTGTCATTATTGTCATTTGAGGAGGTTTCGTTTGTTTGTTTTTTAATTGTTATTTTGATTTTATGTAATGTTACAAATTGTTAAATTGAACTAGTTAAAGGTATTCTAGAACATAATCCTGAACTGGATAAAATTGACTGCTTTCTGATAGTGTCTTTCTTAGGTATAAGATCCAGGGGACAAAGAGTAGCTATTATATTTACAAAATATGAAAGGATAGTTTAATGCATCCAGGAAAAATTGGTCTCTGCAGGAATTTTTGTCCCTGGCCAGTTCCTTGGTTCTTGTGGGACCCGTCCTTTCAGGGACTCACAAGTCTTTCACCTGTGGGCATTTCCGGGGAAATGGGGCCAATGTAGCCAAAAGTAACAGGAATCCCATCATGTGCTGAATATAGAACTGAGTAAAGCCTGTAAATAGCACTCCTCCTACAGGGAATTATATATTCCCCACTCACAGATATAGAAGCTCTCCTACTGTGCTGTATTCCACTAAGCTGTTTTTAAAAATTACAGAAGTTATTTCTATTTTTAGGTGTTCTTAGAAGATGGCAGATTAAACTATATGCAAAATATAAAATGTATTTCAGGAGCCTTCTGTTGGACCCTGAATGTAATCTCTGTTCCCGTGATAGTGCATGGGTTTTTTGGTAACTATTGACATGTTACTGAAATTTGACACTTCACAAGGTGTCCTGGAGTTGCATGATTTCTTTTTGATTTTCCCCATTATATTGTGAGTTCTTTGAAGACAATGTCTTAACATTGCACTGGACACCATGCCCAGCACGCAGCCCATAAATGAAAGAATAAATTAATAAACGAGCAAGCCAGTGGATGAACTGACAAATACCGTACATTCTGAAAAAGTTATACGTCAATATTTTGACATTCAGCATTCAGCACTATGATCCTCACCTTCCAGATAGACTTGATGAGGTTAAGTAACTAGTTGGGGTTCTTACAGCCATTAAGTGAGAACGGCAAATGTGGGCTCCAGGCAGCATGGCACCTGCTTGGGGAGCTTAGGGAGGTGAGAGGTGCTTGCCATCTTTAATACACAATGGCCTTTATTCAGGCAGGTAACTTACAGATGCATATAAAAGTGAATTAATGGTCACATCCAAGGAACAAAATGGCTCTTCACTGCCAGAAACCTACCATGCACCATCTCCACAGCACCGAGTTACCGAGGCTCTAACTGGCTTCTGAAGCCAGCTGACACTGAAGGTCTAGTGGCAGCAGGACCTTTTAATGATACTAAAGTCAGAGTTAGAATGAAATGTCAGACCTACATAATAGCCTATTTAATTACAGAAGATGACATATTCATTTAACTTTGTCATATGAAACATTTATTCTAAACATGAATGCAGGCTACTTTGATAAATTTCAAGCCGACTTTCGTCTTGACAGTAAGAAACTTTCTAGCTGGGTGGGAGGGGCACCAATGATAGGAGATGCTGTTGGGTGTTCCAGAACCGATTCTGCCAGTGGGAAAAACAGAATGCACAGACTGAAACGTGATATGCGGTATATGATTTGTTAATTTTGCTCTAAACTTTTTCTGCCTGCAAATCAAGTTCACTACATAGAACAGCCAACCACCTTTGAGGAAAGACATCTATTATTGAGATACTTTACTAAGAAGAATATGTTCCAGCTCCATCCATGTAAACATGAAAGAGGTAAAGTCTCCATCATTCTTTAAGGCTGCATAATATTCCATGGTGTACATATACCACAATTTATTAATTCATTCGCACTTCACAAATTTAAATTCCTTTCTCGTTGTGTCATCCTTGAACACTTGGATGATTCACAGCCCTTGAAAATTGTCCAAAAGAAGACACTTTCTCCTCTGCTCCAAACCAACCTTGTCCTCCACCAGTCCTTCCATCTCAGTCGATGTACAAACAACTACCAAATCTGGAAAGGATTCCTTTACGTCTCACCTTTTTATTTTGAAAAGTTTCAAACCTAGAGGAATGTTCAATGAATTATACAATAAATGCTGAAATGTTAATATATTCTTACATTGTTACTAAACAGTCTAGTATTAACTATAGTATAAGTCTTCTTTCAGAAGACGAGATTTTATATGTACAGTTGGGCTTTGACTAGCATAGGGGTTATGGGTCCCAACTCCCTGCAGAGTTAAAAATTTGTGCATAATTTCTGACTGTCAAAAAATTTAACTACTAATAGCCCATTGTGACCAGAAGCCTTACTGGTCGTGGAAACAGTTTATTAACACGTTTTGTATGTTTTATGTATTATATACTGTGTTCATGTAGTAAAGTAAGCTAGAGGAAAGACATACTATTAAATAAATAATAAGGAAAAAAATAGATTAACTATTGTTTTAGTTGACTGGAGTTGCTATAACAGAATACCTAAGCCTTGGTCACTTATAAATATGAAGCCAGCAACTGAGATGGCTGGAAGGTTTCAGATTAGGCATCTGGTGAGAGCCGCAGGCTGCTTCCACTCACGGCAGAAGCAAAGAGGAGCCAGGGTGCAAAGATCTCAGGGCAAGAGAGGAAGAAAGACAGGGGAGGGGTGCTGGGCTCTGTGTAAAGCCCAGCTCTCATGGGAACCAACAGCGTGAGACTCCCTCACTCTGAGGGCGGCCTTGATCTACTCACAGACATCTGCCCCCATGACCCAAATGCCTCCCCACAGGCCCCACCTCCATCCCTGAGGATCAAATCTCAACAAGAGGTTTGGAAGGACAGATGTCCAAACCCCGGCATTACTCAGTAAGTGGGTCATCATAGCAACCGTCATCCTCATTGTCTTCACATCAAGTAGGCTGGGGGGGGGGTGGTCTTGTTATCCCAGGTGGCGAAGGTGGAAGGGTGGAGGAGGAGGAAGGGCGGGGCAGGAGGGTAGACGCACCCATATAACTATTACTGAGAAAGAAACCTCACACAAGTGGACCCGTGTTGTTCAAGGGTCGACTATATGTCAATACATAGGATGTCCCAAAAGTCACCTGTAAAGTTGTCATATGTAGGGAAAATGGAAAATTATAGCTAACTGTACCTTTACTTACAAAATACTCATTACAAAATTTTGTAAGTAAATGGCCAATATGTAGGGAGTATTTTGTAAATATTACATCTCGCTGTACTTCCCATCTTCCCTAGGCATGGAGACTTTGAGAACACACTGTATATTGCTATGGTTTAGATGTGGTTTTTCTCCCCCATCAAAATCCATGTTGACATTTGATCCCCAATGTGGCAATGTGGTGGCGACGGGAGCTTACTGGAAAGTATTAGGGGGGAAATCCTAATCGATAGTTTACACCCTCCCATGATGTGAGTGAGTGACCCCTCTCTAGCGCAGAGCTCCGTTCCCAAGGGAACAGGAGTGGGCTATTAAAGAGTTGGCTTCCTCAGCGTCTCCCTTCCGTGCGTCCCCGTCACCATGTTATCTGTGCACACGCTGACTCCACTTCCGTTTCTTCCCGTGAATGAAAGCAGCCTGAAGCCCTCACCCAATGTAGCTGCCAAATTCCTGACACATCAGCCCCCCAAATTATGAGTCAAATAAGCTTCTTTTCATTATAAATTACCCAGCCTCAGGTATTCTGTTATAGCAACACAAAATAAAATAAGCACATGCTCTGATACCCCACTGGAACATCCCTAGAAAGATCTGATATGGACCAACAGGATTTTACTACAGCTATTAAGAATACCCATTTCCTGACCCTGCTAACTTGTAGCTGCATTTAATGTATGTGCTCTTGGGCAGCTACTCCAGGACAATGTTGTAGAAGACCTTGTCCATTCGCATAGACAACATAAGTCTTCCTGAATGGCCAGTATCCAAGTCACAGGCGAATTAATGCCCAGCCCTGCATTCACAGCCTTTCTATCATGTACTTACATCACTGAGGACAAGATGTCATGATTTGATTGTATCTTTGCCAGCTGTCACTAAAGTAAGTTAATTTTACTTATAAAGTACAGACTACTCTCCAGTAGGTCAATGTGTGGAATAAACAGGTTGTGTTCTAAGCAGAGAGAAACCTCTCTGCAAACTGACAATCAAGTGACCTGGGTTCCCACTAGATTCATCTTATGTATAGCCCAATAGAAACATGGATGGGCCTCTTCATGGCCTCAACATTCATACAAAGAAGTATGGAAACATTTCTTCACAGTTATTTTCAAAGATACAGTTCTCTTTCTCTGTCTACATCATGAGGGTCTTTCAGTGCCATCCATCCCAAGTTCAGTCCCTTCAAACAATCCTGGTTATTTTATCACTGTTGGAAGTGATTTTAAACCTTGATGTTCTTGACAGCACAGGTAGGAATGTCCTTTACCAGAAGGGCCAAGATGAAGTGAATTTATGAGCCTGTATGTAGATGTGGGTAGTAGGCAGAAATCATTTTTAGTATGACATAAAACAGCGCCTGATTAAAGGACAGACACGTTCTCTCCTGACAAACTCTCCATGCACTGGAGAAAACAGGCTTTCTTTTTAAAGGTGACCTTATAATGAAACTTAAAGTTTAAATTAGAAACCCTTAAAGTGTAAAATATATGATGCAATTAAGCAAAGCAAGCAGTAACTAAAGCAACCCAAACAAAAAACACGATGGCGTATTTGGAAATAGAAGCTCCCAGTCAAGGATAATTCAAGTGGAGATAGGAGATCAAGAGAAACCATCTCTCCTCTTTGAGTATCTCATAGGAGCCACAATTTTTTCCCCATTTTTAAGAATGAATTTATGCCTTTCCAGTGAAACAGAACTTAAGTTGATCTAAAGTTCAAAGTCATGTTTAGATTTGAGACTTACCATAATTGTAAACAGATATATAATCATAATAACTTTTAAAAAGACAAGATAAATAAAACCATGTTTTTACCAAACTTGTCTTAGTAACTTTCATGGTGAGAGAAGGGAAACAGTAAAAAATGAGCCAAATATTAAACTCTATTTCATTTCTTGCAGGAATTGACAGAGTCTGTCAATATAAAAAGTTATTTTTACAATCAACAATTAAGACAAAGTAAAAACATGAAACTATGGCTTTTGAATGTCTACACAGCAGAAGAAAATAAATGGAAAGAAATGACTTGCTCAAATGGTGACGGAAATCCAGTGAACAAAGTACAGATATATTTTATAATATAAAAACAAGCACAAACATCTCAGTGCTTGCGTGTCAGAGAACCCCTATCTGCATCTTTTGCAAAGAGACATGTGTCTATACACCAACACTGGCCGTGGGTGTGTGTGCATTTTTTCAATGACATTACCCCTAAATGAGAAGCCAAGCCCATCCATACAGAAATGATGGAGGGCAGAGGGTCTCAGAGAGTCAGCTGGGGAGTGTGTGAAAAATGCATGCTCCCGCTCTTTTTCTCAGGACATCTGTTCACTGTGTGTGTGTGTGTGTGTGTGTGTGCTGGGAGCAGCACACCTCGGCATCTGCCACTTTAGAGTTCTCTGGGTGGTTATGATACACTGTGAAAAATCAATGTTTCAAAGATGCCAAAAGCTCACTCTGAAGTTTGCTAAGTCCGTGAACCCACTGTACTGACAGGCACGATCCCCCCACAGCAGGCAGAACGTGGCACCTTCAGGTGAGGGGAGCTCTACTCTACCTTCTCCGTCCATCTGCCTTCTCCAACTTTCTAAAGCAGAAAGATACACTGGATGACCTTGACCTCCAGGCAAGTGATGTTGGGGAGGATTACATAAGCCCAGAAATTAGGACAAGGGTGTCCTCTGGGCAGACTGGAACTAGATGACTTCCGCGGCCCTGTGCTCTCAGCTCAGGGTGTGCCTGGTACTAGTTTCCACACCAAAGCACCCCAATTTTTTCTTTGGCTTTCCCTAAGTGCTCAATATAAAAATGGGCCAATCTCCAAATTCCCATTGGTCATTTTAAGGATTCCCAAAGTAATCCTTCCTTTGAGTCTTCGTGTTTTTTTTTTTTTAGGTGTGTGGGGGGACTTTTTCCCAATGGGATTCTGAACCCAGACTTGTAGGGAGCCTAACTCTTTCTGCCATGCAATTAAACCATCTCGAATATCAGAATTGATT
The DNA here is from genome assembly GCF_027406575.1 of Nycticebus coucang. Lineage (NCBI taxonomy): Eukaryota > Metazoa > Chordata > Mammalia > Primates > Lorisidae > Nycticebus > Nycticebus coucang. Next base: position 5,421,372 of record NC_069795.1, on the reverse strand, counting down.
GGCCTCATTGTCAGGCAATAACTGACAATTTATTACCCTTTCCTATCTCTTTGGATATCAGTACACAGTCAAGAAAATATTTATCATTTCTCTCTGCTTGAACTAACAGTTTTTGGAAATAATACTAAAAATTTATTTTTCATTATTATTGTTTTCCCCTTATTTCTCTTTTGTCAAAAGTGGTCCATTTGACCAATGAGCCTGTTAACAGAATGAGAAAAAAGAAAGAATTCACCCTTTAATCGCTTTTGGTCTTGCTGTAAACTGTGGATGATGCTGAAAGTTGATAACTTTTTTTCTTCATGGGTATCAGTAGGAGGTATAAAAGAAAATGATGACAGCTTATCACCAAACAGGGAAGAAATAGAGCTCATTACAAGTTCATGTTTTAGATCTGGCGTCTGATGTTTTCACGTACACAACAAATAACAATTTGCAAACATAAATAGCAAGGATTCAAGACCCCCCAGTCACACAGACGTCTTCCTGTTGCAGTATCTATTGAAATGAAGCAGCAAAAAAGATACTTAGGGACTTTTTAGACTCCTTATATAGCAATGACTGCTTTTGTGCTTTTCAAATTTTCTGGTTAAACTCAACCATGGTCCCTCCATTCCCTCCCCCACCACTGCTCTCAGACGGGCAGAACTCTCCGGGAGGCCGCAGGGTGCCTCTGTGCTCGGAGGGCTCTTCCGCTGTCTGAGGGAGTGAGTTGCCCTGAGATGCAGGGGTCACCTGGAGAGGCTCAGATGGAGGCTGGAAGACAAGAAGTCAGGTAAACAAAGTGGCTCTGGCAGGAAGTTAGAGGGCATGAGCTCAACCACCTGACCAGTTCCAGATTCCACAGCCCCACAGGGGATGCACGTAAGAATCCCCCTGCTACTGGACCAGGGGTGCACATGGGCGTTCTCAGTCTACCTATTACTGTTAACACAGACAGATGTTCCTAAACTTACAATGGGTTATGTATGTCCAGAGAAACCCATCAGTAAGTCAAAGATAGTGGGAATTGAGGATGTATTTAATACACTTAACCCACTGAACACCATAGCTTAGCTCAGCCTCCCTTAGATGTGCCGGTAACACTCACATTAGCCTAAAGTTGGGCAAAACCATGTTTTTTAAAAAACCACAATATGGTTGTCTCCTCCTCTGAGCATGTGGCTGCCTGGGACCTACGGCTCGCTGGTGCTGCCACCGTCCAGAGAGAGCCCCGTCCCACAAACCAAAAGCCCTGGAAAGGATCATCATGGAAGCATGATTTCTGCTGAATGCATCTTACTTTGACATCATTGTAAATTAAACAAATTATGAGTCAAATCATTGTTAAGTCTGTATACATAAACCATATGAAGCCAAACTTGACAAAGCCCACTGTTTGCATTAAGGGTCAAGGGTCAATAAGTATCATCATTTTTAGCTTGAATTGTTAGATGAGTGTTGAGAATGGAGCCTTTTAGCAATCCCAACTGTAAACCCTTAACTATTATACCATGCCATTCAATTTCATGTTGGTAATACCAAATTCAGCCATTTCAGACTTTTCCATCTTTCCTCAAAGCAGCATTTACTGACATTTGTTGGAAACAGAACCTACAAAGACACATATTCACGAGTACATGTTGATTCCACATCGTGCCATCAGTAACGTAAACCACTGGTTTCTCATTCACATGTTTCCATGGTGACGGACCAGCTTTCGGGCCTGCCCTTGGGGACGGTTTATATGGTGTCCCCTGCTTTTACTTGGTCAAATAATACCTCATTTGCACTATGTTTCCTCTGGCTTTTTGGCAAATGGTTTACATCTTAATAAAAGATGGGGTTTATGAATGTCTGTGACAATGAGATAGTTTTCATTTCTCTCTGCCTCTCTCTTGCCTTTTTGTTTCAGCATAAGGTCGACTCCCAGATCTCCTGAGAACAGGCCTGATGACCCAGATATGACGGCACAGAGGGACAAAGAGGCCTTCAGGTTGGGAGCCAGAGAGGAAGTGGGGGTAGTTACCGAAATCACTCAAGGCATAGCAGAGCTGGTGGAAAACAGGGAAGCAGCCCACATTTGGGGCCCTTGGTTTTGTGTATTCAACATTGTTTACATCTGGGCATACTTCACTTTTTAAAGTCTTTAAGTTATTTATTTTTCATTATTTTCAAGTGACTTCAATGTTGTTTTGAACAAGCTAACAAAGCCGGCCCTCTGTCCATTTCACTGACTTGCCCCAGATGTCGTCCTGCCCTAGGGAGGGAGGTGCCCACACATGTGATAGAACGTCCTGCTTCCCTGCGTCCACTCAACTGCACGGGCCGCGCCCCTCCCCGGACAGGGCTCGCTGGATCGGAGGGAGCTCGGCCTGTGCCACTGTCTCATCCCCCTCCCTGTCACATTGCTGTTTATTCCTCTCACATTGTCGCCTCTTCCTGAACTGATTTTACTACTACTTCTGAAAATAACAGCTCATTAGAAAGTGATCAGAGATGCAGTGAGCAATTGGAAACAATTACACAAAATTATATAGATCCCAAACCAGATGCTTCGCTGCACGTGTGCCTGAGAGCGCCAACGACCGCTCCTCTCCCACCCGGCGCTGCTGGGGGTCACCTCCTCAGTCCTGGAAGGGAAAGGATCAGGGGCAGTGAGCGCCCTGACTCTTACAGCCCACACATACTGCACCCACACAACACGTTCTGAAAGTCACCAGCCAGGGGAGAGGGGCTAAAACAAAGCGTCTCAGTCTTAGAGCTTCCTACAAGGAGGCAGCGCCCAGGGCTGCTGAGGCTGTCTGAGTTATCTCCAAGAGAAGCTCACACAGAAGTGGAAGAAGAGTCCGTTATCACGGAGTGTGACTGCATGTCAAAAGGACAGAAGTGCCAGTGTCTTGTGAACTGAGACCTCTCACAGGGTGGCCAGGACACAGTTCTGATTTGCACAGGAGAGCCCAAGCATTTTCACTAAAAGTCATAACTTGGTTAACCCCTTTCTCCCTGCTAAACTGGAACAGTTGGGCACCACGCGTAAAGCACCCCTGAGATAGTGCTGTCTACCAGCACATGGTAAAGAAGCGATGGAAAATCCAGAAGTTCACAAGGTTCTGCCTGGTCAATGACAATATCACCTAGACTTTGAAATAAATAAATATATATACATATATAGAATAAAATTTCTTAGCAAATGAAAACCTCTAACTGGCTTAGTAACTTGTGGTTTTCAATCATCTATTTAGAAGAAAATCCATAAAACCAGAAAAATGTAAGCATTTGGAGCCTCCCACACAAAGCACATTTCAGTGGAGAAGCAGGGCTGGCGCTGATGAAGGCCCTGCCCCTGCAGGGAACAGGTGACTGGCATCCCCGGGCTCTCAGAGTTCCTGTTTAAACCTTTAACAATTAGCAAAACAAATGTACTTGGCCTGGCTTCCTAATAAGGGAAAAAGAAATCACCACAAAACACCTTTGCTGGTTTTTCTTCCTTGAAAGTATGTGTCAGAGGGAAGTTTACAATCACCACTGGAAAAGGGTACCTTAGGGCGCTCTTCAAACAAACCATCTGCGAGGAAAAAGGATGCCATGCGTGGATGTGCCTGTGATGAACAGAATTAAAAAATGGTACTTACTGAGAAGGGACAAAGGGGCACCTAGGGGGTGGGAGGGAAGCCTGGGGGGCCCATCACTACTCAGTAGACCTTGCTGAAAAAGGAAAAAGAATGTGGAGATGAGGTAACCTAGGTGACCAACACCAGTAGAAAGGGACAGTGAAAGAGTCACAAACCGTCCCACAGGGAGAGAGAGGGTGTGTGTACCCTGCAGGCCTCTGCGTCTCCATCTCTCCCACCTCTTCCCATTCACGACAGAGACCCACTTCCAACCCTCTGCAGAAGTGGTCTAAGCTTTGTCTTCGTTCATAAATAAAACTTCTCTGGGGTAGAGCCTCGGCAGGGGACTGCTTGCCGCCCACCTGGCCTGTGTGGCCCCAGTTTTACTTCTGGTTTCCACCGACTCTCGGTTTCCGCGCCTGCTGTGCCTCGGCTGAACTTTCCAGCTCTGCTGAGAAGCTGAAGCAGGTCAAGTGGGTTTGGGGGACAGGGACCCCAACACATAGGCCTCTTCAGAGTTCGTCACAGGTAGCAGGTGATTCACCTTCAGAGGAAGTCTGGGGAGCTGCTCTGCCTTTGCCCACAAATAGGCAGGGCGGAGAGGCAGCGTCCTTTACTTCCTTAGCCCACCTTCCCGCTGCCGTCTTCCTCCTCCCTCCACTTTCTGGCAACACTTCTGGCTTCTCTTTGCTGTTTTTGGGGGTGTGTACTTAGGGCCAAGGATGGCACCCAGAGTCCCACGGCATTCTATGAGCCCTGCCCCGTGCAAAAGAGGCCCCTCAGGGCCACTTCGCCCCTCTCTCTGCACCTGCCTTCCTTATGGGCTTGTTGTCAGGACTTAACGTAGCAAATCTGCACAACCAGCACCCGGTACTCAAACAGTCGGCAGATGGGCGCAGTCCCCATGGGGCGCTCCCAAGCCAGGTGTCATTCTGGAAACCTGTGGGGACTCTGTTTCTACCCCAACTTGGGCATTGGTGGGGCTGCAGGGTCTGGGGAGAAGCAGAAATTCCAGACATCTAAAATGTGCAGATGATCCCACCTGGTAAACCACAGCATCAAGTTACACAGGCCTTTTAACCCCTCCTGTGTATTTATGTGACAAGAAACTTGTTAATTATTATCAGAACCTAAATTTAATACTAGCTTATAAACATCAGTATTTTGAACTCTGTTCTAATTTATACTGAAACTTTCAAGAATGTGACTGCTATGTAAAGTATTCATTTTACTACATAGTTGGAGTAAAATAAATCACCTGGCGCTAAAGAAAATTGGCACACCAGGAAGAGACACATCCTATCGATCCAGTCACATTTCATGCCTCCGGCAGCTGGGGAAGAGGAACGGCAGGGCAGCCAATATTGTTTACAGCTTTCATTTCAGGTTATAAAGAGTTACTCAAACTATCTGCTCTCAAAAGATAAGCTGAACTTAACAGTGTGAGAATCACTGATACTGTCATTTCTCTCAGTCACCCCCTGCTCCTGCACACATGGATAATACTGTGTTTAGACACTAGAAACCAGCCTTGGGGAAGCTGAGTCGTCACCCGCTGGCGCTGACGGTGCAAGGCAGCCCAGGGTCCACTCCTGGTTCCTCTCTTTCCAAGGCCGACTCTTACACACAGGTTGTACTCAGCCTCCTGTGTGACCTCCACTCAGGGAGCATTTCTGAACTTCCTGCCTCTCACAAACCGTGAAGCTCTTCCCTGATTTTCATGCAGAACAAAGGCATTCAGCTCTCAAGACTTACTCAAGGGTGAGATCCACAGTTCTATGCTGGCAAGTGAAAGGAGGCATGATATTAAAAAAACTGCACAGAACAGACAGAAGAAATGGCCCCATGAAAGGAAACGGGGAGCTGAAGGAACCCCGGCTGAAACAGTCACACTGCACAGGGGCCACGGCGAGAAGCTCAGGGGACTCTCTCCCTCTAGAAATTCCTTCTGAAGAGTCACGCCTTGAACTGCAGGGCTCAACTCTGTGGCCTCTGTCATTTGGAGCAGAGATTGGCCGGCGAGGGCAGAGTATGCCCTGTGCAGGGAGTTGAGCTGCAGAGCCTCTGCCTGGAAATTCTATGTGGGGAACACACAAAGACTATGAGCGGGCGTGGGGAACACACAAAGACTATCAGTGGGCAGAAGCTGGACGACAGATAGGTAGAAGGTGTGGAATAGCAGAAACCCTGATGCAGGAAGGAAAGAAAGAAGGGGGATTGCCTTGGCAGAAAGAGAAAAAGAGAGGCTTACACAGTTCTGAGACAGCGATGGGAAGCTGCTGAGCACAGAGCCTCTGCTTCCTGTCATGGGTACCAAATTCCTTGAAGGATCTTGCCTTAAAAACACATAAAACCACATTCAATCCATAACATTATGGATGTGCAAGTTTATTTTTTTTTTATTAAATCATAACAGTGTACATTGATGCATTTATGGGGTACAATGTGCTGATTGGTATACAGTGTGGAATGCTTACATCTAACTGATTAATATAACCATCCCCTTGCTTACTTGGCTGTTGTGGTAAGACATTTATACTCTATTCTTAATGCACAGTCAGGGTAAGAAGTTACTTGGCACCTAGGGGGGCTGGGGTGCCAATAGGATGCACCATATTGGTCTTGTCCCTGGAATGCTGAGGACAAAGAGCAGACACAGACGGGAGCCCAGGGGTGTACCTGTCACACATGCAGTCTCCTACCAGCCCAGGCACAGGCTCGCCTCTCAATCCAGACCTGCTTGGGTAGCCATGGCCACTGGGTATGAAGGACTGAAAGATGGAGGTGGCTAAAGGGGCTTGCATCTCTTGATGGCTTAGCAACCATTTGGGGAAATTTGAGAAAGTGACACAAAAGCGGCTCCCACATCCGTGTCCCTGTCTCCCACTACATTTTCATGGCAGGGCCTTTGCACAAGGTAGCAAGCCTCTCAGTGCTTCCCGGCCTTCCTCGCTGAGATGCAGATGGTGTAACACCCGGTCCAGTGCTCAGATCCCAGCCAGGCTCTTTGTTTCCACAACTCCTCTCCTATCACATAAAATTAATTCATCATGAAGGAAAGTGGACACTCAGATCAAATTAAAGCTCGTGAGATTGGGGCCATTTTGGGCCATCCACAACCAAGTGCATGAAACCAAACCATCTGCTTCATGGAATGTAGGGATAGGATCTTCATTTGTGTCTTAAAATAATGCCCACTGTGCGCCCAACGCCACCTGCTCCTTCTTCCTCTCCCTTTCCTATAACTTTGACTTATCTCATAACTGGCTTATTAATTAAGTCATCATCTGTCCCCGCCCCAGAATGTGAGGGCAAACAAGAGTTAATGTCCTGTGTGCTGTTTCATTGTCCTCACACGTGACTGAGTGCCCACGTATGAGGACAAGAAAACAGCGCCCAGGACATCAACTCTTGAATCACACAAGAACCTGGCAAATATCACTTGCTAAATTGAATCGACTTGAAAATGATCAGAAACACTCGTTTAGAAAGCATTAAAATTCAATCTTTAGGGTATTTTATTCTTTTGAGGAGAATTTACTCTCTGTAAAACCACAACTCCTGATCTAGTATTCCTGCTAGTGAAGAGGAATTCTTCGCCCTGCCTCTTCCTTCTCCATTTCTGATAGATAAACTGTTTTTGACTGACATGTTCAGCAGAAGATGCAGAATGCTGTGTGCCACCCCCTTATTCTGCTATCAAATTCTTTTTTATATGCTAGAATGTCTTCTCTAAATTTCCTATCATTTTTATAGTTTGCCATAAAGCAAGACGAGTAAGGAGATCGTATTAGCAAAGTTATGGCCTACCCTTATTAAAGCACATAGTATTTTAGGAAATGATTCAAATATATATTATTTTCTTTAAGATTGGCTGGTGTGATCAACAAAAAAGACATTATATTCGATTAATCATTCCTAACATCCTGACTGTACAAACTGTCCCATTTCCCATGAAGAGAAACCCTCCCAAATCCTTCATCCTTCCCAAATGCCAGTTCGGTCACAGGGACACTCAGGCTGTCCATTCGAGGATACCCTTAAGCTAATAATAGTTGGAGACTTATAGACAGTGCAAAATATTAACAATGATACTTTGTACCTTAGGAAATACAAAATTCACTGCGTATAGGTTGTGGTGCTGCAAAGGCTGAGGGTAGTACACTATGGCAAAAGAGGTCTCCCTAGGTGCAGAGAGTCAGGGACAGGTCTAGAGAGCAAAGGGAGCTCCCTGGAAACTCCCAGAACTGGTGGGCAAGCTGCACAGCAGAAAGGCTTCTCACAGCTGGACAGCCGCTGGCTTCTCAGTAAAGTGCAAAGATCTAAAGCATCTGGCTGGCGCTCAGATCCCAAACCCTCCTGAAAGCCAAGTTCTGACCCCAAGTTCACAACATGTGAAGCCTGTGGTAAACCAGATCTAGCTAAAGATGCTAAGGCTGCAACAGAGTCCAGGCAGGGCTGGCCCAGCTGCATGTTAGATGGCGGCAGCCTCGTGCCATCAGCCAGGCAGAAGGAGCACCTCCCTCTTGGAGGGTAAATATTCCCCACTTCAGTCCCAACATGACGTTTAGTGTAAAACATAAGGTCACAAGATACACAAAGAAGTGAGAAAAGAAGGCCCGTGATTAAAAGAAGAAATAGTTAACAGAAGCAAACACGGAAATGGACCAGATGCTTTAATTATCACTTAGGAACTTTAACTGTGGTGAAGGATCTAGAGGAAAATATTGAGAGCATGTGTGAACAGATGAAGAATTACAACAGAGGATGGGAACAGCAAAGACCAGGCGGAGGTACTGGACTGTAATTAAATTATATCGAAAAAGCATTCATTTGGCTGCCTTAATAGCAGACTGGACTCAGCCTAGAAAAGAATCAGACCAACAGACAATATCTAAACTGAAACACAATGAGAATAAAAAGTGAAAAAAAATACAACTGTGCATCTAAGACCCCTGGTATAATATCAAGCAATATAAATAGAGTCCCAGAAGAAGAGGAGAGAGACGGTGGAAAAGCAAGTATTTTAAGCACCAGTAGTCAATGCAATTTTTTAAATTAATGAAATACATCAAAATATATATTCAAGAAGCTTGGCAAGCCACAACATGGTACAATTTTTTTGAAATTATTTAAGGCTGAACACAGTAGCTCGTGGCTGTAAATCGCAGCACTTTGGGAGGCTGAAATAGGAGGACAGCTTGAGGCCAGAAGTTTAAGGTTACACCAGCCACTATACTTCAGCCTGGGTGTCAAACCGACATAGTGTCTCTAAAAAATAGAAATAAAAATTATTTCTTTAAAAATCACACCTAGACACATGAGAAGCAAAATATTGAAAGTCAAAATATTGAAAGGTGGAAATGAAATCTTAAAAGTAGCCAGGAAAAAAAAAAAATAGCCCATCTTATCTGTGTACACGGGGGAAGCATAAAAGGAATGAGAGTTGAATATCTTACAACGGAATAACATTTTCAGAATCTTGGGGAAAAAATGCCTATATGGAATTCTGTATTTAGCCAATATGTACATCAAAAATAAAAGAATAAAAGCTATCAAGAGAATAATTCAGATATTCCTAACATTAAAAAAGATAAACATTTAAAGTGGTAGATGTCCTAATTACCCTGATTTAATCTTTATAATATGAACGTATCAAAATGTGACATTACCCTGAAAATATGTGCATCTGTTATGTATCAGTAAAAAATGAAAGTGAAATAAAAAGTCAGAGAATCTGTAGTCAGAAAACTTGCACTACACGGAAATACTTAAAGAATTTCCAGTTGAAAGACTATGATGACAGATAGAGGCTCAAGAAAGGAAGAATGAAACCACAGAATGTGTAATATATGGGATAAAATACAGGACCTATTTGTTACCTCCCCATGGGAGTGTGTCTGTGTAATGCATATGTACTCTGCCTGCTGAGCATCTCTAATCCAAAAGGCAAAATGCTCCAAAATCCAGATCTTTCTGAGCACCAACAAGACTCTGTTTTCTGACAGTTGGATCTGGATTAGGAATGTTCAAACAGTAAGTATATGACGCAAATAAATATTCTAAAATCTGAAAAATGACAAATATTCCACAAACTGAAAAATGTGAAAACATCTGAACTTTGAATGCCTCTGCACCTGAGCATTTTGGATGAATGATGCTCAACCTGTGTGTATGACACATAGATCTCAGCAAACCCGGCAATCAGGTGTTTCGGGTTCTACAGAGGACAAGGGAATAAAAGGTGAATGGGGGACTGGAATCACACAATTGTGACAGCCTTACATTTATTCAAAAGTTTAATATGTAGTATAATTGGAAATTAGAGTTATAGGCTATAATTTCTAAAAACCTCTAAAAATAAAATAAAAGTATACATTAAGTTAATAGAATTAAATAATTACTGGATCATGAAAACATAGCAGAAAATATGAAGGAAGCAAATACTAAGATAAAAAACTTAAATATACTTGTACATAGTATTGATAATTATATGAAATATAAATGGACTAAACACCATTTATGGTTAAAAAAATTTTTTAAAAAGATCCAAATATAAAGAGACAGATGTTTGAAAATAAAATGTTGAAAATGCCCTACTGTTCAGCCAGGATGCATCATGAACCTTATACCATATCAAGTATAATTCAAGACAAATAGTCACCCAGAGAGAAAAGGGACACTTCATAATGCTTGGAGTCACTCCATCAAGAATAAGATATGACCCTACATTCATGTCCCTAAGAAAGAGCCTCAAAATACCTGTGACAAAAATTTACAGAACTGAAGGAAGAATTTGTTTTGTAAAGCCTATATTCACCATGGAAAATTTTAGTATGCCTCTCCATATAAGTGATAATACAAGTAGACCAAAAATCAAAGAACAGATGATCTGAATAACACTATCAAAAGTTAACGTAATTAACACTACTAGAATACTCCACTCAGCAACTGCATAATATAAATTACTGTCAGGATCACATGGAACACTCGCCAAGACAAACCATATTCTGGAACATTAAAGAAATCCACTTAATCATATTATAATAACAAAGTTCACATATAACATGCTTTCTGATAAGAAAATTTAAATCAATAAGAAGATAGCTTTAAAAATATCTAAATATTTGAAAATTCAATGACATAGTTCTACATATATGGTAGCTACAGAAAAGCCAGAGGGGCTCGGCACCTGTAGCTCAGCAGCTAGAGTGCCAGCCACATACACCGGAGCTGGGGGGTTTGAACCCAGCCCGAGCCTGCCAAACAACAAACAACTACAACAACAACAACAAAAAATAGCCGGGTGTTGTGGTAGGTGCCTATAGTCCCAGCTACTTGAGAGGCTGAGGCAAGAGAATCGCTTAAGCCCAAGAGTTAGAGGTTGCTATGAGCTGTGATGCCACAGTACTCTGCCAAGGGCAACATAGTGAGACTCTGTCCACACACCCCCACACACACAAAAAAGTCAGAGAGTAAAACGTCATATATTTTGGAATGAATGCTAATGAAAATAAAACATCAAACTGTGTGGAAAGCAATGGTTAGAGGGAGATTCCTGGTTTAAATTGCATATTCAAATTTTAAGAAAAATTATGAAATAAGTAAGTTTTTAGTTAACAAGCTAGAGAAAATAAACTAAAGGTAAAGAAAATAATAAAATGAGCAGAAATGAATAAAATAAAAGCAGACAAAAATACAAATAACAAAGTAAGAAGTTGCTTTACTGAAAATATTAATAAGATTGGTACATCTCTAGCAAAACTGTTTCAAACAAGAGAGAGAGATAAAATTAAAATCATCCACTTCAATGATAGAAGAGATGGTATCTCTGCAGACCCCATGGAGAGTAAAAAGATAACAAGAGGATTTATAAACGAACTTATACCAACAGAGATGACCACTTATGTGAAATGGACAAATTTTTGGAAAAACACATTTTACCACAAATAATTCAAGAAGAAATAAAAAATTGAAATAGCCTGATAGTTGCTAAAATGATGGAATTTGCAATCAGAAAAATTCTTAATAAAATAGAACAAAGACAAAAAGGAAAAATTTCTAGACCAAATATCACTGTTTATGAAAGAAGTAATACCAGTCCCTCATAATTTTTTTTTAGAAAATAGAGGAGGAGGAAACATCTTTGAGGCTGCATAACCTCAAGGTCAAAATCTACTGAAGACATTATAAGGTTAGGAAAGAAAAACATCCCCCACACTCACATATACAGAAATCTGTTAAAGTATTACCAACTGGATGCTACAAACATAAAAAAGGATAACATGTCATGACCAGGGCGTATTTTAAAATACTAAATTGGTTTAATATTCAAAAATCAACCCAAATAATTCCTTACGTTAACAGAATAAGGAGAAAATTTACATGATCATCCAATCCATGCAGAGAAAGCACTTGACCACAGCCAGCCCCGTACATGAGGAAACTGTGAGAAGATTAAGAGCAGACGGCGCCTTCCATAATCTAGGAGAAGGCATCTGTAGAGAACATGCAAATGTCACTACATCTGATGCTAAAATATTTCCCTGTGGGATTAGGAGCAGGCAAAGGTCTCCACTTTAGTGTTTGTGTTCACTCCAATTAACATTCCACATTGCACTAGGGCAGCAGAGCAAGAAAAATGTGCTAAAAAGCTGAACAGTCTCAAGAAGAAAAATCACCCCCAGTGTCTGATTCTTATGACTACTATAAAATATGAGTAATAAAGACACTTTAAACAAAATCATCTCAAAAACATTATGAGATTTGAATTGTACACCAATCATAATTAAGATCAGTGTGGTGGTGGGGGGGGAGGCAGAGAGAAGATGGCTGACTGAAGCCAGCTTTCCACAGAGGCTCCCATCCAGAAGGAGAGTTAAAGGACAGAAATTTAGCAAGTAACCTGGTGGATTAGAGCTGCACCAAGAGAGAAGGTTGAAGAACGCACATCAACCCCACTGAGGCGAGCTGCGACCCAAAGGATACAAACAAAAAGTACAAAATCCATCACAAAGTGGACGGGACTCCCCTCCCCCATGAAAATGGCTTGGAGTGCCCCACAAACAAATGAGCAGAGGTCAAAGGTCCTCCCACTACACTCCATGGGAGAGACCCTCTAAAAAATGGACCTACCTCCCCTACTAGGGTGCCACTGTGTTCTCCTGCCAGGCATAAAACTGTATATATTCTCTACCTGCAACTCTGAGCTCCCAGCACTCCCCTCCACTCTCACTCTGAGGTCTGGAGGCCTGTTCATCAGGAGTCCAGATTCTTGGGTGATTTCTCAAGGGGTGTGGACAGGGCCTAAACTGCACCTGGTCAGTGCCGCCTCTGGGGCACAGGAGTGAGGAGAGGATGGTCGGTTGAGAGGGAACCACACTAGAGCGGTGGTGCCCCGAGGCACACAGCTGCAGCCATCTTTTAGCAATAAAAGGGCTCATTCCCAGATATTCTAAAGCCACACCCCCTGTCTCCCTGGGCAACCAGAGGAGGCCAGGCAGCTACTCAGGTGGCAACCACCACAGAACAGATCTGGGATGGAAATGCAGGCCCCATGAGTAAAGGCTTTGCCTGAGGCGGTACTGGCCTGGGTGGAGTGTGGGGACTAGAAATGCAAGCGCAGAGCCGGGAAGTTCCCAGGGTGGGACTGACCCAGAGGACCACTTTACTGATCCTAAGATGCACCTGGCCCTCAGGGGATCATCAGCCTATAGACAAAGGAAGACAGGAGGCTGGAACTGACAGGTAACCAAATACAAACCTGCAGGAGCAAAGACAGGGCCTGAGGTACAGGCTCTGGGAACTCAAAACAGCTTCTCTTCTGCAGGGGAATTTAGCAAGGACAGAAACAAATTCCTGCAAATTTGTTTTGTTCTGTTCTGTCAGTAACATCAATCAGGGGCGGGCCTGGAACTGAGTGAACACCCCCCAGCCTCCATCAAGGGCCTGAAGTTGTCAGGCCTCACCTCCCCATGCTAGATAGAGGCAGAGCGCAGTGGCCTGGCTGAGCAGAAATAGATTTCCTTGTAATTAAGGCAGGTACAAACCCCTGGAGTATCTGTTCACTACAGACAACTGGGTCACATCCCTGCGGAGCTATCAGTGCAAGGTGGGGAAGGAGGCATCAACATTCCCAGACTTATCTATTTGCTGGGTGGGTCCTTCTGACTCCATGGAGCACTGGAGCAAGCCATATCAAAGTAGTCACCAGACCCTTGTGATCCCGTTGCCAGACACTTTTAAACTCTCCCACCTGAGACAGGTGCTGACTGAAACAATTGATTTGGACTTTTTGAACTGAGCCAATCACCTGAGGACTATTCAGGTGGTGCCCTGAGTGTATGGTTGTAGGAAGGTTTGATTTTCCTTTTCCAATTGTTGCCTGTAGGGGGTGGGGTGACTTAATTGCTGGTACTTCTCCACAGCTGAGACTTCAACCCAGAGTAACTGTTTCACTAGGGTCGAACAGAGACCAGCTAAAAACAAGACAGAACCGCTTAGCCCCACGACACCAAATAGGGCCCCAGTTTCTCAGGCCATAGCACTGTATGGGTCCTCGACAAAGCTCCAGGGGAAAAAATCAAACGGTGTAAAACAATCATGGGGTGGAATCAGCAGAAAAACTCTGGTAACATGAATAACCAGAATAGATCAACTTCCCCAAGGAAAGATATGGCAGATGTAACTGAAGATCCCATTCATAAACTGCTGGCTGAGATGTCAGAAATTGAACTCAGAATTTGGATCGCAAACAAGATAAATAGAATGGAGGAAAATTTGGAATTAGAAATTTGAGGAGCAATTCAAAAGTTGGAATTAGAAATTTGAGGAGAAATTCAAAGGTTTTCTCAAGAATTTAAAGAATTTAAAAACAAAACCGCCAAAGATTCTGACACACTGAAGCAAGAATTTGCAGCCCTCAAAGATCTGAAAAAATACAGTAGAATCCCTCAGTAACAGAGTGGAGCAAGCAGAAGAAAGGATTTCTGACATTAAAGACAAAGCCTTTGTGCATTCCCAAACTCTCAAAGCGGAAGAGAAATAGAGAGCAAAAACGGATCATTCTCTCAGACAGCTCTGGGATAATTTGAAGAAAGCTAATATCCGCCTCATTGGAATCCCTGAAAGTGATGAAGTGGCCTTGCAAGGCACAGAGGCGCTTCTCCATGAAATTATGAAAGAGAATTTTCCAGACATACCAAGAGATTCTGAAATTCAGATAGCAGACAGTTTCAGAACATGACTCAATAAGTCATCCCCCAGGCATATCATAATTAACTTCACTAAAGTTAATATGAAGGACAAAATTCTGAAAGCAGCCAGACATAAGAAATCCACTACTTACAAAGGGAAGAATATTAGAATGACTGCAGATCTCTTTGCTGAAACTTTTCAAGCCAGAAGAGGGTGGTCATCAACTTTTAATCTCCTAAAGCAGAATAACTTTCAACCCTGGATCCTGTATCCAGGTAAACTGAGTTTCATTTAAGATGGAGAAATTAAATACTTCAACAACATTCACATGTTGAAGAAATTTGCCATAAGCAAACCAGCTCTTCAGGATATTCTCAGACCTATTTTCCATAATGACCAGCCCAATCCTCTATCACAAAAGTAAACTCACTCAGAAACATTTCATCAAACTCCAACTTTCACAGTGGCAAAAGGATTAAAAATGTCCACTGGACATGTGAAAAACTCGATACCCAAAACTTCACCAGACTTATCAATATTTTCCATTAATGTGAACGGCTTAAACTGTCCTCTAAAGAGGCATAGGTTAGCTGACTGGATACAAAAACTCAGACCAGATATTTGCTGCATACAAGAGTCACATCTTATCTTAAAAGACAAATATATACTCAGGGTGAAAGGATGGTCATCCATATTTTAGGCAAATGGCAATCAGAAAAAAGCAGGTGTTGCAATTTTATTTGCAGATACAATGGGCTTTAAACCGACAAAAGTAAGGAAGGATAAGAATGGTCACTTCATATTTGTTAAGGGTAATACTCAATATGATGAGATTTCAATTATTGAAATCTATGCACCCAATTAGAATGCATCTCAAGAGAAACTTACAGACATGAGCAACTTGATTTCCTCCAGCTACATAATAATTGGAGATTTCAACATTCCTTTGGCAGTGTTGGATCGATCCTCCAATAAGAAGCTGAGCAAAGAAATTTTAGATTTAAACCTAACCATCCAACATTTGGATTTAGCAGACATTTACAGAACATTTCATCCCAACAAAACTGAACACACATACTTCTCATCAGCCCACGGTACATACTCCAAAATCGATCACATCTTAGGTCACAAGTCTAACCTCAGTAAATTTAAAGGAATAGAAATTATTCCTTGCATCTTCTCGGACCACCATAGAATAAAAGTTGAACTCAGTAACAACAGGAATCTGCATACTCATACAAAAACATGGAAGCTAAATAACCTTATGCTGAATGATAGCTGGGTCAAAGATGAGATTAAAAAGGAAATTGCGAAATTTTTGGAACAAAATGACAATGAAGACATGAATTATCAGAACCTCTGGGATACTGCAAAGGCAGTCCTAAGAGGGAAATTTATAGCACTGCAAGCCTTCCTCAAGAGAATGGAAATAGAGAAGTTAAAAACTTAATGGGACATCTCAAGCAACTGGAAAAGGAAGAACATTCCAACCCCAAACCCAGTAGAAGAAAAGAACCAAAATTAGAGCAGAATTAAATGAAATTGAAAACAAAAGACTTATACAACAGATCAATAAATCAAAAAGTTGGTTTTTTGAAAGGTCAATAAAATAGATAAACCGGTGGCTAACCTAACCAGGAAAAAAAGAGTAAAATATCTAATCTCATCAATCAGAAATGACAAAGACGAAATAACAACAGACGGCTCAGAAATTCAAAAAATCCTTAATGAATATTACAAGAAAATTTACACTCAGAAATATGAAAATCTGAAGGAAATTGACCAATACTTGGAAGCACGTCACTTAGCCAGAATCAAGTGGAAATGTTGAACAGACCCATATCAAGTTCTGAAATAGAATCAACCATACCAAATCTCCCTAAAAAGAAAAGCCCGGGACCAGATGCCTTCACGTCAGAATTCTACCAAACCTTTAAAGAGGAATTAGTACCTGTATTACTCAACCTGTTCCAAAAAGTAGAAAAAGAAGGAAGACTAACCAACACGTTCTATGAAGCAAACATCACCCTGATCCCCAAACCAGGAAAAGATCCAACAAGAAAAGAAAATTATAGACCAATATCACTAATGAATATAGATGCAAAAATATTCAACAAGATCCTAACAAACAGAATCCAACAACACATTAAACAAATTATATATCATGACCAAGTCAGTTTTATCCCAGGGTCTCAAGGCTGGTTCAATATACATAAATCTATAAATATATTCAGCACATAAACAAATTAAAAAACAAAGACCATATGATTCTCTCAATTGATGCAGAAAAAGCTTTTGATAATATCCAGCATCGCTTCATGATCAGACCACTTAAGAAAATTGGTATAGAAGGGACATTTCTTAAACTAATAGAGGCCATCTACAGCAAACCCACAGACAATATTGTATTGAATGGAGTTAAATTGAAATCATTTCCACTCAGATCAGGAACCAGACAAGGCTGCCCATTGTCTCCATTGCTCTTTAACATTGTAATGGAAGTTTTAGCCATCGCAATAGGGAAAAAAAGGCGATGAAGGGTATCCATATAGGGTCAGAAGAGATCAAACTTTCGCTCTTCACAGATGATGATTATATATCTGGAAAACACCAGGGATTCTACTACAAAACTCTTAGAAGTGATCAAGGAATACAGCAGTGTCTCAGGTTACAAAATCAACATTCATAAATCGGTAGCCTTTATATATGCCAACAATAGTCAAGCTGAAAAAACAGTTAAGGACTCTATTCTATCACAGTAGTGCCAAAGAAGATGAAATATTTGGGAGTTTATCTGATAAGGGACGTGAAATATCTCTATAAAGAGAACTATGAAACTCTAAGAAACAAAATAGCTGAAAACGTTAACAAATGGAAAAACATACCATGCTCATGGCTGGGAAGAATCAACATTGTTAAAATGTCCATACTACCCAAAGCAATATACAATTTTATGCAATCCCTATTAAAGCTCCACTGTCATACTTTAAAGATCTTGAAAAAATAATACTTTGTTTTATATGGAATCAGTAAAAACTTCAAATAGCCAAGTCATTACTCAGAATTAAAAGCAAAGCAGGAGGAATCACGCTACCAGACCTCAGACTATAGTATAAATCGATAGTGATTAAAACAGCATGGTACTGGCACAAAAACAGAGAAGTAGATATCTGGAACAGAATAGAGAACCAAAAGATGAATCCAGCTACTTAGCATTATTTGATCTTTGACAAGCCAATTAAAAACATTCAGTGGGGAAAAGATTCCCTATTTAACAAATGGTGCTGGGTGAACTGGCTGGCAACTTGCAGAAGACTGAAACTGGACCCACACCTTTCACCATTAACTAAGATAGACTCTCTCTGGATTAAAGATTTAAACTTAAGACATGAAACTATAAAAATACTAGAAGAGAGTGCAGGGAAAACCCTTGAAGAAATCAGTCTGGGCGTGTATTTTATGAGGAGGACCCCCGGGCAATTGAAGCAGCTTCAAAATTACACTACTGGGACCTGATCAAACTAAAAAGCTTCTGCACAGCCAAGAACACAGTAAGTAAAGCAAGCAGACAGCCCTCAGAATGGGAGAAGATACTTGCAGGTTACATCTCCGACAAAGGTTTAATAACCAGAGTCCACAGAGAACTCAAACGTATTAGCAAGAAAAGAACAAGTGATCCCATCGCAGGCTGGGAAAGGGACTTGAAGAGAAACTTCTCTGAAGAAGACAGGTGCACGGCCTGCAAACATATGAACAAATGCTAATAATCCTTAATCATCAGAGAAATGCAAATCAAAACCACCTTGAGATACCATCTAACTCCAGTAAGATTAGCCCATATCACAAAATTCCAAGACCAGAGATGTTGGCGTGGATGTGGAGAAAAGGGAACACTTCTACACTGCTGGTGGGAATGCAAATTAATACATTCCTTTTGGAAAGATGTTTGGAGAACACTTAGAGATCTAAAAATAGACCTGCCATTCAATCCTGTAATTCCTCTACTAGGCATATACCCAGAAGACCAAAAATCACATCATAACAAAGGTATTTGTACCAGAATGTTTATTGCAGCCCAATTCACAATTGCTAAGTCATGGAAAAAGCCCAAGTGCCCATCGATCCACGAATGGATTAATAAATGGTGGTATATGTACACCATGGAATATTATGTAGCCTTAAAGAAAGATGGAGACTTTACCTCTTTCATGTTTACATGGATGGAGCTGGAGCATATTCTTCTTAGTAAAGTATCTCAAGAATGGAAGAAAAAGTATCCAATGTACTCAGCCCTACTATGAAACTAATTTATAGCTTTCACATGAAAGCTATAAACCAGTTATAAGTTAAGAATAGGGGGAAGGGGGAAATGGAGGTGAGGGAGGGGGTAGGGGGGTGGAGGGAGGGTGATTGGTGGGATTACACCTGCAGTGCATCTTACAAGGGTACACGTGAAACTTAGTAAATGTAGAATGTAAATGTCTTAACACAATAACTAAGAAAATGCCAGGAAGGCTATGTTAACCAGTGTGATAAAAATGTGTCAAACGGTCTATAAAACCAGTGTAACGTACCCCATGATCTCATTAATGTACACAGCTATGATTTAATAAAAAGAAAAAAAGATTAGTGAGGTTTTGGCATGGAAACAGATGGACAGGTCAAGGGAGCAGAAGGGAGATCCACACTTACTTGGCTTTTTTTTTTTTTTTCTAAACCAAAGTGCAAAGCCAATAGGGAGAGGAGGAAAGTCTTTGTAACAAATGATAGTTAGAGGAAAATGAATTTTGATTCCTACCTCCTTATGCTAAAACTAATCAGAGATAGATCTCAAGACCTCAGTGTAAAAGCCCAAGCATACATTTTCTATACAAAAGCTAGGAGAGTATCTTTGCCTTATGATAGGCAAAAATTGTGCAGGCAGACAAAAGTCACTAACCATACAAAGAAAAAAAAAAAAGAAAAATATTAGGCTTCATCAAGTTTTTTAAATTTGCTAATTGAAAGACACCATTAATAAAATAAATAGGTAGAAAGGCTACTATTGAAAACAAAATTGTATAACCCAACAAATCCTTCATATTCAAAATACATAAAAGACTCTTGCAACTCAGTGGCAAGACAAACATCCCAATAAAAATTAGGCAAAGAACTTGAACAGTCCCTTTACAGAATATGATACACCCCCAATAAGCATATTAGTAACAGCATAATAAGTAATATGATAAATTAACATAAAAATTAAAAAACACAAACCTCAACCATAATAAAATACCATTTCATACACACTACCCTGGTTAAAATTAAAAATAACATCCTTATTAAAAGTTGGAAAGAATGTGCAGCAATCAGAACTATCACACATTTCTGGCAGGAATTTAAATGGTACCTTTTTAATGTTTCTTATAAAGCTAAACATGCAATCCCACTCTTAGAATTTACCCAAGAGAAATATTAGCATATGTTCACAAAAAGACTTCTACAAAAATATTCATACCAGCATTTCTCGTATTAGTCAAAAACTGGAAGCAGCCCACAAGTCTGGCAAGAGGAGAACAAGGGGAAAATGTTTAGCAAAGGAACAAATTTCTGAAACCACCAACACCATGTGTGAATTTCAGAAATGTTATAATTGAGAACAAGAAGTTAGATACTAAACAATGCATACAAACTGCTTCTATTTAGATGACGTCTAGGAACAGGTAAAACTCATGTTGTTGATGGGCATCAGACAGGCATCGCGTCCTGGGGGTGGAGGGCACCGACCGGAGCGGCAGGAGGGAGCCTTCCTTGGTGGGAGCCGAAATGCTCTGCACCCTGTCTCGCTGGGTGGAACGTGGGTGTGCTCAAATGACAAGACACATTAAGCTGAAAAATTATCATCAGTGCCTTTTCTTATACATAAGTGATAACTCAAAAAATCATTTAAGAACATCTATGGGTTTCTGTTTAATTCAGGAGACCACAAAGTCAAAAAGGGATAATGAGAGGAGATCTCTGCAATCTCCCAAACCAACAAACCTTAGAGTGTATAATATCCACAGGGTTCCCAAAATCAAAAGGGAAAGAAACTCCACTAGTGACATAGGAAAAGGAAAGGAATGGGCATTTTTAATGAAAGAATACCCATAAAATTCAAATCAATATTTTAGAAAATCCCCAAATTAACTGAGAATCAGAAAACAAAAGAATGAAAATAATGAAATAAGATTTGACGGCTTCTCATCTACCAAAAATTAGAAAATCAGGTTGGTGAAGCTGTGGGAATACAGAAACCCTTATGCATTAAATTAAAGAAAAAAAGAAGATAACTTAAAGAAAAAAAAAGATAACTAAAAAAGAGCACAGATTCATGTAGCACAATTTGGTAATAAATTATCAAATTATTCTGTGTCTATCTCCCAAAGAAACTCTGACATAGATCCAGAAAGAGACAAAGCCAAGGGTGTCACTGTAGCAAGATTGTGGTAGTGGGATCTTCAGGGTAGTCTGGTGGTCGTCTCTGGAGAGGAGGGTAAACAACACGTGCTGGACACAGACCACAGGTATGATGCACCTGCTCCGAACAAATAACGAAATTTACAATAGCCACATGCAAGAGTCCCAAAAACATTGTGTTGGTGACGATTAAATGCACAACACTGTTTTGTTACATAAATTAAAACCCACGTTTGTACAAAGCCACAATACATGTTATATGAAAACACATACAGGACAATGTCCCTTAGCTCATGTTAAACAAGGGGGGGCTAGTGAGTTATGTGAACAAAAGGGAACGAACATCACAAAAGGAAAGGGATTCCCCCACAGACCACAGAAGGGAAGCAGAGGACCCAAATCTTCCGAAACCAGATCCAGACAACACACTAAAAAAAAAAAAAAAAAAAAAAAAACCGCCAGACGCAGAAGGAAAAGGAATAGTAAAGAAAAAAGCCGTTTGAATGAAATTGCCCTCAGGGTCACACAGAGCGGGAGAGCTGGACGAAATAGAAAGTAAAAGACAAAGAGAAAAGAGTGATAAATTCCTACGAGTTTTTTAGGAGGAAACCTGGATGAAAACAACAGGAAAGATAATAGTTGAAGAGATAAAACCTGAAAAACTTCTAGAAGTGATAAGCAACCTGAATCTTTAGATTCTAGAAATCTAGAACAACCTTTAGATTCTAGAAATATACAACCCAAGGAGGGGAGAAAAACAAAACATCAACTATATAAAAGTAAACAAACCATCATAGAGGCAGAAAATAATGTTTAAAACCATCAGAAAAGGACAGATGACTGGCAAATTTGGAATAATTACAAGAAAATCTCTACAAAAATTCAGAAGGAATATAAATGTCAGCATAGAGTTTTGTCAGTCAAAAATGAAGCAATACAAAGATATTTTCTGACATAAAAAGAATGAAAGAACTCACCACTGTCAGACTCTCACTGAGAAAACTACTGAAGATTATACTTTGGCAAAAAGGAAATGAGTCCTGCAGTAACACCAGTAACTCCAGATGGGCATTCAGACAACGGCCCCCAGGGCTGCCCAGTACTCAGCCGGCGCGTTCTGACGGTCAGGCCTCTGCTCCAGCTGGTCAGGGTCCCGGCCACACTGGCTCTGAACGTCAGATCATCATCTCACCAGAAGCAATGGTGAATATGCCCTCCACAAATATGGTGGTAAATCTAACCTTACCCACTTTAAGTAGACTTTAAAAAGAAGACGAGCAGGGTTAAAAAGGGAGAAGTAAAATTCTAGTCAAAACCACGTGAAGATAGAGAAACAGAGAATTCACGGCTTCCGTTGCAATAGAAGATGCAAAGGAACTAGACAACTCCAGACAGGATCCAGTGGATGGCAGGGACCTGGGTGGGGCAGGGGAGTAGCAAGGGCCCAGCTGCCAAACACATCCGAAGTCCATGGAAATAAAATGTGCCCACATGACCGACTGAAGATAAAAAAATAGATTTTTAACAGTCTTCCGTGGAGTGTACCTACAGTGTCAATTAGAAAGAGATGTACAGTTTAAATGCATTTCTGTTTTAAAAAAGAGAAAGACTGGAAACAAATTAGTTCAATCTGAAATTTAATACATAAAAAGACTAAAGTCAACTCAAAAGAATTAGAAGGAAAATCATAAACATAAAAGAACAAGAAATCAAAAGAAAAAAGTTGTTTTTAAGAAAGTCAGAATACAGAAAAATCTCAGCAAGAGGTAGATGATCGATAGGAACAGAGAAGAAGACAGGATGACCTGGTAAATCAGGTCCTTTCGGGTTGTAAAAGGATCCTTCGAACTCTGAAGGAAGCAAGGCGGTCCTCCCGCACAAGCTCAGGGTGCCTGTGGTCGCGAGGTTACGGCAAGAAGCCTAGTTTTAGTCTTGACCCTGGGGCCACTTTCTGTGTTAGCCACTGTGAGCTGTGATGCTCTGTGTCTGGCTCTGCACTGGACATGGTCCCTTAGGATCATTTTAAAGTCACTGGATATTTCCCCCAGTCAGGTAGACATATTTGGCACCCAAGTCTTCCAAGGGCTGCCAGGTCTTCCCTAAAAGCAGAGGAAAAGGCATTGTAATCCATGATTCATAGCTAATATTAGTTTTTTTCTTACTCTTTTAGTGATGTAA
The DNA here is from genome assembly GCF_027406575.1 of Nycticebus coucang. NCBI lineage: Eukaryota > Metazoa > Chordata > Mammalia > Primates > Lorisidae > Nycticebus > Nycticebus coucang. Next base: position 5,397,967 of record NC_069795.1, on the reverse strand, counting down.
AATAGTGTCCTCATACTAGGATTTATTTCTTTTAATTTTTCCTTTTAAAAAACCAAACAAGTAACTCAATCAAACATATTTTCACTTCCAAAGTCAAATTGTATCCTCTAAGGACACTATAAAATGTAACTCATTTGGCCTCACAGTTTTAATCCCCAGATCCCATATGCTGGTGAGATTAGCAAATCTGAGTGGAATGTGGCTGAGTCACAAGGTAATTACTTTAGATAAATGTCATTCTGTGGTTTAGGATTACATCCTCAAGTTGGTATTTAATGGTACCCGGTTAAGCCCTACTTAGATGGGCGATATAGTAGCAGGAACTTATAATAAATCCCATGAAGTAGCTCATTCACAAGTCAGTTCTTTTGCATGTATTCCAGTGGCTGGTTTCATATTTACATCCAAATCGTCACGTCAGATTCATCGAGCAGAGATGCACCATTACTCACAACGGTGTGGAATGATGAGAATGCCCATTAGTCAAAAGACAGGCACAAAACATACATTCGAGATGTTTTCACTGTGAGGTTCAGTTTGTAGATTTTTAATTTTCTATTAGTCCCCAAATGAGGCAAAACATAAAAACATGCTTGCATACACGCAAACCAGATTCACAAACCAAGACAACAGTCTTAGGCACAAGGAGCCAGAGCAGAGAGCGCCTTCTCAGGTCGGGGACTACAAGCCCATATAGGCACACAGTGTGTGGCGAACACACAGCCTTTGCAACCGTTCCCAAGAAACGTTTTTCAAAGTGCCACACTAAGCATCTGGGGAGAGACATCAACGCAGAGAAATAGATACAAACATTCATAATAAATATTTCTAAAATTTCCAGTGACTGGGATTCTGGACCATGCACACGAAGGTTAGGTCTGGAGAAAATGCACTCTGGCTAGATGCCATGTGGCCTTCCTCATAAATACATACTAGATGTTAAATCGTGTTTTTAACATTACCTTACTAGAAACAAAAGGGCAGTGCAATTTAAAATGCACATGAACTTTATGGCCCTCAGTGAGTAGAAGCCCTAAGTGAGTAGAACCTACCCACTGGGCCTGACAGAGTGAAAAACTATCCTTAAGGAAACAAAGGGATTGTCAGGGTCGGTACCGCACACGGATATTTGAGCAACAGAAAAGCAATTCACTATTTGGAACATGTTATTAAATGTCATCTAGCATGACTAGATGAAAAAATATTCAATTAAACTTACCACAAAATTTTAGAAATCAGTAAAAATAAAAAACGATAAAGGATGACTATGTTTGAATTATTGAAGAAAGTCAACTTCAGAATTCAGGCAATTGCCAAATGGAATCATAAAAGGATGTTTATAAAACCAGTACTGAAATTTCCAAGAGACCCATTTTATAAATGAAAATGAAGCCAGCCAAAGCAGTGGCTCTGGACAGGGGCTTCCGGCAGCAGGGACGGTCACACGGGCAAGCACAGCCTGCACCCACCTGCAGCAGGGGCTGGTGTCCGGGTTGAGGACGAGTGTTAACCATCCACGCTGGGTGGGATTTCCATCAATGTCACATCTGCCCGTTCAACTTCAGAGATTCATATTGGTGACATATCAACTTTTAGAACTCAAGGCCCCAGATGAACCCACAGACACACACATGCTCCTGACGTGGACACTGGACTGTGAGCTGCTCCTCTGCCTGCCTGTCCTCCGCCGGCCCTGTCCCAGGCATCCCCACTATCTTTTCCCGCTCTCGCTTCAGACCAATGAGAAGAACAAGCAGGAGAAAATAGAAAGGACAAAGAAAGAGAGAATATCCTGGCTTTTCAAAAATAATGGATTTCCATTTGGTTGGCAAATTGACTCTAGAAAAATTCCTTGAATTTTCAAATTTCTCAATGAATCTAAAAGAATAATTGGATAGTTCCAGAAGGCAGCTGGAGAACTGTGCTCATATTCATGTGTCACGAGCACGTTCACCTCTGGGGCGGAGGGCAGAGGACACAGATTCTGCTTGTACTGCCTGGGGTCACGGAAGACGGAGTAAGGTGTGCTGGCTGCTGTGTTCTCAATCTTGTTTAGTGCGCCATTGTGCACCTTACTCTGTTAACACGGTCAGTAACAGAGCCGGAACCCTCTTGTGAATGGGAGAAAATCTCCCCATTTATACAGGAAACTCACCAACCTGCAAAGAAAATATCCAACATTTTTATTGCCTCACAGTCCCACTCATGTCCCTTCTTGGCCACATCTGTAGGCACTTGTTAGGGTAAGGACAATGACGTCATCCCCAGTGACACGTTTGTGACTCTTGACAGCAAGGTCAGGCCCTCGTGTTTGCAGAGCCTCACGTATGTGAGAGCTAAGCATCTTAGAGGTGAACACCAGACGTCACGGCAAGTTTGGTTTAATAAAAAGATGGTACCTGGGGTACCTTAAATGCGTGCTGGTAAGTGACAGAAGCCAATTGGAAAAGCCCACACATTGCATAATTCCAATTACGTAAGGTTCTGTAAAAGGCCAAACCAGAGAGATAGCAGAGAGCTCAGTGTTGTCAAGAGCTGAGATCAGAAGGGAATGAACAGGAGGAGCAGAGAGGACGCTCAGGGCAGTGGGACTCTTCTGCGCGACACTATCACGATGGGTCACATCATCACACAGGCCGAGCGCCCCAAGAGTGAACCGGAACATGAACCATAGACAGTGGGTGACAACAATGTCTCGATGCACTTTCATTAACTATAGCAAATGTCCCACCCCGTGGTGGGGGGCTGATAACGGGGAAGGCCATGCATGGGTGAGGGCAGGAGGTATCTGGGAAATGTCTGTGTATTATGCTCAATTTGCTGTGAGCCTAAAAGTTCTCTAAAATTAAAGTTAATTTTTAAAAATGACGAAAACAAGACAGTAAAGGATAAAAGTGAGTGAAACTCAGGGGTGAGTTTTTGTGAGATTTGAAAGATGAGATAGTGTGTGAAGGAGGAGGCAGAACTGGCGGTTTGCATGGAATCACACCTCAACAACCTGAAGGGAGGACAAGTCTGAGTCCGTCGGAGAAGACCTGCAACCCCATCCCCACTTCCCACACGTGCCATGGCAAATCCACAAGAAAAGCAGCACAGAGAATTAGATATTCCGCCCATGAACTTGACTGCTAGGGTCAGGGTCACAGGCACAGCTCACAGGAGGCCCAAGTGACTCCAGCTTCAGAGGTCACCAGGTAAGGTCTGGACAATGAATGAATTACATATATTTTGTCATCTGCGAGTCAGAGGAAAGACAACTTGGCATTGGCTCCAGTAGTGGAGCTGTGATGCCACCAGAATGATGAGGACTGAAATCCACTCCCACTTCAGAAGTGTCAGTGGTGGGTGGTGCTGGGAAAATCTCAGACTGAACCACAGAATGATGTACCAAGGCAGAGGGGTCGCAAGGAGACATGGTCTGCCAAGTGCCATCACATCCAGCACATAACTGGCTCTCCCTCTGTTCCCACCTCTCAGGTCAACATGCCCCAAAGATGGCAGATCACCAGAAGCCCCCCAGCAGCCATGCACAGGTACCAACTCCTGGGGCTGCCAGAATCTTGAAGATTCTGATGAGCTACAGATATGAGAACACAAAAAGGATTTAGAGAAATTGGAAATACTGGAACCCATTTGATTATTAAGTGTTAATTAATGAAAATGCTTAAAGAACATAGATGGGCTTAACAACTGACCAGTAGGGACAGGCCCCAAGTGCTTTTCCTCTCTGTCCAAGGCCCTAGTGGTGCACATGGGCCCTTCAGAGAGCGTTTGTACAGGGCTTCCTTGTTTAATGCAAAGGGAAAAATAATCCCATGCACCGCCCAGCAGCAGTGACTGATCAAGTGAGAGGGTCTTGTGTTTTTTGTTCCATGTCACAGAGATAGTCGATTAAGGAGAAAGCCAGCACGGCGTCGCAGGAGAGGGCACCTGAGAATTCCTGCACCAAGGTGGAGATGGGTGAAGAAGACATTTCAGCCCCGCGATCCTCAAACCTCAATTGCATAGAAATCACAGGCTTTGTTAAAATGTGGTCTGGACCAGGGGCAGGGCTTGAGATGCTGCATTTCTGGCCAGCTTCCAGGTGCTGCAATAGCCTCAGACACCCGTGGGTGGCACGATGTTTCTGGCAACAGAGCCGTAGGTAATTCCATGAAGGAAGCAGGGGTTTGGACCAAAATCCATGCTGGAAAACCCCACTTTCCTAAGACACACACTGAACACTGCCCTGTCTTGTCAGTACCATTTCTAAAGCAAATTGTTATCTCTAATAATTCCACGTGACAACCATAATATCATAAAATTAAACTACAGAGATGTAGCAAAAATGGCATTTGGATGGTAGCAAAAAATGGCATTTGGGTGGCAACCAAATTACGTGGCCTCTAAAAAGGAAGGCCAGGCATTCATTCTATTATACAGAAAGAAAAAAGAGCAGACGAGTGACCCAAAAGGGCCATTAGAGGATGCAGTCTTTTCCAAAACCTAAAAAAAAGAATCTAGTAAAATAATTTTAATTAACAAAAAACTAACTAATGACCCACAGATTATTATTTGATAGCAAATTAGTAATAACACCTCCTTGCCATCAGAGAGAATTTGGGAAAAGGTCACAGATTGGAGACTTTTAACTAGAAATTACCTTGAGGTCATCTAATTTGTGTCTATCCATAATACTGATGTAAAAACTAGGGCTGTGTCTGAACATCAAGCATATAATCTTTATGACAAAATCTAGGTTATAGCTCATATAACTACATATTTTCCAATGCAAATGCTCATGTGCACAATGATTTTTAATGAAACATTTACAGGTATAGATAAATTGCCTATTGGAAAATGTTTATTAAGCTCTATATAATACTTTATTAGTATGGCTGCAGTACCATAAGACTGACATTCTATACCTTCATCATACAAAACTTAAAATTTCCATTTGACCAAGCCTTCCTAAAGCCTAAACCTTCTAATAGACATCTATTCTTAACACATCTTTCCTTCAAATGTTATAGGAATTATCAATGAAAATAATTCTAAAGATGCTGCAGTTCAAGTTTTAGCCCTTCAAATGAAATATTTTGTAAAAATCAACGTTTTCTGATTTACAAGCCAAAATTCTCTTTTTGTGCACTTGCAAAGCCTTTGGGCATGCGCTGGAGTTCAAAGTTAAAGTTGGATTTGCATTGGGTTCAGGAAATCCTTGTCACCTTCCTGTGAAATTTCAGCTGTCTCAGTGGATTTGGCTAAGATCAAAGCCCCAGCACTCAGCCAGCCTGGGTTTTAATCCCTGCCAACAGTCCATCATTTGATTCTTGAGTACAAAGACTTACTCCCGGTGCACTGCCGCTTGCATGGTTCAGGGCTTCTGAAGGCCTTGTTTTCACCCCCTTGTATTCAATGGCATTCATGGCTCCCAGTATTGCAGAGATTTGCAAAATGGATACAAGGGGGCATCTAAAATGCAGACACGTGCTGAGAATTCAGTGAGAGAAATCGTCAACAAAAGTCTTTCCTTTTTTTTCCCTGTTTGGTGAGCTAGAGATGGGGTAACAGCCAGCGGGTGGAAGGCCGCACTGTGAGGCCTGGGCTGACAGCGTCCTGGTCCTGCTCTCAGGTTTCCTCCCGGGGCCTGGGGGTCCCTCGGCCGCTCCTGGAAGAGGCAGAGTCTACTTGACCCTGAAGTTGCTCTCTTAAATTGCATCATGTAACCTGGCGGTGTTACATTACATATTGTCGTATTTTCAGGAAAAATTACCTCATGACAGTCACTTGGTCGGGGCATCTTTAAACAGGGGGAATGCCCTTGTAATTAATCTCAAACACTGACCAGGCTGGTCAGAGCTTCGATGACTGTGAATGAACTCAGTAAGTTTTAACCAGAGGAAAAGCTGTGGTTAAACTAACAGTTTTAGAGCAATAGCCTCCCCTGGTTGAAGTCATGGGGACTTTTTTGTTTCACTATGGATTCATAAAAATGATGCATAAAGTTGATTGTTTAGCAAAGTAACAAGTAATGAGCATCTACTATAAGCAATGACAGTTCGGGAAGGTTCTAGTTTTTCATTCTCCCATGACCTAGATGAAAGAACACAGCGGGGTTTGATGTGGTACATATCTGTGCCACTCCACATGCAGAAAAATGTTTCAGATACAACCGAATAGGAATGAAGGAAACTGAAGTGACTGGAGAAGAAAACGAAAAACTTTATTCTCACAGAAAATAAAATGAAACCCATTCATGTGAAGAAAAATAAATCATATTCAATTATCATTATCCAGTAGACTTATTTTCAGGAGCAGGGTTTTCAATACAATAATTCAATAATTAGGAACTCAAGACTGTATTTATACGAGAAAAGAAAACTTGGTCAAGGTATTTTATGTGACATGTCACCTCCCTGCTGGTGACTCCTCTCGCTACTTCCTTGCCTTGCGTTTCAGAGACCATGAAAATAACTATTATTCACAACAGAATTGCAATCTATCAACAAGTCACATTATTCGTGGGGATAATCAATGAAGAAGCAGCACTCTACCCTTCAGCTCTCACCATCAAAATACAATTTCTCTATACTTTGGCAGCCAGTGCAGTGCAATTAATGTTTAATTCATGCTTTCTTCCAAAACAAAATGAAAAAAAAAAAAAAAACCAATAAATTATCATCCTTTTAAAATATAAGGCTTCACAACTAAGGAAAGTGAGAACATAAGCTTGCCAATGCTTGAAATCAACAAATATAGACACCACCAGGTATTTAAAGGTGAAAAATAAACCTTACATTTTGGCACCTATAATCATTGCAAAATCATTCTCATTACCAAACTTCTGAACACAAACTATTTGAAAAATGTACAACATGTTGTATTCTCTTGTCCTCTGGTGGCTTACGTCTAGATCAGGGGTCCTCAAACTGCAGCCCGCAGGCCACATGAGGCAGTGTGATTGTATTTGTTCCTGTTTTGTTTTTTTACTTCAAAATAAGATATGTGCAGTGTGCATAGGAATTTGTTCATAGTTGTTTTTTTTTTTTTTAAACTATAGTCCGGCCCTCCAATGGTCTGAGGGACAGTGAATTGGCCCCCTGTTTAAAAAGTTTGAGGACGCCTGGTCTAGATAATGTAGCCAAAAGTTAGGTACAAATAACCTGGCTTTACTTATTCATTTATTTTTTGATCTACCATTCCGAGTTAACGTGCCTCTACCCACTCACTCAGTGCAAAAGTAAATCTAAACATGCAGCTCCTCTTCTGCAGCTTTGAATTGGGAAAAGCAGTGGCTTCAGTGGAGGGGGGCTGGTAGGCAGTTTCTGCCACTTTGTAAGGAGGTGCACATGCCAGTCACAAAGCCCCAGCATATCTAAGAAATCAACCCCAAATGAAATGAGATTCTTAACTGAAAGAAAGACTAAGCCTGGAGTCGAAAACTGAGTCTGCCACTTGCACAAAAGTATAAAAATATAAAATACTAAGATAATACAGACAACGTGACTTTGATAAACACAAGTTTCTAATAGCCCCTACTTGGTGTCTGTCACTGGGCCCACTTTCTCCCCTGAGGTGTGAGCCAGAGGGATGCTGACCACTCAGGGAGGCTACATGGGGCTTCCATTTCATGCAGGTAGACTTGGGATCAAATCCTAGCTCTACCACTGTACTCCCTATATAACCATTGTGGAAGTTAATTAAATGTTCTGACTTCAGTTTTCTCACCTAAAATGGGAAGAATAACAGATCTCACTTTAACAGTGTCCCTGTGAGAAGTAAATGAGGCAACATTTTTAAAGGACGTGGTCTAGTGCCAATAACAACCTGCCAATAGATGTTAGAGCTAGTAATAATAATAATGATCTCACTATTACTTTGAAAAATAAATCTCAAAGTCAAAGAAACTAATAAGACTATACCTTGTGTATTCCTTTTTTTTTAATTATAACTTGTAAACATAATGACACTTCTAAAAGTCCTGCACCAATATGACCATCCTCATTTCTCAGACAAGAAAGGTAAAGGGTCAATGCCTTTTCCAAATCATTGGGTCACCTGGATGGGGAGGGCCCTGGATTCTTCCTTTTTTCCACCTCTGCTGCTCTGAACAACCACCTTGGTCCATGCAGACTGTTATTATAAAACACCATAAACTGGGGGCTTATAAACAATAGATTTATTTTTCTCATGGTTCAAATGGCTGGGAGGTCCAAGACTGCAGGGCCATCACCACCACTGCCAACAAGGAGCTGAGCATCCACCTGTCACCTCAACACGCAGTTCTGGTCTTTGTATAAAGTCATTTGTTAATAACTACTTACCACTTGGTAGTACCATTTAATTTGAGTAAAGTTGAAAATACATCATTTTAATTTGTTTTCTATTACAGTCTTACAAAAATTTGAAGCAGAGAGATGACTGTACATGTGCGTATAAGTTCCATTGTGAGGAAGAGAAAGTTTCTACCGGGATTGAGCTTTTTGGAATAATTCTATTCAAGATGAGCTTTGAAAGAAGTGAGCTCACCGAGTGAGCTAACAGGGTAGGAATATACATCAATTCTAGAGTTGTTCCCAAGAAGTAGTTACAGTTATTAGAGGGACATAATGAATTCTAATCTAATAATTTCCATTTTAATTCCTTAATATATGCCAAGTGTGTGTTGACATATGAATGGCCCTAGACATTTGGAGCAAGTGTCTTAGATTCATAACAGCTCAGCAAAAAGGAGGGAACTGTCGGACACAGGAATTGCATGACCCCCCCTAAGAAAGACACAGTGAGGTTCCACTGATTATCCTCCCTGCCTGCACCCGCCTCCCCGCCACCCTCCTCTTCCCTCCTTCCTTCTGGGCTATCGTTGTGTTTTATCATTCGTATGAAAGTGTGGGTGATTATATACTGATTTCATAATAGTACTGAGTACATTGGATACTTTTGGTGGGACTTCACCTATGGTGCATATTGCAAGGATACATGTCAAATCTATTAAGAGTAGAGTATAAATGTCTTAACACAACCAGTAAGTGAGTGAGGTGAAGGCTATGCTAACCAGTTTGATGTAAGCACTATGAATTGTATATAAAATCAGCACATTAAATGCATTAATGTACACAGTTATGATTTAATTTAAAAAAAGAACAACACACCAAGGAAGAGACAGCGCCTTCCTCAGATCTGAGCCAGGACTGACCTTCATGGTCCAGTGTTCAGACTTGTTAAATATGTCCCATTTAAGAAGATGCTCTATACTCTCCAGGAAGGTGATAATACTCCACTAAAGTTTTAGAACTAAGTATAATTTTGTTTTCCTTTTAAATAGAACTTTCGTACACATAAAATGTTATGTTTTTCAGGTGAGAAATTGCTCTTAAAATGCAATTTTAACTCCTGGTTCCCCAAGGAGTTCAGATAGTTCTCCTAAGGCAGGGTAATGGCCCAAAGGCTGATAAAGAAACTCCATGAGTTAAATGTCTACCACATATCACATGTCTAAACGGGATTGTGCATCTTAATAACATTTTTGATAAGTTAAAGAGACTTAAGGTCAAGTTTGATTTGGGTTGGAACAGGACTTTCTGCTGCAATCCAATTTAAGAGCAAAGGGCTCCTGGGGCCTTCAGCGACCTCACCCCAGCCTGCCCTGCCTTTCCCCCTCCCTCCTTCCTCTGTGCCCTCGCCAGAGCTGAGCCCTGTGCCTGCTTTCCTCCTGCTCATTCAGGGTTTGACTTGAATGCCCTGGCCCAGGGGCCGCTGAGAACACTTCCTGGCCACCCTATCCGTCACCCCCACCCCACGTCATCTCTACAGCATCGCCCTGGGCTATTCTCTTCACTGCACTTGTCAGTATCACCACTGATTATGTATTTACAGGCTGTCTCCAGGTTATGGACAAAATAGGGTCTTAGGTTTGTTCTTAAGTTGAATTTTCATGTAATTTGGAGCAGGTGCATTTACCTATTATCTCTAATAGCTTTTGTTTGCAAGTGTGAGTTGTATATCAGTTGGATGTTTGCAACTCGGGGACTTACTGTAACAGCCTCTGTTCCTGTGAGTTGTACACAAGTCAGATATTTGTAATGTGAGGACCGTCTGTACTGTCTTTCTTTCTTACAGAATACAAGCCCCGTGAAGACAGATGTCACGCTTTTGGGTGCCGCTGTCCTGGCCCTTAGGAGAGTTCTTGAGAACTCGTCACAACCACTCACATATGTGTTCAGCGAACGAACTTCAGAGACCATGTCAGTGATTAAACTGAAACAGGACTTGCAAAGAGGAAAACGAAATGCATTTGACTAATTTGAATGTTTGAGGAACCAAAATCATTCATGAATTATAGTTCAAAATTTAGAACTAAAAATATTTTCTGGCCAGACTGAGGTACTGCCTTGGAAACCTGCGGACTTAAGCCACACGCATTGTGCATGAGGTAAGGTGTCTGTTTTATACATCGAAACATCACAAGAAAGGCTTTTGTTACATCTGTGATGCTAATAATTCTGGAAACCACTGGTCCATGGGAGAAAGTCCAAATTCTAGACTTTAGTCATTAGTTGGTGGCCTCACTTGTCAGCATTATGATTCCCCACTTTCTCCTGATAAGCATCAAATATTGAACTATTTGAAATTATTCAAAAGTACCATGTTTGTAAGAGTTCCTCACTGTTATTTTACTATTCAAAGCCAGAGCTCTCAGAGTCATCCAAGCCAGTTTAGCTCCATTTACATGATCTACTCATTCAATGCAAAGTTACTCATTTCTGATGCTTGTCAATGAGTCAGACTTAGATCTTAAAGAACGGTGAACATTCACCACCTATCTGCACATGTTTTCAGCTAACTCCAATGTTCCAAAATAAAATCTTTAATCTGCTCCTCGGAACATAGGTTAAAAAGAGGGGCATCATTTGTTATTGGTTTTATTTTTTCAGAAAATCAGAGGCCTAGTTATAAAATATATTATACTTGATACAAATTCTAGTGTTTATTTCTCAAAAATCCTTTTTAGGTTGACCTCAGATGCTATACTACCTTGTTTCTCCAAAAATAAGACATACTTACAGGAAAGATAAGACCGACCTCTGAAAATAAGACCTAGCGCGTCTTTGGGAGCACACCTTAAAATAAGACACTGTCTTATGTTCGGGGAAACAGGGTATTGCAAATTGTGGAGAATTATTTTTGTCTTTATGGCCTAAAGGAAGATCCTCCTGCCTCTCAAAACTAATGGGATAAAGTCAAGAAATGTGAAAACAGGAAAAATACTAACCAACAGTAGATTTGGAACAATAATACGGTGTGTAATGGAGTGTGGACATGTGTTGCTGGTAGAAATTCTGCAGAGCCACAAACCCCTGGAACGTGACCAGCACGTTCAATGTCCTGCGTGGCACAGGTTGGCATCGTGGGGTAGGAGCCTGGGATTGGAGCCACTCATTTGGATAGCAATGCTGGCCCATCCTACCAGGAGTATGACCTTGGGCTAGGCACTTACATCCTTTGAGTTTCATTCTTATCATCTCAAAATAAAAATACTAATGACCACCTTATAATTATTATGGATATTAAATAAATAAAAGAGCATCTTCCAGGCCATTAATTAGCACAGTTTTTGGCACAGGGGTGGGGTGAATAAAGAGTAACTGCTGAGTTAATGTTGGCATGACGGTGTAAAGAGGACACAGGGCCACAGTTCACCCTGAACAAAATGTCACTTGTTATAACATAACTGGGCTGTCTGCAATAAATATGTGAGTCCTCAGTCACATACAGCTATGGGAACAAACTGTCCTGAGTGGCATTGTTCAGGGGTGAGGGGACGCATGCCAAGAAACTAACTACAGTGTGTGTGGAGGAAGGGCCACATGCTGGAGGGATGGCCCCTGATATGGCTCAGGCTCTGGCCCCAGCTCTGCATGCTGTCTGAAGGAAGCACAGGTGGGAGTTTGGCTAGGTCACAGTCAAAGCTGACTGGGAGCACCTTCAAATAGGACACCTGGACGTCCCGTCCCACACAGCCTTGGCCACGCCTTCTCTGGAGCCACCCGCACCTTTGAGTCTCCTTGTCAATGAGTCAGACTTAGATCTGAAAGAACGGTGAACATTCACCACCTATCTGCACGTTTTCTACTAACTCTAATGTTCCAAAATAAAATCTTTAATCTGCTCCTCTGAACATAGGTCAAAAAGTGGGGCATCATTTGTTATTGGTTTTGTTTTTTCAGAAAATCACTGAGGCCTATTTATAAAATATATAAATTGTGGCCACTCCCTGTTCACCTCTCACCATATTCATCAATTCACGCAGCTTTTCCTAATATTTACATGTACCAGAAATGGCCGTTTTTAAAAAGTTAATCTGAAACTACACCCGGCCCATAGCAGCAGCGTGACACTGGATGAGCAGATAATGAAAATGTACACTTGCCTTCTCTACTTTCAGAAACTGCTGGGAAAGTCACCTGCTGGGGCGTTCAGAGCCAATGAAGGCCACACCGCCAAGTGCCACTATGCAGCCCAGAGCCTACTTATTCTTCCTGGCAACTTAATTTTACCATAAACAATTAGAGCCACTTTTTTTTACTTCCTATGGATTTAGCGTAAACTTTCTTTGGGGACAGTCTACACATATTGATGAACTCAAACAAATTGTTCTCCTTGCTGTTAAAGACCCCTGATTTTGAATGTAATTTCAGAATAATGACACAGTGCTATTTTGATATACAGTAGAACCTCCACAGAGGACCACCTCCCTATACTGACCCCTCCTCCAGCTGACCTAATTTTCATAGACCAGACGTGCACCACATAACTCTATCAGGACGACAGGCCTAGTTCCTTATGGTGACCACCCCTATATGTCAACCAGCTTGTTGCGGACCTTTTATTTTATAGATAAAAACTATACACACACATGCACACACATGTGTGCATTTGTATATTTATATTAGAATAGTAGCATGTATTTGCTAGAAAATCTTATTGAACCAGAAACAAAGTAACATTTGACTTGTTTACTTTCATTTAATCCATTCCAACTATAAATTGTATAGGTACTTTCTTTCTTTGAGAGGAGAGGCTTCAATATTTTGCTTATCAGGTCAGCTTAACATTTAATTCACGGCCTCTTCGGCTAACTTGATTTAAAGTAAGAACACCTATCAACAGAAAAGAGGGGGCACCATCACCTACATGCTCTGGCTCCAATTTGCTGGAGGATTAGCTATAAATCCTGCTTAATGTCCTATGAAAAGGATGTTCTGACAACACAACACCTCTGAAAGAAATGAACACAGAACATAAAGAAGCAAGTTGTAACATGACTACAGTCTTTGGATCTAAACATGATAAATGCTTTAAACAAAGTAAAATTTATGCCTTGGATGAGATGGAATATCCTAGCACCGAACGTCATGCCAGTGCTGGTGGGATATAGGACGCAAGGGAATGTGGCCTCGTTCTGTGTGTGCGTGTGTGGCCTTATTCTCACTGCCCGGCTGACCTTTCACTTTCCTTTGGACAAAGACCAAGGGGAGGCAGAGCACAGGGAGCAACCTGATTTCCCTGCAGGGGTGTGCTGAGCCCGCACTGGGGGCATGCTTTAAAATGGTGTGTAAGTGTCTCAGGAAGCACTCCAGTATCATTATCAACACGACTGGCTTACGTGGTCCATGAGAACACATAGCTACTACCTAGAAAAGTGGGTGTTTCAGAAAATGTCCAAGATAATTTTACATCTACTGAATTGGTAATACTGTCAAGCTTCTTGATAACTTTCAAATATAAGATTGCCTCTCTTGAAGGATAGCCTGTTCAGGAAGCCCTGCCAATATTCTGATACTCATTGAGGGCTGAGAGTTGATGCAGCTGAGGCTACTTTGAGGCCCTTGATGTTCATCTTTTGTCAAAGAGTTTGTTGAATTTTGTGGTTCTTAGTTTATGCAGTTCAAGTAAAAAGAAGAAAATTCTTATCTATTCGAGTTCTACAGCACAAAGAACCAACAGGTCTTTATTGGAGATGTTGGAAAGAATAAGTATGCTGTTTGCTTGTCAGGTGACTGTCTTGGAAATAAAAACAAATGTAAAACAAGTTGGGAAAAATTGACACCTTAACATTAGTGACTCTTCATAGCCATAAAACATAGAAAAATGAGATATTGATTCATTTCCATAGATCTCTGCTTTCTTTCATTAGAATTTTGTAGTTTTCTTCATGTAGATCTTGTACATATTTAACTAGAGTGATAATGTGTTTATTTTCGGTGCTAGTAGAAATAGTATTGTGGTTTGAATTTTAAATTCCAGTTGCTTATTGCTGATGTATAGAAATTGACTTTTATACATTTACCTGTATCCTGAAAACTGCTATATCATCGCTCTTCACTTACATGAATTTTTTTGTTGATTCTTTCAGGGTTTTTTGTTTGTTTGTTTTAAGACGGAATCTCACTTTGTGGTTATTGCCAGAGTGCCATAGTGTCCTAGCTCCCAGCAACCGCAAACTCTTAGGCTCAAGTGATTCTCTTGTCTCAGAGTAGCTGGGACTACAGGCGCCCACCCTAATGCCCAGCTATTTTTTTTTTTTCCAGAGATGCTCTTGTTCAGGCTGGTCTCCAACTCATGAGCTCAAACAATTCACTGTCTCGGCCTCCCAGAATTACAGGCATGAGCCACAGAGTGCCTGGCCCTCAGATTTTTATGTAGACTCTCATGTCCTTTGTGAACAAAGACAGTTTTATTTCTTCCTTGCCAACTTGTATACTTTTTATCTCCTTTTCTTATCTCACTGCATTAGTTTAGGACTTTTAAGGCCATGTTGGAAAGGCCTCATGAGAACATCCTTGACTTCTCCCGTGCTTTGAGGAAAGAAACCGAGTTTATCACTATTAGGTACGATTTTGTAGGTTTTATGTAGGTGTTTTTTAATCAAGATGAAAAAGTTCCCCTTTATTCCTAATTTGTTCAGAATTGTTATCATCGGTAGGTGTAGGTTTTACCAAATGCTTTTCTGCATCTGTCATTATGATCACATGATTTTCTTTCCTCAGCCTGTTAATATGAGGGGTTCCATTCGCTAATTTCCAGCTGATAAAGATGAAACTTGGCCATGGATTCTATTCTTCTTATTCATGGTTTGCATCCTAAGCTCATGAAAGATACTGAACTATAGTTTTCCTTTCCTGTGATGTCCTTTTCTAGTTTTGGTTTGAGGGTATTACTGGCCTCATGGAATGAGTTGGGAAATATTCCCTCTGCTTTTATTTTTAGGAAAAAATTGTAGAGATTTTATATATATATTTTTTCCTGAAATGTTTGGTAGATTTCATCCATGCAACCACTGGACATGTTACTGTATTTTAAAAAGGGTATTAATTACTGGCTCAATTTTTTTTTTTACAGTTTTTTGGCCAGGGCTGGATTTGAACCCACCACCTCTGGTATATGGGGCTGGCACCCTACTCCTTTGAGACACAGGCACTGCTCCTATTGGCTCAATTTTTAAAATAGAAACAGGCCCATCCAGATTACCTATTTCTCCTATGTATACATTTTGATAGTTTATATCCTTCAAGAAAGCAATTGATTTAATCTAGGTTATCATTTTAATTATTACCCTTTATTATCCTTTTAATATCTGGGATTATTAGAGATGCACTGTCATTAATTTCTGCTATTCATAATTTGTGTCTTTTCTCTCTCTTTTTAATAACCAGGTCAAAGATTCATCAATTCTTTTTATTTTTTTCAAAGCACCAGATCTTAATTTTGTTGATTTTCTCTATTGTTTTTGGTTTAAATTTAATTGATTTCTTCTCAAATTTTTATTATTCATTTTCTCCTCCTTGTTTTGGGCTTGTGTTGTACTTCTTTTTCTAGTTTTCTAAAGCGAGCGCTCAGATGACTAACATTAGATGGCTCTTCTTTTCTGGTGTATGCATTCGATGTTGTAAGTTTCAGATGAAGCAATGATTTGCATCCTACACATTTTTATAGGTTGTGTTTTTATTTTCATTTTAGTTTCAAATACTTCTAATTTCCTTTGAGATTTATTCTTTGACTCATGTGTTATTTAGAAATGTGTTTTTGTGTAGTCCCAGCTGCTCGGGAGGCTGAGGCAAGAGAATCGCGTAAGCCCAAGAGTTAGAGGTTGCTGTGAGCCGTGTGACATCATGGCACTCTACCCGAGGGCGGTACAGTGAGACTCTGTCTCTACAAAAAAAAAAAAAAAAAAGAAATGTGTTTTTGTTCTCCAAATATTTAGAGGTTTCCCGGTTATCTTTATGTTATTAAATTTAATTCAATTCCATTTCAGTTTTATTCATTATAGTTAAGACCACATTTTATACGATATCTATAATTTCAACTTTTTTGAGGTGCCTTTTATGGTCCCAAATGTGGTCTTGGTGAACAGGGCATGTGAGTTTGGAAAGAACGTTGTTGCTGATGAAGCATCCTGTAAATGTCAATCAGATTTAGTTGTTTGAGGCACCAGAAGGAAATGATCTCTACTGATTTTCTGCCTCTGACTCTGCCAATTTCTGCTGGGTCATTAATAGGGATTTGTCTATTTTGCTTTCCAAATTCCATTTCACTGTCATTTAGTTCTATGATGCTCCTCTTTTCATTACATAAATCTGAGTTTCTGACCTTTATGATTTTCCTATTCTCTGACGAAATTCTGTTTGAATTTTTTAATTTTCTCTGTACATGCACATGTGTTTATTTGGTTTCCACTTTTGGCCTTTACAAAATTAAAGAGACTTAAAAATTTAATAACAATGTTTAAGATAAGGACTAGAAACAAAAACCTCGTAACAAACGAACTAAGATAAATACATTCAAAAAAGAAATCAGATGATTGCTGCAATGGAATATGGAGCAATAATAATGATGATGATGATGATACAAAAAAAGTAACATTCACATTGTCCGATAAAAGTATGTCTGTCATAAAATGCTTTGACTCTGAGGTTCTGTATGGAGTCATCAGCTAACTTCCTGTTTACATTTGTTATAAGGCAGATTTACTAGTGACAAATTCCCTTTTCTTTGACAAAATCTTTATTTTCTTTTTAATTTTGAAGAATCATTATGTTGGACATAGAATTCTATGTCATTTAAGGTAAATGTCTTAAAATGTCAGGAAGGCTATGTTAACCAGTGTGATGAAAATGTGTCAAACAGTCTATGAAACTAGTGTATGGTGCCCCATGATCACATTAATGTACACAGCTATGATTTAATAAAGAAAAAACAACAAGAATTCTATGTCAGTAGGTGTGTGTTGTTATTTCAATAGTTGACACATTTCACTTTGCTCCTTTGTTTTTGTGATTTGTGGGAAAAAGTCCAATGTAATTCTTATCTTTGTTCCTTCACAGGTCAGGTGATTCTTTCCCACTGGCTTCTTCCAGTATTTTATATTTCTCCTCGGTTTTCTGTAGTTTGAATATGATATTCCCAGGTGTACAGTTCTGGGTATTTATCCTGCGTGGTGTTCTCCGAGACTCTTGGATCTGTAGTTTAGTGTCTACCATTAATTTTGGAAAATTCTCATCTATTGTTACTTCCAATATATCTTTTTCTCCTTTTTATCCTTCTGATACTTCATTATTCATCACACCTTTTACAATTACCCCACAGTACTTGAATATTCCATTTCTTCCTTTTTTTCATTCTATTTTTCCATTTGCATTTCAGTTTGAATCTTCTCTTTCCATATCTTCATGCTCACCGAGTCTTTCTTGGCAGTGTCATTCCACAAATGAGCACATCAAAGACATTTTTCATTTCTGTTACTTTTTAAGAAAAGTTCTAGGATCTCCTTTAAACTTTTTCTTAGAGTTCCCAACTCTCTGCTCACAGTATTATCCATCTGTTTTTACATGTTGTCTACTTTTCTTATTAAAGCCCCGAGTCTAGTTTTAATGCCAATTTCTTCTCTTTATATGTATTTTTTTCTTGCCTTATTTATTTTCTTATATATGGCATTTCAAAATTGAAGCCTTGAAATATAATGAGATGTGATGTTACCAGGATTTTAGGATAATTTATTTCTCACTGTCCCTAGTGCAATACTTCATCAGAGTTCACTGTGGGTATTTCACAATCTTTCTCTTCCTAGCATTTGTGGTTCCTTCCAGAGCAGTAATTTTCAACCTCTGTGCTATGGCTGTGTGCTGTGAGAGAATCTTAGGTGTACCAAAAAAGTTTTCATATTTTTTTTTATTAAAACATAAACACATAGATCATGTATACGTTAATGCATTTATGGGGTACAAAGTGCTGATTTCATATAGAATTAGGAATGTTTACACACACTGGTTAATATATACCTCATCTCGTTTACTTAATTACTGTGTTAAGACATTTATACTCTGTACTAATAGATCTGGCATGTACCCTTGCATTATGCACCCAAAGGTGTGATCCCACCATTCACCCTCCCTCGATCTGACCTCTGCCTTTCACTCCTTTTCTCCCTCCTTTCTCCTTCATCTTGGGTCATAGTTGTGGTCTATTCTTCATATAAAAGTGTGAGTGATTGTAAATTGATAATACAACTGAGTACATCGGACATTTTTTCTTCCATTCTTGAGATATTTTACTAAGTAGGATATGTTCCAGCTCCATCCATGTAAATGTAAAAGAGGTAAAGTCTCCATCTATTTTAAGGCTGCATACTATTCCATGGTATACATATACCACAATTTATTAATCCATTCATGGGTCCATAGGCACTCGGGCTTCTTCCATGACTTGGTTATTATGAATTGAGCTGCAATGAACAAACCTGGTGCAAATATCTTTGTTATAAAGTGATCTTTGGTATTTTGGATATACACCTCGTAGAGGAATTGCAGGATCAAATGAAAGCTTTTAAAGGCCATTAATTAAATTATTTTCAAAAGAAGTTCAAAGCACAATAAGTATATTCTATTTTTTTACTCTTTTTGTGATCAACATAATTTAAGCGTGCATTGAAAGTTTAATTATAGGTTCAAGCATGCCAGAAGACTATAAAAGGTTGAAAAACACTGGTCTAGCGGTAATGCTTCTGTATTTTGAAGAACTCACAGGATTAGGAGTGATAGCAACAGTGAATGCAAGACTGGGTCCTCCTGAAACCCTCCATTTGAAAACTCTACTGCCCTCACGTCCCTCCACTGCAGCCTCAGCAAAGTGACCGTGGGGCCCTGCTCTAACTTCCTTTTCCATCCAGGGTAGCCTGTGTAGAATGAGACCTGTCACTGTGATATTATTTCAACCATTTGCTTCTTTTCATTTCTTTATTGTGATGTTCTTTGTAAACTTCCTGAGACTGATTGGAAACCATTTATCTTGCTTTGATTTCACAGCACCACCATAATTGTGATTGTTTTATTAGTGCTTTGCTGGTTAGGTGACATATAATTGTGCTCCTTGAAAAAAAATTATGAAGTTAGCTGATTTTTTTCAAAAGCTACTTAAGCACATAGGGATTATTAATATTAATAGTGGAAGAAAGTGACTCAGCTGTGGTTCTAAGTAGGAAGCAGAGCGATGGATGTTAATTTCATGGAGGCTAAAAGGTGCACTTGATCTGAGCTGTGAGCTGCCTCAGAGAAGTGGCCACTCAGCAGCCACAGCACAAGTCTTGTTCAGCCACCTCTTGGCCCTGTGGGCTCAGACAAATTCTTTAATTCCTGGGCTCCCCTTTGGTAAAATGTGGAGCTGGCCTAAGTTCATCCTGGAAACAGCATCAGCATCTAGAATGTTTGTGTTCAATCTGCACAGTGTTGAAAGTTTAAGAATTTATTTTGAATAGTTTCCAGCACTAAAACTTTTATAGGGAACACAAAATCTAGGTTTTCAGCTCCTTTGGAAAAAATGTAAATCTGGCAATGTGTTCTTATTCCCACCTGGCACCAGCTAGTGGTGCCTACCGCGCTGTCCACTCCAGTTCATCAATGTCCTTACCACCCCCATGTGTCCCCAACACTGAGACAAAGTACCATTTGCCACTCATGTTCAAATTTTGTGACTCTTTCTGCACAGGAATTAAAAGCATTGAATGATTCATGGTACCCACCTTTCTATCCAAAGTGAAATATTTGCTTCATAAAAAATGAGACATAGCATTTTTTTATAGAAATGTGGAATAAATTTAATATAAAAGTAAAGAATATTTAACTTTTTATTTGAAATGCACTGACCTTTCATGTGTGCTAATGTCGTGGCCCCGATGGCATTTTAATTTGTGGACTTCAGTCTAGAACAGGGGTCATCAAACTGTGGCTCCCAGACCCAACTCAGCCCACCACCAGTTTCTGTAAAGTTTCCCTGGGGCGTGGCCAGGCTCAGTCACTCATTGTCTGTGTCTGCTCTTACTAACCATGTAGCTGCAATAGAGACCAGGTAGCTCTCAAAACCCAAAAATATTCATTACTTGGCCCTTTACAGAAAAAGCTTGCTAACTTTCATTTGCAGCTGGGATACACAGAAAACTTGGAAGTCATCATTCCTGCCCTTACAACAAGAAAAGATACAGAACAAACTGAAAGCCAATGACTTTTCTTAATCATAGAACAAACCACCACCTGAAAAGGAAAGATGGTCACTACAGGGAAGGGCAGCAAGGTCAGCTGACGGGGAAAGAAGCCTGAGGAGCACTGCTAGGGAAACTTATGAGAAGTCTGATGAACAGCTGGAGGGTCAGATGCTCCTGGAAACCACTCACTTCCCTGGGTTTTACCTCCAGGAATCTCACCACATACCCCCATCAGAGAAAGTGCGAAAGTAAGGCTGTAAAATAACCAGTGTATTCTCTATCGCAGAACCCTGCCCTCCACGGGGAACGACTTTCCCAGAACCTTGTCTGACCTGAGAAAGGGAAATGGCTGACTGTAGCCCCCTTTAGCTTTCCTGCCTCACATCAAGGGAAAAAAGAAAAAACTTTAAAAAGCCCACAAAGCACATCTGAAGCCACAATCCAGGGACTCAGGTATACTATCCTAAAATTATAGCCAACTACCCCCCCCACTATACCATCATCAACAGGACCCCAAAATGATGGCTGTATATTACAACAGAGAGCTGCAAGATGCAGACTCCATGTAGAAAGGAGTTCCCAGGGCAACTCAAAGACAGCAAGATAGAAGATAAAAAGACAAGGGGACTAAAGTTTCTGTCACCTGCAGCTACATCAAACAAAAAATACGGCTCAGAGTCACGGCAAAACTCCACACTAAAAGCTTAGTTAGGGTAGCTCCCAACGCTATCATTTACATACAGAGATGGGTGTAATGACTTATATTTCAAAAACACATTTTAAACTGGAAAGAGCAAAATATTTTGCGATCAAATGCAATAATTCCACGAATGGATTAATAAATTGTGGTACATGTACACCATGGAATATTATGCAGCCTTAAAGAAAGATGGAGACTTTACCTCTTTCATGTTTACATGGATGGAGCTGGAACATATTCTTCTTAGTAAAGTATCTCAAGAATGGAAGAGAAAGTACCCAATGTACTCAGTCCTACTATGAAACTAATTTAGGGTTTTCACATGAAAGCTATAACCCAGCTACAACCTAAGAATAGGGGGAAGGGGGAAAGGGAGGGGAGGGAGGGGGGAGGGGGATAGAGGGAAGGGGATTGGTGGGATTACACCAGCAATGCATCTTACAAGGGTATATGTGAAACTTGGTAAACGGTCTGTGAAGCTAGTGAATGACGCCCCATGATCATATCAATGTACACAGCTATGATTTAATAAAAAAAAAGAAAAAAAATATGAATGCAATAATTAACATTAAGGAGAAATACTTAGTAATGCTGAGCAGAATCATTAACAGCCATCCCGTTACCTATAGGTGTCATCGTCTATTTCAGCATTTCCTAAACTGAACTGCTGAGGAAAAATAAGAGATTTGGCTCGAAATGAACTCTTTGTACCCAAATGATTTTTGGAAATGAGGCTCAGGTGAAGTTCAACAGATGTTTTGACCCCAGCATGTCTCAGCACATTTATTATGTTGTGTATTATCCTTGGCAATAGATCTCTACCTCAAGTATTTTTCCATTCAATTGACCATCATCACTCATCTTCAAAGGCACAACTTCTAAATTCACCCACAGAGGTATTCAACAGGACACAATTTAGTTATTTGTTTCCTTTGTTGGGAAATTTAAATAACTTCACATGTTAAGAAAGTAAAGTGGTACAGCAATTTTGATTAATTTGGCCATACTGTCTGGCTTTTTATTATTTCTTTTCTTTTCTTCTTTAAATTTCAGTTTATTGATTCCAGAAGCTACTACTGATTCATACCCAGTATAATTCTCATGTTCTGTCCATGTAAACTATTTGGAATAAATGGACTTGCTTTAGATTTTTAAGTCATTGTTATGTTTTTCCACATGGGTTTAGAAATTGTTAAAGTATGCACATCATATATGGAATTTTCAATGCTGGGAGAAAGAAGCAATTAAATGAAAGTGTTGTTATAAAATTTACACTGGAACGAGTTAGAACACCTGGTTAGTTATCAATTAATACCTTTTATTACGTGCTGCCTGGCTTTCTTTCTCCTTATGTGAAATGATACTTGGGCTAAGGTTATTCATGATTTATTGCAAAGATGGCAATTAAGATTTTCACTTACAGGAAATGTTCTGCTCTTCTGTTCTGTGTCAATAACAGGATGCAACGTTCCCTCTAGTCACACAGTGAGGAGGGGACAGCATGGGACAGGGAACACATTGTTAGGACCAAATTGTTGGGGAAAGGGGTGAAAATGATATTGGAAAATGCCAACTAGGGCATGCGTCAACTGGAAGCATCTTATTGGAATCAGACTCCAGGAGGCCAGTACTAAGGGGCTTCCCTTGTCCCCTTGCCCAAGGAAGGCTAGTCTCACAATAAACAGAAGGACCTGAGACCATCTAGTGATATCAGATGCTTCTGGTTAACAGTCCAAGGAAGAGGTCAAGGTCCATGTGGGATTAATTTATAAGAGGCTACAATTCTGCTTCATGGGGAGATGGACCATTTTTTAGGCCCACAGAATACTTCTTCTGAGGACCAGGCTCCTTTAAAACAAAAGTGAGGCTGATGGCCCAGGCCAAATGAACCTTGGAGGATTCTGTGCTGAGAAAGGGTACATTTAAATCTCTCATCTTCCCCATCAAGAACAAGATTGACAATATGTCTGGGGAAAATATCCACTGTTTACTGAAGAAAGAAAAAAAAATTGCCTGTATTTCCAGCATTCAGTTCAAGGGCATGAAAATCAATGTACTGTTCCAATGGTCACACAGCT
Organism: Nycticebus coucang; assembly: GCF_027406575.1. Taxonomy (NCBI): domain Eukaryota; kingdom Metazoa; phylum Chordata; class Mammalia; order Primates; family Lorisidae; genus Nycticebus; species Nycticebus coucang. The sequence goes on along the minus strand of NC_069795.1, from coordinate 5,374,674 downwards.
CTCACTCCCACCTTCCCCATCCTGTGGATGCCTCTCTACCACATGATGTATCTGAAACTGTGTGCTAACTTTTGTTTGCCTCTTCTTCAAACTAGAGCAATAAAGCAAACTAAGAACCAGCCCCAGATCTCTGTAAAGGGCCATCTTCCTGGCACCCTGGGCCTGGTGAGACTCTGTCCCTCCGTGAGTGTTTTGTCTGACTTTGTGTGCAATTCTGGTAAGAGTCTCTGAATGTGGCATCTCTCCCACATGTCCACGAGTCTATGATCTTGTGTACAGACATGGAAGCACCAAGAGGCTGGGCTTCTAATCTCCAGACCATGATGGCAGGTACCCAGTCACATGTCCCTCTGTGTGTTTCATGAAAGATGAATACACAGGGTGTTAAAGAGATCAATCCCAGGCATAGGCAAATGACCTTTGAAAAACATTGGCTTAAAGTTTATGGCTCTCACTAGGACATCTCAGGATCTTTGATGTGCTCAATGCAAACCTTCTAAAGTGTGAGAGTGCTGGGGGCATTTCTCCAAGCATGGCTCACCCTAGAACCTTCTGTTGAGAGAGCCAGTCCAATAGAAATACAGCATGTGCCATGAATGTGAGCCACATATGTGACTTTAGGTTTTCAAAGAGTTGCATTAAAAATGCAAAAAGGTAAAGTCTCCATCTTTCTTTAAGGCTGCATAATATTCCATGGTGTACATGTACCAGGGAGCTGGAACATATTCTTCTTAGCAAAGTATCTCAGAAATGGAATAAAAAGTATCCAATGTACTCAGCTCTACTATGAAGCTAAATTATAGCTTTCACACGAAGGCTATAACCCAACTATAGCACAAGACTATGGGGAAGGGGCCAAGGAAGGGGAAGGGAGGGGGGAGGTTACGGTAGAGGGAGAGTATTGGGTGGGGCCACACCTATGGTGCATCTTAGAATGGGTACAGGCGAAACTTACTAAAGGCAGAATACAAACGCCTACATACAGTAACTAAGAAAATGCCATGAAGGCTACGTTGAACAGTTTGATGAGAATATTTCAGATTGTATATGAAACCCGCTCATTGTACCCCTTGATTGCACTAATGTACACAGCTATGATTTAACAATAAAAATAAATAAATAAAAAATGCAAAAAGATACAAATGAAATTAATTTCAACCTAGTATATCAAAACTATTACAATTTCAATATGTAGTCTACATAAAATATTAGTGAGAAAATGTACATTCTTTGTTGTGCTGTGTCTTTGAAATAAGGCGTGTATTTCACATGTGTGCCACCCTCAAATCAGACCAGTGACATTCCAGTGTTCAACACATGGGGCCAGTGGCCACCCACTGGACACTGGGCATTCCGGGATTGCTGTCATCTGGGACACACAAACGGCACTCCTCCCCAAGGTGGGCTTCATGAGACTGACTTGTCAGTAAATATTTGTTAAATGCCAGCTGTGTGTAAGGCAGTGTTGCACAAATAGCTTTGGACAACAGAATAGGGCCGTGCCTTCCTGTGACTTCCACTCCAGTGAGGCTGGCAAGCGCTATGCCATACCATTAGTTGTTTGATAACCCTGGGTGCCAAGAAAGGCCACGGCAGAGAGATCTGACTGCATCCCTCTAAAACTAACACGTAAACAGAGATGTGGGAGATAGTTTAGCTTTAGCTAAATAACACACAAACAGAACAAGGAAAGACCCCTATGGTTCAAGGAAATGAAGCATGGGGCAGACTTACATACCTAGAGCAGAGCCCAGAAAGCACGCTGAGGGGGCCAGCAGCAACACGCAGGTGTTTGGGCCAGTGTTGGGTTTTATCTGATAATCAGTGGAAGCCTTTGAAGGTTTTATGCTAGAGGGTAACACATTCCAGTGTGTTTTTCTGAGAGATTAAGGGTGGCTATGCCCCTCATTGAGCCTTGGCATCCAATTTCTCTCTTTGAATTCCAGCTGGCCTTAGTTACTTGCTTGATCAAGTGGACTTGATGGATGTGAGGTTCTGAGATCTCCAAGGTCAGCTCATAAGTGGCCTAACAGTCTGGCCTTATACACTGGTCTTTGGAAAAACTTTCTCTTGGAGCCCTAAGACTTTGTGTGAGAAGTCTGCCTAAGACAGCACATGCTGAGTCACCATGTGGAAAGGATACCTGGCAACTACCTTGAGAGAGACAAGTTCCAGCCCACAAATGATAACGTCCCTGCAAGTCCTTACATCCGCTCTGCCCCAGGGAGAAAGAGGCTCTGGCCATGGGTGCCACTTGAGCTAAGGCACCAACATGCAGGAGCAGAGGCGCTCCACTGAGCCCTGCCCTGATCTCACAGTCACGAAGCAAGCCGCTGTGATTTTAAGGGGATGTGTGTTACACAGCAATGGGTGACTAGGACGTTCCAGGGTTACCTTTGGCTGAGTGTTCAGATGGACTGCAAAGGAACAAAGACACACGAAGAAAACAGTGGCTGAGCCTCAACGTGGCAGTGGATACGGGGTGCAGTGAACAGAGTGAAGACACATGTAGGAGCTTGAACTGAAAATCCCCCTGGCTTGGAGGAAGGGGAGATGTATTTTTTGTTCGTTTTTGCTTCTCCTCCTTCACTGTTCTTGACTATGCTCAGCGATTAGGAGCAGGGTCTTTAATTCCTTCTTCGTTATCTTTCCCTTGTCATCTTCCCGTATGTTTTCAGGGATGCTCAGAGTGTCCCTGGCCGCCTGGCCATAAGAACACATGCAGATCCTGTAATTAATCTTGTGTCATATGGGAGGATGAAAATCCCTGTCAGATCATCCTCAGAAAGGGATATGTGGGTTTATGTGAAAACTGCATGTCATGATTGAGTGGCTTAAGAAATAAAAGGAATTTAGAAAAAAAAGGAAAACAGGTACTTCATTGTAACTAATCAAAAGCCACTAAAATGTCCTTTATTTAGCAACAATATGACTCATGGCAAAGTGGCAGGAGAAATGAATCCCCACCGACTGATGTCCCATTAGGGGAATGTGTCCAGGGTTTGTGCACCAAAGTCAAGCCACCTCCCAGCACCACACAGGAAAATACGTGGAGTGCGATTCTCATTCGTGTCTATCTATATGCTGACTTCATATCCTTAATTCTTAAAGTTTTTTTTTAAATTGTGAAATCTAAGGCTAAATCAAACAAGAGACCTATCAGAAGTCCCTAAGAAAGGCTTTTGTGTTGGGCCTCAAAGAAGTCCACAGTTTTTTAATTCACCAGTGTCATGCAAATTAATTGCAATCATATTTTTTAAGACAATTGCTGGAATAGAGATCCAGATGTAAAACTCGTTCCAGCAGGCAGTGCTGCTGAGAAGAGGCGCTGCAGCCCACTTTTTCACTCCACGTTTGGGGGATCTGTAGCTATTATTTCTCCTTTAGGAAGTGAAATTGGCTGCACCTGAGCACGTTATTAGCCGCTCACCACAGGGAATCTTGTGCTGATGGGCTATAATTTAGCCAAGAAGGGAGAAAAGGCAAGCCAATTAAAATGAAGCACATCACTCCGTGCCCATTTGCTGATTGTTTCTCAGAATTTATTATCTCGTATTTAACAAATATGGGATAATTAGAAAAGGAATAAGCAGGAGATAATCAAAATTTAGGGACCAAATTATTTTCCCTGCACAAGAAGAAAAAGTCTCTCTGAGCTTCCAAAGTCAGTCCTGCCCAAGACAAAAACCCACCTGGACTTATTGGACATTTGCTCCTGGTGAGATTCCCGGGGGATCACAGAGAAGGTGAGAGCTGCAAGGCCGTGGGGCTCCCTGTATCTTCTCCTACCATCTGAGAGAGCCGGGAGCCCGGTGGGCGAGTAAGTCGGATAGCAGGGCCCACAATTGGGCCATTTCACTCTGAGCTCTTCCATTATTTTGAGGGGTTATTTTGCTTCCTAGAGATTATGTGGGATATATTCCTTTTATGCGTAAGGCAAGCAAGGTGCCTCTGACCCCAGGATGCCATCCCTACTGAGCAGCTGGGGATGTGTCATAACCCACAGATGAATGGAACCGGTGTTCCCTGGGCACAGGTCTAAAATGGGACAGGAGCAAGGTCTGCACATGGATCCCAGGTCTAGGGATTTATTAAAAAGAGAAACAAAATATTTTAATACATATCGGTGAAAGTCACAGAGAGAGAAATGGGATTCCCTGCCACCCCTCATGGATTCATACACAGACTCACTTTGTGAAAGAAATGATAAAGGTAATGATTTAAAATCTCTCTCTCTTTCTCTCTCTCTCTCTCTCTCACACACACACTATCAGTGCAAACAGTGAAAGTTGCCTTGGTGGGTATTTTTGAATTGCATCGTGCAAGCCCCCAGTTCTTGGCCTCAAGGAGAAATAGCTACATTTCTCTGCTACAGACAAAAAGGGCTTCGCAGAAAGGCTGCTGGAGAAAGCAGAGCGTGACTGGGAAGTTTGGGGACTGAGGTCTGCCGGAGGGCAACTGGCTGCGATGCTCGGGCCTCATGTCCTCAGGGGTGCCTGCTGGCAGAAGCCACCAACCCTTTGCCAGCCCCTGGGACTTAGCCCTTGCAACATCCTCTATGCTCCTAATTAATAAGGTTGTTTGGGACAGTGGGGGCCCAAAGCTTATCTAGGCATCGGTATGGACAATACAATTTATGGTGGTCACCAGGTGGCCTTCTGGCAGTCGATGGCTATGTGATCACACCCCAACCCAAAGCTCTGGATCCTGAGACTGAGCAGCTTTCCCTGGTCTGAGACACTCGACTGACATCGCTGGAGTTCATTGCTGGAGGAATAAGCTGTCCCTCCAGTTCCACGGGAGGACTGTGGAAGCTGCTGCTGTCTCCTCCCCAGACGTTGCCGGCTGCAGTGCCCCCCTCCGCCGCACCCCTGCCTACTCTCTCACTGTACTAAACCACAGCCCTGCGTGTAACTGCTGACCTGTCCCAGGTCCTACCAGTGAGTCACAGAACTTAAGGGTGGTCATGGGACACCAGAAATAGACTCAAAGAGAGAAGCGCAAACCCAACACAAAGGAAAAGCACAGACAGTTCCTGAGGGGAGGTTGCTGGGCACCCCCAGCTCCTACTCACACCAGCACAGGCCACAGGAGACCCATGGGCTCTCGGGTACTGTGGTGAAGATCAGGGCTGCTCGACCTTGGTACCATAGACACTGTGGGCTGGGTAATTCCAGCACCTTGTAGGATATTTATCAGCTTCCCTGGTCTGTGTGCAGTAGATGCCTGGAGCTCCCTCCCAGTGGTTAGTTAAAGGTGTGGATGACACTGGCACATGACTTCTAGTTAAGGACCAGTTAAGGACCACGGCCTTAGAAGAAGGTCAGGTGTCCACATGGTAGCTACGAACACAGCTGGGACAGAGAGTCTGCTGACTCAGCTTCCACAAGGTCTTCCCTCCCATCAAGCTCATGGGGAAGGGTAATTTCATCACAGAGAGGGTGGAGGGGGAGCTGCCTGGTGCTGAGCAGCCAAACACCAAACCCCCCTGTCCACTGTGCAGCAAGTCCAGGGAGGCCTTGTGCAGCTGCCTTTGTCAGCAAACAGTCAAGAATAGGGGCTGGGGAGGCTGGAGTCACAGCTACTCAGGAGGCTGAGGCAAGAGGGTGTCTCGAGCCCAGAAGTTGGAGGCCACAGTGAGCTATGATTGCACAAAAGTACTCCAGCCACAGAGACCAAGGAAATGGAGGAGGCAGGGAGGAGGAGGGAGAGGAGGAGAGGGAGGAGGAGGGGGAGGAAAAGACCTATAGGAAATGTTAGGTCTGCTTTCTAAAGAAAAATTTCTTTATTCCCACTCTGGCTCCTGAGTTAAGAGCTGTGTGGGGCTGATTAAAAATATGGAATTACACTGAGAAACCAAAGTATCGTGTTTCAATAAACATCTCTGATAATAAGAAAATTGCCAGTTAGTGCACACAAAATCAATAGGCTCCTTGATGCTTCTCAAAATGTATGCTCCCTTTCCCTAGAATTCAAACTAAGAATGAACAAATATATCTCCAAAAGTCACCTGGTGAAATCTGCTGATGACACTCCATGGTCTCTGTCCTTGCAGAACTCACACTTGGCGTGGCCTAAAAGAGGGGGGTGCTGGCTGCTACTGGAGTGACGGCCTGTGGCGCATGTGGCAGAGACTTCTGCACCATAGGGTCACACCGTCCTCACCATCTCCTTGACCGCCTGGCAGGAGGAGTCGTGCCACAAACGCATGCCCTGAGCGTCTGGCTCACTCTGCCCACAAGTGTCTGCACATTTGTGCTGTCAAATCTCATTTACTACTTCACTCAATAAATTATTGATGATTTAACTTGAATCTCTTCAGTGACTGAATTACGTTTAGCTAAGAACATCTCTTCAGGTTGACAAACTAAAAAAAATCAATATTTGGGGGTAATATTTGTTAAACAAAATGTAACTCACTGTATCATATAGTACATATTTCTCCATTTTGTTTATGACTGTAAAACAAAACATTTCTATTAAGTTATTCTGATATACAATCCAATTAATTCCCCCAAAAGAAAGGGAATTAGGTCTCCTTGGCATAACTTAGGGAACCCTCTGTGGCTTTTGTCATTACTTTATTTAATGTCTACTCACAAAGATCCCATCAAATATTATAGCAGTTTGCATTTCTATCACATCTGCAGGCATTGTAAATATGTAGATCTACACTTCCTAGGCTTAACTCATTCTGAAATTGAAAGCTATGAAAAGAGCTCAGTGAAAAGATTCGAACAGGTACATCAATAAAAAAGGTATACCAATAGCAAATAAGCACATTTAAAAAATCTCAACATACTAGTCATTAAGGAGACACCTTTTAAGTCATATGAGACAACACTATGACATCTCGTAGAATGGCAGTCAAGAAATAAAGGGAAAGTCTTTCTTTCAGAGAGACTGAAAAACAGAGAGAGGAAGGAAGGGAGAGCAGGAAAGGGAAGAGGAATGGAGAGGGGGAAGCGAAGGGGGGAGGACGGGAGAAAAGCAAAAGAGAGAAAAAGAGAAACAGGAAACGCTAAATGCTCAAGAGGTGTGGAGCGACTGGCACGCTCATGAACTGCTGTTGAAATTCAAAATGGATTAGTCACTTGGGAAAGCAAGTTGACGGTTTAATAAAGTTAAACATTTACTTGTCATACAACTCAAAAAAGAATATTATCTGTTCTCATGAAAACTTGTAAATGAATGTTCATAATGGCCCCATTCATGATCTTCCTGAACTAAAAACAACCTCATCCTGCACAAGAAAGGAAATAAGCTTATTTTCTGTGAGAGGGGACGCTCCCCCGCCCCCCAAGCGCATTACACAAGGCCCCCCAGCATGTGCCGGTACAGGCAACAACATGGATGCCTCTCCAAGGCATGGTGAGTGAGAGAAGCTGACCCAAAAGGATGCACAGCCCCGGTTCCATTTATATGATGTTCTGGAAAAGGCAGACCATAGAGGCAGAAGCCACAACAGAGACCAAGGAAATGGAGGAGGCAGGGAGAGGGAGGGAGAGGAGCAGAGGGAGGAGGAAGAGAGGAAAAGTTAAATGTTTTGTCATTACTTTACTGGCTAACATGGTGGCTATGAGAGTCGGGCGCTGACTAGAATAGAAAGGGCTCCAGGAAAGCCTGAGCCTGCGCTCTGATGGGGGTGTCCTCCATCTGATTGCTGCGGTGAGTATTGCCTGGGCGGCCCTGGAGCCGGGGATTTCGGGCTGAGCTCACAGCCAGTGGTGGAGGATTGTCCCCCCATGCCAGGCCCCCTTTCACACATCCTCATCGACCTTTCTACCTTCGGGGTTCACAGCGGGTGAGATTTCATTCTGGCCACCAAGGAAAACAGCAAAATAATAGCAAGATAATGAACATTTTTTAGGAAAGTACAAAATTCCAGTATTGTAAGTGGAGGAGGCTTGAGGATCATGGTTCAATGCTCCAGTGTACAAAACTACACTTTCTGGGGGTCCTTTCCACAGAAGCCCAGGGAGGGCTTGTGGGTCCATTCTGGTCTGTATGCTGACCGGGATGGAACGGGGCTAGAGAGGAACGCGTCCGCCCTAAGTTACCCACAGCTTTCACAGTGTCACTCCACCCAGCACCCAGGTGGCCCAATTCACGCCCATCTCCACTTTGCATGGACGGTGTTTGGTAAATGTATTTGGAGGTCAAGCACAGAGATGGCCCGGGGGCTAAATCCAAGAGAACAGTTAGGAATTTCTCTTACAGAGAGTCCGGTGCAGAAAAGGCCGACCCAGGAGGAAGGGACGACGGGCACTGAACAAAGTCAAGGGTCAGAGACAGAAAGAAAGAACACGAGAGACAGAGTGAGAGGAGGAAACCGCTTCCTCTTCATGGAACAGTTACTGCCACATGCGGGAAAATCTCTGCAAAAGCCGAGCGAAGTTTAAACACAGGTGTTTAGGTTGCTTATTTCAGGAGGCATTTCCTTTGTGTACACCCAAAATACTGCTCCAGCCCACAGTTGTCGCTTCCTCTTCTCCTGCTCCTCGGCCTTCACCTGGACCCCAAAGTCAGGGCACTTTCCTAACTCTAAAGCCAAAAAGAAAAGGACTTGAGTGTGACGCCCCTGGTGGAGGTGTGCAAAGATGCCGGCTGTGCTGCCCCCACACGATGGCCAGAGGGTCTAGGCCTCCACTGCCTCGGAGCTTCGCGATTCCCGAGCAGCCACTGACAGACACGCCGACTCTGCCCACCTGGCAGAGGGTTAGCTGCTTTCCAAACCCACCCTTCCCTTCCCCACGGACAAGTCCATTGCCTCCCTGTGCCTACCACTCTACTGGGGCTGAGGAGTGTGACTCTCTGGATTCTCTTCCAACTGGTTATAACATGTTCCCAGCTTCCTCACTGAATGAGCTGGACGAAATGTTGAACACACCTTCGTTTTTATATCTGCATGAGTTATCTTTTAACAGAAAAGTCTTTGTGAGGGCCTCTCCCTAACACGGACACTAGAGTCCAGCTTGGAGGCTAGATTCAGCAGTCCCCATGTAGCCCCTCCCTGGCCACAGTCAGGCCCCTTTGGGCTTGAGACTCACTCTGGACCCAACCCAGCTCTGTCTCCCTGCCCTGGTAGTGCTCTCCAATGAGCTGGCTCAGAGCCTGCTGTCAGGGAGTATTTGTTTAGAATTAAAAGCACTTAAGACTGCTTTGTATGTATGTACCCTACGCAGCAAAAACATCAACACTAAAGATTCTAACGCACTCACTCCATGCCATATACTTGGACCTAATAAAGAAACACCATGTTAGCCATCCTTACACACATGAAGGATCATTAGCACTTTCCTGGAAGCTGGTGGCACCCACAAATTAAGCCAAGTAAATAATCGATGTAAAGTGACTCCTGTCCAACAGGACGGGTATGAAATGCACCTGCTGGCTGTCCCAGATACCCGCGTCTGTGGAATCTATCATCTTTGGAGAAGGAAATCTGAAGTGGGGCCCTGGTTGACTTTTTCCTCAGAGATCACCTAAACTATTTTGAAGGTAATCACAAAAAAAGCACCACATTAAAAACAACTTCCAAACCAGAGGTTAAGTGGCAGAAATCTTTATAGAACACAGTCCCTTTGTTTTCTATGCTATTTCCTGAGTGCAGTGAACTTATTAAGCACTTTGATGTAGCAAAAATTGTGATGTGCATATGTACAAATGATCCAAACACAGCAAAAAGCAGCTAAAAAATCAATGAAGCAGCTTTTTAACAAATGCATTCAGAAATGGATCAAAGAGAGAGCCTGGCAGCTACATGCTACTGATCTAACACTCATCACGTTTTCATTTCAAGGAAACATCTTTTGCAACAGAAAGGTCCATGTGTAATGAGCTTCTTCTAAGGCAGGAGTAAAGCTTCTTTTCAAATAGGAACTAAACAAACATGGGCCTTTGTGAGTCTCAGCACACAAAGGGTTCCAAGGACCTCACCTCTGGAAGAAAGGCCTCTGAGATTCAAAGTGAGCTTTTCCATAAATTTTTCAGTCTTCCTCACTTGCCTTCCCCACAACAAACTTTAATATGTAAATATGTGGTTAGGAGAAAACACTTGCCTTAGGGATAGTGGTATTTTTGTTTTGTTTTTGTTTTTTAAACCAAACACTGGTTAAACCTGATGCCACAAAGGCTTTCCTGTATCTGATCTGATAATGATGTTCACTGCTGATTTCACAGCCCAAGGGATGGGCTCCTCTCAAAATTTTTCAGGCACAGGGTTTTTCAAATGATGGCTGGGGAGGTTGGTTTATTTTCCAATATTCATGTGGCAATCAGTCTCGAGGGGGGAGTTTTTGTCCCGTGTTCCAAGTGATCTCATGTCTGTGTAACACAGCAGGCGGCACCTACCAAGGCGCTGTGCTGCCAACTGCCTGTCAACATCGCCACTCTGCCCCCAAACCTCTCCACACCTCATTTTTCTGTTTTACTAGCATGGAAAGTCATCTTTGCCTGGGCAAAAGTGAAATAAAACATGAATGCCTCTCAATTAGCTTCCGGCAATATGATATAAATAGGAAATAGATAAAACTCAGAGACAGAAAAATTATTTTTCCAGACATGTCTTATTCAACCATCTCCCTAGAATAAAATGTCACCAGCATTGCTACAAGATGATCAGATTGGAAAAAAAGAACAAGACTTTTAGTTTTTGTACCCGGCCCCCAGGATGGAGGCAGAGATTACAGAAAGTGGTAAACTGTAACACCCTCACCTCCAGATGGGGCAATGGAGACCTAGACAGCAGGACCTTCAGACAGTGCTTGGAAGTGGGGTCTCTTGGAATGCAGAATGTACTTCCAAGCAGAGCAGGAAGCTGGAGGAATACCAGGGCCTTCTGTGTTGTCCTAGAGGCTTCTAGCTTGCTTTCTTTTTAGCTGGAAGCCATTTGCTCTTATTGACTGTACTGGGTAGTTCTGTGTTTCAAAGAAGTATTAGGTTGGGGCAGAAGAAACCTGTGCGCACACACATGTACACACTCACAAACACACACCCATTCACACAGACCTTCCAGGCAACTGCAAATTGGGAAATACCACAGACACAGTTCAAAAGTGATAAGAAGGCATAAGTAATTGAATCAGAGTCCAAATTGCTTCTGCATATGTTATATAAACAATGTAAAGAAAAATAATTTTGATCATAAATTAAAATGAGGTTTATAATCTGAGTATATTTATGATGTTAATTATGGCTGTTTTGATATAGATACATATTATACAAATCTATTCTCATAAAAGAGGAAAACATTATATACATTTTGAAATTAAGTAAATTTTTAGTTTAAATCTTTATTATTTAGGAATCCAAATTGGAGAAAAGTGGACATTTACACAATTTCTGAAAGAGGAATGGTAACCTGGCAAAGTGACAGGTATTAAGGGAATTCAACTGATACAAAATCCCAAATAAAATTAAGATGAGTGAGAAACTTCAGAGATACACATGGAGACTAACTTTGTCCACATTTTCCAAAGGAAAATGAAAGATCTTGGGGAATATGAGAAAAGTAAAAAGACGCCCTATAATGTATAATACAGTTATGCTGAAATTCTCTGGGCACCATCTCTTAGCAAAGGCCCACAATCCTGTATCTAGCAGGCCCCCTTCCTTCTCCCCGAGATGCGACCCTAGCATCTTATCTCTGCTTTACATCCCCCAAACTCTCACAGCACCTTTTCTACCCCTGCTTGGGGTGGGAAAGCTTGTTCTAAACTTGCCCAGTTGGAATCCTTCTCTACTGAGAACTCGCCCCTAATTAGCAGGAGCTGGGAAGGCCCCACGCTGTGACCTTCCCCAGAGCTTCATTCCTCCCACTGTTTCCTCTCCCCATGTCTGCACCTGGGTATGTTATTCCCTACTGGATCATCATGCTGAGTGTGCAGACATACTCTGTCGTACCTTATCATCACAAAACACATAGGCAAATAATAATAATGACAACAAAACCAAATTACCTTTACTCAACATTCTCCTTCACTGAAGTCTCATTTTCCCCACACCATCCCCCTCACATCTTCCTCCTCTCTGGAAAGGGGACCACTATTCACCCAGTTGCTCAACCCATAGTAAAAGCTGGAGTGATTTTTTGGAATTACTATTCCATTGAGACATGGTCTCTCTGCATCCGTACTTTCTCCTCTGCAATTTACCTCACATCTTTATCAGCAAGAGCAATCTTCACCCAGAATCAGATCATGGCATGCTCCTTCTTAGAATTCTTCAGGAACTTTCCACTGGCTTAGAATAAAATCAAAAGCTCTTCCTTCACTCCCAGCCTCTGGGAGACCTGAACACCATCTCTCTGCAACCTTGTCATCCTATAGCATCACTCAGCGCCAGCCACACTTACTTTTTGCATTACTCACTGACACCACCTGCTGTTTCTCATGTAGCTGGTTCTTTCTTATTTCTCAGGACACAGAAAGGCCTTCCTGCTCATCTAATCTAGCCAGGTGGTGTGGCAGGTGCCTGTAGTCCCAACTACTTGGGAGGCTGAGGCAAGAGAATCGTTTAAGCCCAGAAGTTTGAGGTTGCTGTGAGCTGTGATGCCACGGCACTCTACCAAAGGCAACAAGTGAGACTCTGTCTCAAAAAGAAAATAATAAAATAAAATAAAATGCAAGCTCCTTGAAGAGGAGTTCATGGCTATAAAATTTGCCACTGTATCTCCAGAGTGCCCATCACATAGTAGATACTAAATAAATATTGGTTGCTAAAATGATGAAGAATTTGGAGGCCAGGGGAAATAAAACTTCTCAGTGATGTCAAACAGGCAGTACACAGCCAGGGCTATAAAACTTGAATACTTAATTCTTAAGACACCACTTTGAGTTCTTAGACTCTTTCTTTAAACATAAGAGAAACAAGAACTAAAATTAATTTGACATCTAGTTTCCAGATTCTCAGAAAAGTAGGAAAGGGAGGAAGATTGCCCCAAGGTAACTCCAGTTCTGAGTGAGAAGAGGGATGCTCTGGCTGAGAACAGAAGCCATGTATTTCAGGAGCATTGTGGCCTGAGTATCTAATATATTGCCTGACCCATAAAAGACAACCACATATTATTTAAATAAATAGACAAATAATTCTAATAACCTTTGGTAAACAGAGGTCAATACAAAGAGCTAGAAGAAGACAGAAGAATCCATCACAAATCTAACTTGGGAGGTCATAATAATATCTGAGTAAGCCAAATCTTAAAACTTACATAGCATTAGAACAAAGGAAATAGGTAAGAGAAGTGATACGCACTAGGGAAGCCTAGGACAAAGACAACTCCTTCCTTGCTTTGAGAGTAAATAGAAAATATGTGGAGGTGACCCTGAAAAATTCCATGAGTCTTCTCTAAAATCACTTAGGATTTTAAGAGCTAATCATTATTCCTTAAATAAGTCTAAGCAAGTTGCAATTGGAAGATTCAATCCCAGCTAAAGGTCTGATTCTTTTTTCTCTATACGTGACCACACTTAAGTCACCCAGAAATACAGCAAAAGCCAAACCCCGCAAAACCTCTCCTGTAGGGATGATACCAATGCCAACGACTGCAAGTCTCTCTGAGGTGTTACAATTCTCTCTGCACTTGCTTTACTTAAACTCTTTAACCATTAGGGCACATCTGTAAACAGATATACTGTCTCCATTTTTTAGAGAAAAAAACATAGATTTGAAGCAGCACCGTGGTTTCTGCAGGGTCAGGCAGAGAAACCGCCTGAACCATGGTGTCGTCTCAGACCTTCCCACTCTGAGTCAGCTGCTGCCCTGCCCTTCACACCAGAAGGCCTCTTCCTCAGGGTGGGAAACAGTTTCTCTGCTGGGTTTTTGTCTTTTATTCTACCCTGGTATGGAGGCATCCAAAGGACACCTGAGTGCCCCCCCCCCAATGTTGTGTGCTGGTGGATGCCAGGAAGGCATTATTTATTTATTTAATTTTTTGACCTTTATTTTTGATCTTTTCCGTTTTACAAGAGAGGTAGGTACTGAAAGTCCCAGGCTCTGACCTGATCTGATCTTGAAGGGTAAAATATCTAGGATCTCTCCCCACCACCCACACTCAATACCTCCCCACTGGGCTTTAAGAGTCATTCAGCCCTATCATATTAGAGGATGGGTTTGCCTTCTGTGGAATAGCTCCATAGAAAAAGAAGTTACAGAGCTGGGCGTGACAGCTCTCGCCAGAATTGTCATTCTGGAAGGCCAAGGCAGGTAGACTGCCTGAGCTCAGGAGTTTAGAGGCTGGAGACCAGCCTGAGCAAGAGTGAGAATGCCCCTCCCTGTAGTCCCCACTACTTAGGAGGCTGAGGCAAGAGGATCTCTGAAGCCTAAGAGTTCGAGGTTGCTGTGAGGTACCATGATGCCACAGCACTCTTCCCAGGGAGATGGAGTGAGACTCATTGTAGCTGGTTGTGTAGATGTGAATTAATTTTTTTTAAAATAAAATGACACACCTCTAGGCTCACATACTAGGAACTTCACCCACGAGCTCTACTAGTTACTCAGGCAAGAAGTACTCTTTCTCAGAGAAAGTGTTTTTTTTTTTTGTTTGTTTTTTAAATAGAACATAAAGGAGAGAAAGAGAGAAGAGGAGGGAAGGGAAGAGGGAGAGAGGAGCAATGCATCATTTAGAGGGTACATTTTCACCTATGTCAACATTCTGTTACGTATCTAGTGTGGTTCAGCAAGGTGCACACGCCCAGCACAATGAAAGCAAAATTGGTCACCCACAAAGATGACCAAACTATTAAATATGTGGGAAGCCAATTCCTCTTTCTCTGACTATACTTTGACAATCCCTCTGAATCCACCAAAGTAGCATCAGCAGAGAAGCACAGCCCCTCTGAGGGTGGGGAACATGGACCTTGGGGCCAGACTGCCTTTGTCAAAGCCTGGCTGCCCCAAGGTGGCCTCTCACACGTTACTCTACCTCTACTAGGCCTCGGTTACCCTGTGTATAAAATAGAAACGAAAATAGGGTTGTCATCAGGGTAAAATAAGTTAATACAGAGGATGCCAAACTTCAGCTCACAGGTCAAGGCCAAACCAGCTCACTGCCTGCTGGTTTTATAAGCAAATCTATATAAGAATGAAGTAAAGAGCATTTGTTTGTGTGTTGTCCGTGGCCACTTTTGTGCTACAGAGGCAAAGTTACATAGTTGTGACATAGATCTCATGGTCCACAAAGTCTAAAATATTTAGTGTCTATCCCTTTTATAAGTTTTCTGACTCCTGAGTTAATATAGGAAAAGCACTTAGAATGGTCCCTGGCATCTGGTGAACACTTACTATCTGTCTAATCTATGTCATCTATCCAGCTACCTGCTATCACCTATTTATCTGTGTGTGTGTGTCAGTACCCAGTCTTTGGAAAATTATTAAGATGTTTATTGTACCTCTTATCGTTAGAAATAACTCACTCTTTATCCCGACACACAAGTCCGAGATAGAGAGTCATGAGTCAAACTTTGCTGGGATTGGATAAGCTCTTTGATTCTGGGAAATTCAAAACCAAATTGAAAGGGAATTAATAGAATTTACTTCTGTATAAAGATGGAATCTTATAAAACTATGGAATTGTGGGTTTTTATGTGTTTATACCATCGATCCAGTTAAATGATATCCAGACTCCATGGGGGAGAGTGCACACCCAACAGTCTACTAAAGTCACACCTGGCCATGTGGCTTTCTTTTGCCAATGACAGGAGAGGGGAAGTGGAGTGGAAGTTTCAAGAGATACTTGGAGGGTTGAGGCGCCTCTTTTGCTGTGGTCCTGAAATGTGAAATCCTCAGCTGCAGGTTGCTCCCTCCAGTGGACGGGCCCTAAGTAAGGACCCTGATGTGGTGGAAAGCCCCCGAGCTGCTGGGGGCATGCAGAGAGAGCAAGAAATTAATTAGCCTTTGCCACCCAGCATATCCTAGCCTATTCTGATTGACACAATAATTGTTAAATATCTTTCTTTGTCCAGAGTCTATAAACTGCAGGAGAAAAGAAGACAAATTATATTTATTATACTTGTCATTGGGGACCCAGCACCTACTAGAGACCCAGACACATTAACAGTGAAGGATAAAAGAACAAATTAACTGGGCGGCGCCTGTGGCTCAAAGGAGTAGGGCGCTGGTCCCGTATGCCGGAGGTGGTGGGTTCAAAACCCAGCCCTGACCAAAAACTTCAAAAAAAAAAAAAAGAACAAATTAACTGACAACATGAAGCTAATTAGCTAAGTCAAGAGGTAAATGGCAAGACAGATGATGGAGCAACTTTACAGTTACTACTATGTGCTACGAACAGGGAGGGTGCCCTTTGTGACCTAGATTCTCTGAGGGGACAAGGAGTGAACGCTAACAGGTGCCCACCACTGAGCCATGTAGGGGGAAGAGAGGTGGCCAGGACAGGAGAAGGGAAAAGGAGAGAGAAGGGTCAGAGAGGTGGTTAATGGTTAATTAGACAAAAGAAGCACAAAACATGGACAGAAACTAGGCAACAGACGCATCACGCAGAAGCAGAGGCAGGCGGGCTCACCAGGCGGAGCAGGAACAGAGCCCAGGGAAAGGCACACATCTCCCAAGAAGACCCAGCCTTGCTAATGTTTTTGTTGGCTTATGTTTTGTAAGTCAAATTTAAAAATAGTTGAAATGGTGAATTTTGTGTTATGCATCTTTTACCACAAATGAAATCATATATTCTCAAAAACTGTTTGTCCAGTTTTGACCATCGTCACCCAGCTGGATCCGGGGCAGAGAGCTCCTACTCACTCGCTTGCCCTTCCCTGAGCTTGTCACTCTGGAAGATGCAGAAAAGATGCATCTAAACCCAGCTGGTGTCCTGGAAACCTGGACACAAATCAGGAGGCTGAAGAGAGCCCCCGTGGATGTGGCAGAGTGTTGGTCACAACAGGACTTGATTTCTAAATAGAAACTCTTAAAAGAACTTCAGCTGAGAAATCTGAAGGACTCAGCTCCTGGTCTCTGGCCATCTGCAGGAGGAAGAAGAGGAATCAGAGCTAACGAGGCCTGCAGGAGTACCTGAGCACCAGGAAATCAGGAAAAAAAGGATGGGCTCAGAGGCTGGCCATGAACAGAAATCCCCAGCTAAAGAGCCAGGTAAAGGGGACAGGAGGAGGAAGACCCTGGAGCTGGAGCACCTGTGTAGTAATCTGGAGAGTAGAAGTGCTGTCATTTCCAAACGTAGATAGTATATACTTTTCCCCTGTGCTCTTCCGCAGCTGTGGCCACTAAGGACTCCTCATCATGAGGTAGAAACTTGGTGTGCAGTGTTGAAGCTTCCGCGCTTCCACATTTCTGCCAAGTTACTGGGAGTGACCGTGCAGACGCCCTCCCCAGGGCTCAGCCCTTCCTGGTCATGTTCCCTTTTCTGATTTTCACAGTTAGGTTTAGAGAAACATCCCTATATCCGGCCTCATCAAACCACTGTGGTTATTTCTTTACGATAAGATGTCTCTGGCTTTCTGGGTGTGGCTTGTGGGTGGGGCTGTGGGCTTACTGTGCATCAGACAGCTCACGTGGGAGGCTCACTGTTTCTCTGCATCTGACTCAAAGCACCTCCGTACTCCCAGCACTTCTTCCTGGTATTGGCTTACTCTTGTGTCCTGTTGCTTGTGCCCCATCATCATGGGATGGGTGGGAAGGAGTGAAGGCAGCAGAGTCAGCCATGGAGACAGATGCCGGCTCTGTTCACTTGAGGTACTGACGGGGTGCTCCACATTTACCTTGTTTTTAATGAATCTTGATGATAGAATCACAAGACTGGGGGTGCTGAGGAAGTCATCAGTTTGGGTCTGTATGTAAAACTAGGAATTTATTCACTGACATGTGACCATTCAGCCTCTGTGGGAAACCTCGAGAGACGCTCACCTCCCTCTACATGAGGCTTCCCAGGCAAATGTGAGAACCTGGGCGAGTTCTTCTGACTCTGCCTCTCCGGTAGAAGGGCGGCAATGCGGCTGCCGTCGCGCTGCCTGGCTCTCTGAGCCACTGTCAGGTCACTGAAAAGGTGCATGTGGAAAGCACGTCTTGGCACAGATGTGTGGGCACCTCTTCCAGGCTTGAGTTTGCAAGGGTAGCGCCCTCGCTGTACAAAGGGCTCCTGGGAGCTGTGCTAGCTCTGAAGCTGCTGACACCTGTGCTGACCAAAGTGCCCCCCAGACGAGGCCTGTGGCTCCAGTACTGTGCTTGGCAGGCCTGTTGGAATTGGCAGGACAGAGGTAATCCATAAACCATCCCCGACACGAACCTGGTTACTGTAGCCAACTCACTGAATCTGTCTATAAACAAATGAAAAGGTAGAGAAAGTGGGTCACAAGATTAAAAGGAAGTGTGGGGGTGAGAGGCTGCCTGTTTCATATACACGGTCTATAGACATGTCCATTAAGCGACACACATCTCACAAATCTTACGGGGATGGTCTACCCGCACATTTAGCAAAGAGCTGTTTTACACATACACAAAAGAAGTAAAACATACGAAGGCCTAACAGTTCCTGGGACATAGTTCGTGTTGTACAAATGCCAGATCTTACAACTGTGCTTAGTGCATCAAATACCAAGTCCAAAATCAAACAACACGTTGTGTTTACTGTGAGGATGAGACCACATTGCCGCACCGCGCTGGGCTTGCTCCACTGAAAGGTGCCAGAGCCCTCCCTCACCCTTCGTGTCTGAACCTGTGGCTTTTATTTTGTCTTCATTCTGTGCATCCCTTTTAGAAAGAGGAAGCCCCCAATTGTGTTGTCATCGATATGAAGCCCGGCAGTTCTGGACTGTAGAAAAGATATGACCGAGTGTGTGTGAAGCTCCAACAAGAGGCTGCGAGTCCCCTACGCACACCCCGTGCCCCAGGGACCTACTCACTTTAGGTACAAACCCTCAGATCATTTGCTTATGGTTTTCACCTGTATCATTTTTATTTGTCCTAAGGGAATTCATTCCAAGAGATTTTCCAAGCTAGCATGAAGGCAAGTTCATTCTCCATTCCCTCGTCTTTGTCTATATCTCTTGTTCCCTATTGATTTGGTGTCTGAAAACCACCTTTCAGTGGTTCAGCGATACCTTCCCAGCCTGTGTTTCTTCCTATTTAAAACATCATCATCAGAGGATAAAAATAAATGCTGGCTGACAGGTGAATAGATTCCGACTCTGGCTGTGATACTTGGGTTCTGGAAGCAGAGAGTGGTAGTCTGAAACGACGATTGCCGTGGCATCTGTCATGTGGTCACGTGAAGAAACGCACACCCCTTATAACCACACAGTGGCCATCCTGAGAGGACGGTGAGGGCACCGCAGCTGTGGACCCCGCAGCTCCTAGGCCCGGGGTTGGCCAGTTGCAAGCATGCTGTCCTGCTACTTATTCTCAGTATGTCCTGGAAATTCATTTTCTTAACAAATGGAAACTTAATAAATAAAATGACCTGTCAGTAATGTCAAATCTGTAGAAATCTAAAAGGAATTATTTAGAAAACTGCAGTTTGAAGGAATGTGTTAAATTCAATGCATTCGTTTGACCTGTGTCTACAGCTGCACCCTTAGCACGTACACACACAGGCTTTTCTATCTTGGCAATCACTGGTAAGAAGAAAGGCAGCTAGAAATTGAGAGTGAGACTATTGCTCACAAGGGCATTGGTCAGGGCAGGAGGCTGAGAACCCAGCACATGGGCCTGGAGTGAACAGGAGTGTATGTTCAGGGTGTGGAAGTCTCAGAGAGCCGCGTTCAGAAAATACATGCTGATTTTCTCTTGAACAGAGAACACAGTGGATTTGCTATTTGTTTCTTGAGCCAGGAACATATTAATGAATAGAAAAAGAGAAAGAAAACCTAGCAGCCATTTATTCTTCAGTATATTGAGAAAGTCCCAATATACTTTTCCTTTGAAAAGTCACAGACGTACAACATACAAGCATCTTTACTTAAAGATTATTTGGCGGATGAATGGTTCGGGGAGGAATAAAAGCAAAGAGTTATATTTACGAACTGTTAAAATACAGAATGTGTTTTTAAAATACAGAATGTAACCTAAGAGAGAGGGTGTTCTGGGGGCTGGGGTGCAGACCCACATGGTGGCCTTTGTCGGGCCACCACCTGTCCCATCAGCCGTTGGCAGGAGGTGCAGAGCTGCCGTTGCTCTCTGCACAGAGGGGCTTCCCAGGGTGGCTTCCCCTCCCCTCTCAGGACCTCACCACTGGTGTTCTTCTAGCCTTTTCTATTGGAATGTGGCCGTACTAATATTCCACTTTGCCTGTACAGCTCCCATGCCTATAAAGTCCTCCCCTCACACATACCCACGTCTTTTCATTCATCTTATCACACCTTTGCTCTGATGGTCACTTCTCAGAGGCCTCACGGACCATCCTATTTAAAGCATGAAACGTCCTTAACCTCCTATCACCCTTCCTTGAGTCATTTTTCTCTGTAGCCCTTGTTATCAAACATCCTGTATTTTACATTTTATTTTAGCACTGGCCTACCTTCTCCCACTGAAATGCAAGGTTCCCAAAGACAGGATATTTTGCCTTTTTAATTTTTGATCACCTTCCCAGGTCCCGGAACCGCCGCAGGCACATACTAGACTCTGACCTGTTTGTTAAATGAAGGGATGAATTCCGTGGGAGGAGCACAGAGAGGTCACAGTTTAAGGACAGAGGAGCACAGAGAGGAGTAGACATGGCAGACAGAAAGGGGGAGAATCCCATAAACGCGGATAAAAGGGTGATAAGAAGATACAGGGAAGAAGAATGGAAGAAAGCCAGGGAAGGGGAGGACTCAGAAGAAGTAATCAAAAAAATAAAAGGATAAAGAAACACACCAATGCTGGCATGCAGGCTAGAAAAATGAAGGTGACTGGAGTTCAAGATCGCATGGCTGTCGGTGAACTTCAAGAAAGGAGCTTCAGGGGAATGGTGCAGACTGTAAGCTGCTAATGAATTAAAGATTTGGAAAATAGAGTTAATGAAAATAATCGAATTAGAAAAGAGAGAAGGAGGAAAGCAGGCTGTTCAGCCTTTGAAGCATAAAGGTGGTAAAAGACTTTTCACTTCGGGGGTGTGTGCTGGGTATGTGGGTGGGTGTTGTCACTTTGGGGGTGTGTGCTGAGGTGTGTGTGTCTATGCATCATCACTCTGGGGGATGTGTGTCTGTGTGTTGTCACTTTGGAGGTGCACGCTGGGGTGTGTGAGTGCACGCGTGTGCCTGTTGTTTGGGAGAGTGGTCGGCAGCACCCAGGAGACTCTGTTTCCAGTACACCAGCCCTAAATTCACCATGTTTTCTTCTTATAGGCAAATGGAAAATTAACACAATTAATTACCTGAATTAAAAGGCCTTGTGAATTTTAGTTTCTCTCTCTGTCCTTCAATTCCAGGACATATAACTTCTATTTATTTAGGACCTTTTAAGATAAAAAATTTATAATCACTTAGAACTAAGGTTCGAAGTGAAAAGAATTTATCTGAACACATGCTGGTGGCTCAAATAGAGAATAGTAACAACAAAGTAAACTCTTCAAAAAACAGCTCACATAAAATAAAAAGAAAATAAAATTAAACAAATGAAAAGCCCGGCAGGACCCAAGGACATAGGCAAAATGAATTCTCTGAAGAGAAAAACGTATTTCGTTCTGATATTCTCGTAATAGATTTTTTTAAATGCGATAAGAAGATTGAAAGGAACCTGGGTAACTCTAGATGGATTATGCAAATGTTCATTTCATTTTCCTGCTTTTGGGTGAAGTATCAGCACCATTTTGAAAGCTGTAAACCCCCAACACTCCCTATCTCTGCTCCCCAGCTGGCGAGCAGAGCCAAAGGCTTATGCGTAATGCACATGGGACCTGCAGACCGGGACAGCTCTGCGCAGCTTAAAAGAATCGGGGATACTGCAGTTCTCGGGGGCTTACAATGAAGATTTTTAAAATAACATTTCCACAATTTTTACCAGCTTATTTCAACCAAAAAGTTAAATAGTCTCTCTTTCAGTGAGAGAGACTGGGAGAGAGAGGAAGGGGCGAAGGGAGAGAGAGAAAAGAAAGAAAAGAAGAGGGGTAGTGGCTGCTCCTGCAGCTAGGAATAGAAAATACTTTGATTCTTAGTTTATCTAATAATCACAAAGATCTTTCCTCCTCTCCTCTCTTTTCAAAACTGTGACATATACCAGGGAATATGCCATACCAAATTTTACTATAATCATGCTACTTTTTTTTTTCAGGATACTTTCTCCTGGAAAAATATGCCTTGGCATCACTTAGGCAAAGAGGAGTTAAATGAACACAATATGCTGTTGTCATCATTTCCTCTTTTGTTTCTGTAACTCTAATAACTTGAATTGCTAGGGAAAAAATAACACTAGTCTGAGTATTTGGGTGGAGGATTCTTATGAATTGTTTGTACAACATCTCATTCAACAAAGATTCCGTAGCTTGAGAATAAGCCCCTCAAAATAAACATGCCTGTCACGCATGTTCCTCAACTAGGGGTACAGTGTCAGCGCGGGGTTCATTAGCAATGACCGGGAACCCTGTAACAGACGCAGAATCAAACCCACCTGAGCTGCTTGAACACTAGCTTTGCCTACGGTGGGTTACAGTTCCCTGTTTAGACCAAAGAGAGATCCAAATAGAATTAAGCCTGAAAACACAATCCACCCCAGCTAGAACAGTCACAGGCACAGAAATCTGTAATCTCCATCTTTCTGATAAGAACACAATATAACTTAGTCTTTCTTAAGTGAACCACAGAGATAAAACAACAGCCTGGAAGAATAAATAAATTACAGCTCTGTGCGCCTTAATGCTCTGATTTGTAATAAACAGGAATGATCAAAGGAGATTCTTTTATTCTAAATTTGCCCTGCTATATCACCTGTACAGTCAGGTGTTCACCACATGCATGTAATTCTGAACTTTCAATTTGTATGTCCCTATAATAAGACGTTAACACACCTGCCAGCAGACCCCTCGTGTGAACCAACTATGTATAACTTTAACACATACCGAGCAAACGATGGTGGTCTACATGGGTTGTGTCTAGCTGAAAGGATCTTAGGAGTTCACCCTTAGAAGCAGAGTCAAGACTATTCACCTTAAATGAATCATAATTCAGAGCAGAATTACAAGCACAATGGTTTGATATTTGAGTGGCAAAGCAACTCAGCTCAAATGAAACAGACAGCCACAATGGCACAGAAGCGCTCAGGGTTAATTCAGATCGTTTCCTAGGCTCTCGTGTTCCCTGATTTCAAGCACAGCAAGGCTGGGGCTGTAATTATAGAATGGGTAGTAGTTACTGTTCACCAGTTGTGTGTAAGCTTTAAACTAATAACTCAGCAATTACAAGAAAAATGAGCGGTAATTACACCCATTTTACTCGCGGCTAGACAGATGGAACATTTTCTCTTCGTTATTGGCAAACTGTCACCACATTTATTTCATTTTTACTGTTTACTATTTGTTGTACTTTGATTAAGAGTAATTATAGGCTAGGAAAATATGAAAAACATGAATGTAGGGTATTTCTTAAAAATAGAAGGAGTCCTTCTCCCCATTCTATCTTGAGAGAATTCTCCTAGACGCTATTTAAATGATAGCCGCATTCTCAAGACAACTTGGTGCCGCCTTCATGTTGTGACGGCTCGTCAGCGGGGGATTTCCATGTTTGCTAATTACTGGGATCATCACAGACCCCATAAATATCCTGCAATTATTGTTATTTTTTTACAGCAGCCTTCATATCCCTCTCACACATATTTTTTTTTGGTCCATTGATCAAGTAAAGAAAAAATTCACCTGCTCTAGAAATAAACTGAAAATGTTAAAATTGGTCATTGCCATTGTTTTCATGGCTTTTAGGAATAGAAGTCTATTTCCCTCCCATGGCTGTAATGTAATGTCATAGTCATTGTCCTGTAGAACAATGATATCGAGATTTCATACAACAATTTCCCTCGGAAGCTCTTTAGTATAAGTGGCATCGATCTAAGACCACTTCGTACATACATTTCAGCCACTGACAAAGAATAAGCAGTATTGATAACACCAGCGGGGGTGGGGGATAGGCTTGAATTCATTTTTAGCAATCTTGTTTCTAGCTGGTATCATTAATATTTAATTTATGTGGACTAGAAATTTGAATGATTTTAAAAGAAATATTAACAACAAACAGGCATAGACAGAACAATCATACACGTAGAATGAGCATAGGTTTTAGCTATTAAAAATGTTATGTATTTTAGAGTAAGGCCCTATGCGTAAAAGAAGGCACTCTCCGTTTGTACGGCTTTTTGTGGTGTGAGTGACAATTAGCAAGGCTGTGGGTCCAAATTCTAAGCCCCCAAAGATACACTTCCCAGAGACATAAAAGCTATCACAGCCCATCATTGGCCCATGCTAAAGCAGGATTTTGCTACAAAAATGCTTTTTCCCTTCTGAACAGGAATATTTGCAAATATATGAAAAGTTTTGGGCATCAGTTTCTCAATGGAAGAAAAAAGAGAAGGAACAACCGACCTACCCCAGTCCTACTCAGCTTCATAGTGACCGTGGAATGCCCTGTGCCAGTGAACCCGGCTGCGGGCCCTGCCCGGAGGCAGAGGCGCTGAGTGCGCTGAGCCCACGCGAGGTTTGGAATTGATTTGTCCTTAGGGAGCCTCAGATTGCGACTCCACCAGGACTGAGGATGCAGAGCCGGGGTAACTGTGCGGCTGGGGGAGCCCACCTCACAGCAGCTGCAGGGAGGGGAGTCAAGAGGGGAAGTGGCAGAGAAACGCGGGAGGTGGGAGCTGGAGACACAGCCACCCTTCCTTTTCTTTTCCAGAAGATGCTACAGCTTGCTCCATCGCGGGCTTCTGCCCCAGATGGAGGGAGAGCCAGCATGGTGATGCCCGGTCCTCAGGCCTCAGCCATCTCGGCCCTCAGCATGTGAGTAACCCTGAGCCTCCCTGCCCCGAGGCACAGCTCCCCACACGGAGAGAAGGGAAGGACGCAGCCGTCTGCCACTTCACTCATGTGCAGTGCACAGCTGCATGCTAAAGGAGGCCTTCCTCCTCCCGGCTCACACTGCAAACACAACACACACACAACACATACCACGTACCACGTACCATGCACCACACACCCCCCACACACAATGCACCACACACACAATGCACCAAGTACCACATACACACCATGTACCACATACACACCACACACCACATACACACCATGTACCACACATACCACCACCACCACATACACACCACGCACCACATACACACCATGTACCACACACACACCACGCACCACATACACACCACGCACCACATACACCACCACCACATACATAACACACACTGCACACACCAAGCACCACATACACACCATGTACCACACACACACCACCTACTACATACACACCACGCACCACACACACCACCACCACATACACACCAAGCACCACATACACACCATGTACCACACACAAACACCATGTACCACACACACACCACCTACCACATACACACCATGTACCATACACACACTACACACCACATACACACCATGTACCACACACAAACCACCTACCACATACACACCATGTACCACATACACACCACATACAGCATACACACCACGCACCACATACACACCATGTACCACACACAAACAGCATGTACCCCACACACACCACCTACCACATACACACCATGTACCACACACACCACTCACCACACACACACCATGTACCACACACACACCACCTACAATATACACACCACGCACCACATACACACCATGCACCACATACACACCACCTACCACATACACACCACGCACCACATACACACCACTCACCACACAACCATGTACCACACACACACCACCTACAACATACACACCATGCACCACATACACACCACGCACCACATACACACCACTCACCACACACACACCATGTACCACACACACACCACCTACAACATACACACCACGCACCACATACACACCATGCACCACATACACACCATGTACCACACACACACCACCTACAATATACACACCATGTACCACACACACCACTCACCACACACACACCATGTACCACACACACACCACCTACCACATACACACCATGTACCACACACACCACTCACCACACACACACCATGTACCACACACACACAACCTACAATATACACACCACGCACCACATACACACCATGCACCACATACACACCACCTACCACATACACACCACGCACCACATACACACCACTCACCACACAACCATGTACCACACACACCACCTACAACATACACACCATGCACCACATACACACCACGCACCACATACACACCACTCACCACACACACACCATGTACCACACACACACCACCTACAACATACACACCACGCACCACATACACACCATGCACCACATACACACCACTCACCACACACACACCATGTACCACACACACACCACCTACAATATACACACCACACACCACATACACACCACGCACCACATACACACCACCTACAACATACACACCACGCACCACATACACACCACTCACCACACACACACCATGTACCACACACACACCACCTACAATATACACACCACACACCACATACACACCACGCACCACATACACACCACCTACAACATACACACCACGCACCACATACACACCATGTACCACACACACCACCACCACATACACACCAAGCACCACATACACATACCATGTACCACACACACTACCTACCACATACACACCATGTACCACACACAAACCACCTACCACATGCACACCATGTACCACATACACACCATCTACAGCATACACACCACGCACCACATACACACCACGTACCACATACACACCACCTACCACATGCATACCACCTACCACATACACACCACACACCACATACACACCACGCGCCACACACACACCATGTACCACACACATACCACCTACAACATACACACCACTCACCACACACACACACCATGTACCACACACACACCACCTACAACATACACACCACGCACCACATACACACCAAGCACCACATACACACCATGTACCACACACACCACAACATACACACCATGTACCACACACACTACCTACCACATACACACCATGTACCATACACACACTACACACCACATACACACCATGTACCACACACAAACCACCTACCACATACACACCACGTACCACATACACACCACCTACCACATGCATACCACCTACCACATACACACCACACACCACATACACACCACGCACCACACACACGCCATGTACCACACACTTACCACCTACAACATACTCACCACGCACCACATACACACCATGCACCATATACACACCACCTACCACATACACACCACGCACCACAGACACACCATGTACCACACACAACACCACCACATACACACCAAGCACCACATACACATACCATGTACCACACACACACTACACACCATATACACACCATGTACCACACACAAACCACCTACCACATACACACCATGTACCACATACACACCATGTACCGCATACACACCACCTACAGCATACACACCATGCACCACATACACACCACGTACCACATACACACCACGCACCACACATACCACGTAACACACACATACCACCTACCACATACACACCACGCACCACACACACACCATGCACCACACACACCACACACCACGTACAAACCAGGCACTGCACACATCACACACCACATACATAGCACATACCACATACACACCACCTACCACATACACACCACACACAGAACATACCACACACCACACACACACCATGTACCACACACACACCACATACCACATACACACCATGCACCACATCCCAAAACCCACCCCCAAAACACACACACCATATACACACACCATGTACCATACACCAGACACACCACACATGCATACCAAGTATCATACACATCACACACACCACACGTGTATCACATACCATAAACCCTGCACATACACCCCATGTATCACACATACCACACACCTACACACCACACACACAATGCAGATACCGCACATACCCCACATACATACCATGTACCACACACACTGTGCATATACACCACACACCCCGCACACACACGCCACTTACCACACATATCACATACCCCACAAACAGCACACACCACACATACTCACCACATACCCCACACACAGGAGACACACATACCGCATGCCATGCAGATACCACACACAGACACACCACACATAGACACACACGGCCCACCTACCCTACACATCACACATCACACACCAAGCATACCACATACCACACACAGACACACTCATGACACACACCACACACATACACACTCTATGCCGCACACACCATGCATACACACAACACACCCCACCCACGTACCACACATACTCACCACATGCTACACACATCCCACACATATACACCACATACCGCACACTCATATATACACCACCCCTACCACACACACACCACGTACAGACCACACACACTCCACGTACACACAAACCACACATGCCGTATACCACACACAATGCACTTCACACACTATATCCCACATACACATATACCACACACCCCCCACGTACACACACAAACCACATGCACACCTCATACCTTACACACATACAAATACACAGCACCACACAGTCCCCCACACATCCGGACCACACATGCCACGCCACATACACCTCAGGAGACAAGGAGTGTTAGATAAGCTATGAAGAACTTTTATAATTTTTTTAACAGCATATGAAAAAGTGCAGGAAAAACATCTCTACTTTCAGTAAGAAATACAAGCAGATGATATTGTCCAAATCCTTGTGTTGGTGCTGAAAGAGACCCACTGCAGAAAAGCCCAGTGAAGCTCCCGTTCCAGTGGCACAGAGACATACATGGCGCTGCGTGAAATTTTGTATTTGTAAGTCAGTGTGTATTTTTCCTCCTGCCTTCATTAAATGTCAGAGGGTTTTTCTAATGAGATGAAGAGCGTGTGTGGCAGTGTGGATGACACATACCCAGGGGACGCTCCAGAGCCCTGGTGGCCCCGTTGGTGTGGGCCGTTACGTCAGGGCGACAGCTATGCAGGTGCCCGGCAGGGAAGGGAGAGCAGAGACGCGATTGGCTCCACCCGACCCCGGGAACGTGTCTCGGTTACATATTGGAGGATGCTTCCTCTTTCTCTAAGCTCAAAAGGGCCTCCCTGTGCCGTGTACTGAAGCCCGTGTGCTGAGCATGTTTAAGTGAAGCTGTCGTTGGAGTGAAAACAAACCGAAGACTTTTTTTCTTTCTTCCTTTTGGTAATCGGACGTCACTGGCTTTCACGAGAAGCTTTCTTTTTTCCTTCTCTTAAATATGTAACAAAAGAGATTCAATACAATTGGCACCATCTAGAAGGAATGTTCTAGAGACACCCTAATCTTAAGGCTTCAGTCTTCATATGAAGAATTTATTTGACTCCAATTCAGTGGATTTATTTACTCAGATATGGAGATCCTTACAGACTGATAAAGCCAAGTTGGTATGTGTTTCAAAGGCATGCACCAGTTAAAATAATTTTAGGTGAATCACTGCTTTGGCTCTTGGGAGTTGTAAGTAACAGCAGCAGTCTTAGTAAGGTAAGAATTCTGTCCACAGAAATAGGGAAGGTGAGCCTAACCTTGGGAGCATGTATTCTCAATGCCAGCACTGTCAGGTTGCAGCTCCTTATCACATGCTTTTGATTATAACACAAGGCAACACATGTAATAATATTTATTAAACATATACTAAGTACAGAATGCTTTGCCCTCACTCTGAGAACAAATATTATAAAATCCGAAATTTCTCTTTTGAATGAACATATAATGGTATTGGAGAAAAACCAAATGTTTTTGCAGTTTTTTTTTTTTTTTTAATGGCTCAAATTATTTTGCACTAAGACAGAAGGCACTAAAAGTTCCAAGACTGGAATAGACCGTGGTGGGAGGGAGGATTCCCTGTGAACGGACCGTGTGCCTCTGTTCCACCCGATGATTTATGGATGTTATCTTATGAAACCCTCACAGCATCTTTGCCCTCTAAGGATTATTATTTCTGCTGTGTGTGTATTATGGATGGAAAACTTGAGGCTCAGAGAAGTTAGTACTTGTCTAGGGTGACACCTCTTAGAATCACACAGAGGGCTCTGGACTCTACAGCACCCCAGAAAGAGCTCAGAGATGAAAACCTCAGGACTGGCTTTCATCACAGAAGAGGCATCTTAGAAGAGGAGGGGCAGAAAAAGGACTGGGGGCAGAGAGCACAGCCCAGCAGGGGGTTGGGACAGAGAAGAGGGCAGGAATGATGGACCCAGGTCATGGTTATAAGCCCCTCCACCCTCCCGGGAGCAATGGGGGAAAACAGTGGAAAAGGTCAAAGGGCATGGTCTAAAACATCAGTTTTCTGCACACCTGGCCCCATTCACAGGCGATTTTGGTTGAGAGGTAAGAGCGAGCCCAGGAATGTGCCTTTCCACCATGTGAGACTAGGTTCCTCAAGGGCAGAGGGACTCCCAGCACAGCCAGTGCTGGTCTGGATTTGCTCTAATGAGAACATAAAGCCTGGAGGGGGGCTCTGGGTGCAGAAGTGGGGCTGTCTCTTCTTTCTAGTGCCCAGCACAGTCTGTAGAAGAAAACTGCTTTCTTGTGGACACATGAGTCGAGGGGTGGCTGGATGGAAGGGCTGTCGAGTGATATGGTAAAACTCTTGAATGCAGCTCCTGGCTGTGTAGTGAGACCTGCCTGGTGGCTGCTGGCTACAGGTTGACACTGTGCTTTCCTTCCCATCTGGAACTGAGGAAGACAGCTGGTTTTCTCACTGTTAACTTGCACTTGGGTACCCTTCAGTAAGGGGCCTGACTTCCCCTTGTATTATTTTCTCTAACTTGAGAAACAACATATTTTATAGGTAAGCAACTTATCAATAGGAGTGTGACATGCATCAGAGCTTCAAGATCAAATTAGTTGAATTTGACCTCAGGTTAAATTCAGTTGCATAAACCTGCTGGAGAACATTCTCAGAGTCTTAGTGCACTGGGCGGCTGGCAGGGGAGACACCACGGCCACAGGACACCCAATTGCAGAGGGGACTGTGAAGCCCCAGTGTGGGAAGGCGGACGTCCAGCCAATTCAGCCCCTTCAGGCAAAGGTGGACTCTGGCTGCGCTACTGTCTGAATTGAGTAATTGAGTCATCTCACAATATTTAGTCTCAATATAGTCATGTTTGGAGACAGTTTTTAAAGAAATAATTAAAACGAGGCCATTTGGGTGAGTCCTGCTCCAGTCTGTCTGGTGTCCTTATGAGAAGAAGACTGGACACCAGGAGAGACCCTGGGTGTGTGTGCACAGAGGAATCGCTGGGTGAGGACCCGGAACACAGCCACCTGCAGCCACGGGAGAGGCTGCAGGGGAAACGGAAACCTGCTGACATGTTGATCTTCTGGCCTCCAGTATGTGAGAAAAGACATCCTGTTGTTTTAGTTGTCCAGTCTGCACTATTTTGCCACAGCGGCCTGAGAGAACTAATCCATGCTCCACTCTGTCCACATCTGCTCAGAAGAGAGAGAGGCATAAATAGCATCGCGGATCCTGTTAAACTCCCAACTTCCCAAGGCCCAGGTTGATTTAGTTAGTCCAAGACAGGGATTCTGAATGTGGGTGATTTCAGAATCCCCCTTAGGGAAACACTGATGTCACAGCTTGGCAGAGTGCGGACAGCCCACACAAATCAGGCACTCAGTAAGTGCTTTCTGGATGGATGGACAGATGGACAGATGGATGGATGGATGGATGGACGGACGGATGGATGGATGGATGGATGGAGAGGCCCTTTCTAATGAGGGTATAGAGCCAAACTCAGATGATTTCATGTCACTTCTGCACTAGAGTTTAGAGAAGGATTCATGCCACTTCCGTGCAGTCCGCACCCTCATTAGAGTGCGCACAAACATGAAAGACACAGCTGAAATCTGCTGAGATATGGGACAGTTCTTTTTAAAATATATTTTCAAAAGAAAACTCTTTTAAACTTTTAAAGATTTTAAAAATTATTTTCAAGTAACTAAAGCCAGGTATTTAAAGTCTTTAGTTAATTTTTATAAATTAGGATACCTGGGAGGGGAAAAAGGCTGTATTTTATTCTAGCTTCACGTTTTGGCCACAGAAGCATAAGCTACTGTCAAATCCATGACATTTCTTAACGGAACAGTATAACCAACTGCTCATGAAGATTTTATGTGCTCTCTGCTTGCATCTTTCCCCCTAATATTTCCCTTCTCTCCCTTCTGTGGTGGTGATTTGATGTGCTGAAAGTCATGGCAATTAAGGAAACCTACTTGGTCATAGACATAACAATCAGCACAGTTTCTCATGGTTCTGATGATTTAATATGCGACGTAGGCATTCAGAGCCACAGAGACGCAATGACTCGATGTAAATTCCCTGATAGAAACCAGGGTAAATCAAGGGGCCAGAGCAAAAGATTTTTATTAGCGATGATGATACATAAATGAAATTCAGCTGGGGTGTAGAAGGCTGTTCATTGAATTGTGGCCAAGTAGTGAAACTTGAAACTGCTCTGTATTTGTGGAACCATGTCAGGCTTCCACGGAGGCGTTCACTATTTAGCAAAGGCTTATATCCACTGGCAATAAGAAAAGTCAGCAGAGAGCCCCCACGTCTCACGGCCAGCAGGCAGGAATAGAAGGTACCCTTCTTCCTATTTTACGTACAAATGCACAATCCAATTACCTAACGGGGTGAGCACTCCCGTGATCTGCAAAACACTGCCACGTTTCGTAGTATTTGTATCTAAATTCCATTTCAATTTAGCATAAATGAAAAGTTGAAACAAAACGTTTTGTTTTGTACAGGGACTATGCCAAAACAATGGATTATTTATACTGTCTTATTACATTAAAAATATTTCGTCTACAAATATAATGGGTGCAGAGTGGGTAGTACGCTAAAAGGGACACCCCTTTTATAACCGGGGCTATAACCCTTTTGTAGCCGGGCTCTACTGTTAACTGCATGAATCAAAGGGACTGCCTTATGGGGACAGGCCGAGGATGAAGCTGCTACCCCACCGTGAGGTCCAAACCAACGAAGGGAGTAGGCCGGTTAAAACCATGACTAAAAAGGAATACACACAGATGGGCATAAGGCCTAGAACTTATCCTGAAAATCATTAAAAGAACTGGCCGTTCCCCTGATACCCGGATCAAGTCCTGATTTCTCACTTACAAAGAGAAATCACAAACCATGGACCAGCCTGGAGTCTGTTGTGCCGACCCTGAAATTCCTACAAACGTAATTTCTTTTGTTGCTCAGCCCATTTTAGGTTTTCTTCCTTGGATGAAATCTTTGGAGATGACAGAATGGCTGATGTCAAACGTGAAGCGTCTGAAAGAGGAGCACGGCCGGCCGGCAGGACTGTGGGGGCAGTGGGCACTGTGTGCACAGCAGCGGGCGGCCTGGGGCTGGATGTCAGGGCCACACGCAGCTTCGGCTCCCGGCCCCCAGTGAGCCGCGCTATCCCCCTGGTGCCCTGTGTCCACCGCACACCCAGCTTTGGGTCAGCCTCCATGCTTCCCTTCCAGTATTTTCTCCCACAATTTCCCTTTGCTCTCAGCCACGACTCTAGACATTCTTGTCAAGAATTTATAGCATTGTAAAGACACAAAGTTGCTGAAATTTTGCTCTGGAATTTTAAAGGAGGAAAAGTGCCAGCCCCGAGTGTTCACAGGCTGTGCTAGTTTTTCCTCCGGGGTTGCTCTCGTCACTTCCCTGGCATCTGCGCCAGAGGACAAGCAAAATCAGCCGATGCTGGGTCAGAATGCAGACCCTAGTCACACCCCGGAAGGCCGGTCCACTCCCGAACTCTTACGGCAGCAGTCCTGGTCGTCGGCCCTGTGTGTGAGCACTGCTTGTATGTTTATACCCTTATTTCTGCAAAGTGATTTTGAATCCTCTATGATAGGTTTCTTCATCAGGTATATGCGAGACGGTAACTGCCAATATTCTACTCGATGTCATAAACCTAACAGCTTGAAAATATCTGATCACTCTTAATGGTATAAAGTAAAACTTGAGTTATTACTGCCAATTTTATGCAAGATTTTATGTTTATCAAATAAATCTGACAGACCTCTCAGAAATCCCATTATATAAACCATAGCCTAAAGTCTGATTCCCTGCCTAAAAGGACAAAAACTACCAGTGATAGGACACTGGATTTTAATCATTATTAGACAGAATTTTTGGTAAAAATTATAATAAAAATGATGTTATTTGAGAAATCATGTCCATTCAAAATATTCCCTGTAGAACTTTTTAACCTTCAAAGTTCATCCAATCACAGTTGTTGACAGCTATTTTTTATTTCATGATTCAGAAACCCTAGGACTTTTCAACACTAATAAAAATATGGCTGGTATCCATAAGACCATAAAGATGCATGAAAAATATGACCCCCAACAACATCCAGCTGTTTCTCAACATCCAGATGTTCTGGACAGTCCGCCCGCATGTCTTCCGTAATGCAAGTGCCAAGTGACTCTGAGCAGCAGCAATGTACCGTGTTGGGGAGGGAAGTATTAACGTTACTTAGAGAAGTGAAGTGAATGAACTTGGTGCGCGGAAGGGAAAACGTGCACAGAGAGAAAACAAGCAGAAAGAAAGCTGGAAACTGTGCCTGGTTCCTGCTCTCGCAACAACAACAAAGATGATTTTGAAAAAGTAAAATAAAATATTCAGTAAGTGCTGCACTGCACATGTTCCCAGTTTCTTCCCAGTTGAAGAAACTGTACAAATGCATAAATCAATAATGAAATTCAAATATATTTTTTAATTTTGTCTAACTGCACGCGTATGCCTGTACACACAGTAAAACTGCTCAGCTAGTTCCTGAAGCTACAGCACCAAATGCTCAGGAAATCATTTCCATACTTGTGATTTTAGAAATTTCTGGTGGAACCTCATACTTGGGGCAGTTGTCCCAGGCCTGGCGATGTCCCTGGATGAGCAGTAATTTGGCCTCACAAACTTTAATGACCTCCCATTAAGCCAAGAGTCATGAGGCCCCTGCACCTGGTCATACCTGAGCTGGGCATCCCCCAAAGCCAGTGTTGCATGAGGTCTGGACTTAAAAGATCATGATCTTGGCCTTGACCCCAATCCCTCCCACTAGGTACCTTCAAGCCCCACCTGGGGGCTGTCCCCTCTGCCCATGGCCCAGCCCAGGGCAGCAGAGGCACTGCACAAGTCCTACCCTGGTCCTCTACCTCTGTCCTCAGCCAAGACAGCCCCACTCCCCGGCCCACCCGACCACTACAGCCTCCACAGGGCAATGCCATCAGATAATTTTTAGTCCCAATAAATAGACTATTTCTGATCACCAGCTAGTACAGAAGAATTTTCTTAAATATTTTAATAACAGATTATACCACGTTGTTATAATATCAGCTGATATACCTACTCAGATATATCACCCTATTTGCTCTGACAAAGAAGTCCCAACGTAATGACCTGGAAACGAGAACAGTGACATGCAAATGATAATAAGCAGTGGGAGAAAAACAGGTGCCACCGTGGTGCAGTGATAGGGAAGGTCTCAAAAGGACTTTGAGAGCTAAGTGTGCCACCATGAGGTGAAGAGAGAGAGAGGTTGTGCAGGGCAGGCTCGGTGAAGCCCGGGGTGCAGGAAGCCCCGGGCACTGTGGGCCAGGTGCTTTCCTCCTTCCATTAGTTGGCACCAGTCCCACTTGGCACGGCAGTGTCCCACCTGTTCTAATCGCCAGCAATGCTTTCTGCAAGGAAGCCTGGAGAAAGGGAAAGAGAGTGGAGTTTGCTCTGGGCACAAGCCTGAGACGGCACTCCACTCCAACAGCAGGGCTGGGCATCACAGGGCAGAAAGTGGGGCCACAGCCAGAGACCACTGACCAGGATTACTAGAGGGATGGGGCAGCGGAGGAAGCCAGCAATCACACACCACTTCACCAGGTGCTACCAAACCATGGTGTGGACTTTCTGTTCTCAGGATGAACCGAGCCACTTCCAGAGGTCAAATGCCTGGAACAAAACCTCTTCATCTAGAGAAGGCCTTATTTTCATCCAAGCCTCCGTAAGCATTTACTTCCTACCTAACGCAGGTGTTATGCTAGAGGCAACCTGCCCAGGCATAATTATCTAAGTGCTGAGATTTGGAGATCAGCCAAGATATGTATCAGCTTGACAGGGGTGGAGGGATTTAGGAAATTTTTACCTATGTCGTCGTGATGATTATTTTATGCCTCTACAGAACAAGGTTAAGAGATGCCCAAAGAACTGGTTAATCATTACTTCTGGGTGTGTCTCTGAAGGGGTTTCCAAAAGACATCAATGTTTGAATCAGCAGAGGAGTAAAAAGGTGTCTTCAGCGATGTGGGTGGGCATCCTCTAGTTTTTATGGACCCAGATGGCACAAGCAGGTGGAAGGAGGATGCGTTTCCTCTCTCTTTCAATGTATCTATTGATGTATACTTTTCTACTGATAGACTTATCAGTACACAGTTAAACTGATAGGTCTCCTATGGGTTCTGTTTGTCTGGGGAATGCAGACTGACACGGTCATCAGCCTTGCCCTGAGGAAGAAGCTTTCCATGTGCCAGCACATCATTATTGGGGAAGCAGGAAAAAGGTGGTGAATGGAGAGAGGTTCAGGCAGGAGCTTGGTTTTGGAGTCTTCCTAGTTCTAAGGGAGGGTGCCTAAAGGTTGAACAGCTGTCCACTTCCAAAGCTGGAACACAACCTATGACCTGGAGAAGGCGTCCAGGTCTGGCTGGAAACATCAGGGATGGGATTCTGGGGCCACTCTGGGGATGCACAGGCCAGAGGACCTGCAGCCCAGATCACTGACTCTGAGCTCTGGCCACTCTGACCAAGCCCAGGCCCTGTACCCTGTGGCAAAGAAGCACCTAACCTGTGAACAACCTTGGCTAATTTGGTGTTTGAAACACAATATTTAAAGCTGCAAGGGATTGAGGGACTTCAGATAAACTGCTAAGCACCATTACAAAAGGAGGTGCTAATGAAACCTTTACAAAGCGTAGCTGAAGTGTGCTAAACGTTTATATTTCTTACAAGCCTCCTATTCGGGTCCAAAGTTAGCACATCCTTCCTCAGCCCCCTGCAAGTTTCAACATACCTTTATGAGCCACTCTAAGCACTGACAAGTCTTCATTCTCATTTGGAAACGTAAATATTGGACATTTTCTCATATCCCATCTGTACCACCCCATCAGTAACTCCCACCCCTCTGATTTGCACTTGGAAAAGCAACTCGCTTGCTTCTTCCAACCTGAAGAGTGCTGTGAAGCCTCTGGAATGCAGCTATTGCCCTGGATCATTTAAAGATTTGAATTCCTTCTCTATTGGAAACTGACTTCATGGCAGCGAAGCCAGGGGTGCAGTGTGTTGTACCTCACATGTGTTTTATAGAACCCAAGGAATCCCTTGGTTTTGTTCTGGTGGAAATACATGTTTGGTTTAAGTCAGACACACCAAAACCAGTTCCCTTGCTAAGATTCGTCTAAGGATGTGCATGTGACCCAACTCTGGTAAGATACGAGGGCAGTTGCTGGGCACTTCTGAGACAGGCATAGAGAGAGAGGGGCCTTTGTGCTGCTGGCCCTACCTACTGACCGAGCTACTGTCCTCTAGGGCCACACTTCCTCATTTAGTTGGTGGGATTCTTTTTCAGACAAAAAGGTATAGCAAGGTCAGGTTACTTGTAGTCATAAGAATCAGCCTTCGAGCTTCAAGAGCCCCCACTCTGCATCCAACAGCCATGTGGTCAGCCCAGAGCAGTTGATCCCTCCCTAGACTGAATGTGACTCCACGGCTGGCCTGGAGGGGCCCTGTGTGGGGGCCTGAGATGAGGGTCCTGCCCACAGGAGCCACAGCAGATGCAAGAAGAGGAGGAGATACATGGAAACCGTGTGGACGGCTGGCTGGGCACCCAGGGCAGCCAGGCCTGTGCGCAGCAAAGGATGAGCCAGCAGGCTTCCCTCCTGGCTTTGGTGTCCAAACCTTGTGCATTCTAAGGAAAGCCCTGGCTGTGGCCTAACTCCTAAGTGGGTAATCTCTAAGCCCTTGAAATAACCAGCCTGATAAGAGTGTTACCATACACCAGGGGCCACCCTGGATAGTTGATGCCAACAACTGGATTGTGGGGAATGTCTGTTTCTGTTCTTCTGGAATCCTACACAGCACTGTGTCAGCTTGAGACTGAGCAGTTACTGTCAGTCATAGGAGCACTCCACATCCACATGACCCAGCCCTAATAAAGGCCCTGGATACCAGGGATCGTGGGAGCCTCCCTGGTGGACGATGTCCACATGTGACGTCAGGCGTTGTTGAGAGGAGAACTGAGCATTATCAGTACCGCTCCACCAGCAGAGGGCGACTAGAGCAGGAGACCTCTCCCCATGCACTTTTTCCTTCCCTGATTTTAATCTGTATCCTTCCACCGGAATAAACTATACTCATGAAAACAATAGCTTTTCAGAGTTCTGTGAGTCCTCTAAAAAACTGACCCTAGGAGAAGTTATGGGGACCCTGATGGTTTGGGTTTCCTACGTGGGTCACTTGTCACAACATGGCCTGGCAGCAGTATAGAAGATATGGCTGCTTTGATGTGTCCAGGGAGATGAGCCCAGAACAGCCTCCTGGAGGCCCTCCACCTCCTGTGGGCCATGGTAAACTACCAAACAATTTCAGGGTGTCTCGTAAGGCCACAGAGATGGTTGAGAGAGCCTTTTGTGGAGAGGCTTTATATTAATACTTAAGATCACAAGAAGCCAGAAGCAGGCTGCCTAGACTGATGGCACTTAGATGTTTCCATGTGTACTGATGTCAACCAAGAACTGACATCAGTTTGACGGAATGAAGGCCTCATCCTCTCTCCTTGCATCCTTGCATGGTCCAATGCCTTAACTATAGATTAGACTCTTGAACGTAGACTAAGCCCCCCTAACACAGGGTGAAGGAAACTGTGAACTAACTGAATAATCCCTGAATTGACTATGATC
The DNA here is from genome assembly GCF_027406575.1 of Nycticebus coucang. Taxonomy (NCBI): domain Eukaryota; kingdom Metazoa; phylum Chordata; class Mammalia; order Primates; family Lorisidae; genus Nycticebus; species Nycticebus coucang. The sequence goes on along the minus strand of NC_069795.1, from coordinate 5,335,545 downwards.
CAAGGACTAAATGAAATCAAGATTCTACTACCTGGCAAAATGAGGCATATATTGCAAATTCAATGAAGCTATAAAAAATGAACTATCAGTTATAACAACTATGTTTGTGGATTAAAATTCGTGCCCATTACCCACATGAAAATGTGTTAACATTTTAGCCCAATCACCAATGCAATATTCCTAAGGTTGGTAAAAATCTTTTTGTCTCTCCTTAAAAGTTGCCTTGACTGTTAGGCAGTGGATGCAAACACCAAATAAGCAAGTCAACACGGTGTTTGGTAACAGAACAGAAGTGGTTCTCCAGGTCAGCTTTGTGGAAGCATTCTCCAGCATTCTGGCATTGGTGTAGATCAACAGTGCTGCTTCAGCACCCTGCGATCTCTGCACATATTAAGGTTATGTGAAGCAAAAGATCTGTTCTATTTTGATTACCCACTGTCTTAATTTCCTATTGCCAAATTACTACCAACTTGGTGGCTTAAAACAACACAAATTTGTTATCGCAGGGATTCAGAGATCAACGTTCCAAGTGTGTCTCACTGGACTAATGTTGAGGTGTTGGCAGGGCCGTGCTCCTTCTGGAGGCTCGAGGGGAGAGTCTGTCTCTTGCTTTCTCCAGCTTGTAAAAGCCATCCCTTTCTCCTTTCCTCAGTCCTTGGCTTGTGGCCCCTTTCTCCACCTTCAAGTGAACAACGGCTGATTGAGTTTTCCTTCATCGCATCATGCCTAATCTGACTGTCCTGCCCCTCTCCTTCCCTTATAAAGACCCCTGATTTACACAGGGTCTATCCAGATGGTTCAGGACAATCTCCCCGTCTCAGGATCCTTAACAATATCAGCAAAATGTTTTTTTGCTATGTAAGGTACTCACAGGTTCCAGAAATGAGGACATGGACATCTTTGGGTCTCTTATTCTGCCTAGCACACTTACTCAGCACCAGGCTCTGGTACTAAGTATCTAAGGATATTGCCAGGAATTACAATATCCTCTCTACCATGGAGGTACTCTCAGGATTTTCAGGGAGATAAATATGGAAATGCATCTTTACACCAAGCAATTGCTGGTTTAAGCATGTTCCGAGCAGGCAAAGGAGAAATGAAAACCCAGAGCCTGTTTCCACGTAGCACCTTGTCCACCGTGAGCCACTCTGAGGCCCAGGTCTTGCCAGAAACTAGACACTGTAGGATTATGACTCTCTCCTGTTCTCTCCTTAAGGAATCTAAAATATTACTCTTATCTTTGTGCAGCTATAACAAAATACCTCCGACTGGGCAATTTATAAAAAATAGAAATATATTTCTCACAGTTCTGAAGGATGGAAAGTCAAAATCCAGGCACAGGCAGATTTTGTCTGGGGAAGGCTTGTACTCTGCTTCCAAGATGGTGCCCTGTAGCTGAGTCCTCACCTGACAGGAGGGCAAAAGGCACGAGGATGCTCCTTTCAACTCTCTTATAAAAGCATGAACCCCATCCACAAGGCAAGAGCACTCATGATTCAATCACTTCCCCAAAGGCCTCACCTCTCAATGCTATTACACTGGGTTTTAGGTTCCACCGTGTGCATTTTGGAGGGACACGCCGTTCAAACCATGGCCATTTTCATTTCTTGGGGTCCTTCCTACTCTCTTTTAATGGCCGCATTCCATCTCCCTTAGTGTGACCTCCACTTTGTTTTCACACATAAATCCTAATGACCTTCTGGGGCCTCACAAGTCCCTTCAAAATACTAATGTGAAATAGTTCATCTCTCATTGCAAACCTCACAGCTAAGGCCCCTTGTGCATGAGGGAACGCTGTTGTCATGTGCTCCAGTAATAGCAGCGCTGTCAACCCAACTGTACCCATTGTTTCTTCACTCTGGCCCCAAGTTGACAAGTAAAAAGCTTAAATGCACTATTAGATGCTTCAGATCAAAATGTGCCTGTCTGCATAAATCCACTACGCTCTTCTCTGTTGAAAGAACATGATGGGTCGCTTTTGTCTGAGCACCAGCACATTTATGAGTCCCCTTTGCAGCAGCTCCCTCCTGGAGAACATGAAAGAAGATAACATTTCTCTGAGCCATCTTTGATGTTGGAAATTTAAAGGCTGGAGTTTAATTACATCTGGCATATGGGCAAAAATGGTCATGCTTCCTCATTTCAGGCCAGTGGTGAGGAACGCAAGACATGGAGATCAAGAAAATCAGCTCCGGTGAAGCAATGGTGTGAGTGGAATATATCCTGCATCCTGCTTTAACTCAAGGAGATCACACTTGAGAATGGATTGATTTGTTCACGGTATTGAACACCAACTGTCTAGGAACCACTGCCCTCCATCAACTCCTTAATGCCAGTGCGGGACCCCAACCATGGTTGCATCTATCAAAAAATGTTTCAAAATTTAAAATCTTTGCTTAATAAAAATTTTAAAGGATTTTCAAGAATTTAAAGTCTATGATAAGAAAGTTATGCATATCTGAGGATCAGCCACTGGGCACATGGACGGATGCCTTTCTGGAGCACAGCCTAGTGTGTGCAGTGGCCCAGCGTGAATGTGGGTGCGCTGAGGCCTACAGAGTCACACGCGGTGCGTGTTTGCGAGCAGGGATGCTTTGTCTAAGCTCCCATCCCTAGAGGTTACTTTTGAGCTGACATAAGGAATACATCAATAATTATCCCTTAAGATATGACTCTCTGTTGGTCTAATTACCCGTGCCATTTTCACAAGCAAGAAAAGCAAATAAACCGGGGTACCAATTCCTTTAAAAATATAAATGGAGGTAAATGCCACATTAGGGGGCTAGCTCAAGTGCCTTTCAAACTGCAAGAAAAAGAAAAAGTGAAATGGACCAAGTCCCGGGTTTTATTTTCAGCTGAGAACAGGACAGCCAGAGGGCTGCAGGGAAGCAGGAGCAGCTATATCCTTTGGTGACTCTCCCTAAAGAAACATCACCACTGTTGTCTGGAAATAAAATTGACAGGCAGAAAGATGCCTTCTCCAACATGGCAATTCCATCAGGGAGTGCTCTGCAGGAACACCAACGCTGTGCTGATTTCTGTTAAGTCCTGATGTTTGAAGGAGAGAGCATTTTTATTTGATTGGGTGCACATAAATAATTTCTAGAAGGACAGTTGACCAGTGATACAGACATGTGTCCATGGACACATGGGAATGGAGAGTGAGGGAGTGGAGTGGGACTAGAATTTTCTCTATATGCTTTTTGAGTTTTGAATTATAAATAATTGCCTATTTACAAAAGTAAAAATCAGAACAACCCAACAGCATTTTCAATTCAGAAGATGCTACTTTATGAAAACAAATCAATCAGGTGAAGTTTTCCTTGGGTATCCTTGAAGCGATGCTGTGGATTAGACAGCTGAGAATTGACATTTGTACAGCAGACACCAGAGTCCAGGAAAGGTCTCATCATAGGCTACCAAAAAAGAGACTTCTAAGGAGCAGCAGCCCTGTTTCATTTAGAGAAAGGGTGGCTCAATCTGAGATCTTGCCAGGGCCAAGAAGCCAGTCACAGCAACAGAAAACATAGCAAAGAAAATCTCACAGGTCTCATTTCCTGCTGGATCTGCAAACTTATCATTGAATTTCTGAACCTCAATGGATCTGTGAAGACATTGACCTTCTAGTTTTTTGTCAAGCCCTCTGGACAAATATGCCTCTCAGGCTGCTTCTGCCATGGCTTAAAAATTAACTAATACATGGTTTGCACATCAAAAGAGTAAACATCATGTTGAAAGGGAGCCGACTTGACACTGTAATAGGTCACAGTGAGCTGAGAATCTTATAAGGGTATATGTGAATCCTAGTAAATGTGGAATGTAAAGGTCTTAGCAAAATAACTAAGAAAATGCCATGAAAGCTATGTTAACTAGTGTGATGAAAATGTGTCAAACAGTCTATGAACCAAGTGTATGGTGCCCCATGATCATACTAATGTACACAGCTATGATTTAATAAAAAAATAAAATAAATAAAAATAAATAAATAAATAAAAGAAATTTCCCGGCAAATCCTCACCATGGGGCATCATGGGAATTCTGCAAGAATCTTCATATTCATGAAGCTTAATTATAGCAAAATTGCCGATCTGTAAAATACAGCTGCATTTGAATACTACTTTCAAGTCTGAAACATGAACAAGGAGTGTGTGGTCCCTCTGAGATGCCCGTGGAATGTGTAGAAAAAGAGAGCTGGTGGAGGTGGGAGAGGAAGAAAACCAGATCAGAGGACCTTTATTTATCTAGAAGACAAAACAAGCCTGTCCCTGAAAGGGTCCTAATACGCCCTTGTAACCAACCATAATATTTAAATTGGTGAACAAAAAATAAATAAAATCATTGACTTTAAGACATTAAAGAAAATACAACTTTTAGTTACTCAAATGAACTGACAGTTGCAAAGGCTGCCTGCACATCCCCTGTGTTCTGATTATAAGCCGGACGAGGCTCTGTCTTTAAGCCCCTGCAATAATCAACTTGAGGTCCAAAGAGCTCCTTTGGAGAGACGTTGGGAGCAATATGAAATAACCAGCTTTCAGCAACACAGGAACAGAACAATCCGGAATAACACTCCCCCATGCAGAGGTCTGCCCATGTGACTTCCGGTATCGAAAGTGCATACAAGTTTCTTCTATGTTCGTACAGACTGAGGCAAGACGGTGATGGTAAGGTTATGATAGCCTAGCAAAGAAGTAACCTTGGTCCCTCGTCATTCATTCCCTGTCTCCTTTGGGAAAGATTCTCTGATGTTCCGTGGTCCACAGTAAACACATAGCACTTCCTGCTCACAGCTACTTAGTACTCAGATGAATATCCATCCATCCATCCATTGCTCCGTCTGTCCATCCATCCATCCCACTTTTCACATTTAGGCTGTACCTCGGCATGGATATGTACAAAGTGCCCTCAAGGATCCTTTAATGCTAAGGCCAATGATGACAACCATAAGGGATGCTATTTCCAGACAGGTACTGCCAAATAACTTTCATGTAAGCAAAGACCAAAAGCATTTCAAAAAATTTAAAGAAAGTAAATGTGAATAAGTTCTTTGCTTACAAAAGAATAGCAAAGATAGCTTGCTGTTGTGTGACATGATAATGGTGATAGCAGCTGTCGTTCCTGGATGACATTGCTAGGTATGTGCTGGACCCCCTGTTCTGTGTTTTTCCATCCATCACTGACCACAATGCCTCTCCACAGCACCCCAGGAGTAAATGTGACTATCTCAGGGAACTGAAGCCCTGAAGGTACATGAACAGTGGTCACAGTTCGTGAGCAATGGAATTGAATTGGGACACAGATATATTGAACTTGAAAACATGAGTCTTTAAAGACCATGCCCTGCTGGCTCCTTCCAAATCCTGAAGAAATGACCAAAGATATAAAAAAAAAGGGAGGGGAGGAAGGAGGGAGGGATATGAGCCAGTGCTGAAAACAGGGTGAGCCACCAGCTGCCCAGAAAGTAGACGAATTGACATTATAACAGCCGCAACAATAACAACACACATCTACGATCCCTTATCTGCAATTCCAAAATGCAAAACTACCTCTGAATTGAACAGTTTTTCCAAGATTCACCAGCTGGCAAAACCTGACCCAAATTGACATGAGGTTCAACTGGGTCCTTGTTCACTCTGGCCAGAATGAAAGCTCCAAAGTTCTGCTGCAGAAATATTGAAGTATTGCTGCCCCCACATTCCAGGGGGAGGGTGTAAAACATATATAGAACATGCAAACAGACAGATGTCTGTCTAAAACCTGAGAAATTCTGAAACACACGGCCCCCCAGACCTGGGTAAGAGGCCAGAGCGAGCAACATCTGCTGCCCTCAGCTCCCTCTGCCCTACAGGTCTCAGACATCAAAGCAACCAGAAGACAACCTGTGGTTACAACCAACAAACAGTAGCAGAAACTGAATGAAAAAGAAACACACATCTCAGTAACTGATGGAAAAAACCAGCCCCCTCCACTGCAGGGAGAGCCCTGGCAGGGAGGTCCCGGTAAGGTCTGACCCTCTCTCCTGCTTAGGCAAACTTCTTTCTTTCTTTCTTTCTTTCTTTTTTTTTTAATTTCAGATTAATATGAGGCTAGTTTCTTAACTCAGTTTCCTTTGAACCCAAGCAAAAGCCAATTCTGGACTCCAATTACATTTGGACCCCTCAGGCTCGCTAACCCTTGGCCTTGAGGTTTCAGAGAGCAGAATATTTTGGTAAACAGTTTCCATAGAGGGAGTTTGATTATAATGATTTATCATAAACCTAAGATGAATCTTAGCACATACATATTTTTAAAACACCTTAAGTGATAGCTTCCATGGTTTACAGACACACCATAAAGACTTGAAAAGATGTGTAAAATGTGAGTGGGAATTTAGTTTTAGTTAACATTATTATTTAGGAAAAACAGATGAATGGGCCAAAGGCTAAGCATTCATCTCCATGATGGGTTTAAGTATCTGATTTTGTTTAACAGTCATCTTTTTCTGTGAGTTTAAAATGAAATTCAACATCAAACTAGCCTTCATGCTTTACCTACTCGGTGCCAGGCACGGAACAAGAAGGGGATTGAGAGACAACATTCCTAATTAAAACACAAAATATATACTTACTTACTGATTCTTCTTAGCATTAGAAAACAAACAGACCTTTCTCACTGTAGAGGACGACTGTGTTGATGGGCTCTTTTGCTCTTAGTGGAATATAGACTGATAAAGTAATTAATGCTCAGAGGTCACCCTAACACAATGTACATGTCCCCACACTCCCCCAAGACATCGGGGTGTCTCCAGGCAGGGAAGGGGGGCCGGAGTGAGGCAGGAAGGCTGCTCAGGGCTCTTTCATAAACAGGAGGTTGTCTGTTTAGGGTGTGCCAAAGGGACAAAAGGCAATATGAATAGAGAGAGATGTCTGATTCCAATGTAAACAGTATAGCAAATAAATATTTGCAGAAATAAAACTGTAAAGTGGAGACTTCTGTTACTTAAAATATCACTATCAAGATATTCTTTTTTTTTTTTTTTTTTCAAGTACTTGGCACACAGAGTTAGAGCATATAATAACATCCCCAGCCTCCCGGCAGCTCACAGAGTTACGGGTGTGCTCTGAAGCGTGAGGAATAAGGACATTAAGTTGTAAAAAGAATTCTGAAAAGACAAAAGTACTAGAATTCATAAGCCTTGTTGATTCTCTAGGAAAAACCACATAAAGGAAGTTTCTGTCAGGAATAATTCTGGCTATCGTTTACCCTCCAGTTCTGTAGACTTTTTCTCTTGTTTTTAATCATCTATTTAAAATAGTGTCATGACACAGATATCAATGTAACTATGTGCTTTAAAAAACACACACACGGTGGTGCCTGTGGCTCAGTCGGTAGGGCTCCGGCCCCGAGGGTGGCGGGTTCAAACCTGGCCCCAGCCAAACAGCAACAACAACAACAAAAAATAGCCGGGCGTTGTGGCAGGCACCTGTAGTCCCAGCTACTCAGGAGGCTGAGGCAAGAGAATCGCCTAAGCCCAGGAGTTGGAGGTTGCTGTGAGCTGTGACACCAAGGGTGATAAAGTGAGACTCTGCTTCTACAAACACACACACACACACACTGAGTCCAGGCTTTATGCTGAGTGGGGCAGACGTGAGGATGTCGTCCTTTGGCTGGTAGTGATTCAAAGTCCAAATCTCATCTCTGGTCTCCCACCCAGGGCACCTTTGCAGAGTAGGTATCAGAAAGTCTTCTCAAAGTTTTGCTTTATCCCAAAATACACCATTAGGATGAGTTTAGCTCTCTTTCAAGGTACTTATTGAAAACAGAAGTGTTAAGACTGAATATTGGTGCCTCCTGCTAATCCGTGTGCCGAGCTGCCACTGCCCAGTGTGAAGGTCTTTGAGGTGGGCTGGGTGGGCCTGTACAGAGTCGGGCAACACTTCCTCCCTCTGCTCTCTGTGGAGCCAGAGAGAACAAGGCATCAGGGAAGGCCCTGAATAAGGCAGCACAAGAAGGCCCTCACCAGAACCCTGGTAGGTCTCCACCTCGGGCCTCCAGGCGCCACATTGAGGAGAAACACATTTGTGTCATCTAAGCCACCCAGAGCGTGGTGCTCTGCGACAGCTGCCAGAGTGTGTGAGTCCCCTGGGAGCGTGGTGCTCTGCAACAGCAGCCTGAGCAGACCACACAGGAGCGGAGGGGAGACAAAATAGAAGGGGGGGTGTCAGAGTCATCATGGGAATCCCACCTTAGGGGGCTCCAGAATACGCAGAGGGTTTCTTTGGTTTTCAACCATGTGTGTGCACACGTGCATGTACATGCTGTGTGGCCATGTGCGTGTGTGCGTGTGTGTGTGTGGGGGGGGGGGGTGGGGTGTGTGAGTGTGGGCACAGGTGCAATGTGGCCATGTGCATGTCTCTGTGGTGTGTGTGCGTACGCAGGCAAGCTGTGTGGCCTTGTGAGTGTGCACATGTCTCTGTGGTGTGTGTGTCGGGGGTGTGTGTGTGCAGGCTGTGTGGCCTTGTGAGTGTTCATGTGTCTCTGTGCTGTGGGGGGGTGTGTGTGCAGGCTGTGTGGCCTTGTGAGTATGCGTGTGTCTCTGTGCTGTGGGGTGTGTGTGTATGCAGGCTGTGTGGCCTTGTGAGTGTGAGTGTGTCTCTGTGGTGTGCGCATGTGTCCTGTTAGAAGAGCCCAGGGCCAGGCTACCAAACACCCCCAACCTGTCCAGAACTGTGCACACTGCCTGGCGCACAGACGGGACTCTGCCTGTGACGGGGCTGTGGGACCAGCGGGCCACTCAGTCTGGCTGCTGCTGCCCTCGACCTTCAGTGCCCTCTGCTTCATGATCTCCCTGCCTCAGGGCTGCCCTACACGCTGCTCCCTGCCTGGAATGTCCTCTTCCCAACTTCCCCTCTTACCCGTCCACAGGACCACCTGTCACTTACTAGGCGACAGGTCCCAGCGGTTCCCTGCGCACAGCTCCTATGATCCTGGTCCATCTCTAGCAGCTCTCACAACTGTAACCAGATCTGACTTCATGGTTATTTGAGGTCTTCCCCAAGACCGTAAGCCGTGAGCACCGACAGGCCACATGATCACTCACTGCCAACCTGAGCTGTCCACACCCTGTCTGGTCCTTGGCAGTGCCACAGGCATCCTCCTGAGTGAGCCAGTGAATGAGGGCCCGCTGATGGTCAGGGCCCCTCTCATTCAGAAGGCGCCAGCTGACCACTCCCTAATATCACCACAACACTTGTCCCTTGGGCTCTCTGATGACTTAGGGTGTGGGGTCAGCCTCAGTTTTTCCCCAGAATCAGTTTGGCAAACATCTCTCCTAGTTTACATCTGCCTGAGGACCAGCTCGGAAGGTCAGGCACTTGTACCATTGGCTGCCTCCACTCCAGGGGGATCCTTAACGTCTACCTGTGACCCAAGGGGATGGAACTCACGTCTCATATGCTAGGTAGGCAGCAAGAAACTGACCACTAAGCGTCTGATTATGGTGAGGACAATGACAATATATGCAAGCCACCGGACAAGAGTCCCTATACTGCTGTAATCCTTAAAGCAACCCTATGAAGAAGGAACATCATCTTCATTATTTTCTGGATGAGAAAATCAAGGACCAGAGGGGCTAAGGAACTTGCCCAAGATCACACAGCAAGCAGGAGACAGGACCCAGGGTCCAGGTAGTGTGACTGCTGACCGTGGCAGTTCCCATCCCTGGGACAAAGCCGCCTCCTTCACGGCCCACACGGACCTGGCTCTTCCTCTCCTCACAGCGGCTCCATCTCACAGTCAGCCGGGCCCAGCTTCCTCCAGGAGGGCTTCCCATTCATAAGTACAGAAAAGCCCCTAGTAGCTATTTTCCTGGCCCTTCTGTACTTAAAACACTTAAGCCCACCACGTTCACACCTGACCTCTGGTCGGCCCTGTGTTTGGTCCACTCCCAGTCTGCAGGACCATGTGGCCAGCACCAGGCAATGATGACACAGAAACTAAACAAATATTCCCAGACCCACCCAGAAGCAGGGGCTTCATAGACCATTTCAAAGCCACGTGACTGGTTAGTGTTCTTTTGAATTTAATGTCTCTCTCTCTGAGGTTGCTCATTACTTCTTTTGCTCCATTAGTGAACAGTGAGCATTCTGCAAAAGGGGCTTGGTGCAGCCTGGCAAAGTTCCTAGAACCCTTTGTGTACTTTGGTGGCTGATTCATACCCTCTTCCCAAAAGCAACCAAAGCTATGTGGACAGTGGGTCATCCTGAGGCCCCTGCACCTGTAGAAGTCCAAATGGGAAAAACATCTCTCTCTCTCCTCTGTCCCCAACAGGCATGTGATAAGGAAGAATAAAGCCACATGAAAGCCATTTTTGTGTGGGTCTTACAATGCAATAATAAAAATAATATCTTAGAAAAAATAGCCAGAAAGTGCTTCCCATTAGGATGGAAAATGCATATTTTCATCCTCACCTTGACCTCTGTAGGGGAGGCAAAGATGCTTTAAGAGCATATCACGGGCTCAGGATCAATGGGCAGTGAGCAGGAGAAGAACAACAGGAAAGCCTGGAACAAGCTCTAAAAAACACCATTCATATCTGTGTTCTTACCAGGAACACAAGCACAAAAAGTCTCTCCAAGAAGACCCAGTTGTGGTCTTTAAGCACGTTTACTTTCTTTAAGAGATAGGAAAGTTAATTTCCTCACTGCATAATTTTAGAAGAAAATTTATGCACTGTCTCAAATGGAAGAATATTTAGAGAGAGATCAAAGAGAGTAAACCAAATGACCCAAAGTTTGGAAATTGTAAAATTTATAAGAAGAGGTTAAATGAATTTCTTTTAAAGAAGAAAAGGCTCAGGAACTAGCCTGGAAAAAAAAAAAATGTCTTCACACGCTAACATGAATAAAGGATGACTATGGGCAAAATAGAAAAATAGCTTAAATTTATAAAGATGAATTAAAGGTAGACTACTTGAAAGGTCTGCGGAAATTGAACATTAAAATAAGTTGATCATAAGACAGCAGTTCTCCAAAAAATCACCATCAGACCAAACCGCAGAGCAGCACGGTTATTAGTCATCTCAGGCCAGGCCACTCTAGCAAAATACACAGACTGGGTGGCGTGGTCACAGATCTGGAGGTTAGAGAGCCAGGATCAAGTTTCCGCCAGCCTGCCTACTGGTGAGGGCTCTCTTCCAAATTTGCAAACAGCCACCTTCTCATTATGTCTGCACATAAGAGCAGAAAGATGAACCTTCTGGTGTTTCTTCCTCTTCTTCAAAGGACACCAGTCCTATTGGGCTAGAGCCACCCCCTAAGACTTCATCTAACCTTCATTTTCTCTTTAAATGGCCTACCTCCTATCAAAGTCATATTGGAGTTGGGGCTTCAACACAGGACTTTTAGAGAGAGACTTCTTTGGTCTATAGCAGGTGCTCTGAATGTTCTCACATTTAACTTAAATAAATTTAGAAAAATTGTAGTGCCTAATAACTACTGAGATTTCAATAATGCATGTTTGCAGAGTGGGAAAGTTAAAAGAAGGCCCATATCTCCCTTTTTGTTTCAAATTCTTGAACCTTTCTTTCTCCTTTATTTTGACTAACTTGAAATCAGTCACCAAGAATGCAGTGAAGTCAGTAATGAGGCCGAGTTAAATAAGATGTAGCTCAAAATGAAACAGAAACAATAAAACAGCTTGAGCAAAGGCAGGGGCAGGGGTGGCATGTCTTGTGAAAGTACATGAAAGGCAGACTCAGAAAGATGTTATTAGTGAGCTGAGGGGCTAATGAGACATCCCTCCCCACCCGCATGCACACACAAGAAGGAGGGCACATGACGGCCTTTGCCTCTTATTAATGCTATTCAATTTCTGATTGAACAAATTAAATAATAGAGGTTCTACACACCGTACTACCACATGTGGACAGAAAGGAAGACTTTTACACTGTTGGTGGGATTGCAAATTAATATAGCCTATTTGGAAAGAAGTATGGAGAAGCCTCAAAGAGCTTAAAGTGGATCTTCCATTTGGTTCCACAATCCAATTACTAATTATCCACTGAGAAGAAAAACCATTATTTTACCACGAGGACATTTGTACTAGAATATTCATTGTGGCTCAATTCACAATCGCCAAGATGTAGAAACAACCCAAATGCCCATCAAACCAGGAATGGATTAGTAAACTATGGTGTATGTACAATGTGAAACATTACTCAGCCATAAAAATAGACGGAGACTTTACATCTTTTGTATTTACTTGGATGGAGTTGAAGCACCTTCTCCTTAGTAAGGCTATGTTAACCAGTTTGATATAAGGATTCCAAATTGTACATAAAATCAGCACATCATACCACATAAATGCTTTAATGTATACAGTTATGATTTAATTAAAAAATTTTAAAATAGGGCGGCGCCTGTGGCTCAGCGGGTAGGGCGCCGGCCCCACATGCCGAGGGTGGTGGGTTCAAACCCGGCCCCGGCCAAACTGCAACAACAAAAAAAAATAGCTGGGTGTTGTGGCGGGCGCCTGTAATCCCAGCTACTAGGGAGGCTGAGGCAAGAGAATCGCCTAAGCCTAGGAGTTGGAGGTTGCTGTGAGCTGTGTGATGCCACGGCACTCTACCAAGGGCGATAAAGTGAGACTCTGTCTCTACAAAAAAAAAAAAAAAATTTTTTAAATAAACCCATTTTGCTTTATCACACACACACACACACACACACACAAAGAATGGAAAAGCAAGCATCCAATGTACTCAACACTAATATGAAATCAGTAGATGAACAACTACACTCCTACCCAAATAAAAAACACAATTAAATTTGAGTGGGGGGCAGGGAGAAGGAAGGGGGTTTGATAGCTCTCATCTAACAGGCCCAATGTAAGGGCACATGGCTCATCTCCTGGGTGAAGGGCTCAACTACAACGTTGACTTTACCTGGCAGTGCAAACAATGTAACCTAATTGTTTGTACCCTCACGTTAATCTGAAATGGAAAAATAAAAATAATACACCAGACACTCAATTCCTTAAACCCGAAACCTGAGTCATCCTCAATGACTTTCTCACCCTCACACCCCACCTATCAGCCAACATAGCAAAGCCGGAAATTCTCTTATTATAGGAGTTAACACGCAGAAGCACTGAGTTTGGCTAGATTATGATTCTACTTGATAACCTTTGGGGACATCGTTTTTATCTTTATGACCATAAAACAAGACACCCTCATGGCCAACTCCAGACTGCTGTGGAGTGGGAAGGAAATACTGAACCAGAGGAAACTGGCCACACCCGGCGTTCAGGGCTGCTGCACTGGTGTGACGGTTTCTGCGTGGGCTCAGCTTACACTGGTGTGATGGTTTCTGAGTGAGCTCAGCTTGCACTGGTGTGACGGTCTCTGCGTGGGCTCAGCTTGCACGGGTGTGACGGTCTCTGCGTGGGCTCAGCTTGCACGGGTGTGACGGTCTCTGCATGGGCTCAGCTTTGCACGGGTGTGACAGTCTTTGTGTGGGCTCACCTTGCACTGGTGTGACGGTCTCTGGGTGGGCTCAGCTTGCACTGGTGTGACGGTCTCTGGGTGGGCTCAGCTTGCACTGGTGTAAAGATCTCGACAAGGGCTGAGCTTGGAAGGGTAATGGGGAGAAGGCAGCATCACATCAAAGACGTTGGGCTTTTGTTCCCAAACCTTTCCCAGTTCTGTCCACTTCTAGGTCCTCCTGTCTATTGCTCACCTGAAGTCTCCACCATGTCTCCTAACTGTGTGTCTGATGAGAGTTTGCTCTCTACCCCGCACAGTTCCCCATGCGCCATTAGTGGTCACATTAACTGACAGCCTGGAATTCTAGTGTGCCATTACCCCTAAAAGACAATCTAATGTCATTGACTTAGCCAAGAAGGCCCTTCACCTGCCGGCCCTTCTTCTCCCCATTCCCTCTCCAAGCTCACTCCACGTAGGGATCTTCACGTCAATGCAGCAGCCTTCCCCCGAGCACCACATGTGGCCAGTTCCCTGGTGTTCCATCTATCCTTGCCATCCACGCCCAGCCATTCTGGAACGTATCATTAAAAATGATATCCAAAAGGTACAAAACAGAATTAGAATCCAGCAAACTCAGTGCCTGTACATATTAAATTCTCTAAGAAGAATGTCTAGATTCACTCTATTTGGAAGTGATATTTGGTGCTATGGAGACCTCTAGCTCATACTTATCCCTTAATCATCAAATCCAAGGCTTAAAAGAACTCACCTTTTTTTTTTAAATTTCAGATTATTATGAGGGTACAAATGATTAGGTTGATTATTTGCTCATGTCAGGTAAAGTATAAGCTACAATTGAGCCTCTCACGCAGGGCGTGTGCCGTTTGCCCTCACCTCTCGCCCAGTAGGTGAGAGCTTTGAGAGCTGACCAATCCCCTTCCCACTCTCCTTCTCCTACACTTGAATCTATTTGTGTTTTTCCAGATGACCCATGACAAACATTTTTTTAATATAAAGCCACCAAAGGTGATTTATATAAGACTAGGGCCCTTCTAAACTAATATAAACCAACAGAAGAACCTACTTGTGTGTAAATCACCTTGAGGGGCCTTAAATTCAAAAGTAGTGTTTTCCAAATTGTATTTTAAGGATTACCAGGGGTGGTCTGGGAAGACAAAATAAAATAAAAATTAACTAATTAATTTAAAAAAGTTAAAATTGTCATGATTGTTTTAGGATTCCTGGCACATAGAACTCTGTTACTGATGCTTAATACATTATTTCCTAATTTTTTGGACCCAGAATCCATATACCTTTCTCCCTATCCTCTTACTCTCTCATGGACACAGCTTGAAACATGCCGTTCCCAAGTATCTCATCTTATCAACTGAAAAGGAAGAGGTTCAACTTGAAGAAGATTCATTCATTTCAAACGGTCATTTTCTTTATGTTGTTATTCTTGTCTCAGAATTTATGGCCCATAACCAAAAAGAAAACAACACTTCAATGGATGTGTTATTAATTTTTAACATACGTCATTCATAATCTGCCTATTCCTGGCTTGATGGTGAGCTGATCGTTCATGTTTAATCATGTACTCTAAAGGTTCCAATAAAAAGATTATGATGTTTCATACAATTGCTTTTTCTCAGCTTTTCATTATAGAATGTTTAAAACATATATGAAGGATAAAAACGCATATAATGAACTTCCACGTACCGTCACCCAGCTTCAGCAATTATCAACTCAGGACATATCCTTTTCCCTCTCCAACACTACAGATCATTTTTAAATAAATCCCAAATATTACAAACGTATTAACATTTGTTACTAGAATAAAAAACCTGTGACTTCTGCCCCACCACTTAACAAATGCACACACACCCAATGCACATTCAGCTAAACAAATAATTCCAGCTGCCTCTGATTTGGGCCCGGCATCTCTGAATTTATTACCCAGTGTGGCACAGGACGGTGCGTTGATGGATGACTCACGTGTGTTTAGTTACTGCTGATAAGCACACAGTATAAAATATTTGTTCCAGACCACGGGGACTAATATGGCAGCATGCTTTCATCTGTCAGATCAATTTGAAGCCACACAAACCTGTCAACAAAACCAGGTCAGCAGGCTAGAGCAGAGAAGAAAAAAAAAATCAATAAATCTTTGAATTAATCATGCAGCCATCAGAGAGAATTATGGGCGCACAAAATGCAATGTCGGCGCGTGGCCTCTCTGCACGGCCCTTCCTCCTGTTAGTCCTTCATCTCCGCTGATGATGTTCCTCCCACAGGAGCTTCACTCCAATAACTTCACTTCCGTAATCAAGTTCAAATAACGGTCCCTAATTCACAGTTCTGTCCCACCTAATTCTTTTAAGAAGAGATTTGAGACTGAAGATTAATGAATCAAACTTAAATCACAGGAACAAGTGTGTTCTAAAGAGCTGTGTTTCCCCGAGTTTTAAAATTCTGGTCACATCTGAGAGTTATTAATGAACAAAGAACCCTCGCTATAAAACTGGATTTTACATCCCAGGTAATGTACTCAAGGAATCGTATTGAACCTGTGTTGGTTCTGACTCCTGTCACCTTGAGCACCTTTGCAGTCACACAGAGTTTAAAATGTCTGCCCTCCTCTGCCTCCTCTTTTTAACTAACTCTGTCAAATAAAAATATTCCAACTCACACAGATGTATTCCTCCCCATCCTCCTTCTGCAGAGCTGTTTCCCACAGATGCGCATGAAAGACTTACACATCCCAGGCACTATCAGTACATCCGTAGCCACTATCAGTAAACAGCTGCTTCATCTGAGACCCAGAATCTAAAGCAGCAGCTATGAATACTTTTTCCCACCAACAGGAAACAGGTTTTAAATTTATTAGCTTATTAGTGATAAATGTGCCATAAATGTATATTCTAAACACATGAAATTAGTTTTTCGAACTTCTTAATTTTTCTTGAAGAGATAATAATTATCTATATTCTTATTAGCTAGAAAGGTTTGGTTTTCAAAAATCTCAATGTAGAATGAAAGGTAAATATTTCGATGATTTTTCCGAAGCCAAAGAGAAACATTATGCATATTCATATTTTTTACCATTAAATAAAAGTCAGTAAAGGAGTTAGAGATTCAAGAAAATAAACCTGGATTCCCAGGTGCAGGACAGTAAGGAAAGTGTGTGAGAAGTGGGGTGAACACCAGTCAGCAGGCCTCACAGAACCAGACACCGGGGTTCACATCTAAAATTGAGTTGGCATTTCATGGGAACAGTTTAAGGGAGAGCTGAGGGACACACAGCCAGCAGGGGGGTGTCCAGGTTCTTCCCTTACTGATGGGATTGTGCAGAATTCAGCAAAAAAAAAGACATGAATGAAACATTGATCTACTTATTCTTTCTTACTTCGCAGCAAGGGACAGAGCAAATTCAGCAGAAAAGTGACTGCCAGGGACACAGACGGACATAGAAAATGACCTCGCAGGGTTCTGGGGCCCTGAACAAATCTTCGTGGGCCGTTTAAACTGCTGCCAGGCTGAGCTTTCCTTTCCTTCAGTGTTTCATCATTCATAGTAGGAATTTGTTAACACAATTTTTTTTACAAATTTTGAATCCTGAAATAATATTTTACAGAATTCTCTACTTAGAAATTGGAGCTGTGGAAACACCATCACGTGCACTCAGGCCGTGCAGCCCTTTGGCTCGAGCCTGGCCGTGTTCCCTTTTGGAAAATGGCCCTCCTCAATTTCAAGTCCTTTTGGCTTATTCAATGATAGGGTTTCAACTCAGATAACAATGCTGAGAACTAAAAATTTCACCATCTAATTAGGGGAGGAAAAACTCAGCATGGCCTTTCTTTCCTAATATCATCTGTAGTTCGAAATGACTTGATGAGGGCTTTTTGTTAAAACCCTTTACTTTTCCTGGTACAAGCACAATTATAGTAAAAGATGCTGGTACAGTGAAAATGGGCGCAGAGGGAGAAGAAAGAGAGCCACGCATAAAAAGGAGGGGAGGACGCCAGCACAAATAAGAAATCAAGGGGAAAAGGTGGCTGAGATTTCAATATTCAATTGAGTTAAAAAAGGGAAAGACGCTATCCAATATAGTCAGTAACAGAGGTTTTAAATTGGTATGAATCCTGGTTAATCTGGATTAGGTAGGGCAGTAGAAATGGGGGTGGGGTGCCGATGGTGACAGGTGGAAGGGAAGTAACCAAGACCTGAAGTCACGCAGCTCCGATTATTTGGGGGCTTTTCTGAAGATCCACTATCCCGTGGCACACCCCTGACCACAAAATAAAAAAGTGAGAAACATTAATCTAAAGACATTTCCATCTGCAAAACCAATACCAACCGAAAATTTGTTTCCCCTTCCCCAAAACTCCTAGGTTGAAATCCACCCCCCGTTGTGGTAGTATTTGCAGGTGGGCCCTTTGGGGACTCGTTAGGTCATAAGAATCCCTCGTTAATGGGATCGGCACCTTTATTTATTTATTTGGTCTCGATATCATTTATTGACTAGCACACAGTTTCCTTAAGTATTTGACATTGTATCTTTATTTTAATTTTCAGATTAATACGAGGGCACAAATGATTAGATTACATTGTTAGCATTGTTAGGTAAAGTCCAAGTTGTAATTGAGCCCTTCACGCGGGAGGTGTGCCCTCTTTCCCTTCATTGTACCCATCGCGAGAGGGCTGATCAATCTCCTTCCCTCCATTCCTCCTTTCTCCTCCTTCCCCTGTATTTGAATTTAATTTTGTTTTCCTTTCATGTGGGGATGTAGTTGTTTACCTATCAGTTTCATATTAGTCTTATGTACATTGGATATTTGCTTTTCCAGTCTTGTGATACTTTACTAAGAAGAATGTTCTTTAAATCCATCCAGGTAAATACTAAAGATGTAAAGTCTCCATCTTTTTTTTTTTAAGCCAACAATCTCATTTATAAGTGGGCAAGAGACATGAACAGAATCTTCATTGAGGAAGATAGACAAATGGCTAAGAAACACATGAAAAAATGCTCGTCCTCCCTATCATCAGAGAAATGCAAATCAAAACCACTGTGAGATATCGCCTACCCCACTGAGAAGGGCCCGCATCACAAGGTCCTGAAGCTGCAGATGCTGGCGTGGGTGTGGCGAGAAGCAAGCACCTCTACACTGCTGGTGGGATTGCAAACAAATACAGCCTCTATGGAAAGAAGTACGGAGACTCCTCAGAAAGCTAAAAGTAGACCTGCCACTTGATCTCACAATCCCATTACCAGGCATCTATCCAGAAGAAAAAAAAGCCATTTTACTATAAGGACATTTGCATTAAATTTTTCATCGCAGCTCAATTCACAAGCACCAAGTCATGGAATCAAACCAAGTGATCATCAACACATGAATAGATTAATAAATTGTGTTATATATATGCCATAGAGTACTAGTTAGCCATAAAAAAGAGTGATCAGTGCCTTTATAATAAGAGGTTGCAGGGAGATCCTCCCCCATGTCTACCATGTGAAGAAACAAGAAGGCAGCCGTGTATGAACCAGGATCCATCCAGCACCTTGAGCTTAGAATTTCCAGCCTCTAGAACTGTGGGGAATAAACTTCTCTTATTAATACCATCCAGTCTATGGTAAATATGGTTAATTGCAGCTTAAACAGATGAAGGCAATATATTTGTACTTTTCTTTTCAGAAGTTACAGGTAAATACTTACAAATAACTTATAATTTGCATCAAAATGTATTGTTTTGGGGGGTGGATGGAGTTTCACTCTGTTGCCCAGGATAGAGTGCTGTGGCATCATCATAGTTCACAGCAACCTCAAACTTCTGGGCTCAAGAGTTTCTCCTGTCTCAGAATCCTGAGTAGCTGGGCCTACAGGCGCCCACCACACACCCAGCTAATTTTTATATTTTTAGTGGAGATGGTGTTTTGCTCTTGCTCAGGCTGGTCCTACACCCCTAAAGTGATCCTCCCACCTCAGCCCACCTCACCAAACATGCATCAAAATGTATTTTAATATTTGATATCGAAGTAATATTCAGAATTACAAGTTTCTCTCA
The DNA here is from genome assembly GCF_027406575.1 of Nycticebus coucang. Lineage (NCBI taxonomy): Eukaryota > Metazoa > Chordata > Mammalia > Primates > Lorisidae > Nycticebus > Nycticebus coucang. The sequence continues at coordinate 5,316,023 of NC_069795.1, read as the reverse complement.
AAATGATTCATTTTAGGAAGGGCAATTTTCAATGAGCTTCTTTTAAATAGGTAAGAGAATCCCATCATCTCTGCATCTCTGTATATTTTGGAACACTAATATTCTCAATATTTGAGAATTTGTCTTTTTTTTTTTTTTTCTGAGACAAAGTTTCACTTTGTCACCCTTGGTACAGTGCTGTGGCATCACAGTTCACAGCAACCTCAAATATTTGGGTTCAAGCCATTTTCTTGCCTCAGTCTCCTGAGTTGCTTGGACTATAGGTACCACCACAATGCCCAGCTATTTTTTAGAGACGGGGTCTCACTCTTGCTCAGGCTGGTCTTGAACTCATGAGCTCAAGCAATCCACCCTCCTCAGCCTCTCAGAGTGCTGGGATTACAGGCATGAGCCACCACACCCGGCCTAAATATTGAGAATTTGGGATTTTTTGTTGCAAATCTGAGCCCTGATGTACACGGTTGGCAAAATGAAGGCAACATGGAGACTGCAACCATGCCCGGAAGGGCTGGGGACCACACACGTGCTCATCTGCTGTATTTGCCCAGGAGCTTCTCTATAAAGAACATCTGACTACACTCTGCCACAGAGCAGCATGTGCTAAGGATGTTGTATTGTTTATAAAACCCAGTTCTGGACAGGTAATGCTCAATATCTTCACTGTGTTTCCAGAAGACACTCCCCATACAGGGATCTTGGACAGCTAAGGCAACTTTTCCAACAGGGTCTAATCATAGAAATTTCAACTCTGTTTATCCAATACAAATTCAGTTAGTATGGAACTTATGTTGACATTTGGGTTACAGTCGGTATGGAACTGATGTTGGAACTTGGGGTACAGTCGGTATGGAACTGATGTTGAACTTGGGGTACAGTCAGTATGGAACTGATGTTGGAACTTGGGGTACAGTCGGTATGGAACTGATGTTGAACTTGGGGTACAGTCGGTATGGAACTGATGTTGAACTTGGGGTACAGTCGGTATGGAACTGATGTTGGAACTTGGGGTACAGTCGGTATGGAACTGATGTTGGAACTTGGGGTACAGTCGGTATGGAACCGATGTTGGAACTTGGGGTACAGTTGGTATGGAACTGATGTTGGAATTTGGGGCACTTTTTGAGAAAAGATTTTCATTTCGTACAATTTTCAGATCACCCATCATTCGGGAAATCTATCATTCATTATTCCACTTCCATTATTGGAAGAGGGAAACACAGGACTCCAAGATGCCAAATAATCCACCACCCCCAGATGTGGCCTTGTCTGCTTTATGTGGCTTTGTGATGCTCCAGCACAGACCAGAGCTGTGGCGAGGGGGACGGGGATACAAGAAGGTCAGCAGTGACAGAATTGAGATTCAGAAAGTGAGTATATGTGTGTACGATCAGTGCCAGCAGCCCAGCAGCCCAGCACTGTCCCTGGTGTCTTGGCCTTGGCCCAGCTTGATCCTGTCCCTGTGCTGGCCCTCAGCCTCATTGTACACAAGGACAGACTCCTGGCAGCTGAGGGACGCACAGCTGATGGGGTAGCTGCCAGCTGGACTTCTCATGTGGTGGGGACAGGGCTATAGGGACAGTGCTAGGATGCCTAAATGCCAGCACTTCCTGCCACGCCAGTGCAGCCTTCTGCTTTTCATCCTTTAAAAATTTTTATTTAAGCATCTCACTGAATAAACATTTATGGACTGTCTACTACGTGTCAAGCAGGAGATGTAAATACACAAAGTATGTGGGAGACCTTCCTTTTCTCTCTCTCCCTACTCTCTGTCCTCTTCTCTTTCTCATCTCTCTCTCCCACCTCTTTTCCCTTTCTCTAATATTAAAGAAATTTATACCTTTATATTCAAATTAAAAAATAAACAAATCAGATACGTGTGAGAGAGGGTCAAAAAGGATTGGAAGGATTTGTTACTACAATGGGTTGCACAGCTTCCCCCCAAAGTGTTCCTCCTTGAACCTCAAAATGTGATCTTACACACATGTTGTCAGTTAAGATAAGGCCACACTGAAATAGAGTGGCCTTCTGATCCAGGACACGTGGGGTTTTTATAGGCTGAGATAAGACATACACACCCACTCACACACACACACACAGAGGCTCTGTGGTCCCGGAGAGGCTGCTACAAACCCAGAGACACCCAGGTCGGCAGCCCAGGCACAGGCAGCTTCTCCTCTGGAGCCTTCAGAGGCAGTGTGGCCCTGAGGACACCTTTATTTGGGACTTCTGGCCTTCAGCACTATGAGAAAATTAATTTCTATTATCGAAATCACCCAGTTTGTGCTGTTTTTTGTTATGTTTTGTTATGTTTTTGTTATGTTAGTCCTAGCAAATATAGTTGCCATTAACAAAATGAGTACAGCGAAGAAAAATCCCTTTGTGGTTGTGGGGCTGCAAATTCTGTTCAGCTGTGCTCTGTCTGGGGTGGTGAGTAAGCACGTCTAGGAGAGAAGGCGGGCCGCAGTCGGGCTCAGTTGTGCAGGGGCTGCAGACCAGCACCAGGGAGACAGGAAGAAAGGACCCTTAGAGAAGCAGCTGAGATGGGGCTCAGTGGGGAAGAAAAACTGAGCTGGCATAGAAATAGAGGTCAGCTTGGCATAACAGGTGTGCACAGATCAGTGAAGGGCAACTGCTAGAGACTGTCTGCCTCCCCAGAAAAGCCATGTGTTTAAGGCCCAACCTGCAATGGGACTGGACTTGGAATAAAGAAGGAAGGTGAGGACCTATGTCCTCTCAAGGTCATAATGATGGTCCTATTTGACAGGATCAGTGTCCTCACAAGGTTAGATGAGCTCATAAAGATGGTCCTAGTCTGACAGGATCGGTGTCCTCACAGGGTCAAATGAGATCGTATTGATGGTCCTAGTCTGACAGGACCTAGATGGTCCTAGATCTCTCACCACCCCAGACAGAACACAGCTGAACAGAATTTGCAGCCCCACAACCACAAAGAAATTTTGCTTCGCTGTACTCCTTTTGTTAATGGCAACTATATTTGCTAGGACTAACATAACAAAAACCATCATAAAGATGGTCTTAGTATGATAGGAACAGTGTCCTCACGAGGTTAGATGCTGTAATAAAGATGGTCCTAGTCTGATAGGCTCAGTGTCCTCACAAGGTTAGATGAGCTCATAAAGATGGTCCTAGTCTGACAGGATCAGTGTCCTCACAGGGTCAGATGAGATCATAATGATGGTCCTAGTCTAACAGGATCAGTGTCCTCACAAGGTTAGATACCGTCATAAAGATGGTCCTAGTCTGACAGGATCAGTATCCTCACAGGGTCAGATGAGATCATAATGATGGTCCTAGTCTGACAGGATCAGTGTCCTCACAGGGTCAGATGAGATCATAATGATGGTCCTAGTCTGACAGGATCAGTGTCCTCACAAGGTCAGATGAAGTCATAATGATGGTCCTAGTCTGACAGGATCACTGTCCTCACAAGGTCAGATGAGGTCATAATGATGGTCCTAGTCTGACAGGATCAGTGTCCTCACAGGGTTAGATGAGCTCATAAAGATGGTCCTAGTCTGACAGGATCAGTGTCCTCACAAGGTTAGATGAGGTCATAAAGATGGTCCTAGTCTGATAGGATCAGTGTCCTCACAGGGTCAGATGAGATCATAATGATGGTCCTAGTCTGACAGGATCAGTGTCCTCACAAGGTTAGATGAGCTCATAATGATGGTCCTAGTCTGACAGGATCGGTGTCCTCACAGGGTCAGATGAGATCATAATGATGGTCCTAGTCTGACAGGATCAGTGTCCTCACAAGGTTAGATGAGCTCATAATGATGGTCCTAGTCTGACAGGATCGGTGTCCTCACAGGGTTAGATGACTTCATAAAGATGGTCCTAAGTGTTCTCTGAGTGTTCTCCATATATCTTTCCAAAAGGAACACTCAGAGATCTAAAAATAGATCTGCCATTCAATCCTGTAATTCCTCTGCTGGGCATATACCCAGAAGACCAAAAATCACAACATAACAAAGATATTTGTACCAGAATGTTTATTGCAGCCCAATTCATAATAGCTAAGTCATGGAAAAAGCCCAAGTGCCCATCGATTCACGAACGGATTAATAAATTGTGGTATATGTATACCATGGAATCCTATGCAGCCTTAAAGAAAGATGGAGACTTTACCTCTTTCATGTTTACATGGATGGAGCTGGAACATATTCTTCTTAGTAAAGTATCCCAAGAATGGAAGAAAAAGTACCCAATGTACACAGCCCTACTATGAAACTAATTTGGGACTCTCACATGAAAGCTATAACCCAGCTACAACTTAACAATAGGGGGAAGTGGGAAAGGGGGAGGGGTGGGTAGAGGGAGGGGGATCGGTGGGATCACACCTGTGGTGTATATTACAGGGGTATTTGCGAAACTTGGTAAATGTAGAATGTAAATGTTTTGGCACAGTAACTGAGATAACGCCGGAAAGGCTATGTTAACCACTGTGATAAAAATGTGTCAAATGGTTTATGAAGCGAATGTATGATGCCCCATGATCATATCAATGTATACAGTTATGATTTAATAAAAAAAAGAAAAGAAAAAAAAAAAAAGATGGTCCTAGTCTGACAGGATCAGTGTCCTCACAAGGTTAGATGAGATCATAATGATGGTCCTAGTCTGACAGGATCAGTGTCCTCACAGGGTCAGATGAGGTCATAATGATGGTCCCAGTCTGACAGGATCAGTGTCCTCACAGGGTCAGATGAGGTCATAATCATGGTCCTAGTCTGACAGGATCAGTGTCCTCACATGGTCATATGAGGTCATAATGATGGTCCCAGTCTGACAGGATCAGTGTCCTCACAGGGTCAGATGAGGTCATAATGATGGTCCTAGTCTGACAGGATCAATGTCCTCATATGGTCAGATGAGATCATAATGATGGCCCTAGTCTGACAGGATCAGTGTCCTCACAAGGTCAGATGAGGTCATAAAGATGGTCCTAGTCTGACAGGATCAGTGTCCTCACATGGTCAGATGAGGTCATAATGATGGTCCTAGTCTGACAGGATCAGTGTCCTCACAGGGTCAGATGAGGTCATAATGATGGTCCTAGTCTGACAGGATCAGTGTCCTCACAGGGTCAGATGAGGTCATAATGATGGTCCTAGTCTGACAGGATCAGTGTCCTCACAGGGTCAGATGAGGTCATAATGATGGTCCTAGTCTGACAGGATCAGTGTCCTCACAGGGTCAGATGAGGTCATAATGATGGTCCTAGTCTGACAGGATCAGTGTCCTCACAGGGTCAGATGAGTTCATAAAGATGGTCCCAGTCTGACAGGATCAGTGTCCTCACAGGGTCAGATGAGCTCATAAAGATGGTCCTAGTCTGACAGAATCAGTGTCCTCACAGGGTCAGATGAGGTCATAAAGATGGTCCTAGTCTGACAGGATCAGTGTCCTCACAAGGTCAGATGAGGTCATAATGATGGTCCTAGTCTGACAGGATCAGCGTCCTGACAAGGTCAGATGAGGTCATAACCATGGTCCTAGTCTGACAGGATCAGTGTCCTCACAGGGTCAGATGAGCTCATAAAGATGGTCCTAGTCTGATAGGATCAGTGTCCTCACAGGGTCAGATGAGATCATAATGATGGTCCTAGTCTGACAGGATCAGTGTCCTCACAAGGTTAGATGAGCTCATAATGATGGTCCTAGTCTGACAGGATCGGTGTCCTCACAGGGTTAGATGAGCTCATAGTGTTCTCTGAGTGTTCTCCATATATCTTTCCAAAAGGAACACTCAGAGATCTAAAAATAGATCTGCCATTCAATCCTGTAATTCCTCTGCTGGGCATATACCAAGAAGACCAAAAATCACAACATAACAAAGATATTTGTACCAGAATGTTTATTGCAGCCCAATTCATAATAGCTAAGTCATAGAAAAAGCCCAAGTGCCCATCGACCCACGAATGGATTAATAAATTGTGGTATATGTATACCATGGAATCCTATGCAGTCTTAAAGAAAGATGGAGACTTTACCTCTTTCATGTTTACATGGATGGAGCTGGAACATATTCTTCTTAGTAAAGTATCTCAAGAATGGAAGAAAAAGTACCCAATGTACACAGCCCTACTATGAAAGTAATTTGGGACTCTCACATGAAAGCTATAACCCAGCTACAACTTAACAATAGGGGGAAGTGGGAAAGGGGGAGGGGTGAGTAGAGGGAGCGGGATTGGTGGGATCACACCTGTGGTGTATATTACAGGGGTATTTGCGAAACTTGGTAAATGTAGAATGTAAATGTTTTGGCACAGTAACTGAGATAACGCCGGAAAGGCTATGTTAACCACTGTGATAAAAATGTGTCAAATGGTTTATGAAGCGAATGTATGATGCCCCATGATCATATCAATGTATACAGTTATGATTTAATAAAAAAAAAGAAAAGAAAAAAAAAAAGATGGTCCTAGTCTGACAGGATCAGTGTCCTCACAGGTTCAGATGAGGTCATAAAGATGGTCCTAGAATGACAGGATCAGTGTCCTCACAGGGTCAGATGAGATCATAATGATGGTCCTAGTCTGACAGGATCAGTGTCCTCACAGGGTCAGATGAGATCATAATGATGGTGCTAGTCTGACAGGATCAGTGTCCTCACAGGGTCAGATGAGGTCATAAAGATGGTCCTAGTCTGACAGGATCAGTGTCCTCACAAGGTCAGATGGGATCATAATGATGGTCCTCGTTTGATAGGATCAGTGTCCTCACAGGGTCATATGAGGTCATAATGATGGTCCTAGTCTGACAGGATCAGTGTCCTCACAGGGTCATATGAGGTCATAATGATGGTCCCAGTCTGACAGGATCAGTGTCCTCACAGGGTCAGATGAGGTCATAATGATGGTCCCAGTCTGACAGGATCAGTGTCCTCACAGGGTCAGCTGAGGTCATAATGATGGTCCTAGTCTGACAGGATCAATGTCCTCACATGGTCAGATGAGATCATAATGATGGCCCTAGTCTGACAGGATCAGTGTCCTCACAGGGTCAGATGAGATCATAATGATGGTCCTAGTCTGACAGGATCAGTGTCCTCACAAGGTTAGATGAGCTCATAAAGATGGTCCTAGTCTGACAGGATCAGTGTCCTCACAGGGTCAGATGAGGTCATAAAGATGGTCCTAGTCTGACAGGATCAGTGTCCTCACAGGGTCAGATGAGTTCATAAAGATGGTCCTAGTCTGACAGGATCAGTGTCCTCACAGGGTCAGATGAGGTCATAAAGATGGTCCCAGTCTGACAGGATCAGTGTCCTCACAGGGTCAGATGAGCTCATAAAGATGGTCCTAGTCTGACAGGATCAGTGTCCTCACAGGGTCAGATGAGGTCATAAAGATGGTCCTAGTCTGACAGGATCAGTGTCCTCACAAGTTCAGATGAGGTCATAATGATGGTCCTAGTCTGACAGGATCAGCGTCCTCACAAGGTCAGATGAGGTCATAAAGATGTTCCTAGTCTGACAGGATTAGTGTCCTGACAAGGTCAGATGAGGTCATAACCATGGTCCTAGTCTGACAGGATCAGTGTCCTCACAGGGTCAGATGAGCTCATAAAGATGGTCCTAGTCTGATAGGATCAGTGTCCTCACAAGGTCAGATGAGGTCATAATGATGGTCCTAGTCTGACAGGATTAGTGTCCTGACAAGGTCAGATGAGGTCATAATGATGGTCCTAGTCTGACAGGATTAGTGTCCTGACAAGGTCAGATGAGGTCATAACCATGGTCCTCATCTGACAGGATCAGTGTCCTCATAGGGTCAGATGAGCTCATAAAGATGGTCCTAGTCTGATAGGATCAGTGTCCTCACAGAGTCAGATGAGGTCATAACGATGGTCCTAGTCTGACAGGATCAGCGTCCTCACAACGTCAGATGAGGTCATAACGATGGTCCTAGTCTCATAAGATCAGTGTCCTCACAGGGTCAGATGAGCTCATAAAGATGGTCCTAGTCTGATAGGATCTGTGTCCTCACAGAGTCAGAATAGGTCATAACGATGGTCCTAGTCTGACAGGATGATGGGAAGGGAAGGGTGAGAGAGTAGGAGGGAAAGGAAAGATGGGAAGAAGGGAGGGAAGGAAGGAGAAATAGAGTAGTGTTCAAGTTGGCAAAAGGAAAGGTCTCTTTAAAATTGGGCGACATTAGTGACATAGAAATACAGTAATTACTACAAAGATGATGGCAGAGGTGACAACTGATGAAATGGAGGTCACAGAAATTTGGGGGAAGGGCTGCGGCCACAGCAGGGGTGGGGATTACCCTGGAAGGAAAGAGGACCTCTCCTGGGAGAAAGCACATGAAGTCCAGCAGTGTTTGAGGCTGGACGGGCCTGCTGGGAACTGTCCCCAGACTCCACCAGGGAAAGGCGTCTGATCTTCTGAACAGTATGCCTGGAGTTGAGATTGAAGTGCTTGCTGACCCTGAGGAGAGGCTTGGGGAAGACGCCTTCGGCAACACAGAAGGGGTCTACAGGCGGCACCTGGAGGTCTGGAGCAGGAGTGAAGGGCACTCACAGGAGCTGGCCGTCTCGGTGTGCCCAGGTCCAGTGGCACCTGGCGGGCTGAGGAGGGGCTGGAAAATGGTGGTGGCTGCCTAACCTGAGGGATTCCTGGTGACATGGTGACCCAGGAGAGGGAAGGCCTTGGCTGCTAGACTTGGTCCTGTTCCTTCTGCCCAGGAGTAAAGCCGCAAAGGGCTGACAGCCATGGAAGTTCCTGGTAATTTTCTGCCAACTGCTGAGGGACTTCTTCCACTTGGCTCAGCCTGGCCCAGTGCAAAGGGAACAGAGCCAGGGGCTGAGCCTGGGACAATCCACATTTATCTCTGGGCTTGGTGATACCTTGTTTCACACCAACCTCTCCAGTAGCTAATAAATTATTCTGAGTCAAAAATTATATTTCTAAATCTTGAATCCTGTTTTCTCTTACTATCGCACTGCTGCCTAAGCAAATCCTGGCCTCTGACATCTGATTTTAGCTTATTGATAATAACGCTAATGGTATTGGTGCTATTACTGTCTAATATTTATGAAAGATGCTGTTACTCTCTGCAATGTTCCTGAAAGAAAAAGAACTCCCAGATGAACAAGAGAATACGCTGGAGTCCACATTGTACCCGGTTGGCTTTGCTGGCCATCTGTTTCCTGTGTCTAGAAAGAACCAGACCTCACGGGCAGTGAGGAGGGAAGGCAGGGGATCCCCAGTAGCCACACACAAGACGAGCTACATTTACACGCAAGTGGAGCCAGGAAAGCATGTTGGGGACATTACCAATGTGGGGTGTCCCGTTCTAAAGGCTGGACACACCTGGATACTAGGCAGTAAAGCTCTTAAAGTAAATATTTCCTATTCGCTTGCTTTCTCCAGCACTCAGTGATGGGACATATTCAAAAAGTGATTGTTGAATGTATGAAAAGAAACGAGCACTGTGGAGGGCAGAGTTAACACGGCAGCTCTGAGGCTGTCGTCCTCACAAAGGCCTGCATAGGTGACCCTCGGCTGGTCTGGGAACTGGGATTCTGGCAGGGTTCTCCCACCCTCACTGACAAGCACAGCCTGGGACCTGAGCTCCGCAGATGATGCTGTGTGCACTGAGCTCCTGCTGCCTGCCGGGCATCTGGAGTTGGGGTGCGTGCCAGGCACAGCGCACCTTTGTGACCAATCCCAGGAAATCCGCGGACTCCCTGGTAGACGGCATTCCACCTTCTGTCACATCTCCTTTCTGGGGGATTCAGTGCACCCGTGGGATTCTGCAGGGGCTGGCACCCGTCATCCTCTGAACTTCCACTCAGGGGCCACTTCCATTTGCTGCCTTTGCTGCACACACTAACCCCAGCCAGAGACACAGCTAGAAGGAGAGCCTTGCAGGCGAACCAAACCTCGGGGAACCAAACCCCTGACTCATGCATAAAATATTCTGTGCAATTAAATCTAGGAAGGAAAAACTAGCTGGGATAGTATTTGGCTTAAGCTATGGAATATTTAGATTGGGATTTTAACATCCTGCCTGTGACTGGTTACTGTGACAGTGAACCAATGAGGCCATTGTTTGTCCACACCAGAAAGCTAGGACAAAGAAGACAGGGACAAAGAGGGACAGAGGGAGATGCCTTCCCTGCGATCGCCCCGCTTATCTGTGTCAGATCCGTAATCAGATGTCATATTCTCCAGGAAATATGCAGAGCAGCAAATCCAGGGGCATTTTTAGCCGAACTCAACGACCCACACCTTCTTAGCAGGCAGCATTTTACACACACACATGCATGCCACGCACACCACACACAGACCACATACGTATGCCCACTCCACACACACACACCACACGTAGTTTCTGAGTTTAAGAAGGGAGCTGCTTGCTCTCAGGAGGTCCATGCCCAGCAGACCTCCTGCTCACTGTGCCTGCCCGTTCCCAGTGTCACATAGTCCCTCCTGCACTGTCAATGGTCAGTACTTAATTACTCTCAGCCATGGAGTGACAAGTAAGAGCTAATCCAGTGAGAAACAGACTTAAATTACGGTGCAATTAATAGTTTAAAATAGAAAAAGACCAAGGCCCTCACTCCCTGTGCACCTTCACGTGGAACCTATTTTTGTTTTCTCACTTTCAAAAATATGGCATGGTCCTACATCTCTCCACCCGTCCACGTCCAGCCTGGGGTTGACCTCCTAGGCTAAGAATGATTTCCAGTGTTTTGAAATAAGGTTCTATTTACTAAAAGTCAATATAAGTAAAAGATTAGATGATAGATGATACATAATGAATAAAAAAAGTTTTTTCCCCATTTCCACTTGGTCCTATGCATCTGTATTTGGTGAATGTTGAAGAAATGCTTCTTTAAATCTGCAACTCCCTGGTTCTTTTGAAATCAAAGGTGAGCCTTTCAGGTGACTCAGTGTGCAATTTGAGGGCAGGCCTGGGACTCAACAAGTTAGCAACTGGAAGAGCCGAGTAGGAGATAACTTTGCAAATGCTCAGTGAGTACCAGTGAAATGAAAATAGAATTGTCTTAGAGAAGGGGAAGGTTAACTTCTGTAGTAGGAGAACACACACGTGCTGACAGCCCCCGACAGCACCACCCTTATGTCCCCCCAAACTGTGCTCCTCATCTTCCAAGTAGTCCAGAGAGCATCCAATCTGCTATTAGCTTGGATTTGCAGAAACATGCTTAGGGAAAACCTTGCCTAATCTGGTTGACAGTATCTATAATTTAATTGTTTCCCCCTCTCTAAAATACAAACAAAGATTTTCTTAAATCATCACAGTCTGTTCTGAAACCTTCCCTACTTCCCCCAGCAAAATCACTTGTGTGTGCACTCACACAGCAGCAGTGACAGCACAGGGACGTCCCCACGCTCCTTACAAGCAGAAGCCACCTCTGCAGGGTTCTGGGCAAGGACTGCTCCTTAAAGCCCAGTCCTGTGTCATCTCTGGTGCCCAGACAGAACTCCAGTACCCAAGGACAAGGACACACGTTTCATGTAAAGTGCTAGGCTTATGTCCTTTGATATTTCACATGGGCAGAAAATTGTTCACTTTTCCTCAAAACACATCAAAAAGATAATCATCCTTGGACCTGCATTCATTGATCCTAAGAGATAAAATTCTCCGTGAGTCATCACTAATAGAGGTATCAGATAGGAAATAATGTAACAGAAAATTGGGCCACTGCTAAAGAGGGAGGCAGTTTCTCTGGGAATAGGTAAATGTTTGCTTTTTCCATTTTCCAAATCCGCTTACCCTTGGGCTGTGTCTTTGATGTGAATGTAGCTGAACCCCTGGTGAGATACTCACAATTTTATCAGAAGAAACAGAAACAGAACCCTGGGCTCACTTATTGTGGGCACCCCTAATCGGGAAGAAGCTCACAACAGGCTGTCAAGGGAAACCCACACGCCCAGCTGGCATCCTTGTTCCCTTGCAGGACGTGCCTGAGCATCTCAACATCAGCAGTCACTCCCAGAGCACACTGCTATCCAAACTACTCTACTTTTATTTGGCTACATTAATTTTCTGATATTTTAAAAGGCTTTCACTGTGACTTATGGCAAGAGAAGAAGGGACCAGGACATCTAAAAAATGCAGAGACCCATTGTGGCTGTTGATTTTTCTGGCCCACTTGAGTGAAGTAAGAAGACACTAGGTCAGGACCCGCATGTTAACTGCCTGTTGGATGGCGGGGTGTGTGCCTGGCCCTCGGGGCTCTCTCTCTGCAGGTGTACTCCCTGTCATCCCAGAGGCATCCCAGGGTGAAGGGTAACCACATGGGAAGGGCCCGAGCAGGCAGTGGAGGAGCATCAGACATTAGGACCTTTTCTTCCTTTGGGGGACTCCGAGTCCCCCACTTTCTGGTTGCTGGAGTGTTCTTTCAAAGATCACTCACAACAGCTGAGCTCATCTATGTCCTTGATATTGGTGCCCTTGTGACCTCCTATGACAGAGGTGCAGGACTTGACTCCTGAGTCCATGTGCAGGTAGACCAAAGCCCCCTTTCCCCCCAGGAAGAAGTGAGTGCCGGACCTAAATGGTAATACACTCAGGGAAGCCACCACCAGGACCCACGCAGACACTTCGTGCCCTGACAAGAATGTAACCCAGCCAATATTTTCTCAACCGAGATAAAAGACAAAACAGCAGTAAGACATACTAAGAGAAACCATTTGTTCATTTTTATAGGAAAATACCAAAATTTTTAATTATTTTTTTGTTGAAAAAAATTTATAGAAAACAATCATCCATTTACCCTAGCCAAGATTTCCAGAGTCCCTGGCCTAGAGATTCTCGCTCTTCTGTTCAAAGCAGGCCTTTGCTGCCATGGCCACCTCCAAGGATGCTCCTGACCCTCCAGGCTGAGCATCCAAGATCTGGACAGCCAAGCCCCACTCTGAGCAAGCAGCTTCCTTCCCAGCCCCCAATGGGCACAGCAGGGGCCACAGCCTATTCAACCTCCACCTGCACCAGCCGGAAGCTCACTGCGCCAGGCCAGGATCCTTACACCCTCTGATACTCACGGCTGAGTCAGCAGCTTTTCTCCACAGGGAGAATTCACAACTAAAGGAAGGGACAAGTTCTCCGCCGGATCCCAGCAGGCTGAAACGTCTCTGTAATACACTGGGTGCTGACCATGCCAAGGAATAAATCTGAACTAGCTCAAGAGGAGACACAGGGTCTATCGCTTTATTTACAAAGCAGAAGCCGAACAACCTTTTCCAGACCCTCTGCTGTGCCTACAGCTATCAGGATGTCTTTCTCAGAGCTCCCTGGCCTAATTCAGGGCTAACTCAGGGCCTCTGTGCTGTGCATCCCCAGAAGCCAAGAGTCTCCAGCACGTCCCCTGTAGCAGTTCAGCACCTTGGCATGTGCAGAAAAGGGAGGTCCCGGGGTCTGCTCTCAGTGCTCCACCCAGCCCGCTGCTCATGTGGACGGCAGAGGAAGGCTAAGCTCCGCTCACCTGTGCCCTGTCCTGGCCACCAAAGAGAAAACTAATCCTGTTCCACCTAATCATCTGAAAATTTGTTTATTTATTTATTTATTTTTATTTTTTTGTAGAGACAGAGTCTCAGTTTACCGCCTTTGGTAGGGTGCCATGATGTCACAGGACTCACAGCAACCTCTAGCTCCTGGGCTTCTACGATTCTCCTGCCTCAGCGTCCCGAGCAGCTGGGACTACCGGCGCCCGCCACAACGCCTGGCTATTTTTTGGTTGCAGTTCAGCCTGGGCTGAGTTTGAAACCGCCACCCTCAGTATATAGGGCCGGCGCCCTACTCACTGAGCCACAGGATTCCCAATGTTTTTAACCATCTGTCACCTCCAGTGACAGTTTCCTGGCAGTTTTGATGGGTGGAGCTCAGGTACCAGGAACACGGTTCAGCTGAGACAGTGAACAGCTGCATGCTGTGTTATAGGGCTGAGCTTCCAGACTTTCTGCTTACAGATTGTGACACTATTCGGGGCCCTGCTGTCATTTACAAGGTCATTTTTTAATTATAGTTCTAATAGACTCAGGTTGAATAAAATCTCAATCCCTCCCTCTGCCTCTCTCTGGATTACTGACAAACAGACCTTGTTTCTGATGTATTGCTCAGTAAGATCAACACTTATGCTATATTTGTTTTCTAGATGTGATTGCAAAGAAGAGAAAAAGAAGCCAAGTGCTTAGCCATGACACATGTGGTAGCTTTTAAAATTTTACCCAAAGATGAAGCTCCAATGCATGACTGGGGCGGGACATGGGAGCTAATGGTCCCACCAGCAAGATGCAAACCACATTCTGCATGCCAGCATCCCCTCCACTTGCCAGATACAAAAATTCCTTTTTCTTTTTAATTAGGTTCACATTGGAAGGAAGAAAAAATAAAGTCTATTCACATAGATCACAAAAAGTTTAACACCTACATACAGGTCTACCCCTAATTAAAGGTATCCAAAAAACAGAACACATATTACACTAGCTAGATAGGCATGTGTGGGTATATAAACCCTCCTGGTAAACATTTCCATTTCTCACTCATATTTCTAGTTCTTCCCTCCTTTCAGGCACACGCGCCATGGAAATCAGACATGACCCTAAGACTTGGTTTGACCAATTAAACATGAAAGAAATGACATGTGCCAACTCCAGGGGAAATAGTGGGAGACGGCTTGAAATTCTCCTGCATTTCCTTCCTCTGCAGGGCAGCCCCTGAGGCTGTGAGTTTGGATGGCAGTTTTATAAGCTGGGGGGCCTCCATTGGCTTGGGCTCCTGAGTCCGGGAGATTGAAAATATAGCCCCTACTGGGGAGGCTGAGGCAAGAGAATCGCTTAAGCCCAGGAGTTGGAGGTTGCTGTGAGCTGTGTGATGCCACGGCACTCTACTGAGGGCCATAAAGTGAGACTCTGTCTCTACAAAAAAAAAAGAAAAGAAAAGAAAATATAGCCCCAAATTCTACCCCTCCCTCATCATGTAACTTTGAGGACCCTGTGACTAAGCTTAGAGGATTGTTTTCAATCTCTCCTCCTGTCATTAAAATGGCCCCTGAGGAAAGATTAAGATCATTGAACTTTGAAATTTAGCCAATTGTATACAGGTAAATCTCTGTTCTGATTATTGCAATCCTATTTCAGGTCTTAAGCTTACTGATTTCAATATTCTAAGTTAACACACTATGAAGATTAATCAACATAACAGCAAGGAATTTATTATTCATTGAAGTATGAGGGGTTCAGAATTCAGTGTAAAGACAAATTAAAAAAAACAAAAAACTAAAAGCTTCCATTACATGTAATAGTCTATTGCACCCCAGATTCCTTTAATGTACTTTAATGACAAAACATTTCAGTTTTGATTTGGATCTTTTAAATTGGCTAAATTGGCTTCTAGTCTTTCAAGTACAGTAACCTAGACTCTCCAGCGAACCAATAAGCTGAAAAACAAAAACAGTATGGCGCCATGAGTGCTTAATTCCAAATTCTTCTCTCTGTAAGTTGATAAAATGTTGCTTCATTAAGAATTACATTAAAATTCACGTCGTGTGTGTGTGTCTGGGTGTGTCATGTTCATGTTCACACCTGAGTGCCTGGGGACTCGGAGAGAAAAGCAACTCTTCCCACCCCACATTAGACACAGCCTAAGCTCACCACAGTTCTTTTCCAACAGCATCCAGCACATTTTCAGAGATGCTAACGGCCTACCCTGGGATGCATAAAACAGGAAACCAAGCACCACGCTGACAGTGGCCGTCCCAGGTCAAAGTGCAGAGCACAAAACCAACTTCAGTACCATTGGGAACAAAGAACCCCCATTTCTTAGGGTTAAATTCAACTCTTGTCTTTTCTGGACACCAAATATAAACCAAGAAATTACTCACGTGCAAATAAATATTTCAGTGTTGACTATGTATTCTTAATAGAATCTTCACGCAACAGGTCAGTCTAGACCTAGTCGTGAGTATGGAGTCTCTGTGTTTAATCTCTTTTTAAGCTGCCATCACACAACTTTCATTACTATTACTTCACAGTTTCTTCTAGCACGTCATTCCCCATTACCATTTTTTTCTAATTTCCTTTAACATTGTTCATTTATTTTCTTAGTCTTTTAAAAAACCGAATTCTATAAAGTATCATACTGGCATAATAATTTCAATGTATTGACATTATAAGTCTCTAATAAGAATGTCTGGAATAACGAGAGAGAGAGAGAAAGGAAGGTCAGAGATGGCAACATAACTCTTAAAACATTAGAAACAGCTACAGGGCCTCGGATCGGGGCTTCCATTGTTTCAGAGTATCAGTCACATGTGTACCCAGGAGGTCTTTCACAGACACACAACATGACTCCTCTGTTTTTAGAAGCAGAAGTAAAACCATCATTTCCTCCTAGAAATTAACGTAATGGCTATATTTATAGCACAGGTAACACATACGTATCTAGCAATCAATTTTCCAAGAATATCCAAATTGAGCCATTGTAAACCAATCTAAAATCCTTGTATCAGGTTTATTTATAAAGCAGCATCAACCCTTAGGAAACTAATTCTTCATCATATCATTACATAGATGGAAACCCGATTCCGTCACGGAAACGCCCTTTTTGGAAGGTAAGCCCGGCACCCTGCAGGGAGACGCAGCGCCTACCTGAGACAAGTGAAACAGTGTCTTTCTCCCATGAGACGACGGTGATGTACGCCTCCACGGAGGAGGGGATAATGCACTTGAAGACCGCGACATTGCCTCTCATGGTTTTCTGGTCCTCCACACGGACTGTATAGGGCTCCCGTAAAACTGCAAGGCAGGAAGAGGACCCCGGGTGAGGCACAGTCGGCAGGCTCGCCCGAGCGTATCTGTCATCACACATACAGGGCACCATATGCACACCAATCGCATAACAGATTTATTGGAAAAATGCTGACACGGATACTGCATGTCTTTTGCGTCCCAGCTTGAAAAAACATTCACGCCATTAACAATATGCTGTTGTACAGCAGCAAAGCCCAACCCAAACAGTTAATCACCCCCCGAAAGGCATCATAACGTAGGGATCAGCTTCTTAGAGGTGGAGTCACCGGCTCAGGGAAGTCACGATGACGGCAAACTGCTTTTGGTACTCTGAGGACAAAGGAAGAATTTTCTAACTATAAAAAAAAATTAAAAATTCAAGAAAGATAATCTTTGCTGTGCATCCTTGAAAATTCTGAGCCAATTAAAATAGTCCTTCATAGCAAATATTCTTTTTTTTTTTTTGAGACAAAACCTCAAGTTGTCACTCTGGGTAGAGTGCCATGGCATCACAGCTCACAGCAACCTCCAACTGCTGGGCTCAAGCGAGTCTCCTGTCTCTGCCTCCCAAGTAGCTGGGACGACAGGCACCCATCACAAAGCCTGGCTATTTTTTGGTTGCAGCCATCATTGTTGTTTGGCGGGACCAGGCGGATTCGAACCTGCCAGCTCAGGTGAATATAGCTGGCGCCTTAGTCACTTGAGCCACAGGCGCCGACCCCATAGTGAATTTTTTAATGATAGCTGCAAAGATGTACATTATGCTTCCTACTGCTTAGGGAAGAATGCTAATTAGAGAGCTGCCCAAACACTTTCAAACATCACAGCACCTCTTTAGGACTTCCAGACGTCTGAGATGGGAGGCAAGGTGGCACCCGCGGCCAGTGCCTGCCCCTACCACTCAGGAATTGGGAGACAGCGAGCAAGTTCTCTCCCCATCTATAGATGCGGATGATGATGATAACGTCTGCCCTACGGGGCAGCTGTGATGAGCCCATCAGTCAGGGCGATGGAGGCTCAGAACAGCACCTGCCCTGCGTAAGTCAGGGTAAGGTCACACTTACCAACACCCAGAGACGGATGCCCCAGTGTGGGCAAGATCTGTCTCCAGGGATAAGATACCAGTGAATCAAGTCCAACCCATATGTCCAGCTTTACTTCTGCAGGGCTTTATCCTCCACAGATTTAAAGCAAGGGCATTGTAGCGAGAACCTACTCAAGGTCTCAATTCTATAAGTCTATTATTTGATATAATATCCACAGAGACAACTTGCTATTCAATCATCTAATCTCATGGTATTGGGCACTACTGGGCAAATATGTGCCCAGAAACATCACCATGAAAATGATTTCAGAAGACACTAGCACAGCAGCAAATCTAGGGGTGAATCCCTCAGGAAAATCCAGGCACAGGGGAGCTCCCTGGAAGACTGCTAAGGTCGGTGCTAACTGTGTACTGTGCTGAGGGTTTTGGTAGCAGTTACACTTTGATAAGAGCTTTGCAGTCTCCATTTTTAACATTAGAATTTAATTTTTTTTTCCCAACTTGGAGAATTTTTTTCTTCTAAGTGTAGGAATCTTCTGAGTCCCTATCCTTGTACTCTGTGTGCAGTATAAGGTGAGGGTCAAGGTAGCAAGTCCACACCTCCAGCAGGAAGCCCAGCAGGCATAACTCAGGGTGCCCAGAGTCTGGCCTCAGCAACATGCTCCTTATACATGGGAGGGAAGTGCCTTTGTGCAGAAACACACCTGCATAAATAGCCATGTGAGGGAGCTGAGGTCTACAGTCACGGTTTGGGAAGTTGGTTAATAAGTGAGTATTAGGGTACAGTGAGGAGCAGAAGATGGAGAAGAAAAGGACAGAGGATGTAGGACAAACAGGATGACCCAGAAAGTCCACTATCCCAGGACGGGGGACGGAAGGAAGCAGGTGTGTGATTACCACCTAAGCTCATGTGTATACGTGATGCCTATTCCCATGTATCAAATCACCCCATCTCCCCAAACCTTCAGCAGGCTCTGCTTTACACAGTAATAGCTCGTAGAGAGGAATTTTTAATGAAATCATGGAAAGCGGACAAGAAGAAAATGACTACTATTATTAAGCAAGGGGTCCATGGACATACCTCAGGTTATTGCTTTTCATTTCATTGTGCTTTGCGGATATTATGTCTTTTACAAATTGAAGATTTGTGGCAACTCTGTGTCAAACAGTCTATTGGTGATATTTCTCCAACATCATGTGCTTACCTCCTGTCTGTGACAGAACTTGGTAATTGTCATAATATTTCAAAACTTTTTATTGTTTTTATACCTGTTAGGGTGGTATGTGAGCAGTAATCTTTGATGTTACTACTGTAATTATTTTAGTGTGCCTTGAACCATGTCCACATGATATAGAAAACTTAATAAATGTTTTTTCTCTGACTAGTTCACCAATTGCCCATTACCTATCTCTTCCCTTCTCCTCAGGCCTCCTTATTCCCTGAGAAAAAAGAATATTAAAGTTACGCTAATTAGTATCTCCACAATGGGGCTTGAAGTGTTCAAGAAAAAGGAAGAGTTGCATGTCTTTCAGCTTAAACGAAAAGCTAGAAATAATTAAGCTTAGTTAGGAAGACAACTCAAAAGCTAGGCTGAAATCTGGGCCTCTTGCACAACCAGCCAAGTTGTGAATTCAAAGAAAAACTTCTTGAAGGATTTTGAAAATGCTGCTCCACTGAATTCATGAATGACAAGAAAGTGAAACAGCCCTATCGCTAATGTGGAGAAAATTTTAATGGTCTGGATAGAAGGTCAGACCAGCCACGATATTCCCTTAAACCACAGCCTAATACACAGTAAGTCTCTAACTCTCCTTAATTCTATGAAGGCTCAGAGAAGTAAGGAAGCTGCAAAAGAAAAGTCAGAGATTAAAGGAAAGAAGTCATGAGATTAAAGGAAAGAAGTTACCCCCATATCATAGAGGTACAAGAGAGGCCACAAGTGCTGAGCTGATATAGAAGCAGCCACAAGTATTGAAATAACCTTTGGTAACTGATGAAGATGGCTACAGAAAGCAGCAGACCTTCAATGTGGATCAGTCTTCTCTATTGGAAGAAGTCATCTAGAACTTTCATAGCTAGAATTGAAAAGTTAATTCCTTAGAAAAAGTAGCTGACTCTCTTATTAGGGGCTAATGCAGCTAGTGACTTAAATTTAAGCTAGTGGTCATTTACCATTTTTAAAACCCCAGAGCCCATAAAAACTATCCTAAATCTACTCTGTCTGTACCCTAGAAATGGAACAGCGAAGCCTTGAGACAGCACATCTGTCTATAGCATGATTTAGTGAATATTTTAAGCCTACTGTTGAGACCTACTGCTGAGAAAAACATATTTCTTTCAAAATATTGCTGCTGATTGACCATGCACCTCATCATCCAAGAAACCAGGTGGATGGACCAGGAGATGAATATTGTTTTCATGCCTGCTAACCACATCCATTCTGCGGCCCATGGAGCAAAGTGTGATTTTGACTTTTAAGTCTTATGATTTAAAAATACATTTTGTGAAGCTGCCATAAAGGGTGATTCCTTTGACAGGTCTGGGCAAAAAAAGTTGAAAACATTCACCACTCTAAATGCCATGGAGTACATTTGTGATTCATGGGAGAAGGTCCAAATAGCAATATAAATAAGAGTTATAAAGAGTTGATTCCAGCCCTCATGGAAGACTGATGAATTCAAGACTTGAATGGAGAAAGTAATTGCAGATGTGGTGGAAATAGTAAGAGTAGAATTAGCAGTGAGGTCTGAAGATGTGACTAAATTATTGCAATCTCATGATAAAACTTGGAAGGATGAGAAGTTGCTCCCGTGGATGAGCAAAGAAAGTGGCTCCTTGTGATGGAATATTCTCCCAGTAAAGACACTGCAAATGTTATAGAAATGACAACAAAGGATTTAGACAATTGCGTAAACTCAGTTGATAAAACAGCAATAGGATTTGAGAAGACTATCTCTAATTCTGAAGGACAATCTACTGTGGGTAAGAGGAAAAGTGCAGTGATATAACAAACTTCCTTTTCGTCTTTTTGAAAAAACAACCACCACCTACCTCAACTTTCAGCAGTGCCCACCCCGATCAGTCAGCAGCCATCAATGTGGAGGCAAGACCCTCCATCAGCAAACCAACTATAACTTGCTCAAGGCCCAGATGAGTTTTAGCTTTTTTTAGCAAAAAAGTATTTTTTAATTAAGGTATGTACATTATTTTCTCAGACATAATGCTATTGCACACTCAGAATACGCTATGGAGTAAACATAATGTTTATATGTACTAGAAAATTAGAAACTTCATGTGACTTGAAAAGTTCAATTGCAGCACTGCCTTTATTTTGTGTAGACCCAAGCCCGCAATTTCTCTGCAGTATGCCTATATGCATCCCTATGAGCCTCAATTCTTTAAAAATGTAAAACATTTAAAATACAAATATCAGTAAACAAAGAATAGCCTCATTTTGTGTTTTACTATGAAAATTAATTTAACCAAATCAAAGCCAACAGCACATTTTGTGAGGTCCAGAGGAAAATGAAAATAAATCTAGGGCTCCTTATCTTCAAGGAAGGAGAAAGTGTCAATAAACATACTAAGATATAAAACTAACTTTTTCTGTGGTCTCCCTCTCTCAACCTGTCGTATTTTTTATTTGCTATTCAATGTCACAGTTCATTGAGCAGGATAATCTCCAGGCAAGTTCAGACCCTCAGCAGCACCCAGGGCCCCTGCCTCATCAGTGGGCACACACAACCCACCAGCTGTGGGGTTCCCCCTCCTACCAGCTACCATGCACTGGGCTGATGAGCCAACCCTGCATGTGGATGGGAATGCCAGTCTCCACTGCTCAACTGCCCACTGCCCCAACCCACGGTGGACCAACAAGATCCCCTAGGGATCTCCACCTCCATGCCGGGACACTCAGCATCTAGGTTGGAGGCAGCCAGGCAGCTCACAGTGAATGAAACCTATGCCCAGTACCTTACACCATAGCCGCCCTCACTAAAATGACTACCTACACCCGGAGGTGCCTTTCACCTGAGCCGCTTCACCTAAATACACACCTGGCAATGGGCGGTGCCTTACACCTGAGCCGCTTCACCTAAATGCCCACCAGCACCCAGTGGTGCCTTACACCTGAGCCGCTTCACCTAAATGCCCACCAGCACCCGGTGGTGCCTTACACCTGAGCCGCTTCTCCTAAATGCCCACCAGCATCCGGTGGTGCCTTACACCTGAGCCGCTTCACCTAAATGCCCACCAGCACCCGGTGGTGCCTTACACCTGAGCCGCTTCACCTAAATGCCCACCAGCACCCGGTGGTGCCTTACACCTGAGCCGCTTCTCCTAAATGCCCACCAGCACCCGGTGGGGCCTTACACCTGAGCCACTTCACCTAAATGCCCACCAGCACCTGGTGGTGCCTTACACTTGAGCCGCTCTCACCTAAATGCCCACCAACACCTGGCAGCCAATATTTCCTTCACCTCAAAATAGAAACAGTATCTGCCTTGCATGACTGTGCGGATTAAAATAAAAAATGGTTTTAAAATTATGTGGTGCAGTTTCTAGCACATAATCACTTTCTTCGTGGGAGTCTTTCTGAATGTGGGTAAGAGGATTCAACCTGAGATGCCTGAAGCTGAAATAGGGTGAAAGGGTGAAATAGGGACAGCCTTTAAATATACTAGGAATGTGCTCCTGGGCCCTGGGAAGGCACCATAGCACGTCTCTCTCTCTGTTGATTCTAGTTTCACCTTTATCTTTTTTTTTTTATTAAATCATAACTGTATACATTGATATGATCATGGGGCATCATACACTCGCTTCATAAACCATTTGACACATTTTTATCACAGTGGTTAACATAGCCTTTCTGGCGTTATCTCAGTTACTGTGCCAAAACATTTACATTCTACATTTACCAAGTTTCGCAAATACCCCTGTAATATGCACCACAGGTGTGATCCCACCGATCCCCCTCCCTCTACCCACCCCCCCCTTTCCCACTTCCCCCTATTGTTAAGTTGTAGCTGGGTTATAGCTTTCATGTGAGAGTCCCAAATTAGTTTCATAGTAGGGCTGTGTACATTGGGTACTTTTTCTTCCATTCTTGAGATACTTTACTAAGAAGAATATGTTCCAGCTCCATCCATGTAAACATGAAAGAGGTAAAGTCTCTATCTTTCTTTAAGGCTGCATAGTATTCCATGGTATACATATACCACAATTTATTAATCCATTCGTGGATCGATGGGCACTTGGGCTTTTTCCATGACTTAGCTATTATGAATTGGGCTGCAATAAACATTCTGGTACAAATATCTTTGTTATGTTGTGATTTTTGGTCTTCTGGGTATATGCCCAGCAGAGGAATTACAGGATTGAATGACAGATCTATTTTTAGATCTCTGAGTGTTCTCCATATATCTTTCCAAAAGGAATGTATTAATTTGCATTCCCACCAGCAGTGCAGAAGTGTTCCCTTTTCTCCGCATCCACACCAACATCTCTGGTCTTGAGATTTTGTGATATAGGCTAGTCTCATTGGAGTTAGATGATATCTCAAAGTAGTTTTGATTTGCACTTCTCTGATGATTAAAGATGATGAGCATTTTTTGATATGTCTGAAGGCCGTGCGCCTATGTTCTTCAGAGAAGTTTCTCTTCAAATCCCTTGCCCAGCCTGCGATGGGATCCCTTGTTTTTTTCTTGCTGATGCGTTTGAGTTCTCTGTGGATTCTGGTTATTAAACCTTTGTCAGAGATATGCCCTGCAAATATCTTCTCCCATTCTGAGGGCTGTCTGCTTGCTTTGCTTACTGTGTTCTTAGCTGTGCAGAAGCTTTTTAGTTTGATCAAGTCCCAATAGTGTATTTTTGAAGCTGCTTCAATTGCCCGGGGGGTTCTCCTCATGAAATACTCACCCAGACCAATTTCTTCAAGGGTTTTCCCTGCATTCTCCTCTAGTATTTTTATAGTTTCATGTCTTAAGTTTAAATCTTTAATCCAATGAGAGTCTATCTTAGTTAATGGTGAAAGGTGTGAGTCTAATTTCAGTCTTCTGCAGGTTGCCAGCCAGTTCACCCAGCACCATTTGTTAAATAGGGAATCTTTTCCCCACTGAATGTTTTTAATTGGCTTGTCAAAAATCAAATAGCGGTAAGTAGCTGGATTCATCTCTTGGTTCTCTATTCTGTTCCTGATATCTACTTCTCTGTTCTTGTGCCAATACCATGCTGTTTTGATCACTATCGATTTGTAGTAAAGTCTGAGGTCTGGTAGTGTGATTCCTCCTTCACCTTTATCTTTTTGCACAGACAGGCCTCCTCTCCTTTCCAAGTTCAGATGGAGGATAGAAAGTACCCAGCACATAGTTCCCAAGCATCCTAAAGAGAGATGAACTCTCTCTCATGAGATATCATTCTCAATTCAGACAGAAAAGGAATTGATAGCTCAGCTTGGTCAACTTATCTCTCTCCCCCAGTCGAGTCACCTGTGACCAAGGGCTCAGGGCTACTTTGTGCAAAGTAGACGCGAGAGCAAGTTAACCGGGTTAATGTGGTCTGGGTTGGGAGGTACAGAGATGCCCACCACATGGGCAGTTATTATTAGTCACATTTATCATAGGAACAGCAAGACAAGTCTCTTAAGTAAACAGGCCGGCCATGTGTTAGTATTTGCTTTTTCTTAAAACAGCATCATCAAGATATAACTGTGCATGTTTACTGCTAAGCTTTGATGTAAGTCCACACACAGGAAGTCACCACCACGACTGAGATGATGAACCATCAAGATGAGGAGAGATCCGTCACCTGGAAAGTCTGCACGTCCCCTGCCACCCCCTCTTCCCATTCCCTGCTCACTCTGCCTTCTCATGCGACCACTAACTAACGTGCTCTCCGTCAGAAAGCGGCACATCAAGAGCTTTGCACACTGCAAATGGAATCCTGTAACACACACTTTTTCCATCGGGCTTCTAGCACTCAACGTAATTTCTTGGAGGTTCCACCCTGCCACTGAGCTTCACAATGGTCCATCTGTTTACCCTGCCCAGTGGCTTTCAGTTATGTGGATAAACCACATTTTAATGGTTTACCTGTTGATGGGATTTGACCCATTTGGGGCTGTTACAAATAAAGCTATTAAGAATATTCCTGCCTAAGCCCTTTTGTGAACATATGCTTTGGGTAAGCATCTAAAAATAGAATGGCTGGAATATTTATCTTTTAAAGAAATTGCTAAACTGTTCCCCAGAGAGGTAATTCCCTTTCACACTCGCACGGCAGCCTATGAGCGTCCTGGCTGCTCCACCCCGTCACCAACACTTGATCTGGCAAGTCTTTCAAATTTTATATGTGTACAGGTTCTGTCTCATTATGGCTTTAGTTTGTATTTTTTTAAACATTAATAAGTAATGTAACATTAGTTAATAATGCAAAACATTAATTAATGAGCTCACTAGCCAGTATACATCGTCTTTGCAAAGACGTCTCTCCAAACTTCTCATCCATCTTTAAAAACAGGATTGGTTATTTCCTCATTATTGAGGTTCTTTTTCCGTTACATTTATGGATAATACTCCTTTAACAGATATGTGTTTTAGAAGCCTTTTTTCCAAGGCTGTGGCTTGTCTTTTATTCTTCTAACAATGTTTTTAAAAAGAAGAAATTTAACATTTTAATACAACACAATATAGCAATTTATTTTTATGGACAATGCTTTTGTTAACATAACTAAGTAATCTTTACATAACCTAAGGTTACAAAAATTTTCTCACATATTTTTCTCAAAAAGTTTTATAGTTTTGAGTTTTGAGATCTATGTTCAATTTTCAGTTAAATTTTGTATAGGTGCAACGTGTGAATTAAAGCTCAACTTTTTACATACAGATATACAATTTTTCTAGCATCATGTGTTCAAAAGACTTTACATGTTTTTCACTGAATTGCCTATGCTATTTTGCCAATATTTAGTTGTCTATATTTATGTGGGTCTATTTCTGAACTCTATTCTGCAACATTACTTATGTTTTTATAATTGCTAATCAGGATGCATTAGCCATTCTAAATAACTGCTCATTTTTCAAGGTTGTTTCAGCTATTCTAGGACTTCTGAATATCTGTATACATTTCAGAATCAACTTATCAATTTCTATTTGTACAAAAAGCCTGGCTATGTTTCCACAGGGTCCATGTTAAATCTATAAATCATTTTGGGAGGAACTAACAACAACACTGAATCTTCCAAACCATGAAAAAGAAGAAAAATGCATTTCTCCTATTATTCCCATCTTCATTAAGTTATCTCAGCAATGTTTTGTAATTTTTCCGTTCATAGGTCTTCCACCTTCTGGCTCAGAGTTATTCCTAAGCATTCATTTTTTTTCCTACTAGAAATTGTATTTCTAAAAATTTCTACCTATAAATTGCATATATGAATGAGTGTTGATTTTTTTATGCTGCAATCTTGATAAACTCATTCAGTTGCAGTAGCTTTTTTGTAGATTCTAACAGATTTTATACACAAGATTATTTAGAAGTGAGTTATTTAGTATTCAAACGCTTGGTGATTTTCTAGAGATGATGTTAGTAATTCCTAATTTAATTTCAACAACATGGATTATATAAATTGAATTTTTAAAATACGCATCTGAGACTTATTCTGTTGCTATGGTATTACTAAATGTCCGTGTGTCAGTGAGAGAAACTGTATTGAGCTGTTGTTGGATAGAATGATCTTTATTTAAATGTTAATTAGGACAAGTTGATTGATAATGTCAGTTTTTTTCTTTTTTTTACCCTTACTGGTTTTCTATTTCTTCTATCAATTATATGAAGAAGGGCATTAAAGTCTCCAAGAATAGTCTTTGTCTGTTTCTCATTGTAGTTCTATAAGTTTTACAATGCTGCTATTAGACACACAAACATTTAGAATGGTGAAACCCTCTTACTTATACGTGGACCCTTTTACATTATGAAATGACCTTCTTTTTAGCCCTGGCAATATTTTTTGTTTTGAAAAATGTTTTGCTTGATATAAATGTGGTTACTCTAGTTTTCTTTTAACACTTTATTTTTACTTTATTTCAGAATATTACAGGGCTACCCATGTTTTGGTTACATAATTTGCTTTTGTATATTTTAAGCCAAAGTTACAATCGTCCCCTTTACCCAGAATGTGTGCATTGGACTAGTTAGGTATGAATTTACCCAACTCCTCCTTCCCCTGCCAGCTACTTCATTTGTGTTGATTTTTACTTCCATATGTGCACATAAGTATTGATCAACTAGTTCCAATTCAGTATTGAGTACATTTGGTATCCGTTTTTCCATACCTGTGATTCTTCACTTAGAAGAATGGCCTCCAGTTACATCCAGGCTGTTACAAAAGATGCTAGAGCACCATTTTTTTTTAGATCACCATTTTTTATGACTCAGTAGTACTCCATGGTATACATATTCCACATATATATATATATATATATATATATATATATATATTTTTTTTTTTTTTAGAGACAGAGTCTCACTTTATGGCCCTCAGTAGAGTGCCATGGCCTCACACAGCTCACAGCAACCTCCAACTCCTGGGCCCAAGTGATTCTCCTGCCTCAGCCTCCCAAGCAGCTGGGACTACAGGCGCCCGCCACAGCTCCCGGCTATTTTTTGGTTGCAGTTCGGCCAGGGCTGGGTTTGAACCCGCTACCCTTGGTATATGGGGCCAGCGCCTTACCGACATATTTCATATTTTATTAACATACTCCTGTATTAATGGACACTTGGGTTGTTTCCACATTTTTGCAATTGTGAATTGTGCTGCTAAAATTATTAGAGTGCAAGTATCTTTTGTATATAATGTCTTTTTTTTTTTTCCCTTTGGGTAAACACCTAGTAGAGGGCATGCTGGATCAAATAGTGGATCTACTCTCAGTTCTTTGAGGTCTTGCCAGGCTCCTTTCCCAGAGTTTGCCCTCCCACCAGCAGCATATAAGCCCACCTTTCCTTTTGCATCTACTTGAGCACTTGTTGTTTTAAATCATTTCAATATTACACTGGAGTTAGGTAATGTCTCATTGTGGTTTTGATTGACATATCCCTGACGAAGATGTTGAACATTTTTTTGTGTTTGTTGGCCATTAGTCTATCTTCATTTGAAAAGTTTCTGTTCATGTCTTTTGCCCACTTTTTAATGAGGTTGTTTGATTTTTTTCTTGCTGATTTGCTTGAGTTCTTTGTAGATTCTGGTTATCAGCACTGTATCAGAGATATAGCATGCAAATATATTCTTCCCTTCTGAAGGCTGCCTATTTACTAGATGAATTGTGTCCTTAGCTGTGCAGAAACTTTTTAATTTTATCAGGTCCCATTTGTTTATTTTTATTGTTGTTGTAGTTGCTTTGGGGTCCTTCATAAATTCTTTCCCTAAGTTAATATCTATAAGAATGTTTTCCAACATTCCTTCTAGAATTTTTATAGTTTCATGCCTTCTTATCTACCATGAATTAATAGCCAATGCCACATTAATAAAAACAAATTGGGAGGCATCACTTTACCAGACAGACTTCAAGGTATACTACAAGGTTGCAGGAACCAAAACAGCCTGGTACGCGCATAAAAACATAGACACAGACCTATTGATTGGAAAAGAGAACCCAGAGATAAAACCATCTGCAAATTACTGTCTTATCTTTGACAAAGCAGAAAAAAAACATATACTGGGGAAAAAAGAATACCTATTCAAGAAGTAGTGATGCTGGGAAAACTGGATAGGCACATGTAAAAGGCAAAAACGGGATCTGCACCTCGGACCACTCACAATGCTTTAATTTAATTCAGATTTTTTGATGAAGATAATATATTTGTATTTAAAGAGTGTTTCTTTTAAACAATGTTCAATCCAATTTAGAAATCTCTGATTTGTAATTACTGCAGATTCCTGGAGCATTTACATTTAGTTCGGATATTGATATGTTAGTTTTAAATCTGTCATCTTCAACATCACATACGACAACCAACCTTACACTTTATACCCCACGTCTCTGCTGTAGTCCTTAAAGCCATTGTTGTCGTGTACTTTACTTCCACCTACGTCACGGATGTCACAAAACAGTGCTATTATTTTTGTTTAAATAAATTATCTTTTAAAAGAAGTTATTTTTAAAAAAATGATTTTCCCCCACATTGTTACTATTTTCACTGAACTTTATTCCTTTGAGTAGAACCAAAATCCAATCAGATGTCACTTTCCTTCTGATTAAAGGACTTTAAGATTTCTATATTGAGGTTCAGCTGCTAATGAATTTTCTGCTTTTGTGTATCTGAAAAAGCTTTAATTTCACCATTATTTTAAACAATATGTTTCACTGGGTATAGAATTCTATATTTCCAGTATTTACGGATTAATGACATATTTTAAAGATGGTTCTTCACTGTTTCTCCATATTGATTTGACCAGAAATCTGCTGCCATCCTTATCCATGTTCTTCTGTGTACTCCACGCCTTTCTTTTGTGGTTATTTGTAATATTTTCTCTCTTTTTTTTTTTTTTTTTGGCAGTTTTTGGCCAGGGCCGGGTTTGAACCCACCACCTCCGGTATATGGGGCTGGCACCCTACTCCTTTGAGCCACAGGCACCTCCCCTGTAATATTTTCTCTTTATCCCTGGTTCTGAACAATGTTATTATAATGTTTCTTGGTGTGTTTTTCTTTAAATGTCTTGAACTTTAAAGTTATAGTTATTGAACTCCTTGGATCTATGGGCTTACAGTTTTCATCAAATTTGGAAAATTCTGGCCAGCATTTCTTTAATTTTTATTTCTAGTCTCACGATCCTTTACCTTGGGGTTTAATGTTTACATTAAGTTACTTGACATAGTATTCAATATTTTTGAATAGACTTGACTTTTTAGAGCAGTTAGGTTTAAATAAAAATTTCACCAAAAGTTCTCATATACTCGCTGTCCTCACCCCTCTCGAATTTCTCTCCTTAGGAGCACCCTTCCTTAGGTGATACCTTCATCACAATTAATGAACGTACACGTGTACGTTTGTGTTAACTAAAGCCTGTGGTTTGCATGGAGTTCCACGCTGTGCCGTTCAGATCTGTGCATAAGGTCATGGACCCCACACCACAGTGTCCGAATAGTGTCACTGCCCTCAAACCTCCAGTGCTCCCCTTACTCACCCCACCCGTCCCAGGAACCCCAAACAACTACTGATCTTCCTACCATATCTGTAATTTTCCTCTTCCAGAACAACTTATAGTGGAACCATACAGGGTGAAGCTTTCTCAGATTTTTTTTAAATTTAATAATATACATTTACATTTCCTCCACATCTTTTTAAAACTTGATAGCTCTTTTCTTTCTATCACTAAGTAATAACTCCCCTGTATGGTTGTACTATAGTTAGTTGTTAAAGAAAAGTTATTCAAACACCATTAAAAAGGCAAGGAAGCATTTATTAAAGACTATTGCAGCAGGAGTCATGACTATTGCAATAGGGGAGAGTAACTCAACTCCATATACAACAAGGATTCACGGGGCTCTATAGGCACTCAGCGGAGTTAGGGGACTGCTGGTGGAAAACTAGTCAGGAGACTGGCCAACTGTTAACAGTAGGCCAAAACTTTATCCACCAAAGGTGGGAGATGAAGATCTTAATGAAACCACACGTTTCTCCCTCCTTTCCTTCCTTCTTTCTTTTTTATTGGGTCTTATTCTGTCACCCACCTACAGTGCAGTGGCTTCATCATAGCTCACTATAACCTCAAACTCTGGGTTCCAACAATCCTTCTACCTCAGCCTCCTGAGTAGCTGTGACTACAAGTATGAGACACCACGTCCAGCTAATTTTCTAAGTTTTGTAGAGATAGAGTCTTTCTGTGTTGCTCAGGCTGGTCTCAAACTCCTGAGCCCAAGCAATCCTCCCACTTTGGCCTCCCAACGTGCTGGGATAAGAGGAGTGAGCTACAGTGCTCAGCCCAGATTTTCAAGCATACAACACACAATCTGAAAGATTATCGTAACAAGAATGTGTTCATAATAGGAAGCAAATTTAATGAGAAAAGAAATTTTGGGGGGCATCCTGATTGCCCATCTCATATGTTGACACTGACACGTTCCACAGGGGCTCAGATATGGAGACTACGGGCACAGAAACAGAAACAGCAGAGCCGTGTAGAAGGAGGCGGTCGGCATAGATGCAGACAAGGGGCTGCAACTCGCATCCTTCCAAAACTCCCCGTGCCATGCAAAACCAACCAATGCTATGACAAGTCGGCAAAACAGCTGTTAGAACAGGAGTAAACATTTAATTCTTCCACGTAACAAGAAACCCGAGACAGAAATAATGGATTAATATGTACAGATATAGCTGTTGGAAATTTCAGGTTTCTCTGTAAGTGCTGTTTTGAAGATTATAAATATGTTTTATAACATATTGTTAAAATGTTCAGTCTGTCAAGTAAAAAGCATTCACTATCTCTCCCTGTTTGTCAGGTTTAGAGGGCAAATTCCATTTGCTTTATTCTAATTATTTGACATATCACATTTTCATAAATCTTGATTAAAGCCAATCTTTTCTTCCCCTTTGTTAAGTGAATTCTTGTGCATGTCTTGGAATTCATGAGCATGTCAAGGAGATCAGAATATAGTTGGGAAAATGACTAGCTGATGGCACAAGTCACAGTGTAATGTTTGATTGCTTACATCAAAGAGATCGTATGTAGGAATTCAGAAACACCTCGTATTTTCCTCCGGTTGTGATGTCTTCTTTTAGCACCTGTTCGCTTCCTGCAGAAATTATTGCAAAGCTCCCCCAGCTCCCTGGTGTATAAGAAACAATCAAAGCCACATTTGCCCCGCCATTACATGATGTCAGTCTACGCAAGTATTTCAGAGCTAGGCTTAAAAAAAAATTAAAATGCTGTTTTCTAAAATGCTGTTTTCTAACAGGAGTCAAGCTGTGGTTTGTTTTGCGGGGTTTTGTTAAGTCTATTGAACCACACAATATGTCCTGTATATGTCATCTTTGATGTCTCCGCATCTCAGGCTGTATTTCTGGGTTGACTTGTAGCAATGGTGATTTAAAAAGACACAATATGTTGTTAAAAGGAACACAGCCAATTCGGGATTTATGCATTGACAACATTTCGGCAACATGTGCTATAGTCAAAAATGTGAAAATAGCCTTAGATTTCCTAAGGAAAGCGGGGATATTAGACTGATGCTGTTTCCACTACAGGACACGTTGACAGTAGGGTTTTATTCCAGCTCAGCTATTCTCTTTTTCTCCCTTTCTTCTTCCCTGGGATGGGCTTGAGGGAGGGTAGGGGATGAAACCAGAGGAGAAGGGAAATGCAGCCCAGCGGGTGTGTGAGACGCTGGGAATTTGAGTGAGAGTATCAACTAGTCAAAACGCGACAAGGTTGGGATAGAGTTAGAACTTTACCAACTTGATAATCACTACTGTCAAACTTAGTTTCAACAGGAGAGGCAGCCTGAAACCCAGACAGGTTCACTCTGAAACCTCACAGATGTCCTCAGCAGGATCAGACAGGGTTTTCACTGATTCTCAGCCTGACGACACCATCGGCCCCCACCCCCCAAAGAAGGCAGGGAGGGAACAAAGCCACAGAGCTGTACTCACCAGCCTTGATGTGGACATCCTGACTTCTAATTTTCCCTGAAGGATTTTCAGCTGTGCAATAATAAGTATTATCATGGATTAAGGTACTGAAGCTTGAAGGAGGGCAGGGGAAAATTTGGAGAGTGCCGTTGGGGTGGACGTGGCGGATCCCGGGGACATCATAGATCTCCTCGCCCGTGGCTAGGTACCATCTGAGAGTCACAGGAGGGACGCCTGCAGCGGGGCAGGGCACCAGAGTCCCCGTGGTGCTGGCAAACACTACCTCTTGCAGAGATGCATTGACAAAGTAGAGGCTGGAGTGTAGGTCTTCACTGAAAACTGCAAAGAGACAGAACAGAGTCCACTGGTAAGGAAAATGCACCGTCCACATTCGTAGTGCAATCAGCCTCGCCCCAGAAGGGTATTTTGAGAAATAATCGTGAGGCTCAACTAAAACGAAATAATTCAAAATTTCTCAAAATAGTATAGACAGAAAAGGACAGAAAAATGAGGCACCATCCTAATATCATAATTTGTACACAAAGGGCCAAGTGCGGTGGCTCACTCCTGTAATCCTAGCACTCAGGGAGGCCTAGGTGGGTAGATCCCTTGAGCTCAGGAGTTTAAGACCAGCCTGAGCTAGAGGGAGACTCCATATCTACTAAAAATAGAAAAACTAGCCAGGCATTATGGAGGGCACCTGTAGTCCCAGCTACTCAGAAGGCTGAGGTAGGAGGATTGCTTGAGCCTGGGAGTTTGAGGTTGCTGTGAGCTGTGACACCACAACACTCTAGCCTGGGCAACAGAATTAGACTGTCTCAAAAAAAAAAAAAAAAGTATACAAAATGTTAATTTATCGTGAATCTTAACTTTTAAGAGATTAGCCTCAGCCTCTGCCCCCAGGTACATACCCCTATTGGATGGTATATTGCGTATTTTGCATCCGTTACTATCTGACTTCCCCACTAAGATGCAAGCCTTCTGAGGACAAGGTTCTGATTTGCTCACATTATTACTTGAGCACAAGTGCCACCTTCCAGGGGGCTCTCAACAGAGAAATGAAGGGAATGATTAGACGCTACTACTGGGATCTCATTGTTCTGGTTACTGGGCATACTGGGAGCCATTATTGAGTGAAATTAGCCACAGGTTGGTTTTTAATTAAAACTTAAGATGATATGTAAAGCATTTAAAAAAGCACAGCTGGTGTGGTCCCACCAATTACCCTCCCTCCGCCCACCCTCCTCCCGCCCCTTCCCTCCCTTTCCCCCTTCTCCATATTCTTAGGTTATAAACTGGGTTATAGCTTTCATATGAAAGCTATAAATTAGTTTTGTAGTAGGGCTAAGTACATTGGATACTTTTTCTTCCATTCTTGAGATACTTTACAAGGATACATGTGAAACTTACTAAATGTAGAATATAAATGTCTTAACGCAATAACTAAGAAAATGCCAGGAAGGCTATGTTAACCAGTGTGATGGAAATGTGTCAAATGGTCTATAAAACCAGTGTCTGGTGCCCCATGATTGCATTAATGTGCACAGCTGTAACTTAATAAAAAAATTCAAAAAAAGCACAGCTGGAAATGTCAGACAAAACAGTGTCAAATCAACAATGCAGATTTTACTAAAAACAGGTACCCTGTTTCCCCGAAAATAAGACAGTGTCTTATTTTAAGGTGTGCTCCCAAAGATGCGCTAGGTCTTATTTTCAGGGGACATCTTATCTTTCCTGTAAGTAGGTCTTATTTTCGGAGGATGTCTTATTTTTTTGGGAAACGGGGTAGTAACAATAAAGACAATTGACAAAAGCATCACTCAATTCCACCAATCTACAGTTTCTGTTTTGATTTTCTCATATTATATATATATATGTTTTTTGCAGTTTTTGACTGGGGCTCGGTTTGAACCTGCCACCTCCAGAATATGGGGCTGGTGCCCTACTCCTTTGAGACACAGGCGCCACCTGATTTTCTCATATTTTCTTCTGGTTCACCGGCCTATGTGCCTTACATATATAATTACACTGTGTTAAAATGTACATGTGTAAAGTATGCCAATGTAATAGACCCTGTTTCATTCACTTAAATTGCACAATATACATAATTCTGGTTCCACCCAGACTTTCCAAGTAAATATTAGTGGACGCACAATTTATATGTTATTACAAATTGTTTTCCTGATCCTTTTATTTAAATAGTTTCTCTTTTGACTTTTACAAATAAAATGTCAGCAAACCTGTCCACACACATTTGGATTTTTAATTCATCTATTGAGCTCCTATATTGTACTCAATAACTAGGGCTTATGGAGTATCGTTTATATGAACAAATAAAATGCAACTTCCAGAACCCCAAAACTAAAGATTTATAAATAAACAATAAGACCCACTTCTCACTCATCTGTGCTTATTTGTGACCTTCTAAAAGCAGGTCACATCCAGTCACACACTTGTAAGAGAGGGAAGAAGCCCCAGATACTTGGAATGAGCTTCACTGGCAGGGATGAAAGCAGCATTTATTAAGCACCTGTACCAGGCAATTTTATGTGACTCGTATTATTAATATTTCATTTACTTCTGTGAACAACAAACAGCTCTTCTTGGTAAGTATAGGTTCCACTTTGTAGAAGACAATGTGGAAATTCAGGGGGGTTGTCACTTGACCAAGGACACAGGGCGAGGCTAGCAGAACCAGGATTCAGTCTTTCTGACGAAGGTTTCTATGATTTGTTTCCTCACCTTAGAACTGAACATGGGAAAGTGGTTTCCCTCACTTGGGCAGGGATCAGAGGCAGCTCCCCACAGACTGGCCTGCCCGTCCTGATTAGTCTTTCTCAGTGGGGACAGAGGCGTTACAGGCCACTGTAGTGTGGTGGGTTTCCTACTAAGCCTGTGTGATAAAATGGTTGTGTCCGTCACTTTGCACAGTTAATGGACATGGTTTGGTAAGAAAGAAATGAAAAAATTAACACTATTTAGCCAGGGACAGTGGCTCATGCCTGTAATCCTAGCACTCTGGAAGGTTGAGGCGGGTGGATTGCTTGAGCTCAGGAGTTTGAGACCAGCCTGAACAAGAATGAGGCCCGTCTCAAAAAAAGAAATTAACACTTTTAGAATAATAAGATTGAACCTGCTCAGTAAATGTGAGGGTGGGGAGTGGCTTGGAATAGTGTAACTCTGAGCAGGGGTAGGAAGCTGATGAGAACAGGTGGGGACTCTTCTCTCAAAGGCCACTTCAAGCAGGCAATCAGAGCTCTCTCCAGATTCCCTCTTGAGGGACAATGTCTCACCAGGCAGCTGGAAATATCCTCAGCTGATTGTCACACTTGGTGTCATCCTGAGCCACAGGGAACTGCTTCATCTGTGGCCCACAGGTGGCGGACTGGTCAAAGGTGGATCCAAAGGCCTGACCTACTTGAGTTAGGCTGGAGACCTCTGTGGCCACAACTCGGCTCCCCCTCTGCCTATTCAGCCTTCCTCCCGAATATTCTCCCACCACAACTTCTGAATGCTGATTTTCCCCCACGCCTCTTCTTCCAGGTAACTCAATGTGAGGAACCAGCTCAGGCTGTGCTGGTCACTGTCTACAACCCTCTACAACCTGCCAGATCCCTCTACAACCCTCTACAACCTGCCACAACCCTCCACAACCATGTGTTTGCCAGATTTCTCTTTCAAGTAAAATAATGGAAAAGTGCCAACAGATATCCCAAGAAAACTCCCCAATAAATAAATAAGCAACAAATAAAATACAAACAGGCACCAAGACAAAAGAAAGCATAATCTGGATATTAGGGAAATTTTGTAGGCAATAATTCCTACTCTGAATGAGGAAATGATGCAACTAAGACCTTCAGGCTACTATTTTCTGGGAGCCCAGTAAATAGGGACAGTCAGTGTATAGTCTGTTCACAAATAAACATTTTCATGTCAAAGTCAAACATTCATATTTTATATACACACTTAGATTTTTAGTTAAATTTTACATGCCAAGTGAGCTAATATGTATAAAGCTTAATGCCTGGCATGCTGTACGTACTTAATAAATGTTAGTTGGTAAATCCATTGTGCTCATTTGTTCATTTTCCCAATTCCTATGAATTGTGATATGTCAAAAGTCCACTGACAATTGGTTCATCTTTTTTTTTTTTGAGACAGAGTTTCACTATTTCACCCTTGGTAGAGTACTATGGTGTCACAGCTCACAGCAACCTCAAACTCTTGGGCTTAAGCAATTCTCTTGCCTCAGCCTCCTAAGTAGCTGAGACCACACGTGCCCACTACAACGCCTGGCTATTTTTGTTGTTGTTGTAGTTGTCATTGTTGTTTAGCAGGCCTGGGCCAGGTTTGAACCCACCAGCCCTGGTGCCTGTGGTTGGCACCCTAACCATTGAGCTACAAGCACCAACCCTTGTCCATTTTTTGATATGATTGTTTGGAATTTCTATTTCGCAAAATTACTTCTGTTTTAAATGGGTTGGAATTACCTCTTACCATTTGAAAATAAAAGATTTATTGAAGTAGAGAGAGAGAGGACCAGATGAAAGGCCCTAGCAGAGGTCCTGATGTAGACAGATGTTAGACAAACCTTGGCTCCCTCCCACTGTCAAAAGCAAAGTCTGCATACCCAAGAGGATTCTGCTCCCCCGTGAGGGCTGCACACTATAGATGTCCCAAAGTGAAGGATTCCCCCCAAAAGACCCCTTTTTCCCTGACTGGGAGAAGAATCAAAAGCTAATCTCAATCTGTACTTCTTTCCAGGTAATCTGATATAAGATAACAGGTGGCTTGTCCAACCGTGATAGAAAGGACCATGTAGAAAGGTCTCATGCATAAATGGCAGATGTCATCTGCCTGCAGACCCAGTATTGGGATGAGGTCCGCGGGTCACTCTGGCTGTTAGGCAGTATATGGCCCCAATACAAACTTTTCCATTTCATTGGTTTCATATGGAATGATGAGGTTACTGACGCCAAAGGCTTGAATTGGAATCAATTTGTCAGTATAGAGCAGTCAGCGACATGGAGTCCCACAGGTCACTGAGACCTGCTGGCTCTTTATCACCCAGGGAACTTTCTCGATCTACCTACATGGAGTGTAGACTCCTGTTTAGTAAAACCAAGAAGGTTAACTCCCAACATCACCAAAGAAGACAGGAGGGATTGCTCTCTCTCCTTGCACAAATTTATCCTTTACCTATGTTTATTTAGTAAATACATTGAAAAGCATGCTGGTGTGGGGGTGGGTTGGAGTGGATGTGATGAAATTCCTGGCCTGCCAGAGCCCAGAAAGAAAAGTCCACTAGGAAGAACAGTTACAAAGTCACTAAGGTGGCCAAAGGTGGTGAGCACTGATGGCTCACAATGAGCTCCTGCACGTCAGCTAAATGGTTAAGTGACTAGTTGTTTAAATACTAAACACCAGTTTTAGACTGTCCCCATAGAGGAAGGGGGGCCAGGGAGGCGTGAGTCTGACACTGTATAACAAGACGACCTTCAACATTTTTTCCATTACTCTTTCTCTACCATTCTGTGACATTCCTCAAGTGTCAGGACACTGACTTGCAGGTAACTGTGTCAGGAGGTGGGACCCTTAGCAGGTGATTAGGGCTGAGCCCTCATGAATGGAATTAATGTTTCTACTATAAGAGTGGGCTAGTTATCGCTGGAGTGGCCTCCTGTAAAAAGGGTAAGTCCTGCCCCATTTTCACCCTACCCATTCTTCTACTGTGTGATGAGCCAAACCATGTGTTTGAACTTCTCAGCCTCCAGAACTGTGAGCCAAATAAACTTGGTTTGTAATTCACCCAGTCTGTGGTATTCTGCTATAAGCAGTGGAAAATGAACTAGGACAACAAATCATAGAATTTCACTCTCTAGAGTCACATAAAACAGGCGATTTCCTTTTAAAATCATGGCGCTAGTTTCCTTGACTATGGAAAGTGAAATCTGCAGGAAGCCGTGTCCCTGAGACTTAGCACCCTCCACCACCTCACTGCAACAGCCATCTCATCTGTCTTGGTCTCCACCACTGGCAGGGACCAAGAGTCTGCCCATCGGGGCCAGCACCGGCTGTGGCTGAGCTGCGGAGCAGAGTGACGCCATTTGTTAAAAGGCGGTCGAGAAACACACATTCTGTAAAAGCCACAGAACTTACTCAAAGGAAAGAGAGGCAGAAGTAGGTGTTCCTCGGGCTCTAAGCACTTTACGGTTTTCTCTTCCAACCACAGGTAAAGTCTTTAGCAATGCTTCTTAAGTCAGAATATGAAAATCATTGCTAACTAAGAAATCAGTTCAGATCAGAAGCAAGGTTAATAGTCCCACCTTGCAGTTTTCAACTCAAACAAAAATGCTGATAGTAGCACTTAAATGTTACATTTGAGCTTTCTAAGAGACTGACATTACCCCAAACATATTGTTAGGAACGGGGTGACTGTCACTCTTCGAGGGTAATTAATTCCACCCAGATTTCTTTTTCCACATCACTCTTCTATCAACTTGATTGTGGGTAATTTAAACTAAATAAAACTTCGTCATATTTGAATTTATCTTCTCATATCTAAAAGCAGCCTTGTTAAGAATAGCAAGTCTTTGAAAATGTAAATGTATACAAGAAACATTCCTTAATTAAATGTATAGTTTCTTATTGAA
The DNA here is from genome assembly GCF_027406575.1 of Nycticebus coucang. NCBI lineage: Eukaryota > Metazoa > Chordata > Mammalia > Primates > Lorisidae > Nycticebus > Nycticebus coucang. The sequence continues at coordinate 5,276,913 of NC_069795.1, read as the reverse complement.
AACCACATTCTCTGAGCCAGCTTGTGAAATTATTTAAATGACTGCAGGGAAAATGATAAATACATGTTTAATCCTAGTAGTTAAAGAGATAAGCGACCCATTGGGGATTGCTGTCACTTCTCCTTAAAATTTTTAAGGCATTTTACATTAGTCTTTCTCCTTTACACAACTGGTTTTAATAATGTAACATAAACTCATTCTCTAAGATGCCTATCATATGGCCACAGGCAAAAGAAACTGAGACTATGTTCCAACAGCTTTTGTTTCTTCCGACTAAGAGACCATCCACCTGCCTAAATCGTAATACTTCCTTTTATACAGTGCCTCATTCTCTCCAAATACAGGAACATTGGCTCCCTCTAGGAAGGGCAGAGGCAACCTGGATGTGAATTATGTGGAAGCGAAGGGTCCTACAAATCATCTGCAATTTTGTAACAGAATGCTAAGCAAAACATTTATAAAATCCTGGGGCACCAATACCGAGGGGCCTAACAGGAGGAACTTGAAGAGATTGTTTCTTCAGTTGCAGACTTCTCAATATTTTCCATCGTTCTAACAGATGGTATAAGCAAACTACAGTGACAAATATAAAGAAAATTGTTACACCAAAAAGAAAAATAAGTCAATATTTTAGCTTTCTCTAAAATTCAGACAGGGCATGTAAGGAGGGGAGATGTGAAAGTTAAGGTCGTGTTGCAGTGAGCAGTGACGCAGCCGCACATTTGTGAACAGTATTCAGGAAGTACCTACAGGTGCAGGCCTGGTGTGAGGACCAGAAATGCACACGTGAACATGTCTTGGTACCGTTGGCAGGGAATTTTTATTCTAGAGCAGTGGTTCTCAACCTATGGGTCACGACCCCTTTGTAACATTGAAAATACATCCTGCATATCAGATAGATACATTATGATTTGTAGCAGTAGCAAAATTACAGTTACAAAGTAACAACGAAAATAATTTTGTGGTTGGGAGTCACCACAACATGAGGAACTATATTAAAGGGTCATGGCATGAGGAGGCCTTAGGAAGGTTGAGAACCACCGTTCTAGAGGGTTCTGTGGTCATGTAAACAGGTCAATTATAATTTTCTTTGCTGAGTGTTGGAACAGAATTATTCACAAAGGGCTTACAGGAACCCAAGTACTAAAAAAAAAAAAAAAAAAACAATGCCACCTAGGGAAGCTGGGGAAAGCGTTCTGGGAGAGGAAAGTCCATTCTAGGCAGAATACATCAAAAACAACAGGACGCTGAGTTGTCACGTTCAGGAGAGAGTGAAAAGGTGCTGGATAACAGGACCTTCATTGTACAGCAAAAGCCGCAGGTGATTTTGGAGAGGGCACCACAAATTCCTCATTTATTCTGTAATACCTTATCAAGATCAGGGGAATACTAACGACCCAACCTTAGAAGATTTCTGACCCCCAGGAGGCTACACTTAAGGTTCTACATTACAAAGCCTAGATTGCAAGGAATGTCAGATACCAAGCTTAATGTGCTTAATTCTGAAATCAGTAGGGAGTCCCATTCTGGAACATATGCCCAAGAGGATTGAAAATGGAGGTCCACACAGAACTTGTATACAAATGTCTAAAGCAGTGTTATTTATAATAGCCAATGTGGAAATAACCCACGTCTATCACTTGAAGAACAGATAAATAAATGGGGTTTAACCATACAATGGAATATTACTTAGTAGCAAAGAGGATTAAAGTCATATGAAGTGTCCAGAACAGGGAGAGCTACAGAGACAGAAAGTAGATTAGTGACTGACCTAGGATGAGGGTCAGGGTTAGGGATGGAGGGTGAGAGTCAAGGGTGCAGGATTTCTTCTTCTGAAAATGTTCCAAAATCGTCTGTGATGAAAGTTGCACATTTTCTGTGAATACACTTAAAACCACTGAATTGCATACTTTAAATGGGTTTGTTTTAGTGAAACATAAGTTATATCTCAATAAAGCTATTAAGTAAAGCTGGAAGTCACTGAAAGTTCTGTCACAGAACAAACTTCTCAGATTGAAGTTTGAGAAAGCAAATACTGGGTAGACAGAGAGACATCTGGAGGCAGAAAGTCCAGCTGGGCTGCCATGGGATGGTCCAGGCATTGGTGGTGTGAAGGGAGAGAGAGAAAAGGCCTGACTGTGTAGACTCATCTGCTTCCATCCCACCAGAACTTGTGAGCAGGGCTATGGGCAGGATGCGGGTGACGGCAAGGATCCATGCGACGCAAACGCGCCAGCTCACACAGCTGGCTGCACTGTTACTCCACTGACAGAGGAGGCACAAGGCGGGCTGGAGGGTGAAGGAAACAGAGACGACACGTCCCCTGATGTTAAGGGGCACTGCCTTGGGCCACCCAGGAGCAGGTTGAAACTAGGAGGCCAAGACACCAGAGATTCCACAATCCACAAGCTTGTGACAAGTACTCCAAAGGCCATTACTGGGTAAGGTATCTCAAAAAAGTGTAAAGAACAAAGAAACAAAAACCAGAGATCAATTTCTGGGGATAAGATTCATCTATAAGGTGGGAAACAGGTATTTGACAAAAGATTTCTTCCAAAATACGTAATGAACTCTCACACATCAATAGGCAAAGATAAGCCAAAAAAAAAAAAAAGAAAAGAAAAAGAAAAAACAGAGAAAAGCTGGGAACAGTCACTTCACCAAGGCCAATGAGCTCATGAGAAGCACTCTGAGGCCACTGGTCATGGGGGTGTGAATTAAAAGTACCAGGAGGTCACACCGTGCCATGGTCGGAATACCCAAAAATGGGAAAGATGGAATGTAGTGAGGATCTCTAGGAAATGGAGACCCAGGACTCTCCTATACTGCAGGTGGGAATGGGAACCATTAAAATCCACACTGAACACAAGCCTGCCCTCTGACACAACAATTCACTCTTAAGTATGTATGTGCAAAAAACATACATATGTTCACAAAAACACCCACAAGGATATCTATACCAACAACTATAAGATTTGTAAGAATCACAACCTGAAAACTACTCAAATATTGATCAGCAGAATTGATAAGGATATTGTGAGATACATATTTGATATTGAATAGCTATAGAATAATAAAAGTGAACAGTCTACAATTATAAACCAAATATTAAAATCACAAAAGTATAATGTTGGAGGAAAGCAACTAGACATAAAAAGAGTTTAGCCTGTATTGCTCCATTTTTACCAGACATAAAAACAGATAAAACGAATCTATGATGTCAAGATTCAGAACAATGGTTACCCTTGGGAATGGGGTTAAGTGTAGAGAACAGAAAAAGCTCTGAGGGGCATCCAGGCTGCTGGCTAAGTTCTTTTTCTTGATCAGGGTCCTGGGTACACTGGTGTATTCAGCTAATGAAAATATCACATGGTAATATGCACACAGTGATCTGAATGGGTTTTATATTTCAATTAAAAAAAAAAAGAGCTTAAAGAAATGGGAAAAGAAAGAACTATCAAGCAGAGAAAGAGGAAATTATGAGATCAGAAGTGCAAACCCTAGAGAGAATGATGTCTTAGAGATGAAAGGACAGCACTTGTGGAAGTCAACCAGGGGTTTTCAACAGTGCCAAGGGCTCCAGAGAGATCAGAAAACATCAACAGTAAAACAGGCCATTGAATTTGCAAATTTGCGCATATTCATTTTGAATTGTAATGTCATCTGGGTCCAAAATACTTTTATTGATTTCACAGGAACATGTGAGCGGGTATACTTACTAAAATGAACTGCTTCTGTAAAGGTCTTTCAAAATGAAAAGAAATATAACTTAGTCTTGGGTAAATACATCTTAGAAAGCATAACCTTTTGCTGATTCTGAGGCTCCAAATGTTTTTAAATTTGAATAAATGCTTAGAAATTTAGTTTCATGGCTCAGCGCTCATAGCACAGTAGTCAGGGCACCAGCCACATTCACAAAAGCTGTTGGGTTCGAACCCAGCCTGGGCCAGCTAAAACAACAATGACAACTGCAACAACAAAAAAAATAGCCAGGCATTGTGGAGGGTGCCTGTAGTCCCAGCTACTCAGGAGGCTGGAGGCTAGAGAATCGCTTAAGCCCAAGAGTTTGAGATTGCCGTGAGCTGGGACATCACAGCCCTCTACCTAGGGTGACATAGTGAGACTCTGTCTCAAAAGAAAAAAAGAAAAGAAATTTAGTTTCATCTCGATCAGACAATATAAAATCAGATAAATCATGGTCTCATCATGACTTGGAAAGCATTCCAAGCTTCGTTGAAGTAATTCCAAGTCAGGTTATAAAAATATGCTCATATGTTTTAGCAAGTATGCATTTAACTCTAATATATTTCAATCAGTCTCTGATACTGAGGCAATGATGCAACTATCCCCATGAAATAAAAATTGGATAAAATTTCACAATTGCATGAATTTAGAAATACGAAATTCTGTCTTATGATAAAACTGCTACCACCACTCACACACATAAAAACCACTTTCCTGTTATAAACAGCTGAACATTCACGCAGTGTAGACCAATAAACCATGAATGAAGGAAACGAACAAGGTGGGCCCTATAAGTTCACTCACTCACTTCCTGAGTTTCCTAGATCTTTCCAAAAGAGGCAAAGGCAAATAAGACTTGGTGGAATTGTGGGGCTAAAGAGACAAAGTGTGAGACCCGGGGAGGCTAAGGCTTCTAACATTTACAAAGCAGAAAGAAGGAATTTGCTTAGAGAGGGAGCTCCAGGGAGTTCTATCTCTTTAGCTGGCAACAATATTTGCACATGTGTGAGAAAACTACCAAGGCTGGGTATGGAACACCACAAAGAAGCAGGTGAAAAATCCCTGCAGCTCAAATGCGAGAGGAAATAATTAGTGTTTCAAACAGCCAGAGTGGAAATAAAGTCTAATAAATGGAACATCCGTGGAAGCACTCAGAAGTGTATCATCACAGTCGGAGCATCCAAATCAATCATAAAGTGATCCTAGAAAACAAAAAAACTCATCCCAAGTAATTTGAAAGTAAAACAAAATAAAATAATTACTTATAGAAAACAAAAAAATTCCGACAATCGCTAATGTAAAATTTACAATGTCTGACATCCAATAAAAGTTGGACACAAACATGAAAATACGGGCTGGTGTCAAGAGTCAACTCATTCAGTAGAAAAACAGAGAAATGAAAGATAGAATTTGCAGGAGTAGAGGTTAAAATTACTGTTGCAAATAGTATCTCCATATGGTCTGGACAGTAAGAAAATGGGAAAGTATGCTGATGAGAGAAATGGAGAAGATAAAAATAGCCAAAATGAGGAAAGACTAAAATAAAAATAGCCAAAATGAAACTTCTAGTGATTAAAAGTACAATACATGTCTAATAAATACGAAAATCAGACAAAAGATGGTAACGATAGATTTAGGCCCTGCAGAAAAAAACTACAAATGACCCGGAAGGGAAGAGCAACGGAAACTATGCAAATCAAAAAACAAGTTAAAGAGGCTCACAAGGAATAAACACAGAACTGGTGACTTGTGGGATAATATTTTATGGTCTTATATACATATAATTGGAGTTTGAAGAGGAATATGAAGTGCAGAAAATAATTTTTAAGAACTGATACAGAAAGTATCTCATGAACAATAGCACCCCAAACTTCTAATGAATTCAAGAAACACCACACAGAAGAAACACGAAGAAAACTACAACATAGCTCATCATAATTAAATTTCTCAAATCCAGTGACAAAGAAAAAAATCTTAACGGAAACAAGATTAAAACAAAATACCCCTTACATGCAGAGAAACAAAGACGGCAGCAACGTCTCATCAGAAACGATGTAAGCCGGGAGGCAATGGAGAGAGAGATTCAAATCATTGTTTGTTAAAAAGGGAAGAAAAGAGAAATTTCTGATCTAAAATTCTATGTGCACAAAAAATTTCATACATGAAGACAAAATAATGACTTTTCAAATACTCAAAAGCTAAGAGAATTCATCATCAGCAGACCAGCATACAAGGAGGGTTAAATAAAGCCTGACAGGCGGAAGGTCAAGGATGCCAGATAGAAATCTGTGATTTCATGAAAGAAATAAAGAGTGACAATAAAACTGGAAATATGTGAGTAAACATAAAAAAATCATATTTCTTCATTTTTTAAAGTCATCGAAAGTCATCTTTAAAGCAAAAATAATAATAATGCATTCTGCTGTTTGTAATATACACTATGGGTAAAGTGAGTAACAATGTTTGCTCCAAGGCAGGAGGGAGGAGAGAAATTCAAATCTATTGTTGTAAGTCTCCTACTATAAATTAAATGTTGCGTGTAAAATATTATTTTAAAGTAGTTCATGTGATTTTAATGATGAATATTGTAAACACTTAAACAACCATTTAAAAAAAACAAAAAGCAAAGGACAAGTAAACTTTAGAAGTTAAGCCCTTAATGAAAAAAAAAGGATCATTTTAAAAACAGTCCATTAATCCAAAAGGATGTAAGAAAGGGAAAAATGAAGGAACCAACAGGGAATGGTTACCAAGACGGCAAATTCAAATGTAACCAAACGGATCATCACATTAAATATACTGTATTTTACCATAAAAAAATGCACTCCTATGGGAAATGCACAACCATGTGCTGGGTCCAAACTTCCAGGAAAATGCCCAAGAAAGGGGCTGGCTGTTGGCCGGGGGATACCCACCTGGGGAGGGCTACCACTCCCCACGAAGATCACATGGGGCCCTCTGGCAGTCGCCAGCTCTGGGAAGGCTGCCCCTTTCCCCTTCACCACACTGGAGGCAGCCACCGAGATGGCCATGCACACAGCTGATGGGTGGGAGTTGGCCTCTGGGCCCACAGGCAGCCCAGAAGGTCCTGGAGCACTGCATGGGGCTCCCGGTGCCCTCTGCCTTGGCCCTCACCCCACATGGCTGTGGCCCACCTCACCAGCCCTACCACTGCCCCCTCCTCTGATCACTGTACTCAGGAGAAGCCACTCTGGCCACTGTCCAGCATGCCCAGATGAGAGGGCCCGGTGGCCCCAGGAGGCCAGCTGGACCCCACTCCTTTACGGTGCACTACACAGTGGCAGTGCACATCCTTACTGTTCCCTCAAAAATTTTGGAAGAAGTGCTCATGATACATCGCAAAACATAGTCAGTTGTCTAGATGCTCTAATTAAAAGGAAAAAGTATCAGATCGAATGAAAAGTCAAGCCCTAACTATATGCTATCCAAAAGAAACCTATTTTAGATATAAGAAAAATGGTAAGTTAAAGGCAGAATAAAAAAAATACCAAACTAACACTGCTTGAAAGAAAGCTAAAGTGATGTCATTAATATCAAAATAGATTCCAGAATCAGAACTATTCCTGGGTTCCTGGGGATACAGGGTTATCCTCTAATGGTAAAGTGGTCAGTTCCTCAGGAGGACATAGCAGTCCTGACATCCACCTAATGAAACAGCCTCAGAGGACGCGAAACAAGTCTGCTGTAATTAAATGAGAAACATGGACTCCAAAAGGAAAACAGAGCTGAGTCTCTTTCTGCTGCAATGCTAACTATCAGAAGGGTGATGGATCAGTGATTTCTCAGGAGATTTAAGCTACCTTTTTGCATATTTGAGGTTAATAAATTGTGCATAGAAAAAAATCCAATCTGACCTCCAGCCTGTCATTCCCTCAGGTCCAGCCACACTGGTCTCCTCACTGTCTTAGTCCTCCACCACCTTCCGGGTCAGGGACTGCACAGGCACTGGACCCTCTGCTGAAATACTTCACCATTCTTTGTCTAATTAGTTTCAACTCATTCTTTGAATCTTAGTAATTCCTTAGGAATCCACTCCTGGTCTTCCACCTTCCATACCAGACCTCACGTCCTACCTTGCAGCTTTCCATGTCACCTTTTCATAGCCATGTTCATAGCTGTTGGCTGCGTGCTCCCCACTAGTTAGTGCTCTAGAACAGAGGCATTTCCTGAAAGCTGACACAACCTTATATTCATACGTAGAGTGCCGACAAACACATAATAGAAGTCCTCAAATTTTTACTGGATGAACAAAATGTTTTTAAAAATTATGGTTTCCTAGGCCGGGCCTGGTGGCTCAGACCTGTAATCTCAGCATTCTGGGAGTTCAAGACCAGCCTGAGCCAGAGTGAGAACTGTCTCTAAAAATAGCCAGGCATTATGGTGGGCACCTATAGTCTCAGCTACTCTGGAGGCTGAGGCAAGAGGATCAGTTGAGCCTAAGAGTTTGAGGTTGCTGTGAGCTATGACACCACAGCACTCTCCAGAGGGTGACAAAGTAGGACGCTGTCTCAAAAAAAAAAAAAAAAAAAAATTTATGGTTTTCTTACAGTATGTAACTATAGAGATTTCTCCTAAAGAATAACACTTGGTAAAAAGATTGTTTTTCTTCTGGGTAGATGCCCAGTCATGGGATTGCAGGATCAAATGGGAGGCCTAGTATGAGTTCTTTGAGGGTTCTCCATACTTCCTTTCTAAAAGGTTATATTAGTTTGCAGTCCCACCAGCAGGGTAAAAGTATTTCCTTCTCTCCACATCCACGCCAGCATCTGCAGTTTTGAGACTGTGATGAGGGCCATTCCCACTGGGGTTAGATGGTATCTCAGGGTGGTTTTGATTTACATTTCTCTAATAATTAGGGATGATGAGCATTTTTTTATATATTTGTTAGCCATTCGTCTGTCTTCTTTAGAGAAGGTTCTATTCATGTCTCTTGCCCAGTGATCTAAGAGATTGTTAGCTCTTTTTATGTTGCTTAATTTGAGTTCTCTGTAGATCCTAGTTATTAAGCTTTTGTCTGATTCAAAATATGCAAATATCCTTTCCCATTGGGTAGGTTGTCTATTTGCATTGGTTGTTGTCTCCTTAGCTGTACAAAAGCTTTTCAGTTTAAGTCCCATTTGTTTATTTTTGTGAGACCGTTTATTGCAGCTCAATTTATAATTGCCAAAATGTAGAAACAGCCCACATGCCCACCAACCCAGGAATGGATTAACAAGCTGTGGTATACGTATACCATGGAATACTATTCAGCCACTAAAAAAGATGGAGACTTTACATCTTTTGTATTAACCTGGATAAAAGTAGAACACATTATTTTTAGCAAAGCATCACAAGAATGGAGAAACAAGAATGCTATGTGCTCAATTCTGATATGAGGACAGTTAATGACCCCCTAGGTGGGGGGGGGATGGGAAGAGCAAAGAGAGGGAAGCGGGGAGAGGGACAGGGGTCATGGGGGTGGGAGGTGGTGCACCTTTTGGGGATGGAACACTATTATAAGAGGGTTTTTACCTAACACAAGCAATCAATATAACCTGGTTCTTTGTACCGTCAATGAATCCCCAACAATTAAAAAAAAATTATTTTCATTTTTAAGCAAAAAAATGCAAAAATTATAATTGACCTTTTTCCCTATCAAATTAATAGTGGTTTAAAAGTGGGTAATAGTACCCCTTAAAGTTTGTGTGAACTTCCAGAAGTTGTCCCAGGTAACCGTCAGGGTGACAGTCAGAGGCACATTTCTTTAGCAGGTCTCATTTCTTTAGCACTTTGAAAGTATAATAATTACCCAATATCTACTCTTCTTTACACAGCCCAGTGAACTCATCAGAAAGATGAAATTAAAAATTTGATGCATTCCTTTACGGAAAAAATAAAAGCAATAGTCTCTTATTAGGTTAAAAAAAAGAGTGGGTAATATTTGATACTGGTAAAGTTACTGCAAGCTAAAACTCATAGACCATGGGTAGGAGCTTAAAGATGTTTGAACCTTTTTAAAAACATGATAATGTATTGATTAGGACCCTAAAATTTTTATACCCTTTGACATAGGAATATTACTACTGGCAAAAAACTAACAAAAATGTTGTAAAATAAATTTTAAAATGTAACAAAAAATAAAGGAAACAATGTAGATTAAAAAAAGAATAACACTTGATCTGTATATCATACACATCATCTGTTATTGTCTAAATTTCATTATATCAATGTCAAGGGGTCACAAGATGAGTCATTGAGCAAAAGAATTTCTGAGATATTCTAAGAACACATTTCTGAGATTTTTGCTACTTTGTCTAAAAATATTCTTTGATCCAATATTTGGACTGATTTTGCAATAAGAGGTGGGAAGCTCAGTTTTTACTAGGGGTTTTACAAAGCTCTGGAGAACAAAAAGAAGTTAGTGTTTTGCTTATAAAATGTCTTAAGCATTGTTTGTTATACGCTTCTAGAGAATGTGCATAGGGAATTAATTTCCATGTATGAAAAGGGAATTCATTTTAAAGATAAAGGTTTCTCTGTCTCCGTGGGTGGATGAAAGTCACTGTCATTAACATTGCTGGGGGTCAAGTGTCCGTTTTCAGAGACGAATACAGAATACAGACCCTGTAACGAGTAATAGGTATGGGGTTTGCTGTGTCCTGGCATTTACTGTCTAAGCTCAAAGGTTTCCAAAGGCATGAAAGGGGCTGGTGAATTGAAAGAAGACATGGTGGGAACTAGGACCACAGGCAGTAAAGCACATGAATAAACCAAAATGAGGGACGCGACTCCTAAGGACTTAGATTTGGGGACAAGAACAGAACAAATTCATGAAGAAAGACAGAGGAGGGCAGTTTTATGTAAGGAAATATAAATGAAGAAAACTGGCAGAAATAAAAAGTGAGAAATAAAAATAACATCATAATAATGTTGGCAGAATTGCCTCCCGAAGATTAAAAGGCAACCACTTGGACACAGGAAAAGATAACAAAAAAAAAAAAAAGTAGAAGAATGTTCTAAAAGGTGGCAATGTGAAATAGCAACAAGCAAATAGTGAAGGGACAGTAAAATAAGACCATAAAAGGAGGCGGAGGGTGAAATCAACGGTTCCAACGGGACCATCTGCATTATTTAGTCCTGCTAAAGAATTTGGGGGATGGATTAGTAACACACACAGAGAAAACTAAGTAAAAAAGAAGTGAGTGACTAATAATCCTGGGGAAACACAAAGCTATGATAGAAAGGAAAAGAGATCATAATATGTGATGGGCCTCAGCTACAACTAAGATTTACATTGCCATAGATGTAAGCCTTAAGTACTTATTTAAGCCCAAAGGGTAGTGTCGTGTCATTATATAAGGAAAGAAAAAGAGAAAAACAGGAGAGGGGGAATGCATTCATAGTTTATAAAATTATATTACATCCATATCTCAACTTGTAGGATTAAGAATCTCAGCATAAACTGATAATTTTAAAATATGGACCTGAATACTAGGAACAAAATCTTTAAAGGAAAATATATTATGGAAGGCAAAGATCTATAAATTGATGTGTTTCCAGAGAGTCTGTTTCCAGCTAGCTGTGCTTGTCCTTAGAAGCAGCCCTAACCCCACCCCGTACACAGATGCACAGACCAAAGTGTGTCTGAGTCTTCACCGTGGTTTGAATGCCGGTCCCTTTCAAAAGTCTGGTTGAAATGTAATCTCTAATATTAAATTAAGGATTAATTTGAACCAGTATTGAGAGGCGGGGCCTTTAAGAGGTAACTGGGTTCTGGGGGACACGTAAGTGGATTAATCCAATATTAGATTAATAGATTAATGGGCTAATGGATTAATGGGTTATCAATGGGTCATCACAGGCTAAGAAGAAGGGACAAGATGTGAGCTGGCCTGCTCAGCCCCCTTCTTATGGATCCCGTGTGCCACATCGGGGTTTGGCAGAGTCCTCACCGCCAAGAAGGCTCTCACCAGAAGTGACCTCTAGACTTTGGACTTTTGAGACTCCATAATTAAAAGAAATAAATTTCATTTCTTTATAAGTTATCTTGTTTCAGGTATTACCCTGTTTTGTAAAAACAAGAGAAAATGGACTAAGACATTCCCACCCTGTATCAGTCAACGCAGAGCCATACCGACACCCCACAGGCTCTCAGTGATGGAACGTAGGATGCAGAAATCCTGCCTGCAGAGCCTTATTTAAGAGTCTCAAACACTTTAGACTTTTCTTTTTATTGTTGATTGGAATCCTGGTAAATCACTGCCTTAATTTCCTGGCCCACTTAGTTACTCCCCTATTCTGGATTTCAGCATTCTTAAGATATCCCATTTAAGAAGTTCCATGACTTAGCAATTGTGAATTGGGCTGCAATAAACATTCTGGTGCAAATATCTTTTGTTATAATGTGATTTTTGGTCTTCTGGGTATACACCTAGTAGAGGAATTATAGGACTGAATGGCAGGTCTATTTTTAGATCTCAAAGTGTTCTCCAAACATCTTTCCAAAAGGAATGTATTAATTTGCATTCCCACCAGCAATGTAGAAGTGTTCCCTTTTCTCCACATCCACGCCAACATCTCTGGTCTTGGTATTTTGTGATATGGGCTAATCTTACTGGAGTTAGATGGTATCTCAAAGTAGTTTTGATTTGCATTTCTCTGATGACTAAAGACGATGAGCATTTTTTCATATGTCTGTAGGCCGTGCACCTGTCTTCTTCAGAGAAGTTTCTCTTCAAGTCCCTTGCCCAGCCTGCGATGGGATCCCTTGTTCTTTTCTTGCTTATACATTTGAGTTCTCTGTGGATTCTGGTTATTAAACCTTTGTCAGAGACATAACCTGCAAGACATAACCGCCATTCTGAGGGCTGTCTGCTTGCTTTCCTTACTGTGTTCTTGGCTGTGCAGAAGCTTTTTAGTTTGATCAGGTCCCAGTAATGTATTTTTGAAGCTGCTTTGATTGCCCGGGGGGTCCTCCTCATAAAATACTCGCCCAGACCAATTTCTTCAAGGGTTTTCCCTGTACTCCCTTCTAATATTTTTATAGTTTCATGTCTTAAGTTTAAATCTTTAATCCAGTGAGAGTCTATCTTAGTTAATGGTGAAAGGTGTGGGTCCAGTTTCAGTCTTCTACAGGTGGCCAGCCAGTTCACCCAGCACCATTTGTTAAATAGGGAATCTTTTCCCCACTGAATGTTTTTAATTGGCTTGTCAAAGATCAGATAATGGTAAGTAGCTGGATTCATTTCTTGGTTCTCTATTCTGTTCCAGACATCTACTTCTCTGTTTTTGTGCCAGTACCATGCTGTTTTGATCAAGTGCCCATCGATCCACGAATAGATTAATAAACTGTGGTATATGTACACCATGGATTATGCAGCCTTAAAGAAAGATGGGGACTTTACCTCTTTCATGTTTACATGGATGGAGCTGGAACATATTCTTCTTAGTAAAGTATCTCAAGAATGGAAGAAAAAGTATCCAATGTACTCAGCCCTACTATAAAACTATTTTTTTTTGGCATTCATATGAAAGCTATAACCCAGTTATAACCTAAGAATGTGGGGAATGTGGAGAAGGAGGGGAGAGAGTGGGGAGGATGGGTGGAGGGAGGGTGATTGGTGGGATTACACCTGCAGTGCATCTTACAAGGGTACATGTGAAACTTACTAAATGTAGAATGTAAATGTCTTAACACAATAACTAAGAAAATGTCAGGAAGGCTATGTTAACCAGTGTGATGAAAATGTGTCAAACGGTGTATAAAACCAGTGTATGGTGCCCCATGGTCGCATTAATGTACAGAGCTATGATTTAATATTAATAAAGTTTTCTTATATTCCTATCCTCAGAAATGATTCTTTTGCACACTTGTTCATATTTCAGAAGGAGATAAGTTAGAGCCACACAAGGCAATACACAAATACCATATCTATAAGATACTATATTTATAATAAGAGTTAAAGTCCGAGCATTCTTTACAGATGCTGAGACCTAACACCCAGCTCCTCCTGCCTCCCTCCTTTCTCACATTCAGTGCACCAAGAAGCCCACTAGCTGTGCCTTCAAAATACACCCCACATCTGCTTCTCGGCATGTCCTCTGCTTCCTCCTCCCTCCCCCACATAGCCACTGTGCTGTCCAGTGGGTCTCGCTGCGTCCTCCCAGACCCCTAACCACATATTCTCCTCCATTGAGGAGGAGTCATCAGTTACAATAGGTAAAGTCATGTCTTCCCCCTGCTCTGAGCCTTGAGCTTTGAAAGACCCCTGTGGTCTGGCCTTCCTCCTGTCTTTCTGCAGGATCCATCCTCACTGTTCCCCCTCTGATGCCACCTCCTGTCACCCTCCTTTGATGATTCCACTCCAGCCACACTGGCCTCACCCACACATACCAGTCCTTATAAACTGAGTTGTGCTCACCTTTAAAATCTCTTGCATTTAGATAGATTGAGGCTCAGAGACGACATCCTTAGAGTCACACAAAAACAAAACAAATGCTGCCAGTGAAATGTCTTTGCTTACGGCATTTATATCCTTTTTCTCTATTTTTATTCTTTCATCTTTTAGACAACTGTAATTATCTACTTTCATGTCCTTCTTCCCAGAATTAAAACTATGATCAAAAATTGAAACAATCAACCCAAGAAACATGATTTTCAGAGCGACTTCCTCCAAAGACATCCTCTAGGCCAGAATTGGTGGTAAAAATGTAGTGTGTTCAAAATACATTGTGGCATGAATGCTAATTTACAATTGCACTAGGTTTTTTCCCTGAAGGGACCCAATCTCAGTTAGGACTCATTAATTTTGACAGTTTGCCTATCACACTAGAATGGATTTGCTGAGTCACAGAAACTTCTCTAAAATGAGAAGAATCACGTTCTCCTTACTATTAAGTATTCACAGTAGAATGGAACTTTGACACTCTCAAGGCAGCTAGGTGCACCATTAATAAGCCCAGATCCTTTGACAGGTGGCTGAGGCTCCACTGAGCAGAAACCCAGCCACTCAGGTCCCCTCCTGCTATACCCAATATGCACCAACCAGCTGTGTAATGGGTCTGAGCACCCCTGGGGCACAGAAGAAGGTCATAAAATAGAGTCCATTATCCCACCCTGGACATTTGACTTGATTTGGACTAGACACTTCGTTTACAGAAATGTCCCGGAGGCATATTTTTTCTAGCAGGTTGGGGTTGGGGTGGGTGGCTGACTGTTGCAAATGAATTCTGGAAAACAATTTTAAACTTAAAGGAGTAAGACTTTTAAAATATTTCCTCCTTGATAACTTCTGAAAATAAAATTGAGTTGTTCCATCTGAAAGTTATTACTGGAACATTTTAAATTAAACCGACCTAGTATCATGTATGTCCAAGAAGGAGTGTGAAGATAGCACCAGACACACATTTTCCAGTGTTTGATAAAAATCAAACCTTATTTATAAAGACAAAATAGTTCTAATCTGACATAGTATTATATACAGGAAATAAAGCCCATATAGTCTATCAAGGATGCCCCAGAACCACAGGCCAGGCAGGCTGTCCAGCCTGTGATGGCTGTCTCCACTGAGGTGACCCAGGGTGACAGCTGGAGAGGCAGTTGCCAAGGAAACGCAAACTACAGGAAAGGATGGGGCAAATGCAAAGCACCTAGACTCTCAATAGTTCAGATTCTGAGCCAGGAGTGTCTTCATTTGCATACAGTAGAGCCTCCACAGCTGACTTCTCCCCACATGACCACCTCAAGCTGACCTCATTCTCATAGACCAGACAAGCACCACATGCTCGTAGCAGGCTAGCTGGCCTAGTTCCTTATGGTGACCACCTCCTTTGGGAGGTGTATATTGGGTTGCCTGTGGTATCATATTAGTACTTGCAACTCTGTCAATGATTACTAAGGCCCAACACAGAACCATTAGAAAATATGGCAAAGTGATTCTACCACTGGGAGAAAGGTGTTTGGCCAATAGAATGTAGACCCCTGGCCCCAAGTCCCTCACAAGAACTATTTTTTTATTCTACTTTATTTTATTTTATTTTATTTTATTTTTTTGAGGCAGAGTCCTACTATGTCACCCTCGGTAGAGTGCTATGGCATCACGGCTCACAGCAGCCTCAAACTCCTGGGCCCAAGCAATTCTCCTGCCTCAGCCTCCCAAATAGCTGGAACCACAGGCACCCGCCACAGTGCCCTGCTGTTCTTTGTTGCAGTCGCCATTGCTGTTCTAGCTGGCCCAGGCTGGGTTTGAACCCGCCAGCCTCGGTGTATGTGGCTGGTGCCATAACCACTGTGCTACAGACACCGAGCCGACACAAAAACTATTTTCATGTTTGAATATTCAAACCAACTCTGTGCATTTGAAAACAAAATAATGTATATACCTTTGAACGCTTTTTTTAAAAATATGAGGATAACAAACTAGAAGAAAATCAGAGGCAACTATCTAAACTTCAGTAAGGAAGGCATGGAAACAGCGAGGTGGACCATCAATGCAGATATTCTGGGAAGAAATAGTCAGGCATGGATCAAGCTCAACCTCACGGAAGTCCTGAAGCAACACGGCAGTGGACCGGCATTAACCTTGACTTCTTTAACATTCTTGTTTATCACAGAAGCACAAATAATACAAACATAAGAAAGATAATGAGCATTACATAGCAAGAAGCATCATTCACTAACAACCTGGCAGACACTGCCCCTTATCTCAGGGGACAGCTCCCAGCCCACAGGCTGGTGTCGTTATCAGCCTCAGTACAGAGATGGCGTTGAGGCTCAGTGTGGCATGTTTCAGCACATGGCGGGCGTAGGGCGTTTGCTAGGGCTGCTGTGATAACCTACCACAGACTTGGGAGGCAGTGTACTTTGTCACAGTTCTGGGGGTCGCCAAGATCAAGGTGTCGACAGGGCTGCTCTCTTCCAAGGCCTCCCCCTTTGGCCATTCACACGGCCCTTCCTGTGTGTGTCATCATCTCCGCTTCCTTTGAGGACACCACGCACATTGAATGAAGGTCTCATTCTACCTCTCTCACCTCTAAAGGGCCCCTGTCTCCACATACGGTTGCCTGAGGTACGAGGGGCTAGGGGTGCGCCAGGTGAATTCTGGGTAACACAATTCAGCCCATATAAAGGGAAACAAAGTTGGTGCAGGCATCTGAAGAAGTAATTTGGGACAAATGCGATAAAAGAATTCTGAAAACTCTCCAATGGCCACCGTGGGTGGGAAGACACGTCCTTCCTTAAGAAGGAAATTAAAAAGAGGCAGATCGTGCCTCATTGTAAGGTAGAACTTTCTAAGAACTAGAATTGCTCAACACTGAAGGTACGGGAATGTTTCAGAGCAAATAGTTCACAGATAGTGAAGGGGACCAGCAGCCTTGGGGCCACATGTGGCCTCAGGATCCCTGAGTGCAGGCTTTTGACTGAATCCAAATTTTACAGAACAATCATTTTACTAGAGGGACTTGTTGTGAAGTTTGAATTCAGTTAAGGGGCTGCACCTGGTGACTTGGAGGACCACGTGTGGCCTCAAGGCCACAGTTCCTCCATCCCCCTGATGTGCCCCTATTAAGAAGCACAAAATGGTTAAAAGAATGAGTCTTTCTCTGCCTTCACATCGTGACATTGACTCTATTAACTTCAGCACTCTGGCTCCTTGGGGCTCCTTTTCTGACTGATGTGAACAAGGGTCCTGCAATTAATGACATGTCAGGTTCAGTTCCTAAAATAGCATCTATAACGATTGAGAAAATGTCAAGTGAATATGATTTGCAAAATAAGTTAGTTTGCTCCCAAACTAGTCCTAGTTATCCACAGGTGTCATAAAATTGGAAAATTATAGTTTGAATCCAAGATAAAAGTCTAAGAATGATAAATAAAAATCCCTTTTTGATAGGATTCAAAATACGAAGAAGGCAATATATGTGGTGTAAGGACACTTTGCCCTGGGCCTGGGCTTGGAGCCAGGAGCATGGGTGTGATAATCACTCACTATCTTCCTACCACTTAAGAATCTGCTTTTTTGTGCTGGGTAAGACCCGTGTGATTGGCAGCTCAGAGGGACACATAAAATAATTCCAGGGGAATTATAGCAATAGTGGAAGATTAATATGGGAAAATATTCACATCTAGTTGTTTTTCCTACCTGAGAAATTTCCTCTAAAATCAACTCCTTTCTTCCATAAACACAAGAGGCCCCAAGCTAAGCCCTTGAAAAGGAGAGGGCTTCCTAAATCATGCACTTTCTCCTGGAAATGAGAGCCTCAACCTGCCTCTCTGCATGTAAACAGAATTGTTAAAGAAGTTTGTGCAGAGTGTACCAGGCAGTCTCTTTCCTAAACTTTCAGTGGAGACCTCTGCCCTGCCACTATGGTCAGTCCATGCTTATCTTCCACGCCCTCCTTTAATATCTCGTTTCGCTATGAACATTGATGGAAATGTAGGCTACGAAGGTGGGTTTTTTTGCCTGCTTACAATGTGCAGCCTCCTGTCCCTTTGGCTTTGCCAACTCCACCTTCTTGGGCTCTGAAGGGTCACAGTCCCTGCATGTACTGTGTTTTTGGAAGGGCAGAGAGCAGATAGAGGAAGTGAATCTGGGATTTGACTCGTCATCTTCAAGTGTGGCTATGATACAAAATAGAAAAGCTAGTTGGTTTGAAAGGCAAACTGGTCAGTTACAAATCACTTTTAAAATCACTAAGATAAATGGCAAAAGGAAATCATCACTCTGTCCCTTCCCTTGTATGCACGCCTGTCACTGCACGTGTCACACTGAATTATAGGTATCTAAGTGATTGTCTTTCTCCCTCACTGGAGTGAAAGTTCCAAACAGGAAAGTCTGGAATGCCACCCATCCCTGCGTGTCTAATGCCTAGCACAGCCGGTGCAAACTAGATACTTGTTTGTGAATTCAACTCAAAGGAGACATGAATGGACAAGTTACAAAGAGGAACAGCTATGTGTTCTAGAATACATTGAATTGATAGTAATAAAGAAATGCCACCAGTACGGTACTCTGGCAATCGTTTGAAAACACTTTGGTGATAGGTACCAAGATCCCAAAAATGGTTCTAAACTTCCACCCATCGTTTCCACGTTTGGTGGCTTACTGTACAACCCTCGCACTTACCCTTTTTGTAGTACTTGACTACCTTCCAGGTGTTGTGCTCCAGAGCCTGAAATGTCACTGCATCCTTTAATCTTCAAAAAGCCCCTTCGTGGGGCAGGTATTAGTCCTATTTTACAAATTGACACAGAGGATCCTAGACATTAACCAAAGTTCCAGAGAACAAGAAGGCCATGAGCCCACAGAATGGCAAAGCTATGGTTCAAACTCTAATCTGTAAGATTCTGAGCTATTTTTATCTACACAACTTCTGATATCAAATGAATGGGGTTTATTCTCATACCAATTCCCCGGCTCTCCAGGAACCAACTGTGTTTCCTTCAATCAATTCCATTCTAGCCAGAATGAGTGCAGAGCCCATGGGTTTAAGACCTCTAGCCTCTGCCCCCACAGATGCCAGTTCTAAGTATTGGACCCTGGCTATCCACATTTCTGTCTAACATGGTTACAAATCCTGCCCTTCAGGTTTGCTAATTTGCAAGAATGGCTCTCAAAACTCTAAGAAACACTTTAGTTATTATTACTGGTTTATGTAAAGGCTACAACTCAGGAACAGCCAAGTGGAAGAGAAGCACAGGGCGTGGTGGAGGAAGGGACGCAGAGATCCCACTCCCTCTCTGGACACATCCCCTTGCTACGCTCAACCTGCCCACCCACTCAGAAGCTCTCCTCTGAACCCCAGCATCTCACAATCTTATGGTAGTTCTACTCAACAGAGAAGATTACATCACTTGGCCACACATAACTGGACTCAACCGCCAGCCTTTCTCCCCTAACCAAAGGTCAGCAGGTGAGGCCGAAAGTGTCAACTCCCTAGTCTTGCCTTGGTGTCTCTGGTGACCACCCCAAAGTTATCTAGGGGCCCCCAGCCACCTCATTAGAACCAAGAAGTTCCTCCCACCCTATCACTCAGGTTTGGGAGCTCTGTGCTAGGAACTGGGAACAAAGATCAAATATCTTGATAAACCAAACAAAAGCATACAGTGGGGGGAAAAGAATCTCTATTCAACAAATGGTGCTGGGAGGACTGGATAACCACATGTAAAAGATTGAAACTTGATCCATACCGTTCACCACTTACAAAAATTGATTCAAGGGTGGTGCCTGTGGCTCAAAGGAGTGGGACGCTGGCCCCATATACCAGAGGTGGTAGGTTCAAACCCAGCCCCGGCCAAAAACTGCAAAAAAAAAAAAGGAAAAATTGACTCAAGATGGATAAAAGATTTAAATCTAAGACACGAAACAGTAAAAATCTTAGACCAAAGTGTGGGGAAAACTCTTGATGATGTTGGACTGGGGAAAGATTTTATGACAAAGATTTCAACAGCAGTCACAACAAAAATTAACAAATGGGACTTAATTAAGCTGAAAAGCTTCTGCATAGCTAAGGACACATCAAGTAAAGCAAAAGACAACCTTCATAATGGGAACAGATATTTGCAGGGTATCAATCTGACAAAAGAGTTGATAACTAGAATCTATAGAGGACTCAAATTAATCAACAGAAAAAAGACCCAACAATCCCATCTACCACTGGACAGAGATATATGAATCTTCTCTAAGGAAGACAAATGGCTAACAAACATTTGAAAAAATGCTCACCATCCCTGATTGTCAGAAAAATGCAAATCAAAACCACCCTGAGATATCCCCTAACCCCAGTGAGAATGTCCCACATCACAAAGTCTCAAAGCTGCAGAAGCTGGCGTGGATGTGGAGAGAAGGGAACACTTTCACACAGCTGGTGGGACTGCAAACTAATGCAACCTTTTTGAAAGGAAGTATGGAGAATCCTCAAAGAACTCAAACTAGACCTTCCGCTTAATTCTGCAATCCCAGGACTAGGCATCTACCCAAAAGAAAAAAAAGCTCCTTTTATCATAAGGGCATTTGCACTAGACTGTTTATTGCAGCTCAATTTATAATCGCCAAAATGTGGAAACAGCCTAAATACCCACCAACCCTGGAATAGATTAACAAGCTGTGGTACAGGTATACCATGGAATACTATTCAGACACTAAAAAAGATGAAGACATTCTTAGTAAAGTATCAAAAGATTAGAGAAGCAAGAATCCAAAGTAGTCAATTCTAACATGAAGGCAGTAGATGATCTAATATATACTCTCATAAGAGGAAAAACTCAAATCAATTCAAGGGGGGCGGGGGAACAAGAAAGCAGGGACAGCGGAGGAAGGATGGGGGTGCGGGGTCCCGGTGGACGGCTCACCTCTCCAGGGGGAGACACAACTAGAAGAGGGACTTTACCCAACAAATACAATCAGTGTAACCCAATTCTTTGTACCCTCGATGAACCCCAAACAATAAAAAATAAATAAGTCAAAGACCAAGTATCTTTCTGTGATGTCACAGATCCCAACCTCAAGCCTTTCTTTTATTGTACGGCGAGTTACAATCTTGAAGAACACAGATGTTTTCTGCACTAAGTTATTTTTTTAAATTTTATTTAAAACTCTATAAAGTTGGAAATTATCTAAATACCGCATAAGAAGAAAATAATTTATTGTAGAGCATTAGTTTGGTGGGATATTATAGATCAAAAATTATATTTAAAAGACTATGAAATACTATAGAAAATATTGGCAATGTTAAGCAGAAGGCAAAATTATGACTTCCATCAGAAAATAAGTTTTTATGTAGAAAAAGTATAAGGAATACGCTAGAATTATGAGAGTTAAAACTGTAGAAGATACCTTTCTTTATTCTAATTTTCTTTAAATTTTACTAGTTTATTGTTTTACTAGTAAATCTCTTGAAATCTGACTCTTACTGATAAAGTAAAAGGCAGGGTTTGATCCACTGTAGGGCAGAAATGACATATTATGGTATCACAAGCTTTTATAAAGGTGACTTTGGGCAGTAAGACTCCATTTTATCCTTCCTGTTACTCACCCCTGTTATCTCAGCCCATAGTTTAAAGGGAAGAGGCGGCGGCAGGCAGACCCCGACAGGGGACAGAGGTCAAAGGCGGGAGCGCAGTGGGCGGCAACACTGGGCGGGGAAGCGGTGGGGGTCTCGCCCCAGGACCCCGACAGAGAAACCTCTCTGCTCAGGGGAGGGGCAGTGACAGAAGGGCTGGTGGAGGAGGGGGGCTGTCTCTCTAATGGCTTCATCTGAGCAAGTTAATTTGCTGGGGCTGCAGTAACAAAATCCCACAGGTGGGGCGGCGGAAACAACTGAAGTTTGCTGCTCACGGTTCCAGAGGCGGACATCTAAGTCCCAGGTGCGGCCAGGTAGGCTCCTCCCGAGCCCCCTCCGCGGCTCTGCGCCCGAGGTGCGGCCAGGTGGGCTCCTCCCGAGCCCCCTCCGCGGCTCTGCGCCCGAGGTGGGTCAGGTGGGCTCCTCCCGAGCCCCCTCGGCGGCTCTGCGCCCGAGGTGGGTCAGGTGGGCTCCTCCCGAGCCCGCTCGGCGGCTCTGCGCCCGAGGTGCGGCCAGGTGGGCTCCTCCCGAGCCCGCTCGGCGGCTCTGCGCCCGAGGTGGGTCAGGTGGGCTCCTCCCGAGGCCCCTCGGCGGCTCTGCGCCTGAGGTGCGGCCAGGTGGGCTCCTCCCGAGGCCCCTCCGCGGCTCTGCGCTCGTGGTGCGGCCAGGTGGGCTCCTCCCGAGCCCCCTCCGGGGCTCTGCGCCCGAGGTCCCGCCAGGTGGGCTTCTCCCCAGCCCCTCCGGGGCTGCAGACGCCGTCTTCCCAGTCACCCTCTGCATCCATCTGTGACCTGATCTCTTCCGTACAGACACCAGCTCTACTGGGCTAGAGCCAACTTTAATGCCATGACTTTAACTTAATTACCTCTTGAAAGACCCCTTCTCGAAATCCAGTCACATAGCAAGGGACTGAGAATTAGGACTTTAACGTACGATTTTTTGAGAAGCCTGATTCAGCCCATAATACTAAGGATGAAGTGGAGTCTTACTTCCCGAAGTCACTTAGAACTTGTAGAATTAGAGGTCTATTTCCCAACAAAATCTCCTGAATCTGGCTGGCGGTTTAGTTTCGGTTGTTTATTTCGCTTTACTGTTTTCAGAAATGATTCTCAACGTTCAGCCCAGGGTCGCAAATGAAAGTGTACCCTGAGAAAGGCCACCTCTGGGCGGCGCCCGTGAGGCTGCTTCTCGCCCACATTTAAAGCAAGGGCTGCTGCAAACCGGGCAGGCGCAGGGGTCCCTCACCTAGAGCGGGGCTGCTCACCCAGGAACAGGTGTTGATTCCCTACAGCAGATGACGCCTCGCACAAGGGCACCTAAAACGATGCTCTGCAGATTGTGACAGACAAAACTACACAGCTCTCTCAAGGAGAAAAATCTAAGTTAAATACAGAGGGCTTCTTTCTGATTTGAGAAGTGAAATATCAAATGTTCACAGGAAGGTTTGAGCCACGCTGGCCCAAATGTGACTAGTGGCCATGCAACAGCCTCCTGGCAGAGCTGAAAGCACGTGAGGAGGTGGCTGGGTTGGCCAGAATCCTAAAACCATGTGTTCAGTCTCCACCAAACAATCTGAGGGCAGCCCAGGTAAGGAGGTTGGAAACCACTGTCAGGAGCTGCTGACCCCAGGTGCCTCCTCCATCCATTAGAGCCACTGGGAATAACAAGCTCCTTTTTGAAATTCAAGGTTTCCATGGAGCATCAAGCCTCATTTGCATTTGATTGCAAATTACTTTAATCATATAATTTTCTGCATTTATTGGTACTGCTGTATGTTTCGTGAATGGGCAATTTCAGTTTAGACAAAGCAGATGGAAGGGAAGTTTTAGACCCATCTGGACAGAGTTGCTGCCTTTGATCCAACCAAGACCAGCTGAGACCCATAGACGTCCAGGTGACAGGGACACTGAGGGCAAGAGAAGGTCTCAGAAAGACAGGACCAGCACGTACAGAGTGACTACTTGAAATCTTCCCTCGAAGCCTCAAGATCTGCAGTGAGGTCCTGAACACGTCTCCTGCAATTTGCAAAGATCTCAAATTATCAGACATTGATTATGACACCAACCTCAGCAAATCTGAAACTGGTGTTATTTCCCAAGTCTGGAATCCTTGATCCAAGATTTCTTAGCTAAGGCATGAGGAGGGACACAGAATTTAGTCAGGTGAAAGAATAAGAACTCCAAGGGCCCTCTTATAAAAGACTCACCTAAATTCAGAGCAGAAACAGTGACCAGAAATGGAGAAAAAGGACGAACACAGACCAGTGAAAATGGTAGATCATGAGACACAGACTCTGGAAAGTCAAATCTGGCTTGAGCAATGTGATTTATCTGCGCAGTTTCCAGCTTCTGGTTTCTAAAAAACTGACAATTAAAAATGCCGACCTTACAGGCTGCTGACTGAGAGGAATGAAATCACTTATGTAAATGTACAGAGTGGGGGCCTAATGTCCGTCCTGTCCACATAAACGCGTGAGGAGTGACGTACATACTCTTCCAGAATGACTCTGGCCCTCTGCACATGAAAGCACCTTCTCTGCTTCCTTCCAGAGAAGGAATTCTTAAAACATGGCTCCCCAGACCCCCCACAGCATCACCTGAACCCGGAAGACTGTTAAAAATGAGTATGTCAGGCCACACCTCAGACGGATGGAACCAGAAAATCACCTGTGTGTTTGATGAGCCCTCCAGGTAACTTCAATGCATGCTAAAGTCAACTGCCTGGGCTCACAGTAAATTCACCTGGGAAGAAAGACCACAGCCATTCCCAGGTGAAAGGAATCAGAGTTTCTATCAACAGGGTCCCAGCCCGGAATTTCATGATTTAAAGTCTCCACCAGGTGGTTCTAGTCACCACTGTCTGTACAGCACCAGGTAAGGACCCCACTTCCCCAAGTGCTACATGAAGTCTCCATGGAGGTCCCAGGTCTCATTCCCAAAGGAAGTAGCCCTCAGAATCTAATCACCACTACTTAAAGGCCCCACCTCTTAATACTATCATATTGCCCATTAAATTTAACACCTGAATTTTGGAGGGGTCACAGTCAAACCAGAGCAATGGAGACTGTACAACAGAATCTGTATATAGTTCATTCTGGTAGAATGAACATTTTAACAATATTCAGTCTTCTAATCCACGGCACAGATGTCTTTCTAGCTATTGTGGCTTCTTTAATTTTTTTTTTTTTTTTTTTTTGAGATAGAGTCTCATTCAGTCACCCTGGGTTGAGTGCCTTGGTGTCTTAGTTCACAGC
Source organism: Nycticebus coucang (assembly GCF_027406575.1). NCBI lineage: Eukaryota > Metazoa > Chordata > Mammalia > Primates > Lorisidae > Nycticebus > Nycticebus coucang. The sequence continues at coordinate 5,251,856 of NC_069795.1, read as the reverse complement.
AACCTCAAACTCTTGGGCTCAAGTGATTCTCTTGCCTTAGCCTCCGGAGTAGCTAGGACCACAGGTGCCCACCACAATACCTGGCTAATTTTTAGAGACAGGGTCTCAGTCTTGCTCAGGCTGGTCTCGAACTCCTGAGCTCAAGCAATCTGCCCACCTCGGCCTCACAGAGTGCTAAGATTATGGGCATGAGCTACCCTGCCCAGCCCAGCTTCTTTAATTTCTTTCATCAATTTTTTATAGATTTGAGTATATAAGTCTTTTTCTTCCTTAGTAAAATTTCCTAAGTATTTTATTCTTTTTACTACAATCATAAATGGGATTACTTTCCTACTTTTCTTTTCAGATTGTTCATTCTTACACGTAGGTATAGAAATGCAACTGATTTTTGTATTGTGATTTTGTATCCTGCAACTTTATTCAATCTGTTTAAAGATGGAGAATGGGACCAGAAGCCACAGAATATAAAAAAACACACCTCTAGAGCCAGAGAAGATGGGGACGGAATCCCCCCCACAACAGCCCTGGTGGGAGCACGGCCCTGCTGACACACTGATCTGGGTCCAGGGAAACTGCTTTTGGACTTCCAGAGCTGCTAAGAGAATGAATGCATTTTTTTTTAAGCCACCAAATGTGTCATAATTTGTTCCAGAACCAATTTAAAACTGATACATTTATCTATGCTCAAATAAAGAAAATAAAAAAATAGTAGAGAGGTTTGAGAGAGAAGCTAGGGCAGCTGAAATTTAATGAAGTCCCTGTTGGGCCAAGCTCTTTGCTGGTTACTTTCCATGGATAAGGTCTCATCCTTGCCACAATCATGCAAGAAGGATGACCACATCATCATCATCATCACCACCATTTCATCGTCATTATCAGCATTGTCATAATCACAGTCACCATCACTGTTACCATCATCATCACTATTTCATCATCATTGTCATAATCACAGTCATTGTTGCTGTTACCATCATTATCCTCATCATTACCATTTCATCAGCAGCAGCATTGTCATAATCACAGTCACCATCACTGTTATTATCATCCTCATCATCATCATCACCATTTCATCATCATTGTCAGCATTGTCATAATCACAGTCACCATCACTGTTATCATCATCATCATCACCATTTCATCATTATCAGCATTGTCATAATCATAGTCACTGAACTATTACCATGATACCTCGTCATCACCATTTCATCATCATTATCGGCATTGTCATGATCATAGTCACTGATACTGTTGCCATTGTCATCCTCATCATCATTACCATTTCATCATCGTTATCAGCACTGTCATAATCATAGTCATCAATACTGTTACCATCATGATCATCCTCATCATCATCACCATTTCATCATCATCAGCATTGTCATAATCATCATCATCAATACTGTTATCATCATCATCATCTCATCATCACCATTTTATCATCATCAGCATTGTCATAATCATAGTTATCAATACTGTTACCATCCTTCTCCTCCTCCTCATCACCATTTCATCATCATTATTGGCATTGTCATAATCATAGTCACTGATAGCATTACCATCATCCTCCTCCTCATCATCACCATTTCATCATCATTATCAGCACTGTCATAATCAGAGTCATCAATACTGTTACCATCCTCATCCTCATCACCATTTCACCATCATTATCAGCACTGTCATATTACAGTCTTTGACACTGTTACCATCATAATCCTCACCATCATCAGTATTTTATCATCATTATCAGCACTGTCATCATCACAGTCATCATCACGGTTATCACCAGCATCAGGATCATCACTGTAACCATCATTAATCATCATCATTTCCATCTACCTTTTCATCATCTCCATTTTAAATATGAGGAAACAAAAGACAACTAGAGTTAGGCAACATCCCCCACGTCATCCCCCTGAAGAACAACAGTTGGAACACATTGTCTGGTTGACTCAAAAGTACAATTTTACAGGGAACTTTCCACTAAACAAATGAACACTTAACATTGTGGAAGAAGGATTTTGCATCAAGTTACAACTCTCTAATTGGAGCACAGAAAGTTATTCAATCTTTATAGCCTGAAAGCAGAGCGGCTAAACAAACCACTTTTGAAAAGCTAGAGAACAGATTTTAAAAATGGCATCTAGCAAAAATCAGTATACCCCACAGAAGAATGCGGTAGTGATCCCACAGACAGAGTTAATACAGAAATTAACACAGTAAAATATCACTAATAGGCACCCAATTCAATACCATCTTGCCCAGAAGTAATTGTTTCTGCATCATCAACCTCTAACAGCAACTTTGTTATGTGTGAGCTGTCATTTCTCACAGTAATGGCCTTTTATCCCACTTGGAAACTGTCCCCTGAAACAAATAAGGTCTTCACAAGGTCCCAGAATATGAGAGAATTTTCTTCGTAAATTATATTTTTCTGAACATGTTCCCTGTGATGATATAATAAAAGACCTGCTACAGATGTTGGATTCCACACCCCTAAAAATGCAATGAGGAGTTGCTCATACTGGAAGGAAAAAATATAATTTATATAAGAAATTAAAATCTGAGATGAAAAAAATTTTCTTTTCTAGAACATAAAATATTGTCATGACACAAAAGAATTATTCAGATAACATGTTTCTGTCTGGCCAAGAGGTCTGAGGATCTTTCATGAGTCCTCATCCTAGGAACTCTCTACATAATCTCTCAAAATTTCCCTTGGTCCCTGTGATGAAAAGAGGCCAAAATTCCCTAAAATGTAATCTATTGATTAATAGATTGAAAGTAAATCCAATAAAAAATAACAATTATGAAAGAGGGATATCAAGAAGATAGTGGAACAGAAGATCCTTTCCCTTCACTCTCTCTGCAAAATTATAATTAGAAATTATTCAGAGATAGGAATTCCACCATGACTTCATCAGAACTCAGGGAAAAGGCATAAAACACCCCTGGGTCCACAGAATTGAAAGAAGCTGCAACCAGTAAGAGGAACAGTGATTTTATCACCTTCTCCCCCAAGCTGGCATAATACTAATCACAAAAATATTCCCTAGACTCACCCCTTACACAGTGGGAGGAGGAACTAGAAGTGGATGTTTGATCTCCACACCAGTCTGCAACTATGTGCAGGAATCTCATTTAGTCCCATTCTATGGGAACCACTGGGAGTTCCAGGAGAGCTAAGCCACCAGGAGTGAACTGGGGAAAAAAGCCAGGTGCTGATCACAGCAACTGGTGCATGGATCTTGGCGGATGCTCTGTGCTCCGGACAGAAGGGACACCACCCTGAGAAGACTGGTTGGCGCCAATGTGCAGAGTGCACAATATGCAGGGAGGCCCAAATCTAGTCAGATTTTCCACAAAGCACAGGTGCTTGTGTGCAGCTTTCCTCTGACCTGGAAACAAATAAAAGATTAGCAATTCAATTCCGGGGCTTACTTAAGTCTTCCTCAGTTTGGGAAATGAAGGCAACATTTAGTTCCAGTGTAGCATTTAAGTTCCAGACCTAGAAGCAATGTAAGGGCAGTGATTTAGTTTCGGTCTAGATTTAAAGTTTTAGTATTTACTATAAGTCTTCCCCAGGCTGGAATGCAAAAGCAAGATACCAATGAAGTTCTTTTATTTTTATTTATTTATTTATTTATTTTTATTGTTGGGGATTCATTGAGGGTACAATAAGCCAGGTTACACTGATTGCATTTGTTAGGTAAAGTCCCTCTTGCAATCATGTCTTGCCCCCATAAAGTGTGACACACTCCAAGGCCCCAACCCACTCCCTCCGTCCCTCTTTCTGCTTTTCCTCCCCCCCCCATAACCTTAATTGTCATTAATTGTCCTCATATCAAAATAACAAGCTGTGGTATATGTATACCATGGAATACTATTCAGCTATTAAAAAAAATGGAGACTTTACATCCTTCGTATTAACCTGGATGGAAGTGGAAGACATTATTCTTAGTAAAGCATCACAAGAATGGAAAAGCATGAACCAATGAAGTTCTGATATTAAGTACTAAGGCCTAAAACTGCCAGATAACACCTGCAAAAACTAGAAGAGGTAGCCATCTCTTGAAATGCACAGGCATGGACATAATGATGAAGGATTGGGATAATTCGGGGTAATATGACACTACCCAAATCAAGAAAGTTCCAGTAATGGATCCAGAAGAATCGAAGCTCTTTGAAATTTATGACAAAGAATACAGAATAAGCCTTTTTTTAAAGTTCAAGGAATCACAAGAAAATGCAGATAGAAAACTAAATAAAATTTAGGGGGGGGTTGGTTTTTTGGGGGGTGGGGTGGGGGAATTTTTAGGGGAAAAATCCAGAAACAAAATGAGAAATATGACAAAGAAACAATTAAAAAAAAAATACAAATCTCAGAAATAAAGGTAAACTGAAAAACTCATTAGTAATCTTCAACGGCAGATTTGATCACGTAAGAAATAATCAGAGAGCATGAACACAGAACATGTAAAATTGTCCAAAATAAAAAAGAGTAAAAAAGAGGGGAAAATGCTTACAAGGATTAGAGAAACTATTAAGTGAACTGACCTTCACATACTAAGAGTTCTCAAATATCAGCCAGAAAAAGGTCTAGAAATGATATTAAGAAAATAAATGGCCAAAAATTTCCAAAACTGGAGAAAGGTGGCAGCATAAAGATATAGAAAGCTTATGATCAGCAATCAAATGCAATCCAAAAAGGAATTCCCCAAGGTACATCATAATCAAATTATCACAAATCAAACATAAAGGAAAAAATATTCAAAGCAGCAAGAGGAAAGAAACCTATCACATTCAATTCAACCCACATTTGGCTTTTAGGGGATTTCTCAGCAGAAACACTACAGGCCAGGAGAGAAAAGGATGTTATAATTGCCGTGCCAAGGGGGGAAAAAAGACTTCGTTCAGTCAAGAATACTGTACCTACTAAATCTAGCCTTTAAACATAAAAGAAATAGAAAACTTTTTCCAGAAAAAAAAGAAAAAAACTAAGGGAATTCATCCATACCATACCTGTATTATAAGAAATGCTTATGGGATTTCTTCAATCTGAAAGAAAAGAACACTAATGTGTAACAAAAAACATCTAAAGGTACAAAACTCACTGATAAAATTAAGAATACAGACAAATTAAGAATATCTTTATATTGTAATTGTGGTAGGTAAACCACTTATGTGTTAATTATAAGACTAAAAGATAAAACAAAGACAATAATAACTACAACAATTAGTTAAGAGATAGGCAATATCAAAAGATGTAAATTGAAATAAATAAAAGTCAAAATGTTGGAAGAGTGTTAAAGTGTAAAGTTTGTTCTTTTCTTTGTGATTAAAGTTGTAATCCCTTGAAAACAACCCATTACAATTATGAGATATTTGGATAAGTCTCACAGTAACTATAAAGCAAAAACCTATAGCAGACATATTAAAAATAAGTAGCACAAAATCAAAGCATACTATTAGAGAAAATCATATAACCACAGAAGACAACAAGAGAGAAAAAGGATGAAAATATCTGAAAATACAACCAGAAAACATGTAACATGGTAGTGGTAAATATATATGTGTATATGTACACACATTCTAACCTTTAATGACAGTGAATTAAATTCTCCATTTAAAAGACGTAGACTGCTAAGCAAATCAAAAGACCTAACTGTATGCTGCTTACAAGAAATTCATTTTACTTATAAAAATTCACACAGACTAAGTGTCAAAAAAGATATTCCATGAGAAGGGAAACCAAAAAAGAGCAGGAGTAGATATACCTATGGCATACAAAATAGACTTTTAAGTTAGTAACAGTTAAAAAGGAGAGGGCGGAAGCCATTATATACTGATAAATGGATCAATATAGCAAAAAGATATAACAATTGTAAATATATTCACACTAGGACATCTAAATATGTAAAGAAAATATTAATAGACCTAAAAGAAGAGATTGAATATAATACAATAATAGTAGAGGACTTCAACACCTCAATTTTAGCAATGGACAGAACAATCTAAGAGAAAATCAATAAAGAAATATTATATTTAAACTGCTCTTTAGACCAACTAGACCTATCACACATTTACAGACCATCCTATCCAACAATTGCAGAATATGAATTTTTGTTAAAAGTATATGGTACATTCTCCAAGATAGAGTAAATGTTACTTCATAAAACAAGTCTTAAAGAAAATTTTAATTGAAATTACATCCAGTATCTTTTTTGAACACAGTGGAAGTAAAGTAGAAATCAACAAAAGAAAGAATATCGAAAACTGCAAAAAATCATGAATATTAACATGCTCCTAAACACATGGGTAAATACAGAAATTTAAAAATTCCTTAAGACAAATGAAAATGGACACACAACACACCAAAACACATGAGATAAAGCAAAAAGAATTCTAAGAGTGAATTTTATAGTGATAAATTCCTACATTAAAAAAAAAGAATAAACAACCTAATGATGCACCTCAAGAAACTAGAAAAATAACAAAACAAACTAAATCTCAAATTAGGATAGAAATAGCAAAGATCAGAGCAGAAATAAACAAAGTAGAGCTTTAAAAATAATACAAAAGATCAACACGACAGAGTTGGTTTCCTTGTGAAAAAATAGACAAAGCAAACAAATCTTTAGGTATACTAAGAAAAAAAAGAGAAGGCTCAAATATATAAAATCAGAAAAAGGAAGAATTACAATGGATACTACAGAAATATAAAGAATTATAAGAGACTATTATAAACACCTATGCACCAACAAATTGGAAAATCTAGAATAAATTAGTAAGTCCCTGGACACATCCAACTTACTAGGATTGAGTCATGAAGAAATATAATACTTGGACAGACCAATAATGAGCAACAAGATTATAATTTTAATAAAGATTCTCCCATCAAAGAAAAGCCCAGTACCTGATTGATACGCTGCTGAATTCTACCAAACATTTAAAAAGAACTAACAGCAATTCTAGTCAAATTGTTTCGAAAAGTTGAAAAGGAGGGAATAATTCCAAACTCATTCTATGAAATCAGCATTACTGATTCCAAAGCCAGACAAAAAAATAACAACAACAACATCAACAACAAACTACTGGGCAATATCCCCAATAAAAATAGATGTAAAAATCCTCAACAAAATATTAGCAAACCACAGATTCAACAACCAGATTTGATCACTCACCACAATCAAATAAGATACATTCCAGGGATGCCAAGGATGGTTTGACACGCACAAATTAATAAACACTATACTTCACACTAACAGAATCAATTTGATAAAATTCAAAATGATAAAAACTCTCAGCAAATTGGGTATATAAGGAATATATCTTAACACAATAAAGGCCACAGCTAACATCATACTGATATGATCAGGTGGCAGCCTGATATACATGAGTTGTATGATAGAAAAGAAAAGAGGGACAGCTCAGTAAATGATTCTGGAATTATTCATTATCTGTATGGAGGTAAATGACATTCAATCCCTATCTCTCATCATACAAAATTTCAGATGAAGTAAGGATTTAGTAAAATAAAGGGCAATACAAAATTTTCAAGAAGAAAATATGGAAAATATTATTCTAATATTGTGCTAGGAAAAATATTTCCTAAGACAAAAATACTAATCAAAAATCATAAAACTAATTTAAGATTCCCTATTCATCAAGAAAACAATAAAAATGCAAAATGTAGGCCACAAACTGAAAGCCATTTACATTACCTATAACTATATAACTAACAAAATATTAGAATAAAGAATATAGAATAAACTCCTAAGAAAAGAAAAGAAGATAACCCAATGAATGGGCTACAGACATGACATGCATCTTACCTTACTAGACACATAAAAGCTACCCATACGGAAGTGCCCAACCTCATCCATTAAAGCAGCAGTTCTCAACCCTCAGGTCACAACCCACAGGAATTGTATTAGGAAGGCATTAGGAAGGTTGACAACCACTGCATTAAAGGGTAAAAACAGATGTAAACTTCATATACTGAATTGATAAACATTAGGAATAAAAATTAAAGGCTAGGTGCAGTGGCTCACACCTGTCATCCTAGCACTCTGGGAGGCCAAGGTGGGTGGATTGCCTGAGCTCAGGAGTTTGAGACCAGCCTGAGCAAGGGGGAAACCCTGTCTCCAAAAAATAGCCAGGCACTGTGGCGGGCACCTGTAAGTCCCTGCTACCAGAGAGGCTGAGGCAAGAGAATCACTTTGAGCCCAAGAGTTTTAACTTGCTGTGGGCTATGATGCCACAGCACTCTACTGAGAGTGACAAATGAGACTCTCTCTCAAAAAAAAAAAAAAAAAAAAGAAGAAGAACACTGATGATACCAAGGATATGGGCAGTGGAAATAGAAATATATTTCTGTTCTAGATGTAGTACATGACTTCTGGCAACTAAGTTCACAAACTTGCCACTGTATGCTTATTATGTTGGAAGCCCTGTACAAACAGCTCAGTAAGGTTTTAAGATCTTGGTCCATCAGTATCTCACAGCTATGTCTGTGTCAATGTGCAGTAGTGTCTTGCTGAGTGGCTTTCATTATTGTTGCGTGTTTTTATGTGCTGTCAAAAAATGTTAGGGCTTAAATTAGAACAACAACAAAAAAATAATTGTAAATTTCTTGTTAAATTTGGCCAAGAGTGGAAGTGAAATCAGGGACATTTTAGTCTAAGTTTATATGGACAATGCCATGAAGAAAACAGCAGTGTACAAATGGATTAAATGTTTTTCTGAGGGGAGAGAAACCATCACTAATAAAGAAAGGTCAGGGCAGCTAGTAACAAGAAGAACTGACAAAAACATTCCAAAATTCATCTAATTGTTCATCAAAATTATCAGCTGACTGTGATAAGCATGTCAGACTATACCGAAGTCAGTTTTGATAGAGAAACAGGAAAATCTTAACTGAAAATCTTGGTTGACAACTCATGGCTTTTGCATCACAACAATGCACTAGCTTACTCAGCACTGTCTGTGAGGTAGTTTTTAGCCAGTAAAAAAACATAGCTGTATTGAAACACCTGCCTACTCACCTGACCTGACTACCAATAACTTTTTTTTTTTTTAGAGACAGAGTCTCACTTTATTGCCCTCAGTAGAGTACTATGGCATCACAGCTCACAGCAACCTCCAACTCCTGGGTTTAGGTGATTCCCCTGCTTCAGCCTCCCAAACAGCTGGAACTACAGGTGCCTGCCACAACACACAGCTATTTTTTTGTTGCAGTTTGGTTGGGACTGGATTTGAACTCACTACCCTCTGTATATGGGGCCGGTGCCCTACCCACTGAGCCACAGGTGCCGCCCAATATCTTTTTACTTTATATAAAGATACAGGAAATATTGAAAGGAAGACATCTTGATGACATTCAGGACATCAAGGGTAATATAAGGACAGCTCTGATGGCATTCCAGGAAAATATTTACAAAATTGCTTTGAAGGGTGGACTTCCCAAGGGGAGTATTTGGAGGTGACTGTAGTGATGTAGTAATGTAGAGTCAGCAAGGAGGTATGTAGAACTTTTTCTAGAATGAGTTAATGAACTTAATTGTCAGACTGTTTGCACAAACAAACAAACCCTGGAAACTACAGGATAGCCCATCAATAATAGAATACATTTTTTTACTAGGGTTTCTACTTAAATCTATCTAGCTATCCATATTTGCCTTTCTATTATCTATTATGGATCATCTGTCCATCCATATCTATCTATCCATCCATCCACCCATCCATCCAACCAAAGTTATTACATGGCAATTTTCCCTTTTTCCTTTTAACTGAAAAACTCTCCTTCTCTGACAAATCATTCCCACATCATATAAAGTTCTGAAACATCGGCAGTTCTCCCATTTTGCCATCCACCCCGAAGTCCTTTGCTCCACTTTCTCCTTTGGCTTCCAGTCTCTCATTCTAAGTGGGTTTCTGTCCCCAACATACTAGCAAACTTGCCCTTCTAGAGGTCAGCAGTGGCCTGTGTGCTGCCACAGCAGTGATACTGAAAACCCTGGCCATGCGGTTCCATCTCACAGGACGCTTCTGCTGCTCCTTCTAAGTCTCCTTTGCTGGTTCCTCTTTCCTGATTTCTAAATTTTGAAGTGCCCTGGCATACAATCCTTGGACCTTCTTGTTCTCTTCTGATATTCACTCCCTTGATGATCACACCTATTCTGAAGGGTTTTAATATCATCTCTGAAATTTCTGTTCCTTGCTCAGACCTCTTATCTGAGCTCTAAAGTGTTACCCCAACAGCCTCCTGGTCCCTGTCAAATTTGCTTCAGAAACTCCAGATGCTTCCAGCAGAGCCCAGTCTTCCCTCCCTGTTCTCTCTCTGTCTTCTCACCACAAGCAGCAGCACCCCTGTGGTTCTAATTGCTTGTTGTTATAACCCTTCACAGGTCACTTTTTCTGTAACCTGAAACCCATAGGAAGACATGACACTCACCCTTGATAATACCCCAGCACATACCCACCTACCCCATGGTCATGTCATCTCCCATCTCCACCACTGCAAGGTAGTCCCTGGCTCCATGTCCCCTCCCACTTTAGGTCTATTCTCAACACAGTAGCCAGAGAAATCTTGTCACAACGTAAGTCGTGTAACGCCACTCTGCTCACAAACCTTCAACGCTGCACTTGCCTTGCTAACACCGACCTTGTCATGCTTCAGGGCCTTGTCACCTGCTATTTCCTCCACCTAGGAAACTCCCCAGTCCCCAGCCTCAGGACTCCCTCCAGTGTTCCTTCTCAATGAGACCCACCCTGGCCTTCCTACCTGAAATCACATCTCCCCTAAAATCAAGCTTCATCATTGCTCCAGTTTTTTCTTTGTACCAGGTCCAATCTAACAGGCTACCTGTTCTATTTATTGGATTACTGCCCTCCCCACACACCAGAATCAAGCTACCTTAGGATGAGGGGAGTCTGTTTTGTTCACTCTGTATCCCTTGCTTCTGGAACCCATAGGTGGTACTCAGGATTTGTTCTCCATAATTATTTGTTGAAATGAATGAACAAACTGCAAACATCATCATGGATAAATCTCAAAGCAATAATGCTGAGGAGAACAAAGCTAGTCCCAGAGGAACTCTTCCTCTGTGATTCTAATTACATAAAGTTCAAGAGCATGCACATCTTAGCAAAATATTACTTAGGGCTACAAACATATGTGGTCCAACTACCAAGAAAATCAAAGATTAGCCAACAAAGAATTCAGGAGAGGGGTTCCTTGTGTGGGGTGGGCTGGGGCTGTGTTTGAAGAGACACTCTTCTAGGACTTTTCAAGGACACTCTTCTATTTCTTAACGGGCAGGATTACACAGATGTTTGCATTTTGTTCATATAACAATTTTTCAGATTGCATTTTAAAAAGACAAGAAAAATCATTTAATCATAGCAGACTAAATTTTGGAACCCAATATTTGTAATATAAATGGATGGTCCCACCCCCATCTCCCCTGCCACAGATCTGACCTCTGATCTGTTCCCTGGCCTGTACTCCTGACTCACTCACTACGCAGCAAATCAGGCTGCTTGTCTTTAGTGCCACAGTCAGTAGGGTGGCAAAACTCACCCCAATGGACTGACCTCCAGGGCAGTCAAGGTGAGCACAAAAGGAAGGTCTTCTCTTCTGTTGTGTCCCTGACAGCAACACATGGTGATGGGAAAACAGTAACAACATGCTCTATTGATTTGCTCCATAAAGCATGGGGTAGCATGAAGCATTGTAAACAGAAAGGAGGGCAGCTCCCTAAGGCTTCGGCGAGAGTGGGTGCGTCCTTTCTAAGGCTACCTCACCTTTTCTCAAAAGCCAACTAGCTCTTCCTGCTGACTAAGCACCACTGGGCCCCTGTCCTGTAGCAACAATGAGGCAGGCCTTTCCTGCAGCCAAATGCAGCATCAAGAGGCAGAGAGGATGGAAAATGCTTTTCCTCAGGAAAATGACCTGTGTCTCCACTAATATTGATGATTTGGCAGGACCATGAAGATTTAAGGCAATGCATGAGACACTATGTGGTTATTTAAAACATGCCGTCATAAAAATGGATAAGAGTACACGTGTTCATAGAAAGCTCTGTGAATAAAGCTCTCCCTTAGGGAGGGAGGGAGAGAGGGAATTTGCATCAACAGTCATCCTGGCTACTCTGAGTGTGTCCAGTTATTCACAAGGTCCCTAGAAAAGGGGAGCAGGAGATGGTAGAGGATGACGTAACTGAGGAAATAAAGATGAGAGTGATACAAGGGCTGGGAGGAGCCCACAAGCCAGGGAATGTGGGCAGCCTTCAGGAACTGGAAAAGGCAAGGAACAGGCTGTCATAAAAATGGATAAGAGTGCAAGTGTTCATAGAAAGAGAGCTTTCAGAGAGGAGCACAGCACTGCTGACACCTCAACGTTAGTTCCTAAGACCCATTTTCAGATTTCTGACCTTGAAAGTATAAAATGATGAACCTGTGGTGTCGTCTTAAGCCCCTAAGCTTATGGTGAGTTGTCACTGATGCACCATCTTCCAAGGCACAGTTTAAAAGCCACCTACTCCATGAAGCCTCTCACCTTCTGTTGGAGTCAGAATCGACAGCCCATTTCTTTGGGGCCCACTCTGCATTCTGCTTTGACTTCAGCTTGGCCAGGCTGCTTTGGAGCAAGCAGCACTCCGGAATGCCTTGTTCATGCCATGTGTTTCCGGTAAAGGTGAAGTCACATCTGTATCAGCTTATCCCCCTTTCCAAAGCTGCTGCACGCACACCTGCAGACACAGGGGCGCTGTGCACACACACTCTCACACATAAATTCCACCTTTTCTGGGCCCATAGCCCTAAGCTTTGGTGTCACCCCTTGTCCACAGACAAATTCCTGCCACCCCCCCCCCACCTCTGGGGACCAGGATGTGTCACATCAGCTCTCTGACCCTTAGTTTCTCCATCTGTAAAATAAGACGTTAGCTGTGGAAAAATTATTATACACAATTAGAACCAACTATGCTCTTGGTTAGAGAAGAGTCCCAGGCAAAGCTCTCAGCCATACCCTGAGCAAAGCAGGGGACACAGAGGGGCCCTCACGGGCAGGCCCAGCCCACGGTGGCTCACAGGGAGATAAGAAATTTGTACATTTTTCAGGCCACCAGTTTTGTCAGACCTAAGTCAAAGGCCATCATGAAAACCAAGGGACTAAAGGCAGGGCCTGATACCCCGAGATTTCAGATGCCCTTTCCCTGTCATCCTACCGTGCATTAAGCAGCAGCACCCAAGGCTGAGCAGGGGAAGCCAGCAGCTCTCATCAGAGGTGTGAGAAGGCGGCCTGATAAAGTCCGCAGGCTGCACTAGCAGGGGCGTGGGGGAGCCTGCCTGGGAGAGCCTGCCGGGAGGGGCCGGGCACCCTGCGGTGTGTCCCTAACCTACCTTCTGTGCCTGATTTGTGACAGAAACACCATCAAGGCTCCCTAATTTAAACCAGATGGCACGAAAACGGTCTGCAGCATTCTCCCTCCCGGGCTGCTGGCTAATGCCGCGTCTCCCAGGGGCTCCATCCATCCAGGCCGTGGGACCCTCCCGATGTGTGGAGCCCTGCTCTGTGGGCAGGGATGTGTGGTGCATGTGTCCAAAAGAGTGAGCAGAATTGTGTTCTCCAAAAAGATACCTTGGCGTCCTAGTCCACAGCACTTGAGAATGTGACCTTATGTGAAATAAGGTCTCTGTAAATGTCATCAAATTAAGATGAGATTACACTGGACCACAACGAGGTCTAAACACTGACTGGTGCCCCCAGGAGAGGAGGACAACAGGCAGAGACGGACATGCAGTGAGAAGCTGTGTGGTGGCAGAGCTGGGGGCACCACGGCCAACCCCAGACACCCCAGCTACAGACAGGCCGGAATCAGCAGGAGGAACCCAGGGCCGACTCTGACATTGGCCTTCCGGCCTCCCAAACTGTGACACAGACATTTCTTTTGTTTTAAGCCACCCAATCTTTGGCACCTTGTTACCACTGCCCTAGGAAATCAGTACATTCTGGCAGAGAAAAGAAAAAAGAACACAAAATAAAGAACCGAACTGAGAGGAGGCAGGGGCGGTGCAGGGACTTCGGCACGGGACTTCTGGTACACGAGTGAATGTGTCACCTTGGTGCCGCCTTCTTCTTCTTTGGGTCTATTTTTCTGTTTTCCTGTGAGTCTCTGCAGCCAGCTCTGGGTTTGCAGTTATCTGCTTGCTTGGGGAAGGATGGGGAAGGCAGCTCAGAACCCCGGGGAGCACCGTGTGAAGCTGACTACTGGAAGGGCCTTCACCCCAGATTCTACAGCCTTCCTCACACCCGAGACACACCCTGATCTAGAGAAAGAGGCTTCTTTAGAAGCCAGGACTGCTCTGACCAATGATAAATAGCATCTTGAAGATGTTAAGGGTAACTTTTGATTTTTAGTCCTTCCTGTGACCACAACCATTTACTGTAGTTAATTAATCACCATGCACCATGACCCCAAATGTGCCTGTGGCATTGCTCAAATTAGAGGGCTCTGGACTGCATAGGAATGGTATGGGCTGGGGAGGGGATGGGGCAAGGAGGGGAGGGAGGGAAATGAAGCAAGGGAGGCCCCGCCCCGGCCTGGCTCCTCACACCCCCATCTCCTGGGTGCAAAGGCCCTGAAGTAAGGGGGCCAGACCACCCAGAGGGACTCTAGGCTCCACTCTACTCTCCTCCGGCATTCACCCCTGTGCACTTGCAGCCTGTCCTCACTGCCCTCACCCTGCCAAGGTCATGGCTGCCTGGCAGCCGCGTCTGCTCTGAATCCCTTGTTGCCCCTGGAATCTCTGCAGGTCAGACTGCAATTTTTTTTTAAGTCATAAACACATAGATCATGTATACATTAATGCATTTATGGGGTACAACATACTGATTTTAAATACAATTTGAAATGCTTACATCAAACTAGTTAATATAGCCTTCACCTCATTTACTTAATTATTGTGTTAAGACACTTACACTCTGTGCTTAATAGATTTGACATGTACCCTTGCTACATACACCATAGCGAGGTCCCACCGTTTACCCTCCCTCCATCAAACCTTCCCCCTGCAATTTTTAAAACCTGAATAAAATAACCAACCGAACAATCGTTAAAGCTACAACCTTGAGAGGAGCCTGCAGGCTGGCTGGCCCCCTGCTCTGCGGTTCTAGGGAGGCACCCCAGCACTGCTTCAGCTCATCCTACTCTCAGGTTGCTGGACTGGTTCCGGGGGCTGGAGCCCCCAGAGCATTTGCTGAGGGGTCTGAGAGCCTCTAACCTGGCTCAGGTCCAGGTCTTCAAAGTCAGCTCCACATCCCTGCCAATGTCCCCCCTTGGAAGCCCCCTGGGGTGTGCACAGCAAAGGGGCTATCTGCTCCTGCACTGTCCATTCCCTCTCCCACCCTCCATCTTGGCACCACTGTCCCAACCCCGAATCCAGCCGCTACCCTCCACACCCCAAGGAAGGGAGATGGTGGAAGCGGCGCTCACCTCCCCCACCCCCCTTTGATACTTTCACACCCATCCTTAGAGCTGGCCCTGACCTCAACCTGCTTCATGTATGACATAATTCTTCCTGCTTTGTGGATAAGGAAATTGAGGCTGAGAGAGGTGACCTGTGGATCACGCAGAGTGGGATCTGGGCTCCATCCCAGAGACATTGCTATTACTCTCTGACACACAGAGGAGGCCACAGGCCATTCCCACAGCTAGAAAGTGCCCATGTAGTTGCTCATGGCCACCTGCAGTGTCATGGCTTTGCCACTTTCAAGCAGGCAAGAGCCAGGGAGGTCTATGCAGTTGTGACATTCTGCAGGGGGTGAAGGAGTTTTCCTTTGCTGTGAAGCTCCCCTGTCATCATCACTGGCTGGTTCCTGGCTGTCCCTTTCCCTGGGAAGGTAGATGCCACTCTCACACCGGGTCTCTGCTGGCCGCCTGGCCCTGGCAGCTCTACGTTCTGTACCTGACCATCCTTCCCACTCATCCTCTCAGATTTCTGGCATCGATAGAACAGGTTCCCCCAGGCATCCAGCTGAGACTCAACCCAATCGCAGCCCACAGTGTGTGTGGGTGTGCGTGCCCCATCGCGGAGCCTGAGGCTATGCTTCCAACAGGATAGCAGGACTTACTTAAAATTTCCAGATTTTTTATTGCACCTCAATTTATAATCACCAAAATGTGGAAACAACCTAAATGCCCACCAACCCAGGAATGGATTAGCAAGCTGTGGTATATGTACACCATGGAATACTACTCAGCCATTAAAAGAGATGGAGACTTTACATCTTTTGTGTTAACCTGGATGGAGCTGGAACACATTCTTCCTAGTAAAGCATCACAAGAATGAAGAGGCAAGAATCCAACGTACTCAATTCTAACATGAAGGCAGTAGATGATCTAATACATGATAGTGGGTAAGGAATGAGGGAGCGGGGAGAGGGGAGGAGGGAGAGGATGGGGGTCACGGAGTGTGGTGCACCTCTTGGGGGCAGGACACAGTTATAAGAGGGACTTTACCTAACAAATGCAATCAGTGTAACATAATTCTTTGTACCTTCAATGAATCAATAAACAATAAAAAAATAAAAAATAACAAAATAAATAAAATCTCCACAATCTGGTTTTCAGCGCCCTGCCTCCCCACTTGATGAATGCAGGAATCACTGCTGGAATTCTACCCTCCCCTGTGATGAGGAGGCTCTCTGTGGGAAGAGCTGGTCCGGCACCTGAGGTCAGTGAGTGACTCCAAGCCAAACCCAGGGCTGCACCTTGCTCCTTCCTGCTCCTTCCAAGTGGCCGGGGAAAGCATCTGGGCAGTGCCATTCCCGCAGCACTGCCCTCGACTCCAGCTCCCCAGAAAGGCGTGGCTTGGCTAAACCCAGCACCTCTCCTATTGCTGCTGTAACAAGTTACCAACAATTCAGTGGCTTCAAATAACACCCATTTAGTTCTAGAAGTCAGAAGTCCAAAGTGAGTTGGCAGGGCTGCATTCCTTCCAGAGCCTGCTGGGGAGAAACCGCTGCTTCCCTGCCTTTTCTTGCTTCTAGAGTCTGCTCATTACTCAGCACCAGCCCCTCCCTTCTCCACCTTCAAAGCCAGCAGTGCAGCACCCCTCCCCCATGCACAGCCAGCTGTCCACTTGCCAAGTAGAGAGGCCTGCAACAGATTTCTTCATCGAGTCCTCTGAACAAGCCAATCCTGCCAACACCTTGATCTTGGAGTTGCAGTCTCTAGAACAGGCATCTCAAACTTTTTAAACAGGGGGCCAATTCACTGTCCTTCAGACTGTTGGAGGTTTGGACTATAGTTTAAAAAAGAAAACTATGAACAAATTCCTAGGCACACTGCACATATCTTATTTTGAAGTAAAAAAACAAATTGGGAACAAATACAATTCATACCGCTTCATGTGGCCTGTGGGCCGCAGTTGGAGGACGCCTGCTCTAGAATCTCAGATGAAATGAACTTCTCCTGTCTAAGCCACCCAAATTGAATCACCTGTTACAGCAGCACTAGCAAACTAATACAGAAGGGAGAGCTCCTACTTAGAGAGTGTCCTTGTACATTTAAAGTGATTTAAAAATAGGCGGCGCCTGTGGCTCCAAGGAGTAGGGCACCTGCCCCATATGCCAGAGGTGGCGGGTTCAAACTCAGCCCCGGCCAAAAACTGCAAAAAAAGAAAAAAAAAAAGTGATTTAAAAAGAAATGCCTGAAAATTCCATGCAGCCAAAAATATTTTACTATAATGGTTGGTTTGGAGAGGCAAAGAAAGTAGAAGGACGGTGCTTAGGGCATAATTTCCTAACCAGCGCTGTCCCCATGGAGATTAAAGCAAGAACAGGGTGTCTCTCCGCCTCCCCCGGTGAGCTGGGGTCAGCCTGTGGGGGAAGCTGTCCTGGGAGTCCGTGGCTCCCCTCTGCTTCCTACTGCCGTCAGAGTTCGCTCTCCCCGCCCAGAGTTTTGACATGGGCCATTTGCACCCTTATTATGAGTTGTTTATTCTCTACCATATCATGGCCACAAGCATGCAAGTGATACCTCCATTTAAGGACCAAGGCGGCGCCTGTGGCTCAGTGAGTAGGGCGCCGGCCCTCATATGCCGAGGGTGGCGGGTTCAAACCTCAGCCCCGGCCAAACTGCAACCAAAAAATAGCCGGGCGTTGTGGCGGGCGCCTGTAGTCCCAGCTGCTCGGGAGGCTGAGGCAAGAGAATCACGTAAGCCCAAGAGTTAGAGGTTGCTGTGAGCCGTGTGACGCCACGGCACTCTACCCGAGGGCAGTACAGTGAGACTCTGTCTCTACAAAAAAAAAAAAAAAAGTATATATGTGTGTGTGTATATATATATATCTGTGTCCCCTGAGAAAAAAGCTTGTACCATAGAAGCAGTGAAGCAGTGAGGAAAGGGTTAAGAGACATCAAGTCCATGCAGGGAGGATTTGGCCCCCTGGTAAGAGCATCCTTGGCACCTGGTAAGATTTGCTCCAGAAGAAATTAGTTCAGGGACATTTTGCTAGAAATAGGCCAATTATCTGCTGGAGGCCACCAATAAAATAGGTATTTATTGGTTTTAATTTACAGGCCCCAAGCTGACCCTTGCATTGTGCTGCCAGAGGGCTGTGACTTCGGCCAGACCATTTCCAGACCTCTTCTTCCTCATCGCACACTGCAGACACTTGCAGGGATGTGATGAGCTCGCCCCCGCCCTGCACTAATGATCAGGCCTCGGTCCCCACCCTGCTGGCACAGCCCCCGTGGAGGGAGGCAGCGAGCACTCCGGTGACAGCTGGCAAGCCAGCCTCTGGGAATAAAACATTTTAGCACTTCATAAATTTCTAACAAGGTTTCAAATTGCCGCGTTTCCCTCCTCTCAGCTCTGTCAACTAGCAAAAGGGGGGAGAAAGACTAATTAAGTCTAGGGTGGGAAAGTGCTACTGGTAAGATTGCTACTTATTAAAAGAAGGAGGACTGTACAGCAAAGAAAGTGGAATTTCTTTGCCTTTCCCCCACATACGTAATACAAAACAGCCACTGCACATCCGATGTAATGGGGTGTGTGTGCGTATCAAAGAATTAAATATATATTGGTAATAATATAGCTGATACCTGACATTCTTAAACCCAATGGAAGGTAACACATAATAAAGTAAAATGCTGAGAGACCCTCAGTAACAATATTGATCATTAACATTAGGGCTTGGTATCGTTTTATAAGTAGGTCATTTCAAATTCTTTTCCCACGTGGTTTTTACAGTAAGAAAATGATTGCTGGCAGGTCATCAAATGGAGAGAAACAGCCTGGAAAGCCTCCTCCAAGGGACACTTTCCAAATTTTGATCATCATCTCTATTTTAAAAACAAAACCCAAAACAAAACAACAGCAGCAAAACCCCCTCTGAATTCTGTGATTCTTTGTTTTAAAAGGAAAAATACTCACTTGACGGGGAGTACTTGTGACTGGTGGGGAGGAGGAACATTGGAGAGGGAAAGAGAAAGGGACTAACTCGCAAGAACGTTTAACTGTCAACTAAGACGGACGTGTCGCAGCATGGTGGGAAGGCTGCATTCGGAAAACGAAAAGGTAAAATTTTAACTACTTTCACTCCAAGACAAGCAGCCCTTTTCCTGCTAGTAGAAGGAAGTCACGGCTGCCTTCACCCTGCAGCACAGCTCACACGGGAAGCTATTCAGCCTGAAATAAGAGGCATGGACTCGGTCGTGGGCATAGAACTGGGCAAAACTAGGGCGCTGACAGATCCTGGCAATAACTTTGTGTCCAGATAGCTTTGAGCAAAACACACAGCCACGCGCAAAATGGAAACTGGACAAGCACTGGCCACAGCCCGGGGGGGCCCTGGTGTTCCCTGCACCCTCCCATGATTCCTAGAAGGCTGACCTTCAGGGAGACATATATAAGCAAGCTTCTGCAGCTAGAACACGAGCAAAAGGCCAAGAAGCGCGTGTGCCCCATTTATGCTTGAGAATAAATCCTTCCAGAAAGTGTCAGCCTTGCTGATGTCAGAGCAGTGACCACAGGAGAGGACTGTCTCACAACGACTCCCCACCAAGTGCCAAATGTAAATGACCACTTGTTATTAGCTCCAGCCTTGCTAATATGTGGTCCTGGGCATCACTGCTAATTGACGGGATGAACCACCAGCTTCTCTGACGGTGTCCCCTGTGACAATCAGGATCTGTGAGAGGTAGGGCCCTCAGTGACTTGACTTTGCCAGTTGGGCCAATTATGATCCTTAGAACATCGCTGATAACATGCACTCTTTCTCTCTGTGTGACT
The DNA here is from genome assembly GCF_027406575.1 of Nycticebus coucang. Taxonomy (NCBI): domain Eukaryota; kingdom Metazoa; phylum Chordata; class Mammalia; order Primates; family Lorisidae; genus Nycticebus; species Nycticebus coucang. The sequence continues at coordinate 5,231,558 of NC_069795.1, read as the reverse complement.
CTGTGTGACTCTGTGTGTGTGTGTCTGTGGTTTCACTAAGGGAAATATTTTTTTTCTACATGTGAAGAAGTTTAGTGACAGGGAGAATAAGAAAATAAATCAAGAATAAGAAAGAGTGGACTAAGTGAAAAATTACTTATAAAACACTCTATTGTTGACTGATATAGGCAAACAATGTAAAAGTAGATTTTTAAAAGGCATCCAGGCTTTTTTTTTTTTTTTTTGTAGAGACAGAGTCTCACCGTACCGCCCTCAGGTAGAGTGCCGTGGCGTCACACGGCTCACAGCAACCTCTAACTCCTGGGCTTACGCGATTCTCTTGCCTCAGCCTCCCAGGCAGCTGGGACTACAGGTGCCCGCCACAACGCCCGGCTATTTTTTTGTTGCAGTTTGGCTGGGGCTGGGTTTGAACCCACCACCCTCTGCATATGGGGCCGGCGCCCTACTCACTGAGCCACAGGTGCTGCCCGGCATCCAGGCTTTTATAAATAGCACAGGCTACAAAATGCACGGTCACTCCAACCCAACCTGCACCCAGATTCAGCTGACCCACCCACTTGCCCCCTTAGCTTAGGGTGACATCCTCTTGGGGCTGCAGTGTGATTACTCTATGTCATAACCTACTTGTCCTGCATTTTAAAGCAACTTTCCAGTGATTTAATGCCCATTGTCTCACCCAGAGCTTCCCATAATTACAGCCCATGTTCACTCACGAAGACCACTGTCCTGTACCCCTCCTAGCAATTCCTGCAGGGCAAGACTGACCACCCATGTCTTGGGTATATGAATAAACCAGCCTGAGTTTATTTTCATCAAATACCATTCCCAGGTGTTTGTGAGGTTTGGGAGCATCACAGGATGCTGCCCTTTCCCTGGGAGATGTGGAAACCCTTCCCTGTAAGGAGCAGCTCTGCATGCTGCCCACCTGATGTGGAAGGGAGTCAGGGTAAAAGCAGGTTTCCCTGGTACGTGTTGACCATGACCAGAGTGCAAGTGGCAGTGACAAAGCCAGCAGCTGCTGGGAACCGGAGTTGAGCACTAAACCTTGGGTAAAGCCAAAGCAGATGAAGGAAATATATATAAATGAACATAAAGAAAACTACTTTCTTTGAAAAGGAAGCTCGAGGCCCACATGAGAGATGGTAGTAGTTCACCCGCAGGGGATATTACTGACCTCCTTTAACATCATGGCCAAGAGGTTTGGGGACCAAAATGGTACTCATCTCTAGAAGGCGGTTAAGGGATGTTTGCTTATATTAGCCCACTGGAGCCTGGACCTGGGGGGATCACCCAGGCTGTCCCCTGTCCCTACTCACCTCTCACATCAGAGACCATGAACAGCACTCAACCCCCACTTCTGGGAACATTCTAAAACAAGGGGTGACACACTTCTGTGACAAATGACCTGTTCCCCTGTAAATGAGTCTTTATAGCTTGATTTCCTGAGCCAGGTATTCTAGCAAAGAGAAATTTCCTGCAGCACAGGAAATTCCCAGGTTCATTTTTTTTTTTTTTTAGGGAGAGTGAGTTCTGGCCAGAGACTCACAGATGACCTCACAGCTGACCTCAGCAACACAACTGGCCTGTGGTGCTGCATCCATCAGGAGCCAAAGGCGAGTTCCTACAATCTCTAGTGCCCACAGATGATTGTTGCCAGCTGCCTGATGTAATCGCAGTGACAGCCCCACAGAGAGCTCCCAATTCAAGCTGCCTCTCCTTTAATCATCTCCAGAGAGGTGGATCTTTCAGGGACAGTGGAGAGTCTCATGTTCAGCCATGTACAACATCAGAGCTTTCCACCACCAGCGCTTAGTTGGGCTTCCCCAAACTCTCTCCTCAGCTGAGTCCTGACACGTGGGCATCTGTGTTGGTCTCTGCATTGCCAGTTTCTGCAAGAATCCTGCAAAGTCCTTTGGGCCCCCTGAATCTCTGATCGTCATGGACACCTGAGCAGGTTCCCCATCCCCTGCAATCCCCCCAGTTGATGTCTGCTAACTCTGACCTGCCTTCAGCCAGAATCCCATTCAGTTGATTTAGTCAGTGTACCCTTTGTTCTTGAGGTTTCCAGTTAATAATTTTCTATCCACAGACCCCCACCCTTCTCCTTGGCCATCAGTTCCCACTGGTCCTTGTATTTGGAGTTGACCCCGATCTCTGTACCCTACTGCAAAGCCCACTGCGGTGGTCCCCACCCCAGCGCTAGAGTCCTGAATAAATCCACCTTGCTGACTGTCACAAAGGTCACGGTGTAACTTTTTTCCTCTAACAATAACACTGAGCTCTTCTTCCCCAAGTCAAACCAAGAGACATTCTCTAAATTATATCAAAGATCTCCCTCAAAATAAAAGAGTTTTTACATAACTGGTTTTCATTTCTTTTCTAGACTAAACAGGACCTCACCTTTAATATTTTTTAAAAGATCAGTTCTCCTTCCATTTTTTCAGTTTCTTTCATTTTTTTTGTAACATGGAAACCAAAATCAGAATCAGTTTCTCAACTCCTTGACATATCTTTCTCTATTGTCACATTAGCCTCACAGGCCAAAGGAGAATCACAGGGCTCACAGGGCCTCCAGTGTCCGGGAAATTGGTAAATTGGTAATTTTAAGCAGAAATACTCAACCACTGTCTGGAACCGTGGGACACGCTGACGACCATGTGCTGACTTTGAAATTCATCCATGAGCAATGTTATTTGAGTTTTCTCCCCTGGAATCAGAGTGCAAAGTTGTCAAAGTTACTGGTAAAGCCAATTCCGGGCAACCAACCCTCTGCATCTTCATCACAGCTGGGGATAAGGAAGCAGAAGCAGCGGGTAGCCCTGGCACCTGCCAGACGCCCTCACAGCAGCCTCACGGAAGAGGGATGTTACCGTCACCCCCCTTTCCAGATGAGGAAATGAGGCACAGAAGTGTTAGGTCAGCAGCCAAACCATCCGGGGGCAGGAAGAGGAGCAGAGCTTCAAACCCTGAAACATTCACAAACCAATTAGGCAAAAAAAAAAAAATTAGTAGTTACTAAACTGAAGCAAAATCTTGATGAGAGTAAAAGTAAAATGCAAAACAGAGGAGGCACGATGGTGCCAAGGTGAGGTGTTTCTGAGGTCTCAGCCATCTTCCCTTCTGGAATCTTCCAGGAAAAGACAGAATATCTGGAAAGGAAGAAAGGAACCAAGGGGAACATGGGCTTGGCCTGGATCGAGGTGTGGCCGTGGCATCACGTCCCCTGGCTGGCCGGCTGCAGGACACGCCCGCAGGCCACTGCAGAGTCTAACTACCCCGGGAACAGGGCGGGATGAGGATGGAGAGGTGCAGTGGAGACGGGCCACCTCGCTGAGTCCAGGAGGGGCAGAACGCTGCTTAAGAATCCAGGCTTTCATCAGCCTAGAGCCACGTAGCTCACGTTACCAGGCATGATCCCTGAGCAGGTGCTGGGCTGGGCAGGCATCTACACAGGACACTGGCTTCATCCTCAGGCAGTTTCCATCATGAAGTTTTGAGCTGCCATGAAGGTATTCCAGTGCAGGGAATACCCAGGAGTGAAGGTCACCTGGAAGCATCTTCCACCTTTTTTTCTAATATGGAGTTTTGAAAGCAGAACTCTGTGACAATGTGTGCCAGAGTGTGCTGCTCCCTGGGACTGTGAGCAATATTTCCTCTGCACACAGACACCTGTGAGACAGGGCAGCGTGTGGACCCTGTGTCTGCCAGGAGCTTTGCCACAGCTAACGCAGGCAGCACACGAGTTTCTCCTCTGTTCCCTCTGCCCCTGTGCGCACGGCTCATCTCCATCTCGACGGCGTCTCAAAGCAAGCAAATGGGGACCCTGGAACAATATACACTTTATTCTCATTTTAGGTATAACTCCGAAACCAGTTTGTTTTATCTGTGATGCTGTTGTCACTGCCTCAGAACCTGTTTTTGATTTGGAAACGCATTCCAAATAGGTATATTGGGAAGTCAACCTAAAATAGCCAGTCAATTTAATTTTACACGCATGTTTCATTTCTAGAGAAAATGCATATGTTGCACAGAAGAGAGAGGGAGAAATGGAGACTGGAGTGTAGGGTGTAATCTTTATGGGAATGTTTTTTATTATTTCATAAAATGTGACTATGTTAATGGGGAAGAGGCTGTGAAGATAGTTGCTTTTTCTACACTGCTGATAACTTCAAAGTAGGACAGATGGAAATTGGCACAAAATTTTCAAAGTAAGGATTGGTAAAAATGTCCCATTGTCCTGTTGTGTCAAATTAAATTCCTAGTTTCTGTTTTTAAATGTTCCGTTAGAAATGGGTGAAAAAAAGCAGTTCAGTGGTGACAGCCCATCTCTTCCCTCTCAGTCACAGGCATTTCAGACCTATGTGTTGGAGGCTTAAATAATAGGAATTTAATCCAAAATCGCTGTGTAAGCAATGCTGGTCCCCACCCTCTCCTTAGCTCTTGGTGTTTGCAGGCAATCCTTGGCACGCTGTGGCTGTGGACACAAAACTCCAATTCCACCTCCATCCATCACATGTCTGTCCTTTCTCTGCATCTTCATATGTAAGTCCCCTTTTCCTTTCTCTTAAAATGACCCTCAGCTTTGGGTTTAGTGCTCATCCTATGTCCAAGATGATCTCTGGATCTCCAGATCCTTACTTAATTATGTCTGCAAAGACCCCATTTCCAAGTAAGGTCAGCATCTGAAGTTGTAAGAGAACACGAATGTTCAGGGAGCATTGTCCAGCCCACTATAACAAACTCAGGCGTTTGGACAAAGTGCCTTCCTGCAGGGCTGACGAGGGAAGGCTCAGGTCTCTAGCTTTCCCTCTGACCTCATGGGAGGCATTTTGGACCAAAACATTATGGCAAGCAGGCATGTGGCTGTGAATTTCAGAAGTCCCCTCCACTCCACTGCTCTCTTTTTTTATAGGGCAAGTGCCAGAGTGATCTTTCTTATACATGAGGGGATAACCGGGCTACTGGGGTGCCAGGCAGTGTGGGTTTGGGGGCCAGCTGTTTGTAGCAGTTGTTTGGGGAGGCCAGGTGCCCAGAACCTAGGATGCTTGAAGCTCCTCTGGAAGCTGGGTTCAGGTACATCCTCACCCCAACTGGGAAGGACACCATCCGTCCCAGGGGACGCTGAACATGAGGTGAGCCCCACTCACTGGGAATAAGGGGCAGGGCTGCTGCACCTGCCAGCACTCAGCGTTCCCAGGGTGCTTCAAGACAGAACACAGGATCAGCAGCCTGTGGCTTGGCTAACTCGACAACTTTGCCATGAGACCAAGCTTTTTCTTTCCGCTGAGATTTTTAATAAAAGCCATTAAAGTGACAAAGGTAGAGAACAAGCATGCTACAGGGTGGAAGTGAAGTGAGAGAGCTGGGGAGACGCCGTGGTGCCGAGAAGCTCATCCCAAGGGCCGGAGTGCAGATCCATGACTGCCCCTGACGGGCAGTGAGGAAACGTGCCCTCTGGTGCCCGGGAGCCTCCGCAGCCTGCTGGTTCCGGCTTCCAGAGGTACAGCGGGCAGCAGTTCCCTGCCACCCAGCCCTGAAGCTACGGACCCCGGCATCCTTGTTCCCAGATGTGTCCTTCACACCAAACTCTCATTACTCACCCTGACATGGGTCAGTCTCGCTCCAGTTTATCAAAATGAGCCAACAGAATATCCCATAAAGTTATGAAAATAAAATCAGCCTAAATATTAAAACGTTAAAGCTCTGTACAAATGTAAAGCTTTATCGGGCATAAATGAAGCACCTTCGTAATTTTCCTTCTATCTCAGATCAGTCTGAGATTCAGTTCAGTTAAACATCTTGCCATGATCACTCAACCTATAATACTCAGGTCTCCTGAACATCCTCAGGACCAAGCAGAGATAGACCATCTTAGTCTCTTAATTGGATTATTCATCTCTAATTCATTTATGTGCTTGTTCACTCGATAGAGAATAAATAGGAAATAAAATGGTGAGAAAAACCAAGTATAATTATTATCCTTATAGCAAGTATACGGGTTCAGGTTTAGTCCCAAAAGACACGGTGGCAAATGCCATTATCCTGAATGTTGAAATCCTGAACGATCAACATCCCTGAAGGTCTCCCAAATCACAGTCACAGTGCAACTGTGTCACGCTAGATGGAACCATTGCCTCCTCATGGTCTTTATTTAGAAAGTTAGTATGGTTTAAGGAGCTGTGTACTGGTGCCAACCTGACAAGGGATGGACTTAATTTTTGGTGTTAACTTGGCTGGTTTAAGGAATACCTAAAAACCTGGTAAAGCATTATTTGGGGTGTGTCTTTGAGGGTGTTTCCAAAGGACATTAGTGAGTGAATCTTGGTGGACTAGGTTGAGAAAATCTGCCCTCAAGGTTGGCAGGTGCTCGGAGAGAATAAAGAAAGTGACTTCATTTCTCACTTAGGGTGGGGACAGAGTGTTCTGCTGCTGCCGTTAGACATCAGGACCTCAGACTCACCAGCCTTCAGACTCCATGACTTACCCCAGCCACTCGCAGGTCCTGAAGTTTTCAGCCATGAACTGAGACTCACATGAGCTGCTTCCCCAGTTCTCAACATAAAAACCTCCAAACTTCCCCTGACAAATGAAGAGATGTCCTTTCTGTGCATCTGCATTCGTGAAAGATAAAATTCCTTGAGATCTCAGTACTTTGGGCAACAGCACATGTGGTAGTGACCCCTGGAGGTTTTCATCAATTTGTTACAAAGCTTAGACTGTTTTTTACAGTATTTCAAATGGCCAGTTATGAAGCTGGTACAAACGTGGTGTACACAGTTACCAGCCATAGTGATGTGCACTAAGCCACCCCCCTTGGACCTATGTGTTGATGAATAGGTTCGTCAGCTCATAACTGTTACATTGCGTGAATGTCATCAGTAAGCGCGCTAATTCTTGAACAAGTTTGTGTATTATTATCGTCTATTTTATTATGTAAAATGGTCTATCAAGTGTTCTATCATGTTTTTATGTTTTTCAAATAAATACCCCTTAAAAATGTCAATAAATATCTTTTAAATTATTTTGTTTCTTCCAGAATTATATTTTTAAAATTTTGACCTTTCAGGACTGTGATTTCAGTGTTTTAGACTTCAGGAATCTTGATCTTTTGGGATTTCCACATTTGGGACTATGGTTCTCAGGGCTGTGTCTTCTGGGATCACGATCAGCTCCCCCCTTCTATCCGCGGATGAGAGAGGTTTAGTCAAAGGACCATGGAAATGAAAGTCAAATCACACCTCTAATATGTGCCACCAGAGATACACAAGCTGCTGGGAGGTGGTACGTACCCACAGGAGGGTGTTCTGACCTATTCTGAGGTTGGAGAAGGGTGTCTCAGACAGAGAGATTATGCGGGGTACGCATCTCTGAGACAGAAGGCAGGATGGATCATGACGTGAGGCGAGGCTGGGAGTTCACCTGGGAAGAAAGCTGCTCAGAGTCTTGGAGATCAAAGCAAGGATCCTGGTCTGTGTTCTGTGAGCAATGGACAGCAGTTAGGATATTTCAGGCAAAAAAAAAAAAAAAAGTCACAGGAAGCTTTTAATTCAAGATGAGCGAATGAGCCTACTCGTGTTCTTCCCTTCTCCCAAAACTTCCTTAAAGTAAGATTAATGGGCTTAGGAAAGGGGGAGAAATCACTGTGGCAGAGAAAATGGAAGGAGCCATTAGGAAACAAGAGATTCCAACATGGATGCAGTTTTTTCTACTTTGCAAAGCCCACATAGAACTAGTCCATGAAACAGAGGCTGGGAAAGTCTTTCACAGAAACACATTTGCCACAGTGTCCCAGGTCCATACTCAGGGACAGAAGGGGCTTCAGAAGGATGTCAGTTAAAATGTGTAGCTTGCATTCTAGCTGCTGTTTCAGAGGGCTACACAACAAATTTAAGGGTTTTCCAGACCTGGGATATCAGTTACTTACAGCCAAGTTATCCCTGTCTTTATTCTTATATGCTATCCTATTTAACATAAAAACAGTAGGCTACATGGCTGGTCCAGACACACAGTGGACACCTGTAATCTCCTCCACTGTTGCTATGTAGCTGTCAAATGACCTGCCACTCACTGTTTCTGGCACGCCCCACACCATTTCTCAAGAGAAGAGTCACTTCGTTCATAACAGCCAATGCTTGGGTTACCCTGTATCACTTCACGCTGAAAAGGGCCTCACCTTCTCCCCTGCTCAATTCTGGCTTATTCACACTCACTCACGTTTATTCACCAATTCCACATGTATTTGTTGAGTTTCTACTTTGTACCAAGAAGCAGTTCAGTGTGATGTGAGGCTGTTTACATTTACATTCTAGGCTAAACCCATAATTAATATGCACTCCATAATAGAAGCCACTATAAGTGTATTTTAATAAAACATTCTATCTCATGTATAAATTTAAGGGAGTATAAGGATCAGAATTCAAGGTCAGGCCCAGAAGATACCAGGGGAAAGTCAGACTATAAAATTAAACTTCTACACTCCTCCCCTAATTTTATACAGAGGAAATGAATTTAAAATGATCGTTAACAGCAAACCTGAAGTGGGAAAAGCAGCCACAGAAAAACGAACATTAAAGAGGAATGATGGAACGTCCCAGACTGTCCGCGTTGGCCCTGCGTTTCCTTGCTCTACAATGAGCTCTGACGGTCTGGGTGACCCCTGGGCCAACTAACACCAGGGTCAAAAGTGCTGTCCATTTCTCTGGCTCCTCTTCTCATGGTTCCTTAAATGTTCCCAAGAAACTAAATGTGCTTGGTTCTAAAATGAGCACGTGGTATTAAGAAAACATTATCATGCAAGGGGATTTAGATTATTTTCCTAAAACTAGATTTATGCATTCTGAATAAAACTGAATATTTAACCAGCACACATTTTTTAAATTATTTTATTTTTCATTAAATCATAACTGTGTACAGTAATGCATTTATGGGGTACCGTATACTGATTTGGTATAGAATATGGAAAGCTTACATTTGAACTGGTTAATATAACCATCTTAATTGTTGTGGTAAGATATTTATATTCTACTCTTAATAGTTTTAAAATGTACCATTGCATTGTGCACATTAGGTGAAGTCCCACCAAATACCCTCCCAGACTCCCCCTTCCCTTCCCTTCTCCCTCCTCTTCCCTCCTTCTTTCTAGACTATAGTTGTGTTTTATCATTTGAATGAATGTGTAGATGATTATATATTGGTTTCACAACAGTATTGAGTACACTGGATACTTTTTCTTCCATTCTTGAAATACTTTACTAAGAAGAATATGTTCCAGCTCCATCCAGATAAACATAAAAGATGAAAAGTCTCCATCTTTTTATGGCTGCATAATATTCCATGGTGTACGTATACCACAATTCGTTAATCCATTCATGGGTTGATGGGCACTTGGGATGCTTCCTTGACTTGGCAATTATGAATTAGGCTGAAATAAACATTCTGGTGCAGATGTCTTTGTTGTAAAATGATTTTTGATCATCTAGGTATATACCTAGTAGAGGAATTGCAGGATTGAATGGCAGGTCTACTTTTAATTCTTTTAGTGTTCTCCAAACTTCTTTCCAAAAAGGACGTATTAGCTGGCATTCCCACCAACAGTGTAGAAGGGTTCCCTTTTCTCCGCATCCACACCAACATCTCTAGTTTCAGGATTTTGTGATATGGGCTAATCTTACTGGAGTTAGATAATATCTCAAAGTGGTTTTGATTTGCATTTCTCTGATGATTAAATATGATGAGCATTTTTTCATGTGTTTGTAGGCCATGCCCCTGTCTTCTTCAGAGAAGCTTCTGTTCAAGTCTCTTGACCACAAAGAAATGGGGTTATTTGTTCTTTTCATATTCATTAGTTTGAGTTCTCTGTAGATTCTAGTTATCAGACCTTTGTCAGAAACATAACCAGAGATTATCTTCTCCCATTCTTAAGGCTGTCTGTTTGCTTTACTTATTATACTCTTGGCTGTGCAGAATTTTAGTTTGATCAGATCCCAGTAATGTATTTTTGGTGTCATTTCGATTGCCTGGGCGGGGGGGTCCTCCTCATAAAATATTCTCTCAAGCCAATTTATTCAAGCATTTTCCCTGCACTTTCTTCTAGTGTTTTTACAGTTTCATGTCTTAAGTTTAAATCTTTTATCCAGTGAGAATCAATTTTTGTTAGTGATGAAAGTTAGAAGTTTCAGTCTTCTACATGTTGCCAGCCAGTTCTCCCAGCCCTATTTGTTAAATAGGGAGTCTTTTCCCCAATTAATGCTTTTGATAGGCTTATAAAAGATCAAATGACAATAAGTGGCTGGGTTCATCTCTTGGTTCTCTATTCTGTTCCATATATCTACCTCTTTACTTTTGTGCTGGTACCATGCTGTTTTGATCACTATAGATTTATAGTATAGTCTGAAGTCTGGTAACGTGATACCTCCTGATTTGTTTTTATTTCTGAGTAATGTATTGGCTATTCAAGTTTTTTTCTGATTCCATGTAAAATGAAGTACTATTTTTTCAAGATCTTTAAAGTATGACAATGGTACTTTAATAGGGATTGTATTAAATACGTGGATCGCTTTGGGAAGTACGGACATTTTAACAGTGTTGTTTCTTCCCATCCATGAGCATTTTTCTATTTGTTAACATTTTCAGCTATTTCTTAAACTGATAGAGTCCATCTACAGCAAACCCACAGCCAAAATCATATTGAATGGAGTAAAGTTGAAAACATTTCCACTCAGATCTGGAACTAGACAAGGATGCCCATTGTCTCCACTGCTATTCAACATAGTAATGGAAGTCTTAGCCATCACAATCAGGCAAGAGAAGGCGATCAAGGGCATCCAAATAGGGTCAGAGGAGATCAAACTCTCACACTTCGCTGATGACATGATCCTATACCTGGAAAATCCCAGGGACTCAAGTACAAAACTCGTAGAAGTGATCAAGGAATACAGCAGCATCTCAGGATACAAAATCAATACTTATAAATCAGAAGCTTTTATATAAACTAACAATAGTCAAGCTGAAAATGTGGTCAAGGACTCTATTCCTTTTATAGTAATGTCAAAGAAGATGAAGTATCTGGGAGTTTACTTAACAAAGGACATGAAAGATTTCTATAAAGAGAGAATTACGAAACACGCATCTTTTTAAAATCTAAAAAGACAAGATTATAAAAATTCAGGCAGTAAAGATGTGACCCTGCTCAGCCTCATTTATTTTGTTTGTAATTAAATTTGGTTTGCTTTCAGATTATAGTGTAACTTCAGCTGGAGGGACACGGAACTTTCATTTCTCAGTGTCACTGAGGAAATACCATATCTCGGCCATCTCAGCACCATGGAAACAGGACCCCAGCCTCTGTGGGCTCGGGGCTTCTCCTGCCCAGGTAGGCCTGTTTCTTCTATTTGGTTTTGACTTAGAATCTCCGGTTCTTGTCTCCAACATCCCTGACCTCAAGGCAGCAAAGTCGGGTGACTATGACAGCAGCTACTGTGAGCCACTTTCTCCAAGTTTCAGCGTCCTGTAAATTCATCAACGTGGGCATAAAATATGTCAGCATCAGAATTTAAGATTTATTTAAATATTAAGGGAATTGTTTTCTACTTAGCAATCAGAGTCTAAGCCTAGAATTTCTTCTAGGAAAAAAATATTTTTATGCCATTGCCAGGTAAACTGTTGGCACTTGCCATGCTTGAAACAGTAACAGAATATTACCAGGGATCTGTGAGAAGTATTTCACTACAAATCCTTCCCTTATCCTCTGGAAGAATCAGAGAATATTGCACATACATCTGTAGGGAGGATGCTGGCAGAGCAGCAAGTTTGATGACACTTTTCAAAGACAGAGAATGGAGCCAGAGAGGCACTGAGACCCTCAGGACAATGAGCAAAGATAATGAGACCCAAGAGATGATAACAGCTGACATGGATGGAACACACTTTCAGAGAAAAGCTCGAATCTCAGTCCTCTAGCTCCAGAGAAAACGAGACCACCAAGGAATGATTTTCTGAGCCACTCAGTAAATCAGGCTTCACACCTGCCCTAGAACCTACATGTGCTGGAGTGACAATGAGACGCCGAAGTGGCTGTGCAGCCTCGGAAATAATTAGGATAAAATTCTAGAAGCACAGCAGCTGCTTCATTGTGTCCTGATAAGATGCCTGGGTAATTAAAATGTCACACATGATACAAGCAGCAGATTGATTTTTCTGCTCTATTTCTTAAAGTTAGATGTTCATTCCAGTTTCTTAGAGAAGAATTCTTCCATTAGTAGTCCCAAAGTCCATACTAGGCGGCCTGGCCACACACAAGCCCCGCCGCTCTGCTGGAGGCTGATCATCCACAGGGCCCACTGCTCTGCTGCGGCCTGACCACCCACAGGCCACGCTGCTCTGCTGCGGCCTGGCCACCCACAGGCCACGCCACTCTGCTGGGGCCTAGCCACACAAAAGCTACATCACTCTAATGGGCAGTCTGACCAGACACAGGCCATACCGCTCTGCTGGGGCCTGACCACACACAGGCCACACTGTTCTGCTGGGGCCTGACCACACACAGGCCACACCACTCTGCTGGGGCCTGACCACCCATAGACTACGCTGCTCTGCTAGGGCCTGACCACCCACAGGCCATACCACTCTGCTGGGGCCTGGCCACCCACAGGCCATGCCGCTCTGATGGGCAGCCTGACCACACATAGGCCATACCGCTCTGCTGGGGCCTGACTACCCACAGGTCCTGCCGCTCTGATGGGCAGATTGACTACACACATGCCACGCTGCTCTGCTGCATCCTGATCACACATAGGCTATGCCACTCTGCTGGGGCCTGGCCACACACAGGCCATGCCTCTCTGATGGGCAGCCTGACTACACATAGGCTATACCACTCTGCTAGGGCCTCGCCACACACAGGTTGTGCTGCTCTGATGGGCAGCCTGGCCACACATGGGCTACGCTGCTCTGCTGGGGCCTGACCACACACAGGCCATGCTGCTCTGCTGAGTCCTAACCACACACAGGCCAGGCCGCTCTGCTGGGGCCTGGCCACACATAGGCCACGCCACTCTGATGGGGCAGCCTGACCACCCACAGGCCACGCCGCTCTGCTGGGGCCTGGCCACAGCTGCACCAGGTGGTCTGGTCTGTGTTTGCTGCCTAGGGCTGAGCCTTTGCTTTTAAGACTTAGTACAGGATTCCTTTTCCTTCCCAGTATCAGTGGTTCATAAGCCACTATCTAGAACTCACAAGAGCCACCAATCTTTTAGTTGGTGGACAGCCTGACCATACACAGGCCATGCCATTTAGTTAAAAAGCCCCTGGGTGTGAACGTCTGTCTTTCTGGAGTTTCTCATAGTTGCTTTTCTTATAGGCCCTGGCTAGAGTCCAGTTTATCTTATATTTAATAGAACCCAGTCTGGTCCTGACAACTTGCTTTGTCCTTTGCAAGTAAATTACTTTCAGAATTCATCATCCTTCCATGTGCTTGAAATTAAAAAAAATACACTATGGGATAAAGTCCTGAAAATGATTTTAATCAAGGCATTCCGATGCTCATATCCCGTCATCCTGTTACATAGAATCGCTTAAATAGGCTGTTGGGTTGAGCTAATTCTTGGAGAAAGTAATTGTCTCCGAATGTGTGTGTGTGTGTGTCCAGGTGGGTACATTTGTGTAAGAATGTCATCAATAGCATCAAATAGCAAATGTCATCAATAGCATCGGTTGGGATGCTGTAGAATAGAGCTTAACAAACAAATAAAAATTTATGAAATGGTCTAGGAACCATATCACAAATAAAATGTAAGTACCCCACTTGAGAAGGGACACAAAGAAAGGGGCTTCCAGGGGGGTGGCAGGGCAGCCTGGCCTGCGGGACGAGGAGTCAGAGGGCCCAGAGGGTCACTCACCACTCAACATTGTCACCAAAGCGGGAAAAGCACATGGCCAGCAGGTAACCTAGACAGCCATGACCAGAAGAGGAAGACGGTAATCAGTGACCAGCGAAAAGGACAGCACCGCTTCGTAGAGCAGGTGACCATGGCGGCACCACAGTCATTCCCACAGCTCACTGAGGACGGGTGGCTTCGGGGTGCTTCCCACCCAGTCTACTCTGACTGCCGTGACGGAAGTCCATGGACTGCGTGGTTTGAACAACAGGCTGGAAGTCCAAGTTCAAGGCATCAGCAGGGCAGGTCCCTCCCAAGGCCACTCTCCCTGGTTTGTAGACGATCATCTCTCTCCCTGCATCTTCACGTGACCACCTATCTCTGTGTGGCTGTGTCCTGCTCTCTCAATGTTAAACACCATCTCACGTTGATTAGGGCCCACCCTAGTGACCTCATTATAATGTCATTAGCTCTTTAAAGACCCTGTCTCCAAATACAGTCACATTAGCCGTTGAGAGCACAGACCGAGGGGAGACGCCCGGATCAGACGTGTGACTGAGACGAGGAAGGGCAGAATCCCACCCCCTGGGATCACAAAGTTGGTTGTCTGGAGATGTCACAGGATGAAGAGAGTAAGACAGTAAAGAAGATGGTGACACCAGGAGAGTGGGGGGACCGCATATGGACAAATTAAAGAAATAAACACCCTGCTGGCCAAGCAAGACATCTGTGGGCTGAGGACCATCAGTTTTCTCCCCTTGCTGGAGAATTTCTGACAACTCTCAAAAGTCAGTTGAAAGCTGTCTGGACTGGCATTTGCGGCCCAGCTGGTGTTGGCTTATTTTGTGTTTGCTTTTTCTTGGAGGATCAGTATCCCATTTGTTATGAGATGGGGGTGAGGGGAACCTGATCTTACTACAAATTTAGTTCCCTCCGATGTATGTTTAGGTCCAAAAGGTAAAATAAGTGTGTCATATAATTTCTGTAAATATTTTCTTTTTTTCTATACATAGAATAGAAAGAATTCTTTCTGCAGCCTGAACTACAACGTGAGGTGATAGATGTTTGCATGTACTCAACAAATCAGACACATTGTTCTTATGCCAGATAAGCTGTTACCAAACTCTTATTCCCTAAGATCCTGAGGAAGATTCAAGTAGGTTTCATGCCCGTGTCCAGGAATGGCTGCCAGGAGCCCGTGGTAAGAAGGATTCTGACGTTCATACTGGACGCATACCAGAGACCGTGCTGTCATTATTAGCCACATCTGGCAGGAATGGAGGAGGGAGGGTCCTGCAGCACCACAGTGTGGAGGCAAAGGAATCAGACCCATATTCTGGGTTGCTTTTATCTTGGTGAAGGTCCACTGTGGCTTTGCCTGCTAGATCCCTTGCTTTGTAGGTACAACAAATAGGAAATTGTTCTGCTATTTTTATGAGGCCAAAACACACAGAGAGAGAATGAAGCATTTCCTTGGGCATAGAAAAAAATAACAAAAATCATGTGGAATGTAAAAAGCGCACACATCCCTCAATGATTTTGATATGAAATCCAGAGAAACAAATGCGGATGAGTTTTATTGTTCGTGAAGTTGCTGGTCAGCATCTTGCAGTCTTGATTTTTTTAATTAGCTCTGTAATACGCTTATTGATTTTTCCTCTTATAAGAAGCAGTATTCTGTGGAAAAAGGCCAGCCTTCTTGGCACTATGTCCTTGTTCCTGGAGATTATTAATTTCTCTTTAATAGAGCTCAAACCACAAAATCAAATTTTTATGTCACGAAGGGATTTACATTTATCTTGAGCTGCACATTCTCCATCGTCTATCAAATCGAGTTTAAGTTTCTAATTGAAACAATTTTTCAAGTGTTGAGCAATAAAGAGGCAATAAGCGATATATTTAAATTATTTATTCATCTTATTTATAATTAATTCCGTTTTTTTCCTTGCTGCACGGCGCGGCCAGCCCAATGCACTTGATCTTCATATCTTCTCTACCATTTGGTGACAATAGAAGTGGCTGCTTTTTCCACCCTACTTGTGTTTCACTGGCCTCTGGAGACTCAGGGAACATCAGTTTAAATCACAGTTAAACTTAACACATTCACTGTGTTTTGCAACATACTGCTCTAAGAACAAGCAAGTTCTGGGTACAGCACGCCTACTCTTAGGCAAACTGAAAAACAGAAAGAAAAAAAATTCCCCACCTGGTAAGATGAGCCATTACGTTAACAAAGATCTCATCCCTCGGCGTTTGATGACTGCATATCCTGGTGTCTAACTCCCTACACACTGCAATTGGCAATGGACCCTTAATTAGGAGGTCTGGTAGCTGGTTTGTAGATTATCTGAACCCCCTTTTCCAACATGCTGCCTCATTAGACTGTTTGCAAGACAAACTCCAGGCCCCGAGCACATGCATTACCGCTCCCTCACCTCCACTCCTTCCTGTCCACAATGGCTCCTTCTGGTCATCTTGAGAGCTTCACAGCCACCGTTTATTTCCCTCTCACAAAACACATATATCCACACCCCATTCTCTCCAACAAGCTCTGCTCCCAGCCCTCTGAGCTCTCACACTGTCAAGTGTCCGATCACCTGCCACTTCTGTAACCTAAATATAATACCCCCAATTTTTTCTAAAGCCCAGGTCACAGAATGCCCTGCTCATGAGCCTATAATGATTCCCCTTGGCACTCTGCATATGCTCAGCTGCCCAGACTCTAAATTATTCAGGCTGGGTTTCACCTTTGTGCCCTGCTCCACCACCGCATGGCAATTATATAATAATGGGTGAGGCTTCTATGTAACGCATACTCGGGCTTTGTTCAACAGGGATCACACTTTATAGGTCTCTTGGCATACGCTGGATACTCAATATTTATCTGTAGAATAAATGATCGAAGAACAGGCCATAAAATAAAATACAGAGAATAGACCAGAGAAATCAAGGGATCGCCAACTCAAGCCAAAAAGCTCAGAAAATGCAGTGGGCAGGAAGATGTAGCCACTGGCTGAAATTATTTGGGAACAACTGCTTGTGTGGTAAGTAGTTATCTTTCCCTCCCCAACAGAGCATCTGATTGATCAAATGTCCTCTGGTGATCTGATTTTTTGGTAGCTAGAGGGCCTTGGTATGTTTCACGTATCAGGAAAATCAGGTGGAGGAATTTTCCTCAACCTCAACAGTGCAGCAACTCTGCAGTTAGGGTTAGGGCGAGGTATAAGAACAGAATCAAGAGCAATCTGATTATGGACATTCATTGAGCTTCTCCATGCATCAGGTGCCCAGTGCTATCCATTTTAGTTTTCTTAGTCCTCAAAACAATCCTGTAAAAGTTAACAGGAGCTGAGCTCTATGGAGAACTGTGCTCTTGTCCTGCAAGAGGCAACACATCCCCACTTGGCTGGGAGTGGCTTACTTCCCTGCACCTGACAGCAGGCTTGGCCATGTGACTTGCCCTGGCTGATAGCATGTGAGCACACAGGACATATGCAAATCCAAGCATAAGATTTAAGAGCTGCTGTGGGTTCCCAACAGATGGCAGGGAGGGCATGTCCCAGATAAGGCTACCTTCAGTGTGGACCCCAGAATTGGTAGAGCTGGTGTCCAACGCTCAGTTCAACATGTAATGTGAGCCCAAAATAAATCTTTGTTGTCATCAGCAACACAGACTATTAGGTTAATGGATTCTTCATAAAACTTACCAATGGTAGAGGCAGAATTCACACCCAAAGCCTGCACTTCTATCCATTGCACCCATTTGCCTCATTAAGGATATGCCTCATGATTAGAAAGGCTCTAAGTCCATGTGGGGTGGACTCTACTGTCTCCACCCTGCAAGCTGGAATCACTGAGCTACTCAGAGTGTGGTCCACGGACCCGCAACAGTAGGAGCATCACTTGGCAGCGGGTGAGAAACACAGAATCTCAGCTCCCACCCCAGAATCTGCATGTAGCAAAAGCTCTGGGGATGAATGTTCACACTGAAGTATGATAAGTGCTGATTTAACACACGAGCATAAGCGCTCACTTCATGAATAAACAAGATTGAAGAGCCACAAATTAGAAATGGAAAAATCATCCACGTGCAATTACAATTTTTAGACTGGAAAGGAAAGAGCATCCACTTATTTTCCTGCCTCTTGCAGATGAGAGGGGCAGGAACAATGTGTTCCGACAACCGTTGTATTACTGTACAACATTCCAGTACTTGCTGTGGCCACTAAATAGTGTCCTTTGACAGAGCGGCTCACACCTCATAGCTGGCTATGTTGACTTCTTATTCACAACCCAATGGCTTATTTACTAAACAAATGAACATCAGGGCCTATCAGCCTCATTAGGGCCTGTAGCATGTGGGGGGAAATGACACGTTGTGCTTCTCTTTCCTCTCCTAGTCCAAGATCCCATAATGGGTTTATCAACTTTTTGATGAGTAACATTGACCATTAACCATAACAGTAAGTATCACAGCTTCCCAAACACACATCATCATAATCAAGGAAGGAAGACAGCACTTACAAGAGACTGCATAGCTGAGAACTCAATGCCATGGTCTTTTCTCCTCACAATCCCAAAACCCAGCACAGTGAGCCAGAACACTCAGGAAGTCATGGAAATGAGTAACCATCTTGCAAGATGGCAGGTGATGCAGGTTGAACAACAACCCCGGCCTCTGAGACACATTCTCCCAGTGAATGTTAAGGTTTCTGACAGGCTGTTTATGAATAAATTCATGACATGAGACATTTCCAAAATGTCTCTTAAGAACCACTTCAAAATGAAGTCATCAAAATTACAACAAAATGTATACTTTAAATGCAAACAGCCGGAGGAAAAGAGTGTGCTTGTTATGTAGAATTCATTATCAGGAGTTCGGAGTGAAGCCACTATAAACATTTGTTTGGGATTGCTTTTATGCAATTGTTTGGAACATAAGCAGAGAATGAGCTGAATGGAGAAATTCCAGAAACCCAGAGCTTATTCGACTTGTTTTTTCTTTCTCCCCCTACCTTGTTAGGAAGAAATCATTTTTTCCCTTAAAATTTTAATACAATTAGAAGGATTTGACTTTTTATAACTTATTAGTTTATGTTATTAATATTGGAGACATGACTAAAATATAGGAAATAGAAGCCACATAGTAGAAAATTTCTCTTTATTATCTGGGGCAAAAACCAAATCCTTCATCAGATGCAAATTACTTTTCTTAGGTATTTAACTAGGAATATAAGTATGTACACATTTACAGGCTCACATAGTAACAGTCCTTACATTTATATTTGAATTCAGCCTGGAGGTATTTAAAGGTAAATCAAGCTGTCAAATTTAGGGTCAAAAACATACTAGGTGGAAACAAAATCATTCTTAGGATAAAATAAGCTAAGTGGTTGGCTAATGATTAGAAACATCACTGTTCCACAGTGAAGAAGAAAACATTCATTTGCTATAAAAAGAGAGTTGTGATCTGGTAGGCCCTCAAGATGAAAGAAAATCAATCTCTGAAAAATAGAGAATCAAAGTCACCACAGACACACCCCAAAAGAAAAAGGCATATAGTTTAGATTAATAATATTCATATATCAAAAAGGCTCACCATAAACAAAATTACAAAGCAAACAATGATCTTCAAAAATTGTATGTATCTATTATAAAAATAATAGACCTAACGTACCAAAAAAAAAAGAAAGCTGGCAAACCTAGTTTTAAAATAACACACCACAGATGAAATGGGCAAAGCACATGAATAGGCAATACTAAAATTGTAGGAAGAATTGAGGATCAGCTAGCAGTAGAAGACAACTTAAAATAAAATAGAATGCTGCTGTTATAAGGATGTTATAGAAGAACATTCACAGATGTGGACGAAATACCCAGGAAACAGTAATAAAAATCAAACAAGCATCCAATTATAAACATCTGACCAAAGACACCACCATGTTAACAGTGCCTCTGTACACTGTGAAACTAAAAGGGTTTTCTTTTGTTGTTGTTCTTATGTGCTTCAGGTGTTTTGTGAACTTTACACATTGAATGTATATTGTTTTCTTTTGATTAGAAAAATAATAAAAATGTATGAAACCTTTTAGATCAAAGAATTTTTCTTTCTTTTTTCTTTTTTTCGAGGCAGAATCTCACTCTGTTGCCTGGGCCAGAGCAGAGTGGTATCATCATAGCTCCCTGAAATCCCACACTCCTGGGCTCCAGCAGTCCTCCTGCCCTAGCCTCCCAAGTATCTGGGACTACAGGTGCACCACAACACCTCACCTGGCTACTTTATTGTATTTTTTTTAGAGAAGGGGACTTTTGATGTGTTGCTCAGGCTGGTCTCAAACTCCTTGCCTTGAATGATGCTCCCACCTGACTAGTCTCCCAAAGTGCTAGGATCACAGATGTGAACCACAGCACCCAGCCTAGATCAAAGAATTTACTATATAAACAGAGAAAAACTCTACTCCAATCCTATAAAATATAGCCTAAGCATTAAAATGTTTTACTTCTGTAAGTAAGCAGACACATTTTGGATAAATGTTATTACCCTACAATGACACCCTGTGGTATCAGCAGCTATGTCTGTAGACAGAGAACAATGTTGAGGCACTAAGGAGAAACCTTGGACCAAAAGGAAAATTCCATTTCTGTAATCAAGAGCCTGTGTTTGCAACATCAGTGACTCTCCTTCCAAATGATCTGTTGTCTTCTGAAGTAAGCTGGGTTAAAAGGACCATATCTCTGGGCACCTGGAGTAAACGGTGCCTCCTGGATAACTGCACCTATCGCTACTGCCCATAGGCAGAGACAAGAGCTGCCACACGGATTCGTTTCTTTCTCACCCTTACATAAGAATATCAATATTGTAGATTCATCAGGATAACCCATCAGTGAAATGCAGGGGGGAAAAAAATCTCAATATAAATTATCCTACTGTATCAATTTTTCATTGCCACCATAACAAATTACCACAAATTTTTAAAATGTGTTGTCTTAAAATGACACAGATTTTGTTCTCTTACAATTCTGGAGGCCAGACATCCAGGGACAGTTTCCCAAGGTCAAAGTCAAGATGTTTACAGGATACACTCCCTCTGGAGGATCCTGGGGAAAAGCCGTTTTCCCCTTTCCACATCATAAAGCCTTCTCCAGAAAGCTGAAGAAAGTGTGTCTCCCTGGTTTGTGACACATCACTCCCCCTCTCCTTCCATTATCACACCTCCCGCCCGTTCTCTCTCTTACCTTCTTCTTGTAAGGATCTCTGTGATCACATAGGCTTAACAGATAATCCAGGACAGTCTTCCCATCTCAACAGTTGAAATTTAACTACATCTGCAAAATCCCTTCTGCAAGTTCTGGAGACAGGACGTTGTTGTGGTTTGAATGCCTGTCCCCTCCGAAGCTCATGTTGAAAGTTTATGCCCATGTGATGGGGTCAGCAGGGCTTTGCCTTCATGGATAAATTAATCCATTCACAATGATAGACAGATGGATTATCATGACAGAGGCATTCGAGGGTTTTTAAGAGGAGAAAGAGAGACCTTAGATGCAGGCTCGGCCCCCTGATCCCCTCAGGACTCTGCTGAGTCCCCATATCAAAGCCTTCATGAGATGTGGTCACTTGACCTTGGATTTCTTGGCCTCCATAATTGTAAGAACTAAATTCCTTTAAAAAAAATTACCCAGTTTTAGGTATTCTTTTACAAGCAACAGAAAACAGACCTAGACAGTCATGGCCATCCTAGGATGTGGCAGCATTATTCAGCCCACCACAGCTAACAACCAGACATGCAAGTCACCGCCGACAAAATTCCTCCCCTTAGAGCTGTCCGCTGGCATGATTTTGTTGATATTTAATCATGATGACAAACTCTGATTCTCTTCAGAAGTACCCAATTGCAGGTAAATCAGATAAGTTGGTTTCTAAGAGGAAAAGTGAGAAGTCAAAGACCGAAAATAAAAGATTATTCCAAAACATAAAATGAAAGGAAATGGAGTCCAGATTCTGTGTGGGCAATGCCAGCCTTTATTCCACCTGGGTGCAGGTGAGGTGAGCGTGAGAAGGAAGCTCATGGATTAAGGTGGATGGGGATTTAAGGAGTTGCAAGGGTAGGGGTGGGCACATTGCCTCTTTCCTGGATGGGACATTCTTATTGGGCCAGTCATTTCTATCTGGGCGGGTCCCTCCATTTGACCCTGTCAAAAAGGAATACTCATTCTTAAATTTCTTGTTCTTTCCCTAAGTCTCCAATAAGTGCTGCACAGCTGAAAACTCACATGTTTTTAAAAACAATTACAGAACATCTGCCATATGGTAGACACAGATGTGATCACCGGCTTTTGCTTTACAAATGCAAATGAAGCCTTTGACGTTCTCATTGCCCCTCTTTGCCAAGAAGGCAGTGAAATGTTGAGAGCTCCCCTCCAGCACATGAGCACACATATGTCACCCCAATCACCTCAAGCCTGAGAAAATGCCCAGGGAAGACAACTAAGGCAATCACCGGAGGCAACTCAAATTCTGCTAAAGGAAAACACAGAATCTTCCTGGATGTGAAGAGCCATGCTACCAGGTCTGATCAGGAGATATTTTTTTTACTTCTGCAACACTCCTAAGTGACTGACCTCAGGCCCCAAGTCTCCCCACCTCTTCTCTCAAGTTCATCACCTACCAAGGTGACTTATTTGTGCTCCTATTAGCCTTAAGCCTCGGAGTGGCTTGGTGAGTTAGTAATTACCAGAATCTACAGACGTGGAATATAGAGACATTTATGTATGGAACATACTGATAATGAGCTCCAACTTGAATAGATGAGGAAGCCAGGAAGGGAGAGATGGGAAAAGCCTTCCTGGAAGGCTTCTGGAACTGCACTTCTGAGTGTTCCTGGAGAAAATCACACAAGTGGGAACATCTATGCCACAATAAATTTAGGCACCTCTAGGTCTGAACCAGCCCTTCTGTGTCTCTAAGGACAGCTCCCTCTCCAGCTCTACAAAGTGACCATTTCTCCTCCTCTAACCTCCTCAAGCCTTAAACCCCTCCCCTCCACAGCCAACCTCCCCTTCCAACCAATAGAGAAAAGGAGGAAATCGACAATCCCCTCCCCCTCACCACCACCCCCACCTCTCCCTCTAGACACTCCAGGATCCCATCTGCTCTTCCCTCACTCGGGTTAAAAGGAAGACAGAGGGGACCCGTGCATGATAGGCACCCTCCCACCTCCAGAAGAGCTGCTCCAGGACCGTGATCAACACCCTCCCACCTCCTGAAGAGCTACACCAGGACCTGCATTGGCAGCCTCCCGCACTCCAGTGCCGGGACCCTCACGGACCTCCAGAAGAGCTGCCCCGCGACCGCAATTGGCAACCTCCTGGACCTCCAAAAGAGCTGTGTGGGACCTGCTACCCCGCCTGCTGGGCCTCCCCATGCCCTGGCCAGGAACTCCGGGAACCGCGCAACACCGCATCCTCCCTCCTGTACCCTCCCTGTCTCCACGCCGCTGGCTGGTCTGGCCAGAAACTCTGGTAGCAGGGTGCCCCCTGGAGCCCTCCCTGCCTCTGCGCAAAGCCCTTCTCCTGGCCAGAGACAGCTGGAGCCCTGGGCCCTCTGTGCCAAAGTCACTGGGCACCAGGCACTCCCAGAACTGTGTGCACCACCCCCCACCCTGTTGCTGGATCCAGGGGTGTCACACTCCGGAGCTGCTCCCACAACCAGAACTCCCTGGATGGAGCATCCCCAGAAGAGCTACACAGGGTCACTCCCTACAAAGATCCAGCAACAATAGAGTGATCCCACTGGGGTCTAATCTTGGAGAAACACCTCCCCAACTCTGAGGACAGCCAGAGGCAAAGATGAAAAACAATCTTGAGATGAAACCAAAGGTAAAACTCTGGCAATATGAATAATCAGAGTAGATCAACTCCCCCAAGGAACAATGGGGCAGACACAGCACAATATCCCATGCACAAACAAATAGCTGAGATGTCAGAAATCAAATTCAGAATCTGATAGCAAATAAGATTGAATTAGAATGCCAAGCAGTAACATAAAAGATGTCTCAAGAATTCAACGAACTCAGACCAAATGACCAAAGATTTTGACACATTGAGACAAGAAGTTGCAGCCCTCAAAGATCTGAGAAACACAGTAGAATCCCTCAGTAACAGAATGGAGCAAGCAGAAGAAAGGATTTCTAACATGGAAGACAAAGCTTTCGAACGCTCCCAAACTCTCAGAGAAGAAGAGAAATGGAGGGTAAAACCAGATCACTTTCTCAGAGAGCTCTGGGATAATTCGAAGAAAACCAATATTCATCTTATAGGGATCCCCGAAAGCGATGAAGGGGCTTCACAAAGCACAGAGTCCCTTCTCCATGAGATAATGAAAGACAACTTTCCAGACATGCCAAGAAATTCTGAATTTCAGACAGCTGACTGTCTCAGAACTCCAGCACGACTCAACCTGAATAAGACATCCCCCAGACACATCATAATCAATTTCACTAAAGTTAATATGAAGGAGAAAATTCTGAAAGAAGCCAGACGAAAGAAAACCATTATCTACAAGGGGAAGAATATTAGAATAACTGCAGATCTCTCTGCTGAAACCTTCCAAGCTAGAAGAGTATGGTCATTGACTTTTAATCTCCTAAAACAAAATAACTTTCAACCCAGGATCCTATACCCAGCTAAACTGAGTTTCATTTATGACAGAGAAATTAAATACTTCAATGTCATTCACATGTTGAAGAAATTTGCCATAACTAAACCAGCTCTCCAGGATATTCTCAGACCTATCCTTCATAAAGACCAGCATAATCCTCCACCACAAAAGTAAACCCACCCAGAAAATTTTGATCAAATTCCAACTTCCACAGTCGCAAAAGGATTAAAAATGTCCACTAGACTCTCAAAAGGCTTATCAATATTCTCAATTAATGTGAATGGTTTAAATTGTCCTCTGAAGAGGCACAGGTTGGCTGACTGGATCCAAAACTCAAGCCAGATATCTGCTGTATACAAGAATTTCATCTTACATTAAAAGACAAATACAGACTCAAGGTGAGGGATGGTCATTTATACTCCAGGCAAATGGAAAGCAGAAAAAAGCAGGCATTGCAATCCTATTCACAAATACAATAGGCTTTAAACCAACAAAAATAAGGAAGGATAAGGATGATCACTTCATATTTGTTAAAGGTAATACTCAACATGATGAGATTTCAATTATTAATATTTATGCACCCAACCAGACCACACCTCAATTTATAAGAGAAACTCTAACAGACATGAGCAACTTGATTTCCTCCAGTTCCATGGTATTTGGATATTTTAACACCCCTCTAGCAGTGCTGGATAGATCCTCCAAAAAGAAGTTAAGCAAAGAAATCTTAGATTTAAAGTTAACCATTCAACATCTGGACTTAACAGACATCTACAGAACATTTTATCCCAAGAAAACTGAATACACATTCTTCTCATCAACCAACATAACATACTCCAAAATCGACCACATCCTGGGCCACAAATCATACCTCAGCAAATTTAAAAAAATAGAAATTATTCCTTGCATCTTCTCAGACCATCATGGAATAAAAGTTGAACTCAATAACACAGGAATCTGCATAGCCATACATGAACATGGAAGCTAACTAACCTCATGCTGAAGGATAAATGGGTTATAGACAAGACTAAGAAGGAAATCACCAAATTTTTGGAACAAAACAACAACCAAGAAACGAATTATCAGAACCTCTGGGATACTGCAAAGGCAGTCCTAAGAGGGAAATTTATATCACTGCAAGCCTTCCTCAAAAAAACAAAAAGATAGGAAGTTAATAACCTAATGGGACATCTCAAGCAACTGGAAAAGGAAGAACATTCCAACACCAAACCCAGCTGAAGAAAAGAAATAACCAAAATCAGAGCAGAATTAAATGAAATTGAAAACAAAAGAATTATACAACAGATCAATAAATCAAAAAGTTGGTTTTTTTGAAAAGGTCAATAAAATAGATAAACCTTTGGCCAACCTAACCAGGAAAAAAAGGGTAAAATCTCTAATTTCATCAATTAGAAATGGTAAAGATGAAATAACAACAGACCCATCAGAAATTCAAAAAATCCTTAACAAATACTACAAGAAACTTTACTCTCAGAAATATGAAAATTTGAAAGAAATCGACCAATACCTGGAAGTACGCCACCTACCAAGACTTAGCCAGAATGAAGTGGAAATGTTGAACAGGCTTATATCAAGTTCTGAAATAGCATCAACAATACAAAATCTCCCTAAAAAAAAAAGCCCAGGACCAGATGGCTTTATGTCAGAATTCTACCAAACCTTTAAAGAAGAACTAGTACCTATATTACTAAACTTCTTCCAAAATATAGAAAAAGAAGGAATATTACCCAACACATTCTACAAAGCAAACATCACCTTGATCCCCAAACCAGGGAAAGACCCAACAAGAAAAGAAAATTATAGACCAATATCACTAATGAATACTGATGCAAAAATACTCAATAAAGATCCTAACAAACAGAATCCAACAACACATCAAAAAAATTATTCACCATGACCAAGTGGAATTTATCCTAGGCTCTCAAGGCTGGTTCAATATACGTAAATCCATAAATGTAATTCAGCACATAAAAAAAAAAAAAACCTAAAAAATAAAGACCATAGGATTCTCTCAATTGATACAGAAAAAGCTTTTGATAATATCCAGCATCCCTTCATGATCAGAACACTGAAGAAAATTGGTATAGAAGGGACATTTCTTAAACTCATAGAGGCCATCTACAGCAAACCCACAGCAAATATCGTATTGAATGGAGTTAAATTGAAATCATTTCCACTTAGATCAGGAAGTAGGCAAGGTTATCCATTGACTCCATTGCTCTTTAACATTGTAATGAAAATTTAAGCCATTGTAATTAGGGAAGAAAAGGCGATCAAGGGTATCCACATAGGGTCAGAAGAGATCAAACTTTCACTCTTCGCAGATGACATGATCATATATCTGGAAAACACTAGGGATTCTACTACAAAACTTTTAGAAGTGATCAAGGAATATAGCAATGTCTCAGGCTACAAAATCAACACCCTTAAATCTGTAGCCGTTATATATACCAACAATAGCCAAGCTGAAAAAACAGTCAAGGACTCTATTCCTTTCACAGTAGTGCCAAAGAAGATGAAATATTTGGGAGTTTATCTAACAAAGGACGTGAAAGATCTCTACAAAGAGAAGTAAGAAACTTTAAGAAAAGAAATAGCTGAAGATGTTAACAAATGGAAAACATACCATGCTCATGGCTGGGAAGAATCAACATTGTTAAAATGTCTATACTACCGAAAGAAATATATAATTTTACTGCAATTCCTTTGCAGTTTTTTTTTTTTGGCTGGGGTTGGGTTTGAATCCGCCACCTCCAGTATATGGGGCTGGGGCCCTACTCCTTGAGCCACAGGCACCACCCCTTAATGCAATTCCTATCAAAGCTCCATTGTCATATTTTAAAGATCTTGAAAAAACAATACTTCATTTTATATGGAATCAGAAAAAAACTCAAATAGCCAAAACATTACTCAGAAATAAAAACAAAGCAAGAGGAATCACACTACCAGACCTGAGACTGTACTATAAATCAATAGTGATCAAAACAGCATGGTACTGGCACAAAAAACAGAGAAGTAGATGTCTAGAACAGAATAGAGAACCAAGAAATAAATCCAGCTACTTACTGTTATTTGATCTTTGACAAGCCAATTAAAAACATTCAGTGGGGAAAAGATTCCCTATTTAACAAATGGTGCTGGGTGAACTGGCTGGTGATCTGTAAAAGACTGAAACTGGTCCCACACCTTTTACCATTAACTAAGATAGACTCTCACTGGATAAAAGATTTAAACTTAAGACATGAAACTATAAAAATACTTGAAGAAAGTGCAGGGAAAACTCTTGAAGGAATCAGCCTGGGTGAATATTTTATGAGGAGGACTCCCCAGGCAACTGAAGCAGTATCAAAAATACACTACTGGGACCTGATCAAACTAAAAAGCTTCTGCACAGCCAAGAACATAGTGAGTAAAGCAAGCAGACAGCCCTCAGAATGGGAGAAAATATTTGCAGGTTATACCTCTGATAAAGGTCTAATAACCAGAATCCACAGAGAACTCAAACGTATTAGCAAGAAAAGAACAAATGATCCCATCTCAGGGTGAGCAAGGGACTTGAAGAGAAACTTCTCTAAAGAAGACAGATGCACGGTCTACAAACACATGAAAAAAAGCTCATCATCCTTAATCATCAGAGAAATGCAAATCAAAACTACTTTGAGATATCACCTAACCCCAGTAAGAGTAGCCCACATAACAAAATCCCAAAACCAGAGATGTTGGCATGGATGTGGAGAAAAGGGCACACTTCGACACTGCTGGTGGGAATGCACACGAATATGTTCCTTTTGGAAGGATGTTTGGAGAATACTTAGAGACCTAAAAATAGACCTGCCATTCGATCCTATAATTCCTTTACTAGGTATGTACCCAGAAGACCAAAAATCACAATATAACAAAGACATCTGTACCAGAATGTTTATGGCAGCCCAATTCATAATTGCTAAGTCATGGAAGAAGCCCAAGTGCCCATCGACCCACGAATGGACTAGCAAATTGTGGTACATGTATACCATGGAATATTATGCAGCCTTAAAGAAAGATGGAGACTTGACCTCTTTCATGTTTACATGGATGGAGCTGGAACATATTCTTCTTAGCAAAGTATCTCAGGAATGGAAGAAAAAGTATCCAATGTACTCACCCCTACTGTGAAGCTGATTTATAGCTTTCACATGAAGGCTACAACCCAACTATAGCACAAGACTATGGGGAAAGGGCCAAGGGAGGGGAAGAGAGCGGGAAAGTCAGGGTGGAGGGAGCGTTATGGGTGGGGCCACACCAACGGCGCATCTTAGAATGGGTACAGGTGAAACTCACTAAATGCAGAATGCAAATGTCTACATACAATAACTAAGAAATTGCCATGAAGGCTACCTTGAACAGTTTGATGAGAATATTTCAGATTGTATATGAAACAGCACATTGTACCCCTTGATTGCACTAATGTACACAGCTATGATTTAACAATAAAAAAATAAAGTCAATACCAAAAAAATAAATGAATAAATAAATAAATAAAAGGAAGACAGAGCCCCATGTGAGATGAAGCCACCCCTCCAGTCCTGTCCACAGGGAAGGGACCAGGAGGCTTCCCAGAGCTTTGAATGTGGACATGGCCTTGCAAACCTGCAGATGCAGAGTCTGGTTCAGAATCGGGGAAGTCTAAAGTTTACAAACATTCCTGTACATGGAAGCATGGAAGACTGTCTTCACAGGGCGACAGAATCCCACAAGGCACAAACCGCAGGGTGGGACAACTCTGGCCTCGGCATCCCAGCCTTTCTCTGTGAAGTGTGCCATTCTCCTGTCCTGTCAACCACCACTGATGGTGGCTCTGGCCACCATTTAGATATGTTCAAGTCCTCCTACCTGAGTAGGACTCTCTCTCTACCTCACAGCCCTCCTACCCGTAACCTATCTCTGCACTGGGATCCTGGTGGGGGGCCTCATACCACATCAGGGATCCAGGATCCCTGGTGTGAACTCACCCCAGGCTCCCTGAGGAGGTGGGAGACCCTCTAGCCTCCCTACCACCCCCCACAGCCACCCTAAGCCCCCCCTAGCCACCCCTGAGGCGGTGTGAGCCTCCTCCAGCCTCCCTGGGGTGATGTGAGCCCCCCAGGCTCCATTTCCTTATGTCTCAGTCTACAACCCTCCTCAACCTGCCTCCCACCCAGCCCCAGTTGGTTTTCTACTATTTATGTGTGTTCCTTTTCAGTTTTCTTTACTCAATCGTCTGCCCAGTCCTGAAATGTGAGCATTTTTAGGGATTCCATCCTAAAATATTTCTAGGCCTTTGTGTCTTTTCACACTATAGGAGCTTTGTAGGGACACCCACCACACCCTTGCTTAGGTCCCTTCTGTCGGCCAGACTCCCCTCCACCCAGGGGCCTCCTGGGCTCCAGACTCCACTCCAGCTCCCTGGTGCCCAGCTGACACATCCAGGACATTTAACTGACCATCACCACGCCTGAACTCACACTTTCTCCTTCCCTACCCCCAAAATTGTTCTAACGCCAAAGTTTCCTCCTCAACCCAGCTGACTACTTTTGTAAACATCTCTCAACCTGGCTCACTTTTCAACTCTTAGCAAGCTGCAGTGACCTCCAAAATGGTCTTCTAGAATCCACCCTTCCTCCCCTCAGATCCAGCCTGCACCCTGCACCTCATTCCTTCCTATAATAATCTGATCATGTTATTCTCCTTGAATTCTTTAATTATTGCCCAAAGACATTCAAGTAAAACTCAATCTTTAATGTTAAAAAAGAAAACTTGCTTTTTTTTTTTTTTTTGAGACAGAGTCTCACTTTGTCTCCCCAGGTAGAGTGCTGTGGCGTCATAGCTCACAGCAACCTCAAACTCCTGGGCTTAAGTGATCTTATTGCCTCAGCCTCCCTAGTAGCTTGGACTAGAGGTGCCCACCTCAATGCCAGGCTAGTTTTTCTATTTTTAGTAGAGATAAGGTGTCACTCTTGTTCAGGCTGGTCTCCAACTCCTGAGCTCAAGAAATCCACCAGTCTCAGCCTCCCAGAGTGCTAGGATTATAGGCTTGAACCACAGCGCCCAGTCGAAAACCAGTTTCTTTTCAATCTCTATAATCTGGCCACTGCCCATTCTTTGTGATGGACCCTTCTGTTTGCTCATTCCCTCTCACCCTGTCTTCTGGCCCATGAGGCTGACCCGTGCTGAGCACATCACGAGATTCTGGACCGCTGATGCTGATGTGTTCAGGACATGGAGCTTGGCAGGAGCCTGGGGTGGGGTCAGACGTACAGTTATTTGTCACCCTGGTCACTCCTGATGGGTGTCCTTAGCTTGTTGTGTCCATCATCCCCTGGTCCTTCCTCCTTCCAGGCTGTGGGAGTGTCTCCATCATCTCTTGACCCCTCCAGACTTAAGGATGGTGACAAATCTGTCATCACAGCACTTGGCCCTGCATCATCCTGACACCAGCCCACACTGTCAGAAACAGTCCCTTTATTAAACGTTCTGACATTTTCTAATCGGAGAGTGCCGTCTGTTTCCTGCATGGGACTTCCTTGCTGTCTGCACACTGGTCCTCCCGGCCCCTTCTCAGGAGTTTCCACAAGCCCTGCTTGTGCAGATCCCTGTGAGCCTCCCAACCTTCAACCCCTCTAGCCTTCCCTGCCTACCCCACAGATTGAGTGCCCCACCATGCTCTCCCGAAATGCACTCAACTTGCTAACATGCTCTGAAACGTTGTCATTATCGACTATCTCTTTAATGTCAGGCCCACAGGGCAGGGGTCAGATCTGTGGCACCCAGATTCCCCAGTACGTGCACAGTAGGTGTGCTGACCAACCTGCTCCTTCCTCTGAGTCAGCCTGGCATCTGATATCTGATACCTGGTGACATGTGAGAGTTTCACTCTAGCTCTTGTATTATGAATATGGAGCTGCTACACAAAATAGCTTTGGATGACCTCGGGTAAAAATTGACATAATTTATTTCTGAATCCTAAAGGTATTCAAAATTCATCCTTTATTTTGATAATCATAAGATCCAAAAAATTGTAATTCTACAATATGTACAAATATATTCAAGAACTGGATTCCTATTAGTTTCATAATCCTAACAAATTAGTCTTTCATAGGAGAAAGGCAATATGTAATCAATACCATTATAAATATTTTACTGGCTTATTACTGAACTTATTATCATTGCTGCTGACCACCTAACCATATGGTCTTCAAGTTTTCTCTCTATAAAGAAAACATCTGTGTCCTTACACCTGTGATACAAACATGGCTTCTCATCCCGGTCTCCTTCTAGGTCAGTGTCCTGAGGCTCTGGATGGCCATTAGAGAGCCAGTCCCACACTCGGCCTTTTAATTACCCCTTTGCTGCCATCACAGGGCAGGCACGATGCCCCCGCCCATCACCCTGGAGACGTCCCCCTCTCCACTTTCCCTGAAAAGCTTTAGTCTGCTCCCTGCACCTGCTCCCTCCTGAGAAGTAAGCACCAGTTCTTCACAGCCACACTAAGAAGCAGAAAGCCTTTACTCATTTATAACACCTGACAACACGGAGACCCAAAGGTCACAGCAAAATGAAAGGGAGCTGTCGTGCAAGTGGGACAGAGAAGGGCCAGCAGTGAAGCTAGAACCACAGAGTGGCCAGGCTCTGGCAGGAAACAAGAGAAGAGAGAGGAAAGACTAAAACAAAAGGGCTGGAAAGAGGGACCGGGCGAGAGGGAGGACAGCCTGGCTTCATCCTCCCTCTGCCACCCCCCTGCCCGGCTGCATTTTCACAGACTGCAGCACAGCGCTCTGGGGAGCACCGAAATTCACAGCCACCGCTCTCTCACTGTGTGGGTTTGTCATCTTTAGCAGAGTCTGGGGCGTTGCCCCGACTGCCACTGCCGCTGGGCTCAGGCACACACCCTCATGCGCTAGCCTGCTGCTGGCTGAGAGTTCACAGGTCCTTCGGGGGACTCGGCCTCAACTACAAAAGCCTCCTCTCTAAAGATGTCACACACCCCAAGGCTGGACATTACTGGAGCCCAACTCAGTCCAGGACAACTCTGAAGGGCCAGCAGCCCCCGAGCCCCTCATGGGGCCAGCTGGGTGCTGGGTGGGCTCCCT
Source organism: Nycticebus coucang (assembly GCF_027406575.1). Classification (NCBI taxonomy): domain Eukaryota; kingdom Metazoa; phylum Chordata; class Mammalia; order Primates; family Lorisidae; genus Nycticebus; species Nycticebus coucang. Next base: position 5,198,898 of record NC_069795.1, on the reverse strand, counting down.
CTCAGTGCAGCCTCTCCCAGGCACCAGTCCTCCCAGCTTCATTTCCTCATAAGTGTCATTTCTGAGAGCATCCCCCAAATTTCCTGCAGGTAACTGTCATAGGGTCTATCTCCTTGGAACCGACTGGAATATGAGCCCTCTTGGCTGAAAGACAGCTCCTTGAAGCAATGGGAGTGCCACCACCCTTTAATCAGGCAACATTTCTGCTCACCAAACCCCAGGGAGAGCAGCAGGCCCACACCTGCCCTCTGAGGATTACCTGTGACCTGGAGAGGCCTGGCCTTTGTGCAACTATTGTGATAAGCCTGAGGTTGAGAAAGACTGTGGACCCTTATCCACGTGTAGCCTCTAACTCCCCTCACCCAAGACTATGCTACACCCTCTCCAGTGACCCATTCCCAGAGTCAGTATGTTTGTTCTCAATCTCTGATACCCCTCATGGGATGAGACCCTTGCTCTGCCTAAGAGTCAGTCTGCACCCACCCAAGTTGGGTCTGTTGGGGTCTATAAAAAGATTCTCAGGACATCCCAGGACAGGACCAGCAGCCTTTAAGACTAGACAGCAGGCAGAGGCTTATGGGGGCCCTCCAGGACAGACATAAGTCCAGGATTGAAGACCAAGGTATCTATTGTCCCTGTTGCCCAGAAAGCACATTATAAAGTCTACTGTCAAAGTAGGGCTGAAATTTCATCCTGCTGAGAAGTTTCAAGAAACAGTGCAAAACACACACCTAAGAGGCTGGAGGGAGCCAGGGTGTTCATATAATTGTCAGCTGTTGGCTGAGGGCTGCTACAGGGAGGTGGTCCTTCCAGCCTGCTGACTTCTCTCACCACACTGTGGCTAACACAATAACTTAGGAATTACAGCGGATTTCAACAACCAAGTTCAGAGCAAGCCAGAATGCATTGGCACAGATTTCTAAAACTGATCACCCTCATCTGGAGGTGTCTACATGGCTCAAATTTCCCTAAAGCTTTCTTAAAATATGTAATGGGAAAAAATGAATAAGAAATTGGAAGAGAGTTCACCTAAAAAATATACAAATAGCTAGCAAGCACATGGAAAGATGCTCCACGTTATCATTCTTTAGGGAAATGCAAATTAAAACCACCATGAGATACCACGTCACAATTACCCGAAAGGCTACAATAAATAAGATAAACAATGCAAACGCTGACAAGGGCCATGATGAAATCAGAACCTCAAACACCCACTGGTGGGAAGGTAAAATGGTGCACCTGTGTCAAAAAACAGTTTGGCCATCTCTTAAGAAGTTAAACATAATGTTACCATATGACCCAGAAATTCTACTGGGTATATACCAAAGAAAAATGAAAACATACATGAATTTTCATAACAGCATTATTTATGGAAAAAATCCAAATGTCCGTTAACTGGAGAATGGATATCCCAATGGTGGTACATCCACATCATGGAATGCTGTTTAGCAACAAGAAAGAATTAAGCTCTGACATATCCTATAACAAAGATAAACCTCAGAAGTATTATGTTAAATCACAAGAGACTCTATATTGTATTATTCCATTTATATGAAATATATACAGAAAAGGTCAATCTATTAAAAAAAGAAGTGGGAACAGGACCAGGCAGCAGAAGGTATGATAAGAAGTGGGTGAGTGAGCAAAGCTTCATCTGCATTTATAGCCGCTCCCCCTGCTCTGCCCCATCACTTGGGGGACATCAGATTCTCACAGGAATACTTGTCACACTTGTCACAGGAGCACCTGTCACGTGGCAGCATTAGAGTCTCACAAGAGCACAAACCCTAATGTAAACTGTATTCAAGGGATCTAAGTTATGCACCTCTTATGAGAATCTAACACCCACCCTCCCCCATCCATGAAAAATTGTCTTCCATGAAACTGGTCCCTGGTCCCCAAACTGTTCCCTAGGAGACTTCATGCTTCTTGTCAACTGGCATTTTTATCTTTGTTATGAATATTCACAGCAAGTCCCCTGTCTGTGGTAATCACTTAATAATTACAGTAGAACCTCTGTGTGTTGACCACCCAAGGGACTGTAACAAGCCAGACAACACACAGAGGTGCCACATGAGGAACTGGGCTGCTGTACTCCTATGTACATGTGGTGTGGTCCATTCTAAGAAAATTAGGTCAACTTAAGGAGGTGGTCATTGTAGAGAAGGGTCAGTGTAGGAAGGGGTCAGTGTAGGGAGGGGCAGTGTGGGGAGAGGCAGTATGGGGAGGGGCAGTGTGGGGAGGGGCAGTGTAGGGAGGGTCAGTGTGGGGAGGGGTCAGTGTAGGGAGGGGTCAGTGTAGGGAGGGGCAGTGTGGGGAGGGTCAGTGTAGGGAGGGTCAGTGTAGATAGGGTCAGTGTAGGGAGGGGGCAGGGTAGGGAGGGGGCAGTGTAGGGAGGGTCAGTGTAGATAGGGTCAGTGTAGGGAGGGGCAGTGTAGGGAGGGTCAGTGTAGGGAGGGTCAGTGTAGATAGGGTCAGTGTAGGGAGGGTCAGTGTAGGTAGGGGCAGTGTAGGGAGGGTCAGTGTAGATAGGGTCAGTGTAGGGAGGGTCAGTGTAGGGAGGGGCAGTGTAGGGAGGGTCAGTGTAGATAGGGTCAGTGTAGGGAGGGGCAGTGTAGGGAGGGTCAGTGTAGGGAGGGTCAGTGTAGATAGGGTCAGTGTAGGGAGGGTCAGTGTAGGTAGGGGCAGTGTAGGGAGGGTCAGTGTAGATAGGGTCAGTGTAGGGAGGGTCAGTGTAGGGAGGGTCAGTGTAGATAGGGTCAGTGTAGGGAGGGTCAGTGTAGGGAGGGTCAGTGTAGATAGGGTCAGTGTAGGGAGGGTCAGTGTAGGGAGGGGCAGTGTAGGGAGGGTCAGTGTAGGGAGGGTCAGTGTAGATAGGGTCAGTGTAGGGAGGGGCAGTGTAGGGAGGGTCAGTGTAGATAGGGTCAGTGTAGGGAGGGTCAGTGTAGGGAGGGGCAGTGTAGGGAGGGTCAGTGTAGATAGGGTCAGTGTAGGGAGGGGTCAGGGTAGGGAGGGGCAGTGGGGGGAGGGGTCAGTGTAGGGAGGGTCAGTGTAGATAGGGTCAGTGTAGGGAGGTTCAGTGTAGGTAGGGGCAGTGTAGGGAGGGTCAGTGTAGGGAGGGTCAGTGTAGATAGGGTCAGTGTAGGGAGGGGTCAGGGTAGGGAGGGGCAGTGGGGCGAGGGGTCAGTGTAGGGAGGGGCACTCTGATGAAGTCTGTCCTTGGCCCTCTCAGAAGCTCCTGAGCAGCCAGAAGGACACAGCCCCAGGGCTGTCCACGGAAGGATGATATAAATGTCTTCAGGGGGTAACAGAAAGTTCTCTCAGAGGAATGTGTGTTGTTTTTCTCTCCCAAAGTTTGCTGAAAAGAGGCATGGGACTCACATGCAAGAGATAAATTTACTGGAAGCCCTTCGCAGCCCAGCCTCGTGTGTTCTCACTGGGCACCGCGCGGAGCCAGGAGAGTGGGAAGGCTGGGTATGTCGCTCAGGGTTTAGAGCCAGAGAGATCTGGGTTTGGAGCCCAGCCCCATCGGTAATGAGCCGCCCTGGCTCTGCCTTCCTGGACCTCAGCCTCTCACTTGTACAACTGGGACAATGATGAATCTTTCATTGGGGGTTAATGTAGGTTTGAAATGAGATGAGATGATGATGAATAAGATCACATGACTGGTGGCATCCCGCCAGGTGTCCCAAAATTCCAGGGAAGAATGTCTCACTGCATCACCTTAACGAAGGCTTTGGCACACCCAGCTGGCTTCCCAAGCCCTTTCCCGTGAGCTTCTGCCCAAGAAGAGTGGCCAGCATCACACTCTCATTCTACAGAAAGCAGTCAAAGGGGAAGAAAGGGCCTCTGTATAGCATTTTAAGCTCAAACTGATCTTTTGTGCCTATTATGTATTAGCCAGAACCCCAAAATCAGTATCTGTGGCTCCAAATTGCAAATATCACTTCAAACAATTGTTTCCTTTTTAAAATTTTACCCATCAAGAATAGATTCTGACTTCAAGCACCTGACACCTACCAAACACTAAGGAATACTTAATGAATTTCAATTGACTTAATTATTCTCATGAGTTCACCAACAGGAATTTTTTTCTTTTTTTTTTTTTTGACAGAGTCTCAAGCTGTCACCTGGGTAGAGTGCTGTGGTGTCATAGCTCACAGCAATCTCCAACTTGGGCTCAAGCGATCCTCTTGCCTCAGATTTTCTGTTTTTAGTAGAGACAGGGTCTCACTTTTTGTTCAGGCTGGTCTCGAACTCATAAACTCAAGCGATCTACCTGCCTCGGCCTCCCAGAGTGCTGGGATTACAGGTGTGAGCCCCTATGCCCAGCCAACAGGAATCTTGACGAGAAAGTACATTATAAAGAAGTTTACATTTTACCCGCAGACAGGACCAAGTATGGTCATGTCTTTCCTCCAGAAATGGAAAGGGGGTCTAGAACAGCAGAGCCAGTGGCCCGAGCTGGAGCAGCAGATAAAGGTTAACACAGGGAGAAAGTGGGGGACATAGTATGTGACCCTGGGAACCAAGAGAGCAGCCAGTGCAGTGCTGGGTCACTTTTCAGGCCTGAGTCATCTGGAGTCTTTGAGAAATCTATACCCCCGCAAAACCTCCCTGAGGCTGAACCAGACAGAGCAGTTTTCTTGAAGACCACTCATGGGGTCCCACATGGGACCAGCAGCCAGGACCCCTGGCAGGACAGCATGGCTTCTGTCCAGGTCACCCCACTACTTTACCCCTTAGACTGGGACTCACAGCCACCGAGTCCTCCATTTGAGGCCTCTCAGTGCTTCAGTGAAAAGAAGCATCTTTTCACTTCTTCATCCCCAGTCCAGGTATTGAAGAGGAGAGAACACTGGGTCAGGAAAAGGCTGTGAAAATTACAGGAAAAATATTGTTAAGGAAATGGAGAGTGGAGTTCTCTTTAGACAGGAAGAAAAACCCAAGGCAGGGCAGGAATATAGCAGATATAAAACCAGAGGAATGCATTGAATCAGGTGACAGTCAGAAACCCTGCCATCTAACTTCACACACTGCCTCGTCTCAACCACCCACCTTTAGCAAGCACACTTCCACTGCAGATACTCCGGTCACTGTTACACCAGAGTCTCCAGAAGACGTCTTCCCAGATAACCTGTACCCACGCCTTCCCTGAGGAGCCCATGATGTCTGCTCTTGCACTGCCCCTGACACCCAGACCATTGTCCGTGAACCACAGCTCCCAGCAAGAGTCCCACCAGAGCTCCCAAGACACCCAAATTCCCTATTTCCACCCGTGTTCCCTTTCTGCTTCCATGTGAGCCATTTTCACCCACACTCTCAGGGCACAGGCTGTTTGTGGGACACAGAAAAAAAAGGTGGAACTAGCTAGACCATTAGCTTTAGGAGCAATTTCAAGCATTTCAAGTCAATGTCTACATAGCTGAATGTCAGCTCTATGCAGAGATAGTAGTAGTAAGTTATGGGCATGCATTCCTCATTCTAGAAAATGGTATGGAAAAGACAGGCGAGCCTGGGGATGAGCTTTAGAAAGTTCTAACACTTTAGGGCCTTGCGTGACCTGGCAAAGGAGGTTGCTGCATAGACTAGTAAAATAGGAGAAAGTAGAAAAATACCGGGAGTTGGAAGCCGGAGGAAGAGACTGCTTTGATAAGGAAGGCGAGGACACCGGCATGAAGACTGCTGTGAGGATTCAAAACTGTCAGCGGGGCCAGGCGCAGTGGCTCACGCCTGTAATCCCAGCAATCAGGGAGGCGGAGAGGGGTGGATTGCCTGAGCTCACAAGTTCGAGACCAGCCTGAGCCAGAGCGAGACCCCCATATCTAAAAACAGCCAGACGTTGTGGTGGGTACCGGTAGTCCCAGATACTTGGGAGGCTGAGGCAAGAGAATCACTTTGCCCAGGAGTTTCCTGGGCTGATGCCACTCAACTCTAGCCTGGGTAACAGAGGGAGACCTTGTCAAGAAGGAAAGGTAATAGGGAAAGATAGGAAAGGGAGAGAGAGGACAGAAAGAAAGATTTGGCTTTGAAATGTAAGGAGAGAACTAAGAGGATAGTAGAAAGTGAGAAACAGCAATAAAGGGCCCATCTGCAGGACAGCGCCACCTAACATACCCTCAAGAGCATAACAGAGACCACGACGGGAAGGGCACAGTGAGCATCTTACCATTCCTTAAAGCCTGGGGGCGGCCAGGTGGGCAGTGGCTCACACCTGTAATCCTAGCACTCTGGGAGGCCAAGGCAGGAGAATCCCTTGAGCTCAGGAGTTCAAGACCAGCCTGAGCAAGAGCGAGGCCCCATCTCTACTAAAAAATAGAAAAACTAGGGAAGCATTGGTTATTGTGGTGGGGCAGGCGCCTACAGTCCCAGCTACTTGGGCGGCTGAGGCAGGAGGATCACTTGAGCCCAGAGTTTGAGATCATGAGCTATGATGCCACGGCACTCTGCACTCTCCCCGGAGCAACAGAGCAAGACTCTAAAAAAAAAAAAAAAATGCTGGGGTGAACTGACTGTTGAATGTGAGCCCACCTCTCTGTGACCCAAAGATCACGGCTGGGTAGGGGAACCTAGGACCCTAAACAGACCATGGCACGTGAGACACGGGTGGGAGGGAGCCCCGAATCACTGCAATGTGCAATTTCCTGTGGTCATAGATGCAGCTGAATTCACTGCAGCCATGAGACCACATAATGCCCAAGAGGAAGCCGAGCTCTCAGGCACTAACACAGGCGCACATGCAGCTGGGACATGCGGAAAGCAGCCTCCTCTGCGCCCCGACAGGCCAGGTGTCAACCGTGAGCTGCTCCTGCTGGCAAGATGCACAGACTCATGGGCTGCGTTTCCATTCACACGTTTGTAACCCTTTTAGAAAACTTTCTCAACATTTGACCTCAAGCTAAGATTCTTAAAGGCTTAGTAGTGTTGTCAAAGAATCCCTAAGAACAATCCTTAACCTTCAGTGTAGCAGAGAGCAGAGCAAAGCTGGACGTGCTGACGCTCTCCTGAGGTGTGCGGTGAGGACAGCCCTGCTCTCAGCTGCTTCAGCAGCTCAGGGAGACACCAGCACGGATGACAAAGGATCTGTCTGTCTCTCCTGGTCGGTGCTAAAGGCTTAGCAGCCACATTGACAAATAAATCATTCATCGATGTCAAGAGATGTTAGTTAATTGTGGGCAAGAGTTGAAAAGGACCTAGTGGAAAAATAAGATGAGATGGGGATCTATAGATGTGACTGACTTGAAGCCAGACCCATCAAATTGGACACACAGATATGAAAGCAGTCTGACCAAACCAGAGGCAACAGGAAATCCCGGGAACAGAAAGCAGAGCAGGGGACTGGCATGTCACAACCTCTACATACTGGCCTCCCACGACCTAGTGAGAAAGAAGAATAAAGTGAAGGTGCCTCCATCTCATGTTCTTCTTCATGAAAACACAGCAAGTGTCTAAAACTCCAACCAGTTCCAAATGAAAACACGTGAAGAACAGCCCTTGAAGTGAGCCACAGGTCGAATCTCCCAAGCATGATCTAGTCTGCATGGGAAGGAGAAGGCGGGAATTCTGCGGCAGGCGGCCGGAGCAGCGGAGCTGGGCTGCAGGGAGGGCGGAGGCCGCTCGGCCCCCAGCTTGCCACACACACACAAGGGACCTTAAAGCAATCTTAATCTGAATGATGCTTGCACAGCATGAGGGGCATAGTATTGGGAAATTTTTTCACAACAAACAGGAATAGACAGACTGCCACGTGATAAGGCTGTTTCCCCCCAAACAAAGCTCATTTATTTCAGCCGACAGCCTCCCCTCCCCAAGCCCACAGCCTGGGATGGAGCAGATATCGCCTCCCAGACACACAGAGTCCTACTCAGTGACTATAAGCAAAGGTAGGTCCCTTTACCTCCCAGGGTAAAGCTAGCACCAACCTCTGCTGGAAGATTAAAAGACAAAATTTTCCAACATTAATCAAATCTCTTCCGTGTCATGAGCACTGATGCCTTCCAGGGCAGCTGCCATTGTGTCTGTTTCCAAATGAAATCCTGAGATAGTGATGACAGTGAGTCGAGAGAGCCTGACAGACGCCCAAGGTGCATCGCCTTTTCTCAAGGCATTTTTACACATGCCATGACTTCACGAGGTGGGCATGGCAGGGAACGTGAGCCAGATTTTTGACTTTCTGTTCTGGAAGTTAGACCATCTAGGTTCAAAGTGAACAACCACCTCCAGTGACCTGGAGCAAATTTCCTTCCTGTGACTCAGTTTGCCTGTCTGTAAAGGCAGAGAGGATTGCTATGAAAACCAAAGGGGATAATCCAAGATCCTAGTGCAGTGACCAGCGGTTATCAACAAAGGTGAGATCCCTGAGCCGGACATGCAACCAGAAATAGAAGCCACAGCTCCAATACCAGGCCAGCTCTCTCCTCATCCACCACAGGAACGTCAAAACAGAAAAAGGTTTGAGGGCTGGAGAGCTTGTTGTTAAAGGAGAGATCTCAAATCAATGGGGATAGAAAGAAGGTGTTATTTAACACAACTATATGAAAAAGATGGAAGGGGACCCATTGCCTGTACTACCGATGAGGACAAGTTCAAGTAGATCAGAGATCTCAATAGAAGAAATGCAGCCGAGGACAGTCTTTCTGACTATGTCTTAAACTCCAGAGATAATAAAAGGAATGATTGATAGATACGACCACAATTGTTTAAAAAACATATTTATTTCACAGATAAAATGTCAACCTCCCCCATACACAATTTCACTGTATAGCACATTGATTACATGACCACACTGATAGAAAAATTAGTTTAAGTACTTGGGATTCAGTATTCTGACTCCACGTCCTTCATGGAATGTATTTCAAAGACAAAATAAACTGCAAAGAAATCTGTAAATAAGTAAAGGAAATCCATCATGCTGTGGAAAGGGGAGCAGTGAGATTTGAAGCTCAGGCAAAGGCACAGTAAGATCACGGTTTGTTCCTTCATTCTGTCCTGAACCACGTGAGGATGAATTTGAGATGCCCAAAGCCCTTCCCATCTCCCAAATAAAATGAGGAGGGTGGCAGGTCGTCTGGATACAAGAGGACTGATAATGGGGGAGAGAACTTTGTTATGATCTTCAGTGGAAAACCCTCTACCTCCTCCCAGGAACCAAGGCCCTAGCCCAAGGGACCACATTTTATTATTATCATTATTATTATAGCAACACCACCAGGCTGTCTTCAATATGAATATTTTCTTTTGAGTCTGAAGAATATATGCTCATATTTATTTTTCACATATCAAAATAATATTTCTGAAGATTCCACACACTAAAATTTACCCGGGTTATAACTAGAATACATCCAGGAAAAACAAACCCCTGCACATCCCCTCCAACTCTGCTCCTTTTTGAACTCCTCTAGATTGAATGCCGACCTTCCAGGGTGAATTGCATAGCCTTTAGTGTCAAGGCAAAGGTTGAAATCGCATATGGCCAAATAATGGGTTATTCTTACTTAAAGATATGCAGTCAATTAGATTTTTTTTTGATCCCAACAATTAGGAATACATACTTCCTATTTCTGAGCAATTTCAGGTTTAATTAGGATTCTCTAAGCCCCATTTGTCTTAACAATTTGACAGCTCCGGCTTCCCTTTCCACACCCACACTTTTCCTTTTTTATTCTCTTCCCCACTTGTAGTATTTTATTCCACATAAATGCCAGGAGAGGAGGGGAAGCGGGCATAAGTGCAAATCAGATCACTGTGTCTTCCCTGGAACACGCCGCGTTCAAGGCACCTATGATAAAAGGTTATTTTCCCTTGACTGACAATTATCTCTAAGCTAATTATTAAAGAGTCTTATTAAAATGTGCATGTTTGAGGGCCTTCCGAGGGAGGCAGCGATGCCACCCCTGGAAGAGGGATATGACATCACAGGAGTAATGTGCAGGAGAGCGCTCTGTTTGTCCGTTTAAATTAGTTTTATCATCCATAACAAGTGTTTAAAAAGCAGAAAAGCAAGCACGATGCATAATGCATTGTGTCGTGATGCATGATAATTAGGCCTGCTCCCCGCCACCTCGTCTCCCAAGATTTGCAAATCTCTCCGAGTAAGCATTTTGTTCTAAAGGCTTTGACAAAAATGCCATTTAGGGACTTTCAAATTTACAGCTAGGCAATTTGTCATCATTTATTCAAGAGAAGAAGGTAAAAGGAACACAAAGCTGAACGGTTCATCACTCCACAAAGTCCTGGAGATTCAAACTCCCTGGGGCCTCTCGGTGGTAAAAGGGCATCAGCCTAACCCTGGCAAGCTGCTTGGACCCAGAGATGACCCACTCCCTGCGCTGTTTGTGGGATGTAAATATCTTAGCACAATAACTCAGAAAATGCCAGGAAGGCTATGTCAACGGTTGTGATGAAAGTGTGTCAAACACTCTGTGAAACTAGTGTATGATGCCCCATGATCATATCAATATACACAGCTATGATTTAATAAAAAATAAAAGAAGAAGAAAATAAAAAATAAACAAATAAATAAAAAATGACAAAGTCATGTAAGTCATTTATTCCCTTGAACACAACCAGAGCTTTTTGCTCTTGGAATCGTCAAAATTAATTGCAGGTTTAGAAATAAATTCCCAACTTCCTATGCACTGCTTCCTCCTCAACGGTCCAGCAAGACTGGGCTTGAGAATGGGAGAACCTTAAAAGTATTCTTTATTCTAAAATAGCATTTTTAGAAGATGCAATAAAATCTAAGAGGACAACTAAATTTAGATAATGACTAAAACACAGTTGAACCAAAAAAGGAAAGAGACAGTCTTCAAAATGAGACATTGTTACCTTAACATGACCACATAATTATTTTACAAAAAAAAAAAAAAAGAGCTTTCTCTAGATTTAAAATAAAATTAGATCTGGAGTAAAAATGTAACATTCCTGTTGAATTAGGACAAGAAATCAGGATCTGAGCTCTGAGAAGCCATGCAGGGAGCCAGCTTTTTCATCCTCGCATCCCTCAGCGCTGTGTGAGAACCCACAGCAAGTGGATTCTTCACCGTGGCCCAGGGCTGTTTACTGAAAATCCTACCATAGAACAGAAGGCTGATTACTTTAGGGTGGGTTAGAAAGGGTTAAGGTAAATGATTTAATGATTGAATGATTAATGGAGTCCAAAAGGCAGACTCAAGTGACCAGAAAAATTCTCTTTCACCTAATTTAACATTTTACCATCACTGAACACGGATTGCCTCGAACTGTGACTCAGTGCTAGGCCACGCTCAGGGAAGGGAACTTTCTGGCTCTGTGTGAACCTCTCCCGGATGATGAGTGAGGGCAGCCTCTGCCAGCAAAATATATTCTTGGACTTTCTACTCAGTTCCAGAGAAAAAAGTGAGGGCTAAACAGAATGCTTGTGTTTATATTTCCAGGTGTAGCCACAATATTTAGCATTCAAAAATAAGCCATGCGTTTAGCAACACAGGGCCGATGCCACATAATCACTAATCCTCACAAACTTCTATCATGAAGGACCCATCTCGGTCTACTCAGGGGCTCATCCTGGGCCAAGCTGCTGGGATAGAACCTGAAATCCAGCGGGTGCACACTGGTGTGCATGGACTAGTTCTGAATTTCCTCTGATGTCCTCCCCATTTACACAGTCGGCGTGAAGGAAACTGTCTGGAGCTGGGAGGCAGGGAAGCTTGCTCTGAGTTCTAGCTCCATCCACATCACATCATGGCCTACTAAAGAAGTCGCTTTGCACATTTGATCCTCACTTCTCTCTTGCGTCTCCCACAGAAGAGTGTGACAGGTGGCTGCCGAAGTCCCTTCCACCACTAATTGCTCACAGTTCTAGGACTCTGAGGCCTTAAGTCTTGCAGAGCGGGGTGTCATCATCAGGAATGGGATGAGGTAGGAAGGTGACAACTTGTGCAGGAAAATAATTGTGTGGGGACATATGAATAAAGGCTCCCTGCGGGCGACCAGAAACATAAAAGACTCTTGAGTAAAAGATTTGGGCCATAAATATATATTGAAGATAAAAAAATCCAGAAACATCAGCTTAAAGTTGAACTCACAGCCATGAGAAAAGACAGAAAGGACAACATGTCCCTGGGACCACCTCCCTTTGGGATTGATGCCATGGGAACAGTGAGCGCCCAGGTTTGCATGTTAACATTCATTTCATTAGTAAGCAATAACTTCTCCGCAGTAACACAATAGGGCATATTTCTTTGTGCCTTTGGCTTGGTAAAAGCTTTGAGATACACTGTCAGAAATCAAGTAAGGCAGGTATTTTTACCCCAACCCGGCAACACATCTACCCCAATTCCTTGAATCATCTTCACTGTTTTGATTTTGTCAAACAGTCTTTTTTAACTTTTCACAAACCAAGAATGTTCGATTTTGTCTGTTGAGTTCTATTGCACACAACTCTGTGCTGAGAGCCTTCAAGAGCTTCACTGCAGCCTGAATTTCACTCCTCAGCTCCAGATTTCCACTCACACTCCTGTGCCCGTGCACACACCCAGAGCTGCCTCATCCAGTCCACTTCTCCAGCGGCTGCTCAGTGCTGATGCCTGTGCCACGGGGTTCTGCTGAGACCACTTCTCTTCCAGGGAAGCCTTCCCTGACTTTGAGACCACTTCTCTTCCAGGAAGCCTTCCCTGACTTCAGTTCACAAAGATGCCTCCTGTAACCAGCTTTCAACAAATTTCAATGGCCATTTTCTAAAAAAATTCTGATTAATAGCAGGATACATACACAGTTAGGCCATATTGCTCGCATCTGTTAGGCAAAGCCTAAGCTGTAGCTATGTCCCTCACACAGGACGTGTGCCACACACCTGCAGATTTTCCCAACCCTCCCTCCCCTCTTCTTAGATTGAACTGAGCCTTTTTCTCATGTGAGCACAGTTTGTTAATCTACAAGTTTCAAGTGAGTACAGCGTACATGGGATGCTTGCTTTTCCTTTCTTATGATACTTTACTCAGGAGAGGGTTCTCCAAATCCAATCAGGTTATAACAAAGGATACAAAATCGCTGTCTTTTTATGGTTGAATCCTATTCTATGGTACCTATATCCCACAGTTTATCAAGCCATTCATGTGCCAAAGGGCATTTGGGTTGTTTCTACGTCACTGCAATTGTAAACTGAGCTGCTGCAAACAGTCGAGTGCAAATATCATTATGGCAAAATGATACACTGGGGAAAAGAATCTCGACTTAATAGATGGGGCTCGGAAAACACACATAAAGGCTAAAACTGGACCCGCACTGCTTGCCACTTACAAAAATTAACTCACAATGTATAAAAGATTTAAACCTAAGACACAAAACTAGAAAAACTCTGGAAGAAAGTGTGGGAAAGACTCTTGGTGGCATCAGTCTTGGGAAAGAATTTGTGAGGATCCCAAAGGTGATCACAAAAATAAATAAATAGGACCTGCGCAAGTTCAAATGCTTCTGAAAAGCCAAACAATCAATAAAGCAAAGAGACAACCTTCAACCTGGGAGAAGACATTTGCATGCTACAAATTTGACAAAGGGCTAATACTTACGATCTACAAAGAACTCAAACAAATCAACAAAAAGGAACAAACAACTCTATTGAAATCAGGGCAAGAGACATGAACAGAATTTTTTCTCTTGAGGACAGATGAATGGCCAGAAAACTCATTTTTAAAAGCTCGTCATTTCTAATTCTTAGAGAAATGCAAATCAAAACCACTTTGAGATATCACTCCACCCCAGTGAGAATGGCCCATGTCACAAGATTCCCAAACAACATATGTGGGTGTGGGTGCATAGAGGAGGGAACACGCCCGTGCTTCTGGTGGGGCTGCAAACTAGTACAGCTTTTATGGAAAGAAGTATGGAGATTCCTCAAAGCACTGAAAGTGGACCTTCCATTTGATCCTGAAATACCATAAATAAGTATTTACCCAAAAGAAAAAAGCCATTTTACCATAAGGAAAATGACCCTTATTTTTTTTAATAATCCTCTCCCTTAACTACTTGACTTTCCTTGACTTTTACACCCATTTCCAAGAATGGGTGGATTTTATTCAAGACAGAGGAGTTGAGATCCCCAAGTCCCCTGGGCAGAGTTCCTGAGGCCAAGACTCGGCATCTCTCATAACCTGCCCCATGCCTGACCCTTGTTAATGTCCCCACAACCCACCCCTCGGGTAGTTTAGCCTTTGTTAATTTTCCCCCTGCAAATGCCAAGACTCTGCTTAGTCTGAGGGATAGACTTGAGGTGTTTTTCCCCTTCTCTCTCCTTTCTTCTTTGGCAATCCTTATCTCAATCAATGAATCTTTGTGTGTGAGCAACAAGACCTAGGCTGAAACCTTCTTGTGGTTTTGTTAACACTCCCTCCTTTATTTTTAAATTCTGTTCTTTTCTGAATCAGCAGCAGCTCACTTTTTAATATAACTAAATTATATTAGGTATATTAAATATAACTAACATATAGATTACCCAGTTGATTTCTTTTTATCCTGGTTTATAAAACTTTCATTTAAAAGAAAAATGATTCCCTTGTATTGGTCTGTATCATGATTTCCCAATGAAATGACTAACTCAGAAATCATATTGATACTTATTTCATATTCCCAATGCACATGAAGTAAATACAATAAATATTTTTCAGTTAATCGGGAAACACCTTCCATCTGAGGAAATCTGCTGTTGAATTTATGTTGGTTTCATGACAAGTCATTGATAACATTACTAACATTCTGTATCAGGTCAGCCATTTAAGAGAACGCCAGCTCTGCACACATGTGGATACACAGCATATACACCTGTGCTTCTTGTCATAATTTTTAATTTTGAAGTAATCTCTTTATCAGTAAGTACTAGAGCAAAGGACTTTAAAATACGCTCCTTATAAGAAACTTGCTTACTCTAAGCACTTACTAATGGAGTGTAAGTGTGCACAGTGGGGAGATGAAGGCAGAGAGAGGGAGACCAGAGAGAGAAACCAGGAAAGAAGCCCAGTAAGTCGCACAAAAACAAAACCGAGATCACCAAGTGAAATATGTACTCAACTGTAAATTATTTTGAACTTGGATTCTGATAAATTTAAACTCAACTTGTCAAGAACAGACTTTGGGAACTCACCACACGGACTAAATCGGGGGGGATTTACAATTTTGTAAACCTACCATAGATTTCTATAGAGCCCACATTATAAAAAATGGAAAATGGATACCTCAGGTGATGACATTTTCAACAGGTGTATCCAAAGGTAATTTAGTTACATTACATGACAACAAGCGTGAGTATTCATACCTACGCTTAACCTTTCTTCTTTCAGTGAATACAGAATCCAACCTGGTGCACACTCAACAGAACCAAAATTTAGCTCAATTATCTGTAAAATAATAGATGGCAATTGCCTCAGTGAAACCTAACCTAAACGCACTCTGCCAATATTACATTTTTGTATGCTTTAGTTTTAGGAGAAATACAAAACCTGACAAAATTTAAATTGTCAGTTATTAGCTGATGAAGTTGATCACCCCTTTGTAACGGAGTGAGACAAGGACCACCGACTCAAATTAGAAGTTCAAAAAGGAGTCATTTTATTAACCGAAGGGTTGTCTCAGTAAAGTCTAAGGCAGACTAAGTGAGAGAGCGTCGAGGGGTCTGAAGTTGGGGTTGTATAGTCTGAAAGTTGGCAAAGGGCCAAAGAGGTGTGCTGAAAGTTGGCAAAAGAAGCAAAAAGCAAGTGTGGGGTCACGATGACCCCTTTTACAGAAGCGAACCTCACAATTTACAGAAGCGAACCTTGCAAGTTAGCGGATTGGCAGATGATAGGTAACAATAAGGTAACCTAAAGGTAACATAGCACAGATCTAGCAGTTAATGGGTAAGTAAAAGAAGTTGTCACAGCACTCAGCTTGTTAACTCTCACCATGACAGCACTTAGCTCCTTAGCTCTTACCTTGTTTTGTTCCGGCCCAACCCAGACCGATCTCAGAGTGATGGAGCCTGTCATCATTTCAGAGTTGTGGTAGTCTCATCTTTCTTTTATCCTCCCCAGCCCCCTAGTGCGAGTCGGTGGCAGCTGGCATCCGTCTTACGGGGGTGGTGAGGCTGCTGGCACCCATTTCACCTTCAGGGTGCACCCTGTGACCTATGTATAGTTCAATCTAAACAGTTCACAGAATTGCTTAAGTTATGCTGTGATAACAAAATTATAGAATTGACTGTAACCAGGTGCTAGAAAGTCCCTATTAGTGACCCCATTCTGGCACGAAGAGAACGGGGAAGCGAATTTCATAGTCTCAAAAAAAAAAAAAGAAAAAAGGTTCAAGTAGGCAGTCTTGGTGGAATCAAGCATATAAGGCTATAAGCCTACCCACACCTTCAGCTCACCAGTGAACGCACACAGTAAGCCGTCCCCATGGGGCCGTCCTGGCCTGCCCCGCCCAGCGCCATGCAACATCCCTCTCCCCCAGCATCGCGCCTATGGCACCCGCCGCCGCCACTGTCCTAGTGCTGTTGGTCTCTGTCCAACGTGGTTACCCTCCTGCCGCACCTCTCTGGTCTGCAAGGTTTCCTGCACACCACAACCAAAATACTCCATTGATTGTCCAAAGGCGGATCACGATCTTAACACACAAATCTTCATGGAAATTCCATTTAAATTTGAATTCGCATCCTTACATCATCTGCTTCCTGTCCCATTTTTAGATGAATCTTGCACCACGACTTTGTACAGAAGCATCAGAGAATGCCTTGTCTCTGGCTTGCACGCGAGAACTTCCCTCCTGTCTACCTTTTCTCCTGTCAATCCTTTTACTACCATCGTTCTACTCAAAAACACATTTTGAAAGCCAAATTTTTAAATCCCCCTTTTTTAAAGCCCTTTTAAATAGGCTAATCAGAAGTCGTTTTCTGCTTCCAAAACACTGTCCTGTTCTCTCTATATGCTCAGTATGGCCGTCTTTATCACCATTACTCTTTTTTGTGGTTGTGAACATATGCACCATCCTTGAGACTTTGTCATAAAAAGGAGAATGATCTCCTTCCTCGCACAGTCCTTGGTATGGTGGTTTTCACATTCAAGAAACATTTACATAGCAAAAAATGTGACCTGCTTGCTCCAGGAACTGGGAACACCATGATGGACAAAAATACACCCACTTTCTTGGATCTTACAGTTTAGTTCATAAACAAGGGCTCAGGAAGCATTTTGCTAGAAAATTTTTGAATTAAATATCTTCATATTCCCCAAAGTATATTGAACATTTATGAAACCACATTGATATTCAGTGAAAACTTTTTTAAAGTAAGGTGCTTTTATTGGTCCATTTCTATAGTTGGGTTGAAGTTGAGTATTCCAGGGCATAAGGCTTGCTGACCTTTCAAAGAATATTCATGTCCAGACCCTTCACATGGAGAAGCTACTGACACACAGAGAGATACTGTCACCCATCAGAAAAAAGTACCATTGAGCTCCTAAGAGCCATCTCTCTCTAAACAGCATTCATTAGTTGACTAATTCAATCAGCAGATACTTACAAGCACCTGCCGCCTCTTAGCCACTCCCCTAGGTGGGACAGACACATGATAAGCAAACAACGGTGTCACTCCAGGGACCGATAAACACAATGAAGCCAAAGGCATGGAAAGGAGAAACAGTCATCAAGGAGGGGACCTCTCTCAGGAGGCAATACTCGGCCAGGCAACTGAAGGAAGTGAAGCAGCAGACTCTGAAAAGGCCCAGATGGACGAGAGGTCAGTCTGGCTGCAACATCAGCACCCCACTGATTGCCAGGGCGAATTCAGCCGACCTGGCTACAAAAGCAGGTGTCCCCATCCTCCCTCACTACTCTGTGCGTCTTTCCCGAAGCCTTGAGCTCTGTTGAAGAGGAAGAACTTCCCAGATGGAGGAGGACCAGTCTTTGGTCGAGGGTATATGAGTAGCTGTGATGCCCTGCTAGGGCCTCTCAACAAGCTCTGAAGAGGCCCAGGATGGAGCCTGCAGGCAGAACAAGCCAGAAGTAAAAAGCTGCTGAGACGGGGACCAGCCCCCAAGGTCCCTCCTGTCAAGCGCAGTGGCTCTGATGCCGTGGAGGGTAGGCAGGTAGTGCCCCAAAGTCTCTTAGTCATGGAACCAGTGCTGGCATGAGGGAAACACGGTGGAGAGAAGGCAGGTGGCAGTGCCAGCCGTCCGGTGACATGTCCCAGACAGGATGTCAAGAGCACTACAGGCCGGGGTCACCTAGCGCTGCACAGAGTTGCTGTGTGTGTTTTAATGACAGCATTTCCAAGATCTCAGGTCATCCCTGAGATGAGCTGCTCACTGGGACACTGCAAAGCACACGGGGCCCATCCCACGTCCTGAGCCCCAGCTCACCTCCACTTCCCAGCATGGCCCCTGTGTTCCCTTCTTCCCATACCCATTTCTATGGCATTTAACTAAAAAATAAACACCAACCCTGACTTGCCCAAACTGTTACCACATTGCTACATTTTTCTAGCCCCTTCCTTCAGTTCAAAAATAAATAAATAAATAAAGTGATGTCTGCTGTCTGACTCGCCCCACCTCTCTGGCACAGCAGAGAATACATTTCCAGCTCCCCAGACAAGCCTTGCGGCTTACAGCAGTGAGTGTGCTCAGGAACAGGCTGGGCTATGAGGAGCTCGTTAATTGAGTGGAGTATCCTGGAAGTCAGGTGCAGGAGTTCTGAAGACCCACCAGCTTCAAATCCTGCCTCCACCCTGGCTGGATATGCGACTTTAGGAAAGTCGTTACACCTTTGTAAGCCTCGAACTTCCCCACATGTAAAATGGGGATACTACTAACAAGGATCAAACACTTGTTTGGAGATGAAATGGGATGATAAAATGAAGTACTTACACAGTTCCTGGCACATACTAAGAGCGCAATAAATATGGATTCTATCAACAGTATCGTAGCTATAAACTTCACATTGCTCAGCCAGTGGGGAGGAAGCCAAATGTCTTCACATTTCTCTGCAGTTGAAGGCTCAATGGGATCAATACCCAAGGTTGTGAGATGGCGGGAGTGAACACAGTCTTCAGGACAGGGCTCCCCTGGGGACCCAGGCCCTGACTCCACACCCCACATTTCATCACAACTAGACAATAGACACACCACAGAGGGCAAAATTCCTTTCTCAGGGGAAATGTGTCCCACGTGAGTCATTCCCTAAATGTCACCAGGGCAGCATGGCACACGTGTGCACACGCGCACCCGGACACGCACAGGCACACAGGACGCTTACTTGTTACCAGCACCTTCAGTCAAGCTCAGTGAACGGGAATGTCTAGGCAGTACTTTCTAAACTCTTCAAGATACATGTCCTGTGGACACTTCAGTAAAATAATTCAGCTTCAGTGAGTTCCAAACTTGTATTAACAAAACCGACTTCTGTCTTTTTCCATAAGAGCCCCAACTGGTAACAAAACTCACAACCAATCTCAGTCTCTGATGAGCAATTTCAGAAAGTATTTTTATTCGAGTATCTTGGCGCTGAGGAAATAGATGTTCAGGACAAGTGGATGGTAAAGTCCTTAAAGCCAGATGTGCAATGCGAAGCTGGGAGGGAGGCGAGACGCCATCCTGTAATACGAACGTAACAATTGTCATCCCGACCCCAGTTTTAGTCTTTACCAACAGAACACAATGTCTGCCACTACAGCAGATGACAGTTAATTAGCCTGTCTCTTTACCTCACTTACCTCAAGGAAAAGTAAATGAATTTCATGTTTGTATACACTGATTTTTATGCGGATAGTGTACTTGCCCCGAACAACTCTTTTATTACTCAACTTTACAGCAAATTTAATGTAATAATTTTTTATTTAAAAGCTTCGGGATAATTGGTGGGACCACACCTACGGTGCATCTTACAAGAGTACATGTGAAACTTACTAAACGTAGAATATAAATGTTTTAACACAATAAGAAAAAGCCAGAAAGGCCATGTTAACCAGTGTGATGAA
Source organism: Nycticebus coucang (assembly GCF_027406575.1). NCBI lineage: Eukaryota > Metazoa > Chordata > Mammalia > Primates > Lorisidae > Nycticebus > Nycticebus coucang. Next base: position 5,178,923 of record NC_069795.1, on the reverse strand, counting down.
AATATTTCAACTTGTATATAAAACCAGCTCATAGGACCCCATGATTGCATTAATGTACACAGCTATGATTTAATAAAAAAAATATAAATTAAAAAAAACTTCAAATGAATAAATGGGGCTTTATCTTGAAGATTTGGAGAAGATTTAAAGCCCACAAAACCAGATCATTTGGGCTCAAAGTGCTGTTTTCCAAACCGGGGCTGATATTCAACATCTCCAAACCTCGGTTCCACAGTCTATAGACTGAGGTTGAACATAACCTGCCCACTTGACTGAGGATAAACAGAGGCTTAGGCCTCACTCTGCCATTTAACAACTGTGGGACCATAGGCACATTGTTTAACCCCCTCTTCCTTACAATGATGATGATGATAACACCTATGTCCCAGCTTGGAGCAGTATGGAAAATACTCTACACAAACCCTGAAATTAGTGCTGCCCATCTAGTCATAAACCATGGATGCCAGCTACCATCACCATGTAACTAACCACTGCAAATCACATGCTAACTCACGCTCAGGGGTGTCCAACTCGCGGCCAGCAGGCTGCATGTGGGTTATATGAGGACTTTTTTGCTTATCTTTGGTGATGGATATCACAAAACGTACACGCAGACTTTTTTTCCTCATTAGCCAACATTAGTGTTTGTGTATTTAATGTGTGGCCCAAGACAACTCTTCTTCTTCCAATGTGGTGCTGAGAAGCCAAAAGGTTGGACACCCTGTGAAATGCTCAATAAATGGAAGTTTCCTTTTACGCTCACACTTTTCTAGGGAAGAATTACAAGCAGCATTTCTTTCTTCAAAGAAAACCAAGAGATTTCAATTTCTACAAATGACACTGCACAATAACTGGCGGGGGGTGGGGGGTTTGGAAATACAAAAATCTCTGCAAATACTTACTTCCTATATTAATTCTTGAGGCCTGGCAGTTCTTTGAATAAGGGTAGCAGGACCAAAAATATATAGCACCACCCCGTGGCCCAGTCTTTAAAGAGCTGTATACCAATGGGAGGTGAGGTCCAAGGACAGTTTGTTTTTGCATGTCCCTGACCTCCTCCTGATTGGTTTGCATCTTAAATGAAAGAAAATAAAAGGTCCAGACAGATCAAAACACATGCATGTTTTGACAGAAAAAAAGCTATGCATATGCTAAACACTCACATTTCTGGTAAGCAGACTGCCCCATAATACCAACGTAAAGGGAGAGAAAAGTCCCCTCCATGCTAAGCCCGCCAAACCACACAATGGATGGTGGCAACCACCTATCTTCAAGTAGAAACCCATCAGTACCAACATTACCACCACCATTTTCCACTCAGCTTCTTTCCTAGGCAGGCTCGTATCAGAGAGAATTTCAGAAAAATTTGAACTAAACAAACTTCATATTCACCCAGACTAAAGTACATGGCATACAAAAGCCAACTTAAGCCATGGCATGAAAAGAAAATAATAATGGAATACTTTTTTAAGGAAATACAAACATGAAATCCACACAGAGAACACCCTTCCCAGGGTCACCAAGCACAGAAGAGGCTTATGCTCAGGTGACACTTATATGTGAGGGGAGGCTCCCAGAGAAAAGGGCCTGGGGACTTTGGAGCCATCTGCACACAGATGCTCTCTCCTCTTTTCCACATCTGACTTCAAATCATTCGTGCTTTCAACTGGGGTTTCCACATTTCCCAGAGGCCTCCCTGTGCAGCCTCTGCCACAGAGAACAGGTCACAGAACTATCCCCTCTCCGTTTTGCCAGGCAACAAAAAGGATGTGCAGTGCTTTGAACACAGAAACCCACATCTACGGAAAGAAACAGGCCTCGCCGGACTGCAGATGAGGGTGCTTCAGGCACAAGGCAGCCAGGCGGAGGAAATGCCTTCAGAGCAGTTAGCACACAGGATTAATCAAATTATAATTTAATCATCTGATCAAACATGGGTTAGCATAATCGCTTGAGGGGGGAATGGGAGGAAGCCTGGAGCACCTCGAGCATCTGCATTCTGAACGACGACAGAGGGAACACAGATTTTGCTTCTTTTTATTCACAGGAAAAGAAGAAAATAGCAAATAAAGGTGAATCCACAGCATTGCCAGCCGGGGTTTAAGCAGCCAAAGGAGCCCTGTCTGAGATTTTGAACATTTCCTTTCTGCTGTCTCTCCAGGACTACCAGAAAATCTGTATGAAAAGCACGCACTCATGTCCCATTGCTGTGACTGGGCTTTACTTACGTCAGGGTTCCCCACCTTGGCACAACTGGCATTTTGAACTGGTCAAATTCTTTGTTCTGAGGACCTTCCTGTGTGCTCTAAGACGCAGAGCAGCACCCAGACCCTCCTCTCTCGAGATGCAGCAGCAACCTCCTACGGAGAGTCGTGACAGCCAACAATGTCTCCAGACCCTGTCCCATGTCCCCTCGGCTGAGAGCCACTTATTTAACTGAAGAGCACAATTTGCGAGGAGCATACATTTTTAAAGTAATCAAGACTTGAAAATGGGAGGAGTCTTTTTTATTCCCACCTGCCAAAAATAATGAGCCTAAATCGATAATTGTCTGGTCCCATGGAACAGTTTCATGGCTGTTTGCAGGCGTCCTCAAACTTTTTAAACAGGGGGCCAATTCACTGTCCCTCAGACCATTGGAGGGCCGGACTATAGTTTAATAACAAAAACTATGAACAAATTCCTATGCACACTGCACATGTCTTATTTTGAAGTAAAAAACAAAATAGGAACAAATACAATCACACAGCTTCATGTGGCTCACGGGCCCAGTTTGAGGATGCCTGGTTTAGAGCTTAATAATAATCCATAACACCTTTACCTGTGCACAAAAAACAAAAACACCAGCCTGCCCCCAAAGATCTTTAGTGAGACACACCTGTCTCCAGGGGCAACTCACAGGCTGAAAGAACACACCCCTTGCCTTGCTTCCAGGCTTCAGCGTACCCTGAGCAGGAGCTGATAGCAGTATCCCCCACTACCCACCCACCCGGGCAGGAGCTGATAGCAGTATCCTCCACTACCCACCCACCCAGGCAGGAGCTGATAGCAGTATCCCCCACTACCCACCCACCAGGGCAGGAGCTGATAGCAGTATCCTAACTACCCACACGGGTAGGAGCTGATAGCAGTATCCTCCACTACCCACACAGGTAGGAGCTGATAGCAGTATCCTCCACTACCCACCCATCCGGGCAGGAGCTAATAGCGGTATCCTCCACTACCCACCCACCCGGGCAGGAGCTGATAGCGGTATCCTCCACTACCCACCCACCCGGGCAGGAGCTGATAGCGGTATCCTCCACTACCCACCCACCCGGGCAGGAGCTGATAGCAGTATCCTCCACTACCCACCCACCCAGGCAGGAACTGATAGCAGTATCCCCCACTACCCACCCACCCGGGCAGGAGCTGATAGCAGTATCCTCCACTACCCACCCACCCAGGCAGGAGTTGATAGCAGTATCCCCCACTACCCACCCAGGCAGGAGCTGATAGCAGTATCCTCCACTACCCACCCAGGCAGGAGCTGATAGCAGTATCCCCCACTACCCACCCAGGCAGGAGCTGATAGCAGTATCCTCCACTACCCACCCGGGTAGGAGCTGATAGCAGTATCCCCCACTACCCACCCGGGCAGGAGCTGATAGCAGTATCCCCCACTACCTACCCGGACAGGAGCTGATAACAGTATCCCCCACTACCCACCCGGGCAGGAGCTAATAGCAGTATCCTCCACTACCCACCCGGGCAGGAGCTGATAGCGGTATCCCCCACTACCCACCCGGGCAGGAGCTGATAGCGGTATCCTCCACTACCCACCCGGGCAGGAGCTGATAGCGGTATCCTCCACTACCCACCCGGGCAGGAGCTGATAGCGGTATCCTCCACTACCCACCCGGGCAGGAGCTGATAGCAGTATCCTCCACTACCGACCCACCCGGGCAGGAGCTGATAGCGGTATCCCCCACTACCCACCCGGGCAGGAGCTGATAGCAGTATCCCCCACTACCCACCCGCGCAGGAGCTGATAGCAGTATCCTCCACTACCCACCCACCCGGGCAGGAGCTGATAGCGGTATCCCCCACTACCCACCCGGGTAGGAGCTGATAGCGGTATCCCCCACTACCCACCCGGGCAGGAGCTGATAGCGGTATCCTCCACTACCCACCCAGGCAGGAGCTGATAGCAGTATCCTCCACTACCCACCCGGGCAGGAGCTGATAGCAGTATCCTCCACTACCCACCCGGGCAGGAGCTGATAGCGGTATCCCCCACTACCCACCCGGGCAGGAGCTGATAGCAGTATCCTCCACTACCCACCCACCCGGGCAGGAGCTGATAGCGGTATCCTCCACTACCCACCCACCCGGGCAGGAGCTGATAGCAGTATCCCCCACTACCCACCCGGGCAGGAGCTGATAGCAGTATCCCCCACTACCCACCCGGGCAGGAGCTGATAGCAGTATCCTCCACTACCCACCCGGGCAGGAGCTGATAGCGGTATCCCCCACTACCCACCCGGGCAGGAGCTGATAGCAGTATCCTCCACTACCCACCCGGGCAGGAGCTGATAGCGGTATCCTCCACTACCCACCCGGGCAGGAGCTGATAGCGGTATCCTCCACTACCCACCCGGGCAGGAGCTGATAGCAGTATCCTCCACTACCCACCCACCCGGGCAGGAGCTGATAGCGGTATCCCCCACTACCCACCCGGGCAGGAGCTGATAGCAGTATCCCCCACTACCCACCCGCGCAGGAGCTGATAGCAGTATCCTCCACTACCCACCCACCCGGGCAGGAGCTGATAGCGGTATCCCCCACTACCCACCCGGGTAGGAGCTGATAGCGGTATCCCCCACTACCCACCCGGGCAGGAGCTGATAGCGGTATCCTCCACTACCCACCCAGGCAGGAGCTGATAGCAGTATCCTCCACTACCCACCCGGGCAGGAGCTGATAGCAGTATCCTCCACTACCCACCCGGGCAGGAGCTGATAGCGGTATCCCCCACTACCCACCCGGGCAGGAGCTGATAGCGGTATCCTCCACTACCCACCCACCCGGGCAGGAGCTGATAGCGGTATCCTCCACTACCCACCCACCCGGGCAGGAGCTGATAGCAGTATCCCCCACTACCCACCCGGGCAGGAGCTGATAGCAGTATCCCCCACTACCCACCCGGGCAGGAGCTGATAGCAGTATCCTCCACTACCCACCCGGGCAGGAGCTGATAGCGGTATCCCCCACTACCCACCCGGGCAGGAGCTGATAGCAGTATCCTCCACTACCCACCCGGGCAGGAGCTGATAGCAGTATCCTCCACTACCCACCCGGGTAGGAGCTGATAGCAGTATCCTCCACTACCCACCCGGGCAGGAGCTGATAGCGGTATCCCCCACTACCCACCCGGGCAGGAGCTGATAGCGGTATCCCCCACTACCCACCCGGGCAGGAGCTGATAGCAGTATCCTCCACTACCCACCCACCCGGGCAGGAGCTGATAACGGTATCCTCCACTACCCACCCGGGCAGGAGCTGAGAGCAGTATCCTCCACTACCCACCCGGGCAGGAGCTGATAGCGGTATCCTCCACTACCCACCCGGGCAGGAGCTGATAGCGGTATCCCCCACTACCCACCCGGGCAGGAGCTGATAGCAGTATCCTCCACTACCCACCCACCCGGGCAGGAGCTGATAGCGGTATCCCCCACTACCCACCCGGGCAGGAGCTGATAGCAGTATCCCCCACTACCCACCCGCACAGGAGCTGATAGCAGTATCCCCCACTACCCACCCGGGCAGGAGCTGATAGCGGTATCCCCCACTACCCACCCGGGCAGGAGCTGATAGCAGTATCCTCCACTACCACCCACCCGGGCAGGAGCTGATAGCGGTATCCTCCACTACCCACCCACCCGGGCAGGAGCTGATAGCAGTATCCTCCACTACCCACCCACCCGGGCAGGAGCTGATAGCGGTATCCTCCACTACCCACCCGGGCAGGAGCTGATAGCAGTATCCCCCACTACCCACCCGGGCAGGAGCTGATAGCAGTATCCTCCACTACCCACCCACCCGGGCAGGAGCTGATAGCGGTATCCCCCACTACCCACCCGGGCAGGAGCTGATAGCAGTATCCCCCACTACCCACCCACGCAGGAGCTGATAGCGGTATCCCCCACTACCCACCCGGGTAGGAGCTGATAGCGGTATCCCCCACTACCCACCCGGGTAGGAGCTGATAGCAGTATCCCCCACTACCCACCCGGGCAGGAGCTGATAGCGGTATCCCCCACTACCCACCCGGGCAGGAGCTGATAGCGGTATCCCCCACTACCCACCCGGGCAGGAGCTGATAGGGGTATCCCCCACTACCCACCCGGGCAGGAGCTGATAGCGGTATCCCCCACTACCCACCCGGGCAGGAGCTGATAGCGGTATCCCCCACTACCCACCCGGGCAGGAGCTGATAGCGGTAGCCCTCACTACCCACCCGCGCAGGAGCTGATAGCAGTATCCCCCACTACCCACCCGGGCAGGAGCTGATAGCAGTATCCCCCACTACCCACCCGGGCAGGAGCTGATAGCAGTATCCCCCACTACCCACCCGGGCAGGAGCTGATAGCAGTATCCCCCACTACCCACCCAGGTAGGAGCTGATAGCAGTATCCCCCACTACCCACCCGGGCAGGAGCTGATAGCAGTATCCCCCACTACCCACCCAGGTAGGAGCTGATAGCTGTATCCCCCACTACCCACCCGGGCAGGAGCTGATAGCAGTATCCCCCACTACCACACAGGAGCGAACAACAGTGATTCTGAAAAGGAATCGTGCCAGCAAAGGCCATCAGTCCCTGGGGAAATACAACTCTCTTCTTACGCTCTCATCTCATGCACGCAAGCTATGATATTTACTCCTGGTTTCTGAGGATGGAAAGGTGAAAGTGATGAAGAGAGACGAAATGCAGACGCTCGCCCAGCTTTCCATAATGCATCTGGCTTATAATCCATTCACTGTACTACCTTAACCTGCCTTGGCCCCTAGTCCAGCTGGACCTCATAATATTCATTCTTGGAAGAGATGTTACAAACCCCAGGGGCAAAAAAAGCGCTCAACATTTACCATAGTAAGTAATAAATATTTTCTATGGGGTAAGGTGATTTGCTTTAATAATAAATCTGAGTCACACAATCTCTCACTTTTACTTTTTGTAAAGTGTTTCACCATTTACAATTACTCATGAATGCATCACAGGTTATTAAATCTAATGATGGAAATATTTGTGCCCTTTCCATCGGGGAGAGATGAGAAAAGACTGACCTACTCGACGGCAACTTTGAAAAGATGACAGTGAACTGTGCTGTGCAGGCTGTGAGATCCCCAAGTCAGGGAGGAGTCGGGAGCTATTTAAAACTGGGATCTTCTTTTACAAACTCCCTTGGCAGATCTTGTGACTGCTCAGCATAACCCTCCCCCACCCCATTAAAATGAACATAGGTAGGGAGCTATTACTGCAAAGAAATAGTCTCCTCTCATTCCTGCAGTGATGAGTAAGAGGAAATCGCATTTCTTCAGCTTACAATGGCTTTTATGCCATTTTCTTCTACAGGTAAAATTCAAAACAGCTACTCTGAAAGATAATTTCTATAGTGAATCACAACAAAATCACCAAAAGATGATAAAATCAAACTTGTTTAAGATGCCTAAGAGAGAAAGTTATTTTTAATATTACCTAAAATAAGATCTCAGGACACCAAAAGATATTTTTAAGGTTCTGAATGTAGGCCTCTCTCCAGCACATATTCCCGTCTATTTTAGTTCAAAAATCCAGGACATGGTGTTTTAAAAGGGTCATTCTGTCACCAATAACTGCCCTCAATTTTATCTTATGTGTATATATAACAGGGTCTGAAATGCAAATATGCCCTTTCAGACAACTTAGCATGATGATATAGGCTCTGTACAAAAAGTACAGTCAACTTGTGATCATTAACCCGAAAGAAAGAGGCAGAAGCCAAGAAAATCCAACAGAACAAACAATCCCAAGTCCTCTGGACTCATTCCTCTGGAATGAGTTTGTGCAGCATTCTCAAGGTAAGATCCCAGCAAAACTATGGCAAAAACATCCATTCTCCGTTCCTGTCTCACTCCAGCCTGGCTCATCCCTCAAGCTTGTCCTATAGAGTAATCTAAATAGTTTCTCACTATCCATCTCTTGCTTGGCATGACAGTGGTTACATTTAGGTTTCCAAGGGCTTTTCTGCCAGGATTCCAGCCGCTAGTGAAGATGGAAGGGGATCATCACAAGAAGTGCCATTCAATCAAGTCCATGGGTAAAGCCCATGCTATCAATAAACCTGAATAAACATGCTAGGACAAGAAGAAAAAACACCATCGAGGGATAGATACTAACAGGTAGGTGACTCAAGCTATCAGCACACCCACCAGAGTGCCGGCAGGATGGCACCTTCCTCAAGCAACCTCAGCACCCACTCTCCCCAACCTGAGGAAACCGTTATGGTAGGCAGTGAAGCCCCCTCCCTGCATAGGTATACCAGTAAGTCACTGGCCAGCACAGAGCTCCTCAACAGTGCAGGGAGCTTGGTGCCTCCCCTTCCCAGCCAGGGTCTGCTCCTGCACCGCCATCTGGGAATGGGCAGTCCCTGTCCAAGTATGCGTTCTTGTAAATGTGGGTTATGGGCCATGTGGATCAGGATATCCAAAGATAAGTGTTAACAGTTCAGATTCCCAGGCCGTGCATAACCCAGGACTCCAGACTCAGACCCTAGTGGCCAGAGCTGGGAAACCGCATACCAAACTATGTAAACTATAACCTGGGGGGCCCTGGAGGTTGTGAGGGCAAAGAAGACAAACGCACATGGACTCAGAAACTGTCACAGGGAGCTTTCCAAACCACAGCTCAGACCCACTTCGGCACGTCCAGCTCTTCCTCCCTGTTCGGATGGCTCCCACGAAACATAAATGAGATGAACCAACCACAGATCAAAACAAATAAATACCTAGGTCACTTCTAAGACAAAATTTTTCTACCAAGGTTTCTACACAGAAATCCAATTAAGTCTATGGGAAAACAGTAGCCACCAAAGATACTGATCTGGGAGAGTCACAACACACATAGTCACATATGGTAACTAACCACCCTATCCACCTCCTGCTATCGCATCAGGGTATTAGACGCAGGCTGCAAACTTGGGTTGCCAACTTAAATAACTTACAAGAGGTGAATCCTGTCCCGGGGAGAGGATTTCACATTTCTCATACATTTCCTTTTCACTAGCCAACAAAATAGACAAAAGACTCTCCTTCCCAGAGCTGGCAAAGTCTAGGCCCGACAGGAGTGATAAAGTGGGCAGGGTGCCTTCTCTATGGCATCAAATCGCCCGTTTTGTTGGGAGAGCCACTTGTTGTCCCTGCTGGGTGTCTCTCGCTCACCCTACAGTCTCACAAGTAATATGACAAAGCATTATTCTCTCTGCCCTGGAAGCTCCACATCAGTTATTAGAAATGCTCGGCCACTGATAAATATTCTACAGAAATAAACACTGTCATTACGCTGACTGGGACTTGGGGTTTTCCGTGTCCCTGTGGGAACCCAAGATCAAACCACTCTACCGTGGGGCTACTCCAGAAAGAAGAAATGAATCTTGAATTTCTCTCATGAGAAAGTGTATTTACTTAAAGGACAAGGTTTCTACAATCTAGCTCAGTCCTTAATATAGGGGGGAAAGGGATAAAATTAACGTATACAAATGGAATCACAGTGGTTCTCATTATCTTCAGATTGCCTTTGTCTCGTGAAGCACAGAAACTCTCCCGTTGTCCTGCAGTTCTCAAGAAGGACTGGTGCTTTATTCCATTTGTAAGAGTCCGCACTGTAATCAGGCATTGCACGTGGCGTGGCTCTCCAGTGTGTGGCGTGGGCCACCCCACAGCAGCATCCCTTCTGCCCTCAGACCCATGCCCACTGGTTCTAAAACTACCTAAAACCTGCTCATCGTGGTGACCCCATGAAGTTGCAGAAGTCACTCTGGAACCCTGAGGTCATCAAAGTCATCACTTTACTTGGTAAAGTGGTATCACCATACTGTGGTTTTGCAAAGCATCCAATAGTGAAGACAGTTTAGGTATCTAGAAAGAACCATAAACTGAATTTCACTATATTATTTACAGAAGAAACGAAAAAGAATTGTTTAAATTCTGTGGAAAACAGGCTCAGTACCCTATCTCAATGTTAGGGTGCTGGCCACATGCACCAGGGCTGGTAGGCTCAAACCCAGCCCAGGCCAGCTAGAACAACAATTACAACAAAACAATAGCGGGGCATTGTGGCGGGTGCCTGTAATCATAGCTACTTGTGAGGCTGAGACAAGAGAATCATGTAAGCCCAAGAGTTTGAGGTTGCTGTGAGCTGTGACGCTACAGCACACTACTGTGAGATTCTATGCCAAAAATAAATAAATAAATAAATATAAAAATTCTGTGTAAAATGGCAAGGTTTCTGGCGTCTTTATTTTACTATTTAAAAAGTCAGGGCCCATATGAATCAAAATCAATAATTTAATAGTTCAAATGTCTCTCCACTGCCTTATCTGTCTCCCTACCCTGTAGTCTGGAGAGATCAGCTACGAAATGACCCATTTTATAGATCGTTGGTCCTATGATAAAAGGCAAATGTGTTACCCAGCACTTATTCTGGGAGCCAGAGCATGGATTTTGTCTAGATTTTTGACCCATAAACCAGCAGTGTTTGCATACAAATGCAATTCTATTACTAACAGGAAATAAGACCTCTTGTAATGAGTAAAAGCAGAATGCTGTAAGGAACAGAAGGAAGACTGAATTTTTTTCTTAATTTTTAAAATTGTATATATGTAAAGAACCTGGAAAATATTATGCTAAGTGAAATAAGCCAAACAATACTGGAAAAAAATACCCATGCTTTTACTTATACATGAAATCCTAAAATGACTATTTCATTTCTACAAGTAAGTGTGTGCTTTTCCCCTTGTCTAGGAATATTTATGTCAGTCAAGCAGCCTGGGGCAATATCGCCTGCCCCAATGAGACTGACCAATTAGCAATGCAAATGTGGCAATTTAAAACTATAGAATTTAACAAATGGTTAACATAGAGGGACCTGTGATAATTCTTCTTTCATAACTGTGCTACTCTAAATGTACACGTGGAGCTCCTCTCCTACTACTCTGCTGCGGAACATCTCCAAGAAAGACTTACTCGGAGGAAATACTGCTCACAGCACTGCAAGTTCAATGTCCTCCCTTCACCTCTAGTCCTCTGTTCAGATAACGTATATATTTGCTCCCCACTTCCATCTTCCTGAACCTAACATGGACTTAAGCAAGGAAAGCATTTCTAGAACATTCTGCAGAGTCCAAAGAGATTTCTCAATCTGTCAAGATTTGCTATGCTTCTTTTTCTCCTCCAAAATACTGCCTTGTGCCAGGAAGTTGGGGAAAGCTAGCACCCAGTACGAAGGTGATCTTGCGTTTTCAGTTTTTGACTGTCTTTGCCGCTGCATTTAAAAGGGCTTTCTATAAATAAGACTGCTTGCTCCCTCTTAAATCTTACTCACTGTCTTCTGAGTAAAAAAATAACTTAACTAGGGATGCAGGAAAGATTCATTAATCCCTGTCAGTCTGCCTTTCTATGTAGTAGCCCCTTCCTTCTTCTTTTTATCTTATATCTTTGAGATCCCATTCATACCCTCTCTGTTAAACCATGATATTTATTTATATAATCCTGGGGGCTTTAAGACAAAAAATTAATCCAAGTGGATGATTTTTTAAAAATCAACTGTGATCCCATAAAACAAATACAGATCCCTAAAAATCAAAAGCTGATAAATCTGTAAGCAATAGGACACCAAATTTGAATCTTATTTTAAATAAAAATTGAAATTTTCACAATGCTAAAAACATGTTCCTCTCAGGTTACTTTGATGAAGGTACCAGCTGGTGTATTAGATTCTGCCACAAAAGAATAAAGATAAGAACGAGAAACCGTATAAGTCCATAGGAGACACAAGGAAATATTGATGGGACTTTTTACAGATGATTAAGGCCTAAGAAACGAAGCCTTGTTTTGATGTCCTGGGTGGCTCTTTGATGAAGAAATGAATTCCCAGGAGCCCTTGGTGAAAGGTAAATGTTGGTTTGATATTTCTGGCTTGCTTTCAGAAGGCCACAGGGCAATAAACATTGTATAGAATTTTAAATCACGCCACTTAGCGGCATAAGCTTGATAACAAGGGGTCCAGCACACTGAGGAAATTCCTGTCAGGACACTAGACCCAGTCCACAGCAATAAGAGCACCTGAGGCAATAAGACCACCATTGTGTAACCCCCAAGAAAGCCCATCACATAGTCAGCTCTTGATTCTCTTTTGGAGAAGAGAAGAAAACGCCCCAAGCCAAAAGCATTTCTAAAAAATAAACACTGCTATAGCCATGAAGCCAGCATGTCAGAGCAAGCTGGCTGGAGGAGAGGGATCCTCACAGCTGCTTCTCACAAATGGCTTCCACATCAGAAAGACAGGAGGAAGGCTGAGGTGGGAAGCTAAGAGGGGAAAGGCAGAGGAAGAGAGGAGGGGAAGGGGAGGAGGGCAGGAAGGTCCGAGCCAGCACTGTCTCCGTTCTTTCACTCGGTGGGGAACACACGTTTCCACACTCTGCACACCAGAGCTCTGCTGGGCCGACTTCACCTGAGCAGCACATCTTACCTAGATGTTCCTCTCCAGTGAGAGAGGCAGTCGCTAGGCAAGCAGGCCCCAAAGGACTGAGAGCCACAGACACTACCAAAGGAACGCCATGGCTTTAGGGAAAGGGACTATGGAAGAATCTGATTTCCAGAGGGAGGTCTCTGAATCCAGCCCTTCCGGACATCCTAGCCACGCTGGCCTCTCAACTGAAATCTCCTGACGTGCACTTGCCAGTGAAGCTTCCCTCCTGCGTGGACCTTGTGTCACCTGCAGAAAACACCCGTGGGCTCCACCCTCGGTTCTGAGAACAGCATAGTGGATACAGCGTGGGGCTGCTGGAATCTTCCATTCTCACAGCCATATCTCAACCCCAGATTTGGCAAGGAAAATGCAACTTTGCAGTTTCCTGCATTTTCAAAACCCTAAAGAAAAGGAAAAGATATATAGTTGGCGGGGGTACGGGCTCAGAGAGCTAAGACGACAATTTCTGTGCCCAGCTGTTTGGAACACGAAGAGTTAACGCCCAGTCTGAGGAACAGGTGCTTTCCAATTTGCCTGGGGGGACGGAAGGGGGCTCCCGCTCCGGAGTCCGGCCTGCAGAGATTGATGGACTGCGGAGGAGCGGCACGTCAGCATCACCCTGTCACCATTAGCGGGAGAAGCGGCGGCTCCTGGAATGACATTGGAAGGTCAGCCAATCAGGCGCGGAGCTGCTCCCGAGCCGCCACCTCCAGACGCGCGCGCCACGCCAGGAAGGGGTGTGCCAAGGCACCGCTGCGCAGCCCCGCCGGTCCCCTGCATGCGCTCTTTCCCCTTTCTCTGCACCTTCCAGGTTTCCAAATACTGCTGCAAACATGGTCCTCCTCGTACGACTGAGAACAAAGACTGCCGGACCCTGCCTGACCTGCGGTAGCCTTTGCATTGTTCCTGTTAGACCAACTCCGTCACACTGGAGCCTGGGCGCCCTGAACTTGAGAGTTGCTGGAAGGCGCCTTCGGAGGAAAGCCCTGACACCTGCGCGGAGCAGTCCTTCCTCCGAGGCGGCGGGTTTCCTGCTCTGCTGAAGGCTTGCTGCTTGAGTCTTGTGAGGTTTGCCGCCCACTAGCGTCCTACGGCGGGGACACAATCAACACGCAGGTAGCAGCACCTCACTCCCCCCACCCCCAGGCTGACAGTGCGGTCACCAAGGCCCAGCATGCACTTCAGCGCAGCAGCCCAGAAAATGCCCAGACACGGGGCGTGCGCGGGCACATCCCGGGGTCCCCCGCCTGCCCTGGCGAGGTGGGCCGAACACGCGTGGAAACCCAGGAGACCGAGGTGGTCATTTCTGAAAACGCTACTGAATGTTCTGCCCACTTCAAAATGTATTCTTTTTCCACTACCTATTAATTATTTATGAGCCACATTCATGATTTCTCCCGTAGATTTCAGCTAATTTTACGAAACATGAATGCCATAAATTTTGTAAATGCACCCACTTCAGGGATGCATCATTTTATTTTTCAAACCTAAATTTCCAATCTCCTATGGCGACCATAGGTTTTTCTTTACAAAACGACCTCCTTCTCCCCCCCTTTATATCAACTTGCAACACACATGGAACTGAGTCTGTTTCCAAAATAGCCAGCTACATGGAGGCCCTGTCAAGAGATTTAAAGTGGCAATTTTCAAAGTCAAGATTCATTCCCCTCCCAGAGTGGGTACTGCCCTGGTTCTGCCCAGCGACTCACAGATTCCCCACACCGTGGTCACACCAAAGATGGAAAGGAGAGGGTCAGAAAGTGGAGAAGGACCAGCTGGCATTTATTAAAGGTCTGCCTGGCATTTTGTTTTCCTACAGAGGGCATCTTGTAGGGGCCTGCAGCTGAAGTTAAAAAGGCCTAGGAATTTTAGATGAAACCTGAAAAATCTGGGGTAGAATTTTAATCTGCTTAATAAAGGAGTGGAGGGGGAGAAACCCTGAAATCTTTGACCTGATTACATTTTTCCTTCATACATTTATGTGAATTAAATAAAAATCACCTTCACAGCCCTCCGGGTGCATTGGTGCTCACGAAGGTCTGCTTGTACATTTAAATAAAATATCAAGTATGTGCCCTATAATTTCCTATCAGTGAACCGATGGTGCCCAAAGGGGCTGCACATAATGAGCACGTTCTTGCTCCCATCAGCCCACCCTCGGCCATCTCCATGACATTCAGGCCCCCTGGAATCGGATGCAATAAAGCCCCAAATCCCACAGCTCAGGAGAAAAGATGTCAGGGGTGTGTGTGTGTGTGTGTGTGTGTGTGTGTAAAAACAGAGATGCCAAGATACTAGCAAAAATACATATACAATACATTCTTCATCATTCTGCCTAACTGAAGGCCCATCTATGCTTGTAACAAGAATTTTAAGCTAGACTATCCCCCTGGGGTTAAAACCATTCTGAAACACAATGCAGCATGATGCTTGGACTGAGAAGATGCTGAGGGATGTGTGGGGGTGAGTGTCGGCACATACATGCACCCCATTTCCTTGCACTGTAACAGAAGCTCTTGTGTGAGTATTTCCAGAATATTGTAGAACAAGCTGCCTGCTTTAAAACATGATTACTGCACCTTATCAGCTGAGGTCATTCATTCACGGGTTTAACCCATGAAGGGACTTGTCTCTGATCTCTGTTTTTTTGCCCAAAATAATGCCTGCAGCCTGTCCAGCAACCACATTTTTATTAAGAAATAAATGTACATCGCATACAACAATAAGAAAAATACTGCTACTATTAAAATGCAGACATCTGTGGGCTCATTTTATCAGCAACCCAAGTATTAAACTGCATAATCTTTTACAAATTAAAAAATATATGTATTTTCCATCATGTCAGACATTCTGATGGTTGAGGCCTAGCAGTAATTGGTTTGGGTATTAGAATTCATCAATCTTTTAACACATATTCAGAATTTTCAAAATTTTAATTTTGAAAATTTTAAATTAAATTTCATTAAAAAATTAAAATTACATTTTTCAAAATTAAAATCAAAATATGACAGTTGTTGACAAAAATATACTTCTCCATTTTTTTAAAAGTTTCATTCAGATAGGTAGGAACCATTTACTTTCACGTTTTTGAAATATGGTCTTAGGAACAGGCCATGTTCCAAACTGAACTCTTTATTTTGACTATGTATTTCATGATTCTTTTCCCAATATATACTGAACATCATTCCTTATAAAATTCTTTAAAGCTGGTTTCTCTCCATAATGAAAGATCCCAAAGCTTTACAGTCAAGCTTAACAAAAAATAACCCTTGATCATATAAAGAGAGGCCTCGATCATATAAGATCGTTCCAAAGACCCCTGGTCGATAGGATGAGAACACATAATACAGTAACGTAAAACATAATTTGCCTGTGCTGTTTATGTCTTATATTATGTGTATTCTGCCTATATTCATTACAGTAACGATGATTATTGATTAACAATTGATTTTAAAAGTTGTGAACAGAAAACCTCACAGAACTCAATACATGTTCCCCTACATCACGCCGCATATAGCATTTTCCACATTGTAGAAGATTTGAGTTTCTACATAATTTTAACGAGATAGTTTTTTCTATGATTATTTTAGCTATAAAATACTAATTTAAGAAAAATTGCCTAGAGCATTTCTGTATCGGAGACTATCTTAAATTCTTCCATAACATTTTTGTCATTTATAATTTAAACCATTAATAGATACTGGCTGACTGACAACCAGAAGCACAACCTCTTCCATCACCCTGAAACATGTACTTCCCTGTATGGTGGAAATTTTGTTTCATCCTATACCCCAGGCCTTTTCCATGAGCCCAGAGATGCACGGCCTGACAGGGGAGACAGGCTGTCAGGGCTTTGTGGCTTTGGAACACATCTGTCAGCATCTGTATGTCTCTTACGAGGGCACATTAGCAGAAGAGCAGCAAGGGCTGACTTCCCTGACACATCTCCTCGTGTTCCCTGGAGCAGATCCATTCCCGCAGGTAAACTCGCAGGTGGATACAGGGCAGGTAGAGTGCCCTCTGGGAAAGCTGGGCGCCTTGTCAGAACTTGTTACACTTCTTTCCTACTAGGAAATCTCAAAATGAAAGTTTCAAATACTTTGCTTTAGGTTATATCCGAGAGCAAGGTGCCATTTTTATGTTAATTTGGGGAGTTCTTTCTTTCAGCTCAACCTTTTTCTTAGTCATCATCTTTTAAAAATTGGGTAACATTTATACATTTTCTCCTGGCCTGTTGTCATGTTGACTCTTTACAGACTAGCTAGCTAGGCAAAGAAAAGGCACTCGGAGCAGGCAGAGAGTCCCTGTGTGTCTTCCAGGAAAATCTTAGAGCCTCCCCTTTGCTTCTGGTATTTTCTCACCAGAGCCAGATTTTCTCTCCTCCCTTCTCTCCCCCCCCACCAAGGGAATTCTGCTTAATGGTTTAATTTAAACTGTCAGCAGGTTCTACATTTTATGCAGATCTGGGTTCCAAAATTTGAAAAGGAAATTTAAGCTGCAGCTACTCCCAGGCAAAGTCAAATGATGACATTTCCTCTCCTTCCCACACGAGAGGAAGCCCTTCATACATGGAAGTTCATATTTACACCGTGACAGGCGACCTAAGGTGCATTCACACTCACTAATGGGGTCTGACTTAGTCAAGAGCAATTGCTTTCTAAATGCCAAGAAAGCATTTCAAAAAAATAATACTGGCTGGGCATGAGAAGAGGACTGCTGTTTATGATATTCACTGATTTCATTTCTACAACTGTACAGGTGTTGTTGTTTTTTTTCCTAATTTGTCAGCATTTCAGATGATGTAATGCTTATCAGTGCATAATTTTACATAAACGACCGTAAGGACTGTGTGGCACCAAGGGTGGGGGGTTGGTATAGAAGGACGGAACCTTCTTAAAGCCTTCATTGCTGCTGGAGATAAATTGTAGAATTAAATCACATGTTTTAAAGGCTCAAAAATCTTCAAATGTGAAGACAGATGTTTTTCACCGACCCCTGCACCTGGAATGCCTTAGCCCTTTTCAGGTTGCCATAGTCTAAGTGGCGATCTTCCTCCTGTCACCAAACCTGGCTTATTCCGAATGAGGCAGCTGCCTAGTCCTGGAGTTAGGCTCTGAGCTGTCACTTGGCTAGGTAAGCGCCTTGAAATGATTACAGAGCGAATTCTCCCTCAGCCTCTCTTCATTGCTACCTCTCCTCCCCAAAGAAATAAAAATAATATTGCAAAAACAAATGAAAGCACGAAAATTTAACATAGAAGGGGGTGGAAGGGAGAAGACTTTCCCCATTCATTCAGTCCCCCCCGCCGCCCGGTGAATTATAAGAAATGAAATTCATCACAAACCGAAAGGCTCACCATTCGCGAAGCTCTGGAACAAGGAGAGAGCCAGTATCCACATGCCCCTGCCGCTCCCCGGCCTCCCGCGAGCGAGCGACGCGCCGGCCTCGCCCCCCGCGCTCCGCCCGGCCCGGCTCCGCTGGCCGCTCGGCACCTGCCCGGGGGCCGCCGCCCGCCCGCTGCCCGCCGAGGACGCGCCGCCGGCGCCGCCGCCGCTGCCGAGCCGCCCGGGCACGCGGCACGGCCGGGCTCCGGGGCGAGAGCTGCGCTCGCCGCGCGCTGCGCTCCCGCACACCTGCTCCCGGACGCCGCGCCCAGCGCCGCGGCCGCAGCCCAGGTGCGCCGTCAGCTCAGGGGGCCCCCGGCAGGTCGGCGGGTGCAGACAGCCGCGGACGCGGGCCTGAGCTCATCCCGGGCGCCCGGCGCCCAGAACGCGCAGCCGGCGGCCTCCGGTGAGCCAGCCCTCACCCTCCGCATCCAGGCAGCAGGCGGGCGGACAGGCGCATCTTTCCCGGGCTCCGGCCTCGATCACATGGATGCCTGGGCCGCCCTTCCCTGCCTGTGAGCCCGGCGAGCAGAGCGAGAGAGCGCGGAGGCGAGCGGGGACCCCTCCCCTGCCTCTGGCCGCTGGGGCGCTCTGCAGTCTTAAAGCAGCAGCAGAGAAGTGCAGGCGAACTGAGGCAGGACCCGGCAGGGCGCAGCCACCGCACTGTCACGCACAGTCACCAGGATGAATTTCTTAGCGGCTTAAATAATCATTCCAACAGCCGATTATTTTTCGGTATTTTCTTGCCGGTTGCTAATAAGATATGGCCAGGAGAACCGTCGCAGAAGGTCGCCTGCTGCACAGGGGTGACCGTGAAATGTTCGTAGTTTGATGAAATGTGCAGCTGGATTCAGATTCTGTATTTACTCTCAGAAAAGTCCAGTTCATTTGCCTGGAGGGAAATACTGCCTCCCAATCCTGGCTGCTGCTATACAGATCTCTATGATTTCACAGGCTAATTTTTAATTATCTCGAATACATTGTGGAATACAAACACAAGCAGTTCTAATTTTGCTCTCTGAATGGTGCATAAAAAAGCTGATTAAAATTGTTGATAATATGGGTAATCCCAAACATATAACCCCTTTCACATTACTGTCTAAAGCCAGTATGACAACATTTCCTGAATGTTCTCTACGGTTCTTGGAGCCACAGTAATAGTCAAAGGCATGCTCTTTAAAGGGCACACATCCATATTCCATCCATCACTTGGCAAAATAATGACCGACAGGGCTGGAATACACCCAATTTAGGATCCAAGAGAGAATGCTCAGAGTCAGGGCAATAAGGACAGAGAAAAACCTTTCTGCAGTGGGCAGTAGCGGGGACACGGTCTCCTGGGAAATTGGTAGGTTTCCTAGGCACCGAGCGTCTTCTGCCCAGCCTCCACGCGCCCCTCCAAACACCGAGGGGGATTACGCACACCTCAGACAGCTTACAAAATAACACAGGCAAAGCAAATGGTGAGGCAGAAACAAAATGGTGCTTTACCAGGGTTGGGCACAAGATGGCCAGGCCCTGTGTACTGGGAAGGGTCAGCTGAGCCGGTGATGCTTACTCGCCATCTCTCTGCATCTGCAGGTGATCACGTGCTGCCGCCCACTCAGGCTGCGCCGGCCCAGCCGCTGTGCCACACACCGGAACCAGAGTGTCCTCCGACTCTGCCTGCGCCTGTGCTCCCGCCTGGCCGTCTGCGTGCAGTCCAGCAAGGCCCGCCGCGGGCCTTGTTTCACCCCTGCCTCTCTGGTCAGCTCACCCGGTCATTCAGCTCACGAATTCCTAACTGCACACCAGCCTCTGCAGGCTCAAGTCAGCCATCACCCTTCTGAGCTTGAGCACGGGGCCAGACGCACCCTGGGCCCAGCCACACCGCTTCCACTTACCGGACACCGGGCTCAGCTCGTGCTTGTGACCGAGCCTCGTTTTCCTTCTGTGCAGAATGGAAATTTTCAGAGTTCCTGCCCGCACGGTTGTGAAGATCTGACGGCCTGCTGATGGCACATGGTCACCGTGGTTATTTCTGAGTTTGGGGGCAGGGCTGGCTACATGATTTGCGGGATCCAGTGTAAAATGAAAAAAAAAAAATCACCATTAAAGTACTAAAATAGAAAGCCTCCTCCTTTCTTTCCCGGTCTCTCTCAACCTGGCATGGTGTCTTTTATTTGCTATCTAATGCTGAGCTCCCTTGGGCACAGGAATATTTGGGGTGAGGGCAGCCCCTCACAGATGCCAGGGCCCTGCCAGGTGACGCGGGGCAGCACATCAGACTCCACCTGCAGGGTTGTGCACAGCCAAGGGGGGTTGGGGTCTGGGAAAGCCACTCCACTGTCCCTCTCTTACACAGACCATGGCCACAAAATGCAGTGGAGGGGAGATCTCCCTGGGATTGCTGCCTCCATGCTAAGAAGCTCTTGGTGTCTGGATTAGAGGTGGGGCAATAGGCTCCAGTTCCCTGGGCTCTGCCTCCCTGGCCTCGCCCTGAGTGTATCCCATGCACATGCCCAGACCCACACTGGTGGGTTGGCCAAGTCAGCAGAGCACAGACCTCCCGCCTGCCACCTATTGGAGAGCAGTGACAATTGCAGGGAATAGGCATGGACTTGGGGGAGGAGGAGCAGGGATGAAGACAGGAGGGGGTCAGTGAACAGCAGAGAACTGGCTCTGAGGTGGCAGGCAGCTGAGGGTGTACTGCTCAGGCTCCAAGCCCTCTGCATGTTCCCATCAGACTTAGAAAGTATGAATTCAGGGGCAATATTGTTAACAATTTCAAGATGGACACTGCAGAGTCTCCAACACCAAGTGCAGGTCCTTCTGAGTGTGGAACAGGGTGGGTCCCCCATGCAGGTGCACAGAGGTCCACCCCTCTGTGACTGTCTATGTAACATGTCTGCCACAGACTCAATGGGTTAAAGTTCTTGAATGGGTTTACCACATTCACCAACCTCTCTTTTATATGTATTTATGTGACATACTTTGGTAAAATGCATTCTTGCACCCCACTGAACTGTGAGTGCCATGAAATAGACCAGACTCTGTCCTGTCCCACAAGGTATGCCAAAGATCCGGCACCAGCATGAGCTCTGTGCATACGTGCTCACTGGAATGGAGAGCCCTAATGCAGGGAGAAAGGGGAAGCAGCTCTAAAATTGATTGTGCACATGAGTACACCTAAAAGGCTGAGGAAGCCAGAAAGAAGAGAGCTTCATGCTCCCTCCCAGAGAAGCTTTTTGCAGAAAATGGCAAGTTCATTGAGCCCTCCAGTTCAGTTGTGATGTCCGCATGCAAATCTGAATCAAGGAAGGGAGGCATTCTAGCCCTGAGGTGTTCACATCTGGAAAAGCCAACTTTCTGTAATATGTTAGGTTTGACACGATTCCTCCTTTTGGAGTCCTGATCAGTGCGATGCCTAGCCTCTGGAAGATCAGCCTGTAGGATTCCATATACAGTCGTTCACTTTTCCCCCACTCTGCCTTCTCCCAGGTAAATCCTCCTAGCGGAAGAGAGACGAGGTCTAAGAGGCTGCCTTTGTGCTCACTGAACCTGAACTGTTGCTACAAAAGAAACAATGTGAATTTGCACTTGGGGTTATATCATCCCTGTTGCCGAGTCCTTTACTCCTCTGCATTCTGTTGGAAGCCTGAGAAAGCATCTCTGAAGCCCTGGCATTTGAGCCGTGTGCTGAAGGAAGGGATGGAGTTGGACACTGGCAGGGATGGGTAAGGGGCTCAGGCAGGAAGGTCTCCACAGTGAGGGGGTCACTCCTGGCTGACCTTCATGGTTAATTCTGACCAAGACAATATGTATTTCCCCACAGGGGGCCTGTATTAATTCCCTAGGGCTGCTGAAACAGAGGCCCACAGACTGGGTGGCTTAAACAGAAATGTATTGTCTCACCGTTCTGAAGGCTACAAGTCCAAACTCAAGGTGGTGGTTGGGCTCTACTCTTCTGAAACTTGTAGGGAACTACTCTTTCTGGCCTCTTCCTAGCTTCCAGTGGTCACTGACAATGCTGGGCTCTCGGCGGCTGGTGGCTGCGTCACCCATCTCGGCCTGCTCCCCGTGCGTGTCTCTGTGTCTCTTCTTCTTACGAGGACAGCAGTCACATTGGACCAGTGACCCATCTTTCTCCACTGTGACCTAGTCTCAACTGATTCTGTCTACAATAGCTCGCTTCCAAATAAGGCCACATTCAGAGGTACTGAGGGTCAGAATGTCAACATATCTTTTGGAGAGAGAGAAACATAACTAAACACCGACAGAACCCAAGACGCTGAAAAGAAAGGAGGTGCAGAAACGTGTTCTGAAAGGAACGCAGAGGTGAGCAAGGACCCCAGGACCTTTCTCCGCTGCCCGCGTGCGTCTCCTGCCTGGGGCCAGCAGGCTGCCCCTACAGGCCCAGAGAAGGAGTTCAGACTTTATCCTGGAGTCTCAGGGTTTTTTTTTTCTCCTGGAAAATAGAATAATAATGCCTGCCTTTCGTACCTTAGAACAGTGATTTTGAAATGGTGTGCCATGGCACAGGGGTGTACCATGAGAGGATCTTTAATTTGCCAAAAATTTTTAAAGGCCATTAACTAAATTATTATCAGAAGAAGTTCAAAGTACAGTGTGGTTTTTTTTTTGTTGTTGTTGTTCTTTTACTCTTTTTCTTTTTTTGATCAACATCATTTAAGTGTGCCACAAAAGTTTAACTATAAGTTCAAGCATGCTATGAGATTAAAAAATGTTGAAAAACATTGCCTTAAGGGAGGGGAATCGGTGGGATCACACCTGTGGTGCATATTACAGGGGTATTTGCGAAACTTGGTAAATGTAGAATATAAATGTTTTGGCACAGTAACTGAGATAACGCCGGAAAGGCTATGTTAACCACTGTGATAAAAATGTGTCAAATGGTTTATGAAGTGAGTGTATGATGCCCCATAATCATATCATTGTATACAGTTATGATTTAATAAAAAAATTAAAAAAAAAAAAAAAAGAAAAACATTGCCTTAGAAGATTGTTCAGACATTCAGTGAGATACAGGAGCTCCCTCGGATAGGGCTACACAGAAAACAGCTCCATGGTGCCAGCACCGTCTGCAGCCGTGCCCATGGACACATCCTCACTGTACATCTCACCGACAGCCTCACTCTGCCGGGTGCTCAGGTCAAATTAAAGCCAGGCGCTATCTCACCTCTGCTCTCAGAACTGCAGAGGGCAGGCCTGACCAAGAGTGTCTGCTCAGCCCACCATTTCTTCCTCCAATGAGCTGACAGGGTCCTCCCCCAATATTCGGAGTGTGTCTGGTGTCTACAAATGGCTGCAACGGTTCCTGGGAGCTTAAAGTTACATATGGTGGACCCGGAGGGGCAGGGGCCTCTGGGCTACTGGAATGTCCTCCACCTCGGTCTGGGTGGCGTCATGTGCGGACACGCACATGTAAAATTTCATCAAGGCATACACTGAAGTCTTACACACCTAACACACTTAACTGTGTGTGATAAAAGGTAACCAAAACGCAGTCCCTACTACTCTCACCATTTACTGGGATAATGTGATGGGACAAGTTCCACAGTTGGGAACTGACACGTCTAACTCAGCCACCTGGTGTGTTTGTGTGTGTGGTGTCTGTGTTAATGAGGGGGTGTGTTTTGTGTGGAGTGTGCGTCTTTGCGCCTGTGTGTATGTTTGCATTGTCTAGTGTGTGGCCTATGTTTGTATTTGTGTGGGTCTTGTGTGTTTTTGTGTCCACGTGCCTGGTGTGTGCTTGCACGTGTGTGGCGGAAGCAGGCCCGGCAGAGAGGAGGGTTGTGAGGTTTCCTGCGGTGCCCGTGCCGAGTCTCCAGCACCCTGTCGGCCGCAGGCTTGTGGATGAGGGAGCATCGCGGCCCCTGGAAAGTGGAGGCAAGACAGTCCGCCCTCTTCGGCCCCCGGCTCCGAAGAGGGCGGACTTCATCCCAAAGGCTTGAGGACGCCACTGAGTACGTTCAGCAGGGAAGTGGCAGCTCCGAGGTTCGTCCCGGAGGCATTTCCTCTAGGGACACCACGGGGAAAGGCCGGAGGGGTCTGAGAAGGGTACAGGGAGACCACTTGGGAACTGGCTTGAGCCCAGACAGGAGCTGATGAAGACCCTTTTAGCGTATAACACCGGGAGATATTTAAAGGGTGAAATGGTGAGTCCTCAGAAAGACTTCCAGAGTGATGACTCTTGCATCATTCTCAATATAACGGTATTTTAGTACCCACAGCTACTCGGCGTTTGTGTGTCCAGGTCTGTGCCAAGTGCTGACCGTGTTTACCAAGGTCAGCTCCTGCCGGGAAGGCACATACTCCATGACCCTCCCCGTAGTTCAGACAGTGACGCTGCAGCTCCAAAGGTCCAGAAACTCACGGCATAGCACCACCAGGCAGGGGCAGAGCCAGGCCTGAACCCGAGCGCAACGCTCATAGGTCCTGTAAAGACTGTTCATCCTCCCAGGATGTGGGGGAGGTGGGAGGAGGCGGATGTGACTTGGGGAGTCCCATGGTGGACACAGGTGTGGACAAAGCATAGGGACACCATCATCTCTTGCAGGCCTTTATGTTCCCATCCCTTCCTTGGCTCCTACCCTCACACCCACAGGCTAGTCTCTAAATATCAGCCAGCATGATCCTGCAATGCACACACACGGAATCACAGGGCAGCCTGGTCCAACTCTCCATGGCCCTCTGATCTCACGCAGGTTGCTACCACCCCACCCGCCATGTTCCAGCTCACACACTGGGTTTTGCTACAAATGGTCCAGCACATTGGTACACTCTTCCCTCAGACACCCCCGGGGCCGGCCCCCACTACCATGACTGCCAACACCAACACTTTCCTAACAACCCCAACCATGGTGTTTCCTGCTGTATCAATGCTTGTCCTCTGAGCTTGATTCATAAATACAGCAGAACTTCTATAAGTTGACCACACAAGGGACTGTGACAAACTGGCCAACATACGAAGGTGGCCTACATAAGGAACAGGGCTACTGTACTGATATGGACACATGGTGCACGTCCGGTCTGTGAGAATAAGGTCACCTTGTGGAGGTGGTCAGTGTGGGGAGCAGACAGCCATGGAGGCTCTACATATGCATTTATTTATTGTATTATTTATGTATCTACCTGTTCGAATGCGGGCTTTTGTCTTTTGCTCACTGCTACGTTCATCTCCCTCAGAATGACGCGCAGCATGGTGTGAGTGGTCAGTGACTCACCTGCTGAATGCTGGGGAAGAAAGGCCGGATATTCAAGAGACACTGGGCTTGAGGCAAGCAAGACACAGGTGTCCCTGGGGACATCTCCCCCACTTCACACCCTGGAGACAGAGAATCGGGATAGCGGAAAAAAGATGCCCAGATGGAGGGGGAATTAAAAAACAACTTCTTAGATATCAAGTCAACTTGCATAAACATTTCATCAAAATAAATATTTCCTTTCTCTGCACTGGGCAGATGGCTTGCTCGCAGGCACTTTAACAAGATATTTTTTAAATGAAGACAGGTACTGAGTCTAGGGATTTGAATTATAAGGAAAGGTCAAGGCAGGGTTTGTATCAAATACATTTTAGAAGCAGAGAACACTTCAAAGGGAAACCCAGCCTGTGTGGAGAGTGCTGCTCAGAGCCCACTGGGACTACAGGCGGGAGGGAAGGGAGTAGAGAGCTGGGGTGGGAGAGCAGGATGAGCTGCCAGAGGCATCGGGGTTTCCACCAGACCCCGATTCCTGCCTAAAGAGGGGAGGGGTGCACACGGTCCCCTCTTGAGACAGCGGTGTCACACAAAATTCTGGAGGTGGGAGGAGTGAGGCAGCTTTCCTCAGGACCTCCTTACAGGGGGTCCCCTGCTCCCAGGTGAGATAGGAATCCTGGATTTAGGCATTTGGGACATGACCCAGTGCCTGAAGGCAGCACCACCAAGGTCCTGATGTGGCTCCTGTGGTCCCAGCCACAGCTCAGCTCTGTGGCTTCACGGACACTTCATGAGACACCATGGGAGAGGGTTTTGATGAGATGCCTGAAGGGTCTCTGAGGGGCCCTGTCACTGGGGAGGTACTGAACAGGGAGAACAGGAGTCCACAACACCAAGGGGAAAGGGGCAGAGCAAGGGGGCAGAGCAACCTGGGCTGGGGTTGGAACCTGGCAGGGCCACTGGACAAAGTGATTTGTGCAGGTTATTTAGCCTCTGGCCTCCGAAGCCTGGGCTATTAACTCTGCCTATGCCACAGGGCTACTGTGATGATCAACTGAGTTTACATCTGCCAGGCACCTAGAACGGTGCCTGGTGTGCTAGGAGCAGATCTGGCCCCTGCAACTGTGTACTGTTAGTACTGTGGCTGCAGCACTGTGGTGGTTAATGAGGTTTCATGCATGCCTTAAAGAAAGAGCAGAAGAAAAGATGTCAGGAACTTGGAAAAGACAGGGAGGAAAAAGGCAATGCAGAAAAAATAAGAAGAAAACTGTACAGAGGTTTTTCTTTTTGATTTACTTGAACCAAATTTGACTGGCTTGAGAGAAGTCAGAAAAATTGGTGATAAGATAAATCTGGACCCTGGACCCATTTCGAACACACTCAAAATGCTTAATTTGAAAACTAAACAAGAAAAAATACTTGAATGGTAGAATAGTAAGACCAAGGAATTCAGATAGAAGAAGATTCTAGACTAGAGGATGTATATATGACCCAGGGGCTGGGGATGTATTTTTAAGCATGACAGAAACCCAGAAGCTATAAAATCAAAGGCAGTCACCCGCACGTATTCTTTGCATGACAAGATATACCAAGTGAGAAGACCAGCTGGATGGGCTGAGGGCACACCTGTGCAGCAGGTACAGGACGATACTGATAAAAGGTGGGACGTCCCAGCTGATAGTAAAAGACAATCGTTACAAGACAAGACTTCAATACGACCAGAGGAGAGGGGAGCAAAACAACCAATAAGCCTGAGGAGAAGCTGACCCCCGATGCGCAGGGAAGTATAAATTTAAATACCAATTGGCTGCTGCTTCTCACCAGACAGAAAGGACTTAAAAGAAGTAGAAATTCAACTGGGAGGTGAGGGAAAGGGCACCTGCTGGTGGCAGTTCCATGCTTTTGTAGCTTTGTTTATTTTTAATGGATTCTGGCAATGTCTATTTAAAAGTGAACAAATAAATAAAAAAATCTTACCCTTCAACTTAGTAGTCTTTCTTAGACATCTATCCTGCTGAGATTAAAAAAAAAATAACAAGAATTTAAAGCATATGTGCACCACTATCTGCTGCTGTTAAGGAGAGAGAGAGAAAGGAGGGACACGGGGATGCAAGGAAGTAGGGAGGAAGGGAGGGAAGAAATCTGATTGCTCCCCCAAAATTGAGCATCCCAAATTAGTTGTTTTCCTTTCCTCTTTGATCTCGAATAAATTTTGGAACATACAATCAGCAGAACATTAATTCAGTGATATAAAGACATAT
This sequence comes from Nycticebus coucang, assembly GCF_027406575.1. Classification (NCBI taxonomy): domain Eukaryota; kingdom Metazoa; phylum Chordata; class Mammalia; order Primates; family Lorisidae; genus Nycticebus; species Nycticebus coucang. The sequence continues at coordinate 5,151,312 of NC_069795.1, read as the reverse complement.
TTGCTACATTCAATTAATTAAAAAGCAAGATGTAAAAAGCATATAAAATATTTTGTAAAGCAAACAAAAACTTAATGTGCGTGTGCATGAACGTGTGTGTGTGCGTTTAAGAGATTTTATAAGACTGGAAAAGATGCCACACACGAAATGTAAATATTTGTTACCTGATGGGGCTGAGGTAGAAAGAAGGAAGAAAGGAAGGTGAAAAAAATAAAGCAATAAAAAGAGCAAGAAAGGGATTAATTTAGAAAAAAAAAAAAAAAAACAACATTTGTAACGTGACCTCAGATATAACCATTACAATGAAAAGTAGAGCAAGAATGGAAAAACAAACGCCACACGTGCTCCCTATTAAACTGGAGCTAAGCGATCACCTCCCATGTGCACCTTTGGTAACGAAACTCCACAGAAAGCCGGCAGGTGGAAGGGGGCAGGAAGTGAGGGGTAATTTCACACCTAACAGGTACCATGCACACTACCTGGGTGATGGACACGCTTACAACTTTGAATCATGCTGCAAAAAAACAATTCATATAAATAAAAACAATTGTACCCTGCTAACGCTCTGAAATCAAGAAAAAAGTAATAGTAGCTGTCTTTGTAGTAGGGTGACAGTTTTTTGTCATAGAAGCCCAAACCCTTGGGGACAGCAGTCGGGGTAGAACAAAGAACAGCAGGAAAAGGGCCCATTTCCTGGGCTTGGCTGGAGCAAGTCCTTGTACAGGGTGTGTGAAAAGACCTGGGAGGGATGTTACATGGGCGTAGAAGAAGGACCACAGACTGTTCTTGGAGATCTGTGGTTGGGGAGGCTGGAAGGAGAGGCCAGATTCAGAATCCACCTGGCCGCCTTGCCCATGGTTTCTGTCTCTTGCCTTGCAGAAGGATTTCATTCCTGAGAGTGGTCGATGGTAGTGTACCTTCAGCTGAAGGACCACTGGGGGAAATCTAGGGGCAGGGCTCTCAGTGCATAGCATAGCCAACGATATCTTTAAGCTAATTTCTATGTGATTTCAGCACATTTTAATAAAAAAAATTGAAGAGCAACTCTCAATTTTTGTAAAGTATTTTAACTTTTTCATTAATATTTCTCTAGAAATAGCAATGATGGATATGAGACAATTAAAAAGCTAACTAGTTTGATTGTGAGAGCTATCAATAGTTTTTGCTATTCACAACAAATGTAGCCTATTTGGTTTGTTGACTTTGTAACAAAGTCTTTGCAACCTAAATTAATCAACACATATTGGATGCTGTTTATAAGCATAAAGTAATAAAAAGCAAGTAAAAACCAAAAACCAAGCAGGTGAAAGTCTTCAGAATATGGTCTACAGCCAGGACACCCACCCATTCATCAGCCAAGCTTCAGTGGCCCCTGTTGCCACTGAAGTGGCAGTGGCCAGCCAACAGAGTAGAGGGTACATGTTCCTCCCACGGTGTTTACGGACAGCATCAAGCTCCAGGTCTGGAAATTATACTCACCCTTGTTTGTTTCTGAGAGCAACTCAAGGAAGAAAACTTGTCAAATTCTAAACAATCTGTACTCTGATGTTGTCTTTAAGATATATCTTCCCGTGTAACCTATTACTATAGAAAAGACCAGCCACACACAGACATGCAAAGACATGAGTGGATGAACAGCCAGTTCCCTGAGGTTTACAAAAGCAGCTGGACATGGACAACCAAAGTAACTCGCAGCAGGGGACCAGTCCAGTAGACACCGGCGCACCCAGACCGTGCATGCCATGACACCATTTCAGTGGACGAGGTAGCTTCAAAACATGTGTGACAAAATCTCCAGATGTCTTGAAGTGAAAGAAGGAAGCACAATAGCAGCACTCTACGTCCCTCTTAGCTTAGAAACGTGTCCACGTCTGTACGTGGACACAGGCAGGTGCTCTCAGATGTAAATGACGATGTTATCCACTGCTGCACTGAACAGAGACACTTGAGTAGGACACAGAAGGAATTCATAATTTCATGAAGTAGTTTATCAAATAGATGTGCTTTTTCCGATTTCACTTTAGTTTGCGATGTACAAATATACTTTTCTCACTTAAAAGCACAAAGAAGATACCAATGAGCTTGAAGAGATTATTGTATTTAGTTCTGTACTGTTCGATGTGTCAGCTTCCAGCCTTGTCTATTTAAATTTAAAGGTGAATTAATTAAGACAAAAAAAATTTAGCTCCTCAATGCACTCGCCGTCCTTCTAATGTGTAGTAGCCACGCGTGGCCAGTGCAGAGAGGAGTATTTCCGCTGCCGTGGACAGTTGCATCGGACTGTGTTGGGTGCTCTTTATGAACCTAGAGCCAGTGAATTTCTCATGAGATAGGTTATCCTTGGTTCTTCATACTAGAGTTGACTCAAAAGAAAAATACCTCATAGACTTGTACATTGCAGAACAAGACAAGTGGTTAAAATTAGCACACAGCCATCCACTCTCCCTCATCTCCTCTACCTGTCTACAACATCATGAGTAAGGCTTTATGTTGCTCTGCACGAACTTGAAGTATTACAATGTCTGGGTACTTGTGCGCTATGGCAACCTAAGTTAATCAACACATATTGGATGCTGTTTATAAGCATAAAGTAATAAAAAACAAGTAAAAACCAAAAATAGTCTGAGTTTTTAATTATTCTATAAATACTAGTCCCTCTTCACTTTTTCATATTCCTCACTTGTTGAAGCTTCTGAGGCCCCTTCCAGCACTGGAAAGCCCAAGTGTAATCACAGCTGAGAGGTAAGCTTGGGTAACTCTTCTTACCTAAAGGCTGCTACCAGCATATTTAGCTCAATAAGCCATATTTAGCTCAAAAAGTACCCATGAATCATCTAGGGAATGCCCAGCCATTTCGGCACTGAAAGTTTCATTTCTGTTTCTTAATCAATCTGGTAAGAATTTAACTTTTCTCTGGACACTCAAACTGGTGTCTTGGTCAGTTAAATGCCCAGGAAGTAACCTTTAAGACTTAGAAATCTTTTAATTTGTGAAAAATATCTGCACTTAGCTCTTATCTGCCCTTTAGAGTGAAAGTGGCTGATTTTAACATTTTCTCCCCTCATGCCAAGCTCCCTTAATCCCAGCTATCAGAATATCAGGGCATCATCGGCCAGTGGCGGCCTCCTCCGACTCCTTGTCTCATCCATTAACAATAGTACCTTGGACAAAGAGCCCGCAGCCAGCCATCTGCACGCAGCCCATCACCATCAACCACTAGAGGAGGGAGAGTCAATGAATAGAAAATGCCTTTCTCGCTCAATTCCTCTTCTTCATTTCTGCTCGGAATGCACTAGGCCGGGAAGAAGGTACTTGCTCCTTTTTCTTATTCGCAGGTTTTATGAGAATCAGATTATAACAGCAGTCTGCTATGAACGCGCTAGGCCTGGAAGAAAACAACACTGGCCCCGCTCACAAGAAACCGCCTGCCCTAAGCCCGACACTCTACCAAAATAGCGTCAAGACAGGTCAGAAAAGGGAAGATGTGGTCAAAGACTTACTTCTGCTACTCCCTGTTGATCACGACTGGGAGAACCCAGCAAATAACAGCCCCATAGTGGATCTGCTTCTATTCAGAAGGTGTAAAGGGGTGAACAATGATGGTATCTTATCTACCAAAGTGGTCTGAATGAAAATTACATATCTGTTGGAAATTTCACATTTGGCGACCACTGTCTGATCCATTCCTGCAGGTAATTGTGAAGTAAACACAGTAATGGTCCATTGATATGTTACAGAGAGGTAATGACATCTTCATAAATGAATTTTCCCATTAGATTTGTCTTTTATGTGAACAAAAGGAACGTCTTCAAATAAAGACTAATGTTATCAACTTCAGAGATGGGCAGATGAGCACTTGAGTTTTTCCCTCCAGTTACTATTATGGTCATGTGACCTTGAGAGACTCCCTTGTTCTCCGGTCTCCCTTGGCCTCAGTTTCCGCATCTGAAAATGGGAACATCAGCAGAACACAACCCACCTGATCCATTGTGAACACCAGGTGTAGGGCGGAAGCCTGTTTGTCTCTAGATTTACTGGTCCTGTTGAATTCGGGAACTCTGTTGTTTGCTGTTCGGGACCAGTTTCTGGTACCCTGTCCCATACTCATTTATGTTTTTAAACCTGTTATAAGCCAGGAATACAGATGACCAACCAAATTACATTGTACTTAAGATAGATGTAAATGGGATAAAAGTCAGTGATTCTAATATTAGAAGCACCTGTGGAGACTGGCATGAAGCCAAGGGTGCAGCACTTTATAAGGCCCCTGGGTGAGCCCAGCTCCCAGTGTGAAGGTCAGTTCCCACATTCCCTGACAGCAGTCTACGGCCAACCTACCCTAGATATAACTTGGGACAGGCTTGGAACTTCTTGTCCAGTAGAAGTGCCAGGCAAACAGATTGCCTTATAAGTCCAAAGCCAATACAACCCCTCAAGGGCAGACAGAAGGAAGAAATTAAAGCCCTCACCAGAATCTGGCCCTGCTGGCACCCTGACCTTGGACTTCCAGCCACCAGACTGGTAAAAAATAAGCTTCTGTTGTTCATAAGTCACCCAGTCTGTGGTGATTTGTTGTAGCAGTTTGAACAGATGAAGACGCTGACGCCAGTGGTTCTGGCCAACAGAGACATGGGCACCAGAGTGAGTCCAGGGGGACAAAAGAGAGAGCCCTGGTAACCCCCCCCCATTCTATCCCTATGAACTTGTTAGTGGCTGAACTCCTCATCACCCCAAGCCCTGTCTGAAATCCCTTCTCCACAGTTCTTTCGATGACCATGGGGCTCAGTCCCTGCTCTAGGGAATGGAATGAATCTCAGGTCTCTGCTGGGGCCATCCTCAGTTACACCATTCTGTCTGGCAGGTGTCCACACCTCAGTTTGTGGTCCCTCATTCCTCCTGCCTTCTGTTTCCTGCTGGGGCCTTGGCAGAGACAGGGCATTTCACATCGATTCCTCGCCCAACAGGAATCCTCTAGGGTCAGTAGGAAAGAATATTTCCACCTTTGGGGTCATTTTGCCACATTGTCCTGGGCCTTGCAGACCCCCACCTGCAGAAAGGATGCATCAGAAAGACATTCCAGTGGGTGGTCTGTTGCTTCTGGTTTTCCATGGCACAGATTCTCTTGTAAGCAATAGAGTTTAACTGTAAAAGTAAAATTTTTTCCTACAAAACAAGCTAACCATAAATACAATCAGGACACTTAATTAACAATATCTTAGATAAAATAGTAAGAATCAAACAACTTTAAAAGTGAGTCATATTACAGAGAGCTCAATCAACAGCAAAAGACCCAGCGATCCCATCTACTACTGGGCAAGAGATACGAACAGAACCTTCTCTGAGGAAGACAGACGAATGGCTAACACACATGGTAAAAAATGCTCATTATCCCTGATCATCAGAGAAATGCAAATCAAAAATACCCTGAGATATCACCTAACCCCAGGAGAATAGCCCACATCACAAAGTCTGAAAGCTGCTGATGCCGGCGTGGATGTGGAGAAAAAGGAACACTTTTACACTGCGGCGGGACTGCGAACTAATATAGCCTCTTTGGAAAGAAGTATGGAGAATCCTCAAAGAACTCAAAATAGACCTTCCATTTGATCCTGCAATCCTACTACTAGGCATCTACCCAGAAGGAAAAAAGTCCTTTTAGCATAAGGACATTTGCACTAGACTGTTTATCACAGCTCAATTTACAATCAGCAAAATGTGGAAACAACTTAAATGCCCACCGACCCAGGAATGGATTAATAAGCTGTGGAATATGTATACCATGGAATACTATTCAGCCATTAAAAAGATGGAGACTTTATATCTTTTGTATTAATCTGGATTGAGTTGGAACACATTCTTCTTAGTAAAGCATCATAAGAATGGAGAAGCAAGAATCCAATATACTTAATTCTAATGTGAAGGTAGTAGATGAGCTAATATAAGGTGGAGGGCAGGGGAATGAGGGAATGAGGAGAGGGGAGGAGAGAGGGGGGTCACAGTATGTGGCGCACCTCTTGGGGGCAGGGCACAATTATAAGAGGGACTTTACCTAACAAATGCAATCAGTGTCACCTAATTCTTTATACCCTCAATGAATCCCAAACAATTAAAAAAATGACTTGTCATATGAATTTGATATCCAAACAATATTTAAAGCTTGCTAGATATGCATGTTTGCATTTTTGAGCAGCAGTCTGAACTCCTGGCTTCCACGCCCGACTAGGGCCTCTCTCTGAGCCTCCTCTGCCAGTGTCTGAGAGACAGTGCTCAGATCCAGCTGAACCTCCCGTGCTCTGAACGGCCAGCCTGATGGAGTAACAGTTCATATGGAACTAGCAAGGCCACAAATAAGGGATATTTTGCTCATTGTGCCAGATCTCTGAAGGGCTGATTAAAAAGATTATATAAAATACAATATTATAAAATCTTGCACCATTTTTCACACTGCTTCAGTCATGAGTGGCCTACATTTTTTCCCTTTCTTTGGGTCATATAATTGAAGGTCTTTTTATGAGCATGCCAGCTGGAGATGCATTTAGAACCTTTTCCTCTATAGTAACTTAACTATTCAACACAGGAAATATTTATGGTATTTCATTTATGAAGAATCCATCTCATTGTGACCTACACAAAACCTAACTTTGAGAGAAGATCCTCAAGGGAAGGAGTCCTCGTCTGAGGTTATCACTCTGCTGTGATAGGGTCATTCTTCACACCAGCATCTCCAGCGTGCAAGGCTACCTTGAGTATGGAGAAAGACACTGGCCAACTGTCAACCTTTGTTACCTCAGGGACAAGAGTGGAAGGCACTCAGTGGAAGAGGGATTGTTAACATTGTATACATTTTATCATTTCAGTTGAAACAAATATGTATGACTTAGGGAGCTTGCTTTAAGAAATGCAATACTTCCATGACTTAGCAATTATGAATTGGGCTGCAATAAACAGCCCATCAACCCACGAATGGACTAGCAAATTGTGGTACATGTATACCATGGAATATTATGCAGCCTTAAAGAAAGATGGAGACTTTACCTCTTTCATGTTTACATGGATGGAGCTGGAACATATATTCTTCTTAGTAAAGTATCTCAGGAATGGAAGAAAAAGTATGCAATGTACTCAGTCCTACTATGAAGCTAAATTATAGCTTTCACATGAAGGCTATAACTCAACTATAGCACAAGACTATGGGGAAAGGGCCAAGGAAGGGGAAGGGAGGGTGATGGGCAGGGCCACACCTACCGTGTATCTTAGAATGGGTACAGGCGAAACTTACTAAAGGCAGAATACAAATGTCTACACACAATAACTAAGAAGATGCCATGAAGGCTACGTTGAACATTTTGATGAGAATATTTCAGCACATTGTACCCCTTGATTGCACTAATGTACACAGCTATGATTTAACAATAAAAAAAAAAGAAATGTGATACTGAGCATTTATAAGGTAAAATGTAATAGAATTAGTGCTCTGGGAACATGTTTCAGGAACTCTGCCTTAAACTGGAAATCACCAATAATGTCCAGGCTCCATCCCATGGCACAGAAGGTGCTTTAGATCACTTCTCTACCTTTTGGCTAAGATCAAGTGTAGAAGGCACTTTAGAACCACATCCCAGCCTGAAAGCTTGTTTGCTTCCCTCAGACCACCCAAGTTAAAGAACCACCAGCTATCTACAGCTCCCCAAACACAACAAATGCATGAAGCTAGAATCCCTTCCTTCCCTCTGCCTGGGGAGAGTCCAGCCTATCCCTCTGAGCCAGTGTAAATATGGCCTCTCTCTGGTTTCCCACAATATTCCCCACATCCTGTTTACCCCCCTTAGGTTCTGGGAGCCACTGATGTGGCTCATGACCTTTAGTGGAAATCGTTAATATCGTCTTTATTGAGAGCCACTTGCTACCCCATGCCAAGCTCTTTGTAAGGGTCTCCTCATTCATGCCTCCCAACACCCTGCAAGGTATATGGTTTGGAAGAGTTGCAGGACTAGCCCAAAGTTGCAGGATTAGTCTGACCGCAGTCAGGATGCTACTGGCCAGCTCTGGACGCCCGCCAGAGCGGGGAGCCTTGGCATTGAGTCGCGAGCTCCTCATGCAGCTGTCAGTGTAAGCACATCTTCATACCTCTCCCAAGAAGTTGGCAGGTAGCTGTTTAATAGATTGTTGGCCAAATAAAGGAATACAAGAGTGACTCATAAAAACTAAATTACTTTTAACTATTCACTATTAAATAACTTCTAGTCCCATCTTAGTCACTTACCAGACTATCTGATGTAGCTCCTGTTATCCACACTTTCAGGGTCACTAAGAAAACACTCCTAATGGAGGGCCTGAAGCCCAGGACACTCAGCAAATGCATGTCTCCTTTCTGTCTTTCCTCCCTGAGCTGGGAGGATGGAGGTTGCATGTGCGAGGTTTGGGAGGGTCACATTGCTTCCAGAATTGAGAGGACATCAAAAACATCTTGATTAGCACTGGGATCATGCACATTATTTAAAAAATCAAGGAAAATACCTAGTTCAATCCCACTCACTAAAATGTCCACCATGAGGGGTCTTCAATGCTTAACTTTAGAGTTAACAAGCTGTGTATTCTGCATCACATAAAAATCTCTCATTTTGTAGGTGAAGTAATCCAAAGGATCCAGGTGGTGATGGAGCTGAAGACCAACCCTGGGTCTCTTGAGTTGACACCAGTCCCTTTCTTCTCCTTCCTTCTGGTTGTGTGACCACCATCTCCAGAAGTGGGTAACTAACATGTCAGGGTCGAGTTTCTGTTTCCCTTTTTACCTGTCCCCTTACCCTACTCCATCAGTTCAATGACCGACCAGGTAAATAAATGAAAGAGACCACGGGTGAGCATCGATGAAAAACATCCTCCTTTGTCCTTGAGATGCTTTCCTGCTCAAGGGGGTGACATGAATTTCTAGTCCTGTTTGCTCTTTAGGGTCTTAATTGGGGCAAGACAAGGGGATTCCAAAGGAGAAATTCTACCCAGGAGTAAGTGCTTAAGTTGCCTTCAAAATTTTTCCCTATATTTCTGACAGCATGAATGCACAGAGAAACTGAAGACTGGGATTAGAGAGGGAACTTTAAATATAAATAATCTCTATAGATAGATAGATAGATAGATAGATGTATATATGTCTCTCATTGGGAAAAGAAGTCATTTTCTCTTTCTGTTAAAATGGAGCAACCCAGTACCATAAGGTGGGGATCATGGGACCTGGATTTTAGCCTCACCTTGGCAAATTGTATGATTGGGCAAAAGACCCTTTGATTGTAAAATAAGAATAATACTACTTGTGCTATTTTTCTCACAAAGATATTGTTAAAATAAAAAACAATAGAACGTTTAAAAGTTATTAAGAATGTATAAAAGCCTCCAAGAAAGTGAGATTGCTATTTATTTTCATTACCATAAATTAAGAAATTGGAAGAAGAAATATGCATGCTTTGCATATTAATATATAAACTCTGAGGGTTAAAGTTTTTTCAAATAATGAAGCAGTTTTTTATTCATCATGCTCCAGGAGCAATTATTTACTTGTTTCCTCAATGAATCAAATTACAGAAGAGCTGGTGTGGACTGATTGCCGCTCATCTGGATTTGTTTGCACAATTACATATTAGTATTTTCCATTCAGGAAAGAATAGTTAAAAGTTTTCAACTGTATTCCTTTGTGTTAATCAGTCCATAAAAGTAGTCATAGTTCTGCCTTATTATATCCAAAAGAAAAATACCTTCCCTCAACCACCAAAGTTCTGCTTTGAAAAACAAGCATTTCTCCCCAGTCCTAACATCCAACTGCTTATGACCTACAGAGCTGATTTTTTTAAAAGTAATAGCATTGTTGAGAGATAATTCATCTACCTTACACTTGACTCACTTAAACCGTAAAAGCCAATAGTTAGTGTATCAAGAGGTGCAGCCATCAACAAATCTAATTTCAGAACATCTCTGTCGCCCCACAAAGAAACCTCTCACCCATTAGCAGTCTGCTTCCATTGCCCTCCAACCCTGAAACCTGTTCTCTTTCTCCAGGGATTTGCATTGTTTTTACTGGACCTTTGATATAAATGGAATCACACAATATATGGTCTTTGGCAATTGGTGGGTTTTCAAGGTTCATCCATGTTGCCGCATGGGTCACCACACGATTCCTTTTGATGACTGAGTAAGGCGCCGATGTGCTGACGCTCCATGCCGGCTGGGTGACATGCCCCTGTCCTGACGCTCCATGCCGGCTGGGTGACACGCCCCTGTCCTGACGCTCCATGCTGGCTGGGTGACACCCCCCTGTGCTGACACTCCACACTGGCTGGGTGACACGCCCCTGTGCTGACGCTCCATGCCGGCTGGGTGACACGCCCCTGCCCTGACGCTCCACGCGGGCTATGTGACGAACCCCTGTGCTGACGCTCCACGCCGGCTGGGTGACACGCCCCTGTGCTGACGCTCCACGCTGGCTGGGTGACACCCCCCTGTGCTGACGCTCCACACTGGCTGGGTGACACGCCCCTGTGCTGACGCTCCACACTGGCTGGGTGACACACCCCTGTGCTGACGCTCCACGCATGCTATGTGACGCGCCCCTGTGCTGTCGCTCCACGCTGGCTGGGTGACGCGCCCCCGTCTGACGCTCCACGCCCGCTGCGTGACGGTGACGCGCCGTTGTGCTGACGCTCCATGCTGGCTGAGTGACGCGCCCCTGTCCTGACGCTCCACACTTTCTCTGTTCTTCAGTTGAGGGGTGTTTGAGTTGTTTCTACTTTTTGGCTATTACACTGTTGTGATGAATACTCATGGGCAAGTTTTTGTGTGCACATTTCATTTCCTTTGGGCATACACCTAGGAGTGGAATTGTTGAGTCATAATGTCACTCTATTTTTAACCTTTTCAGGAACCTTTTGCAAGCTTTACATTCCACCAGCATTGTGTACAGGTCAGGACTGAGTTTGGAAAATTGACTTCCAAGCCTCTCTCTCAAGTGTTCACATGTCACTGGGGTGTGACCTTGGGCACTTTACCTGCCAGTCACAGCAGAAACACCATACCTGGGGCAGACGGGCACCTGCCCCCGAGGGGCCATGAGTGGATGGGATGAGCGAGCTGATACCCACAGGGTATGCCTGCTAGGGGCTGGCTAGGAAAATAATGAAGGTGATCAAAACACAGTTTTCAAGGCAGTCTTCATTATACATTTGCAAAACTGGGCAGGTCCAAATGAGGAAAACGAGGAAGTGAGGTCAGACAGGGTGCAGACAGGAACGGGCTCCCGAGCAGGACAAACAGCCACTCCTCTTCCTTGCTGCAGCCTGACACAGGCAAAGGGTGGGGCTCTTCGCAGGCCTCTCACCAGAAGTCAGAGGCGGAGCAGTGAGAAGACAGGCCTGCCCGCAGGGCAGAGGGAGGAACTTGAAATAACCGCTCCGTCTGTCTGGACGTGGGTCCCTACATTGTCCTTAGACACGTAAGGACCAGCTCAAGCCTGTGCGTGTCGCAAGTTCCATGAAAGACCAACACTGGAGGACAAATGACCAGAAAGATTTCACTTCTGTTCCTCCTGTCCTGGAAAGACCCCCTGCTGGGGCCACCCAACTACAAAAGCAAAACCAAGCAATAGTAAAACAAACCAAACTGCGGCAACCTGGACAGGTGGATGGCAGCTCTAGGTTACCGACAGTGGAGAGTGGGACGCCATCCCGGGGCCCTGCCCGGCTGTTCCCCAGGCTTTTTCAACAAAGTACAATCAAGCTCCCTTCTTGCAGCTCTGGGAGTCTGTCGCTTTCAAGCTACCATGAAGAGAAACCTGGCGAGTTATTGAGACTATTCGGAAATACTGGAATAGGCAGTGGACAGGAATAGTGGCCGGCGGAGACCGAGCCTGGAAAAAATAAAAAGGCCGTCCGTGGAAAATTAGACCAAGGCTGCGGCTTTGTCATGGAATCTATTTTGAAAAGTAACGTAGTTATTTGTAATTTTAATACAGCTAATGCTCGTGGCAAGCCTGCCCCCAAAAGTGTGTGTGAGTGTGTGTGTGTGTGGGGGGGGCAAATAACTGATTTCCTTCTTAGAATAGAAGGCTGAGGTCCATTATATGACACCCTTTAACTGGCAGAAATTTCAAAACGGACACCACCTGCAGGACCGTCGCTCCTCCGGGTGCGGGGATCCCCACGCCTGCCGCTCCCCACAGCGCCCGCGTCCCTGCCGCGCGCTGCGCTCCCGCACACCTGCTCCCGGGCGCGGCAGCCGCAGCCCAGGTGCGCCACAGCTCAGGGGGGCTCCGGCAGGTCGGTGGGTGCAGACAGCAGCGGACGCGAGCCTGAGCTCATCCCGGGCGCCCGGCGCCCAAAACGGCCTCTGGTGAGCCAGCCCTCACCCTCCGCATCCAGGCAGCAGGCGGGTGGGCAGGCGCATCTTTCCCGGGCTCCGGCCTCCATCACATGGATGCCTGGGCCGCCCTTCCCTGCCTGTGAGCCTGGCGAGCAGGGCGAGTGAGCGTGGAGGCGAGCGGGGACCTCTCCCCTGCCTCTGGCTGCTGGGGCGCTCTGCAGTCTTAAAACAGCAGCAGAGAAGCCTCCGCGCCAGGCATCTGGGGCCCGCGTGCAGGCATCGGATTCAATCCTGAAAAATTAGTAAAGTCACGGCAGAAGACTTCTTCTGCACTGCAAACTGGTTTTGCACCATTGGTTGCATCTATTTTCCAAAAGGCTGAAGTCGTATTCTGTTGCACGCATGAGCACGCTAACTTTAAGACAGGTGATGAAAATAGGTTGCACGGAACACTTTTTCCTTTTCAGCAAGTATGAGCACACAGCGTTGATCCTCACTCCCACAATAGCTGTATGATGTAGGTATGGAAAGATAAGGCTGGTCGTTTTCCAGAGGAAACAGATTTGAAAAAAGGTGACCTCTTCCGGTGTAAGCAAGTGTTGATGGGCAGAACTCACCCCTCCCCCTGCAGGCCGGCATCCCTGGCTGTTGCTGTGTACAGTTGAATACTGACTTGACCACACGTGCCTTAATTAATGCCTTTTAGGACACATACCCCAAATTCTTTAGTCTCTAAAGACCTAAAGATATAAAATATATTGTGGAAGTTAAGGAATTCCCAGTTAACCCATGGAAGAACCGCAGGCACATCAGCCCCTCTCAGCACTTTCATTCAAATGACGGTAAAATAATTAAAAATACAAAGGGACCAAGGAAAGGGAGGGGAGGTGACCACAGCCAAAAGCTGCCAAGAGAATCTGAAAACCGTGGAAGGGGCACTTGCCTACTAATTGACTTGGGGGCAAGGGGAACTGAAATCTTTGCCAGTGAAGGAAAAAAAACAATTAGAGGTGTGGTTATTGGGCTAGACCACCCCAGAATGGCCCAAGATCTGGAACATCAAGGGCTCTCAAGGGTGTCTTTAAGGAGCAGGACTCTCTCAGGCATTCCTTCCCCAGTAGCCAGATGGGGGTGTCTTCCAGATCCTGGCAGGAGACTCAGACAAAAATCTAGTGAACATCTGGACTCAGTCTCCAGTAACCCTACAGATGGGGTGGCTTGTCACTCCAGAAAAAAAGGATGGGGGAAGGAATTAAGTAAAAATATATGAATTGAGAGATCTGTAGTTCTGTCTGAATATGTGGACTAATTAATGATAGTTAAATTGAAGACAAAGCAAATGAAAGAAATAAGGCAACTATTAACTTCCGGAAGGAGGAAATTTGGATGCAAAAGGAAATGTAATCATAGGACGCTATGGGCTCAAATGTGAGTAATATTTGCACAGTGATCATGTAAATACTGAAATTAAATTAACCACAAGTTATTTCAGAGAAGCAAGAAGAGAAGTAGTGGAGGGAGGAGGAATGAGAGAACTAAAACTCCCTTATCCAGAGTAGAAAGTCAATAGATAATTTTTCAACTGAACAAAATGAATAAATTATGATATACACAGATTATTGAGAAATATGGAAGTAACTGCCAAAAAGAGGCTTTACAAAAAGAGGTTTTTACACAGAAACTCCTGTTTCTGTGGAGTGCAAATTTGGGGTGGGAGGGGCAGAGTAATTTATTTTTTGTTTAATTTTACTCTGGAATGCTGGAGTGAAAGGGTATTTAAAAAATGTAAAAGAAGCACATGTCTAAATGTAGCGTGACATTCTTGGAAGGCTAATGAATGGGCGGGGGCGCCGTCCTAGAGTTTAGGGCGCCCTGGCCAAAGCAGGCTGGGCACCACCTAGTGGCAGAAGTCTGCCCTGGCTTTCCTTTGGGTGGGCCTGGCTTCTGCCTGGGAGGTCCCGGAAAGGGAGGGCAATTCCTGAATGCCTCCTCACTGGGCACGGGTTGGATGGAACTTGATCCGAAGGGAATGAATTAAGAGAATACTGGCAAAAAGGGGACTCATCCTTTGTCATTTACCTTTTGAAATTGGGTCTCTTGCCATTTCCTCTCCTGGTCTCTGTCTTTCTTTCCAAGTCTTTCCTCTCCCTTGGGTGGCGAATCAGAGCTGACCACCAATTGCGTTATATTGGGATTTTATAGAATCACTTCTTATTGCTACCACATTATAGGAGGATTATTATTTTTCAACTACTCATAGAATTAAAATAATAAAGTAAGGGACAAGACTCTTATAAGCTAGAAACAATGTGTAAACATCTGAGGAAAAGGCATCACCAACCCATACACAGTCTGACTGCTAATCTCACAGTGCAAAGATACAGTGAAAACAAGTCAGACTGCCAAAGGGTCCCCTTCCATAGATTCTCTCCTAATTCCTTTTTGTACTTTCGAGCAAGTTGATAATACATTTCTTTACGTCCAAGGTAAATTGTATGACTTTTTGCAATGAATCTAGTGCCTGACACATCTTTCCTTACAGCGGGGTTGGTGGTGGTGGAACAGCTGCGCTGTCCTTTTATTTCTTCCTAGCTTGCTATTGTTGCAATTCGCATTCATTTATTCAGTGAAATTCTAGAACTGGCATCATTGTCCATAAATGCCCTTGAGAGCCTTAGGACAGTTTTAGAGTCACATCTTGTCTTTCTCTTATCCTAGAGGGTCTCATTCCACATGCACTTTACTCTGGGACCCTCTTGTCTTGGATTATAAGGGTTCGAACAGACTTAAAAGTCCTTCCTTATCCTCTTGGGCTGCAGACCCCAACGTGGGCTTGAAAAGGTCATGCCACAGTTGGAAAAGGATGGCTCGCCACATCCAGGCCATAGACTCACACCTGCTGGAGGCCTCCCTGTAAGCAGTCGCTGGCCGCTGTTTTCATAGTGGCCAGGTGACCGCCTGGACCTCTCTGCCATCCTGGCTCTTTCTCATGTTGCATCTATAATGCATCACATAACAAAATAAAATATTTAACCAAACCTAGTATTTTATAATGTTACTGAATTTAACTTTTCCTTCTTAGTCCAGTCAGATCATTTTGCATGGAAAGACACATTAACAACATTGTTTTTTGTTTCATTGTTGGTAGAAATTAATATTTTTGAACTCAGGCTTTTTTTCTTTTAGTTAATCTATATGTCTTCTACCTCTTTTCAAGATCTTTATCTATTCAATGTGTGAAATACTTTGTACATCACAGTTTTTTTTTTGTTTTGTTTTGTTTTTTCTTAAAGTCACATAGTTCAGAGCTGAGAAAAACCCAGGGAACTTCCTGTTCAGTGTGGTCATTGGAGGGCCAGGAGGTCCAGGGCTTGCTGAAATCCTGGTACTGTTGGCTCAAAGCCTGGCCGCAGCCCACTGCTTCTGGCTCTGCATCTTGGTCTCACTAGCCACCCTGTGGTAGCACTTTTTCCAAGAAATCTATCATCTGCTGTGCCTAGTACTGCATGCCAGGAGCCCGGGCAAGGCATCAGGAGAGCTGAGTTTGAATCTAATTCTACTACTCATTACTTATGAGATTTCAGGCACGTTACCTAGCATCTTAGTACCTTAGTTTCCTCCTCTGCAGAATAGTGACAATAGCAATGCCTGCTTCACAGAGGTGCTATTAATAATAAATGAGATTTAGATAAAACACACTGAACAGTGCCTGGCTCAATGAATATCAGCTATCCTTGTTATTATTGTTGTCACCCAACTTTGCCATTGTGGCACCAGAGGCTATTTTCTGTGTACAACCAACTAATGAAAGGTTCATACTGTTTTATTTACTGCTACCTCCATCTGGACCAATGAGCAACATGTATAGGTTAAGAACTGTGGTGGGGCTGAGACTTCACCCTGCTCAGAAGCTGGCATAGTCACCTGTTGCTGTGTCCTGGACACGGGCTGAAGTTCACAGACTCAGCAAACTCAGGGTGGAGGGTGCATTCAGGGTCTAGGGCGATTCTGAGTATCTCCTCTGAGCCATTTCTCTCTTGGGATTTACTTCTTATGCCTCATGAAACACTCAACCATGATTTACTGAAGGGCAAGTTCATGAGGGAATCCAGCAGGGTGGGGCTATGATAACTTGACACATTCTGAGAGTTTGCTTAAATGAGACAACAAATGTGAAAAGACTTAGCATGATGCCTGGCACTTTACTGATGCAGAATTTTTTAAAAATTTTTAAAAATTTAAAAATTTTTTAAAACATATATGTGTGTATATATATATATATACACACACACATCCATCAGATCTACAATGGGCCTCGTGTTAGTAAACCGCTAGCTTACAAAGCTCACCAAATATCCTGGCTAATAGTGATTGCCAGACCTTTATTTGTTGCGATCTCCTTTCTTCAATTCCAAGCTTCAGCGTGCCAGCTGTAATGGATTCTGACTTGGGCCACCATCCTGAGTAGAATTAAGTCTGGAACAATAGTCCTTCTACTTGTATCATTTTCACAATTTCTCTTTCCCCCAACTGCTCATTAATCTACAAAGGATTATTGATCCCCTGGTTTTGTCACTTCAGTCCGCGCTGTCCTCTCTCTTGGAAAGCAATGAAATAGCACCTTTAATGCCCGTCTGCATAAATCAATGTCATATTCAAGCATTAATACCATTAATGGTACCACAGACTTGGATTCTTTACCAAATATCACAATTAGTGGCTGCTTCACTAGAATATTAATGATTCATTAACAATACACAAATTTCTCATTAAGTGCTGATACAATCTCTCCATGAGAATTTATTACAATATCGTAGCCATGTGCTCAACATCTAGACAGAACAAACCTAATAAGGAGAGATCAAGCCCAGCTATGATTTCAGGTGTCTCCATCACACTTAGCTGTATTAACCTGACGGAATGAGCTTATCTGGTTTTCATATTTTTTTTTTGAGCTTTATGACCTTAAATCAGGTAAGTCAGTGAACTCTCTAAGCCTCCATATAGTCATTTGGAAAATGAGGATAACAATTCCATTCGCAGTATTTTGACAAAATCAGAGACGATGATGTCTGTGTGTCCAGCTTATGGAAAGGATTATTCAGGAAATAGTTTTACCCACATGACCATTCAACCTCCTTTCAATTCTGTATTCCACACAGTTGGATGGTGTCCCGGGGAAGCTAGCTTTGCCAGTCAACTTCAGAGATTTGTAAATTCTCATTTTCAGATACTACAAAGCCTATCAGTCTAATTCCCAAATTTCAATATTGCGTGGATTTTCCTGCAGTTGAGCCGTGCTTTAGGCTGGAAATCCGTGAGATTGAGGGCAGTATGTCTCTTCGTGCCTCTTCCTCCAGCTGTCCCTTGCTGCGCCTCCTTGCTGCCTGCAGGATGGAATGGGAAGGAAGTGAGAGACGGGGATGCAACCATCTCTCCCCGCTCGGCGGCGCTATCCATGGTCCTTCCCACAGCAGGCTCAAATCCCGGCTCTCCTGAGATGCTTTCCCTGTGTTTTAGGAGCCCACCCCATGCCTTCCAACACCCCACCAGCCAAGAGACCTCCGTGGTGGATGAAGACGGCGGCTCACCTTCAGGCATCCTTTGGCTGGTGCCTGGCCAGAGGGAGAACGATGTGGTCCAGCTCCTCCCTCTGCTTTAGAGAAACTGCCTCTTCCTCCGGTGGCCCCACACCCCTGAGCATCTTTCCTCACCTGGACAATGGGACAACAGTCCTTTCCTTCTGCTGTCTGCCTCCTGGGCTGCCTCCCAAATTACAGAAGGTGGCCCTGAAGCCGACTTGCCACAGCACCTGCTCATGCCACACCCAGCAGAAAGGGGCCAAAGTGGCTGACAACGGGGGCTACCGAGCAGATCTCCTGAGGCTAGAGTCCAAACTCAGTGTTTACGCTTTGTAAACCTGGGACAAGTCACAAGTTTCTGACCCTCTTACCTTGCTTTTCCTTCTGGGTGATGGGCATTATATCAATGGCTCTGTGTGCTGGGTGTGTAGGTTCCATTTGGCACTGAGCTTGCCTTCAAAATGCTCCCCTCAGGTGGTGCCTGTGGCTCAAGGAGTAGGGCGCCGGTCCCATATGCCAGAGGTGGCGGGTTCAAACCCAGCCCCGGCCAATAACAAAAAAAAAATAAAATAAAATAAATGCTCCCCTCATCCACAGGGGCAAAGCCCAGAGAGTCACTTCCGCCTCTTGGTGCCCGTGGGTTCCCGGTAGATTCTGCCAATGACAGGTTCTCACAGCTCTCTGAGGTGGGTGTGGGCATCAGTGGAGGTTTGCCAGGTTTCCAAGTGACCTCCTGAGAGTCATGTACTTTGGTACTCCCAGCTTATGCAAACTCCCTGTTGTCTAGACCAAACCCTTCCAAACCCTGACCCCAGGCTGCATGAGGCAGGAGGAAGGGGGAAGTACACAGCACATGCTCCGATCGGCTCAGGGTCTGCATGTACAGGAAGCAGGTGGCAGCGTCCGCTTTCAGTGAGGGCTTCAGGGAGCCTGCATGCAGGTCACAGGGCAGGTCACAGAGCGGCAAGAGGGGGACTAAGAGGGGGGACAGGACCTGCCGGGCACGTGCCAACAAGCAGCTCCCGAGCTGGCAGAGGGAGAACTCGCAGGACAAACCCCCAAACCCGCAGAATGCAAGGGAGAAAAAACAATAAAACATAAAGCCACTCAGCCACAAAAAGCCTCCATTTTTGCTGCGGAGAAAGAGACTGTGCTTGGCAGGAAAGCTTGTCTAGTGCGCGCCTCTGTCTTGGTCTGTCTGTGCTGCAGTCACCAGAAGACTGAGGTGGGGTGATTTATAAGCAACATACATGTGTCTCTCATGGTTG
Organism: Nycticebus coucang; assembly: GCF_027406575.1. NCBI lineage: Eukaryota > Metazoa > Chordata > Mammalia > Primates > Lorisidae > Nycticebus > Nycticebus coucang. The sequence goes on along the minus strand of NC_069795.1, from coordinate 5,132,120 downwards.
TGGAGGCTGGGAAGCCCAAGAGCAAGGTGCAGGCAGCTCTGGGGTCTGGTGAGGGCTGCTGCTCCCTGCTCCCGCCATGGCGCCCTGAACGCTGCCTCCTCTCGAGGGAAGCAATGCCATGTCCCCCACCTGCTAGAAGGCAGGAGGGCACAAGGGAGCCAGACTCCCTCCATCAAGCCCTTTCATTCCTATAACAGCATTAATCCATTCAGGAGGGTGGAGCCAGGGTGACCTATGAGGTTGGCCAATTAAGTTCAAGAACTCATCCTACAAAAAGTGCTCTGAAGGGTGGACTAGGCCCTGGCATCAGTGCACATTTTCCCAAAGAGAGGACTTTGAAGGGAACTGGAGTGACATGCAGGGATGGCAGGAAGCACTTTTTCCAGGATGAGTTTGCAAATACAATTGTTAGCTCTTATACGTCAACAGTTCTGATGGCCTTTCCAGAAAAAGAGTTCCAATATCGCTTTGAAGGGTGGACTAGGCCCTGTTGTCAGGGCACAGCTTCCCAAGGGGACCGCAAAGGTGATCATAGTGATGTTTATCATTGAGCACCAAAGCACTTTTTCTAGAATGAATTCACAAACTTAGTTGTCTGACCTCATAAACACTTAATGCTAGGGGTGATGTTTCCAACACATAATTTTAGGGGAAACTCCCAGAACTGTTTGTCCCAGTAATACTTCACAGCTACAATTTTAAACCCTAAACTATGTGATATTTGTGTCTAAAACTCTCTAATGATTTCTATTTATCCTTAGAGTAGCTTTCTCCCTTCACCTCCAAAACCAATATAACTTTTATTTCCATACAATCTTATTATCCCGCAAATGATCTTTCTGTGTTAGAATGGTCCAGGTTGTCACACTCCAGGTTCCATCAAACCCTGAGGATGACATGAGCTCAGAACACCAGAGCCTATTGTTCCTTTTCCAGAATTAATATTAATTCCAAAAACAGATCCTTTATTTGTCACTAAAAACAGGCATGTGTAGTGTTTCATGTTTCCCCTAAATTAAAACATTACATAAAGTGGCTCAACAGATATGAGAGCAGTTATATTTTTCCTTGCTCTCTGTCTCTCTTCAATAAAGAAGAAAGTGTTTATTGAAGGCGATGCACCTCCTGGCAGGGGGACTATGGACTGACCAACAGGGTCAGTGGATTTTTACGAAGGTGGAAATGAATGAAGCATGAGCGGAATGAACATCATTACGTGCTTGGAAGACACGCAAGCACAGGGAGGCACCCTGCTAGCACACACATGCCCCAGGGACAGTAAATGTGGATAATTCCCTCCTAGAGTTGGGATTTTAGCATTAGAATGAGGTAGGAGTGAACACTGGTCATTCAGCCCTGTGTGCAGGTTCAGTGGCTCCGTGGCTATGATCTGTGGTGGCCTACCGCTGATCATGTCCTTTCTGGACAAACAGGTGGGGTAAGCCTCTGGAGTTATCTCATGGCTGCAAGGAGGGCCCACCATTCCTGGGAAAGAAACTGTCTGGTCCTGGCCCAGCATCAGGTGAAGGCTGCCCTGAATGTCCACTCCACCTCCAACGCGGCTCCGCCACAGGGCCGACCAGCAGGTCCTGGATGCTGGCTGGAGCCCTCAGTGTCTCATCAGACGAGGTCTCTGCAGGTTGTATGTCCTCCTCCCAGCTGAAGAGACTTGCCAAGAGACCAAGGGAGAAGTTGTAATGTCTTTTATAAGGTAGCCTTAAAAGTCACACCCTGTCACCTCTGCCATATTCTATAGTCCACTCAGGTCAGCTCTGACTCAGTGTGGAAGGTGACTCCATAGGGCAGTGGTTCTCAACCTTCCTAAGGCTGCGACCCTTTAATACAGTTCCTCATGTTGTGGTGATCACCAACCATAAAATGATTTTCATTGCTACTTATGGTTGGGGGTCAGCACAACATGAGGAACTGTATTAAAGGGTGCGGCATTAGGAAGGTTGAGAACCACTGCCACAGGGCATGGATATTTGCAGATGTAGATTGCTGGGGTCATCTGAGATGTCACTCTGTCTCTCCCTCCATACACACACACACACACACACACATATATGCCCATATATATACATTATAAAATACATATCTGTGTATTAATATATGCACTTATATTTTCACTCCACTTTGTAACTAAACTGCATTCAGAGTGATCATGACCAAGAAGACAGGGTACATCTTGTTCCGGGAGAGACCAAGCCCTGAGTAGATAAAAAAGACCCCAAATCCAAACTTTCAGGTCTGAGGGCTGGACCTGAGATGGCCCCACAGGCGTGACGACATTGAAGCCGTGTGTCTGTTAATGAGCACGTCAGACTCGTGAGGTGTGCACCCCTCTGGCATTCTCTCTGGGACACTGGTGTGCCTGCGGCTAACTCGTCACTCTCTCCGCAGGCTGAGCAGGCGGCAGCTCGGCTAGGTCCCAGGAGGGCAACACTAAACCAGAAAATGTGACTTCTGCCTTGATGGCCTTTACTTGCCACTGGAGAAGCGACAGTGAAATAAGGAGACAAATATTACTGTGAGTAAATCTGTACACGGTCTCCAGGGACGAGTCCAGGCTGTGCAAAGCCCTGTACTTGTGGGGCCCCAGTTCAAGCACTGGGACACATTTGGGAGGTTTAATATGAGACAGAATGGTGGGAGCAAGGAAAAGCCACCGAGGGTGGAAACTGACGCCCACTGTGCTGCCCAAACCCCGAGAGAGCCAGCAGTTTCACCTGCCGAGGATTTGCCTCCGACATCACTGATCTGTCCACATAGCATTTGGGAATCACTGTGACTCCATGGTTTCTCCACAAAATCCAGTCTGCTGCACCAGATTGCCTAAGAGGGGCTGTTCTCCAGGGTGACAAGTATCAAGCTGTATGGTTCTACCCAACTACCTGCTTTTCCACAGAGCACTCGTTACTATGTTTAGGCAGGGTGTTTCCAGGCAATGCTTATGAAGACGGCAAAGAAAAGGTGCCAAGTTGGAGCCTGTGTGTCACCCTACTGGGACACGGCTTGTTTATCTCCCGCTGCCAAGCATTTACTGCCCGAGCATTGCCAGGATGGCTAGCAACAGACCATTCACTATCAACCAAATCTGAAAAAACAAGAAAGCAGAGTAAACAACTCCCAGTCCTGCATGGTGCAACAGGAAAACCAGGGCTTCTGGAGAGTTATTAGAGGTGTCTCAAATATGAGTTTGAAAATGTGCCTATTTCACCTAGGCCATGCAGGGTGGTGCCCTAGCGCTCTGACGTGTGTATGGAATAAGAGAAAATGTTCACTGTGAGCAAGAGGCAAATGCTGGGCGCTGGGATGAGCCGGGGCACTCATCCCAGCTAGTGTTGGTGCCGAGTGTCCGGCATGAGCCTGTACGCCATCTTGACATTGATCTGCTCACCTCGCATGGCCCCACCTCGTTTCTCATCATTGTCCTTCCATCCCCGGGGTCTCTCCCCTCCAGCCACCGTCACTCTCTGGCCTCTCTCTCTGCCCTCCCTCGCCTGGCGGGTTGGCATAAAGCCACCCTGACAGCATTTGGTCCCCCAGCCTGGTCCCCATGTTTTTCTTTTCTCTTCTACCTAAAAGAGAAGCAGAATTTGCTTTTCAATGAAAAGTAGCTGGCAGCCCCTGGTCTAGCTCAGAGCTGTGGGCAGGCTTCCCAGGCTGGCTTCCGACAGCCATCCGCTGTCCAGTGACTACAGGCAGCATTTGGAGGATTTGGGAGAGAAGTTGCACCTTGGGAGGTCAGAGCAGCTGTCTTCAACCCTCCCATCCACAGATTTCTTTAACTACACTCCCTGCCAGGGGTCAGTCCCATACGTCATGGCCCAGACACGCTCGGCCTGAGTGCTCTATCCGATCCCTTACCACCCTCCAGGGATAGCTACAGGCTGGCCCCTCCTGGGGCAGTTCCAGCTCCCTCCAGCCCAGACCACCATTCCTCTCAGAGTCAGAGCACTCGTGGTCCAACAGCTCCTGGTGATACTCTCCCACCCAGGGATCCTGCCTTGTTTCCCTGGCCAAACTTGGAGTCTCTAAAGCAGGCAGCACACAGGACGTAGTCTGTGTCTCCCACAGCACTTGGCATCATGATGCTCAGTTGCAAACTTGCTTAGTAACCACCAGCATGTGGCAGGGACCAAAGGATAAAGAAGTGACGGCCACGTTCTCGCTTCCCCAGAAACCCTCTGTCCAGGGAAGAAACAGCCTGTTGTATATTTGTAACCAGGAGTTTATAAAGCACATCAGCTGGTTTCAGTGGGTCCTGAGGGCTTGGGTCGGGCCTCTCTGACAGTGACGCAAACCACAGAGGAATTGTGAGGCTTGCTTCTGAAAGTCTCAGATCAAAATCTCCAGGGACAAGCTGAACTGAACATGTTCACCCAGAGACGGCAAAGAGTGGCAAGCCGTGTGACACATAAGGATATTTTCCATTCTGGCTACTTAGAATCACAGGTCATTGATGCCAGAAGGGAATTCGTAGATCATTAATTGAAACTACTAGTAGCATAAAGGAACAAAAACCACATCTGAGGAGCAAACACCATCTACCCAAAGTGTAGCCAGAGCTATCCATCCCAGGGAGTTCCTGGTATTCCCTCCACCCCACCACCAGCAGATGAACCTACAGCCTTAGTTTCTGAGTCTGTGAAATGGGCGTGATAATAGCCCCCAGGACTGTTGGGAGGATTCAGTGAGACTGTGGCCAGAATTACCCATCACAGGGAGTCCCAGGGAGTCCCGAAACCCCACGACCAGCAGATGAACCTACAGTCTTAGTTTCTGAGTCTGTGAAATGGGCACGATAATACCCTGTTGGGAAGATTCAGTGAGACTGGGGCCAGAGCTACCCATCCCAGGGAGTCCCAGGGATTCCCTCCACCCCATCCCCAGCAGATGAACCTACAGTCTTAGTTTATGAGTCTGTGGAATGGGCACAATAATACCCCCCAGGCCTGTTGGGAGGATTCATTGTGACTGTGGAGTTTGCAAATTTTATAATTCAGAGAGCTCCATTCAACAATAACCTATTCCATTACAGGAATTCTACGATGGGGAAACCCAACGTCAGGTAAACATTTCTCACAAAGGGTCTGTTCCTTACAAACTCACAAAAGGAAAACCAGACAGGCTGCAATAATTCCAACAGTAACTTCCGGATGCAGAAACCCCAGGAATAGAAAACTTCACATTGTTCATATTACAAATACAAGAAATACCTTCTTATTAAGAAGTGTCTCTGTAGTTACCCAAAGGTTTGAGTTTTAGTTTTATACTTTTTCAGAGCCAAAGCTTAAAGAATCAAGAGATTTTTTAATTTTTATTTTATTTTTTATTAAGTCATATATACATAGATCATGAATACATTTATGCCTTTGTGGGATTCAAATGTGTTGATTATTTGTACAAATTAGAGTGCTTACATTCTATTAATTAACATATCTTTCACCTCATTTACTTAATCACAGTGTTAAGACAATTGTGTTCAATACTTGATAGATTTGACTTGTACCCTTGCAATATGCTCCATAGGTGTGGTCCCACCATTAACTGTCCCTCTATCCAACCACCCCCCTCCCTTCCCATCCACCTCCTCTTCCCACCTTCATCCTGGGCTATAGTTGTGATTCATTTCTCATATGAAAGTGTGAGTGATTATAAATTGGTTTCACAGTAGTGCTGAGTACATTGGATATTTTTTTCCCATTCCTGAGATACTTTACTAAGAAGAATATTTTCCAGCTCCATCCATGTAAACATAAAAGAGGTAAAGTCTCCATCTTTTTTTAATGCTGCATAGTATTCCATGGTATACATATACCATAATTTATTAATCCTTTATATTAATCATATATATTCCATACATATACCATAATTTGTTAATCTTTTCATGTGTCAATGGGCACTTGGGCTTCTTCTAAGACTTGGCAATTATGAATTGAGCTGCAATGAACAATCTGGTGCAAATATCTTTCCTGCCAAGTGATTTTTGGTCTTTTGGATATACACCTAGTAGAGGAATTGCAGGATCAAACAGCAGGTCTACATTTAGATCCCTGAGTGTTCTCCAAACTTCTTTCCAAAAGAAACATCCTAGCTTGCATTCCCACCAGCAGTGCAGAAGTGTTCCCTTTTCTCCACATCCACGCCAACATCTGTAGTTTTGGGATTTTGTGATGTGGGGTACTCTTGCTGGAGTTAGACGATATCTCAAAGTGGTTTTGGCCTGGGAGAATACTTTATGAGGAAGACCCCCTGGGCAATTGAAGCAACATCAAAAATACATTACTGGGATCTGATCAAACTAAAAAGCTTCTGCACTGCCAAGAACACAGTAAGTAAAGCAAGTAGACAGCTCTCAGAATGGGAGAGGATTTTTGCAGGTTATATTTCCAACAAAGGTCTAATAACTACAGAGAACTCAAACTTATTAATAAGAAAAGAACAAGTGGTGACACCTGTGGCTCAAAGGAGTAGGGCGATGGCCCCATATACTGGAGGTGGTGAGTTCAAACCTGGCCCTGGCCAAAAACTGAAAAAAAGAGACTAGGCTAACTTATTCTCTAAGGAAACTCAATTCTGGTCAGGTAGGAAAACCTTGAGAATTCAATGAAGTCTGGTTTCCTTTGAAAGCTGTAATAAAGTCCATTCCTGAAGTTCATCAAAAAAAAAAAAAAAAGAACAAGTGATCCCATTTCATCGTGGGCAAGAGACATGAACAGAAGTTTCTCTGAAGAAGACAGGTGCATGGTCTATAGACACATCAAGAGATTTTTTAAACTTGAATAACTTTGAGTTTACTAAAAATCTCTCTGGATGGTTTTGTTGACATGGTAGCAATGGACTTTGATCTTTTCTTATCTGGGATTGCTCCCTAAAGGGAAGCAGAATGTAAGTGCCATTTGAATTAAGCAGCTATATAATTTTATTTGAGGAGAAAAATAAGTTTTTTAGGAACTGTGTCTGATGTATTTAGTTAACATTGTCTTTCCAATAGTTTCCGGGAGGAAGAGCGAAAGCAGCAATTATGCCGCTGCCACTGAGAGCTTTGTAAACAAGTTGATACTTGTTGATTACTTGTATGACAATCTTACGAAGTCGCCCCTGACACCATCCCATTTCGGAGATGAGCAAAGCAGAGCAGAAAGACATAAAGTGGTCTAGGTATTATACCGAGAACACCTACCAGTCTAGATACACGACATGAATACTTTTCTTTGGGACTTGGGACACTCTTGCTTCATTTCCTTTCAAACTATATATTTAATGGGAGAGATTAAATTGTGGCATTCTGTGTTCAGAAAACATTTGACGTCTGGGAGTCCCCAAAGTGAGTGTGTTTATACGGTGAAGAGCACTGTGGGGGAGGGGAAGAAGGGGCTCTCTGGTAACAGGTGTTAGGAAAACCCATCTGGATTATCCTGTACCCACAGTTTTGGGGGTTTCCATCCGATGAGCATCTGACAGATAGCTCTTTCACTTAAGTGAGAATAACTAATACGTTATCAGCTTATCAGTAATGCCAAAAACTCTACCTCAGGAAATTTAAGAAGACTTTAAGAAGAAACAAGGGGACATTTCTTGCTGGCAAGAAAGAAGTGGTGTGTTCAGGGGATGCAGCGTGCTCGGTGCACAGCTGGGAGCCCTGACTCAGGCCAGACAGCACACAGGATCCCCGTGCTTGAGCAAATTACTTAGACTTTTTGTAATCAGCCCCTCATCTGAAAATAAGGTAATAAGTAATACTTATCTCTAACAATTGTTGTGGGTGTTAAAAGAGTTCAGAACAATGCCTGTCAAGTGATATGTAAATGTTCATTGAATAAATATGGGTTAAAGTTCATTGCCAGGAATCTTTAGAGAAAGTGTGTATGGTCCCCTGAAGTCTATAAGGGTAAGGAGAGAAAATTTAGGGCAAGTCAGATGCACAAAGCTGACTTATAAAAGACGGAATGGAGCTTACCAGAAAACTGAGAAGGGGACACTGTCACACAGGGACGGTGACACCTGGGAGGGTGCAGGGCTGCCTTAAGGTATGTCCTGCAGCCTGCGGGTGCCAGCAGCTGGGCCCAGTGCTGGGGCATTGCCTAGCCAGGCCAGGCCAGCAGGGAGCAGTTGTGGAGGAGGAGGCACCTGCCCGAACACCGTCTCCAGGAATTAGGAAGCTGGTCCATTTTGCAGTGTGGACAAGCAGGCGCCCTGGCCAATTCTCCTGATGGAAACAACTAAAGGTGCTGGACACACACAGGCCTTGAGATGTGTTTACGAGCAAAAGACAGCAATTAAGGGGAAGCATGGGATCACTAAGAGGCTATGCTGACAAAGCATCTTTTTTTTTTTTTTTTTTTAATAGCAGGATTGCTGGTCTGTTAGATCTGGATGATCTTTAGGGTCTCATCTCAGAGGTCAAGATCACAGGGAAACATTTGCTTCTGTGCAGCAAGTCCTTTGACAAAGACGTTCCCACATTCCGTGACTACTATGGGAAATAACAAGGAAAAGCTTACAAGAAGTAGGGGCCTGGTGGCCAGCTGGACAGTTGCTTCAGAGTGCTGACCAACGGGCTGTTACAACCAACAGTGGAGTCTGTATGGGCAAGTTATAGGACTGCAATCTTGACCTGTGGAGTTCATGTTTCCACAAGAAGTTGGGTGAGGGCCATGGGCTCATCAATCATTCACAGAGCATGTTCATTAGATACTATACTGAGCATTGAATCGCGCTGCTCTGTGGGTCTCAGTCTGGGAAGGTGACCGAGCTCTGCAGGCAGATGGTGGGGATGGTTGCACAATAATGTGGGTATACTTAACATCACTTACGTGTGCACCTAAAAGTAGTGAAAATTAGACCTCTTGTTATGTCTATTTTACTACGGTTTTTTAAAATGCCAAAAAGATTGTTACAGACAAGATAAACAGGTTTATCAGATGTAAATTCTTTTCTAGCGGAGAAGCTCAAAGTCAAAGTATAGTGTGTCCTACCTCTTGTGACACATTTCTGGTTATAAGTTTTCAGTATATTCAGGATGGGTTTTTGAAAACAGGAATGCATTCAGAAAAGATGTCAAAGGACAACTCCATGTGGCCACGGAGGAAACAAAGCTCAGTGGACATCAGTGGGACGGCAGGAGGGGAGGGGAAATCATCTACCCAACAGGTACAATGAACAGAATCTGGGTGACGGGAACATCTTCAGCTGGGACTCAGGCATTACAAAAGTGATCCATGTAACCTAAAACATTTGTACCCCCTTAATATTTTGAAATTAAAAAATGATTGCAGATTTTAAAAAAAGATGTCCGAGAGATTGTTTCCTGCTTATATTGGTTTTAGTTTACACACTATTGGAAATGCAGTGATAACTCATGAAAAGAGAACTTGAAACCATCATTCGACATAAAGAAATGAAAATAAGAATGCTGTGTTAAAAACAGTTAGGATTGACAAGTTTATTTTCAAAAATATTAACAAATAAATTATGGTAAGAAAGCATCTGGGTAAGGTCTGCTTGTACGTTTGACCACATATGTGCCATATTATTAATATATTTCATTTATATTTATTTTTAATAGCTTTAATTAACTTCATATAACTATGTTTAACCCAGTGATTCCATGAGATTAAGAAATGTTATCACATTATTTGTTTACAATATCAGTGAACTAAGTCTACCATGATAGTGAACAATAAAGCCAGGTCAGTTGGACTATTAAAACCACTATTAAGAATATAATTGAAGAACAGGCAAAATTAGATCAATGACCGAAAACTGGGTTTTTTATTTGTTTCAATGATATAAAATGAGAAAAAAAAATGCTTTATCAGATGACAATGCTTTAAACACTATCTACTTAGCTATTAATCTCTCAAAAAATAGAAAATTTTACTGGGAAGATCTGAGAAAATTAGATAATAAAGTAACTATTAAGAGGGAAGCACAGATGTGGATGGATGTGGAGGTCGGGGACCCAGAGTTTCATCCCAAACTCCTCTGTGCCTCTGCCGTGTGGTTCTTTCTGTAGCTGTGTGGTTGCTGAGCCGTGTGTCTCTACCACGTGTTCTGCAGCTGTGTGGTTGCTGAGCCGTGTGTCCCCACCGCGTGTTCTGCAGCTGTGTGGTTGCTGAGCCGTGTGTCTCTACCACGTGTTCTGCAGCTGTGTGGTTGCTGAGCCGTGTGTCCCCACCGTGTGTTCTGCAGCTGTGTGGTTGCTGAGCCGTGTGTCTCCACCGTGTGTTCTGCAGCTGTATGGTTGCTGAGCCGTGTGTCTCCACCGTGTGTCCTGCAGCTGTGTGGTTCCTGAGCCGTGTGTCTCCACCACGTGTTCTGCAGCTGTGTGGTTGCTGAGCCGCGTGTCTCCACCGTGTGTTCTGCAGCTGTGTGGTTGCTGAGCCGCGTGTCCCTACCGTGTGTTCTGCAGCTGTGTGGTTGCTGAGCCGTGTGTCTCCACCGTGTGTTCTGCAGCTGTGTGGTTGCTGAGCGTGTGTCTCCACCGTGTGTTCTGCAGCTGTGTGCTTGCTGAGCCGCGTGTCCCTACCGTGTGTTCTGTAGCTGTGTGGTTGCTGAACCGTGTGTCTCCACCGTGTGTTCTGCAGCTGTGTGGTTGCTGAGCTGCGTGTCCCTACCGTGTGTTCTGTAGCTGTGTGGTTGCTGAGCCGTGTGTCTCCACCGTGTGTTCTGCAGCTGTGTGGTTGCTGAGCCGTGTGTCTCCACCGTGTGTTCTGCAGCTGTGTGGTTGCTGAACCGTGTGTCTCCACCGTGTGTTCTGCAGCTGTGTGGTTGCTGAGCCGCGTGTCCCTACCGTGTGTTCTGTAGCTGTGTGGTTGCTGAACCGTGTGTCTCCACCGTGTGTTCTGCAGCTGTGTGGTTGCTGAGCCGCGTGTCCCTACTGTGTGTTCTGTAGCTGTGTGGTTGCTGAGCCGTGTGTCCCTACCGTGTGTTCTGTAGCTGTGTGGTTGCTGAGCCGTGTGTCTCCACCGTGTGTTCTGCAGCTGTGTGGTTGCTGAACCGTGTGTCTCCACCGTGTGTTCTGCAGCTGTGTGGTTGCTGAGCCGCGTGTCCCTACCGTGTGTTCTGCACCTGTGTGGTTGCTGAGCCGCGTGTCTCCACCGTGTGTTCTGCAGTTGTGTGGTTGCTGAGCCGCGTGTCTCCACCGTGTGTTCTGCACCTGTGTGGTTGCTGAGCCGCGTGTCTCCACCGTGTGTTCTGCAGCTGTGTGGTTGCTGAGCCGCGTGTCTCCACCGTGTGTTCTGCAGCTGTGTGGTTGCTGAGCCGCGTGTCTCCACCGTGTGTTCTGCAGCTGTGTGGTTGCTGAGCCGCGTGTCTCCACTGTGTGTTCTGCAGCTGTGTGGTTGCTGAGCCGCGTGTCTCCACCATGTGTTCTGCAGCTGTTTTAAGAACTGGGAAGAAAAGAATGTGAGCTTCTGGCCATAAGAGTAAAGCCAGCCTTTAGATGGCTCTCATGAAATGGGAGACCATCCCCCGTGTCCTCAGGGGCCTGGGCTCCGGGTTTACACGCCTCTAAGGGGTGGGCTGCTTCCCACATGCACAATTCCCTTGCTCGTGGCTGAAGCCCTGTCATTACAACCCCAAAGCAATGAACCAGTGGGCACAGTAGAGCAAATCTTTTTAAATGAAACCATGGCTGCATGGAGGCTGGACATCTGTGCCAAAATCCATCCAGTGCACTGCATTGAAGAAGGTGACTCATTGTTCATCGTGGAATTCACAATTCTGACTTAATTTCCAGTTTCATTTCTCACCACTCCATTTTAATGAACCATTAATTATAATCAAGTTGGTCTAAGCCCTGTTCTCAAGCCTCCTAGGATGATTCTACACTTTTCCCTACCCAGAGAGCCTGCCTGGCATCTAGTCACGTTCTTGGGTCCTCCCTTCAGTGGGAACAGCCACCCCTCGTACCCCAGCCAGACACCATCACAGTAATCAGGTACCATTAGTGCAGTCTGATCACACAAAGACAGCACCAACTAAATGGGATGCGGCCATAGCCCCATCTCCGTCTCATCTTCATAGAACTTAATGTCCCCGCCTCTCATCTGGCACCTATTCAGTGCAATACTTAGTAAGAATTTTTGGTGTCTTCCCTCTGCAATCAGGCTTTCAGTATCTGGAAGATGAACATCATTCTTAAATGTTTACAGGTCACCTCTTATCCACACCAGAGCCTGGAGGCCTTCTCATGATAAAACCCTGCCAGTAAGACTATGAGACGTGTATATGATGTCACAAAAGTCCTCAGGATAAACAGCTTTACATCAGCCACATGGTGAAGATCACACACCATGGTCAGGTGACTCAGCTCCACGAGGCACATCTCAGCTGCAGGACTGTCCCAAAATCTAACAACGCCCCACCACAGAAAGGGCTCAGTGACCCATCAGGAAAACATCCTAGAAAACGATAAATGTGTTTTAAAGTGGAAATAGGTTTTGACTGTTAAAAATGTAAAGATTTCTAGCTACATAGACAAGGTCTTATAATTAAGTTCATAAACTCATCCTAGTAAAAGTTCTGCCTACTTCACTGCTGACTGTCACTATGGTCACCTTACAAGTACTCCCCTTGGGAAGCCACATACTGATGCCAGGGCCCAGTCCACCCTCCGAAGCAATTCTGGGACTCTTTCTGAAATGGCCACCAGAGCTGTCATCCTACTGACGTCTGACAGCTAAGTTCACAAACTCATTCTGTGAAAAGTGGCTTATACCTCTTTGCTGACTATTGCCAGGGTCACCTTTGAAGTCCTTGCCTTGGCCATCTGGAGATTGCAGGGATATTCAGCAATAAGGTAAGTAGCACTTTTTCTAGCATGAGTTTGGAAACTGAATCGCCTGACCTCATATACCTTAGGGTTCATCACCTGCAGCAAATGACAGATAAGCCTGGATTTGGAGTGAGAAAAGTGCTAAGCAGAGGCGTCTAAAGGAAAGGATGGGCCCAGGAGGTTCCTGAACCAGGGCAGAGCTGGATGTAAGTGGCAAGAGGCTAAAGATCAGAGGGCAGGTGGGATGCGTCAGCCCAGGCCGAGCTAATAGTGGCAGCGATGGCCCAGGGAGCAGGACACGGTGTCAGTGTGCCCTCCACAGTCCTCCAGGAGCAGCTACTGTGTATCCTCCGGCCCCTCAGGGAAGCCCCAGATGGCCACAGCCAGCCCCAGAACAATTGCCTCTCTCTGCAAGACAATGTGAACTTCCCCCGTGTCCACTGAAAAAGCAAACAAAGACAAGCTAGCAGCCACACACAGTGACTCCAGCAGCAGCGCCGCCCTCCCCCTGGGGCTGTGTCCCTCCCCCACCCCTGACAACTGCCCTTCTCTGCTGCGGCTTCCGATGCAGAGGTCTTACCCTCCCTCAGTCACCCTGTGTTCCAGCTATAGTGTGCAGTTGGAAAGTGAAGCCATGACAGTCGTTTTCCTCCCCAGCACCTCTGAAAGGCTCTGCTTTTCCATCAGCCATTTCTTCCTTCTCATGGCAGCCTCTTCTCTCCACCTGCCCAGCAACCCTGGGAGAGGACTCCTGCACACAGCCAGGGCCAGCCATGTGGAGACAGCTCAGGGTGAGCTCTGAGGAGAGGAGGAGCAGGCCGTCCCTGAACATCACCTTCCCAAAGGACCCTACACCCACGTGAGGGGCACCAGGCTGTGCAGTGGCTGCAGGAATGAGCCACTGAGCTCAGCCCTGCAGAGAAGTCTGCAGCCAGGAGTGTGGCTGGCAGACCGCACAGCTTCCACATCTGCTGTGATGTTGGCTTTGCTATTCTCTCCGTAGGCAGCTCGGGAGAGTCTAAGAGGCAGGCCATTTTCACCCAGTGCAGTTCCCCTCAGGTGATCTCTGCCCTGGGCTCCCCATCAGCCCAGCCAAGACTTTCTGGGAGCTGCACCTTGGCCCGAGGCTCTTCCTACTTGATTCTACCTCCTCCCGCTTCCTCGTAGGGGCCAGACGCACATGTGTCCTGATGCTCCCTGCCCACCTGCGCTGCAGACACCCCCTAGCAATTCTGCTGGGCACCTCATTCCCTGACAGTTCAAAGCTGTGTAAAGAGAAAGAGGGCCAGAAGCCTCGAAAAGTGAATGGTCTGCTGAAAGTGACCATTCCCAACCAATGTTTGGGGTCCTTTGAGACCCTCTTCCTTGGGGCTGCTGCCCCCTCCCATTCTAATACACACACTCTCACTCTCTCTCAGAAACATCAATACCATCATTCAAATAATGTCTACTTTATGAATTGTGGCAATCAACTGTCATATCTGAAAACCAGCGGTGAAGATGGTGTCAAACGAGGAAGGTTCTTGGCCAATCCTTGGGGACCTGTGATTCTCCACGTCCTCGTAACAGCCCTACAGGCCACAGTTTGTCATCAGTAGGCAGGAAGCTCCTCGGATACAGAAAATACTCTCTGAATGCTGGCCAGCTTGGTTGATGGGAGTTTTACACCATGCATGTAAGAACCCCTTTGCTAACAGCGCTAGTCACAAATGTCCATTAGTAATTGTCGGCCCACGTTCAGATTAGAGGCAGCACCAAGGAAAGAGGTGGCTGCAGAAAGGCACTGACCGCAGGCAGAGCAGATGCAATGCAGAGCCACGTAGGGGTCCCTGCCACGCGAGAGGCCGGCCTGCTCTCTGGCTGCTGTGGCCACAGGCAGGGAAGGACGAGAGTTGAGGAGGACCATCCTGAGTCCTCGAGAAAGGTGAAAGGCAGGTCCCCTTTTCATGCAGAAGACGGGCACTTGCCTTGCCTCTTCAATCTCTTACGAATTAAGCAGTATTTATTTGTTCAGAGCCTGGTCATGTGTCAGGTCCCTGGGGCTATGGTGGTCAACCAAAGCCCCTGCCAGAGAGAAGCTTAATTTTCATATTATTTCCCTCAAGAATGAGTACATTTTTCTGGGCAGCGGTTTCTGTTATCTGGAGAATGTTTGACTAGCAAGCGTCTCACTGAGGGATGCTCCCTGTGGGCTTGGTGAGGCGGAAAGTTTAGGGACAGGGCAGGGCTGAAACAGAAGTCCTCCCTTCCCTGCCAAGATTGCCCTGTCCTCGTCATCCTGCCACTCAGTAGGGCCATCAGGCGGCTCACCTCAGCATGGTGTGGGTGCCTTTGTCACCATCACAGTGGGAGCGAATGTGGCAGCACAGGGGCGGGGATGTCGGCCGACCAAGGAAAACCTTGCCAGGGATTCAGACGCTGTGACGTCACAGACATTGACAGCCAAAGAAGCCATCGGTGACATCAGCCAAGGCCCCCCACGACGATCCCATGACAGCAGAGCAGCGAGGCTGGAGAATGCGGCATTAAAAGCAGGGTGTCCCTGGAAGGGCAGGGGAACCGAGGGGACACCTGGTTCACAGAAGAACCTAAATGGCCAGTGGTCAGAGTGGGCCGCATCAGCTAGGAGACACCCTCAGCATAAGATGCAGGAAGCCACTAAAATCATGTCTGAAAGTACTGAATGGCCTTGGAAAATGTAAAGTATGGAATATTTTATGAGAAAATTACTTGCAAATTAAACAGCAATCTGCAAGATGGCCCAGAACTTGCCTCCAGACACACACACTGGTGATCTCGGAATCCTACATGTTATTTTCATTTTGTTTTCACCTGGTGCTTAAAAGCAACAGACTCTGGAGGCAGACCTCAGGTCTACACCCCCCTCACCTCCTGAGTGAGGCAAATTGCTTACCCTCTGTGCCTCAGTTTCCTCCTCTTAGAAATGAATATGACAATAGTCTCTACCTTACAGTGTTGCTGGGAAGATTGTCTAGCACAGGGTAAGCATTACATATGTGTGTGTATCAAATAAAATCAATCCATCCATAAAAGCAAGTTTCTTTAGTTTTCAAATTTTCTGCAATATACAGGTATTTCTGTAATGGTTAAAACATAAATTAATTAAATATATTTTTAGACCTGAACATACCAGCCTCCTTTCTCTCCCTTCCCCACTCCCTCTGGGCAGTGGGCTGGGAGCTCTTGGTGTGGGGAAGGATGTCTCAGATTTGGGCAAATGAGGCTGCATGCTGCCTCGCCCACATCACAGTCAAGTGTGCTGACCATACGGGCATTTTATCATTGAAGAACGCTGTTCCAAGAAATAACAAATCGTGACCTGCGGCTCCGTGGAACTGAGGGTGCAGAGGAGGGCAGTTCTTTAGGAATTAAGGGATTTTCCTATTTTTACTTTAAAAAGTAAGTTTCAAGGACCCTTATTTGTATGTAGAAAGGAAAATGGGACTTTGGGAGTGAACTCATTTATTGGCAAGTGTGTGTTGAGCACCAGGTCTGCAATAGGGACTGTTTTCCATAAGGGGACACGGCTCTGAACCAAACATGTCCTGCCCTCACTGGGCTCCACGCTCTGAGAAGGAGGTGAACAATATACCTGAGAAAAGGCAGGTGACAATAAGGCCGCAGAGGAAAACACAGCACAGCAAAGGGACCAAGAACAGCGAGGAGCTTCTTTCTAGAGGACAGTCCCCTGGGAGGTGACATGGGAGCAGAGACCGAGCCATGTGAGATCTGGAAAGCATGGTCCTGGCAGAAGAAAAACACAAAACATCTTGGGGTGAGTGAGAGGAGCTGGACGTTGGACAGGTCCAGGGTGGGTGGGAGGAGCTGGACATTGGGCAGGTCCAAAGAGCAGGCTGCTCAGGCACTGGAGATCGCGGGAGCTATAGTCTTTGAAAGGCTGGGAAGGAAGGCACCAGGCCAGGAACAGGGCTGAGGCCAGTCAGAGCCAGGCATGGCACAGGAGCTCCAGTTGACCTGCTCAGAGGGCAGGGCACCCACAGTGGGGCCATGAGATGGTTAATATAGGCATGACCTGACTTCACTGGGGGTCGCCATGGCTGGTGAAGCATGTTCTGGGCGGGTCTGAGAGGCTGTTCCCAGAGGACATTGACCAGTGAGTCAGGGGCCGAGGGAGGACGACGCAGCTTTCACATGAACGGGCAGGATCCCATCAGTTGGGGCCCTGCTGGGCCAAGACAGGCAGAGGAGGGCCAGTTCCCTCTCTGCCCGCTCTCTCCCTTCTGGAATGAGATGCTTTGCCTCCTCTTGCCTTATGACATCAGACTCTAGATTCTCCAGCTTTTAGACCCCAGGGCGTGTAGGAGTGGTCCTCTTGGGGCTCTCGGGCTTGACTGGGGGCTGCGCTGGGGGTTCCCTGGTTCTGAGGCTTTGGACCCTGAGCCAAAATAAATGAATTTGATACTCCCAAGAAGCAATGAACTTGATGACTCTTCTCCAGCCACTTTGCCTCTGTGGTCGTGGGAGCTAATCCCCTAATAAATCCCGCTCCATAAATCCTATTGGCCCTGGCCCTAATACAGACTTTGGCACCAGTAGAGTAGGTGTGAGCAAGGGAGGAGGGAGCCAAGAAGCAAGTCGCTTGGCTCCAACAAACAGCCCTTGAATGAACAGACCTGAGAAGAAACGAGCCATTAATTTCCCAGTATTGCACAGGTACAAAGCGGCCTTTCCCCAACTACACCATAATTATAATAAGTTAACATTGTGGTTTTGACCCCTTTGTGGGCAAAACAGGGGTACTCTGAAGAAGAACAGAGTGCACACTAACTGCCCAGCCTTCGTCACCTCGATACGTGAGAACAGCAACCACTCGGGGCTCAGGGCGGCGTCTGTCCTCCGGCCTGCCTCTCCCTTCCTTTCAAGCCTGTACTTTTGCTTCTGCACAAGACTTTGCTAAGCCTGTCTGCTGTCACTCAGCAAACTTGCCACCATTACTCGGCATTGGGCATATCCTGAAATGCCTTTCTGTGACATTAGCAAGAACAGCTGGTGACAGTACCAGAAATGCTTCTAGAGAAACAGAATTTTAAGAATAAATTTCTTAATTGGTTTTGAGATTTCTGGAATTTGAGATTTCTGTAGTCTGATTCTACCTAAAAATGCTACTTCCAGTGGTACAGAGAGCTGTCAGTGAACTGTTAATAAAGACACTCAAAATAAATGAATTTGACACTCCCGAGAAGCAATGAACTTGATGACTCTGTAATGATACTTTAAAACATTTGGAGAAAACCACATGTGAACTAAAACAACATCTGAAGCCCCTAGCCCAGTGAAGTGACCCCCTCTTGGCCAAGAGGACCCCATAAATATCCTAAAGCTGAGTTGCCGGCCGTGAGAAGGAGGGTCAGACCTGCCTCCTCTTCCCTCGGGCACGTCAGCTCCTCAGCAGGCCACGGTCGAGCCAGGCAAGGCTGGAAGCACCCCTGCAGGTCCTCAGTTTACTCAACAGACTGCCAGGCTCAGCACACGTGCAATGGCTTATCTCTGATTGACAGGCTTCTTTATCTTAACTTCGAACGTTCCAGGCCTTTAGACAAAGCTTCATTTCTTTAACCAATTACATATCAAAGAATCTTTAAACCCACCCATAACCTATAATGCCCCTGCTTTGAGATGTCCTGACTCTGAGGCCAAACCAATGTACACCTTCCAGGCATTGATTTATGACTTTATATGTAATTACCATCTCCATCTCCATGAAAAGTAGAAAATCAAACTGAAACCCAGCCATGGCAAGTGCACTTGCTCCAGCTTCTGGGGCAGCGCTCTCTGGTTCATGGTCTGCGAACTTGGCTCAGATCCTCTTTATGTTACTTTACGGAGTTTGGGTTCTTTCCCATTGACACGTAGAATAGAATGATGTTGGTTGGTTGTTCCTCACATCACTGGACAAAGTGACAGAAGGAAAGAATGAGCACAGGAATGGGAGCTCTCTGTTCCAGGTGCAGGTGCACAGCCTAGAAGCTCCTACATGCGCCCTGAAGGAGCATCTTCTTCCTATAGCCATAGGACTGACACTGCTGAGAATCCAGCCAAATTCTTCACCCTGCAATCAGCTGACTCTCAAGGAAAGCTGAGCTGCCAGCCTTGCAGGGTTTCTGCTGGTAATGAGAGGCTTTTCTGGAGGAGGAGGAGAAGGAGTGTAACCCTCCCTGCATGTGTGGGAGGACCCTGACGTGACTTAGGGGGTGGAGCCCTAAATTCTGCTGAGTCTTATTTTCCCTCCCCCAGAGGTATCAGCCTCTCCATCTCTGCTGAGGGGATTAAACTCATATCATCTGAGGAAATAGCAAGACATAGAACAAATCTTTATGTCAATCAGCTGATGAATAAATAAATAAATGTGGTATATCCACAACGGAATACTTTTTAGCCATAACAAAGAATGGAATTCTATCATTTGCAGCTACATGTGGGGGTCTGGTGGCCATCGCATTAGGTAAAGCAGGCCGGACACCAAAAGGTGAACAACAGGTGCTCACTGGCATGTGGGATCTACAACAGGTGGCTCTCAGGGAGCAGAGAGCAGAGTGGTGGTTCCCAGAGGTCGGGAAGGGCAGAGGGAGGGAAGGTCGGAAAATAGTTGAGTACAAAACCAGACAGGAATATGTTAGTATTCAACAGCACACTAGAGAAATCATACTCAACTATAATTTATTACATATTTCTTTTTTTTTCTAGTTTTTTTTTTTTTATTAAACCATAGCTGTGTACATTAGTATGATCGTGGAGCACCATACACTTGGTTCATAGATCGTTTGACACATTTTCATCACATTAGTTAACATAGCTTTTGTAGCATTTTCTTAGTTATTTTGCTAAGACCTTTACATTCCACATTTACTAGGATTCACATATACCCTTGTAAGATGCACCGCAGGTGTAATCCCATTAATCCCCCTCCTTCCCCCTCCCTCCCCCTCCCTCCCCTCCTTTTCCCCTTTCTTCCTATTCTTAGGTTATAACTGGGTTATAGCTTTCATGTGAAGGTCCTACATTAGTTTCATAATAAGGGTGAGTACATTGGGTACTTTTTCTTCCATTCTTGAGACACTTTACTAAGAAGAATATGTTCCAGCTCCATCCATGTAAACATGAAAGAGGTAAAGTCTCCATCTTTCTTTAAGGCTGCATAATATTCCATGGTGTACATATACCACAATTTATTGATCCATTCATGGATTGATGGGCACTTGGGCTTTTTCCATGACCTAGCAATTATGAATAGGGCTGCAATAAATATTCTGATACAAATATCTTTGTTATGGTGTGATTTTTGGTCTTCTGGGTATATGCCCAGTAGGGGGATTACAGGATTGAATGGCAGATCTATTTTTAGATCTTTAAGTGTTCTCCATATCTCTTTCCAAAAGGAATGTATTAATTTGCATTCCCACCAGCAGTGCAAAAGTGTTCCCTTTTCTCCACATCCACGCCAACATCTCTGGTCTTGGGATTTTGTGATATAGGCCAGTCTCACTGGAGTTAGATGATATCTCAAAGTAGTTTTGATTTGCATTTCTCTGATGATTAAAGATGATGAGCATTTTTTCATATGTCTGAAGTCCATGCGCCTGTCTTCTTCAGAGAAGTTTCTCTTCAAGTCCCTTGCCCAGCCTGCAATGGGATCCCTTGTTCTTTTCTTGCTAATGCGTTTGAGTTCTCTGTGGATTCTGGTTATTAAACCCTTGTCGGAGACATAACCTGCAAATATCTTCTCTCATTCTGAAGGCTGTTTGCTTGCTTTACTTACTGTGTTCTTGGCTGTGCAGAAGCTTTTTAGTTTGATCAAGTCCCACTAGTGTATTTTTGAAGCAGCCTCAATTGCCCGGGGGGTCTTTCTCATAAAAAACTCACCCAACCCAATTTCTTCAAGGGTTTTCCCTACACTCTCTTCTAGTATTTTTATAGTTTGATGTCTTAGGTTTAAATATTTCATCCAGTGAGAGTCTATCTTGGTTAATGGTGAGAGGTGTGGGTCCAGTTTCAGTCTTCTACAGGTTGCCAGCCAGTTCACCCAGCACCATTTGTTAAAAAGGGAATCTTTTCCCCACTGAATGTTTTTAATTGGCTTGTCAAAGATTAAATACCGGTAAGTAGCTGGATTCATCTCTTGGTTCTCTATTCTGTTCCAGACATCTACTTCTCTGTTTTTGTGCCAGTACCATGCTGTTTTGATCACTATTGATTTGTAGTATAGTCTGAGGTCTGGCCATCTACAGCAAACCCACAGCCAATATCATATTGAATGGAGTTAAATTGGAATCATTTCCACTTAGATCTGGAACCAGACAAGGCTGCCTATTGTCTCCATTGCTCTTTAACATTGTAATGGAAGTTTTAGCCACCGCAATTAGGGAAGAAAAGGCGATCAAGGGTATCCACATAGGGTCAGAAGAGATCAAACTTTCACTCTTCGCAGATGATATGATTGTATATCTGGAAAATACTAGGGACTCTGCTACAAAACTCTTAGAAGTGATTAAGGAATACAGCAGTGTCTCAGGTTACAAAATCAACATTCATAAATCAGTAGCCTTTATATATACCAACAATAGTCAAGTTGAAAAAAACAATTAAGGACTCTATCCCATTCACAGTAGTGCCAAAGAAGATGAAATACTTGGGAGTTTATCTAACAAAGGACGTGAAAGATCTATATAAGGAGAACTGTGAAACTCTAAGAAAAGAGATAGCTGAGAATGTTAACAAATGGAAAAATATACCATGCTCATGGTTGGGAAGAATCAACATTGTTAAAACGTCCATACTACCCAAAGCAATATATAATTTCAATGCAATCCCCATTAAAGCTCCACTGTCATACTTTAAAGATCTTGAAAAAATAATTCTTCGTTTTATATGGAATCAGAAAAAACCTCGAATAGCCAAGACATTACTCAAAAATAAAATTTATTACATATTTCAAAGCAGCTAGAAAAGAAGATCTCTAGTGTTTCCAACACAAAGAAATCTGTGATGATGGAGATGGATATCCTAAATGCCCTGATTTGATCATTACCCATTGTATATAGTTATAAAAATGTCACACGTACCCCTAACTCAGTATGATTATTATATGTAATATAACATATTATTCTATATCATGATTAATTAATTAAAAGGAAGGTCAGACTTATTGAAAAGAATTGACAATACATGCACACTGTGGTTACAAAGATGAAAAAATAAAATCTGCAAATATAGAGAAAGGTAATGAGATTAAAATAGATTTTCAAAACTTAAAAAAGACATAAACTCAATGAAATTTTAAATATTTTGTATTCTTTTATCAAGGATATTCTTAAATGAAACCTACTTTTTAAAATTCTTCACTTTTCCCCCTACATGTAAAGCAGATTACCCTTCATAATGTGAGTGGGCCTCATTCAATCAGTTGAGGACCTTCAAAGAAAAGACCGAACTCCCTGCTTAGAGGGAATTCCGTCAGCAGACCACCTTTATCCTCCAGACTGTAGCATTAATTTTCCCTGGGCCTCCGACCTGACATTCCACTCTGTAGATTTCAGATTTGTCAAACCCTGCAATTACATGAGCAAATTCCTTAAAATGTTGTCTGGTGTGTGTGTGTGTATTATCCTGGTCCCCTCTCTCTCTGTCCCTCCCCCCTCCCCCCACCCTGTCCTACGGACTCTGTCTCTCTGGAGAACTCTAATAGCTCCATTAACACTTTTGGACTATCAGTGCAAATGTCTATGCAGTGAAAAGAGGCAAACAGCATCTTAGTATTACATTTAAAAACTTTTTTTATGATATGATTTTATGAAAGTGCTTTTGACTTCATGGTTTGCAAAAATGGTCTCAGAGACTCCCCGAGGTCCAGGGTCCACGCCCGGGGAACTGCTGTCCGGGCCCTTTCATCCTCACATCTTGCAATCTCAAATTTTTGTGACAAGGTAAATAACTGGATTCTGTATCAAACCCCATTAGCAAGAGGAGTTTTGAGTCTCCAAGAAGAGCCAGCAGGGCCATCCCAGTGGGTCCTGTGAGTGCTGTGACTCCCTGAGTCTCTCAGTGTTATACAGCCCTGGCCATTGTCCTGACACCGTTTCCCTGATGTGACCTTGGTTTAGATGGTTTTACTGATGATGCTACCTGAGGACAAAGTCCTAACAGTTCCTGTCTCTGTGTCTCAAGTGCAACAGCCATGTGTGTTTTATTTCCATAAATTATGAGAAATTGAGCCATTAGCAGATGAGAACAAACAGGGCAGGTTCTCACTGCCCTTCGCGTCCCCTCCAGACTCAGCACAGGTGGGGTGAAGCTGGGACGAGGCCAAGAGGGCTCCTCCTGTTGGCTGAGGCCGACCACCTCCAGAAAAAAGAGGAAGGGAAAAAAATGCCACAGCTGGTGGCAGAACTGTCTCCTTGCCCGGGGGAACTTTAGCATTCAAGTTATTAAATAAAGCAGCCCATCTGGCAGTTGGCTATGAGAAGCAATTCATACCGTTGTAAATGGATTAGTGAAATGTAATTCCTTTCACATTTCACTTTCAATTATTCCAAATGGGTGCCCGATTTTTAATGTTCAGGAATTGTTTGAATGTCTGTAGAAATGTGAAAAGTAAATATGTTTCCTGTTTGGAGCTCTGGAGCGTGTTTCCCCTGGTCATTTGCTGCCCTGGTTGCCTAAGCCTCTTTGCACAGCCAGGTTGACGGCCTGCCTGTTGAGGTGAGAGGAGGGAACTGGCTTGTTTGAAGGTGAGAGTCCTCGCCCAGGGCCTGGTCTGTGGGACTCCTGGGAGAATGAACAGTAACTAACTCGCATGGCAGCTGCAGCCTTGGAGGGTGTCTGTTCCTACCTGGACTCTCAATTAGGTGGCACGGCATGGAATGAAATCCAAACTTGGGGTGCTACTGTGAGTGGGGATCAGCTCAGCCCAGGTCATCACCCACAAGTGGAATCACCCCAGGGCAGCCTGTCCACTAGAGGGGCCATCTTGCTGCTGTGCATTGGGACACTTTATACACATCATCCTTTAGCTCAGTGAGTGCCCGGGGGTAGCATTAGCTGCCCTCTCCCACTAGGAGGCTCTGAGTGGCAGTGGACAGACAGGTGTGAAAGTCAGGTACAAGCCAGAAACCCTATGATCATAGCTGGAAGGGAATCTCCCTTTCAAACTAGTGCTGGGGAGGGAGGGAGAAATGTCTCTTTGGCCTGGGGAATCATGACTTTGCAAATTTCATTCACGGAGGTTATAGGAAGTAGAGAAAAAGGCAAGCTGTAAGAAACAGAGCCCGTCTGATGACAAGGGCGGGGAGGAGGCAGGCTTGGTGGCATCATCCCTGGGGAGACCAGGAAAGGTCAAGTGCATCTCACTGAGAAAGACCTGGGCGGGGCCCATCATGAAGGGACTGACCAGGCCCAGAACAAGTGGTGGGCAGGCCAGGACATTTGCACAGTCCACAGCCGCTGGGGGCTGCATAAGTGGCTTGGAGAAGTGTGATGGCCCCCCCAGGTGTGAGCACGGAGACCTGCCTACATAGCTGCACTCACACCTTCCTCCGCCCTGCTGCATTCCCCTTGCCAGTTCTCACCACCAAATGCATCTAAAATAACCGATTTAAACCAACGTGTTAGGAAAGTCAGTGAGCACCAGGGGTTACCTAGAAGCTGGAGCCTAAATCTCTCTGGGCTTCTCGGTGACATGTCTGGCTCTGAGATTTCTTTTAATTATTGAAAATCACAGATGCTCCACATATACAGAGATTAACATATACTCCAGGGGACGAAGCCTACAAAATGCAATCTCTCTGGAGGGAGACAAGATGGCGGACTGAACCCAGCTTTCAACAGAGGCTCCCATCCAGAAGGAGAGTTAAGGGACAGGAATTTAGTAAGTATCCTGGTGGACTTGAGCCTCACCAAGAGAGAAGGTTAAAGAATGCACATCAACACCGCTGAGGCAAGCTGTGATCACAAGGACGCAAACAAAAGGTACAAAATCCACCACCAAGCGGACGGGAGTCCCCCTCCCCCATGGGACCGGCTCAAGAGCCCCACAATTAAACAAGCGGGCAGAAATTAAAGGCCCTCCCACTACACTCCACGGGAGAGACCTTCTAAAAACTGGACCTACCTCCCCTACTGGGGTGCCGTGGCGTTCTCTTGCCGGGCATAAAACTGAATAAAACTTTAAAAATCCTTTGCCGGCAACCCTGAATCCCCAACACTCCCCTCCCACCCACTGAGGTCTGGAGGCCTGTCCCCCAGGAGTTTGGATCCTTGAGTGATTTCTCAAGGGGAGTGGACAGTCCCCGAGTTGCGACTGGTCAGCATTGACTCTGAGGCACGCGAGTGAGGAGAGGGCACCAGGCTGAGGGGGAGTCACGCCTCGGCGGCACTTCCCTGTGGTGCGGTGCAGCAGCCCTCTCTGTGCATCAATACAGCCAGACATAAAACTGAATGAAACTCTAGCTTCCCCCCCACTCTCACTCGGGGTCTGGGGACCTGTCCCCCAGGAGTTCGGATCCTTGGGTGATTTCTCGAGGGGAGTGCACAGTGCCCGAGCCGTGACTGGTCAGCGCTGACTCTGAGACACGCGAGCGAGGAGAAAGCACTCTATGAGGGGGAGTCATGCCTCAGCGGCACTTCCCTGCGGATTAGGTGCAGCAGCCCTTCCCGGGCAACATTACGGGGCCGGGCACAAAACTGAATAAAACTCTAGCTTCCCCGCTGAGAGCTGAGAGCCCCTACTCTCACTCGGGGTCTGGAGGCCTATCCCCCAGGAGTTCGGATCCTTGGGTGATTTCTCGAGGGGAGTGCACAGTGCCCGAGCTGCGTCAGGTCAGCACTGACTCTGAGACACGTGAGCAAGGAGAGGGCACTCTGCTGAGGGGAAATCAAGCCTTGGCGGCACTTCCCTGTGGTGCGGTGCAACAGCCCTCCCCGGGCGGGCGTAAAACTGAATGAAACTCTAGCTTCCCCCCCACTCCCAATCGGGGTCTGGGGGCCTATCCCCCAAGAGTTCGGATTCTTGGGGGATCTCTTGAGGGGTGTGGACCCAGCATAAACTGCGGCCGCTCAGTGCTGACTCTGGGGTGCGAGACAGAGGAGAAAAGGGTCGGCTGAGTGCCCACACCAGAGCAGCAGTTCCCTGGAGGTACATCAACAGCCGTTTTTTCTTTAACGGAAGAATGCTCACTTCTGGATATTCTGAGGCCACACCCCCTGTCTCTCTGGGCAACCAGAGGAGGCCACCGGTGAGCGGGGGATTTCCTGACACTGCTCACAAACTTGGGAAGCTCCCAGGGCGGGGCAGACCCAGAGAGGTGATCGGATGCAAACCTCCAGTAGCAAAGAGGACACAAACCTCCAGCAGCAAAGACATTTGAACTCAGAACAGCCCATCTTCTGTAGGCGATTTCGGCAGGAACAGAGACAGAACCCCGCAAAGTTGTCTGTTCTGTTCTGTTCTGTTAACAGCACCCATCAGGGACGGGGCTAAGCCTGAGTGAACACCTCCTTCCCATCACCTGCATCAAGCACTCAAAGATGTCAGGCCCCATCTCCTCCTGCTAGATAGCGGCAGTCTGCGGGGGCCTGGCAGACTTCCTTGCGATTCAGGCAGGTGCAAACCCCTGGAGTGTCTGTTCACTGCAGGCAACTGGGTTAGCCATCTGGGGAGATACCAGTGACTGGGTCCGACGGAGGGGCAAAGTGGGGAAGGAGACGTCAACCTTCCCAGACTGCTCTGTTTGCTGGGTGGCTCCTCCTGACTCCACGCTGCACTGGGGTGAGCCGTGTCAGAGGAGTCACCAGGCCCCTGTGATCCAGTTCCCAGAGACCTCTTGAACTCTCCCACCTGAGACAGGTGCCGATTGAGACAGTTGATTTGGACCTTTTGAACTGGGCTAATAGACTGAGGACTTTTCAGGCAGTGCCCTGGGTGTGCGGTTGTAGGAAGGTTTGATTCTCCTTTTCCAACTGGGGCCAGAGGTGAGCGGGCGGGGTGACTTAATTGCTGATTTTTCCACACAGCTGAGACTTCAAGCCAGAGTAGAAGCTGCAATAGGATCGAACAGAAAACAGCTGAAAACAAGACAGAACCACTTTGCTCCACCACACCAGACAGGGCCCCAGTTTCCCAGGCCACAACACTGTACGGCCCCTGGATAAAGCCCCAGGGGAAAAACCAAAGGGAGTAAAATAACCATGGGGCGGAATCAGCGGAAAAACTCTGGTAACATGAATAACCAGAATAGATCAACCCCCCCAAGAAAAGATACGGCAGATGTGATTGAAGATCCCATTCATAAACAACTGGTTGAGATGTCAGAAGTCGAATTCAGAATTTGGTTTGCAGACAAGATTAATAAAATGGAATTAGGAATTCAAGGAGAAATTCAAAAGTTGTCCCAAGAATTTAACGAATTTAAAGACAAAACCACCAAAGACTTAGACACACTGAAGCAAGAATTTACAGCCCTCAAAGATATGAAAAATACAGTAGAATCCCTCAGCAACAGAATGGAACAAGCAGAAGAAAGGATTTCTGACATTGAAGATAAAGTCTTCGAACGCTCCCAATCTCTCAAAGAGGAAGAAAAATGGAGAGCAAAAACGGATCACTCACTCAGAAAGCTCTCAGATAATTCAAAAAAAAGCAATATAAGAATTATAGGGATTTCTGAGAACGATGAAGTGGCCTCCAAGGGCACAGAGGCCCTTCTGCATGAAATTATGAACGAAAAATTTCCAGACATGCCTAGAGAATCTGAAATTCAGATAGCAGACAGCTTCAGAACCCCAGCACGATTCAACCCCAATAAGTCATCCCCCAGACATATCATAATTAGCTTCACTAAAGTTAACATGAAAGAGAAGATTCTCAAAGTAGTCCGGCGAAAGAAAACTATTATGTACAAAGGTAAGAATATTAGAATAACTGCAGATCTCTCTGCTGAAACTTTTCAAGCCAGAAGAGGCTGGTCATCAACTTTTAATCTCCTAAAGCAAAATAACTTTCAACCCAGGATCTTGTATCCAGCTAAACTGAGTTTCATGTATGATGGAGAAGTTAAATACTTCAATGACATTCATATGTTGAAAAAATTTGCCATAAGTAAACCAGCTCTTCAGGATATTCTCAGACCTATCCTCCACAATGACCAACCCAATCCTATACCACAAAAGTAAACTCACTCAGAAACTTCGGATGAAACTCCAACTTCCACACTGGCGAAAGGATTAAAAATGTCCACTGGACCTTTGAAAAACTCGATACCCAAAATTCCACCAGACTTATCAATACTCTCCATCAATGTGAATGGCTTAAACTGTCCTCTAAAGAGGCATAGGTTAGCTGACTGGATACAAAAACTCAAGCCAGATATTTGTTGCATACGAGAGTCACATCTCAACTTAAAAGACAAATACAGACTCAGGGTGAAAGGATGGTCATCCATATTTCAGGCAAATGGTAATCAGAAAAAAGCAGGTGTTGCAATTTTATTTGCAGATACCGTAGGCTTTAAACCATCAAAAGTAAGGAAGGACAAGAATGGTCACTTCATATTTGTTAAGGGTAATACTCAATATGACGAGATCTCAATTATGCACCCAACCAGAATGCACCTCAATTTCTAAGAGAAACTCTAACAGACATGAGTAACTTGATTTCCTCCAGCTCCATAATCGTCAGAGATTTCACCACTCCTTTGGCAGTGTTGGATCGATCCTCCAACAAGAAGCTGAGCAAAGAAATCTTAGATTTAAACCTAACCATCCAATATTTAGATTTAGCAGACATCTACAGAACATTTCATCCCAACAAAACTGAATACACATACTTCTCATCAGCCCACGGAACTTACTCCAAAATTGACCACATTTTAGGTCACAAATCTAACCTCAGTAAATTTAAAGGAATAGAAATTATTCCATGCATCTTCTCGGACCATCATGGAATAAAACTTGAATCGAGTAACAACAGGAATCTGCATACTCATACAAAAACATGGAAGTTAAATAACCTTATGCTGAATGATAGCTGGGTCACAGATGAGATTAAGAAAGAAATCGCCAATTTTTTGGAGCAAAACGACAATGAAGACACAAACTATCAGAACCTCTGGGACACCGCAAAGGCAGTTCTAAGAGGGAAATTTATAGCACTGCAAGCCTTCCTCAAGAGAACGGAAAGAAAGGAAGTTAACAACTTAATGGGACATCTCAAGCAACTGGAAAAGGAAGAATATTCCAACCCCAAATCCAGTAGAAGAAAAGAAATAACCAAAATTAGAGCAGAATTAAATGAAATTGAAAACAAAAGAATAATACAACGGATCAATAAATCAAAAAGTTGGTTTTTTGAAAAGGTCAATAAAATAGATAAACCTCTGGCCAACCTAATCAGGAAAAAAAGAGTAAAATCTCTAATCTCATCAATCAGGAACAACAAAGACGAAATAACAACAGACTCCTCAGAAATCCAAAAAATCCTTAATGAATATTACAAGAAACTTTATTCTCAGAAATATGAAAATCTGAAGGAAATTGACCGATACTTGGAAGCACGCCACCTTCCAAGACTTAACCAGAATCAAGTGGAAATGTTGAACAGACCCATATCAAGTTCAGAAATACCATCAACTATACAAAACCTCCCTAAAAAGAAAAGCCCGGGACCAGATGGTTTCACGTCAGAATTCTACCAAACCTTTAAAGAGGAATTAGTACCTATATTACTCAACCTGTTCCAAAATGTAGAAAAAGAAGGAAGACTACCCAACACGTTCTATGAAGCAAACATCACCCTGATCCCCAAACCAGGAAAAGACCCAACAAGAAAAGAAAATTATAGACCAATATCACTAATGAATATAGATGCAAAAATATTCAACAAGATCCTAACAAACAGAATCCAACAACACATCAAACAAATTATACATCATGACCAAGTTGGTTTTATCCCAGGGTGTCAAGGCTGGTTCAATATACGCAAATCTATAAATATAATTCAGCACATAAACAAATTAAAAAACAAAGACCATATGATTCTCTCAATTGATGCAGAAAAAGCTTTTGATAATATCCAGCATCCATTCATGATCAGAACACTCAAGAAAATTGGTCTAGAAGGGACTTTTCTTAAACTGATAGAGGCCATCTACAGCAAACCCACAGCCAATATCATATTGAATGGAGTTAAATTGGAATCATTTCCACTCAGATCAGGAACCAGACAAGGCTGCCCATTGTCTCCATTGCTTTTCAACATTGTAATGGAAGTTTTAGCCACCGCAATTAGGGAAGAAAAGGCGATCAAGGGTATCCATATAGGGTCAGAAGAGATCAAACTTTCACTCTTCGCAGATGATATGATTGTGTATCTGGAAAACAGTAGGGACTCTACTACAAAACTCCTAGAAGTGATCAAGGAATACAGCAGCGTCTCAGGTTACAAAATCAACATCCATAAATCGGTAGCCTTTATATACACCAACAACAGTCA
Organism: Nycticebus coucang; assembly: GCF_027406575.1. NCBI lineage: Eukaryota > Metazoa > Chordata > Mammalia > Primates > Lorisidae > Nycticebus > Nycticebus coucang. Next base: position 5,101,812 of record NC_069795.1, on the reverse strand, counting down.
AGTTGAGAAAGCAGTTAAGGACTCTATCCCATTCACAGTAGTGCCAAAGAAGATGAAATATTTGGGAATTTACCTAACAAAAGATGTGAAAGATCTCTATAAAGAGAACTATGAAACTCTAAGAAAAGAAATAGCTGAAAATGTTAACAAATGGAAAAACATACCATGCTCATGGCTAGGAAGAATCGACATTATCAAAATGTCCATACTACCCAAAGCAATATATAATTTCAACGCACTCCCTATTAAAGCTCCACTGTCATATTTTAAAGATCTTGAAAAAACATTACTTCGTTTTATATGGAATCAGAAAAAACCTCGAATAGCCAAGACATTACTCAGAAATAAAAACAAAACAGGAGGAATCACACTACCAGACCTCAGACTTTACTACAAATCGATAGTGATCAAAACAGCATGGTATTGGCACAAAAACAGAGAAGTAGATATCTGGAACAGAATAGAGAACCAAGAGATGAATCCAGCTACTTACCGCTATTTGATTTTTGACAAGCCAATTAAAAACATTCAGTGGGGAAAAGATTCCCTATTTAACAAATGGTGCTGGGTGAACTGGCTGGCAACCTGCAGAAGACTGAAATTGGACCCACACCTTTCACCATTAACTAAGATAGACTCTCATTGGATTAAAGATTTAAACTTAAGGCATGAAACTATAAAAATACTAGAAGACCTGTAGTCCCAGCTAATAGGTATGTACCCAGAAGACCAAAAATCACATCATAACAAAGATATTTGTACCAGAATGTTTATTGCAGCCCTATTCATAATTGCTAAGTCATGGAAAAAGCCCAAGTGCCCATCGATCCACGAATGGATTAATAAATTGTGGTATATGTACACCATGGAATATTATGCAGCCTTAAGGAAAGATGAAGACTTTACCTCTTTCATGTTTACGTGGATGGAGCTGGAACATATTCTTCTTAGTAAAGTATCTCAAGAATGGAAGAAAAAGTACCCAGTGTCCTCAGCCCTACTATGAAACTAATTTAGGGTTTTCACATGAAAGCTATAACCCAGTTACAACCTAAGAATAGGGGGAAGGGGGAAAGGGAGGGGAGGGAGGGGGGAGGTGGGTAAGGGAAGGGAATTGGTGGGATTACACCAGCGGTGCATCTTACAAGGGTATATGTGAAACTTGGTAAATGTGGAAGGTAAGTGTCTTGGCACAGTAACTGAGAGAATGCCAGGAAGGCTATGTTAACCAGTGAGATGAAAGTGTGTCAAATGGTCTGTGAAGCTAGTGAATGATGCCCCATGATTATATCAATGTACACAGCTATGATTTAATAAAAAAATAAAAATAAAAGTAAAACAAAAAGAAAGAAAAATCAACAATTTGAAGATTGCTTTCCTGCTTGTTTGAAAAAATAAGGAATATAGCCTGAAAGATATTTTCATTTTTCTGCTAACAGCAAGAATACAGGTATGTGCGTCACAGAACAAGCCGTTTGGACAGGAAAGGAATATGGGCAGGTATTAAAAGGGCAGCCTCTGCTTCCCCAGTGTGACAGGCTGAATGTGTCTCCCTCAAATGGGTATGTTGACGCTCTAAACATCAGTACAGTGGCTATATTTGGAGAAGGAACATCTGAAGAAGTTAAATGAGGTCATACAGATGGGGCCCCAGTTGGATGGGGTTAGAGCCCTTAAAGAGACATCAGACAGCTCTGTCTCTAAGCCCAGGCATGGAGGAAAGGCCACCTGAAGGTGCAGTGAGGGGCAGCCTTCTTCATGCCAGGAAGAGAGCCCTTCCAGAAACCAAACAGGCTGGCGCCTGGATCTCAGCCTTCCAGCCTCCAGAACTTAAAGGAAATAAATGTCTGCCGTTTCAGACAGACAGTGCATGGCCCTTTGTTATGGCAGCTTGGGCAGACTAAGACACCCGGTGTCACACAGCACTGGTTGGAGGCATCGACTGGCCTCTCCCTAGAAACAGCCTCTTTGCGTGGCCCATGGCCACGGTGCTTCCCACAGGGGTCCAGAGGGATTTGAGCTTGATTCTTACAGATGAACAGCAGACAGGATGGCCCCCAACACTCACCGAGAAAATGCACAGATGTCAGAATGAAGATGGAAGGAGAAAACCCATGAGATTGGCAAGAAAGAGATTTCTGTCCCCATGGTAGAGACAGAAGACCTGAGCTTAGACAAGCAGCTTCCCTAGGGTCACAGTCCTGGTGAGCAGGTCTTGGGGATCAGAGTATCCATCGTCTTTCCTTCACTGTGGTGGGAATGGACAGTATCACTGGAAAGGGTGGATAGTGCCTATGAAAGGGACGCCAACTGGCACGGGGCTTGGGACACTCAGCACCTGCATCTGCTCTTTCCTTAATGAGTTAAACCGCCCTGAGTGAGTTGTCTGGTCTCTCTGAATCCACCTGCCTTTGCCTATAGATAGCAAAGTGGCTGGACTGGGCGGTGGCCAAGGCCCTTCTCAGCTTTGACCTTTTTGGTCTCTCCCAAAATATAAATTGGCAGATTTCACTGGGATGTGCTTTCCACAGGTGGCATATGTTCATCAGTGCCTCCACTGATGGCTGAGTCCATGTGGAACTGCCCAGGGCCTTGATGCCAGGGAGCCCACATTTTCTGTCATTTGTGTAAAGTCTGTCTTAGCTGGGAAATCAAAGAGCTGTTTGAATGTGCTATTCCCCTCTGTCCATTTAGGAGCTGCCGAGTGTTTGAAATGCTCCCATCACCCAGGGAATCACCCTGCCTCTCAGAGCACTCCCTGGCCGGTGCCTGCTGGCTCCATGCCTACCTGGGCTTGGGGGAACCTGGACTCTACCCCAGGTAGAGAAGACTGGAGGGTGGGAGAGGATATAGACCTAGAAAGAGAAGTGCAACAAAAGCTCCTCACCTGCTCTCATGGCCCCATGCTCTCAGCCAAGCAGGTGTCTGCTTGGCTAAGTGGCAGGAGGGGAGGGCTTCTATTGGATGGAGGCGTCACGGGGAGCAGCGGTGTAGTTAGGGTGGGAGATGCACGGTGTGGCCTTTGAGCGAGTGCGTGCAAGCTGCCATATACCCCCAGCAGCAAGAAGCAAACAGGCTGCTGGGTCAGTGAAGTCAGATGCACACGCAGGAGAGATCACTGTGGTGGGGGAGCATGGCAGAGCAGCGACAGAGGGACTGGGACCTCTTAGGGAAAGGTTGCCTTGATCCTATGGTGAGACAGCAGAATTTGGGGATACTGAGGAGGAGTGAGAATGTGGCAGTGAGGGTGACTTCAGAGCCCTGGCTGGGGACTGGGACAGGTGTGAGGCCATTCATTGCCACAAGCGACTCAAGAAGAGGACTGAAGGCTGGAGAGGGTTTTGGAGAAGCTGCCTTGCTGGGGTGGGGGGTGGGGGGCAGGCACAGGGAGGAGCCCTGTTGGGTGGATGGAGACGCGTTGCACAGGGAGAGGGGCGAGTGATGAGACCAGACCTTAAGTTTCAGTGCATGGAGGAGCGCGTGGGAGGCGCAGAGTGGGGCCAGCGAGTGTAGACAACTTGGCTTCTAAGGGGGAGAGACACTAGGACTCACGGAGTTGGGAGGGTTGCTGTATTGTTTTGGTTTTGATTTTGTTAATAAAGGAGAGTTTTTTTTTTTTTTTTGGCTTAGGTGCTTATGACAATGTACAAGAAAGTCCCCCTGATGTCACTGCCCTGCTAACACCACAGCCCATCACAAACACACATGGCATTTGAGGCTCTCCAAACCCAGCCTCTTGTGAGTAGAATCATGTCCCCCTCCCCGCCAAAAAATATATACATTTATATGTGTCCAGGTCCTAACTTGTGGCACCTGTGGCTGTGACCTCATGTGGAAATTTGCAGATGTAATTAGATGGGATTACAGGGAGTCTGAAATCCAGTGATCAGTGTCCTTACAAAAGGGAAACTCGGAAACCTAGACACACACAGGGGGAAGGCCACATGACAACAGAGGCAGAGACTCAAGTGATAAATTCACAAGCCAAAGGACGCGGAGAACTACTGGCCACCACCAGCAGCTGGAAGAGCCCTCAGAGAGACCGTGCCCCCTGCACACGAGGATATTGCACCTGGATGACTTGTAGAGACTTCTGGCCTCTAGAACTGCAAAGGAGTAGATTTCTGTTGTTTAAAGCCACCTGGTTTGCATAAATTTGTGATAGCAGCCCTAGGATCTGGCACACAGCCCCGCCCACCTCCATCTGACCCCACAGCGTGCCCGGTGGCTCTCCCCTCACCCCCCGCCATCCCTGCTCTGTGCTCCTCCTAACTTCTTCCTGCCTCCTGAGATGGCCCATCCCCACTGGACCATCGTGAAAGCCTCCCCAGCCTTCCAAACCTGGTACACGTTAGGCTTGAAGCCCCCACAGAGAGCGTCTTGTGCAGCTCTCACCTACCTCACCCCATCACGTTCTGCACATTGGTTTGTTCTGATGTGTTTCAGCCACACTGTTAGCCTCTGAGAGCAAAGACTAAGCCATATTTATCTCCACTTCCTCAGCACTGTGAAATGGGGGATCTGACAGGGAAACAAAATCCCCAACAGATGATCAAATATGGAAAATATAATTCAGAAAATTAAATGCAAAATGTATTCAGAAGAATCGAAAGAGCTTGTAGGGGAAGCGAGGCAATGCAGAGATTAGCAACACAGGAGGGGCAGCTGCCACGCCCCGGGCCTGAGGAACAGGGGAGAGGACAGGGCAGGAATGGGAGCTCCAGCCAGAAGGGGAAGGACCTGGTGCCGGGCTCCACCCAGCATGGACAGAAGGTGAGGGATGCCCCGGCCTGACCTTCCTCAAACGCACCACCCCACCCCACCCCAGATTACAGGCCGGCCCCGTGGTGAGGCAGCAGAATGCATAGCAGCGCAGGGGCAGACCTGTGGCCAGCGCACAGCTTATGGCCTGGACGCCTTGCTAGCAAATGACTGAACAACTAAAAATGTCATATCACAACTGCTGTGGAGCCAGCAGGGGACACACTTTGTGGTGGAAAATTGGGCAAGGCTCTAATAGGCTAAATAATACTGGCCCTCCCAAAAAGTACACCCCACCCCCAAGACCTGCAAGTCTAGATGTTGGTTTACCCAGTGAGGGGGACTGCAGATACGGCTCTGGGTGATGGGGAGACTGTCCGGGATTAGGCAGGGTGGTCCACTGCAATCACAAGGGTCTTTACAAGATAGATGCAGGGGGCCCATGGGAGGTGAAATGATGGAAGTAGAGCTCAGAGGGACGCAAAGAAGGGGCCACAAGCCCAGGAGGGAGAACCGCCTCTGGGGTTGACAAAGGCGGGGAGCAGACCCCCCACACACCCTGAGCCTCCAGAAGGAGCGGCCCTGCAGACTTCTTGACTTCAGCCTGTGAGACTCATTTCAGACTCTGGCCTCCAGAACAAAGAGAATCCATTTGTGCTGTTTTAAGGCACAGAGTTTGTGACAAGATTTGTAAGGGAGGAGAGAGGTGTGATAAAAACCAAGGGCTCTGTTGCTAAGGGAGGCGGTGGGATCTTGGGTGAGAGAGAAGATGGGACGGGAACAGGATGGAGAGGAAAGAGAGAGAAGGAGACCACCCTGCTGGGGACATACCCAGGACGGAGCAGGCAGTGTGGGGCTAGACTGGGGACGTACCCAGGACGGAGCAGGCAGTGTGGGGCTAGACTGGGGACATACCCAGGGACTGAGCAGGCGGTGTGGGGCTAGACTGGGGACATACCCAGGACTGAGCAGGCGGTGTGGGGCTAGACTGGGGACATACCCAGGACTGAGCAGGCGGTGTGGGGCTAGACTGGGGACATACCCAGGGACTGAGCAGGCGGTGTGGGGCTAGACTGGGGACCTATCCAGCCTTTCAGAAGGAAAGGGGACTCTGCAGGAGGTGTGGGGCTAGACTGGGGACGTACCCAGCCTTTCAGAAGGAAAGGGGACTCAGCAGGCGGTGTGGGGCAAGACTGGGAACCTATCCAGCCTTTCATAAGGAAAGAGGACTCTGCAGGCGGTGTGGGGCTAGACTGGGGACCTATCCAGCCTTTCAGAAGGAAAGGGGACTCAGCAGGCGGTGTGGGGCTAGACTGGGGACGTACCCAGCCTTTCAGAAGGAAAGGGGACTCAGCAGGCGGTGTGGGGCTAGACTGGGGACGTACCCAGCCTTTCAGAAGGAAAGGGGACTCAGCAGGCGGTGTGGGGCTAGACTGGGGACGTACCCAGCCTTTCAGAAGGAAAGGGGACTCAGCAGGCGGTGTGGGGCTAGACTGGGGATGTACCCAGCCTTTCAGAAGGAAAGGGGACTCAGCAGGCGGTGTGGGGCTAGACTGGGGACGTACCCAGCCTTTCAGAAGGAAAGGGGACTCTGCAGGCAGTGTGGGGCTAGACTGGGGACGTACCCAGCCTTTCAGAAGGAAAGGGGACTCAGCAGGCGGTGTGGGGCTAGACTGGGGGCATACGTAGCCTTTCAGAAGGAAAGGGGACTCTGCAGGCAGTGTGGGGCTAGACTGGGGACGTACCCAGTCTTTCAGAAGGAAAGGGGACTCAGCAGGCGGTGTGGGGCTAGACTGGGGACCTATCCAGCCTTTCAGAAGGAAAGGGGACTCAGCAGGCGGTGTGTGGCTAGACTGGGGACGTACCCAGCCTTTCAGAAGGAAAGGGGACTCAGCAGGCGGTGTGGGGCTAGACTGGGGACGTACCCAGCCTTTCAGAAGGAAAGGGGACTCTGCAGGAGGTGTGGGGCTAGACTGGGGACCTATCCAGCCTTTCAGAAGGAAAGGGGACTCAGCAGGCAGTGTGGGGCTAGACTGGGGACGTACCCAGCCTTTCAGAAGGAAAGGGGACTCTGCAGGCAGTGTGGGGCTAGACTGGGGACGTACCCAGCCTTTCAGAAGGAAAGGGGACTCTGCAGGCGGTGTGGGGCTAGACTGGGGGCATACGTAGCCTTTCAGAAGGAAAGGGGACTCTGCAGGCAGTGTGGGGCTAGACTGGGGACGTACCCAGTCTTTCAGAAGGAAAGGGGACTCAGCAGGCGGTGTGGGGCTAGACTGGGGACGTACCCAGCCTTTCAGAAGGAAAGGGGACTCTGCAGGAGGTGTGGGGCTAGACTGGGGACCTATCCAGCCTTTCAGAAGGAAAGGGGACTCAGCAGGCAGTGTGGGGCTAGACTGGAGACGTACCCAGCCTTTCAGAAGGAAAGGGGACTCAGCAGGCAGTGTGGGGCTAGACTGGGGACGTACCCAGCCTTTCAGAAGGAAAGGGGACTCAGCAGGCGGTGTGGGGCTAGACTGGGGACGTACCCAGCCTTTCAGAAGGAAAGGGGACTCTGCAGGCAGTGTGGGGCTAGACTGGGGACGTACCCAGCCTTTCATAAGGAAAGAGGACTCTGCAGGCGGTGTGGGGCTAGACTGGGTACCTATCCAGCCTTTCAGAAGGAAGGGGACTCAGCTGGCAGTGTGGGGCTAGACTGGGGACGTACCCAGCCTTTCAGAAGGAAAGGGGACTCTGCAGGCGGTGTGGGGCTAGACTGGGGACGTACCTAGCCTTTCAGAAGGAAAGGGGACTCTGCAGGCAGTGTGGGGCTAGACTGGGGACGTACCCAGCCTTTCAGAAGGAAAGAGGACTCTGCAGGCGGTGTGGGGCTAGACTGGGGACCTATCCAGCCTTTCAGAAGGAAAGGGGACTCAGCAGGCAGTGTGGGGCTAGACTGGGGACGTACCCAGCCTTTCATAAGGAAAGAGGACTCTGCAGGCGGTGTGGGGCTAGACTGGGGACCTATCCAGCCTTTCAGAAGGAAAGGGGACTCAGCAGGCGGTGTGGGGCTAGACTGGGGAGCCTTCGTACTTTGGCTGAAGTGTGTGGATTTCACCTTTCACTCTAAGGGAAACATTGAACTCTTAGCCTGCACCTGCTGATGACAATCTGGCCTTGCGGGAAAGATCCAGCCAGCTGGTGTTTGGAATCCAGTCTTCACGGGTGACAGTGGTAATAGTTATTCTGAATGCTCTGGGCAAGCAGTCTCCTTCTTACTTTACTATCAGGCAGGTTGTTCTTTGTTTTATTTCCTCTTGACCTGTACTTTCCAACACTTGCTTTGATTTTCCCCTAGGACACTTAATGCAAATATAGCTTTTATTTTTTTTTTTATCGGATAATGAGTAATTTCAGTCAAAAACCAGTAAGCACATGTATAAATGTTGGTGTTCTCTGTGTCTTCCAGTCCTCTCAGCTGTCATCTGTCACTGCTCTGAGCTGGTGCTCTCCGATGAGGCCATTTATGTCACCACTGGGCGGCCAGTGTGGAATTCCATGGCATTCTGTGAGTTGTTCAACTTTTTAAAACTCCTGATGGGAGCACTACTGAAACAACCTTATTTTGTCTAAAATTACAGCTAAATCCACCTAATCTACATGGCTCTGAGAAAGCCACTGTCTGTAATTTATTTTACCTTTTTAAAAGTGCATTTTCTTTATTTGCAAAGCACAAAGCCTAACAAAATATTTTTCTAAGGGTTCCATTCGGAATCAGGGCTCATGAAGCCAACTGGTGGATAATGTTCACATCACAACCCGCCGGGCCGACAAACACATAATGTCACTGTTGTTCACACTGAGTCCTTCACTGGTGGTGCCCAGTAGGCTGGTGCATTACCACAGACAGGCCCCAGTTAGTTTGCTGAATGGATTGTTATACCTATAGAGGAGGGTTGGTTTTTTTTTTTAAATGTCTCTCTTTAACCACTCATTTCATCTTTTTAAAATTTAAAAGATTTTATAACAGGGTCTCAAGGTCATTGATGGGCACAATGCGCCTATGTTTCCTAGCCCTCTTTTTTATTTTTCTTGACACATTTAACCATTTTATATCAGTGATTAAAATACTTTGGCATTGAAATTGGTTAGCAAGTTGATCCTTGACTATGTTAAATCAGCTTGCCTTCTTATGATTATAGCAACTATTGCTACTATTGCTTTAGCAAAGTAGAAATGAATTCAGATTTTGACAATGTGCTTTGTGAAAAATAGACAACTAAATAAAAACCAACTGCTGAATTAGAAGAAGAGAACCAGCAAGAAAGAAACAGAGTAAGTGATAAAAGCCTGAGATGGACCGTGTTCAATCAGTGACTCAGGTCAGCCTGGCACACAGTAGGAACTCAGGAAACACTTGCCAAATGAATGGGAGAATACAAACTAAATAAAAGTTGTGATATAGAAGGAATAACTCATCCATAGGATGAAATTTAACTAATGTTCTTCTTTCCAATATTTGGTTTTAGGGAGAGAAGACTCCCCAGTAAATAGTGATAGCATTCCAGCTCCATGAAACGTGTTCTGACATTTCTGTGGCTTTTAGCTTGAGCTCTCTGAGACACGGCTGTCCCCCTGGCAACCAAGTAACAGCCCCAGAGGGCAGGGAGGAACTCTTCCATCTATGCTTACAAAAGAGAAGAAGAGACCACAAAGCTTGAATATTTTTCAGAGAAAAGAAGAGAAGTAGAGAAAAATCTTAGAAAGTCCGTCTTTCCATAGGAAGAAGAATTAACGGGGGCAGTGCTCCGAGTGCTGAGAGGCACAGAGTTACGTGAGTCAGCACTGGACTCTTACTCTACTAGCTGAATCTTTATGATCTAAATTCTCCAGGAATTGGCCTATACCTTTTGATGCCTTTGAACTTGTGTTAGCCAGTAGGAAAAATACACATAAATGAATGAAAAGTTTATTGAATATTTTTCTGCTTGGATGAAAAGTTGTTTTAGGTTTGTTCTAAAAGCAACTGAACACACCCCATATAAAATCAGGTCTTATTGCTCTTGCTCGAAGGGCCATCTCAATGTGCTGACAATATCAAAGAATTGCCACTGGCTACCAGATCATTATTGCAATTTGAATCCTTAAGGAGTTCTTGAAAACCCGCCAGTGAGGGCTTGCGCCCATTATGCTCAGTATGCGGTGAAGCATCTGCAAAACCCCTCTGCTGTTCCTTGCCTTCTTTATCCCAAACCCCCAAATCTTAGAAAGTCTGTCTTTCCATGGGAAGAGGAACCGACAGGGCAGCACTGATTGATGAATTCCGAAATTTCACCCATCACTGAAACTCTGCACAAGATGTCCTGAGTGGTCCAAGCAGAATTGTTCCTAACGAGGCAAAGAAGGCAGAGATGCTGCTCCATGGAGGGGACCCTCTTGGCCCTGTGGCTGCTGTCCCAGGAAGGGACAGGACATGGCAGCCTCTGCCCACATCTAGTCTCTGTTCCCTGTTCCTCTGTGAGAGTGGGACACTGGCTACCACCTGCCAGGTGGTTCACGACTGTCAGGCTTCAGAGTGGGTAAAGAGAGGATTCGCGTCTCCATCCTGAGTCCCCACCACTCTCCCAGCCTCTACCCTGGGGACCAACATTGACGGTCCCTGCACTCTGAGCAGCTCTGCGCTAACCCCTGCCGGAGGCACTTCTCATTCCCCGAGGGGCTACACCCCGCCCCCTCCATGTAACGTGTCATCAAATGTCTCCGCCCTCCATGTCGTCCCTGAATGTCTGTACCACACGCCCTGCTGGTCTTTGTGACAGCAGACACAGTTTTGTCACTTCTGATGGATTAGTCATTCTGGAAACCTCTGGCTGGCAGGGGCTTGGGGTTGACAGGGAACACCCCCAGAACCTGCTGGCATGGGTCTGACTGCCAGAGGCCCAGGTGCCCCCACACCAGGTGCACAGGGCAGTCTGGCCCCAGCACACACCTCGCCTGCCCTGCTCAGCCATGCCCGTCCCCAAGCCTCAGTCCCTAGGAGACTCCTTCCTCTATCCAGGAAAAAAAAAAAAAAAAAAACTCAACTCTAGTTTCTTAAGAATTTGGCTATCTATGGAGACTAGATTGACTCCTAATTCCAGATGGTAATTTCACAAGGAAGGCACTAGGCTTTCCTCAATTTGGGGGATTCATATAATTTGGTCCTCGTGGTGTGTGAATTCCTGAACAGCATATCCTTGGAAGTGGGGTCATGCTTAGCCCAGATCTGTGCAGTTTTCTGCTCCCTCTGTGGGGTGACTCACAGACCCCTGTATCTCTCCTGTGTCATCCTGGTATCAATTTTCCATGCACCAGCAAGGCCGTTCTGCCTCTGGGCTGGCAGGAACTCTGAGGGGAGTCATATACTCTGACTTCTGTATATGAAGTCAGAATCACAGGTGACTTCCCTGATGTGCCTCACAGGAAGTTTCACCTTAGGACATGAGACATTCAAAGTAGAATCTGAGTTCCATGCAAGCAAAGGCCATTGTATCACCGCTGTTCTTTGGGCTATCAATAGCCAGGTGCCCAGACAGCCCTGGACAGCCTAGGACAGTCCTAGGTCTAGAGAAGGCACATAAGGGATACAAACAATGGATTTAAAATATTGAAAGGAAATGTATTTCCTGAAATCCCTTTTAAAAGGTGAGAGCTATTATAACTCTCGGTTTCTCCGCCTGCCCACCCAGCCCACCCTGCTCTGCACCTGCTGCCTTCCCTTCCTGGGGCTGTTGTAACAACTTATCACTAACTCGGCAGCTTCCGGAAAGAGAGACCAGAAGTCTGAAGGTGCCGGCAGGGCTGCTGGCCCTGGAGGAGAATCTCTTCCTGTTTCTGTCTCACAGCCTGGTTGGGGCTGGCAGCCCCAATGCTCCTTGGCGTTAAGACGTCACCCTCTGATCTCTGCCTCCATCCTCCATCTCCCCATCATCCCCTCTCCCCCCATCTCCCCCTTCCCCTTCTCTTCTTTTTTTTGGATTTTTTTTGTAGAGACAGAGTTTCACTTTATGGCCCTCGGTAGAGTGCCGTGGCGTCACACAGCTCACAGCAACCTCCAGCTTTTGGGCTTATGTGATTCTCTTGCCTCAGCCTCCCGAGCAGCTGGGACTACAGGCGCCCGCCACAACGCCCGGCTATTTTTTTTGTTGCAGTTTGGCCGGGGCTGGGTTTGAACCCACCACCCTCGGCATATGGGGCCGGCGCCCTACTCACTGAGCCACAGGCGCCGCCCATTCCCCTTCTCTTCTAAGGACTCCTATCATTCCTTTAGTGCTGGTCTCACACCCAATGATCTCCTCTGACTTCTGCTAAGACCCTTTATCCAAATAAGCTCACATTCAGGGGTTCCATCCAGGCAGACTGTTTGATGGGGCACCACCAGCCCACTGTAGTTGGTGTCTGTCACACACGTAGCAGCACAGTAGCTCTGATTTTTCTCTGCCAACTCCCCCAAATTCCTCCTAATGCCACCCACTATTTCCTGTCTCTCCTCCTCCCCTTCCCCAGCCGATTCCTGTCCTTTCCTGTGTAAATCCACCCACCGCATCTGGCCGCTTGGCCACAGCCTCTCTTTCTCAGCAGCCTCAGAAAGAAATCTCTGTAATAGGAGGGAAAGGGAAAGGCTATATACGATGCATTTTTCTCTGTCAATGGCATTTTTTCCACATAAATGAATGGCTTCATTGTTACTCATTTCCAATTTCAGCATATCAATTCAAGGGTCAACCATGACCAAATCTATTTCATAGACTTATTTTACATAGGGATAGGGATATTTTATATAAATTTTATAAATATATATTTATTTTATTTATGTTTATATATAAATATATCATATATTTTTATATCTATATACATATGACATATTTTACATATTTATATTTATCATTTTCAACCAGTGATTCTCCAAGTGGAATCACGAGTGATACTTTATAATATTCTTATTGATAACATGAAATTATCCACATTTGTGAAAAACAAATAACCAGTGCACTGCAGGGGGTTATAGCTGCAATGGTGTCCAAATTCTGTAACCACAAGAGTAAAAAGAATCAAATTACTTCCTTCACTATTTTTTTTTTTAAATCAGATTCATAGAGATCAAATTTGCTTACAACAAATGAACTTCTGTATTCTTGTTTTATACATTGATTTATGGACTAAAATGCTACAAAAGAAAAGATAATATTCTAAGTGGGAAAGTTAATAATAACTTGACAATGATACTAGCACAGTAGAACAGAGCACCTGTGGACAGAGCCCTGTGCCGGTCCCAGAGGCCCACAGGCTCTCGAGACCTGTGTACCAGCAGAACCACTTCAGTGTGGTTCAGACAGCACAAGAGAAAGGGCCAAGTGGCGGGAAGCTCCGTGGACTCCCAAAGCCGCCTGGAAGGAAGCAGGTTGATAAAACTGTCCAGCTGAAAGCAGCACTTTTCTTTTTTATTAAATCATAGCTGTGTGCATTGATATGATCATGGGGCATCATTCACTAGCTTCACAGACCGTTTGACACACTTTCATCACACTGGTTAACATAGCCTTCCTGGCATTCTCTCAGTTACTGTGCCAAGACACTTACATTCCACATTTACCAAGTTTAGCAGCACTTTCTTTAACGAGGAGGGAAAAACGGGGTAGACCTGAGACTCCAGGGAACAGGGCCATAGCCACGAGCACTATTCCCAGGCCTTCAACTCTGACAGAGTTTGCCTGGCTGGATTTCAAACTTGCTCTTTTTAGTTTCTGGGTTTTGCCAGTTTGAATGGAAACCCCTATAGCTGTTACCTGTGCCTGTTCCACCCATGCACGTGCGTCTGGGGCTGGTAACTCGTCTCTCAGAATCACAGTCCATGGATGGGGAATGTTGTGCCCTAGAGCTGATGCTAATGGATTACTCACCCGCATCTGATTTAGACGATGAGATTTTAGAATACCAGTTGATACTCCAATGAGAAGATTGTGCAGGGGGCTTTAAGAAGTGGGAAGGAGGAATATGGCTCCTGGGACCAGAGGGCAGACAGGATTTTGGCCCTGCTACAACTTTGACCCCTGGTGTTGTGCCCATGAATGTTACGTTTACTTGGCAAAAGGAACTTTGTAGACATGATAATGCTATTTATAAGATAATTTTAAGATAAAAAGATACGCTGGATTATCCTGATGGCTCCAGTGTATGCCCAGGAGCTTTAAAAACTAGCAGAGAGGAAGGCCGAGAAGTGTGAAGTGTGGGCAGCATTTGACAGGACACAGCTGACTCTGAAAGTGGAACCTTTTCAAAGGAACTGAGAATGACCCCTGGCCTGCAGCAGCCAGCAAGGAAACAGGAACTTCAGCCCCAGGACTGTGGGAACCAAATTCTCCTAACACCTGAATCAGCCAAGAAAGAAACTGTCCCCCACGGACTCCAAAGAACCAGGCTGCCCAGTACCTAGATTTTGGCCTTGTGAGGCCCTAAGCAGAGAGTGCAGCCAGGCCACGCTGGGCCTCTGATCCGCAGAATGGGGAGACGATAAACTTGTGGTCGCAGGACTGTGCCACAACAGCAATAGAAAATAATCTGCCTTCTCAGACACCGGGAAGGAAAGGCTTTCTTCTCACCAGCGCAGGCAATTCCATTGTTGAACCACCTGAATGAGGTGGAGGAGCTTTATAAAAAGCAAGACTTCTGAGTACAAGTCACAGCGTCTGTGACACAGTCATCACATAGCACAACATAATTCAGCCTCCTCTGTTTAAAATGTATGCACTCCATGACATTTTAGTTCACGCTCGACATTTCCCCTCCAGCACTCACTGTTACTCATTGGTAACAAATTTTACCTGAAATGAGAATAAGGCTCCAGACTTTTATTCAAGTTCTTTTCCCAAGCAAACTCTAAGCCTGGGGCTTTCACCCAGGCTAGGTTCTAAATGGCTCGGTGGGAATCAAGATAAGGAAAGAGGGAAGGCTGCCAGGAGTGGGGCTGGGAAGCCTCACAGCTGTGGTTGAGCAGGACCGACAACTGGGTTCGGAGTCCAGAGCCCGAGGCCCCTCCCTGGGATGGTACCACCCAGCCGCCTTGTGCAACTTTTATTGTTAATATTTTTGTGCAGTCCTATCACCTACCCTCACGAGCACCCAGCCTTGGTCCATTTGCTTCATGGCACTTAACAGCTTGTAATTCTCTAGAGCAGGGGTCCTCAAACTACATGAGGTGGTGTGATTGTATTTGTTCCCATTTTGTTTTTTTACTTCAAAATGAGATATGTGCAGTGTGCATAGGAATTTGTTCATAGTTTTTTTTTTAAACTATAGTCCGGCCCTCCAACGGTCTGAGGGACAGTGCACTGGCCCCCTGTTTAAAAAGTTTGAGGACCCCTGCTCTGGAGTGTAAACCCACTGGCCTGGGGTGTGTCTGTTCCTTCTGCTGCTGTTTATACCCATCCTCTAGAGTGGTGCACACAGTAGGCGCTCAGTAAAATAGTCATTGAGAAAAGAAAAGAAGAACGATCACATCTGAAGTTCAGAAATACTGGGAGTGGCAAATGTAGCCATGCGGAGGCCCATCAGGGGCTTTGGGTTTGAGAGAAGGTCAGGACTGGACTGATGTGGTGGCACTTGAAACAGGAGGAGGTAAGTGTCCCTGAGAAAGTGCCCGGTGTGACAGCAACAGTGTCAGGTAATGAAAAGAGGGGGGTCAGCAATGGCATCGGGGCAAATGTTCAAAAACTAGCTCTCCAAAAATAAAGGGGGGTGTTTGTGTGTGATATATCATATGCCATATGTAAAATAAGAATTTTACTCTTATGAAGGACATAGTGTACAACTTACAAATAACAGCATATGCAATATTCTTTATTATAAATTCCACACAGGTCGTTGATTCACGATGTATTTTAATTCATCGTGGAAGGACTCTTATGTCTATATAGACCCCATGTTCCAAGAAATGATGTTCAGTTCTGACATGAATATCGCTTGATTTTTTTGTTTTGCATTAACAAGACAGACAAAAGTAAGTCACGAGGATGCATGTCAGAACTTCCCTTCACATAGATCAACGGCTTGACTCCCTGCTCCACTGAGGAGTTAGTAGTTTCCAAGTCCAGACTTCCACATCCCCATCTTTTTTAGTTACTCTCACCATGATGGCTAAAGGCGGGAAACACTGTTAACTTACTGCACATTGTCAACATTTTCTCAACGCTTCCTCAAGTCTAGACAAGTATCAAAGCAATAAATAAGGCTCTGATTGGCTACATTTGCAAATTCCCACAAGGAAAATGCTCCCTGCACTGCAGATCCCCAGCTGTCCTTCCGACATCACTGATGGCGGTGCGGGAAGGGTCGCCATGGCTCACTGCTGAGCAGAATCTCCACCATGGATGCCGTGAATGGTGTCTCAAGGGCATCGATGACAGTCAAGTATCATGAGATAATTAGGAAGTGACAGTTGTACATACTTATCTTTGCTTTAGTGCAATTTAATTGTAAGCTAATAGACTTGATGTTTAACAACCAGCTCACAAAATTTCAGAAGATGTAACAAGCATCTCTCATGAGTCGGGCCTAGCACAGAACGAGCAGCAGGAGAGACGTCAGCAGCTTGGCTTGCATAACTAGTTAGAGGCCTCTGTCCCCCACTGAGGGTGCCCAGAAGAAAAGCCCAGCGCCTCCGGGGTGGGGTCACGGATACAGATCAGATATGCTATGTCCAACATGTGAACAGAAGGTCCAGGAGGAGATGCCTTGTTATCAACTGGACACACAAGCCTGAAGCTCAGACAAAAGGCCAAGGATGAGAAATAAAGCCATGACTCCTCAGAGTGTGATTCGCTGGGTGGGGAAAGAATCTGCCGGCATGGGAGAGATTCCCTAGGGTAAGAGAGCAAAGTAAATGAAGGGAAGCAAGGTTCAGGCCTTGAGAAACTACCTTCCCTCCCCTCCCCTCCTTCCTTCTTTCTTCTCTCTCTCTGTTTGGTTGTTTTGTTTTGTTTTGTTTTTTTGAGAGAGTGTCTTACTGTGTGCCCTGGCTAGAGTGCCATGGTGTCACAGCTCACAGCAACCTCAAACTTCTGGGCTCACAATTCTTCTGCCTCAGCCTCCTGAGTAGCTGGGTCTTCACAAGCACTACCAGGATATCTGACTAGTTCTTCTATTTTTAGTAGAGACGAGATCTCTCTTGCTCAGGCTGGTCTTGAACTCCTGAGCCCAGGCAGCCCACCCACCTCCCAGATGCTAGGATTACAGGCGTGGGCCACTGAATCGACCTGAGAAACTACACTTATGGCCAACTAAGGACAAGACCACAAAGGAAGTAGAGATGGTTTGCTCAGGGGATGAGAGGAGACCCAGAGTCCTGTGGGCCTCAGAGACTGGGAACAGAGACGGCTGTGACATGCACACAGTGTGGAAAATACTGAGAGTTTTAAACCATCTGAGAACGTGAGGTGAGGGATGACTTGGGTGCAGTGTTTGACGAATCCAGAAAACAGAACTAAGGAGTGAACAGAAAGTGAGGAAATAGGCATAGAAGATCTGATTTGCTTTTGTTTCAGAAACTTGACTATAAAAAGTGAAAATGTATAGACTCAGGTGTGGAGTAATGTAGGGCTGAGGAAGAGTTTTTATATTATAGGAAATTAGAAATCTGATTAGAAATCCAAAGCCAGTGAGATGGATCGAGCTGAAAGATACAAGATTCGCTGGAAAATGATAAGTGATAGTGTCGTAGGAATCTGGGGGGGCGTGGGACCCAAGCCCAGGGCAGGACATGGCCTTAAATAAGAGGAGGCCTCACTCTCACTCAGCAGCTGGGAGAGGGCTATGGATGGGTTTGCATGTGTGGTTTCAGGAATAAAAGATCCTCTTGACTATTTTTCCTGCAAGATATAAGCTAGACCATTTCCTGAGAGCATGCTGGGAGATCACTCAGAGGTTTGGAGAAAGTAGAAATCATCTCAAATTATTGTAAATTATTAAGTAGATTTGGCTGCTTAATGGTGAACTACTTTTATCTTTCTTTGAAAATTATTTTAACTAGCAACATATTAACAAAGAATGATCTATTTAAGGAAGGCAAAGTTGATTCAAAATTAAGATATCGTTATATATAATTCACACGTTAGTTGATTATTTTAGGTAAGAATAAAATAAACTGTAAAAAACACTAATTAAAACTGTATGACATGGGTACATCAGCAGACGAGCCAATATAAAACAATAAAGGTCAAAAATAGAGCCAAATGCCTGTGAGACTTAACTGTGCATTTACTGTGACATTTCATGTCATAGGGGAGACTTGACGGACATCCAGGAAAAAATGTTACAAGTCTCTACTTAAAACCATAAATCCAAACAATTTCCAGAAAAGTGTCTACAGGTATTAAAAAAAAAAACACTATAGGGCGGCGCCTGTGGCTCAGTGAGTAGGGCGCCGGCCCCATATGCCGAGGGTGGCGGGTTCAAACCCAGCCCCGGCCAAACTGCAATTAAAAAAAAAACATAGCCGGGCGTTGTGGCGGGCGCCTGTAGTCCCAGCTGCTTGGGAGGCTGAGGCAAGAGAATCGCGTAAACCCAAGAGTTAGAGGTTGCTGTGAGCCGTGTGACACCACGGCACTCTACCCGAGGGCGGTAAGGTGAGACTCTTGTCTCTACAAAAAAAAAAAAAAAAAAACACTATAAAAATATCATCAATAAATATGGATGGACTGTTTTTCATTAAATTGAAGTATAAAAAGCCGTTTGGTGTTTGACATAAAACCTAAAAACCCTAAGAGATAAGATGGAGAAATTTGACTACAAAAGAAATTAAAAAAGAAAAAACCTGCATAGCAAAATAACAGAATCAAAGTAAAAGAAAAATGGAAAACTCTAAAAATATTATTTGCAACTAATTTCACACTTAGAGGGTTAACTTCTTGAAAATGGAAAAGGCACCTATAAAACTATATAAAAAGTGACAAGTCAGCAAATAAGCAAACAATATAACAGTTCTCAAAAAACCTGGATGCTCTTAAGTGATGTTCAGTGTCACTCCTATAAGAAAAAAATTATGAAATAAACTACATCTAAGTATTATTTTTATTATTATCAAATTAAAAAAAATTGTTTTGCACTGAGTTTAACAAGATGCGGGGAATGGGTATTTTCATAATTGGCTGCTTCAAGTATAAATTGGCAGAGTTTCTTTGGGCAAAATTGGGTATTCAAAATTACTAATAAAATTTCACTTTGAACATGTAGCTTCACTTCCAGGAATTTATTTTACAGCTGTGCATGGCAACATGCAATATTTTATCAATTTTTAAGATGTGTGTTCAATGTTGGGATACATTTTACAATTGATGCTGTGGCATATTTAATTGGAGTATTTTTTTCTTTCTTAGAAGTGTGTCTTACTACTAAGACATCTTAGATTATATGATGTCCATTTATAGATTTTTTTATTGTAGCAGTTTTTAGAAAAGACTGGAAGTAGAGCATGAAGCACATGTATAGTTGCTTTCATTTATCCAAAAGTGTATAATCCATTCTGGTAACCCGTATTACCCGTCTACGCTATGTTAGTGTGTGCATGGATCTCACACACACACAGTTGTTTGCTCACTTGGTGCATACACCGTAGCTCCGACAGGATTCTGGTAACCCGTATTACCCGTCTACACTATGTTAGTGCGTGCATGGATCGCACACACACACAGTTGTTTGCTCACTTGGTGTATACACCGTAGCTCCGACAAGATGCTGGTAACCCGTATTACCAGTCTACACTATGTTAGTGCGTGCATGGATCTCACACACACACAGTTGTTTGCTCACTTGGTGCATACACCGTAGCTCCGACAGGATTCTGGTAACCCGTATTACCCGTCTACACTATGTTAGTGCGTGCATGGATCGCACACACACACAGTTGTTTGCTCACTTGGTCTATACACCGTAGCTGCGACAGGATTCTGGTAACCCGTACTACCCGTCTACGCTATGTTAGTGTGTGCATGGATCTCACACCCACACAGTTGTTTGCTCACTTGGTGTATACACTGTAGGTACGACAGGATTCTGGTAACCTGTATTACCGGTCTACGCTATGTTAGTGCATGCATGGATCTCACACACACACAGTTGTTTGCTCACTTGGTGTATACACCGTAGCTCCGACAAGATTCTGGTAACCCGTATTACCCGTCTACACTATGTTAGTGTGTGCATGGATCGCACACACACACAGTTGTTTGCTCACTTGGTGCATACACCGTAGCTCCGACAGGATTCTGGTAACCCGTATTACCCGTCTACGCTATGTTAGTGCGTGCATGGATCTCACACACACACAGTTGTTTGCTCACTTGGTGCATACACCGTAGCTGCGACAGGATTCTGGTAACCCGTATTACCCGTCTACGCTATGTTAGTGCGTGCATGGATCTCACACACACACAGTTGTTTGCTCACTTGGTGCATACACCGTAGCTGCGACAGGATTCTGGTAACCCGTATTACCCGTCTACGCTATGTTAGTGTGTGCATGGATCTCACACACACACAGTTGTTTGCTCACTTGGTGCATACACCGTAGCTCCGACAGGATTCTGGTAACCCG
Source organism: Nycticebus coucang (assembly GCF_027406575.1). Classification (NCBI taxonomy): domain Eukaryota; kingdom Metazoa; phylum Chordata; class Mammalia; order Primates; family Lorisidae; genus Nycticebus; species Nycticebus coucang. The sequence continues at coordinate 5,081,450 of NC_069795.1, read as the reverse complement.
TATTACCCGTCTACACTATGTTAGTGTGTGCATGGATCTCACACACACACAGTTGTTTGCTCACTTGGTATATACACTGTAGCTCCGACAGGATCCTGGTAACACGTATTACCCGTCTACACTATGTTAGTGTGTGCATGGATCTCACACACACACAGTTGTTTGCTCACTTGGTGTATACACCGTAGCTCTGACAAGATTCTGGTAACCCGTATTACCCGTCTACACTATGTTAGTGCGTGCATGGATCTCACCCACACACAGTTGTTTGCTCACTTGATGTATACACCATAGCTCTGACAAGATTCTGGTAACCCGTATTACCCGTCTACACTATGTTAGTGCGTGCATGGATCTCACACACACACAGTTGTTTGCTCACTTGGTATATACACTGTAGCTCCGACAGGATCCTGGTAACACGTATTACCCGTCTACGCTATGTTAGTGCGTGCATGGATCTCATATACACACAGTTGTTTGCTCACTTGGTGCATACACCGTAGGTACAACAGGATTCTGGTAACCCGTATTACCCGTCTACACTATGTTAGTGTGTGCATGGCTCTCACACACACACAGTTGTTTGCTCACTTGGTGTATACTCCATAACTCCGACAGGATTCTGGTAACCTGTATTACCTGTCTACGCTATGTTAGTACGTGCGTGGATCTCACACACACACAATTGTTTGCTCACTTGGGTATACTCCATAGCTCCGACAGGATTCTGGTAACCCGTATTACCCGTCTACACTATGTTAGTGTGTGCATGGATCTCACACACACACAGTTGTTTGCTCACTTGGTGTATACACCGTAGCTCCAACAAGATGCTGGTAACCCGTATTACACGTCTGCGCTATGTTAGTGCGTGCATGGATCTCACACACACACAGTTGTTTGCTCACTTGGTGCATACACCGTAGCTCCGACAGGATTCTGGTAACCTTGGTTGCCTCTATAGAAGGGAGCTGGTGGCTGGAGGACAGAAATGGAGGAAAATTTCACATTCTCTTTTCTATTTTGTAAACATTGTGCCTTGTGAATATATCATCTAAAACCAAATACAATTAGAAACCCCAAAAAGGGCGGCGCCTGTGGCTCAGTGAGTAGGGCGCCGGCCCCATATGCCGAGGGTGGCAGGTTCAGGCCCAGCCCCGGCCAAACTGCAACAAAAAAATAGTCGGGCGTTGTGGCGGGCGCCTGTAGTCCCAGCTGCTCGGGAGGCTGAGGCAAGAGAATCGCGTAAGCCCAGGAGTTAGAGGTTGCTGTGAGCTGTGTGACGCCACGGCACTCTACCCGAGGGCGGTACAGTGAGACTCTGTCTCTACAAAAAAAAAAAAAAAGAAACCCCCAAAAATGAAAACTATGGACACTGCAACCCCTGCCAATTGCAGTTTTCACAGTTTAGCTCTCCTTTTGTTGGAATGTGTATAGATTTTAGACCCTGGACCTGGGAAGGAAGTAGGGAAGTTTGTGCCACAGAATTATTCTTTATTCTGAGTCTAGATATGTCAGGAAATCCTCCAATCAATGACGCAATGTCCTTTCATATCCTCTGTAGTATATTTATTATCACAAGAAACCTTTAAAAAGGATGATGTGGCATGATTGGACTGGCGTTCCTTAGAAATAAAAGTAGTTCTAACAAACTTAGAAAAAAACCTTTATTACTCTTCTAATTATAAAAGCAATACCTCCTCAGAGGAAAAAAGAAAGGGGAAGGGAAGTGGCGGGGAGGGGAGGGGAAATTGCCGTAGTAAAAACTACAAATACTTTTCAGCCAAGGTGGGAATTAGAAATATAGCCAGGTCAGGAATGCCTGTTGCAAGCAATTTTTGTTCTTTTAAATAACACTGATTTTTACATGTTGACAAAGTCATCTTGACCCAGCTTACATCAAACAGTGGCATCAAAATGTCTGTGTCAAAATGTCCCACAAATTAAAACCTCCGCATTAAACTGTCCTTCCTATGCAGATGGCATGACATGACTGGTGCCTCACGGGAGGGCCGGGGCTCTTTGCAACTTCCTCAAGCCCATCTCTAAACTCTCATCACCAAGCTGAGCGCCTGGCAGACGTAGGTGATCAGTAAGTGCTCGCTGAATGCCTAAGGGGGTGGCATGGGAGGGTGGCAATCCTTGCGGCAAGGCACAGCAGGCACACCCCATCCTAAAGCTGAGAGGCTGCAGGTTGTAAAATTGAGAGTAAGTCAGTGCCTCAGAGCATTGGTCCGTTAGCCATAATGTGACATAATAACGTTTTTCTTGCTGTGAAAAAAATTTTTTAAAATTCTATGAATAACTCTAAGAAAAAAATGGGGCCCCTGAATGTTTATAATTATGATGACTACTTTAGGGAAGGAGTTCAGGCTGAGGGAGCAGAGACACTGTGCACATTCCCCCTGGAGTGTCAAGGCACGGTAACCCTCAGGCAGGGTGTCACCTGGCCTCCTCTGAGAACATGCCCAGGCCACCCAGGCCACAGTAAGGGGAGACACTATGTTAAGCAAGTCAAATAAAAATCTGTATTCTTTGAGTTTCTGTGTAAAACTAGGAAGACACTCATGCACCTTGTCTGCTGAGGACTGCTGGAGAAATCACATAGCTGATGGATTAGTGACAGCAAACTCTTAGATGCCAATCATCCCTAAGCCCTCAACCTGCAGCCCTGTGATCCTTCTGTGGGCTCCTGGTTGGCCTTTTGAAACCCACCCACCTCATCTCTTCATTTAATTCCATTTGTATTTGTCTTTACCAGGGCCTTCCCTTCATAATCAAAAAAAGTGCTGCTGCTAAAAAAAAAAAAAAAAAAGCATTTTATTGAGGGATATTGACATACAAAAAGCTGTGTATATTTACTGTATTCCACTTGATACACTTGGAGATAATTATATATCAAAGAAACCGTCACCACACTCTAAGTCATAAGCTTATTCATCATCTCTCCAAGTCTCCTCCCACCCTCTTTATTTGTTATTAATGGCATACCTTATTTTATGACATTTCACTTTATCGCACTTCACAGATACTGCATTTTTTACAAATTAGCAGTTCCTGGCAACAAGTCTGTTGCTGCCATTTTTCCAGAATCACATACTCACTTCCTCTGTGCTATATTTTGGTAATTCTCTCAATATGTCACTTTTCCTAATCATCCTTATATCCACTAGTGTGATCTGTGATGTTACTGTCCGATTGTTTGCATGAACCATGCCCATATGAGACGGTGAACTTAACTGATAACTGTTGTGTATATTCTGACTGCTCCAGCAACCAGCCATTCCCCATCTCTTTCCCTCTCCTTGGGCCTCCCTGTTCTCTGAGACACAGCAGTATTGACATTAGGCCAATTAATAATCGTAGAACGGCCTCTAAGTGTTCAAGTGAAAGGGTCAGTCACATGTGTCTCACTTTAAATCAAAACCTAGAAATGGTTAAGCTTCATGAAAAAGATATGTTGAAAGTCAAGACAGGACAAAAGTTGGCCTCTCGCACCAAACAGCTAGCCAAGTGGTGAATGAAAGGGACAAGTTCTTGAAGGAAAAGTGCTACTTCAGTTAATAAGGACAAGTGAAACAGCCTTGTTACAAATATGGAGAAAGTTTGAGTGGTCAGGGTAGGAGATTGAACCAGCCACAACACTGCCTTAGGCCAAAGCCTGTAACTCAGAGCAAGGCCTTAACACCCTTGAATTCTATGAAGGCTGAGAACAGCAATGAAGCTGCTGAAGGCAAGTTAGAAGCTAGCAGGGGTTGGTGTGATAAATTATCCTGGCCTCCCTTTTCCAGCTGGACAACTTCAGGTAAAGAGGAGTTCTTCAGCCATGACCACAAAGCCAGTGGGCAGTGTAGTGGGATTCTAATGACTCCAAAGTTTAAGCCTTGGTGCTCTCTCCCAGTGCCCCCTGAGCTGAGTTTCCTTCTTGCTCCCCCAGTCTAAGCTGCTGTCATTCCGACAGACTCTCCTATCAGAGTGAAAATCATGAAGAAGCTCCCGTGGCCCCCACCTCCCAGGGGCTGCAGACTCTTCTTAGCTCTTTGCTTCTCTGTTACCCAACACTCAGAACTTGTCCCCACAGCCAAATAAAGAACAAGGACAGTGTTTTGAGGAAAAGGAGAGAGATGTTGATTATTTGCCAGCAAATGAGACGGATGGTAGACCCTCTTCTTAAAGAGCCAATGCCCTCCATTTTAAGAAAATACAGAGCCTCTCACAGGGGCTTTGCAGCTTTGGCCTGTGATGTTTAGCTCTGTCCGCGGTCCTGGCTGCATTATCTCCAGCAAAGGCCTGTGCCCTCTGCCCCGTTGAGACATTTCCTGTGGTTTGAGATACTAGAAACAAAGAACAGAGAACATTTCCTCTGTCCTTCTGATTACTGGTCTTGGGGGTGATTTGAAAAATAGCTTATAAAACATAAAACATTTTGCCCTTTTTCAGGCCTACTCTTTCACCTCTCTCCCCATCTGCCAGTCCTCAGACTACCCATGACTTGCTCTGCGAGACTGGCCTCTGCACAGCTCCCTCGAAGGCCGTGCTGAGTAACTCCTCCTGCCCAGCTTCTGGCACCCTGTGCCCAGATTTGCCTGTGGCTTTTTTTTTGGCTAAAGCTTCTGTGCTGGGAATCCCAGAATGCCAATGGCTGGAGTTTGGGACATAAGTAGAAGTGACCAGAAGAGCTGACACCTTTTGCTACCTGGTTTCCCAACCGCTGTGCCACCTACCTGGGGCCCGTAACTCATGATCGCCAGAGTCTAAGGAAGGTGATTTTATTTGTTGGGGACAGACACCCTGCAACAGAAGTATGCAAGGCTCATGATGCAGGTTCAGGCCCTGGATTCAGAGAGCTCTGCCTAGTTCTCCTGCTTATTTGACAGATACTCTTAAACATATCCTCCAGAGTTAAGATATTTCCCAATCAAACAGAATTAAAACATGTGTCCTGCCTACCTAAGTAAGGCTCATAAAAAGAATTGAGATGAGAAAATATTCTGTAAATTATAACACTCAATAAATGCTCTCGTTTATACATAGTATTATTGCAATAGATATGAATAGGATAAATAAATAGTAAAGAAGACTGTCATGAGTTACGTCCAACAAAGCTTCTAGAAGAGGGCAGCAGGGCAGTTGTGAGGGTGGCTTCTCAGTTGGAGTGTCCAGCTTGAACACTGGCAACATGCCTTCCTAAGTGTGTAAGGATCAAGGGGAAGGTCTAATATTTATCACCATGCCTGATCAATGAGTATCACCGATTGTGGTTACTGCTGCTATGTTTGATTGAAGTGAGTCAATTAGCAGAATTAAAATGGCCTTTAGACTCCTCCCTCCATTGTCAGGTGAGGTCTCAAGCCATACAGGTGCAGAAACCTAGTAAACTCATTCCCTGAGGTCCATGCACGCAATGCAATGAAGCCTTGATCCTCACTGGGAACTAAGACTGATGAACACATGAGACTCTTAGGACCCTGCTGAGAGGACATGCCTGGGCCAGCAGTCAGGGAGTACAATCAAGAGACTGGGAGAGCCTCAGGGCTGGGGAGAGATAAGAAGATTCCTGTAGGCTCTGCCTTTGTCTCTCCAGGCTTGCAAATGCCCACAAAACTAGAAGGACTGAGTTCCCAAAACACAGGTCCTGGGTGGCACCCATTAGACACTGGTGGATCTTCACAGCACCACCTTAGCCCCAGCTGAAACCTCCACCCTGCTTGCTTCCAATTCCACACCGAGATTTTGCTCATTTCTTTCAAATGTTTGGTCATTCACAACACCTTGTTTTGGAACAATTTTGTAGACGCCTCTGAGAGCAATTCTACTGTCTCATGTCTTTTTTTTTTTATTAAATCATAGCTGTGTACATTAATGTGATCGTGGGGGCATCATACACTAGTTTCATAGACCGTTTGAAACATTTTCATCACACTGGTTAACATAGCCTTCCTGGCATTTTCTTAGTTATTGTGTTAAGACATTTACATTCCACACTTACTAAGTTTCACATGTACCCTTGTAAGATGCACCGCTGGTGTAATCCCACCAATCGCCCTCCCTCCGCCCATCCTCCCCCCTCCTCCCTTTCCCCCTTCCCCCTATTCTTAGGTTGTAACTGGGTTATAGCTTTCATGTGAAAGCCATAAATTAGTATCATAGTAGGGCTGAATACATTGGATACTTTTTCTTCCATTCTTGAGATACTTTACTAAGAAGAATATGTTCCAGCTCCATCCATGTAAACATGAAAGAGGTAAAGTCTCCATCTTTCTTTAAAGCTGCATACTATTCCATGGCGTACATATACCACAATTTATTAATCCATTCGTGGATCGATGGGCACTTGGGCTTTTTCCATGACTTAGCAATTATGAATAGGGCTGCAATAAACATTCTGGTACAAATATCTTTGTTATGATGTGATTTTTGGTCTTCTGGGTATATGCCTAGTAGAGGAATTATAGGATTGAATGGCAGATCTATTTTTAGATCTCTAAGTGTTCTCCATATCTCTTTCCAAAAGGAATGTATTAATTTGCATTCCCACCAGCAGTGTAGAAGTGTTCCCTTTTCTCCACATCCACTCCAACATCTCTGGTCTTGGGATTTTGTGATATAGGCTAATCTTACTGGAGTTAGATGATATCTCAAGGTAGTTTTGATTTGCATTTCTCTGATTATTAAAGATGATGAGCATTATACTACAAATCGATAGTGATCAAAACAGCATGGTACTGGCACAAAAACAGAGAAGTAGATGTCTGGAACAGAATAGAGAACCAAGAGATGAATCCAGCTACTTACCATTATTTAATCTTTGACAAGCCAGTTAAAAACATTCAGTGGGGAAAAGATTCCCCATTTAACAAATGGTGCTGGGTGAACTGGCTGGCAACCTGCAGAAGACTGAAACTGGACCCACACCTTCTTTCACCATTAACTAAGATAGACTCTCACTGGATTAAAGATTTAAACTTAAGACATGAAACTATAAAAATACTAGAAGAGAGTGCAGGGAAAACCCTTGAAGAAATCAGTCCGGGCGTGTATTTTATGAGGAGGACCCCCGGGCAATTGAAGCAGCTTCCAAAATACACTACTGGGACCTGATCAAACTAAAAAGCTTCTGCACAGCCAAGAACACAGTGAGTAAAGCAAGCAGACAGCCCTCAGAATGGGAGAAGATATTTGCAGGTTATGTCTCCGACAAAGGTTTAATAACCAGAATCCACATAGAACTCAAACGTATAAGCAAGAAAAGAACAAGTGATCCCATCGCAGGCTGGGCAAGGGACTTGAAGAGAAACTTCTCTGAAGAAGACAGGCACGTGGCCTTCAGACATATGTCTTGTGTCTTGATGTTCACTGTCCTGGTAGGGTCTCATATGCACCTTGAGAGAAAGACCCCTTGATTTTTGACAGTCCTTTGTCCCTTCTTTGATTCTTACACATATCAGTAACTTACTCCTATTTGATTCCTAAGAAAATTTTGCAGTATAAATTGTGGCATGGAAAATAGTATGTTTCCTCTGGTTCCAGATAAGGAGAGTTGTAAATAATTTAAAGTTCCTGCTGTGCAAAATTACCCAAACAGAAAATGCAGTTTTTCCCCAAGTGTTAAATGATTCAAATAGTTTATTTATTTTTTTCATGTATACATTAATGCATTTATGGGTACAATGTACTGATTTCATACAAAATTAGGAACACTTACATCACACTGGTTAATATATACCTCATCTCGTTTACTTAATTATTGTGTTAAGACATTTATACTCTATACTACTTAGATCCCTGAGTATTCTCCATACTTCCTTCCAAAAGGGACGTATTAGCTTGCACTCCCACCAGCAGTGCAGAAGTGTTCCATTTTCTCCACATCCACGCCAACATCTGTAGTTTTTGGATTTTTATTATGTGAGCCACTCTTATAGGAGTTAGATAATATCTCAAAGTGGTTTTTATTTGCATTTCTCTAATGATTAAAGATGATGAGCATTTTTTCATGTGTCTGTAGGCCATGCACCTATCTTCTTCAGAAAAGCTTCTATTCCGGGACCAAGACGGCTTCACATCAGAATTCTATGAAACCTTTAAAGAGGAACTAGTACCTATATTACTTAATATTTTCCAAAACATAGAAAAAGAAGGAATACTTCCCAACACGTTCTATGAAGCAAATATCACCCTGATCCCCAAACCAGGAAAAGACCCAACAAGAAAGGAAAACTATAGACCAGTATCTTTAATGAACATAGATGCAGAAATATTTAATAAGATCCTAGCAAACAGAATCCAGTGACACATCAAACAAATTATACACCATGACCAAGTGGGTTTTATCCCAGGGTCTCAAGGTTAGTTTAGTATACATAAATCTATAAATATAATACATCACATAGACAAACTAAAAAACAAAGACCATATGATTCTCTCAATAGATGCAGAAAAAGCTTTTGAGAATATCCAACATCCTTTCATGATCAGAACACTTCAGAAAATTGGTATAGAAGGGACATTTCTTAAACTGACAGAGGCCATCTACAGCAAACCCACAGCCAATACCATATTGAATGGAGTAAAATTGAAAACACTTCCACTCAGATCAGAAACCAGGCAAGGTTGCCCATTGTCTCCACTGTTTTTTGTAATAGAAGTAATAGAAGTCTGAGCCACTGCAATCAGACAAGAGAAGGGTGATCAAGGTATACAAATAGGGTCAGAGGAGATCAAACTTTCACTCTTCACAGATGATATGATTTTATACCTGGAAAACCCCAGGGACTCAACCACAAAACTCTTAGAAGTGATCAAGGAATACGGTAGCATCTCAGGATACAAAATCAATACTCACAAATCAGTAGCTTTTATATATACCAATAATAGTCAAGCCAAAAAAATAGTCAAGGACTCTATTCCCTTTACAGTTGTACCAAAGAAGATGAAATTTACCTAACAAAGGATGTGAAGGATCTTTATAAAGAGAATTATGAAATTTTGAGAAAAGAAATAGCTGAAGATGTTAACAAATGGAAAAACATACCATGCTCATGGCTGGGAAGAATCAACATTGTTAAAATGTCCATATTACCCAAAGTAATTTACAAATTTAATGTAATCCCTATCAAAACACCACCATCATACTTCAAAGATCTGGAAAAAATAGTACTTCATTTTATATGGAACCAGAAAAATCCTCAAATAGCCAAGACATTACTCAGAAATAAAAACAAAGCAGAAGGAATCATGCTACCAGACCTCAGACTATACTATAAATCTATAGTGATCAAAACAGCATGGTATTGGCACAAAAATAGAGAGGTATATGTATGGAACAGAATAGAGAACCAAGAGATGAACCCAGACACTTATCATTTCATCTTTGATAAGCCTATCAAAAATATAAATTGGGGGAAGGATTCCCTATTTAACAAATGGTGCTGGGAGAATTGGCTGGCAACTTGTAGAAGACTGAAACTGGACCCACACCTTTCACCATTAACAAAAATTGATTCTCACTGGATAAAAGATTTAAACTTAAGACATGAAACTATAAAGATTCTTGGAGAAAGTGCAGGAGAAACAAGTAAAAAAATTGGCCTGGGTGAATACTTTACAAGGAGAACCCCCCTGGGCAATTGAAGCCACACCAAAAATACATTACTAGGATCTGATCAAACTAAAAAGCTTCTGCACAGCCAAGAACACAGTTAGTAAAGCAAGCAGACAGCCCTCAGAATAGGAGAGGATATTTGCAGGTTATGCTTCTGACAAAGGTTTGATAACCAGAATCCACAGAGAACTCAAACTTATTAATAAGAAAAGAACAAGTAATCCCATTTCATTGTGGGAGAAAGTGCATTTTTTTATACTTAGCACTGAGGCTGGGAAAATAAGAAACTGTGCCAATTTTCCTACAGGTGAAATTTTTCCTTCTTTATAATGGAAGCACTTTGACTCTGAAATAAGTAATGTGATGAAATTTTTTTTGCAAGGCATGCCAGCATTAATATGGGCCATAGAAATGAAAGCCCACATTTGCCTTTCTCTTTCACACACACACATTACTATCAACAGTCCACGCCCGTGACCATTAAGCCATACCCCTGGGCTCAAAGATCTTGCCCTCTGATGGCATTTGTACCACTGGACTGTCAGTGCAAGCACATTAAGTTCACATGAAAACATACTGTTTGTGACACAAAATTCTGATACATAAGTTACTTGAATCTCTGTAAGCCACTATAATTTGAAACATCAATGTGACCTATTTTTCCCCTCTTAATTAACAAGTCGTTATCAAATGGGATCCTGTCCAGTTTCCCCTGCCCATTGGGCATCCTAACGCCTCTGGAGATAGTGGCTGTCCCTGCACAGACTGAAGCCCTTGATATCTAATTCAGAACTGAAGCTGGCAAAGTAGCATTCGCAGAAACTAAAGGGTCATGGAACAAGAGGAGGAGAGAAGCCACCTTGCTGGACTTCCCCCCCAGGAGCTCTACTGGGAGCAGGTAATGGGAAGAGACTTGGACTGCTGGTCTCCAGCTCAGGTGCCATTACATGTGGACGCTGTGTTGCTAGGCAGCCTGACAGGGAGTCTCATACAGGCTGCACACTTCCACGAAGGGCTGGGTCACCAGGCCTTATAAAGAAAAAGCACACACATTAGCAGAATAGAGCCGCATATACATCAAGAATGATAGTAAGAATTATTTTTGAACAGCTACTAAATATAGTGTGTCCCCAAAGTCACCCTTAAAGTTGCCATACATAAGGAAAATGGGAAATTGTAGTTAGATGTATCTTTATGTACAAAACGTTCATCACAAAGTTTTACAAGGAGGTGGCCAACATGTACAATATCTTATATTTTGTAAAATTTCGTAAAGCACAACTAGGTTCCTTTCCTGCAGGCATTCTCAGCCCCTCTCAGCAGAAGGCTGGCTTCATCCCCAGGTGCAACTCCCTGTCTAGTGTTTTCCAGATGCCCAGCTGGTGTGCTGTTCTGGGCACGTGTTGAAAGGCCAGAAGGATGAATCTTCACAGGTACAAATGAGTTAGATGATAGATTTTTTTTTTTTAATAAACAGTTGGGGACAGAAAGAGAGAGAAAGAAGCGGAACGAAAGAAGAGAGAAAGGAAGAAAAATAAAGAAAAATAAAAACTCTGCCTCCTATAAAGCAGCCTGCTCGGTTTTGGGGAGGTGTTATGGGTCTCCCTGACCATAGGAGATGTAAGAGTCAATCTTGCAGAAATTCCCCCGGTGCTGAAGGACAGGCTGAGTGTCTGCCTCATCTGCAAGGTCCTATTCTGACACTGTGTCTTCAGGGGGACCTTCTGGGACCTTTGAAGCAAGCTGGCTATTTCTCCCACCTGCTTATTACATATGGAGGTTGCCACATCTTTCAGTTCCTTCCTTCTTTGTTACATTATAAGCCTTGCAGGGAAAGGGATTTTGTCTGCATGGCTCCTGGTTTCCTTCCCTGACCTCCTGGCCACCCCCCGCATTGTTGGGTACGTGAACTCTGATATCTCACTGAACACTTTTATGCTCCCTGGCATGTAGGTAGCATAGGCCCTGTGTTCTCCCGAGACCACAGAGGATACTGATCCCCTTCCTAGGTTTTTCCTGGATTGGCCACGTACTCCACATTTGGGAAAATGTGACCTGGTTTAGGTGCTCAGGACAGGAGAGAAGCCTGGTGGCCACAGCACGGGGGGGCTTCCTCAACTCCTTCCCCTGACAGCCTCCGTGACCTTGGGTTCCAAGGGCTGCGCATTCATCCTGGGTAGGACAACCAGTCTTGAAATGGCTTCACCTCATGATGTGTTCAGGCGGGCCACACCCACTGCCCTTGAAGAAACAGAACCTTGAGTCTCTAAACCTTTCCAGAGGACACACTTCACGCTCTAACCTAAAACAATGGAAGTTTTCTGTCGGAGAATGTATTTGCTTTTCAGTAACTTTTTCTGCCCGTTACAAATTAGAAGGTCCCAGGAGAGAGGATCTGGGTTGTCTTAATTTGTGCAGTGATGGAACAAACACAAGCTTCATAAATCCCCTGTGGGTGACAGCTATGTCTAGTGTGCTATTGAACTTCGGGTCATATCAGGCCCACTTTGAAACTATTTACTTATGAATTAAAAAAAGAAAATTACAGGATGAGTTTCTGCCATGGGATGGAGTCACAGAATGGGGTGACTGTGATCTCCACCCTCCGCTGCTGTAGTCTCTGCCTGTCTGTAGAGGAATGGGGACTCCATGCTCTGGCTGGACACTGACAGCCAGTTTTGTCCCCAGACACCTGAATGGTAGACATGGAGTGAAGGCTCCCTCTCACTGTGCAGCTCCTGCAGCTCAGCTTTGGTGTTTCACCACCAATTTCTCCCCAGGAACACTTAACCCTCCCAGCAGTGCAAGAGCCAGGTATGCAATCTGGTGCCCTTCAAATTTTATTTCATAAACTACAGACTCCTGCTTCCCAGGGTCTGCTAGTCAGTCTCTGCTCTTCTAGGTATTTAGTGGTGACTCTCTGTTGGAGAATATCTTTGCACTGCAGCAGCTTTTCCAACACTTACAGATCAGAGGTGCTGGGAGACAGGACCTTTAACTTGCCTTTAACTTGCACAGTGATGAAACAAATACAAGCTTTATTTTCTCCCTTATAAATAATTTGCAGCACATTTATCCTCACATAGTGCAATATGAAGGAAGAGTGTCAACAGAATGGTTTTGTTCTCAAATCATCCCCAAATGCCAAGAGTGTGCCGGAACAGTCTGTGCGTGACCCTGAGGAGACAGCTGCTGCCTGTGCCGGCTGTGTGTGGTAGAGAGAACCCAGACAGATGTCCTTCCTTCCTGTGCTCGGGACAGGATACGAGTGGACACAGGACGGGGCCACAGGGAACCAAGAAGTAGGCCCATTCCTACTTATCTGCAGGTCAAATTCCCCTCCTGCCCTCACCTTTGGGTGGGGAGATGGCCTCTGCAAGGTGGGCTGGTGGAAACACCTTCATCAGGAGCCCCCCAGCTCAGCGGGATTTCTTGATCACATCTGCTGGCAGACTCCTAGTGGGCTATGATGGCACAGGAAGCTTGCCCCTCTCTGGACAAGCAGCGATGCCGGTCTTCCGTGTGAGAATCCACTTCTGGGGATACTCACAGAAGGAAAAGGGCAGGTAGTCCAGATCCCTGAAATCACCCTGAAGTCCCTGTGACATGCAGAGAAAATATATCTGTGTTTCTGAAGCAGAGGCTTTCTGAGTAAATTTGTCAACAAATTTGGCCTCCTGGGCTCCTAGGAAGCCTTGGGAGCTACAGTAACTGTGCAGGGAGGGGGAGAACTCCAGAGGGACTCATCTGTCTTGGAGGTGCACAGGTGCATCTCAAGAGAAAATGAGTCCAGGGCACTTGGGGACAACTCTAGGTCATAAAATCTGGACCTCGAAGAGATGCATGTGCTTCCAAAAGCTGGAGTGAATAGCCATGATTTCCTTTCCTGTTTCCAAAGACAAATGTTTTCCTCCCTCTCTTTGGTATGGTGAGAAAGCAGCTGCTCCCTTCTTCTGCAGACAAGAAGAGGACGTGCCTCCTGTACCTGTGAGGCAGACTTTGACTTTTGTTTGTGGGACGGTTGGCTTGGGTCTCCACATAAAATCCTTCAATCAGGGTGCAGGGGACCATGTGCTCATTATCGGCTTTTAAAAAGAATAACGATCATCTGTCTCTAAGGCAGAATACTAAATGTGCACCTTCAGGATAAAATTATTAAGATGAATATTAACAATCCAAAAGAAGCTCAAAAGGGAAATAAATGAGCCTGTATTGTTTCTCCGTCCAGCAGAGAAGGAGGGTTTGGAGGGAGGTAATGGGATAAATGGGATCCCCACATCCTTTCTTTTTGCTGCTGCTGTCGTTTTCATTGCCAGGCATATGGGGCTAATTAGAGTCTGTTAAATAAAAGTTTCTCAACCTCAACACTATTGATAGTTGGGGGTGGTTAATTATTTCTTGTGGGAGGCTGTCCTGTGCACAGTAGGAAGTTTAGTAGACTGGCCTTAACCCCCCAAATGCCAATGTGACCACACACAGCCAGCCAAGTTGTAACAAAGTGTAACAACCCAAACTGTATCCAAACATGACCAAATGTCCCAGAAGGGCAAATGGGAACCATGTCTCAGACACACATGTGACACTATTATTTCTAAGCATTTGACCTAGTACTAGTCACAGATGAGACTGGGTAAGTCAGATTGTTATCTACTTAACACAAGAAGTCTTTCTAGACACTTCCATTCAAAAACTCTTTCCATATATTAATCCCATTTGAATGTTAACCAAACCTTTTAATTCACAAAGATGAAGCTTACTCTGAGTATCCCTGGGACAGGAGTCACAGCCACACAGATCCACTAAAAAGAGTGCCAGGTGCTCTGTGTGATGAGCGTTTGACAGATGGGAAGGTGTCAGATCATGGAAGGAAAGAAGGCCGATGCCATGGGGAAATAACACAGAGCAAAGACCGCGATGCCAAAGACTAGATTCACCTAATGGAAAATTTTGCAAATAATGAGCATCACTGAGTATTGAATGTGTAGAAAACAGAATCACAGCACCAACACCAGCAGGAGCTGATTTTGTGTCCTCACCTTAAAGCTTGGATGAGAACAGGCATGCGGACCACTGGCAGGTGTGACAGGGACGAGGATGGGCATGCGGACCACTGGCAGGTGTGACAGGGGTGAGGACGGGCATGCGGACCACTGGCAGGTGTGACAGGGTGGAAAGCCTGGAACGTGGGGCCAAAACAGGAAAGAAGACACTCAGAGAAGAACAAACACAACAGCAGCCCCTAGGATTGTATTTCCCCTAGGATTGCCTGGTCACCTAGACCACAAATGTGGCTTAGACTGGATTCTAGATTTTTATGGGCAGTTTCTGGTCTTGACCATTAACATTTCTGCTAAGCTGCCTCACCCAGGACCTGACACAATAGGATGGTAAACTAGTGACTCTGTGCTGAAGGAAACCCCGTGTTCATTCAGTTTGTGTAGTATTTCTGCCACTTTGTGTGGTCAGGCCTCAAGATTCAAGATGTGTTTCAGAAGAAGGTCCCATTCTGGATGGACATTCACAGCTGCCACTTCAGGTGTCCTGCAGGAGAGAGGTGAGCATCATCACCCTGGGCTTTGAAGACTCTTAACACGAGGAAGTTAAAATTCACACAGAGAGTTTCAGGGAGAGACTGTAGTATTCTGTACTACACGGAGAATTATCACAAGTTTAGTGGTGTCAACAGAAAGGAACCCAAAGTCTGTAAAATAACTTAAAGGGGTTTATTCTCAGCCAAATATGTGTGACCACGGCCCAGAGAGCCAGGCCCAAGAAGCCTTGAGCAAGTGGACTCACTGTGGTTGGGTGACAGTTTGGTTTTATACATTTCAGGGAGGCAGGAATTACATGTTATAAATCAATGCATGAAAGGCCTACGTTGGCTCAGCCCCAAAAGGCAGGGCATCTCAAAGTGGAGGCTTGTTGTCGGGGATGGTGAACCCCGACCCTGTTTGAACGCCAGCTGAGAAATGATGCTGGAAAAGATGACTCGGCACCAGTTTTAAGGCAAAAACAAGCCTCAGGATGCCTAGAGATGCTTACACTAACTCAGGCTGGGCAGACCAAGACACTGAAGCTCTGAGATAATGTAGAGCCTTCCTGGCCTCTTCAGAAGGTTTTTATTAGTTTTTAAGAAAGGTGCAAATGCAAACGAAAGGGTTGAAAGAATCCCAAGTTCTTGATAAACAGCCAGTGGTGTGCGTAAGTAGAGGGGAGGGAGAAGCCAGTTCTGTTCAGGCAGGGGAAGTAAACTAGTTTTCTAGGTTAGCTACAAATTCAAAGAGTTTAATCCCTTCCGTCTGTTGACTCTCAAATACACAGGCCTAGTCTGTCCTGACCAGGCAGGCTGGTGCCAGATTTTTTTTCCTCTTTTGTGAGTCTAAGGAACCCCCAGGAATTGTGGATCTGCAGACATTCTCCCTGGTCACCTCAGAACTGAAGCAAGGGCTCGCTGAAAAGTCAAACTATGTACTCCCACAGCTTGTAATTTAAAGATTCTTTGATTTGTAACTTGGTTAAAGGAATGAAACTTTTTGTAAAAGCTTGGAATGTTTTAAGATAAGGAAGTCTGTTATCAAGACAAGCCCTGGGACATGTACTGAATTCAAGTAATCTGTTGAGTAAGGGGAGGGCCTCCAGGCTGGTCTCAGCTTTACCTGGCATAGCCTTAGGGTTGTTCCCGAGATAAAGGACCACTCCCAGAAGGGAGAGATGCGTGAGGAGGTGCATCTGACCCCCCTTCTCAGGCTAGAAACTCAGCTTTAGGGTCTTTCCGGGGCCTCTTAGCCAGAAAGGGGATCCATTCAGTTGGCTAGAGGAGCTTAAGATTTTCAGTTCACATTAGCTTTAAAAAAAATTATCTCAGCTCCTGACCCTCTGCTCAGGGTCCCCCAAATCTGTAATCAGTGTCAGCTGGGCTGTGTTCTCACCTGCAAGCTGGAATGGGCGGAATCTTCTCCCAGATCTAGTTACCAACACTTTGCAATAATTCTGATGATTCCTCACTGGCGGGAAAACCAAAGAGATGAGAGAGTCCTACAGAGCAAGTGGTCCACTTGTCGGTGCAGCATTAGCCTTGCAATGGGTGCCCAGGCCAGACAGTATTAGGATTCCATCGAATTCATCACTCCAGCTGCCTGCCTAAAGACAGGGTCTAATTAATGCACAGTGTGGGGAAGGGAGACAAAGCCCAATCCCTTCAGAAATCCTGGATTTAAATGCCAGAGTGTGGATTCCTAAACTTTGGACATGCTGCCCTCCTTCCCCACCCTGGGCAGGACCAAATGCCCTCAGCCTGACCCCTGTGCACAGCCAACACCTGCTTTTTGACTGAAGGGCCACACACAAAACCTCCACTCCTAGAAACCTCGCATGCCCTCCCCACATCCACTCTGACCAATTTCTTTGAGATTTTCCTTGGGATTCTGTCCTGACCTCATTAGAAGCAGGTCTGTTCTGTCTCAGTGGTGTGTTCCCACATCTTGTCCTTACTCACCGTCTGACTAAGCACAAAATGTTTCCTTCATCAGGCAAATTTAATTAAGAGCCCAGTCACTCAGAGAACCCAGCCATTTCTGGCTCAAGCCTAAAAATAGAGGAAGAAAAATCCCATCCAGGGCAGTTAAGTGCATTGCGTTCTAAATCTCTGGGAGCAGCGACCCCCAGCCAAGGAAGAAGCAGCTGCTGTTTCTCCCGACTTAGAAGCACCAGATTCTGAGTCAGCTCCAACTTCCTTCTTTAAGTTCCATCTCTGTAAGTGAGTTATTTGTCCAGACTATGCAAGTTGGAATTTCTCCTGCGCCCCACCCCACCTCATTCCTCAGCAGTGCCCCAAAGGAAGAAGGCGTGCATCCGTCCTGCCCCCACCACGGCCCCTCGCTGCTGAAGGCGTGCATCCGTCCTGCCGCCACCACGGCCCCTCGCTGCTGAAGGCGTGCATCCGTCCGGCGGCCACCACAGCCCCTCACTGCTGAAGGCGTGCATCCGTCCTGCCGCCACCACGGCCCCTCGCTGCTGAAGGCGTGCATCCGTCCGGCGGCCACCACAGCCCCTCACTGCTGAAGGCGTGCATCCATCCTGCGGCCACCACGGCCCTCACTGCTGAAGGCGTGCATCCGTCCTGCGGCCACCACGGTCCTCACTGCTGAAGGCGTGCATCCGTCCTGCGGCCACCACGGCCCTCACTGCTGAAGGCGTGCATCCGTCCTGCGGCCACCACGGCCCTCACTGCTGAAGGCGTGCATCCATCCTGCAGCCACCACGGCCCTCACTGCTGAAGGCGTGCATCCGTCCTGCCGCCACCACGGCCCTCACTGCTGAAGGCGTGCATCCGTCCTGCGGCCACCACGGCCCTCACTGCTGAAGGCGTGCATCCGTCCTGCGGCCACCACGGCCCTCACTGCTGAAGGCGTGCATCCGTCCTGCGGCCACCACGGCCCCTCGCTGCTGAAGGCGTGCATCCATCCTGCGGCCACCACGGCCCTCACTGCTGAAGGCGTGCATCCGTCCTGCGGCCACCACGGCCCCTCGCTGCTGAAGGCGTGCATCCGTCCTGCGGCCACCACGGCCCCTCGCTGCTGAAGGCGTGCATCTGTCCTGCGGCCACCACGGTCCTCACTGAATTGCCACAAACACCTCCCAAAAAGATACTTTCCCCACTCTATACCCCAGGAGCCTGAAACTCAGAAACATTGAGACTTTCTCATGCTCAAACATTTGTGAAGGGTGGCGCCAGGATGAGAATCCCAGTCAGACTCCAGAGTCCATGTCTCTCGCTATTGCCCCAGCACAGCACACCAGCCCGCCTTGAATGTTCTAGAACAGTGATTTCAAACACCCTGTCCCACAGGACTCCTGGTTACACACATACACCCAGACACATTACACACATGTGTGCACACCCAGACACATGTACACACACACATGCGCACCCACAGACACATGTACACACACACGCACCCACAGACACATGTACACAGATACCTACAGACACATGTACACACACATGCACACACACCCACAGACACATGTACACACACATACCCACAGACACATGCACACACACACCCACGGACACATGCGCACACACACTCACCCATGGACACATGTACACACACATGCACACACACCCACAGACACATGTACACACACATACCCACAGACACATGCACACACACACGCACCTACAGACACATGCACACACACACACACCCACCCATGGACACATGTACACACACACTCCCCCACACTCACATGTACACACACGTGCACATGCTCCCACACCCACAGATACATGTACACAGCTGTAACATGCCTGGAACAGGCAGACAGCTCAACTCTGGGGAACCCCCCAATGAACAGAGACCTTTGTAGTCAGAGTCATGCACCCCCACTTTCCCCGTCCACCTTGCACTACAACCAACTTCAAGTCATACAGACTATTTGTTCCTAGTTTTCTCGACTGACTGACAGCCACATCCTTGCCAGGAATGTCGAGACAGTAAAGTGATGGTTTCTGGTTTTTCTGCTGCACACTGGCCTAATCCAACTAGTAGTATACAATGCTGAAACATTTGAAGGTGTTTTTTTTGAAGTTAAGTTTTCTTTTTTCCCTTTCATTTCTGAGTTCCATTCCCCTGTTTGCCATTTCCAGCATAATATTTTTGGTATCCCTCTAAGTAGCCCTTTGTGAATCCACACTGTGTGTTTCTTGTTCTTTGTGTTGCTTCTAGAAAAAAATTGCAATTTTCTGGGCTCTAATTAAAGTGCCCCACTGGATCCCTGAGTTCTCTTCGTGTGGTATTGTGTGATTTGTTTACTGTGCTTTCTGTGCCTCTTTATGCTGAATTCTCCTCTGCTTTGCTCCTTAGATGTGCACAAGAACCACAGATCTGTTTATTATACCTTTCAAAGTCTGAAATACAAACATTGGGTCTCTATTCTTCTTGGTAGTTCAACACCAAACACCTGGGGATGGTTTTAGGTGGCGATTTGGATGAACTACTGGCAGTTAATGTCCAGGCTAGCAGGACAGTGAGACCCTCTGGGAAGCTCCAGTCCTGAGTGGCCTCCAACACCTGTGGGCTCCACACATCTGTGGGCTTGACTCTGGAACCACGTCAAGTTCTCACAGGAAAGATACAAAAAAGATTCCCACCTGGCTCTGGGGCAAGACACTGACCCAGCCGGGGAAGGCGTTCCTTCCTGCCAAGCCCCATCTACACTTCCGGTCTGGCTGAAGGTGAAAACCATAATCATCAGGGGTCAGAGCTTCAGAAAATATACTAAGAAAGCTGCAGCCAAGGAGGGCAAAGGAGAAAGGGGAAAAGTAAAGCTGAGCCACGGAAAACACCTGCAAATGTCCCAGCCTAGAGACACAGACCTGCTGAAGCACAGGAGTTAACCACAAAGCTGCAGGACACTCCCCTTCCCCACACTGAGCCACCACAGCAACAGGATCCCAGTGTATAAAACAATGGATTTCGGCTGAAAGAGCTGCAAACTACAGACTTTATTGAATGAGGAGGACCTAGGAAAGCTCAGAGTCAACAGGGGAGAAAAACAACATTAAAGGACCCTGAATCCTCTCGTGCTTACAGCTGTGGCAAACATCAACACAGCCAACTTCTAACCAGAGTAACAAAAGCCTCGCACCATAGTCCAGTGTGGGTCCACTCCTGTTACCAGATACACCGTGTTCAGCATTCAACAATTATAGGGCCTACAGAAAAGCCAAAAAAATCACAGTCTGAAAAGACTAAAAAAGCCTCAGCAAAACTCATATGTCATGCAAAGGTTGGAATTATCAGTCTGAGAATTTACAATAACTATGATTTGTATGTTAAGGTCTCTAATAGAAAAAAGTAGACAGCAGGTAGAATAAACAGAGAGTTGGAAACTCTAAGAAAGAATAGAAAGAAAACAATATTAGAAAGAAAAAATCCTGTGAGAGTAATCAAGGCAGCTCTGACACGACCAACGGCTGAGTGAACTTTTGATAGTCAACAAAAATTTCCCGACCTGAAAGAAGAGACCAAGAAAGAATTCAGATAAAAGAGACCCAGAAACAGAGCATCTAAAATCGTGTAAAAAACAAACACAGCTTCTCCTATGTGAACACTTCACCTACGGTTGCCAAGATGTGTGGGGATTTTTTTTCTGACCAGCTACTATTTCTGCAGATTCTGCTGTAGATTTTCTGGCAGACACCAACCGAATGTCCTCTAATTCTTTCAAATCCAATTTGATTCTGACACTACCTACCTGCAGGCAGCATCAGACCCAAGATTGCCCCTCACTTCAAATGCCAGTTGCAAGTACAGGTTTTGCGTCCTGTATGTCTGACCAACAGGTTAGAAGTCAGGATTCCCATGACCACCTCCTTGAATTTGCTTAATCTTCCAGAGTAGCTCACAGAACTCAGGGAAATACTTACGTTTATCAGTTTACTATAAAGGATTTTTAAAGGGTGCAGATGAACAGGCAGGTGGAAAGAATGCACAGAGCCAGGTACCAGAGAAAGGAAGAGCAGCGTTCCAGCCCTCTCTGGGGCACCAGCCTCCAGGAACCCCCATGTGCTCAGCTATGCGGAAGTCCCCCAAACCCAGGCCTTTGGGGTTTTATGGAAGATTCTTTATATAGTCATCTTTGATTAAATCACTGGCCATAGTGAGCAACTTACTTTCAGCCCCCCTTTCATTTCATCCCCAGAGATTGAAGGGATGAAGCTGGAAGTGCCAACCCTCTAGTCATGGCTTGGTCTTTTCTGATGACCAGCCCCCATTCTCAAGCTATCTAGAGGCTGCCACCCACGAGTCCTTTTGTTAAAAGACACCCTATCATTACAGGGATTCTGAGAGTTTTAGGAGTCCTATGTCAGGAAACTAGGAGAAAGATCAAATATGTATTTCACAATTTCACAGGGATAATCTCAAAAGTTTAATATCTGTGCAGTTGGTATCACAGAAAGAGAAATAGAGGACTGTGCAAAAGAACTGTTTGAAATAATAATGGCTAATAATTTTCTAAAATTAATGACAGACCTTAAACTACAGATCCAGGAAGTTCAGAGAGCACCAAACAGGATAAATTACCAACCCCTTCCTCCCAACAAAAAGCATATCTAGGCAAACCAAATTGAAGCTGAAGAAAACCAAAGACAAACAAACAAGCAAAAAAAGTAAAAACCCAGAGGGAAAAAATTATCTCACATATGGAGAAAAAAAATGTTAAATTATAGCAGATTACTCATCAGAAACAATGCAAACAAGGACAGAAAAAGGAGTAAAATATTACCAACATCGAAAGATAAAAGGAAGAGACTTAGAACTCTATACAAGCAAAGTATTCTTTAAAAGTGCAGGAAAGTGAAGACTTCCTAAAAGACTGAATGGATTTATGGTCGGCAGGTCTGCTGCATAAGATATTAAAACAAGCTCTTCAGGAAGAGGGAGAATGATGTAGGTCAGAAATGGAATCTAAGTAAGTTAAGGAAAAATGTTGGGGAGAGAATAAATGAAAGCAAAATCAAGGTATGTATTTTTCTTTTTCTTAATTGATCTAAAAGATAATTTTTTGTCTAAAGAAAACAACTTAGTGAGTATAGCACAGGCACAAGTCCAATAACATCAGAAATGATCTAAGAGATGGAAGGGAGATACCGGACTACTCTAAGGTATCTTTATGGCACAAGATTTGGAACAGCATTATTTCAATAAGACTGCAATGTGTTAACATATGTGTACTATAAACTCTAGACCAATCACTAAAACATTTAAAGAAGTATTGTTGATAAGTTAAGAGAAGAATAAAGTAAATACTTAATTTATTACCACCAGAAAAATCAGAAAAAGAGAAAGGGAAAGAAGTCCATGAATTGTGATGAACAGAGAAGCATGCCAGATATTAATCCAACCATAACAATGTTAACTTTAAGTGTGATAATTGCAATACTTTTAATAAAAGATAGGTCATCAAACTGGATAATCAAACTATGTATTCTCTTCAAGGGGTCACTTCAAATATCAGTACAATCAGATAGGTTAAAAGTAAAGGTATGCCCATTGATTACACCTGCGGTGCATCTTACAAGGGTATATGTGAATCCTAGTAAATGTGGAATGTAAAGGTCTTAGCAAAATAACCAAGAAAATGCTACAAAAGCTATGTTAACTAATGTGATGAAAATGTGTCAAACGATCTATGAACCAAGTGTATGGTGCCCCACGATCATACTAATGTACACAGCTATGGTTTAATAAAAATAAAAAAATAAAAAATAAAAAGATCAAGAAGGCCACAGGTTTCCCACCACATGAACACACGTGTGTGAATAGAACCCTAATTGTCTAAGAAAATGCCATGAAGGCTACGTTCAACAATTTGATGAGAATATTTCAGATTGTATATGAAACCAGCACATTGTACTCCTTGACTGCACTAATGTATACAACTATGATTTAACAATTAAAAAATAAATAAATAAAATAAAAAGAAAAAAAAAAGTAAAGGTATGAAGAAAGAAATACCACTCTAACATTAATTAACTAAAAGAAAGGTAGAGTAGCTATGTTGCCTTTAGACAGGCAAGTCTGTTCTCCAAAGAAGGAAAACAGTGAAGAATTTGGAGGAGCATCACGTCATGATAAATAGCCAACTCTCCATACACAGTAACCCTAATGTGTACACACATAGCACATGAGGCCCAAAAGTGACAGAAATGAAAGGACAAGTGGACAAACCCATTATCTTAGGAATTTAACACCACACTGTCAATACTTAATATAACTAGCAGACAGAAAAATGGATGAGAATATAGATTACTAAAACAGCACTATAAATCAACTTGACCTAATCGATATTTACAGAATACTCCATTTCTAAAAATCAGAATATACATTGTTCTCAAGCTTACTGAATAAAAAATGAAACTAAATAAAAGTGAAAACATAACATTAAAAGTTGTGAGATACAGCAAAAACAATGATTTAAGGTAAATTTATAGCATTAAGAGCATATACTAGAAATGAAGATATATTTTAAGTTAGTACACTAAAATCCCATCTTAAGAAACAAGAGCAAAAAAGAACAATTTAAGTATAAAGCAAGCAGAAGAAAATGCAGAAATCAATGAAATTACAAATAGGAAAACAATAGAGAAAATCCACCAGACCAAAAGCTGATACTTTGTGAAGATCAATAAAATGAATAAACCTCTAGACAGGTTTAACAAGAAAGAGAGAGAGAGAGGATATAAATTCCTAATATTAGAAGTTAATCACTATTGATTTAATGTACTTAAAATAATAAGGAATAAATACAATTTACTCTATGCCCACAAGTTTGATAATTTAGACTAAATGAACCAATTTCTTAAAAATCACAATTTACTAAAATTCACACAAGGAGAAATAGATCATCTAATTAGGCCTATGTCTATTTAAGAAATTGAACCAATCATTAATAATGCTCCAAAAAGAAGAAAGAACTTAAAAGGCCTTATGATCCCAGTCAGTTTGGACTACTGGAACAAATTACCACGTTGTGAGTGTCTTACACAACAAATATTTGTTTTCTCACAGGTCTGGAGGCTGCAAAGTCCAAGACCAGGGTGCGAGTGGGTCTAGTGTCTGATGAAGTCCCACTAGCAAAAGAGCATCTTCTCTGTATCCTCACAGGGAGCAAAGAACCAACAAGCAAGACCGGCCAGGCCTATCCTTACAAGGACACTGATTCCATTCCTGAGAGCTCCACCCTCACGGGCTGATCACCTCCCCAAAGCCCTAGCGTTTAATGCCGTCATGGTGACAGTCAGGATTTCAACACATGAATTTCAGGAGAACACAAACATTTGGTCCAGTTTGATTGGAAACAAAATCAATTTTCTGTAATCTCTTTAAGAAGATGAGGGCCATGGGAACACTTTCTGACTCATTCTATGAGGCAAAAGCAGATAAAGACCTTACCAGACATTCCAAGAAAGAAAAACAGCAGAACAATAACTCTCATAAACACAGACCCACAAATGTTCCACAAAAGATGAGTAAATTGAATCCAGCGATGTATTGGATGAATTATGTACCATGAGAAAGTGGGAATTATTCCAAGTACAAAGGCTGGTTTAACATTTGAAAATCATTCAGTGTAATCGAAAATTTCAATAAGGGAAAGAATAAAAATCATATGTTTATATGAATTGAAACAGAAAAATACTTGACAAAATAAAACAATCATTAAAGATAAAAATCTCAGTAAACTAACAATAGAGAAAGAAGTTTCTCAACTTTATAAAGAATGATTATAAACCCTTAAAGCTAACATTACACTAAATGGTGAGAGACTGAAAGCTTTCCTCCTAAAGATTAGAAAACAAGGCAAGAATATCTCCTCACTCTTCCAATTCAACACGGTATTAGAAGCCTTAGGTAGTGTAATAAGACAAGAAATGGAAAAAAAGGTATAGCCATCAGAAGGGAACAATTAAAACTGCCTTTATTCACAGATGACATGCTTGTCTACTTAGAAAATCTTAGTGAATTTCTTTAAAAATATATTCCTAGAAGGAATGAATAACTACAGTAAGATTGCAGAATTTGAGATTAATATTAAAAAGTTGGCAGCCTTACTATATAGCATCTGTCTTGGTCCATGTGTGCTGCTATAACAAAATACCTGAAAATGGGTAATATATACAGAACAGAAATTTATTTCTTCAGAGGTCTGGAGGGTGCAAAGTTCAAGATCAAGGTGCCAGCAAGTATGCTATCTGCTGAAGGCTGCCTCTCTCTGCTTCCAAGGTGCATCCTCCAGCAGGGAGAAAGGCCGTGCCCTCGTATGGCAGAGGCATGGAAGAGCAGGAAAGGGGCCAAACTCTCTCTGTCAAGTCCTATTATAAAAGCATAAATCTATTCATAAGGACAAATCACTGATGACACAAATACTTCCCCAAAGGTCCCACCTCCCAGCACCGCTGCATTGAGGATCTAGTTTTCAGCACATAAATTTTGGATGAGTTTAGATTAGAGCACTATCAAAGAAAAATTGAAATTTTTCAATTAAAACAAAATGATTTACAATACCGCACCCACCTCAAAAAAAGAAACACAAAAGGTAACTACTATCCAAGTAGATACGAAATCTGTATGCCTAAAACTATAAAACAGGATGAGGGAAATAAAAGATCTAAAGAGATTCCATGTTCATGGATTGGAGCACTCAATATTGTTAAAAATGTCAGTTTGTCCCAGCTTAATCCATAAAACACAAACCCAACAGAAGCTATTTTGAAGCTATCTTCAACTTGATTCTGAAATTTATATGGAGAGAAAAAAAGATCTACAATTGCCAACATGCTATTAAAGAACAAGAACAAAGTTGAAGGGCTGTTATCACCAAATTTCAAGTTTTACTATAAAGCGTCAACAGTTAAGGCAGTGTGGTTTGCAGAAAAATTAGACTTCATAGAACAATAAAACAGAATATAGAGCAGAGAACCTAGAAATAGACCCACACACATATAGTCAACTAATCTTTGACAGAGGAGCAATTTAATGGAAAAAGTATAAACTTTCCCGAAAACTATGCTAGAATAGTTCTACATCAATATACAATTTAAATAAGGAAGAACACACCTTGTATATTTCACAAAAATTAACTCAAATGGATTATACATTAAGTGTATATCGTAAAATCACAAAACTTCTAGAAGAGGAGAAAGTCTGCAGGAACTTGGGTTTGCTGATGAGTTTTTTGGTACAATAACAACAGCATAATCAACGAAATAAAAATTTCATTGCAGTGAAAATCTGCTCTGTGGAAGACAGTTAAGAGCATGACCAGGAAAGCCACACAGAGAAGGAAATGTTTGCAAAACACAAAATGTATAAACCATTTTAAAAATTTAACAATAAAAAAATTCAACTGCTTAAAAACTGGGGAAAATGTTTGAACCCACATCCCACCAAAGAGTACATACGGATGCAAAGAGGCATATGGTGAGATGCTGGACGCAACGTGTCTTTGGAGAAATGTGTACTGAAACAGGAGGCAACACTACAGTCCTGTTCGAACGGCCACAACTCCAAAAATAAACTACAGCAATTACGGGCAAGTATGCTGAGCAACAGGAGCTCCCGTCTATGCCTAAAGGGAATGCAAAATCGCACACTGCTTTGGAAGACAATTCAGCAGTTTCTTACAAAGCTAAATGTGGCCTTAACATATGCTCAAGCAATTGTACCCTAGGTATTCCCACTACCCAACTGATTTGAAAACTTACTACCACATAAAAACACATATGTGAATGTTTTCAGGAACTTCATTCATTGTTGCCAAAAGCAGCAAGCAACTAAGATGTCTTTAAATACGTAAATGGGTAAACAAATTGTGGTACATGTACACACGACAATGTTATTCAGGGATAAAAGGAACGAGCTCTGAAGCCACTTACAGAAGTAAGTTAATCTACGTGGCAGAAGACAGTCTGAAAGTCTACATACTGTGAGATTCCAACCACATGATTTTCGGAAAAGGTAAATTTACAGGGGCAGTAAGCAGATCCGTGATGCCCAGGAGTCCCGTGGGGATGAGTTGACAGATGAGCACAGGGGACGCTGAGGGCAGTGAAGCCGTCTGTCGGACGCTGTGCTGGATATGGGGCGCTACGCATGTGTCAAACCCATTAAAACTGTTTCCACCAAAAGTTCCAGAACAAGGTGGCTTCACTAAGCCAATTAGTAGAATATTTAACAAAGAAATAATGACAATCTTTATAAACAGTTTCAGAAAAGAGAGGATGAGGGAACACCTCTCAAATCAATTTGTAATCTTGGTAACAAAACCTGACCTGAAGTGATGTGATGTCTCCTTGGTTTTCACGTTTCTCGTACGTCGATGTCTGTGTATGTGAAGAAGTGGGAACCTATGCCAGTCTTTGCAGACCTTGCTCCTCGAGGAAAGACTTCAACAGGCACACCATCCAGAGATTCTGGCAGGCTGCTGGTGTGGTCGCTGGGCAGCCTTGCTGCTGGGGGCTTCAGCCAGGCTGCACCTGGGCCAGCAGCAGGCAGGCCTGGTGTCTGGAGCTGCGGGGTGCTGCCTGTTGGGACTTGCCTAAAGCCTGGGTCTGCAGAAGCTGACAAGGCACTCTGATGACCCTGGGGCCTGAGGCCACTGGGTCCAGCCTGGAGGCTGTGTACAGGGCTGACCTGAAGTTGCAGGTGCTGGCCTGGAACCTGGATCCACCAGGGAAGTCCTGGGGCCAGGGTCTAGAGGGTTAGTCCAGCATTTTGCTCTATTGGCACTAGCCTGGACCCTGGATCTGCTGGAGAGTAGGGTTGTTGGAATCTGCTGGGCACTGGACAGGCCTGGAGCCTGTACCTGCAGGTGCTGGCCCAATGTCTGAGGCCAGGAGTACTGGCCCGATGCTTGGAAGGTCCAGAAGTCTGGGCAGACTAGAGCCTGGGGCTGTAGGATCCCACCAAGTGCCAGGGCAGGCTTGGAGGCTAAGTCCATGAGCATCTGCCAGGAGTCTTAGCCCAGGGGACCGTCCAATACTGAGCCTTACTGGGTCAAGCTGGCTGTTAGGGTCAGAGGCAAAGTCCGGTGCTCACCATCCACTTGTGCCCCAAGCAGGAATGGACAGTCTCTCCACGCCATGCTACCTGGGGCTGGGGGAGGGGAATAAAACTGCTTTTCTTACCCTCTTCTATATGATTTTTTTTATTTCTGGGCTATGACCACCCCCACCCCTAACCCCAGCACTATAATCTCTAGCCTGGTTTCTTTAGCGATTGGGAGAGTATTTTTTTTATATGGATAATTGCTCAATAATGTTTCTGTGGGGAGCAAGCACCAGAAAGCCCCACTCACCATCTTCTGACATCACGCCCGTCTGCATCCTGGCAGCAAAGAGTCAGAACAGGAAAAAATGTAAATGATATTTCAAATAGCGTTTAAAAACATCAAATACTTGAGAATAAATTATCAAAAGATGTTCAATAACGCTACATTGAAAACTAGAGACTACAAAAGATTTTAAAAGATGAAATACATGTCTCTGAGGAAAGAATCAATGTTGTTAAGTCTCCCCAAATTTTCTATAGCAGCCAGAAAATTCTAATCAAATTCTCAGAAGATATATTTGGGGAAATTAACAAGCTGAATCAAATATTTATATGGAAATTCCAAGGATCTAGAATATTCATGAGTCTTCATGATCTCAGGATAAGAAAAAAAAAGTTAAACATGACTCAGACGACATTAAGCACAAAGAAAAATTTAGGCTCATAGAAATTTAGTTGTGTCAATCAAAAGATACCTTTAAGAGCGTTAAAGAGCAAACGCAGGGTGAGAAAGAATATTTGCAATACTTGCATCAGATAAATGACTCCAGAATATTTAAGGAGATTCTGAAACATGATAAAAAAAAATAAACAACCTCTTTTTTTCCTCAGCAAAATAATTGAATGGACAAGTCTCAAAAGTGAATGTTCAGATAGCCATTATGTACACCAGGTGTCAAACATCATTGTTCATCAGGGAAACGCAAAGTAAGAGTGCAGTGACGTAGCAGGAAGGGAGGACTCTGTGGAATTTGAAATTAATGGTAGCCCTTAACTCAACTTTTTGTAGCATTTCATGCAAACTCTAAGGAGTCTGCAAACTCATTAATCCCCATTTACAAAATGAATTTGCTTATTTTGGAAATATATTAACATAAAAATGTAAATATTGGTAATTTTCTTAAAATCAAAATTGTACTTTCCTAAGGTGACATAGGAGGGACATTCCTGCTTTTAAAGCAACAAGGATGGATTTTCTGGTAGTGCTAACATGGGGCCAGAGAGTGGATTTTCAGAATTCAAATCGCAGCCACAAAATATCCTGTATCAACTCTGACTTTTCCTAACAAACACAAACAATGTAACTAATTGTATTTAACCTTATATTAGTCCCAATTTTTTTTTTATTGTTGAATCATAGCTGTGTACATTAGTGCAATCAAGGGGTACATTGTGCTGGTTTCATATACAATCTGAAACATTCTCATCAAACTGTTCAACGTAGCCTTCGTGGCGTTTTCTTAGTTATTGTATGTAGACATTAGTATTCTGCCTTTAGTGAGTTTCATCTGTACTCATCCTAAGATGCACCGTAGGTGTGGC
This sequence comes from Nycticebus coucang, assembly GCF_027406575.1. Classification (NCBI taxonomy): domain Eukaryota; kingdom Metazoa; phylum Chordata; class Mammalia; order Primates; family Lorisidae; genus Nycticebus; species Nycticebus coucang. The sequence continues at coordinate 5,051,681 of NC_069795.1, read as the reverse complement.
CCCACCCATTACCCTCCCTTGGCCCTTTCCCCATAGTCTTGTGCTATAGTTGAGTTATAGCCTTCATGTGAAAGCTATAATTTAGCTTCATAGTAGGGCTGAGTACATTGGATCCTTTTTCTTCCATTCCTGAGATACTTTGCTAAGAAGAGTATGTTCCAGCTCCATCCATGTAAACATGAAAGGTGTTTCCCTGTCCCTTCCTTCCGCTCTTTCTTCATGCTCCATTTCAGTTCTTCTAAACTGATGCTGAAATAAACTTCTTTAACGTGTTGATTTTATTAAGTAGAGTTTATATATTCTGTTTGAGGCTTTGGAGAGATTAGAAGAGCATTTTACATATTTCTCTAATAGACAAAGCTTCTGTTCACTAAATTTACATGTATCAGTGTTACTTGATAGAAAAGTTTCCACATCTGTGACCAGAAGCCAAACCGAGTGAGCAGCCTTCACTCGGTAGCAAGAGGAAAAGACACCCTATATGGTTACCTATTTGGGGAGGGTGCAGAGTAAGTTCCCCTAGAACTTTCCCACAACACCCAGCTTGGTTTCCCAATATCAGTGAGTTGTGTTCTTATGAAGGCCTCTGACGTTGCCCTGAGAAGGAAAGTACTACCACCTACATGTGCGCACACACACGTAGGTGGTAACACACACATACACACACATGCACACACATACACACATATGCCCATACACACACATGCATGCGCATGCACACACGCATGCACACACACGCACATGCACACACACATGCAAGTACACACATGCATGTGCACAAACATGCATGTACACACATACACACGTGCACACACAATACACGTACACATACATACATACACATGCACACACACATGCAAGTACACACATGCATGTACACAAACATGCATGCACATGCATGTACACGCATGTGCACACACATACATGTACACACACACACACACATTTTCTTCTTCAGTAAAATGACACTGTGGGATTAAGTGAGGGAGGCTTGGAAAGTGGCCTGTAAGGTCTGGATCCGGACACGGGGCCATTGGCCGTCTCTATGACAGACAACACTAAAAATGAGAGATACGAGGGCAGGATTTTCTAAAGACCAGACAAGAATGAAGCCAAGAACTCATGCAGGAATTGACTCATGAGGGACAAAGCTGGATGTGGTTACTAAGGCACTGTCTGTCCATAATCTTAGCAAGAAAGTAGTTTGACTATTTGAATTTTTTCTGATTCCATATAAAATGAAGTACCATTTTTTCAAGATCTCTTAAGTATGACAATGGTGCTTTAATAAGGACTGCATTAAATCTGTAGATTGCTTTACTCAGAAATAAAAACTAATCAGGAGGTATCACATTACCAGACCTCAGGCTATACTATAAATCAATAGTGATCAAAACAGCATGGTACTGGGGCAAAAATAGAGATGTAGATATATGGAACAGAATAGAGAACCAAGAGATGAACCGAGGCACTTATCATCATTTGATCTTTGATAAGCCTATCAAAAGCATTAATTGGGGGAAAGATCCCTATTTAACAAATGGTGCCAGGAGAACTGGTTGGCCACCTGTAGAAGACTGAAACTGGACCCCTATCTTTCACCAGTAACAAAAATTGATTCTCACTGGATAAAAGATTTAAACTTAAGACATGAAACTATAAAAATACTAAAAGAGAATGCAGGGAAAACACTTGAAGAAATCAGCCTGGGAGAATATTTTATGAGGAGGACTCCCCGGCAATTGAAGCAACACTAAAAATATATTACTGGGATCTGATCAAACTAAAAAGCTTCTGCACAGCCAAGAGCACAGTAAGTAAAGCAAACAGACAACCTTCAGAATGGGAAAAGACGTTTGCAGGTTATGTTTCCAACAAAGGTCTAATAACTAGAATCCACAGAGAACTCAAACTAATCAATAAGAAAAGAACAAATAACCCCATTTCTTTGTGGGCAAGAGACTTCAACAGAGGCTTCTCTGAAGAACACAGGCGCACGGCCTATAAACACATGAAAAAATGCTCATCATCTTTAATCATCAGAGAAATGCAAATCAAAACTACTTTGAGATATCATCTAACTCTAGAAAGGTTAGCCCACATCACAAAATCCCAAAACTACAACTGTTGGCGTGGATGTGGAGAGAAGGGAACACTTCTACACTGCTGGTGGGAATGCAAGCTAATATGTCCTTTTGGGGAAGAAGTTTGGAGAATACTCAAGGAACAAAAAGTAGACCTGCCATTCAATCCTACAATTCCTCTACTAGGTATATACCCAGATGTTCAAAAATCATTTTACAACAAAGACATCTGCGCCAGAATGTTCATTGCAGCCCAATTCATGATTGCCAAGTCATGGAAGCAGCCTAAGTGCCCATTGACCCATGAATGGATTAACAAATTGTGGTATATGCACACCATGGAATACTATTTAGTCTCCATACTAAAAAGATGGAGACTTTACATCTTTTATGTTTACCTGGATAGAGCTGGAACATGTTCTTCTTAGTAAAGTATCTCAAGAATGGAAGAAGTATGCAATGTACTCAACACTATTAAGAAACCGATATATTATCATCTACACATTCATACAAATGATAAAACACAACTATAGTCCAGAAGGAAGGAGGGAAGAGGAGGGAGAGGGGAAAGGAGGAGGGAGGCAGAGAGGAGGGAGGGTATTTGGTGGGACACCTAATGTGCACGGTGCACTGGTACATTTCAAAATGATTAACAGTATAGTATAAATATTTTACCACAACAAATAAATGAGGTGTTAATCAGTGTAATGTAAGCATTCCATATTGCATAACAAATCAGCACATTGTACCCCATAAATCAAACCCACAGTTATGATTTATTTGAAAACTTAACGATGCTTTAAACCTTGTGTAGCTCTTGGGAGCCAGAGCAGGAAGGCGAGGGTAAAGCCAGCCCTGGGTCAGGAAACCAGACTTCTCCCTAATGTCTCCAAGGACACAGGTGGCATCAGAGCAGCTGGCTGGGGTACGCAGGGCTGCTGTGGTGGAGAAGGCCAAACACACAACAACAGTCAGGACTGGGCTTCTTTTAAAGCTTCTTTGCTTTTTTCCGAAAAACTTAAATCATTCTATCCCAGCTCTGACAAGGTCTCAAGGGTACCCTTTTCTAGGTGAAAGCATCTTTCTCTATTTGTTATAAACCATGCATTCCAGCAATGTCCCCTAAATATTCATGTAGTACATCCGTTAGGGGTGATTTTATGGAGAAAATATGTGTTTGCAAAAAAACCTTGAAAAGAATTATTCTAAATTATGAAACATTTTATAAAATGCATGTGCAAAGATGCAGCTTTTCCAGATATCCTTGAAGAAACTGATTTTCTTCTAAAAAAAAAAAAAAGCTGGATTTGGAAAATTTCACAATTTCTGCTTTCCTAGAGGAAATGACCAAGGGTATGATGATTATTTGTCTTTTTTGCCTTCAGGCCTTTATCAGCAGAAAGACTCTACCCACGGGAGACCAGTTAATCAGAAACATTTCCTTTCCATTTCATGTCTGTGTGATTTTACGGAGACACATCATGGCACAGATCAGGATGATTGAAGGGAAAAACTCAAAAGAATGTTTCGTTAATGTTGTAGGGCAGTGGGTGATATTTTTATCTATTTTTCCAAATTCTGTAACATATTGTCTTTACAGTTCAGAAGAAATATTATGATCACGCTTGTTTAATTTAGAAGATCTGGACTTAAAAGCATTCAGTTCAGAGCACAATCTTTTAGCTTGTCACACTTTCTCTACATTATTTTGGGAAACGTGGTCCTGGCAGCTTCATCTAGCTGATGTTGTAACAGTGTAGTAAACAAGAAAAATATCATCTCAGAGAAGAAAACAGGGCTCAAGTTGAGGAAGCTTTCCATGAATACGACTAAGCTGAATATTGCTGAGTGGAAAATAATATGAAGTTAAATTTTTTACACAATTGATATCAAAACCCACAAGTCAGTCAAATGGACAAATAGAGCTGACTCTTGAACAACATGAGGTTAGAGGCATTGATTCTCTACATGGTCAGAATCCCAGTATAACTTTTGCCTGCCTGAAAATGTAACTACCGATAGCCTTCTGTCCACCAGAAGACTTCATCATGACACAGCATGTTAATACATATTTTATATGCAAAATGTATTATATACCATATTCTTAAAGTGAATAAAAGTGAGCTAGAGAAAAGAAAATGTTTTTAAGAAAATCATAAGAAAGATAAAATACATTTACTATTCACTAAGTGGAAAGGGGTCATCACAAACGTCTTCATCATGTTGAGTAGGCTGAGGAGGAAGCGGGGAGGACGGGTTGAGTCTGCCCTCGGGTGGCAGAGGTGGAGGAGGAGACGGAGGCGGCTGAGGAGTGCAGAAGAGGCAGGGGTGCTTGGGGAGTGTTCTTTACGTGTCAATTAGTTGATGCTGCTTTGGAATGAAGGCTGTTTAAAGACCATCTATATCCTCACCTACCTTCTGTCTCATTTATCAATTACCCACAAAGGGATATTGCCGTCTCCAACTAAAACAACCAATGTCTATTTATTTCTCCTTTCAATCCCATCAGTTTGAGCTACATATATTTTGGTGCCCTGTTGTTAGGTTCACGCATATTAAGGATTTTGATGGGTTTCATTTTTGTTTTCTTTTTCCTTTTTTCTTTTTTTGCAGAATTGGCCCATTTATCATTATGTGATGTCCACCTTTATCTGTGATCATTTTCTTATTTTGAAGTCTGCTTGCCTGAAATTAACACAGTTATTTCACCTTTCTTTGGTTAATGTTAGAATAATTTATCTTCCTCCACCCCCTTACTTTGTCTGAGCCTTTAAATTTAGAAACTTGGGTCTTATTTTATTATCCACTCTAAAATTCTTCTTTTCATTATATTACACTATTTCCATTAAGTGACTGCTGATACCGTTGGATTAATACCTATCACGTTTGTAGCTGTTTTATATTCTTTGCATTTCTTTGTGTTTTTAGTTCTCCTCATTTGCTACTTGCTCTAGTTGTATTTGAACGTTTTATATAAACCCATTTTATCTCCTCTCTTAGTATGTCAATTATCCTTATTTTAAAAAAATAGGTTTCATCTCAGAGTTTCAAATACTGTTGATAAATTCCCTCAGTTTGTGTTTGACTGAGAAAACTTTGATGTCATCTCACTGTTGAAGGGTAATTTTGCCAGATATAGAATGCTAGGTTGGTGTTTTGGTTTTGGTAGGGTATTTTTCCCCTTTCAACACTTAAATATCTTAATCTACTTCCTGCTCCTCCTAATTTCTGATGAAAAATCTATTGCTCCTTTATAGGTAAAGTGATTCCCTCCCACCCACCCCCACCCTGGCTTCTTGTATGTAATATGTGTAGGTGTAGATTTTTCAGAGCTTTCTGGGTCTGTAACAAGGTGTCTGTCATTAATTTTGGAAACCCGTCAGTCCTTCGAATATTTCTTCTCAGTTCTCGCTTCTCCTTTTGATGCTCCACTTATATGTATGTTTTACCTTTTGAAATCATCCCACAATTCTGAAATGTTCTCTTTTTTCTTACCTTTTGCTTTTTTCTTTCTTTTTCCTCTTGTGTTTCAGATGGGAAGCTTCTACTGCCCTGTGTTCAAGTATACGAATGCTTTCCCTACTGTGTCCAGCCTCCTGGTAAGCCCTCCAACAGCATTCTTGATTTCCATCACAGTGTTTGCTTTCTAACAGGTCCTTTGGATTCTTTCTCAACAGTCTCCAGCTCTCTGATACATCACCCACACGTTCTGGCATGTCATCTACTTCTTCCATTAGAGACTTTAGCATATTAATCTTAGTTATTTTAAATTACTGGTCTGAAAACTCCAAAATCTGTGTCATACCTGGGTCTGGTCCTGATGCTTTAGAATGCTCTGTCTCTTCAGACCATTTTTCTCTTTAAAAAAAATCTGTATAAATTTGTGTAGAAAGGTGGAAATGATATATCAGATAATATGGAATGAGGCAAGTCGGTCTATGGTGCTAGGTTCTGAATTAATCTGGCTGAGAGTTGTGCTATGTCTAATGCTTGCTATAGTTGCAGGTGCCCAAAGCATCAAATTCCTCCAGCATCTTGTTTTGGCCCTTCCCTGTTGCCTCAAAGATTCTCTAAGAACTTCTCCCTCAGGAGAGTTTGTGTCTTGTGGCCGTCTGGGCTCTAGACTAGCACCAATCTACTGGAGCCCTGTTGGTGTGGTAGTAAATGTGGATAACAGTCATTCTAACATCTTACGATTAAATGTTGGTATTTTGTGGGGCTGTGCCCTTGGGTTGTGGTCTTCACAAGTGTTTCTTAGCATCTCCCCCACCTTAGGTGAATCAAGAAGGCTAGAGGGGGCCTTAGGCTGAGATAAGGCTCTGGTATAGTCTTTCCCCTTGCTGAGTGGGCTTATGTTGTGGAGAATACCCTGGGCTTGTTTCAAAAATGATTACTTCTCCCCTCTCCTTTCCAAAGACAAGAAGGGGATTTTTTTCTTGGCTCTTCAAAGGGAGATCCTGATAGCATTCCTAAAAACCTATAAAAATGTGGGTAAGACTGCAGACTCCAGAAATTTCTCATTCTCACACTAGTCCACACTCAGCTTTCAGCAGTTCATTGAAATCAAAAGGGAGATCCTGATAGCATTCCTAAAAACCTATAAAAATGTGGGTAAGACTGCAGACTCCAGAAATTTCTCATTCTCACACTAGTCCACACTCAGCTTTCAGCAGTTCATTGAAATCACCATATAAGAGTTTCTTCCCTTATGATATTAGTGAATTTTGCTCTAGGCAAGCAAATCTTGGTGGCTGTATCTTTCTGATTTTGATTTTCAACTTTTGTCTTGTTGGAAGAATGGGAGTGACAACTTTCAAGCTCTTTGCATTCTAAAGCTGAAACTAGAAGTCATGGATATATTTTTTTAATGTTAAAAAATAGCCTTCTAGTTGGGTTGGATATGGAGATGAGGAAAATAGATAAATTAGCATACAATGTTTATGATCTATGAACATGACGCAGTGTTAGGAAAATAGCCCATGTCATCCTTCAGCTTGCATATGAACTCAGAGGCCCCACGCAGGTAGGCTGACATTCTCTCCATTAGCAGGTGGCATTGCAAACCCTATGTACTTCTAGGTTCAAAATTACCATGCCCTTCAGAATTACCCAAGGGTAATACCTTCTAAAATGAATAAATACCTTCTAAATGTATAACTTTAACAGTGCTGTGTTATAAACACATGGTTGGCTCTAGGTCAAGCAGTTTGAAGCCTTCGGCAGGGGCTGGATTCAGGACCTTCTCTGCTGCTTTTTGAAGCACACCTTCTGCACATTACTGATAGCACCCTGTGATCCCAGGGTATTGTCCAACATTTGGAATAAATGTTTATTGGAGGAGACGTACACCCAACCCTATTCAGGAGCCACTTGCCCCTTTATGGACAACAGGACAAACAGATCTGTATTTTAATCCAAGCTCTAGACAAGGATATAACTCATTTGCCTGTGTTTTGCATTTGGAATGTGGGCTTAGTATTAATTGTGTCTTAATGTCCATGAAAGTTAGTCCCAACATATGAAGGGTAAGTGCCCAAGCTGAACGAACTCATCATTTGGGTAGCTTGCTGCTGTCTACTCAATGGTCTGGTAAAATTTCTATAAAGTTGTAATAACATTGGCTATTTCCCTTCTCATTAATGATCCCTAAAATATTTCTTGGGTTAAAGTTGGCAGTTTATTGCCCATGGATCTAATTAGCAATGTGTGCTGTCTTGTGGCCTGTGACTATGAATAGTGGATGGTATTAAAAATGGGTCCTGGTCAGCCAAGTTCCCAGAGGTCCCTTCTCTTAAACAGTAGAACTTCCATAGCTAACGACCTCTCTACACTGACCACCTTCTTAAGATGGCCTAATTTTCGTAGACTGGACATGCACCACATATACATATCAGTACAGTAGGCCTGATTCCTTAGGGTGACCACCTCTGTATGTTGACTAGTTTGTTACAGTGCGTTGGGTGGTCAACTTATAGAAGTTCTACCATATATGAAGTTGTTGTCCTCTGCTGTAAAGATGACATTCCAAGCCTCAATCTTCTAATCTAGAAATATTTCTGTGCTGTGTTGTGTTCTACTGACGTGATGGTGAAAAATGTAGGCATAGACCACCTCTCACAAAGCTTTCTATCTACAGAGGAGGACGTATTTTAACTCCCTTTCCCCCCCCAGTATCAGCTTTACTAAGGGTTGAGGTGGACAAACCCAGTGTGGACCAGGGAGGTCACAAGAAAATAGAGAATGGGGACCTGGACCAAGCTGGGTGTCAGGAAGGCTTTCTAGAAGAAATTGCTCTGGGTCTGAAAGACTGAAGTGGGGTAGGGCTCTGCTGTCAGAGAGGCAAGATGGAAACCAAGAAAGGTGTGATCAGCTCGACAAGGCACTGCAAAACTTTTTCTGCTAATGACCACCTAGAAAACATCATCAGCTTTGCAGACGCTATATGTTGTCACTGCTCAGCTGTGCCATTAGAGCAGACACCTTAGACAGTAAGTAAATAAGTGGGAGTGACTGATTTCCAATGAAATTTCATTTATGGATGCTGAAATTTGAATTTCATATTATTTTCATGTTTAACAAAGTATGTTTTTAATTTTTTGCCCATTTTTTGAAAATATAAAAACCATTCTTAGCTCACAAGAGCACAAACACATACAGTGGACCTATCTGGCCCTTAGATGTCAGTGTCTGACACCCCTGACGACAGCCTGGAAGGGCTCATGGGCAGCAGGACTTAGCAGGGCAGGAAGGCCCTCAAGGGTGAAGACTAAGTACAATAATATGCCCACTGTGCTTTCTTCTTCACAAGAGATGCTGCAGACTGACACTGCCATTTTGTACACTATTAAATGCTCTATAAACATAAGGCATCCTATTCCAGTTGTGGGCTATCAAATGTTAATGTTGGGGCCAGGAAAGGGTATCTAAGTTACAGAATTTGCATATAAGAATGCATAATTGCCCAAGGTGAAGGGAGCTAAGATCAAATTGCTCTTAGGAGACCTCATTTTAGACTACGGAGGAGTCATCACCTCTGCTCTAGTGATGTCTTTGTCCTCCAGTTCAAACTGCTTAAAAATTCATTCCCAGCTGCTAATGAACATCAGTTAGCACACTGTAGAGTGGCCCAACATAACGTTCTTCCCTTACAGAAGAAAATCTCAGAAAATCTGTATACACTTCCATTAAAACAACAATTAAGGTGCCAGGTAATAGCTCTGCGCTTTATTAATTTGCATACTCAGCAGTTACTGAGACCTCAAGGGTGGATATTCCTTGGGAGGTAAATAGTAGCAGATGAAATAGGACCCCTCCTTCATAGAGGGTGGACAGACACTGAGTGAGCACATAAAGTTACCTATTTTTACAACAAAGGCAGGTGCCATAAAGCACAAGGTTAATGTAGAAAAGCTTATGAGGCAATTCAACAGGGCTTAGCATTTCAGTTGGGAAGTTGGATCAGCTTCCCTGTCCCTGCAGACAGGACATGCAAGCTGTGACCAAAGGAGAAACAGAAATTTGCCAGGCTGAGAGTGACAGAGGAGGGGTATACACAGCACATGTGTGTGTTGAGCATGTGCATGCACGTATGTGTGTGTGAGTGTATACCGAATGTTACAGCGCATGCACGTGTATGATACGTGTGTGTGCACATATGAGCACGTGTATGTGGATGTATGTCATATGTTATAGTGCGTGAAAGTCTGTGATACATGTGTGTGCATGCACATGAGCACAAGTATATGGATGTATGTCATATGTTACAGTGCACGTGTGTGATACTGTGTGTGTGCACATATGAGCATGTGTATATAGATGTATGTCATGTTACAGCGCATGCACGTGTGTGATACGTGTGTGCGTGCACATATGAGCACATGTATATGCATGTATGTCATATGTTACAGTGCGTGCACATGTGTGATACTGTGTGTGCACATATGAGCACGTGTATGTGGATGTATGTCAATGTTACAGTGCGTGCACGTGTGTGATACTGCGTGTGTGCAAATATGAGCACGTGTATGTGGATGTATGTCAATGTTACAGTGCATGCACGTGTGTGATACTGTGTGTGTGCACATATGAGCACGTGTATATAGATGTATGTCATATGTTATAGTGTGTGCATATGTGTGATACTGTGTGTGCATGCACATATGAGCACGTGTATGTGGATGTATGTCAATGTTACAGTGCATGCACGTGTGTGATACTGTGTGTGCACATGAGCACGTGTATGCGGATGTATGTCATATGTTACAGTGCGTGCATGTGTGTGATACTGTGTGTGTGCACATATGAGCACGTGTATATAGATGTATGTCATATGTTATAGTGTGTGCATATGTGTGATACTGTGTGTGCATGCACATATGAGCACATGTATGTGGATGCATGTCAATGTTACAGTGCGTGCACGTGTGTGATACTGTGTGTGTGCATGCACATATGAGCACATGTGTATTGATGTATGTCACATTATAGTGTGTGCACATGTGTGCATGTGTGTGTGCAGCACATGTGAGCACGAGTGTGAACATGTATGCTTATGCACTGGAGACCACAATGAGGAAAGAGCTATATGCTAGGCACAGGTAAGAACAAGTGCAAAGACTCAGCAGAAAAGTGTCTAGAATAATCGAAAACCTCAATCATGGCCTTTGGGGCCATGTCCATTAAGACAGGTGGTCTAAGTCAAGGTTAAGATGCGAACAGTGTGCAGCCTCAAAACCTGGCAGGCTTGGATAGGAGTGGGGGCATCACCCTGTGTTTCTGCTTTACCAGGAGAAAGTGAAGGGCTGGGTTTCTGAGGGTGACCAGACCCACCGTGTCCCTCACGTGATGGCAGAGCTCCAGCTCTTACAGCTCCAGGCTGTAATTTCACTTTTTGGTGTATCCAGGATAGTGAGGAAGTGAAAGTCACTCCCAGCATCTGCTCTTGTCTGTGCATGGACGGGAAGGGAGCACACACTCACTGAGGACCTGGGCCACGAGTGCAACTGGATGGACCTGGGGCTATGCCAGCTTCTGCTTGCCTGTCTTCCTCTGATGCCGTAGAATATTCAGGAAGTAACCGCTGGGCATGAGGCCTGCCAGACATGCAGCTAGGGCAGATATCATGTGGTGTTTCAATAGAACCCAGCAGGGTATTTACTGAAAGGTATTTTTTTTCTTAGATAAAATAAATTAACACGGTGTTGCATGGCTTCTCCAACGTGTGAATGTTAAAGTGAACTTTGCTTGTTCCCTCAACTGTTTCCAGTATACATCTTCTCTTTCCTGAATTCATTCGCAAAAGATAGGATATAAAGCAAAACTGCATCAAGTAAAGGGCTACTATTCTCATTGAAGTCAATGAGAATTTTTGTAATTTATTACCATAACTCTATCATACTCATTTTTCCCAAATATAAAAAGTGAAAATGTCTAACTATGAACAAAGTACCATTTTTGTACTAAAATTTACGTATCATCTATTTAAATGTAACTACAGATATTTAATTTGGCCTGGGGGGAGGGGAGTGCTCCAGGCAAGAATATTCTGAGTGAAGGTGTGTGCCTTTGTCCCTATCTAGCTCCTCTCAAACATGTCTGCTCAGATGCAGAAGCAGAGGGGACACTTGCTGACCATGGGCTGCCTCTGTCATGTGGTTGATGCCAAGTGACAGAATCAAAACAGACTTTGGCCACTTGCACTTCACACCTGTGTGTGGCATCACCTCCGGTGGCTGTGACAACCACACGTGGACAGTTTGCGGCAGACACTGATTCTTCTGCAGTCCTGGAGGACGGGGGTCCAAGGTCAAGGGGTGGCAGCCTTGCAGACAACACAGGGTCGTCCCTTATGTGTGCTCGTGTCATCAGCTTCTCTTCTCTCCCAAGACAGCCTGGGCCATTAAAGGCAGAGGAGGTGACCACGGGAAACTGCTTCTCGGGGATACCTGGGTCCACCCAAGCATGATGTCCAGCCCAGCAGAGATTGGGGGTGAGGGGTGGGAGAACAAGGCTGTCATGGACCTTGGCAAAGGTGGCCCTGCACACACCCAGAGAACCAGGAAGGACTGAGCACCCTGCCAGTGTGCTTCCAGCGTGGCCCACAGCCCAGCAGACGGCAGGAAAGCATGCAAAGATGCCCCCTCCTCTGTCACTGTGAGAGAATGAGGTTGTTCCCCAAAGGCGACATAACCATCAAGTGAGTCGCAGACTTCCATTCTGGCTGATGTGACGTCATGCGTAGGAAAAAATATTAATGGGAGATGTTTAGGGTGGACGCAAATCAGACAGACCACTCAAATCGTGTACCAGTGCAGTTTCTAAGGAAGGAATTTCCCTTCCCGTTGGAGCTGACGAGACAGCTGCATCTCACACACACCTGAGCTGTCACAGGCGCTGTTCTGAGAGCCTGGATCCTTGCATCCCTTACTGCTTGCAGAAACCCTAAAAAGAGGTGCTTTACTGCCCACAGTGTGTAGAAAAGGAAACAGGTCCCAAGGTAAGGATCACCGAGCCAGTCAGTGAGGAGACAATGTTCCATCCCAGGTCATCTGGCCCCAGCCTGAGGCCACCACGTGCTGGGCAGTGGCCGCAGGGGTCAGGCACGCTGGGGGCACAATTCTGGCTCTGCAGTCAGCCAGTTACCCACATTCTCAGAGACTCAGTCTGCTTGTCTTTCACATGTGGACAGAGGCAGCGTCCCCCTCACACAGTTGCTGTGAAGGTCAAAAGCAAAATATTTATTTAGCAGGGCAGGTCATTAGTAAATGAGAGATAAATGGTGGTCCTTCCAGCTCCCGGTGAGAGCTTGAGACGTATCTGCAAAGTTGCCGTCACTGGTTTTTGCTTGCTGGGAGAGCAGCAGCATAAACACAGTCAGAGCTTAAGTCACGCTCAGGAAGCCCATTAAAAAGAAACAAGAGAAAGAAAGCCAGTCCCAGAGGCCGACCACTGTGTGAGCCGCCTCTGGGACTGGCTTTCTTTCAGCCCAAGGTCTCCGTCCTCACCTTTCAAAGCTGTCACTCAACTTTACAAAGCTCTTCCATTTTCACCTGTGCCAGTCAATAACCCATTCCAGCTTCTCTCGGGAAGCCTGCCGTGGAGAGAACGCCACTACAGGACCTCCAGGTGGAAGGCAAGTGCAGCCACCCAACCCAGTCGCAAATATGGGATTATTAAAATCACTGTCTCCCAGAGTGTTTCTGAAAGAGAAAGTTGTAAGAAACAGCCACCATCCTCACGCCACGCCTGAAAATTACATCAAGAGCTGATGGAGAGAAAAAGACACTCAGGACCACAAAAGACTCTAGAAAGACTTCAGGGAAGAGCTCAGACTACTGGCTGCAAACACAGAAAGTAGGCCTGTTAAGCTTTTCTGTTGAGAGCATGACAAGAAATTAATGAGTCAGTGAACGGTATCTTGCAGGTGTGTTCTAAACACCTGCCGGTACACAAACCAGTGTGAGGGGCTGGTGAGGCCGCCCCTGCTGCCTCTGGGGGCATCCACCCCCACCACGTTCACAAAGAGGGGGCCAACAGGAGAGAATATTTTGTAAGTATTTTGTAAAATTCTGTAATAAATATTTTGTAAATAAAAGTACATTTACCTACACTTCCCCATTTTCCATATTATGGCAACTTTAGGGGTGACTTTTGGGACACCATGTATGAATGAACGGATGGATGAACAGATGGATTCATGAGCAGATACAAAGCCTACAACTGGAATCTTCAGACGCTGGAAACAGAGGAGCCTGGGGCGCTGTGTCCAGCGGTGAAACTTGGCAGAGCAAACTTAGGTTTAAGCAAAGTCAGAATTCCAAGGAGATTCTGATAAAGACCAGCCCAAAACCTCAGTAGCACCCTGACAGGGCAAGTTCCCAACAGGGACAAGGTCCAGCGCCACAGAAAGCCCAGAGGACCCAGATTCTGGGTCCCAAACTCAAGACACGTTCAGGGCCAAGAGGGGCCCTCCGGAGCGGAGGGAGGGAGACACTCCCAGCACCTGCTCCACCCAGAGTTCAGTCACAGAGCTGCCGGAGCTTCCAATTTTTAAAGAAAAGAAAGGAAAGAATTATTTTCATATCTACCAGTTTTAAATGTATCTGTAGAAGTGGAGAGTGGGGGTCTTCTTAGTAGACAAGTCACACCCCATTTCTGCAGCAGATATTGGTGGAGTGGCTCACAGTGTCCTCAGAATCAGGCCCTGGGTGCTGACCTGCAGAACCTCTGGTCTGCTAGGGACAGAGAGAATGTCACTGCAATAAAACTTGAGCACTGGCTGGGCAGGAGTGCAGGGCACAGGACCCTACCAGAGGCAAAGGAGGAGGCCTCCGGAGGAGGTGGCTGGATCACAGCCCCAGAGGACAGGACGGAAGGAGCCAGAGGGGCAGAGCTGAGGGGCTGGGGCCGCCGTGTCCACTGAGCATGAGCTGGGGGCTTGGAGAGCTGGAAGAAGGACAGTCTCCACAACAAATCACGGCACCACCTACAGGTTTAGACATCCACAGTCCTACTTCCAGGGAGACCCCCCCAAGTCTCCTTCTTGATCATGTCGAAGCCCAGTTTTCTTGCTTTGTTTCCTTTTCTCTTGTCATTTTTATAAGGCATCTCCCCTCAGGTACCTTTTCAAAACTGTCATTGTTTTTATCATGTTCCCTGTATCTCTCCGCAGTGAGTGTCCACATGGCCTATGCTGTGTATCACCCCACAGCTCTCCAGCCTTCCTGGTTAACAATGTTACCTTGGGCAGCACCTGTAGCTCAGTGGGTAGGGCACTGGCCCCGTATACCGAGGGTGGTAGGTTCGAACCCGGACCCAGCCAAACTGCAACAAAAAAATAGCCGGGCGTTGTGGTGGACGCCTGTAGTCCCTGATACTCGGGAGGCTGAGGCAAGAGAATCACCTAAGCCCAGGAGTTGGAATTTGCTGTGAGCTGTGACGCTACAGCACTCTACCAAAGGCGACAAGTGAAGACCCTTTCTCAAAAAAAAAAAAAAGTCACCTCACACTTAAAGCTGCTTTTATAATTTTTAGTAAATTTTTAAAATATATATATGCTTAATGCATCTCTGATTTTATTTTTGTATACAGTCTGACATAGGGGTCCAATGTTAGATTTTTCCAAATGGACAGACCATAAATTGTGCCAACATCATCTTTTGAACAAGCCAATTTTTCTAAGTAAAATGTCAATTGTATTTTTATCACAAAGTTAATCTTCTTACACACTATTATCTATTTCTGGATCATCTATTCTATTACCTTAATTAATTCTTCTGTTCCTATATTGAAACAATATAGACGTGGTTACTCTCCACAGGGAGTGTGGACTCCCGCACGAGCGTTCTAACTGCTCTGCAAGCCACTTCCAGGCTTTTCTCCCTAGATGATCACTTAGTTCTATTCCCCAAAAATTCTGTGGGGATTGCAATTTTGAGAGAAATGATAATTTCACAACATTGTGTCTTTCCATCCACTCAGGACTTGTTCAGTGGACTCAGACAGAGCCCAGGTGCACTCAGAGCCCCAGGAACCCCAGCCAGGCTCGGAGGGAAGGGAGTCATAGCTGGGAGTGTGGACACAGGTGGAACTGGGCACATTCTGTCATGCCCACTGCGTCCAGAGGCCACATCCTGTGCGTGAGTCAGAAGAGAAGGCACCAGGCATTTCAGAAGCTGAGAAAGTCCCAATCTGTCACCACATGTCGACCCCAACCTCCCTCACACCCACACACATACAGGTCATACACTCGTACGTACATAGGCTTACACGCACACATATACTCACACACGCTCAGACACCACACACGTGCACACACACATACTCACGTACACTCACATACATTCACAAGTTCACACATTCACATACACACTCAGATACCATCCACATACACAAATACACACTCGTACCACCTCCACACTCACACCCACATGTACACTCTCATATACACACCCACAATCAGACACTGAGATACTGCCGGCACACACTTCTACAATCTCCACACGCACAGACTCCCCACATGCACACTCATGCACACTCGCACACACACACACACTGGCTGAATCTCAGAATTCAGAAACCAGGCACTCACTCATCTGAAAGTGTTATCCTATGAAAACAAAAGCTCCTCTAACCAGGTAACCTTTCCTAGGAGACTGCACGTGATGTGAGTGGATCCGTCAGCCCCACTGTGAGAGGAGCTGCTAGGGAGGGAGGGAGGGAGACAGGGAGGAAGGGAATGGGGTGCTATCGGAAGTTCTGAAAGAGGATGTCTGTGGACCTGGGAGGTGAGAGCCTGGGGGTGTGGGACACCTTCTCCACTGGAGACTTCTCTTCACTTATTGCAACGAAGCCTAATACTAGTATTTGAGGCCCTGAGAGCCCAGAGGCAACGTGGAGGATTCCCATAGGCATTGGTTACAACCATTATAAGTGAAACCACTTAAAAATGTAAAAGCCATCCTTAGCTTTCTGGCTACAAGGAAACAGGTAGCTGGGAGAGTGTGGCCCAGGGACAGCAGGTAAATGATCCTTGTTCTAGAACCTTCCCAAAATATTGTATCTGGAATTTCAGAAACCAATTCCACTGAAATGCAGATAGGTGCTTAGGTTCATGAAAATACTGAAAACACTGTTTCTGTGAGCAGTTGCACACCACATGCACAGAAGCTACACATCGAAAAAGATGGGCCGAGCCTAATAGTACTGGCCCAGACCAACATATATCCTTGTGAGATTATTGGACTTAATTCTTTACACATCTAGATAAAAGGAGCAAGTTCTCTACAAGGGGAAATATAATGTTACCATCAGGCTTTTTGGCAGCAATAGCGTATGCCACAGGAAAATGGAGTAACATTTAAAATATGAAGAAAATGTGAGCCCAAGGTTTATAGCCAAAAAACTGGCTTCCAAGTATAAAAGGCACAGAGAAACTGTCTTCACCATCCATGAGCTCTTAAGAAACTAGTTCAGGAATCAGCTTCAGAAAAACCTAAATGACTACTTGAGGCGCTGAGAAAAGTACTGGTAGCCAGTTCAAACAATTAATCATATAACCAAGTCTAACTACTCTGGATTAAAAGGGAGAGAGCATGGCACACATTGGTTTTGTGCTCCAAAAAAAACAGAGGTAGTATCACAGAAAAGTGGGGCCAAAATTGGAGAAAGAGTCACCAAAGAAAAAATGATAAAAGTGTTTAGTAACGAAACTGGCAGAGACGGTGTTGGTATTGCTATTCTGAGGCTGTGCAGGTAAGGTGGGATGAACGGAGAAGTCATTATGGATGTATTAAGGCTGTCACATCAGTGTCATTGAGAACAGGGCTCTTAGTTTGGAAGGAAGATTCAAACGTAGCATGGGAAAGGGTTGGTGAACCTCCTGTAGTTGCATGGTTCTATTTTCAAGCAGAGGTGGCAACGTGTACTCATAAGATTGTAGATTCAGGGGGGCCTTGGTTTATTTTACTTCAGCATCACTGCACTTTCAGATGTGTGTTATTCACAAGCCAAAGGTTTTTAGCGGCTCTGCACAAGCACACCGATCTGTGCCCCACTTCTGACCACAGGAGCTCACCTTGTGTCTCTGTGTCATGTTTGGTAATTCTTGCAATATTTCAAACTTTTTCATTCTTTGTTATGATGATTTGTGACCAGCAATCTTAGGTGTTACTACTGTCGTCGTTGTGGTGCCCACATGAGACGCAAACTGAATCAGTCAAAGTCATGTGTGTGTGCTCAGTGCTCCAGTGACCAGCCCAGCCCCGTCTGTCTCCCTCTCCTCAGACACTTCCCTCTTGGACACACAATGTTGAAATTAGGTCAGTTAATAACCCCACAATGGCCCCTGAGTGTCTAACTAGAAGAAGAGTTGCAGGTCACTCACATGACATCAAAACTAAAGCTAGGAAAGATGACGCTTGGTGAGGAAGGCACGTTGAAAGCCAAGACAGGCTGAAATCTAGGCCTCTTGCAACAGGTAGCCAAGTCGTGAATGCGAAGGAACAATTCTTGAAGGAAATTAGACATGCTGCTCCAGTGAACACAAATGATAAGAAAGCAAAGCAGCCTTACTACTGATGTGGAGAAAGTTTAAGTGGTTTGGACAGAAGCTCAAACCAGCCACAACATTTCCTTAAACCAAAGGCTAGTTCAGAGCAGGGCTCTAACTCTCCTCAATTCTGTGAAGACTGAGAGAGGCGAGGAAGCTGCAGAAGAGAAGTTTGAGGCCAGCAGAGATGGGTTCATGAGGTTGAATGAAAGAAGCTGTAACATAAAAGAGCAAGGTGAAGCAGCAGGTGCTGATCGGGCTAAGGTCACTGAGGAGGGTGGCACACTAAACAACCTATTTTCAATGTAAACCAAACAGTTTATATTCAAGGACGATACCATTTAGGACTTTTATAGCTAAAGAAAAGAAGTCAATGTCTGCCTTCAAAGCTCCAAAGGATAGGCTGACTCTTTTAATAGGGATTAATGTAGCTGGTGACTGTAAGTTGAAGCTAACCTTCATTTACTATTCAAAAAAACCTAGGGCCTTTGAGAATTATGCTAAATGTACCCTGTCTGCACTCCAGAAATGGAACCACAAAGCTTGAGTGACAGCCATACCTATTTATCACATGGTTTACTGAATACTTTAAGCCCACTGTTGAGACCTATTGCTCAGGAAAAAGGATTTCTTTCAAAACATTAGTGCTCATTGACAATGCATCTGGTCAGCCAAGAGCTCTGACAGAGATGTATAGGGAGGTGAATGTTGTTTCCATGCCTGCTGACACAACATCCATTCTGCAGCCCCTGGAGCAAGGAGTAATTTCACATTTCAAATCTTATTATTTAAGAAATACATTTTGTAAGGCTATAGCTATAATAATGATTGCTGTGAGGGATCTGGACAAAGCCAATTAGAAACCTTCTGGAAGTGATTCAGCATTGTGCATGCCATTAAGAACATTTGCATTTCATGGGAGGTCAAAATACCAACATTAACAAGAGTCTGGAAGAAGTTGATTCCAACCCTCCCGGATGACTTTGAGACCTCAGTGGAGAGAGTAAGGCAGACATGGTACAAACAGCAAGAGAACGGGTGGCGCCTGTGGCTCAAGGAGTAGGGCACTGGCCCCATATACCAGGGGTGGTGGGTTCAATCCCGGCTCTGGCCAAAACTACAAAAAAAAAAAAAAAACTGGAATTAGAAGTGGATTCTGAAGATTGAATGAATTGCTACAATCTCATGACAAGATTTAAACAGAAATACCTAAGAAAATTCCATGAAAGCTATGTTAACTAGTGTGATGAAAATGTGTCAAACGGTCTATGAACCAAGTGTATGGTGCCCCATGATCATACTAATGTACACAGCTATGATTTAATGATAAATTTAATTTTTTTATGATTTAATAAAAAAATAAAATAAAATAATAAAAAAATAAATAAACAGATGAGTCCCTTTGTATACATGAGCAAATAAAATGTTTTTTTTTTTGAGATGGCATCTACATCTGATGAAGATGCTCTTAAATATTGTTAAAATGACAACATAGGATTTAGATTATTACAGGAACTTATTTGATTAAGTAGTGGCAGGGTTTAAGAGGATTGACTCCAATTTTGAAAGAAGTGCTACTGGGGGTCAAACACTATCAAACAATATCACACACTACAGAGAAATATTTTGTGAACAGGATAGCTAATCAATGAGGTAAACATCACCGTCTAATTTTAAGAAATTGCTGCAGCCACCACAACCTTCAGCAACCACCACCCTGACTAGTGAGCAGCTGTCAATATCCGGGTAAGATCCTCCACCTATAAAAGATTATGATTCACAAAAGTGTCTATGATTGTTAACATTTTTTAACAATAAAGTATTCAATTTTAATTGGGTTTTTAGACATAATGTTATTGCACATTTAATAAACTACAATATGCTACAAACATATTTCACATGTACTCAGGAAAAATATTTTATGACTCACTTCATTGCAATATTTATTTTATTACAGTGGTCTGAAACCTGTCTCTCAAAAGTATGCTTGCATATCCATTATATATATATATATATATATATACACACACATTACATACACATACACACACATATAGTATATATATGCACATTTACAGGAGGTTTGACAGTTAAGTTTCCAAACTTGCCACTGTGCACTTAGGTTGCTAGCACTATACAAACAACTCAGTAAACTTTCATAACCTTGGCATATTAGTGTCCTGTGGTTGTATTTGTGTCAACACGTGACAGCGTCTTGCTGAATGGCATTCATTATTGTTGTCACCTGTTTTTGTGTACCATCATGAGAATGTTGGTGCTTGAATTAGAGCAATGAACAAACATTTGTAAATTTCTTGTTAAAATTGGTGCAAGTGGAAGTGAAATCAGGGAAGTATTAGTCCAAGTTTTGGAGAAAGCTGACAGAAAACAGCAGTGTACAAATGGATTAAACATTTTTCTGAGGGGAGAGAAAGTGTCACTGATGAAGAGAGACCAAAGCAACCAGTAACAACCAGAAATGAAGAAATCATTGCAAAAATTTATTTAATTGTGTATCAAAATCATCAGCTAACTGTGAGAAACATAATAGACCAAATCAGCTTTGATAGAGAAACAGTTATGAAAATCTTAACTGAAAATCTTGGCCAACATATCAACTCATGGCTCTTGCATCACAACAATGCACCAGCTCACACAACACTGTCCATGAGTGAACTTTGAGTCAAAAAACAAATAACTGGATTGGAATACCCTCCCTACTCACCTGATCTGGCCCCCAATGATTTTCTTTCCTTTAAGTGAAGATAACGGAAATATTGAAAGGAAGACATTTTGATGACATTCAAGGCATCAAGGATAATACAATGACAGCTTTGATGGCCATTCCAGAAAAAGAGCTCCAAAATTTCCTTGAAGGGTGGACCTGGCCCTGGTGTCAGTGCATAGCTTCCCAAGGGGAGTATGTTGAAGGAGACCATAGTAATATTTAGCAATGAGGTATATAGCACTTTTTCTAGGACAAATTTGTGAACTTAACTGTCAGACTCTCATATACCGTGTGTGTATATGTACAGTGTATATCATATGAGGGTGTGTGTGTGTGTGTGTGTGTGTATATATATATATATATATGAT
This sequence comes from Nycticebus coucang, assembly GCF_027406575.1. Taxonomy (NCBI): domain Eukaryota; kingdom Metazoa; phylum Chordata; class Mammalia; order Primates; family Lorisidae; genus Nycticebus; species Nycticebus coucang. Next base: position 5,030,453 of record NC_069795.1, on the reverse strand, counting down.
GTATAGCTCCTGTATACCATACATATTTGTAGATACATATACACCAGATAGCTATATATGCACTATACAGATATATTGATATATCTCCTAAATGTTTCTACAAAAAAGGCTCCAAGTCTTAGAAACAGTGGCCAACTTCAGTAGCATCAGCCTCCCATAACTCAGATTGTAGTTTTGTGGTTGGAAATAACATTTCACGTAAAATAAACCAGGGCTACTTAAAGAAATAGTTGTTTCCAAGTTTGGGGCAGTAAATACACAAGAGAAGCCTAAATTATTTTTTCACACTATAAAGCATGCAGGCTATTAAAAATTACTAGATTATATCAAATAAAGAATAACTTAAATAAGCTCCCACCAGCTAAGACAGAACAATTCGGGTTTTAATAAGAATAGCAATTACCATGGATTGAAACCTATCAAATATATTTAAATCCATTATTTCCTTACAGTGTTTTCAAAAAGCTAATTGTTCACCTTTGGAAACTAATAAGTTATTGTTAATAACTGGCAAATAAGAAGAAACAGCATTTTTCATTAAAAGTTTAAAACTTTATTTCTCCTGAAAACTGGTAAGCAAAAGGGAAAATACAGCATTGATTACTGTTTATTCATGAACTAAACTACTAAACCAAATACTAGACATGGGTAATGTCTCTATATAAAGTACTCCAGCTAACAAATGAAAAAAGAATCTCCACCTGTCAAACCCTCCTGCTCCAAAACAACAACAACAAACAAAAATAAAACATAAATTAATAGACTGAGTCAGTGTACCCCTCTATGGCTAATTATACTGCCCCCCCAACTCCACCAAAAAGCGCTAACCAGACGCCCATGTGCCTCTGGATGAAACAACTCCTCCCACCTCTAGTCTTGCAAAAGGGACCAAATCTGAGTCTGAACAAGCCTCAGGATCCAGCTCCCACTTTGCAGACTGTAAAGTAGTGAGAACGTGCTGACCCAGGCGGTGAGCATGCACCCAGCAAAGCCAGGCTGTGCAAACCTCTGCCTTGCCGCAGCTCACGGGCCTCAACATAGTGTTTATCTCAACATAGTGTTTGTAGGGAGGAGGAAAGAGGTGGAGGTGGGAGGGAAATCTGTAAATTCAAAGGGACTTAAGAAGCTGCCAGATTAGACAAATAGGGATGAGACCAAATTATTCTATCTGGAGATTCATACTTGGGGGATAAAATCATACAGAAATACAAGGTGATGATTACTGTAAAAGTCAGGGGAGGGCTTACTTATAGGCGTTTTAGGGTCATCAGACTGGGGCAAAAGGAGAGACTCCAGGGTGGCTGGAAAAAGCACCATTTTGGCCTAGACATTGGTTATTCATGTGCTCATGTAACACTATGCAAGGAAGCTGTGCTGGTGCTTGTGTGGTTTCCTTGGAGCTCCTGGGTTGTACTATAAAAGGTTTTAAAAAGAAAAAGTAACAATAAACTGGGTAATCTTGTGTTACCTGCCTCTTCAAAGGCTAAATTTGGCTTCTTGGTACAAGACTAAGCTTCTAGAAGGAAAAAAAAAAGGATAAAAGGTCAGGACACAGCTTTGGGGTGGGGGGAGAATGTGAAGCAAAATTAATTAGCACTATTCATGCAAAGCCGTATGTCAAAAGAATTTCTTACGAATCAATGTCTTGATATTGAGGGTTAAGATTACCACACGTGGTTAATGAGAAGTGCTTACAGCCAAAGTCATTAAATTAAGCAAAAAGAATTTTAGTGGCAAAACTGTGGATTTTGAAGTTTCTAACTGTACAAACTGATGCATTTCAACTATTAGATCATACCACATTTTAAGAGTTGGTATCTATTCCAGAAATACGGACCTTCCTACTATTGCTGATAGACTTACAAATCCTTGACTGGAGAGTTGCAAATTGGGCCTCTGAGTGATCATTCCAACTGGATGATAGGATTAGGATTGTCTATTCTCAGGCATGGCACAGACTCACTTGATTTTCAACACTATCAGTCTTAACAATCAATATTTCTGTCTTACACATTCCATTAAAAACATTGACATGAAAAGTAATGTACAGTAACATTTCACATGAAGATTCATACCCATGGGGAAATACTTTCAGTTGGTTGAGTAGATCTATCTACGGGCAGAGGGTTGGCGTGATCCGTGTGCCCTCGGAGGGAGGCAGGCCAGCAGGACCTGGCGTGGCCGGAGCACTCCGCAATCCAATTTGCTGCATTGTCTCCTTGGATTAAGCATCAGCTCAGCCAGCCCAGCCACACAGTTGAATTGAATTAACGAGGTTATTCAAAGCCTGAAATCACTATGGTAGAAGCATGCTATTCATGGGATAATCTTATTCCTTATTTTATATTAGATTTTTTTGTTTGTTTCAAGGTAAATTAAAATGCTTTATTAAAATAAATAAAACTTTCTTAAGAGCCTTCTCAAATTGCAAACACAGCACAAACACAGGAGACTGGTATTTCTTGATTGTCTATCCAAGGACCAAACGGAAACCTTGGGGGCGTCTTGGATTTCCAGAGCCCCTACTGCTCAGAAAAGTCGTGTTTCCTTTGAGATTCCAGATCAGCCTCACCCTACAGGAGTTGAAGGTAGAAGCAAAGATTCAGAACTATAAAAGGAAAGTACAGAAACAATCTAGATGAGATTAGATCATACAATGCAGAGGAAAAGACTAGGGAGACATTAAACAAACCCTCTATAAACTCCGAGGGCACTTGCAGACCAGAATTTCATATTCTGAGCATGAATACAGCTTCCAAAGAGCAGAAGTGGAGCAAGGCCCACTGACGTGGGAAGAATCCTGGTGTCATCCAGCTCACCCAGCCCCAGCTCACCAATCACACAGCACAACGTGAATTCCTCACACAGTGTCTCAGACAAGCTGTCAGCAGCTGCAAGAGAAAGATATCGAGACAGGGACCTAGGAGACTCGAGGACAAACAGCCCTGAGCCAGCACTGGAGAAAAATGATCAATGGCTCCCACGTCCCCTCCTCTATGCCCTTTCTCCTCTGCAGAACAATTTTGGCACATTTCACTGGCGCAGTACTCACTTATATCCTGGCTGGAAAACTCTGCGTTAATTGGCATTCTATAAGGGATGTGCTGCCTTGTTTAATAACAAGCTCCCAGTCAAGGGAAGCAACCAAGCCGCAGTGGTGAGGCCACAAGCCAGGAGCACCGTGAAGGGCAGTCAGCGGGAAGCAGAGCTGGGGCCTCCCACCCTCACATCAGGCGAGGCCCTACGGCAGCAAGTGTAGATACTGGTATCAATTCAGCAATACCCTGTTGATCATTTACAACAGGCCAGACACTGGTCATCACCAGGAAACTACAAGCTCAACAAGCACAAACACCACACAGCTTTACTCAGCATTATAAACTCAACCTGTTTTCTGGAACAAAGTCAGTGTCCAATATTTGTTGAATAAATGATTGGATGAAGAATGAATGATTGGTACAATGCTGTCTAATTGTCAGCTAAGTGATATAATTAATTTTCTGAACCTTCTGTGTCTAACTTTTCCTTAATGTAAAATGGATTAATAATATAAACCTCTTAGCATTATTATAAGAATTAAATTTAAAATAAAAATACAGATGCTCGCTTTTGCCCATGTAAGAGCACTCTTGCCACTAAAAACAACTAGAAAAACTAGAAACGCTCCATGTGAAAGAAACATCTTCAGACATTGAACAATATGTACTTCAGGACTGTGATCCCCAGTTGAAGGGGAAACAGACCAGGGAAGCATTGTGGTCATCTGGGCTTTCTGCCTGGGGATGATTTCCAGACCAGAGAACAAAGATTTCCAGACCAGCAACCCAAACAAATCCCAGCAGTTTGCTCAACTGGAGGGAAAAAAAATACAGTTCAGGAAGCCTGAGGCAGCTAGAACTCCATACACGGAGAAAGAGCTGCAAAAATCTACACCAGGAGCCCCTTGAATATGAACATGACATGTCTAGAGTCAAATTCCATGAAGCTAAGACAAAGAACAGCTACCAGAGAAAGGAAAGCTCTGCGTGATGACAATAATCTGAAAACTTCCCAGGGCTCTCATGTGTCTAAGAACTATGGACGTTCCCACTGTGCAGAGACTATTCACCAAGTGTATGGAGCATGCCTTACAAACACGAGGAGGGCTGTGCTTTAGAGAGGGTAATAAACTAGACCTAGAAAAAAGGCTATTCCAAAACCAAACACATTTTTTTAAGACAGAGTCTCACTTTGTCATCCTGGGTAGAGTGCCGTGGCATCAGAACTTATAGCAACCTCAAATTCTTGGGCTCAAGAGTCTCAGCCTCTGGAGTAGCTAGGAATACAGGTGCCTGCCACCACACCCAGCTATTTTTTAGAGACAGTCTTACTTGCTCAGGCTGGTCTTGAATTCCTGAGCTCAGGCAATCCACCTGCCTCAGCCTTCCAGAGGGTTAAGACTGTGCCTGGCCCCAAATGCTTTTTTTAATAAAGAACTTGAAATAATTAAGCAGATCTACCAGTAACTTAGCTGCCTGCTAGAACAAAGTTCAGGAGTCTTTAAAGGAATGCAACAAAATCCAGCATGTGATAAAATACAATTTCTAACTCCAATAAAAAAAATTACTAGATATGTAAGCAAGCAGGAAAATGTGACAATCAGAATTTTTTAAAAAATCTATCAATAACAATGATGAAAATGATGAAATTAGCTAAAAGGGTATCAAAACGGTTACTACCCTGTTTCCCCGAAAATAATACAGTGTCTTATTTTAAGGTATGCTCCCAAAGATGTGCTAGGTCTTATTTTCAGGGGACGTCATATCTTTCCAGTAAGTAGGTCTTGTTTTCGGAGGATGTCTTATTTTCGGGGAAATGGGGTACTAATATTATAAATACATTCAAAATTTAAAAAAAAACATAAATGCTATGAGTGAGGCAGAAGATATACAAAATAAAGACTAAGGGGAACTTTTAGATAAAAAATTCAGTGAATGGATGGGAGTAACATGATATAAGACCATGTGGGAGAAAAGTAAACTTGGAGATATAGGAGTAGAAGTTATGTAAAATAAAACATAGAGAAGAAAAAAAGGCCAAAAAAGAAAATGAAGGAAGCCTCAGGCAGTCTAACTCACTGGTAACTGGAGTCCCAGAAACATGAAAGATACCAGAGAAGATACCATAAAAGATAACAAAAAAAAAAAGCTTGAAGAAATAATGAATGCAACTTTTTTTCCAAAATTTGAACAAAAGACTCAAAGATCTAGGAAAATCAAGCCCAAATAAGGATAAACATCATAAAGAAAAACACAAGGTGTATCATAAACAAATTGCTGAAAACTACACATAATGACAATATGAAAAGCAGCTGTGTTGGGGATGCGTTGAAGCACAAGTGAGAGAACCGTTTATGTCTTGTCGGGAGCTACGAAGGCCAGAGGCAAGGAATGGACAGTGCTAACATGCTGAATAAAAAGGACAACAACATCTTAGACTCTGATATTCAGGAAGGATATCTTCCCATGTTAAGGTAAAATACAAATGTTTCAGACGGAAAAAAAAAACAACAATTCATCTCCAGGAGATGATACAGAAAGATGTGTTAGTATCTCAGGAATGGAAGAAAAAGTATCCAATGTACTCAGCCCTACTATGAAGCTAAATTATAGCTTTCACATGAAGACTATAACCCAACTATAGCACAAGACTATGGGGAAAGGGCCAAGGGAGGGGAAGGGAGGGGGGAGGTTTTGGTGGAGGGAGGGTAATGGGTGGGGCCACATCTATGGTGCATCTTAGAATGGGTACAGGCGATTGCACTAATGTACACAGCTATGATTTAACAATAAAAAAAAAGAAAAGTCTTCATGCAGAATGAAAATGGTACCGGATGGAAATCTCTATACAAAGGAAATTAAAGCACCAGAGATGATAAATACGTGGATAAATACAAAATAAATCTGTCTTGTGTTTTAATTTCATTAAAAAATAATTGTTTAAAGCAAAAATAGTAACCATGTTTTGTGGCATTTACACCTGTTAGAAATAACGTATATGTGGACAATAGCACGAGTGACGGGAGGGAGAAAATGAAGATACTGCTATGCATTTCTTAAATTGTGGCATAATATTCTTTAAAAGTGGACTCGGATAAGTTGAAGATAAAGATTTCAAACCTTAAAGTAACCAAAAAAAAATTTTTAAGAAATAAACTAAAAAATACCTTGAAAGCCAGTAGAATGGCAAAATTTATAAAAAGACAGACAATACCAAATACTGGGGAGAATGTGGAGGGTTTGCAACCCTCATACAATGCTGGTGGGAGAGTGAAATAGTTCTAACGCTTTCAAAAACAGTTCAGCAGTTTCTTATAAAGGTAAACATACACTTATCATGCAACCCACAATTCTACTCCTAAATATTTACCCAAAATGGATAAAATGTAAGCGTGCATGAAGATTTAGACAAGAATGCTCACAGTAGCTTTATTCATAATAGCCAAGGACTGGAAGCAAACCAAGTGTCCAAAAGTGGTGAATGGGTAAACCGGTGACATATACATGATGGGATGTAATTTGCGGTGGGGAAGAAAGGGGAAAGGAGGGCAGGGGAGGGGAGGGGGGAGGAACAGAAGGAGGGCAAGGGAGGGAGGATCTACCACCTTGGATAAATCTCAAAAACATTTGCTAACCAAAAGTAGCCTGGCCTAAAGAATACATAGCAGATGACCCCATAAACATAAAGTTCTAACAAAGACAAATTGATGTCCTATCACAGAAGACGCAGACCTCTGCCCAGCCCTGGAACTACCCAACCCAGGGACCACTAGGACTGACGTTCTTGCTAAGTGAAAACAGAGCTGGAATCTGTGGGCTCTGCCCGGTGGCTGGGGCTGGCCTCCCTCGTCCTGCCTTCCCACCTTGCTCTGTCTCCAGTTCACCCGCCCCTGCCGAGTCTGTGCTGACAGCTGTGGGTAGGATATTCAAAATGAAATTCCTTTTCTTTCCCTCAGTATCTATCTTTTAAAGAGCCTGTAATCCCAGCTGCTTGGGAAGCTGAGGCAGGAGAACCGCGGAAGCCCAAGAGCTAGAGGTTGCTGTGAGTCCTGTGTACATCATGGCACTCTACTGAAGGCGGTAAGGTGAGACTCTGTCTCTACAAAAAAAAATAAAAGAAAATAAAAGAAAAGAAAAGAAAAAAGAAAAAAAGAGATGATTTGTGTTTACTGAGAGTTGGTTGAAATTGTGTTGTGCAGTGGAAACAATGGTGTGGGTTGCCTAGAGGGACCTGCTCAGGGGACTTTCAATTTCTGCTATTGAGCATGCTGGAGCATGGAGAGGCCCCCCAAAGAGGTGTCCAACTTCTCTTTCACTGCAGGGAGTCTGCTCAGAAGGAGGGGACGGTCCTGGCACTCAGGAGTTTCAGGTAAGCCCAGATTGTAAACCTAAGCCTGCTACTTCCAGATAGTCACACCTTTCTCAGGGTTCTGTTGACAGTGTCTCAAGGTCTTAGAAAGGAAGGAGCAGACAGAGTGAAACACCAGTAGGGGCATCCCTCTGCCTCAACCAGCTCACTGAACTTCCCAAGAGGCCCTCCCAACATCAGAGGAGGAATTCTGGGGGAGGAAACGAAAACCCAGCGTCTCCTGCCTCACACCAGGACAAAACCAGCTCCCTGTGCAGCTGGAGAGCCAGTGAATGAAGCAACACCTCCATGGACTGCAATTTCAGGAAACTTGCATGTTTGAAGAGGCCGTGGTGATCTGTTTCCTGTAATTCGTGGCAAGCCTCTGCCAGTATTTGGGATGGAAATGTTAAACGTTTTAGCTGTAATTAATGGTCTTTATCTCTTTCAAAATACTCAAGGGCATTGTTTTCTTCGAGGTGAATGTAGTTCATTAAATTCATAGCAGAATTTCTCATAGTAGTTCAGCCACTAACAACCCAGAATTGGAGGCATCTTAGCCAGGTTTCCCAACCCCGCTGGAATCAGGCCATAGGGGACAATTCCTGATCCTTGGCATGGTGGGAAAAATAATGCCCCTTAATGATACCCACATTCTAATCCCTGGAACTGGTAAGTATGTTACGACAGTGGGCAGAGGGAATTTGCAGGTGTGCTGATGATCTTGAGATAGAAGAATATCCCAGATGAATTGAGTTGTCCCAATATAATCTCAATGGTCATTATAAGATATGAAAATGAGATGTGACCATGGAAGCAGAGGGGGACACAGAGCGGAGGGGGACACAGAGGAGAGAGAGGGGAGACAGAGCGGAGGGGGACACAGAGGAGAGAGAGGAGACAGAGGGCAGAGGGCAGAGAGGGGTGACAGGGGAGAGAGGGGATGTGGGGAGAGAGAGAGAGGGGGAAGAGAGGTGGGCAGAGGGAGATGGGGGAGGGGGGAGAGAGAGAGACATGCTTACCCTGCTGGCTTTAAAGATGCCAAGAAATGCAGGTGGCTTCTAAAAGCTGGAAAAGCCAAGGAAACACACTATCTCCTAGACTCTTCATAAGAATTTCCTTGATTTTAGGCCTACCAACCTCCAAAACTTTAAGACACTGTCTGAATATTGTTTTAAGTTCTAGGTCTGTGGAAATTAGTCACAACAGCAATAGGAAACAAACACACATGGGGACGCAGAGCACAGGTGCACGGCCCTTCCATGCTCTGCAGACTCGCTGACCCCTCGCAGGGGCTGTCACTGACTCCCAGAAACGCCCTCACCCCACCCACCAGCGACGCTGCTTATCCAGTGGTTCTCAACCTTCCTAATGCTGCGGCCCTTTAATACAGTTCCTGTGGGTCGTGACCCACAGGTTGAGAACTGCTGGCTTATACCTTCCCAGACTTTCAGCTTCTCATCCCAAACAACATACTCCATTTTTGAAATGTGGCTGTTATTTTTCAGGCCCATTTGTCCATTTCTGGTAAAGATATAACAAAATGGTAACTAAATTTGAGGGTGAAGTTTATGCTTCTAACACAGCACATTGTGGAAATCACATGTGCGTTATCAGGGAAACATCTGGCCCTGCCTTCCACGTGTCTGTACAAATCAGCAGCAGGCTCTGAAGAGCATACAAACTCTTATCAGGAAACACGCGCTTTCTTGGATTTAAGGCTGCTAAGGAAAGAGGACACTTTTTCTTTTCATGGAGCCAAATTCTAGAACTAACTCTCCTAGAGTGAGACTTGAGAAAATAGTCCAGATGACTAAAAATAAGAAAAATTCATCTTTTTGGACTCAAGATCTAAAACAGACATGAGTTTTATAGATACTTTGTTCTTTTTTCCTCATCATCTGATGTGTCAATATTCCCTAGAACACAGATGACAGGAGAATGTCATGAGGGAAGGTGTTTATTAGGGGTGCAAAGAGGAATGCCTACGTGTAAAGACCACAGCACTCAGCTGGTATGATGCTTTCTACCCCCGGCCTCCGAGCGTCTGTATTTCACAGGTGGGTCAAAGGTGTTAGCAGGCAGCTGGCTCACCATTTCACACACAGGGCAGGCACCACCTACCTCCAGCCTGAGTCAGACTCACATTCCCAACACACTCACCAGCAATCAAGGCCAGATCTGAACTCTGAGGAAACTGAAGTGCCAGCCCTGAGAGGAAGAATCTCATCCTTGGAGATCTCCTGCTAGTGCAGAACCTGTGGGGGTGATGTTTACCCCCAGCCTCCAACACAATCCCACTTCCAGCTGAGCACCCTCAAAGAGGCTGCACAGAAGCTGGGCCTGAGGTGGCCAAGGGAGAGTGCACAGGCCTGCTTGGGGGTTTGGGGTGTCCCCAGGTCCAGGTGCCAAGTAGAGATTCCTGAATAGCCCAAACAGGGTGGGGATTGAGGGAGGACAGAGGAGGGGGGAGGACAGAGGAGGGGAGAGGGACAGAGGAGGGAGGACAGAGGAGGGAGGACAGAGGAGGGGGAGGACAGAGGAGGGGGGACAAAGGATGGAGGACAGAGGAGAGGGGGGGACAGAGGAGGGGGGACAGAGGATGGAGGGGGGACAGAGGAGGGGGACAGAGGAGGGGGAGGAGAGAGGAGGGGGGAGAAGAGGAGGGGGACAGAGGAGGGGGGAGAAGAGGAGGGGGACAGAGGAGGGGAGAGAACAGAGGAGGGGGGAGAAGAGGAGGGGGAGGGACAGAGGAGGGAGGGGGACAGAGGAGGGGGGGAGAGAGGGGGGACAGAGGATGGAGGGGTGACAGAGGAAGGGGAGGACAGAGGAGGGGGGACAGAGGATGGAGGGGGGACAGAGGAGGGGGACAGAGGAGGGGAGGACAGAGGAGGGGGGAGAACAGAGGAGGGGGAGGGACAGAGGAGGGAGGGATGGAGGAGGGGGGACAGAGGATGGGGGAGGACAGAGGAGAGGAGAGGGACAGAGGAGGGAGGACAGAGGAGGAAGGACAGAGGATGGAGGACAGAGGAGGGGGGGGACAGAGGAGGGGGGACAGAGGATAGAGGGGGACAGAGGAGGGGGACAGAGGAGAGGGGAGAAGAGGAGGGGGAGGGACAAAGGAGGGAGGACAGAGGAGGAAGGGGGACGGGGGACAGAGGAGGGAGGGGGGACAGAGGAGGGAGGGGGACAGAGGAGGGGGAGAGAGGGGGGACAGAGGATGGAGGGGTGACAGAGGAAGGGGGAGGACAGAGGAGGGGGGACAGAGGATGGAGGGGGGACAGAGGATGGAGGGGGGACAGAGGAGGGGGAGGACAGAGGACAGAGGAGGGGGAGAACAGAGGAGGGAGGGGGACAGAGGAGGGACAGAGGAAGGAGGGGGGAAAGAGGAGGGAGGAGGACAGAGGAGGGACAGAGGAAGGAGGGGGGAAAGAGGAGGGAGGAGGACAGGGGAGGGACAGAGGAAGGAGGGGGGAAAGAGGAGGGAGGAGGACAGGGGAGGAAGACAGGGAAGGGAGGACAGAGGGGAGGGGATTGAGGAAGGAAGATAAAGGAGGCAGGGAGGATCACAGAGAGAGGATTGAGGAGGGAGGAACGTGGGAGGAGGGAGGTCAGAGGAGGGAGGTCAGAGGAGTGGCAGGACGGAATGGAAGAGAAGCTTCCCAATCTGACACCCCACACTCAGGGTTTGCACATCATTTTGGCTGCTACAGAAACCTCTGGCCTCATCTAGCCCAGCCATTAAGTTCTCAGTGAGTGAACTTGCGTAACTACTGTCCATCAGCTAGAAAGGCTTGACAACACCCAAGTGTTTGAACTGAGGCTCCGCTGCAGTCATGATTTCTCACCAAGGCTCATTTGCTCTGTTACCAGAGAGTAACGGCGTGCACATCACTGTCGAGGGCCAGAGTTCATGTCACAGCTCCTCATTAGAGGAAAACCTGACTGCAGGTGTCTGGAGTGTGGACATCACAAGACAGTCCATAAGGGCCTCTCTCTGCCCCATCACCAGGTCCAGAGAATGACAGGCAACCAAGGACCTGGCTTTTAGATCTGGAAATACAGGAAAGGTCAATAACACCCTTCTCTAGAAAAACAGACACCACCCCACCGCACAGACACACTCACACTGGACTCCCCACCCCTTTGTTATCTGGATACTTTAAGTCCAAGTAGAATCTGGGGCTTGATCTTTCATAAAATTGTAATAATATTACTTAGTTCGTGTCTCACATTTAAAACTAAATACATAATAGCAAACTAGGAATGGGTTAAAATTAATTATGGAATATCCTGAAATGACTGCAGATGTTGACAATGTTGTAGAATGACATTCAAGTGAAAAAGTAAAAAAGCAGCTTATGAAACTCTATAATAAGGTCCAATTTGGGATTATTAGTATGGGTGCATATAAAAGTTAAGAGTTAAATATGCAAGGTTACCTAAAGATGGGAGAGGTAATGCATGTTACTTTGTCTTTATTTTCTGGTTCTTTTCTATTAAAGATACATATTGCTTTTGTAAAAAGGAAACAAAATATGTTCTTCAACATTAAAAAATTTTAGTAAATGTAGGCCAGGCACGGTGGCGTTTGTCTATAATCCTTACACTCTGGGAGGCTGAGGTGGGAGGATCCCCTGAGCTCAGGAATTTGCAACCAGCCTGAGCAAGAGGGAAACCCAGACTCTACTAAAAAATAGAAAAATTAGCCAGGCATTGTGGCAGGTGTCTGTAGTCTCAGCTACTCCAGAGGCTGAGGCAGGAGGATCACTGAAGCCCAGGAGTTTGAAGTTGCCGTGAGCTGGGCTGAAGCCACGGCACTTTAACCTAGGTGACAGGGTGAAACTCTGTCTCAAAGAAAGAAAAATTAGTAAATCTCATAAGCCTATTTACAATAATAAGCCTGTTTTAATATATAATAATAGGCAGAAGAAAAGTGACTAAGCAGGTACCTGACAACACTTTCATTGTACTGATACTGCCAAAAATGAGAGAAAAACGTCCTCATAGGAAACTCAGAGGGCCTCGTGTGTCCTTAACACAATTATTCAGACTCCAGCTGGGTCATTTCCACCGTCCTCACCATTGTCATGGCCACCATCATCACCACTCTGACCTCAGGGCCCACCTTGATTGATTCCCTTAATAACAGGCACCACGGAGCCTTTGCCAGCGCACCTGCCTATGAGGCAGAACTTTAGCCAAAGCTTCATGTATTAAATCCAATCAATTGTAGAAAGCAGACTTTTCCCAGAAACTCATAAGGATGATGTTTATTTTGCCCAAACCTGCTCTATACCCAGGAAGATGAAGACATCCTTATTTTTTCTGACATCTTTCTGCTGGCACAGAGGGAGGAAATAGACCAATAAGGGTAATTCCATACAAGTCACCATGTTCTGAAAAGTCGGGCACAGTCCTCAGTCAGGGGAACAGAAAATACATGTGGTTCCATGGGGACCAGCATGAAATCTAGGGGATTCTAGGAAGGTTTGGAATATTCGGGAAATCATCTAAGTATGATTTAGCTTGAGTATAATGCACTATATTGTAAACTCCACAGGCCTTGGCTAGAATCCCAGAGAGTGTGTGTGTGTGTGTGTGTGTGTGTGTGAGTTGGAAAGTCTGGTTCTATTTTAAATGTTTACTAAGGCATTACAAACACACACATGCACACATGGACATCACAGCTGCCCTCCTGTAAGAAAGTTGATGAAGGAAATTACTCGGTGTGGATTTGAACCTCAAGGTCAAACCTGTCTCCAGCAGGACAATTCGCCACCACAATGAGGTTGCCCAATGTCCCCTAGACACAGCCCTGCATGCTGCTGGCCTTGGAGTACCCTCAGGCCACCAGCCAGAGGCCGAGCATGACGGAGCACAGAGCTGAAGCAGCGGCAGGCGGCTGACAGAGGGGCTTCCGGGGAAACAGCCACCTTCAGACTCGGATGTGTCAGCAGCAGGGATGGGGCAGAACACAAAGTAAAATAGAATAAAAAAGAAGCTTCAGAACAAGAAGAGAAAAATGTCCAGGGACAGACACTGAGCTATTAAGAGTCTGTATGTGCCTTTTGTGAACGGCACATGCATGGACTTCTGAAGGATGTGTACTTTTAACAATGAATGTGTATATTTTGAAAAGTGATGGAAAATATATGTATTTAGATGCACATTGGAAGCTGATGTGCCGATGCCTGTAACCTCCTATCCAATAGGGGCACACACCGCATGGCCTCCCCTCCATATCTCCCTCCTCTGGACACCTACCTGGTCCTGTCTCATTTGCATTCACAGGTCACATATCTACGGCAGGAAGAGAGGCGAGCAGCCCTGCCTCAGGGTCCAAGGTCACCCCTGCTCCCTTATGGGGCTCTCCCAGTTTGTCCCAGTTCTCCTCTGGCTCTCAGAGGAAGGGGTCATTCTTACATCCATGAGGAAGACATTGCCTTTCTCCTGAAGGTCAAAAGTCACTCAATTCTCCTAGGTCTCTGGCCCCTCCCTCTTGCCGAGCTCCTGCCAGGATCATGTCCTGCAGGAGGCAGCTGAGGGAGCTGATCCAGATCTGGGGTCTGACGCCAAGCCAGGGGGGCTGATGAATGCACTTACAGGTGACCATTTTTACTCCACAGAAAACAGAAATTATGGGCATGAAGCTTTGTGCCACATGCAAACATAATTGTTTAGTGCAGCAAGTGGCAGCCTCAGATACCAAGAAAGAACCTTTAATAATGTGGACAAATAAAATAGGGAGGCAACAAAACCTAGTTACCTCCAGCGTACTCCACCACCCCATCCGTCAATACACCCAGGGAATCTCCTTCTTAGGTTTCCGTTATGAATGTGACATTTCCTGAAGAGAAAATCTCGCCAACACAGATAATTATGGATTGCCCAGTGACACAGTGGGGCTTTAGCCAAGTGCAGGGGTTAGGAGTTTGCCTCCATCCACAGCCTCCCATCTGTGTGTGGGGACAGCTCTGCCCTGTGAAATACAGGCCATGATCACATAGATGTTCCAGGAATGCAGCCTTTATAGAAAATAGAGCCTCAAGCAACAAGGTCGAATGAGTAGAAGCCAGTTAAAAGGAATGAGGCAGACAAAGCCAGAGAAATAGTCACTTTGCACACAATCTGAGGATGACAGAGAGGGAATATCCCAGAGGAAGCCCACTCGATGACTGCCAAGCAGAGCTACAGCCGTGATGAACAAGCAGGGACACGTCTGCAGAGCCTTGGAACAGCAGGTGCACAGGTGTCCTTGTGTGAGGTTCCTGGTGCACAGTGAGAACAGCCAGGAAATCGCCGTCCTCAGAGCACACTTACCTCCTTACTCTAGAAGAGCAGAGAGATTGAGATTGAATCTAGGAAGTAAGAGATTGATTTTAAATCTGGGTTTCATTCTTAACATTTTCCGGACAGTTACACTGACCTTGGACAGCTTTATTTGAATGGATCTGTTTTCAGGATTGAAATCGTACAGAGAGTTTCTTGATTATTGTACAGGGACTTGGTGACTTAAGGTCTGGAAGCAGCACATCCCAGATAGAACGAGCCATCCTGGACCCTAAGACTCACGGTGAGAGGTCAGTGAAGATGAAATTAAAAGGCAAGGGAAGAAAAAGAGGAGAATGGGAGACATGAGGCCAGTGGAGTTCTACATGGAAGAGAAGTTGCTGATTTTTCAAGATAACCTGTTCTTTTCTCTGAACATTTATCTAGAAAGCAGCAGAGTGGATACTATTTCTTTATTTTTTCTTATTATGATTATAAAAGAGTATTTTAAAACTATATCAAAGTATATAGAATTTGATGTCATTACAAGTATATTTTTAATATCCTTGTCTCTTTGGAGAAAAAAAAGGAAGGAAGGAAGCCAGGGGGTGCATCAGTTGTTTTTGTTTTTATTTCTGAGACAGAGTCTTACTATGTCACCCTCGGTAGAAGGCCGTGGCAACACAGTTCACAGCAACCTCAAACTCTTGGGCTTAAGTGATTCTCTTGCCTCAGCCTCCCAAGTAGCTGGGACTACAGGTGCCCGTCACAACGCCCGGCTATTTTTTGGTTGCAGTTGTCTTACTGTTTAGCTGGCCTGGGCCAGGTTCAAACCCACCAGCTTGGGTGTACGTGGCTGTGCCCTACCCACTGAGCTGCGGGCACTACCCTACATCAGTTCTTGATTTGTAATTTAACCACCCTAGGAGTCAGTGGTTTAAAACAACATCCATCTGTTTAGCTCTTGTTTGGGTAGGGCTAGGCTCAGCCAGGCAGTTCATCTGATCTCAGCTGGGCTCCTTCATGCACCTACTTGTCAGGTGGGTTGGGGACTGGCCTGACCTGGGACAGGTCATCTCTGCTCTATGTGGTCCTTCACCCTAGGGCATACTGACCTGGGCTTGCTCTCTTGCAAGCTATGAAACTCCACGAGAACAACTGGATGTGAGTAAGACCTCCTGAGGCTGGGGCTTAGCACCCATGTGCTACTGAGAGAGGACACCCGAGAAGGGTGAGGTCTAGGAGAACAGGTCTTCTCAAGGAGACCACAAGGATACACATGCAGGGTCCTCTCCATGTGACTCAGCTCTTGGGAATTTGTAAACTTAGCTTCCTGGAACTTGGAAATTTCCAAGTTCTGTGAAATCCTGTAGTTCTGTAGAGGCTGGAATAGCATTTCCCACTTGATTCAAACTGGCCAATGAGAAGGGTACCTGTGGGTTGGAAATTTTGACTGTTGATAAAAAGGGAAAGACCAAGCCAGTCGGGGAGTGTGGCCATTTGGAATTCTTCTATGCCGTAAGCTCCTGGCTGGTAAATAAAGTCCTTCCCCTTACAAACATGGTGTTTGGGTGCTCTTTCTCTCCATTGGGCCTCATCTTCCTACAGTGCTCTCACCTTTTATGGTAAAATCAAGTCACAGGGCCCATCTCTCAATGGGAAGAGCTGCACAGTCACGCTGCAAAATCTGTGCATGACGGAGTGAAGGATGTGGTACAATTGTTTTGCAAGTTACCACGGAGAGAAAAT
This sequence comes from Nycticebus coucang, assembly GCF_027406575.1. Taxonomy (NCBI): domain Eukaryota; kingdom Metazoa; phylum Chordata; class Mammalia; order Primates; family Lorisidae; genus Nycticebus; species Nycticebus coucang. The sequence continues at coordinate 5,014,046 of NC_069795.1, read as the reverse complement.
CAGAAATTCATTTTTGCTTTGAGTAATTCAGCTTGACCATGAAAGTGGCTTCAGCGAACCACCACGTGGAAAACAAACTCAGCACAGTGGTTCCTTTGAACTGGGAAAATTAACCCCAGGATTGCTTGATGCACTGAGCTGGCTGCTTTTCCAGGAACGTCTAAGAGGTCACGCATGTACCTTATGATAAAACAAATTTTTTAAAAATTTCATTTTGCATGGAATTCTCTTAAATATACATCCAAACAGAAAAGACGTCTTCTAGTCTGGGAGTTTAGCTGTCCCCTGAGAGATGTAATAGTTGGAAAAAAATCAAAGAATTTGACTTCTGCTGAAAGTTCTAAATGGGGATTTGATTCTAAAAGCAAAAGAGGATCACTCTGGGGGACGAGAAATAAAAATAAAATCCCTCAACCAACTGAATGGGTGCCCTTTGGCCAAGGGGTCCAGAGAAACGTTAAAACTGAGTGAGCAGCCTCGTGGGATGGGAGGTCAGACACACTCATGCCTCCTCCCTCACTAACCACCATCAGGCTTCTTTCCTAAGGGTGGCAAACATTCTCTCCACTGCTGATTTCAACCAACCTCATGAATGACTTCTCTCCCTTTTTGCAGTTTTGACACAACAACCAGCTTCCTTCTTGCTAAGAGGCCACTTACCATGGAGGTGGTACACAGAGAGCCTTGGTGTCTTCTGGGCCACATCCTCATATATACAGGGGCCTAATTATAACACATAAGTAAGTCTCCACCCTGAGTTCACAAGGTACACGTGTTGCATACATGTGTGCACTGCCCCTTCATACATTTACCTCTTCCGAGAACCTGCTGGATACATGTACTCAGCTACTCAGCATAAATGCCTATTCTCTTTACCTTTCTTTCAAAGGGCTTGTCCCCAGCTTCTGCCTGAGGCTACCCTTCCCAGCCTGGAAGATGGCCAGGCTGCAGGCTACAACTCTTTATGAGAAATAAAACTCTCCTTTCCAAATTTATGAACCACGAGATTCTTCAGTTGACAGGCAGAATTTTAAATGTATTTTAATTTTTCAGAATAATAAATAGGCATGTCTAAAATATCCAAGAGTGTCCATAGGTCTATGGTAGAAAGCAAGCATATCTACTCAACTCCTCCCCATCCCTAAACCTGCCTACAAAAAAGTTAAATTTTAACCTTTTATTTTGTTTATTTATTTTTTGAGACAGAGTCTCACTATGTTGCCCTCAGTACAGCGCATGGCGTCACAGTTCATAGCAACCTTAAACTCTTGGGCTGAAGCAATTCTCTTGCCTCAGCCTCCCAAGTAGCTGGGACTACAGGTGTACACCACAACGCCCAGCTATTTTTTGTTACAGTTGCCATTGTTGTTTAGCTGGCCCGGGCTGGGTTTGAACCCATCACCCTTGGTGTATGTGGCTGGCGCTATAACCACGGTGCTACGGGCTCTGTGCCTAAACTTCAACTTTTAAAATGGGTCCATACTTAGTTCTTTATAGAGTTAACCTCTAAATAACAGCCTCAATTTTGTATGTCATTAGTTATTAAATTTAGATGTCATCAATTGGCTTTCTACAATGAGAAATGAGGACTAAGTTCACAAAAGCATTTTAAATTCTTTTTCCTTTTTGTTCTCAATATGGTTATATCATGGGTTTTTGTTCCTTTATAAGTAGACTTTATGGTCTTTACAATTTATCTTCTATTTGATCAGCTATGGGCAATATCCCATGACTCATTTCTCAAGGAGAATTGGAAAGCCCCTCGAACCTCTTCACTTCCACGCCCACCTTCTCCTCTTAGTAGCCTCCACATAATACTTTTGCTTTTCCATTGTCAAGTTTTTCAGTATGCACATTTTGTTCTGTAACCGTAATTTTGCTTGGTCTTAAGGTTGATCCTATAAGATAGAAACCAATGGCATCAAAAATAAGGTAAAATTAATTTCTTTTTGCGTAGATATTATTTTTCCTGCAGTATTTGATACTCTATTTTCTATCTACCTGCCTACCAATTTCTAATGTCTGCCTTTTTCAGATTCTTACCACTTACCATCTTCTAATGTTTTAAGGACATTTTCAAATACATGGAATTGTTTTTTCTCCCTTTCCCCCTCATTATTGAGCCATTTTTCTCTAGACTAGTCCCTCTCTCTTTCTATTTCAGAGATATCAGCCTGGATATGATCTACTCTTATTCGACCTTAAATCTTCTCTTGGTTCACTCCCTTGTTTTGCTGGATCACATTTTCAAGTAACTTTGTCACAAAGGTTGCCCATGAAATAAAACTTCTTAGTTCTACCATATTCTGTTTTCACACCTGGTCAGAAATTTTGTTGCATATACAATTCTAGGTTGTAAGTAATATTCCTTGGGACTTGGAAAATATCCTGCCCTGTCTCGTAACATTAAGTACTGCTGGTGAGAATTCTGCAACCAGCCTAACTTTGATCCTTTGTAGGTGAACAGGTCTTACTCCCTGTAGGCTTTCTGAAAATCTTATGAATTGATATATTTTGAACCTTTGTAACAACATTTCTCAATGTGGTTTTTCTCATGCATTATGCCAGGATCAAAGGACCATTTCAGTTTAAGGGTATATCCCTGAAAAATATGTCCTAGGAAATGATTTTAATCTAATATTCCTTCAAAAACTGATTCCCTTGTGTTTGCTTTGGTCTCTCTTGTAGAAATTATTTTCGGTGCATGTTGGACTTTGACATAGATCTTTGTTGTATCTTAAGTGCTTGCACATTTTTCTATCCCTTTTTGTTTTGTTTTTGTTCTACTTGATAAGAAATTTCCTTGACTTCCACAGTTAAACCTAATGTTGAATTTTGTAGTTTGAGTATATTTTTTTTTCTTTCAAGTGATCTTTCTTGTTCTCCTATAGTCTCTTTTAAAAAACCATCCTGTTTATGTGTTATAGATTTTATACCTTCTAAAATCTCTCTGGGGACACCAAGTAGGATTTTCTTAGAGTAGAATTTTATTCTTGAATTATTTGTTTCCTCATGGGTCATTTTTTTTCTGCCAGTTTATCTCAGTCTTTGTAGACTCTCCTCAAATGTCTATGACTTGATTTTCCATTCATATTTTAAGACCCAGCAATGGCAAGGCTGTGAGCTCTGTGTCTATAAAGGAGGCAGCTCACAGGAAGGTTTCACTCCAGCATAAGCAGGATGGAAACAAGCCACCCCTGAGGCCCCAGACACCAGAACTCACAGCAGCCTGCCACTCAACTTTCTTGGGTCAGTGAAGAATCTTTTGCTTTTTTGCCTGAGGGGTAAATATCTACCTATTGGCTCAAAAGCTAAGAAGGTTTTCTGAGGCTTTGTTAATCCTCCTACACTGCACTGCTACCTTCACAGGTGTCTCTAAATTCAGTGCCTCACATGGGTTGATATAGAACTAGGGGTCTCCCTTGCCCTAATTTATTAGTCACCATTGATCCACCTACTTTTATCTTCAGGAAATGTAAGGAAGGCTGTCCATCATTGATTGGTGGTTCCCCTTCAACTCTCTTTATGGTAATAACTAATATCTATTAGTTTTAGTTCCTTACTCTCTTTGTAACAGGATCTTAAGAAGAAGAAAAAAAGAAAAAGAAAACAGTGTTCCACCTGTCATCTGAACTGTAAGCCACTTACTAAAGGAATCACCTGCCCAAGGAAGAATTACATTTAGTTAATTATTCAAAAAAATAAATTAAAATAAGACAATCCTATTCTATGAATTGTCTTGGGTACCCATGTTGTTTTAAGTATAGTGCTTGACTAATTAAGAGATACAAAATAGTAGGATTTTGTCTTTGCCCCCAGGAACTTTACATTCTGCTAGAAATAACAGGCATTTACCAAAATATTCTCATTATACATTTGACTGCATATTGATTTTAAGAAGTGGGAAAATATACATGAATGCACCCAAGTACACTCCTAGTGCAACATTCTAATCTGGCTGCAAATATCACAACTAATGGTAGCCTTGTACCCAAGAGGATTATGTATTCATTACAAACACTGGGTTTTTTTGCATTTCATGAAAAGGTCTCAAAATCTGTCCATATGAAATATTCTTTTTTATTACTTTTTATATTTTTTACAGAAATGAGGACTTTGGACATTGTGAAATAAATACTGGCTAATGCCAGAGTCTCCCATATCGCTCCCAAGACCCAGCATGAGATAAATGACTCCATCATATTTCCCTTGACTAATTTAAAAGCCATGAATTCCTTCTGCTTGTCCAAACTTCAAGCCCTCTACTCTGGAATACCCCTCTCTTCCCTTTTCTGTCTTTGTGCCATTTTCGTTGTTCTAGCAACTAATACCTATTTTTCCACACTCAGCCAAACCACACCTCTCCGCTAACCTGTCCCTTCTCCTAAGCTCTCTGACTTTCTTAAGTACAGACAGGGGATACCTCTTATGACAAGATTCACCGATCAGTGCTATCCACCTGTTCCTCCCCACTCTCCAGGCCCCTCTTACCAGCCAGGGACACCTGACTACTCCTGGCCACTGATCAATGAACAGAAGCTGTATGAGTCACTGCCAGGCCAAAGCAATTAACTGCTGGTGCAAGATCTACCAGCTTTCTCTTCCCTAGACTCACCAATCTACATGCCATGTGTTTTGATTGCCAGAAGATAACAAAGGCCTGGGTCTCTGAGTGCCCATGCATAAGAGAGCTGCCCTGGGAGCTGGGGGCCTGCAGCACAACTTGAAACAAAGTAATACCTTTACAAATTAATAAGCAAAGGTCAAATGAGTTAACAGAAAAATAGGCAGAAGACTTGAATGGTCATTTCACAGAAAAGTTTCTGAGTGGCCAATAAGAATATAAGAAGGGGGGCTGGAAGAAAGATGGCAGCTGAGTAACAGCTTCCCTGTGACTGGGCATGGTGAGTCTCAGGAAATAAGACTCCAGGCATCTCTGGCTGGTGGGATCTGCCTATAATCATCCCTTTGAAGATACAGGGAGTCAGCAAGGGACTTCAGGACCCCAAGAGGAGGACAAAAACAATGGAAAACTGGCAAGTGGTTGCGTGTGTTCAATCGACCTAATCCTGCCAGCAGCCAAGTACAAGCAGCAGTGAGACTGCAAATCAGAAAGGCCTTACCTGTGAACTATTTCGGTGTTTTTGGACTTGGCACTCAGTTGAACTGCCTTGGGGAGAGCTTGAGCCAAAGTGTGGAGAACTTTGGGCATTGTCTACAGCCCCAGACTGAGCCACTGAGCCGGATGGAGCTAATAGTGTTTTGGCTGTGGGCCGCAGGGAGCCATTGTGAGAGAACTGCCCCAGCAAGCTCCACCCTCAGGGTTGCAGAGCAAGGATCGGGCGGGAGCTAGTAACCTAGTGACTGAGCAGACTAAAGTCGGGGACTGAGCTGCCTTACAGCGTTAAACTTCAGGGGCAGAGTGAGACTGGTTTTGGCACACTGGAGCCTCGGGCTGTTGCCCTGGTAGAGTGCCGTACCGTCACAGCTCATAGCGACCTCAAACTCCCGGGCTTGGCGCTGCCCAGACCTCCATAAGAGTTGCGCCGTGACCCCCAACCCAGAACCGGCGCCCACCAGGCCGCCGCATGCCCTGACCAGGAACTGCGGGAGCTGCGCAACCCTGCGTCCTCCCTCCTGTACCCTCCCTGCCTCCACACCAGCCCGCTCGTCTGGCCAGGGACTCTGTTAACCGCGTGCTCTCCAGAGCCCTCCCTGCCTCTGCACAGAGACCTTCTCCTGGCCAGAGACTGCTGGAGCCTTGGGCTCTCTGTGCCAAAGTCACTGGGTGCCAGGCAATCCCAAAACCGTGCGCACCACCTCCCGCCCTGTTGCTGGATCTGGGTGTGTCACACTCTGGAGCTGCTTCCAAAACCAGAACTACCTGGCTGGGGCAGCCCCAGAGGAACTACACAGGATCACTTCCTACAAAGATCCAGCAACAATAGAGTGATCCCACTGGGGTCTACTCTTGTAGACACCCCTCCCCAACCCTGAGGATGGCCAGAGGCAACAGTGAAAAACAATCATGAGTCAAAATCAACAGAAAAACTCTGGCAATATGAATAATCACAGTAGATCAACTCCCTCAAGGATCAATGGGGCAGAACAACACAAGATCCCATGCACAAACAAATAGCTGAGATGTCAGAAATCAAATTCAGAATCTCGATAGCAAATAAGATTGAATTAGAATTCCAAACAATAACCCAAAAGATATGTCAAGAATTTAACGAATTCAAAGACCAAATGACCGAAGATTTTGACACATGGAGACAAGAAGTTGCAGCCCTCAAAGATCTGAGAAACACAGTAGAATCCCTCAGTAACAGAATGGAGCAAGCAGAAGAAAGGATTTCTGATATTGAAGACAAAACTTTTGAATGCTCCCAAACTCTCAAAGAGGAAGAGAAATGGAGGGGAAAAAAAAAAATCACTCTCTCAGGGAGCTCTGGGATAATTTGAAGAAAACTAATATTTGTCTCATAGGGATCCCCAAAAGCAATGAAGGGGCTTCACAAGGCACAGAGTCCCTTGTCTATGAGGTTAGGAAGGAGAACATTCCAGACATGCCAAGAGATTCTGAAATTCAGATAGCAGACAGTTTCAGAACTCCAGCATGACTCAACCCAAATAAGACATCCCCCCAGACACATCATAATCAACTTCACTAAAGTTAATATGAAGGAGAAAATTCTGAAAGCAGCCAGACGAAAGAAAACCATCACCTACAAGGACAAGAATATTAGAATAACTGCAGATCTCTCTGCTGAAACCTTTGAAACTAGAACAGGATGGTCACTGACTTTTAATCTCCTAAAACAAAAACTTTCAACCCAGAATCCAATACCCAGCTAAACTGAGTTTAATTTATGATGGAGAAATTAAATGCTTCAATGATATTCACATGTTGAAGAAATTTGCCATAACTAAACCAGCTCTCCAGGATATTCTCAGACCTATCCTCCATTAAGACCAGTATAATCCTCCACCACAAAAGTAAACCCACCCAGAAAAATTTTGATCAAATTCCAACTTCCACAGTCGCAAAAGGATTAAAAATGTCCACCGGACTCTCAAAAGGCTTATCAATATTCTCAATTAATGTGAATGGTTTAAATTGTCCTCCAAAGAGGCACAGGTTGGCTGACTGAATACAAAAACTCAAGCCAGATATCTGCTGCATACAAAAATCACATCTTACATTAAAAGACAAATATAGAGTCAAGGTGAAGGGATGGTCATCTATACTCCAGGCAAATGGAAAGTAGAAAAAAGCAGGTGTTGCAATCCTATTAAAAGACGCAATAGGCTTTAAACCAACCAAAATAAGGAAGGATAAGGATGGACACTTCATATTTGTTAAAGGTAATACTCAATATGATGATATTTCAATTATTAATATTTATGCACCTAACCAGAACGCACCTCAATTTATAAGAGAAACTCTAACAGACATGAGCAACTTGATTTCCTCCAGTTCCATAGTAGTTGATTTTAACACCCCTTTAGCAGTGCTGGATAGATCTTCCAAAAAGAAGCTAAGCAAAGAAATCTTAGATTTAAACTTAACCATTCAACATCTGGACATGCCAGACATCTACAGAACATTTCATCCCAACAAAACTGAATACACATTCTTTTCATCAGCCCACGGAACATACTCCAAAATCGACCACATCCTACTCCACAAATCTAACCTCAGCAAATTAAAAAAAAATAGAAATTATTCCTTGCATCTTCTCAGACCATCATGGAATAAAAGTTCAATTCAATAACAACAGGAAACTGCATACGCATACAAAAACATGGAAGCTAAACAACCTTATGCTGAAGGATACATGGGTTATAGATGAGATTAAGAAGGAAATCACCAAATTTTTGGAACCAAACAACAATCAAGACACGAATTACCAGAACCTCGGGGACACTGCAAAGGCAGTCCTAAGAGGGAAATTTATAGCACTGCAAGCCTTCCTCAAGAAAATGGAAAGAGAAAAAGTTAATGACTTAGTGGGACATCTCAAGCAACTGGAGAAGGAAGAACACCTCAACCCCAAACCCAGCAGAAAAAAAGGAATAACCAAAATCAGAGCAGAATTAAATGAAATTGAAAACAAAAGAATCATACAACAGATCAATAAATCCAAAAGCTGGTTTTTTGAAAAGATCAGTAAAACAGATAAACCTTTGGCCAACTAACCAGAAAAAAAAAGAGTAAAATCTCTAATTTCGTCAATCAGAATGGTAAAGATGAAATAACAACAGACCCCTCAGAAATTCAAAAAATCCTTAACGAATACTACAAGAAACTCTACTCTCAGAAATATGAAAATCTGAAAGAAATCGACCAATACCTGGAAGTACATCACCTACCAAGACTGAGCCAGAATGAAGTGGAAATGTTGAACAGGCCTATATCAAGTTCTGAAATAGCATCAACTATGCAAAATCTCCCTAAAAAGAAAAGCCCAGGACCAGATGGCTTTACGTCAGAATTCTACCAAAATTTTAAAGAAGAACTAGTACCTATATTACTAAACCTCTTCTAAAATATAGAAAAAGAAGGAATATTACCCAACACATTCTACAAAGCAAACATTACCTTGATCCCCAAACCAGGGAAAGACCCAACAAGAAAAGAAAATTATAGACCAATATCACTAATGAATATTGATGCTAACAAACAGAATCCAACAACACATCAAAAAAATTATACACCATGACCAAGTGGGATTTATCCTAGGGTCTTGAGGCTGGTTCAATATATGTAAATCTATAAATGTAATTCAGCACATAAGCAAACTAAAAAATAAGGACCATATGATTCTTTCAATCGATTCAGAAAAAGCTTTTGATAATATCCAGCATCCCTTCATGATCTGAACACTGAAGAAAATTGGTATAGAAGGGACATTTCTTAAACTAATAGAGGCCATCTACAGCAAACCCACAGCTAATATTATATTGAATGGAGTTAAATTGGAATCATTTCCACTTAGATCAGGAACCAGGCAAGGTTGCCCATTGTCTCCATTGCTCTTTAACATTGTAATGGAAATTTTAGCCATTGCAATTAGCAATTAAGGAAGAAAAGGTGATCAAGGGTATTCACATAGGGTCAGAAGAGATCAAACTTTCACTCTTCACAGATGACATGATCGTATATCTGGAAAACACTAGGGATTCTACTACAAAACTTTTAGAAGTGATCAAGGAATACAGCAATGTCTCAGGCTACAAAATCAACACCCATAAATCTGTAGCCTTTATATATACCAATAATAACCAAGCCAAAAAAACAGTCAAGGACTCTATTCCTTTTACAGTGTGCCAAAGAAGATGAAATATTTGAGAGTATACCTAACAAAGGACGTGAAAGATCTCTACAAAGAGAACTATGAAACTTTAAGAAAAGAAATAGCTGAAGAAGTTAACAGATGGAAAAACATACCATGCTCATGGCTGGGAAGAATCAACATTGTTAAAATGTCCATACTAAGCAAAGCAATATATAATTTTAATGCAATTCCTATTAAAGCTCCACTGTCATTTTTTGTTTGTTTGTTTTTTGTTTTTTTTATTAAATCATAACTGTATACATTGATATGATCATGGGGCATCATACACTCGCTTCATAGACCATTTGACACATTTTCATCACAATGGTTAACACAGTCTTCCTAGCATTATCTCAGTTACTGTGCCAAAACATTTACATTCTACATTTACCAAGTTTCGCAAATACCCCTGTAAGATGCACCACAGGTGTGATCCCACCGATCCCCCTTCCCTCTACCCACCACCCCCCTCCCTTCCCTCCCTTTCCCACTTCCCCCTATTGTTAGGTTGTAACTGGGTTATAGCTTTCATGTGAGAGCCCTAAATTAGTTTCATAGTAGGGCTGAGTACATTTTTTAAAGATCTTGAAAAAACAATACTTCATTTTATACGGAATCAGAAAAAACCTCGAATAGCCAAAACATTACTCAGCAATAAAAACAAAGCAGGAGGAATCACGCTACCAGACCTGAGACTGTACTATAAATCAATAATGATCAAAACAGCATGGTACTGGCACAAAAACAGAGAAGTAGATGTCTGGAACAGAATAGAGAATCAAGAGATGAATTCAGCTACTTACCATTCTTTGATCTTTGACAAGCCAATTAAAAACATTCAGTGGGGAAAAGATTCCCTATTTAACAAATGGTACTGGGTAAACTGGTTGGCAACCTGTAGAAGACTGAAACTGGACCCACACCTTTCACCATTAACTAAGATAGACTCTCACTGGATAAAAAATTTAAACTTAAGACATGAAACTATAAAAATACTTGAAGAAAGTGCAGGGAAAACTCTTGAAGGAATAGGCTGCATGAATATTTTATGAGGACTCCCCAGGCAATTGAAGCAGTATCAAAAATACACTACTGGGACCTGATCAAACTAAAAAGCTTCTGCACAGCCAAGAACATTGTAAGCAAAACAAGCAGACAGCCCTCAGAATGGGAGAAAATATTTGCAGGTTATACCTCCAATAAAGGTCTAATAACCAGAATCCACAGAGAACTCAAACATATTAGCAAGAAAAGAACATGTGATCCCATCTCAGGGTGGGCAAGGGACTTGAAGAGAAACTTCTCTAAAGAAGACAGATGCACAATCTACAAACACATGAAAAAAAGCTCATCATCCTTAATCATCAGAGAAATGCAAATCAAAACTACTTTGAGATATCACCTAACCCCAGTAAGAGTAGCCCACATAGCAAAATCCCAAAACCAGAGCTGTTGATGTGGATGTGGAGAACAGGGCACACTTCGACACTGCTGGTGGGAATGCACACTAATACATTCCTTTTGGAAGGATGTTTGGAGAATACTTAGAGACCTAAAAATAGACCTGCCATTCAATCCTCTAATTCCTTTACTAGGTTTACACCCAGAAGACCAAAAGTCACAATATAACAAAGACATCTCTACCAGAATGTTTATTGCAGCCCAATTCATAATTGCTAAGTCATGGAAGAAGCCCAAGTGTCCATCAACCCACGAATGGACTAGCAAATTGTGGTACATGTATACCATGGAATATTATGCAATCTTAAAGAAAGATGGAGACTTGGGCGGCGCCTGTGGCTCAGTCGGTAAGGCGCCGGCCCCATATACCGAGGGTGGCGGGTTCAAACCCAGCCCCAGTCAAACTGCAACCAAAAAATAGCCGGGCGTTGTGGCAGGCGCCTGTAGTCCCAGCTACTTGGGAGGCTGAGGCAAGAGAATCGCTTAAGCCTAGGAGTTGGAGGTTGCTGTGAGCTGTGTGAGGCCACGGCACTCTACCGAGGGCCATAAAGTGAGACTCTGTCTCTACAAAAAAAGAAAAAAGAAAGATGGAGACTTTACCTCTTTCATGTTTACATGGATGGAGCTGGAACATATTCTTCCTAGCAAAGAATCTCAGGAATGGAAGAAAAAGTATCCAATGTACTCAGCTCTACCATGAAGCTAAATTATAGCTTCCACATGAAGGCTATAACCCAACTATAGCACAAGACTATGGGGAAAGGGCCAAGGAAGGGGAAGGGAGGGGGGAGGTTTTGGTGGAGGGAGGGTAATGGGTGGGGCCACATCTACGGTGCATCTTAGAATGGGTACAGGCGAAACTTACTAAATGCAGAATACAAATGCCTACATACAATAACTAAGAAAATGCCATGAGGTAGCTACATTGAACAGTTTGATGAGAATACTTCAGATTGTATATGTAACCCACACATTGTACCCCTTGATTGCACTAATGTGCACAGCTATGATTTAACAATAAAAATAAATTAATTAATAAAAAAATAAATAAAATAAAATAGTCTCTAGTATCACAAAATCCCAAGACCAGAGATGTTGGCGTGGATGTGGAGAAAAGGGAACACTTATACACTGCTGGTGGTAATGCAAACTAATACATTCCTTTTGGAAAGATGTTTGGAGAACACTTAGGGATATAAAAATAGACCTGCCATTCGATCCTACAATTTCTCTACTAGGTATATATCCAGAAGACCAAAAATCACATTATAACAAAGATATTTGTACCAGAATGTTTATTGCAGCCCAATTCATAATTGCTAAGTCATGGAAGAAGCACAAGTGCCCATCAACACACGAATGGATTAATAAATTGTGGTATATGTACACCATGGAATATTATGCAGCTTTAAAGAAAGATGGAGACTTTACCTCTTTCATGTTTACATGGATGGAGGTGGAACATTTCTTAGCAAAGTAACTCAAGAATGGAAGAAAAAGTATCCAATGTACTCAGCCCTACTATGAAACCAATTTATAGCCTTCATATGAAAACTATAACCCAATTATAGCCCAAGAAGAAGGGGAAATGGGAGGGTGGAAAGAGGGTAATCAGTGGGACCACACCTACAGTGCATCTTACAAGGGTACATGTGAAATTTACTAAGTTTAGAATATAAAGGTCTTAACACAATAAGAAAATGCCATGAAGGCTATGTTAACCAGTTTAATGAAAATATTTCAAATTATATATAAAACAAGCACATTATACCCCATGATTGCATTAATATACACAGCTATGATTTAATTTAAAAAAATTAATCTCTAGTATCACTTAGTATTAGGGGAAATAATAATTGGATGAGGGCATAAATGAGGGCTGTGATTTGGGGGACTATTTCATTTCTTGACCCAAATGCTGTTAGGAGTGTTTAGTTTAAAATTTGTGGAATTTCCAATGTATAAGGACAATTAAGTTCATGAACTCATCCTAGAAAAAGTGCTACATACCTCGTTGCTAACTGTTACTATAGTCATCTTCAAAATACTCCCCCAGGAAAGCCATGCATTGATGCTAAAGCCTACTCAAAATTGAAAGCAATTTTGAAACACTTTTTCTGGATTGGCCATCAGAGTTGTTGTTTTACTACCCTTGATGTCCTGAATGTCATCAAAATGCATTTATTTCAATATTTGTGTCCTCTTTGGGTAAAAAAGTCATGGGGGGCCAGATCAGATGAGTAGGAAAGGTATTCCAACACAGTTATTTGTTAACTGGCTAAAAACTCACTCACTCACTCAGCTGACTGAGCCGGTGCACTATTGTGATGCAAGAGCCATGAGTTTTGGCCAAGATTTTCAGTTAAGATTTTCCTAAGTATTTCTCTATCAATATTTACTTGGTCTTCTAGGCCTCTCAGAGTCAGCCAATGCATTTGATGCACAATTCAAGGATTTTTGCAATGTTTACATCAATTCTGCTCATTACTGGCCACCCTCTCTTCATCAGTGACACTTTCTCTCCCCTTTGAAAAATATTTAATTCATTTGTACACTGCTGATTTCTTCATAGCATTATCCCCATAAACTTGGACTAACATGTCCCTGATTTCACATCTGCTCTTAACAAGTATAACAAGAAATTTGTGAATGTTTGTTGCCCTAAATCAAGCTTCAAAATTCTCATGATAGCACACAAAAACACACAACAACAATAATGAACAACACTCAGCAAGACACCACCACACATCAACATGAACACAGTTGTGACACACGAATATATCAGGGTTATAAAAGCTTATTGAGTTGTTTATACAGTGCAGCCAATGTAAGCACAAGGGGGCAAATTTGTGGACTTACTCGTCAAACCTTCATACATTTCAATAACACATCTACTTAAAAAAGAAAAAGGAAAGGGACAAAAAGATTGTTCACGTATCTTTCCCTGTGAGAATGTATACCAAAGGGAAGACCTAGGCTACAGACCATAAATTCCTTGGAAACACAGGCTGTTTCCTATTATATCCCCATCACCCCACACATAGACAGGACCACAGTAGGTGCTCAATGAGTTTGTTGGTGGGGATGGGAGAGAAAGAGAGAGAGAGAAAGAGAAGGAGGGAAGGAAGTTTTATGTACCTAGGAGATCTGAAGGTGATTTTTTTTTTTTGTCACCGCAGCATAGTTTCACTTAACCTAACTAATTCAACTCTCCTGCATTTCCACAGTGCCATACTCACACACTTACTATAGCAATCTCCACTACAGGTATGCACTGGAGATTTTTGAGGATTTGGCTTCTCGGTACCACAGTAATGGAAATCATACATTTCTTTTTCTTTCCCAGTGCATATAAAAGTTATGTCTATACTGTAATATGATCTATTGAATGTACAATCTCATGTCTAAAAAACAATGTGCACACCTTAAACAAAGCCCTTGTTAAATAATGCTAATAATCATTTGAGTCTTCAGAGAGCCATCACCTTTTTTCTGGTGGAGAGTTTTGCCTCCATGATGAAGGCTGATAATTAACCTAGGTGGTGAAGGGTCAGGGTGGCTGTGGCAGTTTCTCAAAGTGAGACAATAGGGAAGTTGACTCTTGCTTTCATGAAAGACTTCTCTGTAGCATATGATACTGTTTGATAGTATTTCAGCCACAGTAGAAAGTCCTTCAGAATTGGTGTCAGTCCTCTGAAGCCCTGCCACTGCTTTATCAACTGAGTTTCTGTGATGTTCTAAATCCTTCACTGTCATCTCCACAGTGTCCCCAGATCTTTACCAGAGTAGGTTCCATTTTTGCTCATAAGAAATTACTCATCCCTTCAAGTTTTACCGTTAGATTACAGAAATTCAGTCACAGCTTCTAACTCTAATTCTAGTTCTCTTGCTGTTCCCTCCACATCTGCACTGACTTCCTCCACTTAAGTCTCGAAACCCTCAATGTCATCCAGGAGGGCTTCTTCTTTAGAATCAACTTCTTCTAAACTCCTGTTAAGGTTGATATTTTGACTTCCTTCCATGAAACATATGCTCTTAATGGCATCTTGATTAGTGACGTCTTTCCAGAAGGTTTTCAACTGATTTTCCCAAATCCATCAGAGAAAGCACTGTCTATGGTAGCTACGGCCTTACAAAATGTATTGCTTAAATAACATGAAGGTAAAATTACTCCTTGATCCATAGACTGCAGAACGGATGTTGTGTTAACAGGCATGAAAATAAACTTTTATCTCCTTGTATATCTCCATCAGAGCTCCTTGGTGACCAGGTGCATTTGTTTTCTAGGTTTTTCTTTTTCCTTTTATTAAGTCATAGATACATAGATCATAAATACATTTATGCATTTGTGGGGTACAATGTGTTGATGTTTTATACACATGAACAGTATGTTTTAAAATAAATCATTTTTTTCCTGAGAAGTAAATCTCAAGAGTAGGCTTAAAGTATTTAATAAGCCATGCTATAAACAAATGTGATGTCATCAAGTACTCCATTTCTATAGCACAGGCAGAGCAGATTCAGTATAATTTGGAGGGGGCCCTAGGATTTTCCAAAGGGTAAATAAAAATTGGCTTTGACTTAAGGTCACCAAATATTAGTCCCTAACAAGAGAGTCAGCCTGTCCTTTGAAGTTTTGAAGCCAGGCATTGATTTCTCCTTTTTAGCTATAAAACTCATAGGTGGCAACATCTTCTAATAGAAGGCTGTTCTGTCCACATGGAAAATCTCTTGCTTAGTGTGCCTCCTTCATCAATGATCCCAGCTAGATCTTCTGGGTAACTTGCTGCAGCCCCTCCATCAGCACTTGCTGCTTCACTTTGTACTTCTATGTTATAGAGATGGCTTCTTTCCTTAAACCTCATTAATCAACCTTTTTTGAGACAGTCTCACTCTGTCACTCTGGGTAGAGTCCCAAAGCATCATAGTTCACATCAACCTCAAACTCTTTTTTTTTTTTTTTTCAAGAGAGTCTCAATTTATCACCCTCGGTAGAGTGTTGTGGCATCACACAGCTCACAGCAACCTCCAACTTCTGGGTTTAGGTGATTCTCTTGTCTCAGCCTCCACAGTAGCTGGGCAACCTCAAACTCTTGGGCTCGAGTGATCCTCTTGCTTCAGCCTCCCAAGTAGGTGGGACTATGCATGGTGCCTGGCTGATTTTTCTATTTTTAGTAGAGATGGGGGTCTTTCTTTTGCTCAGGTTGGTCTCAAACTCCTGAGCTCAAGCAATCCACCTGTCTTCACCTCCCTAGGATCACAGGTGTGAGCCATGACACCCAGCTTCTCAGCCCTTTATAGAATTGAAGAGAACCAGGGCCTTGGCCTGGATTCGGTTGTGGCTTAAAGAATGTTGTGGCTAGTTTGGTCTTCTCTCCAGACTAATGAAACTTTCTCCTTATCAGCAATAGGGTTGTTAGCTTTCTTATCATTCATATGTTCACTGGAGTAGCACTTTTAATTTCTCTCAAGAAAAAATTTTTTGTTGCGCTCACTTGAACTTGTTGCACTCATGAATTTGGCTAAGTGGCGCAAAAGGCTTAGCTTTCAAGCTGCCTCAGCTTTCAATGTGTCTTCCTCAGCAAGCTTAATCTTTTCTAGCTATTGATTTTAAGTAAGAGACTCAAGACTATCCTTTTCATGTGAAATATTTAAATGCCATTGTTGTAGGGTTACCATTTGGCCTAATTTCAATATTATTGTGTGCCAAGGGATAGGGAGGCCCAAGGAGAGGAGGGGAGACAGGACAGGCTGGTTGGCTAAGAGGTGAGAACACACCCAGCACTTATTTTTTATTTTTTTTTTTTTGTAGAGACAGAGTCTCACTCTACCGCCCTTGGGTAGAGTGCCGTGGCGTCACACGGCTCACAGCAACCTCTAACTCTTGGGCTTACGCGATTCTCTTGCCTCAGCCTCCCGAGCAGCTGGGACTACAGGCACCCGCCACAACGCCCGGCTATTTTTTTGTTGCAGTTTGGCCGGGGCTGGGTTTGAACCCGCCACCCTCGGCATATGGGGCCGGCGCCCTACTCACTGAGCCACAGTCACCGCCCAACACACCCAGCACTTATTGATCAAGGTCACCGTCCTATGTGGACAAAGTCAGTGGCTCCCGATGCAATTACAATAGTGACATCACAGTGCACTGATTGCAGATCACCAGAGCAGATACAATAATATTTTAAAGTTTGAAATATTGCAAGAAATATCAAAGTAGAACACAGGGATGTGAAGTGAGCACACCTGTTGGGAAAATGCTGCCCACAGACTTGCTCCATACTCAGGTGTCACAAACCTTCAATTTGCAAAAAACATAATTTATGCAAAGTGCAATAAATTGAGCTGTGCCTGTATTCTGTCTCCCCCTCTCTCACAACGTAAACCCCTTAGGGGTAAGATGTGCTTCCCAACAGAAACAGTGCCTGTCTCCTAATAGTATTCATTAAGTGTATGTTAGAGGAAATAATTTCTTACCCTCACATGCCAATCACAGTGGTTTGTGTGAAGCAGACCCTCAGCCCACACCATGGTGGATTGATTACCATAGGAAGCGACTTCCAAAACATTGTAAATAGGAGAGACAAGTATCAGTGGATTTCCTTGCAAATTTGCTGAATCCCACTAAAAACTTCAGCTAATTTGTTGTGCTTGCAGTATGCACCTGAGGGAAATCTCCTCCCAGAAACACCCCAAGAGCTGTCTCCATCTTCCCACTTCCTACCTACCCTTGTAGCAGATGCCACCTTGCAAAAATTCAGCCTCAGAGGTGGGAACAATGACCGGTGAGACTCAGTCAGTTCAATATGATGAGCTCTCCTTAATGCCTCCCAAAAGAAGCATGAATTCCACTCATCCCAAGCTTGCTGACCTTGAACCACGGCCATCTCTGGGCTGCTGTGCACTGGGCTCAGGGAGGCTGGAGCTCTGGGCTAGCTGCCCTCTGCCGGTTCACAGAGAAACAAGAAGGTCACTCAGAGAAGGAGCAGCTGAAATGTTTCCCTCAGGGGGTAGCATCCTCGGGGCTGTGGAGAATTTTGCAGCTTTTCTTTATGCATTTTTAATCAATTCTAAGCTACTTACAAATATGTGCAATTACTTTCTGCACTTCCCTTTGTAATAAGATTTAACGACCCTGCTACAATCCTGAGTGAACATTGATAATCTAACTCTGTGATTTAAATTTTAGCTTTAGCAAAGAAGGAGGGTATAAACTGAGAGAAAGGCCTTTTGAAGTTTTTAGGGTTTTTTCACCTTAGGAAATCAGAAGTTGGAATTATTATTTCGGCCTTCAAAACATCCCCAATACCAGAGAAGGGAGTATCTCTTTTTCCTTTATTTGCTATATCCAATTAAAATACAGAGGGGAGAGGCTCCAGGCAACATGAACCCTCTTTTTCCTTAAAACATTTTAGCCATTGCCATAAACCCAGAGGCCTGGCAGCACCCAGAGGGATCACCCAGCCCAGTTGTCAGCATTCAGCGCAGCCACTGAGTCGCAGGGCATCAGTGCAAAGCAGTCCTTGGGAGGGGCGCAGCTCACAGCTTTATAAATAACCAGTAGCACGTCTAAAGGTTTCTTTCTAGAAGTGAGGTGCAATTTTATTTAATTCTGAGTTGTTGAACTTCACATTTGGGGAGTGCATTTTTCCCTACCTAACATGGAACCCTGGTACTGAGATCTGGAAATGTGGTCATCAAAGGTGCAAGAGACAGGTCAGACGAAGCAGGTGTGGGACAGCGTCTGAGGCTTCCCGTTGTAGCGGGAGAGACAGTCAGTGGCGAGGAGAATGTCTGGGGCCCAGAGGCGAGAACGTGAGAATGGGACCAGGAGAGTGAAGTCAAGTGCAGAGGCCCTCACGGGTGGTGCAGGCCACAGAGAGCCTGTGGGAGGCAGGGCTCTGGGGACAGGAACATTTGCAGGAGACAGTGTCCCCAGCTGCCAAGCAGGTCTGCGGATAGACAGGGAAAGGACACTTCTGGACAAAGGAAAGGTGGGCCTTAACATATCTTCCCCTCAATGGACTGAGCATCCCATACACTGGGCAGCTGAAGCCCAAGGAGCTTGGTGGGGGAGGGGAGCAACAGGGGCCCTGCAGTGCCAGGACAGTGCCAGGACAGTGCCGGACAAGTGGTTGCATAGGGGCCAGGCACTGAGCTGAGGAGTTGTTTGCAGGAAGCTTGTTTTCATAATAAATAATCCACCTGAAAGCACAGCCTCTCAGACTGCTTCCCCTTGTTGTATGAACAAGCGGGCACTTTCTAGAAATCCCTTAAGGGAGTTGGAGTTTGAATTACTACAATCAAAATGAAACCATTTACTTAGAAAAATAAATTCATGCAGAATATTTGCTCGGTACAGCTGGGCACTAAATGTGCCCTAAATGGTGGAGACGAGGCAGAATGCTTCTGCAGAAGGCACTGCTGGGCTCATGCAATGGTGTCTTTGCTAGGAAACACGCACAGATCACAAAATCAAGGAAACAGCTGTCCCCTTCCAAAATTCAAACAAGCTGTGGTATATGTATACCATGGAATACTATTCAGCCATTAAAAAAAATGGAGACTTTACATCCTTCATATTAACCTGGATGGAAGTGGAAGACATTATTCTTAGTAAAGCATCACAAGAATGGAGAAGCATGAATCCTATGTACTCAATTTTGATATGAGGACAATTAATGACAATTAAGGTTATGGGGGGGGGAAGCAGAAAGAGGGACGGAGGGAGGGGGGTGGGGCCTTTGGTGTGTGTCACACTTTATGGGGGCAAGACATGATTGCAAGAGGGACTTTACCTAACAATTGCAATGAGTGTAACCTGGCTTATTGTACCCTCAATGAATCCCCAACAATAAAAAAAAAAAAAAATTCAAACACTTCAGCCAACAGTATACACTCATTTGGGCACTTTGCAAGGCTGTTCTGACCCTATAAAGATTTCAGAATTATTTGATTCTCTCGCAGAGAGAATATGGGCTTTACAAGGAAATGTCAGAAAGAACAGATATTTGTTCAGTTTTCTTGGATGCTGGGCCTCCAAATGGCCTACAACTTACCCCAGGTCAGGGCAGGATCTAAGTGTCCGTCAGCCTGGCTTTGCTGTCTTGGTTAATCCTCCTTGTGACATAGTGATGTAGCAACTCTTATAGCTACATGTCACAAGTGAGGAAACTGAGGCAGGGGAAGGAACATGTCCATGGCTAGATAAGGGCAGAGTTTAAACTCAAGCATAAGGCTTCTGATGCAATAATTTAAAAATGAATTTTAACAAGTACTAACCACAAGAACATCAAGCAATATCAAAACCTAGGAATAAGCCTAGTAAAATCTATGCAGCGGTGGTAGAGTGAAAGCTAATAGACATCAGTAAGAAGTTAGAGACCTAAAAAATGGAAAAATACCCCATGATTGCCCAATACAGGAAAGCTTGATATTGTTAAGATGTTTATTCTTCCCAAACTGATTTATAGATTCAACAAAATCCCAATAAAAATCCTAATAGGTTTGGATTAGAGAGGGGTAGAGAGGGAGCGAATTGACAAAGTGATCTAAAACACTTTGGTGGCCCGAGCCTCCTAGCACTCTGGGAGGCTGAGGCAGGAGGATCTCCTGAGCTCAGGAGGTTGAGATCAGCCTGAGCAAAGTGAGACCCCCATCTCTACTACAAATAGAAAAACTAGCCGGGCATTGTGGCAGGCACTTGCAGCCCCAGCTACTTGGGAGGCTGAGGTAGGAGGATGGCTTGATCCCAGGAGTTTGAGGTTGCAGTGAGCTGGGCTGATGGCACAGTACTCTAGCCTGGGTGACAGAATAAGACTCTGTCTCAAAAAAAAATGAAAAGACACACACACACAAAGGACTTAGATTAGCCAAGACAACTTAGAACAAAGTTGGAGGACTCACACTACCAGATGTCAAGTCTGACTACAGAAATTCCCTAGTTAGAACGTTTTAGAGTTGGCTGAAAGGGAGACAAATAGCCCAGTGGAACAGCATCCAGAGTCCAGAAACTGACCCCAACACATGTGTGCAGGTGTTTAGACTTTGGTTTACAGCAAGGCACGAAGGTAAGTCCATGAAGACATGATGATTAAAAAAAAACGTGGTAGTGGAATAATTGGATGTCAATGTGGAGGATAAATGAAACACCTACCTCATATTTTTTTTTTATTGTTGGGGATTCATTGAGGGTACAATAAGCCAGGTTACACTGATTGCATTTTTTAGGTAAAGTCCCTCTTACAATTGTGTCTTGCCCCCAAGAGATGTGGCCCACACCAAGGCCCCACCCTGCTCCCTCTTTCCCTCTCTCTGCTCTTCCTTTCCCCACCTCTCCCTCCTTCTTTCTCTCTCTGCTCTCCCCTTCCACCACCCCCACCGTGACCTTAATTGTCATTAATTGTCCTCATATCAAAATTGAGTACATAACTCCTACCTCATATTATGCACACTTTAATTTGAGATGGTTAATGGCAAAAGGTAAAATTCTAAGGGTTGTAGAAGAAACATAGATGACCTTTTTGACTTTGGCCAAAATTTCTTAAGTCCAACCCAAAGGGCACTGACTTCAAAAGAAATAACTGATATATCGAACTTACACACCTATGGAGCACATTGCAACTACAAGTTGGATCTATCAAGTGTAGAACACAAATGTCCTAGTGCTATAATTGGGTAAATGAGGTGAATGCTATGTTGATTAGTATGATGTAAGCACTCCAATTTGTACAAAGAATCAACACCTTGAAAATGGCATAAATGTATGATCCATGTACGGAAGACTTAATAAAATATATATTAAAAAAAATAATAAAAAAAAGAATATCTGAGGCCAGGTGTGGTGGCTTACACCTATAATCCTAACACTTGGAAAGCCGAGGTGGGTGGATTGACTGAGCTCATGGGTTCAAGACCAGCCTGAGCCAGAGCAAGACCTCATCTCTAAAAATAGCTGGGCATTGTGGCAGACACCTATAGTCCCAGCTACTCAGGAGGCTGAGGCAAGAGAATCGCTTAAACCCAAGAGTTAGAGGTTAATGGGAGCTGTGACACCACTGCAATCTACCACTCTACCGAGGGTGACATAGTGAGACTCTGTTTCAAAAAAATAAATAAATGAGAATATCTGTTGTTCGAAAAACTTCATTTAAAGAGTGAAAGGCCGCACAGTAGGAGGCAGTATTCCCAAGGTATATATCTAAGGGTACACACATGTCAAGAATATTTAAAGACACCTGCACATCAATTAAGAAAGACAAAATAATCAACAAAAAGTAGACAAATGTCTTTGATGGATCCTTCCCAAAATGTGATAGTAAAGCCAATATGTTCATGAAAATGTGTTGAAAATCATTACTTTCCCAAAAGTGTGAAAGAGCCAACACCACACTCTCAGTGGAAAGGTGAATGTGTATTAAGAAGGAAGGGGGAGATTTCATTGAAGGAGGGTAAATGGTGGGACCATTCCTGTGGTTCATATTGCAAGGGTACATGTCAAATCTATTAAGTATAGAGTATATATATCTTAACACAATAATTAAGTAAATGAGGTGAAGGCTGTATTAACTAGTTTGATGTAAGCATTCCAAATTGTATATGAAATCAGCACATTGTACCCCATAAAGTCATTAATGTATACATGATCTATATGTTTATGACTTAATAAAAAATAAAATAAAATAAAAAGTGACAAAAAAATGTAAAAAAAAATAAAGAAAAAGAATGAAACTACCATGTAGGTACTGGCAAGGATGTGCTGTAACTGGAATTCTCATACTTTGCTAAAGGAAATGTAAAACATACAGCCACTTCAGAAGGCAGTGTGACATTGTCTACAGGAGGTGAATATACCCCTAGTCTGTGGCCACACAGCCCGTCCGCTCCTGGGTTTATACCAAAAGAAATGAGGACTTCTGTCCACACAAAGACCTGCACACAAACATTCATAGCAGCTTTAATCAGAACAGCTAAAAATTGGGGAAAACTCAATGTCCATCAACAGAGGGCTAGATTCAACAAATTGTGTTATACTCATAAGAGAGAGCCAATTGGGTGATGCACAGAACTGCACAAATAAATCTCAGAGACATTATATTGCTTGGAAAAGGTATAATCAGAAATAGGGGTCACCACGTGATTCCATTCTTTGTTTTAAGTCTACAAAGAGGCAAAACTAATTGGTAGTGTTTAAACTAAGTAGTGGCTGTCTGTTGAAAGAGTATTAACTGGAAAGAGTTATTCTGGACCTCTGGAGGGATGGATGCATCTTTGAACCCCAACCTGGATGGTGGCTACATCCATTATTCACTTAAGATTTGTGCATCTCATGTGCCTCACTTTTCGTATTTTCTAATCTCCATTACAAAAGCCAGGGGTCGCCAGGGGCTGGGGGCAGGTGAATTGTCACTTAGTGGGTACAGGGTCCCTGTTGGGTAAGATGAGGACATGCTGTTGGTAGGTGGTGGGGCTGGGCAACATAATTGAATTTATTGCCACTGACCTGTATACTTAAAAGTGGTTAAGATGAAAAATTTTATGTATATTTTACAAAAAATTTAAATTATTTAAAAAACAGTAGGACTGTCAGATGTATGATGATATGGCATGTGGGAAGAGGAGGAGACCTCAGCTAAGACAGGAATGAGACCCTCCCCAGGCCAACGTCCGGGCACAAAATACACCCCCAGGAAATATCCATCACCTTCGTCGTTTAGGTCACTTGTCCCTGGTGTACTCTGCTCTGTGCCCACACATTCATCCTACACAGATCCCCGCTCAGCGCCGTATGTATACATGAGGGGTCAGAGAGAGCACTCACACTCTGGAGACAGATGAGTCTGCAACTAAATACGGTGCAAAGTAGATAGGGACACACTGGGTGCTGAGGAACTGGGGAACAGTGATAGAAGAAACTCTTTCAAGCCTCGGATGTACATTTTGCTAAGTTTGTATAATTCATCATCAGTTTTACCAGGGAAACTGAGCCAGCCAGTGCGAGGTACTGTGGTCCTTGCATGGCGAGTCCAGCCTTGAGTAGCGTCCTCTTGTGTTCTGTGCTATTTTCACCTCCCTTCCTGGCTCCAGTGCAGCTACCCTGACTCACAGGACTCGCCTCTCTCTATCATGTTCAGCACAGTGCCCTGCACAGGATGAGCCCTTATTAAGACTGGCTAAATTAAATTCCCCTGTTTTTCTTCCTGCTCCAACAATGAATCTCAAGCCTGGAAATACCCTGCTGCACATCCACCCCCCACGCTGCTAACCAAGAACACTGGAACCTAATCCTGTGTGGAATGGGCCGTTCATTCTTTCATTTGTGTATTCATGAATTGACTCCACAGCCTCACTGTGTACAAGAATTTTAGTAGAGGCCGGCATGGCTGCAATGCCTCATAGGTTGAACCACACTTCCAGATTCCTGAGCTATGTAATTTGATCCTCACGGTGACCCCACAGGATGTATTCTCCCATTTCTTATTTTGCTGATAAAGAAACTGAATCCAAATAAGATGTCATTTGTTGAAAATCACACCGTTACTGCATCTCATGACTAGAGGGTAAACTCCTGAGTGGTGGCCCCAGGGCCCCCACCCTCACCCCTGAGGCTCGGCAGGGCATGTAAGGACCTGCCCCTCTACCCTTCTTTGTACCCCCCATGAAAAGCCCAGCCTGCCTGCCTGTCTCCACCCCACCCCATCACATCACTTCCATTTATGCTTTTCACTAATCATCACTAATTCTTATACCTGGAGATAAAACTAGAATCAAAACAAGAAAAAATTCCAGCTATGGCAGAGTTATGTGACCCCCAACCAGCTTGGGATCATTAAATATCTGATCGAACATGAGTCAGTGTGAAATTTGTTGCCCTTAATATATTGCAAAGTCTCAGAACTTACTTCAAAGTAAAGAACACTATGGCTTTCGGAGCGGTACTCAACCTGTAGGTTGCGACCCACAGGAACTGTATTAAAGGGCCGTGGCATTAGGAAGGTTGAGAACCACTGCGAGTCTAGCGTTTCTCTTCCCAAACCACCTCCAGGACACATTGGTCACAGGTGATAATGAATTTTCCAAACACAGAAGCACCATGATTTGTGTTGGGGGCCAAGGGACCCAGTTCCCCAAACCCGGTTGACCTGGTTTGATTACTCGGCTGAGCTAGAACGTCTAACGGTGGCACAGCAGTAATTGAAATCAAAAGTGAGTTGGAAACGAAAATAAAACTGGAGCGGCCCAGGCCGTGTGCATGGAGAGCAAAAGTCACCTGTACAAGTTTCAGGGTAACAAAAAGAGATTTTATTTAGGAAGTGGAGCACTTCCAAGAGAGGTGGAAGTGGGGCCCCCTCATGCAGGAGAACAGGGGAGAGAGACGCAAAGGCCAGCAGGGGATAAACGCTGTTTGAAATTGGCTGCAAGTCTTTCATTGGCCTCTGCCGCCAGGCAGTATTATTGCCCTTTCCTATTGGTCTTTGGTTATCTGGGTTACCACGTCCCCACATTCTATAGGCCCTCCAGACTCCCTGGCTCAGCAGGCCAGGTTTTCCTCCCACCCTCCTTGAAGCCCCTTTTTAGGGCCCCTTCTCAATTACCCCCAAGGAAATCCTGTGGAGTGTGCATACTGAAAAGGAGCTATAACTGGGGATTTAAATGCATTCTGTCCCAAGAGGAGCTAACAGCCAACCCAAACTCACATAAGTTGATGCTTAATAAACTATGCAATAAAGAGTCGTTGTGAATGTCTGGTAACTCCCTGACTGTATACTTTATTGAATATTTCAAAATGGCTTGACAAAAGCAAGGAGTGCTATTGATAAGTTAAATTAGGAGTCTGAGCTGTGAGGTACAAAACATCCTTTTCATGAAACTGTGGAAACTCATTTAATAAAATAGGGAAGTTTTCATATTTTGTCAAGAGTAAGAAAAGGAAGATCAGAGTCATAGAAACTACCCTTTACTCACAAAGATAATGTCTTAAATATTCCTTGATATGTTCTATCCAAGATAAACTGATTCAAACTTATGTCCAAACTGGGAGCAGCAGAGGTGAAATTCATTCCACCCACTTACCCACAGCACTCACCGTCCACATGGTCAGACTTCGTGGGCGCTCCATGGATGAAGGTTGTAAAGTTTTTAAACCTGATTCCATCATAAGCGTATATTATAATTGAAACCTTTTCAACACATTTAGGCAATAAATTTCTTAAATCTGATACTGTCCTAAAGCAATTGTTTACCAAATGAATCCAGACAACTAAATCACTCAAAATTACTTTTACCATTGACTACCTTTGTAGCAAAGAGGCCAACTTTGTATTCATTCTTTATAGCATTTCATTATTTTTCCAGAATGTGCTTGTTCAGTACAGCTATTAAGGGACATAAAATGTCCCAAGCACAACTAAAGGGTTCTGTCAGACAAATCATATCCTGTTGGGAAGAGTTGACATGGAATGATGAAGCCCAATTTTGAACAGATCTGATCAATCACAAAGCTAAAGAAAAATTCCATTCCTTAGTGTGCGGACTGTTGGTAACATTTTTACATGTTATTTTGGAGAACTATTTACTCAACTCACTCCTCCCCATGTCCCATTTGCACAGCACCAGGGCCCCAGGCCAGTCGTCTTCTTGTTGGGTCCATGCATTTCCTATGCTGGGAACAGAGTCCACCAGTGACATCCTGGAGGGTATGGGCCACATTCCCCCATGGCCTGTGATCCAACAGGGATCACCTAGAGGGACTCAGTGGACAGAGATGTGGCTGAGACTGCAGGTGGCAGGTCTGGAGGTGACTGAGCACCATCAAGCCTGATGCCCTTGGGAAGCTCTGCTGAGCCCATCCCCTCACCTTCCAGAGAGGTAACTGGGCAAAACTGCATCTTTTCCAAGGTACTTTCATTTTCTGTGAACCTAGGTCCTTGTTATAATAATTACTTGTAGTTACCTGCCTCTATTTTCTTTGGGGCCATTCTCTTTTCTCCCATGTATCCGTGAAAGTTCCTCTCCTCTCCTCCCTTCCCCTCCCCTCCCTTCCCCTCTCCTCCCGTCCCCTCCCCTCTCTCTGTATATGTATAAATCAGTCATCCTCTCCTCTGTGGAACTTCTGTGTGGCAGCTCATTGATCCAAGTAGCTATATTTTCCCAAAGAAGAAGACTTGAATGTTTATAACAGACAAAGGCTCTAAGAGAGAGAGTTAGCCGTTAATTTTGCCCTTTGGGATGTAGAAAAAGCTACATGGGGGTGGTGACTTTCTTGATGAATGGACCTTACCATGAGAGTTTATCAAATGGAAATGATGAAGGAGTGAGGGGGAAACAGGAAAATGGGGAAACAGCTATAGACGCCTACTGAATGGGGAAATGTGTGGACAGAAAATGAAGCTCCATGTAATGCCCAGATTGCCCTGCATGCAGATGGACAGATGCAGTGCCTGGGATCTCACTGGCAGGTGGGTGAGGCTCAGGGCACCAAGGGGAGAAGTGCAGGATGAGCCACCCAGCAGGTGGGAAAACGTGGGCAGAAATCCAATGCCACAGTCTGCACCCCATGCATGGCAGCAGAGGAGAATGTGGATGATAATTCTGCATCAAGTTTCTCCAAATTTGAATGTGGTGGGTGAAGGAAGGAATCACATCCTCCAAGTATCTGGGCCTGCCGCAGACTGGAAAGTTGTTCATGTCTCCTTCTCAGGCCTCTAGTTAACAGAGTTAAAACTCCTTTAAATCTTTAGCATCCGTCCTTCCCATAAAGGACTAGGGTAATGAAGTTGAACTTCACACAGAATTTAAAAACAAACAACAAAAGCAGTTTCTGACCATACAGCCAGACCACGGGCACAGATGCAACTCAAGGCCTGCCTCCAAAGACTCCTGTGCAGAGGGGCAGACAGAAGGTTCTGGGGGGGGAGGAAGCTGCAGGCAAGTCCCAGGGTGAGCCCGAGAACGTGAAGCATCGCCGGGGGTGGGGGAAGGATGTGATGGTGTTTAAATCATCTTGTGCTCCTATAAAAGAACAAACAACTACTCTTAATCATGTGCTTCGAATAGACAAACACCAGCATGCACAAAATTCAAAAAAAAAAATCCATGGGTGCAAAACTGTGGCCAATTGTGCCACTGTCCAGAGAGAGTGATGATGTTGTGATTGAGCCACCAGCAGGGCCTGGCGGGGCGCGGCTGGGTGCCTCTGGGGCCCAGCACGATTTAACTGCTTCTGCTGCCATTTATCTGATGCATGGTCTGGTTGAGAGTCCTTTTATAACAATCCTTTTGACCACAGACCAGTGCAAATAAAGAGGCAGCCAAGGCCCTCCTCCCCAAAGGTAGCTGTATTATTTGGTATTATTTGGTGGATATTTTATATTTAAATTTTAATGAAGATGAACCGAGGATGGAATCCCCAGGAAGGTACAGGTCTGCTGGGAGGAGCCAAGGGTCCGGGAGACGGGAGGAGCACCTAGACCTGCGGGTGGAAAAGGGGCCCCGTTATCCCTTAGACGAGGCCAGCAGGCAGAGGGACAAAATGCCTTCCAGAGCAGAACAAGCCAGGGAGCGCCTTGCCCAAGATCCCCACGCCGCACTCAGCAGCGCAGCGGCCTCGGCCTTAGCAGCCGCTCTGCTTCCCCGCGGGGGCAGCCCTTGCTGGGCTTGGTCATGTGCCCTCCTAGTGGTGGCCCTGAGGCTGGAGTCACACTTTCCTCCCACCTGCTGGAGGCTTCCTGAAAAGCAGGGTGCACCTGGCCATCCACAGGGCTTCGCTGACTCCCCTCCAATTTCCATTTTTCTCTTTTCATTTGGAAACCAAAATGTGACACAGAAACAAGCCGGGTCAGGCTAATCATTTCACATCAGGCACCTCGCTCGCAAAACACATCTGCATCTCTCCTGGTGGCTCCGGTTGTACACAAGAAAGTCGCCAAATGACTGGTAAATATTTCATGATGTCAACTCTGCAGCGATTTTCCATAAGATCTTCCACCGAGCCCAGAAGTAACGGGGCTTTCTCCTGAAGCACAGCAGAGTCCAACTGCCCCTTCAGGTGGGGAAATGTGATGTGCAAAATTCTCCTGCTTTTAGATGCCCAAGATTCTCTTTCTGCTTGAAGGATGTCAGGCAACGGCCACAACACTGATCCTTCAGGTGGGCAGCTGTGCCTTCCAAAAATGCCTGTGAGATACAGGATGAATGCAGGAAAGAGACAGAGGTCACAGACACCTGCTCAGGCTGACCGCTGTACTCCCACACCAGGCAAGGGAGGCTTCAAGTCACAGCTGGTCACAGACACCTGCTCAGGCTGACCGCTGGACTCCCACACCAGGCAAGGGAGGCTTCAAGTCACAGCTGGTCACAGACACCTGCTCAGGCTGACCGCTGTACTCCCACACCAGGCAAGGGAGGCTTCAAGTCACAGCTGGTCACAGACACCTGCTCAGGCTGACCGCTGGACTCCCACACCAGGCAAGGGAGGCTTCAAGTCACAGCTGGTCACAGACACCTGCTCAGGCTGACCGCTGGACTCCCTGACCAGGCAAGGGAGGCTTCAAGTCACAGCCAAACAGTTAACTTGCACAATCTTGTTTCCTGTGTCTTGACCAACTTGTGGATGGGAATTAGCTGTTTTGAGGGGGAGGGGACACCTGGGGTAAGGGACCAGGGAACCAAGAAAGGAATCGAGGGGACTGGATGACTGGATTCATCCATCAACCATGCCTGAGTGTGGAGTGTGTGAAGAGGCAAATAAAACTTCACACATGGGAAATCACAGGACAACAACCACCTTCAGAGCAAGAACCTGGAAGAAAATAAGTTGTCTACACAGAGCCGGGAGAGGAAGGAATAGCACAGTTAGGAAAGGCGCTTCAAACGGCAAAGGGCCCTTTATAAATCAGGGACTGTCAGCCCACTCAGAGAGGCAGGAGGAAAGACTTTGGTGTCCTCCAGCAAATAGTGGCGTTAAGGATGCAGGGAGCCAAACCTCACACCCCTCCATGACCCTGCGTCCACCCAGGGGCCCGGGGTGTGGCATCCACAGCTGTGCTTACAGAACAGCTGGCCTGCAGCAGCAACCTCACCTGTTAAAAAGCAGATTCTCAGGCACACACACCCCCCAGCTCCCACTGAGAAACACAGGGTGGGCTGGTGTCTGAGTCTCTGCCCCTGTCTTAGGGCTTCAACCCCATGCCCACTGTACCAGGCCAACACCTGGCCTTGGAGAGAACGCGCCACCAAAAGCTTGTTTTCCCATGAGACCCAAGCCTTGTCCAGGAGAGCCACCTAACTTGCTGCTTTGTCCTCAGACACAGGGCTGGAATGTCCAGCCCCTGCCCACACCTGTTTTTCCCTTACTTGGGAAGGGGGTCCCTCCGCAGGAGTCTACCTGGGGAGCCCTGAGCCCCTGGGAGATGAGGCTCCTCCCCTCCCCGCACTCAGCCGGGACCCAGGCTGTCTTGTCCAAGGCCCTGAGCCAGGCCAGATGCCCACAGGGGAGCAGAGAGATGGGTAGGCAGGAAGGGGATGGGCAATGCTGGTCCCTGGGAAGGATTAGTTGTTGTTTACAGAGAGATCTCTGTCACCCAGGCTAGAGTGCAGTGGCAGGATCACAGCTCACTGGTATCTCCACTCCTGGGCTCAGGCCATCTTCAGCCTCCCAATTCCCTGGAACTGCAGACTGGTGCCAGCGTCACTGAGGAGGGAGCTGGACTCACTAAAGACTCGTCTGGGGAGACTCAGGTACAAATAGCCTCTCTTTGGTGCCCAGAAAGCAAACTAGAGCCACCATGTGGCTGAGCCAGAATGAGGCCAATGGCCACAAATGGAGACTGCTCTGGTGGTGGTGAAGCCCTAGAGGGGGCTGGGGGAAGTACTGGGCAGACATATACCCAGGAGTTCCTACTAAAGTTCAGGGATACCAAGAAGGCGGAGGGTCTGGCAGGCCGCTCACTCCACCCTTGCTGGAGAACCCACATGAGGGAAGCTCCTCAGTCTCCAGCTGTGGCACCTTCAGGACCCTCCACGGCGACCACCCTAGAGGAGCTCCCAGCTACCACTAGGAGAGTCACAGCTGAGCCTTTAGCCCACACAGGCCTCTCCCTGAAGGCAAGGATGATCTCTCACCTCCAGGGCCCAATGTGTAGCTGGCAGCCTGTAAGCAGTGAACAAGTAAACAGAAACGAACTTGGCCTCGTTCTGCCCACCTCACTGCTGCATGTCACCACAGTCACCTTCCAAGGACTCCCCTGGGGAGCTATGCAACCACCAAGGCCAGCACCTCATCCCCCTTTCAGAGCACTTTTGGAATTCTTTTTCTGTAATGGCCATCAGAATTAGGAAGTCTGTCTTCATAGGAAGTCTGACAACTAAGTTTGCCAACTCATCCTAGAAAAAGTGCTTTGAAGGGTAGACTGGGCACCTGTGTCAGGGCACAGCTTCCCAAGGCGAGGACTTCAGAGGTGACCCCATAGGGGTACTCATCACTGTGGCGTGCAGCACGGTTTCTCGGATGAGTGTGCAAACTTAATTGTCCAACAGGGGGTATATCGCAAGTTTGTTGTTTCCCAACCTCTGAGCTGATGTAACTCTGTGAGTGGCCTTGGGTCCATATTGGTGCATAAACAGAGAGAAATAATTTTTCATGTGTTTGTGCTGTTTTTAAAGTATATATAGAAACCATCATGATGGACTTTAGAGGTTGTTGAGTTCATAGTCACTTTCCATGTGGCATTTCTGTGTTTCCCAACTTGGCTAATAGAAGTATAAGAACTGTGAGGTGAAGTCCTATGATGTTTTGTCACATTAAGAAAGAGTTAGGACGTAGGAACATGAGTTGGGAGAAAGAGGAGAAGCTGGGGAGGCAGGAGGAATTTGGAGGAGGAGAGAGAAAGAAAGAGGGTGCAGAGGATCCAGCAAGCTGTGAAGCAAAAGCCCTCGTGGGGGCTTGTCCTGCCTCTGGCCTGACAGCCCACTTCCTGTTTCACCCCGTTGGGGTTCGCATGAGAAAATTTTAATCAGATTTATCTAAGGACCACTGTCCTGATTGGTCATAACAGAAGTTGAACTTGAATTGTACTAGCAATGTTTGAGAACCACACTCCCTGTTAAAAAATGATCAGACATTACTGAAGTCATTTGGGGGCATAATTAATGCGTCAGCGAGAACAGAAGCCAGAGTGAGCCACCGCAGAGATACCAGGCAGAAAGGCAGTGTGCTCCCTGCACCACCAGCAGTAAACAATCCTGGTCATAATGTAAGATCTAAAAATAGTTGGCTTTACATTCAGAGCCCTTGTACTTCATGAAAGGAGGCCGTGCACAAAAGCCAGTTACTCATTTATTCTCTGCATTAAGGGCTTCAGCAGTAAGAGCCCAATTAACAAAACAGACTGGTGGGGAATGGTGCACACCACTTCTTGTTTATTACAGAGAGACTTTATGTGCATGTCACACTGCCAGGAAACGACGTGCACCACTCACAGAACTCACTCGCCATGACGCCCTCTGAATTTGGGGTTCTCAGCAAATGCCAATGCAGACAGCGATGAAATGGAAAAAAAAAGTGATTTTAGAAAGATAGTGCCCTCTGTCATTGGGTGGACAGCATTCCTGTGGCCCCAACAGATGGACCATTGCAATTGCTGTCACTTTGAAGAAGGCCCAGGATTGTGACTCAGGAATTCTGAGGTGTAGTTCTGCTTTTGGAGGAACCATTTGTCCATAGATTTTTCTCATCAATTCCAAGCATGTTGAACAAATTACCTCTAATCTTCTCCCCACCATGTCACTGTACAGATAAAGAACCAGAGGATTTGTGAATCATAGGGCTGAGGTGCTCACACTAACCTGTTACAACACCCTCGAGCCCCAAAGTCCTCTTCTGCCAAATGAGAAGGGGAATATACCTTCAGCCTTTGCTAACGTGTGACTATGTCCTCTCCAGGAGACTGGGGACAGCCCCACCATGTCAGGTAGCTGCAACAAAACAGCAGGGACCACATTTGCTCTTTGACATTCAAGTACATAGTTTCTGTAGCTGGCATTGTGGTGGACACCTGTAGTCCCAGCTTCTCTGAAGGCTGAGGCAAGAGGATCGCTTGGGCACAAGAGTCTAAGGTTGCTGTGAACTATGATGTCACAGCACTCTACCCCAGAGCAACAGAGTGAGACTCTGTCTCAAAAAAAAAAAGTAGTTTCTGGAAGTTCTTCCTAATTTCCTGTGTCTGTGACATATGATCCCTTTTTATTTTGCTAAGACTCATTATTTGGATGCTGGGCAGTAAGCCGGCATGTTGGCCAAACCATCTGGCTAGAGGATGATCCAGCTAACCAACCAGCATCCCCATTTGCAATAACCCTGATCTCTGCTTGGTGTCCCCTGTTGGTAACTCTTGGGAACTGATCAATCTCTTCTTCCAAGGGGAATGGATAGCAGCAAAAGCAAACCACTGGCAAGCATTGCAGGTGGAGCTGGGGAGAAGGAGCCGCCTCAGGGAGCCCCAGCCAGCCTCCATATGCTCTTCCATGGGTGGGACTGACTACACAAGAGTATTGATATTTATTAACATCTCAAGACTCAGCAAAGGCCTTTTGTAGCAACTCTCCCATCCTGATTATGTCTAAATTACTAAAAATGAGGTTTTAATTTTTTAAAATAAGTGCCCTGATCACACACATGGGATATTAGCGTGTTCACATGGAGCTTGGATGACTGGCTGATGGAGGTTACATTCACGATTAGGTAATGTTTCCAGCTGGTTCTTTTAATATCAAAAGTGACTAACCAGACCTTCTCATGTTCTGGCAATGCTATAATATAATTATAAATTTCACATTACACACATGTGGAATGGTCCCAGAAGCAGACAAAAAGGGGGAAGGGATGACTCTCTGGCATCAATGCACTTGGTGACCCATGGGGTCTCAAGCAGAGCCAGTCTCCCATCAGCCTCAGCTTCCATGACTCAGTTTCCTGACCGCTCACCAGTCCCAGCCTCAGCCTCTAGTAAGAGCTACGTGCTGGGAGGCCCAAGGTAGAGCACATTGTTTTAGGTCAACAATGCCCAGCATGACACAGGGAGTTCTTAGGGATGAAAAGTTAATCAGAATGTGGAAATGGAAAATAAATATGACAATTTCCATTTATCATCATTGTACCCATCATGTTATACATATATAACATATTACCACAGTTACATGTATATAATTAACGTAGCATATAATCAAAAAATGCTGTAATCAGGGCACTGTACTTTTTCCTATTAATTATAAAATTGTGTTGACAATATTTCCCTCAGATTCACTTTCCATCAACGAAAACCCAAGGTATTCTTCACTTAAACTAAATAGCAGAATTTCCATGTGTCCTTATTTGAATTTATTTTGTTGATTTCTGCTTACGATTTTTGCCTAGCCAGATCAATATATATGTTCATTCCCAATCATGTTTAAAAATCACATGTTAAAAAGGGGGGTGGGCAGGCGAGAAATACACAAAGTGTGGACAGAGCTTGTTCCAAGCAAGGTCATCAGTTTACAGTGACTCGTCCGATCTCCTCACACTCTCTCCACCTGTGAAATTTACTGAATAAGCACGCATTTCTGTAACACGACACACTTGTCTTACCTGCGTATTGTTATAGAATGCACACCCCTCGCTCCTTCAGTCCCCACACCAATGGTAAATGCTGTAGTTTTGCATGTTGTAAAGCACACAGTACAATCCCACTTCTAACTTGGACCTGATTTTAATGATTTATTTCCATTAAAATTTCACAATTTCAAAGAAGATTTAACCAAGAAAGGACATGAATTAAGAGACAGGGAGGAGAGAAGAGAAGGTCTGCTTGTCTGGGACACACACACACACACCCCGGGGAGGGGCTTTGAGTCCCCAGCCCTGGTGCATGTGGAGGATGGGTACTTCTCTGTCATTGTATTTGCAAAATACCCCGTCCACCTCTTATGTAAGTTCTTGGTTTACTGATTAATGGCTAATTAGCTTCAAAAAGAATTTTTAGCTAAACTGAGATCTTTTAACTGGTTCGTGGTTTTAGCAGCCAGACCAAAGCCAGTATCAAAAGGTTATCCTAGTAAACATTTCACACAACTCTGAGTAGAACAAAATAGTTAACTACAGTTGCAATTTCTAAATAATTTTTTTTATAAATGACTTGATATGGGACTGATAAGCTCAGCCTGTGCTAACAAGGGCAAGGTCAGCCATGTCGCCACCAGTGAGCCAGCAGTCTGTCCACACTCCCACTGCACCCCTGGACAGGACAAGGGTGCACACACACCTGCCAAGAGCACTCAGAGGGGGCCACCCTGGGAAAACCTTCACCAAGGTAAGCGCTGATGAGCAGAAAGTGCACTGTGATGGTCTCCAACTCCAGGAGTTGGAATATGCTAGATAAAAGCAGCGACATTTGCAGGGGGTGTTTCCTAAATACAATCAGTGTGGACTGAGGTGAGTGAGCATTCATGAGACCTGAGGAGGTGAGAGCCAGAGTCCCGTGAATGTGCGGAAGATGAACCCAACAGCATCGTGATAGATGATACAGCAATCGGGGCAAGGAGAAATAAGCAGGTAAGAAGAAAATACCGGTAGAATCATGTGGGGATTCAAAATTGGTGTGAGTCAGAGAACTCAAATGTATTAACAAGAAAAGAACATGTGACCCCATCTCAGGGTGGGCAAGGGACTTGAAGAGAAACTTCTCTAAAGAAGACCAACGCACAACCTACAAACACATGAAAAAAAGCTCATCATCCTTAATCATCAGAGAAATGCAAATCAAAACTACTCTGAGATATCACCTAACCCCAGTAAGAGTAGCCCACATAACAAAATCCCCAAATCAGAAATGTTGGCATGGATGTGGAGGAAAGGGCACACTTCTACACTGCTGGTGGGAATGCCCACTAATACGTTCCTTCTGGAAGGATGTTTGGAGAATACTTAGAGACCTAAAAATAGACCTGCCATTCGATCCTATAATTCCCTTACTAGGTTTACACCCAGAAGACCAAAAGTCACAATATAACAAAGACATCTGTACCAGAATGTTTATTGCAGCCCAATTCACAACTGCTAAGTCATGGAAGAAGCCCAAGTGCCCATCGACCCATGAATGGACTAGCAAATTGTGGTACATGTATACCATGGAATACTATGCAACCTTAAAGAAAAATGGAGACTTTACCTCTTTCATGTTTACATGGATGGAGCTGGAACATATTCTTCTTAGCAAGGTATCTCAGGAATGGAAGAAAAAGTATCCAATGTACTCAGCCCTACTATGAAGCTAAATTATAGCTTTCACATGAAGACTATAACCCAACTATAGCACAAGACTATGGGGAAAGGGCCAAGGAAGGGGAAGGGAGGGGGGAGGTTTTGGTGGAGGGAGGGTAATGGGTGGGGCCACATCTATGGTGCATCTTAGAATGGGTTCAGGCAATTGCACTAATGTACACAGCTATGATTTAACAATAATAAAAAAAAATTGGTGTGAGAAATATGTTATTGTGTTCCTAAAAGTGAAAACATTCATAGCATGGATTATAAACATGCAGCTATTATCAATGATTCTGTACAAAATGTGTTATTATCTTGATTATTAAACTAGCAGCTTAGATGCAACCATTATGAAATGATTGTACAGGTGGGACAGCGGAGGACTGGAGTCTAATTAGACAAGGTGTGGGAGGCCTGGGGGGAAGTCAGGGCTGACAGACACCTCTAAGAAGGGTCTGCATTCAGAGTGAGGCCTCATTTTGACCCTGTTCTTGACCGTAAGAATGTGTAACGAAGAACATATTGTCAGACTCATATAGATGCACGCATGTCACTTTGCATGATTAAATTCTGTATTCTTATGAAAAATTGCGTGCAAATATTTATTTTTGGCAAATAAAATTATGCTTTAAATGCACCAGGGGAAATAATGCATAGACAAGTGCTCTGAAAAAATTTAAAGCACTAAACTGTCAGTTCTGAATGGTAACAAAGTCTGCACGCTCATCTGTGACCTTAGCTCTAATTTGATGTTAAAAACTCAATACATAAAATTATAGTGATAGTAAAATAAATAATGATTATCTCATTTATACATAAAGAACTCTCCTGTGAAACAGATGCCTTCCTCAAGTTCTGTGTTTTACATGTTTGTGTTTTAGAAGATGAATTGGTTGCTGCATCTTGGTTTTTGCCAGCCAAAAACCAAGTCTGTTCTAGCAGCACAGACCTAACCTACGTTAGCTACAGGGAGCCGGACTGCACAGGTGCATGATAAAGAAACAGTGAAAACAAAGAATTTGGCGGCTGATCATAGGCAGCAAAGACCTTAGGCATCAGGAGCCAATCAAAGTGAGTCTGGGTAACTAAGAGATGTTCATGTCATCAGCCAAAAATTGGATCAATTGAAGTGAAGCCAGGCTGGGTAGATGGCCAGGGAACCTGGGACCATCACAGATTCAGTTTCCTTGGACACGCCTGAGTACTTGAACCTCTGAAATTCAGCATCTTTGCCTGAGGACTTGTCCATCCATCTCAGGCAGGTTTAGTGGCTGTGAGTAGGTTTCCAAGGGCCTGGTAACAGACCCTAATGAAATTCCTAGACCCACAAAGATGGAAGCACAGCTGGTGATCCCACCAGCCTGATCCTCAATCACAGGCAATATATGGGCACCAGGCTGCCTGAGTCCAGCAGCTGCCCACAGGGGGTTGGAGCCCACACCTTAAGCCAAGACCCTCACTCAGTGTAGACTTCAGCAGCAGTCCAGGGTCGGGCCAGAGTCCCACTCAGCCCCCAGACATGCTCTGGAAGGCCTCTATTTTGCTGAAATGATTCAAGAGAAGAAAAAGAACCCAATTCAAAATAAGACGTACTCATTGAAAAAATTCAGCAGATCACTAATAAAAATTCAGAGTAAAAGTTGTCATTGTGTTAGAGATTCAAATGCTCACAACTATAGGAAATACATCAGAGATAGTCACTGAAGAAAAATAGACACTCCCAAGAACTCTAGTAGAAAAATGAAACCTACATTTAAAAAAAAAAAAGGAAAAGAAAAAAATGAAATCCATGAAATCCAGATTAGAATATTTAAAGGTATGAGAAGAAAAATTGTATTTGAACTAGAGTTTTAATAAGTAGACTGTTCTCTGCCATCAGTATTATACTGACTTCTCAAAAGGATCAGTGTTGGACTTGAAGGTCCTTTTAAGAGACCCAAAAATCAGGGCCACTCTCAGCAGGGACCATCCACATTGCTCCCAGCTGCCTTTCATTCGTTCTTGCCTGAAACTTGTGTAGGAGTATGAACACGTGAGAGCCAGGAGCCGGCAATGATAAGGCTGGTTCCGGAGCCATCTCTCCTGTTAGACATATGTCACACATGCATAGCTGTCACCACGGCATTAGTCATATATTTTTTAATAGGAATGACACACACCAGAAGTACTAGATCACTTACGTGTTAATTGCAATTCCATAGCAAAACACAATGTGCTGCCAAAATATTCACAGGATAATTGCCCTGTGATGACAAGATAATTCTTCCCATTCTTCCCAAACAGAATGTAGTTGCCCCATCTAATCACTTTGCAATCTTCTAGGCAAAAATTTCCCCTCGGCCCCAGCCAAGTATGTATTTCTCCAAGTACCGCCTCAGAGGAGGGGTCTGGGTAGGCCTGGGACTAGACCGGGGTTTTCCGACCTCAGGACCTCTGACGTCCAGCACCAGTGTTTGCAGGGAGGGGGACCATCCTGTGCCTTGCCAGTGCTTGGTGGTCTCCCTGGTCTCTGTCTGCTAGATGACAACAGTGTCTATCTCGGTCAGTCCTGATGACCAGAAATGTTTCCAGACATGACCAAACATGCCCTTTTGGGCAAAATCACGCTCTGGTGGTAACAGCAGATTGGACATGTTGGCCCAGTTGGTGAGCAGTTGATTCCAGGCACAACTCAGGGATCTGTCCCCCTGGGCCTCCTCTCGCGCCTCTTTCCATATCCCAGGGCACTCATTCCTGCTGCCCTCTCCTCCCATTAAGTTCCAACTCTAAAAAGCCATCTCAGCCTTCCTCCCTCCAAAGAGTTCCAACTCCAAATGACTCTGCTGTCTTCCTCACTGTCCACCACACTTCCCACCTGCACTGCCAGACCTACTCTGTACACACAGCTGTATTCCAACATTACCCATCTGGGGTCAGAGTGAAGAGGAGAGAACTTTGATTGAAAAATAAAGCATAAAGCAATAACCCTTAAGGCACTTAAAGGGATTGCAGGTGGTGAACACTAGTGATCAGAAAGCCCTGCCCTGCCGAGCCCTCCCAAGCCTCCAAGGCAAACAGTCCTAGGGAGCCCAAGAACAGCCTAGCCCTAGACAAAGGGAACAAATGGTGTTAATTCTTAATATGACTCGATTTCGCTTAGGCTATTGCTGATTATTTCAAATGATAAATTAGGAAACTTCTAGAAAATTCTCAATATGTCATTGTAATATGCTTTAAGATACAATCACCAAGGGAAGATGTAATTGCCTTAGAGAAGGAGTCACCAACATTTTATGTAAAGTGCCAAAAGGGTGATATTTTAGGCACTGTGGGCAATGTAGTGACAACCGCCCAACACTGCCATTGTAGTATGCCATAGACAACATGCAAATGATGTATGTGCTGTGTTCCAATAAAACTTTGTTTACAAAAGCAGACTAGGGGCCATATTTGGTCCAAGGGCCATAGTTTCCCAGCCTCTGACTTAGAAGATTACTCTCACTTGACTCTTACAGCCAACAATTACTAATCCAGGCACTGGGCAGCACCCTGGGCATTTACGATACACAGTGCACCAGCCTTCAGATTAGGAAGCTCACAGCGTGTTGGAGAGAGTGGTGTGTAAATAGCAGATCCAGGAAAGTTTGTCGGGGGGAGAATGGCAAACCCCCAGGGGAGGATCAACTCCCTGCCCCAGGTTGGGTATAGTTTAAATAGCAGCCAGCAAAGGCCTCAGGTACATGGCCAACAGATAGAGCCTTCGTGTCCCCAGAGGCTGCCCTAGGCCTCCCTGGCAGACTTCAGGTAGCCCATCTGTCCCCCTGCCTGTTGAGGAACCCCATGACCATACCCCAGAGGTTCACCCATCTCTCCTCTGGGGCTCCCATCCTTACAGACATAAGAAGTTCCCCTCCTCAGTCAATCCCACTACATCTTTGGGCCCTGCCCCTGCCTTCACCAAAATGAAGGGCATGAAGTTAACTGGTCACCTTCCACTCCCTGCCAGCTTTGTGCCTAAGCTCAGAGGCACCCTTCAGGTTTTACCATTTCACATTCACATTCTGTCTTCTTTGCTGTTATGGACACAACTGGAGCAATTCAGAGCTCCCGTTAAGATGTGCATCATTTTCTAATATTGACCAGGACCTCACCCTCAGGTGACTGCCCAGTCGCAGGTCAGCCTCCACTGTCATCCTCACCTTGTGTCCTGGCCTCGCGTCTGACTCAGCAGTGAGGGATATAGAAGGCTGTTGCTTTCCTCTCTTCTAGCCACAAAGGGCAATAGCATTGGAAGGGGAAAGGTTATAAACAACAGTAAGTGAAAGGACTCGGACCCAAGGTACTTCCTTGACTCCACAGCTCAGATGGTTAATGCAGACCTTGATTATTACAACATGCAGGTCACTCTGATTTCTAAACTTCCACCCATCACATCACCCAAGAGTGCACATTCATTTGAGTAGCAAAAGCTACAGGGAAGGATGGCCATTAACAACTTAAAGTGGTTCAAGATCAATAGCAGTGACATAAAGCCACCTAACGGCAGCCTTCCTGGAATTACCTTGGAGAAGTCAGACCTTTAAAAATATAGGAAAATGCTGTAAATTGAAATTAGATGAAGTCAAAGGCCTTTGACCTCTCCTGCTCTGACACCTGAGTCAGCCCCACAGACACTACAAACTTTCCCTTTGTAAAAAGAGGCAGAAAGAACTCAGAGCAGGAGCACCCTCCATCACAGTGACAATGCTACAGAAATGTCCCACTGTCCTAGGAGCATTGTCAAAGAGAAAGTTACAGTGGGGGTCAGAGTAGCTGTGCCCATGGTGTGACAAGCCTCTGATAGGACAGGTGTTGAGGTTCCATCTTGTTTACCCCTCTCTCTCACGCTCATCTCCAACAGGGTGTTGCCATCAGTCACCTCAGTGCTGCCATAAAGACTAGTGCACCTATGAGCGTGAACAGGGCTCAGAAGGAACAGATCTCAGACCTGGCAAGGACTCATGGAAGACGTATTTGTTTCCTGTTGCTGCCGTAACAAATGATTACAAACTCAGTGGCTAAAAAAGTACCAATTCATTCTCCTAAGACTCTACGGTCAGAAGTCTGAAATGAATCTTACAAGACTAAATCCAAGTGGAAGCATGGCTCTGTGCCTTCTGGATTCTCCGAGGGTTAGTGTTTCCTGCCTTTTCTGGCTTCTGGAGGCCGCCTGCATTCCTCTGCTTGCAGCCCCTCCCTCCCCCTTCAGAGTGTGGCTCTCTGTCCATCTCTGGTTTTGACTGCTGCCCTATTGCTCTATATTCTTTGCTGGTTCTAACCTCCCATTTCCCCCTTACAAAGATCCTTGTGATTACTTTGAGCTTGCCCAGATAATCCAAGATCATCTTCCTATCTCAAAGTTCTTAATCACATCTGCAGAGTCCTTTTTGCTAAGTAACAAAAGCAAGATCCCAAAAAAATATTCCGTATCAAAAGCAGAGTAAGGGGCCCTTAGAAATGGGGGCTAATTGAAAATTCTGCTGGTTGGAAGGAAAAAGGAGGAGAAAGGCAGAAACTGCCTGATATTGAGGCACAGAGCACACCCCAAATAGCACCAGTCTAGAGTTGGTGGCCTAGAAGGCAGTGTGGCTTGGCAGCCACGTTTCCCTGTAACTGTGCATGTTGCACACCTGTCTGAGTTTCCTTAAGCTCTCTCCTCCTGTCTCTTGGGCTCGGCACCCATACCCTCTACCATACTTCCTATAGGAGCAATCCTGTAACTGCTCTCTGAGACTCCATGTCCCTCCTCTCACCTCTGCCTCAAACCTCCCCTTACACTTGTCATTAGTCCTTCCTCTCCGTGGAATCACTTCATTATCCCATTAACATACCTGGGAAAATTTCCCCAGATTCCTCTTGACCTCATACTCACTGCACTGGACCTCATGGTCTCTGCACTGGGCCTCATGCTCGCCTCTAACTGACCTCATGCTCACCTCCACTGGACCTCATGCTCACTGCACTAGACCTCATGCTCACTATACTGGACCTCATGCTCACCTCCACTGGACCTCATGCTCACTGCACTAGACCTCATGCTCACTACACTGGACCTCATGCTCACCTGCACTGGACCTCATGCTCACCTGCACTGGACCTCATGCTCACTATACTGGACCTCATGCTCACTGCACTGGACCTCATGCTCACTACACTGGACCTCATGCTCACTATACTGGACCTCATGCTCACCTCCACTGGACCTCATACTCACTATACTGGACCTCACGCTCACCTCCACTGGACCTCATGTTCACTGCACTGGACCTCATGCTCACTTCACTGGACCTCATGCTCACCTCCACAGGACCTCATGCTCACTGCACTGGACCTCATGCTCACCTCCACAGGACCTCATGCTCACTGCACTGGACCTCATGCTCACCTCCACTGGACCTCATGCTCACTGCACTGGACCTCATGCTCACCTCCACTGGACCTCATGCTCACTTCACTGGACCTCATGCTCACTACACTGGACCTCATGCTCACTGCACTGGACCTCATGCTCACCTCCCCTGGACCTCATGCTCACTTCACTGGACCTCATGCTCACTGCACTGGACCTCATGCTCGCTATACTGGACCTCATGCTCACTGCACTGAACCTCATGCTCAACTCCACTGGACCTCATGCTCACTAGACTGGACCTCATGCTCGCTGCACTGGACCTCATGCTCACTGCACTGGACCTCATGCTCACTACACTGGACCTCATGCTCGCTACACTGGACCTCATGCTCGCTGCACTGGACCTCATGCTCACTACACTGGACCTCATGCTCACTGCACTGGACCTCATGCTCACTGCACTGGACCTCATGCTCGCTATACTGGACCTCATGCTCACTGCACTGGACCTCATGCTCACCTCCACTGGACTTTGTGCTCACTACACTGGACCTCATGCTCACTGCACTGGACCTCATGCTCACCTCCACTGGACTTCATGCTCACCTCCAGTGGACCTCATGCTCATCCCCACTGGCCTTATGCTCACTGCACTGGACCTCATGCTCCCAAAATCTTCACAACCCCCACAAATCCATTCTTCTTGTTGTTCAAGCCAAAATCCAGTTACCCTCTCTGCCTCAGCACCCCTGGCTCTGTGGCCAATCCTACTGCTTCTATATTAAAAACATACCCAGAAAGCACTTTGTGCTCTTCACAGCCTCCACCAGATAAACTTGCACCTGAGCCACCATCATTCTTTGCCTTGAATACACAGGTTGCCGTCCCTTATCCACAGAGGTCTGCCGTGGTCTGAATATTAAATGAAAATTCCAAAAATAAACAATTCCTAAGCTTTCAATTGCATGCACTTCTGAAAAGCCTGATGAATGTTCCGGCCGTCTCACTCCAGCCCATCTGAGAAGGGAATCTTCCTTTTGTCCACTGTGCCCATAGTGTCTGCTCTGTACTCCTGTGAGTCACTCAGTTCTCCACTCTGATCAGACCAACTGTCAAAGTTTCACCGTGCTGTGTTCATCTAATCCTTATTTTACTTTTGTCATAGTAAATTGTTATGATTGTTCTATGTTTTGTTAGTTGTTGTGGTTAATCTTCTCCTGTGCTTCATTTATAAATTGCACTTTATCATATATACATACATAGTAAGTACATGTGTTGGGTTCATGACTATTCAGCGTTTGAGGCATGGATGTGGGCTCTTGAAACATGTCCCCTCAGAGAAGGGGGGACAGCTGTAGACTGCTCCTGACTTCCTCTCCTGTCCAGCCTATGGTCTGGTTTCAGAACAACAGCCAAATCGTAGTACTTTTCCTTTAAAAACAATAAAAATTCAGATCTTCTCTTCTCCTGTGACAAATCTTCCAAAAGTTTCCCCTCCCGTTCAGAAAAGCAAATAGTGAAAGCCCAGCTCCCTACAAAACTCCACATGCCCCACGTAGCCTCCCTGGTCCCATTC
Organism: Nycticebus coucang; assembly: GCF_027406575.1. Classification (NCBI taxonomy): domain Eukaryota; kingdom Metazoa; phylum Chordata; class Mammalia; order Primates; family Lorisidae; genus Nycticebus; species Nycticebus coucang. The sequence continues at coordinate 4,970,004 of NC_069795.1, read as the reverse complement.
CCCACAGTTCCCACCCTGACTTCTGCTCCCAGCCTCGCCATTTCTCAAAGAAGAACCCATGTACTGGGCATGCGCCAAACCTATGTACTGCACATGGGCCTTCCCAGAATCCATGCCACGACCCGATGGGTGGTCTCTGCTCATGTGGCTTCTTAGAAAAGGCTTCCTTGCCTGCCACAGCCAGCCTGGCTCCCTGTGTCACCGTCCCTTCTCCAAGCTGTTTGCAGCACACAGAGCACATCATGGCACACAGTGTGCATTTTACACATCTGGCTTGTTGACTTTCCCTCCTAAGCACCATGAGGCCTGGAACTCTATGGGTCTCATTCTCCATTGTCTGTATCTCCAGGACTAGAATAGCACCCAAATCACAGAAAGCACTCTGCCTATTTGCAGGGCGTCTACAGAATGGGCACACGTGTCCTTACCGCACAGCTGCTGGTACCACCACAGCGTACTTGGGCTGTCTTCTAACCATGTTACTCCAGCAGCTCCCCGCACTGGGGTCCAAGACCCACCAGGGCTGCACCTGGGCATCTCCTATGTATTGGATGTTTGGAAAGATGAACACAAGGATGGGTCCACTAGATAGATGAATCTGAATCAAGACTAGGGCTGGCTCTTGGGCCTGTAGTGTGAAAGGTAAATTGGTTTGCTTGTATAAATCAATTTATCAGTCATTTCAAGGGGCCGCATAAGTGCCATCCAATCTGGTCATGTGGACAGGAACAAGCAAAATGATATTTTAAAATGTATATATGTGTGTGTATATATGTGTGTGTATGTGTATGTGTATATATGTGTGTGTAGGTATGTGTATGTGTGTATATGTGTGTATGTGTGTATATATGTGTGTGTATGTGTGTGTGTATATATGTGTGTGTGTATGTGTGTGTATGTGTGTATATGTGTGTGTATGTGTGTATATGTGTGTGTATATATGTGTGTATATGTGTGTGTATATATGTGTGTGTGTGTATGTGTGTATGTGTATATATGTGTGTATATGTGTGTGTATATGTATGTGTGTATATGCGTGTATATATATGGTTGACACTTCCCACTCTCCTGCCGTTCTCTTCTAGGTTGTAATTAGCACTGGGGTTGCTCCCACTTCTAAAGCCTCTTATTATAAACTGGTTCCATCTGCTTCACTTGTCCCTTGCACAATAGGAGGAACTGTCCCCTGGACATTCTCCAAATGCCACCTTTATCTTTACAGGAGAAAATTCTTGTCCAGCAATTTCTCTCCCAGGATTAATCCCAACATAATGGAAGTGAAGACAAATTTATCAGTTTTGTTCTGGCCTCGCTTCTTGATTCCCAACAGATCTCCAGAGGTTCCAGGGGGATAGTTTAACTACCATTGTTATTTTTATGTCCCTCAAGATTTCTTGATAATTTGAGGCTGCCCGATAAAATGGCAGCAATCTTCCTACCTTCCTTCTGTTTAAAAAAAAAAAAAGTTTAAATTAACTAAACCAGACATGTTATTTGAAGAAGGGGGTGATAGAAAATGAAGAAATCATTTAAAATACAGATATTTTTAAAGTACGGTTGAGAAAGCCAGCATCTGAACCATTTGTATTAGAATTACAGTATTTTCCATTTACAGAAGCGAGACAAGTTAATTGCATAGTTGCCATGCAATAAACTACGTGGTAATTACACAGAAACTCCTTTAGAAACCATAGTAATTACACAGAACTAAGACATTCTAAAATAGACCAGGAGTCGCCAAGTTCACACACAAGGGAAGGACGTTTAACCTGTGCTCTGACCACTGGATGTGAATAAGGCACAGCCAGTAACTTTCCACGCCGATTGTTGAAGATAATGATTTTTAAATATAGATGAACTTTTAGAAATGGTCCCTGGCAGAATATTACCTTTCAACAAACGGGAGACAAAGCTCAGTTACCTGTGCTGCCAGGCAGCGAGGAAGTTGACAGTCATTTCCTGCCTGAAGAGGGTGACAATCCTCAAAGAGAAATAGTAACAATCTCAATTTTAAGAAAGGAATTTTCGGCTGTTAGCTCACATTTGCATACTGTCTGTCGGATTTGAAAGGAAGCTGAGTCAGAATGGAAACAGCTCCATCAGGGAGTGAATGGTGCAGTGTATTTTGCACAGCATGTAGCCACCTCTCAAAAGACCCCAAACAATCACCTCTGGTCACTCTGCTTTACAAGAGCCAGATTATTCAGCTGGAAATAAAATATATGGGTGATGGAGCTTGTCGTGACCTGAGGAACTTGGTAGAATAAAAGATCTTGGAAACTAGGGGATCCTGGCCCCTTCACACTGGGGATTGTTTTGAGGTAACTTACTATTGGGAGTGATTTTATCTAAAAGGTTGGACTCTCCTTCTGGACCTTGGGGAGTCAGGCTCCAGAAGTACGTTGAGGGTTTCTAACTGTCCCCAGAATTTCCTGGCCCAGGGTGTGACCTCCTGCCTCCCCGATGCCAGTTTGTTAATGATCTTTTGCTCTATTTCTTTGTCACAGGCTCACCAAGTTGGTCACAGCCCAGGGGAGGGACCACATCAGGACCGGATTTGGAATCAGCTGCCACGGCTGTTGTAAATTTAATTTTATAGACATTGTTCTGCTAACTTGATGCCAGGTTAGATGATGGGCATGAGAGTAAGAAATGAGATTAGAGACGAGCAAAACCAGAGCCAGGGAAAAGGAAAATTTCTAATTACACATAATTCAAACCTTATTTGTGTGCAACTCTGGGGCAGCCAGGCCAACTCCAAACCCGTGGAAAAATATGTTTATTCCAGTGATGGTTCTGTTAATCCCTGACCCAAGTTCCTACGCACCCTCATACACAAGCACATACAGTCACTGTGTCCAGGGCAGTGGGCATCCTACTAGGATGTGAGACCCTTATGGGCAGAAAACTATCTTCTTTCTCTTCCTGGTTCAATGGATGTTTGTTGACTGAATAAATGAGTGCCTACATCTGAGCAGAGACCACACCACAGTGCACTGTGTCCGGAGCCAAAAGACTTTGCACCAAGAGAAAAATGGCTGCACAGTGGTCTTGTTTCTGCACTTGTTAGGATTCGTTTGAATTCAGAAAGAAGGAAATAAGGAGCATGTTAGAATCGCTGTGATCATGGGAAGTCACACAGTGACCAGCGGTGGCAAGAACACGGGGGCCAACTGCGTCTTCCAAAATCCTCTTCCGTCCACAGTTGCCGAGGGCTTGACACACATCTAAACCGTGCACTGTTTCAGCGCCACACACGTCCAAAGCCCATGCCATTAGAGAGCCTCACAGCTTTGTGTGTATTTACAACAGATGCCAATTTGACTTTCCTGTCACGGTTTTAGAGCAATTGCTCATTAAAATTATTACCATGAAATTTCTCCATGTGGACCGTTGGGGGAGCATTTTATATCAGCCACGTTCTTCAGTGGGGGTGCACTTCAGCAAGTCACCTACCCCAGGGACACGGGTGGTGATCCTGAGTGCTGGCAGGGAAGCCACAGATGAGGTCAAGGTCTCATGGTTCTTCCCTCTGACAGTCTCTGGGCCATGGGCCTTGGCCACCCACATCCACACAGGCCAAGTCTGTGCCAGGAGGTGAACTGCCCTGGGTGATATCACGTCCAAGCAGGGCCCAGCCCCTCCCCCCACATCCAACCAGGTCCCGTGGGAAGGCGGTCTTCTCCCCCAGACTCACAAAGCACCAGGAGTGTGACTCTGCTGCACGCATCAAAATGTTTATTGTGTTTTGAATAACTGATCTGAACATGCTATTTAATTCCCAAGGGACTTTTCAGTAAATCCATTTTCTAAGTCTCACATGCCCCCAGGGGAGGCTGCATGTCCCCACAGAGTGGCAGCCCCTGCTACTGCCCATCAGGAGACAGCTGCAGCCTTCCCCTGTGTCTGCCCAGAACTCTGCTCCTGGGTTGCCCGACTTTCTGTTGCTTGGTAACTAGAGCACCTAATTATTCTACTAGTAGGTCACGGGAATGCCAGCAACCCCATCACAGAGACCCAGGAAAGTCAGGCGCAAGGCATTAATTTGCCTAAGAGAACTTTGTCAGCTACAGATAGGAAAGAAAGGGACCTCAGAATTCAGTGTATTATTGTTAATATTAAAGCACAATGACCCAGGAAATAAAATGCAGTACAGAAAGAAAAAAAGGGATGACAAAAAGCAAGCCAGAGAGGCTTTGGGTGTTTGCCCTTTGGGTTTTGTTTTTAATTCCCGAGATTGTTCATGGATAAGGAGTCAAGTGGTCCACACCAGAAAGTGCTTTTTCACCTGTTCCATTATGACTTGTCTGGGGGAAATGTTTCTTAAGGACAGTGCAGGTTTGGGCTTGGATTTTGGTTTCTTGTCACTCTGTATTCAAGTGAAGTTTTCTTAACTAATTCTAGGTTATCAGGTTTAAAAGTAATTGAGTTGTCTTCTACTTTCACTGTTGACAACATCAGTCCCTTTTATCTGACACTCTGTAGCCATAATTGCCAGGGTTTTGTTCTAAAGAATTCTTTTACTCTCTGTAATTTACTAAAAATGTCTTCCCTCCCTGCCTGTGCACAATGGGGCACAGCTGTCCCATTGAAAGTCTTCCTGCCAGTGGAGTGGCCTTCTGTCCTTCATTGCTGGATCCACTCGAGAAACTTGGATATTGGAAGCCCTGATCTCTTGGTCTTCTCTAAATAATGCCGTGGGTGACTGCAGGGCCATGAGAAGCACACAGCAGTGGTGACTGCCAGTGTTCCCAGCTGTCCCCACTCGAGGTGACTGTGACTTGCTCTGGACCTTCCCGGTGCAGGCAACGGTCTCTTATTCCTTCATTGTCTCTAAATCAAATTAAACTGCACACCCAGGTTGGCAACACACACAGGTCTCTCCCCCTGCCTCGGTGGCACTGGATACCCCGGAACTGCTCATCCAGTTTAAGATCCCCCCAGATGCTGGCAACCACCCCAGAATAAGAGCTCAGAACCAAAGAACAAAGCAGGCTGGGGGGGAGGCAAGAATGATTGTTCCTCTCAGGCGAGTCCTTTCACCAATGAAAATTGGTGAAAAATTACCTTAAACAATTAAAATGTTGTTTAGCTGAGTGTTCCTTACCGAATATGGCTCTTTTGTTCTGTAAATGCTGACTTAGACTCCTGCACCTGCCGCGGATTCTTCCTCCCCAGGGGCAGCGCGGCGGGTGGTGGGAACAGTTCTGCAAGGGCTGATCCGCTGGCGCCCTCTGCTGGTGCAAAGAGATATGACCCGATTGAAAATGGTTCCCGAACCAGAGTCATAGGGGTCCTGCAGAGCCAGTTTACTCAAGCCTCTGGTTTACTGTGAACACTCATGCTGGCCCAGAAATATGCCCAGCTACTGATAGAGAACAGGGAATAATTCAGAGCACATCCATGTGAAAAGCAACAGAAACAGGATGGTGGTGCCCTGCCATCAGCATGAACGGGAGTGTAAATTGAATCGTGCATGGGCAAGCGGGTGAATTGCCTGTGATGTACCATGTAAGAAATGTGTTCAGGTCACTGAACCATACTAAAAGCGGTTAAAACAGCCAACTTGTGCTGCGTGCATCTTGACACAGTAAGAATATACGTACATGCACACAAAGAAAAGTGGGACCAAAGGGGATGACCAGCACGTTCTGCTTGCAAACCTCAGGTAGAGCTCCAGTCCACGCAGGAGCTGCTCACACAGCCTGGGCCACAGAGGTATCAGGTCTATGCCCAGGGATGTCTGGGGTGGGGAGGAGGATGGGCCTAGGAAAGGTGGACCAGGCCTCTGAGGAGGCTGGGGAGACACAACCAGCCTCTGCCCCTGTCCGCCTGTCATCTCTGCCCTCCCAACTGCTGTCCTCCAGTTCCTCTGCCCTCCCATCCCCTTGCCTTCCCATCTCCTCTCCCCTCCGATCATCTCCACCATCCCTCTTCTCCACCCTCCCACCTTCTCGCCGCCCTCCCATCTTCTCCACCCTCCCACCTTCTCCACCCACCCATCTTCTCCGCCCTCCAACCTCCTCTCCCCTCCCACCTCCTCCGCCCTCCCACCTCCACCCTCCCATCTCCTCTGCCCTCCCATCTCCTCTCCCCTCCCACCTCCTCCGCCCTCCCACCTCTACCCTCCCACCTCCTCTGCCCTCCCATTTCCTCTGCCCTCCCATCTTCTCTGCCCTTCCCTTTCCCTGTTTCATCCCTCTTACCAGAATGTGACAGAGAGACTCATGGCAGCCCCAGAACAGAGCTTTAAGGAAGGATGTATGTCTAATGACAGTGTTTCAAGATTCCTTGTGGGGGTAGGAGACTTTGGAGGAAATAAAGGACTGAGAAGCCCTGAGCAAGTGAGGGAGGTTGCAGGGAGAAGGCACAGATGACCCACACATGGAATCAGGTGATAGGTGTATTCACACAAGGAAAACCTCAAAGCAAATCTCAAGTTAAAATTCCAAAGCAGAAAGCAGAATGGACCTTGGAGTTCTTACAGCAAGAGACAAGGCTCACCCCTCCCTCCACTGTGCTGGCTCTCTGAAGGAAAAGGAAGTTCCAGGGGAAAGAACAGGAGAGGGGAGGATATGGGAGGTGACAGGAGGAGGAGGGAAGGGGCTGCAGAGGGCATCAGCTAGTCTGCCTGGACCGCACAGTCCACAGCAGGGGCAGGCAGCCAAGGCCACATGGCCCTGGTTCACACAGAAGGGGGATACGCCACATTCCAGAATCCATGGGAGCCTCGTCTTAGAGTACTGTGTGCACAAGTGTGTATGTGTGTGCATGTGTACAGTCATGAGTGTGAGCATGTGTGTGCTCTTGTGTGCACATGTGGCACTCATGTGTGTACCTATGTGTGCATGCTTGTGTGTGCATGTGTGTACATGTCCATGTATACATGCATGTGTTCCCATGAGCGCATGTGTGTTTGTGGGCACACATGTGTGCAGTCATGTGTCTGTGTTTATGCTGTGTTTGCATGAACTTGTGTTTATGTGTGTTCACATGTGTGCCTGTGTGCGCATATGTGTTTGTGTGTGCTCGTGTGTTTGTGTGCGCATGTGTGCATGTGCATAATATACGCACTCCTGTGTGTGCTCACACACTGCACAGGCTATTGGCTTTTTTAACGTGCTGCATGTCAAAGGGGAAAATAAACTATCAAACCATGCTGTTTATGCCTTCACTGCAGCCCCCATTTTAAACTCCAAATGTAAACATGTAGCTCCTAAACATGCTGTTATTAAAAAAAGACAAGAGACGAGGAGGCGGAGCAAGATGGCGGCCGAGTAACAGCTTCTTTGCATCTGGGCACCGTGAGTCTGGGGAGATAGGACTCCAGGCATCTCTGGCTGGTGGGATCTGCCTATCATCACCCCTGCGAGGATACAGGGAGTCAGCGAGAGACTTCTGGACCCCAAGAGGAGGACTAAAACAGTGGAAAACCGGCAAGTGGTCGCATGTGTTCAATCCGTCTAAACCCGCCCACAACTGTAAGTTCAGTAGCAGCGAGACTGCAAACCAGAAAGACCTTACCTGTGAACTGTTTTTGTGTCTTTGGACTTGGCACTCAGTTGAACTGCCTTGGGGAGAGCCTGAGCCGGAGTGCGGAGAACTTTGGCCATTGTCTAGGGCCCCAGTCTGAGCCGCTGAGCCAGATGGAGCTGACAGTGTTTGGCTGTGGGTCACAGGGAGCCATTGTGAGCGATCTGCCCCAGCAAGCTCTGCCCTCAGGGTCGCAGAGCTAGAATTGGGTGGGAGCTGGTAACCCAGCGACCAAGTAGCCTAAGGGTGGGGTCTGGGCCGCCTTGCAGCCCTAACCCTCAGGGTCAGAGTGAGACCAGTTTTGGCACACTGGGTAAGTGGATAGCCACTTCAGCAGTGATTCCAGCGACAAGCACTTTCCTGGGAAAGCTTCTGCTCAGCAAGTGAACAAGTTCAAAGTGCCTTTTAAGTGGGCTGAAGAGAGATTTAGGGTGTCTACCTGCTGGGGTTTGAGAAATCAGCAGCCTCCAGTCGTATCAGAACTGTGATTAACATCTCATACCCCAGAAGACCAAGTGTTGCCCAGACAATACTCAATAACATATACATACTGCTTTGTTTTTGGTTGTGGGTTTTTTTTTTTTTTGGTTTGTTTATTTTGATACTGTTGATGTTGTTCTGTTTTTTAAGTTCAACCTTTTCCATACAGATCCTTTTCTTTCTCAATTTTTCTAGTTTAATTATAATTTCCCATTGCTGCCTTTTTCAATAATTAGAACTTCATTTTTGCTAGTGTTTCTACCACTATTATTTGGTTTTCCACCCAATTTTATCCCATAAAGTTTTCTGTTTGCTTGTTTTGGTTTGATTTATAGCATTTTTGTCTTTCCTCTCTACTTGGTGGAGGTGGGGTACTGTGTCTGATCAGGTTAGCAAAGAGCTGCTGACCTCAAGGGAACCATCCAACTGGGCACCCCCAGAAGGTGGGTTTTTTTTAAGGTTGTGTCAAAGTACCCTACTGTACACCTATATTGCTCTGTCTCCCTCTTTCTGTGCCTCTCTTCTTTTTGTCAATATTGCTTTTACCCACCCCCTCTCCTTTCTCTATTTTTCTTTGTTTTTCTTATCACTCGGTCCTCCTTTCTTTCATCCCTTTTTTTCTCTTCAACCTTCTCACCCTTCTGGTCCTGTAACCCTTAGTCCACAGGCACGAGAACTTAAAGAGCAAGAGGAAGTGAAAGGAAAATTAATGCAAGGAAACAGATAAAAGAAATCACTCATGAGGAAGAATCAGCAGAAAACTCCAGGCAACATGAAGAACCAGTCCAGAACAACCCTGCCAAGGGACCATGAGGTAGCTACTGCAGAGGATTCCACCTATAAAGAAATGTTAGGAATGACAGAAAGGGAATTTAGAATACACATGTTGAAAACAATAAAAGAAATGATGGAAACAATGAAGGAAACTGCTAATAAAGTGGAAAATAACCAAAAGGAAATCCAAAAACAGAATCAAATAAGAGATGAATGATATGAAGAATATAAAAAGGATATAGCAGAGCTGAAGGAACTGAAACAGTCAATTAGGGAACTTAAAGACGCGATGGAAAGTATCAGCAACAGGTTAGACCATGCAGAAGAAAGAATTTCAGAGGTAGAAGACAAAGTTTTTGAGATAACTCAGATAGTAAAAGAGGCAGAAAAGAAGAGAGAGAAAGCAGAACGTTCACTGTCAGAATTATGTGACTTTATGAAGCGTTCCAACATACGAGTTATAGGAATTCCAGAAGGGGAAGAATGCCCCAGAGGAATGGAAGCCATACTAGAGAATATTATAACAGAAAATTTCCCAAATATCACCAAAGATTCTGACACACTGCTTTCAGAGGGATATCGGACCCCAGGTCACCTCAACTCTAACCGAGCTTCTCCAAGACACATTGTGATGAACCTGTCCAAAGTCAAGACAAAAGAAAAGATTCTTCAAGCTGCCAGGAGTAAGCGCCAGTTGACCTACAGGGCCAAATCCATCAGAGTGACCGCAGACTTCTCTAATGAAACTTTCCAAGAAAGAAGACAATGGTCATCTACCTTTAATCTGCTTAAAGAGAACAATTTCCAGCCCAGAATTCTGTACCCTGCTAAGCTAAGCTTCAAAATTGACGGAGAAATCAAATCATTTACGGATATACAAACATTGAGGAAATTTGCCACAACAAGACCAGCTCTACAGGAAATACTTCAACCTGTTCTGCACACTGACCACCACAATGGATCAGCAGCAAAGTAAGAACTCAGAAATTAAAGGACAGAACCTAAACTCCACACTGATGCAAAAAATAAAACTAAGCAATGGACTCTCACCAAATAAGAGGAATAGAATACTACCACACTTATCAATTATCTCAATAAATGTTAATGGCTTGAATTCCCCACTGAAGAGACATAGATTGGTTGACTGGATTAAAAAACACAAGCCATCCATTTGCTGTCTGCAAGAAACACACCTGGCTTCAAAAGACAAATTAAAGCTCTGAGTCAAGGGTTGGAAGACAATTTTTCAGGCAAATGAAATTCAGAAGAAAAGAGGAGTTGCAATCTTATTTTCAGATACATGTGGATTTAAAGCAACTAAAGTCAAAAAAGGCAAAGATGGTCACTTTATACTGGTCAAGAGAAAAATACAACAAGAAGACATTTCAATTCTAAATATTTATGCACCCAATTTAAATGCTCCCAGATTCTTGAAACAGACCTTACTCAGTCTGAGCAATATGATATCTGATAATACCATCATAACAGGGGACTTTAACACTCTTCTTACAGAGCTGGACAGATCCTCTAAACAGAAATTAAATGAAGATATAAGAGATTTAAATGAGACTCTAGAACAACTGTGCTTGATAGACGCATATAGAACACTCCATCCCAAAGATAAAGAATATACATTCTTCTCATCACCCCATGGAACATTCTCCAAAATTGATCATATCTTGGGACACAAAACAAATATCAACAGAATCAAAAGAATTGAAATTTTACCTTGTATCTTCTCAGACCATAAGGCACTAAAGGTGGAACTCAACTCTAACAAAAACGCTCGACCCCACCCAAAGGCATGGAAATTAAACAATCTTCTGTTGAATAACAGATGGGTACAGGAAGAAATAAAACAGGAAATCATTAACTTCCTTGAGCATAACAACAATGAAGACACAAGCTACCAAAACCTGTGGGATACTGCAAAAGCAGTTTTGAGAGGAAAATTCATCGCTTTAGATGCCTACATTCGAAAAACAGAAAGAGAGCACATCAACAATCTCACAAGAGATCTTATGGAATTGGAAAAAGAAGAACAATCTAAGCCTAAACTCAGTAGAAGAAAAGAAATATCCAAAATCAAATCAGAGATCAATGAAATTGAAAACAAAAGAATCACTCAGAAAATTAATGAAACAAGGAGTTGGTTTTTTGAAAAAATAAATAAAATAGATAAACCATTGGCCAGACTAACTAGAAATAGAAAAGTAAAATCTTTAGTAACCTCAATCAGAAATGATAAAGGAGAAATAACAACTGATCCCACAGAGATACAAGAGATCATCTCCGAATGCTACCAGAAACTCTATGCCCAGAAATTTGACATTGTGAAGGAAATGGATCAATATTTGGAATCACACCCTCTCCCTAGACTCAGCCAGGAAGAAATAGAGCTCCTGAACAGACCAATTTCAAGCACTGAGATCAAAGAAACAATAAAAAAGCTTCCAACCAAAAAATGCCCTGGTCCAGATGGCTTCACTCCAGAATTCTATCAAACCTTCAAGGAAGAGCTTATTCCTGTACTGCAGAAATTATTCCAAAAATTGAGGAAGAAGGAATCTTCCCCAACACAGTCTATGAAGCAAACATCACCCTGATACCAAAACCAGGAAAAGAGCCAAACAAAAAGGAGAATTTCAGACCAATCTCACTCATGAATATAGATGCAAAAATTCTCAACAAAATCCTAGCCAATAGATTACAGCTTATCATCAAAATAGTCATTCATCATGATCAAGTAGGCTTCATCCCAGGGATGCAAGGCTGGTTTTACATACGCAAGTCCATAAACGTTATCCACCATATTAACAGAGGCAAAAATAAGGATCACATGATCCTCTAAATAGATGCAGAAAAAGCATTTGATAAAATCCAGCATCCTTTTCTAATTAGAACACTGAAGAGTATAGGCATAGGTGGCACATTTCTAAAACTGATTGAAGCTATCTATGACAAACCCACAGCCAATATTTTACTGAATGGAGTAAAACTGAAAGCTTTTCCTCTTAGAACTGGAACCAGACAAGGTTGTCCTCTGTCACCTTTACTATTCAACATAGTGCTGGAAGTTCTAGCCAATACAATTCGGCAAGACAAGGAAATAAAGGGAATCCAAATGGGAGCAGAGGAGGTCAAACTCTCCCTCTTTGCTGACGACATGATCTTATACTTAGAGAACCCCAAAGACTCAACCACAAGACTCCTAGAAGTCATCAAAAAATACAGTAATGTTTCAGGATATAAAATCAATGTCCACAAGTCAGTAGCCTTTGTGTACACCAATAACAGTCAAGATGAGAAGCTAATTAAGGACACAACTCCCTTCACCATAGTTTCAAAGAAAATGAAATACCTAGGAATATACCTAACGAAGGAGGTGAGGGACCTCTATAAAGAAAACTATGAAATCCTCAGAAAGGAAATAGCAGAGGATATTAACAAATGGAAGAACATACCATGCTCATGGATGGGAAGAATCAACATTGTTAAAATGTCTATACTTCCCAAAGCAGTCTACCTATTCAATGCCATTCCTATCAAAATACCAACATCGTACTTTCAAGATTTGGAAAAAATGATTCTGCGTTTTGTATGGAACCAGAAAAAACCCCGTATAGCTAAGGCAGTTCTTAGTAACAAAAATAAAGCTGGGGGCATCAGCATACCAGATTTTAGTCTGTACTACAAAGCCATAGTGGTCAAGACAGCATGGTACTGGCACAAAAACAGAGACATAGACACTTGGAATCAAATTGAAAACCAAGAAATGAAACTAACATCTTACAACCACCTAATCTTCAATAAACCAAACAAGAACATATCTTGGGGGAAAGACTCCCTATTCAATAAATGGTGTTGGGAGAACTGGATGTCTACATGTAAAAGACTGAAACTGGACCCACACCTTTCCCCACTCACAAAAATTGATTCAAGATGGATAAAGGACTTAAATTTAAGGCATGAAACAATAAAAATCCTCAAAGAAAGCATAGGAAAAACACTGGAAGATATTGGCCTGGGGGAAGACGTCATGAAGAAGACTGCCATGGCAATTGCAACAACAACAAAAATAAACAAATAGGACTTCATTAAACTGAAAAGCTTCTGTACAGCTAAGGAGACAATAACCAAAGCAAAGAGACAACCTACACAATGGGAAAGGATATTTGCATATTTTCAATCAGACAAAAGCTTGATAACTAGGATCTATAGAAAACTCAAATTAATCCACATGAAAAAAGCCAACAATCCCATATATCAATGGGCAAGAGACATGAATAGAACTTTCTCTAAAGACGACGGACGAATGGCTAACAAACACATGAAAAAATGTTCATCATCTCTATATATTAGAGAAATGCAAATCAAAACCACCCTGAGATACCATCTAACCCCAGTGAGAATGGCCCACATCACAAAATCTCAAAACTGCAGATGCTGGCGTGGATGTGGAGAGAAGGGAACACTTTTACACTGCTGTTGGGACTGCAAACTAATACAACCTTTCTGGAAGGAAGTATGGAGAAACCTCAAAGCACTCAAGCTAGACCTCCCATTTGATCCTGCAATCCCATTACTGGGCATCTACCCAGAAGGAAAAAAATCCTTTTATCATAAGGACACTTGTACTAGACTGTTTATTGCAGCTCAATTTACAATCGCCAAAATGTGGAAATAGCCTAAATGCCCACCAACCCAGGAATGGATTAACAAGCTGTGGTATATGTATACCATGGAATACTATTCAGCCATTAAAAAAAATGGAGACTTTACATCCTTCGTATTAACCTGGATGGAAGTGGAAGACATTATTCTTAGTAAAGCATCACAAGAATGGAGAAGCATGAATCCTATGTACTCAATTTTGATATGATGACAATTAATGACAATTAAGGTTATGGGGGGGGAGGAGAAAGAGGGACGGAGGGAGGGGGTGGGGCCTTAGTGTGTGTCACACTTTATGGGGGCAGGACATGATTGCAAGAGGGACTTTACCTAACAATTGCAATCAGTGTAACCTGGCTTATTGTACCCTCAATGAATCCCCAACAATAAAAAAATAAAATAACTGTGGAAAAAAAAAAGACAAGAGACGAGTCTTTTTCAAAATTCCAGGGGTGAGTGGGAGGAGACAAGGAATTTGTAAGGGTCTGATCAGTGGGCATCTTGCATGGGAACTCAGACTCTTGACTGTCAACTATGCAGTCTGCACAGCCATGAATATTAACTGGAAGTTGCAGGTCATGTGGACAGGGGCTCCACAAGTGCACGGGCCACCGGAAGCCTGGGGGCCAGGTCTGAGGCCCCTTGAAGAGACAAGGGTCCCCTGAGCCTGGCATTGTCCACATTCGTGGTCCAGCCAGTCACTCTGCTAATGCTGACCCTGTCTGCAACATGTGCTGGCTCCTTCTTGCTCCCCAGAAACCACCCTGTTATGCCACAGAAAGCTACAGACCTTTTGCAAATTTTATGGTGAGAAGCAAACCATCTTCTGTAACAGCATGTTCAAAATCCCACTTTCGGCATCTGATTAAGAAAGTTTTATGCCATGTAAATGAGGCTCACATTTAAGCGATGAAACCCATGTTTCTGGAGCGCCCTGGAGGACTATACTCTTATTGAGTTGTTTCCATTCCGGAAAGTCTATTGACAATGTGGCAGGCCCCCAGGAACCAGGTCAGCTGCCTGCTCAAGGCTTCTGGAACTATCCTTACAAACCAGTCCCAGGAATAAAGGGTCTTTCTTTGTGATACAGTCTCCTATTAGTCCCCACCCCAGATAACAGGAAGGCCACTGGGTGGGGCGTCACAGAGATTTACCACATTTCAGGAGCTGAACACGACCTACGGGAGAGATGCAGGGACAGAATCCTCTGAGGCCATCATGACACTGTCCTTTTTAGTGAAGTCTTTAAAAACTATTTTTATATTCATTAATGTTTATTTTTAAAGTCATTACAATTTTTTTTTTTTTTTTTTGTAGAGACAGAGTCTCACTTTATCACCCTCGGTAGAGTGCCGTGATGTCACACAGCTCACAGCAACCTCCAACTCCTGGGCTGAAGCGATTCTCTTGCCTCAGCCTCCCGAGTAGCTGGGACTACAGGCGCCCGCCACAACGCCCGGCTATTTTTTGGTTTGCAGTTCAGCCGGGGCCGGGTTTGAACCCGCCACCCTCGGTATATGGGGCCGGCGCCTTACCGACTGAGCCATAGGCGCCGCCCCAGTCATTACAATTTTTAATGATCCTCAGCTGTGATTTGGTGTACTTCAGTCTCTCCTTGGGCTCTAGACGCTGAGAGTGCTTTAGGGTTGAAAACAAACAGAAACCCCCTGTCTTCAGGAAGCTCCCATCCTACTGAGCAGGGACCGTCTGTGTCCCTGTCTGTCTTGGCCCACATGTCCTATCTTTATCTCCATCTCTCTAGCTCAGCGGTTTTCAACTGGTGTGCCAAGACAATTAAAAGATCATTAATTAAATTATTTTTAAAGTAGTTTAAAGTACAGTAAGTATATTCTTTTTTAAAACTCTTTTTGGGGATCAACACAATTTAAGTGTGCAGCAGAAGTTTAACTATAGGTCCAAGTGTGCCAGAAAAAAAGAAAGCTTGAAAAACACGGTTCTAGGTCGCTCTACCCGTATTTTTGTATCTCTCGGTCCCTATCTCTGTAGCTCTGTCCTTATCTATCTGTCCATACCTAGTTTTACATAGCTACATCTTTACATCTCTATCTATCTATTTCTTTATACCTTTCGATATTTATCTTTATCCATTTATCCATATCTGCTCATCTGTACTCGACATCTATCTATGACAGCCAAGGTCTTCAAGAACGACTATTTGTCAAGAGCAATAGGAGCGCATCTGTGTTGGAGCTTGGCCAAAGGAGTACATACCAGTGATTCAATGCAGAAGTAGGGTCCTTCAAAATAAGAGTGAAACTACAGTAAGCACACGAAGGAAAGGAAGTGTGTACTCAATGAGAGAGACGGAATCACGTGTCAGTAGAAAGGAATGGAAGGACTCCATGTCTGGTGGATAGATGGAGCCCACCACGTCTGGTGGATAGATGGAGCCCACCACGTCTGGTGGATAGATGGAGCCCCCCACGTCTGGTGGATAGATGGAGCCTGTGTTTGGAAAAGGCAAGAGACTCCCGGGGGCCTTGAGCATGGGGGGAGCTGGAGTCAGATGCCAGAAAAGAACAAGCCAACTCTGGGAAGATGTGTCAGGGCTACACCCCGGGGCCCCCGTGTTCCACGCTAGGCCCCCAAACACAACATTAATGACAAATGTGTATGACAGACAACATCATGACCACACCAGCCACTCCAAAACTATCAGATATTTTTGCTTAATGTTCTGAATGAAAAATCAGACACTAAAGACTCTTCAATAAGACTGAACTTCCCTGCAAAAGAACAGAAACTTTCTTTTTTTTTTTTTTTTTTTTTTATTGTTGGGGATTCATTGAGGGTACAATAAGCCAGGTTACACTGATTGCAATTGTTAAGTAAAGTCCCTCTTAAGAACAGAAACTTTCGGGGATGGGGCCTGTGGCTCAAGGAGTAGGGCGCTGGTCCCATATGCTAGAGGTGGCGGGTTCAAACCCAGCTCCAGCCAAAAAAAAACAAAACAAAAAAAAAGAACAGAAACTTTCATTATACTTATAGAGAAAAAATAAAGACAAAATGTTACTGTTTTATGTTTTAGTGTCAACTTCAAATACTATTTAATTGAAAAATTATGGAACTTGCTATCTTATCCACCATCAGATAACATATCAAATCAGTGTTTGATTTGTCAGTATTGATTTAATGTTGAATATAATAGAGAAAAATTCCTAAAATTATCAAATCATACAAAAACCTCATTTTCCCCTTAAAAGAGTCCTGGAAATTTTTTGGCATTTCAGTCACACAATTTAGCTGAGTGGGCCTTCTAGAAATGTTTGTTGTAAATGCAATGATTCAATTAGAAATTTTATTGCAATCTTGGAGACAAGTGCAAAGAGGCTGAGAAATTTTGAAGAAAGCAGAAAAATGTAGAAACCATCTGGAAATCTTAAATAGACGACAGTAATTATTCAGCTGTTTAAAAACAAGTCCTAACAAGAAAACTTGAGGCTGGTCTCTCATTTTCTGCTAAAATAATTGCTTGTTTTCAAATCTTAAAGTGTGGAGTTTTGTAATATCACAAACGGCCGACATCCCCTCTCCCTGGGACAGATTCCACCCAGCGAGTTGCAGAGTCCACGTTTGGAGAACTTCAGGCTCCTTGTCCTCGACATTCAGTTCAGCCCCAAAACTGTTGCTGTGTCCCTATGTGTAATGACCTGTCTGCGGTTCCCTTCTCACCCTTCACCTGCCAAGGGCTGAGGCTTCTTCCCCATCCCAAGCTCCCAAAGCCATCCTTCCAGGAACAGGAAAGGTTCTGAAGAAGGCCAAGGTTAGTAGCTCATGCGACTGGACAACACACCCATTTCTCTTCTAGAGTTTTTACCAGTGTGGGGGTTGAGGGAAGCCCTTCTGAGTGTCACTGACTAGACACAAGTGAGGAAAAGAATGTCCTGCCTTGTTAGGGTCCTGTGGCCAAGCCCAGCGTTGAGCCCAGTTTCCTCAGAATTGAGCTCCTTGGAGCTACGTCAGGTGGGTCTTCTAAACACCACAGACCAAGGATCTCCCCCAGGGCACTTTCCCAGAAATCTGTACCCAAAGTCTCCTCATTTTTACGCTTTGCTTGCGCTGGGAAACCCATCTTATGCTGAAGTCCCCTGTGCTAGCAGTACCCTGGATGGCCGGCACCTCGAGGATTGAAGGTCAGGGAGGCCTCAACTGCTTTTCCTGACCCCATTGCCCAGGAGTTGCTATCTTGGCTCCAAACCCTGCCACCACCCTGGCCCCCGCAGGATAATTCTTCTCACTCATCAGTCTAATTCCCGTATCGTGACATGGTGCAACCAACACCCCCTCTTGCCTCAGAATTGTCTGGAAAGTCACATCTTCACATCTGCATGGAGTTCCTGCTCCCCGCCAACCTGCAGTGCGCCCAGACACCCCACATCCCTCACGCTTCTGCCTTCCTTCCTTCTCTGGCCCAGTGTAACTAAGCCCTTGTCACTAAGAAACCAATCATTTGTGGAAGGGCCACGGAAGGAGGGAAGACCACTAGGTCCTCTACAGATATCTTTTAAAAATTATGTCCTCGAAAACTTAAACAGCATGCCCATCCCTGGTGTGATTTGCTGGGGCTGCCAGAACAGGGGCTTAAACAACAGAAAGTTATTCTCTCATTGTTCTGGAGGCTGAAGGTCCAAGGTGAAGGTCAGGGGTCAGCAGGTCATTTCCTCCTGAGGCCTGCCTCTGGGGCCTGTGGGTGACATTGTCTCCTGTGTCCTCACAGGGTCATCCCTCTGTGTCCAAATCTCCTCTGCTTCTAAGGAGGCCAGTCGGGGTAGACGAGGACCCCCTTCAAAGGCCTCATTTTTATGTAACTGCCCTTCAAAGGCCCTGTCTCCAAATACAGTCATAGTCCATGGTACTGGGGCTTAGAGCTTCTGCATATGAGTTGAGGGCCAGGAAGGGGAGGACAGTTAACCCCAACAGTCCCTGAGGGACCAATAACCAAAGCCTACCACGCCACTGTTTTCCTAGGGCCCCTGGGTGTCGGGATTGGAGAAACTGCAGGTTAACCTACTGCGACCTTGTGGCCCGTCCATCTTACTTCCTGCTATGTTGTGCATAGGGAAAAAAATCGTCAACAATATGTTTTGGAGGAGGATTAAAATTCAGAACAAGAGACCTCAGAACAACACCCGCACCTCTCTCAGACCAGCCTCCATGGGTTTTTAGTGGTGCAAGTTCTTTTCCTGCTGTAGAAACTGTGCTGGAGTAGGAGGTCACAGAGCCCCAGTCCTCCTCCGGAGGATCCTCCCCTCACCCACGCCCTCATTCCTTAATGCCTGTTATTTTCAGAAGCAAAACCAAGGGCCAGGCCCCCTGGTGTGTGAAGGATGTTGAAGTTTGTTGAAGACTTCTGGGGCTAGTAACAGGCTGACGTTTTTCTACTCAGGCAGAGTTCATGCCTTAAATCATATCCCCAGGGTGCAGTTAATTTATTTTAATTGGATTGGAGCTTTGTAACTTTTCTGGAGAGCTCCATCTGAGAAGGACCAGAGTTGCCAGCCCTGACTGAGAGGGCTGATGTCCTCGGTCGGCACATTAGACAGCCGGACAGAAAGCCTCTCAGAGAAAGGCATCCCCAATTAAGTTTTGTGACAACTAAAACCAAGGCTTAAAAAAAAAAAAAACAAAAAAGCCTAAGAGGGAAGACATGATACCTTTATGGAAAATTTTAAATTATTAGTAGATATGAATAATCTACATCAATGGAGATGTATGTCATGTTTCTGGTATAAATTAGCATAATATAGCATACCTAATATAGGAGCTATACCAATTAACCAACTTAATATAGAAGCTATACCAATTATCTCTAATCTGTATATTTAATGCCATCTTAATCAACACTTCAGCTAAATTTTTATGAATTCAGCACCATAATTCTAAAATTACATGTAAAGGAATAAAAAGCCATGAAGAGCTAAATGGATTTTAAAAATGAAGAGTGAAGGTAAGGATCATGTGGACTTAAGGAAACGGTTGCAAGAAAAGCAAAAAAGTTCCGGCACAGATCTGGGTAAACTGAGGACGGTGCCCCCTGAAGGAGGGAGGGGAACCATGCCGACTCTGCATAGGACAGAGGCCGCACCAGGGAGCATTTCAGAGGGAAGGGATTCTTTACAGGGGTCCTCAAACTGCGGCCCGTGGGCCACAGGAGGCCGTGTGATTGTATTTGCTCCCATTTTGTTTTTTTTACTTCAAAATAAGATACGTGCAGTGTGCATAGGAATTTGTTCACAGTTTTTTTTTAAAAAAACTATAGTCTGGCCCTCCAATGGTCTGAGGGACAGTGAACTAGCCCCATGTTTAAAAAGTTTGAGGATGCCTGGTTTAGAAGATTGTTTCCAAGAAATCAAATCACTGTGGAGGAAAATGAAGCTTTATTCCCAGCTGATACCACCTAACCATTTAAACCCCACCTAGTGTAAAAACCTAGCAAGTTGAACGGACTCTAGCGTGGGCAACAGAGTGAGACTTTGTCTCAGTCAATCAATCAACCAATCCATCAATCAGTAATCAACCAATGGCATGTTAATATCTACAATATACAAATACTTACATACATGAACAAAAGAGAAAATCCCATAGAAACTTGAAATTCTGTAGGAAAAAAATCACAAATAAGAAGTTGCAGGGTGTGCACACGTGGGTATCAAAATCACTGTGATCAGAGGGGCACAAAATCGGCTGTAGCTCATCTGTGCTGCTGCAACAAAACATGTGAAGTTGGGTAATTTATAAAGAATAGAATTTTTTTTTTTTTCTCACAGTTCTGGGACTGAAATTCCGAGATTCGGTCACCAGCAAGTTTGCCATTCAGTGAGCATCCAGCCTCTGCTCCCAAGACGGCCCTTTTTGCTACACCCGTTGGAGGGTGTAAAGGCTCTGTCCTCACAGGCAAAAGAGATGAAGGCTGCCCCTTCACGCGCTGGTAGAAGACACCAATCCCATTCCCATTCAAGAGTTTATGAGGGGCAAGCCCTCAGAGCCGAATCACCTCCGAAAGGCCCCACCTCCTAATACTGTTATTTGGGGGGACTTAGTTTCAACCTGAATTTTGGAGGAACACAAGTGTTCAAACCATAGCAAAACCACAATGACAGGCCACTTTATATAAAAATGGTGAATAATTATAAGAGTTGGAAAAGATGTGGAGCAAATGGAAACCCATCCTACATTGCTCGTTCTACAAGGTGCATGAACATGTAAGAATATCTGATGAACATCTTGGAGGGGGTGGCTGCAAGGCGGAAAGGGAAGCTGTACAAGGGGAGAGGGCAGATAAAGATGCACCTTGCAAACACTGTGTGACAGCGTCCCATGATCGCAGGAGTCTGACGATGCCACCTCTGCACTGAGCGTCGACAGAACATGACAAGAGCATGTCACACTGGAGGAGTCACATACATGACTGACAGTCACAGTGAGGTCACAGCTTCCTTGATTACCAGTCCTGCTGTGCCCTCCTGGGCGCATGGGAAACCTACATCTGTCACCCTCCTTTGGGTTTGGTTGCATCCTCCAACTGGACTCTGATCAGGAATGTACGTGAGATGCCACTGCCATCTGTCCCCAGAGCATCTCCTATGCTCCTCCCTGCTCCGTCTCACCCAACCCTGATACCTCACATGAAGAACTCGAAGACGGATGAGTCCCTTAAGGAAAGGAACGTAAATCTTACAAGTAGCGCTTGGAGGATAATTGTCCCAGGAAAGCTAACTGACCCATCAGCCTCACATGAGTAAGAAATAAACCTCCACTGAGCCT
This sequence comes from Nycticebus coucang, assembly GCF_027406575.1. NCBI lineage: Eukaryota > Metazoa > Chordata > Mammalia > Primates > Lorisidae > Nycticebus > Nycticebus coucang. The sequence goes on along the minus strand of NC_069795.1, from coordinate 4,948,758 downwards.
CTGGGATCTGGGGGTTGTTTGCTGGAATCATACTCCTGAGCCCCTACAGTGAAAATACATAGTAGGGTGTCTCTTCTCACCTAGCACCAGAAGAGTTTGAAAGCACGAGAGACTAAGGTTTAGAGGTAATGAATTTAAAGAGATATTCGTGCTATGGGGGCTCAATTCTTAGGAAGCAAATTAGAAGTGTCCCTCCCTCCGGCTTCAGCAAGGCTGAGGCCCTCATTAATAAAGCACGTGGCTGTGAGGCTAAAGAGAGCATGAAGGCGCTCTGCACCAGCCTTCCCCAGAAACTCCTCTCACCATCCCAAAACATTCGGAGCTACTTGAACTTTACTTTTTCATGCTAAAAACACATTCTCCTTAACAGAGTATGACATCCATTTCTGAAATGCATGAGAAATAGACCTAAATAGTTCTTCAGATGTTAAAATTTGGGATTAATGCCTGTTAATCCCACTTCCTCCTCTTCATTAAAGTACTTCCATTAACCATTAAAGAAAGTACAATGTATAATTTCCAGGAATTTTTCCAAAGAAGGCTGGGAGAGGTTCTGAACTGCAGCCTACAGAGAACTCTACAACAGTTCGTATCTCTTCTTTTCATCCCACCAGTCCGAGACTCTGCCTCCTATTGTCTCATCCCCAAGCAGCACCCACTTCCAGCAGAAACTCACATTCTCTTCTGCAGGCTGAGTGGCTGGGCTGATTATGTTGAACCTAAGGCACAGGTGATTTTAGGAACCAGAGACTCAGTTTCCACCCTGAGGGTTATATCTGAACATTCACCAACAAAAGCCAGTCTCTCCCCAAAGAAAGATTCACACACCACCTCTTAATAATTAACAGATCTTCATATTACTGCACATGAGTTTTAAAATGTTAATGAAGATGTCTTTCTTTCTTGAAATTAGATTCTATTTATGAAAACTTCTCTTACATGTCACGTACCTTCAAGACTTTTCCCTCATTTATTATCATCATAACCATACTTTGATAACAATTATATTTTTATTTGTTCCCTACACATCTTAGTTTGTTCAGGCTGCTATAAAAAGATACTATAAAAAAAAAAATAGAAATTCACTGCTCACAGTTCTGCAGACTGGGAAGTCCAAGGTCAAGTCTCCTGCAGACTCAGTATCTGGTGGGGGACCCTCTCTCTGCTTCTGAGACGGTGACTTGTCGCTGCGTCCTCACACTGTGGAAGGTGAAAGGGCAGAGAGAGGAACAGATTTCTCACACCTGTTTTAAGAAGCATTAATTCCATTCATATGGGTCCCTTGTTATGGCTTAATCACCTTCAAAAGATCCACCTGTCAATGCTATCACGCTAGCAGTTACATTTCAACACATGAATTTTAGGGAACACATTGAGACCACAGCATCATCCACAACTGTGTCCCTGTCTTGGATTCTCTGTAGAGAAATGATGCAACTGGAAAGTGAGACTATGAAATTACAGATTATGGCAGTGACATCAGAGCTGTTGAGTCAGCAGGGCACTGTTACCTCTTTGGTAGCTGTGGGGCTGTGAGAGAGTGCGGGTCACGGTGCCCTTGCCTCTGGGGATGCTTTCAGAGTCACAGCAAATGAACTTCAAGTCTCAAGGAATTGCAAACCAGGTCAGATCAGTCTTTGGGTGGCTGGTCTGTTGCTTAAGAACCACTGTGATAAAAATTAGACAGCATGCATTGAGGAGCGTGCCGTTCATGCACACTGGCACACTGACAAGAGCACCTGCCTTGAAGCCCTGCTCTCCCGTCAAGTGGCAGTGCTCCCTCCCCAAAGTCACATCCAAAATTTCACCCAATCTGTCCTCTCACAGTTTTTGGCATTTTAATTCTAGAAGTTTTCCTCATATCTATGGGGAGGGAAATGCTATCTTGCCAATCAAAACCCATGCTTCCATGGAATGGGGCTATGATGGGGCAATGGAGGCCCAGGTGGGGAACACACATGTCCAAGCTTCCTGCGGAGCTGGGTGTGGCTTCGTACATCCTGGAGAGGACGTCACATGTGGCTTCTGCCTCACATGGTTGAAAAGAATTGGCTGCCCTGGACCTCCCCTCACTCTCCACTCGAGCTGGGACAAGGACCAACTTACAGATAGAAAGAGGGCCGGGGGATGGCACGGCCACAAGATAGGAAGCACTTGACCCTTCCAGGATGACCACATGGAGGAAAGGAAAGCTACTCTGCCCTAAATCTGTCACGTGAGGGAGAACTCAGCTTCTGTCTTCTCTGAGACATCGTATCTGAGGAGGCCTCTGTCATAGCTGCTGAGGCCCGGGTTGCTGAATACTGCCGTCATCTGTCACGGGGAAGCAGTGCACTGTGCGTGCCCCTCTCAGCCCCTCCCCTTAAGTTATAAGCCCTCAGATGCCAAAGCAAGAGAGGAGCAACGTGCTGTGTGTGGCGCGGTCAGGACTCTCGGGGGGCTTTACCCCCACTGCCTCCTTTCTCATTTGACATGAAATGTGGCTCCTTTGTCAAGCTACTTGGTTATCTGTTACTCCAAAATAAATTACCCCAAATCTTTGCAGTTTTAAAAACACCATTTTATTTTGTTTGAAGATTCTAGGAATTCAGAAGGAGGAAGGGCTTGGGTGGAGGACCTCTGCTCCAGCCTGGTGGGGTCTCAGCTCAGAGGTTGGGGGGACAGTCAACAGTGGGGTGCAGGACTCTGCTAGAGGCGTCTGCCCTTACACAAGTGGGCTTGTTGCCACGGGTCACCGGACATTGCAGCTGGGGCTGTTGGCCAGAACACCTCACAGTTGGCAGCCTCAGGCTCCTTACAGGTTGGCTCCGGTTCTAGAGGGGGTGTCCTGGGGAACGAGGTGGCAGCCGTATTGCTTCCCAGGGCCTCATCTTGGTGAGCACGTGACTTCCATTCTTCATGGTCACGAGTCCACCCATGGTCAAGGGAGGAAAGGAAGACACCTGACCCTCAACAGAAGGAAAAGTGAACTCACTAAGAGCCTTTGGGACCATTTTTAGAAACTACGATAGACCACGAGTGCTGGTGAAGAACTATTGCTCTATTACGCTGAACCTTATGAAACGGCCACTGCGCAGGTCAAAATGGTTAAATATTCAAATTTCGTATAATTTGACTTATTTTTATGCCATTTTATACCTCTCACCTCCTATTTTGTATATTGTAGACTCTTAATTTGTGTTTCATAGAATAAGTAAATGGCAAATATGCGTTGTAGAAAAAGAAAAAATACCACCTGAGGGCCTTGAGCTGCTGCTAGTCACCACAAACGTTTGCTGTGGCTGCTATAACAAATCACCACTCCATTGGTGGCTTAGAACCACAGACATTCATTTTCTTACAGTTCTGGAGGCCAGAAGTCTGGACTCGGTATCCCTGGGCCAAGACGAAGGTGCTGGCAGGCTGCACTCCCTCAGGACCAACTGTCCCCACCACTTCCAGCGTTGGTGGCTGCCGACGTCCTTGTTGGCAGCCTCACTCCAGTTTTTGCTTTTGTGGTCATGTTCACTTCTGTCTTCAAGCTGTGTCAGCTCTCCCTCTGCCTCTGTCTTACTAGGACACCTGTGATTCCATTTAACATCTACCCGGATAGTCCAGGGTAATCTCCCATCTCAAGATCTTTTATTTAATCACATCTGCAAAGTCTCATGAGGTAACATTTGCAGATTTCAAAGATTAGGAGGTAGACACTTGAAAAACTATTATTTAGCCCACCAGAATGTGGAATAGAAATTTCCCAGGGCACAGATGAGAACATCTTGGGAGCAGTGGGCAGCATCCGAGAGCTGGGAGGAGATTCTAAGCCACACTTGGAGCCAGGCAGCCTCTGAACTCTGGGTCTGCTGCCCACCCAGGAGGGTCCGCTGCCCAAGTTAGTGTCTCTGAGCCCAAGAACCCTGAGGAGAGTCTGGTGATGGTTTGGTTGTCTTGGCAGTTGGGGGAATGACTATTTCATTAGTCAATTTCCCTGGCATCTTGGTTCTATGTGAGACCCAGAACTATGACCAACAGGAACTATCTACCCCTTCTTATTACTATTTGAGGAACACTCTGATGAGCTTTTTGGTCACTGGACTACCCAGGGCCAGGGCCGTTTGGTGGATGGGACAAACTCAGATGATGTGGGTTTGACTCTCCACTTTGCCAACTAACATTCCGACATCCCTTTTCTTCTTAATCGGCTGTTCACATTTTGGTGATCTCATAATCTTCCACATCTATAACAGCTGCCACATTCAAACATTTGCCACATGCTAAGAAAGACTAAGTGACAAAGACTCAGAGATGCTGGTATGGGCTGAATGTTTGTGTCCCCCCAAACTTCCAGACCCCCAAAGCAGTGGCATCAGGAAGTGAGGCTGACAGGTAGTCAGGTGGTGAACCGGGATGTGAACATCCTCCACACACTGAATCTGCTGGCTCCTTGATTTTGGACTTTCCAACCTCCAGACCTATTAAAAAAACCAAATGTGTAAGCCCCCTCCCAGTCCATTGCATTTTATTATAGCAGCACAAAGTGATGAAAACTGATGCTTCTTAAGTCTTGATGTCTAACAGAGCATTTTGTTCCTGGCAGTTTGCATTCTTCATTGGCGCTTGCCTCCTGGTGACAGCATCACAAAGCAGGTACCTCCACCATCTTCAGCCTAAGGAACGGGGTTGCGTCTGGCTCCCGAAGCCTCATAACCCCCATCAACCCACTGAATGTCCATTAGGACTGTCATGAAGGATGCGGACGAGACACGGCCTATGCAATGCAGCAGTCACCAGGATGGAGGAAGAGCTGCTGTCTCCTCTAGTGAAACGTAATGGATCTTACAACTTCACCTTCTGGGTCACAATCATGCTAGTTAGACTAACAAATCTATGGATGTGAGAATACAAGGGCTAATGAGAAAGGTAATCAGGAACACTTTGAATACAGAAGGACAAGAGGTAATCTGCTTCTAAACCGTAAACCTTTGCAACGTTGAAGGTAGCCTTGGGTTTGTTGGCAAGCCCAGCCATATTGGGAGGGAGACAAGTTCCAGAGTTTCCTGAGCAGCTGTGGGATGCTTCCTATGAGGGCCGGTGGAGGGAAAAGAAAGGAGAGGTTACATGGTAACATATGGCAGAAGATTAAACAACTTCCCTTTAATCCCCAATTGTCTGGCTGCCCTGCTGTAATTACATGCCATCAGATTCAAAGGCCACCAGATGTTCAAGGCCTAAGCCAGGAATTACCCACTTGGCCACCATCTCATGAACGAGGGTTTTGACAAAGGACAGAGCTGCATTTAAATTAAACAAGATAGGAATGTTTTTAGGCTTGTCCACAGTGAGTGAGAGAATGCAGGTAAACCAGAGCACGCATCATTTCCTGTACAACAGAGGACTACAACACCCAAGCTGGTGAACTAGAACCTGAATATAATGAAGGCACTGTTGGAATCTCTCCCCGCAAAACTCACTGCTCTGTAAGCTCACAGAGTTCCCACTTAAGCTATCACCTCATGGGGATGAAGTCTGTCTCGTAGGGTATTTTTTTCCCTTTATGCTCCCTTAAAGAAGTCTGTCCTTCTATTGATTTTTTTCGAAAGTAAAAGCGACCGCCTTCATTCCTTTAAACAAAATAGTATCGATGCAGTTAGTAAAAAGAGCCTTTCTTATTTGTGATTCATTGATTTTTCAGATTATTTTCTGGGATGCTGTAATCCAGATTCTGGGGAGAAGGGATATTGCCCCCAAACTAAGAATGACAGCTGAGGTAGGTCCATTTCTATTCCTCTTAATTTAAAAGTTTCTCGTAACTATACATTTAAAGTTATGTATACTGTCAAAGGTCTGATTGTGATTAATCTGGTATGAAATTCCACTAGCTAAGTGGCCTTCCCAGCAGACATAGCCTAGGTTCTCAACCCTGGCTGCTCCTTACCCAGGCTCACCTTGGATTCACCTCTGAGAGCACCAAAATGTGTGTGATGTAAGAGTGATGAAGGAGAGCTAGCTTTCTCAGAGGTTTAAACACAAGATCCACAAATACTTAGAAACTAATTTAATGCTGGATTAAATAATTTAATTCTGGGTATATTAGTTTCCTAATGCATCATAAGTAATTACCACAAACATTGTAACTTAAAATAACATTTTTATTCTGTCTCAAATCTACAGGGCAAAAGTCCAAAATCAAGGTGTTGGCAGGGTGGTACCATCCTGAAGCCCATGGGGGAGGATCCTCCCATCCTCCTCCAGCTGTGGGGTGGCCGGCACTCCTTGGCTTACGGTTACATCACCAATCTCTGCATCCATCTCCTTGTCGCTCCTTCTTTGTGGCTTTGAATCTTCTTCTTTTCTAAAGACACCTGTCTTGGATTTAGAGCACCTATGCTGAGGTAGACTATGCTTGCCACCCAGCCCAGGTGGAGTGTGTCACCAGCCCAGGTGGGGATGTGCCACCAGCCCAGGTGAGGGTATGTCACCCAACCCAGGTGGGGATGTGTCACCCAGCCCAGGTGGGGGTGTGCCACCCAGCCCAGGTGGGAGTGTGCCACCCAGCCCAGGTGGAGATGTGCCACCAGCCCAGGTGGGGGGGTGTCACCAGCCCAGGTGGGATGTGCCACCCAGCCCAGGTGGGGGTGTGCCACCAGCCCAGGTGGGGGTGTGTCACCCAGTCCTGGTGGGGGTGTGCCACCAGCCCAGGTGGGGATGTGCTACCCAGCCCAGGTGGGGGTGTGCCACCAGCCCAGGTGGGAATGTGCCAACCAGCCCAGGTGGAGATGTGCCACCAGCCCAGGTGGGGGGGGTGTCACTAGCCCAGGTGGGATGTGCCACCCAGCCAAGGTGGGGGTGTGCCACCAGCCCAGGTGGGGATGTGCCACCCTGCCCAGGTGGAGGTGTGCCACAAGCCCAGGTGGGAATGTGCCACCCAGCCCAGGTGGAGATGTGCCACCAGCCCAGGTGGGGGTGTGTCACCCAGTCCTGGTGGGGGTGTGCCACCAGCCCAGGTGGGGATGTGCTACCCAGCCCAGGTGGGGGTGTGCCACAAGCCCAGGTGGGAATGTGCCAACCAGCCCAGGTGGAGATGTGCCACCAGCCCAGGTGGGGGGTGTGCCACCAGCCCAGGTGGGGATGTGCCACCCAGCCCAGGTGGGGGTGTGCCACCAGCCCAGGTGGGGGTGTGTCACCCAGCCAAGGTGGGGGTGTGCCACCAGCCCAGGTGGGGGTGTGCCACCAGCCCAGATGGGAATGTGCCACCAAGCACAGGTGTAAATGTGCCACCAGCCCAGGTTGGGGGGGGTGTCACCAGCCCAGGTGGGATGTGCCACCCAGCCCAGGTGGGGGTGTGCCACTAGCCCAGGTGGGGGTGTGCCACCCAGCCCAGATGGGGGTGTGCCACCAGTCCAGGTGGGAATGTGCCACCCAACCCAGGTGGAGATGTGCCACCAGCCCAGGTGGGGATGTGCCACCAGCCCAGGTGGGAATGTGCCACCAAGCCCAGGTGGAGATGTGCCACCAGCCCAGGTGGGGATGTGCCACCCAGCCCATGTGGGGGTGTGCCACCCAGCCGAGGTGGGGGTGTGCCACCAGCTCAGGTGGGAATGTGCCACCAAGCCCAGGTGGAGATGTGCCACCAGCCCAGGTGGGGGGGTGTCACCAGCCCAGGTGGGGGTGTGCACCCAGCCCAGGTGGGGGTGTGCCACCAGCCCAGGTGGAGGTATGCCACCAGCCCAGGTGGGGATGTGCCACCAACCCAGGTGGGAAGGTGGGAGTGTGTCACCCAGCCCAGGTGGGGATGTGCCACTAGCCCAGGCGGGGGGGTGTCACCCAGTCCAGGTGGGGGTGTGCCACCAGCCCAGGTGGGGGGGTGTCACCCAGTCCAGGTGGGGGGGTGTCACCCAGTCCAGGTGGGGGGTGTCACCCAGTCCAGGTGGGGGTGTACCACTAGTCCAGGTGAGGGAGTGTCACCCAGTCCAGGTGGGGGGTGTCACCCAGTCCAGGTGGGGGTGTACCACTAGCCCAGGTGAGGGGGTGTCACCCAGCCCAGGTGGGGGGATGTCACCCAGTCCAGGTGGGGGTGTACCACTAGCCCAACTATGCTGTGAAATACATCCGAGAACCACTGACATGGGACAGCAAGGAAAACTTCCTATGAGGAGGGGTGCATCTGGGCTGAGTTCTGAAGGATAGGCAGAATTCACATACAGAAAACAGGCATCACCAATATCCTTGGTAGAAGAAACAGTGTGAATGAAGATGGGGGGGTGAGGAGGGCCAGGAAAAGGGAGTCCGTAATGCACTGTATTCAGGGCCATGGTTCTCAAATTTTTCTCCCCCAGAAGTGTGCAGATTCCTGAACGGGACTAAATAGAAACCTTTAGATTGAAAGGTCATGGCTGTTCTCCCAGTTCCAGGGGAAGGAAGCGCTGGCCAATGGTTCTGGACTCTCCCTCCCACTTACTTGTCTCTCTTTCCTGCTTCCTTTCCCGCATGGATGGGCTGCTGCTGAGCAGAGGCTGTGGCTGTGCTGGTGCTGCAGATACAGTGGTGACACCCAGGTGTTATCCTGCCACTGCGGATATGGTGGTGACACCCAGGTGTCGTCCTGCCCCTGCGGATATGGTGGTGACACCCAGGTGTCGTCCTGCCCCTGCGGATACAGTGGTGACACCCAGGTGTCATCCTGCCCCTGCGGATACGGTGGTGACACCCAGGTGTCATCCTGCCACTGCGGATACGGTGGTGACACCCAGGTGTCATTCTGCCACTGCAGATACAGTGGTGACACAAAGGTGTTATCCTGCCGTAAGACTTAGGATCTAAGGGAAAGACAGACATTGAGTAAATTTTTATAATTACGGTCATGGTCAGGCAGCAGAAGGGTGGTGAGACAGAGGGCATATAATGGCATATCAATTCCCCAGGACTCCTGTGACAAAGTCCCCCAAACTGGGTGGCTTCAAACAACAGAAACACACATTGTCTCAGATCCAGATGCTGGAAGCCCAAGACGGGGTTCCATGGTAGTTCACTGGATCGTGGGTATTGTTGGCCTATAGAAGCAGCCCTCAGCTCTCTGCCTCTCTGCTGTCATCTTTACACTTCCCTACATGTCCGTCTATCTGTCTATCCAATACAATAGAACCTCCATAGCTGACCACCTCTCTGCATTGGCCACCTACTTAAGGTGACCTAATTCTCACAGACCGGACATGCACCACATGTACCTATCAGCGCAGTAGGCCTCATTCTTTATGTCGACCACCTCTGCATGCTGTCCAGTCTGTCACCGTCCCTAGGTGGGCAGCACACAGAGGCTCTCCTGTATCTCCTCTCACAGAGGCGCCAGCCAGATCAGGCAGTGGTCACCCCCCTCCAGCATGGCCTCATCTGAAGGAATTACACCCACAGTGACCCTATTTCTAAATACAATCACATTCGCAGGTACTGGGGGGAAGGAGTTCAACATAAGACCTTTGAGGGGATACAGTTTAACCTGTACAGGATGGGAACCTGTTCTGAGGATGTCCGGGAACTTGCTCTCAGGAAAGGAGTATGTTAGAGAAAGAAGAGAGAAAAGCATTCTGAACAAAGAAGCTAGCAAAGGGCTTGGGGCGGGGAGAGCACAGCAATCCACACGCTGCTGTCCCTCAGCTAACGAGGCCCTGTAGTCTCAGGGAAGCAGCTGTGATGAGTGAATGATAAGATAATAGTCCTAAAAAAAAATTAAAACAAAAAAAGATAATAGTCCTGGCAGCAATTTGCCAAGGCCAGAAAGGGACAGGGCCAATGGCCTGGGTGCCACAGGCATTGGACAGACAGAGCCATGAGGCCTTGGCAGCATCTTCCAGGACACAGGTGAGATGGGCAGTTAGAGAGGATCCCATCTGTGGTTTCAGAAGGACTGGGGAGTGGAGGCACCCCCCAAATCCACACTCGGAGTGCCCCGTCAGAGATGCCACAACAAGAGGCTCAGAAGAGTTGAAAAGTCTAACCTAGGGCGGTGCCTGTGGCTCAGTGAGTAGGGCGCCAGCCCCATATACTGAGGGTGGCAGGTTCAAACCTGGCCCCAGCCAAACTGCAACAACAACAACAAAATAGTTGAGTATTGTGGCAGGCACCTGTAATCCCAGCTACTCGGGAGGCTGAGGTAAGAGAATCGCCTAAGCCCAAGAGCTGGAAGTTGCTGTGAGCTGTGATGCCACCGCACTCTACCGAGGGCAACAAAGTGAGACTGTCTCAAAAAAAAAAAAGAAAGAAAAGTCTAACCTAAAACTAAAATCCAAATCCCCCAAGCTGATGGAATGGGTGCCCTCTTGGCCAAGGGGACCCCAGAGAAACCTTTAAAACTCAATTTCCAGCCATGATGGAACAGCAGGTCAGACACACCTCATTACACACCCTCCCTTTGAGGTCTAGACACAAAACCTGACCAGCATTAGTGTTAAAATAGAGACCACAAGACCAAAAGAACACAGTCTTCATAGCAATAAGATTCCAAATCAAGACCTAAGGCCGTGCCAGGCCAGGGTTAAGTCACACACCCTGCAGGTCACTCTGACCCCAGGGGTTACGTTTTGCTCTCACAGCTCAAGTCTGTCATAACATCATTTGATGGTCAGCAGACTTCCTTACCTTAACTTAAACATTCCTCTCTGCTAACTCCAATTACCCATTAAAGAATCTCTAAATCCACCTATGATTCGGAAGCCCCACTTCTGCATATTCTGCCTTGAGGCCAAACCAATGTGCAACATCCATGTATTGATTTATGACTTTACCTGTAACTTCTGCTTCCCTGAAATATATAAACCAAGTTACCTTCTGGCTGCCTCAGGGCCACTGACTCAAGGCTTCTTGTTTTTGTGTGTCCCTGGCCCTCAGTCCCTCATATTAGCTCTGAACAAACTTGTTTAGAATACTTTGCAGAATTTGTTTCCTGTTGCTAAGAGGTTAGGATGATGCAAAAACAAATTGTGCCTCCTTCAGGAAAGAGGTGTTGAGCATGACAAAGCCCAGAGTGACGACTGCCCAGCAGTGTCCCATATAACCACAGCAGGTGGAGCCACGTCCAGAAGATGCAAAAAAATGTCCAAAGCCAGAGCAGTGCTTCAGGGACATCCTGAGGTGTCAGGAGACTGCCCGTGGCAGCTCCCAGCTTTCGTAGGACAGATTCTGGAAGCTGCGGGTTGGGGAGGCCTACTCTAGTCCCCAGAAAGGTATGGGGTGCATTAGCAGACACTGGCTTTGAGGACGGGTAGGAGGCGTTCACGGAGATTGTG